>NC_138776.1:259593036-262461421 GCF_965119305.1 Pelophylax lessonae | reverse complement strand
TAGAGTATATAGTGCAGGGGTCAGGAGTATGTAATGTACAACGTAGAGTATATAGAGCAGGGGTGAGGAGTATGTAATGTACAATATAGAATATATAGTGCAGGGGTGAGGAGTATGTAATGTACAATACAGAATATATAGTGCAGGGGTGAGGAGTATGTAATGTACAATACATAATATATAGAGCAGGGGTGAGGACTATGTAATGTACAATATAGAATATATAGTGCAGGGGGGAGGAGTATGTAATGTACAATACAGAATATATAGTGCAGGGGTGAGGAGTATGTAATGTACAATATAGAATATATAGTGCAGGGGTGAGGAGTATGTAATGTACAATACAGAATATATAGTGCACGGGTCAGGAGTATGTAATGTACAACATAGAATATATAGTGCAGGGGTGAGGAGTATGTATTGTACAATACCGAATATATAGTGCAGGGGTCAGGAGTATGTAATGTACAACATAGAATATATAGTGCAGGGGTGAGGAATATGTAATGTTCAATATAGAATATATAGTGCAGGGGTCAGGAGTATGTCATGTACAACATAGAATATATAGTGCAGGGGTCAGGAGTATGTCATGTACAACATAGAATATATAGTGCAGGGGTCAGGAGTATGTCATATACAACATAGAGTATATAGCGCAGGGGTCAGGAGTATGTCATGTACAACATATAATATATAGTGCAGGGGTCAGGAGTTTGTAAGGTACAACGTAGTGCATTACAAAGCAGCAGTTAGGACTATGTAATGTACAACATATTGTATGCAGAGCAGTGGCCAGGAGTTTGTAACGTACAACACAGTCCTGACTTCTCCCCTTTTGTATGCACTATGTTGTACGCTGCATACTCCTGACCCCAATATGTTGTACACAATAGTCCTGACTGCTGCATTGTATATCCACTATGTTGTACATTACAAAGCAAAGGACAACATAGTGAATACAGAGTAGTAGTTAGGTCTATGTAATGTACAACATAATGCATATACAGTGCAGCAGTCAGAATGATGTAATGTATACAGAGCAGTGCTCAGGAGTATGTAACGTACAACATAGTCCTAACTGCTGCACAGTATATGCACTATGTTGTATGTTACATACTCCTGAGCACTGCTCTGTATAAATTGTTTTGTACATTACATCGTTCTGACTGCTGCACTGTATATGCATTACGTAATGTACAACATATTGTGTGTACAGCAGTGGCCAGAAGTATGTAACAGACAAGATAGTACATGTACAGTGCAGCAGTCGGAACGATGTAATGTACAACATAATGTATACAGAGCAGTGCTCAGGAGTATGTAACATACTAAATAGTGCATGTACAGTGCAGCAGTCAGGACTATGTAATGTACAATGTAAGGACAGCAGAGTGAAAACAGAGTAGCAGTGGGGTTTATGTAACATACAACATATTGTATACAGAGAAGTGGCCAGGAGTATGTAATGTACAACATCATTTTATGTAGAGTAGTAGACAGGACTATGTAAGGACAACCTAGTGAATACAGAGTAGTGGTCATAATGCATCTACAGTGCAGCAGTCAGAACAAATTTAATGCACAATATAATGTATACAGAGCAGTGCTCAGGAGTATGTAACATATAACATAGTGCATATACTGTGCAGCAGTCAGGAGTATGTAATGTACAACATATTTGTATGCAGAGCAGTGGACAGGACTATGTAAGGACAACATAGTGTAAATAGAGTAGTGGTCAGGTCTAAGTAATGTACAACATATTGTATACAGAGCAGTACCCAGGAGTATGTAACGG
Organism: Pelophylax lessonae; assembly: GCF_965119305.1. Lineage (NCBI taxonomy): Eukaryota > Metazoa > Chordata > Amphibia > Anura > Ranidae > Pelophylax > Pelophylax lessonae. Next base: position 262,459,620 of record NC_138776.1, on the reverse strand, counting down.
ACAACATAGTGTATGCAGAGCTGTGTTTAGGAGTATGTAACGGACAACATAGTGTATGCAGAGTAGTACCCAGGAGTATGTAACGGACAACATAGTGTATGCAGAGCTGTGTTTAGGAGTATGTAACGGACAACATAGTGTATGCAGAGCAGTGCTCAGGAGTAAGTAACGGACAACATAGTGTATGCAGAGCTGTGTTTAGGAGTATGTAACGGACAACATAGTGTATGCAGAGTAGTACCCAGGAGTATGTAACGGACAACATAGTGTATGCAGAGCAGTGCTCAGGAGTATGTAACGGACAACATAGTGTATGCAGAGCAGTGCTCAGGAGTATGTAACGGACAACATAGTGTATGCAGAGCAGTGGTCAGCAGTATGCAACATACAGTACAGTTTAGAGTGCAGTGATAAGGAGTAGGTACCCCCTTAAATGTTTATGCTTAGTGGTTTGCTCCATCATACCTTGGTATTCTTTTTCGTATGCTGTAGAGGTCCTCCTGGGTGTCTGCTGAGTAATGTGGGGTTGGAGCAATGCAGGCGGGGTATCACTCCACCCCACACCGATGATGTTACTCTGACATCCTCTGTCAGAGATCTTGCTAGAACTTAGGCACCCGGCAGGACATCCATGGTATCGTCCAGAGGCAGGAAGCCAGCTATTTATGGCCAATGGAGCTATTCATCTCTAATATTTGTTACCTTGGTGGCTTCACACTTCTTATCCACCTCCAGACTTCTACAGACCAGTAAATTCTCACTTTACTGTCCATCTTTAGATCACATCCATCATTCTCCATAACGGAGCCTTCACCCCACTCTCTAACATCTGGGAGAAGCAACGAGAAGGTTCTAGAGGTCATCAACAAGATAATAAGACTAATCATGGAAGAGGTGAGTGCTGCCTAGAATAAAATGACTGTATGAATATGTCTGTGTGTTGGAAGGTCATATGGTTAACTCCTAACTTCATTTATATTTATATTCAGATTGGAAACGGGAGTGGTTTTATTGTTAAAAAAGAGATAAAAGAGGAGGATGAAGAGTTTGGTGTGAATGAGGGGTTTTCAGAAGGACACAAGGATCTCTACAAGGACGTCATGATGGAGAATCAGCCGCCCCTCACATCACCGGGTAAGAGGAGACTTTATTGTAAAGGAGAGAGCAGTACGGAGGATCCACCTAGATCCCCCATCATCTGATAAACACATAGAAACAATGTATTCAGTCAGTGTGTGTGTTTCCTACAGATGAATCCAGTAATGGGAACCCACCAGAGAGATGTCCCCGTCCTCCGTATTCCCGGGATTCCACACAGGAAGATCACACCATCCCTCACCATCATCAAGTAGGTGATTGGAATCTAGAAACATACAATATTATTTGTTCTTCTGTATTTTACGTTTTTCTCAACTTTTTTTTTTCATTTAGGATGAAAAACAGATGGATATAAAAGTTGAGTTTAATGAAGAAACAAATGTGATGGGCGATCAGCCATCTACGGAGGCAAAAATGATGATAGAAAAGGAACAATCCTCTCAACATGTCAGCACGGGTACTTCGAGTGCGGAAACAGGTCATATTTTCAGATGGAAAGTGATGGAAAATCTGGAAACCATTAAAGAATCTGGTAAGAGAGGCACCTGAACTAATAATGGTACACCAGGAAAAGGAGACTGGGCTGTAAATGGTAGAGCAGGAAGAGGAGACTGGACTAGAAATGGTAGAGCAGGAAGAGGAGACTGGACTAGAAATGGTAGAGCAGGAAGAGGAGACTGGACTAGAAATGGTAGAGCAGGAAGAGGAGACTGGACTAGAAATGGTAGAGCAGGAAGAGGAGACTGGACTAGAAATGGTAGAGCAGGAAGAGGAGACTGGACTAGAAATGGTAGAGCAGGAAGAGGAGACTGGACTAGAAATGGTAGAGCAGGAAGAGGAGACTGGACTATAAATGGTAGAGCAGAAGGAGGAGACTGGACTAGAAATGGTAGAGCAGGAAGAGGAGACTGGACTAGAAATGGTAGAGCAGGAAGAGGAGACTGGACTAGAAATGGTAGAGCAGAAGGAGGAGACTGGACTAGAAATGGTAGAGCAGGAAGAGGAGACTGGACTAGAAATGGTAGAGCAGGAAGAGGAGACTGGACTGTAAATGGTAGAGCAGGAAAAGGAGACTGGACTGTAAATGGTAGAGCAGGCAGAGAAGACTGAACTAGAAATGGTAGAGCAGGAAGAGGAGACTGAACTAGAAATGGTAGAGCAGGAAGAGGAGACTGGACTAGAAATGGTAGAGCAGAAGGAGGAGACTGGACTAGAAATGGTAGAGCAGGAAGAGGAGACTGGACTAGAAATGGTAGAGCAGAAGGAGGAGACTGGACTAGAAATGGTAGAGCAGGAAGAGGAGACTGGACTAGAAATGGTAGAGCAGGAAGAGGAGACTGGACTAGAAATGGTAGAGCAGGAAGAGGAGACTGGACTAGACTGAGGTCAGGAGTAACGCAGAGAGAGCAAAGGTCAAGAATAAGTAAAACTAGGAAGCAGGAATCCCTTCTCAAAGGGATCTCAAAATCTCCTAGTCCCTGGTATGCACCCAGCTGGGAGTTGGTGTATGGTAAACCTTACACTGTACAAGATCTTCAGCCACCCTAAAAATGGCGCTGCTGGATTCTGCAACTAAAATCTAGAAAAGGAAAGCTGGTATTCTGCACATGCGCAATTGGATAAAAAAGGCAAGCAGCACCATTTTGGGGTAGCCAACGCATTTGTTCAGGGCAATGTTTTAATGCTGTACTGCTTTGTGGTTGGGGATATGTGAGGGATACTTGTTTTATGGGGAGTATCCCTGAGAAACGGGGATGAATGACAGCTTACTATTAGAAAATTCCATCTTGATTCTTCAATATAACGTCATGTTCCCAACAAACAAGAAATAGATACTGCACACCGTATGAAAGGTCCATCTCTATTCCTCAATATAATGTGATGTTCCCAACAAATGAGGTGGAGATACTGTACACCATATGAAAGGTCCATCTCCATTCCTCAATATAACGTCATGTTCCCAACCAATGAGGTGGAGATACTGTACACCATATGAAAGGTCCATCTCCATTCCTCAATATAACGTCATGTTCCCAACAAATGAGGAGGAGATACTGTACACCATATGAAAGGTCCATCTCCATTACTCAATATAACGTCATGTTCCCAACAAATGAGGAGGAGATACTGTACACCATATGAAAGATCCATCTCCATTCCTCAATATAACGTCATGTTCCCAACAAATGAGGAGGAGATACTGTACACCATATGAAAGGTCCATCTCCATTCCTCAATATAACGTCATGTTCCCAACCAATGAGGTGGAGATACTGTACACCATATGAAAGGTCCATCTCCATTACTCAATATAACGTCATGTTCCCAACAAATGAGGAGGAGATACTGTACACCATATGAAAGGTCCATCTCCATTCCGCAATATAACGTCATGTTCCCAACAAATGAGGAGGAGATACTGTACACCATATGAAAGGTCCATCTCCATTACTCAATATAACGTCATGTTCCCAACAAATGAGGAGGAGATACTGTACACCATATGAAAGGTCCATCTCCATTCCTCAATATAACGTCATGTTCCCAACAAATGAGATGGAGATGTGAAAGGTCCATCTCCATTCATCACTTCAGCATTTTGGGTCATTGCCATTCCTCGTCATAATGCCCTTAGTGTACGTACACCATGGCCTATAATTGGGTTTGTTTTTGTATTGTATATTTTTTCAGATATCTATTCTTATAATGATGTTATGATTGTACCCAATTCCCTAAAGATCTTTGCAAAACAGCTAATTTCTAGACTAGCACGCATAATGCAATGAATTTATATTGAAACCTTTATCTCCAACAGATGAACACAGTGTCCAGAATGACTCAGAACATCACCCTACTTTATCTTCAGACTGTAACACAGAAGATAATGACTTTACCCAATATCCTCTGGGAGTAAATCCTGATATTGAAAATATACATCCCAGAAATCACCATGAGAGCGGATCAATGGATCCCCCTAACAGCAAACAATGTTCTCCTGGAATATCACCTACTGTTACAAGCACCGGTGAGAAGATATTTCCGTGTCCCCAATGTGACAAATGTTTTAGCTTTAAGCACAGACTTGTAAGACATCTCATGGTGCACACCGGAGAGCGACCCTATATATGTTCAGACTGCGGGAAATCTTATGCAAGAAAATTGGACCTTCTCATACATGCCAAAATTCACACCGGCGAGAGGCCTTTTACGTGTACAGTGTGTGGGAAAGGATTTGTAGAGAAAAGACGACTTATCGAACACGAACGTGTGCACACCGGAGAGAAACCATTTTTATGTACAGTCTGTGGGAAGGGTTTTGGAGAGAAAAAGCGTCTCATTGAACACGAGCGACTGCACACCGGTGAAAGACCTTTTTCCTGTACAGTGTGCGGGAAAGGTTTTGGAGAGAAAAGGCGGCTTATCGAACACGAGCGGCTGCACACCGGTGAGAAACCCTTTTCCTGTACAGTCTGCGGAGAGGGTTTTAGAGGAAAAAAGTGGCTGGTTGAACACGAGCGACTGCACACCGGTGAAACGCCTTATAAATGTTCCGATTGTGGGAAGGAGTTTAGAACCAGAGGCGTTCTAAACCTACATCGGCAATCGCATGCGCATGGACAGCCATATTCCTGCACGCAGTGCGGAAAACGCTTTAAATATAGCATCAGCCTTAGCCGGCACAAGAAAAATCACTCCCAGGATAATTCATTGTCGTGCTCGGAGTGCGATAAATCTTTTACAACTAAATATGAACTTCGTGTTCATACGAGATGCCACACGGGAAAGAAGGTCTTCCAATGCCCGGACTGTGAGAAGTCCTTCTTATGGAATGCGGACCTTGTTAACCACCAGAGAGTTCACACCGGTGAGAAGCCCTTTCCTTGTTTTCTATGTGACAAATGTTTCTCCTCTAAAAGCATCCTTGAGGACCATATAAAAGTCCACACCGGTGAGAAGCCGTTTTCCTGTACAGAGTGCGGGAAACGTTTTACTCAGAGAGGAGCCCTCAGCCAGCATTTGAAAAGCCATAAAGGCGAGAAGCCGTTTTTGTGTTCCCAATGTGGTAAATCCTACATGCAGAAAGGAAGCCTCGACTACCACATGAAATGCCACACCGGTGAGAAGCCGTTTTCTTGTGAAAGATGCGGGAAAGGTTTCATATTACAACAACAACTCCTCAGACACCAGAAAAACTGTACGGGCGAGGGACCGATTTCAACTTCAGAGTGCGAGACGTCAAAATCGGAGCTCGTTGTTCAACAAAAAGGTGAGGAGAAGTCGAAATCCGAACAGGAAAAAGGTCAGATGGAAGAGAAGAGGTATCCATGCCTAATATGCGAGAAATCATTCAAATGGAAAAACCACCTTGTTACCCACCAGAGAGTTCACACCGGTGAGAAGCCCTTTTCTTGCCCTGAATGCGGCAGATGTTTCTCCATTAAAAGAAACCTGGACGACCATATAAAAGTGCACAGCAGTGTGAAGCCGTTTGTCTGTGAAGTGTGCGGGAAAGGGTACATACAGCAGCGGCACCTTCATACACACATGACCAGTCATACAGGCGAGCGGCCCTTCTCATGTACAGAGTGCGGGAAGAGTTACAATAGAAAAGACCGTCTAGTCAAGCATCAGAAGACACAGGGTCACTGACGGTAGATACCCCATTATGGAGCGAGGAATGTTTCAGAAATTACATTATGAAAATTAGGGAATTTTTTTTTTTAGCTTACTATGTCTATTTTTCTAATCTTGGTATCATCTGTTCTAGTTCTTTATTTAATTTCCCCCCTACCCTAACCTTGTGTAATAAACAATTGTCATGTCTATCCTTTTTTTGTATCTCCATCATTGGCTGTACCTCACTGCTCTGAACCGGCTGTCTAATAGTGACGATGGTGGACCTTGCTGGTTCAATGAGTGTTGGCATGGGTGCTTGTAGTCACTGCTAGGAGTGCTTGTGATGGGCATTGAAAGGCCTAGAATACCCTAATGGGCCATACACACTAAGATTTTCTGAAGACTTTTTCATTCAGACTTACCAAAACCATATAATATGAGGTCAAACCTAAACACTTTCAATTTGTATGCAATCTGGCAGGCCCTTGCACGACATAGAAAAGGCAAATCTGAAGGAAATCTAACCACAAAAGTTGGATAGTGTGTATCCAGCTTAAGACAGGGGTCTCCAAACTCCCTAAACAAAGGGCCAATTTATTATCCTTCAGACTTTAGAGGGGCCAGACTGTGGCCAGCAGGAGTAGAAAATGTCCTGGCGTCGGTAACAATGCCCCATCATTGGTATCATTGGGAAGAATAGAGCCCCATCATTGGTGTCAGCGGGAGGAATAGTGCCTCGTCATGGGTATCGGAGGGAGGAATAGTGTCCCATCATTGGTGTCAGTGGGAGGAATAGTGCCCCATCATTGGTGTCAGTGGGAGGAATAGTGCCTCGTCATGGGTATCGGAGGGAGGAATAGTGCCCCATCATTGGTGTCAGAAGGACAAATAGTGCTCCATCCTTGGTGTCAGAAGAAGGAAGAGTGCTCCATCCTTGGTGTCAGAAGAAGGAAGAGTGCTCCATCATTGGTTTCAGAAGGAGGAATAGTGCCCCATTATTGGTTTCAGAAGGAGGAATAGTGCCCCATTATTGGTATCAGTGGGAAGAATAGTGCCCCATCATTGGTGTCAGAAGGAGAAATAGTGCCTCATCATTGGTGTCAGAAGGAGAAATAGTGCCTCATCATTGGTGTCAGAAGGACAAATAGTGCCCCATCATTGGTGGGAAAGACCTCCCTCTTATTGGCTATGCCATAAAAGAAGTGTGTCTGCCTTTCTCTTTCACTGTGCTGACAGAGAGATCAATGTGACAGCGCCATATATATGTAGACACACACGCACACGTGCATGTGTGTTTGAGCTTTGGGGTGTCCACCCTAATGCAATAGGCTGTGCACACCTATGATTGAGTTCTCTTCTTTCCACTGACACCAATGATGGAGTACTATTTCTCCCACTGACAACAACATTGGGGTACTATTTCTCCAACTGACAACAACATCCAGCCCCTCTAAAGTGTGAAGGCCCTTTGTTTTGAAAGTTTGGAGACCCCTGACCTATGCAGACAGCCATATTTTCTGCAGACAACCTGTCCTGTGCTCAGATTTCAGTAGGGGTTAAGTGGGAGGAACCACAGGGCACAGTGGGGAAAACACTATCTGACACACCCAGAAGTTTCAGATGGCAGCAGCCAGTTTCAGGACAAGGTCCACAAGGCAAAAAGGACAAAGTAGGCCTTCCCTCATTAGCTGTAAATGACAGCAGATCAGGTTCTGCCATTTTTGTGCCCAATTTTCCTCTTTAATTGCACAAGACGGACGGCCAAAGAGTCTTCCTACTTTTATTTTAAAGGGTTATTCTGGGCTAAACTCTTCCAGCTAATGGATGATGAAAATGTGCTCCCCTTAGGACAGGGAACACCGATTATTGGGTACATAGTGACTTCCCTTGGTCCTCTTGACTAAGAGAAGTCACTGTGTTCCGACTGACAAATTTCACCCAAAAGATCAGCTCTTCAAGGCAGGCGCATATCACCCCTTATAGGGCCCCCCCAAACCCTTCTCCTCCTATACTATACGTTCATGATTGCCCCAGAGTTTCTTCCAACCTCTAGAGCTCCCCACCGCAATTTGGCTATCTCCTACTCTGCCTCAGTGATCTCTGAAAAAGCAGGACCAATGTAGAAGAAGCTTGTTGTATTACCAGAAAGGAAATGGTCTCAAGGTGAAGGCATCCTAACATGAGTTTTATGGGAATTAATTGGTCTGGAAGTGAGAATGGGTCCATCAATTGCCGAAACTCGCAGGATCTAGGGAAGAGGTTCAGGCTTCCATACCTGTTTCTCAATAGGGGAGCTGAAACAAAATTGCCACCTGGCAAGGACTAGGTTCACCGGTTTGAATCCCAACCACTGCATTACCTTCGTAGAGTTTGAACGTTTTCCCTGTGCCTATGTGTGTTTCCTCCATGTACTCTGGTTTCCTTCTGCACTCCAAAGATATGCTGGTAGGATAATTGGCTCCTGTCCAAAATTCACCTTAGTATGTGAACAAATAACGTAAATGTGAGTTAAGGAACTTAGAGCCCCTTTCTTGGGATTGCTCCGGAAAGTGGATGTCAATCTCAATGACCAGAGAGACAAGGTTATCTAGATGACCAAAATGATTAATAGCATTGCTGCATTCATCACACTTTTTATTGAGCCCACTGGAGCTAGTTCCATAGCAAGTGAGTACAGAGTAAAGAGTAGGCTTGGCACATAAGGAGCATCTTGGAGTGAAGAGTAGACCAGACACACAAGGATTCTCTCAGAGTAAAGAGTAGGCTTGGCGCACAAGGAGTCTCTCCGAGTGAAGGGTAGGTCAGGCAACATAAGAAGCTTCTCTGAGTGAGGAGTAGGTCAGGCACACAAGGAGTCTCTTGAAATAAAGAGTAGGTCAGGCACACAAGGAGTCTCTCGGAGTGAAGAGTAGACCAGACACACAAGAAGCCTCTGGAAGTGAAGAGTAAGTCAGGCACACAAGAAGTCTCTGAATGAAGTGTAGGTCAGGCATAGAAAGAGTCTCTCAGAGTGAAGAGAAAGTCAGAAACAAAAGTAATCTCTCAGAGTGAAGAGCAGGTCAGGCACATAAGGAGTCTCTTGGAGTAAAGAGTAGGTCAGGCACATAAGGAGTCTCTTGGAGTGAAGAGTAGGTCAGGCACACCAGGTGTCTCTTGGAGTGAAGAGTAGGTCAGGCACACAAGGTGTCTCTTGGAGTGAAGAGTAGGTCAGGCACATAAGGAGTCTCTTGGAGTGAAGAGTAGGTCAGGCACACAAGGAGTCTCTTGGAGTAAAGAGTAGGTCAGGCACACAAGGAGTCTCTTGGAGTGAAGAGTAGGTCAGACACACAAGGAGTCTCTCGGAGTGAAGAGTAGACCAGACACACAAGAAGTCTCTCGAAGTGAACAGTAGGTCAGGGGCACAAGGAGTCTCTCGGAGTGAAGAGTGGGTAAGGCACACAAGGAGTCTCTTGGAGTGAAGAGTAGGTCAGGCACACAAGTAGTCTCTCGGAGTGAAGAGTAGGTCAGGCACACAAGGAGTCTCTCGGAGTGAAGAGTAGGTCAGGCATAGAAAAAGTCTCTCGGAGTGAAGAGTAGGTCAGGCAAACAAGGAGTCTCTTGGAGTGAAGGGTAGGTCAGGCACACAAGGAGTCTCTCAGAGTGAAGAGTAGGTCAGGTGCACAAGGAGTCTCTTGGAGTGAAGGGTAGGTCAGGCACACAAGGAGTCTCTCGGAGTGAAGAGTAGGTCAGGCACACAAGGAATCTCTTGGAGTGAAGGGTAGGTCAGGCGCACAAGGAGTCTCTCGGAGTGAAGAGTAGGTCAGGCACACAAGGAGTCTCTTGGAGTGAAGAGTAGGTCAGGCACACAAAGAGTCTCTCGGAGTGAAGAGTAGGTCAGGCATAGAGTCTCTCGGAGTGAAGAGCAGGTCAGGGGCACAAGGAGTCTCTCGGAGTGAGGAGTGGGTCAGGCACACAAGTAGTCTCTCGGAGTGAACAGTAGGTCAGGGGCACAAGGAGTCTCTCGGAGTGAAGAGTGGGTCAGGCACACAAGGAGTCTCTTGGAGTGAAGAGTAGGTCAGGCACACAAGTAGTCTCTCGGAGTGAAGAGTAGGTCAGGCACACAAGGAGTCTCTCGGAGTGAAGAGTAGGTCAGGCATAGAAAAAGTCTCTCGGAGTGAAGAGTAGGTCAGGCACACAAGGAGTCTCTTGGAGTGAAGGGTAGGTCAGGCACACAAGGAGTCTCTCAGAGTGAAGAATAGGTCAGGCGCACAAGGAGTCTCTTGGAGTGAAGGGTAGGTCAGGCACACAAGGAGTCTCTCGGAGTGAAGAGTAGGTCAGGCACACAAGGAGTCTCTTGGAGTGAAGGGTAGGTCAGGCGCACAAGGAGTCTCTCGGAGTAAAGAGTAGGTCAGGCACATAAGGAGTCTCTTGGAGTGAAGAGTAGGTCAGGCACACAAGGTGTCTCTTGGAGTGAAGAGTAGGTCAGGCACACAAGGTGTCTCTTGGAGTGAAGAGTATGTCAGGCACATAAGGAGTCTCTTGGAGTGAAGAGTAGGTCAGGCACACAAGGAGTCTCTTGGAGTAAAGAGTAGGTCAGGCACACAAGGAGTCTCTTGGAGTGAAGAGTAGGTCAGACACACAAGGAGTCTCTCGGAGTGAAGAGTAGACCAGACACACAAGAAGTCTCTCAAAGTGAACAGTAGGTCAGGGGCACAAGGAGTCTCTCGGAGTGAAGAGTAGGTCAGGCACACAAGGAGTCTCTTGGAGTGAAGAGTAGGTCAGGCACACAAGTAGTCTCTTGGAGTGAAGAGTAGGTCAGGCACACAAGGAGTCTCTCGGAGTGAAGAGTAGGTCAGGCATAGAAAAAGTCTCTCGGAGTGAAGAGTAGGTCAGGCACACAAGGAGTCTCTTGGAGTGAAGGGTAGGTCAGGCACACAAGGAGTCTCTCAGAGTGAAGAGTAGTTCAGGCGCACAAGGAGTCTCTTGGAGTGAAGGGTAGGTCAGGCACACAAGGAGTCTCTCGGAGTGAAGAGTAGGTCAGGCACACAAGGAGTCTCTTGGAGTGAAGGGTAGGTCAGGCGCACAAGGAGTCTCTCGGAGTGAAGAGTAGGTCAGTCACACAAGGAGTCTCTTGGAGTGAAGAGTAGGTCAGGCACACAAGGAGTCTCTTGGAGTGAAGAGTAGGTCAGGCACACAAAGAGTCTCTCGGAGTGAAGAGTAGGTCAGGCATAGAGTCTCTCAGAGTGAAGAGCAGGTCAGGCACACAAGGAGTCTCTTGGAGTGAAGGGTAGGTCAGGCACACAAGGAGTCTCTTGGAGTGAAGGGTAGGTCAGGCACACAAGGAGTCTCTCGGAGTGAAGGGTAGGTCAGGCACACAAGGAGTCTCTCGGAGTGAAGGGTAGGTCAGGCACACAAGGAGTCTCCTTGGATAAACACAGGAGCACAGCAGAAATGCGGAGGAGACACTGGGAACAGTAATTTAGGTAGAATCGGCACAATGGTCACGCAACAGGTACACAAGCCCCTTGGGAATGGATTGGCTGGAAGCTTGTACAGAGGGAAAAACCCGACACTGGATCAAGGCACAAAGGTAAGTGTGAGTAAGGCTATTGTGGTCTGCGTCCCTGTTGGGGAGATTTACCTTTTCTGTTTGTCTAGTTTATCATGGTCACTGAAAGTGAAAGAATATCCCAAATTCTGGATTGACACAAGAACAGTAATCGAGTTGAAATCTTCCAATGACAACACTAGTTTTGGTGACGGTTAAAGATTCCCACACTTTGGTGGGTTTTCTTCTGTTTTGACTATGGGACAGAAAGAGGTAATCTCCCCTATGGGACACAAAGAGCAAAAAAAGAAAAAACAACCCTTACTATATCCAAAATGAAAAAAAAAAGTTTTGCCTTTAGTTCTACTTTTAATCAACTGAACCTTGAAATTACGGGAGGGAAAGACACCCGGTGTAGAGTGATAAGGGATTGCTCAGTGAAGGGTTAATGTACAGGGATTGTGAGAAGCCAATTACAAACTGTCCACAAGAAAATGGCCACTGCCTTGTGAGGTCACATGACACTACCACATGACCACCATGTGAGTTGTCAATTTCTCCCCTGGTGGCCATTTTGGTTACTGGCACTGCACTAAAGTTATATAGTGGAAGTGGGAGGGGTATTTCTGGGGTAGAGTAATGGCTGCCCCCAGATGAGGAAGAAGTTGGTGGTAAGTATGTGTTCATATTCTAGTGAACACCATAAAATAAGAAAATACAATAAAAGTATGGGAATGCAAACTATGTGCTTAAAATATAAACTGTACAGCACTGCGGTATATGTCAGAGGTATATAAACTTGTAATAATAATAATAATAATAGTGTGTGACTGTGGGGGGGGGGGGGGGGCATTAGAGTGTAAGCTCCTCTGGTACAGAGACTGATGTGACTGTGGGGGAGGGGACATTAGAGTGTAAGCTCCTCTGGTACAGAGACTGATGTGACTGTGGGGGGGGGGGGACATTAGAGTGTAAGCTCCTCTGGTACAGAGACTGATGTGACTGTGGGGGAGGGGGGCATTAGAGTGTAAGCTCCTCTGGTACAGAGACTGATGTGACTGTGGGGGAGGGGACATTAGAGTGTAAGCTCCTCTGGTACAGAGACTGATGTGACTGTGGGGGAGGGGACATTAGAGTGTAAGCTCCTCTGGTACAGAGACTGATGTGACTGTGGAGGAGGGGACATTAGAGTGTAAGCTCCTCTTGTACAGAAACCGATGTGACTGGCTCAGTGTTCTCTGTACAGCACTGTGGTTTATGTGGAGCTCAGTCGGCAGTGGGCCACCCCCGGTGAGGACCAATGTCTTATTCCATCTCTTCACTCTGCTCTTATCAACCTCCAGACTACTCCCTTTACTTTCTGTTTCTAGATCACATTCGTCACCCCATAAAGGAACCTTTACCCCACTCTCTGACATCTAAGAGAGGCAAAAAGAAGATTCTAGAAATCATCAAGAGAAGATCTCACCAATCATGGAAGAGGTACGTGGTACTGAGAAGTATAGGACAAGATGACTGTATCAATATCTGCACGTCATATGGTTATTTATTTCATTTAATTTTTGTACTTTTAGAATGGAAACAGGAGAAGTTTTATTGTGAAAGAAGAAATAAAAATGGAGGAGAATGAGATTGGTGTGATGGAAGAGATTTCAGAAGGACACAAGGATCTCTACAAGGACGTCATGATGGAGAATCAGCCGCCCCTCACATCACCGGGTAAGAGGAGACTTTATTGTAAAGGAGAGAGCAGTACGGAGGATCCACCTAGATCCCCCATCATCTGATAAACACATAGAAACAATGTATTCAGTCAGTGTGTGTGTTTCCTACAGATGGATCCAGTAATGGGAACCCACCAGAGAGATGTCCCCGTCCTCTGTATTCCCGGGATTCCACACAGGAAGATCACACCATCCCTCACCATCATCAGGTAGATGATTGGAATCTATAACTGTACAATATTATTTGTTCTTCTGTATTTTAATTTTTGTAAACTTTTTTTTGAAAAACAGATGGATATGAAAGTTGAGTTGAAAGAAGAAACGAATGTGATGGTTGATCAGTCATCTACAGAGGAAAGAAGTATGGTAAAAAAGGAGGACCTTTCCCTACATGTCAGCACAGGTATGTAATAAACACGGAGGGCAGAGCACAGGTCAGATTTTCTTTGACTTTTATTAGATAAAGGTTTTCAGATGGAAAGTGATGACAAATCAGGAGATCATCGTAGTGTCCGGTAAGAGAGGTGACTGGACTATAAATATTAGACCAGTAAGAGGAGACTTGATTATAAAGGGTAGACCATTAAGAGAAGAATGGATTATAAAGGGTAGACCATTAAGAGAAGAATGGATTATAAATGGTAGACCAGTAAGAGGAGATTGGACTAAAAATGGTAGACAGGTAAGAGGAGACTGGACTAGAAATGGTAGACCAGTAAGAGGAGACTGGACTAGAAAGGATAGACCAGTAAGAGGAGACTGGACTTTAAATGGTAGTTAAATAATAAGGGGGATCCAGAGTGCCCAACCCCACGAAGGGGTATTAGGCAAGGTATTTTTTAGCTGTATACCTCAGCATGGGGGTGTAGGTTCCTAGAGGTCCTCTACTTCCTTGTGGCTCTGTGGGGAGGGAGAGGAAAGGGACCGGGCTGTTCTCCGGTATTCAGCTGACCTTAGGTATTGCTCCGGTGTTATGGTGTGCGAAATAAACAAGGGGGGGACATATAGTGTAATGCCGTATGGTAACTTTTATTAAAGTGCATAAAAAAGGGTACTCACATATTAATGCAGGGTAAAAAGCATATAGAATATCTCCCTCTCCGGGGAGCGAACAAACAGAAGAGCCGGCGGTCTAGTGTATAGTATTCCGGAATGCAATGCGTTCCACGGCAGGTCCGGATCGGGAAATGACGCAACTATGCTGTACGCATTTCGTCATAGACCAGTAAGGGGAGACTGGACTATAAATGGTAGATCAGTGAGAGGAGACTGGACTATAAATGGTAGACCAGTAAGAGGAGACTGGACTAGAAAGGGTAGTCCAGTAGGAGGAGGCTGGACTAGAAAGTGTGGACCAGTAAAAGGAGACTGGACTAGAAACGGTAGTTCAGTTAGAGGAGACTGGACTATATATTGGAGACCAGTAAGAGGAGACTGAACTAGAAAGGGTAGACCAGTAAGAGGAGACTGGACAAGAAAAGGTAGACCAGTAAGAGAAGACTGGACTAGAAATGGTAGACCAGTCAGACCAACAAATGAGGTGGAGATACTGTATACCATATGAAAGGTCCTCCTCCATTCCTCAATATAACGTCATGTTCCTAACCAATGAGGAGGAGATACTGTACACCATATGAAAGGTCCATCTCCATTCCTCAATATAATGTCATGTTCCCAACAAAGGAGGAGGAGATACTGTACACCATATGAAAGGTCCATCTCCGTTCCTCAATATAACGTCATGTTCCCAACGAATGAGGAGGAGATACTGTACACCATATGAAAGATCCTCCTCCATTCCTCAATATAACGTCATGTTCCTAACCAATGAGGAGGAGATACTGTACACCATATGAAAGGTCCATCTCCATTCCTCAATATAACGTCATGTTCCTAACCATTGAGGAGGAGATACTGTACACCATATGAAAGGTCCATCTCTATTTCTCAATATAACGTCATGTTCCTAACAAATGAGGAGGCGATACTGTACACCATATGAAAGGTCCATCTCCATTCCTCAATATAATGTCATGTTACCAACAAATGAGGAGGAGATACTGTACACCATATGAAAGGTCCATCTCCATTCCTCAATATAACGTCATGTTCCTAACCAATGAGGAGGAGATACTGTACACCATATGAAAGGTCCATCTCCATTCCTCAATATAACGTCATGTTCCCAACAAACGAGGAGGAGATACTGTACACCATATGAAAGGTCCATCTCCATTCCTCAGTACATCATTATGTTTTCTATGAGTGTGGAGAAGGTAGGTGCATTGCCATTCCACACCATAATGTCCTACATACACCATGTCCAGTTGTTGGTTTGTTTGTATTGTACAGTTTTCTTATTTCTGTTGTTGTGGTGCTATGATTGTACCTAATCCCATTAAAAATTTATGTGAAACCATTGATTTCTATACCAACATTCATGGCTCTGATTGTAAATCCAGAAAAATTAACATTTTCGAATATTATTAACACATTTATCTCCAACAGATGGACCTAAAGTCATGAAAGAGGGTGACCGTACTTTAGCTCCAGTCCTTAATACAGAAGATAATGACTTTGCCCAAAATCCTCCGGGAGTAAATCCCGTTACTGAAAATATTCTTCCTAAACTTCACCATGAAAATGGATCAATGGATCCTGCTAGTAGCAAACCATGTTCTTCTGAAATATCATTTTCCGTTACAAGCACTGGTGAGAAGATATTTCCGTGTCCCCAATGTGGCAAATCTTTTAGCTTTAAGCACAGACTTGTAAGACATCTCATGGTGCACTCCGGAGAGCGGCCCTATATATGTTCCGACTGCGGGAAATCTTACGCACAGAAATTGGACCTTCTCACGCATGCCAAAATTCACACCGGCGAGAGGCCTTTTTCATGTACAGTGTGCGGGAAAGGTTTTATAGAGAAACGGCGACTTATCAAACATGAACGAGTACACACCGGTCAAAGGCCTTTTTCCTGTACAGTGTGCGGGAAAGGCTTCGGAGAGAGAAGGCAGTTTGTTGAACACGAGCGGCTGCACACCGGTGAGAGACCTTTCTCCTGTATGGTCTGCGGGGAGAGTTTTAGAGGAAAAGAGAGGCTGGTTGAACACGAGCGACTGCACACCGGTGAAATGCCTTATAAGTGTTCTGATTGCGGGAAGGAATATAGAACCAGAGGCGTTCTAAACAAACACCGGGAATCGCATGCGAGCGGGCAGCCATTTTCCTGTTCTCAGTGCGGAAAATGCTTTAAATATAGCATCAGCCTTAGCCGACACAAAAAAAATCATGCGCAAGGTAACTCATTGTCATGCTCGGAGTGCGGGAAATCTTTTACAACGAAGAAAGAACTTCGTGTACATGTGAGATGTCACACAGGAAAGAAGGTCTTCCAATGCTCGGACTGTGAGAAGTCCTTCTTATGGAATGCGGACCTTGTTACCCACCAGAGAGTTCACACCGGTGAGAAGCCCTTTCCTTGTTCACTATGTGACAAACGTTTCTCCTCTAAAACCATCCTGGAGGACCATATAAAAGCCCATACCGGTGAGAAGCCGTTTTCCTGTACAGAGTGCGGGAAATGCTTCACTCAGAAAGGAGCCCTCAAAAAGCATACGAAACGCCACACCGGTGAGAAGCCGTTTTCGTGTTCTGAATGTGGTAAACGTTACTCAAAGAAAGGAAGCCTCGACTACCACATGAAATGTCACACCGGTGAGAAGCCGTATGCCTGTGAAAAGTGCGGGAAAGGTTTTATATTGCAACAACAACTTCTCAGACACCAGACTAATTGTACGGTTGAGGGTAAATCCTTTAAACAGAAGGAAGACCTTGTTACCCTTCACAGCGATGAGAAGCCATTCTCTTGTTCTGAATGTGGCAAAGGTTTCTCAATTAAACAAAGCCTCGATAACCATATAAAACTGCACAGCAATGTGAAGCCGTTTACATGCGAAGAGTGCGGGAAAGGTTTCATAAAGCGTCTGCGCTATCTTACACACCTGAGAACTCACACAGGCGAGCGTCCCTTTTCATGTTCAGAGTGCGGGAAGAGTTACAATCGCAAAGACAATTTAGTTCAGCATCAGAAAACAAAGGGTCACTGATGCCCCCCCATTGACTTTCTCGGTACCAAGGACTAACACAATTGAATTAGTAAAAGGGTTTTTACATTTTATTAACAAAATAGAGTAAAATCAGGACATATATCCATACAAAATGATAAAAGACAGTGCTTGTAGCATCATATAATGGCGCTGATGGAGTGGTGACTACATGTTTCGAGGTTAGCACCGCTTCTTCAGGAGGAATCAATTACTACCATCTACAATACAAATAATACATCATAGAAATTGTTGTTGTTCAGTCGTTTAGTCGTGTCCAACTCTTCGTGAATTCAAGGACCATAGCGTGCTAGGCTTTTCTGTCCTCCACTGCCTCCTGGAGCTTGCCTAACGTCATGTTCACTGTTTCGAACAGCCGCTCCCGGCTTTCACCACCACAGGCCACCGGTTTTCCTTCCTTGTCTCCCCGCCTAGCCTCCAGTGGCTGACTGCGGTTTCCCTCCACATCATCGCCGGGACCATTAGATCGCACCAGTGATTTCATCCCCATCGGCTTTACCATCCACCACCGTTGGTCTTCCCCCCTGCTTCCTCGCCCAGGCCGGGCACACCGTGGGTCTGGAGGTGGACTCCGGCTCCCTTGTCATCCGCTGTTCAGGCCATCAGCTCACAGCCCCTGGGCACAGTACACCAGGAGAGGCTAATTCTTCTCTCCAGCCCCTCAAGCACAACACCTTGCTCCCTTACAGCTGCAGGGTTGACTCCAACTTGGCTCCTTCCATTGGCCTGGGCACCTGGCATTCATCTCAGGGTTAGTAAAGCCGGTAGTACATGGCCTTATACCGATGATTATAATTGACTCATCCCCGATTTTTTTTCCCCTCCTTCCTTTTATGTCAATAAACTGAAATTCTTGGAAGTTTTGCAACAGCACCAGTGTAATTATTGATTATAGTCCTAAGCGCTTTTTTTGATGTAATGTTTCGATGATGCTCTCTGTCCATCTTGTTTTCTGTCGTCCTCTTCTCCTTTTTCCTTCCATGTTTCCCAGCATCAGGGTCTTTTCCAATGAGTCCTAGAAATAACAAGATATTAAACATACATAGTAAATCCTCTACATGTTTCGTGGTTAGCTCAGCTTCTTCAGGAGGAATCAATTACTACCTTCGACAATACAAATAATAAATCATAGAAATAACAAGACATTAAACATACATAGTGTTGGATATGACTAGTAAATCGAAAGAACCAAGCTAGAAGAATTTTTCTATTTTATTGCTTACCCACAGAGCACCGACAACCATAATTGGTGACCACGGCAGGGGCACCCGAAGGTACTTCTCCCGGCGGTCACGGGAGGCAATCCACAAGCACATATATCTAGAAAAGAGATCTTCGACTCATGGTTAACACATCTTAAAATTAATTTAGGTATAGAATACAGGAAAGAAGCAAAGGAAGAGGTGAAAGACCAAAATATAGAATAGCACATTTCCCCTCCTTTTCCTCATCCATTGTTTCTGTTATTCTATATTTTGGTGGTCCTAATCTTTCACCTCCTCATTTTATTCTTTCCTGTATTCTATATGTAGCACCCTCCTAGACAGGTGCTAGGTAAAAGCATTTGTTGCTTCATCTGCTTATCAGGGGAGCCCGATCTTTAGTTAGGCCTGCTCTCTGTGCTCAGTGTGTATCCATCTGGTCTGAGGGAGTGTCCCCACTGCATCCAATAGGGAGGCCTGTTGGACAGTGGAGGAAACCTGGCCAATGATGCACAAGCTTTTGTAACCATCCCAGTGGGTTGGCACCTGGAGAGGTGCATCATGGGATTGGAAATAAAAGCAGAGAGCACATGACGCAGGGTGTCTTTGGCGGGAAGCAGAGCCCCAGGAGGAGGGTGGCGGCTGTCTCTCCTCCTGTCAGCAAGGGAAAATGGTCACAGGCAGTCGGCCTGGTGAGCCAGATGTGGAGCTGAGCCATAGAGGTCCTAAAGAAACTGACAGTGGAGCTGAAGGCAGAGCTACCTGGGAAAAACAGTGTCCGTGAGTACCAGGGGACTTGCCAGGGGTCTGCCCAGGAAGGGGACCACTCCAGTGAGGTCAGTGGACAGTAGGTCAGCACACACAGTCAGTGAGAAAGAGGGTGCCAAGTAGAACCCTGATGAGTAATCTACCAAATAGTTTGCTGTTCAATACTTCACTTCAGTGGCAAGGTGAAGCAGCTGAACTGACAAGCCCACCCTTTTTTAGGATTGCTCCTGGATGTAAATGTCTATCTGGAGGACCAGAGAAAAAAGGTCAAACAGATTGGTAGGTAGCACATTAGGGTTTAGGCCCACGCGGGACTGAATCAATCGGTCACTACTCATAGGTGCGTAATGGAGTGGGCGAGGGAGAAGGTTTCACTTCCAGTGGTGTGTGCCTAACTTGAAAGACGGTGATGGTCAGCCCTTTTTTATGGGACCTGGGCTGCTACCTTACGGTCCTGGGCCTTAAGGTCGTTTCCACATTTGAACTAGGAAGAGCAGGTAGAAAAGAGAGCCTGGTGTCCAGTAAATACAAGTTGGAGGGTGAGTTTGAAGGCGTTTATTGGAGATTGTAACAAGTATGACAAACCAATGTGTTTTGGGGGGAACTAAGGTTCCCCCTTTTTCAGGGCTGTTCCTGTATGATAGTAAATGGGGAAGGATACCAAATAGGTGTGGGATCCTTTCCCATTTATTGTAAAACAGAAATAGCCCTGAAGAAGGGGGAGTCTTTGTTCCCTTGAAAAGCGTAGGCTTTGTCATACCTGTTACAATCTCCAATAAATGCCTTCAAACTCACCCTCCAACTTGTATTTATTCGACACCGGGCGCTCCTTTCTACGTACCCAACCAGATTGGTAGGGATTTCACGACCTGCCAATTCATCTTTGATACATTCTGCCAGACCTTGCCAAAAGGTGGTCGTAAAAATACATTTAAAAATGGCGCCGCCCGGCACCACTACGTGGCCGGAACTGCGCATGCGCTGTGTGGCCGAATATGCCGAAGCTTTCCCGAGCCCAGCAATGTTCGGAACGGCGCATGCGCAGGGAGACATTTCTTTACGGGCGCCGCTGCCCTCAAAGCGGCCCCAGGACAGGCGGACTTGCCGGCCTACCGGGAAATTTCCCGGTATCCCGGTAGGCCAGTCCGGCCCTGTCGTAAGGGATGCATTGTCTAAAGTCATTTCCACTGCAAGTGTGCGAAATTGAATGGCATGTTGCCATAAGAGTGCTTTGAAAGTGTTGAAGAAGAACACTTGCTATGAAAGAAGCTCCAGTGGGCTCAATGAAAAGTCTGAGGAATACCGCAATGCTATTAGTCAGTGGGCCGAGTTTCTCCCAAAATGGAGCAGGCCAAGCCAAGGTATCCCCTGAACGCAGGTAGATAATATATTCTGCATTAGTATGATTGGTAGAAAAATGCTGCGGCTGCATCTCAAAGTGCACATTACACTTCTTCACAAATCCCCGACAGAACTTGGAGTCTGAAGAGATATAAGGAGGTGGCGGTAAGTAAAGAGATGGTTCTACAAAGTGAAGATGGCTGACCATTTGAACTTGGGTGGCCTCAAAGGCAATGAGTCTCTGGAAGTGATGCTCAAAAGGATCCACTGGTTGATGTGGTGGGTCATGGAGGTTCGGACATGGAGTTTCAAGCAAACTGTCATGGCCAGCGGACCCTACTTACAGGGAGTAGAGGCTTTGGGGTTATTGGGGCTGCCAGAGACTGAAATAAGAGAAAGCCACACCAGAAGTTCAGGAGATTGGAACAGCAGAGATAAGGATGTCTATACTTTTGGCAAAAGATGTGTTGGAGGAGCCAGAGCACCCCACAAGAGTAAATGAATTCAGGCTGGTGGTGGTGGTGTAATGGTGTGGGGGAGGAGGAGGGGGGGGGGTAATGGTTCAGGCTGGTGGTGGTGGTGTAATGGTGTGGGGGAGGAGGGGGGGGGTAATGGTTTAGGCTGGTGGTGGTGGTGGTGTAATGGTGTGGGGGAGGAGGAGGGAGGGTAATGGTTCAGGCTGGCGGTGGTGGTGTAATGGTGTGGGGTAAATTTTCTTGGCACACTTTGGGCCCCTTAGTACCAATTGAGCATTGTTTACATGCCATGACCTACCTGAGTATTGTTGCTGACCATGTCCTTCCCTTTATGACTAAAGTATCCCCATCAGAAGAAGGGAAGGACATGGTCAGCAATGCACCATGTCACAAAGCTCCATTATGACCATCTCACCACTGGTTTCTTGAACATGACAATGAGGTCACTGTCCTCCAATGGCCTCCACACTCACCACATCCCAACCAATAGAGCACCTTTGGGATGTGGTGGAACGGGAGATTGGCATAATGGATGTGCAGCCGACAAATCTGCAGCATCTGCGTCATGCTATCATGTCACTATGGAGCAAAACCTCTGAGGAACGCTTCCAACACCTTGCCTATGCCACGAAGAATGAAGGCAAACGGAGGTCCAACCTGGCACTAGCAAGGTGTACCCAATAAAGTGGCCGGTGAGTGTATATATCAATCTGTTCCTTGTTAAAAGCAAAAATACATTTAGATGTACATGGGGCCATGTTATATTGCCTTGCCATGATGATGAACCCAACAACTTCAGGACACGTAGCATTAAATCAAATAAACTCTGAATTTACGGGAGGAGAAGACTCGTGTAACGTGAGAAAGGGTTGCACAGTGAAAGGTTAACATACAGAGAATGATGGGGGGGCTCGGGCTAATCACAAACTGGCTACAAGAAAATGGCCGTTGCCAGGGTGAGATCACATGACACTATAGAGCATGTGCATTGGTCCACCTGCTCCTCTGGTGGCCATGTTGGATACTGGCACCCCACTGAAGTCACATGGTAGAAGTGGGTTGGGTATTTCTGGGGTGGACTGTCTGCCCACAGACAAGGAAGAAGTTGTTGGTGAGTATGTCTCTTATTTCACCTCTTCACTCCCCGCCACCTACACACATTCATTTCATAAATATATATTATTATACCCACTAAACATCCTATTCAGTTGCCTTCGATTATTATTATTATAATTACAAATCATTATAATATTATCCCTCTCTCGATGGTTGAAGACCAATTTCCTACTCCATCTCTTCACTCTGCCATCCCCGTGACCCAATAGATACCCTCTTACCATACCTTCTGTTATTATTATTATCAATATTATTATTAATGATATGAAACGTAATGGTACGAAACGTCTCAGTGTCTACAGTCCAGTGGTCAGGAGCAGGGCTGGGACAAGCGGTGGGCAGGAGGGGCGGCTGCCCTTGGCACTGTGGTACCATGTGAATGGGCAACATGAAGAGATTGAGGGGGGAGGAAATTTTGTGTTGGAAGGGGAAATTTGGGGAGTGACAGGGAGTAAGAATTGTTTTAGGAGGGAAATTTGGGGGACGGGGGTGCTAGGAGTGGCGATTTAGGGGGATCTGTGTTGGGAGGGGGGATAGGGGAAGAGAATTTGTGTTAGGCGTGGGGATTATGGGTTGTGTGCTAGAAGAGGTGATATGGTGGGTTGAGGGGGATTATGCTAGGAGGGAAAAAATTTTTTGGGGGGTGCTAGGAGGTGACATTTTCTTCTAGGGGGGATTTGTGCTATGGGGGGGGGGGATTTTTTTTGGAAAGGAGGAAGATTTGGCCTAGGATGGGGATTGGGGGATTTGCGCTGGGGGGTGGGTGGATTTGGAGTGGGGGAGGGGAAATTTTCTTATAGGGGGATTTGTGCTAGGAGGGATTTTTTTGGAAGGGTGGAAGATTTGCCCTAGGAGCGGCATTGGGGGATTTGTGCTGGGGGGGGGGGGATTTGGAGTGGTGGAGGTAACATTTTTCATCTAGGGGGGATTTGTGTGATTTGTGCTAGGAGGGGAATTTTTTTTGGGAGGGGGAAAGATTTGCCCTAAGAGGGGGGTTGGGGGATTTGTGCTGGGGGGTGGGGGGATTTGGAGTGGGGGGAGGTGAAATTTTCTTCTAGGGGGGATTTGTGCTAGGGGGGGATTTTTTTTGGGAGGGTGGAAGATTTGCCCTAGGAGCAGCATTAGGGGATTTGTGCTGGGGGGGGGGGGATTTCGAGTGGGGGGGGGGTGAATTTTTTCCTCTAGGGGGGATTTGTGCTAAGAGGGGAATTTTTTTCAAGGGGGGAAGATTTGCCCTAGGAGGGGGATTTGTGCTGGGAGGTGGGGGGAGAGGATGTGTGCTTTTTGCGGGATGAAGGGGAAGGGAAAGATTTGTGCTAGGAGGGCTGATTTTCTTTTTTTAGAGGGGGGGGGGGGCGTTTGTGCTGGGGAGATTTGTGGACAAAGATTTGTTCCAGTAGGAGGGAATTTTAGCAGGGGGGGGGCGAATTTGTACTGGGGGGGGGGAGGGGAAACGTATGCTTTGAGGGTAATCATGCAGATTAGTGCATGATGAGATGAGTACTTGGGGGATTTTATCTAACACAAAATGCTCATGCATCTTGGGGGGGGGGGGGGGCACAGTTTTGCATGTTCGCCCTGGGCTCTAGATGACCTTGTCCCGATACTGGTGAAGAGTAGGTGACCACTTAAATATTGATGCTCAGTGATCTACGACCCCTCATAATTTGGTATTTAGGCTAGGTTTCCACTAGTGCGGCTACAAAGTCGTGCTACTTCTAGCACGACTTCGTAGCAAAAGTAAACCGCGGCTTCAGTTAGACTTGTCCCTCATATATAGAGGGAAGTCGCGCTCAAAAGTAGTACACGATTTACTTTTGAGGTCGCAGCAACTGAAGCCGCGGCAGTGGAAAGGGGCCCCATTGAAAACAATGGGTTTTGACTTGCTGTGCGACTTGACATGTGTCAAGTCGCACCGCAAGTCGCACTAGTGGAAACCGAGCCTAAGTGTTGATATGGAGTTACATATTAGCTTCAGAGGTCTTCCTGCCTCCTGGGTGTCTGATGGGTAATGTGGTGTTGGAGCAATGCAGGCGGGATTTCATTCCACCCCGCACCGCCGGCATACAGAAGAGCACAATCCTCTTACAGTCAGGATAACATGTCTTGTTAGAGGTCCTGCTAGTAGTGATTCGGGCCGTTCTGTTCGGGCCGAGCATCATTTCAGCCCTGAACAGCGCCCATTCAATTTTACAGGGCGCTCAGCATGATGTTTGCCCGCCGAGCACCCCATAATGCACTGTGCACTTCACAGTGCATTGTAACCGCCCTGATTGACCGCTGGTCAGGTGCAAGGCTTTGCCCATCACTGCACAGAGCACTGCGAGAGCCCTGATTGGACAAAGTCATGATGACTTTGCCCAATCATGGCTCAGTGCTTATAGTCCCACCCCACACTATAAAAGATGTTTGTGTAGTGTCAGTGTAGTGGGAGTGTAGTGTTAGTGTAGTGTCAGTATAGTGTAGTGTTAGTATAGTATTTTGTAGTGTGAGTATAGTGTAGTGTCAATGTAGTGTGAGTATAGTGTAGTGTTTGTGTAGTGTGAGTATAGTGTTAGTGTAGTGTTTGTGTAGTATTCGTATAGGGTAGTGTCAGTGTAGTGTTAGCATAGTGTCAGTGTAGTGTAGTGTTATTATAGTGTAGTGTAGTGTGAGTATAGTGTAGTGTTAATGTAGTGTAGGTGTATTGTGAGTATAGTGTAGTGTCAATGTGGCGTGAGTATAGTGTAGTGTTAGTGTAGTGTCAGTATAGTGTAGTGTTAGTATAGTGTAGTGTAGTGTGAGTATAGTGTAGTGTTAGTGTAGTGTCAGTATAGTGTAGTGTTAGTATAGTGTAGTGTAGTGTTAGTATAGTGTAGTGTCAATGTGGTGTGAGTTTAGTGTAGTGTTTGTGTAGTGTGAATATAGTGTTAGTGTAGTGTTTGTGTAGTATTCGTATAGGGTAGTGTCAGTGTAGTGTTAGCATAGTGTCAGTATAGTGTAGTGTTATTATAGTGTAGTGTAGTGTGAGTATAGTGTAGTGTTAGTGTAGTGTAGTTGTATTGTGAGTATAGTGTAGTGTCAATGTGGTGTGAGTATAGTGTAGTGTTTGTGTAGTGTGAGTATAGTGTTAGTGTAGTGTTCGTGTAGTATTCGTATAGGGTAGTGTCAGTGTAGTGTTAGCATAGTGTCAGTGTAGAGTGCGTATAGTGTGGTGTGAATGTAGTATTACTGTATTGTCAATGTACATACTGTAGCTGCTGACTTTTAATATTAGGACACTTACCTGTCCTGGAGTCCAGCGTTGTCGGCACCACAGCCGATGTTTCCATCGGCTGTCGGGTGCTGTCACCACCATTGCCGGTAAGGGAACACGGCAGTGAAGCCTTGCGGCTTCACAAGCAGGTCCCTACTGTGCATGCGCGAAGCGAGCTGCGCATTCGGATTGGCTCAGCGGCGGGGGAAGGAGGAGGGGGGCCAAACTTCCGTCTCTCGGAAGTGGGGAAACGAACCTGTCAAAAACAGGTACCTGTTCCCCCCCCCCCTGAAAGGTGCCAAATTTGGCACCGGAGGGGGGGGGAGAAGCAACTGAGCGGAAGTTCCACTTTTGGGTGGAACGCAGCTTTAAAAATGGTGCCTTTTGATTTTTCCAGTTCGGGGCCCATAGACCTTTAATAGGGTTCTGGGTTCTGGTCTGAACTTTTTCCCTGTGAGGGAGATCTAGTGTCTAACCAAACCCAGGGGTGTTCGCCCCATCACTACTTGCTAGATCTAGCAGGACATCCATGTTGTCATCCCAGAGAAAGAAAGTCAGTTAATCATGGCTGCCTGCACCATTGAAGACCTCGGTGGTTGAACCCTTCTTAATCACCTCCAGAACTCTCACTTTACTGTCCATCTTCACATCATATCTGTTATCCCCCATAACAGAGCCTTCACCCTACTCTCTGACATCTGAGTGAAGAAAGAGAATTTTCGAAGTCATCAAGAGAAGATAATATCATGGAAGAGGTAAGCGGTATTGGGAAGTATGGGACAAGATGACTGTATCAAAGTGTGTGTGTCACATGGTTAATGATTTAATTACATTTTTGGATATTTAGAGTGGAAACAGGAGTTGTTTTATTGTGAAGGAAGAAATAAAAGATGAGGAGAATGAGATTGGTGTAAAGGAGGAGATTTCAGAAGGACACAAGGATCTCTACAAGGACGTCATGATGGAGAATCAGCCGCCCCTCACATCACCGGGTAAGAGGAGACTTTATTGTAAAGGAGAGAGCAGTACGGAGGCTCCACCTAGATCCCCCATCATCTGATGAACACATAGAAACAATGTATTCAGTCAGTGTGTGTGTTTCCTACAGATGGATCCAGTAATGGGAACCCACCAGAAAGATGTCCCCGTCCTCTGTATTCCCGAGATTCCACACAGGAAGATCAGACCATCCCTCCCCATCATCAGGTGAGTGATTTGTATCCACAACTATACCACATTATTTACTCTTCAGCATTTTATATTTTGTCAACTTTTTTTATATTTAGGGTAAAAAACAGATAGATATGAAAGTTGAGTTTAAAGAAGAGAAGTATGTGGCGGGTAATCGGCTGCCTACTGTGGAAAAAATTATGGTAGACAAGGAGGAATCTTCTCTACATATCAGCACAGGTATGTAATAAACACAGAGTGCAGAAACGGGTCGTATTTTCATTTGACTTCTTATAGATAATGGTTTTTTGATGAAAAGTGATGGAGAATCGGGATCATCATAGCGTTGGGTAAGAGACGTTACTAGATTATAAATAGTAGGCCAGTAGGAGGAGACTGGACTATAAATAGTAGACCAGTAAGAGGAGACTGAACTATAAATGGTAGACCAGTAAGAGGATCCTGAAGTATAAATGGTCAACCAGGAAGAGGAGACTGAACTATGAATGGTAGACCAGTAAGAGGATCCTGAAGTATAAATGGTCAACCAGGAAGAGGAGACTGAACTATGAATGGTAGACCAGTAAGAGGATCCTGAAGTATAAATGGTCAACCAGGAAGAGGAGACTGAACTATAAATGGTAGACCAGTAAGAGGATCCTGAAGTATAAATGGTCAACCAGGAAGAGGAGACTGAACTATGAATGGTAGACCAGTAAGAGGATCCTGAAGTATAAATGGTCAACCAGGAAGAGGAGACTGAACTATGAATGGTAGACCAGTAAGAGGATCCTGAAGTATAAATGGTCAACCAGGAAGAGGAGACTGAACTATGAATGGTAGACCAGTAAGAGGATCCTGAAGTATAAATGATTAACCAGGAAGAGGAGAGGACCTATAAATGGTAGACTAGAAATAGGTGATTGGAATATAAATGGTCGACCAGTAAATAGAGACTAGAATATGAAAAAAAAACTCTAGGTAAACAATCTCACCAACGTCTGCTTCTAGAAAAGGTACAGGAGCTACTTTGGCAAGTCAGGCAGCCCCTTCAAGTGAATAGACTGCCCTAATATGTTGAGCGAAAAACACTAAAAAAAAAAAAGCACCATGTCGTGCAGCTGTGAATGCAGCCTAAGAGTAGACTGGACTATAAATGGTAGACCAACAGAAGGAGACTGGACTAAAATGGTAGACATGGAAGATATGACTCGACTTTAAATAGTAGACCAGAAAGAGGAGACTGGACTAAAAATGTTAGACAGGGAAGAGGAGAATGGATTATAAATTGTAGAGCAGTTCGAAGGGACTGGACTATATATAATAGACCAGCAGAAGGAGACTGGACTAAAAATAGTAGACCTGGAAGATATTACTGGATTCTAAATGGGAGACCAGAAAGAGGAGACTGGATTATAAATGGTTGACCATTAGGAGGAGAATGGATTATAAATAGTAGAGCAGTAAAAAGGGACTTGGCTATATATGGTAGACCAACAGAAGGAGACTGGACTAAAATGGTAGACATGGAAGATATGACTCGACTTTAAATAGTAGACCAGAAAGAGGAGACTGGACTATAAAATTTAGACCAGGAAGAGGAGACTGGACTAAAAATGTTAGACCAGGAAGAGGAGAATGGATCATAAATTGTAAAGCAGTTCGAAGGGAGTGGACTATATATGATAGACCAGCAGAAGGAGACTGGACTAAAAATGGTAGACCAGGAAGAGGAGAATGTATCATAAATTGTAGAGCAGTTCGAAGGGAGTGGACTATATATGGGAGACCAGCAGAAGGAGACTGGACTAAAAATGATAGACCTGGAAGATATTACTGGACTCTAAATGGGAGACCAGAAAGATGAGACTGGATTATAAATGGTAGACCATTAGGAGGAGAATGGAGTATAAATGGTAGAGCAGTAAAAAGGGACTGGACTATATATGGTAGACCAGCAGAAGGAGCCTGGGATAAAAATGGTAGACCAAAAAAAGGAGACTAGACTATAAATGGTAGACCAGGAATATCAGACCGACTTCTAAATGATACACCAGTAAGAGAAGACAGGACTATAATGGCATACCAGGAAAAGGAAACTGGACTATAAATGGTAGACCAACAGAAGGAGACTGTACTAAAATGGTAGACATGGAAGATATGACTCGACTTTAAATAGTAGACCAGAAAGAGGAGACTGGATTATAAAATTTAGACCAGGAAGAGGAGACTGAACTAAAAATGTTAGACCAGGAAGAGGAGAATGGATCATAAATTGTAGAGCAGTTCGAAGGGAGTGGACTATATGTGGTAGACCAGCAGAAGGAGACTGGACTAAAAATGGTAGACCTGGAAGATATTACTGGACTCTAAATGGGAGACCAGAAAGAGGAGACTGGATTATAAATGGTTGACCATTAGGAGGAGAATGGATTATAAATGGTAGAGCAGTAAAAAGGGACTGGGCTATATATGGTAGACCAGCAGAAGGAGACTGGGATGAAAATGGTAGACCAGAAAAAGGAGACTAGATTATAAATGGTAGACCAGGAATAGCAGACCGACTTCTAAATGATACACCAGTAAGAGAAGATAGGACTATAATGGCATACCAGGAAAAGGAAACTGGACTATAAATGGTTGACCAGAAAGAGGAGATTAGACTATAAATGTTAGACCAGAAAGAGGAGAATAAACTACAAATGGTAGACCAGGAAGAGCAGCCTGACTTATAAATAGTACACCAGTGCGAAGAGACTAGACTAAAAATGGTAGACCTGGAAGATATGACTGGACTCTAAACGGAAGACCAGAAAGAGGAGACTGGACTTTAAATGGTAGACCAGGAAGGGCAGCCCAATTTATAAATGATACACCAGTAAGAGAAGACTGGACTATAATGGCATTCCAGGAAAATAAAACTGAACTATAAATGGTAGACCTGTAAGAAATGTCTGAACTATAAATGGTAGACCTGTAAGAAATGTCTGAACTATAAATGGTAGACCAGGAAGAGGAACCTAACTTTCAAATGGTGGACCAGAAAGGAGAAATTGGACTATAAATCGTAAACCAGAGTAAGGGAATTGGACTATAAATGGTAGACCAGGAAGAGGAACCTGACTTTCAAATGGTGGACCAGAAAGGAGAAATTGGACTATAAACCGTAAACCAGAATAAGGGAATTGGACTGTAAATGGTAGACCAGGAAGATGAGACTGGACCATAAATGGTAGACCAGGAAGATGAGACTGGACCATAAATGGTAGACCAGGAAGATGAGACTGGACCATAAATGGTAGACCAGGAAGATGAGACTGGACCATAAATGGTAGACCAGGAAGATGAGACTGGACCATAAATGGTAGACCAGAAGGAGCAGAATGGGCTATATCTGACAGATCAGTAAATGGAGACCAGTCTATAAATGGTAGACCAGTAAGTGGTAGACGGGTTCCATAGAAACCATTGATTTCTATACCAACATGCATAATTCTGATTGTTAAACCTGAAAAATTAACAAATTTTGAATATGAATAAAACATTATCTCCAACAGATGGACGTTATATCCCTAATGACTCGGAGCATCACCGAACTTTATCCCCAGACTGTAATGCAGAAGATAATGACTTTGCTCCCGTTACTGAAAATCAATCCAGATCAATGGATCCCTCTAGTAGTAAACAATGTTCTCCTGGAATATCACCTACTGTTACAAGCACCGGTGAGAAGATATTTCCGTGTCCCCAATGTGACAAATGTTTTAGCTTTAAGCACAGACTTGTAAGACATCTCATGGTGCACTCCGGAGAGCGACCCTATATATGTTCAGACTGCGGGAAATCTTATGCAAGGAAATTGGACCTTCTCACACATGCTAAAACTCACACCGGCGAGAGGCCCTTTTCATGTACGGTGTGCGGGAAAGGTTTTATAGAGAAAAAGCGACTTACAGAACACGAGCGAGTGCACACCGGCGAGAGGCCATTTTTGTGTACAGTCTGCGGGAAGAGTTTTGGAGAGAAGAAGCGACTGATTGAACACGAGCGACTGCACACCGGTGAGAGACCTTATTCCTGTACAGTGTGCGGGAAAGGTTTTGGAGAGAAAAGGCGACTTGTCGAGCACGAGCGACTGCACACCGGTGAGAAACCTTTTTCCTGTACGGTCTGTGGAGAGGGTTTTAGAGGAAAAAAGTGGCTGGTCGAACACGAGCGACTGCACACCGGTGAAACGCCTTATAAGTGTTCCGATTGTGGGAAGGAGTTTAGAACCAGAGGCGTTCTAAACATTCACCGGCAATCGCATGCGCAGGGACAGCCGTATTCCTGCGCCCAATGTGGAAAACACTTTAAATATAGCATCAGCCTTAGCCGCCACAAGAAACTTCATTCACAGGATAATTCATTGTCATGCTCGGAGTGCGGGAAATCTTTTACAACTAAATATGAACTTCGTGTTCATACGAGATGCCACACGGGAAAGAAGGTCTTCCAATGCTCGGACTGTGAGAAGTCCTTCTTATGGAATGCGGACCTTGTTAACCACCAGAGAATTCACACCGGAGAGAAGCCCTTTCCTTGTTCACTATGTGACAAACGTTTCTCCTCTAAAACCATCCTGGAGGACCATATAAAAGTCCACACCGGTGAGAGGCCGTTTTCCTGTACAGAGTGTGGGAAAAGTTTCACTCAGAAGGGAGGCCTCAACAAGCATATGAAATGCCACACCGGTGAGAAACCGTTTTCATGTTCCGAATGTGGTAAATCTTACACACAGAAAGGAAGCCTCGACTACCACATGAAATGCCACACCGGGGAGAAGCCATTTTCCTGTGAAAAGTGCGGGAAAGGTTTTATATTGCAACAACAACTTCTCAGACACCATAAAAACTGTATGGATGAGGGTCTGTTTTCCAGTACAGAGTGCGAGACGTCAACATCTGAGCTCATTGTACAACAAAAAGGACACCTCGAAGAGAAGAGGTATTCATGCTTGGAGTGTGAAAAATCCTTCAAACGAAAGGAAGACCTCGTTACCCACCAGAGAGTTCACACCGGCGAGAAGCCTTTCTCTTGTTCTGAATGTGGCAAATGTTTTTCAATTAAGCGAAGCCTCGATGACCATCTAAAACTGCACAGCAGTGTGAAGCCATTTACCTGCGAAGTGTGCGGGAAAGGTTTCATAAAGCACCTGCGCTTTCTTACACACCTGAGTACTCACACAGGCGAGCGTCCTTTTTCATGTTCAGAGTGTGGAAAGAGTTACAATCGCAAAGACAATCTAGTTAAGCATCAGAAGACACAGGGACACTGATGACAGATCACACACATGTATGAAGGCAAGGATAGATTTTTTCGAGGCAGAGACTGTTTAATGAAAATGAATGAATGAGTTTTTAGCTTACTCATGTGAGTGGTGGGAAACTGTTAGGTCAACGTTGATGTAACCCTAATTGGATAATATATTTGTCTGTTCTGTGCAATGTGTAAATAAAAAATTGTCATGTTTTCTCACTTAAAAAATACTGTTCTTACATTTCACCCTATTTTGCACCATTGCTCTGGACTGGCACCGGGGCAATGCCCAGCCCACAATTCTCACAATCCAAAGAGTCCAAAGCGGTACTCACATTTCTCACGATCCAAAGATCTCATGGTCCAAAGTGGTACTCCCACTTCTAACGATCCAAAGATCTCAAGATCTTACGATCCAAATTGGTACTCCCTATTTCCCCGATCTAAAGATCTCACAAACCAAAATGGTACTGGCACTTCTCACGATCCAAAGTGGTACTCCCAATTCTCATGATCCAAAGATCTCATGGTCCAAAGTGGTACTCCCAATTCTCACGATCCAAAGATCTCACAATCCAAAGTGGTATTCCCAATTCTCACGATCCAAAGTGATACTCCAAATTCTCACGATCCAAAGTGATACTCCAAATTCTCACAATCCAAAGATCTCACCTTCCAAAATGGTACTCCCAATTCTCACGATCCAAAGTGGTACTCCCAATTCTCATGATCCAAAGATCTCATGGTCCAAAGTGGTACTCCCAATTCTCATGATCCAAAGATCTCACGGTCCAAAGTGGTACTTACAATTCTCACGATCCAGAGATCTCACAATCCAAAATGGTACTCCCAATTCTCACGATCCAAAGTGGTACTCCCAATTCTCATGATCCAAAGATCTCATGGTCCAAAGTGGTACTCCCAATTCTCATGATCCAAAGATCTCACGATCCAAAGTGGTACTTACAATTCTCACGATCCAAAGATCTCACAATCCAAAGTGGTACTCCCAATTCTCATGATCCAAAGTGGTACTCCCAATTCTCATGATCCAAAGATCTCATGGTCCAAAGTGGTACTCCCAATTCTCACGATCCAAAGATCTCACGATCCAAAATGGTACTCCCGATTCTCACGATTCAAAGTGGTATTCCCAATTCTCATGTTCCAAAGATCTCACAATCCAAAGCGGTACTCCCAATTCTCACGATCCAAAGTGATACTCTGTTGGAAGAATTGGCTGACGGATCTGAGTTTTTCCTACATACTCCCATTTCTCATGATCCAAAGATCTCATGGTCCGACTCCAAAGTGGTACTCCCAATTCTCAGGATCCAAAGATCTCACAATCCAAAGTGGTACTCCCAATTCTCACGATCCAAAGTGGTACTCCCAATTCTCATGATCTAAAGATCTCATGGTCCAAAGTGGTACTCCCAATTCTCACAATCCAAAGATCTCATGATCCAAAGTGGTACTTACAATTCTCACAATCCAAAGATCTCACGATCCAAAGTGGTACTTACAATTCTCACGATCCAAAGTGGTACTCCCAATTCTCATGATCCAAAGATCTCATGATCCGAAGAGGTACACGCAATTCTCACGATCCAAAGATCTCACGACCCAAAGTGGTACTCCCAATTCTCATGATCCAAACTTGTACTTACAATTCTCATGGTCCAAAGATCTCACAATCCAAAGTGGTTCTCACAATTCTCACGGCTCAAAGATCTCACGATCCAAAGTGGTCAGGGGCTGATTGGCAACTTTCGGCCCAGGGGACAACTACAAACCAGAGGCCCATGGTGCAGCGACTCAGCCCTCCTCCCACTCCCCCTCTTCCTGGCCTCCTCCTGACCCCCATTGAAGGCTGAAGCTCTGCTCCAGGTACTCTCTACTCACCGACCGAATCCGGGTTCCCCGACCTGGCCACTGGGGGGGGGGATGGGGGAGCTAAGACAGCTCGGTCAGGGCTGGCCAGGAGAGGAGAGTCTCCAGTGGGGCATGGAACCAGCCCCTGCTCAGACACAGTTTACACCATCCATGCTGGGGGGGAGGCCTGCGCTCTGTCCCTGTCTTCATCCCGCACTAAGTAGATCAGTGGCAGGGACTTTTTACTTCTCTTCCCCAGGAATCCTTTAGGCATGTCTGTGGCAGAAGCAGTGCAGCCTTTTTACGGGGCATCAGAGTGGCCCAGGGGGCAATTGCCCTCCTGCCCCAGTCCTCCCCTGAAAGTCTTACTTACAATTCTCACGATCCAAAGTGGTACTCACAATTCTCTCAGTCCAAAGATCTCAGGATCCAAAATGATACTCACAATTCTCATGGTCCAAACTGGTACTCCCAGTCCTCACGATCCAAAGATCTCACGATCCAAAGTGGCACTCACAATTCTCTCAGTCTAAAGATCTCAGGATCCAAAGTGATACTCACAATTCTCATGGTCCAAACTGGTATTCCCAATCCTCACGATCCAAAGATCTCACAATCCAAAGTGGTACATTTCTTACGATCCAAAGTGGTACTCACAATTCTCACAGTCCAAAGATCTCACAATCCAAAGTGGTACTCACATTTCTCACGGTCCAAAGATCTCACGATCCAAAGTGGTCAGGGGCTGACTGGCAAATTTCGGCCCAGGGGTCAACTACAAACCAGTAGGGCCCATGGTGCTCCTACTCCCCCTCTTCCTGGCCTCCTCCTGACCCCCATTCCAGGCTGAAGCTCTGCTCCAGGTACTCTCTACTCATCGACCGAATCCGGGTTCCCGACCTGGCCACTGGGGGGGTTGGGGGGAGCTAGGACAGCTCGGTCAGGGCTGGCCAGGAGAGGAGAGTCTAAGGTGGTACTCACATTTCTCACGATCCAAAGTGGTACTCCCAATTTTAGTGATTCACAGTGGTACTCACAATTCTCACGGTCCAAAGTGGGCCCTAGATCTTTCTCCATCCTTGTTTCCCCCAGAGGTTCCCCCCTAGTGAGTAGTTTGCTTTTATGTTTTTAGCCCCCAAGTGCATCACCTTACATTTCTCCACATTAAACCTCATTTGCCATGTAGTTGACCACTCTATTATTTTGTCCAGGTCTTTCTGTAAGATTTCTAAATCCTGATGGGAAGTTATTGCCCTACTTATTTTTGTGTCGTCCGCAGAAATTGAGATAGAACTATTTTATCCCGACCTCTATATCATTTATAAATAAATTAAACAGAATTGGCCCCAGGACAGAACCTTGGGGTTCCCCACTGACCACTCCAGATCAGTCTGTTTCTCACCACCCTTTGGACGCACCCCTGTAACCAGACTTCTGTCCAAGAACAAACCCAGTTTGAATGACTATGACTTTGAATCACTTTAAATGACAATTGCACGGTCATGCAACGCTCTACCCATATGAGATGTTTATCATTTGATTAAAAAAAAAAAACAAATAAGGCTTAAAATTTTGAAGAAAAAAAAAAATATATTTTTCTTAGTTTCTGTCAGAAACTGATGAGGCGGCACTGATTAAAAGGCACTAATATGCCACACTGATGAGGAGGTATTAATGTTCTGCACTGATGAGGAGGCACCGATATGCTGCACTGGCCGGAGGGACTAATATGCCGCACTAATAGGTGGCACTAATAAGTGACACTGATAGGCGGCACTAATGGGAACTGATTAGGTGGCACTGATGAGGAAGGACTAATATGCTGTACTGATGGGCACTGATAGGTGGCACTAATATGTGACACTGATGAGGCACTAATATGCAACACTGATGAGGAGGCACTAATATGCTGCACTGATGAGGAGGCACTAATATGCCGCACTGATGAGGGGGCACTAATATGCCACACTGATGGGTGGCACTGATATGTGACATTGATGGGAACTGATTAGGTGGCACTAATGGGAACTGATTAGGTGGCACTGATGAGGAGGCACTAATATGCTGTACTGATGGGCACTGAAAGGTGGCACTAATATGTGACACTGATGAGGTGGCACTGATGAGGAGGCACTAATATGCCGCACTGATGAGGGGGCACTAATATGCCACACTGATATGTGACATTGATGGGAACTGATTAGGTGGCACTCATGAGGAGGCACTAATATGCCGTACTGATGGGCACTGATAGGATGCACTGATAGGTGATCACTGATAGGCGGCACTGATTACGAGGCACTAATATGCAGCACTGATGAGGAGGCATTAATATGCTGCATTGATGAGGAGGCACTAATATGCTGCATTGATGAGGAGGCACTAATATGCTGCACTGATGAGGAGGCACTAATATGCTGCACTGATGAGGAGGCACTAATATGCTGCACTGATGAGGAGGCACTGATATCCCGCACTGATGAGGAGGCGCTACAATGCCGCACTAATAGGTGGCACTAATATCTGACACTGATAGGCGGCACTGATGAGGAGGCACTAATATGCCGCACTGATGAGGAGGCACTAATATGTTGCACTGATAGGTGGCACTGATATGTGACACTGATTAGGTGGCACTAATATGCCATACTGATGGGCACTGATAGGTGGCACTAATATGTGAAACTGATGAGGCGGCACTGATGGCCACTGATTATGTGGTACTGATGAGGAGGCACTAATATGCCACACTGACGAGGAGGCAGTCATATGCCGCACTGATAGGTGGCACTAATATGTGACACTAATAGGCGGTACTGATGAGGAGGCACTTATAGGTGGCACTGATAGGCGGCACTAATGGGCACTGAATGGGCAGTGTATTTTTTCATGAAAATCGGGGATTTAAAACTAGCTGTGCAAATATTATACATAACCATTTGCAACAACAACCATTTTATACCCTAGGCCTAGAGTCTCTGTGTAAAGAATATATAATGGAGGTTCTAAGTAATTTTCTAGCAAAAAATACAGATTTTTATATGAAAGAAATGTCCGAGTTAGCCGAGGCCGGAACTGGTTAGGGATGTGATGAGCTGAACCAAAAGATACCAAATTGGGGTCATAAACCACAATGAGGAGTTTATCTGACCAGGAGCTCTATGGGAAGTCAATAGATCATCGCGCTCCAACGTACTCGGAGTGTGGGCGTAGAGTGGAAGTTGCGTGAGAAGACAGGAAGTAAGGACTGTACGGACAGGAAGTGATGTCTGGTACAGACAGGAAGTTCCGGGTCAGAGGTGAGTTGGGAGGAAGTAGAGAGGAGACATTGCTGGAACTGGCAGCAGAGGAGGTAATAATATATTATTTTATATTTACAGCCAGTAACCCCCCCCCCCCCCCCCGTCATGTTCCGTCCTCTTCCTCCATAGTCACTATGATGTCTTTT
Source organism: Pelophylax lessonae (assembly GCF_965119305.1). Taxonomy (NCBI): domain Eukaryota; kingdom Metazoa; phylum Chordata; class Amphibia; order Anura; family Ranidae; genus Pelophylax; species Pelophylax lessonae. The sequence continues at coordinate 262,422,595 of NC_138776.1, read as the reverse complement.
ATCTCCAGAAGGCACCCCTACATAGTAGAATAATAATCCTCTCTATAGCTCTTACATATACCACAGTGCTGCACCGACTACACATTCACGACACATATTTAGTTCTATAAGTAAAAATATTGAGCTACGAGGACTCGTAGTATATTCTGTAGTTCTAATGACCATTTGGTAACCAGAGGTCAATCATGACTAAATTCACAAACCAGATTTCGTAGGCTTCTGGTAATGTGCCGATCTAAATCATTGACACGTTGTTCTTTTAACCACTTGCCAACCGACGCAAGTACATATACTGCGGCGGTCAGCCCCTCACAGTCAAAGTGACGTATGGGTACGTCACTAGCCTGTGAGGCTCTGGGGAGCGAGCGCGTGCCGTCGGAGGCGCGCTCCCGCTCGGTCACGGACCCCCCCGCGCGCGTGCCCGGCGGACCCGATGTCCGCCGCTCACTCACGATCGTCCGTGACAGCGGGAGAAAGGCAGGCGGCTGATGTAAACAAAGCCGCCTGTCATTCTCCCCTGAGTAAGAATGGTGATCATACGGTTCTACTATGTAGGACCGTTGATCACTGTTCCTACACCTCAAGCCACAGCCAATCACAGTTAGAATCACGCCCCTAGGGACACACATAACCCCTCCCTCTCAAAAAAAAGTTAACCCCTTCACTACCAGTGTCATTTTACACTAACAGTGCATATGTATAGCACTGATTACTTTAGTATTGTCACTGGTAACCCCAAAAAACCCCCAAAAATGTCAGTCAAGGGTCCGATCTGTCCGCGCCAATGTCGCAGTCCCGCAAAAAAAAATCGCAGATCGCTGCCATTACTCGTTAAAAAAAAAACAACAAAAATGACAAAAATCTTTCCCTTTGTTAGTAAACGCAATAACTTTTGCGCAAACCAATCAAAATACGCTTTTTGCGATTTTTTATTCTTTTACCAAAAATATGTAGCAGAAAACAAATTGGCCTAAAATGTTAAAAAATTTGATTTTTACATTTTTTTGGGGGGGAATTTCATATAAAAAAAATGTGAAAAATATTGTTATTTTTGCAAAATTGTCGCTCTTTTTTTGTTTATAGCGCATGATCAACAAATCGCACAGGTGATCAAATACCACCAAAAGAAAGCTCTGTTTGTGGGGAAAAAAAGGACGTAAATTTCGTTTGGGTACGGCGTCGCACGACCGCACAATTGTCAGTTAAAGTCGCACAGCGCCGAATCGCAAAAAGTGACCCGGACGTAAGACAGCAAAATCCTCCGGTGGTAAAGTGGTTAATGGTTAGTAGACGAACTGGACTTTTGTACCACCTCACCGTGACTTTAATGGTTGTACTGTTCTCCTCCAACACAGAGCCAGTAAAGCCTTATCTAGCGTTAATGAGAAGAAGCCTGAAACAACTGTATGCAAGTTGGGAATGCTGGCAGTAGAGCTGGAAGAGTTGGTCTCCACCATAAAATATATTCCCACCAAGAGGTCGACAATCCAGATAATTCTCATTTTATTGTCTCTCTGCATGGTATAGGACTGTTCGGTATAGATTTCAGAACCACCTCAAGGAGGATGGATGAGGACCAGAGTCACATGACGGACAGACTAATAGACCTCACCCTGGAGATCATCTACCTGCTGACTGGAGAGGTGAGGAGGATTCTGGGAGGTCACATGACATCACTCTTATCTCTATTAATAAAACACAAACCTGACCGGAGAGGTGAGGAGGATTCTGGGAGGTCACATGACATCACTCTTATCTCTATTAATAAAACATAGACCTGACCGGAGAGGTGAGGAGGATTCTGGGAGGTCACATGACATCACTCTTATCTCTATTAATAAAACACAGACCTGACCGGAGAGGTGAGGAGGATTCTGGGAGGTCACATGACATCACTCTTATCTCTATTAATAAAACACAGACCTGACCGGAGAGATGAGGAGGATTTTTAGAATTTATTGAGTAATACTTGCTATTTTCTGTTCTTGCACAGGATTATGAAGTAGTTAAGAAGAAATCTGGAGAGCGGCTGACATGCAACAGAAGCTTCCATGTGCTATCCTCCAGTACAGTATCTCCACCGTCCTCACTCATACCTGAGAGAAACAAGAAGAAGAAGATTCTAGAAGTCACCAAGAAGATGATGGAGCTGCTGACAGGAGAGGTGAGCGGTGCTGGGAATTCTGGGACATTATCCAGTAACAGACAAGGGATGTGTCTGGATGGTGACTGTATCATTGTGTGTGTCAGGTTCCTATAAGGTGTCAGGATGTCACTGTCTATTTCTCCATGGAGGAGTGGGAGTATTTAGAAGGACACAAGGATCTCTACAAGGACGTCATGATGGAGAATCAGGCGCCCCTCACATCACCGGGTAAGAGGAGACTTTATTGTAAAGGAGAGAGCAGTACGGAGGATCCACCTAGATCCCCCATCATCTGATAAACACATAGAAACAATGTATTCAGTCAGTGTGTGTGTTTCCTACAGATGGATCCAGTAATGGGAACCCACCAGAGAGATGTCCCCGTCCTCTGTATTCCCGGGATTCCACACAGGAAGATCACACCACCCCCCACCATCATCAGGTAGATGGGACTGATCATCTATAACTGAGGATGTCTCCGAAATTGTATAAATCCATATGATTTTCTTCTGTAGTTTCCGATGTTACTTACTATCATGTTGTGGGTTTAGGATGAAGACCTGATTGATATTAAAGTAGAAGTTAAAGAGGAAGAAGAAGAGGCTGATATAGGGGGTGATCAGCAATCTACAGAAGAGGGTGAAATTATAGTGACAATTAAAGATGAGGAATCATCTGTAGATATCAGCACAGGTAAGAAATAATAAATGCACAACCAGTTTTACGTTGGCTGCTTGTCTTGCATTGACTTAGCTAATTTTCCTTCCGATTTATAATACAGCATTCCATAGAGATCGTAACAGAATTCAACATAGTACGCACTAAACTATGACACAAAAACAGATTCTTCTACATTTGAGTTGTGAAAAAATTAGGAAATCCCCATCACTTCCTATCAGAACTACATCAACGTACCTAACCCACCACCTAATGTTCCCAGCAAATGAAGTGGAGATACTGTACACCATATGAAAGGTCCATCTCCATTCCTCAATATAACGTCATGTTCCCAACAAATGACGAGGAGATACTGTACACCATATGAAAGGTCCATCTCCATTCCTCAATATAACATCATGTTCCTAACAAATGAGGAGGAGATACTGTACACCATATGAAAGGTCCATCTCCATTCCTCAATATAACGTCATGTTCCCAACAAATGACGAGGAGATACTGTACACCATATGAAAGGTCCATCTCCATTCCTCAATATAACATCATGTTCCTAACAAATGAGGAGGAGATACTGTACACCATATGAAAAGTCCATCTCCATTCCTCAATATAACGTCATATTCCCAACAAATGAGGAGGAGATACTGTACACCATATGAAAGGTCCACCTCCATTCCTCAATATAACGTCATGTTCCCAACAAATGAGGAGGAGATACTGTACACCATATGAAAGGTCCATCTCCATCCCCCAATATAACGTCATGTTCTCAACAAATGAGGAGGAGATACTGTACACCATATGAAAGGTCATCAATATAATGTCATGCTCCCAACAAATGAGGTGGAGGGTGGCTGTACACCATATGAAAGGTCCATCGCCATTCCTCAATATAACGTCATGTATCTAATACATAAGAAATGTGACTAGCAGAGCCAAAAGTGACATGGATTTGGTTGTAGTTGTAACATCAATGTAAGTTTAGAAATAATATAAAATGTATAAAACCACCAAAATCCACTGCTCTACACTAGTTGACATGCCTTCTGAATGAAAAATTTTAAAATGTTCTACGTGATAAAATGTTTCCCAACAGCTGGATACGATGCGTGGAATTCCCTGGAGGGCCATGGTTTTTTATCTCCAGAATATAATACGGAAGAAAATGAAATTGCCCAATATTCTTTAGGAGTAAACCCTGCTGTTGAAAATATACAATCCGGGTTTTACTGTATGGATGGATCATTAGATATCTCCAAGCCTGAGGAATACTCTTCTGATAGGTCATACATTGTTGGACATAGCAGTAATAAGACATTTCCGTGTTCAGTATGCGATAAGAGTTTTAGTAAGAACGCAGATCTTCTTAGACACAAGAGAATGCACACGGGCCAAAGTTTGTTTTTCTGTTCGGAGTGTGGGAAATCTTTCATACTGAGATCGCATCTTGTTAGACATCAGCGACATCACACCGGAGAGCGCCTCTACAACTGTCGAGAGTGCCAGAAATCCTTCAAACAGAAATCAGACCTTCTCAAGCACTTGAAAATCCATACTGGCGAGAGACCTTTTGTGTGCACAGTGTGCGGGAAAAGTTTTACAGCCAAATATATACTTATCGAGCACCAGCGCCTGCACACCGGCGAGATGCCGTTTAAGTGTTCGGATTGCGGGAAGGGTTTCGTACGGAAAGGAACTCTCATCATACACCAGCGAACTCACACGAGAGAGAGGCCGTTTTCCTGTCTGGAGTGCGGAAAACGGTTTAAACAGAAACTGTGTCTTGTCCGACATGAGAAGCTTCACGCGTTCGAGGAATCTTTGTCGTGTTCGAATTGCGGAAAAACTTTTAAAACCAAGTACGAGCTTCACATCCATCAGAGGATTGAGGCGGGTGAGGAGATCTTCACGTGCTCGGAATGTGAGAAATCATTCTTGGCCAAATCAGATCTTCAGATACACCAGAGAGTTCACACTGGTGAGAAACCCTTTTCTTGTTTCGAGTGCGGGAGAAGTTTCTCTGTGAAAGGGAGCCTCAATACGCACATGAAACTCCACACAGGCGAGAGGCCGTTTTCCTGCGCAGAATGCGGGAAATGTTTTATTCAGAAGCGAGAACTTCTTAGACACCAAGGAACACACGTAGCTGAACGTCCTTTCTCATGCTCTGAGTGCGAGAAGTCTTTCAAAACGCAGGCTGATCTCCTTTTACACCACAGGACTCACACCGGCCAGATCTTTTCCTGCCAGGAGTGCGGGAAAACTTTTCTAAAGAGATCAAAGCTTCTCAGACACCAGAGAGGGCACTCTGGGGAGAAGCCCTACTCGTGTTCCGAGTGTGGAAAACAGTTCTCGCAGAAGGGGAACCTCGACTCTCATGCAAGAGTCCACACCGGTGAGAAGCCATTTACCTGCTCGGAGTGCGACAAATGTTTCATAAAGAAAGGCGCTCTTGACCGACACCAGCAAACACATACGGGCTTGCGGCCGTTTCCCTGTCTTGAGTGCGGAAAGTGCTTCACCCGGAAATTCAACCTCGTCCAACACCAGAAGCTTCATGTAGACCAAAGTTCCTTTTCGTGTCCAGATTGTGGCAAATGTTTCACCAGAAAAGACAATCTAATTCGACATCAGAAGAAGCACATGCTTTGAGGCCAAAAACAAACGTCTGGAGGCATTACATTTCATTTTTTTCCTTTGACCCACAGAATAGCTGTATAGTAAAGAGATCTGAAAGCGTCAGTCCACCTGAACGTTATATTTCAGTTATAGATGGATCTGGGTTCCCTAGTAGCTTTCTTTGTCTCTCGGAGACTCCAGTGAGCTCCTCCAACTGTAGTTTCTGCCAGTTATGGGGGTATTTCATAGTCTTTATCCAGCAAGGATTGTGGGAACCCCTCAAAATTATAACAGTAGGTGTACAGACCTTGGAACCCAGCGCAGTGGTAGTAGGAATCCCCCATAATGGGCACAACAGATGTTTGGACCTTGGAACTCACCACAGGGATGGTGGGTGCCACTTATAATGGTCAAAGCCGATGTGCAGACCCTGAATTCAACACAGGGATGGTGGGACCCCTCATAATAGGCACAGAAGGTGTACAGACCAGAGAATTCCACACAGGGATGGTGGGACCCCTCATAATAGGCACAGAAGGTGTACAGACCCGAGAAATCTACACAGGGATGGTGGGACCCCTCATAATAGGCACAGAAGGTGTACAGACCCGAGAATTCCACACAGGGATGGTAGGAACCCCTCATAATGGTCACAGTTGATGTGAAGTCCCAAGAAGTTAATTCAGAAAAAGTGGGAATTCCTCCTGATTGGCATATTAGGTGTACAAACCTGGTATATCTGTGCAGGGATGGGTATAACCCCTCATAATGGTTACAGCTTGTGTGAAGACCTGGGAACTCAATGCAGGGATGGTGGAAACCCTTAATGGGTACAGTAGAACCCCTAACCCCCTAATGGGTACAGTAGAAGTGCAGCCCCAACAACTCAGCACAAGGATGGTGGAAATCCCTCATGATAGGTACAGCAAATGTGGTGACCCGGGAAGTCAGTGCAGGGAAATTGTGAATCCTTCAAAATGGGCACAGCAAGGGTACGAATCGGGGAATTCAAAGCCGGGGATTAGGAAACCCTCAAAATTGGGTACAGAAGGTGTACAAACCAAGGAACTTAGCACAAGGATGATGGGAAACCCTTATATTGGGCACAGCAGGTGTACAGACCCCAGAACTCAGCACAGGGATGGTGGGAACCCCTTTAAAATTGGGCACAGCAGGTGTATAGACCCAGTAACTCAGCACAGGGATGGTTGGAACCCCTCCTTGTTGGTTTAAAGATCTGGGAACTTAGTGCTGGGTTTGGAAACCCATAATAATGGTCACAGCTGTTGTGAAGACCCAAATTAAATCAGCACAGGGATGGTAGGAACCCCTCATAATGGGCACAGGAGGTGTACAGACCCGGGAACTCAGCACAGGGATGGTGGGATCCCCTCATAATGGGCACAGCAGGTGTACAGACATGGGAACTCAGCATGGGGGTGACGGGAGCCCCTCATAATGGGTACAGGAGGTGTACAGACCTGGTAACCAGTGGTGTATTTTGGTTTTGTGCTGCCCTAGGCAAGACTAAAATTGGGCGCCCCCCCCTCCTATGTAAATTTGTCTAACTCCTTTTTTAATGGATGTGACACCCTCCAAAATGGAAGGACTACAAGTCCCAGCATGAACCCCTGAGATCTCCAGAGGGGGGGGGGGTGAGGGAGGGGGGCGAGAGAGGGGTGAGGGAGAGAGAGGGGGGTGGGTGAGGGAGGGAGTGAGAGAGGGGGGATGAGAGAGAGAGGGGGAGAGAGAGGCAGGGATGAAAGAGAGGGGGGTAAGAGAGAGAGGGGGATAATAGAGAGAGGGGGGGTGAGAGAGAGAGAGGGGAGTGAGAGAGAGTGGGTTGAGAGAGAGAGGGGGGATGAGAGAGAGAGAGAGGGGGGGTGAGAGAGAGAGGGGGATGAGAGAGAGGGGGATGAGAGAGAGGAGGGGTGAGAGAGAGGGGGTGAGTAAGAGAGAGGGAGGTGAGAGAGGCGGCTCTAGCAACCAGTGGCCAATAGAGTCTCAGGTGGAGGGGGATAGCTTTTTTGCTGCCCCCTTGCAAAGTGCCGCCCTAGGCCTGGGCCTTGTTGACCTAGGCCAAAATACAGCACTGCTGGTAACTCAGCACAGGGATGATGGGAACCCCTCATAATGGGCACAGCAGGTGTACAGACCTGGAACTCAGCACAGGAATGGTGGGAACCCCTCCTAATGGGCACAGGAGGTGTACAGACCAGGTAACTCAGCACTGGGTTGGTGGGAACCCCTCATAATAGGCAGAGCAGGTGTGAAGACCCAGGAACTCATTGCAGCAACCTCCAGCAACCACCACATACCGAAACATTTGTTTTGGGGGGTAAAATGTTTTAATGCTCATCAATCACAGAGGTTAAAAAACCTCCCTAGGTTACTATTCATCAGAAAGGTTCGTGAAATGAATTTGTTTTTGGATTTGTTTTAACCTTACCGTCTACTGTAAGGACATTAGAAGATGGACTTCAACCAACCGTCTTTGGTGAACAAAAGATTAACAGCAAGTTCTCTTCCTCACCAACCAATCCTCTTGGTTGGTCGTAATACTCGGTCTATGGTCATTTGCTCTCCTTTATTGAAAAAGATGGCTTGTTATTGGTCCCAGAGGTGGAAGATTCCTAATAATATATCTAATGCATTCTCAATGTGCTTTATTTAAAGCTTTGTTGTAGACGATGTCTCGGTTTTCCTTCTGGTTTCTGTTAATAAATATTAAATCTCAACTTTTTAATATTACCTTCGGAGTCTCGCTTTTTCTTTTTCTGTAATTTTAAGTGAAAAAGGTTTAAAATAAATACATAGCTTTGTGTAATATGAAGAAACAGACATAGGTGGAGGTTAAAATGTTATATTAATACTAAAACATCCAAATTCATTGGCACAAGGGTACCATGCAGGGGTCAATCGAATATAATCGGAAAAAAAAACAACAGACGGGGCGCAACGGCCTTGCAAATTATATACTCCCAAACACAGGGGCGTACCTAGAGAATTTGGCACCCGGGGCGGATCCTATATCTGGCACCCCCCCCAGGCGGGCAGGCGACACACCGCACATTGATGTGTCGTCAAGTGACGTCGCGTGTAGCGCCTCCGTGCACTGCGGCCTGGAACCCAAAATAATCCTCATCCCTCTGCTCCCCCCCGGCGGCCAGGCCCCTCCTCCTCCTCTGCAAAGACGGCGCTGACTGACCTGAAGCGCCAGACAGAAATACATGTAACTGGCAGTGGTACACTTACCAGTGGGGTCACTACGGTTGGTGTCACCTGGTGCAGTAAACCATGGTGTCAACCCCCCCCCCCAAAAAATATTTTCCTGTTTTCTGAAAGTGCGCCAAAGATGCAGCATGACTTCTGGTGCTCTTTCAGAAAATGCAGAAAAAACGCACAACCTAAAAGAAATCTATAGGACTGCAGCTATCATCGCTGACAAAACGCGTTGGGTGGGGCTGGGACGTTTGACGTCATCGCTCTACGGGACTCTAGCGGCCATCTTTGCAGTTTGGAAAAACAGATTTGTACACGTGTTTATGATACTCTGCTTCAAGTGAGTGCATATCATCTGCTTTACTAATAAAACCTCAATGTTTTAAACATATTACCCTAAGAGTATTTCCTCTGTTTCTGGGGCCTTGTCTGGGTGCTCATCCCTGGATACTTGAGTTATTACCATTGCAACAAGGATTGGAGTATCGGCCTAAGTAAGGAGATTGGCTGAGTTCGCTGTGAGATGTTTTATGCTCCATTACAATCAGCCGGAGGGTAAGAGGCAGTGTGGTTGGTGTCTGCTTGTGGTGGTCTTTTCTGCCTGATCAACTTATCTCTCCACAGGTACTGTATACAAGGACTGATCCAATTCACTTTAGCGCTACACTTTCTCTTAATTTAAGGACTGCATCTATAACTGCGGGTAAAATGTGGGAAGACCCCATTTGCATTATACAGCCCCCCGTACTTCTGGACTCTGGAGAGTCTTAGACAAATTGCAGTTGTCTAAGACTCTCTCACACTGTCCAGAGCCAGCACAGCTGCCAAACCCCTCCACAACCCCCCTGCATGGATGGAAGAGAAAAGAGGGTTTAATCTGCTCCTTCTTCTCCCATCTCTACCCCTCTGTGTCTGCCCACCTACACTCCAATCACTGGCGTGCTGTGCAGTGCTGTATTTTGGCCTAGGCTAACAAGGCCCAGGCCTAGGGCAGCACTTTGCAGGGGGGCAGCAAAAAGTCCCCCCCCCCTACTCCACCTGAGAATCTTTTTGGCCAGTGGTTGCTAGAGCTGCCTCTCATACCCCTCCTCTCTTTCTCACCCCCCCCCTCTTCCCTCTCTCTCATCCCCCCTCTCTCTCTCACTCCCTCTCTCTCTCTCACCCCCTTCTCTCTCTCACCTCCCCTTCTCTCTCTCTCTCTCATCCCCCCTCTCTTTCCCCCATCCCCCCTCTCTCTCTCTCGCTCACATCCCCCCTCGCTCTCCCATCCCCCCTCTTTCTCTCTCATCCCCCCTCTCTCTTTCCCATCTCCTCTCTCACCCCCCTCTTTCTCTCCCTCTCTTTCTTTCTCTCTCACTCCCCCCTCTCTCTCTCTCTCATCCCCCCCTCACCCCCTCTCTCTCTCACCCCCTCTCTCTCTCTCTCTCACCCCCCTCTCTCTTTCACCCCCCTCTCTCTCTCACCCCCTCTCTCTCTCCCTCTCTCTAACCCCCTCTCTCTCTCACCCCCCTCTCTCTCTCTCTCTCATCCCCCCATTCTCTCACCCCCCTCTCTCTCTCTCACCCCCCCTCTCTCTCTCTCATCCCCCCTCTCTCTCTCTCACACCCCCATCCCTCATCCACCCCCCTCTCTCTCCCACCCCCCCCTCTCCTGAGATCTCAGGGGTTCATGCTGGGACTTGTAGTCCTTACATTCTGGAGGGAGTCACATCCGTTAAAAAGGAAGGAGTGGGGCAAATTTACATAGGAGGGGGGGCGTCCAATTTTAGTCTTGCCTAGGGCAGCACAAAACCAAAATACACCACTGGTGCTGTGCCTCAGAAAAGGGAGGTGTGGGGGGAAAATTTGAAGCCCAGCAGCTGGCAGGTACATCATGGAGGAATGGTGCCGATACCTGAGCCTCCATCCTCAGGTGAATGAGCACGCCATCCACAATCTGTGACTGATGTCTCCCCCCTCCCTCCCTTCTCTCTCCTGCACCTGAGCGAGTGAATACACTAAGGTTAGGGGGATTCAGATGTAAGGGGTGATTTGTGGACTCTGATTTAAGGGGGGCTTTGGGAACCCTAATTTAGGGGGAATGCTGGGAACTGTGATATAAGTGGGTGCCTTGATAAGAAGATCCCCCCTTACATCAGAGTTCCCCTTTACACACACAAAAAAAAAAAATGCTGTGCCCTGCTAAGTGTTGGGGTTTGGCTTGGCTAAGAAAAGGTGGCAACCCTAGTGGCAGGTGATTGCCACGGTCAGAGATGTAGTCAAGGTGAGCCAGGGTCATACACAGTGAGGCAGCAGCTTAGTCAGCAAGCAGGCTGAAGTCAATACCAGGGAAGCAGGCAGAGAAAGGTCCAGTAGCAGGACGAGGTTTGTACCAGGGAAGTGGGCAGAGAATAGTGAGAGGCAAGCTGAGATTGGTATCTAAAATCCACAGGGAGCAAGGTCAGGAATGAGCCGGGTCAGCAACAGAAGATCAGTCAGCAAAAGCAGGAACACGGATCAATAGGAAAGCTGAAGAACATCCAGCGATTAGCACACACCAGGGTCACCTTTAACCACTTCCCGCCCGCCCTATAACAGAATGACGGCGGGAATGTGGTTGTGTTATCCTGACCGGACGTCATATGACGGCGGCAGGATAACACAGCTCTGGGCGCCCCCCGGGGGCGCGCAGAGCGGCGATCGGTGATGCGAGGTGTCAGTCTGACACCCTGCATCTCCAATCTCGGTAAAGAGCCTCTGATGGAGGCTCTTTACCATGTGATCAGCCGTGTCCAATCACGGCTGGTCACATAGTAAATAGGAACAGCCATTGATCGGCTTTCCTTAGTTCGTGCCTGACAGGCACGAGTAAAGGAGCGCCGATCGGCGGCTCCCCTGACAGGGGGGGGGGGGTCGGCACTGGTAATCAGATCATTGATTACCAGTGCAGACCCTCGGGGGGGGGGATGCCACGAGATCCACCAGGGATGCCCACTATGACCCCAGGGATGCCCACCATGACCCCAGGGATGCCCACTATGGCCACCAGGGAGCCCCCCCATTGCCCTCCCCATCAGTGCTGCCCACAAGTGCCCATCATTGCTATCCTTTAGTGTCGCCCACCAGTGCCCATTATTGCCCACCAGTGCCGCCTATCAGTGCCCATTAGTGCCCATCAGTGCCGCCCGTCAGTGCCGATCAGTGCCGCTCCATCAGTGCCCACCAGTGCCGCCTATCAGTGCCCATTAGTGCCCGTCAGTGCCACCTATCAGTGCCCATCAGTGTCCATCAATGCCGCCTATCAGTGCCCAGCAGTGACGCCTATCAGTGCCCACCAATGCTGCATATCTGTGCTACCTATCAGTGCCACATATCAGTGCCGCATATCAGTGCCGCCTATCAGTGCCACCCCATCAGTGCCACCCCATCAGTGCCTCCTCATCAGTGCCTGTCAGTGCAGTCTCATCAGTGCTCATTAGTGCAGGAAAAAACCTATTTATTTACAAAATTGTATAACGTAAACAAAAAAACTTTTTTTTTTTTTCAAACTTTTCGGACTTTTTTTATTTGTTTAGCAAAAAGGAAAAAACCCAGAGGTGATCAAATACCCCCAAAAGAAAGCTCTATTTGTGGGGGGAAAATGACATAAATTTGGTGTAGGTACAGTGTTGCATGACCGCGCAATTGTCATTCAAAATGCAACAGCGCTAAAAGGGGAAAATTGGCCTGGGCAGGAAGGGAGGGAAGTGCCCGGTATTAAAGTGGTTAAATAAGCAACTTGCATGCACATGTACGCCAATGCGTACAGACCCACACAGATGCGCCGACGTGTCAGTGCACCCTGGATGCTAGCCCAAGCTTGTCTGTGTGCTGGTATGTATGCACGAGCATTAGCGCATCAAATGATCATCAGCTGCACGCAAATGAGCATTAGCTATTAGTCTCCTGACCGGGAGGCATTCTTTGTTTGGTTCAGGGAGAAAATATTTCATCCAAGAAAACTCTCTATGATGGCACTCAATTGTGCACACTCACAGTTCAGTAGCACAACAGGAGTAGATTCAGGCTGGAATTACAGCGTCTTTTGAGAGGGGGACTCTCAATGCTGTCTGGCCGTCTGGTCCCAACCAGGAGAATGTGCAGAAGAGATTACACCCTAAACTTACCAGGAACCTTTCCCCCAGGGCTATTACTCTCCCTCTCATTACTCTGTCCACTCACCAAAAACCGGGAGCCAGGGCCTTATAAAGGCTCTGCCAGATCCAAGATGGCTGTTGAGTCATATAGGGAGCAGCAGCATCCAATAGGAAAGCTTACCCAGTGACCCAGGAAACCATAAAGGAACCTTGCTCCTCTTGACTTCCTCTCCAGCAACAGGGCCGCTGCGGTGAGCGCCACCTGCTGTGGAGGAAAAAGGAGACTGCACTTGCCTACAAGTGGAACAGGACACTTCTGGTGGAGGTGTCTGAGATAGGAAGTAATGCAAATTATCGACACTACTTTTTTAGTATAGCAGGGAAGGGTTCGAATCTGGCCATTTAAGCTGTCTGTATCTCCACTTGGAAAGCTATCACCTTCACCACCTGTCCCACAGAAAGAGGGAACTGTTGAGGAGAGACCTCCCCAACAAAGTCACGGATTTCACCAACAATTTCACAGAGATTCTAACATTTCAACGCCCTTATCCACCCCAGTTCCACTTTAGAGTTCCCCCAAAAAGAAGAGGAGGGACAGCTCAGTGAAGATGTGGGGGGTAAATATCTAAAACTAGTACAAGCGGCGGGTAAGCATGGCGGAAAGAAGTTTATAAAACAGACAAAGTTACACTACGGACATTTGGACAGCCTTGGCAATACATAGAATTTTTCTATGGTGAGCCTGAAGCAAACAGATCCAGAAAATCTAAAATTTGATTATTACTTTCTGTTTATGAACAGGTTCATTTGGGCTGATTTTTTAACGATTACTACACAATCAGGCAGACTATTTTAGCTGGACATGTATTGCAGCTGCTCCATGTAAACCAGGGGTCCCCAAACATTCTAAACAAAGGGCCAGTTTACTGTCCTTCAGATTTTAGGGCAGCCAGACTGTGGCCAGAGGGAGTACAAAATGTCTTGGCATCATTGGAAGTAAACAATGCCCCATCTTTGGTATTAGAGGGAGGAATAATGCCCCATCACTGGTGTCAGTGGGAGGAATAGTGCCCCATTGTTGGTGTCAGTGGGAGGAATAGTGCCCCATCGTTGGTGTCAGTGAGAGGAATAGTGCCTCATCGTTGGTGTGAGTGGGAGGAATAGTGCCCCATTGTTGGTGTCAGTGGGAGGAATAGTGCCCCATCGTTGGTGTCAGTGGGAGGAATAGTGCCTCGTCGTTGGTGTCAGTCAGAGGAATAGTGCCCCATTGTTGGTGTCAGTGGGAGGAATAGTGCCCCATCGTTGGTGTAAGTGGGAAGAATAGTGCCTCATCGTTGGTGTAAGTGGGAGGAATAGTGCCCCATTGTTGGTGTCAGTGGGAGGAATAGTGCCCCATCATTGGTGTCAGTGGGAGGAATAGTGCCCCTGCCCCATCGTTGGTGTAAGTGGGAAGAATAGTGCCTCATCGTTGGTGTAAGTGGGAGGAATAGTGCCCCATCATTGGTGTCAGTGGGAGGAATAGTGCCCCATCGTTGGTGTCAGTGGGAAGAATAGTGTCCCATCGTTGGTGTTAGTGGGAAGAATAGTGCCCCATTGTTGGTGTCAGTAGGAGGAATAGTGCCCCATCGTTGGTGTAAGTGGGAGGAATAGTGCCCCATTGTTGGTGTAAGTGGGAGGAATAGTGCCCCATTGTTGGTGTCAGTGGGAGGAATAGTGCCCCATTGTTGGTGTCAGTGGGAGGAATAGTGCCCCATCGTTGGTGTCAGTGGGAGGAATAGTGCCTCATCGTTGGTGTAAGTGGGAGGAATAGTGCCCCATCGTTGGTGTCCGTGGGAGGAATAGTGTCCCATCATTGGTATAAGTGAAAGGAATAGTGCCCCATAATTGGTGTCAATGGGATAAATAGTGTCCCAATGTTGGTGTCAGTGGAAGAAATAGAGCCCCATCATTGATGGTAAGGGAAGGAATAGTGACCCATAACTAGTGGTAATGGGAGGAATAGTGCCCCATAACTGGTTTGTTATTGTTGGTGTCAGTGGGGAGAATGGTGCCTTTTTATCAGAGGGAAGAATAGTGCCCCAAGGGCTGGATAGAAATAAGCAAAGAGCCACCGTTTGGAGACCATTGACGTAGACCACTGATTAGACTCCCCTGCACTGTATATAGGTGTACTGGGGTCCCTCTGGGTTCTGCATCTTCTGGATCGTATTTGGGGTTGGTACCTCAAGCCATAAAGATATGGGGACTTTAAGGGCAAAGTAATAAGTAATAATAAAGATACAAATAGTAAAATAAGACATGTGTTTACTGTCTTTTGTAAAGTAGTACATATATACAGTATACCAGATATTGTGAGGGGTTATAGACCCCTGGAGAAGAAATGTGATTTAGTTCAGAAGGTAGTGACGGGTGTGAAGATTGTGACTTTTTTAGGAGAATTCTCTATCAAATCAGACAGTTTCTCCTGCGTTTGTGTTCCAACGCGTTTCGGCTCTCAGTCGAGCCTTTTTTAAGGGTGATAGTCACAGATTCTGCAATGATTGTACAGATATATTTTGTTAATAATCTTGTAGTAAATACCACCGATTTTATTCATCTTCTGCATCTTCTGGATTGGATGGAAAGAAATCTTAATGTATTTCTCCTGTGCTGCACTCCTGTGGCCAACCACTGCGTTTTCAATTCTTAACCTTGTTCGTTTGAGCTTCTACAGAAGAGCTGGGACAGAACGTCTGGGGACATCTTTCTGCTTCAAAATATCTGCCTGAGGAAGACCTTGGTCAAAATATCTGCCTGAGAAAGATGATGGAAGATGACTACCTTGTGTCCCGTTGTCTATGCTGACCATGGAGGAAGATAAATCATATTTACTGTCACCTCATCTTCTTAGTATGACTTTCCCTTGCCAAGTTTTATTACTTCTACATAGCTACTTCTATTTTCACTCTTTATTTCAACTTACGTATACCTTATATCATTGATTATTAGAATCTGTTTGTTATATTTGCTTAGTCAAGTCCTGGGTTTACCCAGTCCTTGTGTTCAGGTTGGTTAGAATGGTGGGCACTTCGTCGGAAATTTTTGTTTAGATTTGGACGCATTCGTTCATTTCGCTTCGTCATATTCGTTATGTTGAACCGATTTGTTTTCGGAATTCTTTTCCTATCTCCGGAATTCGTTTTGCATAATTGTTGGTCCAGGATAATTCGAAAAAATTTGCAGTTTTTCCGGAAAATTCCAGGAAAATTGCGAAATATTCAATATATTATCGATTTGGAAAGATTTGAATCGGAAGGATTCAATATTTTCGGACGCTAGTCCAACCCACCAAGAGAAATGGCATAAGCTGATTGGACAATATCGACTGGCGTCATTTGCATCCGAATTAACGAATGGGACAAAATTCGGAATGGGAGTAAATGTCTGAATCCGAATTATTATACAAATACACAAATTTTATTAATTTCCTCATGGGCCCAAACTACTATCACATCATCTGACATCATCCGAATAAAACAAATGCATTTGTTATTTTCGTTATAACTTTTTTTTTGATTCGTTGCCATTAATTTCTATGTGGATTCAGAAATTTGGTTACATCCGAATCTCCAAAAATGAAATTTTCTTTCAAAAAACGAAATAAAATGAAACAAATCGCATATGTCTAATGGGTAACCTCACATCGTGTCTGGGGGTGAAATTGTCCAAAATGTCTTGATATGCTGACGCCTTAAGAGTTCCCTTCACTGAAACTAAGGGGCCAAGCCCAACCCCTGAAAAACAACCCCACACCATAATCCCCCCTCCACCAAATGATTTGGACCAGTGCACACAGCAAGGTCCATAAAGACATGGATGAGCGAGTTTGGGGTGGAGGAACTTGATTGTCCTGACCTCAACCCGATAGAACACCTTTGGGATGAATTCGAGTGGAGACTCTCGCCCAACATCAGTGCCTGACCTCACAAATGCACTTCTGGAAGAATGGTCAAATATTCCCATAGACCGGGGGTCTTCAAACTATGGCCCTCTAGTTGTTCAGGAACTACAATTCCCATCATGCCTGGTCATGTCAGTGAATGTCAGAGTTTTACATTGCCTCATGGGATGTATAGTTCCACAACAGCTAGAGGGCCGTAGTTTGAGGATCTCTGCCCTAGAAACACTCCTAAACCTTGTGGACAGCCTTCCAAGAGGAGGTGAAGCTGTTATACCTGCAAAGGGTGGGCCAACTCAATATTGAATCCTACAGACTAAAGCCCCGTACACGCGTCGAAAATTGGCAGGGAATTTTCGTCCAACGTCCGATCTGCCGATTTTCGGCTTGTTAGTATGATGCTTCCGACAACCGACTCCGACTTTTCGGCCGAAAAAAATCTGGTGTGCAGGCTATAAAATTTTTGTTGGCCCTCAAAACACGGCCGATTGTCGTGCAGTCAGTACAGATTTCGACAGGGAAAAATCTTATGAGCAAGTTTGGGCATGCTCAGAGAAGAAAGAACACAAAGAAAGCAAACCAACACATGACATCACTTCGGAAGTAGATTTTTGTTGGGCGAGAAAATTCGTGTGCAGTCTAGGCACATTCCAACCAACAAAACACAACTCTGGACAAAAGACGGACGATCGGTCGGCTGATAATCGTTGCGTGTGTACGGGGCTTTAGACTGGGATGCCATTAAAGTTAATGTGCGTGTAAAGGCAGGTGTCCCAATACTTTTGGAAATATGGTGTATATTAGCTGGACTTCGAACCTTTGGGACATCTAAGGTGCTTATGTGGTTCAAGTCAGAACAAGACTGGGAAGGTTCCTTTGTTTCTTACTTACTCAGAAGTCTCTCACCACTTCCATGAGGGGGACCTCTGAAATCTCCTTCATCTAGCTAAAAGGACTAAAGCTCACCAAGTCTCCATTCACGCCTGGGTGTTCCAGAATCGCGGGAAAACACGGGACACATTTGCGATGCCATTACTTTAAATGGCATCCCAATCGCGGTGCAATTTTGCCATGGTTGTCACGCCATAAATCGCAATGCAATCATGGCAATTGCAACGCGCGATGCTGTCACCCAAAAGAATGCTGCTCATTTTTGAGCGACAAGCTTTGCACATCGCAATTTTGACGCGATTGCAGCGCGATTTATCTTGCGATTGCACCACGATTGGGGTGCCATTAGAAGCAATGGCATCGCACATGCGTATATGTATATATATATATGCGTCCTGCGTTTTGCCATGATTCTGGAATCGCGGACAGAACCGCCTATGATACCAGGAAAGCCCAGGTTCGAATGGAGTCTAACGGATCACGAACTAGAAACAGAGAATTTAGAGGGATACTCCATCCCTACAAACACATGGTATTATGATTATTTTCATCGGATTTCTTCATTGTGTTGGTTTGAAATCCAAGAAGCAGTTGTCAAAGTATAAAAAAACAACATACGCTGATGTTTTTATATAATCTACGAGGCGGTGACCTCACACATTGTCAGTGAACGATACAAACAGGAAGTGATTTCAGGTCACAGGAAGTGATGTCATGTGCAGACAGGAAGTTCTGAGGTGAGAGGTGAACTGGGTGTAAGTAAAAAGAAGACGTTGCTGGAACTGGGAGGAGGTAATAAGATTATTTTCTACATTCTGTATTTATATAATTGATGTATATATATTTCTGATGACCAGATACATCCTAAATATAGAACCATTTATCCAACTGTCCATCCAGAGCCTCTGGTTTATAGACCTGATACATCCTAAATATAGAACCATTTATCCAACTGTCCATCCAGAGCCTCTGGTTTATAGACCTGATACATCCTAAATATAGAACCATTTATCCAACTGTCCTCCCAGAACCTCATGTTTATAGACCGGATACATCCTAAATATAGAACCATTTATCCAACTGTCCATCCAGAGCCTCTGGTTTATAGACCAGATACATCCTAAATATAGAACCATTTATCCAACTGTCCATCCAGATCCTCTGGTTTATAGACCGGATACATCCTAAATATAGAGCCATTTATCCAACTGTCCATTTAGAGCTCCTGATTTATAGTCCAGATACATCGTAAATATAGAACCATTTATCCAACTGTTAATCCAGAGCCTCTGGTTTATAGACCCAATACATCCCAAATAAACAACAATTTATCCAACTGTCCATCCAGAGCCTCTGGTTTATAGACCGGATACATCCTAAATATAGAACCATTTATCCAACTGTCCATCTAGAGCCTCTGGTTTATAGACCGGATACATCCTAAATATAGAACCATTTATCCAACTGTCCATCCAGAGCCTCTGGTTTATAGACCGGATACATCCTAAATATAGAACCATTTATCCAACTGTCCATCCAGAGCCTCTGGTTTATAGAGCAGATACATCCTAAATATAGAACCATTTATCCAACTGTCCATCCAGAGCCTCTGGTTTATAGACCGGATACATCCTAAATATAGAACCATTTATCCAACTGTCCATCCAGAGCCTCTGGTTTATAGACCAGATACATCCTAAATATAGAGCCATTTATCCAACTGTCCTCCCAGAACCTCGTGTTTATAGACCAGATACATCCTAAATATAGAACCATTTATCCAACTGTCCATTTAGAGCTCCTGATTTATAGTCCCGATACATCGTAAATATAGAACCATTTATCCAACTGTTAATCCAGAGCCTCTGGTTTATAGACCAGATACATCCTAAATATAGAACCATTTATCTGTCTATGTTTTCACATTAACAATCTGTCACCTGGTTAAGGATTTAGTTAAATTTGTTGAATATTTAGAGTGGAATCCCGAGTAGGAGAAATAAAACGGGAGGAAAATGAGATTGGTGTGAAGGAGGAGATTTCAGAAGGACACAAGGATCTCTACAAGGACGTCATGATGGAGAATCAGCCGCCCCTCACATCACCGGGTAAGAGGAGACTTTATTGTAAAGGAGAGAGCAGTACGGAGGATCCACCTAGATCCCCCATCATCTGATAAACACATAGAAACAATGTATTCAGTCAGTGTGTGTGTTTCCTACAGATGGATCCAGTAAAAGGAACTCAACAAAAAGAGTTCCCCATCCTCGGAATTCCCGGAATTTGACACAGGAAGGTCAAGCCATCCCTCACCATGATCAGGTAGATGAGTAAAAATAACTGGAAGTTATCATTTATACACAAGCTTGTTTGTTACAATAAATGTCTCGTTATATATTCAGGACGGGAACCTTGGGGATTATAATATTGTCGTTAAGGAAGAGTTAGAAGAGGAGGATGTGGAGTATGGCTTGATAGAGAATCATTCAGAAGGACATAAGGATCAATTGGTGGAGCCACCACAGAGAAGTCCCCGTCCTCTGTATTTCCAGGATTCCACACAGGAAGATCACACCATCCCCCACCATCATCAGGTAGATGAAATGAAGAGTTCAAAACTCGAATAGGATATATGAGATTCGTTATTTCTTCTGTGTGGTCTGTTGTTATCAGTGCATACATTTATGGTTGTTTTTGTCCCATCATTTTTGGGGTTCAGGGTGAAGAACAGATAGGTATAAAAGTTGTGGTTAAAGGGGAAGAGGAAGAAGAAGAAGAGACATACGTGCTGGGTGATCAGCAGTCTGAGGAAGGGGCTGGAATAGTGGGGACATTCAAACAGGGAGAATCGTCTTTAGATATCAGCAAAGGTAGGTAAAAACATTATATGCAAAATTAAACAAAAATCTGTTCAAATGTTCTATTACCTTTTAGAAAGGTGTATATAGTCTAACCAAAATTTCCCAAAATGGAGTAGGCCCTTTGTAGGAGATACTGTTCACCATATGAAAGGTCCATCTCCATTCCTCAATATAACGTCATGTTCCCAAAAAAATGAGGAGGAGATACTGTACACCATATGAAAGGTCCATCTCCATTCCTCAATATAACGTCATGTTCCTAACAAATGAGGAGGAGATACTGTACATCATATGAAAGGTCCATCTCCATTCCTCAATATAACGTCATGTTCCTAACAAATGAGGAGGAGATACTGTACACCATATGAAAGGTCCATCTCCATTCCTCAATATAACGTCATGTTCCCAACACATGAGGAGGAGATACTGTACACCATATGAAAGGTCCATCTCCATTCCTCAATATAACGTCATGTTCCCAACAAATGAGGAGGAGATACTGTACACCATATGAAAGGCCCATCTCCATTCCTTAATATAACGTTATGTTCATCAACTCTCTAAACTGTAGACTGTTAGACCAACAAACCTGACTTTTGCTAAACGTGATAAATACTTCTAACGTTTATTATAAAAAATTGCTTTCCAGGTGGAAACCATCCTCCGAATACCTCAAGGCGAAATCTTAGTACTGCGCAGTCATCTCAAAAATTAAATTCCGTTGACCAAAATAGACATCAGAAACGTTTCTCATGTTCAGAGTGCGAAAAAAGTTTTACTCAGAAGGGAAGCCTTCTTAGGCACCAGAAAATACACACGGGTGAGCGCAGTATTTTATGTTCAGAGTGCGGGAAGAGTTTCACTGACAAAAGAGCACTTTCGGAACACCAGATAATCCACAAGACTTTCCCATGTTCTGAGTGCGGGAAACGTTTCACTCGGAAAGCAGACCTTCTTACACACCAGAAAATCCACACAGACGAAGCTCCTTATTCGTGTTCCGAGTGCGGGAAAGGATTTCCTCAAAAAGTAAACCTTCTTAGACACCAGAGAGTTCACACATCTGACCGTCCCTTTTCCTGCCTAGAGTGCGGTAAATGCTTCATATTTAGAACAAACCTCCTGTTACACCAGAGAATTCACACGGGTGAGCGCCCCTTTTCGTGTTCAGAGTGCGGGAAATCTTTTTATGTAAAAGGAAAGCTCATTACGCACCAGAGATTTCACACAGGCGAGCGTCTTTTTCCCTGCCCAGAATGTGAAAAGTGTTTCACCCAGAAAACGGATCTTGATAAACATCTAAGAAGTCACACGGGGGAGCGCCCCTATTCCTGTTTAGAGTGCGGGAAAGCCTTTTCCCAGATAAGCAGCCTTCTTACGCACCAGAGAATTCACACGGGCGAGCGCCCTTACTCGTGTTCGGAGTGCGGGAAAAGTTTTTCCCAAAAGTGCAGCCTGCTGAAACACCAGAAGACTCACGCTCAGGCGGGCCCTTGTATTTGTTCAGAGTGCGGGAAATGTTTTCCCCATAAAAGCAGCCTCCATAAACACCAGAGGAGTCACACTCGGGAGGGCGCTCTCTCGTGTTCAAAGTGCGGGAGGTCTTTTATACATAAAGGAAATCTAGCAAGACATGAGAAAACACATGATTCTTGATACTATTGATAAATGAATGGAGGCGTTTAACTGGTCAAACTCTTCGACTATAGAAAAAAAGGTTTCCTAATTGGCATACGACCTTCCACCCATAGGTGTGCCCAGTCTATTGCATTAGGGTGTGCACCCCAAAGCTCAAACACAGACATATATCAATTAAGTATTTGATCCCCAAGCAAAACATGACTTAGTAGTTGGTGGAGAAACCCTTGTTGGCACAGACGTTTCTTGTAGTTGGTGACCAGGTTTGCTCACATCTCAGGAGGGATTTTGGTCCACTCTTCTTTACAGATCTTCTCTAAATCCTTAAGGTTTCTTGGTTGTCTCTTGGCAACTCGAAGTTTCAGCTCCCTCCATACATTTTCTATAGGATTAAGGTCTGGAGACTGACTAGGCCACTCCATGATCTTAACCACTTAAGACCCGCAGGATTTGGCTGCTAAACGACCAGGGGGTATTTTGCGATTCGGCACTGCGTGACTTTAACGGACAATTGCGCGGTCGTGCGACGCTGTACCTAAACAAATTTCACGTCCTTTTTTTCCCACAAACAGAGCTTTCTTTTGGTGGTATTTGATCACCTGTGCGATTTTTTTATTTTTTTTTTTTTGATCATGCGCTATAAACAAAAAAAGAGCGTCAATTTTGCAAAAATAGCAATATTTTTCACATTTTTTTATATGAAATTCCCCAAAAAAAAAATGTAAAAATCAAAATTTTTTAACATTTTCGGCCAATTTGTTTTATGCTACATATGTTTGGTAAAAAAAAAATCGCAAAAAGCGTATTTTTATTGGTTTGCGCAAAAGTTATCGCGTTTACAAACAAAGGGAAAGATTTTTGTTGTTTTTTTTTTTAACGCGTAATGGCGGCGATCTGCGATTTTTTTTTTGCGGGACTGCGACATTGCGGCGGACAGATCGGACCCTTGACTGACATTTTTGACACTTTTGGGGTTACCAGTGACATTTCTACAGTAATCAGTGCTATACATATGCACTGTTACTGTAAAAATACACTGGTAGTGAAGGGGTTAACTTTATTTGAGAGGGAGGGGCTGTATGTGTCCCTAGGGGCGTGATTCTTACTGTGATTGGCTGTGGCTTGAGCTGTAGGAACACTGATCAACGGTCCTACATTGTAGAACCGTGTGATCAGTGTTTCTACACCGGGGAGAATGACAGGCGGCTTGTTTACTCAAGCCGCCTGACTTTCTCCCTCTCCCCCGACGATCGCCGAGTGACCAGCGGACATCGGGTCCGCCGGTCACACGCGCGGGGGGGGTCCGTGACCGCGCGGGAGCGGGCGCACGCTCGCTCCCCAGAGCCTCACAGGCTAGCGACGTAGACCTACGTCACTCTGCCTGTGAGGGGCTGACTGCCGAAGTAAATATACTGTGAGCAGTCGGCAAGCGGTTAACGACCGCCCAACGACTATTTACGTCTGCAGTTTTAACCTAAATACCAGTGTTATGGCAGCAGATAGCTGCCATAACCCTGGTATTTTTTTAAAAGGCGGGTCGGCTTTCCGATAAGGGTGGTCCCAGCGGAGGATTCGCCCACGGGATCACCCTTCCAGGGCGGTGGAAGAGGTGCCTCCCGCCGCGTCCCGATACTTTTCCCCGCTTACCGGACCCGCCAGCAGCGGGGAAAACGATCCGATCCTGGATCCTCACAGGATGTCGAGTGAGGGCACGCTTGCCCTCACTCGACTCTATGGTCTTGGAGGACCGGAACGACGGCAAACGTCGTTGCCTAGCAACCGGTTTAAAGGTCCCTTTTGTTGTTTTTTTTTTCATTTTATTATTTATTTATTTATTTTTTCATCTTTTAGTGTACTTGTGAGATCTGAGGACCTTTTGACCCCAGATCTCACAATAAAGAGGTCCTGTCGTGCCTATTTCTATTACAAGGAATGTTTACATTCCTTGTAATAGGAATGCAAATGATACATTTTTGTTTTTTTAAAAAAGGTGTAAAAATAATAAATAAAATAAATAGTAAAAAAATTAAAGCGCCCTATCCCCGTTCACTCGCGCGCAGAAGCGAACGCATACGGAAACCCCGCCCACATATGTAAACGGTGTTCGAACCACACATGTGAGGTATCGCCGCGATCGTTGAAGCGAGAGCAATAATTTGGGCCCCCAAGTACCAAAGTTTGTCGCCATTCCGTGAGCATGCGAAATTTTGAAGAATGACATGTTGGGTATCTATTTACTCGGCGTAACATTGTCTTTCAAATTATGGAAAAAATTGGGCTAACTTTACTGGTTTCTTTTTTTTTAATTAAAAAAAGTGATTTTTTTTCCCAAAAAAATTGCGTTTGGAAGACCACTGTGCAAATACGGTCTGATAAAAAATATTGAAATAATCTCCATTTTATTCTCTAGGGTCTCTGAAAAAAAAAAATATAATGTTTGGGGGTTTTAAGTAGTTTTCTAGCAAAAAAAAATGATTTTAACTTCTAAACACCGAGTGTGAAAAACAGGCCTGGGGCTTAAGTGGTTACAGTGCTTCTTGAGTCAATCCTTTGTTACCTTGGTGGTATGTTTCGGGTCATTGTCATGCTGGAAGACCCATCCATGACCCATCTTCAGTGTTCTCCTCCAAGATTTTACAATAAATGGCCCAATCCATTGGCCCCTCAATGCGACAAAGTCGGCCTTTACCTTTAGAGAAGAAACAGCCCCAAAGCATAATGTTTCCACCTCCGTGCTTGACTGTAGGGATGGTGTTCTTAGGGTCATATTCAGAATTTTTCTTCCTCCAAATACAGCGAGTCGAGTTCAATTTTGGTCTCATCTGACCACAGCACTTTTTCCCAATCCTTCTCTGAATCCTTTAGATCAGGGGTGTCAAGCTCAATTTCATCGTTGGCTGCATCTGCATTATGGTTGCCCTCAAAGGGCCGGTTGAATCTGTAAGACTAGATGTCCAGAGCACCCCACCATCAGCAATTAGAAGTCCCCCACCCTCCCTTACATTACAATGCTCCCCCCTTGTACTGCTTCCAGGAAGAAGCTGGGGGTTGAGCTGGAAATAAAGTGCAGGGTCTGAAGGAGGACCAGAGGAGGGCTGGAGTAAGCTACCAGAGTCTGCTGAACGCTGAGACCAGGGGAGGCAGAGAGGGGTGCTGCTGCGGCACAGAGAGGCACAGGATCTGTAGGAGGAGTTCTGTCCAACTCTCTGTTGCCAACTGCTGAGACATGGTGAGGGCGGAGATGGTGGGTGTGCCGCAGCTGCAGGAGAGGTGCGAGGGCCACATGAAATGGCCTCGCGGGCGGGATCCAGCCCCCGGGCCTTGGGTTTGACACTTGTGCTTTAGATGCTCATTGGCAAACTTCAGATGTTCCTGTACATCTGCCTTTTTGAGGAGGGGGACCTTGCTTGCGCTGCAGGATTTCAATCCATGGCGGTGTATTGTGTTACCACAAGCTCCTCCCGTGTAGTTCTGGGTTGATCCCTCACTTTTCTCATGATTATCCTTACCTCATGAGGAAAAATCTTGCATGGAGCTCCAGACCGAGTGCGATTAATGGTTATTTTTTATTGGCATGACTGTACATGTGCCTTCTTGAGGAGAAGGACCTTGTGGACACTGCAGGATTTCAATTAATGGCGTTGTACACTTCAGAGTCCTCTCACTAGGTACCCCTCTCTACACTGCAGGGTCCTCTCACTAGGCACCCCCTTTACACTTGCTCCTGCACCGACTAGCTAGCTCCTGGATCCCTTGGACCTTCACCGGAGTGGTCCCCTCTCACTAGGCAGACCCCCAGGGGCAGTTTCACGAACTGGGAATGCTTTCCTGAAACTGGACCCCTCTCAGCTCTGCTGGTCCTCGGCACAACGGATCCTCTCTGCAGCTCAGCTCAGCCCTCTGTCACCTCAGGCAAGCTGCCTGGGACACCCGATTCCTCTGACAGGAGGAGAGACAGCCATACTCTCCCTCCTTGGACTCTGCTTCCCGCCAAAGATGCTGCGTCCTGTGCTCCCCTCAAACTTATACCTACTCCCAGAATCCTGTGCGGCAGAATCTGCCTTTCTGGGGTAGATTCCGGCCTGAATTTGCCATTGGCTGGGTTTCCTCCACTGCCCAATGAGAACCCTCTCATGGAGCACAGTGGGGAGACTCCCCAGTCTCAACAGCCACACCTGGGAGACATGACAGCCCAACTGAAAATCATGGCCATGCTGTTAGGCAGCCAAGGCCCACTATGCTTTACCTAGCACCTACCTTGTAGGGTGCTACATAAACTAAAAAATATCCATGAGGAAGATTGAGAACCCCTGGTGTTGGCCATGGCAGGTGTGAAGACCCTGAACCTCAAACCCAGACTTATCACCACCTTTGAGTTATAAGATAACGATTAGGTGATTTAACTCTCCAGCATTTACCTAATTCTGAATATCATTTTTGGATAGACTGGCCTTCTAAACCTCGGAAATATTGGACTTGAGAGCAAATTTTTTGAATATCTATTTCTGCAAATATTGATTTTGAGCTTTCAGCCTTTCTCTAGTGATGTAGTATGTAGTTGGGTAACCTGTCCTTTTGTTTCAAGCTGCCTTGGCAGATGTATTCTAAAACATGAGGAACGGTCCCAAATGATAATTCTGATATATTCTGCTCACAGTCGGTTAACAGACATAGATTTTATGCCAATATAACTTTTGTATTTTTTAATCTGTATACTGAACTCAAATACAGTAGTCGTACAAATGTATATGAATCTTGTCTATTCCAAGTCATGTAACATTAGTCCGCACAATAAAAATATGTAAAACTTTTTGACAGTCTTGAGTGGGTTATTAAAACATATTTGTTAATTGGTTATGCTTTAGGTGTCACACTAGTTAGACCAGGGTGCTCTATCTTGAATTCAGAGTAACTGCAGGTTCACCCCATAGGTCCCAAACTTTATGAACTTTAGTGAATCTATTTCTGCTTCCATACATAATTTTTCCTTACTTAATGGGATGAGGGCTAGAGCTGTCAGAGAATGTAGTGTGGATGGTGGAGGAGAGCTGTCAGAGAATGTAGTGTGAATAGTGGAGAGCTGTCGGAGAATGTTGTGTGGATGGTGGGGGAGAGCTGTCGGAGAATGTAGTGTGGATGGTGGGAGGAGAGCTGTCGGAGAATGAAGTGTGGATGGTGGGAGGAGAGCTGTCGGAGAATGTAGTGTGGATGGTGGAGGAGAGCTGTCGGAGAATGTAGTGCGGACAGTGGGAGGAGAGCTGTCGGAGAATGTAGTGTGGATGGTGGGGGAGAGCTGTCGGAGAATGTAGTGTGGATGGTGGAGGAGAGCTGTCGGAGAATGTAGTGTGGATGGTGGAGGAGAGCTGTCGGAGAATGTAGTGTGGATGGTGGAGGAGAGCTGTCGGAGAATGTAGTGTGGATGGTGGAGGAGAGCTGTCGGAGAATGTAGTGTGGATGGTGGAGGAGAGCTGTCGGAGAATGTAGTGTGGATGGTGGGGGGAGCTGTCGGAGAATGTAGTGTGGATGGTGGAGGAGAGCTGTCGGAGAATGTAGTGTGGATGGTGAAGGAGAGCTGTCGGAGAATGTAGTGTGTATGGTGGAGGAGAGCTGTCGGAGAATGTAGTGTGGATGGTGGGGGAGAGCTGTCGGAGAATGTAGTGTGGATGGTGGGAGGAGAGCTGTCGGAGAATGTAGTGTGTATGGTGGAGGAGAGCTGTCGGAGAATGTAGTGTGGATGGTGGAGGAGAGCTGTCGGAGAATGTAGTGTGGATGGTGGGAGGAGAGCTGTCGGAGAATGTAGTGTGGATGGTGGAGGAGAGCTGTCGGAGAATGTAGTGCGGACAGTGGGAGGAGAGCTGTCGGAGAATGTAGTGTGGATGGTGGGGGAGAGCTGTCGGAGAATGTAGTGTGGATGGTGGAGGAGAGCTGTCGGAGAATGTAGTGTGGATGGTGGAGGAGAGCTGTCGGAGAATGTAGTGTGGATGGTGGAGGAGAGCTGTCGGAGAATGTAGTGTGGATGGTGGGAGGAGAGCTGTCGGAGAATGTAGTGTGTATGGTGGAGGAGAGCTGTCGGAGAATGTAGTGTGGATGGTGAAGGAGAGCTGTCAGAGAATGTAGTGTGGATAGTGGGAGGAGAGCTGTCGGAGAATGTAGTGTTGATGGTGGGAGGAGAGCTGTCGGAGAATGTAGTGTGGATGGTGGAGGAGAGCTGTCGGAGAATGTAGTGCGGACAGTGGGAGGAGAGCTGTCGGAGAATGTAGTGTGGATGGTGGGGGAGAGCTGTCGGAGAATGTAGTGTGGATGGAGGAGGAGAGCTGTCGGAGAATGTAGTGTGGATGGTGGAGGAGAGCTGTCGGAGAATGTAGTGTGGATGGTGGAGGAGAGCTGTCGGAGAATGTAGTGTGGATGGTGGAGGAGAGCTGTCGGAGAATGTAGTGTGGATGGTGGAGGAGAGCTGTGGGAGAATGTAGTGTGGATGGTGGGGAGAGCTGTCGGAGAATGTAGTGTGGATGGTCGAGGAGAGCTGTCGGAGAATGTAGTGTGGATGGTGGGAGGAGAGCTGTCGGAGAATGTAGTGTGGATGGTGAAGGAGAGCTGTCGGAGAATGTAGTGTGGATGGTGAAGGAAAGCTGTCGGAGAATGTAGTGTGGATGGTGGGGGAGAGATGTCGGAGAATGTAGTGTAGATGGTGGGAGTAGAGCTGTCGGAGAATGTAGTGTGGATGGTGGGGGAGAGCTGTCTGAGAATGTAGTGTGGATGGTGGGAGGAGAGCTGTCGGAGAATGTAGTGTGGATGGTGAAGGAGAGCTGTCGGAGAATGTAGTGTGGATGGTGAAGGAGAGCTGTCGGAGAATGTAGTGTGGATAGTGAAGGAGAGCTGTCGGAGAATGTAGTGTGGATGGAGGAGGAGAGCTGTCGGAGAATGTAGTGTGGGTGGTGGAGGAAAGTTGCGTAGGTATCGGTAATGGGTATCGGCGACTACTAAAAAAAAAACAGACCCTAATCTAACTTTTATCCTTTACACATTACATTATTTTTCATTACGTTTCTTTAAATTTGATTGAAGCAAAGAGTATTAAGTCTTATTTTATTGCCATCTTGTTGGATAACCAATGTCCCGGGGTTGTAAATCTTTAACGTAGAAAAGTTCTTCGGAATGGTGAGAGAACCATGAGCTTTATTCTAAGCAGAAAAATTGTGATTCTCATTTTATCCAGAACCGTGCAGCTCTAGGTTTTAGTAAAAGTGGTGTTAGTAATGCACGTAATGTAATGCATGGAATAGATTCGAAAAATTAGCTACAAAACCGGGGGCAAAATAATACATTACTTAGGAATTAGGAAAAGCAATTACTACAATCACCACAAGATGGCGATATTACTTTACGTGCTTGCGTAACCCGCTGTGGCAGGAAGTGATGTCAGATAGAGACGGGAAGTTATAAGGAAAAGACAGGAAGTTCCAGCTGGGAAGGAAAGGAAGTAGGGAGGAGCCGCCACTGGACTACACAAAAGAGGTAATATGATATTTTATATTTACACCCATCAACCCGCCCAAAATATCCGACCTCTTCCTCCATAGGCACTGTGACGTATTTTGTCTCCAACATCCGCTACTTGGTATTTTGTACTAAATGCCCAGATCCTAAATATAGAACCATTTATCCAACTGTCAATTCAAAGCCTCTGGTTTATAGATCGGATACATCCTAAATATAGAACCATTTATCCAACTATCCATCCAGAGCCTTTGGTTTATAGACCGGATACATCCTAAATATAGAACCATTTATCCAACTGTCCATCTAGAGCCTCTGGTTTATAGTCTAGAAACATCCAGCTGACTGCGTCCAGGCTCGTACAACTATCTCTAACCGCAGCGAACCACTCTGTGTACGGGTTAATGCAAACAGCAGCCATTGCTGTTAATCCACTGATTCTTGGCATAGGAATCCAGCAGACACATGTAACTGACTGTGTGAATAGTTGGAAGTGCATTTTTTAAAATTTGTAAACCACTGAGGGCGAAGAGGTATAAGTCAGAGGCCTTCATGTGGACCCTGAAACATCAGTTTGGAATGTCTGGTCAAATCCTTCTATCCAAACCTAACAAAAGCTTTGGGTTAACTTGCCCTTAGAAGGTAATCTCTGGTACTTTTTTCTGATTGTCCCAGAGAGACTTATGGGAACTATAGAGGAACACCGAGGAGACATTTTTCATCCCAGTATAGTGGAAATAATCATAAGTTTATTACTTGTTGACAGAGAGGAGTCTCCTTTTTAGGTCACATGGCCAAATCAGTGAGGATGGAGAAAGACCAAAGCCAAGTGACTGAGAGAATATTAGACCTCACCCTGGAGATCATCTACCTGCTGACTGGAGAGGTGAGGAGGACTCTGGGAGGTCACATGACATCACTCTATTATTAAAACACAGACCTGACCGGAGAGGTGAGGAGGATTCTGGGAAGTATTTATTGATTATTTACTCCATTTACTTAGGATTGTAAAATAGTGAAGAAAATGTCTGGCGATCCATTGACACCCAACAGATGTCTTCATCGGGCTTCATCCATCACAGTGCCTCCACCTCACTGCCTGACAAAAGAAAAGAAGATTCTAGAAGTTACTAGCAAGATCATTGATTTGCTGACAGGAGAGGTGAGCGGTGCCGGGAATTCTGGGACATTATCCAGTAACAGACAACTGATGTGTCTGGATGGTGACTGTATCATTGTGTGTGTCAGGTTCCTATAAGGTGTCAGGATGTCACTGTCTATTTCTCCATGGAGGAGTGGGAGTATTTAGAAGGACACAAGGATCTCTACAAGGACGTCATGATGGAGAATCAGCCGCCCCTCACATCACCGGGTAAGAGGAGACTTTATTGTAAAGGAGAGAGCAGTACGGAGGATCCACCTAGATCCCCCATCATCTGATAAACACATAGAAACAATGTATTCAGTCAGTGTGTGTGTTTCCTACAGATGGATCCAGTAATGGGAACCCACCAGAGAGATGTCCCCGTCCTCTGTATTCCCGGGATTCCACACAGGAAGATCACACCATCCCCCACCATCATCAGGTAGATTGGATTGAGCATGAAGACCTAAGCTAAAAAGATCATCCTTCTGTGTAATCTCTTGTTCCTTTTTATAAATGTTTTATCATCTTTGGGGTTTAGGGTGAAGATCTGAAAAACGTTAAAACTGAAGTTAAAGAGGAAGAAGAAGAGAAGTT
Organism: Pelophylax lessonae; assembly: GCF_965119305.1. Lineage (NCBI taxonomy): Eukaryota > Metazoa > Chordata > Amphibia > Anura > Ranidae > Pelophylax > Pelophylax lessonae. Next base: position 262,391,251 of record NC_138776.1, on the reverse strand, counting down.
GGTTAGTGGAGATCAGCAGTCTATGGAGGAGGGGGAGATGATTCTGAAAAGTAAACAGGAGGAATCTTCTTTATATATGGACACAAGTAAGTAATAAACATTAAATGCAAAAACAGTTTGCATTTTTATTTGACATCTATGAGTATAAAGCATGTATCTACATGGATTGAAATATACCACACGTCTCCTGAATTTACCAAAAAAGAAAAATCCAAAGTGGAAGCTGATCCAGCGGAGGGCAGAAAAGCCAGTTAAAGTTTGTCGCTTAATTTTCTTCAGGTTAAAAAATCCAAGAAAGCATTCAGATAACTCCCCAGATCAGTATTCTAAAATGAACTATCCTAGCGGGATCCATGCCCGCATCCTCCACCAAAAAATAAAATTAACTATCCTACAATTATCAGAATCACTTCCAGTCAGAATCAGGTTCCTGTGGGAAGAATATTGTTGATTTTTGCAGCTGTTACAGCAAATCATTCTTATTTACAATGGTGAAACCGTTTTTCCTTCTGTTCCTAAAGTGTATGTGGTTCTTGACAGTTGATAGCAAATGTGTCATCGATATACCTACCCCGCTTTCTAAAGTTCCCAATATAGTGTGCTCCATTCCTCAATATAACGTCATGTTCCCAACAAATGAGGAGGAGATACTGTACACCATATGAAAGGTCCATCTCCATTCCTCAATATAACGTCATGTTCCCAACAAATGAGGAGGAGATACTGTACACCATATGAAAGGTCCATCTCCATTCCTCAATATAACGTCATGCTCCCAACAAATGAGGAGGAGATACTGTACACCATATGAAAGGTCCATCTCCATTCCTCAATATGACGTCATGTTCCCAACAAATGAGGAGGAGATACTGTACACCATATGAAAGGTTCATCTCCATTCCTCAATATAACGTCATGTTCCTAACAAATGAGGAGGAGATACTGTACACCATATGAAAGGTTCATCTCCATTCCTCAATATAACGTCATGTTCCTAACAAATGAGGAGGAGATACTGTACACCATATGAAAGGTTCATCTCCATTCCTCAATATAACGTCATGTTCCCAACAAATGAGGAGGAGATACTGTACACCATATGAAAGGTCCATCTCCATTCCTCAATATAACGTCATGTTCCCAACAAATGAGGAGGAGATACTGTACACCATATGAAAGGTCCATCTCTATTGCTCAATATAACGTCATGTTCCCAACTAATGAGGAGGAGATACTGTACACCATATGAGAGGTCCATCTCTATTCCTCAATATAACGTCATGTTCCTAACAAATGAGGAGGAGATACTGTACACCATATGAAAGGTCCATCTCCATTCCTCAATATAACGTCATGTTCCTAACAAATGAGGAGGAGATACTGTACACCATATGAAAGGTCCATCTCCATTCCTCAATATAACGTCATGTTCCCAACAAATGAGGAGGAGATACTGTACACCATATAAAAGGTCATCAATATAACGTCATGTCCCCAACAAATGAGGAGGAGATACTGTACACCATATGAAAGGTCCATCTCCATTCCTAAATGGTAATCTTTGCACTCGCAAATACATTTTTAAAATCAAGCATAAAACTGTTGCTAAGAGAAACAGTAAAAGAGCCTCCTAATTATTCAAAGAGAAGGACCTAAAGAAAGCGCAGATTGTGCATTAAAAGTAATTGGTTTATTAAACACGAAAACAATGGTCTCCTGATCACATATGTATCTAACGATTGTTTTCCAACAGGTGGTCGCTGTATCCAGAATATCTCTGAGGGACATTCGATTTTATCTCCGGGTTATAATGAAAAATCGAATGACATCGGGAAACACTTTCCAGGAGAAGAGGTCACTCAGAATACACGGAGATCAATGGATCCCTCTAATCCTCAGGAATCCTCTGATATATCACATACTGTAATTCGAGAGACACATCCATCAAACCCCAAGGAATCTTCCCTAAGCCAAGAAGGAGCTCACACAGGAGAGAGTTCATTGTCATGTTCAGTGTGCGGTAAATCTTTCACTAAAAACAGAAACCTTCTTAGACATCAGAGAGTTCACATGGCTGAGCGTCCCTATTCATGTTCAGAGTGCGGAAAAAGTTTCATCGACAAACCAAGGCTCATAAGACACCAAAGAAGCCACACAGGTGAGCGCCCCTACTCCTGTTCAGAGTGCGGAAAATGCTTCACCGAAAAAGGAGACCTCCTTCGACACCAGAGGATTCACACAGGAGAACGTCCTTTTAAGTGTCCAGAGTGCGGGAAATGTTTTACTCGGAAAAGAAGCCTCGTTACACACAAGAAAATTCACAATGGGGAGCATCCCTATTCATGCCCTGAGTGTGGGAAATGTTACATTCAGAAAGGAGACTTTCTTAAGCATCAGAAAAGTCACACTAGCGAGGGTCCCCACTCATGTTCAGAGTGTGGAAAATGTTTCACTCTCAAAAAAAACCTTCTTACACACCAGAAAATTCACACGGGTGAGCGGCCCTTTTCCTGCCTTGAGTGCGGGAAATGTTTCATTCAGAAAGCGAGTCTTCTTACACACCAGAGATATCACACAGGGGAGCGCCCTTTCCCATGTTCAGAATGCGGGAAATGTTTCACTGAGAGAGGAAGCCTTCTTAGACACAAGAAGATTCACACGGGTGAGCGTCCCTATTCATGTTCAGAGTGCGGGAAAGGTTTCAAGCAGAAAGTAGAGCTTCTAAAGCATCAGAAAAGCCACACTGGTGAACATCCCTATTCTTGTCCAGAGTGCGGGAAATGTTTCCTCGAGAAAGGAGAACTTCTTAAACATCAACGAAGTCACACTGGCGAGGGTCCCTATTCGTGTTCAGAGTGTGGAAAATGTTTCACTTTTAGAGGAAACCTTCAAACGCACCAGAGAATTCACACGGGGGAGCGCCCCTATTCCTGTTCGGAGTGTGGGAATTGTTTTAGTCAAAAAGCGAGCCTTCTTAGACACCAGAGATACCACACAGGTGAACGTCCCTATCCATGTTCAGAGTGCGGGAAGTGTTTCACGGAGAAAATAAGCCTTGTTAGACACCAGAGAACTCACACGGGCGCATGTCCATAATGACGTTCATGGTGTGGGAAATGTTTCACTGAAAGAGCCAGACTTCTGAAACACCAGAGAATATGCACAGGCTAACAGGGCAAGGAGAACGCAAACCCTTCCTAACAGGGATGGTAGGTACTGTACAGTGGCGGCTGGTGCTCAAAATTTTTGGGGGGTGCGCAAACAGAAAATTGTAATAGGCATTGCTTTGCGGCAAAAAACACTGTAAAAAATTGCGTGACTTTGAGGTCACAAAAGTGTGAAAGGGGCCTTCAGTAATCAAGGTATAGTGTGCCCCCTTCAATGCAGAGTGACCATCGTGCCCCCTTCAATGCAGACTGACCAGCATGCCCCCTTCAATGCAGAGTGACCAGCATGCCCCCTTCAATGCAGAGTGACCAGCGTGCCCCCTTTCAATGCACAGTGACCAGCCTGCCCCCTTTCAATGCAGACTGACCAGCATGCCCCCTTCAATGCAGAGTGACCAGCGTGCCCCCTTTCAATGCACAGTGACCAGCGTGCCCCCTTTCAATGCACAGTGACCAGCGTGCCCCCTTTCAATGTACAGTGACCAGCGTGCCCCCTTTCAATGCACAGTGACCAGCGTGCCCCCTTTCAATGCAGTGACCAGCGTGCCCCCTTTCAATGCAGAGACCAGCGTGCCCCCTTTCAATGCACAGTGACCAGCGTGCCCCCTTTTAATGCAGAGACCAGCGTGCCCCCCATTCAATGCAGAGATCATCGTGCCCCCTTTCAATGCACAGTGACCAGCGTGCCCCCTTTCAATGCAGTGACCAGCGTGCCCCCTTTCAATGCAGAGACCAGCGTGCCCCCTTTCAATGCACAGTGACCAGCGTGCCCCCTTTTAATGCAGAGACCAGCGTGCCCCCCATTCAATGCAGAGATCATCGTGCCCCCTTTCAATGCAGAGTGAACAGCGTGGCAAGACCCCCCCCCCCGAGACCAGTGCACTTACCTGTAGCGGCGGCTTCTCTTCAGTCCCCGCGTCTCCTCGAGTCCTCCCGCCTCCTCCTCGGCCAATGGCATGGGGTTTGTCTTTCGGCCAATCAGGAAGCGGGTCTCGGACCCGCTTCCTGATTGGCCAGGAGGAGGATCCGTGTGACAATGGCAAATTTTCATTCACTATTGTCACACAATGGGTGGGCTCCCCGGAACATTGGAGACATAGGTATAGATACAGTGCATCCGGAAAGTATTCACGGGGGTTCACTTTTTCCACATTTTGTTATGTTACAGCCTTATTCCAAAATGGATTCAATTCAGTATTTTCCTCAAAATTCTACAAATAATCCCCCATAATGACAACGTGAAAGAAGTTTGTTTGAAATCTTTAGAAATTTCTCAAAAATGAAAAAAAAAATTTAGGCAACAAAGTTCAATCTTTGTTTCATCAGAGCAGAGAATTTTGTTTCTCATGGTCTGAGGGTCCTTCAGGTCCCTTTTGGCAAACTCCAGATGGGCTGTCATGTGCCTTTTACGAAGGAGTGGCTTCCGTCCGGCCACTCCCATACAGGTCTGATTGGTGGAGTGCTGCAGAGATGGTTGTTCTTCTGGAAGGTTCTCTCTCCACAGAGAAATGCTGGAGCTCTGTCAGAGTGACCTTCGGTTCTTGGTCACCTCCCTGACTAAGGCTCTTCTCCCCTGATCACTCAGTTTGGCCGGGCGGCTCGCTCGAGGAAGAGTCCTGGTGGTTCCAAACTTCTTCCATTTACAGATGATGGTCATTGGGATCTTCAATGCTGCAGAAATGTTTCTGTACCCTTCCCCAGATCTGTGCCTCCATACAATCCTGTCTCAGAGGTCTACAGACAATTCCTTGGACTTCATGGCTTGGCTTGTGCTCTGTTAACTGTGGGACCTTATATAGACAGGTGTGTGACTTTCCAAATCATGTCCATTCAACAGAATTGACCACAGGTGGACTCCAATCAAGTTGTAGAAACATCTCAAGGATGATCAGTGGAAACAGGATGCACCTGAGCTCAATTTTGAGTGTCATGGCAAAGGGTGTGAATACTTATGTACATGGGATTTTTTATTTTTTTATTTTTAATAAACTCGCAAAGATTTCAAACAAACTTCTTTCACGTTGTCATTATGGGGGATTGTTTGTAGAATTTTGAGGAAAATAATGAATTTAATCCATTTTGGAATAAAGCTGTACAGTAACAAAATGTGGAAAAAATAAAGTGCTGTGAATACTTTCCGGATGCACTGTACCTTTTGTAACCTCATGAGCCTCCGATTATCTGGAGGGATGGACTCAAGTAGTGCACTCTGTATGCCATAAAGCACCAGAGGTGTGCCATAAATACTAAAGTTTTCGGGCAACACGTGGGCAACCGTAACATTGCCTGTGGCAACAAATTGGCAATCATAACAATACTTGTGGCCACAAATAGGCAACCATAACAATACTTGGGGAAACAAAAAGGAACCAAAACAATACTTGGGGTAACAAATGGGCAACCATAACAATACTTGTGTCAACAAATAGGCAACCATACAGTAACAATTCTTGGGGCAACAAATAGGCAACCATAACAGTGCCTGTGGCAACAATTTGGCAACCATAACAATACTTGTGGTCACAAACAGGCAACCATATCAATACTTGGGGAAACAAATGGGGAACCATAAAAATACTTGTGGCAACAAATAGGCAGCCATACAGTAACAATTCTTTGGGCAACAAATGGGCAACCATAACAGTGCCTGTGGCAACAAATTGGCAGCCATAACAATACTTGTGGCCACAAATGGGCAACTATAACAATACCTGGGGAAACCATAACAATACTTGTGGCAACAAATAGGCAACCATACAGTAACAATTCTTGGGGCAACAAATGGGGAACCATAACAATACTTGTGGCCACAAACGGGCAACTATAACAATACTTGGGGAAACCATAACAATAATTGTGGCAACAAATAGGCAACCATACAGTAACAATTCTTGGGGCAACAAATAGGCAACCATAACAGTGCCTGTGGCAACAATTTGGCAACCATAACAATACTTGTGGTCACAAACAGGCAACCATAACAATACTTGTGGTCACAAACAGGCAACCATAACAATACTTGTGGTCACAAACAGGCAACCATAACAATACTTGTGGCAACAAATAGGCAGCCATACAGTAACAATTCTTTGGGCAACCATAACAGTGCCTGTGGCAACAAATTGGCAGCCATAACAATACTTGTGTCAACAAATAGGCAACCATACAGTAACAATTCTTGGGGCAACAAATAGGCAACCATAACAGTGCCTGTGGCAACAATTTGGCAACCATAACAATACTTGTGGCCACAAACGGGCAACTATAACAATACTTGCAGAAACCATAACAATAATTGTGGCAACAAATAGGCAACCATACAGTAACAATTCTTGGGGCAACAAATGGGGAACCATAACAATCCTTGTGGCCACAAACGGGCAACTATAACAATACTTGGGGAAACCATAACAATAATTGTGGCAACAAATAGGCAACCATACAGTAACAATTCTTGGGGCAACAAATAGGCAACCATAACAGTGCCTGTGGCAACAATTTGGCAACCATAACAATACTTGTGGTCACAAACAGGCAACCATAACAATACTTGTGGTCACAAACAGGCAACCATAACAATACTTGTGGCAACAAATAGGCAGCCATACAGTAACAATTCTTTGGGCAACCATAACAGTGCCTGTGGCAACAAATTGGCAGCCATAACAATACTTGTGGCCACAAACGGGCAACTATAACAATACTTGGGGAAACCATAACAATACTTGTGGCAACAAATAGGCAACCATACAGTAACAATTCTTGGGGCAACAAATGGGGAACCATAACAATACTTGTGGCCACAAACGGGCAACTATAACAATACTTGGGGAAACCATAACAATAATTGTGGCAACAAATAGGCAACCATACAGTAACAATTCTTGGGGCAACAAATGGGGAACCATAACAATACTTGTGGCCACAAACGGGCAACTATAACAATACTTGGGGAAACCATAACAATAATTGTGGCAACAAATAGGCAACCATACAGTAACAATTCTTGGGGCAACAAATGGGCAACCATAACCATACTTGGGGCTACAAATGGGCAATCATACCAATACTTGGGACAACCATAACAATACTTGGCGCAACAAACAGTCAAACATAACAATACTTGGGGCAACAAAATGGCAACCATAACAGTACTTTGGGCAACAAATAGACAACCATAACAATACTTGGGGTAACAAATGGGAAACAATAACAGTACTTGTGGTAACAAATGGGCAACCATAACAATACATGGGGCAACAAATGGGCAACCATAACACTACATGGGGCAACAAATGGGCAACCATAACAATACTTGGGGCTTTAAACAGGCAACCATAATGCATGGGGCAACAAACAGGCAACCTTAACAATACATGGTGCAAAAAAATTGCAAACCATAAAAATACAAAGGGCAACAAATGAGCAACCATAACAGTACTTGGGGCAATAAATGGGCAGCCTTAACAATACATGGGATAATCATAATACTACATGGGGCAACAAACAGGCAACCATAACAATACTTGGGGCAACAAACAGGCAACCATAACAATACTTGGGGTAACAAACAGGCAACCATAACAATATACTGGGCAACAAATGAGCAACCATAACAGTACAAGGACAAGCGTACAAATAAACAGACATCAAACAAATGCATGGCAAAACATATCTATGACATGTACAGGAACATCCAATCCGACCCATATTTATCCTTCCTCAATGGACCTCTTTTAAGTTGCTATTGGCTGTTGCATGTCATTGCTAGAAACTGGCTTTTCTTTGATCCAGATAATGTATAATTAATAATAAATTTTAAATATTTTTTACTTAATTACATCAGATTTGACTTCAAAGCTCTGACTGTGACTTTATTGTATGTTCATTTGTTATGCTGATTTTGTAAAATAAAGAAGAATTTCAAAGTCGTTATCTTCATTAGTGATACGGAGGTCATCTCCATCAATGGCTTAAAGAGTATATCAGTGTCAGGTTGTCAAAATAGGGCAGTGGAGAGGGATGCATTACAATGGTGGTCAGTGAGAAGAATGTCCCTTACATTGGTGGTCAGTGGGAAGAAGGAGGAGGACACACCCAAGGAGCTCTCTGAGATCCAGCCTTTTTTCAAGCCTGGGCCTTGCTTGCTAGCTTGGCCCAGGAACAATGCCTGATCCTGGGGGAGGCCCTGGGAGGGATCCCCCTGATGACACAGGGCCTAGTGAGGAGGAGGTGGAGGACCTGTCTGTGGGTCCAGGCCCTGGTGAGAATGCGGATGTCTTCAGCCAGAAGGTTATCAATCGTTTTAGGGCGATTGGGAGAGCGGAAGAAAAACTTAAAGTTTTGAAGGCTGAACACAAATCCTTCAAAACCAAGTATTTCCAGGCCTGGAGTAAAAATCGCACAGCCATGAAGCCTGAGTTACAGGAATTGGAAGAAAAGGTAAAGGAACAATCTTTATTATTGGAAAGGCTGAAAGATAGAAGTGGAGCATTTAAAGAAAAGTTTGACAATGAGAGGCGTTTTACCAGCCAAGCATCAGCAAGTTCTGTGGATCAGCAGGCTCAGTTAATGGATGACCAGGCTCCATCTGCCTCTGCACCTCTCCCCCCATGCCAGAACTGGGAATCACCAGCGGCAACCAGCCAGGGGGTTGAGAGTGGACATGGATCCCTGACATTCATCCAGCAGATGGAGTCACCCCTGAAAGCAGACAAGTTTGTCTTTTCTGATGATCCATCAGAAATCCCTGAGGATGGGCAGAGGAGATACAGGCCAGCAAAGCCAGTAATGGTGGAGAAATCCCAGTACACCATGCTGCCATCCAACATGTCTGCCCCATCTGCTGTAGTGGATGGTGTCCCAGGTGAGAAGGAGCTCTGCATACAGCTACCTATGGGAGTTACCGCTGTGGAGAAACCGACAGACATGCAAGGAAAATCCCTGACCGTGGAATCCCCGGACCATCAGATGAATGTGGATGGACCTGCATTAAACACCCCAGGCATGGATTTTGCTGGTCTGGCTGAGACCAGTAGTCCCACGGCAAGCAAAATGGCTGCCAGCTCCAAAGAGCCTGCTTCATGTTCACCTGAGCCTCCCAGTCTTCCAGTGCTGATTGACCAGCTGAGTGCTGATGGGGGAGGGGATCAACATGGTTCTGGAAGTGGAATTGAAGTAGCAATGGAAATATCCTGCAATGCTTTACCTGCTGCTGTGTTAAAACAGAATGCTATTTCCACAGCTGAAAACCCTGTCCTAGTGGAAGAGGAGATGACAGCTGGAGTTTTTACCAGTGCAGCAGCAGCTATGGATTCTGCTGTGAAGACAACAGCAATAATAAATATCCCAGCAAGTATAAAAAATGACATTAATGTTAAAGCAATGAATGTGGTGGGTGGTGGTGAAGGGGTTAGTAATGCTGGGAAAAATAAAAATGACATTTCTCCTCCTGCTCAGCAGAGGAAAGATTCGATTGCACAGATCAATCCCGAATCTGTGCAATCGTTATCTGCTAAGTGTGTGTCAGATAATTTAAAAAAAACTGATGGATTTTCTGCTGGGAGGAATGTTGGAAGCTATGCTTCAGCTTTGGGGAGTCACACCAGGGTGGGTGGTGGGAATTCTGTTATTGGTCAAAATTCAGGGAGGTTTGGTGGGTATAGGAGGAGGAATGTGGTACAGTTGAGGTGGGTGGGGGATGGAACTCCACCAGTAAGGGGGAGGGTGGCTGAGTTGATTTTGGAAATGGGGTTTAAAGTCTGTGATATTTTTGCTTTAATTTGCCCGGTGGGGAGTTATGAATTTGATTTGTCGTTTGTAAAACCTGAAAGTTTGGATCTCTTCTGGGAGAGATTTAGGAGGTGCAAGGGCCTTCAGCAGTGGAGTGGTTTGGTGCCAAAAGTGATTTCAAGACAGCCTCTGATAAAATCAGTGACCATTTTGGTGCGTAACGAATCCATACCAGAGGCTGATTTATTAGTATGGCTACGCCGATATGGCGAGGTCCTCACTCCACTGCGGAAGGTCCTTGATGAGCATGGGATATGGACAGGGGCCTGGACAGTGTCACTAAAATTGGGGGTGCTGGGCAATGTAGTTCAGCACCTTCCCTGCTCAGCCTTTCTGGGTAGGGATAGGCTGACCATTTTCTACCAAGGTCAGCCTAAGGTGTGCAATAAATGTGGTGATAAAGGCCACTTTGCATCGTCCTGCACCCACAAGAAGTGCTCACTGTGCCAGGATTTAGGCCATTTGGCCAGAGAATGCACCCAGATTCGGTGCAATTTGTGCCAGCAGCTGGGTCATCCATATAGCCAGTGCCCAGAGGCACTGCATAACTTGCCAGGATTGGAGACTGAGCTGCAGAGGCTTGATAAAGAAGATGAAGCAGCTGAAGTTAGAGAGGAAATTGTTGCTGCCCCTCCTGTGTCTGTTGTGTCAGATTCTGTTTCCCCTGGTGATGTGGTCCCTGAGTCTGTCCTTCCTGTGTCTGTTGTGTCAGATTTTGTTTCCCCTGGTGATGTGGTCCCTGAGTCTGTCCCTCCTGTGGTTGTTCCTACATCTACTGTGCGTAGATCCTCCAGACTAGCGGAAGCTGCTGGGGGGGCGGGTATAGTGGATCTTCCCCCTCGGCCTACTCCACCTCCAGTCCCTGTCTCTCGACACCGCAAACGCGGCCAAGAGGGTGCAGGGGTGCTGGATGGTGGTGGGGTCGATGGGGTTGAGGGAGGGGTGTCCATGTCCCATGTCTCACCCTCTGTTGTGGAGGATTCGGATGAGGAGGGGTGGGAGAGGACAAAGAGGAAGAAAAAGAAGAAGAGGAAGACCAGTAAAGTGGTCGTTTCTTCCTTACAGTTAGAGCCAGGAGGGGTTCCTCTTGGCAACACATTTTCGGTTTTATCAGGGGAGGAGTTGGTGTCGGATTTATCTATTTGTTTATCATCTATGGATGAGGGGGAGTCACATAGTGTAAAGAGAGCTGTCTCGGGTGATGAGAGTGTGGTGGAGGTTAAGAAACGACTACCCCAATCATCCTGATGGCAGTGCCCGCTCTGATAAAGGTGGCGACCATTAATGTCGCCAGCGTGAAATCTGCAAGAGCTCGTGATATTGCCTTATTTTTGCTCAGTGAGTTTGATGCTGAGATTTTATTTTTGCAAGAGACCTGGCTCAATACTTTGGCCGATGTCCATCTAGCAAAAAGGGAGTGGAGATGCGGTCCCTCCTTTTGGTCTCTTGCGGCTGAGCCTTGCAGCGGAGTAGCGGTTCTTTTTAAAACCGATATGGTAACGTGCCGGCGGATAATTGAGGTAGAAATGGGGAGATGCATGGTCTTAGACGTCTCTGTTAGGGGGCAGGACCTGCGCCTGATCAATATCTATGGACCGCAGTCAAAATGGGACAGGAAATGCCTCCTCACAAAGATCAAGCCCTTCCTTTTTACATCCCAGCAGGTTGTCTTTGGAGGTGACTTTAACACCATAATTAGGCCTGAAGACAGGAGGGTCTCCATAGACAGGCTGGGTTATGATAGCGTTTTTCTTAGAGATATGGTTAGACAAGCAGGCCTGGTAGATGTGCACATTAAGCACTGCCCTGGCAGCACGGGATTCACATTTCAGAGAGGGAGTAGTCAGAGTAGGATAGATAGGTTTTTTTTAAAGGAGAACTCTGCTTTCTCGGCTCCTGAGTTGAGGGCGGTGGAGTTCTCTGACCACTGTATGCTGTCTGTGACTCTGAATGCCTCGGACACTCCACCCAGGGGAAGGGGTACCTGGAAACTGAATTCGGCTCTCCTGGAAGATGTAGAGGTAAGACAATCCTTTGAGGATTTTTTTCAGGCACAGGTTTCTATTCTGGACTTTTGCAGCAGTAAGTCAGAGTGGTGGGAGCTTGTGAAACAAAGGGCGATTGGACTTTTCAAGGCCATAAGTAAGAAGAAGCAGCTTGGTATGTATATTGCCTACCAGCATTTGCGGAGGAAGCTTGATCGTCTTGTCTCGTATGGAGGAGATCCAGGGGAGATCTCGGAGGTAAAGCTTCTTCTTAGGAAGTGTCAATACGACCGGCATGCCTCTTTGGTTCTGGAGAGAGATTATGGGAAATATCACTCGCCTGATCCTTACCAGAACTGTAAGCAAGGCATAGCAGTTAAGACGGTCATAGGTCTGAGGGATAGTACAGGTTCCCTGGTGAAGTCCAGATCAGGGATCCTGGAGATCTTCAGGTCATATTACGCAGACCTTCTGGGAAGAAAGGACCTTAGTCGGGACAGGATGGAAAGCTTTCTGGATTCTACTCCAGGATTGGGAAATGATACATTGCCTTTGATGGATTTGACGGAACCAATTTCAGCGGATGAGGTAGTTCGTGCTATAGAGAAGCTGGCTACCAAAAAGTAGCCTGGGCCAGATGGGTTGACAGCTGAATTTTACAAGTGTTTTAAGTCCATTCTGGCTCCCTTTTTAGCGGAGGTTTATAACAGCTGTTTAGAAGAGGGTTCTCTCCCTCCCTCCATGAGGCAATCCGCTGTGATTCTTCTGTCAAAAGGTAAAGACCCCTCAATAATTGAGAACTGGCGCCCCATCAGTCTTCTCAATGTTGATAGAAAGATCTTGGCGAAGATTCTTTTTTGGCGCTTGTCGTCAGTAGCAGGCGATTTGTTGTCCAATCATCAGCACTGCTCGGTCCAGGGCAGAAGTACCTTTTCAGCAATTTTAGCTGTCCGGGAGGCTTTGGAGCGATGCAGGGCTGCTGAATGGAGAAAGTACTTGCTGGCATTGGATCAGGCGAAGGCTTTTGATCGAGTCAATCATGAGTACCTGTATTTGCTACTTGGTAGATACGGCCTGCAGGGGAGGTTTATTGATTGGCTGAAAACATTGTATAAAGGGGCTGAGAGCTTCCCACTTGTTAATGGTTGGGTTGGACGGCCTTTTGAGGTTGGCTCTGGTGTGCGCCAGGGGTGTCCTTTGAGCCCCCTGCTATATGTATTCGCAATCGACCCCTTCAAAAGAAGGTTAGAGAGTGGATCGTTGTGTGGGGTGCCTTTGGGCATTGCTGGTGTGCCACCTTTGAAGGTCGTGGCCTATGCCGATGATGTGTCTGTTATTATCTCTGGGATGGAGGAGGCGCAGGAGGTGGTCTCTGTGATAGAGCAGTACACTGAGGCTTCTGGCTCTAAAATCAATCATGAAAAGAGTGAAGTTTTCTGGATGGGTGAGGAGGGTGAAAGCTTCGAACTTCCGGATGCCTTCCCAGAGCCCCAGCAGGAAATTAAAGTGTTGGGCATCAAATTTGGTCCTGGTGACTATGGTCATCGAAATTGGGAAAGCAGGTTGTTGAATGCCAATGCCAAGGTGGCAAGCTGGAAGAAATGGAAACTTTCCTTGAGGGAAAGGGTTGACTTGATTAAAACTTACCTGATCCCAATCTTTTTATATGTCAGCTTTGTCTGTATCTTGCCAGAATCTCTCTATGCAAGGGTGTACAGCTGCTTTTTCCAACTGTTATGGGGAAATAGGCTGAACCTGATCAAACGCAATGTAACTTACCTGTCCAGGCGGGAGGGTGGTCTAGGAATGGTCAACCCTATAGTTTTCTTTTCTCTGCTTTTTTTAAAGTATAATCTTGGTAATATGTTAGCAGAGACCCCGCCGGGATGGGTGGGTATTTTTCAATCTTGGTTTAGGCCTTTTCTGCAATGCTGGGAAGATGGCGGGCCAGTGAAAAGTCTGAGAGTCCGACATGGCAAGCTTCCGGCTTATGTTGCCCCGTGTCTGAAAATACTTAGGCAGTGGCAGGTGACAGTGGGGGATATCAAGTCCCTCCCCAGAAAGCTTCTGGAGAAGAGGATTTTGGGCTCTGCTTTCAGTGTGTCGCTGACCTTAAGGGATTGCCCAGGCCCCGTAATGAGGGAGGGGTTGCGTTTAATTAACTTAGGAAGAATCCCTTTGAAGTTTAGGGATCAAGCCTGGCTCGCTTTCCATGGAAGGCTCTATGTGAGAGGGAACCTGAAGCATCGCCCTGTGGATGATCGGGATTGTCCTAGAGCGGAGTGTGTTGGTAAAGTGGAGTCTATGGACCACTTTTTGCTCCAGTGTCCCTTTAACATAGAGGTGTATAAAAGGGTGGGGAGGGCTCTAGGCATCCCCTTTCTCTATCGCATGAGTTATGCGGAGTGGGTGTACGGGGCATTCCCGACTCGCTGGGATTTGGATACACTTTTTCTAGTTAGTATAGTTGTCCGTTACTTCACGTGGAATGCACGGTGCCAGATTACCCTGCGGAAGAAAGTCCTCCCTGTCGAGGTGGTGGTGTACGATATTCTGGGTGAGGTTGGGAAGATTCGGGGTCTTGAGAAGGGCAGGGAGCCTCGAGCGGTCTGGATAAGGGCGTGGAGGAATATCAGACCTGCTTTTGGTGAACTGTCCATCTCTGGGTGAAAAGCTTTTTTCCTATGCTATTTCTTTCACGCCCTTAGCTTTTGTTAGTTAATATCTTCATTTTTGAAGAAGGGCTGCATGCATAATGGGAGTGGTTTTGTTTCTTGACCTCGCAGGTTTGATGTCTGGTGTGGTGGTGTGAGTCTTATTAAGATAATTTTTTCCGGTAATGATGTGTTTCATGATGTGAGTTTTGTTTTTGCTGTAAAGGCAGTCTTTATTTGAGAGCAGAATTTGCTATGTATTTTTTTTTCCCCCCTTTTCATGTAAATATGTATATATTTATTTATGTATATTGATTTTATGCTTATTGATTGCAAGACTTTTAATAAACAAAATTGGGAAGAATTCTCCTTACATTGGTGGTCAGTGGGAAGAATGTCCCTTACATTGGCGGCCAGTGAGAAGAATGCTCCTTACATTGGTGGCCAGTGGGTAGAATGTCCCTTACATTGGTGGTCAGTGGGAAGAATGTCCCTTACATTGGCGGCCAGTGAGAAGAATGCTCCTTACATTGGTGGCCAGTGGGTAGAATGTCCCTTACATTGGTGGTCAGTGGGAAGAATGTCCCTTATATTGGTGATCAGTGGTAAGAATGTCCCTTACATTGGTGGTCAGTGCGAAGAATGTTCCTTACATTGGTGGTCAGTGGGAAGAATGTCCCTTACATTGTTGGTCAGTGGGAAGAATGTCCCTTACATTGGTGGTCAGTGGGAAGAATGTCCCTTACATTGGTGGTCAGTGAGTAGAATGCCCCTTACATTGGTGGCCAGTGGTTAGAATGTCCCTTACATTGGCGGCCAGTGGGAAGAATGTCCCTTACATTGGTGATCACTAGGAAGATGGCCCCTTACATTGGTGGTCAGTGGGAAGAATGTCCCTTACATTGGTGGTCAGTGGGAAGAATGTCCCTTACATTGGTGGTCAGCAGAAGAATGCCCCTTACATTGGTGGCCAGTGGGAAGAATGTCCCTTACATTGGCGGCCAGTGGGTAGAATGTCCCTTACATTTGTGCTCAGTGGTAAGAATGTCCCTTACATTGGCGGCCAGTGGGAAGAATGTCCCTTACATTGGCGGCCAGTGGGAAGAATGTCCTTACATTGGTGGTCAGTGGGAAGAATGTCCCTTACATTGGCGGCCAGTGGGAAGAATGTCCCTTACATTGGTGGCCAGTGGGAAGAATGTCCCTTACATTGGCGGCCAGTGGGAAGAATGTCCTTACATTGGTGGTCAGTGAGAAGAATGTTCCTTACATTTGTGCTCAGTGGTAAGAATGTCCCTTACATTGGTGGTCAGTGCGAAGAATGTCCCTTACATTGTTGGTCAGTGGGAAGAATGTCCCTTACATTGGTAGTCAGTGGGTAGAATGTTCCTTACATTGGTGGTCAGTGGGAAGAATGTCCCTTACATTTGTGCTCAGTGGTAAGAATGTCCCTTACATTGGTGGTCAGTGCGAAGAATGTCCCTTACATTGTTGGTCAGTGGGAAGAATGTCCCTTACATTGGTGGTCAGTGAGAAGAATGTCCTCTTACATTGGTGATCACTAGGAAGTTGGCTCCTTACATTGGTAGTCAGTGGGAAGAATGTCCCTTACATTGGTGGTCAGTGAGAAGAATGCCCCTTACATTGGTGGTCAGTGAGAAGAATGTCCCTTACATTGGTAGTCAGTGGGAAGAATGTTCCTTACATTGGTGGTCAGTGAGAAGAATGTCCTCTTACATTGGTGATCACTAGGAAGTTGGCTCCTTACATTGGTGGTCAGTGAGAAGAATGTCCTCTTACATTGGTGATCACTAGGAAGTTGGCTCCTTACATTGGTGGTCAGTGAGAAGAATGCCCCTTACATTGGTAGTCAGTGGGTAGAATGTTCCTTACATTGGTGGTCGGTGGGAAAAATGCCCCTTACAGTGGTGGCCACTAGGAGAAATGCTCCTCACATTGAGCCTGCCCTGAAGTCTAAGGGGTAGATTTGTGGCCATTAGGTTCCTTCGTCCCTACCTCTTTCAGAGAGCCCCTGATCTATGACTTGTGGTCAGCTTCGGCTGGCCATCAGGAGAGGGGTCAGCCAGGTATTCTGGTGAGGTAGATCAGAATGCCTCGCCACCATCAGGAGCCTAGCACCCTGAGGAGTCATGAAAGGGTACCTTCCCCTTCAGGAGGGCACCAGCAACACTCCCAGTGAACTTTTTTCTGTGTTTCATATGTTTTTGGTCATTTTTTTTTTTTTTTATGCACACATTGCAGAATAAAAAAAAACCCTGTTCTGGTCATGAGAGAACCATAAACCAAATAAGGAAGAGCTACAGTATATCGGCCATCCAAAAGCTAGCCCTGGTGTCCTATACCAGTGTTTCTCAACTCCGGTCCTCAGGGCACACTAACATGCCACATTTTAAGTATTACCTTGGGGAGAAGCAGACTAGAATACTCCAATCACTGAGCAGCAAATGATATCACCTGTGATGTTTTTCAGTTTTCTTGCAAACCTGGCCTGTTAGTGTGCCCTGAGGACCGGAGTTGAGAAAAACTGTCCTATACACATACCTCTGTCTCAGTCTGGAAATGGTGGAGGCGCCTTACAATGTACCCAAGAGAGTGAGTTGGCCTTTTTTTTTTTTCCTGTCTCCTGGGTCTGTGCTTTCCCACAAATTTATACTGTGGAAGAGACAGGATTCCCCAGGTCACTCATTTTGTTGGTCTCTCTGTTTTATTTCATCCAGGTCTATTGGGCATGGTCTGACAACAAAGAGATGCCACCTGCTAAGCAAAATGTATTGCAGAGAATCCAGAGTTCATTTCATGGCCAGGCATGCTCACTGGACCACAGGTAGTTTTCTCGTTGGTCATCAGTTTTCTGACAACCAGGGTGTGCTTCTTCATTAATCTCTTGACACTGTACTGCTCCCAATGCTACAGAGTGCAATAAATGTGTCAGTACCAAAACGTATTAGGGACCAAAGAAATCACACATGTGAGCATCCCTATTCATGCTCAGAGTGCATCCCTATTCATGCTCAGAGAATCGCAGTTTGGTGAGGGTTACATAGTTACATAGTAGGTGAGGTTGAATAAAGACAATAGTCCATCCAGTTCAACCTGTGTAGGTGTGTGTGGCTGTAATCATCTCTCATACCCCTGAATGTTCTGATCCTTGAGATGTACATCTTAAGCCCCATACGCACACGCAGATCGTCGTCATACAAACGTCGGCGGACGAAAGATCTGCCGATTGTACGCGTGTTAGTATGGTGCCTCCGACAGCTGTCTGCACACAATCTGCGGACAAGAGTCTTTCTTGCAAACATGAAAATTTTTGTCTGCGGACACCAGAACGGACGATTGTTCGCCTATCAGTACAGAAATCAGCCGACAGACCGCAGATTTGCAAGACTGGGCATGCTCAGAAAATAAAAAACACAGGGAAAGTTAACCATTACATGACATCACTTCTGCAGTCAGCTGAAGTCTGCGGACAAAATTCTTGTGCTGTCCTTGTGCTGTCTTTGCACTTTTCAACAGACACCAACATCCCGGGGAGAAAAGACGAACATTTGTATGACGACGATCTGCGTGTGTGTATGGGGCTTAAGAGTCTTTTGAAAGCCACCATACTTCCCGCAGAAACCACCTCTTGTGGTAGAGAATTCCACAATCTTGTAGCCCTAACAGTAAAGAACCCCCCACATTGCCTGAGGTTAAAACTCTTCTCCTCCCTCTAATTGCATTGTATGCCCCCCAGTCCTCATGCAATCCTTTCGACTGAATAGCTTTTTTTCAATGCCGAGATCACCATTGAGATATTTATAAATTGCTATCGTGTCCCCTCTCAGGCGTCTCTTCTCCAGGGAGAATAAATCAAGCGATTGCAGACGTTCTTCATAATTAAGGTCCTCCAATCCCCTAATCAGTTTAGTTGTCCTTCTCTGGACACTCTCCAGCTCCAACACATCCCTCCTGAGGACTGGCGACCAGAACTGGACAGAATACTCCAGATGCGGTCGGACCAGAGTTTTATAAAGTGGAAGGATTATAGTCTTATCTCTGGAATACATCCCTTTCTTTATGCATGCTAATATTCCATGTGTGTCCATATGAATCCGTGTCCACAGCCAGAAGAGCCTACAATGGGCACATGAGCATCAGAACTGGAGCACAAAGCAATAAAGGAAGGTGGCCTGGTCTGATGAACCACATTTTCTGTTAAATCATGTGAATGGCTGGGTGTGTGTGCATCACTTACCTAGAAAAAGAGATGGCACTAGGATTCAATGTGGGGAGAAGGTAAGCTGGTGGAGGCAGTGTGATGCCTTGGGCAATATTCTGCTGGAAAACTTTGGCTCCTGCCATTCACGTGGATTTTACTTGACATGCACCACCTACCTAAACATTGTTGGTTACTTCTTGTAAATGGGATAATGAGGGAATAACACACACCTGGCCATGGAACAGCTGAGCAGCCAATTGTCCCATTACTTTTGGTCCCTTAAAAAGTGGGAGGCACATATACAAACTGTTGTAATTCCTACACCGTTCACCTGATTTGGATGTAAATACCCTCAAATTAAAGCTGAAAGTCTGCAGTTAAAGCACATCTTGTTTGTTTCATTTCAAATCCATTGTGGTGGTGTATAGAGCCAAAAAGATTAGAATTGTGTCGATGTCCCAATATTTATGGACCTGACTGTAACAGGTGGAGGCCACTGACATTTTTTCCCCTACTCATCTTTTCACAAATTTTGTATTTGGCTGGGGTCAGTGTCACTACTGGTAGCATGAGGCCATACCTGGACCCTATAGAGGTTGCACAGGCAATCCAACTCCTCCAGGATGGCACATCAATACGTCCCATTGCCAGAAGGTTTGCTGTGTCTCCCAGCACAGTCTCAGGAGCATGGAGGAGATTCCAGGAGACCGGCAGTTACTCTAGGAGAGCTGGACAGGGCCATAGAAGGTCCTTAACCCATCAGCAGGACCGGTATCTGCTTCTTTGTGCAAGGAGGAACAGGATGAGTGCTGCCAGAGCCCTACAAAATGACCTCCAGCAGGCCACTGGTGTGAATGTCTCTGACCAAACAATCAGAAACAGACTTCATGAGGGTGGCCTGAGGGCCCGACGTCCTCTAGTGGTCCCTGTGCTCACTGCCCGGTACCGTGGAGCTCGATTGGCATTTGCCGTTGAACACCAGAATTGGCAGCTCCACCACTGGCACCCTGTGCTTTTCACAGATGAGAGCAGAGTTCACCCTGAGCACATGTGACAGACGTGAAAGGGTCTGGAGAAGCCGTGGAGAACATTATGCTGCCTGTAACATCGTTCAGCATGACCGGTTGGGTGGTGGGTCAGTGATGGTCTGGGGAGGCGTCTCCATGGAGGGACGCAGAGACCTCTACAGGCTAGACAATGGCACCCTGACTGCCATCAGGTATTGGGATGAAATCCTTGGACCCATTGTCAGACCCTACACTGGTGCAGTGGGTCCTGAGTTCTGCCTGGTGCACAACAATGCCCGGCCTCATGTGGTGAGAGTATGCAGCCAGTTCCTGGAGGATGGAGGAATTGATACCCCTGAATGGCCCCCACACTCGCCTGGTTGAGATTTGAACCAATAGCGAGTAATATGTACAGACAGGAAGTAATATTTGGTGGAGACAGGAAGTGATGTCAAGTAGAAACAGGAAATGATATAGGACACAGACAAGAAGTTCCGGGTCAAAAGGAAGTAGAGAGGAGACATTGCTGGAACTGGCAGCAGAGGAGGTAATAAGATATTATTTTATATTTACACACAGTAACCCCCCCATCATGTTCCGTCCTCTTCCTCCATATTCATATATTCTTCACGCTATACATGCTATATATATATATTTAAATAATGTTTAGATATTATGTATATTTTTAAAGCCCAGATACAGCCTAAATATAGAGCCGTTTATCCAACTGTCCATCCAGAGCCTCTGGTTTATAGACCGGATACATCCTAAATATAGAACCATTTATCCAACTGTCCATCCAGAGCCTCTGGTTTATAGACCAGATACATCCTAAATATAGAACCATTTATCCAACTGTCCATCCAGAGCCTCTGGTTTATAGACCGGATACATCCTAAATATAGAACCATTTATCCAACTGTCCATCCAGAGCCTCTGGTTTATAGACCGGATACATCCTAAATATAGAACCATTTATCCAACTGTCCATCCAGAGCCTCTGGTTTATAGACCAGATACATCCTAAATATAGAACCATTTATCCAACTGTCCATCCAGAGCCTCTGGTTTATAGACCGGATACATCCTAAATATAGAACCATTTATCCAACTGTCCATCCGGAGCCTCTGGTTTATAGACCAGATACATCCTAAATATAGAACCATTTATCCAACTGTCCATCCAGAGCCTCTGGTTTATAGACCGGATACATCCTAAATATAGAACCATTTATCCAACTGTCCATCCAGAGCCTCTGGTTTATAGACCAGATACATCCTAAATATAGAACCATTTATCCAACTGTCCATCCAGAGCCTCTGGTTTATAGACCGGATACATCCTAAATATAGAACCATTTATCCAACTGTCCATCCAGAGCCTCTGGTTTATAGACCGGATACATCCTAAATATAGAACCATTTATCCAACTGTCCATCCAGAGCCTCTGGTTTATAGACCAGATACATCCTAAATATAGAACCATTTATCCAACTGTCCATCCAGAGCCTCTGGTTTATAGACCGGATACATCCTAAATATAGAACCATTTATCCAACTGTCCATCCAGAGCCTCTGGTTTATAGACCAGATACATCCTAAATATAGAACCATTTATCCAACTGTCCATCCAGAGCCTCTGGTTTATAGACCGGATACATCCTAAATATAGAACCATTTATCCAACTGTCCATCCAGAGCCTCTGGTTTATAGACCAGATACATCCTAAATATAGAACCATTTATCCAACTGTCCATCCAGAGCCTCTGGTTTATAGACCGGATACATCCTAAATATAGAACCATTTATCCAACTGTCCATCCAGAGCCTCTGGTTTATAGACCAGATACATCCTAAATATAGAACCATTTATCCAACTGTCCATCCAGAGCCTCTGGTTTATAGACCGGATACATCCTAAATATAGAACCATTTATCCAACTGTCCATCCAGAGCCTCTGGTTTATAGACCGGATACATCCTAAATATAGAACCATTTATCCAACTGTCCATCCAGAGCCTCTGGTTTATAGACCAGATACATCCTAAATATAGAACCATTTATCCAACTGTCCATCCAGAGCCTCTGGTTTATAGACCGGATACATCCTAAATATAGAACCATTTATCCAACTGTCCATCCAGAGCCTCTGGTTTATAGACCAGATACATCCTAAATATAGAACCATTTATCCAACTGTCCATCCAGAGCCTCTGGTTTATAGACCGGATACATCCTAAATATAGAACCATTTATCCAACTGTCCATCCAGAGCCTCTGGTTTATAGACCAGATACATCCTAAATATAGAACCATTTATCCAACTGTCCATCCAGAGCCTCTGGTTTATAGACCGGATACATCCTAAATATAGAACCATTTATCCAACTGTCCATCAAGATCCTCTGGTTTATAGACCAGATAAAAAAATACTTATACCTCACAGCTGGTGTAAGATTCTTGGTAAAAAAATATAAACCTCTCCCCCCAAGATCTTGAAAGGTTTACTTTCAAACAGATGAATGTAGGGTTGAAGGATGCTTGTTCGAGGTGAGGTGCATGAGGTCAAGTGCTTCATCTCGTTCATGCGCTGGATGATAAAACTCCAAGATCTCATAGTTTAGGAGCAGGATCTCCCCGAAGGCACTGTTGATGTTGCTATTCTACGTTTCCAGTTTGGGACTTAATCACATAGTAAAATTGAAACTTCGAATTTTTAGTCCCCGTAAAAAAAGGGCTATAGAACAGTTCCTGGACTATTTAGATGCTAAATTATGTAAAAAAAAAATGTAACTTATCAACTGGAGCAGGGATTCCCAAACTACGACACTGCAGCTGTTGCAGAACTACACATTCCATGAGGCATTGTAAAACTCTGACATTCACAGACATGACTAGGCATGATGGGAATTGTAGTTCCTGAACAACTGGAGGGCCATAGTTTGGGAATCCCTGAACTGGAGAATAGCTTTCACTTTTTGTTTTTATTCCTAAACCTCTGAAGGCCATTGGGTTGGACCAAGAGGGCCGCATGCAGCTTGAAAGAGAGGAGTGTCCTGTTAAGATCACATGACCAGATCAGTAAGGATGGAGAAAGACCAAAGCCAAGTGACTGAGAGGATATTAGACCTCACCCTGGAGATCATCTACCTGCTGACCGGAGAGGTGAGGAGGATTCTGGGAGGTCACATGACATCACTCTTATCTCTATTAATAAAACACAGACCTGACCGGAGAGGTGAGGAGGATTCTGGGAGGTCACATGACATCACTCTTATCTCTATTAATAAAACACAGACCTGACCGGAGAGGTGAGGAGGATTCTGGGAGGTCACATGACATCACTCTTATCTCTATTAATAAAACACAGACCTGACCGGAGAGGTGAGGAGGATTCTGGGAGGTCACATGACATCACTCTTATCTCTATTAATAAAACACAGACCTGACCGGAGAGGTGAGGAGGATTCTGGGAGGTCACATGACATCACTCCTATCTCTATTAATAAAACACAGACCTGACCGGAGAGGTGAGGAGGATTCTGGGAGGTCACATGACATCACTCTTATCTCTATTAATAAAACACAGACCTGACCGGAGAGGTGAGGAGGATTCTGGGAGGTCACATGACATCACTCTTATCTCTATTAATAAAACACAGACCTGACCGGAGAGGTGAGGAGGATTCTGGGAGGTCACATGACATCACTCTTATCTCTATTAATAAAACACAGATCTGACCGGAGAGGTGAGGAGGATTCTGGGAGGTCACATGACATCACTCTTATCTCTATTAATAAAACACAGATCTGACCGGAGAGGTGAGGAGGATTCTGGGAGGTCACATGACATCACTCTTATCTCTATTAATAAAACACAGACCTGACCGGAGAGGTGAGGAGGATTCTGGGAGGTCACATGACATCACTCTTATCTCTATTAATAAAACACAGATCTGACCGGAGAGGTGAGGAGGATTCTGGGAGGTCACATGACATCACTCTTATCTCTATTAATAAAACACAGACCTGACCGGAGAGGTGAGGAGGATTCTGGGAGGTCACATGACATCACTCTTATCTCTATTAATAAAACACAGAACTGACCGGAGAGGTGAGGAGGATTCTGGGAGGTCACATGACTTAGGTTATCTCTTTTATTTAAAAAAAGAAACTGAAGTAAGTTAGGAAGGATTCTGGGAGGGTCATATGCCATCTGAGAAGTTAATGATTTATTTTCTCCATTTGCTCAGGACTATAAAGTAGTGAAGAAAATGTCTGGTGATCCATTAGAACCCAACAGCTGTCTTCATGGGATATCTCCACCTTACTGCCTGACAACAGAGAGAAAAGGGAAGAAGATTCTAGAAGTCACCAAGAAGATGATGGAGCTGCTGACAGGAGAGGTGAGCGGTGCCGGGAATTCTGGGACATTATCCAGTAACAGACAAGGGATGTGTCTGGATGGTGACTGTATCATTGTGTGTGTCAGGTTCCTATAAGGTGTCAGGATGTCACTGTCTATTTCTCCATGGAGGAGTGGGAGTATTTAGAAGGACACAAGGATCTCTACAAGGACGTCATGATGGAGAATCATCAGACCCTGAATTCCGACAAATTTGGAAAAAATATTTTTTTCTTGAATGATATTCTATTTAACCTCATCCTGGAGATCATCTACCTGCTGACAGCAGAGGTGAGGAGGATTCTGGGAGAGTCAGATGACATCACTCTTATCTCTATTAATAAGGCACAATTCTGTCCGGAGTTGTAAGGAGAGTTCTAATATTATATTTTTTGCTGTATTTCACAGGAAAGTGCTGTAGTTATGAGGAAACCTCTTAATATTACAAAGAGAAATAGTCACTGCTTGCCCACAAGAAAAAGGGAACGACAAAACCCCATCACTGTGCCTCCACCTTCCTTCCTGACCCTTGAGAGAAACAGCAAGAAGAAGATTCTAGAAGTCACCAGCAAGATCACTGAGCTGCTGACAGGAGAGGTGAGCGGTGCTGGGAATTCTGGGACATTATCCAGTAACAGACAAGGGATGTGTCTGGATGGTGACTGTATCATTGTGTGTGTCAGGTTCCTATAAGGTGCCAGGATGTCACTGTCTATTTCTCCATGGAGGAGTGGGAGTATTTAGAAGGACACAAGGATCTCTACAAGGACGTCATGATGGAGAATCAGCCGCCCCTCATATCACCGGGTAAGAGGAGACTTTATTGTAAAGGAGAGAGAAGTACGGAGGGTCCACCTAGATCCCCCATCATCTGATAAACACATAGAAACAATGTATTCAGTCAGTGTGTGTGTTTTCTACAGATGGATCCAGTAATGGGAACCCACCAGAGAGATGTCCCCTTCCTCTGTCTTCCCAGGAAAATGGTGGGGCCCAAACTTTACGGTGGTGCATGTGTTACCCGCTCTTTTAAGGATAAGTCCACCCTAAAACTAAAATCTCTTCATCTATAGATCTCCACGATCTAACACTAACCTATTTAGCCCTGTAAAGAAGAAATCAGTATACTTAACTTTTTTAAGCTGATCCGAACCGATCTCCAGCAGCGGAAGCTCTGAAGAGGACACTGCTGACAATGGCTGTGAAATGAATGGGAAGTGACGTCACCCATAGACTTACTATGGGGCTTCCGTTGTCGGCCGTGCCCTCTGCATCCGCCTCCACAGCGAAGCCACGGCTGACAGCTCAGCGTGCGATCAGATCAGCTTCAAAAAAGGTAAGCATATGGATTTCTTCTTCACAGGGCTAGATAGGTCAGTGTTAGAACGTGGAGATCTATAGATGCAGAGATTTTAATTGTAGGGTGGACTTATCCTTTAGGAATGCATGCAGTGAACCATTTTTAGGGCTGTTAAGCAAAGGAAGTCTCTGGATGTATCCAGATGGATCCAGTAATGGGAACCCACCAAAGAGATCTCCCGTTCCTCTGTCTTCCCAGGAAAATGGTGGAGCCCAAACTGTACGGTGGTGCACGTGTTACCCACTCTTTAAAGGATAAGTCCACCACTTATACTAAAAGATCTCCACATTGTAACACTAACCTATCTAGCCCCGTAAAGAAGAAATCCGTATACTTACCTTTTATGAAGCTGATCCAACCCGATCTCCAGTAATGGAAGCTTTGCAGAGGTCACAACCGACAACAGCTGTGAAATGATTGGGAAGTGACGTCACCCATAGACTAATGGTCTGAATACACGATTAGAATATCGCCCGATCATTCGACCACCGACTTTTGAAAAAGTATTTGTCGGTCGAAAAAAACGTTGCCAACACACACAGTCCGAATATCGCCCAACCGTTGCCCGCCGACCATCGAAACAGTGTTCGTCGGTCGAAAACGTTGCCAACATTAACGATCCGAAAATATTTTCGGGCATGCGTGATGAGGTTATACAGATTTAAACTGAACGACCTCAACACCAACGTATAGAATATCGTTCTTTCACAAACTAGACAACAGAATTTTTCGTGTTTTTCAAAAAGTATTTTTCGTTCACAATATCAATATTGCTCATTGATGGCTGGGCATTAACGCGTAGAATATCGGCCGATCGTTTGCTGAACGGAAATTTTCGGGCGATTTTCTTTTCGTGTATTCCAACCATTACTATGGGGCTTCCGTTGTTGGTTGTGCCCTCTGCATCCGCCTCCACAGCGAAGCCACGGCTGATGGCTCAGTGTGGGATCGGATCAGCTTCAAAAAAGGTAAGTTTACTGATTTTTTCAGGGATTTTAGTTTTAGGGTGGACTTTAAGATAAGTCCACAGAAGAAGATCTGGAGCCCGCTAAGAAGATAACGGGGAATTGGACAGCCTGGATTATCTTAGCTGCTCATAAAAACCTCCATGGGAAGGAGAGTCAATAATCTGTACCCTACAGCCTGAAGCACTTCTTGAAACACGAGGCTCTCAGTGGCTCAGGTCCGTACTTGAGGCCCCCGCCATGACTACTAAGTTGACCAACTTGACCATCACCACTGTACACTTTACGAAAGGTCCATCTCTGTTTCCAAAGAGTGAGGTTGAGAAAAATGAATAGGAATACTTCTAAAATGTATTTTAAAATTGTTTTCCAACAGGTGGATGCGAGGTCTGGAAAACCTCTGAAGGACGTTCTACGTTCTCTCCAAAATATAACTCAAGATCTGATGACATCACGCAACGCTTTCCAGGAGAAAAGGCCATTACTCAGAATACACAGAGGTCAATGAATCCCTCTAATCCTCAGGAATCATGTGATATGCCACATATTGGACCTCCAGATGGACACCTAAGATCTGATGGTATGGAGAGATCATTCGACCCATCTAATGTTAAGGAATCTTCCCTAAGCCAAGAAGGAGATCACACAGGAGAGAGTTCATTGTCATGTTCAGCGTGCGGGAAATCTTTCTCTAAAAACAGAAACCTTCTTAGACATCAGAGAGTTCACATGTGTGAGTGCCCCTATACATGTTCAGAGTGCGGGAAATGTTTCAAGAACAAGAAAAAACTCAGTAGACACCAAAGAAATGACACGGGTGAGCACCCCTATGTGTGTCCAGAGAACGGAAAATGCTTAATTGATAAAAGCAGCCTTGTTAAACACCAAGATATTCACACGGGTGAATGTTGCTATCCATGCCCAGAGTGCGGAAAAAGTTTCTCGCAAAAACATACACTTCAAACACACCGGAGAATTCACACGGGTGAGCGTCCCTATTCATGTCCAGAGTGCGGGAAATGTTTCACTCAGAAAGGAGGCCTTGTTACACACCTGAAAATTCACAAGGGTGAGCGTCCCTATTCATGTCCAGAGTGCGGGAAAAGCTTTACTGAGAAGCAAAGTCTTGTTGAACACCAGAATATTCACACAGGAGAGCGTCCTTATTCGTGCCCAGAGTGCGGGAAATGTTTCAGACACAAAGTAAGCCTTCGTAAACACCAGAGGTGTCACACGGGTGAGCGTCCCTATCTGTGTTCAGAGTGCGGGAAATGTTTCATACAGAAATATACACTTCAGTTGCACCAGAGAATTCACACGGGTGAGCGGCCTTTCTCATGTACAGAGTGCGGGAAAGATTTCATTCAGAAAGGGAGCCTTCTCAAACATCAGAGAAGTCACACTGGTGAGCATCCTTTTTCCTGTTTGGAGTGCGGGAAATGTTTCACCGCAAAAAGCAACCTGCTTAGACACCAGAGAATTCACACGGGTGAGCGCCCTTTCTCATGTTCGGAGTGTGGAAAATGTTTCATTCAGCAAGGGGACCTTCTTAAACACCAGAGAACTCACACTGGGGAGCGTCCTTACTCATGTTCAGTGTGCGGGAAATGTTTTAGTCAGCAGGGAGAGCTTCTTAGACACCAGAGAGTTCACATAGGCTGACAACCTTTCCCACTCAGTTCACTTGGAGGAGAGGGAGACTGGTTAAACCCTGGGGAAGGGGCCATTTTTATGTTTGGAGTGCGGGAAATGTTTTACACCTGAAGAAAATCTAATTGGACATCGGAGAACACACGGCTGCTGATTCTGTTGTCAAATGTGCGGTGACATTTAACCGATGGAACCATTCAGAAAGAACCACAAATAATTTCTTCCTCTAACGAATGGTGGCTACAGCACGGGCTTACTTTGCCGGGTGGGTATCTATTGATGTTTTCCCATGATCGCGCTTCCCGCGGGCCCTCTGCAGTGCGTTGTTGGCGCGCTCTGTGATCACTGAGTCCTTCGGACGAAGCTGATCACAGATCGGGTTAAAGGGGCCAATCACATCGGCACTTGACCAATGACAGCTGATCACGGAAGTAAACACAAGCTGGCTATAGGCTTTTCTTTCCTCACGTTGACAGGGCACTGATTATCTGTGCAGTCCAATTGGTGACCCATCAGGGTAACCTATCCGTGCACACCAGTGCCGCCTCATCAGTGCCACCTATCAGTGCCCATCAGTGCAGCCTCTTTAGTGCCCACCAGTGCAGTCTTTTCAGTGCTTCCTCATTAGTGTCCATCAGTGTAGCCTCATCAGTGCCCATCAGTGCAGCCTCATCAGTGCAGCATCATTAGTGCCCATTAGTGCAGCCTCGTCAGCGCCCACCAGTTCCTCCTCATCAGCGCCCATCAGTGCAGCCTCATCAGTGCCCACCAGTGCAGCCTCATCAGTGCTTCCTCATTAGTACCCATCAGTGCAGCCTCATCAGTGACCATCAGTGCAGCCTCATCAGCGCCCACCAGTTCCAACTCATCAGTGCAGCATCATTAGTGCAGCCTCATCATTGCACACCAGTTCCTTCCCATCAGCGCCCATCTGTGCAGCGTCATCAGTGCCCATTAGTCCAGACTCATCAGCGCCCACCAGTTCCGCCTCATTGGTGCCCACCAGTTCTGCCTCATCAGTGCCCATTGGTGAACCCTCTTAAGTGTCCATCAGTACAGCCTCATCAGTGCAACCTCATCAGCTCCCATGAGTGCTGCCTCATCGGTGCCCACCAGTTCCGCCTCATCAGTGCCCATTGATGCAGCCTCAGCAGTACCAATCAGCACAGCCTCATCAGTACAGCCTGATCAGCTCCCACCAGTTCCGCCTCATCAGTGCCCATTAGTGCAGCCTCATCAGTGCCCATCAGTACAGCCTCATCAGTGCATCCTCATCAGTGCCCACCAGTTCCAACTCATCAGTGCAGCATCATTAGTGCAGCCTCATCATTGCCCACCAGTTCCCCCCCATCAGCGCCCATCTGTGCAGCATCATCAGTGCCCATTTGTGCAGACTCATCAGCGCCCACCAGTTCCGCCTCATTGGTGCCCACCAGTTCTGCCTCATCAGTGCCCATTGGTGCACCCTCTTAAGTGTCTATCAGTTCAGCCTCATCAGTGCAGCCTCATCAGCTCCCATGAGTGCTGCCTCATCGGTCCCCACCAGTTCGGCCTCATCAGTGCCCATTGGTGCACGCTCTTAAGTGTCCATCAGTGCAGCCTAATCAGCTCCCATGAGTGCTGCCTCATCGATGCCCATCAGTTCTGCCTCATCAGTGCCCATTGGTGCAGCCTCAGCAGTACCAATCAGCACGGCCTCATCAGTGCAGCCTGATCAGCTCCCACCAGTTCCGCCTCATCAGTGCCCATTGGTGCAGCCTCATCAGTGCCCATCAGTACAGCCTCATCAGTGCATCCTCATCAGTGCCCACCAGTTCCACCTCATCAGTGCAACCTCATCAACGCAGATCAGTGAAGGAGAAAAATGACCCATTTGCAAAATTGTATAACAAACTATTAATAAATGTTTTTTTTTTTCTTTTTCCAAAATATTTGGTCTTTTTTCATTTATTTAGCAAAAAATAAACCCCCCCCCCCCCCAGTGGTGATTAAATACCACCAAAACAAAGCTCTATATGTGTGAAATTTCATATGGGTACAGTGTTGCATGACCGCGCAATTGTCGTTCAAGGAGCGACAGTGCTAAAAGCTAAAAATTGGCCTGGGCAGGAAAGGGGTGAAATGGTCCGATATTGAAGTGGTTCAAGAAGAAGTATTACTCTGAAAAATAGTGATTAAATTCCCCCAGGAGACCAAAGGCTCCATTCTGATCCATCCTGTGGTTGCTGAGCAGCGTGGGCGAAAACACCCATCCCCCCACCTCTGCTGTCCAACCCTGCTGCTATGGATATTTAATGAGGGCTGATTGACCGCGCTTGTTTCATGGCAGCAGGTGGACCCTGTAGGCGAGTGCTGTCATTCAGTCTACCGCGGGATGAGGTCAGCTCCATTCATAAGCCAAGGCACCAGTGAAAATAAGTCATCATCACAGGGCTGTGTGAACTATCTGCCGGTGCCGCGGATATTTCCTAGCAGCTGGAAAGACGGGTGACATGTTGGCCATCATCACAAAACATGGACGATCGTGGCAAAACGCGGGCAAGAAACAAGCAACAGCAGCAATACATAGACAATAAAATGCCGCAACATCCATTCCTATCAAGATTTGTCTTTTACCAGTGAACATCTTAAGACGTTGCTATTGGCTGCTGAACATCTTTGCTCTTTTTTTGTTCTACTAAAGAAGCAGGGTTTTATTGGTCCAGTCGATGTACACTACATTACCAGAAGTATTGGGACGCCTGCCTTTACACGGACATGAACTTTAATGGCATCCCAGTCTTAGTCCGTAGGGTTCAATATTGAGTTGGCCCCCCCTTGCAGCTATAACAGCTTCAACTCTTCTGGGAAGGCCGTCCACAAGGATTAGGAGTGTCTATGGGAATGTTTGACCATTCTTCCAGAAGCGCATTTGTGAGGTCAGAAAGAGAAGGTCTGGCTCACAGTCTCCGCTCTAATTCATCACAATGGTGTTCTATAGGGTTGAGGTCAGGCCCCGTGCAGGCCAGCCAAGTTCCTCCACCCCAAATTCACTCACCCATGTCTTTACGGACCTTGCTTTGTGCACTGGTGCGCAGTCATGTTGGAACAGGAAGGGGCCATCCCCAAACTGTTCCCACAAATCAGTTTGTTTATAAATGTAAAGTTGATAAATACTACAGGTTTCTTCTGTGTTATTTAAGACAATTATCTGTGCTGCCATAGTTACCGAGGTCCTGATGAAGCAATTAAATGTGAAACGCGTTGACCTCTTGGAGTACTCAGCAGAGAAACAGTGATTGTTAGACTGCTTGGTATACTGCATGAGAGCTACGGTTCTTTTATTTTAAATTTTTTTTAAATGTTGTGTAATAAACTTTGATACTTTTTCTATTTATGTGTACAGTCCTCCTTTTTGGTACCGGCATTTTGCCCTCACATTTTTTCTTTTCTTTTATTCTTTTTTTCTCCCCTTTCTTTAATTTTTTTTTTTTTTAAGATATCCCTTAATAGAAATGTATATAACAAGAACTGAGAATTTATAGACATCAAAGGTCAATTTTAAAACATTTTTATTAATATCCAACACAATCATATGGATCTCCGCTCCACTTCCCGTAACAAGGAAGAGGAAGCTGTCCAGGCTAAACTTAGCCCCAAATCCCCATTGTGACCAAGGTATAGGAACTTCCCCCTTCAACAGCAAAATAAAAATAAGAATGAGGAGAATGGTGAGGAACATGGGAAGGCAGAAAAAAAAAAACCCCACCCCCTGTACCTTTTTTGGTGCGTGGTCGGTAGTCAATCAATTAGGGACCCTGTAGATCTTCTCCCCTCCCCTTCCAGTTAGATCGTCACCAGTCTAGTCGTCAGTCTCTCCCACTAACGTATCTGTAGAGTCAACCCATCGATACCGTATCTTCTGAAACTTCTTGGGAGATATCAAAGGTCAAATTTAATAAAAACACAACAACAGTTTTTGACAAGTCCTTTATTAAAAAAAAAAGAAAATGCCAAGCACTTGGGTCCAGGAATCCTCCTACAGATTCCTTTCCCGTTGGTATAGGACACCATCACGACTAGTACAGATGTTTCCCAACGTTGACCCCAACTGCTGGCGGGGTTGTGGCCGACAAGGCACGTTCCTCCATATTTGGTGGGACTGCCCCGGAATTAGAGCCTTCTGGGACTCAATTTTTCCCTGGATTCAGAAACTGACCATTACTCCGATTGACCGCACTCAACTCCAATGCCTTTTCCATGATGTCAAGTCCTCTGTTAAGCGGCATAAGCCTAGTGTTATCCCATTTCTACTGAATACTGCCAAATGCTTGATCCCGAGGCACTGGAAGCAGACTTCCTGCCCCACCCTGGCTGAGTAGAAGCGGGAAGTGAATGAAGTCATGAGAGCGAAGCGTAGGGTTTATGATCTTAGGGACCAACAAGCTCTTATTATGGACATATGGTCAGGATGGATGTTTTATTCTGATGAGATCCCTGATGCGTAGAGTTTTTAGTGTTGGAGACACTGTCCTTCTTCTCTATTTTTCTCCTGGTCACCATATGTGGAGCGGCTGATTATGCTGAATGGGCTATAATATGCCGTACTGCTCTGGGGATTTCATGTTCTCCCTCCCTCATTTGTCTTGATATGTAATCCTTTGTATGCTCTGTAACCTCTCTCCACCACCTCAGTTCCTCACTCTAACCCTTCTGTTCCCCTTCTTCCTCTTAGCCTTCCTTCGTTTTCCTTTTCTTTTCTTGCTTGTTTTCCTTTTTCCTAATTTTCCGGGTTTTTTTTTTTTTTTTAATTCTAGTTCTTACTGTTTCATGGCAGTCTTGTAGTATTACAAGACTTGTAGTATCACCTTTGAAAACGTCATCTGTGACGAAACGGCGTAAGGTCACGGCGTACTGACGTCACCCTACAGCGTCCAGGAAGTGCGGATGTGCGGAGCTTCTAACGAGCATTTGTTTTTCCTGCATGTGAGTTTGTTACCTTTTACATTATTAAATGCTTATACGTTTTTACACTATGGAGCCTCTTCTTTCTTTATGGTGGTGACATCTTTTTTGGGGGTATCCTTGGAGCCATTATATGTGGAGCCTGTGACAATTATAGGAGTTTTCAAGTGCCTATATCATCTGAGTCTGGTAAGAGGCGATATATGCGGTGGAGGATAGAGCACTAGTTTTGGCTTTTCATGTGATTGCCTGTCGGTCCTCTGGTAAGGAGTGGAGTACCCATAGGTGCTACTCTCACTGGGTGCATTTCCTTACATTTTATTATTGTTCTTGGCTTATGCGGTTTTACACTATGGAGTGTCCTTCTTTTTCATGATGATGACATCTTTTTGAGGGCCCTTCTGGAAGAAATTGGTGTTCAGTCTGTGATTTTTCATTCATCTTATGATCTCTACAAGCGCTTACATCATCTAAATCTGGTAAGAGGCGATATACGGTGGAGGATAGAGCACCAATTCCTTTAGCTGATATATGTGATTGCCTTGTTTTTCTGGTAAGGAGTACCTATGGGTGTTTTTTTTCCTTACTGGTTCTTACCCCCGTTTTGATGTGTTTCTGCGTACATCCAACTTTGTGTTCTGGACCCAACTGCACACAACTAATACGAGCCCAACACGGATTTTCTACAATCAAATTGTTAAAGTATTGGTTCTGGATATTTCGCTTTACAAATTAATTATTTTGGTAAGCGCATGACCATTGGGAGTCTGGAATGACAATCACTGATTCTACACATCTATTCATGTACATTGGACTTTATATAGACTTTATTTGATCTATATTCACGAATAGCGCGACTTAATTATATACATTTCACTGGGGTGTGGTCACACTTGAAGTTGCAGCTTTGTTTCTATTTCCATTAGTGCGGTTATTATTTTTATTTTTTGATTACTGCACCTGGTATCTACCACGACACACTTGGGATGGCGCAGGGGACCATCCCTGAGACAACCAGTCCAAGTCGGTGGGCAAGCCCTGGGTGAGGATTTCCTCTGTTTGGCCTATGGGCACAATCTGTCTAATATGCGTTCGTGCCCACTGTTTAGGTGACTACTCGTTGTTACTACAATTGCCTTATGTGTTTTACCTCTGTAACTGTCTTTAATAATAAAGATTATTAGAAAAAAGAAAATGCCGATCTGAATGAAAAAGGAAAAAATTGCCACCCTCCGAACACGACTGTTCCCCTCCAGGGACACAGCCAAATAACAGGTAAACATAGGGGCGGGGGTTACCTGGTGACATATCTGGGTGACCCCACCCCTTTGTCTTCCTCTCTGTGATTTCCTCTACTTTTTGCAATTTTATCCATGTGGCCACAGGGTGAACGAGCAGCAGGAAAAGCACGCACCTCAGCACGCCATGCAGATACAACAGGAATTTTTCGACTTTTACCAGGGGTGTATCAGGTACCGGGTGCTGGAGGCCAATGGCGAGAGGGCTTTCCTTGCGGCTAAGTTCCAGACTCCCCTGGAGGTGAGAGCGGAGGAGTCGGGCACAAAGTAGAACAGGTCCCCCGCGGAGTTGCTAGCAGATGGACTCAGGAACACTGCTGATGTGATAAACAGAGTCTGCAGGGCAAGTGGCACCTGTGACATGGGACAGGTCTGTAGAATCACTAAGACAATAGGATAGTCAATGCAAGGCGGGATCAGGAACCAGGTGGGAAGCAGGTGGAAGCCAAGGTCAAACACGAGAAGCAGGCAGAGGGTAGCCGTTAGACAAGCCGGTGTCAGGGACTGGAGACAGGTCAGGGACAAGCCGGGCCAGAAACTAGGGATCACAGGAGCAAGGAACACAGGTAACAAGCCAAAGATCAATCAGCAACTTTAACCACTGACAGGTTTCCTTATAAAGGCCCATGTGAAGTGCTGATGGAGATGTGTGGTCCTTGAGTCCTTCGCCTGCCATTGGCTCCCTGACAGATGCTGGGTCCTAGAGTTCTTCTTCTGCTGTTGGTGCCCTGACAGATGCTGGCTCCAAGGGTCCTTCTGCCATTGGGGCCCTGACAGATGCTGGCTCCTAGAGTCCTCCTGCCATTGGTGCCCTGACAGATGCTGGCTCCTAGAGTCCTTCTCCTGCCGTTGGTGCCCTGACAGATGCTGGCTCCTAGAGTTCTTCTCCTGCCGTTGGTGCCCTGACAGATGCTGGCTCCTAGAGTTCTTCTCCTGCCGTTGGTTCCCTGACAGATGCTGGGTCCTAGAGTCCTTCTCCTGCCATTGGTGCCCTCACAGATGCTGGCTCCTATAGTCCTTCTCCTGCCGTTGGTTCCCTGACAGATGCTGGCCCCTAGAGTCCTTCTCCTGCTGTTGGTGCCCTGACAGATGCTGGCTCCTAGAGTCCTTCTGCCATTGGTGCCCTGACAGATGCTGGCTCCTAGAGTCCTTCTGCCATTGGTGCCCTGACAGATGCTGGCTCCTAGAGTCCTTCTCCTGCTGTTGGTGCCCTGACAGATGCTGGGTCCAATAGTTCTTCTCTTGCCATTGGTGCCCTGACAGATGCTGACTCCTAGAGTCCTTCTCCTGCCGTTGGTTCCCTGACAAATGCTGGCTCCTAGAGTCCTTCTCCTGCCGTTGGTGCCCTGACAGATGCTGGGTCCTAGAGTCCTTCTCCTGCCATTGGTTCCCTGACAGATGCTGGCTCCTAGAGTTCTTCTCCTGCGTTGGTGCCCTGACAGATGCTGGCTCCTAGAGTCCTTGTCCTGCTGTTGGTGCCCTGACAGATGCTGGCTCCTAGAGTCCTTCTCCTGCCGTTGGTGCCCTGACAGATGCTGGCTCCTAGAGTTCTTCTCCTGCTGTTGGTGCCCTGACAGATGCTGGCTCCTAGGGTTCTTCTCCTGCTGTTGGTGCCCTGACAGATGCTGGGTCCAAGAGTTCTTCTCCTGCCATTGGTGCCCTGACAGATGCTGGCTCCTAGAGTCCTTCTCCTGCCGTTGGTTCCCTGACAAATGCTGGCTCCTAGAGTCCTTCTCTTGCCATTGGTGCCCTGAAAGATGCTGGCTCCTAGAATTCTTCTCCTGCCATTGGTGCCCTGACAGATGCTGGGTCCTAGAGTTCTTCTTCTGCCGTTGGTGCCCTGACAGATGCTGGCTCCAAGGGTCCTTCTGCCATTGGGGCCCTGACAGATGCTGGCTGCTAGAGTCCTCCTGCCATTGGTGCCCTGACAGATGCTGGCTCCTAGAGTCCTTCTCCTGCCGTTGGTGCCCTGACAGATGCTGGCTCCTAGAGTCCTTCTCCTGCTGTTGGTGCCCTGACAGATGCTGGGTCCTAGAGTCCTTCTCCTGCTGTTGGTGCCCTGACAGATGCTGGCTCCTAGAGTCCTTCTCCTGCTGTTGGTGCCCTGACAGATGCTGGCTCCTAGAGTCCTTCTCCTGCTGTTGGTGCCCTGACAGATGCTGGCCCCTAGAGTCCTTCTCCTGCCGTTGGTGCCCTGACAGATGCTGGCTCCTAGAGTCCTTCTCCTGCTGTTGGTGCCCTGACAGATGCTGGCTCCTAGAGTCCTTCTCCTGCTGTTGGTGCCCTGACAGATGCTGGCTCCTAGAGTCCTTCTCCTGCTGTTGGTGCCCTGACAGATGCTGGCCCCTAGAGTCCTTCTCCTGCCATTGGTGCCCTGAACGATGCTGGCTCCTAGAGTCATTCTCCTGCCGTTGGTGCCCTGACAGATGCTGGGTCCTAGAGTCCATCTCCTGCCATTGGTGCCCTGACAGATGCTGGGTCCTAGAGTCCTTCTCCTGCTGTTGGTACCCTGAGAGATGCTGGGTCCAAGAGTCCTTCTCCTGCCATTGGTGCCCTGACAGATGATGAGTCCTAGAGTCCTTCTCTTGCTGATGGTGCACTGACAGATGCTGGGTCCAAGAGACCTTCTCCTGCCATTGGTGCCCTGACAGATGCTGGCTCCTAGAGTCCTTCTCCTGCTGTTGGTGGCCTGACAGGTAGGGTTACCACCTCATCCCTTTAAACCAGGACACATATTAATTACACAGGTTCTGTGGCTGATTAAGGTGGTAATTTAACTTCCTTGGTGCCTTACCTGCATTATATCAGCCTCAGAACTTGTGTAATTAAAGTGGAGTTCTGACCCCCCCCTCCAAAAATTAAAAGTCAGCAGCTACACATACTGTAGCCACTGACATTTAATATTAGGACACTTACCTGTCCTGGAATTCAGCGATGTCGGCACCACAGCTGATGTTTCCATTGGCTGTTGGGTGCTGCCACCGCCATTGCCGGTAAGGGAACCATGTAGTGAAGCTTCGCGGCTTCACGGCTAGGTCTCCACTGCGCATGCACGAAGCTCTCTACGCTCGGTGATTGGCCTGGAAGTAGAGGGATGAGTAGGGGTCCAAACCTCTGACGTACGCAGCCGATGTTTCTATTGGCTGTTGGGTGCTGCCGCCACCATTGCCGGTAAGGGATCCCGGCAGTGAAGCCTAGCGGCTTCACAGCCAAGTCTCTACTGCACACGCGCGAAGCACCCTACGCTCAGTAATTCGCCTGGAAGTAGAGGGAGGATTAGGGGGCTAAACCTCTGACGTATCTCACCGAGGCGAGGTCTGACTGAAGTGGGGACAGGGTACCTGTCAAACCAGATATCCGCTCCCCCCCGTAAAGGTGCCAACTGTGGCACTAGAGGGGGAGGGGAGACAGATAAGCGGAAGTTCCACTTTTGAGTGTAATTCCGCTTTAATATGTGTCCTGGTTTAAAGGAATGGCATGGCAACCCTACTGACAGGTAACAGTACATGTTTTTCCAAACGAGGTTCTGGATAGAGCGTCAGACTCAGTATTGTCCGGGACAACTTATATAACAGGGAACACCACCATACCATGCCCTCACCAGCCATGTGCCTCGCAAGGAGCTGGCCAACTTCCACTGAGCGGTACAGTTCGGTAAAGTTCAGTACGGTTCGGAACGGTACACCTTGATCAGGCTTGCATTTCCACCACCAACAGTACCTCAGCTCAACAGTACCTCAACAGTGTAGCTCCACCCTGTTGGTACGCTGCTGTTCGGAATTAGGGTACCATTAACAACT
Source organism: Pelophylax lessonae (assembly GCF_965119305.1). Classification (NCBI taxonomy): domain Eukaryota; kingdom Metazoa; phylum Chordata; class Amphibia; order Anura; family Ranidae; genus Pelophylax; species Pelophylax lessonae. The sequence continues at coordinate 262,352,999 of NC_138776.1, read as the reverse complement.
TTTGACAATGGAAACGGCAAAAATTGCGTACCGTACTGAACCGAACCGTACCGCTCAGTGGAAACGAGGCAAAAGAGAATCTTCTGGCGTCTCCCGGCAGACAGATACACACATACATCTTTATGGGGACATTGCAGCACATCTCCGTTGCAGCCTTTGTCTACTTTCTTAATTTGCTACAGAGATATCACTTTACCAGCTGAAGCGGGATGACTTTTACCAGATATATAATCTACATGTCTAATCATCAATAGAGGAATGGACCAAAAAGCTGCGGGAAAAATAATAAAACCAAACATAGGCTGCAGTATCTATATTTAGCACAAGGTGGCGCTCTCAATTAGCAGACGGAGATAGGAAGTGACGTAACCAGCAGAAAGGAAGTGATGTAAAGGAAGTGATGTAAAGGAAGTGATGTATGTTAAGGACAGGAAGTGTTTTTGGAGCCCAAAAAGCACATTCCTGGTAAAAGAGCTGGAGAGAAGTAGAGAGGAGGTAAGAAGATATTATTTTCTATTTACACCCAGTAACCCCCCCCCCCCGTCATGTCCGTCCTCTTCCTCCATATTCACCGTGATGTCTGCTATGGTTTATAGACCATTTACATCCTAAATATAGAGCCATTTATCCAACTGTCCATCCAGAGCCTCTGGTTTATAGACTGGATACATCCTAAATATAGAACCATTTATCCAACTGTCCATCCAGAGCCTCTGGTTTATAGACCAGATACATCTTAAATATAGAACCATTTATCCAACTGTCCATCCAGAGCCTCTGGTTTACAGACTGCACACATTCCAAATATAAAGGGGCATACAGGAGTCATGGCATCCGACAGTCACGTTAGGAAGGCACAACCCACAGGACCCCTTAGTATTAGAAAACTGGGGATTGTGGGTAGAAGACTAACTTACACGATGTAACCCCAATCCACAAAGTACATGTTAATGTCTGTTATAAAGCAGCCTTATAAAGTTATTCTAAAATCAACCAACTCCATCTTCAGGGTCAAAATCCAGTCAAATGTTGAATAACCAGGGAAGTGCTGCTCCTCAAGGGGTTTATGACCTATAACACCCCTTGCACCTAGATGTAGGTTTGTTTCAAATATGTGCGTCGTCTGGTCACGCCCCAACGTGTTTCGTCATATCCGACTTCAACTGGGGGTGTTCCAAATACAGCCACAGGTATTTTATGGATTGCTGTGACATCCTGTAAATTAATCTTCTCCTCCACTGTCTGACAATAGCGGCAACTATTGCCAAGAAGAAGAAGTCACCAAGAAGATCATTGAGCTGCTGACAGAAGTGGAAACCTGTAAAAGGACACAAGGATCTCTACAAGGACGTCATGATGGAGAATCAGCCGCCCCTCACATCACCGGGTAAGAGGAGACTTTATTGTAAAGGAGAGAGCAGTACGGAGGCTCCACCTAGATCCCCCATCATCTGATAAACACATAGAAACAATGTATTCAGTCAGTGTGTGTGTTTCCTACAGATGGATCCAGTAATGGGAACCCACCAGAGAGATGTCCCCGTCCTCTGTATTCCCAGGATTCCACACAGGAAGATCACACCATCCCTCATCATCATCAGGTAGGTGGAACTGAGCATGTAGACCTAAAATGTTTTCTAAGCTATGAGATGATATTCTATGTAATCTTTTTTATCAATGTATTCTGTTATCTGTGTGGTTTAGGTTGAGGAACTGAAAGTCATCGTAGTTGAGGTTAAAGTGGAAGAAGAAGAGATGTTGGTGACGGGACATCATCAGCCTACGAAGGAGGGTTGTCCTCTGTATTCCCAGAATGTTACACAGGGAGATCACCATTATACAGAGAATTATCAGGTAGATGAGACTCGGCAAAAAGAACTCTGAGAGGACATTCTTCTACGTAATCTCTTATTATTGGTAGAAACATTTCTAGAGGCTGAATGAAGTCTTTTATAAAATTTAGGATGAAGAACAGAAAGCCATCAAAGCTGACATTAAAATGGAAGAAGAAGAGACGCGGGTGAGTAGAGATCGGCAGTCTACGGAGGAGGGAGGTCCTCTGTATTACCGGGATATCACACAGGAAGATCTCCACTACACAGAGAATGATCAGGTAGATGGGACTGGGCAAAAACTCAAAGATAAACCTAGGAGAGGACATTCTTCTATATAATCTCTTATTATTAGCAGTGTTTTTCAGATGTTTCATTTTTTCATCTCTGGAATTTAGAATAAAGAAAGGAAAGACATCAAAGTTGAGGTTAAAGAGGAAGAAGAAGAGAAGTTGGTGAGTGGAGATCAGCAGTCTATGGAGGAGGAGGAGATGATTATGAAAAATCAGGAGGAATCTTCTCTACATATAGACACAAGTAAGTAATAAACATTAATGCAGAAACCGCTCACGTTTTTCTTATACTTTTTTACGTGTTCTATAGTTTAATAAAAGACAATAATGTACATGTTTATCCAAAAAATAAAAATTGCAAAGCGTCAGTTGACCCAGAGGAGGGCAGAAAGGCCACATACAGTCTGCCCATAATTCATTAGGTTAAAAGAATTCCTTCTTTACCCCAAAAGGCAGATAACTCCCCAGATAAACCTTCTCCAGTGATTCTTTTTACAAATATAAGAAGCACTTCCAGTCAGCTAGGAAAAGTTTCTGTGGAAGACGTTTCCTCATTTTTAAAGCTGGTGTTGCAAACAACTCTGCCACATGATATCGGAAATCGTCAGTCTGTACCAGAGGAATGTAATCCACGTATTCCTCACACTACTTAGTTTTCCCAACAAATGAGGAGGAGATACTGTACACCATATGAAAGGTCCATCTCCATTCCTCAATATTACGTCATGTTCCCAACAAATGAGGAGGGGATATTGTACACCAGGGCTCTTCAAACTACGGCCCCCCAGCTGTTGCGAAACTACACGTCCCATGAGCCATTGTAAAACTCTGATATTCACAGACATGACTTGGCATGATGGGAATTGTAGTTCCTAAACCACTGGAAGGCCATAGTTTGGAGACCCCTGCTGTACACCATAGGAAAGGTCCATTTCCATTTCACAATATAACGTCATGTTCCCAACAAATGAGGAGGAGATACTGTACACCATATATTGAGAAATGGAGATGGACCTTCCATATGGTGTACAGTATCTCCTCCTCATTTGTTGGGAACATGACGTTATATTGAGGAATGGAGATGGACCTTTCATATGGTGTACAGTATCTCCTCCTCATTTGTTGGGAACATGACGTTATATTGAGGAATGGAGATGGACCTTTCATATGGTGTACAGTATCTCCTCCTCATTTGTTGGGAACATGACGTTATATTGAGGAATGGAGATGGACCTTTCATATGGTGTACAGTATCTCCTCCTCATTTGTTGGGAACATGACGTTATATTGAGGAATGGAGATGGACCTTTCATATGGTGTACAGTATACACGAATACTATTGCTTAGTGCGGTTTTGTATGTTGGATCTGGTTTTTATTTGTATTTTGCTGTCATAATTGCACCCACTTCAATGCCAGAGCTGTGGGAACGCTTTGAAAGCTCTATATAGATCTGAATTTTGAATATAAGATGTATGAGAACAAATATGACGTATATTAAATATTGCTTTCCAATAGATGGACAGTGTTTCTGGAATATGAATACATCGGAGGGACGTCTTATTATATCTCCAGATTGTAAGGCAGAAGATACTGACGTTTCACAAAATTCTCCAAAAGTGAACTCTGGTTGGTTGGTCAGATCAATGGATCCTTCTAATCCTGAGGAATCTTCTAAGAAATCCCATACTATGACCTCAGATGTCCATCTAAGCTCTCCCAGTGCTGACAGATCACCAGATTCATCTATTTCTCCGAAATCTTCTTTAAGCCAGAACGTGTTTCACATAGGAGAGCTTTCATTGTCATGTTCAGAGTGCGGGAAGTGTTTCACCACCTTAGAAAAACTTATCAGACACCAGAGAGTTCACACAGGTGAACATCCTTATTTATGTTCAGTGTGTGGGAAATGTTTCACCTCAAAAGGATCACTTTTTAAACACCAGAGAGTTCACACGGGCGAGCGTCACTATTCATGTTCAGAGTGCGGGAAATCATTCCTTCAGAAAGAACACCTTGATAAACACCATAGAAGTCACACAGGTGAGCATCCTTATTCATGTTCGGAGTGTGGGAAATCTTTTATTCAGAAAGTACACCTTGATAAACATCAGAGAGGTCACCCGAATGTGCAATTTTATTCTTGTTCAGAGTGTGGGAAATCGTTCACTGACAAAGTAGACCTTGATAAACACCAGAGAGTTCACATGGGGGAAAATGCATGTTCAGAGTGCGGGAAATGTTTCAAGGAGAAAGGAAGCCTTCTTAGACACCAGAGAAACCATGCTGGTGAGCGTCCCTATTTATGTCAAGAGTGCGGGAAATGTTTCTTTCGGAAATCCGCGCTGGTTTCCCATCAAAGAATTCACAAGGACGAGCGTCCTTTCTCATGTTCAGATTGTGGCAAATGTTTCCTTCATAAAGAATCGTTTATTACACACCAGAGATATCACACAGGCGAACGTCCTTTTTCATGTTCAGAGTGCGGGAAATGTTTTATCGAAAAGAATGACCTTCGTCGACATCAGAAAATTCACACTGGCGAGCGTCCTTATGCATGTTCAGAGTGCGGGAAATCTTTCATTCGCAAAGCACAGCTGATAGCACACCATAGAATTCACACCGGTGAGCGGCCATTCCCTTGTCCAGAGTGCGGCCAAGGCTTCAGTCAAAAACGGCAAGTTATCGCACACCAGAAAGTTCACACCGGCGAGCGCCCTTTCCCTTGTTCAGAGTGCGGGAAATGTTTCCTTGAGAAAGGGAAACTTGTTCGACACCAGAGAATACACACGGGGGAACGCCCTTATTCATGTCCATTGTGTGGGAAAGGTTTCACTAGGAATGAACATCTCCTTAATCACCACAGAATTCACACGGGTGACCGCCCTTACTCATGCCTAGAGTGCGGGCAAGCTTTCACTCAGGAAAGGGGCCTTTTGGAACATCGGAGGATTCACACAGGTGAGAATACTTATCCGTGTTTAGAGTGCGGGAAATCCTTCATTCGTAAAAGAGACTTTGTCAGACACCAGAAAAAGCACACAGGTGAGCGCCCTCATTCTTGTTCAGAGTGCGGGAAATGTTTCGTTCACAAACCGGACCTTGTTAAACATCAGAGGATTCACGCGGCGAAGCGTCCTCACTGCGTTCAGGATGCGGAAAATCTTTTACAGATATAATAAGTTTAGAAAGTCCGAGAGAACCCACCGGCTGATTCTGTTGACAAATGTATGATGGCTTTTCCAGGTGGAACTGGTGATTCCATAGAGGAGTTGGAGGTCCATAGAGGAGCTGTTTGTCCATAGATGAGCTGTAGGTCCATAGAAGAGCTGTAGGTCCATAGAAGAGCTGAAGGTCCATAGAAGAGCTGAAGGTCCATAGAGGAGCTGTAGATCCGTAGAAGAGCTGTAGATCCGTAGAAGAGCTGTAGGTCCGTAGAAGAGCTGTAGGTCCGTAGAAGAGCTGAAGGTCCGTAGAAGAGTTGAAGGTCCGTAGAAGAGCTGAAGGTCCGTAGAAGAGCTGTAGGTCCGTAGAAGAGCTGTAGGTCCGTAGAAGAGCTGGAAGTCAAAGTTTTTTTTTTTTTATTTAGTGGTATATCCTGGCAAAAGTGATATTTCATTTCTAGGTGGAGTTTGATGGTCCAAGTCTTCCCTTGCCTTCTTCTGTTTCTTAACCACTTAACGACCACCTACCGCATATTTACAGGCTGCCGCTCCTGGGCAAAGTGACGTAGGGGTACGTCGTTCGCTGTTCAGGAGGCTAGGGGGCGAGCGCGCTCCCGCCCTCGCTCGTCAGCGGGGAAGCCGATGCGTGTGTCAGGAGGCTCCGATTGTCGCCTGACACCCACAATCGTTCCCCGCTGAGAGAGAAGAACGGTCAGATGTTGTAAACACAGCCGTCCGTCCTTCTCTCTGGGATCATCATAGAGCTCATGTGATCCTTCTATATAACGCAGTGCCGAATCGCAAAATAGGGCCTGGTCAGGAAGAGGGGAAAGTCCTTCCGGTCTTAAAGTGGTTAAAGACTCTGATAATGGACATACCAAGGCAGAAAATATTACCCCATGAGCATCAGATCCTCCTATGGACTGGGTCAGAGAGACCCATGTGGTAGACAATGCTCTTTACAGTATATTAGGGGCATAGAACAGATATTTGAGTTTTTAGGGGTGTGGTTTGATAGATATATCCCTGTAACAAATAAATTAAAGGAATATGGTTCTCATATGAAACGGTACTCAGCTAGTCCAATATTTACACCGACAGTCCATGAAAATTGGCCACTGGTGGTCAGCGGGGAAAAAAAAGCACAGAGATTGTTGATTTAGTAAACACATTCAGAGGAGCCGACAAGAGACACTACCACAAATATTGGAGGATTTGCCTGACAACATAGTGTTGTGGTGGAGAGCTGTCAGAGAATTTAGTGTGGATGGTGGGAGGAGAGCTGTCGGAGAATGTAGTGTGGATGGTGGAGGAGAGCTGTCGGGAGAGTGTAGTGTGGATGGTGGGAGGAGAGCTGTCGGAGAATGTAGTGTGGATGGTGAAGGAGAGCTGTCGGAGAATGTAGTGTGGATGGTGGAGGAGAGCTGTCGGAGAATGTAGTGTGGATGGTGGAGATCTGTCGGAGAATGTAGTGTGGATGGTGGAGGAGAGCTGTCGGAGAATGTAGTGTGGATGGTGGAGGAGAGCCGTCAGAGAATGTAGTGTGGATGGTGGAGGAGAGCTGTCAGAGAATGTAGTGTGGATGGTGGAGGAGAGCTGTCAGAGAATGTAGTGTGGATGGTGGAGGAGAGCTGTCGGAGAATGTAGTGTGGATGGTGGGGGAGAGCTGTCGGAGAATGTAGTGTGGATGGATGGTGAAGGAGAGCTGTCGGGAGAGTGTAGTGTGGATGGTGGGAGGAGAGCTGTCGGAGAATGTAGTGTGGATGGTGGAGGAGAGCTGTCGGAGAATGTAGTGTGGATGGTGGAGGAGAGCTGTCGGAGAATGTAGTGTGGATGGTGGAGGAGAGCTGTCGGAGAATGTAGTGTGGATGGTGGAGGAGAGCTGTCAGAGAATGTAGTGTGGATGGTGGAGGAGAGATGTCGGAGAATGTAGTGTGGATGGTGGGGGAGAGCTGTCGGAGAATGTAGTGTGGATGGTGGAGGAGAGCTGTCAGAGAATGTAGTGTGGAGGGTGGAGGAGAGCTGTCGGAGAATGTAGTGTGGAGGAGAGCTGTCGGAGAATGTAGTGTGGATGGTGGGGGAGAGCTGTCGGAGAATGTAGTGTGGATGGTGGAGGAGAGCTGTCGGAGAATGTAGTGTGGATGGATGGTGAAGGAGAGCTGTCAGAGAATGTAGTGTGGATGGTGGAGGAGAGCTGTTGGAGAATGTAGTGTGGATGGTGGGGGGAGAGCTGTCTGAGAATGTAGTGTGGATGGTGGAGGAGAGCTGTCGGAGAATGTAGTGTGGATGGTGGAGGAGAGCTGTCGGAGAAGGTAGTGCGAATGGTGGAGGAGAGCTGTCGGAGAATGTAGTGTGGATGGTGGGGGAGAGCTGTCGGAGAATGTAGTGTGGATGGTGGAGGAGAGCTGTCGGAGAATGCAGTGTGGATGGTGGGGGAGAGCTGTCGGAGAATGTAGTGTGGATGGTGGAGGAGAGCTGTCGGAGAATGTAGTGTGGATGGTGGGAGGAGAGCTGTCAGAGAATGCAGTGTGGATGGTGGGGGAGAGCTGTCGGAGAATGTAGTGTGGATGGTGGAGGAGAGCTTTCGGAGAATGTAGTGTGGATGGTGAAGGAGAGCTCTCGGAGAATGTAGTGTGGATGGTGGGAGGAGAGCTGTCGGAGAATGTAGTGTGGATGGTGGAGGAGAGCTGTCGGAGAATGTAGTGTGGATGGTGGAGGAGAATGTAGTGTGGATGGTGGAGGAGAGATGTCGGAGAATGTAGTGTGGATGGTGGGGGAGAGCTGTCGGAGAATGTAGTGTGGATGGATGGTGAAGGAGAGCTGTCGGGAGAGTGTAGTGTGGATGGTGGGAGGAGAGCTGTCGGAGAATGTAGTGTGGATGGTGGAGGAGAGCTGTCGGAGAATGTAGTGTGGATGGTGGAGGAGAGCTGTCGGAGAATGTAGTGTGGATGGATGGTGAAGGAGAGCTGGTGGGAGGAGAGCTGTCGGAGAATGTAGTGTGGATGGTGGAGGAGAGCTGTCAGAGAATGTAGTGTGAATGGTGGGAGGAGAGCTGTCGGAGAATGTAGTGTGGATGGTGGGGGAGAGCTGTCGGAGAATGTAGTGTGGATGGATGGTGAAGGAGAGCTGGTGGGAGGAGAGCTGTCGGAGAATGTAGTGTGGATGGTGGAGGAGAGCTGTCAGAGAATGTAGTGTGGATGGTGGAGGAGAGCTGTCGGAGAATGTAGTGTGGATGGTGGGGGAGAGCTGTCGGAGAATGTAGTGTGGATGGTGGAGGAGAGCTGTCAGAGAATGTAGTGTGGAGGGTGGAGGAGAGCTGTCGGAGAATGTAGTGTGGATGGTGAAGGAGAGCTCTCGGAGAATGTAGTGTGGATGGTGGGAGGAGAGCTGTCGGAGAATGTAGTGTGGATGGTGGAGGAGAGCTGTCGGAGAATGTAGTGTGGATGGTGGAGGAGAATGTAGTGTGGATGGTGGAGGAGAGATGTCGGAGAATGTAGTGTGGATGGTGGGGGAGAGCTGTCGGAGAATGTAGTGTGGATGGATGGTGAAGGAGAGCTGTCGGGAGAGTGTAGTGTGGATGGTGGGAGGAGAGCTGTCGGAGAATGTAGTGTGGATAGTGGAGGAGAGCTGTCGGAGAATGTAGTGTGGATGGTGGAGGAGAATGTAGTGTGGATGGTGGAGGAGAGCTGTCGGAGAATGTAGTGTGGATGGTGGGGGAGAGCTGTCGGAGAATGTAGTGTGGATGGTGGAGGAGAGCTGTCAGAGAATGTAGTGTGGATGGTGGAGGAGAGCTGTCGGAGAATGTAGTGTGGATGGTGGGGGAGAGCTGTCGGAGAATGTAGTGTGGATGGTGGAGGAGAGCTGTCAGAGAATGTAGTGTGGAGGGTGGAGGAGAGCTGTCGGAGAATGTAGTGTGGATGGTGGGGGAGAGCTGTCGGAGAATGTAGTGTGGATGGTGGAGGAGAGCTGTCAGAGAATGTAGTGTGGAGGGTGGAGGAGAGCTGTCGGAGAATGTAGTGTGGATGGTGGAGGAGAGCTGTCGGAGAATGTAGTGTGGATGGTGGAGGAGAATGTAGTGTGGATGGTGGAGGAGAGCTGTCGGAGAATGTAGTGTGGATGGTGGAGGAGAGCTGTCGGAGAATGTAGTGTGGAGGGTGGAGGAGAGCTGTCGGAGAATGTAGTGTGGATGGTGGGGGAGAGCTGTCGGAGAATGTAGTGTGGATGGTGGAGGAGAGCTGTCGGAGAATGTAGTGTGGATGGTGGGGGGAGAGCAGTCAGAGAATGTAGTGTGGATGGTGGAGGAGAGCTGTCGGAGAATGTAGTGTGGATGGTGGAGGAGAGCTGTCGGAGAATGTAGTGTGGATGGTGGAGGAGAGCTGTCAGAGAATGTAGTGTGGATGGTGGAGGAGAGCTGTTGGAGAATGTAGTGTGGATGGTGGGGGGAGAGCTGTCAGAGAATGCAGTGTGGATGGTGGAGGAGAGCTGTCAGAGAATGTAGTGTGGATGGTGGAGGAGAGCTGTCAGAGAATGTAGTGTGGATGGTGGAGGAGAGCTGTTGGAGAATGTAGTGTGGATGGTGGGGGGAGAGCTGTCAGAGAATGTAGTGTGGATGGTGGGAGGAGAGCTGTCGGAGAATGTAGTGTGGATGGTGGAGGAGAGATGTCGGAGAATGTAGTGTGGATGGTGGGGGAGAGCTGTCGGAGAATGTAGTGTGGAGGGTGGAGGAGAGCTGTCGGAGAATGTAGTGTGGATGGTGGAGGAGAGCTGTCGGAGAATGTAGTGTGGATGGTGGAAGGAGAGCTGTCGGAGAATGTAGTGTGGATGGTGGAGGAGAGCTGTCGGAGAATGTAGTGTGGATGGTGGAGGAGAGATGTCGGAGAATGTAGTGTGGATGGTGGAGGAGAGCTGTCGCAGAATGTAGTGTGGATGGTGGGGGAGAGCTGTCAGAGAATGTAGTGTAGATGGTGGAGGAGAGCTGTCGGAGAATGTAGTGTGGATGGTGGGGGAGAGCTGTCGGAGAATGTAGTGTGGATGGTGGAGGAGAGCTGTCGGAGAATGTAGTGTGGATGGTGGGAGGAGAGCTGTCGGAGAATGTAGTGTGGATGGTGGAGGAGAGCTGTCGGAGAATGTAGTGTGGATGGTGGAGGAGAGCTGTCGGAGAATGTAGTGTGGATGGTGGGAGGAGAGCTGTCGGAGAATGTAGTGTGGATGGTGGAGGAGAGCTGTCGGAGAATGTAGCGTGGATGGTAGGTGGCTCTTGAGGAGATCCTAGCATGGATATTGTTGTGGAAAACTCCGGAAGAGACTACATACATCTCCTCTCCTTCTACTTTCATTCCTCCTTGTAAAATCCTCCAACAGTGAAAGTTTCAATATGTGGTATATATATATGTTCGGTGATCAGCTGACCAGGGCTAATGACTCAGATTACCCATGTGAGGGTTGTGTTGTCATGCATGGAGATGCACAGGTGTTCCTTGCATTCTTTTGCAAACAGTTTCATGTATGTCAAAAGGGGCGCAGTGGTGACACGGACTCAGCCGTTGTCCCCAATTTGCATGGCCCAAACGCATACTGTCTTCATTTGGGGATCCAGATCCACACCCACACAGCTGTCGAAACAGTGTCTGTGTCACCACTGGATCCCAGTAGACCTAAATGAGACTGGCTATACAGGGACGCACGGAACACCTGTGCATCCCCATGTGGGCAAAAACGACCCTTGTACAGTCATACGCTTTTGTACACCCATGTGAAGGAGGCCTTATATTTCAATAATTACTAAGTTTATTGTTTTGTGCCTCAACTTTCAGTTTGATTTTCATTCTTGTTTTTTTTTCCATAAATATTAATAATAAAATGCTGTCAAACTGTTGTTTTTCGTTTGTATTCATTTTTTTCTCCTACTTTAGCTAGAATATAATCTGTGTGATAACAGAGAAATGGGTCCATTGTGTATTGACAACGATAGTGTTCCTTTAATGATAGTATTCCGTTAATTCTATAAAAGAGAAATTCAAGAAGTAAAATGGAGATCACTTTTCCCCCGTAGTTGCAGTTTCACATCCTGTACATATTGCATCCCTAAAACAATTATGTATAAGTACATGTAGCGCTACTGACGTGTTAGAGCACGGGATACTTGGAAAATTATTAATACTTAACCTATTGGAGGACAGTCTTCTCCTTAAATATTTATGCGTATTGGACAGTCTAACTTCTCACAACTGAAGACCAGGAGTCAAGTCTCTGAGCAATCCAAGGTTTCACAGCTTAAGATCATAAGGCAAGTCTCCGAGCAGTCCAAGTCTTCACAGCTTAAAGCCCCGTAAACACGATAAGAAATTCGGAAGGCAAATTTCATCCGATCTGAAGATTTTCGTATTGTTAGTATGGTGCTTTCGACAGCCGACTTCGACTTTTTGGCTGACAAAATCCTGATGTGCAGGCATTAAAATTTTTGTCCTCCATCAACACACCTCCGATTTTCGTCTCATTAGTACAGATTTCGACGGGGAAAAATCTTATGAGCAAGACTAGGCATGCTATGAGATGAAAGAACACATAGAAAGCAATCCAACACATGACATCACTTCTGAAGTAGAATTCTTTTGTATGGGAAAATTTGTGTACAGTCTAGAGCACATTCCAACCAACTGACACGCACTCTGGACAAAAGACGGACGACCGGTCAGCGGAAATTCGTTGCATGTGTACGAGGCTTTAGATCATAAGGCAAGTCTCTGAGCAGTCCAAGTCTTTACAGCTTAGGATCATAAGGCAAGTCTTTGAGCAGTCCAAGTCTTTACAGCTTAGGATCATAAGGCAAGTCTCCCAGCAGTCCAAGGCTTCACAGCTTATGATCATAAGGCAAGTCTCTTAGCAGTCTAATGCCTTGTACACACGTGCAGATTATCTGAAGACTTTTGTCTGCAGACTTACCAAAACCATATAATATGAGGTCAAACCTAAACGCTTTCAATTTGTATGCAATCCGGCAGGCCCTTGCACTACATAGAAAAGGTAAGTCTGCAGACAAAAGTCTTGAGATAATCTGCACGTGTGTACGGGGCATAAGGCCTCACAGCTGGGGACCATGAGTCGAGTCAAGTCTCTGAGCAGCCTAAGACCTCACAGGTAAAGACCATGAGTCGAGTCTCTGAGCAATCTAAGGCTTCACAGCTTAGGATCATAAGGCAAGTCTCCGAGCAATCCAAGGCTTCACAGCTTAAGATCATAAGGCAAGTCTCTGAGCAGTCCAAGGCTTCACAGCTTAGAATCATAAGGCAAGTCTCCCAGCAGTCCAAGGCTTCACAGCTAACGATCATTAGGCAAGTCTCTTAGCAGTCTAAGACCTCACAGCTGGGGACCATGAGTCATGTCTCTAAGCAGCCTAAGGCCTCACAGCTGAAGACCATGGGGCAAGTCTCCGAGCAGTGTAAGACCATGAGGTAAGTCTCCAAACCGTTTAAGGACTCACAGCTGAAGAACATGAGGCAAGTCTCTGAGCAGCCTAAGACCTCACAGGTAAAGACCATGAGTCGAGTCTCTGAGCAATCTAAGGCTTCACAGCTTAGGATCATAAGGCAAGTCTCCGAGCAATCCAAGGCTTCACAGCTTAAGATCATAAGGCAAGTCTCTGAGCAGTCCAAGGCTTCACAGCTTAGGATCATAAGGCAAGTCTCCCAGCAGTCCAAGGCTTCACAGCTTACGATCATAAGGCAAGTCTCTTAGCAGTCTAAGACCTCACAGCTGGGGACCATGAGTCATGTCTCTAAGCAGCCTAAGGCCTCACAGCTAAAGACCATGGGGCAAGTCTCCGAGCAGTGTAAGACCATGAGGTAAGTCTCCAAACCGTTTAAGGACTCACAGCTGAAGAACATGAGGCAAGTCTCTGAGCAGCCTAAGACCTCACAGGTAAAGACCATGAGTCGAGTCTGAGCAGTCCAAGACTTCACAGCTTAAGATTATAAGGCAAGTCTCCAAGCAGTCCAAGGCTTCACAGCTTAAGATCATAAGGCAAGTCTCTGAGCAGTCCAAGGCTTCACAGCTTACAATCATAAGGCAGGTCTCTGAGCAGTCTAAGACCTCACAGCTGGGGACCATGAGTCAAGTCTCTAAGCATCCTGAGGCCTCACAGCTGAAGACCATGAGTCAAGTCTCTGAGCAGTGTAAGACCATGAGGTTTGTCTCTAAAGAGTTTTAAGGCCTCACAGCAGAAGACCATGAGGCAAGTCTCTGAGCAGTGTAGGCCCATGAGGCAAGTCTGAGCAGTTTAAAGCCTCACAGCTGGGGACCATGAGGCAACATTCTGAGCAGTGTAAGACCTCACAGCTGAAGACTGTGAGGCTAGTCTCTGAGCAGTATAAGGCATCACAGCTGGAGACTATGAGTCAAGCCTCTGAGCAGCCTAAAGGGCCATACACACTATAACATTTTCTGAAGACTTTTTCCTTCAGCTTTACCTTTTCTATGTAGTGCAAGGACCTGCCAGATTGCATACAAATTGAAAGTGTTTAGGTTTGACCTCATATTATATGGTTTTGGTAAGTCTAAAGGAAAAAGTCTTCAGAAAATCTTATAGTGTGTATGGCCCATAAGGCCTCACACCGGAAGACCATGAGGTAATTCTCTACACAGCCTAAGGCCTCACAACTGAAGACCAAGGACCAACTGTCTAAGCAGTGTAAAGCTGCAGACCATGAGGCAAGTCTCTTTAGCATCTGGTTACCTTACGCAAATGCACAAATGTTGGTATCCAAGGCAATCTCTAGAACACTACAGTCACAGAGATCAACTTATGGTCTTAACTCACAAGTCCCTAGGACAGCTGCCACCTTCCTCCACTGAGTGCAGTGAGTGAGACAATCCTTATCCAGACCAGATTCCCTGTTGTGAGGTCCTGCAATCAACTTCTAACAAGCTCCATCCAGGCCCAAAGCCCTGACACAGCTGAAGCCCGTAGAACAGCTGTACAGTCTATAGGTTGCCTAAGGGCAGCAACACCTCAGGCTTTGGAACCCTCTTGTGGAGATAACTCAACTCTCCAGGGTTTCGGACTATGTATCCCTTCTCCAGCCCCTACTGGAGACTCTTCTCTAGGGATAGGTAGCACTGGTGGCCTTTTAGTCTTCTGTCAGTAGTCAGCGTTTTCACGTAGCAGCAGACTCTCACAGCAAGGAGAGATAGCATAAATATATAAAGCTCACCCTAATATTCCTTGATAAATACAGATGTAAGTAGATAAGGGAGTGTTGCTAATGTTTTATTAACATTAAAACATGAGCAACAAAGAAGTTTTCATTTTTGTTATTTTTTGGATTGCATCTGAGGTATAACCTTCATGTGTAATCATGGATGTAACATAATAGAGGAATGGACCGGGAGACAACGGGAACAATGATGAAACAACATAGACTGCGGTATTTCTTTTCAACACAAGGTGGCGATCACACTTGGAACACATAGGCAGGAAGGGATATGAGATACAGACAGGAAGTGATGTAAGATATGGACAGGAAGTAATATAGGAGTATAAATAGGGAGTTCCCGGAGAAAGAGAAGTTGAAAGGAAGTAGAGAGGAGACATTGCTGGAAGTGGCAGCAGAGGAGGTAATAAGTTATTATTTTATATTTGCACCCAGTAACCCCCCCGTCATCTTCCTCCATAGTCACTGTGATGTCTTTTATGGGTTTTAGACCAGATACATCCTAAATATAGAACCATTTATCCAACTGTCCATTCAGAGCCTCTGGTTTATAGACCAGATACATCCTAAATATAGAACCATTTATCCGACTGTCCATTGAGCCTTTGGTTTATAGACCGGATACATCCTAAATATAGAACCATTTAGCCAACTGTCCATCCAGAGCCTCTGGTTTATAGACCAGAAAAATCCTAAATATAGAACCATTTATCCAACTGTTAATCGAGAACCTCTGGTTTATAGACCGAACATCCTAAATATAGAACCATTTATCCAACTGTCCATCCAGAGCCTCTGGTTTATAGACCAGATACATCTTAAACATAGAACCATTTATCCAACTGTCAAAAAGCTGTCATGGGGTTGTGCTGACAGGAGAGGTGAGCGGTGCCGGGAATTCTGGGACATGATCCAGTAACAGACAAGGGATGTGTCTGGATGGTGACTGTATCATTGTGTGTGTCAGGTTCCTATAAGGTGTCAGAATGTCACTGTCTATTTCTCCATGGAGGAGTGGGAGTATTTAGAAGGACACAAGGATCTCTACAAGGACGTCATGATGGAGAATCAGCCGCCCCTCACATCACCGGGTAAGAGGAGACTTTATTGTAAAGGAGAGAGCAGTACGGAGGATCCACCTAGATCCCCCATCATCTGATAAACACATAGAAACAATGTATTCAGTCACTGTGTGTTTCCTACAGATGGATCCAGTAATGGGAACCCACCAGAGAGATGTCCCCATCCTCTGTATTCCCGGGATTCCACACAGGAAGATCACACCATCCCTCACCATCATCAGGTAAGTGGGACTGAGCATGTGGACTATGGGATGATATTCTATGTAATCTCTTGGTCTTTTTTATAAATGTATTCTGTCATCTTTGGGGTTTAGAGTGAAGAAGTGAAAGACATCAAAGCTGAAATAAAAGAGGAAGAAGAAGAAGAGACGTTGGTGAGTGGAGATCAGAAGTCTATGGAGGAAGGTTGTCCTCTGAATTCACAGAATTCCACAGGGGAAGAAGAGAACTATACACAGAATGATCAGGTAGATGGGACTGGGCACTAAAAAATAATTCTATGAGAGGACATTCTCCTATGTAATCTCCTATTATTGGCAGCAGTGTTTCCCGGATGTTATATTGTCTTATCTCTACAATTTAGAATGAAGAACGGAAAGACATCAAAGTTGAGCATAAAGAGGAAGAAGAAGAGACGTTGGTGAGTGGAGATCAGCAGTCTATGGAGAGAAGTCCACTTTATTCCCAGAATTTAATGGAAAAGCACAGTTATAATCAGAATGATCAGGTAGGTGGGACTGGGCAAAGAAAGGAATAATTCTATGAGAGGGAGTTCTTCATTGTAATCTCCTTTTCCTATTTATAAATCTTTGGGGTTTAGAGTGAAGAAATGAAGGACATCAAAGTTGAGGCTAAAGAGGAAGAAGAAGAGAAGTTGGTGAGTGGAGATCAGCAGTCTATGGAGGAGGGGGAGATGATTATGGAAAGTAAACCGGAGGAATCTTCTCTACATATGGACACAAGTAAGTCATTAACACTAATTGCAGAAACAGTTCACATTTTAATGCTACAAGTCTAGGTATAAAGCATGTATTTACATTGTTACATGGAGTGAAATATACCATATGTCCATTAAGTTATTAAAATCCAAAGTGACAGCTGATCCAGAGGGCAGAAAAGCCACATACAGTCTCTCCATAATTCTTTAGGGTAAAAGAATTCTCTCTTTATCTCAAAGGCAGCAACAAATGAGGAGGAGATACTGTACACCATATGAAAGGTCCATCTCCATTCCTCAATATAACGTCATGTTCCCAACAAATGAGGAGGAGATACTGTACATCATATGAAAGGTCCTTCTCCATTCCTCAATATAACGTCATGTTCCCAACAAATGAGGAGGAGATACTGTACATCATATGAAAGGTCCATCTCCATTCTTCAATATAATGTCATGTTCCTAACCAATGAGGAGGAGATACTGTACATCATATGAAAAGTCAATCTCCATTCCTCAATATAACGTCACGTTCCGAACAAATGAGGAGGAGATACTGTACATCATATGAAAAGTCAATCTCCATTCCTCAATATAACGTCACGTTCCGAACAAATGAGGAGGAGATACTGTACATCATATGAAAAGTCAATCTCCATTCCTCAATATAACGTCATGTTCCGAACAAATGAGGAGGAGATACTGTACACCATATGAAAGGTCCATCTCCATTCCTCAATATAACGTCATGTTCCCAATAATGAGGAGGAGATACTGTACACCATATGAAAGGTCCATCTCTATTCCTCAATATAACGTCATGTTCCCAACAAATGAGGTGGAGATACTGTACACCATATGAAAGGTCCATCTCCATTCCTCAATATAACGTCATGTTCCTAACCAATGAGGAGGAGATACTGTAAACCATATGAAAGGTCCATCTCCATCCCTCAATATAACGTCATGTTCCCAACAAATGAGGAGGAGATACTGTACACCATATCAAAGGTCCATCTCCATTCCTCAATATAACGTCATGTTCCCAACAAATGAGGAGATGCTGTAAACCATATATTGAGGAATGGAGATGGACTTTTCATATCAATGTATGAAGTATTGGGATTTCTTGGGATTTCGTGATTCTTATGGACAGGTCTGGTGAATGCTTGATTTTACTTTTACATATTTATATTTTTGGCGCCACTATACACATTTTATAGTTTATGATCATTGTTGTACACTATATGAACGATCTGTCCTAGTAATGTTTTTAGGAATAGGTGGAGGGAAGTCCCATTCTTCACCATAACCTTGTCATCAGTTCATAAATACTGTTGCTTCGTGCGGTTTGGGTGTTTTGTATCACATGATCTGGTTTTTATTCATAGTTTCCTGTTATAATTGCGCCAAATTCAAGGCCAGAGCTGTGGGAACGTTTTGAAAGCTCTACATAGATCTATGACTTCTGAATACACGATGTATGAGAACAGATATGACGTATATTAAATATTGCTTTCCGACAGATGGACCGTGTTTCTGGAATATAAATACATCGGAGGGACGTCTTATTATATCTCCAGATTGTAAGGCAGAAGATACTGACGTTCCACAAAATTCTCCAAAAGTGACCTCTGATTGGTTGGTAAGGTCAACGGATCCTTCGAATCCTCAGGAATACCATACTATGACTTCAGATGTTCATCCAAGATCAAGGGGTCCTTCTAATCCTGAGGAAACCTCTTATAAGTCCCATACTATGACCTCAGATGTCCATCTAAGATCAAAGGATCCCTCTAATCCCGAGGAACCTTCTGATAAATCCCATACTATGACTTCAGATGTCCATCTAAGATCAACGGATCCTTCCAATCCTGAGGAACCTTCTTATAAATTCCATACTATGACTTCAGATGTCCTTTTAAGATCAATGGGTCCTTCTAATCCCGAGGAACCTTCTGATAAATCCCATACTATGACTTCAGATGTCCATCTAAGATCAATGGGTCCTTCTAATCCCGAGGAACCTTCTGATAAATCCCATACTATGACTTCAGATGTCCATCTAAGATCAACGGATCCTTCCAATCCTGAGGAACCTTCTTATAAATTCCATACTATGACTTCAGATGTCCTTTTAAGATCAATGGGTCCTTCTAATCCCGAGGAACCTTCTGATAAATCCCATACTATGACTTCAGATGTCCATCCAAGTTCTCACAGTGCTGACAGATCACCAGGTGCATCCAATCCCCAGAAATCTTCTTCAAGCCATAAAGGGGTTCACACAGGAGAGAACTCATTGTCATGTTCAGAGTGCGGGAAATCTTTCACCACAAAAGTATCACTTTTTAAACACCAAAGAATTCACACAGGTGAGCGTCCTTATTCATGTTCAGAGTGCGGGAAATCTTTCACTGACAAAGGAGACCTTGATATTCACCATAGAGTTCACACAGGTGAGCGTCCTTATTTGTGTACAGCGTGCGGGAAATCTTTCACTCAGAAAGGACATCTTGTAAGACACCAGAGAGTCCACACGGGTGAGCATCTTTATTCGTGTTCAGAGTGCGGGAAATCTTTCAGGGAGAAAGGACAACTTATTGTACACCAGAGAACTCACACAGGTGAGCGTCCCTTTTCATGTCCAGACTGCGGGAAATGTTTCATTCGCAAAGGACGGCTTATTGCACATCAGAGAATTCACACAGGTGAGTGTCCATTCTCTTGTTCAGAGTGCGGGAAATGTTTCAGTCAGAAAGAACAACTAATTGCACACCAGCACGTTCACACGGGTGAGCGTCCTTTCTGCTGTTCAGAGTGCGGGAAATGTTTCCTTGTAAAAGGAAAACTTAATAGACACCAGAGAATACACACAGGGGTGCGCCCTTATTCATGTTTAGAGTGCGGGAAATGTTTCAGTAGGAATGAACAGCTCCTAAATCACAAGAAAATTCACACAGGTGAGCGTCCTTACTCATGCTTAGAGTGCGGGAAATCTTTCCCTTGGAAAGGAAGCCTTATTGAGCATCGGAGAATTCACACAGGGGAGACACCTTATCCATGTTTGGAGTGCGGGAAATCCTTCATTCGTAAAAAAGAATACGTTCAACACCAGAGAATTCACACTGGTGAACGTCCTTTCGTTTGTTCAGAGTGCGGAAAATGTTTCCCCGTAAAAGAATCACTTAATATACACCGAAGAATACACACAGGGGAATGTCCTTACTCCTGTTCAGAGTGTGGGAAATCTTTCATTGAAAAGAATAACCTCCGTAAACATCGAAGAATACACACAGCTGAACGCCCTCATCCATGTTTAGAGTGCGGGAAGTCCTTCATTCATAAAAAAGATCTTATTAGACACCAGAAAATGCACACAGGGGAACACCCTTATTCGTGTTCAGTGTGTGGGAAATCTTTCAGTAGGAATGAACATCTCCTTTCGCACCAGAAGGTTCACACAGGCGATCGTCCTCACTCCTGTTTAGAGTGCGGGAAATCCTACATTCATAAAAAAGATCTTATTAAACACCAGAAAAAACACACAGGTTAGCGACCTTATTCATGTTCACAGTGCGGGAAATGTTTCATTCACTAATGCAGACCTTGTTAGACACCAGAGAACTCACACCGCGGAGCGTCCTCGCTGCGGTCAGGATGCGGTAAATGTGTTCCTGATAATTGAACGTTGCTCTGAGTGGGGGGATTTGGACCCCCCTGACCCCCCCCCCCCTTATCTACGCCCCTGTGACAATGTACGATGGCTTTTCTAGGTGGAACGGTTGAGTCCAAGGAACATCTGGAGGATCACAAAATTGTTTTTTAGAGCGATACATCCTGGTAATAGAGATATTCCAATAAACGGTGGAGTTTGATGGACCGAGTCTTCTCTTGCCTTCTTCTGTTTCTTGGAGACTCTGATGGTGGGCCATACCAAGGGAACAAATGTTACCCTATGAGCCACAGATTCTCCCAGGGAGGGGGTTGGAGAGGTCCAAGGGGTGTATAATGCTCATTACAGTACACTGGGGACATAGTAGAAATATTTGAGTTTTTGGGTGTGGTTTAATAGATATACAGTATCTCACAAAAGTAAGTACACCCCTCACATTTTTGTAAATATTTTCTTCTATCCTTTCATGTGACAACACTGAAGAAATGACACTTTGCTACAATGTAAAGTAGTGAGTGTACAGCTTGTATAACAGTGTAAATTTGCTGTCCCCTCAAAATAACTCAACACACAGCCATTAATGTCTAAACCGCTGGCAACAAAAGTGAGTACACCCCTAAGTGAACGTGTCAAAATTGGGCACAATGCTTCAATATTTTGTGTGGCCACCATTATTTTCCAGCACTGCCTTAACCCTCTTGGGCATGGAGTTCCCCAGAGCTTCACAGGTTGTCCTCCTTCACTTCTCCATGATGACATCACAGAGCTGGTGGATGTTAGAGACCTTGCGCTCCTCCACCTTCCGTTTGAGGATGCCCCACAGATGCTCAATAGGGTTTAGGTCTGGAGACATGCTTGGCCTGTCCATCACCTTTACCCTCAGCTTCTTTAGCAAGGCAGTGGTCGCCTTGGAGGTGTGTTTGGGGTCGTTATGTTGGAATACTGCCCTGCGTCCCAGTCTCCGAAGTGAGGGGATCATGCTCTGCTTCAATATGTCACAGTATATGTTGGCATTCATGGTTCCCTCAATGAACTGTAGCTCCCCAGTGCCGGCAGCCCCAGACCATGACACTCCCACCACCATGCTTGACTGTAGGAAGAAACACTTGTCTTTGTACTCCTCACCTGGTTGCCACCACACACGCTTGACACCATTCGTTTATCTTGGTCTCATCAGACCACAGGAGATGGTTCCAGTAATCCATGTCCTTAGTCTGCTTGTCTTCAGTAAACTGTTTGCAGGCTTTCTTGTGCATCACCTTAGAAGAGGCTTCCTTCTGGGACGACAGCCATGCAGAACAATTTGATGCATTGTGCGGCGTATGGTCTGAGCACTGACAGGCTGACCCCCCCCCCCTTCAACCTCTGCAGCAATGCTGGCAGCACTCATACGTCTATTTCCCAAAGACAACCTCTGGATATGACGCTGAGCACATGCACTCAACTTCTTTGGTGGACCATGGCAAGGCCTGTTCTGAGGGGAACCTGTCCTGTTAAACTGCTTTATGGTCTTGGCCACCGTGCTGCAGCTCAGTTTCAGGGTCTTGGCAATCTTCTTATAGTCTAGGCCATCTTTATGTAGAGCAACAATTCTTTTTTCAGATCCTCAGAGAGTTATTTGCCATGAGGTGCCATGTTGAACTTCCAGTGACCAGTATGAGAGAGTGAGAGCGATAAAACCAAATTTAACACACCTGCTCCCCATTCCCACCTGAGACCTTCTAACACTAACGAGTCACATGACACCGGGGAGGGAAAATGGCTGATTGGGCCCAATTTGGACATTGTCACTTAGGGGTGTACTCACTTTTGTTGCCAGCGGTTTAGACATTAATGGCTGTGTGTTGAGTTATTTTGAGGGGACAGCAAATTTACACTGTTATACAAGCTGTACACTCACTACTTTACATTGTAGCAAAGTGTCATTTCTTCAGTGTTGTCACATGAAAAGATAGAATAAAATATTTACAAAAATGTGAGGGGTGTACTTACTTTTGTGAGATACTGTATACACATGAAGAAAAAATTAAAGGAATATGGTTCTCATATGAAACGGTACTCAGCTAGTCCAATGTTTTCACCTACTGTAAAATTGACCACTGGTGGACAGTGGGGATACAAAGCATACTTACAGAAAACTAAAAAGATTATTGGTTCAGTAAACACATTTTAGAGGAGCCGACAAGAGAAGCTACCACATATAATGGAAAATTTGCCTGAAAATGTAGTGTGAATGGTGGAGGAGAGCTGTCGGAGAATGTAGTGTGGATGGTAGAAGAGACCTGTCGGAGAATATAGTGTGGATGGTGGAGGAGAGCTGTCGGAGAATGTAGTGTGGATGGTAGAAGAGACCTGTCGGAGAATATAGTGTGGATGGTGGAGGAGAGCTGTCGGAGAATGTAGTGTGGATGGTGGAGGAGAGCTGTCGGAGAATGTAGTGTGGATGGTGGGAGGAGAGCTGTCGGAGAATGTAGTGTGGATGGTGGAGGAGAGCTGTTGGAGAATGTAGTGTGGATGGTGGGGGAGAGGTGTCGGAGAATGTAGTGTGGATGGTAGAAGAGACCTGTCGGAGAATGTAGTGTGGATGGTGGAGGAGAGCTGTCGGAGAATGTAGTGTGGATGGGGGAGGAGAGCTGTCGGAGAATGTAGTGTGGATGGTGGAGGAGAGCTGTCGGAGAATGTAGTGTGGATGGTGGAGGAGAGCTGTCGGAGAATGTAGTGTGGATGGGGGAGGAGAGCTGTCGGAGAATGTAGTGTGGATGGTGAAGGAGAGCTGTCGGAGAATGTAGTGTGGATGGTGGGAGGAGAGTTGTCGGAGAATGTAGTGTGGATGGTGGGAGGAGAGCTGTCGGAGAATGTAGTGTGGATGGTGGGGGAGAGGTGTCGGAGAATGTACTGTGGATGGTGGGAGGAGAGCTGTCGGAGAATGTAGTGTGGATGGTGGGGGAGAGGTGTCGGAGAATGTAGTGTGGATGGTGGGAGGAGAGCTGTCGGAGAATGTAGTGTGGATGGTGGAGGAGAGCTGTTGGAGAATGTAGTGTGGATGGTGGAGGAGAGCTGTCGGAGAATGTAGTGTAGATGGTGGGGGGGGGGGAGCTGTCGGAGAATGTAGTGTAGATGGTGGGGGGGGGGGAGCTGTCGGAGAATGTAGTGTGGATGGTGGAAGAGAGCTGTCGGAGAATGTAGTGTGGATGGTGGAAGAGAGCTGTCGGAGAATGTAGTGTGGATGGTGAGAGGAGAGCTGTCGGAGAATGTAGGGTGGATGGTGGAGGAGAGCTGTCGGAGAATGTAGTGTGGATGGTGGAGGAGAGATGTCGGAGAATGTAGTGTGGATGGTGGAGGAGAGCTGTCGGAGAATGTAGTGTGGATGGTGGGAGGAGAGATGTCGGAGAATGTAGTGTGGATGGTGGGGGAGAGCTGTTGGAGAATGTAGTGTGGATGGTCAAGGAGCTGCAAAAGGTCCCTACATGACAGACAGAAACCTGCTGTATTCAGCTATTAGAGGGTATCTATGAGGGTAATTGGAGATCTGCATGGTCAGCCATGACACTATGCTCATCATTTTCAAATGGATAGATTTGGATGGATACATTATTGATTGGTAACCCTATGCCTATCTAGACTTTTATGATGTGGAGTCTAGGGATCTGGTAAGCAAACATCCTGTATAACCACCGTGAAGGTGCACTTGGATGTACGTTTATTCATATTTCTTGGACACCTCTTTAAGAGACTGTTTCCATATATTCTGTCTATTACCCATTCACATAATTTGTGGAACACTGCATGGACTATCGATAAATTGTCCCACCCTCAACAGTTTGGTGCACGTCCGGTCTGCAGTCCAAGCAACATCCAAGCAAAGGTTAGACCGTACTCCAACATCGAAGGTGAAAAATAGACTTTATTGTATAAAAGCATGTCTTGACAGCAATACAAACATCTTGGACAAACCAGGTGTCAGGGAAGAACTTGGAGGAGAACTGGCAGATAAGTCAGTGCCCAAGATGGCCACGCTAAAGCGCGAACGCTTGTTAGCAATAGGTACACAATGGTGCATTGACGTATGCCGCGGTGTATGCTAATTAGTGCTAATTACCAGCATTCACTGCCAATATAAACTCAGCACTGGCTATCATTCATTGCTGGATTATCTTCAGGTAGTACCTGTGTTCCTTGTGCTTTGAACTTCAGCTTGATTACCCGTTACCAACCCGGCTATCCTTGACCTGCTCTGGCTCATCTCCTGGCTCTGGACCCAGCTTGCTTTACGGACTTTCTTCAGCCTGCTCCTGATTGACTTCTCGTGCTTGACCCCGGCATGATCCCGACTACTCTACCTGCCTCTGTTCCTGATTGACCTTCCATGTTTGACCCTCGGCCTGGCTATTGACCTTGATTGCACTGACCTGCCTGCTCTTCCAGTGATCCAGTGGCGGTGACCACCTTATCCACTACAGATCCGATTCCTGAAGCAGCTACACCTGCAGGCAACCCATTCACCTTTGGGCACAGTAACCTATGTCACCATCTCCAGAGGTGCTCTGCACTCAGCCACAAGGGGAGCCCTCTCGTTACCTCAGCCTCCAGCCTGATTCCTGACACCAGGCATGGGAAGAAGCAGTTGACGCATTTCACAATAGAATTTGGCTTATTCATAATTTGAGTTGAACTGAGTTCAGTAAGCGAAATTAGTTTGTGAAATGCGTCAACTGCTTCTTCCCATGCCTTGTTTGTCCAAGATAGTTATATTGCTGTCAAGACATGCTTTTATGCAATAAAGTCTATTTTTCACCTTCGATGTTAGAGTGCGGTCAAACCTTTCTCTTTGCTTGGATGCCACCAGCTACCGGGACTGAATCCACTTGACAGCGACCCAGTCGTAAATATGGAAGAGTAAATCAAGTCAAGACGTACACGCAGGAGGTTTGCGCTGTTATGTGGCGGATCCTTCACTACATCACTGAGATTTAGGTGATAGGAGGGCTGGACTGGTGGAACTGGATACATGCTCAGTCATGTCCCCTTTTAAAATGTCACATTAAAAGGGATAAGGTGTGCTGCATCATGGGACCAAGTGGTTAACAGTATGGAGAGTCAAGTGGCGATATAGGTACACTAGGTGTACAGCTCACTTCTAATTCGAAATTCGAAGCTCACGTCTCTTCTAACTTCCCTAATGTTGACTTCACATGAACGTGGCTCTGCCTTGTCCCAGGCATGAGTCAACACCTACACTAGAGGAAGAGGAGAGAGGAGGCCCAGTGTGCATTGGTGAGTTGGCCCAGCCCACAAGTGCTTTGTTAATGCTCCATGCAGAGACACTCTTGGCCACCAGGGCGGTGCTTTAGCTGTCCTAGGTAACGTCTGGCTCTGGGACACTAAGATCTATGGAGGTTTCCAGAGACACCTTCAGTTGCCAAAGACATTGTTGCTAGGAGAGATAACTCTTCTTGTTCTGTGGTCACCCCTACCACAACTAACTCATTTGGTTTATATGACACCGGTGCATGCACAGTCATAGAAAACATAGCATTATTAATTCTGCCCCCACCCCACTATACAGCGCACTGCATAGAGGTAAGTCTACAGAGTCCACAGTGGCTACTCCCACATCATCACAGACAGTCTTACTGTCAATCTCTTTAGTCACTGTATTGCAGTCCCAGCAATTAAATCAATAAATCAACACATGGCTAAAATAAAGTTCCCCCCTACATGTATTAAAACGGTTTGAATTGAACCCAGTATTCTTTATTCCATTTTTATATTTGGTAATCATGGATGTAACATAATAGAGCAGGGATCCTCAAACTCCGGCCCTCCAGCTGTTACGAAACTACACATCCCAGTAGGCAATGTAAAACTCCGACATTCACAGACATGACTAGGCCTGATGGGAAATGTAGTTCCTGAACAACTCGAGGGCCATCGTTTGAAGACCCCAGTAATAGAAGAATGGACTGGGTGGCAGCGGGGACAATGATGAAACAAAACGTAGACTGCAGTATATATATTCAATACAAGGTGGTTATCTCACTTGGAGCTCACAGAAAGGAAGTGATGTCAGGTAGAGACAGGAAGTGATGTAAGATACAGACAGGAAGTAATATAGGAGTATAAATAGGGAGTTCCCGGAGAAAGAGAAGTTGAAGGGAAGTAGAGAGGAGACATTGCTGGAACTGGCAGCAGAAGAGGTAGTACTATATTATTTTATATTTACACCCAGAAACCCCCCCGTCATGTCCGTCCTCATCCTCCATACTCACTGTGACTTCTTTTATCTCCAACATCCACTACTACACACATATCACACGTAGGGTGACCACATCTCCAAACTGCCATTCCGGGACCCCCCCCCCCCCAAAAATGATGTTTTTTGATACCTTCATTTGCCAATTTTTCAACTGTGTGTGTGGGGGGGGGGGGGGGGGGCGGTGCCACATGTCACATTACACAGCCCAATCAGAAAAATAGAATGGCCGAAGCACAGCGCTGAGCGCACGCTGTGTGCTTAGCATGAGGATTTTCCATTGGATTTGTACATTGCCGTACTTTCCGGGGTGCAAACCCTAAACATCATGGGGGGCTTTTACCACCTGATCTCCTCACTACATCATAACCTCAGGAGCCCCCCATCTAATGTTCCCCACATCAAGAGGACTTGCAGCAAGGTAAATAATGTAAGGGACACAGACCACCCAAACCAGTCCACACACAGAGTGCACCTCCTCTCATAATAAGAAGACATTATTACCTCCTCCTCAGTGGACTCACATTCTCCAAAATAACACCCCCTGCAGAAGGATTCTCACACTGCTGCAACTTCTGCACCCATCAGGACTACAAGAAAATGGCCGCCGATCCCTTTGCAAGAACAGTCTGAGCTACGAAAATATAGCCGCTATGCTTCTACAAGGGAATGTTTTTATTTTATGGCTCGGCTCTAGAGTTTGTTCTGCAAAAGCCCTTCCTCGTGGGAGGAGCCTCGTTGCTGGGCAGGGTACGAATCCCCAACTTCCGGTCTGAGGCTCTGTTATGCGTTCTACAGTAAGACCGCTACTTCCGTGTTATTTATAGTTATGCGCGTGCGCACTATGAAAGCGAACGGGCTTTTGGCGGCCATTTTCATGTAGCTCAGTTTACAAATCCAGATTAACCACGGCAGGGGAGGACTCAGAGCGGCGGACTCGCCATGCTCGCGCACTTCCGCGGACGGCAGCTGCGGCTCATCACGGGCTCAGATCATTCCGGGACACTGCATTGTCCCGGAATGAGGGTGACCGGGACCCAGGACAGACTCTCCAAATGCGGGACTGTCCTGGGCAATCCGGGACACGTGGTCACCCTAATCACACGCTGTATACTGGAGATATTTTATATGTGTCCCGATACATCCTAAATATTGAACCATTTATCCAACTGTCCACCCAGAACCTCTGATTTATAGACTAGATACATCCTAAATATAGAACTATTTATCCAACTGTCCATCCAGAGCCTCTGGTTTGAAGACCAGATACATCCTAAATATGGAACCATTTATCCAACTGTCCATCCAGAGCCTCTGGTTTATAGACCGGATACATCCTAAATATAGAACCATTTATCCAACTGTCCATCTAGAGCCTCTGGTTTATAGACCGGATACATCCTAAATATAGAGCCATTTATCCAACTGTCCATCCAGAGCCTCTGGTTTATAGACCAGATATATCCTAAATATAGAACCATTTATCCATCTTTTTGGGGTTGTACTGACAGGAGAGGTGAGCGGTGCCGGGAATTCTGGGACATTATCCAGTAACAGACTAGGGTGACCACATCTCCAAACTGCCATTCCGGGACCCCCCCCCAAAAATGATGTTTTTTGATACCTTCATTTGCCAATTTTTCAACTGTGTGGGGGGGGGGGGGGGGTGCCACATGTCACATTACACAGCCCAATCAGAAAAATAGAATGGCCGAAGCACAGCGCTGAGCGCACGCTGTGTGCTTAGCATGAGGATTTTCCATTGGATTTGTACATTGCCGTACTTTCCGGGGTGCAAACCCTAAACATCATGGGGGGCTTTTACCACCTGATCTCCTCACTACATCATAACCTCAGGAGCCCCCCATCTAATGTTCCCCACATCAAGAGGACTTGCAGCAAGGTAAATAATGTAAGGGACACAGACCACCCAAACCAGTCCACACACAGAGTGCACCTCCTCTCATAATAAGAAGACATTATTACCTCCTCCTCAGTGGACTCACATTCTCCAAAATAACACCCCCTGCAGAAGGATTCTCACACTGCTGCAACTTCTGCACCCATCAGGACTACAAGAAAATGGCCGCCGATCCCTTTGCAAGAACAGTCTGAGCTACGAAAATATAGCCGCTATGCTTCTACAAGGGAATGTTTTTATTTTATGGCTTGGCTCTAGAGTTTGTTCTGCAAAAGCCCTTCCTCGTGGGAGGAGCCTCGTTGCTGGGCAGGGTACGAATCCGCAACTTCCGGTCTGAGGCTCTGTTATGCGTTCCACAGTAAGGCCGCTACTTCCGTGTTATTTATAGTTATGCGCGTGCGCACTATGAAAGCGAACGGGCTTTTGGCGGCCATTTTCATGTAGCTCAGTTTACAAATCCAGATTAACCACGGCAGGGGAGGACTCAGAGCGGCGGACTCGCCATGCTCGCGCACTTCCGCGGACGGCGGCCGCGGCTCATCACGGGCTCAGATCATTCCGGGACACTGCATTGTTCCGGAATGAGGGTGACCGGAACCCGGGACAGACTCTCCAAATGCGGGACTGTCCTGGGCAATCCGGGACACGTGGTCACCCTATAACAGACAAGGGATGTGTCTGGATGGTGACTGTATCATTGTGTGTGTCAGGTTCCTATAAGGTGTCAGGATGTCACTGTCTATTTCTCCATGGAGGAGTGGGAGTATTTAGGACACAAGGATCTCTACAAGGACGTCATGATGGAGAACCAGCCGCCCCTCACATCACCGGGTAAGAGGAGACTTTATTGTAAAGGAGAGAGCAGTACGGAGGCTCCACCTAGATCCCCCATCATCTGATAAACACATAGAAACAATGTATTCAGTCAGTGTGTGTGTTTCCTACAGATGGATCCAGTAATGAGAACCCACCAGAGAGATGTCCCCATCCTCTGTATTCCTGGGATTCCACACCGGAAGGTCACACCATCCCTCACCATCATCAGGTAGATGGGACTGAGCATGTAGACCTTCAAAATGTATAAGCTATAAGAGGACATTCCATGTAATCTCTTGGGTTTTTTTTTTTAATAAATGTATTTTATCATCTTTGGGGTTTAGGGTGAAGAAGTGAAAGATATCAAAGTTGAGGTTAAAGAAGAAGAAGAGGAAATGTTGGTGGGTGGAGATCAGAAGTCTATGGAGGAAGGTTGTCCTCTGTATTGCCAGAATTCTACATGGGAAGATGCCAAATATACAGAGAATGATCAGGTAGATGGCACTGGACAAGAAGAACTTAAAAATAATTCTATGAGAGGACATTCTCCTATGTAATCGCCTATAATTGACAGCAGTGTTTCCGGATATTATATTGTCTTATCTCTACAATTTAGAACGAAGAACGGAAAGACATCAAAGTTGAGCATAAAGAGGAAGAAGAAGAGACGTTGGTGAGTGGAGATCAGCAGTCTATGGAGGAGAGAAGTCCACTTTATTCCCAGAATTTAATGGAAAACCACAGTTATAAACAGAATGATCAGGTAGGTGGGACTGGGCAGAAAAATTAATAATTCTATGAGAGGACATTCTTCATTGTAATCTCTTTTTCCTTTTTATAACTCTTTGGGGTTTAGGATGGAGAACTGAAATACATTAAAGTTGAGGTTAAAGAGGAAGAAGAAGAGAAGTTGGTGAGTGGAGATCAGCAGTCTATGGAGGAGGGGGAGATGATTATGGAAAGTAAACAGGAGGAATCTTCTCTACATATGGACACAAGTAAGTAATAAACAATAAATTCAGAAACCCTTCACATTTTATTTCTACTTCTCAAAGTATAAATCAGGTATTTACATTGTTATATGGATTGATATATATCACATGTCCATTAACTTAAAAGTCCTTGTCAGATGAATGTAATTATGTATTTCTTACACTACCAAGTGTTCCCAATATAGTCTACATCATCTCCATTCCTCAATATAACGTCATGTTCCCAACAAATGAGGAGGAGATACTGTACACCATATGAAAGGTCCATCTACATTCCTCAATATAACGTCATGTTCCCAACAAATGAGGAGGAGATACTGTACACCATATGAAAGGTCCATCTACATTCCTCAATATAACGTCATGTTCCTAACCAATGAGGAGGAGATACTGTACACCATATGAAAGGTTCATCTCCATTCCTCAATATAACGTCATGTTCCCAACAAATGAGGAGAAGATACTGTACACCATATGAAAGGTCCATCTCCATTCCTCAATATAATGTCATGTTCCCAACAAATGAGGAGAAGATACTGTACACCATATGAAAGGTCCATCTCCATTCCTCAATATAATGTCATGTTCCCAACAAATGAGGAGGAGATACTGTACACCATATGAAAGGTCCATCTCCATTCCTCAATATAATGTCATGTTCCCAACAAATGAGGAGGAGATACTGTACACCATATGAAAGGTCCATCTCTACTCCTCAATATAACGTCATGTTCCCAACAAATGAGGAGGAGATACTGTACACCATATGAAAGGTCCATTTCCATTCCTCAATATAACGTCATGTTCCCAACAAATGAGGAGGAGATACTGTACACCATATGAAAGGTCCATCTCCATTCCTCAATATAATGCCATGTTCCCAACAAATGAGGTGGAGATCAGTGGCGGCTGGTGCTCCATGCACCGGGGGGGGGGGCGGCAGACCGACCGAACCATATCCCCCCCCCCGACCACACCAGGCCGCACACCTTACCCCCCCCCCGGACCACAGCGAGAGAGGAGAGGACAGACTTACCCTGCCTGGATGCAGCAGCAGGTGACGGTGGAGGCTTCGGCTTCTTCCCCCTGTCTTCTGCATCTCCTTCCTCCTCCTCTATGCCCAATGGCATGGCTTCTTCTTTCGGCCAATCGGGAGAAATGGGTCTCAAAATCCGCTTCCTGATTGGCCAGGAGGAGGTTCTGTGTCACAATAGCGAATTTTCATTTGCTATTGTCACACAACTGGGTGGGCTTGGGGCGCACTGCTCTGCGCCCCGAGCCCACCCTTTTTTTTAGCCTGTGAGAGCCTCTGGCTCTAATCACATGGTTAAAAAAAAAAAAGCCCCATAGAACTCCATGCGTTCGGTGCCCCGCATGTAGATTAGGGGGCCCGGACGCATGGATAGGGGCAGCGGCGCCCCTGCACCCCGTATGACCAGCTGCCACTGGTGGAGATACTGTACACCATATGAAAGGTCCATCTCCATTCCTCAATATAACATCATGTTCCCAACAAATGAGGTGGAGATACTGTACACCAAATGAAAGGTCCAACTCCATTCATCAATATAACGTCATGTTCCCAACAAATGAGGAGGAGATACAGATCTATCAAGCATCCACCAGACCTGTGCAAAAGAAATCATGAAATATCAAAAAAGTTCCAATATTTCATAGAATGAAAAAAGTTATAAATGTCTTTTGGATGTACTGTAAGGAATTCCACATCCATTGACATAACTGCGCATATATAGTATACAAAAAAGTGTTGAAAAACAAAGAGGACACAAAAAGTGATACAAAAAATCTCTAAACTGTGTAGAATTACAAGTGTAGAAACACTCCCGGATCTGTGTCATCCACCACCTCTTGCAATCCCCACCAAATCTTCTGGTGTATGGCCCCACACTACAAACAGGTAAAAAAAAACTGCACATAAGAACAATAATGCACAGTATCGATAATTCACATGAGAAGCAACTTTATAGAACCTGATTCAACGACGTGACGTCAACGCTAAGGCCCCGCCCCATACTTTTCATCCGATAGGATGTCCTCAGGGGCCTTTAGCACCAAATCTTTGCCACATTTCTCCATCCTCTCTTGTAGTCTGCAGAAGGATTGCACAATGGCAGCAGCCATGCTAAAAGTCTCACATATAGGGGACAAGTACAAGGCCATTGTTCAGTATGTTTTATTAAAACTTTAAAAGTTCATACAAACATCCATAGACATTATCAGTAACTTACATGAAAAAACACTGTATGGAACCTGATACAGCAGGGTGACGCCGCTATAACTCCATCCTTTATGTTTCGTCCTATAGGACGTCATTAGGGGCCTCTAGCACTTTATCCCCCCTGTCGTTTAGCCTGTATAAGTATTTGCATTTGATTGGGAATCTGATTGCCAGGTCCATTTAGGAGGTCCACTTGTGTTTTTTTTAAGAATTTGGATCAGAGTTTTTTTTTTTTGGTGCCTCGTGTGAGGAACGAACTCACGACCTTCAGATTATGAGACTGATGGATCAGAGTTTTTAAGTATATTAAAGCATGTACCCTCACCCAAAAGCGTCTGATCTTGGGGCATTGATATTTTTTTTTTTTCAGTGTATGAAATATTGGTTGTTTTTTTTTAACCACAACTGTTGTACACTATATAAATGATATATCCCTGTTATGGCTTTTAGGAACATATGGAGAAAAGTCCCACTCTTCACCATAACCTTGTTGTCAATGCACAAATACTGTTGCTTACCCGTGTGGTTTGGGTGTTTGATATCATTGATCTGGTTTTTATTTGTAATATTCTGTAATAATTGCACCAAATTCAAGGCCAGAGCTGTGGGAACGTTTTGAAAGCTATACATAGATCTATGACTTCTGAATACAAGATGTATGAGAACAGATATGACGTATATTAAATATTGCTTTCCAGCAGATGGACCGTGTTTCTGGAATATAAATACATCTGAGGGACGTCTTATTATATCTCCAGATTGTAAGGCAGAACATACTGACGTTTCACAAAACTCTCCAAAAGTGAACACTGGTTGGTTGGCTAGATCAACGGATCCTTCTAATCCTGAGGAATCTTCTATGAAATCCCATACTTTGACTTCAGATGTTTATCTAAGATCAATGGGTCCTTCTAATCCCGGGGAACCTTCTGAGAAATCTCATACTATGACTTCAGATGTCCATCTAAGATCAATGGGTCCTTCTAATCCCGAGGAACCTTCTGATAAATCCCATACTATGACTTTAGATGTCCATCTAAGATCAATGGGTCCTTCTAATCCCGAGGAACCTTCTGATAAATCCCATACTATGAATTTCGATGTTCATCTAAGATCAATGGGTCCTTCTAATCCCGATGTCCATCTAAGATCAATGGGTTCTTCTAATCCTGAGGAACCTTCTGATAAATCCCATACTATGAATTTCGATGTCCATCTAAGATCAATGGGTCCTTCTAATCCCGATGTCCATCTAAGATCAATGGGTTCTTCTAATCCTGAGGAACCTTCTGATAAATCCCATACTATGAATTTCGATGTCCATCTAAGATCAATGGGTCCTTCTAATCCCGATGTCCATCTAAGATCAATGGGTTCTTCTAATTCCGAGGAACCTTCTGATAAATCCCATACTATGACTTCCGATGTTCATCTAAGATCAATGGGTCCTTCTAATACTGATGTCCTTCTAAAATCAATGGGTTCTTCTAATCCCGAGGAACCTTCTGATAAATCCCATACTATGACTTCAGATGTTAATCTAAGATCAATGGGTCCTTCTAATCCTGATGTCCTTCTAAAATCAATGGGTTCTTCTAATCCCGGGGAACCTTCTGATAAATCCCATACTACGACTTCATATGTCCATCTAAGATCAATGGGTCCTTCTAATCCCGAGGAACCTTCTGATAAATCCCATACTATGACTTCAGATGTCCATCTTAACTTAATAAGTCAAACTTATTCATGTTGGGAGTGTGGGAAATCTTTTGCTCGGAAGGAAAACCTTGTTAGACACCAGAAAGTTCACACGGGTGAGCAACCTTATTCATGTTCAGAGTGTGGGAAATCTTTCAGTGAGAAAGGACAACTTATTGTACACCAGAGAATTCACACAGGTGAGCGTCCATTTTCATGTCCAGACTGCGAGAAATGTTTCATTCGGAAAACAGCGCTGGTTTCCCATCAAAGTATTCACACAGGTGAACGTCCTCATTCATGTTCAGAGTGCTGGAAATCTTTCAGTGAAAGGGCTGACCTACAAAGACATCAGAGAATTCACACTGGTGAGCGTCCCTTTTTATGTTCAGAGTGCGGGAAATGTTTCAGTGGCAAAAAAGATCTTATTATACACCAGAGAATTCACACGGGCGAGCGTCCTTTCCCTTGTTCAGAGTGCGGGAAATGTTTCAGTCGCAAAACACAACTTAATGTACACCTGAGAATTCACACGGGAGAGCGTCCTTTCCCTTGTTCAGAGTGCGGGAAATGTTTCCTTAAAAAAGGACACCTTACTGACCACCAGAGAATTCACACAGGTGAGCATCCTTTCCCTTGTTTAGAGTGTGGGAAATCTTTCACCACAAAGGGTTCACTTTTTAATCACCAGAGAGTTCACACGGGTGCGTGTCCTTATTCATGTACAGAGTGCGGAAAATCTTTCTCTCACAAAAAAGACCTTGTTGAACACCAGAGACTTCACACAGGTGAGCGCCCTTATTCATGTAAAGAGTGCGGGAAATCTTTCTCTCAGAAAAAAGACCTTGTTGAACACAAGAGACTTCACACAGGTGAGCGCCCTTATTCATGTACAGAGTGCGGGAAATCTTTCACTCAGAAATCACATCTTGTAAGACACCAGAGAGTTCACATAGGTGAGCATCTTTATTCGTGTTCAGAGTGCGGGAAAAGTTTCATAGAGAAAGGACAACTTATTGTACACCAGCGAAGTCACACAGGTGAGCGTCCATTTTCATGTCCAGACTGCCAGAAATGTTTCACTCAGAAATCATCCCTGGTTTCCCATCAAAGAATTCACACGGGTGATCGTCCTCATTCATGTTCAGAGTGCGGGAAATCTTTCATAGAAAAGAAAGACCTTCGTAGACATCAGAGAGTTCACACGGGCGATCGTCCTCATTCATGTTCAGAGTGCGGGAAAGCTTTCACTCAGAAAGCAGACCTTAATCAACATCAGAGAACTCATACAGGTGAGCGCCCTTATTCATGTTCAGAGTGTGGGAAACCTTTCTCCGCAAAAGGATCACTTTTAAAACACCAGAAACTTCACAAGGGAGAGCGTCCTTATTCATGTTCAGAGTGCGGGAAATCTTTCACTCGGAAAGGACACCTTGTTAGACACCAGAGAATTCACACGGGTGAACGTCCTTATTCATGTTCCGAGTGAGGGAAACCTTTCAGTGAAAAGAGTGATATGTAAGTAGAGTATATGTCAGACAATAAACACCGGTGAGAGTTCTTATTTATAAGTGTGGGAAATGTTTCAATCGCAGTAAATAACTTCTTGTGCACCAGAAACTTCATGCCATTAAACGTCCTTTTCCTTGATGAGTGTGGAAAATTTTTTCTTGAAAAAGGAAAACTTATTAAACATCAGACAATATACACAGGGAAACTCCCTTATTCATGTTTAGTGTGGATGGTGGGGGGAGAGCTGACGGAGAATGTAGTGTGGATGGTGGAGGAGAGCTGTCGGAGAATGTAGTGTGGATGGTGGGAGGAGAGCTGTCGGAGAATGTAGTGTGGATGGTGGAGGAGAGCTGTCGGAGAATGTAGTGTGGATGGTGGAGGAGAGTTGTCGGAGAATGTAGTGTGGATGGTGGGGGGAGAGCTGACGGAGAATGTAGTGTGGATGGTGGAGGAGAGCTGTCGGAGAATGTAGTGTGGTTGTGGGAGGAGAGCTGTCGGAGAATGTAGTGTGGATGGTGGGGGGAGAGCTGTCGGAGAATGTAGTGTGGATGGTGGAGGAGAGCTGTCGGAGAATGTAGTGTGGATGGTGGAGGAGAGCTGTCGGAGAATGTAGTGTGGATGGTGGGGGGAGCTGTCGGAGAATGTAGTGTTGATGGTGGAGGAGAGGTATCGGAGAATGTAGTGTGGATGGTGGGGGAGAGCTGTCGGAGAATGTAGTGTGGATGGTGGAGGAGAGCTGTCGGAGAATGTAGTGTGGATGGTGGAGGAGAGTTGTCGGAGAATGTAGTGTGGATGGTGGGGGAGAGCTGTCGGAGAATGTAGTGTGGATGGTGGAGGAGAGCTGTCGGAGAATGTAGTGTGGATGGTGGCGGAGAACTGTCGGAGAATGTAGTGTGGATGGTGGAGGAGAGCTGTCGGAGAATGTAGTGTGGATGGTGGAGGAGAGCTGTCGGAGAATGTAGTGTGGATGGTGGAGGAGAGGTATCGGAGAATGTAGTGTGGATGGTGGGGGAGAGCTGTCGGAGAATGTAGTGTGGATGGTGGAGGAGAGCTGTCGGAGAATGTAGTGTGGATGGTGGAGGAGAGTTGTCGGAGAATGTAGTGTGGATGGTGGGGGAGAGCTGTCGGAGAATGTAGTGTGGATGGTGGAGGAGAGCTGTCGGAGAATGTAGTGTGGGCAAGCCCGACCCTCGCACAGGTCTACGCTTATGTACGTCGATGTGAAGGAAACCAAATATTTAAACAATTGAGCACCAATTTTCAGTCTGTTTTTCATTCTTCTGTTTTTTTTTCCCCCTAATTATAAATATAAAAATGTTGTTTTTCATTTTCTCGCTAAAATATAATCTGTGTATGATAATAAATAAATGAGTCTATTGTGATAATGGTATTAATCCCGGGAGTTGCAGTTTCAAATACATATTACATCTCCAAAATATTCCTCTACATCAGCCTTTCTCAACCTTTTCAACACAGAGGAACCCTTGAACCACCTTAGTGTGACAGTCAGTGGGAAGAATGCTCCTTATTCTTGTCATCATTGGGAAAAAAATTACCCCCCTTAGAGATAGCTAAAAGGAACAATGGTGTCATTGGAAACTTATCTTAGAGGAAGAAAATGCCCATTGCTCAAGGAACCCCTAGCAACCTCAGGAGGAACTCTAGGGTTCCACGGAACCCTGGTTGAGAAACCCTGCATTCGTATGACAGTCGGTGAGAAGAATGCTCCTCACTCTAGTCATCATTGGGAAAAATTACCCCCTTACAGATAACTAAAAGGAACAATGGTGTCATTGGAAACTAATCTGAGAGGCAGAAATTGCCCATTGCTCAAGGAACCCCTAGCAACCTCAGGAGGAACCCTAGGGTTCCACAGAACCCTGGTTGAGAAACCTTGCTCTACATGGACGAATGTTTTAAGTGGGCTGTTCTCTAGGTGCTGTAGGTGCTGTTCTCTAATAAGGTGGGCATGCTTGTTACTTTGCTAGTTAAAATGTAAAAAAATATATACATTTTCGAAGAGGACAGGCTCAATTGGCGCTGGCTATGGAAAACCGTGCATGAGCCAAAGACCCTCAGGAACAGTCAAAACAGGTTTGTCCTGCATGTTTATTCAGCAAGGCACGAAACACAATTTTTCTTCTTAAATATAATTTTTGAGAAAAAGTTGGATTACAACCTAAACCAATCAGTAGGACTGGATATACCACGTAGAGATACACAAGGCAGTACACAAAGAAATCATACAAAAACTCAGCAAGTTCACTTGTAGGCAGCTTGCCTATGGGTTAATAAGATAGTGGCTTACCCAGGCTGGGAAGGGGTTAATTCTGTGCCTTGCTGTTCCCGGGCTATTTCAAGCAAGCCTATCCTCCCAAAATTCCAAAAAGGGGGAAGCCCAAGGTCTGGGGCCTTTTGCCGATTCCTGCTCAACAGAAGATGTAAGTACTGCAGAGGAGGACTGCTGCTTTTTGCAGTCTTCCAGAGGCACTGGGAGCCTGGAGATCTTCCAGTGTTGGAGAGCACCAGATATGGACCTCTATTTTTTTGGAGGTAGGCCTAGGCAGCCTGGGGAGAAATAGCCAGGGGGAGGTTTTACCGCTTTTGTTCATGTTAGACTGTTGTGCCGAAACCTTTCACTAAATGTTGCATCAACTGTTCTGAGCCTGGTCCAAAGTTTGTTAAAGCGGTGATGGTTTCTGGTGAATCAAAAGAACTAGGGTCAGTAAAGCACTTTGTGGGGTATGAAGCAAAGCATCTACAAAAGGATTACTCGTCAAGTCAAGCAGGAGGAGTAATGCAGTTGCTATAGATAACCAATGACTAGAGCACGGTACGTTGCAGATGGGTCCTTCAGTAGCGAGGGGGGTCGATGGTCCCTCCCCAGTGGTCGATTTCTCAAAGCAACCAGGAACAAACTCGTGTTAGGGAGACCAACAGCCTGGCCACATGGTACAGGAAGGAAGGAGTTAACAAGTGCACGCATGAGGTCCACGCTAAGGGCACGGCGGGATCCCATTTTTTCACTAGGAGTGAGGTAACAGAGGTACACTGGACTGGTGGAGAGGGCACAGGGACCACAGTGTCCCTCCTAAATGCAACATACATCAGGCAACAGTGTGTAGTGCTGCCTTTCTCAACCTTTTCAACACAGAGGAACCCTTGAAATACATTTCTGGTCTCGGGGAACCCCTTCTAAAAATTACAAATCTACAACTCATGATACATTAGTATGACAGTCAGTGGGAAGAATGCTCCTTACTCTTCTCATCATTAGGAAGAATTACCCCCCTTACAGATAGCTAAAAGGAACAATGGTGTTTTTCAATATTTGGTTTTATATTTATAAATATTTAAATATAATCAAAAAATGATTTTCATTTTTTTTGTTCTTTGGATATGTGAGATATAATCTACGTGTAATCATGGATGAAACATAATAGAGGGATGGACCAGGAGGCAACGGAGAAAATGATGAAATGTAACGTAGACTGCAGTATCTATAATCAACACAAAGCGATGATCTCACGTGGGACACACAGACAGGAAGTGATGTCACTACAGACAGGAAGTGATGTAAGATATAGACAGGAAGGGATATAGGAGTATAAATAGGGAAATTCCTGGAAAAAGAGAAGTTGGACGGAAGTAGAGAGGAGACATTGCTGGAACTGGCAGGAGAGAAGGTGATAAGATATTATTTTATATTGACACCCAGAACCCCCGTCATGTCCGTCCTCTTCCTTCCGTGATGTCTTTTATAGTTTAGAAAAACAGATATATTCTGCATATACAGAGTAATTTATTCAACTATCCATCCAGAGCCTCTTGTTTATAGATCAGATACATCCTAAATATAGAACCATTTATCCAACTGTCCATCCAGAGCCTCTGGTTTATAGATCAGATACATCCTAAATATAGAACCATTTATCCAACTGTCCATCCAGAGCCTCTGGTTTATAGACTGGATACATCCTAAAGATAGAGCCATTTATCCAACTGTCCATCCAGAGCCTCTGGTTTATAGACTGGATACATCCTAAATATAGAGCCATGTATCCAACTGTCCATCCAGAGCCTCTGGTTTATAGACCAGATACATCCTAAATATAGAACCATTTATCCAACTGTCCATCCAGAGCCTCTGGTTTATAGACCAGATACATCCTATATATAGAACCATTTATCCTACTTTCCATACAAAACCTCTGGTTTATAGACCAGATCCATCCTAAATATAGAACCATTTATCCAACTGTCCACCCAGAGCCTCTGGTTTATAGACCAGATACATCCTAAATTTGGAACCAATTATACAACTGTCCATTCAAAGCCCCTTGATTATAGACCAGATGCATCCTAAATGTAGCACCCTCCTAGTCAAGTTGCTAGAGAGGTTTGGGTAAATTTAGTTTTGTTGGCTCCTTTCCCCTGTCTTGTAGTGAAAGTTCTAGAATGTAGTGGGCTGAAAGAGGCATACCCTGGGCCTGAATAATTATGCAGTCTGAACCAAGCCTTGGTAAGAGGTTGCCCAGTAGGTGGCTGAGAGGTTCATAAATAGCCTGGGATTTAGAACAACCGGGCTCATGTCCGGCAGGAGGAGATCCCAGCCTTGAAAGACTGCTTGCCCTTCTAGGCAAGTCATCTGAAATCTGCAGGAGTCCACCAAGGTCTCAGCTCATGGTAAGCTGGAGGGCCTGCATTTGGAAAGGAGCTGGAAATAATTTAGGTGAGCCGACAAGGAATCTACCGTGGAGGCTCACAGTACAGTGTCTGGCTGGTATTGGAAGAAGGCATCCGTCTATATAGCAGATTGGATCAGATGTAGGCGGGTGTAAACGGACACATGTACGTTTACATGCACCACGCCATAGAGTAGAGTGGATGGTCTAATTGGGTTTGTCTAAAAAACTGACCGGTAGAGCCGATCGGTCTGCCCATATGGAAGGAGCCTGGAGGTTTTGGTTAGAGTTATACTTTAAAGGGAATCTGGATTTCTTTCAGTAAGATTAATGAGGGTTTTAAGATATTATGAGAACTCACATCATCATCCATCACAGTTTCTCCACTTCACTGCCTGACAACAGAGGTAACCAGTGCCAAGAAGATTCTAGAAGTCACCAACAAGATCATCGATCTGCTGACAGGAGAGGTGAGCGGTGCTGGGAATTCTGGGACATTATCCAGTAACAGACAAGGGATGTGTCTGGATGGTGACTGTATCATTGTGTGTGTCAGGTTCCTATAAGGTGTCAGGATGTCACTGTCTATTTCTCCATGGAGGAGTGGGAGTATTTAGAAGAACACAAGGATCTCTACAAGGACGTCATGATGGAGAATCAGCCGCCCCTCACATCACCGGGTAAGAGGAGACTTTATTGTAAAGGAGAGAGCAGTACGGAGGGTCCACCTAGATCCCCCATCATCTGATAAACACATAGAAACAATGTATTCAGTCAGTGTGTGTGTTTCCTACAGATGGATCCAGTAATGGGAACCCACCAGAGAGATGTCCCCGTCCTCTGTATTCCCGGGATTCCACACAGGAAGGTCACACCATCCCCCACCATGATCAGGTAGATGGGACTGAGCATGTAGACCTTTAAAATGTATTCTAAGCTATAAGAGGACATTCCATGTAATCTCTTGTTTTTTTTTTTTTTTAATAAATGTATTTTATCATCTTTGGGGTTTAGGGTGAAGAACTGAAAGACTTCAAAGTTGAGGTTAAAGAAGAAGAAGAGGAAATGTTGGTGGGTGGAGATCAGAAGTCTATGGAGGAAGGTTGTTCTCTGTATTACCAGAATTCTACTTGGGAAGTTGCCAAATATACAGATAATGATCAGGTAGATGGCACTGGGCAAGAAGAACTTAAAAATAATTCTATGAGAGGACATTCTCCTATGTAATCTATTATTGGCAGCAGAGTTTCCAGATGTTATATTGTCTTATCTCTACAATTTAGAATGAAGAGCGGAAAGACATCGAAGTTGAGCATAAAGAGGAAGAAGAAGAGACGTTGGTGAGTGGAGATCAGCAGTCTATGGAGGAGAGAAGTCCACTTTATTCCCAGAATTTAACGGAAAACCACAGTTATAAACAGAATGATCAGGTAGGTGGGACTGGGCAGAAAAATGAATAATTCTATAAGAGTGCATTTTTCATTGTAATCTATTTTTCCTATTTATAAATCTTTGGGGTTTAGGATGAAGAACTGAAATACATTAAAGTTGAGGTTAAAGAGGAAGAAGAGAAGTTGGTGAGTGGAGATCAGCAGTCTATGGAGGAGGGGGAGATGATTATGGAAAGTAAACCTGAGGAATCTTCTCTACATATGGATACAAGTAAGTAATAAACAATAAATTCAGAAACCCTTCACATTTTATTTCTACTTCTCAAAGTATAAATCAGGTATTTACATTGTTATATGGATTGATATATATTGTATGTCCATTAACTTAAAAGTCCTTGTCAGATGAATGTAATTATGTATTTCTTACACTACGAAGTGTTCCCAATATAGTGTACATCATCTCCATTCCTCTAAATAACGTCATGTTCCCAACAAATGAGGAGGAGATACTGTACACCATATGAAAGGTCCATCTCCATTCCTCAATATAACGTCATGTTCCTAACCAATGAGGAGGAGATACTGTACACCATATGAAAGGTCCATCTCTGTTCCTCAATATAACGTCACGTTCCCAACAAATGAGGAGGAGATACTGGACCCCATATAAAAGTCCATCTCCATTCCTCAATATAA
Organism: Pelophylax lessonae; assembly: GCF_965119305.1. Taxonomy (NCBI): domain Eukaryota; kingdom Metazoa; phylum Chordata; class Amphibia; order Anura; family Ranidae; genus Pelophylax; species Pelophylax lessonae. The sequence continues at coordinate 262,310,604 of NC_138776.1, read as the reverse complement.
TGTCATGTTCCCAACAAATGAGGAGGAGATACTGTACAACATATGAAAGGTCCATCTCCATTCCTCAATATAACGTCATGTTCCCAACAAATGAGGAGGAGATACTGTACAACATATGAAAGGTCCATCTCCATTCCTCAATACAACGTCATGTTCCCAACAAATGAGGAGGAGATACTGATCTATCAAACATTGACCAGACCTGTGCAAAAGAAATCATGAAATATCAAAAACGTTCCAATATTTCGTAGAATGAAAAAAGTTATAAATGTCATATGGATGTACTGTAATGAATTCCACATCCATTGACATAACTGCGCATATATAGTATACAAAAAAGTGTCGAAAAACAAAGAGGACAAAAAAAGTGATCCAAAAAAATCTCTAAACTGTGTAGAATTACAAGTGTAGAAACACTCCCGACTCTTGGGGCACTGAATTTTTTTTTTTCAGTGTATGAAATATTTTTTTTTAACCAATACAGTTGTACACTATATAAATGATATATTCCTGTTATGGCTTTTAGGAATATATGGAGAAAAGTCCCATTCTTCACCATAACCTTGTTGTCAATGCACAAATACTGTTGCTTACCCGTGTGGTTTGGGTGTTTGATATCATTGATCTGTTTTTTATTTGTAATATTCTGTAATAATTGCACCAAATTCAAGGCCAGAGCTGTGGGAACGTTTTGAAAGCTCTACATAGATCTATGACTTCTGAATACAAGATGCATGAGAACAGATATGACGTATATTAAATATTGCTTTCCAGCAGATGGACCGTGTTTCTGGAACATATATACATCGGAGGGATGTCTTATTATATCTCCAGATTGTAAGGCAGAAAATACTGACGTTTCACAAAATTCTCCAAAAGTGAACTCTGGTTGGTTGGCTAGATCAACGGATCCTTCGAATCCTGAGGAATCTTCTAAGAAATCCCATACTTTGACTTCAGATGTCCATCTAAGATCAATGGATCCTTCTAATCCCGAGGAACCTTCTGAGAAATCCCATACTATGACTTCAGATGTCCATCTAAGATCAATGGGTCCTTCTAATCCCGAGGAACCTTCTGAGAAATCCCATACTACGACTTCAGATGTCCATCTAAGATCAATGGGTCCTTCTAATCCCGAGGAACCTTCTGAGAAATCCCATACTATGACTTCGGATTTCCATCTAAGATCAATGGGTTCTTCTAATCCTAAGAAATCTTCTGATAAGTCTCATACTGTGACTCCAGATGTCCATCTAAGTTCTCACAGTGCTGACAGATCACCAGATCCACCCAATCCCCAGAAATCTTCTTTAAGCCATAATAGGGTTCACACAGGAGAGAGTTCATTGTCATGTTCAAAGTGCGGGAAATATTTTGCTGAAAACAAAGAGCTTTTTACCCATCAGACAATTCACACAGGTGAACGTCCTTATTTATGCTCAGAGTGCGGCAAATGTTTCACTTTTAAAGAAGAACCTATTGAACACCAGAGAATTCACACAGGTGAACGTCCTTTCTGTTGTTCAGAGTGTGGCAAATGTTTCCTTAGAAAAGGACATCTTATTGAACACCAAAAAATTCACACAGATAAGCGTCTTTTCCCTTGTTCAGAGTGTGGGAAATCTTTCATTACAAAAAGATCACTTTTTACACATCTGATAGTTCACACGGGTGAGTGTCCCTATTTATGTTCAGAGTGCGGAAAATCTTTCACTCAGAAAGGAGACCTTGATCAACACCAGAGAGTTCACACTGATGAGCACCTTTATTCGTGTTCAGAGTGCGCGAAATCTTTCACCAGAAAAGGATTACTTTTGAAACACCAGAGAGTTCACACGGGCGAGCGTGGTTATTTATGCTCAGAGTGCGGGAAATCTTTCACTCAGAAGGGAAACCTTGTTAGACACCAGAAAGGTCACACGGGTGAGCAACCTTATTCATGTTCAGAGTGTGGGAAATGTTACAGTGAGAAAGGAGAACTTATTGCACACCAGAGAATTCACACAGGTGAGCGTCCATTTTCATGTCCAGACTGCGGGAAATGTTTCATTCGGAAATCAGCGCTGGTTTCCCATCAAAGTATTCACACAGGGGAACGGCCTCATTCATGCTCAGAGTGCGGGAAATCTTTCATTGAAAAGACTGCCCTACGTAGACATCAGAGAATTCACACTGGTGAGCGTCCCTATTCATGTTCAGAGTGCGGGAAATGTTTCATTCAGAAAGCAGACCTTGATCAACACCTGAGAATTCACACTGGTGAGCACCCTTATTCGTGTTCAGAGTGCGGGAAATCTTTCACCAGAAAAGGATTACTTTTGAAACACCAGAGAGTTCACATAGGTGAGCGTGGTTATTTATGCTCAGTGTGCGGGAAATCTTTCAATCAGAAGGAAAATCTTCTTAGACACCAGAAAGTTCACACGGGTGAGCAACCTCATTCATGTTCAGAGTGTGGGAAATCTTTCACTCGGAAGGAAAACCTTGTTAGACACCAGAAAGGTCACACGGGTGAGCAACCTTATTCATGTTCAGAGTGTGGGAAATGTTTCAGTGAGAAAGGAGAACTTATTGTACACCAGAGAATTCACACAGGTGAGCGTCCATTTTCATGTCCAGACTGCGGGAAATGTTTCATTCGGAAATCAGCGCTGGTTTCCCATCAAAGTATTCACACAGGTGAACGTCCTCATTCATGCTCAGAGTGTGGGAAATCTTTCAGTGAAAAGACTGCACTTTGTAGACATCAGAGAATTCACACTGGTGAGCGTCCCTATTCATGTTCAGAGTGCGGGAAATGTTTCAGTGGCAAAAAAGAACTTATTATACACCAGAAAATTCACACGGGTGAGCGTCCTTTCCCTTGTTCAGAGTGCGGGAAATGTTTCAGTCTCAAAACACGACTTAATCTACACCTGAGAATTCACACGGGTGAGCGTCCTTTCCCTTGTTCTGAGTGCGGGAAATGTTTCCTTAAAAAAGAACGCCTTACTGACCACCAGAGAATTCACACAGGTGAGCATCCTTTCCCTTGTTCAGAGTGCGGGAAATCTTTCACCACAAAGGGATCACTTTTTAAACACCAGAGAGTTCACACGAGTTCGTGTCTTTATTCATGTACAGAGTGCGGAAAATCTTTCTCTCACAAAAAAGACCTTGTTGAACATCAGAGACTTCACACAGGTGAGCGCCCCTATTCATGTACTGAGTGCGGGAAATCTTTTGTCGCAAAAGGAGCACTTTTTAAACACCAGAGAGTTCACATAGGTGAGCATCTTTATTCATGTTCAGAGTGCGGGAAAAGTTTCATAGAGGAAGGACAACTTATTGTTCACCAGCGAAGTCACACAGCTGAGCGTCCATTTTCATGTCCAGACTGCCAGAAATGTTTCATTAAGAAATCATCCCTGGTTTCCCATCAAAAAATTCACACGGGTGATCGTCCTCATTCATGTTCAGAGTGTGGGAAATCTTTCATAGAAAAGAAAGACCTTCGTAGACATCAGAGAGTTCACACGGGCGATCGTCCTCATTCATGTTCAGAGTGCGGGAAATCTTTCATTCAGAAAGCAGAGCTTAATCAACATCAGAGAACTCATACAGGTGAGCGCCCTTATTCATGTTCAGAGTGCGGGAAACATTTCTCCGCAAAAGGATCACTTTTAAAACACCAGAGAATTCACACAGGAGAGCGTCCTTATCGTTGTTCAGAGTGCGGTAAATCATTCACACAGAAAGGACACCTTTGTAAACACCAGAGAATTCACATCGCAAAGCGTCCTCAGGATGCAGAAAATGTTATCTAGATAAAAGAAATTGGGGGCGTCAGAGGGAACCCACCTGCTGATTTATGACAAATGTACGATGGCTTTTCCGGGTGGAACTGAGTCCATAGAACATCTGGAGGATAAGAAAATAGTTTTTAAAGAGGTACATCCTGGCAAAAGTGATATTTCATGTACAAGTAGAGTTTGATGGGCCAAGTCTCCCTTGCCTTCTTCTATATTTTTCTTGAATTCCTCTATTTCCACTGTACATAGAATAGAAATTCTGCACACAGAGCGGGAGCCCCTCCTAATAAGCTGCGTTAGTATGCAGTTCCGGGAACGAACATTGCCCCATAGGCTTCAGAATCTCCTAGGGAGGAGGTCAAATAGGCCCTGATGGTGTATAATGTTGGAGAATGTAGTGTGGATGACGGAGAGCTGTCGGAGAATGTAGTGTGGATGGTGAGAGGAGAGGTGTCGGAGAATGTAGTGTGGATGGTGGGAGGAGAACTGTCGGAGAATGTAGTGTGGATGGTGGGAGGAGAACTGTCGGAGAATGTAGTATGGATGGTGGGAGGAGAGCTGTCGGAGAATGTAGTGTGGATGGTGAGAGGAGAGCTGTCGGAGAATGTAGTGTGGATGGTGGAGGAGAGCTGTCGGAGAATGTAGTGTGGATGGTGGAGGAGAGCTGTCGGAGAATGTAGTGTGGATGGTGGAGGAGAGCTGTCGGAGAATGTAGTGTGGATGGTGGGAGGAGAGCTGTCGGAGAATGTAGTGTGGATGGTGATAGGAGAGCTGTCGGAGAATGTAGTGTGGATGGTGGAGGAGAACTGTCGGAGAATGTAGTGTGGATGGTGGAGGAGAGCTGTCAGAGAATGTAGTGTGGATGGAGGAGGAGGTCTGTCGGAGAATGTAGTGTGGATGGTGGAGAGCTGTCGAAGAATGTAGTGTGGATGGTGGAGGAGAGCTGTCGGAGAATGTAGTGTGGATGGTGGAGGAGAGCTGTCGGAGAATATAGTGTGGATGGTGGGGGGAGAGCAGTCAGAGAATGTAGTGTGGATGGTGAGGGGAGAGCAGTCAGAGAATGTAGTGTGGATGGTGGGAGGAGAGCTGTCGGAGAATGTAGTGTGGATGGTGAGAGGAGAGGTGTCAGAGAATGTAGTGTAGATGGTGGGAGGAGAGCTGTCGGAGAATGTAGTGTGGATGGTGGGAGGAGAGCTGTCGGAGAATGTAGTGTGGATGGTGGGAGGAGAGCTGTCGGAGAATGTAGTGTGGATGGTGGAGGAGAGCTGTCGGAGAATGTAGTGTGGATGGTGGGGAGGAGAGCTGTCGGAGAATGTAGTGTGGATGGTGGGAGGAGAGCTGTCGGAGAATGTAGTGTGGATGGTGGAGGAGAGCTGTCGGAGAATGTAGTGTGGATAGTGGAGAAGAGCTGTCGGAGAATGTAGTGTGGATGGTGGGAGGAGAGCTGTCGGAGAATGTAGTGTGGATGGTGGAGGAGAGCTGTCGGAGAATGTAGTGTGGATGGTGGAGGAGAGCTGTCGGAGAATGTAGTGTGGATGGTGGAGGAGAGCTGTCGGAGAATGTAGTGTGGATGGTGGGGAGGAGAGCTGTCGGAGAATGTAGTGTGGATGGTGGGAGGAGAGCTGTCGGAGAATGTAGTGTGGGTGGTGGGGGAGAGTTGTCAGAGAATGTAGTGTGGATGGTGGAGGAGAGCTGTCGGAGAATGTAGTGTGGATGGTGGAGGAGAGCTGTCGGAGAATGTAGTGTGGATGGTGGGGAGGAGAGCTGTCGGAGAATGTAGTGTGGATGGTGGGAGGAGAGCTGTCGGAGAATGTAGTGTGGATGGTGGAGGAGAGCTGTCGGAGAATGTAGTGTGGATGGTGGATGGTGGAGGAGAGCTGTCGGAGAATGTAGTGTGGATGGTGGGGAGAAGAGCTGTCGGAGAATGTAGTGTGGATGGTGGGAGGAGAGCTGTCGGAGAATGTAGTGTGGGTGGTGGGGGAGAGTTGTCGGAGAATGTAGTGTGGATGGTGGAGGAGAGCTATAGGAGAATGTAGTGTGGATGGTGGAGGAGAGCTATAGGAGAATGTAGTGTGGATAGTGGAGGAGAGCTGTCGGAGAATGTAGTGTGGATGGTGGAGGAGAGCTGTAGGAGAATGTAGTGTGGATAGTGGAGAAGAGCTGTCGGAGAATGTAGTGTGGATGGTGGAGGAGAGATGTCGGAGAATGTAGTGTAGATGGCGGAGGAGAGCTGTCGGAGAATGTAGTGTGGGCAAGCCCGACCCTCGCACAGGTCTACGCTTGAAGTACGTCGATGTGAAGGAAACCAAATATTTAAACAATTACGAAGTTTATTTTTTTGTGCACCAATTTTCAGTCTGTTTTTCATTTTTCTGTTTTTTTCACTAATTATAAATATAAAAATGTTGTTTTTCACTTTCTCGCTAAAATATAATCTGTGTATGATAATAAATAAATGAGTCTATTGTAATAATGGTATTAATCCCGGGAGTTGCAGTTTCAAATACATATTACATCTTCAAAATATTCTTCTACATCAGCCTTTCTCGACCTTTTCAACACAGAGGAACCCTTGAACCACCTTCGTGTGACAGTCAGTGGGAAGAATGCTCCTTACTCTTGTCATTATTGGGAAGAATTACCCCCTTACAGATATGTTCCCAATGACACCATTGTTCCTTTTAGCAATCTGAGAGGCAGAAATTGCCCATTGCTCAAGGAAGCCCTTAGCAACCTCAGGAGGAACATGGGTTGAGAAACCCTGCATTAGTATGACAGTCCGTTGGAAGAATGCTCCTTACTCTTGCCATTATTGGGAAGAATTACCCCCTTACAGATAGCTAAAAGGAACAATGGTGTCATTGGGAACCTATCTTAGAGGCAGAAAATGCCCATTGCTCAAGGAACCCCTAGCAACCTCAGGAGGAACCATAGGGTTCCACAGAACCCTGGTTGGGAAACCTTGCTCTACATGGACGAATGTTTTAAGTGGATTTTGAAGGACTGTACCTAGAAAACACACCCAATGTTGGGGCGTGTGTGAGATTCGATTTTTTTTTTCCATCCACTGACAGTGGAAAATGCAGAGTATTGCAGAAAAAACCCCAAAAACCGAGGCAGTGGATAAATGTAGGTTCTTGTGCAGCAGATAAGTAGCACCACTACCATGCCTGCCCAGTAGGTGCTGTTCTCTAATGTGGTGGGCATGTTTGTTACTTTGCTAGTTAAAATGTAAAAAAATATATACATTTTCGAAGAGGACAGGCTCAATTGGCGTTGGCTATGGAAAACCGTGCATGAGCCAAAGACCCTCAGGAACAGTCAAAACAGGTTTGTCCTGCATGTTTATTCAGCAAGCCAGGAAACACAATTTTTCTTCTTAAATATAATTTTTGAGAAAAAGTTGGATTACAACCTAAACCTAGTAGAGATACACAAGACAGTACACAAAGAAAATGCACATCATACAAAAACCTCAGCAAGTTCACTTGTAGGCAGGTTGCCTATGGGTTAATAAGATAGTGGCTTACCCAGGCTGGGAAGGGGTTAATTCTGTGCCTTGCTGTTCCCGGGCTATTTCAAGCAAGCCTATCCTCCCAAAAAGTTGGAAGCCCAAAGTCTGAGGCCTTTTGCCGATTCCTGCTCAACAGAAGATGTAAGTACTGCAGAGGAGGACTGCTGCTTTTTGCAGTCTTTCAGAGGCACTGGGAGCCTGGAGATCTTCCAGTGTTGGAGAGCACCAGATATGGACCTCTATTTTTTTGGAGGTAGGCCTAGGCAGCCTGGGCAAAGATAGCCAGGGAGACGTTTTAACGCTTTTGTTCATGTTGGATTGTATTGCCGAAACATTTCACTAAAAGTTGCACCAACTGTTCTGAGCCTGGTCTGAAGTTTGTTAAAGGGGTGTATGATGGTTCCTGGTGTATCAAAAGAACTAGGGTCAGTAAAGCTCTTTGTGGGGTATGAAGCAAAGCATCTACAAAAGGAATACTCGGCAAGTCAAGCAGGAGGAGTAATGCAGTTGCTATAGATAACCAATGACTAGAGCACGGTACGTTGCAGATGAGTCCTTCAGTAGCGAGGGGGGTCAATGGTCCCTCCCCAGTGGTCGATTTCCCAAAGTAACCAGGACCAAACTCATGTTACGGAGACCAACAGCCTAGCCACATGGTACAGGAAGGAAGGAGTTAACAAGTGCACGCATGAGGTCCATGCTAAGGGCACGGCGGGAACCCATTCTGTCACTAGGAGTGAGGTAACAGAGGTACACTGGACTGGTGGAGAGGCCACGGGGACCACAGTGTCCCTCCTAAATGCAACATACATCTCAACCTTTTCAACACAGAGGAACCCTTGAAATAAATTTCTGGTCTTGGGGAACCCCTGCTAAAAATTAAAAATCTACAACTCATGACCCATTAGTATGACAGTCAGTGGGAAGAATGCTCCTTACTCTTGTCATTATTGGGAAGAATTACCCCTTTACAGATAGCTAAAAGGAACAATGGTGTCATTGGAAACTTATCTGAGAGGCAGAAATTGCCCATTGCTCAAGGAACCCCTAGCACCCTCAGGAGGAACCCTGGTTGAGAAACCTCGGTGTAGTGACACAGGACAGCTCTTTCAGAGGAACATTTTTTTACTGCACACAGTGAAGGCTCATCTCTAAGCCGGGGGAACTGCTTTAATGTTTGATTCTCACATGACCGCAGAGCCTGGGCATTGATGAGCATGTTCACGTTGAAAGGTGCCCTTCACGTACAGAACAAGTTGCTCCGCCCACACACACCTCATGATATGTCATCAAACGGAGTTAGAATATAACTGATGAATGATAATTCAATTAAATATGTAGTACCCTCTAGTGTACAGTTTGCTTGGGTAAATTTATGCTGACTCGCAGTAGTTAAGTGAGGCTGGGTAATTGCTGTGGGTTCAGCTTAAGATCCGGCTTGAAGGCTCTGCAGACCAGGCCTCTATCACCTCCCCCTGGTTCTGGAGGCCCATGGAAACTTCTAGAAACTAGAGGGCGGAGGTACAGAGACAAGGACCTGCCAAATGTATGGGAGTTTGACCAATCTGCAGGCAGGAGGCCTGGCAGGGTGGTAAGATGGGCCCATAAATATTGAAGAGCCTGGCCAATGGGGGTTGTTGTTGTTGGTTGGAAGATGGAGTGCTGAGGCTGGAGTTGTGAGGCCTTGGAGCGGACCCCAGGGCTAGAGGGTTCTGCCTCCAGGCTGGAGCTGAGGAAGGAAAGAAAGGAAGCTGGAGAGAAGGACCTTTAACACTATTGAGTGTTATCCAGGAGACACCCTGTCTAGCATAGAAAGACCTGTACAGCAGGTTACCCGAGGCAGCAGGATTCAATGGATAGAGTGAGTACCTCTATACCGCTCCGTGTGTGGACAGTGGACACCTTGCCAATCCTTGATTCCGGGGGGGCACTTGCCCCTCCCCTCCCCCCCTGCGGACGCTCATGGGTTCCCATGGAGGGTGCAATGGAGGTACTCAAAGAAAAGATATAGAGAAGAAGGAAGAGGAAGAAAAGATAAGAGTGAGAGAGCAAGGTAGACCTAGGAGGCTCCTGGAGGTGTTGGGATAGTTCACTGAATATGTACTGTATATATATATTTCGCCCAAGGGTCCCACATCCCCAGAGCACCCTCAGAATAGGTAGGTATGGACAGCTTTCCCTTTACGGGGTTGTTAGATTAGGCTTAGAATGGGGGTTGGGAGCAGTATGAAGTATAGTTATTTTTTGACTGGAATTCCACTTTAAGTCCAGTGACAATTTGAACATTACAGTCACATGGTTAAAATAAAGATCCTTCTACTTTTTATTAAAACTATTTGAATTGAGCCCAGTGTTTCATATTTCATTTTTTACTTAAGTTTTTCAATATTTGGTTTTATATTTATAAATATTTAAATATAATCAAAAAATTATTTTAATTTTTTTTTGTTCTATGGATTGTATGTGAGATATAATCTACGTGTAATCATGGATGAAACATAATAGAGGGATGGACCAGGAGGCAACGGGGAAAATGATGAAATGTAACGTAGACTGCAGTATCTATAATCAACACAAAGCGGTAATCTCACGTGGAACACACAGACAGGAAGTGATGTCATTACAGACAGGAAGTGATGTAGAGTACAGACCGGAAGTGATGTCACTACAGACAGGAAGTGATATAGGAGTATAAATAGGCAGTTCCTGGAAAAAGAGAAGTAGGACAGAAGTAGAGAGGAGACATTGCTGGAACTGGCTGGAGAGAAGGTGATAAGATGTTATTTTATATTGACACCCAGGACCCCCGTCATGTCTGTCCTCTTCCTTCCGTGATGTCTTTTATAGTTTAGAAAAATAGATATATTCTGCATATACAGAGTAATGTATTCAACTGTCCATCCAGAGCCTCTGGTTTATAGACCAGATACATCCTAAATATAGAACCATTTATCCAACCGTCTATCCAGAGCCTCTGGTTTATAGACTGGATACATCCTAAATATAGAGCCATTTATCCAACTGTCCATCCAGAGCCTCTGGTTTATAGACCGGATACATCCTAAATGTAGAGCAATTTATCCAACTGTCCATCCACAGCCTCTGGTTTATAGACCTGATACATCTAATATATAGAGCCATTTATCCAACTGTCCATCCAGAGCCTCTGGTTTATAGACCAGATACATCCCAAATAAAGAACCATTTATCCAACTGTCCATCCAGAGCCTCCTGTTTATAGACCAGATACATCCTAAATATAGAACCATTTATCCAACTGTCCATCCAGAGCCTCTGGTTTACAGACCAGATACATCCTAAATTTGGAACCAATTATACAACTGTCCATTCAAAGCCCCTTGATTATAGACCAGATGCATCCTAAATGTAGCACCCTCCTAGTCAAGTTGCTAGAGAGGTTTGGGTAAATTTAGTTTTGTTGGCTCCTCTGTAATCAGCTTTGTGTGATTCCTTCTGGCTGTTCAAGGTCTTGCAGACTGCTGGCTCTGCTGCTTTCCCCTGTCTTATAGTGAAATTTCTAGAATGTAGTGGGCTGAAAGAGGCATACCCTGGGCCTGAATAATTATGCAGTCTCAACCAAGCCTTGGAAAGATACTGAAGAAAGGAAAGACACTGCTCCAGGTGTATAGTGTGTGGTGATTGCCAGGAGATAGGATATCCAGTAGAGTGCTGGCCCCGGCCCGCCTCCGTGGGAACACTTGTAGGAAAAGAATTAGCCGCACATCCAGGGATTACAATAGGTTTCAAATACCTTTATTTCCAAAAAGTTGCAAGTGATGACACCAAAGACACCAGCATGAAGTCTCGTAGACGCGTTTCACACATACATCTTGTGCTTAATCATTACGATTGATTAAGCACAAGATGTATGTGTGAAACGCGTCTACGAGACTTCATGCTGGTGTCTTTGGTGTCATCACTTGCAACTTTTTGGAAATAAAGGTATTTGAAACCTATTGGAATCCCTGGATGTGCGGCTAATTCTTTTCCTACAAGCCTTGGTAAGAGGTTGCCCAGTAGGTGGCTGAGAAGTTCATAAATAGCCTGGGATTTAGAACAACCGGGCTCATGTCCAGCAGGAGGACATCCCAGCCTTAAAGGGCTGCTTGCCCTTCTTGGCAAGTCATCTTAAATCTGCAGGAGTCCACCAAGGTCTCAGCTCAGGGTAAGCTGGAGGGCCTGCATTTGGAAAGGAGCTGGAAATCATTTAGGTGAGCCGACAAGGAATCTAGCCTGGAGGCTCACAGTACATCGTCTGGCTGGTATTCGAAGAAGGCATCCATCTTTATAGCAGATTGGATCAGATGTAGGCGGGCATAAACGGACACATGTTCGTTTACATGCACAACACCATAGAGTAGAATGGAGGGTCTAATTGGGTTTATCTAAAAAACTGACAGGTTGAGCCAATCGGTCCACCCATATGGAAGGAGCCTGGAGGTTTTGGTTAGAGTTATACTTTAAAGGGAATCTGGATTTCTTTCAGTAAGATTAATGAGGGTTTTACGATATTATGAGAACTCACATCATCATCCATCACAGTTTCTCCACCTCACTGCCTGACAACAGAGGTAACCAGTGCCAAGAAGATTCTAGAAGTCACCAACAAGATCACTGATCTTCTGACAGGAGAGGTGAGCGGTGCTGGGAATTCTGGGACATTATCCAGTAACAGACAAGGGATGTGTCTGGATGGTGACTGTATCATTGTGTGTGTCAGGTTCCTATAAGGTGTCAGGATGTCACTGTCTATTTCTCCATGGAGGAGTGGGAGTATTTAGAAGGACACAAGGATCTCTACAAGGACGTCATGATGGAGAATCAGCAGCCCCTCACATCACCGGGTAAGAGGAGACTTTATTGTAAAGGAGAGAGCAGTACGGAGGGTCCATCTAGATCCCCCATCATCTGATAAACACATAGAAACAATGTATTCAGTCAGTGTGTGTGTTTCCTACAGATGGATCCAGTAATGGGAACCCACCAGAGAGATGTCCCCGTCCTCTGTATTCCCGGGATTACACACAGGAAGGTCACACCATCCCTCACCATCATCAGGTAGATGGGACTGAGCATGTAGATCTTAAAAATGTATTCTAAGCTATGAGAGGACATTCCATGTAATCTCTTTTTTTTTTTTTAATAAATGTATTTTATCATCTTTGGGGTTTAGGGTGAAGAAGTGAAAGACATCAAAGTTGAGGCTAAAGAAGAAGAAGAGGAAATGTTGGTGGGTGGAGATCAGAAGTCTATGGAGGAAGGTTGTCCTCTGTATTGCCAGAATTCTACATGGGAAGATGCCAAATATACAGAGAATGATCAGGTAGATGGCACTGGGCAAGAAGAACTTAAAAATAATTCTATGAGAGGACATTCTCCTATTGTTGGCAGCAGTGTTTCCAGATGTTATATTGTCTTATCTCTACAATTTAGAATGAAGAACGGAAAGACATCAAAGTTGAGGATAAAGAGGAAGAAGAAGAGACGTTGGTGAGTGGAGATCAGCAGTCTATGGAGGAGAGAAGTCCACTTTATTCCCAGAATTTAATGGAAAACCACAGTTATAAACAGAATGATCAGGTAGGTGGGACTGGGCAGAAACATGAATAATTCTATGAGAGGGCATTTTTCATTGTAATCTCTTTTTCCTATTTATAAATTTTTGGGGTTTAGGATGGAGAACTGAAATACATTAAAGTTGAGATTAAAGAGGAAGAAGAGAAGTTGGTGAGTGAAGATCAGCAGTCTATGGAGGAGGGGGAGATGATTATGGAAAGTAAACAGGAGGAATCTTCTCTACATATGGACACAAGTAAGTAATAAACAATAAATTCAGAAACCCTTCATATTTTATTTCTACTTCTCAAAGTATAAAGCACACCTTACCCCCCCCCCCCCCCAGACCACAGCGACAGAGGAGAGGACAGACTCACCCTGCCTGGATGCAGCAGCAGGTGACAGTGGAGGCTTCGGCTTCCTGTCTTCTGCATCTCCTCCCTCCTCCTCCATGCCCAATGGCATGGCTTCTCCTTTTGGCCAATCGGGAGAAATGGGTCTCAAAACCCGCTTCCTGATTGGCCAGAAGGAGGTTCTGTGTCACAATAGCGAATTTTCATTCGCTATTGTCACACAACTGGGTGGACTTGGGGCGCACTGCTCTGCGCCCCGAGCCCACCCTTTTTTTTAGCCTGTGAGAGCCTCTGGCTCTAATCACATAGGTTAAAAAAAAAAAAAAGCCCCATAGAACTCCATGCGTTCGGCGCCCCGCATGTAGATTAGGGGGCCCGGACGCATGGATAGGGGCGGCGGCGCCCCTACGCCCCGTATGACCAGCCGCCACTGGTGGAGATACTGTACACCATATGAAAGGTCCATCTCCATTCCTCAATATAACGTCATGTTCCCAACAAATGAGGAGGAGATACTGATCTATCAAGTATTCACCAGACCTATGCAAAAAAAATCGTGAAATATCAAAAAAGTTCCAATATTTCGTAGAACTAAAAAAGTCATATGGATGTACTGTAATGAATTCCACATCCATTGGCATAACTGCGCATATATAGTATACAAAAAAGTGTTGAAAAACAAAGAGGACAAAAAAAGTGATCCAAAAAATCTCTAAACTGTGTAGAATTGCAAGTGTAGAAACACTCCCGAATCTGTTTCATCCACCACCTCTTGCAATCCCCACCAAATCTTCTGGTTTATGGCCCCACACTACAAACAGGTGAAAAAAACTGCACATAAGAACAATAATAGACAGTATTGATAATTCACAAGAGAAGCCACTTTATAGAACCTGATTAATTGACGTGACGTCAAAGCTAAGGCCCCGCCCTATACTTTTCATCCAGTAGGATGTCCTCAGGGGCCTTTAGCACCGAATCTTTGCACATTTCTCCATCCTCTTTTGTAGTCTGCAGAAGGATTGCACAATGGCAGCAGCCATGCTAAAAGTCTCACATATAGTGGACAAGTACAAGGCCATAGTTCAGTATGTTTTATTAAAACTTTAAAAGTGCATACGAATATCCATAGACATTATCAGTAACTTACATGAAAAAACAATGTATGGAACCTGATACAGCAGGGTGACGCCGCTATAACTCCATCCTATATGTTTCGTCCTATAGGACGTCATTAGGGGCCTCTAGCACAGAAACTTCACCATGTTTACCCCCCCTGTCGTTTAGCCTGTATAAGTATTTGCATTTGATTGGGAATCTGATTGCCAGGTCCATTTAGGAGGTCCACTTGTGGTTTTTTAACAATTTGGCTCAGAGTTTTTAAGTATATTAAAGCATGTACCCTCACCCAAAAGCGCCTGATCTTGGGGCATTGAAATATTTTTTTTTAACCACAACTGTTGTACACTATATAAATTATATATCCCTGTTATGGCTTTTAGGAATATATGGTGAAAAGTCCCACTCTTCACCATAACCTTGTTGTCAATGCACAAATACTGTTGCTTAGTGTGATTTTGGTGTTTGATATCATTGATCTGGTTTTTATTTGTAATGTTCTGTAATAATTGCACCAAATTCAATGCCTGAGCTGTGGGAACGTTTTGAAAGCTATACATAGATCTATGACTTCTGAATACAAGATGCATGAGAACAGATATGACGTATATTAAATATTGCTTTCCAGCAGATGGACCGTGTTTCTGGAACATATATACATCGGAGGGACGTCTTATTATATCTCCAGATTGCAAGGCAGAAAATACTGACGTTTCACAAAATTCTCCAAAAGTGAACTCTGGTTGGTTGGCTAGATCAACGGATCCTTCTAATCCTGAGGAATCTTCTATGAAATCTCATACTATGATTTCAGATGTCCATCTAAGATCAATGGGTTCTAATCCCGGGGAACCTTCTGAGAAATCCCATACTATGACTTCAGATGTCCATCTAAGATCAATGGGTCCTTCTAATCCCGAGGAACCTTCTGATAAATCCCATACTATGACTTCAGATGTCCATCTAAGATCAATGGGTCCTTCTAATCCCGAGGAACCTTCTGATAAATCCCATACTATGACTCCAGATGTCCATCTAAAATCAATGGGTCCTTCTAATCCCGAGGAACCTTCTGATAAATCCCATACTATGACTTCAGATGTCCATCTAAGATCAATGGGTTCTTCTAATCCCGAGGAATCTTCTAAGAAATCCCATACTATGACTTCAGATGTCCATCTAAGATCAATGGGTCCTTCTAATCCCGAGGAATCTTCTTATAAATCCCATACTGTGACTCGAGATGTCCATCTAAGTTCTCACAATGCTGACAGATCACCAGATCCATCCAATCCCCAGAAATCATCTTTAGGCCATAATAGGGTTCACACAGGAGAGAGTTCATTGTCATGTACAAAGTGTGGGAAATATTTTGCTGAAAACAAAGAGCTTTTTACCCATCAGACAATCCACACGGGCGAACGTCCTTATTTATGTTCAGAGTGTGGGAAATGTTTCACTTTTAAAGAAGTACCTAGTGAACACCAGAGAATTCACACAGGTGAACGTCCTTTCAGTTGTTCAGAGTGTGACAAATGTTTCCTTAGAAAAGAAAATCTTATTGAACACCAAAAAATTCACACAGATAAGCGTCTTTTCCATTGTTCAGAGTGTGGGAAATCTTTCACTCGGAAGAAAAACCTTGTTAGACACCAGAAAGGTCACACGGGTGAGCAACCTTATTCATGTTCAGAGTGCGGAAAATCTTTCACTCGGAAGAAAAACCTTGTTAGACACCAGAAAGGTCACACGGATGAGCAACCTTATTCATGTTCAGAGTGCGGGAAATCTTTCACTCGGAAGAAAAACCTTGTTAGACACCAGAAAGGTCACACGGGTGAGCAACCTTATTCATGTTCAGAGTGTGGGAAATGTTACAGTGAGAAAGGAGAACTTATTGCACACCTGAGAATTCACACAGGTGAGCGTCCATTTTCATGTCCAGACTGCGGGAAATGTTTCATTCGGAAATCAGCGCTGGTTTCCCATCAAAGTATTCACACAGGTGAACGTCCTCATTCATGTTCAGAGTGCGGGAAATCTTTTCGTGAAAAGACTGCCCTATGTAAACATCAGAGAATTCACACTGGTGATCGTCCCTATTTATGTTCAGAGTGCGGGAAACGTTTCACTCAGAAAGGAGACCTTGATGTACACCAGAGGATTCACACGGGTGAGCGTGGTTATTTATGCTCAGTGTGCGGGAAATATTTCAATGGGAAGGAAAAACTTGTTAGACACCAGAAAGTTCACACGGGTGAGCAACCTTATTCGTGTTCAGATTGTGGGAAATCTTTCACTCGGAAGGGGAACCTTGTTAGACACCAGAAAGGTCACACGGGTGAGCAACCTTATTCATGTTCAGAGTGTGGGAAATGTTACAGTGAGAAAGGACAACTTATTCAACACCAGAGAATTCACACAGGTGAGCGTCCATTTTCATGTCCAGACTGCGGGAAATGTTTCAGTAAAAAGACTGCCCTATGTAGACATCAGAGAATTCACACTGGTGAGCGTCCCTATTCATGTTCAGAGTGCGGGAAATGTTTCACTCAGAAAGGACACCTTGATCAACACCAGAGAGTTCACACTGGCGAGCACCCTTATTCGTGTTCAGAGTGCGGGAAATCTTTCACCAGAAAAGGATTACTTTTGAAACACCAGAGAGTTCACATGGGTGAGCATAGTTATTTATGCTCAGTGTGCGGGAAATCTTTCACTCGGAAGGAAAATTTTCTTAGACACCAGAAAGTGGACCACTTCCGAAGACGTCACATCTCTGACGAAACGCGTCAAGTTGGTACGCACGTTGCCTCGATCTGAGTAGCCGCTGGAACGCACGCCGAGTTCCCACTTCCGGGCACGGCAGACCTCGCGGTCACACACAGCGGCGTCCTGTTACACCAGCCGCAGGGCTGAGCAAGGGCTCAGAAGAGGCTGGAGCGATAGACCCAGCCGCTATCGATACAGCATTGGGTTTTGCACAGAGTTTGTTTTATATTTGAAAGCATGTTTTGGACTCAGTTTTAAAAGTTTGGTGTTTCTTGGGAGTGAAGATTTTAAACCACTGCAGTTTTTACCGATGTTTTATGTTTATTGATGTGTCGTGTGAATTGCACAAAATAAATGTGTTTAACCTTCTACACCATGAGGAGCATCTCTTCTTTCTCGTTCTGAGTTTTATACCAGCACTTTAAGGATCCCATCCAACAGTGAAGCCGGCAAAATAACCAAGCGCACATAGACTCTTATTGGCGTAAGTCAAAAGAGTCCACACCATCTGGTTAGCGAGCTACCTCATTATTAAGCCCTTTGCGGTGAAGCGGGGGGCCGCTGAAGGTTGTCACGGATATAATAGGACTTCACAAGCACTATTGCACTTTCTTTTTATGTAATATCAGCATTATGGACTGATTCTTTGGAATATTTATTATTATTATTTATAGCACTAATATAATATCACCAAGGATTTTTCATTTATTAATTTTTTTGTGATATATTGTGTGTATAGTTGAACCATGCATTATAGTTTTTGAATATATAACAATTTTGGCACATAAATGCACTTTTTCAGTGATTTTATCACTTTACATTTGTATTTTTGCACAATTTTCTGGCATTTTGCCAAAAACACTAGAAGGGTAGCGCAGTATTATTTGTTGTTTCTGTCTTCAGTAACTAATTTATTAGTTCACTTGATTACTTGCAGATTGGAAATTGGCAAATGTCGTGCCCATTCACAAGAAAGGTAGTAGGGAGGAATCGAGCAACTATAGACCAGTGAGTCTGACATCAATAGTAGGCAAATTAATGGAAACCCTATTAAAGGATAGGATTGTGGAACATCTTAAATCCCATGGATTGCAAGATGAAAAACAACATGGGTTTACTTCAGGGAGATCATGTCAAACAAATCTTATAGATTTTTTTGACTGGGTGACTAAAATAATAGACGGTGGAGGTGCAGTAGACATTGCATATCTAGATTTTAGTAAGGCTTTTGACACTGTCCCACATAGAAGACTTATCAATAAACTGCAGTCATTGAGCATGGACTCCCATATTGTTGAGTGGATTAGGCAGTGGCTGAGTGACAGACAACAGAGGGTTGTAGTCAATGGAGAACATTCAAAACAAGGTCATGTTACCAGTGGGGTACCTCAGGGATCTGTACTGGGACCAATTTTGTTTAATATCTTCATAAGTGATATTGCAAAAGGCCTCGATGGTAAGGTTTGTCTTTTTGCTGATGACACAAAGATATGTAACAGGGTTGATGTTCCTGGAGGGAAACGCCAAATGGAAAAGGATTTAGGAAAACTAGAAGAATGGTCAGAACTCTGGCAACTGAAATTTAATGTGGATAAGTGCAAGATAATGCACCTGGGGCGTAAAAACCCAAGGGCAGAATATAGAATATTTGACACAGTCCTGACCTCAGTATCTGAGGAAAGGGATTTAGGAGTAATTATTTCAGAAGACTTAAAGGTGGGAAGACAATGTAATAGAGCAGCACGAAATGCCAGCAGAATGCTTGGATGTATAGGGAGAGGTATAAGCAGTAGAAAGAGAGAAGTGCTTATGCCGCTGTACAGAACACTGGTGAGACCTCACTTGGAGTATTGTGCGCAGTACTGGAGGCCATATCTCCAGAAGGATATAGATACTCTAGAGAGAGTTTAGAGAAGAGCTACTAAACTAGTACATGGATTGCAGGAAAAAACTTACCAGGAAAGGTTAAAGGACCTTAACATGTATAGCTTGGAAGAAAGAAGAGACAGAGGGGATATGATAGAAACTTTTAAATACATAAAGGGAATCAACTCGGTAAAGGAGGAGAGCATATTTAAAAGAAGAAAAACTACCACAAGAGGACACAGTTTTAAATTAGAGGGGCAAAGGTTTAAAAGTAATATGAGGAAGTATTACTTTACTGAGAGAGTAGTGGATGCATGGAATAACCTTCCTGCAGAAGTGGTAGCTGCAAATACAGTGAAGGAGTTTAAGCATGCATGGGATAGGCATAAGGCTATCCTTCATATAAGATAGGGCCAGGGACTATTCATAGGATTCAGATATATTGGGCAGACTAGATGGGCCAAATGGTTCTTATCTGCCGACACATTCTATGTTTCTATGTTTCCCCAGCTTCACAATACGTATCCTAGGCGCGAGTAAAACTATTTTCACATACAACAGCCTGGCCACATGGTACAGGAAGGAAGGAGTTAAAGCGGAGTTCCACCCTGGGAATACATTTTTTAATAGACATACCCCCGGGACAGTCAGGGCTAGTACATTCCACAATGGCTAGCCTCTGATCTGTCCCGGGTTGCACTTACCTTTTAGGAGAAATACTTACCTTGAAAAAGTAGTGTCCAGCGCTGCCATCTCAGGTGAGGGCAGCTTGAAGCCAGCGCGATCCTCTTCTGCGTCCTCTTCCGTCTTCTTCGGTCCCACGATGCACTGCACCGGCCCCGCCGTCACTTCCGGTGCGCACGCGTCATCCCTCCACAGCTTCTGGGCATGCCCAGAAGCTGTTTAGAAGGGAATGACGCGCGCGCACCGGAACTGACGTCGGGGCCGGTGCAGGCGCAATGATTCCTGGGAGCGATGACGTTCAGCTCCCAGGAATCATTGCAAAGCCAGGAAGTGACGACGGGCCGTGGCCGCCGAGGGGAGGAAGAAGGAAGTAAGGTAGGTATATTTTCTTCTATACGAGGTAAGTAAAAAAAAAAAAAATGCGATTATCCATTTGTTTTTCAGGTGACCCGGAGCGAGAAGATGGAGGTAAGTATAAATTTAGGGTGGAACTCTGCTTTAACAAGTGCACGCATGAGGTCCATGCTAAGGGCATGGCAGGATCCCATTTTGTCACTAGGAGTGACGTAACAGAGGTACACTGGACTGATGGAGAGGGCACGGGGACCACAGTGTCCCTCCTAAATGAAACATACATCAGGCAACAGTGTGTACTGCAGCCTTTCTCAACCTTTTCAACACAGAGGAACCCTTGAAATACATTTCTGATCTCGGGGAACCCCTGCTAAAAATTAAACATCTACAACACATGACACATTAGTGTGACAGTCAGTGGGAAGAATGCTCCTTACTCTTGTCATCTTTAGGAAGAATTACCTCCTCACAGATAGCTAAAAGGAACAATGGTGTTTTTCAATATTTGGTTTTAAATTTATAAATATTTAAATATAATCAAAAAAGTTCTTTGGATCGTATGTGAGATATAATCTACGTGTAATCATGGATGAAACATAATAGAGGGATGGACCAGGAGGCAACGGGGAAAATGATGAAATGTAACGTAGACTGCAGTATCTATAATCAACACAAAGCGGTGATCTCGCGTGGAACACACAGACAGGAAGTGATGTCAATACAGACAGGAAGTGATGTAGGGAATAGACAGGAAATGATGTCACTACAGACAGGAAGTGATGTGGGATATAGGAGTATAAATAGGGGGTTCCTGGAAAAAGAGAAGTAGGACGGAAGTAGAGAGGAGACATTGCTGGAACTGGCAGGAGAGAAGGTGATAAGATGTTATTTTATATTGACACCCAGGACCCCCGTCATGTCCGTCCTCTTCCTTCCGTGATGTCTTCTATAGAAAAACAGATATATTCTGCATATACAGAATCATTTATTCAACTGTCCATCCAGAGCCTCTGGTTTATAGATCAGATACATCCTAAATATAGATCCATTTATCCAACTGTCCATCCAGAGCCTCTGGTTTATAGACCAGATATATCCTAAATATAGAACCATTTATCCAACTGTCCATCCAGAGCCTCTGGTTTATAGACCGGATACATCCTAAATATATATCCATTTATCCAGAGCCTCTGGTTTATAGACCTGATACATCCTATATATAGAGCCATTTATGCAACTGTCCATCCAAAACTTCTGGTTTATAGACCAGATACATATTAAATATAGAACCATTTATCCAACGGTCCATCCAGAGCCTATGGTTTATAGACCAGATACATCCTAAATATAGAACCATTTATCCAACTGTCCATCCAGAGCCTCTGGTTTGTAGACCGGATACATCCTAAATATAGATCCATTTATCTAACTGTCCATCCAGAGCCTCTGGTTTATAGACCGGATACATCTTAAATATAGAACTATTTATCTAACTGTCCATCCAGAGCCTCTGGTTTATAGACCAGATACATCCTAAATATAGAACCATTTATCCAACTGTCCATCCAGAGCCTCTGGTTTATAGACCAGATACATCCTAAATTTGGAACCAATTACTGTATACAGCTGTCCATTCAAAGCCCCTTGATTATAGACCAGATGCATCCTAAATGTAGCACCCTCCTAGTCAAGTTGCTAGAGAGGTTTGGGTAAATTTAGTTTTGTTGGCTCCTTTCCCCTGTCTTGTAGTGAAAGTTCTAGAATGTAGTGGGCTGAAAGAGGCATTACCTGGGCCTGAATAATTATGCAGTCTCAACCAAGCCTTGGTAAGAGGTTGCCCAGTAGGTGGCTGAGAGGTTCATAAATAGCCTGGGATTTAGAACAACTGGGCTCATGTCCAGCAGGAGGAGATCCCAGCTTTGAAGGGCTGCTTGCCCTTCTAGGCAAGTCATCTGAAATCTGCAGGAGTCCACCAAGGCCTCAGCTCAGGGTAAGCTGGAGGGCCTGCATTTGGAAAGGAGCTGGAAATAATTTAGGTGAGCCAACAAGGAATCTAGCCTGGAGGCTCACAGTACAGTGTCTGGCTGGTATGTGATTGGATCAGATGTAGGCGGGTTTAAACGGACACATGTTCGTGTACATGCACCACACCATAGAGTAGAGGGTTTGTCTAACAAACTGACAGGTAGAGCCGATCGGTCCGCCCATATGGAAGGAGCCTGGAGGTTTTGGTTAGAGTTATACTTTAAAGGGAATCTGGATTTCTTTCAGTAAGATTAATGAGGGTTTTACGATATTATGAGAACTCACATCATCATCCCTCACAGTTTCTCCACCTCACTGCCTGACAACAGAGGTAACCAGTGCCAAGAAGATTCTAGAAGTCACCAACAAGATCACTGATCTGCTGACAGGAGAGGTGAGCGGTGCTGGGAATTCTGGGACATTATCCAGTAACAGACAAGGGATGTGTCTGGATGGTGACTGTATCATTGTGTGTGTCAGGTTCCTATAAGGTGTCAGGATGTCACTGTCTATTTCTCCATGGAGGAGTGGGAGTATTTAGAAGGACACAAGGATCTCTACAAGGACGTCATGATGGAGAATCAGCCGCCCCTCACATCACCGGGTAAGAGGAGACTTTATTGTAAAGGAGGGAGCAGTACGGAGGATCCACCTAGATCCCCCATCATCTGATAAACACATAGAAACAATGTATTCAGTCAGTGTGTGTGTTTCCTACAGATGGATCCAGTAATGGGAACCCACCAGAGAGATGTCCCCGTCCTCTGTATTCCCGGGATTCCACACAGGAAGGTCACACCATCCCCCACCATGATCAGGTAGATGGGACTGAGCATGTAGACCTTCAAAATGTATTCTAAGCTATAAGAGGACATTCCATGTAATCTCTTGTTTTTTTTTTTAATAAATGTATTTTATCATCTTTGGGGTTTAGGGTGAAGAACTGAAAGACTTCAAAGCTGAGGTTAAAGAAGAAGAAGAGGAAATGTTGGTGGGTGGAGATCAGAAGTCTATGGAGGAAGGTTGTCCTCTGTATTGCCAGAATTCTACATGGGAAGATGCCAAATATACAGATAATGATCAGGTAGATGGCACTGGACAAGAAGAACTTAAAAATAATTCTATGAGAGGACATTCTCCTATGTAATCTCCTATTATTGGCAGCAGTGTTTCCAGATGTTATATTGTCTTATCTCTACAATTTAGAATGAAGAACGGAAAGACATCAAAGTTGAGCATAAAGAAGAAGAAGAAGAGACGTTGGTGAGTGGAGATCAGCAGTCTATGGAGGAGAGAAGTCCACTTTATTCCCAGAATTTAATGGAAAACCACAGTTATAAACAGAATGATCAGGTAGGTGGGACTGGGCAGAAAAATGAATAATTCTATGAGAGGGCATTTTTCATTGTAATCTATTTTTCCTATTTATAAATCTTTGGGGTTTAGGATGGAGAACTAAAAGACATTAAAGTTGAGGTTAAAGAAGAAGAAGAAGAGAAGTTGGTGAGTGGAGATCAGCAGTCTTTGGAGGAGGGGGAGATGATTATGGAAAGTAAACAGGAGGAACCTTCTCTACATATGGATACAAGTAAGTAATAAACAATAAATTCAGAAACCCTTCACATTTTATTTCTACTTCTCAAAGTATAAATCAGGTATTTATTTACATTGTTATATGCATTGATATATATCATATGTCCATTAACTTAAATGTCCTTGTCAGATGAATGTAATTATGTATTTCTTACACTACCAAGTGTTCCCAATATAGTCTACATCATCTCCATTCCTCAATATAACGTCATGTTCCCAACAAATGAGGAGGAGATACTGTACACCATATGAAAGGTCCATCTCTGTTCCTCAATATAACGTCATGTTCCCAACAAATGAGGAGGAGATACTGTACACCATATGAAAGATCCATCTCCATTCCTCAATATAACATCATGTTCCCAACAAATGAGTTGGAGATTAGGGTTGATCGAACTTTTCAAAAGTTCGGTTCGACCAGAACACCTGAACTTCCCGAAAGTTCGGCCCGGATTTCAGAACCCCATTGAAATCAATGGGACCCGAACTTCGGTAATCAAAAAACACAATTTTGAAGCCCTAAAACCCAATAAATGCCCCTAAAAAGTGCCTAGGGTTCTGAGTCATGCCCCAGGGACTATTAATCGCACACAAAAAAGTTCTTAAAAATTGTCATTTTTGATAGAGAGCCAATTATTGAAAAAATTATTGAAAAAAAAAAAAATGAGATTTCTTTGGATTTAGTGTCTGGGGGGTCTAAAAAGTGTACCTGTGAAGTCTCAGCTCTGTAGCATGTCCAGAACCAGAACAAAAAAGTTAGTTTGTATTAGAATTAATATAGAATAGGTTAGTGGCTTTGCTGCTTTTACAACCGGCTTTTTGTTGCAGGTGTTTATTGGGCTTTTTTGTGGACGTGTTTGGAGGCAGGCATGACATCTGAACTTCTGTGTAGGGGTATATATATACACACACACACACATGTATGTATATATACACATACACATATATAGGTGTGAAAGTAGCAGAACCCTATGTTTGCGCTAATTAAATAATTAGGCATATGTCTCCGCTCCTATCACACCTATATATGTGTATGTGTATAAATACATATAAGTGTGTGTGTGTATATATACCCCTATACAGAAGTTCAGATGTTATGCCTGCCTCCAAAGACCCCCAAAAAATGCCCAAAAAAAACGCCTGCTACAACACACCTGGACGTTTTTGTAGCAGGCGTTTTTTTGGGCATTTTTTTGGGCGTCTTTGGAGGCAGGCATAACATCAGAACTTCTGTATAGGGGTATATACACACACACACATGTATGTATATATACACATATATAGGTGTGAAAGTAGCAGAACCCTATGCCTGCGCTAATTAAATAATTAAAAGGCATAGGTCTCCGCTCCTATCACACCTATATGTGTGTATGTGTATAAATACATATAAGTGTGTGTGTATATATACCCCTATACAGAAGTTCAGATGTTATGCCTGCCTCCAAAGACCCCCAAAAAAATTCCCAAAAAAACGCCTGCTACAAAAATGCCCAGGTGTGTTGTTGCAAGCGTTTTTTTTGGGCATTTTTGGGGGGTCTTTGGAGGCAGGCAAAACATCTGAAATTCTGTATAGGGGTATATATACACACACACTTATATGTATTTATACACATATATAGGTGTTATTGCAGAGAAGCCATATGCCTGTTAATTATTTCATTAGCGCAAGCATAGGGTTCTGCTACTTTCACACCTATTTATGTGTATGTGTATATATACATACATGTGTGTGTGTATATATGTATATATATGTATACATATATATATATATATATATATATATATATATATATATATATATATACATCTACACAGAAGTTCTGATGTTATGCCTGCCTCCAAACACGTCCACAAAAAAGCCCAATAAAACGCCTGCAAAAAAAAGCCGGGTGTGACAGGGGCGAAGCCACCATCATGTTCTATAGCAATTCTAAGCGAAACAATCTTTTCTCTATAGTGGTCACCCTGTCATGGAAGGGTTTGGTCACCCTGCCATAGCAGTCAGAGTTAGTTAACCCTACACTACACTACGGTCCCCTGACACTTAACACTTTCCCTACAGAAACTAGGTTATTAAATCTAACTATAGTGGAAAATAGTACCCTAACTACACTAGATATCCCTTTCCTCACTCTAATAATTGCTAAATGACACTTTGAAGCAGAAGTAACAGAACTGCTTCCACTCACTTCCATGTCCCTGTATTACAATGCTAGAGATTTGGCGGGGCTATCTTATATACTGGGGGGCATATTTACTACTGATTGGCCTCTGGACCCCTTAGTCACTCCAATCACATTCCTAGCATCCTCCTGCCCCCTCAATTGGCTTTTACTGATGGTTCTGGTCCAATCACAGGCTTTTAAAGCCCAGTTCCTGTCCCATTGCATTTTGGTCGGTTCTGGTTGCCGAATTCCGAACGTTTTCAGCAAAAAGTTCGGAATTCAGCCGAACAGTCAATGTTCGGGTCGAACCGATGGTCGACCCGAACCGTTTGATCATCCCTATTGGAGTTACTGTACACCATATGAAAGGTCCATCTCCATTCCTAAATATAACGTCATGTTCCCAACAAATGAGCAGATACTGTACACCATATGAAAGGTCCATCTCCATTCCTCAATATAACGTCATGTTCCCCACAAATGAGGAGGAGATACTGTACACCATATGAAAGGTCTATCTCCATTCCTCAATATAACGTCATGTTCCCAACAAATGAGGAGGAGATACTGTACACCATATGAAAGGTCCATCTCCATTCCTCAATATAACGTCATGTTCCTACAAATGAGGAGGAGATACTGTACACCATATGAAAGGTCCATCTCCATTCCTCAATATAACGTCATGTTCCCCACAAATGAGGAGGAGATACTGTACACCATATGAAAGGTCCATCTCCATTTCTCAATATAACGTCATGTTCCCGATAAATGAGGAGGAGATACAGATCTATCAAACATTCACCAGACCTGTGCAAAAGAAATCATGAAATATCAAAAAAGTTCCAATATTTCGTAGAACGAAAAAAGTCATATGGATGTACTGTAATGAATTCCACATCCATTGACATAACTGCGCATATATAGTATACAAAAAAGTGTCGAAAAACAAAGAGGACAAAAAAAGTGATCCAAAAAAATCTCTAAATTGTGTAGAATTACAAGTGTAGAAACACTCCCCGATCTTGGGGCATTTAAATTGTTTTTTTTCAGTGTATGAAATATTGGTTGTTTTTTTTTAACCACAACTGTTGTACACTATATAAATGATATATCCCTGTTATGGCTTTTAGGAATATATGGAAAAAAGTCCCACTCTTCACCATCACCTTGTTGTCAATGCACAAATACTGTGGTGTTTACCCGTGTGGTTTGGGTGTTTGATATCATTGATCTGGTTTTTATTTGTAATGTTCTGTAATAATTGCACCAAATTCAATGCCAGAGCTGTGGGAACGTTTTGAAAGCTCTACATAGATCTATGACTTCTGAATACAAGATGTATGAGAACAGATATGACGTATATTAAATATTGCTTTCCAGCAGATGGACCGTGTTTCTGGAACATATATACATCGGAGGGACGTCTTATTATATCTCCAGATTGTAAGGCAGAAAATACTGACGTTTCACAAAATTCTCCGAAAGTGAACTCTGGTTGGTTGGCTAGATCAACAGATCCTTCTAATCCTGAGGAATCTTCTAAGAAATCCCATACTATGACTTCAGATGTCCATCTAAGATTAATGGGTCCTTCTAATCCTGGGGAACCTTCTGAGAAATCCCATACTATGACTTCAGATGTCCATCTAAGATCAATGGGTCCTTCTAATCCCGAGGACCCTTCTGATAAATCTCATACTATGACTTCAGATGTCCATCTAAGATCAATGGGTCCTTCTAATCCCGAGGAACCTTCTGAGAAATCTCATACTATGACTTCGGATTTCCATCTAAGATCAATGGGTCCTTCTAATCCCGAGGAACCTTCTGAGAAATCTCATACTATGACTTCAGATGTCCATCTAAGATCAATGGGTCCTTCTAATCCCAAGGAACCTTCTGATAAATCCCATACTTTGACTTCAGATGTCCATCTAAGATCAATGGGTCCTTCTAATCCCAAGGAACCTTCTGATAAATCCCATACTATGACTTCAGATGTCCATCTAAGATCAATGGATCCTTCTAATCCCGAGGAACCTTCTGAGAAATCTCATACTATGACTTCAGATGTCCATCTAAGATCAATGGGTCCTTCTAATCCCGAGGACCCTTCTGATAAATCTCATACTATGACTTCAGATGTCCATCTAAGATCAATGGGTCCTTCTAATCCCGAGGAACCTTCTGAGAAATCTCATACTATGACTTCGGATTTCCATCTAAGATCAATGGGTCCTTCTAATCCCGAGGAACCTTCTGAGAAATCTCATACTATGACTTCAGATGTCCATCTAAGATCAATGGGTCCTTCTAATCCTGGGAAATCTTCTGATAATTCCCATACTATGACTCCAGATGTCCATCTAAGTTCTCACAAGGCTGACAGATCACCAGATCCACCCAATCCCCAGAAATCTTCTTTAAGCCATGACAGGGTTCACACAGTAGAGAGTTCATTGTCATGTTCAAAGTGCGGGAAATATTTTGCTGAAAACAAAGAGCTTTTTACCCATCAGACAATTCACACGGGTGAACGTCCTTATTTATGTTCAGAGTGTGGGAAATGTTTCACTTTTAAAGAAGTACCTATTGAACACCAGAGAATTCACACAGGTGAACGTCCTTTCCGTTGTTCTAAGTGTGGCAAATGTTTCCTTAGAAAAGGACATCTTATTGAACACCAAAAAATTCACACAGATAAGCGTCGTTTCCCTTGTTCAGAGTGCGGGAAATCTTTCACTCGGAAGGAAAACCTTGTTAGACACCAGAAAGGTCACATGGGTGAGCAACCTTATTCATGTTCAGAGTGCGGGAAATGTTACAGTGTGAAAGGACAACTTATTGCACATCAGAGAATTCACACAGGTGAGCGTCCATTTTCATGTCCAGACTGCGGGAAATGTTTCATTCGGAAATCAACGCTGGTTTCCCATCAAAGTATTCACACAGGTGAACGTCCTCATTCATGTTCAGAGTGCGGGAAATCTTTCAGTGAAAAGACTGTCCTACGTAGACATCAGAGAGTTCACACTGGTGAGCGTCCCTATTCATGTTCAGAGTGCGGGAAATGTTTCACTCAGAAAGGAGACCTTGATCAACACCAGAGAATTCACACTGGTGAGCACCCTTATTTGTGTTCAGAGTGCGGGAAATCTTTCAATCGGAAGGAAAATCTTCTTAGACACCAGAAAGTTCACATGGGTGAGCAACCTTATTCATGTTCAGAGTGTGGGAAATGTTACAGTGAGAAAGGACAACTTATTGCACACCAGAGAATTCACACAGGTGAGCGTCCATTTTCATGTCCAGACAGCGGGAAATGTTTCATTCGGAAATCAGCGCTGGTTTCCCATCAAAGTATTCACACAGGTGAACGTCCTCATTCATGTTCAGAGTGCGGGAAATCTTTCAGTGAAAAGACTGCCCTACGTAGACATCAGAGAATTCACACTGGTGAGCGCACCTATTTATGTTCAGAGTGCGGGAAATGTTTCACTAAGAAAGGAGACCTTGATCAACACCAGAGAGTTCACACGGGTGAGCGTAGTTATTTATGCTCAGTGTGCGGGAAATCTTTCAATCGGAAGGATTATCTTCTTAGACACCAGAAAGTTCACATGGGTAAGCAACCTTATTCATGTTCAGGGTGTGGGAAATCTTTCACTCAGAAGAAAAACCTTGTTAGACACCAGAAAGGTCACACGGGTGAGCAACCTTATTCATGTTCAGAGTGTGGGAAATGTTTCAGTGAGAAAGGAGAACTTATTGCACACCAGAGAATTCACACAGGTGAGCGTCCATTTTCATGTCCAGACTGCGGGAAATGTTTCATTCGGAAATCAACGCTGGTTACCCATCAAAGAATTCACACAGGTGAACGTCCTCATTCATGTTCAGAGTGCGGGAAATCTTTTAGTGAAAAGACTGCCCTATGTAGACATCAGAGAATTCACACTGGTGAGCGTCCCTATTTATGTTCAGAGTGCGGGAAATGTTTCAGTGGCAAACGAGAACTTACTAAACACCAGAAAATTCACACGGGCGAGCGTCCTTTCCCTTGTTCAGAGTGCGGGAAATCTTTTAGTGAAAAGACTGCCCTATGTAGACATCAGAGAATTCACACTGGTGAGCGTCCCTATTTATGTTCAGAGTGCGGAAAATGTTTCAGTGGCAAACGAGAACTTACTAAACACCAGGAAATTCACACGGGCGAGCGTCCTTTCCCTTGTTCAGAGTGCGGGAAATGTTTCAGTCTCAAAACACAACTTAATGTACACCTGAGAATTCACACGGGTGAGCGTCCTTTCCCTTGTACAGAGTGCGGGAAATGTTTCAGTCTCAAAACACGACTTAATGTACACCTGAGAATTCACACAGGTGAGCGTCCTTTCCCTTGTTCAGAGTGCGGGAAATCTTTCACCACAAAGGGATCACTTTTTAAACACCAGAGAGTTCACAAGAGTGCGTGCCTTTATTCATGTACTGAGAGCGGGAAATCTTTCATTGCAAAAGGAGCACTTTTTAAACACCAGAGAGTTCACATAGGTGAGCATCTTTATTCATGTTCAGAGTGCGGGAAAAGTTTCATAGAGAAAGGACAACTTATTGTACACCAGCGAAGTCACACAGCTGAGCGTCCATTTTCATGTCCAGACTGCCAGAAATGTTTCACTAAGAAATCATCCCTGGTTTCCCATCAAAAAATTCACACGGGTGATCGTCCTCATTCATGTTCAGAGTGCGGGAAATCTTTCATAGAAAAGAAAGACCTTCGTAGACATCAGAGAGTTCACACGGGCGATCGTCCTCATTTATGTTCAGAGTGCGGGAAATCTTTCACTCAGAAAGGAGACCTTAATCAACATCAGAGAACTCATACAGGTGAGCGTCCTTATTCATGTTTAGAGTGCGGGAAATCTTTCACTCGGAAACAACACCTTGTTAGACACCCGTGTATTCTCACGGGTGAACGTCCTTATTCATGTTCAGAGTGAGGGAAACCTTTCAATGAAAAGAGTGATATGTCAGTAGAGTAGATGTCAGACAATAAACACCGCTGAGAGTCCTTATTTATGAGTGTGGGAAATGTTTCAATCGCAAAAAATAACTTCTTGTGCACCAGGAACTTCATGCCATTAAACGTCCTTTTCCTTGATGAGTGTGGGAAATGTTTTCTTAAAAAAGGAAAAAACTTATTAAACATCAGACAATATACACAGGGAAACTCCCTTATTCATGTTTAGTGTGGATGGTGGGAGGAGAGCTGTCGGAGAATGTAGTGTGGATGGTGGAGGAGAGCTGTCGGAGAATGTAGTGTGGATGGTGGAGGAGAGCTGTCGGAGAATTAGTGTGGATGGTGGAGGAGAGCTGTCGGAGAATGTAGTGTGGATGGTGGTGGGAGGAGAGCTGTCGGAGAATGTAGTGTGGATGGTGGAGGAGAGCTGTCGGAGAATGTAGTGTGGATGGTGGAGGAGAGCTGTCGGAGAATTAGTGTGGATGGTGGAGGAGAGCTGTAGGAGAATGTAGTGTGCATAGTGGGGTGGAGATATTAGAGAATGTAGTGTGGATGGTGGAGGAGAGCTGACGGAGAATGTAGTGTGGATGGTGGAGGAGAGCTGTTGGAGAATGTAGTGTGGATGGTGGAGGAGAGCTGTCGGAGAATTAGTGTGGATGGTGGAGGAGAGCTGTAGGAGAATGTAGTGTAGATGGTGAGAGGAGAGCTGTCGGGGAATGTAGTGTGCATAGTGGGGTGGAGATATTAGAGAATGTAGTGTGGATGGTGGAGGAGAGCTGACGGAGAATGTAGTGTGGATGGTGGAGGAGAGCTGTCGGAGAATGTATTGTGGATGGTGGAGGAGAGCTGTCGGAGAATTAGTGTGGATGGTGGGAGGAGAGCTGTCGGAGAATGAAGTGTGGATGGTGGAGGAGAGCTGTCGGAGAATTAGTGTGGATGGTGGGAGAAGAGCTGTCGGAGAATGTAGTGTGGATGGTGGAGGAGAGCTGTCGGAGAATGTAGTGTAGATGGTGAGAGGAGAGCTGTCGGGGAATGTAGTGTGAATGGAAGAGGAGAGCTGTCGGAGAATGTAGTGTGGATGGTGGAGGAGAGCTGTTGGAGAATGTAGTGTGGATGGTGGAGGAGAGCTGTCGGAGAATGTAGTGTGGATGGTGGAGGAGAGCTGTCGGAAAATGTAGTGTGGATGGTGGGGGAGAGTTGTCGGAGAATGTAGTGTGGATGGTGGAGGAGAGCTGTCGGAGAATGTAGTGTGGATGGTGTAGGAGAGCTGTCGGAGAATGTAGTGTGGATGGTGGGGGAGAGCTGTCGGAAAATGTAGTGTGGATGGTGGAGGAGAGCTGAGGGAGAATGTAGTGTGGATGGTGGAGGAGAGCTGTCAGAGAATGTAGTGTGGATGGTGGAGGAGAGCTGTCGGAGAATGTAGTGTGGAAGGTGGAGGAGAGCTGTCGGAGAATGTAGTGTGGATGGTGGGAGGAGAGCTGTCGGAGAATGTAGTGTGGATGGTGGAGGAGAGCTGTCGGAGAATGTAGTGTGGATGGTGGGAGGAGAGCTGTCGGAGAATGTAGTGTGGATGGTGGAGGAGAGCTGTCGGAGAATGTAGTGTGGATGGTGGAGGAGAGCTGTCGGAGAATGTAGTGTAGATGGTGGGAGGAGAGCTGTCAGAGAATGTAGTGTGGATGGTGGGGGAGAGTTGTCGGAGAATGTAGTGTGGATGGTGTAGGAGAGCTGTCGGGGAATGTAGTGTGGATGGTGGAGGAAAGCTGTCGGAGAATGTAGTGTGGATGGTGGGAGGAGAGCTGTCGGAGAATGTAGTGTGGATGGTGTAGGAGAGCTGTCGGAGAATGTAGTGTGGATGGTGGGAGGAGAGCTGTCGGAGAATGTAGTGTGGATGGTGGAGGAGAGCTGTCGGAGAATGTAGTGTGGATGGTGGGAGGAGAGCTGTCGGAGAATGTAGTGTGGATGGTGGAGGAGAGTTGTCGGAGAATGTAGTGTGGATGGTGGAGGAGAGCTGTCGGAGAATGAAGTGTGGATGGTGGGGGAGAGCTGTCGGAAAATGTAGTGTGGATGGTGGAGGAGAGCTGAGGGAGAATGTAGTGTAGATGGTGGAGGAGAGCTGTCGGAGAATGTAGTGTGGATGGTGTAGGAGAGCTGTCGGAGAATGTAGTGTGGATGGTGGGAGGAGAGCTGTCGGAGAATGTAGTGTGGATGGTGGAGGAGAGCTGTCGGAGAATGTAGTGTGGATGGTGGGAGGAGAGCTGTCGGAGAATGTAGTGTGGATGGTGGAGGAGAGTTGTCGGAGAATGTAGTGTGGATGGTGGAGGAGAGCTGTCGGAGAATGAAGTGTGGATGGTGGGGGAGAGCTGTCGGAAAATGTAGTGTGGATGGTGGAGGAGAGCTGAGGGAGAATGTAGTGTAGATGGTGGAGGAGAGCTGTCGGAGAATGTAGTGTGGATGGTGGAGGAAAGCTGTCGGAGAATGTAGTGTGGATGGTGGGAGGAGAGCTGTCGGAGAATGTAGTGTGGATGGTGGGGGGAGAGCTGTCGGAGAATGTAGTGTGGATGGTGGGAGGAGAGCTGTCGGAGAATGTAGTGCGGATGGTGGAGGAGAGCTGAGGGAGAATGTAGTGTGAATGGTGGAGAGCTGTCAGAAAATGTAGTGTGGATGGTGGAGGAGAGCTGCAGGAGATCCTAGCATGGAGTGTAAATGAGATGGGCAACTGCAGAAGAGACTGGATCTGAAAAGTTCTACATATCAATTCCTAATATAGTCATTCCTGGTGGTAGAATCCTCTTGCAGTGAAAGTGGAAGTGAAAGTTCCAATCTGTGATATAAATCTGTGCCGTGATCAGCTAGTCAGGGCTGAGGACTCCGATGTGGGCTCTACTCTGTACACTGAGCACCTACAGAAATCAAGGGCGGAATCCCTGATGAGAAGACTAAAGTTTTGATACCTTATGATAAAAATAGGAAGATTGGTTACTTTATTTCATTGATAATCTTAGAAAAATAATTAGAATAATAATTTACAATAACGCTAGATGTATATTTGGTGAAAATGGGATGTGACGGATATTTTAACAAATGAGTCTTATGTATACTGCTAATCATTTTATAGCATCTCTGACACAGGCGTTTACCCCTTGAGGGCCGTTTTTGCCCCATTCATGTAATTTGGGACACAGCCACTGCTCCCAATTTGACAGCCATGTAAGTGCGGTCGCTCAGCCACAAACGCACCCTGTCTGCATTTGGGGACTCATGTGCCTGTCAAATTGGGAGCAGCCTCTGCGTCTCAACTGACATGAATTAGACTGCTTGTATGGGGAGCACAGAACATCTGTTCAGCCCCATCGGGGTAAACACAACTTTCGCACAGGCTTACGCTTAAGTACCCCCATGTGAACGAGGCCTTATATTTAATCACTTACCGACCGCCCGCCGCCTATATACTGTGTCAAAATGGCGCTATTGCGCGAAACTACGTACCTGTACGCGTTTCGTTCAATAGCCACTAGATGGCACTATCGCGCTCCTGGAGGCACCATCGCGCCATTACTGGCTGGCAGGGACGTCAAACAACGGATCCGGCAGACCCGATGTCCGCCAGCTACCCCGGGAGAGGCACAACAGCGATCTGTCTATGTAAACAAGACAAACCACCGTTTTGCAAGAGGACAAGATGGAGATCTTGTGTTCCTGCTAAGTAGGAAACTGGATATCTGTCTTCCACCAATCAGTGTAATAACCCCCCCACTGTTAGTAAGCACCCCCTAGGGACGCGCCTAACCCTTTAACCACTTCTAGACCGGAAGATTTTCCCTCTTAATGACCAGGCCATATTTTGTGATACGGCACTGCGTTATTTTAACAGACAATTGCGCGGTCGTGCGAACAAAACTGAAGTCCTTTTTTTCCCACAAACAGAGCTTTCTTTTGGTGGTATTTGATCACCAGTGCGATTTTTATTTTTTGCGCTATAAACAAAAAAAGAGCGACAATTCTGAAAAAAAAAAAAAACAATATTTTTCACATTCTGCAATACGATATTCTAAAAAAAAAAAAAATTAAATTCTAAATTTTTTAACACCATTTTTAGGCCAATTTGTTTTCTGCTACATATTTTTGGTAAAAAAAAAAAAACGCAATAAGCGTATTTTGATTGTTTTGGGCAAAAGTTTTCGCGTCTACTAACTAATAGGAAAGGTATTTGTAATTTTTATTGTTTTTTTTTTTTTTTTACGAGTATTGGTGGCGATCTTCGATCTTTAGCGGGACTGTGACAGAACGGACCCCTAAAAATATTGCATCGTTTGGTTTGCGCAAACGTTATATCGTTTACAATCATTATTGCAATTTTTTTTTTTACCAAAAATAGGTAGCAGAATACATATCCTAAAACTGATGAAAAAATTAGATTTTTTTACATTTTTTATTGGTTGCGTTTTATAGCAGAAAGTAAAAATTTTTTATTTTTTTCAAAATTGTCGCTCTTTTTTCTTTTGTTCATAGCGTTAAAAATAAGAATCGCAGAGGTGATCAAATACCACCAAAATAAAGCTCTATTTGTGGGGAAAAAAAGGACATCGATTGTATTTGCGTACAACGTTGCACGACCGCGCAATTGTCCGTTAAAATATCACAGTGCCGAATCGCAAAAAATGGCCTGGTCATTAAGGGGACAAATCCTTCCGGTCCAGGAGTGGTTAAATAATTACTAAGCTTATTGTTTTGATCATCAGTTTTCATTCTGTTTTTCATTCTTTTGTTTTTTTTTTACGTAATTTTAATATTAAAATGCTGTCAAACTGTTGTTTTTTGTCTTAAATATAATCTGTGTGTGATAATAAAAAAAAAAATGAGTCCATTGTCTATTGATAATGATAATATTCCTATAAAAAAAGAGATACAAGAAGTAAAAATGGAGGTCACATTTCCCCCGTAGTTGCAGGTTTACATAAATGTTCCCAGGGCTCAGGAGTATATCCTATACAGCCCAGGGTACAGAGTGCGGTGGTCAGGAGTATATCATATACAGCCCAGGGTACAGAGTGCGGTGGTCAGGAGTATATCATATACGGCCCAGGGTACAGAGTGCAGTGGCCAGGAGTATATCATATACGGCCCAGAGTGTAGTGGTCAGGAGTATATCATATACGACCCAGGGTACAGAGTGCAGAGGTCAGGAATATATCATATACGGCCCGAGTGCAGGGGTCAGGAGTATATCATATACGGCCCGAGTGCAGGGGTCAGGAGTATATCATATACAGCCCAGGGTACAGAGTGCAGAGGCCAGGAGTATATCATATATGGCCCAGGGTACAGAGTGCAGTAATCAGGTGTTTACCATATACATCTCAGTGTACATAGTGCATGCCCACCCCCTCCTGTACCATATCATCCACATGCCATTGACATGGGCGAGTGCCTTGCCAGGGTAGACTACCCTGGGGCACAAATCTTTATCTCCATGTTGATTTGGACAAGGACCTCTTTTCCACAACTCTGACTGGTGGTCCTGTGGGCAGGGGGACTTATTGGAACCTGGAAGCCCCGTTTAACAAAAAGGGGGTCCCCAACCCCCCCCCCCCCACACACACACACACACACACACATACATGAATGAGTATGGGGTACATAGTACATAATTGTTCCACTATCTGAATTATAGATCTCTAAGCTGGCATCAGCTGCATAAAAAGGGGTGGGATAGTGGTGACATCATTGCCCAATATACCCATTGGCCATGTTTGGGCAATGATTTCAGTGCCATCCCCACCTGTTCTACAATTATGCTGTTCATGCAGTGACATACCTCCTTAGACCCAGTCTGTCCAGACAGTATGGTCACCTGCTGACTTGGCACCATCCACAGGCACCTTAAAGTGGAGTTCCACCCTAAATTTATACTTACCTCCATCTTCTCGCTCCGGGTCCCCTGAAAAACAAATGGATAATTGCATTTTTTTTTTTTTACTTACCTCGTAAAGAAGTAAATATACTTACCTTACTTCCTTCTTCCTCCCTCTGTGGCCACGGCCCATCGTCACTTCCTGGATTTGCAATGATTCCTGGGAGCTCAACATCATCGCTCCCAGGAATCATTGCGCCTGCACTGGCCCGGACGTCAGTTCCGGCGCGCGCGCGTCATTCCCTTCTAAACAGCTTCTGGGCATGCCCAGAAGCTGTGGAGGGATGACGCGCGCGCACCGGAAGTGACGTCGGGGCCGGTGCAGTGCATCGTGGGACCGAAGAAGACGGAAGAGGACGCCGAAGAGGATCGCTCTGGCTTCAAGCTGCCCACACCTGAGATGGCAGCGCTGGAGAATACTTTTTCAAGGTAAGTATTTCTCCTAAAAGGTAAGTGCAACCCAGGACAGATCAGAGGCTAGCCATTGTGGAATGTACTAGCCCTGACTGTCCCGGGGGTATTTTTTTAAAAAATTTTATTCCCAGGGTGGAACTCCGCTTTAACTCTTCAATAAGACACTGAAGGTGAATCCAACGCAATATTACTTCAGACAATTGCAGTACAGAGAATGTTCTTCCAGTCTTTTGAAGAGTGAGAAGACAAAGAATTTTTTAAGCCCTGTCTCTATGAAAAATGATCACTGATTGAGAGAACCTCGAAGAAGAGGAGGGGCTAGCTAGGACTAATCTAACTAGCTCTAAACAGGAGGGCAAGATAGAGAAAGATACCAATTCACATTAGTAAACAAGTTGCAGTGGCCCAATATTGCCACTAGAGTAAGAAGACAATGACTTTCCTAAGCCTGTCTCTGTGAAAAACTAACATTGACTGAGTAGACATGGAAGAAGATGGGAGGGTCTAGCTAGAACTAAACTAACTCTAAACAGGAGGTGAGTGGGTGCACTGGCCATATATGACCATTTAATTTGCCCATTTGATGAACTGTAAACGGCTTGGGTTCGGTTCGAACATATGGTCAACCCAAACCTTAACTCATCCCCACTGAGGAACAGAAACTGTTCATTTCTCAAAGAACTCCAAGAAACCTTTGGAGGAACCCTGGCTGAGAAAGGCTGGACTAGGCAGTAATATATTTCTATCCCCCTTGGTGGGAGTGGAGATGAGACCACAAAGCCATAGTCACACTACGAGATGTTTCCCTGGGATGCAGTTCTTCTGAGCTCCACAAGGTGTTGATCTCACTTCTACCCAAACAAAAAGTCTCTATGGAAGACGGAGTGATGTCAGCTACAGAAAGGAAGTTCCGGGTC
Organism: Pelophylax lessonae; assembly: GCF_965119305.1. Lineage (NCBI taxonomy): Eukaryota > Metazoa > Chordata > Amphibia > Anura > Ranidae > Pelophylax > Pelophylax lessonae. Next base: position 262,272,526 of record NC_138776.1, on the reverse strand, counting down.
AGAGGTGAGCCAGGAGGAAGTAGAGAGGAGACATTGCTGGAACTGGCAGCAGAAGAGGTAATTCTTATTATTATACAGGATTTATATAGCGCCAACAGTTTGCGCAGCGCTTAACAAAATGAAGGCAGACATTACAGTTACAATACAATTTGAAACAAAAGGAATCAGAGGGCCCTGCTCGTTAGAGCTTACAATCTAAAAGGGAGGGTCAATTGATACAAAAGGCAATATAAAAGGGAGTATCGATTTTGTTTTAATTTTACACCCAGTAACCCCCCCCCGTCATGTTCCGTCCTCTTCCTCCATAGTCACTGTGACGTCTTATCTCCGGCAGATGATGATACACACATATATAGTGTGGAAACATAGATAAACCCCTTCAGGGTCAGATCTTTTCCCCACATACGGGGCCGAAACCTTCTCTTCATTTTGAACTTAAATTCTAGTAATATGGTTCTGAGAGGCTGTGAGGGGGTAATAGGGCTAAAGACTTCGGTGGCCTATGAGATGATGCCTATTCTGAAAGACTCCGAGAGGTCAGTCAGGCTTCGGGGCTCTGAGGGAAGAAAGAGGGTTTAGGGCTCAGGGGTCCTCCAAGGTTTGGGAGGGAGGCTTTTGGTCTACGATGGTCCTCCTACCTGCACTTCTCAGACCCATTTACAAAACCCGTGCCAGTAAATGAAGGCAGGCTTCACATTTTTCCCCTATTACTGGCCAAGTAATATGTTCCAGGATACCCAAATGGAATTAAGAAGAAAAGTCATTCACCCTGGCTACACACTCGTTGTTAGAGGATCTGTTTGATCAGATTCGCTTAGCAGGCCCGTGTTGTGGGTCTGAGGGAGCCGTCTAATACCTTCCCATGACATAGACTGTGTCAGAGCCTGGTATCGGAATTCACAACACCGGGAACTCACCGCCACTCTGTACAAGGTCCTGGATACTACAATATACTAAGAGAACAAACCCCTCCCCCCTGCTGTCCTCCTCCTACCCACTCTAGGCTGCCATTGGAGGGATGAGAACAAACTCCTCCCCCCAGCTCTCTACCAATAGCATCCTCTTGCTCTCCAATCCAATCCCTTCTCTTACTGCAGAGAGTGACAGTGATATCACTCCTATCAGTAAGCAGGCTGCTGGAGATTGGAGCCTTGCAGTCGGAGTGTTGCCAAAAGTCAGCAAGTTCCCTTTCCTGGACATCATGGTGACCCTACATCGACCTCACAGCACTGCCTCAGAACAAAACAAGAAGACAGAAGAAGGGTCGTATTTATCATTCCTTGTCTGCAGATCTAAAACGAATCAAAACCAGTTCAGAAACAAAAACAAACCCAACAGAGAAAAGGGAATTTCTAAACTGGTGAGCCAAGAGGGTCCCAGGACCTCAACAATGTAACAAACATTAAATTGCTCAAACTAATGGCGCTTTTCCACTGTATAGAACCGAACGGTTCGGCTCGCTTTTGTGCATTAACACTGCATTGTACCGCATGGTACGGTGTTGGTATGGTACGGCGGCACTTTTCCACTACATGGAACTGAACGGTACGGCTCGCTTAAACAGTACCACCTCAGTTGTGGTTCCAAGAGAGCCGTACCGGTACCATATCCCACAATCCATTGCATGCAGCCTTGACTGTTTGTCACTACTAGCCACTGATTGGTCAGAGAATCATTGTTATCCCACCCATTTACTTTATTACTACTTTAGTGGAAAAGCAAACCGTACCGAACTGTTCCAACACCGTACCATGCAGTGGAAAACCAAACCGGGCCAAGTGGAGCCGAGCCGGTACTTGCAGTGGAAAAGTGCCATAAATGGGTTTTACATGGGGGCAGTAGTTCTTAAATGTACAACCCTCCCAAACCCCCCCCCCCCCATCCTATAATGGTGTGACCAATACCATCCAAATAATTCTTACTTTCATTTCCCAAAGTTATCCGTCTACAAGGAGACCTGTATAGATCAAATGACGGCACCAATGAGGATGGAGGAGGACCGGTGTCACATGACTGAGAAGATCCTAAATCTCACCCTGGAGATCATCTACCTGCTGACCGGAGAGGTGAGGAGGATTCTGGGAGGTCACATGTCATCACTCTTATCTCTAATAATAAAACACAGAACTGACCGGAGAGGTGAGGAGGATTCTGGGATTCTAACTTGATATTCCTATTGGTTCTCATATACAGAGTTTTCCTTTTCCGAAGTCAGATGACCATATGACCATCAGAGTGCCGCCATGTGACTCCCTAAAACCCGGGAGACCCAAGATGCAGAAGATTTTAGAAGTCACCAAGAAGATGATGGAGCTGCTGACAGGAGAGGTGAGCAATGAGAATTCTGGGACATTATCCAGTAACAGACAAGGGATGTGTCTGGATGGTGACTGTTTCATTGTGTGTGTCAGGTTCCTATAAGGTGTCAGGATGTCACTGTCTATTTCTCCATGGAGGACTGGGAGTATTTAGAAGGACACAAGGATCTCTACAAGGACGTCATGATGGAGAATCAGCCGCCCCTCACATCACCGGGTAAGAGGAGACTTTATTGTAAAGGAGAGAGCAGTACGGAGGGTCCAACTAGATCCGCCATCATCTGATAAACACATAGAAACAATGTATTCAGTCAGTGTGTGTGTTTCCTACAGATGGATCCAGTAATGGGAACCCACCAGAGAGATGTCCCCGTACTCTGTATTCCCGGGATTCCACACAGGAAGATCACACCATCCCCCACCATCATCAGGTAGGTGGGACTGAGCAACTAAAACAGAATTCTTAGCTATGAAAGGACATTCTTCTACGTAATCTCTTGTTCCTTCTTACACATATATTCTATCATCTTTGGGATTTAGGATGAAGAACTGAAAGACATCAAAGCTGAGATTAAAGAGAAAGAAGAAGAGATGTTGGTGAATGGAGCTCAGCAGTTTATGGAAGGGGGAGGTCCTCTGTATTCCCGCGATTTCACACAGGAAGATCACACCTTCCTTTACCATTACAAGGTTGGTTCAATGGAACATCTGGGATATGGACTTGTGAGACGATGTGTGGATCTTTTCTATACAGTGCCTTGCGAAAGTATTCGGCCCCCTTGGACTTTTCGACCTTTTGCCACATTTCAGGCTTCAAACATAAAGATATAAAACTGTAATTTTTTGTGAAGAATCAACAACAAGTGGGACACAATCATGAAGTGGAACGAAATTTATTGGATATTTAAAACTTTTTTAACAAATAAAAAACTGAAAATTTGGGCGTGCAAAATTATTCAGCCCCCTTAAGTTAATACTTTGTAGTGCCACCTTTTGCTGCGATTACAGCTGTAAGTCGCTTGGGGTATGTCTCTATCAGTTTTGCACATCGAGAGACTGAAATTTTTGCCCATTCCTCCTTGTAAAACAGCTCGAGCTCAGTGTGGTTGGATGGAGAGCGTTTGTGAACAGCAGTTTTCAGTTCTTTCCACAGATTCTCGATTGGATTCAGTTCTGGACTTTGACTTGGCCATTCTAACACCTGGATATGTTTATTTGTGAACCATTCCATTGTAGATTTTGCTTTATGTTTTGGATCATTGTCTTGTTGGAAGACAAATCTCCGTCCCAGTCTCAGGTCTTTTGCAGACTCCATCAGGTTTTCTTCCAGAATGGTCCTGTATTTGGCTCCATCCATCTTCCCATCAATTTTAACCATCTTCCCTGTCCCTGCTGAAGAAAAGCAGACCCAAACCATGATGCTGCCACCACCATGTTTGATAGTGGGGAGGGTGTGTTCAGGGTGATGGGCTGTGTTGCTTTTACGCCAAACATAACGTTTTGCATTGTTGCCAAAAAGTTTGATTTTGGTTTCATCTGACCAGAGCACCTTCTTCCACATGTTTGGTGTCTCCAGGTGGCTTGTGGCAAACTTTAAACGACACTTTTTATGGATATCTTTAAGAAATGGCTTTCTTCTTGCCACTCTTCCATAAAGGCCAGATTTGTGCAGTATACGACTGATTGTTGTCCTATGGACAGAGTCTCCCACCTCAGCTGTAGATCTCTGCAGTTCATCCAGAGTGATCATGGGCCTCTTGGCTGCATCTCTGATCAGTCTTCTCCTTGTATGAGCTGAAATTTTAGAGGGATGGCCAGGTCTTCGTAGATTTGCAGTGGTCTGATACTCCTTCCATTTCAATATTATCGCTTGCACAGTGCTCCTTGGGATGTTTAAAGCTTGGGAAATCTTTTCGTATCCAAATCCGGCTTTAAACTTCTCCACAACAGTATCTCGGACCTGCGTGGTGTGTTCCTTGTTCTTCATGATGCTCTCTGCACTTTAAACGGACCTCTGAGACTATTAAGGTGCAGGTGCATTTATACGGAGACTTGATTACACACAGGTGGATTTTATTTATCATCATTAGTCATTTAGGTCAACAATGGATCATTCAGAGATCCTCACTGAACTTCTGGAGAGAGTTTGCTGCACTGAAAATAAAGGGACTGAATAATTTTGCACGCCCAATTTTTCAGTTTTTTATTTGTTAACAAAGTTTGAAATATCCAATAAATTTCATTCCACTTCATGATTGTGTCCCACTTGTTGTTGATTCTTCACAAAAAAATTAAAGTTTTATATCTTTATGTTTGAAGCCTGAAATGTGGCAAAAGTTCGAAAAGTTCAAGGGGTCCGAATACTTTCGCAAGGCACTGTATGTGATGTCACAATACTAAATCTTACATTTTAAGTTTCTATCATTTGCTTGGTTTAGGGTGAAGATCTGATCGATATAAAAGTTGAGGGTAAAGCAGAAGAAGAAGAGACGTATGTCAGGGATGATCAGCAGTCTTTGGAGGAGACTATAGAAGAGGACACTCCTAAAGAGCTCAGCAAAGGTGGGTCATTAACACTACATTAGTGTATCCTTCCAGCGGGCGGGGCAAGAGGAGCTGCAGATTGGGATTGAGGGGCGGGAGCTGCAGAAGTTATTATGTTAACAAGCGGGTGATTACTCGGCTTGTTAATAAGAAAATACTCCCGCTCTCTGTCCCAATCGGCAGCTTCTCCAGGACACCCAGCCATGGCAGTCCAGACAGGACTGGCCCTTGGTCTGGTTTCAGGCCGCGGTCCGCCATTTAGTGACCTCTGATATAGGCGATTCCACCCCACCTACTAAATTATACAAACGAAAGGAGGTTCAGAGGACCCATTTCCTGGTTACCTTGAGGGGGGAATTGTAAGATCCTCAGAGACAAAGCTGCCTGATGTGGCGGAGTCCTGGTTTAGGGGAACCAATCTGCTGATGTCTAATAATAATCTTTTTATTTCTATTTTAGTACATGGACGGGAGATGAGGAAAACCTCAGAGGATTGTCTCACTTTGTCTCCAGACTGTAAAGTAGAAGATGAGGACATCACACAGTATAGTCCAGGAGAAAACCCGGCTACCTCAAATGTCCATCTGGCATCACACAGTGTAGATGGACCATCGTATTCCACTTATCCTGAAGAACCTCAGACTGTGAGGGACAGTGCCGGACCATCGTATTCCTCTTATCCTGAGGAACCTCAGACTGTGAGGGACGGTGCCAGACCATCGTATTCCTCTTATCCTGAGGAACCTCAGACTGTGAGGGACGGTGCCGTACCATCGTATTCCTCTTATCCTGAAGAACCTCAGACTGTGAGGGACAGTGCCGGACCATCGTGTTCATCTTATCCTGAGAAACCTCAGACTGTGAGGGACAGTGCCGGACCATCGTATTCCTCTTATCCTGAGGAACCTCAGACTGTGAGGGACGGTGCCGAACCATCGTATTCCTCTTATCCTGAGGAACCTCAGACTGTGAGGGACGGTGCCGGACCATCGTATTCCTCTTATCCTGAGGAACCTCAGACTGTGAGGGACGGTGCCGGACCATCGTGTTCCTCTTATCCTGAGGAACCTCAGACTGTGAGGGACGGGGACGGACCATCAAATTCCTCTTATACTAAGGAACCTCAGACTTTGGACAGTGCCGTCCTTCCAACAGATAAGAGGTTTTCCTGTACTGAGAGCGGGAGGTGTTTCTGTTTGAAATCCTGTCTTAATCTCCATAAAATAACCCACGCAGGTGAGAAGCCATATTCCTGTCCTGAGTGCAGGAAATGTTTTTCAAGCAAGTATACACTTTCCATACATCAGAAATCTCACACAGGTGAGAAGCCGTATTCCTGTCCTGAGTGCAGTAAATGTTTTGCACAAAAAGCAAATCTTGTCACACATCAAAAGTCTCACAAGGGGGGAAAGCCGCATTCCTGTCCCGAGTGCGGGAAAGTTTTTGTATATAAATCCAATTTGGTCACGCATCAAAGGTCTCACACGGGGGAAAAGCCATATTCCTGCCCTGAGTGCGGAAAATGTTTTGGACAAAAAGCAAATCTTAACACACATCAAAAGTCTCACAGAGGTGAGAAGCCATATTCCTGCCCTGAGTGTGGGAAATGTTTTTCAAAGAAATACCATCTCTACAGCCATCAAAGACTGCACACGGGAGAGAAGCCATATTCCTGTTCTGAGTGTGGGAAATGCTTTGGACAAAAATCAACTCTTGTCACACATCAAAGGTCTCACACAGGAGAGAAGCCGTATTCCTGCCCTGAGTGTGGGAAAGTTTTTGTACATAAATCAGCTCTTATAACACATCAAAGGTCTCACACGGGGGAAAAGCCGTATTCCTGCCCTGAGTGCGGGAAATGTTTTTTATATAAATCACATCTTGCCACACATCAAACTTCTCACACGGGGGAGAAGCCTTTTTGCTGTTCAGAGTGCGGGAAAGGTTTTTTAGATAAGTCCTCTCTTAGTTATCATCAGAGACTTCACACGGGTGAGAAGCTATATTCCTGTTCTGAGTGCGAAAAATGTTTTGTAAAAAAATCAGAACTTGTCACACATCAAAGATCTCACACGGGGGAGAAGCCGTTTTGCTGTTCAGAGTGCGGGAAATGTTTTTCAGACAAGTCCTCTCTTTCTAAACATCAGAGATCGCATACAGGTGAGAAGCCATATTCTTGTCCTGAGTGCGGGAAATGTTTTTCGGACAAGTCCTCTCTTTATAAACATCAGAAGTCGCACACAGGTGAGAAGCCACATTCCTGTCCTGAGTGCGGGAAATGTTTTTCACAGAAGTCCGATCTTTACAGACATCAGAGAGTGCACACGGGGGAGAAGCCATCTTCCTGTCCTGAGTGAGGGAATTGTTCCTCACTGAAGTCCTGTCTTCCTGTACATCAGGGATCCCACACAACCCTCAAGGTGTATTAGTGCCTTGAGTGTGGGAAATGTCTTCTATATGAATGTTGCTGGACATGTGGAGAAGAAGCACACCCTGATATACACCTCAGATATACTCCATGGCTGATCTTTATCATGTAAGAAACACTTCATAAGGAGATCAGAGATCACCAAAGACATGGATGAAGTGTTGTACCATGTTGGCCATTGATAGCAGGAAAAAAATAAAAATGGAGTCCTTACCTTTCATTGGCTGAGTACATTTTGTGGTGTAAACCTTCACAAACAAATAAAGATCTATTTAAAAAAGTTTGTTGAGCAAATGTGAGTAGCATACACCCAACCGTGATGAAGATTGCCCGTATTTTTTTTCATACAGTGATTTCCTATGGTGATCCCCTAGTGGCCATAATGCGGTATTGCTATTGCTCCTGATGAAGGTATTCCAGGGAAAATACCACATCAGGCCACTAGATGGCGTTGGCTATCATATAAATTGTTCATTACATTACGGCCAGAATTTGTCACGGCTCGGCAAAGGTTTGTCACACTCATCCAGCTATTTATCCTACGAGCCGACCCCTTTAGTTTTCTTCGTCAGGGATGGCTTCATACAAATAATTGTGCGGCGGTCAGGATTATATCATATACAGCCCAGGTTACAGAGTGCAGTGGTCAGGAGTATATCATATACAGTCCAGGGTACAGAGTGCGGTAGTCAGGAGTGTATCATATAAAGCCCAGGGTGCAGAGTGCGGTAGTCAGGAGTGTATCATATAAAGCCCAGGGTGTAGAGTGTAGTGTGTGAGGAACATGTCATATACAGCCCAGTATATAGATGGCAGTGATCATGAGCTTACCATATACAACTCAGTGTACATAGTGCAGTCCACCACCTCCCATACCATATCATCCACATGCCATTGACATGGGGTAGTGCCTTGCCTATGTCATATGCAGCCCAGGGTACAGAGTGCAGTGGTCAGGAGTATATCATATACAGTCCGGGTACAGAGTGCAGTGGTCTGGAGTATATCATATATAGTCCAGGGTACAGAATGCAGTGGTCTGGAGTATATCATACACAGCCCAGGGTACAGAGCGCAATGGTCAGAAGTGTATCATATACATCCCAGGGTAAGGAGTGCAATGGTCAGGAGTACATCATATACAGCCCAGGGTACAGAGTGCAGTGGTCAGGAGTATATCATATGCAGCCCAGGGTACAGAGTGCAGTGGTCAGGAGTATATCATATACAGTCCAGGGTACAGAGTGCAGTGGTCAGGAGTATATCATATACATCCCAGGGTAAGGAGTGCAATGGTCAGGAGTATATCATATACAGGCCAGGGTACAGAAGTGGTCAGGAGTATAACATATACAGCCCAGAGTGCAGTGGTCAGGAGTATATAATATACAGCCCAGAGTATAGAGTGCAATGGTCAGGAGTATATTATATACAGCCCAGGGTACATAGTTCAGTGGTCAGGAGTATATCATATAAAGCCCAGAGTACAGGGGTCAGGAGTATATCATATACACCGCAGTGTACAGAGTGCAGGGATGTAGCAAATGTATCTGCTGAGTATATTGGGTCCTCCGTTCTTACCTCGACTGTAGTGAAGGCCTCAGCATCTCTGACACCTCTGACTCACACACACAGGCAAGGAAGGTTAATCTTTAGTAAATACCTTGGGGTCACCCTGGAATGAAAACCCAAGACCTTGAAGTACAAATTCAAGATATATTGAAAGAAGTAATGTTTGTTGTACAAATTTTTGGTAAGCGAGAAATTTAGAAGGTTGCACAATTATAATCTCTCATGCAAGATAAGGATAATACTCTAAGTGCAAAGAATTGTCAGCTTTAACTGTAACCTTCCCTACCAAGTGAGCACCACAGGCAACCGTCATCTTATGACTAGGACACGCAAGGTCACAAAAAATGGAGGTCAAGGCTTAGGCTTCTTATTAGCATGTAAAGAAACAAAGATACTGATATAACTGCAAGACACACTTTATAGCAGAAGGTTCTCTTACAGTATTTGCCCGACTCTTCTGCCGGCCACGTTGGAGCCATTGAAGACGTTGGTGCACTTTGTAGAACAGAATTACAAGCAGAGTCAGTCCATAAAGCACTGAATTGAAAGCAGGCAGCTAGGAATTATCACTCTAACTATGATGAAGGCTATAGAGGGTCAGTGAGCTGTGAAACAGGCTTGTATTGATCCCAAATTGGACAATTGCGAGTTAACGTTCAAAAGGAAGAGTGTCACAGATCTTCCTGCAATCTGACACTGAGTCTGAGAGTATGTTATAGTGGGAAATAAGGGAAAAATATGAAAAGTGTCCACTCACCAAAGTCCCAGTGACTGTGAGATCAAGCTTGCTTACTGGGCTCTAGGGGGCCCCCATTTGTGGATGGTAAGGTTCCCAGGTGACTCTCCACAGGATTAGTGGCTTTGGAGGTCTCAGCGATGCCGCTGTGATTTTCTGCTGCAGCTTGTGATGATAGCGATCAGGGGCTGACTGGCAACTTTAGCCCAGGGGGCAAGTACAAACCAGAGGCCCATGGTGCAGCGACTCAGGCCCCCCTCCCTTCCCCCTTTTTCCAGCCTCCTACTGAACCCTATTCCAGGCTGAAGCTCTGCTCCAAGTACTCTCTACTCACAAGCCGAAACTGGGTTCCCGAACTGACCAGCAGGCGGCAGTTGGGGGGAGCTGGGACAGCTTGGTTGGGGCTCCAGTGGGGCATGGAACTGGCCTCTGCTCAGACATAGTTTACACTATCCATGCTGTGGAGGCCTGCCCTCTGTTCTTGTCTTCAATCCGCATTCATTAGGTAAGCGGCAGGGACCTCGTACTTTTCTTTACCAGGAATCCTTTAGGCATGTCTGCGGCAGAAGCAGTGCAGCCTTTTTATGGAGCATTAGAGCGGCCCAGAGGGCAATTGCCCCCTGGCTCAGTCCTCCCCTGATAGCGACACAGCTCAGCTGAACTGTCTGTGCGTGCTGGTTTCCTTAGATCAGTGCGGTAATTGAGTATACACATACACTCGGTTGCGGGGTCTAGTATGGCCCGGCAAGTGCAGCTGCCCCTTTCCATCTTCCGGTACCAGCCTACTCTGATACCCAGGCAGAAGTAGTCTTTGGCCGTCCGGTCAATCCTGCTCTTTCCAGCAGAATTGTTCAACTACACACTTTAAAGTCTTTCTCTCCCCACTACCCCGTGCTTTCCCGGGCATTTTCTATTTATCTAACCCCTCCTCCTTTCAGGTTTGTTGGATCTTGTAGTCTCATGCAGCAGAATAATAATGGTATTCCTGCTGACTTAACTACATCTCCCACAATTCAGTGCTTTGGCTGAAAGTGAATCAAAGCGGCAGAGCTCCATCTTGTGGTAAAAGAAAGGAACTTCTTACATAACTATTACCCATCGCAGTGCTGGATGAAACTTGCACATTTGATTTACAATGGGTCTCGTTACACATATACAGCCCAAGGTACAGAGTGCAGTGTATGAGGAACATGTCGTATACAGCCCAGGGTACAGAGTGCAGTGTGGTCAGGAACATGTCATATACAGCCCAGGGTACAGAGTGCAGTGTGGTCAGGAATATGTCATATACAGCCCAGGGTACAGAGTGGTCAGGAACATGTCATATTCAGCCCAGTATATAGAGGGCAGTGATCAGGAGCTTACCATATACAACTCAGTGTACATAGTGCACGTCCACCCCCTCCTGTACCATATCATCGACATGGGGAAGTGCAATGTCAGGGTGGACCCCCCGGCACAACAGGTTGTCTGCATGTTTATTTGGACAAGGGCCTCTTTTCCACAACCCTGGCTGATGGTAATGGGGGTCTATGAGCAGGGGGACTTACTGGAACCTGGAAGCCCCCCTTCAACAAAAAGGGGGTCCTCAGATACCACCCCCCACATAAATGAGTATGGGGTACATAGTACATAATGGTACCATTAGCTGAATGACAGCTCTCTAAGCTGTCATCAGTTGCATAAAAAAGGGGGTGGGATAGCGGTGACATCATTGCCCAATATACCCAGTTGCCATGTTTGGGCAATGATTTCAGTGCCATCCCCACCTGTACTGTGGTTATGCTGTTCATGTATTGACATACCTCCTTTAGACTCAATCTGTCCAGACAGTATGGTCACCTGCTGACTTGGCACCATCCACAGGCACCTTAACTCTTCAATAACACACTGAAGGTGAATCCAACGCAATATTACTTCAGACAATTGCAGTACAGAGGATGTTTTTCCAGTTATTTGAAGGGTAAGAAGACAATGACTTTCCTAAGCCCTGTCTCTATGATAAACTATCACTGAATGAAGGAACATGAAAGAAGAAAAGGTACTAGCTAGGTCTAAACTTATTATCTCTAAACAGGAGGGCAGGATAGAGAAATATACCAAATCACATTAGTTAACCAGTTGCAGTGGCCCAATACTGCCAGGTATCCAACGCAATATTACTTCAGACAATTGCAGTACAGAGGATGTTTTTCCAGTTATTTGAAGAGTAAGAAGACAATGACTTTCCTAAGCCTGTCTGTGAAAAACTAACTTCACTGAGTAGACATGGAAGAAGAGGAGAAGATCTAGCTAGGACTAAACTAGCTCTAAACAGGAGGTGAGTGGATGCACTGGCCATATATGACCATGTAGTCTGCCCTTTTGATGAATTTAAGAACGGCTTGAGTTTGGGTCAAACTAAGGCTGGCCATACACGTTCAACTTTTGTTGTACAATTTTCTGTTAGATTTACCACAAATCACATAATATGAGGTCAAACTTAACCAACACTTTCACTTGTATCTAATTAGGCAGGCCTTAGTACTACATAGTTGAAGGTAAATTTCAAGAAAAATGTTCAGAAAATTGTAAGAAAATTGTATCGTGTGTGGCCAGCCTTATGGTCAACCAAAACCCAAAGCTCATCCTCACGGAGAAACAGAATCTGTTCATTTCTCACAGAACTCCTAGGGACCTTTGTTGGAACCCTGGCCGAGAAAGGCTGGACTACGCCAATAATATATTCCTATCCCCCTTGGTGGGAGTAGAGATGAGACCACAAGTCCCTGTTCACACTATGAGATGTTTCTCAGGGCTGCAGTTCTTCTGTGCTCCACAAGGTGGTGATCTCATCTATACCCAGACAGGAAGTCTCTATGGAAGGCAGGAAGTGATGTCAGGTGATGACAGGAAGTGATGTCAGGTACAGACAGGAAGTGATGTCAGGTACAAAAAAGTTCCAGGTTGGAGGTGAGTTGGGGGGAAGTAGAGAGGAGACATTGTTTGAACGTTACAGCAGCGGAGGTAATATATTATTTTCTATTTACACCCAGTAACCCCTGTTCCGTGAGAATTACCTACCCTTGAGAAAAACCTACCCTCGTCACTTCCGGTGCACGGCAGTGTGTGTAACGCGACCGGTTACATTAAAACAGCTGTGCTGCAATATGAGTCATCTCCACTCCTATCCCGGTCACTTCCCTGATCTGGGCTAGTAAATATAAAAGCGGCGGCGGCTGTATGAAAAGATAAATCATGGAGCCGAGAGCCGCTTTTATATTTACTAGCCAAGATCAGGGTAGTGACCGGGATAGGAGTGGAGATGACTCATGTTGTAGCACAGCTGTTTTAATGTAACCGCCGCGTGGGTAGGTTTTTTTCACGGACACCGTGATCATTTCATACTAGTGCGCATGCGCGCTAGTCAGCTCCTAAACTCTTCCATTGCGTATCCGGGGCTTTGAGCATGCGCACTGCTGCGCTGCTCAGCTGTTCCTGGCAGGAAGTGACGAGGGTAGGTTTTTCTCACGGGGTAGGTAATTCTCACGTTACACCCCCCCGTCATGTCCGTCCTCTTCCTCCATAGTCACTGTGACGTCTTTTATCTCCAGCAGATGATGATACACATATATATAGTGTGGAAGCGTAGATTAACCCCTTCAGGGTCAGAACATTTCCCGACTTATGAGGCTGGAACATTTTCTTCATTTTGGACTTAGATTCTAGACGCATGTTCCTGAGAGGCTGTGAGGGGGTAATAGGGCTAAAGATTCTGGGAGCCTCTGAGATGATGGTGATTCTGAAGGACTCAGAGGGGTTAGTCAGGCTTCAGGGCTCTGAGAAAAGAGGAGGCTGTAGGGCTCAGGGGGGTCTCCCTGGTATAGAGGGGGATTTTTTGTCTATGATAGTCTTTCCATCTGCATTTTCAGATCTCCTTACAGAACCCCTGCCTGGAAATGAAGGCAACCTTCACCTTCTTCCCATGTTACTGGTCAAATAATATGTTCCAGGACACCAAGTGGAATGAAGAAGGGAATTCCTTCACCCTGGGTACACACTCGTCGTTAGAGGATCTGTTTACACAGACTCGCTTAGCAAGCCCGTTGTGGGTCTGAGGGAGCCGTCCCATACATAGAATATGTCAGTGAACAAAAGACAAACCCATTTATATGGTGAACGCCTTGTAGGGCTGTAACCAGAACAAAATAAAATTGAGGCAGTCTTAATTAGTATATATATAGGGTATATAAGTCCATAAACTGTTGAGATATAGCTGTCCTTAGTGGCTGCCAGTTTGGAATGGAACTAGAAGGGACTCTGGAAGGTAGAAGGAGACAAAAAGCAGCGCCATCTAAGTGGTGAGGTATTTTAATATTGTAAGGTATTATAATATATCTAAGGTAATTTAATATTAAAAATGTAAGAATGACACTCACAAAGGAAGGTAAAAACCAGCATAAGCCACCAGCGGCGGCCGTATCCGAGGCAGCTCCTATAGCCCAGACTGTACAAGCGCTTCTCCTGGGGCAGAGCGGATGATCCTTATCCTACTACATGCTGGTTTTTACCTTCCTTTGTGAGTGTAATCCTTATGTTTTTATTATTAAAATACCTTACTTCACTTAAATGGGGCTGCCTTTTGTCTCCTTCTACATTCCAGAGTCCCTTATCCACTGTGTCAGAGCCTAGTACTGGAATTCAGAACACCAGGAACCCACTGCCACTCTGTTAAAGGTCCTGGATGCTAGGGATAGACCGATATGTTTTTTTTCAGGGCCGATACCGATATTTTGGTCACAAAGTATCGGCCGATATGGGACGATATTTTGTACATTTAAAGTTTCGAAAAATAAAGACATTTTTTGACCCAAATCTGGTACTGAACATGTTCATTTTTGTTTAATGCTTAATGGCTGGCTGGCTGGCACCCTGTGGTGGGTGGTGGGCTGTCTGGCATCCTGTGATGGGTGGCTGGCTGTCTGGTACCCTGTCTGTGGGTGGCTGGCTGTCTGGCACCCTGTCTGTAGGTGGCTGGCTGTCTGGCACCCTGTCTGTGGGTTGCTGGCTGTCTGGTACCCTGTCTGTGGGTGGCTGGCTGTCTGGAACCCTGTGGTGGGTGGGTGGCTGGTACAGGGCCTGTGGGTGGCTGGCTGGTACATTGCCTGTGGCTGGCAGGTACAGGGCCTGTGGGTAGCTGGCTGGCTCGCTGGTACAGTGCATGTGGATGTGGGTGGCTGGCTGGCACCGGGCTGCTGTGGGTGGGTGTAGGGCTGTGAATCACTCCCGGGAGACTAGTCCCCACTCCAGACAAGGCTGTCCAAGGAGAGGGAGGCGGCCTAAGAAGACAGAATGACGTCACAAAAATATCAGCAATATCAGCCAGTTCTGGGGGCCGATACCGATATATCGGGTAAAGTGCATATCGGCCCCCGATATATCGGTCTATCCCTACTGGATACTACACTATACTTGGAAACTAAGAGAATAAACCCCTCACCCCTCCTGTTCTCCTCCTACCCACACTGCCTGTGGAGGGATGAGAATAAAATCCCCCCCTGCCCTAATAGCCCTCTGCTTCACCAACAGCATCTTCCTGCTATTAAATCCAATCCCTTCTCTTACTGCAGAGAGTGACAGTGATGTCACTCCTATCAGTTAGCAGGCTGCCGGAGATTGGAGACTTGCACTCAGAGTTCTGCCAGTTATCCGGATTTGCTCAGAACTCCGGCCAAAAGTCAGCAAGTTCCCCTTCCTGGGGAACATCATGATGACCCTACATTGACCTCACAGCACTGCCTCAGAACAAATCAAGAAGACAGAAGAAGGATTTATCATTATCATTATCATTTTTTGTCTGCATATCTAAAACTAATCAAAACCAGTTCAGAAACAAAACAAATCCAACAGAGAAAAGGGTATTTCGAAACCGGCGAGCCAAGAGGGTCCCCGGGACCTCAAAAATGTAACCAACATTAAATAGCTCAAACTAAATGTGTTCACATGGGGGCAGTAGTTCTTAAATGTACAGCAACCTCCCTTTTACCCTCCCCCCCCCCCACACACATCCTATTATTGTGTGACCAATACCATCCAAATAATTCTTAGTTTCATTTCCCAAAGTTATCCGTCTGCAAGGAGACCTCTATAGATCAAATGACGGCACCAATGAAGATGGAGGAGGACCGGAGGCACATGACAGAGAACATCTTAAACCTCACCCTGGAGATCATCTACCTGCTGACCGGAGAGGTGAGGAGGATTCTGGGAGGTCACATGACATCACTATTATCTCTAATAATAAAACACAGACCTGCCCGGAGAGGTGAGGAGGATTCTGGGATTCTAATTTGATATTCCTATTGGTTTCTCAATACAGAGTATTCCTCTTCCAAAGTCAGGTGATCCTATGACCATCACAGTGCCTCCATGTGACTCCCTAAAACCTGACAAACACAACATACAAAAGATTCTAGACGTCACTAAGAAGATGATGGAGCTGCTAACAGGAGAGGTGAGCGGTGCCAGGAAATCTGGGACATTATCAGGTAACAGACAAGGGATGTGTCTGGATGGTGACATCATAATGGAGAATGGATCCAGTAATGGGAACCCAACAGAGAGATGTTCCCATCCTCGGTATTCCCGGGATTCCACACAGAAAGGTCACACCATCCCTCACCATCATCAGGTAGGTGGGACTGAGCAACTAGAACAGAATTCTAAGCTATGCGAGGACATTCTTCTATATAATCTTGTTCCTTCTTACACATATATTCTATCATCTTTGGGGTTTAGGATGAAGAACTGAAATACATCAAAGCTGAGATTAAACAGGAAGAAGAAGAGATGTTGGTGAGTGGAGCTCAGCAGTCTATGGGAGGGGGAGGTCCACTGTATTCCCGGGATTCCACACAGGAAGATCACACCATCGTTCACCGTTACAAGGTTGGTTAATTGGAACATCTGGGACATGGACTTGTAAGAAGATGTGTGGATCTCTTTTATATGTGATGTCACAATATTACATTTTAAGTTTATATCCTTCTCTTGGTTTAGGATGAAGATCTGATAGCTATAAAAGTTGAGATTAAATCCGAAGAAGAAGAGACGTATGTGAGGAATGATCAGCAGTCTGTGGAGGAGGATAGAATAATGGGGACACTTATACGCACTCCTACAGAGATCAGCACAGGTGGGTCAATGAAAGTAAATACATTCCTTATATAATTTATATTGCACTTTATGTAGTCCTAACACCTTCACTATATACTCTTATGTTGTAAAGTACATAATCCTTACCCATCAACTATAAACTCTGTTTTGTACATTACATACTCCTGACCCTCCTCTATATACTCTATGTTGTACATTACATACTCCTGCTCTATATACTCTGTGTTGTACATTACATACACATGACCCCTGCACTATATACTCTATGTTGTACATTACATACTCCTGACCCTCCTCTATATACTCTATGTTGTACATTACATACTCCTGCTCTATATACTCTATGTTGTACATTACATATTCCTGATACTATTTAGTCCAAACTTTTGTATAATCTACAATATGTTGTACATTACATAGTCCTGACTTCTGCCCTCTGCCTTCTACACACTGCTATATATACACGTAATATGTATTCTCTTTTGTTACACCTATTTTCTACCAGCTGGACATTTTTATATCTGATGATTTGATTGGAGCACAGACATTTACATGTTCATATTAATGTGATAAAATCCTCCTACTTTGGAACCCTAAACAGAAAGTGATAATGAGGGAGGAGTCAATAACCCAATGATGGTGGTCTTCAGGATCAGTCCAGTCTTCATCTTGGTTGTTCCCCCCCATCCTCACTCTCTGACCTTTGGTGGGGCTCAGCCCCGCTGTCATGACTAATTTGTGGACTAAATAAGGAAGTGCAGTCCTGCTTGTGTTGGGAATATGGCAAACATTGATAGAGGGGTTGGGGCCCACGTCCTATAATCCCCCCCCCCCCCCCCCCCCCATCACTGTCACTCATATAAAAGACAGTTCTCGTTGTTTCCTGACTCTCTGACTAAGGTCCATGAATAAAGAAATGAACTGGTAGGAGATCAGAGGACCCATTTACTAGTTGCCTTGAGGGTGGAATTGTAAGATCCTCAGAGACAAAGCTGCCTGATGTGGGTGGAGTCCTGGTTTAGGGGAACCAATCTGCTCATGTCTAGTAGTAATATTTTTATTTCTATTTTAGTACATGGACGGGAGATGAGGAAAACCTCAGAGGATTGTCTCACTTTGTCTCCAGACTGTAAAGTAGAAGATGAGGACATCACACAGGAGAGTCCAGGAGAAAACCCGGCTACCTCAAATGTCCATCCGGCACCACACAGTGTAGATGGACCATCGTATTCCTCTTATCCCGAGGAACCTCAGACTGTGAGGGACGGTGCCAGACCATCGTATTCCTCTTATCCTGAGGAACCTCAGACTGTGAGGGACGGTGCCAGACCATCGTATTTCTTTTATCGTGAGGAACCTCAGACTGTAAGGGACGATGCCGGACCATCGTATTCCTCTTATCCTGAGGAACCTCAGACTATGAAGTACGGTGTCGGACCATCGTATTCCTCTTATCCTGAGGAACCTCAGACTATGAGGTACGGTGTCGGACCATCGTATTTCTTTTATCATGAAGAACCTCAGACCGTGAGGGATGGTCCTGGACCATCATATTCCTCAGGTGAGAAGCCACATTCCTGCCCTGAGTGCGGGAAATGTTTTGGACATAAATCAGCTCTTGTCACACATCAAAGGTCTCATACGGGGGAAAAGCCGTATTCCTGCCCTGAGTGCGGGAAATGTTTTTCAAAGAAATCCCATCTCCACATCCATCAGACATCACACAGGGGAGAGAAGCCATATTCCTGTTCTGAGTGCGGGAAATGCTTTGGACATAAATCAACTCTTGTCACACATCAAAAGTCTCACATGGGGGAAAAGCCGTATTCCTGCCCTGAGTGCGGGAAATGTTTTTTATATGAATCGCTTCTTGTCACACATCAACGTTCTCACATGGGGGAGAAGCCTTTTTGCTGTTCAGAGTGCGGGAAAGGTTTTTTAGAGAAGTACACTCTTAGTTATCATCAGAGACTGCACACAGGTGAGAAGCTATTTTCCTGTCCTGAGTGCGGGAAATGTTTTGTAAAAAAATCAGTACTTGTCAAACATCAGAGATCTCACACGGGGGAGAAGCCATTCATGTGTCCTGAGTGTGGGAAATGTTTTTCAGATAAGTCCAATCTTCACACACATCAGAGATGGCACACAGGTGAGAAGCCGTATTCCTGCCCTGAGTGCGGGAAATGTTTTTCACAGAAGTGCCATCTTGACAAACATCAGAGAGTGCACAGGGGGGGAGAAGCCGTATTCCTGTCCATGAGTGAGGGAATTGTTCCTCACTGAAGTCCTGTACATCGGGGATCCCACACAACACTTGAGGTGTATTAGTGCCTTGAGTGTGGGAAATGTCTTCTATATGAATGTTGCTGGACATGTGGGGAATAAGCACACCCTGATATACACCTCAGATAGATATATTCCATGACTCATCTTCATCATGTAAGAAACACTTCATAAGGAGATCAGAGATCACCAAAGACATGGATGAAGTGTTGTACCGTGTCGGCCATTGATCGCTGGAGAAAAATAAAAATGGAGTCCTTACCTTTCATTGGCTGAGTACATTATGTGGTGGAAACTTTCACTAACACTTAAGCCCCGTACACACGTACGGATCGTCGTCATACAAATGTTCGTCTTTTCTCCCCGGGATGTCGGTGTCTGTTGAAAAGTGCAAAGACAGCACAAGGACAGCACAAGAATTTTGTCCGCAGACTTCAGCTGACTGCAGAAGTGATGTCATGTAATGGTTACCTTTCCCTGTGTTTTTTATTTTCTGAGCATGCCCAGTCTTGCAAATCTGCGGTCTGTCGGCTGATTTCTGTACTGACAGGCGAACAATCGTCCGTTCTGGTGTCCGCAGACAAAAATTTTCATGTTTGCAAGAAAGACTTTTGTCCGCGGATTGTGCGCAGACAGCTGTCGGAGGCACCATACTAACACGCGTACAATCGGCAGATCTTTCGTCCGCCGACGTTTGTATGACGACGATCCGTACGTGTGTACGGGGCTTTAGAGATCTATTTAAAAAAAATAGTTGAACAAATGTGAGCAGCATACACCCAACCGTGACGAATGTTGCCCGTATTTTATTACATACTATGATTTCCTATGGTGATCCCCTAGTGGCCATCATGCGGTATTGACATTGTTCCTGATGAAGGTATTCCAGGAAAAATACCACATCAGGCCACTAGAGGGCGCTGACCATTATATGAAATTACTGTGTTCATTATAACATTAATTTTTTACTCGTTTACAGAGAAGGAATGTACATGCACTTTCACTGGGTGAATCGTTATGCCGATTCTTAATAAATAGACCCCTAAATGTCAGGAGACGTTTATATAAAGACGGGAGGTATGTAGCAGATAAATGAATAGACTTCCTAGCAATGTTATTACCAGGCTGTAGCTAGGGGGAGCTCTAATGCTTAGAGTGTGACCACAGCACAGTGATTCCATCTGGCTCAGACGCATTAAAAGACTTTACAGGTCATCAGATTAGAGTTACCCGAAAATAAAGTCAAGAGTGCAGTGGTCAGGAGTATATCATATACAACCCAGGATACACAGTAAAGTGGTCAGGAATATATTGTATACAGCCCAGGGTATAGAGAGCAGTGGTCAGGAGTATACCATATACAGCCCAGGGTAGAAGGGGCAGTGGTCAGGAGTATATAATATACAGCCCAGGGTACAGAGTGCAGTGGTCAGGAGTATATCATATAGAGAGCAGTGGTCAGGAGTATACCATATACAGCCCAGGTTAGAGGGGGAAGTGGTCAGGAGTATATAATATACAGCCCAGGGTACAGAGTGCAGTGGTCAGGAGTATATCATATACAGCCCAGTGTACAGAGTGCGGTGGTCAGGAGTATATCATACAGCCCAGGGTACAGAGTGCAGTGGTCAGGAGTATATCATATACAGCCCAGTGTACAGAGTGCGGTGGTCAGGAGTATATTATATACAGCCCAGGGTACAGAGTGCGTGGTCAGGAGTATATCATATACAGCCCAGTGTACAGAGTGCGGTGGTCAGGAGTATATCATATACAGCCCAAGGTACAGAGTGCAGTGTGGTCAGGGACATGTCATACACAGCCCAGGGTGCAGAGTGGTCGGGAACATGTCATATACAGCCCAGGGTGCAGAGTGGTCAGGAACATGTCGTATACAACCCAACATACAGAGGGCAGTGATCAGGAGCTTACCATATACAACTCAGTGTATGTAGTGCATGCCCACCCCCTCCTGAACTATACCGTCCACATGCCATCAACATGGGGGAGTGCAATATCAGGGTGGATTCCCCTGGCCCAACACCTTGTCTCCATATTTATTTGGACAAGGACCTCTTTTCCACCATCCTGGCTAATGGTAATGGGGAGTCTATGAGCGGGGGGACTTACTGGAGCCTGGGAGCCCCCCTTCAACAATAAGGGGGTCCTCAGATACCACCCCCCCACACACACATAAATGAGTATGGAGAAGTTTGATAAGGTCTGGGACAGATGGGTACAAAGCCCGGACACGTGTCTGTAGAAATGCTATTGCGTTTTGTCGTGACCCATTCCATTCCCTATCTATCGATCCCTGAATGTACTGGTCTGGATGTTTACCCATGCACCTTGTTGATTTCTGTACTGCTTAACCCTACTCTGTACTTGCACAGTTCTTTTACTTTTTGTTTTCTTTGTATTGTACTGAAACCTTAATAAAACTCACTGTTTGGAAAAAAAATAAATGAGTATGGAGTACATAGTACATAATGGTACCACAAGCCAAATGACAGCTCTCTGAGCTGTCATTAGTTGAATAAAAAGGGGTGGGAAAGTGGTGACGTTATTGCCCATAATGCCCAGTGGCCATGTTTGGGGAATGATTTCAGTGCTATCCCCACCTGTTCTGCGGTTATGCTGTTCATGTATTGACATACCTCCTTAGATCCAGTCTGTCTAGACAGTTTGGTCACCTGCTGACTTGGCACCATCCACAGGCACCTTAACTCTTCAATAAGACACTGAAGTTAAATACAATGCAATTTTACTTCAAACAATTGCAGTACATAGGATGTTTTTTCAGTCTTTTGAAGGGTAGGAAGACAAAGACTTTCCTAAGCATTGTCTCTATGATAAACTATCACTGAGAGAGGGAACGTGAATAAAGAAAAAGGACTAGCTAGGACTAAACTAACTAGCTCTAAACAAGAGGGCAGGATAGCGAAAGATACCAGATCACATTAGTAAACAAGTTGCAGTGGCCCAACACTGCCACTAGAGTAAGAAGACAATGACTTTCCTAAGCCCATCTCTATTAAAAACAAACTTGACTGATTAGACATGGAAGAAGAGGGGAGGATCTGGCTAGGACTAACCTAACTAGCTGTAAACAGGATACTGAAGGGAGAAAACGCTGCTCCAGGTGTGTGATGGTAGCTTAGAGGTGTAATATCCCATAGAGTGCTAGCCCCGGCCCGCCTCCATGGAAAACTTGTAAGAAAAGAAATGGCGGCATATCCAGGAATTCCAATTGCCTTTAATTTCCAAAGTGATGACACCAAAGACACCAACATAGGGTCACGTAGACGCGTTTCACACATACATCTTATGCTTAATTAATGATTAAGCACAAGATGTATGTGTGAAACGTGTCTACGTGACCCTATGTTGGTGTCTTTGTTGTCATCACTTTGAAAATTAAAGGCAATTTGAATTCCTGAATGTGCGGCCGTTACTTTTCTTACAAGCTCTAAACAGGAGGTGAGTGGGTGCACTGGCCATATATGACCATTTAGTTTGCCCATTTGATGAACTGAAGACAGTTTGGGTTTGGGTCAAACTTATGGTCAACCCAAACCCAAAGCTCATCCCCACTGAGAAACCGAAACTGTTCATTTCTCAAAAAACTCCTAGGAACCTTTGGAGGAACCCTGGCTGAGAAAGGCTGGACTACGTAATAATACAGGTATATTCTTATCCCCCTTGGTGGGAGTGGAGATGAGAGCACAAAGCCGTGTTCACACTATGAGAGGTTTCTCGGGGATGCAGTTCTTCTGAGCTCCACAAGGTGGGGATCTCACTTTTACCAAAACAGGAAGTCCCTATGGGAGACAGAAAGTGATGTCAGGTGCAGACAGGAAGTTCCAGGTCAGAAGCGAGTTGGGAGGAAGTAGAGAGGAGACATTGCTGGAAGTGGCAGCAGAGGAGGTAATAAGATATTATTTTCTATTTACACCCAGTAATCCTCCCCCCGTCATGTTCCGTCCTCTTCCTCCATAGTCACTGTGACGTCTTTTATCTCCAGCAGATGACGATACACACATATATAGTGTGGAAACGTAGATAAACCCCTTCAGGGTCAGAACATTTCCCCACTTACGTGGCCGGAACATTTTCTTCACTTTGGACTTAAATTCTAGTAATATGTTCCTGAGAGGCTGTGAGGGGGTAATAGAGCTAAAGACTCCGGGATCCTCTGAGATGTTGGTGATTCTGAAGGACTCCGAGGGGTTAGTCAGGCTTCCGGGCTCTGAGGGAAGAGGAGGCTGTAGGCCTCAGGGGGTCTCCATGGTAGGGAGGGGGATTCTAAAGCCCTGTACACACGAGTGGAAATTCGGCCGGGAATTTTCGTCCGACGACCGATCTGCCGATTTTCGGCTTGTTAGTATGGTGCTCTCGACAACCGACTCCGACTTTTCGGCCGAAAAAATCCTGGTGTGCAGGCTATAAAATTTTTGTCCTCCATCAAAACACGTCTGATTTTCATGCAGTCAGTACAGATTTCGATGGGGAAAAATCTTATGAGCAAGAATAGGCATGCTCAGAGATGAAAGAACACAAAAGCATTCCAACACATGACATCACTTCTGAAGTAGAATTCTGTCTTGCGGGAAAATTTGTGTGCAGTCTAGAGCACATTCCAACCAACAGACCCCACTCTGGACAAAAGACGGACGAGCGGTCGGCGGAAATTCGCTGCGTGTGTACGAGGCTTTAGTCTATGATGGTCTTCCCACCTGCATTTTCAGACCTCCTTACAAAACTCCTGCCGGGAAATGAAGGCAGCCTTTACCTTCTTCCCATGTTACTGGCCAAGTAATATGTTCCAGGACACCAAGTGGAATGAAGAAGGGAAGTCCTTCACCCTGGGTACACACTCGTTGTTAGAGGATCTGTTTGCGCAGGCTCTCTTAGTAGGCCCGTGTTGTGGGTCTGAGGGAGCCGTCCTATACCTTCCCATGACATAGATTGTGTCAGAGCCTGGTACTGGTACCAGGAACCCACCGCCACTCTGTACAAGGTCCTGGATACTATAGTATACTTGGCAACTAAGAGAACAACCCCCCACTCCCCGTCCTCCTCCTACCCACACTGCTGCCATTGAAGGGATGAGAACAAAATCCCTCCCACCCTCTACTTCACCAACAGCATCATTCTGCTATTCAATCCAATCCATTTTCTTACTGCAGATAGTGACATCACTCCTATCAGTCAGCAGACTGCCGGAGATTGGAGCCTTGCAGTCGGAGTTCTGTCCAATTATCCAGGTTAGCCCAGAACTAAGGCCAAAACCAGGAGGTTTCCCTTCCTGGACATCATAATGACCCTACATTGACCTCACAGCACTGCCTCAAAACAAGAAGGCAGAAGAAGGATCGTTTTTATCATTCATTGTCTGCAGATCTAAAACTAATCAAAACCAGTTCAGAAACAAAACAAACCCAACAGAGAAAAGGGAATTTCTAAACCGGCAGGCCAAAAGGGTCCTGGGACCATGAAACTGTAACAAAAACGAAATAGCTCAAACTAAATGTGTTCACACGGGGTCATTAGTTCGTAAATGTACAGCAACCCTTCTATTACCCTCCCCACACACAAACAAACACCCCCATCCTATTATTGTGTAACCAATACCATCCAAATAATTCTTACTTTCATTTCCCAAAGTTATTCATCTACAAGGAGGCCTGCATAGATAAAATGAGGATGGAGGAGGACCGGAGTCACATGACTGAGAAGATACTAAACCTCACCCTGGAGATCATCTACCTGCTGACCGGAGAGGTGAGGAGGATTCTGGGAGGTCACATGACATAACTCTCATCTCTATTAATAAATAACAACAATAACGCAGACCTGACCGGAGAGGTGAGGAGAATTCTAATTTAATATTCCTATTGGTTTCTCAATACAGAGTATTCCTCTTCCAAAGTCAAGTGATCATGTGACCATCACAGTGCCTCCATGTGATTCCCTAAAACCTGAGAGACGCAACATGCAGAAGATTCTAGAAGTCACCAAGAAGATGACGGAGCTTCTGACAGGAGAGGTGAGCGGTGCTGGGAATTCTGGGACATTATCCAGTAACAGACAAGGGATGTGTATTGATGGTGACATCATCATAGAGAATGGATCCTGTAATGGGAACCCACCAGAGAGATGTCTCCGTACTCTGTATTCCCGGGATTCCACACAGGAAGGTCACACCATCCCTCACCATCATCAGGAAGGTGGGACTGAGCACCTAGAACAGAATTCTAAGCTATGAGAGGACATTCTTCTATGTAATCTCTTGTTCCTTTTTACACATATATTCTATCATCTTTGGGGTTTAGGATGAGGAACTGAAAGACATCAAAGCTGAGATTAAAGAGGAAGAAGACGAGATGTGGATAAGTGGAGCTCAGCAGTCTATGGGAGGGGGACGTCCTCTGTATTCCCGGGATTCCACACAGGAAGATCACACCATCCCTCAACATTACAAGGTTGGTTAAATTGAACATCTGGGACATGGACTTATGAGACGATGTGTGGATCTTTTCTATGTGTGATGTCATAATATTACATTTTATGTTTCTACCATTTTCTTGGTTTAGAGTGAAGATCTGATATATATAAAAGTTGAGGTTAAATCAGAAGAAGAAGAAGAAGAAGAAGAGACGTATGTGAGGGATGATCAGCAGTCTATGGAGGAGGATGGAATAACGGGAACATTTATAGAGGAGGACACTCCTACAGAGATCAGCACAGGTGGGTAATTAATAGTAAATGCATTCACTATATAATATATATTGCACTTTATGTAGTCCTAACACCTTCAGTATATACTCTATGTTGTAAAGTACATAATCCTGACCCATCAACTATAAACTCTGTTTTGTACATTACATACTCCTGACCCCTGCATTATATACTCTATGTTGTACATTACATACTCCTGACCCCTGCATTATATACTCTATGTTGTACATTACATACTTCTGACCCCTGCATTATATACTCTATGTTGTACATTACATACTTCTGACCCCTGCATTATATACTCTATGTTGTACATTGCATACTCCTGACCCTCCTCCATTTTCTCTATCTTGTATCTTATACAATATGTTGTACAGTTCATAGTCCTGTCTTCTGTTCTCTACTCTCTACACACTGCTATATATCCACATAATATGTATATTTCTTTATATCTGATGATTTGATTGGAGCACAAACTTTTATATGTTCATAATAATGTGATAACATCCTTAAACTTTGAAACCTTATACAGAAAGTGATAATGAGGGAGGAGTCAATAACCCAATGATGGTGGCCCTCAGTCTTCATCTTGGTTGGTCTCCCCATCCTCACTCTCTGACCTCTGGTGGGGCTCAGCCCAGCTGTTATCAAAGAATAAATCATGGACTAAATAAGGAAAGTGCAGTCCTGCTTGTGTTGGGAAGAAGGCAATGAGTGATAGAGGGGGAGGGGACACTCGTCCTATAATCCCCTCATCACTGTCACTCCTATAAAAGACAGTTCTCGTTGTTTCCTCACTCTCTGACTAAGGTCCATGAATAAAGAAATGAACTGGTAGGAGATCATAGGACCCATTTACTAGTTACCTTGAGGGTGGAATTGTAAGCTCCTCAGAGATAAAGCTGCCTGATGTGGGCGACGTCTTGGTTTAGGGGAACCAATCTGCTCATGTCTTGTAATAATCTTTTTATTTCTATTTTAGTAGATGGACGGAAGATGAGGAAAACCTCAGAGGATTGTCTCACTTTGTCTCCAGACTGTAAAGTAGAAGATGAGGACATCACACAGTATAGTCCAGGAGAAAACCCGACTACCTCAAATATCCACCCGGCACCACACAGTGTAGATGGACCATCATATTCCTCTTATCCTGAGGAACCTCAGACTGTGAGGGACGGTGCCGGACCATCATATTCCTCTTATCCTGAGGAACCTCAGACTGTGAGGGACTGTGCCGGACCATCGTATTCCTCTTATCCCGAGGAACCTCAGACTGTGAAGGATGACGCCGTCCTTCCAACAGATAAGAGGTTTTCCTGTACTGAGTGCGGGAAGTGTTTCCATTTGAAATCCCATCTGATTGTGCATATAAAAACCCACACAGGTGAGAAACTACATTCCTGCCCTGAGTGCGGGAAATGTTTTTCAAGAAAGTCTACACTTTCCATACATCAGAAATCTCACACAGGTGAGAAGCCATATTCCTGTCCCGAGTGTGGGAAATGTTTTGTACATAAAACAGCTCTTGTCATACATCAAAGATCTCACACAGGGGAAAAGCCGTATTCTTGCCCTGAGTGCGGAAAATGCTTTAGACAAAAATCAACTCTTGTTACACATCATATGTCTCACACGGGGGAAAAGCCGTATTCCTGCCCTGAATGCAGGAAATGTTTTTCAAAGAAATACCATCTCTATAGCCATCAGAGCTCACACAGGGGAGAGAAGCCGTATTCTTGTTCTGAGTGCGGGAAATGCTTTGGTCGTAAATCAAATCTTGTCACACATCAGAGGTCTCACACGGGAGAAAAGCCGTATTCCTGCCCTGAGTGCGGGAAATGTTTTTCATGTAAATCTCATCTTGTCACACATCAACGTTCTCACGTGGGGGAAAAGTCTTTTTGCTGTTCAGAGTGCGGGAAATGTTTTTTAGAGAAGTCCACTCTTAGTTATCATCAGAGACTTCACACGGGTGAGAAGCTATATTCCTGTTCTGTGTGCGGGAAATGTTTTGTAAAAAAATCAATACTGGTCAAACATCAGAGATCTCACACGGGGGAGAAGCCATTCATGTGTCCGGAGTGCGGGAAATGTTTTTCAGATAAGTCCAATCTTCACACACATCAGAGATCGCACACAGGTGAGAAGCCGTATTCCTGCCCTGAGTGTGGGAAATGTTTTTCACAGAAGTGCCATCTTGACAAACATCAGAGAGTGCACAGGGGGGATAAGCTGTATTCCTGTCCTGAGTGAGGGAATGGTTCCTTACTAAAGTCCTGTCTTCCTGTACATCAGGAATCCCACACAACTCTTGAGGTGTATTAGTGCCTTGAGTGCGGGAAATGTCTTCTATATGAATATTGCTGGACATGTGGGGGAGAAGCACACCCTGATATACACCTTAGATATACTCCATGGCTGATCTTCATCATGTAAGAAACACTTCATAAGGAGATCAGAGATCACCAAAGACATGGATAAAGTGTTCTACCATGTTGGCCATTGATAGCAGGAGAAAAATAAAAATGGAGTCCTTACCTTTCATGTATTTTATATATTTTCTATTGTTTATTAGTTAATTTTTATTTACTTTATTAAAAGTTTTTTTTCTCTGATTATTGTTTTTCTTTAAGTACTTTGCTTCGTTATTGTAAAGGAAAATTAATGTAACAATTGTCTCAGAGGAAGCTGTGGTATGTCCGATGTAATCACTCCCCCTCTGGCCATTTCCATTCTCCCTTTCTCCCTTTTTGTTAAGTACTTATGAGCGATCATGACTTGACAAGGCGCAGTTGCGCAAAATATGTTGTCATAGAGATGGAACCACAAACTACAGGCTTGCATTCCATGCATCCTCCGTCCCAGCAGCTTCTGCTCGGTCTACCTGGCCAACCTGGTCTACCTGATAGACGTCATCACCGGTCGCCACCTCACAGACGCGACCTCCATAAACGCAGATCAATCTGATGGACCAAACTCTGGTGTACAGGTTCCTTTAAGAACGATGGAATTCCCTCTTCAAATGGCTCCACACAGCTCACACATAGATAGACCAAACTCTAGTGTTCAGGTTCCTTTAAGAATGATGGAATTCTCTCTTTGAGATGGCTCCACACAGCTCACCTATATGTTGAACAAACTCTGGTGTTTAGGTTCCTTTAAAAAAGATGGAATTCCCTCTTCAAGATGGCTCCACACAGCTCACACATAGGTGGACCAAACTCTGGTGTTCAGGTTCCTTTAAGAACGATGGAATTCCCTCTTCAAATGGCTCCACACAACTCACATAGAGGTGGACCAAACTCTGGTGTTCAGGTTCCTTTAAGAACAATGTAATTCCCTCTTCAATATGGCTCCACACAGCTCACATAGAGGTGGACCAAACTCTGGTGTTCAGGTTCCTTTAAGAACAATGGAATTCCTTCTTCAAGATGGCTCCACACAGCTCACATAGAGGTGGACCAAACTCCGGTGTTCGGGTCCCTTTAAGAAAGATGGAATTCCCTCTTTGAGATGGCTCCACACAGCTCACCTATAGATGGACCAAACTCTGGTGTTCGGGTCCCTTTAAGAAAGATGGAATTCCCTCTTCAAGATGGCTCCACACAGCTCACACATAGGTGGACCAAACTCTGGTGTTCAGATTCCTTTAAGAACGATGGAATTCCCTCTTCAAGATGGCTCCACACAGCTCACACATAGGTGGACCAAACTCTGGTGTTCAGGTTCCTTTAAGAACGATGGAATTCCCTCTTCAAGATGGCTCCACACAGCTCACACATAGGTGGACCAAACTCTGGTGTTCAGGTTCCTTTAAGAATGGTAGAATTCCCTCTTCAAGATGGCTCCACGCAGCTCACACATAGGTGGACCAAACTCTGGAGTTCAGTTTCCTTTAAGAACAATGGAATTCCCTCTTCAAGATGGCTCCACACAGCTCACATAGAGGTGGACCAAACTCTGATGTTCAGGTCCCTTTAAGAAAGATGGAATTCCCTCTTCAAGATGGCTCCACACAGCTCACACATAGGTGGACCAAACTCTGGTGTTCAGGTTCCTTTAAGAACAATGGAATTCCCTCTTCAAGATGGCTCCACACAGCTCACACATAGGTGGACCAAACTCTGGTGTTCAGGTTCCTTTAAGAACGATGGAATTCCCTCTTCAAGATGGCTCCACACAGTTTACACATAGGTCATAGGCAACAAACAGCCTCCAATAGTGCAGCACCTGGGTTATTAAGCTCAACACACCGCACAGAACCCAATTCATAAAATGCCCTCACATTAATTAGGTAAAAAACAACAAGATACAGCTCACGTGATTCAGTCAAAACCCCCGCCGCTAGGTTCAACCTCTACACGTTACGTCCCTCCAGATGAAGCCATTGGTGGCATAATGCATAGAGGTTGAGTCTATATGTGAGCTGTGTGGAGCCATCTTGAAGAGGGAATTCCATTGTTCTTAAAGGAACCTGAGCACCAGAGTTTGGACCACCTTTGTCACTGATTATTCTAGAGCAGACCGTCCTTCTCTCTCAGTGGGGAGCGTTCGCGGGTGTCCGACGGCAATCGCGTCCATCGGCCCCTGTGGATCGGCTTCCTAATGTGGGTGAGCGTGCATGCACCCCCAGGAGCGCTCCCGCTAACCGACGTACCCATACGTCGGTTCGTGCAGCCGAGCCAGCCTGCCGCAGTTAGTCTGCGGAGGGCGGTCGGCAAGAAGTTAAACTTCTCTTTCAGCCTGGCCCTAAGAGCTTTTAAATTCTTATTGCTACACAAATTAATAACCACTCCGCCTCCACATTCCAGACAAGTGATTTTCCTGACCAAATGGATTTCTTCCTTTACTATTTCATGATACTATGACTGCAATCATGTTAAAAGTATAGGGAAGGCGCCAAGCTGGCTGCAAGCTGCGGCCTTAGTTTTAGTGGAGGCCCAGCCGCACAGATTTCATCCAAGGGAAGGCGGGTGGCTACAGGAAACCCACAGCCGGCTGACCCCCCCCCCCCCCCACTCGGCTGCAAGGCCCAGGAGGCCACAAACCATGGTCTAAACTTCTGTGGGCACCCCGCCACCTGGGTGTGAAGCCCACTGGAGCCGATCACCCAAAAACAACAGGGGAGAGGGCGGATGCCCAAATGGGGGGTGGTGGCTCCAGCCACCCTCACTGGGGCCTCACAAAATAGTGTCTGGCCAGTAGACTGCAAAGCCGCGGCCTAAACTTTCAGCCGGGTCTGGCCCCGTGCGGAGCAGACCCGCGGATGTAAACCCATTCGCTCTCCCAGCCCAACACAACAGCCCGGAAATGCCCTTAGGACCCCCCTGCCCAGGTCGCTAACCACTAGGGTGAAGAAGTACCCTATTGTAACCTATGGTGTCCACCCGGAGAAAACTGGTCAGCAGCAGCCCCAAAGGAAGCCCCCCTTCAGAGCACATGGCAAAAGCCAGCTCACAACCTCCAGGGAGGGGGGGGGGGTGAGGGGTATGGAAGATCCACGGTGACCCTAGAGGGGCTGGGGAGAAGTAGGGGAACCTGGGGGTCCCACCCTCCTAAGAAGGGGCTCATGTCCCAATGGTCAAGAAGATTCTGGAGTTGTATCCGTCAATGAACATCAGAGAAAAGGATTTTACAGTAAGACAAAAATCCAATTTTTTTTTCAGAATTCTCGCTCTTTTTGTTTATAGCGCAAAAAATAAAAACCGCAGAGGTGATCAACTACCATCAAAATAAATCTCTATTTGTGGGAAAAGGACATCAATTTTATTTGTGTACAGTGTCACACAACTGCGCAATTGTCAGTTAAAGTAATGCAGTGGGGTATCGCATAAAATGGCCTGATCATTAAGGGGGTAAAACCTTCCGGTCCAGAAGTGGTTAAAGTTGCAATAACTTCAAAGTAGTTCATGCACTACTTTGGTCCGACTTTCATGAAACTTGAGGGTCATAAACTTTAATGTTAACCCTCAGAAGTTGCATGAAAGTCATACCTGAATGTTATACAATGCAACTTCTGTGCAACAGTTGTCCATTAAAACTGGTCAAAGACCAAAGTCGTATCCAAGTTGCACCCATCCAAAGTTGCATCAACGTTGGACCAAAGTTGGCGCAACTTTGGAGTCATACAAGTGTGAAAGGGGGCCTTATTTTCATTTTAGTCCAATGAGATTTGAAAATACCAGTCACATGGATCCTTTCATGTGTATTAAAAAACAGTTGAAACTGTGCTTAATAAGTTGTAATTTTATTTTTTTACTTTGTTTTTCATTATTTAGTTCTACATTTATAAATATTAAAACATACGCAAAAAAAGTTTCATTTTTATTGTCTGGATTTTATCTGAGATAAATGAATGGAATGGAGCACAAGGCAACGAGGAAAAATTATGAATTGTAATGTAGACTGCAGTACTTATATTCAACACAAGGCAGTGATCTCGCTTGGAACCTACAGACAGGAAGTGATGTATGTAACAGACAGGAAGTGATGTGTTACAGACAGGAAGTGATAGTGGAGTATAAATAGGGAGTTTCCAGAAAAAGAAGTTAGACAGATGTAGAGAGGAGACATTACTGGAACTAGCAGCAGAGGAGGAAATAAGATATTATTTTATATTTACACCCAGAACCCCCCCCCCCCTGTCATGTTTCGTCCTCTTCCTCCATAGTCACTGTGACGTATTTTATAGTTTATAGAACAAATAATTCTGCATGTATAGAGCCCTTTATCCAACTGTCCATCCAGAGCCTCTGGTTTATAGACCGGCTACATCCTAAATATAGAACCATTTATCCAACTGTCCATCCAGAGCCTCTGGTTTATGGACTGGATACATCCTAAATATAGAACCATTTATCCAACTGTCCACCCAGAGCCTCTGGTTTACAAACCACATACATCCTAAATATAGAGCCATTTATCCAACTGTCCATCCAGAGCCTCTGGTTTATAGACCAGATACATCCTAAATATAGAGCCATTTATCCAACTGTCCATCTAGAGCCTCTGGTTTACAGACCGGATACATCCTAAATATAGAACCATTTATCCAACTGTCCACCCAGAGCAGCTAGAAGTCACCAACAAGGTCACTGAGCTTCTGACAGGAGAGGTGAGATGTGGTGGGAATTCTGGGACATTATCCAGTAACAGACAAGGGATGTGTCTGGATGGTGACTGTATCATTGTGTGTGTCAGGTTCCTATAAGGTGTCAGGATGTCACTGTCTATTTCTCCATGGAGGAGTGGGAGTATTTAGAAGGACACAAGGATCTCTACAAGGACATCATGATGGAGAATCAGCCGCCCCTCACATAACCGGGTAAGAGGAGACTTTATTGTAAAGGAGAGAGCAGTACGGAGGCTCCACCTAGATCCCCCATCATCTGATAAACACATAGAAACAATGTATTCAGTCAGTGTGTGTGTTTCCTACAGATGGATCCAGTAATGGGAACCCACCAGAGAGATGTCCCCATCCTTGGTATTCCCGGGATTCCACACAGGAAGATCTCACCATCCCTCACCATCATCAGGTAGGTAGAGTTGAGGGTCAGGAATATAAAGTGATTGAACACTCAGACATGTGAAGACGATGTGTGGACTCTACAAGATGATATTTTCTATGTGATCTCACATCCTAATACTTCTATGTTACAGATGTTATTTTCTGCCATTCTGTTAGTTTAGGGTGGAGATCTGAATAACGGAAAAGTTGAAGATGAAGTAGAATATAAAAATGTATCCTAAGCTGCAAGAAATCATTCTTCTTTGCGTTTTTACATATCTCTTGTTTTCTTTTTGCGGTTTAGAGTGAAGCATTGAATGACATCAAAGTTGAGCTTAAAGTGGAAGCAGAAGAGATGTTGATAAGTGGAGATCCTCAGTCTATGGAGGAGGGTGGTTCTCTGTATTCCTCGGATTCCATAAAGGAAGATCAAAACTATACACACCAGGATCAGGTAGAAGAGACTGAGCCCCAGAACTCCAAAGTAATTCTAATCCATGAGATAACATCTTTCCCATTTTTTTCAACTGTATTTTATCATCTTTGGGGTTTAGGGTGAAGAACTGAAAGACATCAAAGTTGAGGTTAAAGAGGAAGAAGAGAGGTTGGTGAGTGGAGATCAGCAGTCTATGGAGGACGGGGAGATGATGATGAAAAGTAAACAGGAGGAATCTTCTCTACATATGGATACAGGTAACAAACACTAAATTCAGAAATGGTTCACATTTTATTTTACTTTTCTAAGTATAAAGCATGTATTCATATTGTTACATGGAATGAAAAATGTGGTATGTCCATTGAGCTAAAAAAGAATCCAACATGGCAGTTGATCCAGATTAGGGCAGGAAAGCTGCATAAAATATGACCATAATTCATTAGGTTAGAAGAATTCCTTCTTTATTCCAAAAGGCAGATAACTCCCCAGATTTAAATTTTCAATGATTCTCATTACAGATATTAAAAGTTCTTCCAGTCAGCTAGGAAGACTATTCCTCATTTTCAAAGCTGGTATAGCAAAGAACCCAGTCACGAGATAAAGAAAAATCTCTTTTTCTTTCCAGAGGAATGTAATCTATTAGTTTCTTGAACCGTCTAGTGTTCCCAATATAGTATACATCATCTCCATTCCTTTATATCATGTCCTGTTCCCAACAAATGAGGAGAAGGTGCTGCTTACCATATGAAAGGTCCATCCCCATTCCTCAATATAACGTCATGTTCCCAACAAATGAGGAGGAGATACTGTATACCATATGAAAGGTCCATCTCCATTCCTCAATATAACGTCATGTTCCCAACAAATGAGGAGGAGGTACTGTACACCATATGAAAGGTCCATCTCCATTCCCGAGGAACCTTTTGAGAAATCCCATACTATGACTTCAGATGTCCATCTACGATCAATGGGTCCTTCTAATCCCGAGGAACCTTCTGATAAATCCCATACTATGACTTCAGATGTCCATCTAAGATCAATGGATCCTTCTAATCCCGAGGAACCTTCTAAGAAATCCCATACTATGACTCCAAATGTCCATCTAAGATCAATGGGTCCTTCAAATCCTGAGGAACATTCGAAGAAATCCCATACTATGACTCCAAATGTTCATCTAAGATCAATGGATCCTTGTTATCCTGAGGAACCTTCTAAGAAATCTCATACTATGATGTCAGATGTCCATCTAAGATCAATGGATCCTTCAAATCCTGAGGAACCTTCTGAGAAATTCCATACTATGACTCCAAATGTCCATCTAAGATCAATGGATCCTTCAAATCCTGAGGAACATTCGAAGAAATCCCATACTATGACTTCAGATGTCCATCTAAGATCAATGGGACCTTCCAATCTCGAGGAACCTTCTAAGAAATCCCATACTATGACTCCAGATGTCCATCTAAGATCAATGGATCCTTCAAATCCTGAGGAACCTTCTAAGAAATCCCATACTATGACGTCAGGCGAGCGTCCTTTCCCTTGTTCAGAGTGCGGGAAAAGTTTCCTTAAGAAAGAAAAACTTATTATACACCAGAGAATTCACACGGGCGTGCGTCCTTACTCATGCTCAGAGTGCGGGAAATCTTTTGCTCAGGAAGACGCACTTGTTGAACATCAAAGAATTCACACGGGTGAGCATCCTCATTTATGTGCAGAGTGCGGAAAATCCTTCATTCATAAAAGATACCTAGTCAAACACCAGAGAATTCACACGGGTGAGCGTCCTTATTCGTGTTCAGAGTGCGGGAAATCCTTCACTGGGAAAAAGGAACTTCTTAGACACCACAGAAGCCACACAGATGTACGCCCTTATGCATGTCCAGAGTGCGGGAAATCTTTCTCTCATAAAGGAAACCTTGTTAAACACCAGAGAATTCACACGGGTGAGCGTCCTTATTCTTGTTCAGAGTGCGGGAAATGTTTCACCATGAAAGGAAACCTTGTGCAACACCAGAGAATTCACACGGGTGAGCGTCCCTACTTGTGTTCTGTGTGTGGGAAATCTTTCACTCAGAAAACAATACTTGTTATACACCAGAGAATTCACACAGGAGAAAGTCCTTTTTCATGTTCGCAGTGCGAGAAATCTTTCACTGCCAAAACAGACCTTGGTAAGCACCAGAGGGTTCACATGGGCGAGCGTCCTTATTCGTGTTCAGAGTGCGGGAAATCTTTCAATCATAAAGGAAACCTTCTGAAACACCAGAGGAGACACACCTCAGAACCTCCCCATTGCATTCAGAGTGCGGGAAATGGTTTATAGATCTGAGACATCAGAGAGAACCCACCTACTGATTCTTTTGACAAATGTACGATGGCTTTTGCAGGTGAAACTGTTGAGTCCATAGAACAGCTGTAGGATAAAAAATTGTTTTTTAAAGCGGTACATCCTGGCGAAAGTGATGTTTCATATATAGGTAGAGTTTGATGACCCGAGTCTTCTTCTATTTTGTGACGGAACGCGTTGGCACCCCTCTTAGGTGCTTCCACCAAGCAATGCCTCCTAACCTCCAAACCGTTCCAGCAGACCGAGAGCTAATACCAGCCCTTTTACCCCAAATGTCGTAGACGGACAAGATGTTGAGGTAAAACCAAATGAATGACTGTTTAAAACAAAATATTACCCAAAACATCACGCAACGGTTGGATAATGAGCTGCAGTTGACACAAGGTTAACCCCATCATGAGAACCTCCAAGAGTTGGCCAACTTAGCTAACAGACAGAAACAATAGGTGACTCAATGCACACAGCCGTGTTAGGGGCGTGTTTGCCTGCATATGTGTTCCATTCATCCTCATGCAGATAGTCCTATTCATGTGAGTTGGAATGACACATCCACTGTTCCCAATTTGACATGCGTGTGAGTACGTGTCTATGAATGCGCACTCTCTACCTTCGGGGATCCGCACCCACACGACTGTCAAATTGGGAGCAGCACGGCTTTTTTTTCAGGGGGAACGCAGATTGTATGTAATGGCAAGGGGTGCTGGGGTATGCTGGAGGGTCTATTGCTGCTGACTGACTGGGGATCTATTGTCGCTGGGGGGGGGGGGGGTCTATGTGAACATGTTGTAATAGTACTTTTGTTTTATCTACCTATTTGTGTATTTTATTGTTTTCCAGCCATTAGCACTTACCTCATTTAAAGTCCCGCGGGCCAATCTCCTTTGCTTCTACATGAATATTGGGATGGAGGTGTGCTTTGGTGGGAACCAGACCATTCTCCTTTGTTGTACTGTTGAAGGAGAGGTCTATTGATGCTGGCTGCTGGGAGATCTGTTGTTGCAACTAGAGGTCTTTTGTTATGGGGGGATCTATTTTTGCTGGGTGTCTATTGTTCCCGGGTGTGTACATTGTTATGGGAGGATTTATTGTTTTTGGGTGCGATCTAGTGTTGTTGGCTGCAGGGGATCTATTTTACTGCATTTCTTGTTATCATTAACAAGTTCCATACACATTTATCACCACAAAATGATAATTGGTTCTGTAGTCCCTAAAAGGAGCGGTACAGGAGGTGGGTAGGGGTGAACCAAGGAGCAGTGCTCGGAGGTGTGGATCCAAGGAGCAGTGCTCGGAGGTGGGGAGAGGTGGAACCAAGGAACAGTGCTCGGAGGTGGGTAGGGGTAGAACCAAGGAACATTGCTCAGAGGTGGGTAGAGGTGGAACCACGGAACAGTGCTCGGAGGTGGGTAGGGAGCAGAGACAAGGAACGATGCTCGGAGGTGGGTAGGGGGCGGAGACAAGGAACGGTGCTCGGAGGTGGGTAGGGGGCCGAGACAAGGAACGGTGCTCGGAGGTGGGTAGGGAGCAGAGACAAGGAACGGTGCTCGGAGGTGGGTAGGGGGTAGGGCTGGGCGATTTTGCCTAAAAAAAAAAATCTTCGATTTTTAAAGTAAAATTCGAGTTTCGATTCGATTCGATTTTAGATTTTTTTTTCCAATGCACTTAAAAAATGACTGCAGAGTCTGGAGGGAGGACTGAGGAGAAGGAGAAGCGCTGTATATGTGTGTCTGACTCTGACGGACCACCGCCGCGCCTGGATGTGACGTCAGCTGCGGGCGGTGCGTCTGTACAGGGGCTGCGCTGTTATAGGTCCACAGTAACCGGCCACCTTTTTTAGTTTGGCTTTGAAA
Organism: Pelophylax lessonae; assembly: GCF_965119305.1. NCBI lineage: Eukaryota > Metazoa > Chordata > Amphibia > Anura > Ranidae > Pelophylax > Pelophylax lessonae. Next base: position 262,234,606 of record NC_138776.1, on the reverse strand, counting down.
CTATTTTTTTTTTCTAACTCGAGTTTTTTCTACAATACTTTTTTCTGCCTTGTGCAGCCACCGAACTCCCCAGTAACGGACCACCGCTGCGCCTGGATGTGACGTCAGCTGCGGGCGGGCGGTGCATCTGTACAGGCCAGGGCGCGCTGTGATAGGTACAGTCTCCCTGGCCTGGATGTGATGTCAGCTGCGGGGCGGGCGGTGCGTCTGTACAGGCCGGGGCGCGATGTGATAGGTACAGTCTCCCTGGCCTGGATGTGACGTCAGCTGCGGGGCGGGCGGTGCGTCTGTACAGGCCGGGGCTGCGGCGCGCTGTGATAGGTACAGTCTCCCCGGCCTGGATGTGACGTCAGCTGCGGGGCGGGCGGTACGTCTGTACAGGCCGGTGTTGTAAAATTTTGTCGGACCCGTGAAAAAAATCGGACCTCGTCACTTCCGGTGACAGAGCATCACAAAACAGCTGATAGGAGTCGTCCGTGCACATGCGCAGAAGACATTTTTCGAGGTTTGGAAAAATTATAACAGAGAGCGGACAGCTGATTGAGAGGAGGCGGGGCTGAGGTGCGACGGAGGACGGAGGACACCGCCGCGTCATCGAGACATTAGGGACGGAGGCACATATGCACAGCTGGCGGAGGAGGCGGGATGGAGGTGCGGCCGTGTAATAAATGCAGGGCTTAAGCGACTCCTTCTGTTTTATTATCTTTAGTAATTATCGTATTATTTATCCTTAGGATTTCATTACATTTAGTATTTCTTATTTTGTATTATAGAAATACTAAATGTTATGAAATCCTAAGGATAAATAATACGATAATTGCTAAAGATAATAAAACAAGGAGTCGCTAAAGTCCTGCATTAATTACACGGCCGCACCTCCGTCCCGCCTCCTCTATTCAGCTCTGCAGATGACGCGGCTGTGTCTTCCGTCCCACCTCAGCCCCGCCTCCTCTCATTCAACTGCCCGCTATGCGTTATAAGTTTACCAAACCAAGATAATGTCTTGTGCGCATGCGCACTTGAGACTCCCATCACCGGAAAATTTTAGAACACCGGGGCTGCGGCGCGCTGTGATAGGTAAAGTCTCCCCGGCCTGGATGTGACATCAGCTGCCGGGAGAGGAAGCGGGCGGTGCGTCTGTACAGGCCAGGGGCTGTGATAGGATACTATCCTATCACAGCCCCTGGCCTGTACAGACGCACCGCCCGCTTCCTCTCCCGGCAGCTGACGTCACATCCAGGCTGGGGAGACTTTACCTATCACAGCGCGCCGCAGTCCCGGCCTGTACAGACGCACCGCCCACCCCGCAGGTCCGTTACTGGGGAGTTCGGTGGCTGCATAAGGCAGGAAAAAGTATTGTAAAAAAAACTCGAGTTTAAAACAAAAAAACGTTTCAAACTAAAAAATCGATAAATCGATTAAATCGATTTATCGCCCAGCCCTAGTAGGGGGCGGAGACAAGGAACGGTGCTCGGAGGTGGGTAGGGGGCGGAGACAAGGAACGGTGCTCGGAGGTGGGTAGGGGGCGGAGACAAGGAACGGTGCTCGGAGGTGGGTAGGGGGTGCAGACACGAAACGGTGCTATGAGGTGGGTAGGGAGCAGAGTCAAGGAATGGTGCTCGGAGGTGGGTAGGGGGTGCAGACACGAAACGGTGCTATGAGGTGGGTAGGGGGTGAAGACAAGGAACGGTGCTTGAAGGTGGAGAGGGGGCAGAGAAAAGGAACGGTACTCGGAGGTGGGTAGGGGGCGGGGCAAGGAACGGTGCTCGGAGGTGGGTAGGGGTTGGAGACAAGGAATGGTGCTCGGAGGTGCATAGGGGTGGAGACAAGGAACGGTGCTCGGAGGTGGGTAGGGGGAGGAGACAAGGAACAGTGCTCGGAGGTGGGTAGGGGGTGGATACAAGAAATGGCGCTTGGAGGTGGGTAGGAGGTGGAGACAAGGAACGGTGCTCGGAGGAGAGTAGGGGGTGTAGACAAGGAACGGTGCTCAGAGGTGAGTAGGGGGGCAGATACAAGGATCAGTGCTCTAAGGTGGGTAGGCAGTGGAGAAAAGGAACGATGCTTGGAGGTGTATAGGGGGCAGGAACAAGGGGTGACTGAGAAAGGGAAAGTTCCTGCACCTATTCTCTGAGTTAAAAAGCCCAGAGGAGCAGTAATCTTTGCAGCCTCTGCGTCCCAATTGACGGGAATGGAGCTGCCTGCACGGGGATGAACGGAACAGTGAATCCCTATGGGGGCAAATCTGGCTCTCACACTGGCGTATGCTCAGGTACGCCCATGTTCATCAATCTTAAGTTTGTTTTCCATTTTTTTTAATTCATTATAAATATTAAGATATATAAATAATAAATATCTAAATAATATTAAAATCAAACTTGTTTTTCTTTATATTTGTTTCATTCTTAACCCCGCTAGCGGTAAACCCGAGCGTGACTCGGGGTAGGAATTTCCTGCTATTATCGGTATCCCCGAGTCACGCTCGGGGTGAATGGGCAGAGCTATGCAGACAGTGTCTTACCTTATCCTGGCGATCCAGCGATGAGCTCTCATTGCTGTGACCGCCAGCCGAGATCTCCGCCGCTCGTCTGTCGGTAGGAGGACTTCCTAGTTCCGTTCCCTGCAGCAGCAATGCTGCATGGGAGCGGAACTAGGGAGGGAAATTCAAAAAAAAAAAAAAAAAAAAAGTTGCACAAAACACATAACACATTTTATATTATATATATGCATATATATATATATATATATACACACACATATTACACACACATATATATATATATAATATATAACGCATGAATTATAATCTAATCAATAATATAATTTTATTATATATATTATATATTATATAATAAAATTATATTATTGATTCGATTATAATTCATGCGTTTGTGTTTCAAATTTATCACATCTGGGATGTCTACTAGAGTCTTGTTTTGGTCAGGTTTAAGTCAGTAATTACTAAGAATTGTAGGCCTATAATACATAACGCCAAATTTCCATGAAAAGAATTGTACCTCTTTTGGTACAGAATTCCTGACAGAATCATACCGTCAGGGAGGTTAAGATAAAATATATTCTGTGTCTGACAATATAGGAATGAGTCCATTGTGTATTGGCGATAGTAATCTTATAAAAAAAAAGAAATGCAGGAAGTAAAATGAGGACACATTTCCCCCGGAGTTGTAGGTTCATATACGGATACCATCTCTAAAATCATCCTCTACATGTACGCAGGGCCGGGACAAAGGGTGGGCAGGAGGAGCATGTGCCCCAGGCGCAGCAATGGGGGGGGTGGTCCCACACTCCAGTGGCAGACAACCATAAAGCAAGGAATTGGTCGCGCATTGCATACTCCATGCCAGCCGGAGGAGGGGGGGCAGAGAACGGGTGTAGGGCAGTAACTCATTCTACAATACAATCATTGATCAGCAGGGCAGGGGGGCGCAGTTCCGCATCCTCACCCTGGGCGCTTGCCCTGATACTTCATGTACAAGTGCTTTAAGTGGGCGGAGTTGCATGATTTTGAAGGACTATATGTGAGAAAACTAACCTGCAACGTCCCGAAACTTGTAGGAGGCCTCCTCTCACTCTCACTACGCTGTCTATCTCTAAATTTACTATTAGGTCAATACCCTTCTTACTAAACATTTTCCTCAGACTCTTTCTGGCATGTGTCACATCCTATTATCAACTTAAACTGGTTATCCTTCACCATTGCTGTTACCCATGACAATCAGCTCATGAATCGGCAGTGACCTACAGTTTCCACCAAAGTCAGTAATGCTCATACTGATTGTTGCCTTTGGAAGGGCCGTGCCTTCAGAAGAAATCCACACAGCGGAGTAGCCATCTTCCGTGGCAGTCTCACTGTGCACCAACTTCACTGGCACTTGACACTCCACCGCCACCAACTGTCCTGATCCTCGATATTTGTTATATGCAACCAGGTTTTCTTCATTGTCAACAAAATTACCCTTCTGTTCAAATACAGTGCATTGCGAAAGTATTCGGCCCCCTTGAACTTTTCGACCTTTTGCCACATTTCAGGCTTCAAACATAAAGATATAAAACTGTAATTTTTTTTGAAGAATCAACAACAAGTGGGACACAATCGTGAAGTGGAACGAAATTTATTGGATATTTCAAACTTTGTTAACAAATAAAAAACTGAAAAATTGGGCGTGCAAAATTATTCAGCCCCTTTATTTACTTGGGAAATCTTTTCGTATCCAAATCCGGCTTTAAACTTCTCCACAACAGTATCTCGGACCTGCCTGGTGTGTTCCTTGTTCTTCATGATGCTCTCTGTGCTTTAAACGGACCTCTGAGACTATCACAGTGCAGGTGCATTTATACGGAGACTTGATTACACACAGGTGGATTCTATTTATCATCATTAGTCATTTAGGTCAACATTGGATCATTCAGAGATCCTCACTGAACTTCTGGAGAGAGTTTGCTGCACTGAAAGTAAAGGGGCTGAATAATTCTGCACACCCAATTTTTCAGTTTTTTATTTGTTAAAAAAGTTTGAAATATCCAATAAATTTTGTTCCACTTCATGATTGTGTCCCACTTGTTGTTGATTCTTCCAAAAAAAATTACAGTTTTATATCTTTATGTTTGAAACCTGAAATGTGGCAAAAGGTCGAAAAGTTCAAGGGGGCCGAATACTTTCGCAATGCACTGTACACGGGTGACCTCTGGCAACTCCACCAAAACCAATTTGTTTTCCAACACATCGTTTGGCAAGACATCGTTTTAAAAGCATTGATAAAATTTCTGCTGGTTTTTTATCCAGTTTCGGGCCTTCTGTCTCATGATGGATATTTGCGATCTACAATCCGGCTACGTCACTCCTCTTGGTCTGGAACTGAAGATATGGTTTTCGGTCCCACAGATAATATTGATTTGTCAAACCATCCCAAATTTATTTTATCTGTGTAAAATGTTACACTATATATTCTTGTTTATTACTGAGTTTTTCCTTTTGCTCCTACGTTGTCTTCCTTCTATATTTCATACCTACATATCTTAATTCTACCATGTTCTTTACTTTCCAAAAATGTGAATTGGACTAGACGTTTGTAAGTTTACGATGTACCTGTATTGCCCTTCTTACAATCTAAATAAAACATTATGGAAAAAAAAAAAAGAACTGTATTCTAATGATAAAAAAAAAGAAAATCTGAAGGGAAATTTCGTCCAACGACCGATCTGCCGATTTTCGAATTGTTAGTATGGTGCTTTCAACAGCCGACTCCGACTTTTCAGCCAACAAAATCCTGAAGTGCAGGCTATATAATGTTTGTCGTCCGTCAAAACAACGGAAAAAAATCTTAAGAGCAAGACTAGGCATGCTCAGTGACAAAAGATGTTATGATCAAAGGTACTCTGTAGTAACCACTCCTCTGATGGTAAAGACGTCTAAGTATCGGGTGGCTGAACACGAAACACATTTGACTGATGGATGGAACATAATCGAGGAATGGACCACAAAGCAGCGGGCAAACTGATGAAACCTAACCTAGACTGCAGTAATAATATTCAGCACAAGGTGGTGATGTCACTTGGAACAGACAGGAAGTGATGTAAGCTACAGACAGGAAGTGATGTAAGCTACAGACAGGAAGTGATGTAACCTACAGACAGGAAGTGTTTTTGAAGAATTAACAGCAAGTTCCTGGTAAAAGACTGGAAGAGAACTGGCATATAAAGAGTGTAGACCTTGGAACGGGCGGCTTCGGAGGTAATAGGATATTATTCTCTATTTACACCCAGTAACCCCCCCGTCATGTTCCGTCCTCTTCCTCCATAGTCACTGTGACATCTGCTATGCATTATACTAAGGCCCTTTTCACACGGGCTTTCCGATCAGGTCCGCCTGTCAGTTTTTGGATGCTCCATGCACCTCTTTGGAGCAGCGGATTCCAGTGGTGACATGTCCGCTGACACCTGCTGCTATCCGATCCGATCCTGTCCGTGAAATCTAGGCGGATGGAAACCCTATATTTTCCATCCGTCTGGAGGATCGGATCCGATATGATCGGATGAAAACGGACAGGCGGTCCGTTTTCATCCGATCTCCCATAGAGGAGAGCGGGGATCTGACAGGTCTGTCTCCGCAAAGTAAGCGGAGACAGACCTGTAATCCGCCTGCTCGGCAGGGATCAGCAGATCAGTCATTGCTGAGCAAAACTGAGTCTGCCAGGCGGAAAGCCCGTGTGAAAGGACCCTAAGGGCACATTCTGCATAAATATAGAGCCATTTATCTAACTGTCCATCTAGGGCCTCTGGTCTATAGACCGGATACATCCTAAATATAGAACCATTTATCCAACTGTCCATCCAGAGCCTCTGGTTTATAGACCAGATACATCCTAAACATAGAGCCATTTATCCAACTGTCCATCCAGAGCCTCTGGTTTATAGACCGGATACATCCTAAATATAGAACCATTTATCCAACTGTCCATCCAGAGCCTCTGGTTTATAGAGCAGATACATCCTAAATATAGAGCCATTTATCCAACTGTCCATTCAGAGCCTCTGGTTTATAGACTAGATACATCCTAAATATAGAACCATTTATCCAACTGTCCATCCAGAGCCTCTGGCTTAAAGACCAGATACATCCTAAATATAGAACCATTTATCCAACTGTCCATCCAGAGCAGCTAGAAGTCACCAACAAGGTCACTGAGCTTCTGACAGGAGAGGTGAGCGGTGCCGGGAATTCTGGGACATTATCCAGTAACAGACAAGGGATGTGTCTGGATGGTGACTGTATCATTGTGTGTGTCAGGTTCCTATAAGGTGTCAGGATGTCACTGTCTATTTCTCCATGGAGGAGTGGGAGTATTTAGAAGGACACAAGGATCTCTACAAGGACGTCATGATGGAGAATCAGCCGCCCCTCACATCACCGGGTAAGAGGAGACTTTATTGTAAAGGAGAGAGCAGTACGGAGGGTCCACCTAGATCCCCCATCATCTGATAAACACATAGAAACAATGTATTCAGTCAGTGTGTGTGTTTCCTACAGATGGATCCAGTAATGGGAACCCACCAGAGAGATGTCCCCGTCCTCTGTATTCCCGGGATTCCTCACAGGAAGATCACACCATCCCTCACCATCATCAGGTAGATGGAGTTGAAGGTCAGGAACATAAAGTGATTGAACACTCTGACATGTGGAGACGATGTGTGGACTCTACAAGATGATATTTTCTATGTGATCTCACATCATAAATACGTCTATGTTACAGATGTTATTTTCTGCCATTCTGTTGGTTTAGGGTGGAGATCTGAATACGGAAAAAGTTGAAGATGAAGTAGAATATAAAAATGTATCCTAAGCTGCAAGAAATCATTCTTCTCTTTTGCGTTTTTACATATCTCTTGTTTTCTTTTTGCGGTTTAGTGTGAAGCATTGGATGATATCAAAGTTGAGCTTAAAGTGGAAGCAGAAGAGATGTTGATAAGTGGAGATCCTCAGTCTATGAAGGAGGGTGGTTCTCTGTATTCCTCGGATTCCATAAAGGAAGATCAAAACTATACACACCAGGATCAGGTAGAAGAGACTGAGCCACAGAACTCCAAAGTAATTCTAATCTATGAGATAACATCTTCCCCATTTTTTTACAATTGTATTTTATCATCTTTGGGGTTTAGGGTAAAGAACTGAAAGACATCAAAGCTGAGGTTAAAGAGGAAGAAGAAGAGAGGTTGGTGAGTGGAGATCAGCAGTCTATGGAGGAGGGGGAGATGATTATGGAAAGTAAACAGGAGGAATCTTCTCTACATATGAATACAAGTAAGTAATAAACACTAATTGCAGAAATGGTTCACATTTTAATTTTACTTTTCTAAGTATAAAGCATGTATTCATATTGTTACATGGAATGAAAAATTGATTTGTCCATTGAACTAAAAAAAAAAAAAAAAATCCAGCATGGCAGTTGATCCATATTAGGGCAGAAAAGCTGCAAAAATGTGCCCATAATTCATTAGGTTAAAATAATTCCTTTATTACAAAAGGCAAATAACTCCCCAGATCAACATTCTCCAATGATTCTCATTACAAATCTTAGAAGTTCTTTCAGTCAGCTAGAACAAGTCCTCTGGAAGATTCTTCTCAGATTTACAGCTGGTATAGCAAAGAACGCAGGCCCAAGGTATAGCAAAATCTCATGTCCTTGCCAGAGAAATGTAAGCTACCGTATGTATTTATTGCACCATCCAGTGTTCCCAATATAGTGTACATCCATTCCTCTATATAAGGTCATGTTCCTAACAAATGAGGAGGAGATACTATACACCATATGAAAGGTCCATCTCCGTTCCTCAATATAACGTCATGTTCCCAACAAATGAGGAGGAGATACTGTACACCATATGAAAGGTCCATCTCCGTTCCTCAATATAACGTCATGTTCCCAACAAATGAGGAGGAGATACTGTACACCATATAAAAGGTCCATCTTAATTTCTTAATATAACGTCATGTTCCCAACAAATGTGGAGGAGATGAAAGGTCCATCTCCATTCCTCGAAATAACGTCATGTTCCCAACAAATGAGGAGGAGATAATGTACACCATATGAAAGGTCCATCTCCATTCCTCGAAATAACGTCATGTTACCAACAAATGAGGAGGAGAAACTGTACAACATATATGAAAGGTCCATCTCCATTCCTCAATATAACGTCATGTTCCCAACAAATGAGGAGGAGATACTGTACAACATATATGAAAGGTCCATCTCCATTCCTCAATATAATGTCACGTTCCCAACAAGTGAGGAGCAGATACTGTACACCATACGAAAGGTCCATCTTCAATTATCTGTAGGGTTACATACACTAAATACTATGTGCATTACTTTAGTAATGTCCAATGTCGCACCTGAGGCTAGATATAAATTGTCAGTTTACCACCACTGCTGTACAATATATATAAGGCATATCTCTGTTCATCAGTACGATGTCATGTCTTTAGGAATAGGTGGAGAGAAGTTTTATTCTTCACCATAATTTTGCCATCAATGCAAAAATACAGATGTTTGTGTGTTTTGTATCCTTGATCTGGTTTTTATTTGCTGAACCCAATTCAATGCCAGAGCTCTGGGATGTACATATATACTGTATATGAATTCTGAATACAAGATGCATGAGAACAGATATGACGTATATTAAATATTGCTTTCCAGCAGATGGACCGTGTTTCTGGAATATATATACATCGGAGGGACGTCTTATTATATCTCCAGATTGTAAGGCAGAAAATACTGACGTTTCACAAAATTCTCCGAAAGTGAACTCTGGTTGGTTGGTTAGATCAACAGATCCTTCGAATCCTGAGGAACCTTCTGAGAAATCCCATACTATGACATCAGATGTCTATCTAAGATCAATGGATCCTTCTAATCCTGAAGAACCTTCTGAGAAATCCCATACTATGACTTCAGATGTCCATCTAAGATCAATGGGTCCTTCTAATCCCGAGGAACCTTCTGATAAATCCCATACTATGACTTTAGATGTCCATCTACGATCAATGGGTCCTTCTAATCCCGAAGATCCTTTTGATAAATCTCATACTATGACTTTAGATGTCCATCGAAGATCAACGGATCCTTCTAATCCCGAAGAACCTTCTGATAAATCCCATACCATGACTTTAGATGTCCATCTACGATCAATAGGTCCTTCTGATCTTGGGGAACCTTCTAATAAATCCCATACTATGACTCCAGATGTCCACCAAAGATCAATGGATGCTTCTAACCCTTGGAAATCTTCTGAGAAATCCCATACTATGACTTCAGATGTCCATCCAAGTTCTCACAGTGCTGACAGATCACTAGATCCATCCAATCCCCAGAAATCTTCTTTAAACCATAATAGGGTTTACACAGGAGAGAGTTCATTGTCATGTTCAGAGTGCGGGAAATCTTTCACTGAAAACAAAAATCTTCTTAAACATCAGAGAATTCACACAGGTGAGCGTCAGTTTTTATGTTTAGAGTGTGGGAAATCTTTCACTTCCAATGCAGTACTTATTGTACACCAGAGAACTCACACCGGTGAGCGTCCTTTCCCTTGTTTGGAGTGCGGCAAATGTTTCATTCAGAAAGAAAGACTTATTATACACCAGAGAACTCACACAGGTGAGCGTCCGTTTTCCTGTTTAGAGTGCGGGAAATGTTTCGCCGAGAAAGGAGTACTTGTTAAACACCAAAGAACTCACACGGGTGAACGTCCTTATTCATGTTCAGAGTGCGGGAAATCTTTCATTTATAAAGGAGATCTTGACAGACACCAGACAATTCACACAGGTGCACGCCGTTATTCTTGTTTAGAGTGCGGGAAAGGTTTCAATAGGGCAGGAGACCTCATTATACACCAGAGAATTCACACGGGTGAGCGCCCTTACCCATGTTCAGAGTGTGGGAAATCTTTTGCTCAGGAATGTGTACTTGTTGAACACCAGAGAATTCACACAGGAGAGCATCCTCATCCATGTTCAGAGTGCGGGAAAACCTTCATTTATAAAAGCGAGCTTGTCAGACACCAGAAAATTCACACAGGTGAACGTTCTTATTCATGTTCAGAGTGCGGGAAATCTTTCATTGGGAAAAAAGAACTTCTTAGTCACCAGAAAATTCACACGGGTGTGCGCCCTTATTCATGTTCCGAGTGCGGGAAATCCTTTACCTGGAAAGGAATCCTTGTCAAACACCAGAGAATTCACACGGGGGAACGTCCTTACTCCTGTTCAGAGTGCGGGAAATCTTTCGTTGGGAAAATGGAACTCCATAGACATCAGAGCAGACACACGGGTGTGCGCCCTTATTCCTGTTCGGAGTGCGGGAAATCGTTCACCACAAAAGGAGTACTCGTAAAACACCAGAGAGTTCACACGGGTGAGCGTCCTTATTCGTGTCCAGAGTGCGGGAAATCGTTCACCACAAAAGGAGTACTCGTAAAACACCAGAGAGTTCACACGGGTGAGCGTCTTTTTTCGTGTCCGGGGTGCGGAAAGTCTTTCACTCAGAAAGGAAACCTTCTTAGACACCAGAGAAGAGCCACCGCGGCGCATCCTCACTGCGGTCAGAGTGCGGGAAATGCTTAAGAGGGAACCCACCTGTTGATTCTTAGGTACGATGGCTTTTCCAGGTGGAACTGATGAGCCTGAGGAACATCTGGAGGATAGAAATTTTTTTTTTTTTTTTAGGGGTGCATCCTGGGAAAAGTGATATTTCAATAAACGGTGGAGTTTGGTGGACCGATTCTTCTCTGGTCTTCTATTTCTTGGAGATTTAATGAAGATTTAATAAAGCTTGAAAAATGCCTTAAGTGTGTGTGTTGATTTTTGATTTGTTTTAAGGGGCCCAGTGGAACCCCAGCTCATTCGTACCCCCCACTCAGCAGATCCCCAGCTTATTAGTACCCTCTTTCAGCAAGTCCCCAGCTTATTAGTACCCTCATTCAGCAGATCCCCCTGCTCAGTAGTACCACCAGCTCTGCTGATGCCCTACTCAGTACCTCCAGCTCTGCTGATCCCATGCTGCGCACCACGTGTGACATTGATAGTTTCTCCTGCTCTGGTCCCCCAGCTCTCCTGCTCAGTCCTCCCTCTCTCTCTCTTACCGGTCCCCATTCACCTCCCGGTATATTGCTCTCATGCTGCGCACCACGTGTGACATTGCTAGTTTCTCCTACTCTGGTCCCTCAGCTCTGCTGAGCCTCTGCTGCTCAGTCCTCCCTCTCCGGTCCCCATTCACCTCCCGGTATATTGCGCTCATGCTGCGCACCATGTGTGACAGTGCTAGTTTCTCCTGCTCTGGTCCCCCACCTCTGCTGATGCTCTGCTGCCTAGCGGATGCGCTTTTGATTTGTTTTAAAGGGGCCCAGTGGAACCCCAGCTCATTCGTACCCCCCACTCAGCAGATCCCCAGCTTATTAGTACCCTCTTTCAGTGGGATACTCCTTTAGGCTTAACTAAATACAACTTGGGACTTTATCCAGAAAATGTCTGTTGACGCCAGCCGACACTACCCAACGCTCACTGATGCTTTGTAACACACTGCAACTTGAGAGAAGTGCTAGATCCCCGACTTTGAGTCCAGCAGATCCAGGACTGTAGAGTAAAGAGCTTCTGACACTGTTTGCACTGCAGAGTCACTGACTACTCCCTCCGTCCTTGCACTGGCTTGAGGTAGACTGTGGTGAAATCCTGAATGACTGCAACTCCCAACTGATACTCGGTACAATTCAGTGCCCAAACTGCAGGCGCCCCCTTTAACCATTAACTCTTCAGGGTCCACTGACTATGTACCCCCTCTGTCACTTCAGGGTCCTCAACCTGGGTACCCCCTTTACAGCTAGCTGACACTGGATCCCAGAACCTCTTCCGGAGTGGTCCCCTCTGACTTAGACCCCCAGTGGCAATCCTCAGTACTCACGACCTGTGTAGGCTTTCCTGGGACTGGACCCCTCTCGCTCTCCGCAGGTTCTCGGCACACCGGATCCCCCTCAGCTTAACTCAGCACTCTCTGGATTCTCAGGCGACACCCTGAGACAGCCACTTCCTCAGACAGGAGGAGAGACAGCTGTTCTCTCCCTCCTGGGACTCTGCTCCTGCCAAAGACGCCGTGTCACCTGCTTCCCCCAAACTTATACCCACTCCCGACTATAACAAAGAAATTACAGAGTTCATGTCAGGTACCTGATCCGAGGCCAAGGTGCTAAGAGGGCTTCCCTTGCAGCTAAGTGCGGCACACCCCCGAAGATGGTACAGGAGGTGGTATAGCGTCCAAAGGAGCATGGGTTTCCAGCAGGGTACAGATGAGAAGAGCAGAGGAACTTCAGGAGCTTGCCGGGTGCTGGAAGCACAGCAGGGCAGAGGTCCCTGGAAGGTTCCAAGAAGCCAGGCAAACTGGTGCAGAGGTAAGTCCAGGCAGGGAGTCAAACACTGGGAGCAAATTTAAAGGCAGGCCAAGGTCCTCACGCAGGAGAAGGTAGCAAGGTCAACGGAGGAAGCCGGGGTCATACACAGAAGATAAGCAGAAGCCAAGTCGGGTGGAGAGAGCCAAGGGTCAAGCCAGGAGAGGGTCAATCAGAGCCAGGAGCAAGCCGGGTCACAACAGGGAATCCAAAAGCAGAATACAGGAGGCACAGGAACACTGGGAAGCTGACGATAAACCAGCAATGAGAGGCATTCCACAGCCACCTTTTATAGGCCAGCAAAAAGGCTTTGTCTGACACACATTGCGTACGTGTGTTCGCCAATTTGCGCCCTCGCGCCGTTGCGAGCGTGGGTATGCCATTCTTATGCCAGGGCGTACAGGAATGCGCCAAGAATGTCCATTAGCACTACTGGTAGTATTTCCAGCTCTCTCACGGCCATTTCCCTGACAGTTCAGAATGAAAGTGCATGACTTTGGAAACAGCCCTTCTCCTGATAGATAGCGAAGCAGGGAGAGTGTGAGTATGGTGAAGATGTAAGAAATTTTTACATAGATGATGGACTCACTTCCTTGCCTGCTGAAGCAGAATCAAATCTAAAGCTACACAATGAAGAGAGATCACACCGCTCAGGCTAGTCAAAGTCCACGATTCAAGGTGGGTGCTGAACCTTGGGTCGCCACCAGGAGAAGCATGAACATATAAAATGGTCGCACACCACCACGGAATCCAATGAAGAAAAGTTCCTTTATTCACAAAAGTGGTACAAGGTACAGCGGGGTAGGACAGTAGACGCGTTTCACACGACTGCTAAGTGCTTGTTGACTACCCTGTGAACAAGCATGTAGTGAACAAGCACGTAGCAGTCATGTGAAACGTGTCTACTGTCCTACCCTGCTGTACCTTGTACCCCCTTTGTGAGTAAAGGAAGTTTTCTTCATTGAATTCCATGGTGGTGTGCAACCATTTTCTTCTAAAGCTACACAAAGTAGCGTCCAATCGAAGTTCAGAAATGGAAGCATTTCCAGCAGATGACAGAGCTAAAGATCTAAAGCAGGGATCCTCAAACTACGGCCCCCCAGCTGTTGCGGAGCTACACATCCAATGAGGCATTGTAAAACTCTGACATTCACAGACATGACTAGGCATGATGGGAATTATAGTTCCTGAACAACTGGAGGGCCGTAGTTTGAAGACCCCTGATCTAAAGGATCTTGTTTTAGGTGTCCACCCTCTGCCACGCCAACGGAGTTTAGGAGTGAGTTGAAATCTACAGACTGACAGTTTTACCTTTCAAGTATCCAGAGACGTAAGGCCATTCACGCGAAGAGGTATCCTAGCCACAGTAAACAGTCTTTATGACCCACTCGATTTGCCGCCCCAGTCACTATACAAGGCAAAATCTTAAGCCCTGTACACACGCACAGATTGTTGGCCGTGAATTTTCTGCCAACGTCCGATCGGCCGATTGTCGGCTTGTTAGTATGATGCTTCCAACAACCGACTGCGACTTTTCGGCCGAACAAAATCTGGTGTGCATGCTATAAAATTTTTGTTGGCCGTCACCAGAACGGCCGATTGTTCCTCAGTCAGTACAGATTTCGGGAGACAAAAATATGATGAGCAAGACTGGGCATGCTCAGAGAAGAAAAAACACACGAAAAGTAAACCAGAACATGACATCACTTCTGCAGTTGGTTGTTGTTGGCCGACAAAATTCGTGTGCAGTCTAGAGCACATTTCAACCAACACAACACTGTACAAAAGACGGCCAATCAGTCGGCCAACAATCGGTGCGCGTGTACGAGGCTTTAGGCCATTCACGCGAAGAGGTATCCTAGCCACAGTAAACAGTCTTTATGACCCAATCGATTTGCCGCCACAGTCACTATACAAGGCAAAATCTTAATTAGGGAGCTCTCAGTAGATCAATGTGACTGGGATTTCCCGCTCTCACCAGATCGAGAAGCACAGTGGATGACATGGACAGAAGATTTGACTAAACTGGAAGATCTCAGTATTCCCAGATCCTATACCCCAGTGTCACTGTCTTCCACAGTTCAAATGGAGGTACATGATTTTTTCTGTTGCTTCTACAGTAGTGAATAACAGCTGTAGCATATCTTAGAGTTATAGACAGCCATTGTCAATGTCATGTAGGCTTTATAATGGGCAAGTCTAAACTAGCTCCAAGACCAGCTCACACAGTGCCACTTTTAGAATTATGTGCAGCTGTTTTGTCAGTTGAGCTTGCAGAATTAATTATTGAAGAAATAGACATCAAACCTTAGTGTAATATTTAATTGTATGACATCAAAATTCTGTGTAGCACCCTCCTAGATAGGTGCTAGGAAAAGCATATGGGTGGCACCGTCTGCTTATCAGGGGGACCTTAATTGTTCAGCAGGCTGTCATGTGTTCTCAGGTGTGCCTGTTGAGCTTGGGGAGTCTCCCCACTATATCCAATGAGGGCTCTCATTCTACAGTGGAGGAAACCTGACCAATAGCACACCAGGGCTTGTATCCATCCCAGAGGGCAGATTCTGCCGCAATGCATCCTGGGAAAGGGTATAAGTCTGTGGGGAGCACATGACAAGATGTCTTTGGTGGGAAGCAGAGTCCCGGAAGGAGGGTGACGGCTGTCTCTCCTCCTGTTGGTGTGAGGAAAGGTGTCCTTGGCGGTCGGCCTAGAGCAGGGATTCCCAAACTACGTCCCTGCAGCTGTTGCAGAACTACACATCCCATGAGGCATTGTAAACCTCTGACATTCACAGCCATGACTAGGCATGATGGGAATTGTAGTTCCTGAACATCTGGAGGGCCATAGTTTGGGAATCCCTGGCCTAGAGGACAGAAGGTTAAGCTGACCTGCAGAGAGGGATCCAGTGTGCTGAGGACCGTGCGGAGCTGTTGGGGCCGGAGTTTCCAGGGAAGCAGCGTGGTGAGTACTGGAAACTGCCCTGGGGTCTGCCTAGGATAGGAGACCACTCCAGTAGGTCAGAGGGATCCAGGAGCCAGCTAGCCTGTGAAGAAGTTATAGAAAGGGGGTGCCAGTGTTTAGACCCTGAAGAGAAAGAGGGTGCCAGTATTTGGGCCCTTAAGAGTTGCAGCAGTGTTTACAAGTAGCTACCTCAGCCAGGAAGGCTAAAGGGAGCAGTACAAAGGACTTTTGAGTCACACTGAAGTGTCAAATGTCAGTTCAAGTCAACAGACAGCAAGATAGAGTTGACTCGCGCCGACGGGCATTGACCTGCATTTAGCCAGCGTTAAGTCAGCGTCAAGAGGCATTTTTCTCAGAGTCCCAATCTATTGTGTATAGTTGAGCCAGAGAAGTATCCCACTCATTCCCTTCTCCCATCCAAGTTCCAAAAATAAATACAAAAACCAAAGATGCCGGACTGTTTCTTGTCTCAGTGCTCACACTTGGAGAACATGCTTAAATGTGCACCGGCTCGGCTCCACTCGGCACTGCTTGGCCCTGCTCGGCTCGGCTCGCCTTTCCACTACGTGGTACAAGTCGGCACTGTATAGGCTCTACTCGGCTCGGTTTGCTTTTCAACTAAAGTAGTAAGTGGGTGGGATTACAACGATTCTCTGACCAATCAGTGGCTAGTAGTGACAATCAAGGCTGCATGCAAAGGATTGTGGGATATGGTATAGGTACGGAACGCTTGGAACCACAACCGAGGTGGTACTGTTTAAGCGAGCCGTACCATGTAGTGGAAAAGCGCTACCGTACCAAACCGCACCGAACCTTTCTAACACGTACCATGCGGTACCATGCAGTGGAAAAGCGCCAAAGCGAGCCAAACCGATCCGTTCCATGCAGCGGAAAAGCACCATTAGATCCTGAACCATTCCAAACAGGGACCTACACCATGGTGGAACGACTAATGTACTTAGCTAGAAAAATGGTTGCTAGATTTTAAATGAGTCCCTCAGTTCCTACAGTCGCACAATGGATAACTCAGGTTAATTCTATCTTGTTGAGAGAACAACTGGCCTACCGCCACCGTAATGCTGCTCGGAAATTCTATAAGGTCTGGCAGGGTTGGCTTGACCACCCGGGACTGGCTCCGTCACAACTGGTGATGAGCAGGATAATGCAAGTTTAACCTTGGCCCGACTCTTTAGGACCTCACATGTTTTTCTTTTTCCTCCTTTCTTTCCTCTCTTTCTTTTCTTTTTTTGTTTTTTACGCCACTTCTCTTTTCCTACTTTACTACATTATATTCTATTTCACCACAGGATATATACAGTTGGTTAATTCACTACACGAGCTGTTGTAGGCCACTAGTGGTCTTGACATTTGACCCTGATGTCTTATGCCAATATTAGCTGCTGTGAAAAATCGGGATTCGCTAAATGGGTTTTATTGTACTGTATACCGTATACACAATAGCTGGGACTTTTGATTGTAGCTGGATGTGGCAAGGCCGCTGCTTCACCTTGCCACTATAGTGAAGTAGAATTAAGAGAACTGTACTGGACTGTTAAACACTCTTCAGGGTTCTACTTGGTACCTCCTTTTTCCCTGCTCTTCAGGGTTCTACATGGCACCCCCTTTACTCTGACACACTGTGTGAGCTGGCCCTTTATCCTCTGACTTCACTGGAGTGGTCCCCCTTCCTGTGCAGACCCTTTGGCAAATCCCCTGGTTCTCAAGGACACTGTTTTTCCTTGAAGACTCTGCCAGCAGCTCCACCGTCAGCTTTACAGGATCCTCTGCAGCTCAGCTCCACCCCTGGTTCACTAGGCCAACCGCCTATGACCACCGTCCTCATGCAGGTAGATTACTCTTTAGGGTTCTACTTGGCACCCCCTTTCTTACTGACTGTGTGTGCTGACCTTCTGTCCACTGACCTCACTGGAGTGGTCCCCTTCTTGGGCAGACCCCTGGCAAGCCCCCTGGTACTCACGGACACTGTTTTTCCCAGGTAGCTCTGCCTTCAGCTCCACTATCAGTTTCTCCAGGACCTCTATGGCTCAGCTCCACACCTGGCTCACTAGGCCGACTGCCTGTGACCACTTTCCTTTCTGACGGGAGGAGAGACAGCCGTCAGCCTCCTCCTGGGACTCCGCTTCCCACCAAAGACACCCTGTCACATGTGCC
This sequence comes from Pelophylax lessonae, assembly GCF_965119305.1. Taxonomy (NCBI): domain Eukaryota; kingdom Metazoa; phylum Chordata; class Amphibia; order Anura; family Ranidae; genus Pelophylax; species Pelophylax lessonae. The sequence continues at coordinate 262,216,521 of NC_138776.1, read as the reverse complement.
CCCAGCTTTTATGAGCAATCCCAGGATGCACTGCAAGAGTGCCCTCCCACTGGGGCTCTCACAAAAGCCAATGTGTCACTGGCCAGGTTTCCTCCACTGTCCAACAGGCCTCCCCATTAGATGCAGTGGGGACACTCCCTCAGACCCAGTAAATCACACCTGGGAACATGCATCAAGCAACCTAATAGATCAGGCTCCCCTGATAAGCAGATGGAGCATAAAAGTGCCTTTAAACCTAGCACCCACCTAGGAGGGTGCTACACTTGTGTCCAGGTGTGATTCACTTGGTCTGAGGGAGTGTCCGCACTGTATCCAATAGTGGAGCCTGTTGGACAGTGGAGGAAACCCAGCCAGAGACACACAGGCTTTTGTGGCAGTCCCAGTGGGAGGGTACAACCGCAGTGCATCCTGGGATTGACCATAAAAGCTGAGGGCACATGTGACAGGGCGTCTTTGGCAGAAAGCAGAGTCCCAGAAGGAGGGTGACGGCTGTCTCTCCTCCTGTCAGAAAGGAAAGTGGTCACAGGCAGTCGGCCTAGTGATCCAGGTGTGGAGCTGAGCCATAGAGGTCTGACAGTGGAGCTGAAGGCAGAGCTACCTGGGAAAAACAGTGTCCGTGAGGGCTTGCCAGGGGTCTGCCCAGGAAGGGGACCACTCCAGTGAGAGTCAGTGGACAGAAGGTCAGCGCACACAGTCAGTAAGAAAGAGGGTGTTAAGTAGAACCCTGAAGAAGAGTAATCTACCGAGTAGTTTGCCTTTCAATACTTCACTTCAGTGGCAGGGTGAAGTAGCGGCCTTGCCGCATTCAGTACAGATAGAAGTCCTCAAGATTGTTCATAGTTTGCTAAGTTGGAGTATCCCACTTACGCTGTCCATGTGTAAAACCAGACTTCTGTGTTGATGAGCAGGGAGGAAAGAGCCTGAGCAGGAGGTGGTGGAACTAAGTTCCACCAGTTCCAGCTGAAAAAAAAAGCCCTGAGTAGTGGTATATATTTTATATATATATATATATATATATACCAGGCGGGGAGTGTGCTGTCTATTATAGGATTGTCTATAGCAGGGCTTCCCAAACTTTGTTGGACCGAGACCCACTTCTGAATAGTTATTTTTCGGGACCCACATTTTCACGTCATAGTGCCCCTTTACACATCACAGTGTTTTACTAGTGCGGTATAACTTAACTGGTTCCCGACCGCCCGTCGCAGTTTTTATTTATAAATTACTTTACTATTGCTGTAGGCCTGGTTCACATGTATGCGGGTTGGCGGTTCACATGTATGTGGGTTGACGGCCCACATTTGCACAGGCATAGCAGCCCATTGATTCGAATGGGCTGCTATGCCCTCGTTTTCCGCAGAAAAAAGGTGCATGCAGCATTTAAAAAAATGAAGTGGCCGTGAAACCCATCCTGCTTTTGCACCATGCGACTTACCTGCAGTTCCTGCTCGCTCCCCTAGGCTCACATTTAACCACTTGCCGACCGCCGCACGACTATTTACTGCGGCAGTCTGGCTCTCCTGGGCAAACAGACATAGGGCTATGTCGCTCTCCCAGGAGCCTCTAGGGGGCGAGGGCGCGCCGCCGGAGGCCCGGTCCCGCCCCCGCTCGTTCCCTGACATCCCCGCGCGAGTGACCGGTGGCTCCGATGTCCGCCGGTCACTCGCAATCTCCCGCTGGAGAGGGAGAAAGGCAGGCGGCTGATGTAAACAAAGCCGCCTGTCATTCTCCCTGGTGTAACTGCAGAGACTATATGATCCTGCTATGTAGGTTCATATGTCTCTGTGATTACATCACAAGCCACGCCCCCACAGTTAGAATCACGCCCCTAGGGATACATTTAACCCACTGATCACTAATAAAGTTAACCCCTTCCCTGCCAGTGTCATTTTTACAGTAACAGTGCATAGCACTAATTACTGTAGTAATGTCACTGGTACCCCCAAAAGTGTCAAAAATGTCAGTCAGGGGTCCGATCTGTCCGCCGCAATGTCGCAGTCCCGCAAAAAAAAAAAATCGCAGATCACCGCCATTACTAGTTAAAAAAAAAAAAATTGCATAAGTCTTTCCCATAGTTAGTAAACGCAATAACTTTTGCGCAAACCAATCAAAACGCTTATTGTGATTTTTTTTTTTTTTACCAAAAATATGTAGCAGAAAACAAATTGTACGAAAATGTTAAAAAATTTAGATTTCTAAATTTTTTTGAGAATGTCATATAAAAATGTGAAAAATATATATATATTTTTTCAAAATTGTCGCTCTTTTTTTGTTTATAGCGCAAAAAATAAAGAAACCGCACAGGTGATCAAATACCACCAAAAGAAAGCTCTATTTGTTAGAAAAAAAGGACGTAAATTTTGTTTGGATACAGCGTCACACGACCGCGCAATTGTCCATTAAAGTAACGCAGTGCCGAATCGCAAAATAGGGGCTGGTCATTAAGGGGGCAAATCCTTCCAGGGCTGAAGTGGTTGAAAAAAATGCAGTGGCCGTGAAACCCATCCTGCTTTTGCACCATGCGACTTACCTGCAGTTCCTGCACTGGCAAGCTTTCTGCGTTTTTATATACGTGGGCCCAGCATTTAAAAAACACAGTTTGCGTGTGCAGGAACTTCAGGTAAGTCGCATGGTGCAAAAGCAGGATGGATTTCACGGCCACTGCGTTTTTTAAAATTCTGCATGCACCTTTTTAATCAGCCGAAAACGCAGGCATAGCAGCCCATTCGAATCAATGGGCTGCTATGCATGTGCAAATGTAGGTTGCCAACCCGCATACATGTGAACCACCAACCCATATACATGTGAACCACCAACCGGCATACATGTGAACCACCAACCCGCATACATGTGAACCACCAACCCACATACATGTGAACCACCAACCCACATACATGTGAACCACCAACCGGCATACATGTGAACCACCAACCCACATACATGTGAACCACCAACCGGCATACATGTGAACCACCAACCCACATACATGTGAACCACCAACCAGCATACAAGTGAACCAGGCCTAAAATAAGCCATCAAGCAGTGTCTGGCCTACCAGGTGATGACTGGTCCTGGCGCTCGGCTCCGATCTGATGGCCTGGTCATTAAAGGGGCAAATCCTTGTGGTCCAGAAGTGGTTAAAGCGGAGTTCCACCCAAAAGTGGAACTTCCGCTTTAGGGAGTCCTGACCCCCCGACATGCCACATTTGGCATGTCATTTTTTGGGGGGGGGGAGCGGGTACCTAGTTTTGACAGGTACCCGCTCCCACTTCCGCTCGGAGCGCCGCGGCGCCCTGAGCGGAAGTTCTCCTCTCCCCCTCCCTCCCTGCAATCTTCTGGGACACGTCAGAGGTCCCAGAAGATTGCCGGCCAATCACGGCGCGCAGCGCGACTCGCGCATGCGCAGTGGGTACCCGGCTGTGAAGCCGCAAACTGTAACAGCCGGGTGCCCACAGCAGTGATGCCGGCGCCGAGGGAGAGGATCGAGGCTTCCGGCGGCCGCATCGCTGGACCGTTGGACAGGTGAGTAAATGGCTGGAACTCCGCTTTAAACCTGCAGGAGGACCGGTGTTTTTATTTATAATTTCTTTACTACTGCTTTAGGCCTGGCTCACATGTATGCAGGTTAGCGGCTCGTATGTATGCGGGTTGGCGGCTCACATGTATGTGGGTTGGGGGTTCATACATGTATGCGGGTTGGGGGTTCATACATGTATGCGGATTGGGGGTTCATACATGTATGCGGGTTAGCGGTTCACATGTATGCGGGTTGGCGGTTCATACATGTATGCGGGTTGGCAGTTCACATGTATACGGGTTGGCGGCCCACATATGCACAGGCATAGCAGCCCATTCGAATCAATGGGCTGCTATGCCTGTGCAAATGTGGGCCGCCAACCAGGCCTAAAATAAGCCATCAAGCAGTGCCTGGCCTACCTGGTGACTGGTCCTGGCGCTCAGCTCCGAGCTGATGGCCTGCACTCTGATAACGGCTCCACTCAGTCCGACTCCTACCCTGAGGCCGTACAAAACAGCAAGCACACCAATGGTCGGAGCGTCAGTGGAGCTTATTGGCCCCGCCTGCCTGCTCGTAGGCGCTGCTTCTGATGCCTGGGCAGCTCTGACTGCTCTACCGCCGGCGGCCCACTCAAATGAACTTTCGCGGCCCACCAGTGGGTCCGCAACCCACAGTTTAGGAACTCCTGGTCTATAGGATTTTCATTTTAAATGACACCCGGTGGTTGCCTGTTGCAATTGCAGTTCAATTCCTCACAGGAAGAAACAGGAAGTCTTGCCTTTGTTAATAAAGTTTCCTTTTGAACAACATAAAGTTTGACGACATAAAGATTTTACCTCAGATACAGAAGCCATTTTAGTTATGAGGCAGACAAGTGAAAGTTGCCTCCACACAAACGCCTGTAAGTTTTATTTATTATTTTTTTAAAGTTCATTTTACACTTGGACGGCACTGTTGTGTGTGTTTGATATATGATTTATATATAAGATTTCTGTATAATAATTTTTAATGTACTTATTTGCAAATGGTCACGTAATTCATATTGTAAATTCTCAGTCTCTCGAATTGTATTGCAGTTTACAGAATTATTGTGGGGAAATGTGAGCCAGCGCTCAATATTGTGAATCAAATTTGAATATGTAAATAAATTTGTGAATAAATTAAATACACAAATCACAAAAAAACACAATCAGTGAAAAGAAAAAAGGGGGATTTTATCCGCAAAGTGCCCAAATATTAAAGTGATTGTGCATAGAAAAAAAGTAAAGAAGCGTATTTTGATTGGTTTGCGCAAAAGTTATCGCATCTACTAACTACGGGAAAGATTCATGTCATTTTTATTGTTTGTTTGTTTTTTTTTTCACTAGTAATGGCAGCGATCTGCGTTTTTTTTTTTTCACTAGTAATGGCAGCGATCTGCGTTTTTTTGCAGGACTGCGACATTGCGGCAGACAGATCGGAGCCCTGACTGACATTTTTGACACTTTTGGGGGGGACCAGTGACATTACTACAGTAATCAGTGCTATACATATGTACTGACACTGGCAGGGAAGGGGTTAACACTGTGGGGGATCAAGGGGTTAACTGTGAGCCTAGGGGAGTGGTTCTAACTGTGTGTGTGGGGGGGGGGGCGTGGCTTGTGAAATTACCATAGAAACCTGTGATCCTATATAGAAGGATCACATGATCTCTATGATCATTCCAGAGAGAAGAACGGTCAGCTGTGTTAACAACAGCCGACCGTCCTTCTCTCTCAGCGGGGAACAATGGCGGGTGTCAGGCGGCAATCAGAGCCACCTGACCCACGCATCAGCTTCCCCTCTGCCGAGTGGGGGCAGGGGTGCGCCGGCGCGTGCTCTCGCCCCAGCTCCCTGCTTGCGACCGATGTTGCCCTACGTCAGTTTGCGCAGGAGAGCCACATTGCCGTATTAAATAGGCGACGGCCAGTCGGGAACCGGTTAACTGGCTGTCAGCTAAGGGATAGTAGGACAGCACAATAACACTCATATACCTATAATAATATAGTAAAAAGTGCAGCACTAATATAATATCAGATACAATCAAATGACAGGGTATCAATATTAAAAATGTAGAATAAAGAAAAAATAAAGTCTTTAGGTGAAGTGGAAATGCTTCACTTCTGGACCGGGCCTATTTCTAACACTTGTTGTTTACTAGTTAAAATCATTTTTTTTTTTTCTTGCTAGAAAACTACTTAGAACCCCCCAAACATTATATATATATATTTCTCTTAAGTCCTCCGACAGTCGCCGCCACTTAATATTCATCACTAATGGGGTTATTGACCTTTGCTCCGCAGGAGTAGCTAGGCAGTGATGAATATGAAGTGGCGGCAACTGTCGGAGGACTCAGAGAAAGGAATTTTACAGGTAAGATCTTACAAAAATTCTGTTTTTTTTTTAGCAGAGACCCTAGAGAATAAAATGGAGATCGTTGCAATATTTTTTATCACACCGTATTTGCGTAGCGGTCTTCCAAACGCAATTTTTTTTTAGAAATAATTCACTTTTTTTAATTAAAAAATAAGAAAACAGTAAAGTTAGCCCCATTTTTTTCTATAATGTGAAAGATAACATTACGCCAAGTAAATAGATACCCAACATGTCATGCTTCAAAATTGCGCACGGTCGCAGAATGGTGACAAACATTGGTACTTAAAAATCCCCATAGGCGACACTTTAAAAATGTCTACAGGTTACCAGTTTAGAGTTACAGAGGAGGTCTAGTGCTAGAATTATTGCGGCGATACCTCACATGTGTGGTTTGAACATCATTTACATATGTGGGTGGGACTTGCGTATGCGGTCGCTTCTGCGCGCGAGCTAACGGGGCCAGGCGCTTTAATTTTTTTTGTAAAAATCCCTTGTAATAGAAATAAGCAGGACAGGTCCTCTTTATGGGGAGATCTGGGGGTCAAAAAGACCTCACATCTCACATCTACACTAAAAAATAAAAAAAAAATAAAAAAAGAAAGTCATTTTTTTTTCATGATGAAATAAAATTGGCTCTTTAAATTAGGGATAGACCGATATGTTTTTTTCAGGGTATTTTGGCCATCGCATATATTTTGTACATTTATAGTTTTGAAAAATAAAGAAAATTTTGGACACAAATCTGGTACTGAACATGTTAATTTTTGTTTAATGCTTAAAGCGGTAGTATACCGATTTTTGTGACTTTTACCTACAGGTAAGCCTAGAATAAGGCTTACCTGTAGGTACAATTAATATCTCCTAAACCTGCATGGTTTAGGAGATATTTGCACTGCATGCAGCCGCTAGCAACGCATGCGCTCCTAAGGTCCGGTGGACCTTCAGAGTTCCTTGCCGGGAAGTTGCCGGAAAATGACTCCCGCGCGCATGCAAGGGAGTGACGTCATCGCGGCTCCGGCTACTCACAGCGTTGGAGCCGCCGAACCCAGAAGAGACGCCGAGGGATCATGTCCGCTCCGACAGCGGTGTCCGGGGGTCCGTGTCGGGGCTTCATTTTAAGGTAAGTTTTTCATAATGAGCTAGTATGCGATGCATACTAGCTCATTATGCCTTTGTCTTGCAGGTTTTTTTTTTTTAATGAGTATACTACCGCTTTAATGGAGGGCTTGCTGGCACCATGTGGTGGGTGGCAGGCTGGCTGGCACCCTGTGGTGGATGGCTGGCTGGCTTGCACCCTGTGATAGGCGGGTGGCTGGTTGGCCCCCTGTGGTGGATGGCTGGCACCCTGTGGTAGGTAGGTGGCTGGTACAGGGGCTGTGGGTGGCTGGGTGGTACAGGGCCTGTGGGCGGCTGGCTGGTACAGTGCCTGTGGCTGGCTGGTACAGGGCCTGTGGGTGGTTGGCTGTCTGGCACCCTGTCTGTGGGTGGCTGGCACCCTGTCTGTGGGTAAGTGGCTGGCTGGTACAGTGCCTGTGGCTGGCTGGTACAGGGCCTGTGGCTGGCTGTCTGGCACCCTGTCTGTAGGTGGGTGGCTGGCACAGGATTGTGGGTGGCTGGCTGGTACAGTGCCTGTGGCTGGCTGGTACAGTGCCTGTGGTTGGCCGGTACAGGGCCTGTGGATGTGGGTGGCTGGCTGGCACTGGGCTGCTGTGGGTGGGTGTATGGCTGTGATACACTCCCGCAAGAGTCCCGACTCCAGAGGAGGCTGTCCAAGGCGAGGGAGGCGGCCTAAGAAGGCAGAATGATGTCACAAAAATATCGGCAATATCGGCCAGTTCCGGGGCCGATACTGATATATCGTGGAAAGTGCATATCGGCCTTGCCGATAATCGGTGTATCCCTACTTTATATGCGTTGCTAGGAGACGACGTTTGACGTCGCTCCGGTCCTCTGAGTGGGGGCCATCTTGCCCTCACTCGACTTCCTGCCTGTGAGGAGCGTGGACCGGATCGTTTTCCCCGATGACTACTCTGGCCAGTAACACCTCCTGTATTAAAGCACCCCCACTCTGACCAGTAACACCTCCTGTATTAGAACTCCCCCACTCTGACCAGTAACACCTCCTGTATTAGAACTCCCCCACTCTGGCCAGTAACACATCTCCTGTATTAGAACGCCCCCACTCTGGCCAGTAACACACCTCCTGTATTAGAACGCCCCCACTCTGGCCAGTAACACACCTCCTGTATTAGAACGCCCCCACTCTGGCCAGTAACACACCTCCTGTATTAGAACTCCCCCACTCTGGCCAGTAACACACCTCCTGTATTAGAACTCCCCCACTCTGGCCAGTAACACGCCTCCTTTATTAGAGCACCCCCACTCTGGCCAGTAACACACCTCCTGCATTAGAGCGCCCCCCCCTCAGTCTGGCCAGTAACACACCTCCTGTATTAGAGCACCCCCATTCTGGGCAGTAACACACCTCCTGTATTAGAGCACCCCCACTCTGGCCAATAACGTACCTCCTGTATTAGAGCGCCCCCCACTCTGGCCAGTAACACACCTCCTGTATTAGAGCGCCCCCACTCTGGCCAGTAACACACCTCCTGTATTAGAGCGCCCCCACTCTGGCCAGTAACACACCTCCTGTATTAGAGCGCCCCCACTCTGAACAGTAATACACCTCCTGTATTAGAGCGCCCCCACTCTGGCCAGTAACACACCTCCTGTATTAAAGCACCCCCACTCTGGCCAGTAACACACCTCCTGCATTAGAGCGCCCCTCCATTCTGGCCAGTAACACCTCCTGTAATAGAGCACCCCCATTCTGGCCAGTAACACACCTCCTGTATTAGAGCACACCCAGTCTGGCCAGTAACACACCTCCTGTATTAGAGAACTCCCACTCTGGCCAGTAACACTCCTCCTGTAGCTGTCATTCGGCTATAGCGCGGTCAGCAAGTGGTTAACAGTAATTTCCTGTGATCGTCAGCTCCATCTAATGGCCATAGTGAGGTATTTTGTTCTGATATACAGTACCTCAATCAGGTAAATTACTTCAATACCACATTATGGCCATTAGATGGCGCCAATGATCATAGAAAATCACTGTATCAAGGAAAATATGACCAACATTCATCATGGCTGGGCAAATGCTTGTCACATTCGTTCAACTATCTTAAAAAATTACTAGAGCTCCAAGTCGCTACACAACAAAATGTACTCAGCCAATAAAAAGTAGGGACTCCATTTTTATTTTTCTCCTGCTGTCATTGGCCAACACGGTACAACACTTCATCCATGTCTTTGGTGATCTCTGATCTCCCTATGAAGAGTTTCTTACATGATGAAGATCAGCCATGGAGTATATCTGAGGTGTATATCAGGGTGTGCTTCTTCCCCACATGTCGACCAACATTCATATAGAAGACATTTCCCGCACTCAAGGCATACAATTCAAAGGGTTGTGTGGGACTCCTTATGTACAGGAAGACAGAACTTCAGTGTGGCAGTGTGGAACCGTACCCTCACTCAGACCAGGAAAGCGAATCCTCCACCATGTCCATTCTCAGATGTCTGTAAAGGCAGGACTTCCGTGAGTGACATTTCCCGCACTCAGGACATGAAAGTGGCTTCTCCTCTTTGTGAGAACTCTGATGTATGGAAAGATGGGACTTTTTCGAAAAACATTTCCCGCACTCAGGGCAGGAATTCTCTGTGTGAGTTATCTGATGTCTGACAAGTTCTGATTTTTTTACAAAACCTTTCTTGCACTCAGGACAGGAATACGGCTTTACACTCCAATGCAATTTTTGATGGCTGTAAAGATTGGACCTCCCTGAAAAACATTTTCCGCACTCGGCACAGGAATACGGCTTTAACCCTGTGTGAGACATTTGATGTGTGACGAGTTGTAATTTCTGTACAAAACCTTTTCCGCAATCAGGACAGGAATACGGCTTCTCACCTGTGTGCAATTTCTGATGTCTGTAAAGATGGGAGCTCTGTGAAAAACATTTTCCACACTCAGGACAGCAATGCGGCTTTTCCCCCGTGTGAGTCCTTTGATGTACGACAAGACTTAATTTTTGTACAAAACTTTTTCCGCACTCAGGACAGGAATACGGCTTCTTACCCACGTGAAATCTCTGATGTGTGAGAAGGTTGGACTTCACTGAAAAACATTTCCCACACTCAGGACAGAAATATGGTTTCTCTCCAGTATGTAATTTCTGATGATTATGAAGAATGACCTTAGCTGAAAAACTTTTTCCACACTCAAGACAAGGAAACGGTTTTTCCCCCGTGTGAGATCTCTGATGTCTGACAAGATGTGATTGATGTACAAAACATTTCCCGCACTCAGAACAGGAATGTGGCTTCTTACGAGTGTGAACTCTTTTATGCTCATTAAGTTTGGATTGATAATGGAAACGCTTCCCACAGTCAGTACAAGAAAACCTCTTATCTGTTGGAAGGATGACACCGTGCCTCACAGCTTGAGGTTCCTCAGGATAAGAGGAATATGATGGTCCGGCACCGTCCTTCACAGTCTGAGGTTCCTCAGGATAAGAGGAATACGATGGTCCGGCACCGTCCCTCACAGTCTGAGGTTCCTCAGGATATGAAGAATACGATGGTCCGGCAACGTCCCTCACAGGCTGAGGTTCCTCAGGATAAGAGAAATACAATGGTCCGGCACTGTCCCTCACAGTTTGAGGTTCCTCAGGATAAGAGAAATACAATGGTCCGGCACTGTCCCTCACAGTTTGAGGTTCCTCAGGATAAGAGGAATACGATGGTCCGGCACTGTCCCTCACAGTCTGAGGTTTCTCGGGATAAGAGGAATACGATGGTCCGGCACCGTCCCTCACAGGCTGAGGTTCCTCAGGATAAGAGGAATACGATGGTCCATCTACACTGTGTGGTGCCGGATGGACATTTGAGGTAGCCGGGTTTTCTCCTGGACTATACTGTGTGATGTCCTCATCTTCTACTTTACAGTCTGGTGACAAAGTGAGACAATCTTCTGAGGTTTTCCTCATCTCCCGTCCATCTACTAAAATAGAAATACAAAGATTAGTACTAGATATCAGCAGATTGGTTTTCCTAAATCAGGACTCCGCCCACATCAGGCAGCTTTGTCTCTGAGGATCTTACAATTCCACCCTCAAGGTAACTAGTAAATGGCTCTTCGGAATTTCCTATTATTCAGCTTCTTGATTCATGGACCTTAGTCAGAGAGTAAGGAAACGACAAGCTGTATTTTATGAAATCTTCAAAATAGAGTACCGGTATATAGTGCAGAGCTTAGGCCTATGTAACGTGCAAAAATGTTTACGTAAGACAAATGGCAGAGGTTCCAAACCCCTGCCTCCCATTTCCAAAAGACTGCACTCAGTGACTTGGGTCTGAGACTATACAGTCATATCTCTCAACCCGGCACAGCCAGCAAACATCAGAGCAATGAAGCCTGGGAAAATTATTCTGTCAGAGATCTTGCTAGATGCGGACACGGAGCGGAAGACTTGAGGCAGATGGACCAGGTGCCTAAGTCAAGCAATGCCTATGGTGAAAATCAACATTTTGGTGCTAGCTGAACCCAAAAATCTCCATAAATCCAGTCTAGATACATAAATTGTGTCTGCAGCACAGAGAAGGAACCTTTTTCTGAGAGAAATACAGGAAACCAGGAGGGGGAACACAGCTCAGAAAAGTGTCCAGGGTATTACAGGCTGATATCACCCAGTCCTTGCCCTACTCTGGACCAATCGGTGAGCAGTATGGGTGGAGGAATGTATTCAGTGTTAATGACCCACCTGTGCTGATCTCTGTCGGAGTGTCCTCCTCTATAAATGTCCCCGTTATTCCATCCTCCTCCATAGACTGCTGATCATCCCTCACAAATGGCTCTTCTTCTACTTTACCCTCAACTTTACAATCTCTGAGGTTTCCACTCTGAATATATAATAAAAATGACATCAATGGTATCAATGGTAACAATGCAGATAATGTACAGATCCTAATGATACTATCAATGATAGTTCCTCATCTACCTGATGATGGTGAGGGATGGCGTGATCTTCCTGTGTGGAATCCTGGGAATACAGAGGATGGGGAAATCTCTCTGGTGGGTTCCCGTTACTGGATCCATCTGTAGGAAACACACACACTGACTGAATACATTGTTTCTATGTGTTTATCAGATGATGGGGGATCTAGGTGGACCCTCCGTACTGCTCTCTCCTTTATAATAAAGTCTTCTCTTACCCGGTGATGTGAGGGGCGGCTGATTCTCCATCATGACGTCCTTGTAGAGATCCTTGTGTCCTTCTAAATACTCCCACTCCTCCATGGAGAAATAGACAGTGACATCCTGACACCTTATAGGAACCTGACACACACAATGATACAGTCACCATCCAGACACATCCCTTGTCTGTTACTGGATAATGTCCCGGAATTCCAGGGACCACTCACCTCTCCTGTCAGCAGCTCCATCATCTTCTTGGTGACCTCTAGAATCTTCTGCATGGTGTGTCTCTCGGGATTTAGGGTGTCACATGGAGGCACTGTGATGGTCATATGATCTCCTGACTTCACAAGAGGAAATCTCTATATTGAGGAACCAATAGGAATATCATGTTAGAATCATCGGAATCCTCTTCACCTCTCCGGTCAGGTCTGTCTTTTATTAATTGAGATAAAAGGTGATGTCATGTGACCTCCCAGAATACCCCTCACCTCTCCAGTTGGGTCTGTGTTTTATTATTAGAGATAAGAGTGATGTCATGTGACCTCAGAATCCTCCTCACCTCTCCGGTTGGGTCTGTTTTATTAATAGAGATAAGAGTGATGTCATGTGACCTCACAGAATCCTCCTCACCTCTCCAGTTGGGTCTGTGTTTTATTATTAGAGATAAGAGTGATGTCATGTGACCTCAGAATCCTCCTCACCTCTCCGGTTGGGTCTGTTTTATTAATAGAGATAAGAGTGATGTCATGTGACCTCACAGAATTCTCCTAACCTCTCTGATCAGGTCTGTGTTTTATTAATAGAGATAAGAGTGATGTCATGTGACCTCCCAGAATCCTCCTTACCTCTCTGGTCAGCAGGTAGATGATCTCCAGGGTGAGGTTTAGAATCTTCCCAGTCAGAGGACACCAGTCCTCCTCCACCTTGCTTTGTGCCATCATTTGAGTCTAGGTTATGGTAAGATATTGGACTGCCTGTTGGGAGAGAGGTGGAATTTATCAGATCACCCCAAAGGAGATCACTGCAAGCCATTAAGTAGTACTCCAACTGCATACCTCGTCTGGGCACCACACTTTGAGACCGACGGCCTCCTTTACACCTGTGCCCCACCCACCTACTTACAAAGAACCATGTCCTGTTTCTTCAGCCGGTGGCTGGATCTGTTCCTATCTGCCCCGACACACAGACTCCGTAGAATTATAAGCAGTTAATGCTGAGCTTGTCTGTTAATCCACCAGCCCACTCACATCTCCACCATACACTTGTCTTGACACAATATGCCTGAGGGCACACAGGGAAGCCACCGTACTTCTGTTAGCAAAGCGTTGCATAACGGGACTCCAGGCCAGGTCCCTAGGTGAACCTGTACCGCAGCAGACTCCAAGAAGGAGACCAAGTCACCAGGTGGGTAACATGTGGTACACCTGTTCCCTCACCACCAGCATCCCCCATCATCCACCACTGTCACCCACTTTTTCTGCCGGCCTCTACTTCTTCATCACAATATACTTCCATAACCATAAAGGTTCATTGGGCTGCTGACTGCCACAAGGGTTAATTTGGTACACTTGTTTTCGCTGAAGCACTGTGCTTCTCAACCCGGAGAGTTAACATGGCTTAGCCTCCCAGAATAAAGTTCATTACATACACCATGGTACACCTTGTACTCCAGCTAGAATACCTCTTCTAAGTAAGTGGCACAGACAACTTTTCTTGGTAACGAATGTTCTCTTTTACTTCAGAGATACAGGATAAACATATTTACATCCACAAAAGATCTCTAACATAATTAACTCTATACACATGCAACTACATTGTAACAGTTGGCTGTGCTGTACTGTCCTTAGCGATGTTCTTAGAACAATGGTGCATTCAGTGTACAAAAGTACTTAGTAGCAAAGCATATGGCACCCATGGTCACCCTATAGACAAGACCCATTGAGGGAGTAGAAGCTTGAAGAAGATCTCACATAATGGCACTGATCTGCTCTACTTGCTTTGCACACCAGACCTACTTACTGTACATGCCTCCTCCAGACACAAAGCATTGACCATTGGCCACCCATCAGGCAATGCTGTGCAAGCAGACCTCCCCTAAGAATGGAAGCCCACCAAGGATTGTCCTTCCTTCCACTTGGTATTCTGGAACGTTTACCTTGACCGGTGAGATGGAAAGAAGACCATCATAGTCCAAGAGCCCGCCTCCAACCCTTTAAGTCCCCCTGAGCCCTACAGCCGCCTCGGTCCTCAGGGTTTTGCAGCCTGCCAACCCTATCAAAAATTTCAGAGTCCTTCAGCCTCACTACCCCCTCAGAATCCTTCAGCCCGTCAACCCTTTCAAGGGCCACAGAGTCCTTCAGCCTCACTACCCCCTCAGAATCCTTCAGCCCGTCAACCCTTTCAAGGGCCACAGAGTCCTTCAGCCTCACTACCCCCTCAGAATCGTTCAGCTCTGCTACCCCCTCAGGGGCCTCGAGAGTCCTTCAGCTATCCATCACCCCTCACAGCTTCTAAGCTACCCGAATTTACCCAGAACCTTCAATATTTTTCAGTGTGCGCTAATACGGCTACAATCACCTCAAGAATGATGACGGATACTGCCTACAGCCACCTAAGGAAGTCGCTAAGCAACCTAATCTCGAAGGACACAGATCAACATTGACATCTTTTTTTTTCTCATGATGCAAAAAAAGAGACCTCTTAAACCACATCTCTGGATTAAAAGCCTCGTACAACTACACGTAATGCTCCATACACAGAGGGACTTTACAAATGTTCCTGCGAAAGACTGAGGAGCAACCTCATACACAGCCATTATGATTAAAGGATTGCAATCAGCAAACAAAATTGTTTTTGTTGCAAGAGCACAAATACGACGACAATCACATCAAACATGGGTGTAAATATAAAATATCTTATTACCTCCTCTACTGCCAGTTTCAGCAATATCTCATCATTACTTCCGCCTGACTCGACGCTCAATGGAAATTCCTGGTTATATACCTACATCACTTCCTGTTTGTACCTGACATCACTTCCTGTATTCCATAGAGATTTCCTATCTGGCTAGAAGTGAAGTCACCACCTTGTGGAGCTCAGATGAACGGCAGCCCCGAGAAACATCTCATAGTGTGAACACGGCCTTGTGCTGTGTGTGTATATAATGTATATCCAGAGTTGTATAAAGTACTTGAAACCCATACTTGAGTAAAAGTACAAGTGCTCGATCAAAAAATGACTTGAGTAGAAGTACTAAAGTATTCAACATTTTTTGTACTTAAGTATTGCTAGTAGTTTTTTTAAAAATTTTGTTACTCAAGTACCGAAAGTAAAAGTACCAGTAGTTTTGAAAAAAAATTGCTACTCAAGTACTGAAAGTAAAAGTACAAGTACTGTGTTATGTAGTTACTAAAGAAAGAAGTCAAAAGTTTGAACATCATATTGTTTTTTATTATTTCAAATGCAGCTTTTATTTATACATACAGTAGCATTTATTTTCGTATGCGCTGATAATACACATGTTTTGAGCTTCATGAAACCTGCCATCTACTGTTCTGGCAGTGGTAATTTTTATAATAGTAACGAGTAACTATGCAGCACAAAAAAAAAATATTGGAGTAGAAGTATTGAAATCATTGAAAAAATGTAGTGAAGTAAAAGTGGAAGTAGGAGAAAAAAATAGGATAAATACAGATACTGCCTTTCGGTACTTAAGTACAGTAGTGAAGTAGTTCTACTTAGTTACTATACATCTCTGTGTACTGTATATCCTTATAAATGGGGTCATCTCCACTCCCACCAAGGGGGATAGGAATATAATTCTGCCTCGTCCAGCCTTCCTCAGCCAGGGTTCCTCCAAAGGTTTCTAGGGGTTCCCTGAGCAATGAACAATTCCTATCTCCTAGTAACTGTCATCAATGATCTGTAAGGGAGACTGTCTTCCAACTGATGACGATGTAAGAATGGTCTTCCATTGGCCAGCAATGTAAGGGGACAACTACACTGACCATTGATATAAGGGAATCCTTCTCCCATTGGTCACTAATGTAGAGTGCAACTACACTGACCACTAATATAAGGGGGGTCCTTCTCCCATTGGTCACCAGTGTAAGGGACCACTCATATAAGGTGTCCCATTGGTTCCCAATGTAAGGGACCATTACACTGACCACTGATATAAGGGGGTCCTTCTCCCATTGGTCAGCAATGTAATAAGCGACTACCCAGACCACTGTTATAAGTAGGTCCATCTCCCATTGGTCACAAATGTAAGGGATCACTTTACTGACCACTGATATAAGGGGATCCTTCTCTCATTGGTAACCAATGTAAGAGACCAATACCCAGACCACTGATATAAGATAGTCCTTTTCCCATTGGTCACCAATATAAGGGACCACCTCACTGAATACTTGTATAAGGGAGTCCTTCTCCAATTTGTCACCATTGTAAGAGACAACTACACACTGACCACTGATATAAGGGGGTCCTTCTCCCAATGGTCAGTAATGTAAGAGACCACTACCCAGACCACTCATATAAGGGGGCCCATCATCCGATTGGTCACCAATGTAAGAGACCACTACCACGTCTACTGATAAAACAGGGTTCCTCTCCCACTGGTCACCAATGGAGGGGACCACTACACTGGCCAGTAGGGATGAGCTCCTGGTTTATTTTTTAGAGAGTAGGGATGAGCCGACAATTCAAATCAAACTTTGGCTGTTCCAGCCCCCGGTTTGGTGGGAGTTAAGCACTATATTTACAGTGGAAGCAACATTTTTACCCCTGCTATATATGACAGCTTTCCGCTGTCACTGGTACCTAAGGAAGTCGTGAATGCTTGCACCATCCACATCCCTAGGAACCACTGACTTAACCAGAAATCCCCACATGAAAGAAAAGGTGCGGGGATAGTGGTGACATCACTGTCCAAATATGGGCAGTGGTTCTATTTGGGTAATAATGTTACCACCATCCTGGTCCCTTCACTTACATAGCTCAGGAGGCTGTCATTCTGCTAGTGTTCCCTTTTAAGTACTATGTTATCTATACTCATTCACATAGAGGGTGGTATCTGGGGGGCCCCCCTATTATTAAAGGGGGTGTCCAAAATCTAATAAGACCCGCCCAATTCCCCACAGTCACTGGCCAGATTTGAAGGAAAGAGGCACTTGTTCTCATCAACATGGGGACAAGATGTTTTGCCTGGGGCATCCCCCCTGGCAATACAGTCCCTCCATGGTGTGGGTATGTGTTGCCTGGTATGGTTTAGGAGGGAAACATTACAGCCCATCACTGCACTCTGTACCCTGGGCTGTATATGATACACTCCTGACCCCTACACTCTGTACCCTGGGCTGTATATGATATACTCCTGACCCCTGCACTCTGTACCCTGGGCTGTATATGATATACTCCTGACCCCTGCACTCTGTACCCTGGGCTGTATATGATATACCCCTGACCACTGCACTCTGTACCCTGGGCTGTATACGATATACTCCTGACCACTGCACTCTGTACCATTGGCTGTATATGATATACCCCTGACCACTGCACTCTGTACCCTGGGCTGTATATGATATACCCCTGACCACTGCACTCTGTACCCTGGGCTGTACATGATATACTCCTGACCCCTGCACTCTGTACCCTGGGCTGTATATGATATACTCCTGACCATTGCATTCTGTACCCTGGGCTGTATACGATATACTCCGGACCACTGCACTCTGTACCCTGGGCTGTATATGATATACTCCTGACCCCTGCACTCTGTACCCTGGGCTGTATATGATATACCCCTGACCACTGCACTCTGTACCCTGGGCTGTATATGATATACTCCAGACCACTGCACTTTGTACCCTGGGCTGTATATGATATACTCCTGACCATTGCATTCTGTACCCTGGGCTGTATATGATATACTCCTGACCCCTGCACTCTGTACCCTGGGCTGTATATGATATACTCCTGACCACTGCACTCTGTACCCTGGGTTGTATATGATACACTCCTGACCACTGCACTCTGTACCCTGGGCTGTATATGATATACTCCTGACCACTGCACTCTGTACCTTGGGCTGTATATGATGTACTCCTGACCACTGCACTCTGTACCTTGGGCTGTATATGATATACTCCTGACCACTGCACTCTGTACCCTGGGTTGTATATGATATACTCCTGACCACTGCACTCTGTACCTTGGGCTGTATATGATGTACTCCTGACCACTGCACTCTGTACCTTGGGCTGTATATGATATACTCCTGACCACTGCACTCTGTACCCTGGGCTGTATATGATATACTCCTGACCACTGCACTCTGTACCCTGGGCTGTATATGATATACTCCTGACCACTGCACTCTGTACCCTGGGCTGTATAATATATACTCCTGACCACTGCACTCTGTACTGTATATGAAATACTTCTGACCACTGCACTCTGTACCATTATTTTCGGGTAACTCTAATCTGATGACCTGTAAAGTCTTTTAAAGCGTCCCCCCATGAACAATGTTTGGATACTGGAGATCGTCATGATTGCACCGACACACACAATTGTTTTTTTGTTCAGTACATTTTTTCTTTTCTTTTGCATAAACATTTTATTACATTTTTAAAATAAAAATAACAAAAATAAACTCCACAGACATCACACAGTCCTGGAAATGGAAGATGACAAACCAAATAAGTCAAGAAATTAACAAGGTAGGAGGAGGGTCCCGAACCAAGAAGACCCCCAATAAGGAGTAGCCCAGAAAATGTTTTTATTATATTTTTTTTTTTGCACAGACGCACAAAATATTTTTTTGCTGTAGATTTTTTTAATTATATTTTTACTTTTAACAAGATTGCAGTCAGAAAATCAGAAAATAGTAAAGGAAGGAATGCAATTGGTCAGGAAAATGACTTGTCTGGAATGTGGAGGCGGAGTCGTTATTCATTTGTATACAATACGATACACAACGTGTTACATTATTATGACAAAGTATTGTAGGAAAGATCACAGCATAGAAAATGGGGGGGGGGGGAGCAGAAAATAAACCCGGATATTAGGGTGACATTTGTGTGTGAGGAACACCTTTAGAGCCCATTCACATTGAGGCGACACGACTTCGGGGGGCGACCTGTGAAGTCGCGTGCACCGCGACTTGCAGAGACTTCACATAATGGAAGTCTATGCAAGTCGCTCCGAGGTCGCCCCAAAGTAGTACAGGACCCTTTTTCGAAGTCGGAGCGACTTGTGTCGCTCCTATTAGAACGGGTCCTGAACTACTCAATGGACCGCGACATACCGTGACTTGTCAGGCTGACAAGTCGCGCTAATGTGAATGGGCTCTTACAATCACCGCCATTTTATTCTCCAGGGTCTGTGCTTTATGAATATATATATATATATATTTGGGGGTTTTAACAAATCTTCAGACCCCAAATGTGCAAAAACAAAAAACAGCTCTGGCAGTAAAAGTTTTCAAGTCAGCTAGATGGAATCACTGTGCTGTGATCACGTTAGAGCTCCCCCTAGCTGTAGCCTGGTAATAACATTGCTAGGAGGTCTATTCATTTATCCGCTACATACTTCCCGCGCTGCTACATACTTCCCGCGCTGCTACACACTTCCCGCCTGCAACTAAATGTCTCCCAAAATTTTAGGGATCCGTTCATAAGAAATTTACACAGCATTTCTACTATTCCCATAAATCCATGAGTATGATCTTGGATACCAGTATGAAGCCATGCCTGAGGAAGGGAACTAAGGGGGTCTATTTACAGAAATCTTATTGGACGAGTGTGACAAGCATTCTGGCTATATTTAAATTATCACAGTGATTTCCTATGATCATCAGCTCCATATACTGGCCATAAGGTGGAATTAGTACTGCAATACCTCATTATAGCCACTGGATGGAGCTGATAATCATAGAAAATCACTTTACGGGCAACGTTTGGATGATTGCGTGTCACCACTCACTCAACTAAAAATTTAACAGGCCTGAGTTTGCGAAGGTTTCCACCCCAAAATGTACTCAGCCAATAAAAGGTAAGGACTCCATTTTTATTTTTCCCCTGCTATCAATGGCCGACACGGGACAAGACTTCATCCATGTCTTTGGTGATCTCTGATCTCCTTATGAAGTGTTTCTTTCATGATGAAGATCAGCTATGGAGTATATCTGAGGTGTATATTAGGGTGTGCTTCTTCCCCACATGTCCAGCAACATTCATATAGAAGACATTTCCCGCACTCAAGGCACTAATACACCTCGAGGGTTGTGTGGGACCCCTGATGTACTGGAAAACCGGAGTTCTCTGATGTTGGGCAAGATTATTACTCTGCGAAAAACATTTCCCGCACTCAGGACAGGATTACGGCTTCTCCCCCTTGTGCGATCTCTGATGTTGGGCAAGATTATTACTCTGCGAAAAACATTTCCCGCACTCAGGACAGGAATACGGCTTCTCCCCCTTGTGCAATCTCTGATGTCGGTAAAGATTGGACTTTAGTGAAAAACATTTCCCGCACTCAGTACACGAATGTGGCTTTTCATCCGCATGCACTTTCTGATGTCTGGAAAGACCAGATTTATCTAAAAAACATTTGCCGCACTCGGGACAAGAATACGGCTTCTCACCCACATGTACTCTCTGATGTCTGGAAAGACGCGATTTATCTAAAAAACATTTCCCGCACTCAGAACAGGAATGAGGCTTCTCACCTGTGTGCGATTTCTGATGTTTGAGAAGACTGGACTTGTCTGAAAAACATTTCCCGCATTCAGGACAGCCATGCGGCTTCGCGCCTGTGTGCCATCTCTTATGTCTGTGAAAAGAGGACCTACATGAAAAACATTTCCCGCACTCAGGACAGCAAAATGACTTTTCCCCCGTGTGACCCCTCTGATGTTCGTGAAGATTGGACTTCTCTGAGAAACATTTCCCGCACTCAGAACAGGAAAATGGCTTCTCCCCCGTGTGAAATCTCTGATGTCTGTTAAGATGACACTTACTTGAGAAACATTTCCCGCACTCAGGACAGGAATGCGGCTTCTCCCCTGTGTGAGACCTTAGATGCTTGGCAAGATCTGATTTTTTTACAAAACTTTTCCCGCACTCAGGACAGGAATACGGCTTCTCACCCGTGTGAGTCTTTTGATGCGCGTCAAGATATGATTTTTTTATAAAACATTTCCCACACTCAGGACAGGAATAGGGCTTTTCCCCTGTGTGAGATCTTTGATGTGCGGCAAGACTTGATTTCTGTCCAAAACTTTTTCCGCACTCAGCACAGCAAAAAGGTTTCTCCCCTGTGTGAGACCTTTGATGGGCGACAAGATCGGATTTATTTACAAAACATTTCCCACAGTCGGAACAGGAATACGGCTTTTTCTCCATGTGAGACTTTTGATGTGTGATAAGAGTTGATTTTATTCCAAAGCATTTCCCGCACTCAGGACAGGAATACGGCTTCTCTCCTGTGTGCGATATCTGATGGCTGACTACATGGGATTTCCTGTAAAAACATTTCCCGCACTCAGCACAGCAAAAAGGTTTCTCCCCTGTGTGAGACCTTTGATGGGCGACAAGATCGAATTTATTTATAAAACATTTCCCACACTCGGAGCAGGAATACGGCTTTTTCTCCATGTGAGACTTTTGATGTGTGATAAGAGTTGATTTTATTCCAAAGCATTTCCCGCACTCAGGACAGGAATACGGCTTCTCTCCTGTGTGCGATATCTGATGGCTGACTACATGGGATTTCCTGTAAAAACATTTCCCGCACTCAGGACAGGAATATGGCTTTTCCCCAGTGTGAGACCTTTGATGTATAACAAGATATGATTTGTGTATGAAACGTTTCCCGCACTCAGAACAGGAATGCAGATTCTGACCTGTGTGCAATCTTTGATGGCTGTTGAGATGGGATTTCTTGGTAAAACATTTCCCACACTCAGGACAGGAATACAGCTTTGCACTTGTGTGAGATCTTTGATGTGAGACAAGACTTGATTTTTGTACAAAACATTTCCCGCACTCAGGACAGGAATACGGCTTCTCACCTGTGTGAGATTTATGATGTATGGAAAGTGTATACTTGTTTGAAAAACATTTCCCGCACTTAGGGCATGTATGTGGCATCTCACCTGTGTGAAATCTTTTATGCATATTAAGACGGCACTTCAAACGGAAACGCTTCCCACACTCAGTACAGGAAAACCTCTTATCTGTTGGAAGGACAGCCCCTTCCCTCACAGTCTGAGGTTCCTCAGGATAAGAGGAATACGATGGTCCGGCACCGTCCCTCACAGTCTGAGATTCCTCAGGATAAGAGGAATACGATGGTCCGGCACCGTCCCTCACAGTCTGAGGTTCCTCAGGATTGGAGGAATACGATGGTCCGGCATCGTCCCTCACAGTCAGAGGTTCCTCAGGATAAGAGGAATACGATGGTCCAGCACTGTCCCTCACAGTCTGAGGTTCCTCAGGATAAGAGGAATACGATGGTCCGGCACAGTCCTTCACAGGCTGAGGTTCCTCAGGATAAGAGGAATACAATGGTCCGGCACCGTCCCTCATAGTCTGAGGTTCCTCAGGATAAGAGGAATACGATGGTCTGGTACCGTCCCTCACAGTCTGAGGTTCCTCAGGATAAGAGGAATACGATGGTCCGGCACCGTCCCTCACAGTCTGAGGTTCCTCAGGATAAGAGGAATACGATGGTCTGGTACTGTCCCTCACAGTCTGAGGTTCCTCAGGATAAGAGGAATACGATGGTCCAGCACCGTCCCTCACAGTCTGAGGTTCCTTAGGATAAGAGGAATACGATGGTCCATCTACACTGTGTGGTGCCGGATGGACATTTGAGGTAGCCGGGTTTTCTCCTGGACTATACTGTGTGATGTCCTCATCTTCTACTTTACAGCCTGGAGACAAAGTGAGACAATCCTCTGAGGGTTTCCTCTTCTCCCGTCCATGTACTAAAATAGAAATAAAAAGATTATTACTAGACATGAACAGATTGGTTCCCCGAAACAAGGACTCAGCCCACATCAGGCAGCTTTGTCTCTGAGGATCTTACAATTCCACCCTCAAGGTAACTAGTAAATGGCTCCTCTGATCTCCTACCAGTTCATTTCTTTATTCATGGATCTTAGTCAGAGAGTGAGGAAACAACGAGAACGGTCTTTTATAGGAGTGACAGTAATGAGGGGATTATAGGACGAGTGTCCCCACCCCCTCCATCACTCATTGCCATCTTCCCAACACAAGATGTACTTCACCTCTTTGTTTAATCATGAATAACAACGGGGCTGAGCCTCACCAAAAGTGAGTGGGGAGAAGAGTGAGGATGGGGGGGGGGGGAACCAACCAAGATGAAGGCTTGGCTGATCCTGAAGACCAACATCATTGGGTTACTGACTCCTCCCTTATTATCACTTTCTATTTTAGGTTCCAAAGTTTGAGAAGGTTATCACATTATTTTTATCATGTAAAAGTCTGTGCGCCAATCAAATCATCAGATATAAAATGTCCAGCTGGTAGAAAATGGGTGCAACCAAAGGGAATACATATTATGTGTATATATAGCAGTGTGTAGAGGGTAGAGAGCAGGAGTCAGGACTGTGTAATGTACAACATATTGTATAAGATACAACAGATAGGACTATATACAGTGCCTTGCAAAAGTATTCAGCCCCCTTTGAACTTTTCGACCTTTTGCCACATTTCAGGCTTCAAACATAAAGATATAAAACTGTAATTTTTTGTGAAGAATCAACAAGTGGGACACAATCATGAAGTGGAACGAAATTTATTGGATATTTCAAACATTCTAACACCTGGATATGTTTATTTGTGAACCATTCCATTGTAGATTTTGCTTTATGTTTTGGATCATTGTCTTGTTGGAAGACAAATCTCCGTCCCAGTCTCAGGTCTTTTGCAGACTCCATCAGGTTTTCTTCCAGAATGGTCCTGTATTTGGCTCCATCCATCTTCCCATCAATTTTACCCATCTTCCCTGTCCCTGCTGAAGAAAAGCAGGCCCAAACCATGATGCTGCCACCACCATGTTTGACAGTGGGGATGGTGTGTTCAGGGTGATGAGCTGTGTTGCTTTTACGCCAAACATAACGTTTTGCATTGTTGCCAAAAAGTTTGATTTTGGTTTCATCTGACCAGAGCACCTTCTTCCACATGTTTGGTGTCTCCCAGGTGGCTTGTGGCAAACTTTAAACGACACTTTTTATGGATATGTTTAAGAAATGGCTTTCTTCTTGCCACTCTTCCATAAAGGCCAGATTTGTGCAGTATACGACTGATTGTTGTCCTATGGACAGAGTCTCCCACCTCAGCTGTAGATCTCTGCAGTTCATCCAGAGTGATCATGGGCCTCTTGGCTGCATCTCTGATCAGTCTTCTCCTTGTATCAGCTGAAAGTTTAGAGGGACGGCCAGGTCTTCGTAGATTTGCAGTGATCTGATACTCCTTCCATTTCAATATTATCGCTTGCACAGTGCTCCTTGGGATGTTTAAAGCTTGGGAAATCTTTTTGTATCCAAATCCGGCTTTAAACTTCTCCACAACAGTATCTCGGACCTGCCTGGTGTGTTCCTTGTTCTTCATGATGCTCTCTGCGCTTTAAACGGACCTCTGAGACTATCACAGTGCAGGTGCATTTATACGGAGACTTGATTACACACAGGTGGATTCTATTTATCATCATTAGTCATTTAGGTCAACATTGGATCATTCAGAGATCCTCACTGAACTTCTGGAGAGAGTTTGCTGCACTGAAAGTAAGGGGGGCTGAATAATTTTGCACGCCCAATTTTTCAGTTTTTTATTTGTTAACAAAGTTTGAAATATCCAATAAATTTCGTTCCACTTCATGATTGTGTCCCACTTGTTGTTGATTCTTCACAAAAAATTACAGTTTTATATCTTTATGTTTGAAGCCTGAAATGTGGCAAAAGGTCGCAAAGTTCAAGGGGGCCGAATACTTTCGCAAGGCACTGTAGTATCAGAATTATGCAATGTACAACATAGAGTATATAGTGAAGGTGTTAGGACTACATAAAGTGCCATATAAATGATATAGTGAATGTGTTTACTATTAATGACCCACCTGTGCTGATCTCTGTAGGAGTGTCCTCCTCTATAAATGTTCCCGTTATTCCATCCTCCTCCATAGACTGCTGATCATCCCTCACATACGTCTCTTCTTCTTCTTCTTCTTCACCCTCAACTTTTATATCTACCAGATCTTCACCCTAAACCAAGAGCAGGGTAGAAACAGAAACATAAAATATATTATGACGTCACATATTGAAAAGATTCACACATCGTCTCACAAGTCCATGTCCCAGATGGTCAATTTAACCAACCTTGTAATGTTGAGGGATGGTGTGATCTTCCTGTGTGGAATCCTGGGAATACAGAGGACCTCCCCTTTCCATAGACTGCTGAGCTCCACTCATCGACATCTCTTCTTCTTCCTCTTTAATCTCCGCTTTGATGTTTTTCAGTTCCTCATCCTAAACCCCAAAGATGATAGAATAGATTTGTAAAATGGAACAAGAGATTACATAGAAGAATGTCCTCTCATAGCTTACAGTTCTGTTCTAGTTGCTCAGTCCAACCTACATGATGATGGAGAGGGATGGTGTGATCTTCCTGTGTGGAATCCCGGGAATACAGAGGACGGGGACATCTCTCTGGTGGGTTCCCATTACTGGATCCATCTGTAGGAAACACACACAGTGACTGAATACATTGTTTCTATGTGTTTATCAGATGATGGCGGATCTAGGTGGATCCTCCGTACTGCTCTCTCCTTTACAATAAAGTCTCCTCTTACCCGGTGATGTGAGGGGCGGCTGATTCTCCATCATGACCTCCTTGTAGAGATCCTTGTGTCCTTCTAAATACTCCCACTCCTCCATGGAGAAATAGACAGTGACATCCTGACACCTTATAGGAACCTGACACACACAATGATACAGTCACCATCCAGACACATCCCTTGTCTGTTACTGGATAATATCCCAGAATTCCCAGCACCGCTCACCTCTCCCGTCAGCAGCTCAGTGATCTTCTTGGTGACTTCTAGAATCTTCTGCATGTTGTGTCTCTCAGGTTTTAGGGAGTCACATGGAGGCACTGTGATGGTCATATGATCACCTGACTTCAGAAGAGGAAATCTCTGTATTGGAGAACCAATAGGAATATTGTGTTAGAATCCCAGAATCCTCCTCACCTCTCTGGTCAGGTCTGTGTTTTATTAAAGAGGAAGTAAACCCTCCTCTGTAACTTGTACCTATAGGTAAGCCTATGATAAGGCTTACCTATAGGTAGTGTAAATAACTCCTAAACATGTACCATTTAGGAGATATTTACCTTACATGCAGCCAGTGCCATCACTGGCGCATGCGCTCTGAAGGAACGGCCGCTCGTGCCGTTCCTTCAGAGCTCCGTGCCGTGACCATCGGCTCCCGCACGCGTGCGCGGGAATGACATCACCGCGGCTCCGGCCAATCAGATGGCCGGATGCCGCGATCCCGGAAGACGGACATGTCGCCCGTCATACAGGTAGAGCGGACGGCACGGCAGGGGCTCGTTCGAAGGTAAGTATTTCATAATGAGCTAGTATGCGATGCATACTAGTTCATTATGGGTTTTTCTTGCAGGTTGCAAAAAGAAAAAAAATTTTTTGGGGGGTTTACAACCTCTTTAATAGAGATAAGAGTGATGTCATGTGACCTCCCAGAATCCCCCTCACCTCTCCGGTCAGGTCTGTGTTTTATTAATAGAGATAAGAGAGATGTCATGTGACCTCCCAGAATCCTCCTCACCTCTCCGGTCAGGTCTGTGTTTTATTAATAGAGATAAGAGTGATGTCATGTGACCTCCCAGAATCCTCCTCACCTCTCCGGTCAGCAGGTAGATGATCTCCAGGGTGAGGTTTAGGATCTTCTCAGTCATGTAACTCCGGTCCTCCTCCATCCTCATTGGTGATGTCATTTGATCTATACAGGTCTCCTTGTAGACGGATTACTTTGGGAAATGAAAGTAAGAATTATTTGGATGGTATTGGTCACACAATAATAGGATGGGGGGGGGGTAATAGGGGGTTGCTGTACATTTACAAACTACTGCCCCCATGTGAACACATTTAGTTTTAACTATTTAGTGTTTGTTACATTTTCGAGGTCCCGGGACCCTCTTGGCCCACTGGATCAGAAAATCCCCTTTCTCTGTTGGGTTTGTTTTTATTTCTGAACTGGTTTTGATTAGTATTAGATCTGCAGACAAGAAATGATAAATACGATCCTTCTTCTGCCTTCTTGTTTTGCTCTGATGCAGTGCTGTAAGGTCAATGCAGGGTCATTATGATGTCCAGGAAGGGGAACTTGCTGACTTTTTGGCCGGAGTTCTGGGCTAATCCGGATAATTGGCAGAACTCCGACTGCAAAGCTCCAAACTCTGACAGCCTGCTGACTGATAGGTGTGATGTCACTGTCACTCTCTGCAGTAAGAGAAGAGATGGGATTGGAGAGCAGGAGGATGATGTTGGTGAAGTAGAGGGCTGGGGCCAGTGGCGGAACTTGTACTTGTAACTTGACCCAGGTGTTCTGCCACTGTGGAGGTCCCCAGCAGGGTTGCTGGCCACAGGGCTCTGAGCTGAGAGATTCTCTCATACAGCCCAGAGCCTACACTAACAGTTCCCCCTCCCTCCCCCAGACCCCGTTTCCATCCAGGCCCTGTTCTTCCAGTTCTGGTAGGGTGTCCATGGACATCCTCCCAGACCCCTATCTCCCGCATTTAGATGCTGGGCTTCACACTTCCTGCAGTGTACACAAGAGGAGAGGGGCATGAGGAGGAGGAGCAGATCGGCTCTCACCTCTCCCATCCGTGCGAGGGAGGGGGAACTGTCAGTAAAGGCTCTGGGCTGTATGAGAGAGATGCTCTTAGCTCAGAGTCCTGCTGAGGAGGCATTGATGAGCACCGATAGGTGGCATTGAGGGGCACTAATAGGTGGAACTGATGGGCACGATGGGGCTGCATTGATGATCCGTGCCCTGATTATCAGTATAAACAATGTACTGACAGTCTTTCAGGTTAACAGCTCTCTTTTCCCCACACAGACACAGCCTGGGAGAAAATGACTGCCGATAATCGGTAAGTCTGTCTACATGTGACCAGCTGATAACATGGTAAAGGGCTGCTGTGAGTGGCCCTTTACCGTGATCTGTGATTAGCAGTATCCAACAAACACAGCAGTCAAAGAGCACACTGGATGCGCACCCCAGGGGGCACATAGGAGGAAGGGTTCTGGGAGGAGGTCCATGGATGCCCTCCCAGAACAGGAAGCATGGGGCTCGGATGGAAGAAGGGGGGGTCTGGGGGGCCCTTGATAGTTTCTCGCACTGGGGTCCTGAGGGTTGGTTGAAGGGGGGGGGTTTGTTCTCATCCCTCCAATGGCAGCCGAGTGTGGGTAGGAGGACAACAGCGGGGGGGGGGGGGGGATGTTCTGTTAGTTGCCAAGTATGCTGTAGTATATCTTTGTACAGAGTGGCGGTGGTTGTGTTGGCTGCATATTGTAATGACTGCCCATTTGCTGCCGGTGTAGTGTAAAATTTTCCCTTTGTAGACCATGTATGGTCAGGATGGTCATTGTTTTGTCTATTTATTGTCAGTGTTCTTTGTTTCGAGGACCATTTTACTAGAATTTACCAATTGCCGACTGCCTGCCGCAGATATATTGCAGCAGGCTGGCTCGGCTGCATGAATCACCATATCCATACGTCGCTCCCCGGGAGCGAGCATGGGGGACACGCGTGCGCACGGCGATTTGCGAGAGGGGAAGCTGATCTGTTGGGGCTATGGCCACGATTGCTGACGGGCACCCACGATCACTCCCCGGGAAGACAGAACGTTGGGCTGCCGTTGAAAACGCGGCAGAACGTTGTTCTGTCAGTTATCATGACAGGGCTCCTGTGTTCCTCCTATATAGGATCACGGGTATCTGTGTTGATCCAATAAGCCCATCCCCCTAACGGTTATAAAACACCCCCTAGGCTCACATTTAACCCTTTGATTGCCCCTGGGTTAACCCCTTCCCTCCCAGTGTCATTAGTACAGTAACAGTGCATATTTTTAGCACTGATTACTGTAGTAATGTCACTGGTCCCCCCAAAAGTGTCAAAAAATGTCAGTTAGGCGTCCGATCTGTCCACCGTAATGTTGCAGTCCCGCTAAAAATCGCTGATCGTCGCCATTACTAGTAAAAAATAAATAAAAATGACAAATCTTTCCCGTAGTTTGTAGACGTGATAACTTTTGCGCAAACCAATCAGAATACTCTTATTGCGATTTTTTTTTTTTTACCAAAAATATGTAGCAGAATACAAATTGGCCTAAAATTATGAAAAAATTAGATTTTTACATTTTTTATTGGGAATGTTATATAGCAGAAACTGAAAAATAGTTTTCTTTTTCAGAATTGTCGCTCTTTTTTTTTTGTTTATAGCGCAAAAAATAAAAATGGTGATCAAATACCACCAAAAGAAAGCTTGATTTGTGGGGAAAAAAAAGGACATCAATTTTATTAGGGTGCAGCGTCGCACAACCGTGCATTTTTCTGGTAAAGTAACGCAGTGCTGAATCACAAAAAACGGCCTGGTCATTAACCTCCCTGGTGATCTGATTGTGTCCGGATTTCTGTGCTAAAAGCGGTACATTGTTTTGCATGGAAATCTGTTGTTTTATATTTTAGGCCTGAAATTCTTAGGAATAACCCACTTAACCACTTAAGCCCCGGAAGATTTTACCCCCTTCCCGACCAGGGGGTATTTTGCGATTCGGCACTGCGTGACTTTAACGGACAATTGCGCGGTCGTGCGACGCTGTATCTAAACGAATTTGGCGTCCTTTTTTTCCCACAAACAGAGCTTTCTTTTGGTGGTATTTGATCACCTGTGCGATTTTTTTGATCACGCGCTATAAACTAAAAAAGAGCGTACATTTTGCAAAAATAGCAATATTTTTCAAATTTTTTTATATGAAATTCCCCCAAAAAAATGTAAAAATCAAAATTTTTTAACATTTTCGGCCAATTTGTTTTATGCTACCTATGTTTGGTAAAAAAAAAAAAAATCGCAAAAAGCGTATTTTGATTGGTTTGCGCAAAAGTTATCGCGTTTACTAACAAAGGGAAAGATTTTTGTAATTTTTGTTGTTTTTTTTTTTAACGCGTAATGGCAGCGATCTGCGATTTTTTTTGCGGTACTACGACATTGCGGCGGACAGATCGGACCCTTGACTGTAATTTTTGCCACTTTTGGGGTTACCAGTGACATTTCTACAGTAATCAGTGCTATATATATGCACTGTTACTGTAAAAATACACTGGCAGTGAAGGGGTTAACTTTTTTTGAAAGGGAGGGGCTATGTGTGTCCCTAGGGGCGTGCTTTCTACTGTGATTGGCTGTGGTTTCAGATGTATGAAGAGTGATCAACGGTTCTACATAGTAGAACCGTATGATCATCCTTCATACACAGGGGAGAATGACAGGCAGCTTGTTTACACAAGCTGCCTGACTTTCTCCCTCTCCCCCGCCGATCGCAGAGTGACCGGCGGACATCGGGTCCGCCGGTCACACGCGCGGGGGGGGGTCCGTGACCACGCGGGAGCGCGCCTCCGGCGGCGCGCGCTCCCTCCCTAGACCCTCACAAGCTAGTGACGTAGCCCTACGTCACTTTGCCTGTGAGGGGCTGACCGCCGACGTAGATAGTCGTGCAGCGGTTAGCAAGTGGTTAAATCTGTCCAAACAAGAGTCTAGTAGACATCCCAGGTATGATAAAGTTTAAAACACGAAATCATAAATTATAATAACCACCTTAGTGGTAATCCCGAGTGTGGCTCGGGGGTAATTTTCAGTACCAAAAGCTGTAACCCCGAGCCACACTCGGGATTACAACAAAATTGCACTCACCTTCCCCTGCGATCCCCCGCCGTCCACGCTTATTGCAATTTTTTTTAACCAAAAATATGTAGTAAAAAAACAAATTGGCCTAAAATTTAAAAAAAATGTAGATTTTTACTTTTTTTTTGGGGAATGTTATATAGCAGAATGTGAAAAATATATATATTTTTTTCAAAATTGTCGCTCTTTTTTTGTTTATAGCGCAAAAAATAAAAAAATCGCAGAGGTGATCAAATACCACCAAAAGAAAGTTCTATTTGTGGGGAAAAAAGGAAATCAATTTCGTCTTGGGTACAGCGTCGCACGACCGCGCAATTGTCCGTTAAAATCACGCAGTGCCGAATCGCAAATAATGGCCTGGTCATTAAGGGGGGAAATCTTCCGGTCCTTAAGTGGCTAAGTAAAAAATTAACGCAATGTTCCGGCCCCGTGAGGAAATGTTCTGACCCTGAAGGGGTTAATCTACATTTCCACGCTATATATGTGTGTATCCTCATCTGCTGGAGATAAAAGACGTCACAGTGACTATGGAGGAAGAGGACGGACATGACGGGGGGAATACTGGGTGTAAATAGAAAAAAAATATCTTATTACCTCCCCTGCCGCCAATTCCACCAACACCTCCTCTTTCATTCGTGCCACATGGTACTTCCTGTGTGTACCTATCATCACTTCCTGTCTCTATCTGACATCACTTCCTGTCTTCCTTCTTCTCTGGGTAGAAGTCCACCTTGTGGAGCTCAGAGGAACTGCAGCCTTGAGAAACGTCTCGTAGTGTGAACACGTCCTTGTGCTGATGTGTGTATGTACTGTATATCCTCATAGATGGTGTCATCTCCACTCCCACAAAGGGGGATAGAAATATATAACTGCCTAGTCCAGCCTTTCCTAGCCAGGGTTCCTCTACTAAGAGTTCTTTTAATATTATATTTTTATACAGGAATTATATAGCACCAACAGTTTGCGCAGCGCTTTACAATATAGAGGGAGACAATACAGCAACAATACAAGAGGGTTAGGAGGGGCCTGCTCCTCAGAGCTTACAATCTAATAGGGAGGGGCTGGTAAAACAAAAGGTAGTAACTGATGAGGGAAGTAGAAGATTTGGTTGTTAGCTGAAGGCAGGATAGGCCTCCCTGAAGAGATACTTTTTTAGGGATCGCCTAAAAGTGGACAGAGTAGGAGATAGTCGGACAGATTGGGGTAGTGAGTTCCAGAGGATGGGGAAGGCTCTGGAGATATTATTGTTAATGTTTTGAATTTTATTCATTGGGCAATGGGAAGCCAATGGAGGGATTGGCAGAAAGGAGTGGCGGACACTGAAGGGTTGGTAAGGTGGATGAGTCTGGCAGCGGCTAGACATGTGCATGGGGAAAAATATAGTTTCTTTTCCTTCCCTGGGCTGCAAATTATATACCCCTGACCACCGCACTCTGTACCCTGTGCTGTATATAATATACTCCCGACTACCGCACTCTGTACCCTGGGCTGTATATAACATACTCCTGACCACCGCACTCTGTACCCTGGGCTGTATATGATATACTCCTGACCACCACACTCTGTACCCTTGGTTGTATATGACATACTCCTGAACACTTCACTCTGTACCCTGGGCTGTATATGATATACTCCTGACCACTTCACTCTGTACCCTGGGCTGTATATGATATACTCCTGACCACTTCACTTTGTAGCCTGGGCTGTATATGATATACTCCTGACCACTACACTCTGTACCCTGGGCTGTATATGATATACTCTGCCACTACACTCTGTACCCTGGGCTGTATATGACATACTCCTGACCACTGCACATTGTACCCTGGGCTGTATATGATATACTCCTGACCACTGCACTCTGTACCCTGGGCTGTATATAATATACCCCTGACCACCGCACTCTATAGTAAAGCAAATCTCCTGCGCTTGAGTAAAATATGACGGAGGGAAGGGAGATACTTCAGACACAGGTGGAAAAAGCCTATGGTCTTGCTGCCCCCTCAGGATCAAGGGTATCCAGAACCAACTGAGAAAAAGATAAAAGAAAAGGGGGCGCACCGACCTAGTGCATTACCACTAAAACCATTTATTACAATTTAAAAAGTATGTAGTATACTCACAAAACAGGAGTGAATCTCCAAGGTAGTCAAGGTCCCACACGAAGCTGAATGGCATGCAATGTGCCGTATGGGGCTGCTGTGGCTGGGCTGACGCGTTTCAGGGGCGAGCCCCCTTCCTCAGAGCCAGAAAAGTTGCTCAACTTTTGTGGCACAGAGCAGGTTTAGCGTTAGCTAGGTTTTAGCTGGCCTGCTACTTTAACCACTTCTGGACCAGAAGGTTCCCCCCCCCCCCCCCCATGACTAGGCCATTTTTTGCAATATTGCACTGCGTTGTTTTAACGGAGAATTGCACGGTCGTGCGACGCTGTACCCAAAAAAAAAATTGATGTCCTTTTTTTCTCAAAAATAGAGCTTTCTTTTGGTGGTATTTGATCACTTGTGCGATTTTTTATTTTTGTGCTATAAACAAAAAAGTTTGAAAAAAAAAAAACAGTATTTTTTACTTTCTGCTATAAAACACAGCCAATAAAAAAATGTAAAAAATCGAATTCTTTCATTAATTTAGGCCAGTATTTATTCTGCTACATATTTTTGGTAAAAATAATCCCAATAAGCGTATATTGATTGGTTTGCACAAATGTTTTTGCGTCTACAAATGATGCAATATTTCTATGGAATTTATATTCATTTATTTTTATTTTTTTACTAGTAATGGTGGCCATCAGCGATTTTTAGCGGGACTGCAACATTGCGGCGGACAAATTGGACATCTGACAATTTTTGGGGACCAATGACACCAATACAGTGATCAGTGCTAACAAAAATGCACTGTCACTGTACTAACGACACTGGCAGGGAAGGGGTTAACATCAGGGGTGATCAAAGGGTTAAGTGTGTCCCTAGGGGGTGCTTACTAACTGTAAGGGGGGTGGTTGTTCTGATTGGGGGAAGAGCAGGAACACAAGATCTCCATCTTGTCCCCTTGCAAAATGGTGATCTGTCTTGTTTATATAGGCAGATCGCCATTCGGCCTCTCCCGGGATGATCGTGGGTGGCCGGCGGACATCGGGACCCGTTGATTGACATCCCTGCTAACCAATCACGGCGCGATCGCTCCCCCAGTGGCTATTGAACGTAACGATGTACATTTACGTTGTTTCGCGCAATAGCGCCACTTTGCCACAGTATATATGCGGCGGCTGGTCAGCAAGTGGTTATGGAGGGGGCTGGGAAGCATCCTTAACAACAGATGAGTCATCAGCTGTCAATGGGCTTTCCCGCTGACAGCTGAATGAAAAAAAACATTGTGGGCAATAGAAAAATGTTTAAAAAAATGGTGTGGGGGGGTCCCTCTCAATCATCCATATCAGGCCCTTTGGGGTAACGTCTTTTGCAGGAGTCTTTCAGGACAGCCATCTTCAGGAGACCTTGGCTCCTCCATCAACCATATAGCTTTAAACCCCCTGTCAGCCAGTGCCCTTCAGTTCTGTGACCTCCGACCAGCTGGGGAGACACAAAGACATATTGCGGTTCTGATCCATTACAATACCAACCTCCATTCTTCTGACCGTCTTATGTCCAGAACTTCTTCGGGTGGGTAACAGTGCTGTCCTGAAAGACTCCTGGAAAAGACGTTACCGGAAAGAGTAACTGTTTTTCTACCAGCTGGACATTTTATATCTGATGATTTGATTGAAGCACATACTTTTACGTGTTAATAATAATGTGATAACATCCTCAAACTTTGGAACCTTTGGAACCTTAAACAGAGAGTGATAATGAAGTGTAAGAATATTTAATAATAAATATCTTGCGCTCGTACTTATGTCAGAATATTTATACTGCTCTGAATATAGCAGTGTATTTATGGATAATAAGCAAAGATCTGTGAAAAAGGAGAGTCTTCACCTATTGCCATAAATCAATGTCGTGAATTCTTTTTAATTGATTAATTTCTTTTTAAAAGCATATACCAATCTTAGTGAGTACAGTCTACAGTGTGGAATATATATAAAAATATTTATTCGCCAGACATGTAAACACAATATATGATCAAACAAGAAATGACACAAAAAGATAACTTCTACAGAAAAATACTGACTTCAAATAATCAATGCAATGTGATGTTTAGCTCAATAATGAAAGTGAAACTGAAACAAAGTGAAAGCAAAACGAAAGTAAAACTAAAGCAAGATTACCATTTCTTCCCAGGTATAGTATAAACCATAAATAAATGTTCTATATAAACAGACTACAATGGTCTGCGAATCACAGGGCCCAAAGTCATTCCACTGCAGAAGGAATGAGAATAAGCCATGCAAAACGGAAGACTTAAAATTGCAAAAAAATGCACTTAATCTGATATTAATAAAAATGTATAAAAACAAAAATCAGCTTTTTAGAGAAAAATATACTATGGCTTATACGGCTGGGATTGTAATCTCATTACCCTTAAATATGCAATATAAAACATATAAGGAAGGAATAAACAATTGTTGAATAAAATCAAATAATACAGCAAGGCATAATTACCACACTTAAGATCTTAAGATGGCCGCTAGCTTCAAATGGGCGGTACCAGAGTCCTAAGATGGATGTCATTCTTAAGATGGTGGCTTCCCTTCAAGTTTCAGATGAATGATTGGACAAATATGGAGTATGTCTGGATGAGTCTGTTGAGGAATCTAATAGCGTGTGTGGTGTAAGTGTGAGGTGTGTTGTCAGTAGTGTAATGTGTTGTGTGTCCCTCTCATCTGGGTTGGTCTTTTATATGGTAAGAACAAAGAGCTATAAAAATTACCACAAGTAAAACCCAGAGGGATGAAACATTATCCCAATTGGTCGGGATATTCTATACCTAAACTGGTGAGATCATAGACACCTCTTTTGATAATTAACCCCATACTTGGATAATAAAGTTAAGGATGATTCCTCTATATGTAAGATTAATCATATAACACAACATAAAACTTTGTCCAGACTACCAGTACATACATAAATGTCCACCTGTATTTCCATCATTCATCTTGGCAAGTAATGCCATTTCAATAATTATATTATTTAACACAATATAATATTTTTATATTGGAATATCTAAAATTATCTCAAGACTGCACCTGGTATTTTGCCTGCAGAGGGCAGTGTCGTACCATTCATTAGATTTTGTATTTAACATAATTAAAACAATTTGTTATCTGATGACCTATTGACCTGTCGGCTAGTGAGAAGCCATTACTTATTTGGATTCTGACATAACTGTCAGGCATCCAGACTAGGATAGGAAGATCTATAGTGTCATAAAAACTTACACCAGACCTACACACAAACTTCTCTGAAATGAGGTAATTAGTAACGAGATACACATGTCTTTACACTTATTAGAAAAAGAATTCTAAGTAAGATTATTACTATGAAAATATAAACCCAATAATGTTCCTAAATATATATATGTATATGCCTTACATAATATAATAACATAATTATGGCTAATATCTTCTCACATATAATAATGTATCTATGAAGACTTATATGGTTCATCTTTAAATGTATGCTGAAAAACACTGAGCCATTGTCTATTGTTAAATACCTATAGACAGACTGAGATATCACCCCCTTTAACATAGCGTCAGACTGACTAAGTTTTATCTGATCGAGATGTCAAAAGGGATCTTATTTACGATTACATAGAAATACAAAGATCTCTGTTGAAACCATAGACCCTTTGTAAGCCTGTGAGAGACATTTTGTTTAACAAGTATATATGAACTTTGTTTCACCTTAAAAACAAGATGGACGCCATCCTGTTCAAAATCTCTTATGCATAATACGAAATATACATGGCTTTTAAAATCATTTTTCTTTTTACCTATTATTATTTTAATCAACCCCCAATAACCCCGACATATCCCCCCCCCCTTTCTTCCCAGTAGACAAGTGAGCAACTTAGGCCTATCTGGAAGGAAAGCTTTTTAAGGAGTAGTAAAAGAAAAAAAAAAAATGTCTTGTTCTCTTTTTGTAAGAGAATAGTTCATATTGGGAATTGTTCATAACTTTTAAGTAAAGCGGTAAAAAAAATTGAGAAAAAAAAATCAGTTCAAAATGTCAGTTCGTAGCGACTTTGCGGGTGTTAGCTATGTCCACAAACTGTTCCTTATTAGTCTCTTTGAATTCTGATCTCCTGGTAAAGAAACTCAAATGTTCCTTGAAATCTGCAACATCAGCTTGTAAAGTCTTGATGGAGACAGAAATTAACTGCTGCGATGGCATTGGCAACTACCATTCAAAGCGCAGTAAAACAATGTTGGCAATCAGGAATCTGAGAAATCTGTTTGGACATTCAACCTTGGATATTGGTTGGATAATGAATGGTTTCAGCATGGTCTAGAGTGTCATACACCTAGACTGAGGTTTGCTCACATGTGCAATGCACCATTCTCACATCTCCTTCAATTGAAAACAGGAGGTAATGCGATTCCTCTTAATGGATTTCCTCGGATCAAATGCACAAAGATCTGTTGAAACAAATCTTGCTTTCCGTCAACAAGAATCTGGGGCGTCTCGCAGCTTGATTCCTGAAGAGGGACCTGATGCAATGAGGGGTTCCGTCCTGAGCTGTGCTCTAGGGAGAGATGACCCATCCGATCGCTGTGTCTTTGGCAAACATCACCGTCTGTACCAATCAACGACCTGGCATGGGAGGTTAATCTCCTCCTATTGGATGAAACATACAGTATGAATTTACATTCTTATCAATTGACATTTCAATGCGATGTTGGTACCCTAAGCTCCCTAGAGTTCTCCTTTAATCCACCGTGTGATCAGTCCTTTTTCCGACCACCAGGGAAGGTGAGACTATATATGCGACCTTTCCTAGGGCGACTGACTTCTGGGGCTTATTAACATGGGATGTATTTATCGCCATGGATACCATGCATTGAACAATAATATAATATTTGGTCTAAAATTTACCTACTACTTAGGAAAAAAAAATATCTCCCCCTATGGGGCATCAATGCAATTTATTGGAGGCAATAAAACTACCTGGCATTGAGGATTCCTTCTTGGTTACCGTATACAACCTTTAAACTCTTGACTGCATTACGTCATTAGGGTTTGATCCTCCTTGATATCACCGTCATTGGCGATTTTTTGAAATGTGTCCGCTTTGAGCGACCTGTTTGAGTCAGAGGGATGAAGTGACCACTGAAAAATAGGAGGGTAGTTAGTATCTCACAACCAAGATCCCCCCTGACAGGGATTTCAGGATCCTCAATGCTGTGACCTGGGGATAAAAGGGTGTTAGAACCTCTGAATCCTATGCCTCTATTCAGTGTATCCCTTCTGATTCCTTACCACTTGGGCATTTAAGGATTTTATGGCCTTTGGCTGGCTACAGGATTTGTTCCTAGAGATGGATTTTATTTTAGTTCTGGGCTGCAGTGCCCTGAGTGAACCAATTGATCAGCTGATCCAACTTGGCTTCTATTCTGCTGAAAACTTTAACAGAATTAAATTATTGGCTCCGCCTCCTGCGGTGCCTATATCTCTCGGGTTCAGACATATTGGGACAGATCCCTATCAGAACCAGTTACGCGGTTCTGGCTTGAGGTCTGGGCCTAAATGGCTCTTGATTTTCCCGAGGATTTTGGGAATCCCTAAGATGGGGCAAATCCCTATTTATTTGCGGGTGTCCCCCCCTCCCCCTTGTTGATGGGATGTCCGGTGTCCTCCTTAAGGTATCCGGTGTCCCCTTTGGGGCCTAGGTGGCATGTCTAGCTCCTTTGCCAAACTTATTATTATGTACATGGGCAAAGCACAGGGATTTAAATTCCAGGTGGTTGTACTCAGCTCCTTCATTGAAGGGTGTTAGGCACTTTTGAGTACAGCAAAAAAAAAAATTCAGTGGGCTTTGGTGCTGTGTACATTTTAAATTGTAGATAACAGCTCTAGCAGCAGTTAGGTTTTTGTATGGGCTTAATTTTAAATGACATCCTTGAGGCACAACACAGAAAGTTGTTTTCATAGGCCTCAAGATGATCAATAATGTCTAAGGACCCTTTATTAACAAAAATCAGGACAGTACTCTTTTTAAAACTTTTTTAAAATTCTGGAGGTGCATGGTGTCTTTTGAGGGGTGCTAGTCTTTTTGCCGTGACCTGATATGACTCATACCTATTTATGCATGGCTGCCCAATTTCTGCCCTCCTATATTAGGAATATGGCTGGGGTAGGACATGGACTCTTTGCATGACTCCCCCCCCTGGTCTGGGTCATATCCAACAGACTGGGAGTCATACCTGGGTCTATGAATAATTACATCATATTTAAATGCAGGACTAAATTAAGCATTACCCTTTTGCATGGACACCATGACCTTATGGAACTCTCCTATATATTTACTTATGAGTTCCTGTCAAGACTTGAATTGTTACATTTTTATTTATTTATTTATTTATTTTTTCCACTGCTGGTTACTCGGCAACTTTTTGCTAGAAACATTTTTCCTTGCTCAAAACTTCCTAATTATTGCATTAATCATTTACATTTCACTTTCACATGATTGCTTTCATTACAGCTTTCTTGATAAGACTTCTGCCACAGTTCTACTTTATTTTGCAGTTTCACGCTACATTCTCTAACTGATGTGTCCCAATAGAGGTTACTTTCACCTGCTCAAGGAGGTTCCTAATCTCATACTCTCATTTATTTGGAGTGGAGATTGAAACTTTACTAAACTCCTTTTTTGCTGAGCCTTCTGGTGCAGTTCCTCATAAAGATACAGTAAGATTGGCCATGACTCAAAAAGTATGTGATCACACTTTCCGACGTCTTTTGGTGTTGAATAAGCTATTGGTGAGTTCATACATACAGGTTGTCCTCTACCCATGTCAGATGCCCTTTATTGGCCCGACGTTTGAGGATTTTGATATATGACTCTAACCAGCATTTACATATTACACCATTTCAGACTCAGAGAGGTGTTTCCACACATTTATGATCTGTGCCAAATCTACTGGAGTTGTGGCATTACCACTAGGGACTCACACCTTGCCAGAGTTGGCAGCGTGAACATTACCTGCTATAAACATTTTTAAGGCATTTCTATTACATTCATAATTAATAAAAAAAAAATCCAATCCAAAATTTTTTTTTTTTTTTTTTAAGTTATTGATTATGTCACATGATCAATATTTATGATTGGCATATGTAAGAAATCAATAATTATCTCGCTGGGGCCTCCATTATATGTAAGAATATTTAATAATAAATATCTTGCGCTCGTACTTATGTCAGAATATTTATACTGCTCTGAATATAGCAGTGTATTTATGGATAATAAGCAAAGATCTGTGAAAAAGGAGAGTCTTCACCTATTGCCATAAATCAATGTCGTGAATTATTTTTAATTGATTAATTTCTTTTTAAAAGCATATACCAATCTTAGTGAGTACAGTCTACAGTGTGGAATATATATAAAAATATTTATTCGCCAGACATGTAAACACAATATATGATCAAACAAGAAATTACACAAAAAGATAACTTCTACAGAAAAATACTGACTTCAAATAATCAATGCAATGTGATGTTTAGCTCAATAATGAAAGTGAAACTGAAACAAAGTGAAAGCAAAACGAAAGTAAAACTAAAGCAAGATTACCATTTCTTCCCAGGTATAGTATAAGCCATAAATAAATGTTCTATATAAACAGACTACAATGGTCTGCGAATCACAGGGCCCAAAGTAATTCCACTGCAGAAGGAATGAGAATAAGCCATGCAAAACGGAAGACTTAAAATTGCAAAAAAAATGCACTTAATCTGATATTAATAAAAATGTATAAAAACAAAAATCAGCTTTTTAGAGAAAAATATACTATGGCTTATATGGCTGGGATTGTAATCTCATTACCCTTAAATATGCAATATAAAACATATAAGGAAGGAATAAACAATTGTTGAATAAAATCAAATAATACAGCAAGGCATAATTACCACACTTAAGATCTTAAGATGGCCGCTAGCTTCAAATGGGCGGTACCAGAGTCCTAAGATGGATGTCATTCTTAAGATGGTGGCTTCCCTTCAAGTTTCAGATGAATGATTGGACAAATATGGAGTATGTCTGGATGAGTCTGTTGAGGAATCTAATAGCGTGTGTGGTGTAAGTGTGAGGTGTGTTGTCAGTAGTGTAATGTGTTGTGTGTCCCTCTCATCTGGGTTGGTCTTTTATATGGTAAGAACAAAGAGCTATAAAAATTACCATAAGTAAAACCCAGAGGGATGAAACATTATCCCAATTGGTCGGGATATTCTATACCTAAACTGGTGAGATCATAGACACCTCTTTTGATAATTAACCCCATACTTGGATAATAAAGTTAAGGATGATTCCTCTATATGTAAGATTAATCATATAACACAACATAAAACTTTGTCCAGACTACCAGTACATACATAAATGTCCACCTGTATTTCCATCATTAATCTTGGCAAGTAATGCCATTTCAATAATTATATTATTTAACACAATATAATATTTTTATATTGGAATATCTAAAATTATCTCAAGACTGCACCTGGTATTTTGCCTGCAGAGGGCAGTGTCGTACCATTCATTAGATTTTGTATTTAACATAATTAAAACAATTTGTTATCTGATGACCTATTGACCTGTCGGCTAGTGAGAAGCCATTACTTATTTGGATTCTGACATAACTGTCAGGCATCCAGACTAGGATAGGAAGATCTATAGTGTCATAAAAACTTACACCAGACCTACACACAAACTTCTCTGAAATGAGGTAATTAGTAACGAGATACACATGTCTTTACACTTATTAGAAAAAGAATTCTAAGTAAGATTATTACTATGAAAATATAAACCCAATAATGTTCCTAAATATATATATGTATATGCCTTACATAATATAATAACATAATTATGGCTAATATCTTCTCACATATAATAATGTATCTATGAAGACTTATATGGTTCATCTTTAAATGTATGCTGAAAAACACTGAGCCATTGTCTATTGTTAAATACCTATAGACAGACTGAGATATCACCCCCTTTAACATAGCGTCAGACTGACTAAGTTTTATCTGATCGAGATGTCAAAAGGGATCTTATTTACGATTACATAGAAATACAAAGATCTCTGTTGAAACCATAGACCCTTTGTAAGCCTGTGAGAGACATTTTGTTTAACAAGTATATATGAACTTTGTTTCACCTTAAAAACAAGATGGACGCCATTCTGTTCAAAATCTCTTATGCATAGTACGAAATATACATGGCTTTTAAAATAATTTTTCTTTTTACCTATTATTATTTTAATCAACCCCCAATAACCCCGACAGAAGGAGGATTAAATAATCCAATGATGGTGGTCTCCAGGATCAGTCCTGTCTTCATTTTGGTTGTTCTGCCCCATCCTCACTCTCTGACCTCTGGCAGGCCTCAGCCCCTCGTCTTTAAAGACAGCCACCTCTGAGAGGATAAGCAAGTACTTACCCCTAGGGTGGGACCACCCCTTGAAGGACTTTGTGCCCAAAAGTCTGATCTTTAGCGGACAACAGGTCCAGCCTGTAGTGCTTGGTGAAGGTTGAAAAACTGGACCAGGTTGGTGCCTGACAGATCTGCTCTAGGGTAGCACCAGCTCTCTGCCTGGGAAGTCATCACAGCCCTAGTTGAATGTGCCCTGATACCCACCGGAACCTCCTTCCCGCTTGAAACATAGGCCTGGCTGATGGCTAACCTAAGCCATCTGGCTAAAAACGCTTAGAGGCTTTAGAACCCTTAGTAGAGCCAGAAAATAAAACAAAGATGGAATCAGACTTCCTAAATTCTTTTGTACGATCCATGTACTGAAGGACACCCCTTCTAACTTCTAACTTATGATAGTTACTCTCTTGTTCACTAACGGGATTCGAACAGAAAGAAACATCTGGAGAAATGCCAGCTCTGAGCGAGCGCATCCACTTCAAGCGCCCCGTCCCACCTGTTCAGGGAGAAGAAGAGCTGCGTTTTCATATTCTGCTGAGAGGCAAACAGATCCACGCACAGCACCCCCTATCTCTGAGTGATCAACCTGAAGATGTCCTGATTGAGAGTCCAGTCACCTTCCTTTAAGGATTTTCTGCTCAGGAAGTCGACCAATTGGTTCAATTCTCTCTTAATTTGAACCGCCAACAGGGAGAGCACCTGGGCTTCAGCCCACTGAAGAATTCCTTCTGTCAGAACCCACAGAGGCTTGCTCCTTGTCCCCCCCTTGTCGGTTGACATAAGCAACTGTTGCGGAATTGTCCGAGAGGACCTGCACATTGTGTCCCTGTAGTTCTGTCTGGAAGGCTCTGAGAGCCAGCTCAATTGCTCTTAGTTCTCTCTAGTTTGAAGATAGCCTTGAATCTTTGCTCTTCCAGGACCCTTGCACCAGTTGGGAACCCGAGTGTGCTCTCGAACCTGTGCCATTTGCATCCGTAGTAATGACCCTGGACACTGATGGGACCCAGGAGAGACCCTGAGACAGGTTTGAGACCCTTCTCCACCACCAGAGGAATCTTTTTATCTGTACAGGTACATGCACCAGGGAATCCAGAGAGTGCTGAGTGCAGTCCCACACCCCCACAATGAACAGTTATAGCGGGTGGTAGTGAAATCCGGCCCACTGTACCGCTTCACTTCAAAGACAAGAAGCAGTCCTTGCAGCTTTGTTTTTTTTTTGTTATTTTTATTGGGGGAATTGAACTTGGACAGGGAAGGGTTGATATGGGATGCCCATTTGATCAGTAGATCTCTTTAGGGGCTTGAACTATATTCATCCAGTATATTCTTCCTCTCCTCTTCTACCTCCAGCACAACTTGCTTGCAAACTGTTACTCCCAGGACCAGCTAGCACAGGTTTTAGATCCAAATCAGAGTCAGCTGGTTCTTAGCAGAATGCCCTTTGCAGGCAGGGACCGCGAGCAAAAATAGAAGTCTATG
Organism: Pelophylax lessonae; assembly: GCF_965119305.1. Lineage (NCBI taxonomy): Eukaryota > Metazoa > Chordata > Amphibia > Anura > Ranidae > Pelophylax > Pelophylax lessonae. The sequence goes on along the minus strand of NC_138776.1, from coordinate 262,172,292 downwards.
GTGCTAGCTGTCCTATCTGTGGTTACTGCTCCCAGCACCACCTCCGCAGACCCTGCCAGCACTCTTGGCTGCAGATGCCTCTTTCTCCTGCCTGTGCCACCACAGTATTCCTGACTGATTGTGCATCCATCCTAGACTTCTCCATCACCAGCCCTCTTGGCTGTTCCTTTCCTCCTGGGGACTTGGCTGGCAGTGTTCTCCCACTGTCCTCTCTTTGCTCCCATGCCTCCTGGCTAGGACACCTCCGTGTGTCTTGAAGAGGGTCCTGTCTGCACCCAAGCCCAGGCCCAAGGTCACCCTCCCAGACTGGGGAGCTCCCTCCTTGGCCACAACAGCCTAACACTCCATCTCCAGCTTCCACCCGAACTCCAACCTGAGCTGGGCTGACCCTGAGTTTTTGAGGGGGGCTGCCCCCTGCCAACCCTCTGTTGGGGATTGTCAGGGCCCTCAGAACACTCCAGCTAGCTCCTCCCAGACTGCTTCTGGAATCTTCTCCCAGTTTCCAAATAGCAGGGGGAGTCACCAGAAAAGCTGCTGATGAGTCATCCAGCCTACCTGAATCACTCACCCGAGCCCCAAAAAAAAAAAAAAAACCACACAGGCTTGACTGGCAGCCAAGTCTGAAAATGTACCCACTCTATGCAACAAAAATTGTATCACTTGCACTCTAGGGGGTGCTTCAAATGCAATGGTCCCTTACACTGGTGATCAATGGAAGAAGGACCTCCTTATATCAGCTTTTATGGTAGTGCTCCCTTACATTGGTGACCAATAGGAGAAGGACCTCTTTATTTCAGTTTTCATTGTAGTGGTCCCTCACATTTGTGACCAATGGTAGAAGGGCCTCCTTATATAGGTTTTCATTGTCGTAGTCCCTTACATTGTTGATCGATGGGAGAAGGACCTCCTTATTTCAGTTTTCATTGTAGTGGTCCCTTACATTGGTGACCAATGGTAGAATGGCCTCCCTTTATACATTTTGGTTGTAGTGGTGCCTTACATTGGTGACCAATGAGAGAAGGACCTTCTTATATCAGTATTCATGGTAGTTCTCCCTTACATTGGCGACCAATAGGAGAAGGACCTCCTTATATCAGATTTTATTGTAGTGGTCCCTTACATTGGTGACCAACCTTATATCAGTAGTTAGTGGGAGAAGGACATTTTCCCAATGTCATCAGTGGGAAGATTGCTGCCCTTACAGATCTTTAATGCCAGTTGTTACTGAGAGATAGAAAATGTTGATTTGTCAGAGAACCCCTAGAAACCTTCGGAGGGACCCTGGCTGAGAAAGGCTGGATTAGGCAGTAATATATCTCTATCCCCCTTGGTGGGAGTGGAGATGACACCATCTATAAAGCTATACAGTACATACATATATATATATATATATATATATACAGCACAAGGCTTTGTTTACACTACAAAATGTTTCTCTGGGCTGCAGTTTCTCTGAGCTCCACAAGGTGGTGATCTCAACTCTACCCAGACAGGAAGTCTCTATGGAAGACAGGAAGTGATGTCAGGTACAGACAGGAAGTGATGTATAAGTACAAAAAGGAAGTTCTGGAGGAAGTAGAGAGGAGACATTGTTGGAACTGGCAGCAGAGGAGGTAATAAGATATTATTTTATATTTACACCCAGTAACCCTCCCGTCATGTCCGTCCTCTTCCTCCATAGTCACTGTGACATCTTTTATCTCCAACAGATGATGATACTCGCATATATAGTGTGGAAACGTAGATTAACACCGTCATCGTCAGAACGTTTCTCCATTTAGGGGGCCGGAAAATTTCCTTCATTTTTTGAGATAAATTCTAGTAATATCGTCCTCTAAAACAAACATCACTGACAATAAATAGACAAGACAATGACCATACATGGCCTACAAGGGGCAAATATGACCCTACACAGGCAGCAAATGGGCAATCACTATAATATCCAGCCAACACAAAGATGAAGTGTTGGGGTCGGGAGTATGGAGCATGGAGCCCCTTACATTGCTGGTCAGGAGGAAGAAAACATTCATTAGCCTGCCATGAAGAATGTCTCATCATTGGTGTCGGAGGAAGGAAAATACTGAGGGAAGTAGAGGAGTTGAAACACACCCAACATGGAAAAGGGAATTTTCTTATAGAGCGGGCCAAGAGGGATTTGGTACCTTGAAAATGTAAAAAAACACTAAACAGCCCAAACTAAATATGTTCCCATGGGGGTAGTAGTCCTAAAGCAGTCCTTCAGCCATTTTTTCTCCTTTCATTGAATGAAACCTTCACCCCTTGCTGTGCAATCATTGAGAATAAAAAACGTAATTTGGTTGAATCACCTTTTTTTTTTTCTGTACTTCCTCTTGCCCTGCCTGTGAAACGCCTAGGCTAATGACGTTGTTTCCGGCACTGACTCCCGGGAGATAAATGTCAGCTATCCCAGTAATGCTTTTTTGTTTTTATTCCCCCTCCCACTCTTTTGAGAGTTTGCGGAGTAGAGTGGAGCAGGGCTGGAGGGAGTGACTGTAAAGCTGAGGACGGCTGCAGGGTTGGAGGGGGCTGGAAGTGGATGGACATAGGAGGAGTCTGCAAGGGTCGATGTGTCAGCTCTGTATCTATTGTGCAGGCGTGGCTGTGCCAAGCCCTTCATGCACAATCGCTTCCAGACCTTCGTGTACATGTTACTATAGCAGCCACAACGGAAGTTTGCTGCCACTGCTATAGTAGCCTGTCCGTGTCGGAAGGGACTCTGCTTTTTTTCCTGCGCATTTGTGGCCGGGAGCCCATTACCGTGCAAGCGTGAGATTTACTAGGCCGGCGATGCAGAGCAGTCGGCGTTATCCCAGGGAGACTCCGGCTTGGGCTTCATTTGCCCTCACAAGAAATGGCCGCTCTCAACACCAGAGAAAGTGATATAAATAAAGGATCTAGACACAGAAAGAGTAAGCTGGCATTTACTACCATTGACAAATTATGATGTATAATAATTAATCTGCATACTCATATTTTTTTTTAGGATTCAGTTACCTTGACTGCAGTTCCTCTTTAAGCGTACCACAACCCTCCTATTCCCCTCCTCACATTCTCATCCTATTATTGTGTGACCAATACCATCCAAATAATTTTTACTTTCATTTCCCAAAGTTATCCGTCTACAAGGAGACCTGTACAGATCAAATGACGTCACCAATGAGGATGGAGGAGGACCGGAGTCACATGACTGAGAAGATCCTAAACCTCACCCTAGAGATGATCTACCTGCTGACCGGAGAGGTGAGGAGGGTTCTGGGAGGTCACATGACATCACTCTTATCTCTATTAATAAAACACAGACCTGACCGGAGAGGGGAGGAGGATTCTGGGAGGTCACATGACATCACTCTTATCTCTATTAATAAAACACAGACCTGACCGGAGAGGTGAGGAGGATTCTGGGAGGTCACATGACATCACTCTTATCTCTAGTAATAAAACACAGACCTGACGGGAGAGGTGAGGAAGATTCTGGGAGGTCACATGACATCACTCTTTATCTCTAATAATAAAACAAAGACCTGACCAGAGAGGTGAAGAGGATTCTGGGATTCTAACATGATATTCTTATTGTTTTTTCAATACAGAATTTTCCTCTGAAGTCAGGTGATCATATCACCATCACAGTGCCTCCATGTGACTCCCTAAAACCCAAAAGACACAACATGCAGAAGATTCTAGAAGTGACCAAGAAGATGATGGAGCTGCTGACAGGAGAGGTGAGCGGTGCCGGGAATTCTGGGACATTATCCAGTAACAGACAAGGGATGTGTCTGGATGGTGACTGTATCATTGTGTGTGTCAGGTTCCTATAAGGTGTCAGGATGTCACTGTCTATTTCTCCATGGAGGAGTGGGAATATTTAGAAGGACACAAGGATCTCTACAAGGACGTCATGATGGAGAATCAGCCGCCCCTCACATCACCGGGTAAGAGGAGACTTTATTGTAAAGGAGAGAGCAGTACGGAGGATCCACCTAGATCCCCCATCATCTGATAAACACATAGAAACAATGTATTCAGTCAGTGTGTGTGTTTCCTACAGATGGATCCAGTAATGGGAACCCACCAGAGAGATGTCCCCGCCCTCTGTATTCCCGGGATTCCACACAGGAAGGTCACACCATCCCTCACCATCATCAGGTAGATGAGTAACAATCACTGATAGTAGCATTAGGATCTGTACATTATCTGCATTATTACAATTGATGTCATTATTATTGTGTATTCAGAGTGCAAACCTGAGAGATTCTAAAGCTGAGGGTAAGGCAGAAGAAGAAGAGACGTATGTGAGGGATGATCAGCAGTCTATGGGGGAAGATGGAAAAATGGGGACATTTATAGAGGAGGACACTCCTACAGAGATCAGCACAGGTGGGTAATTAACACTAAATACATTCCTCCACCCATACTGCTCAATGATTGGTTCAGAGTAGGGGAAGGACTAGGTGATTTCAGCACACAGTAGGAGGGAAAGCGCTGACAGGAGCAGGCTACCTTGGGATGGTAGACATCAGGGGTTTCTCCTACAGCAGCTCAGGATCATTCAGGCACTCTACTCCTCACCATCACCAATTGGTAAGCGCCGGATCGTTATTGTGATTTTCACTAGGTGATTACAGCCTGTAATATCCTGGTCACTTTCCTGAGTTGTGTTTCCTGTCCTGTATTCCTCTTGGATAATGTTCCTTATTTGTGCTGTATACACAATTTATGTATCTAGACTGGATCTATGGATTTTGGGGTGCAGCTGGCAGGAAAATGTTGATTTTCACCAAAGGCGTTGCTCAACCTAGGCACCTGGGGCAAGGGCCATGGGTCTTGGGTTTAGTAGGATAAGGGGAGATTTTAAGGAGGGTCCACCTAAATACAGGGCCAGAACATTTTCTTCATTTTGGACCTAAATTATAATAATGTGGTCCTCCAAACAAACAGTACTAACAATAATGATTTGATTGGAGCACAGACTTTTACATATTGAAAATAATGTGATAACATCCTCCAACTTTGGAACCTTAAACAGAAAGTGATAATGAGGGAGGAGTCAATAATCCATTGATGGTGGTCTTCGGGATTAGTACAGTCTTCATCTTGGTCGTTCTCCCCCATCCTCACTCTCTGACCTCTGGTGGGGCTCAGCCCTGCTGTTATTCATGAATGGACTAAATAAGAAGTGCAGTATTTCTTGTGTTAGGAAGATGGCAATGAGTGATAGAGGGGGAGGGGACACTCGTCCTATAATCCCCTCATCTCTGTCACTCCTATAAAAGACAGCTCTGATTGGTTAATAACCCAAAAATCAAAAGACAGTTCTCGTTTTTTCCTCACCCTCTGACTAAGGTCCATGAATAAAGAAATGAACTTGTAGGAGATTCAGAGGAGCCATTTACTAGTTACTTTGAGGGTGTTGCCCAAATAACCAAACTGGATTGCAAGCTAACACCATATAAGTTATTTCATCAAACCTACCAAATGATACAAACGGAATAAGTCAAAAATATAGGAAAGAAATGAACTGGTAGGAGATTCAGAGAACACATTTACTAGTTACCTTGATAGTGGAATTGTAAGATCCTCAGCGACAAAGCTGCCTGATGTGGGCGGAGTCCTGGTTAAGGAGAACCAATCTGCTGATGTCTAGTAATAATCTTTTTATTTCTATTTTAGTACATGGACGGGAGATGAGGAAAACCTCAGAGGATTGTCTCACTTTGTCTCCAGAATGTAAAGTAGAAGATGAGGACATCACACAGTATAGTCCAGGAGAAAACCCGGCTACTTCAAATGTCCATCTGGCACCACACAGTGTAGATGGACCATCGTATTCCTCCTATCCTGAGAAATCTCAGACTGTCGCAGACGGTGCCAGACCATCGTATTCCTCTTATCCTGAGGAACCTCAGACTGTGAGGGACGGTGGCGGACCATCGTATTCCTCTTATCCTGAGGATCCTCAGACTGTGAGGGATGGTACCGGACCATTGTATTCCTCTTATTCTGAGGAACCTCAGACTGTGAGGGACGGTACCGGACCATCAAATTCCTCTTATCCTGAGGAACCTCAGACTGTGAGGGACGGTGGCGGACCATCGTATTCCTCTTATCCTGAGGAACCTCAGACTGTGAGGGACGGTACCGGACCATCGTATTCCTCTTATCCTGAGGAACCTCAGACTGTGAGGGACGGTGCCAGACCGTCGTATTCCTCTTATCCTGAGGAACCTCAGACTGTGAGGGACGGTGCCGGACCATCGTATTCCTCTTATCCTGAGGAACCTCAGACTGTCGCAGACGGTGCCGGACCATCGTATTCCTCCTATCCTGAGGAACCTCAGACTGTGAGGGATGGTGCCGGACCATCGTATTCCTCTTATCCTGAGGAACCTCAGACTGTGAGGGACAGTGCCGTCCTTCCAACAGAGAAGAGGTTTTCCTGTACTGAGTGCGGGAAGTGTTTTAGTTTCAAATGCAATTTCAAAGTGCATAAAAGAATGCACACAGGTGAGAAGCCACATACCTGCCCTGAGTGTGGGAAATGTTTTTCAGAGAAGTCCTACCTTACCAAACATCGGAGACTGCACACAGGTGAGAGGCCGTTTTCCTGTCCTGTGTGTGAGAAATCTTTTGCAAACAGATCCAATTTAGTCAAACATCAGAGGTCTCACACGGGGGAAAAACCGCATTTCTGTTCTGAGTGCGGGAAATGGTTTTCCCAGAAGTCCAATCTCTTAGTACATCAAAGATCTCACAAGGGTGAGAGGCTTTATTCCTGTTCTGAGTGCGGGAAATGTTTTGTAGAAAAAGCAGAACTTGTCACACATCAGAGGTCTCACACGGGGGAAAAAACATATTTCTGTTCTGAGTGCGGGAAATGTTTTTCACAGAGGTCCAATCTTATCTCACATCAAAGGTCTCACACGGGTGAGAGGCCTTTTTCCTGCCCTGAGTGCGGGAAATGTTATGTAAGAGGAGCAGACCTCGCCATACATCAGAGGTCTCACACGGGGGAAAAGCCGTATTCCTGTCCTGAGTGCAGGAAAGGTTTTTCAGGTAAGCCACAACTTTACAGACATCAGAGAGTGCACACGGGGGAGAAGCCATTCTCCTGTCCTGATTGCGGGAAATGTTTTTCACGGAAGTCCCATCTTTACAGACATCAGAGATTACACACAAAGAATAATCCGTATTCCTGTCCTGAGTGAGGGAATTGTTTTTCAATGAAGTCCTGTCTTCCTGTACATCAGGAATCCCACACAACCCTCAAGTTGTATTTGTGCCTTGAGTGCTGGAAACATTTTTTTCATTTAAGTTCAATGTTCCCACACATCAGAGATCGCACACAGGTGAAAAAGCCGTATTCCTGCCCTGAGTGCGGGAAATGTTTTTCACAGAAGTGCCATCTTGACAGACATCAGAGATTGCACACTGGGGAGAAGCCGTATTCCTGTCCTGAATGAGGGAATTGATCCTCACTGAAGTCCTGTCTTCCCGTACATCAGGGGTCCCACACAACTCTCAAGGTGTATTAGTGCCTTGAGTGCAGGAAATGTCTTCTATATGAATGTTGGTGGACATGTGGGGAAGAAGGACACCCTGATATACACCTCAGATATACTCCATGGCTGATCTTCATCATGTAAGAAACACTTCATAAGGAGATCAGAGATCACCAAAGACATGGATGAAGTGTTGTCCCGTGTTGGCCATTGATAGCAGGAGAAAAATAAAAATGGAGTCCTTACCTTTCATTGGCTGAGAACATTTTCGGGTGGAAGCTTTCACAAGCACTTTGAGGTCTGCTTTTTTTTAAATGTTTCATTGAATGTGACCAGCCGTGACAAATGTTGGTCAAATTTTATTTCATACAATGATTTCCTATGATCATTGGTTCCATCTAGTGTCCATGTTGTGGTATTGCAAAATTCCTTCCATTTCCTGATGGAGGTATTTCAGAAAAAATACCTCATTATACCCTCTAGTTTTGCTGTTGCCACAATGTTATGTACAGTAAGGAGCTGCCGTATGTTAGCGTTCAGGAGGGTGGTCGGGCCGCCGTTTTTACCGCTTCCAACCTCATGTGTGATCAAGCTCTAAATGTCAGGACACGTTTATTCAAAGACAAGAAATTAGTCTCCATGCAATTTATTTTCATTGTTTATTGTATTGATATGTTTGCTGTTTCCTTATGTTTTTACTACATTCTTGTTGAAGGTAAAATCATAATAAAATAATCTATTGAATGAAAATAAAAATGTGTATACCGGAGCAATGGTGGGAAATCTTCAGTTTCCTGTATATGCGATGCGTTAAAAAATTCTTTACAGATCATCAGTGTATTGTTAAATATAAATAATGGCCCAGAGGGCAGTGGGTCAGAAGTATATCATATATAGCCCAGGGTACAGAGTGCAGTAGTCAGGAGTATATAATATACAGCCCATGGTACAGAGTGCAGTGGTCAGGAGTATATCATATACAGCCCAGGGTACAGAGTGCGGTGGTCAGGAGTATGTCATATACAGCCCAGGCTACTGAGTGCAGTGGTCAGGAGTTAATCATATACAGCCCAGGGTACAGTGGTCAGGAGTATATCATATACAGCCCAGGGTACAGAGTGCAGTGGTCAGGAGTATATCATATACAGCCTAGGGTACAGAGTGCAGTGGTCAGGAGTATATCATATACAGCCCAGGGTACAGAGTGCAGTGGTCAGGAGTATGTCATATACAGCCCAGGGTACAGAGTGCAGTGGTCAGGAGTATGTTATATACAGCCCAGGGTACAGAGTGCAGTGGTCAGGAGTATATCATATACAACCCAAGGTCCAGAGAGCAGTGGTATAGTATATCAAACACATACTAAGGTACAGAGTTACAGTGATCGGGAGTATAACATATACAGCCCAGAATAACCTTCAACCAGAGAAGGCGGGAATAGTGCAGTAACCACCTTGGCACCGACCACAAAGCTGTTACCACAACAGAAGGTGGTGTGCCCACTTCCTGTGGGAGCTTGAAAAAGATTGCAAGGATCTACTGTCATGGTTGAACCCAGATTGATATAGATACACGTTGATCAGGTCTTCACCAGACTGACACAATACAGACTTAACCAAGTGCCACCGTAAGCAGAATCGGATACAGTACTTGGGCAATGTTGTAGAGGGTGGAGTGTGTTAATTCGGCTAAAATCCAAGTAGTACAGGAAAGGCCAGTTCCAAAAACAGTGACAGAACTGCACTCTTTTCCGGGACGGGTAGGATACTACCAGCATTTCATTCCAAATTTTTCCAGATTGTCACTCCTCTCACACAATTGTTGTGTGGGCATTCCACTCAACAGAAAAACAAGTCATCTCCTCCCATCCAGGCCAACTGGCAATCCACCTAAACGGAGGCTACACCAAACCCTTTCCGTGTTTATACTGATGGTAGATTCCAGTGCATTATGGGCTGCACTTTCCCAAGAGCAGGATGGTGTTGAGCGTTTTACTGCTTATGCTAGTCGTATTTTAAAACTGACAGACTACACCCACATAACTATCGTTCTTTCAAGTTGGAATTTTTGGTAATGGTCTTAGCCATAACCAAGACGTTTGCAGAGTATTTGATAAGATAATGAGTGGATGTTTTTACCAACAACAACAACCCCATAGTGGGAACATTAGAACAATACTAGCTTTCTTGTTTGCTCTGTTTCAACTACACGACTGTCCTGGGTTCGGACCAAGCAGGTTTTTGGAAACTTCAGAGAAATGTGCATGCTGAGTCTGTACCACATTGAAATCAATAGGGACAGAACCAAAAATGTCAGTGGTCAGTGTAGTGGTCTCTTACATCAGTGACCAATGGGAGAAGGACTCTCTTATATCAGTGGCCAGTGTAGTAGTCCCTTACATTGGGGGCCAATGGCAGAATATCCCCCTTATATCAGTGGTCAATGGGGTGATCTCTCATATTGGTGACCAATGGGAGAAGCACCACCTTAAATCAGTCATCAGTATAGTGGTCCCTTACATTGGTGACCAATGGGAGAAGGAACCCTTTATGTCAGTGGTTAGTGTAGTGGTTGCTTTCATTGGTGAACAATGGAAGAAAGACCCCCTTATATCAGTGGTCAATATAGTGGTCCATTACATTGGTGACCAATGTGACAAAGACCTCCTTATATCAGTGGTCTGTGTAGTGGTCCTTTACATTGGTGACCATTGGTATAAGGACCCCATTATGTTAGTGGTTAGTGTAGTGGTCCCTTACATGGTGATCGCTGGAAGAAGAACCCCCTCCTATCAATGGTCAGTGTAGTGGTCCCTTACATTGGTGACCAATGGCAGAATGACCACCTTCCATCAGTAAACAGTATGATGGTCCTTTACATTGGTGACCAATGGGAGAAGGACCCCCTTATGTCAGTGGTTAGTTTACTGGTCGCTTACATTAGTGACCAATTGGAGAAGGATCCCCTTATATCAGTGGTCATTGTAGTGATCCCTTACATTGGTGATCGACAGGAGAATGCCCCCCTCACAGATCATTGATGCCAGTAGTTACTGAGAGACAGAAATTGTTAATTTGTCAAGGAACCCCTAGAGAGTAGAGACCTTTGGAGGAGACCTGGCTGAGAAAGGCTGGACTAGGCAGTAATATATTCCTATCCCCCTTGGTGGGAGTGGAGATGACACCATATATAACGATATACAGTACACACACACAGCTCAAGGCCGTGTTCACACTGTTGGTACCTGAGACCCCTGGTCCCAATGATAGTCCCGGACTATCTATAACTTCTTTGCTCGTTTTGTGTCTGCAGGCCTGGGAGGCTGGTTTCAAGAAGTAACACAGACGGAGACAGATGTATAGTGAAACCAAGCTCTCAGTTTATTATAGGCTCGTTGTGGGTTATATAGTAAAGAGTAAGGAAGAATGTCATGAATATAGGATACTTGTTACGTTCTTATTGGTTAAACAGTTTAAGGAGACCAAAGGTCACTTCGGGGAATAATACCATATAGGGCATATAGCTTGTGCACCTGACATGATTTCATCAGAAACAGCATAAACTTGCCATATCTATAACACGTACACACTTAGACCTTGACCCGTACACTTACATAGCTTGTATAACTAAGATGAAATAGAAAATGGAGTAGGAACATACAAAATGGAGGACACATAGAATTTGATATCTCCCCATCTCCCACAATCCCCTCTTAAAATCATTAACCCTTAATTGATTTTCCCTTGTCACCCTGTATGTCATTGGAATATATAATTCTTAGGGATATTATCAGGGGTCCTAAGCCTCCTAGGAATATAGTACCAGGACTGGCAGATTAATTTTCTATATCCCTGCTGCTTGAAAGACCAGATCATATATCATCCTTTAAACAATAAGGTTCTTTTTTTCTTTCTGTTTATACCTCTTAATGTACTCAGTATATTCTTTAGGGTTATTAGTCGAGGGGGTCTGGTAGCCTGGGACTTGGTGGGATAGCATAGAGACATTTTTCACTTTTGGTCGGGAAACTCTAGCAATAATACACATTACGAGTTTGAAGCATGCATATAGGAATAATAAAAAAAAAAGCAAAACCATTATAACAGTCATAGCGATATTTTTCAACCATGAGGATATTCCTCCAAATTCAAAATTCCCACTACTAAAAGGACTCCATGTCTTAGCAATATTCCTAGCTTCCTGTTGCAACTTGTCTACTTCTTTCCGGTGCTGTGCAATAATATCATAATAATCGGGTATCTCAACAGATGTATTGTGTATCCATGTGCAACATTCATAATCCTCCGTAACTTCACATAACCCAGTAAGAGCAGCACTCATGCTTTCTATGGCTAGGTCATGGAGCTCAAGTTGTTTCTTAATTGCCCTCACTTCTATATTTAATTTGGTAATGTCCCCTGAGTTCTTATCTAGGATGTCATCGAGAATTTTAGAGTAATTATTCAACCTTTTCATCATGTCTATTCCCCATCCGGTCCATGAGGGGAACCAGGCCCATACCATATCCTTTTCAAGGAATAATTCCCTTTTATTGCGGTGTTTGAGGGGGTACCTAGGATACATACTAGCTTCGAGGAGATGTCCTCCTTTGTTGTCTCCCACTACACCCATGATGGGAACTAGGGATGCGAGGTAACACCACCCTTGGGGTTCAATGGGGATCCAAGGGTAAAAAATCTTTCCACAACAAATATAAGTACTGTTTCCTAAAGCTAGGGGACGTTTGTGAAGTAGTGCCATTAATTGATCATCATAACTGGACCAAGCTAAATTTGACAACAACTGTCCTATTGGGGAAGAGGAAGTGGAACTGGAGTTAAGAAAGTTCATTAGAGTGGCGTTTAGGGCTGTTTCTGAGGTGTGCCAGAAGGAGCTGTCCATCGAGGTCATTGAGAAATTAATCTTAGTTTGCCGACACACTTCAGCTCCCTTGGTGGAGTTTCCCAACCTAAAACACCAGTCTGGGGAATGACTCCTACCAATAATTTGGAAAGTGAGGGTATCATTTGAGAGTGTTCTCGTGACATTGGTGAGGACAACAGGAGGTGTACCATTTAGGAAAGGGGTGAAGTTTAAAGGTATCGCTATTAGGGGGATTCTAGCGGTGCTAGGATAGAGTTTACTACATATCCAACATTTTTCATATCCGGATTTCTGGGCATATGCATATTTAAATTGCAACAATGACATTTTATCTGTAAGGCTTTTTTGAGCTTTCATCTCTCTTTTGTCTGTTATATGCATTACTCTGTATTGGGGTGTTGGAAGCTCCGCAAATGGCCTGTAGCCCTACCAGGTCTTCTGGATGATAAATACAGTTAGTGGTAACCCATACTACAGAGAAGACTGAAAATGATACGAGTCCTATAAGTAGCCAAAGTTTTCCAGAATCTGGTGCTATTGGGAATGTCATTTTTCTACAGGGTCAGGGCCGCCTGCCTCTGAAAAACCCCCTTTTCTTGACTATCCTGTTCGAGGTCAGAGTCGTCCACTCCCGTTAGTACCTCTCTTGCTTCTGGACCTTCCTGTTCAAGGTCAGGGCCGTCCGCCCCCGTTAGTACCTCTCTTGGGTCTGGATTTGGACTTGCTTCTGGGGGTGGAGCCTCCTTCACCAATTTTACTCGAGTAGCGTGGATCCAGGTGGGGCTGTCTTCAGTCAGGACTGCTGTTCTGGTTACTGCAACAACGGTAGTGGGAGGGCCATAGGCGAAATCCTGTGGTTTCTTTCCTTTGGGGTACAGTTTGATCACCACTTCATCTCCCTCCTCCAAGGAATGGGTTGGTATCTGTGAAAAGAAAAGAAAGGTGCGAGCAACTTTTCGTTCTACTTGATTCAAAATTTCAATTACTCTTTTCTCAACTTGTCCTTTTCATCCTTTCCACTATTCCTGAGCTCTATTTTCAGGATTTTGATTAGTTTCTGGCATCTTCTCTTTTAGTGGGGAACATTTCCGGCCATCGAGAAAACATGTCAGTGATGACACATGCTGGTTGTGTTCCCCCTCTTGGGAGAGGGATGTGTGTAAAATCAATCTGCAGATGCGTGAATTGTGTTGTGGGATAGGGCAAGTGTTCATGTGCGGATTACTCCTAATGCAGGTAAGGCATTTTTTTTTTTCATCATTTTCAACTAATTGAGCTGTGCCCGTGATGTAAAAATCTTTCTGAATCTGTTTTAAAGTGGCCTTCCATCCTATGTGTCCTATTCCATAGTAGTGGGCAATGCAAATAGGAGCACTATTACGGGGTATACACGGTTTCCCCTCTTTGCAAATTAATCCTGTTATAGGATTCTTTTGCAAGACAGGATAACCCCAGTCCTCCAATTCCTCAGCAGTGGCTGAGGCTTGTAGATCTGTGATCAACTGGGCATCATCGGGGAGGATGTGGGTTAGGACAGGCATTTGTTTTAGGGCTCCTAAAGGTAACTGTTGTGCAGCTGCCTTTGCTATTTTGTCTGCTAGTGCGTTGCCCTTGGAGATGTCATCAGTACCTCTGGTATGTGCCCTACAGTGAATGATAGCTAACTCTGAGGGTAACAACATAGCCTGAAGAAGGTTGGTGATGAGCTCTTTCATCATGTCTGCACGGGGTTAAGTGACACTTTCAATAGTTTCCAGGCAGTCATGTGGTTCTTGGCCCATATCATCTGCTGAACCCATCTACTATTGACTAAAAGGAACTCTTATTTCTCCCCTGCTTTGGGCCTATATGTAAAAACCTATTTGTAGATGTGTGAATGGGGTTGATGGGTATTGGAGATGCTCATGTTTGGCCTTATATGTTTGGATTGTTTGTACCTAATACAGGTGATGCATCTAGCAACATATGCTTTCATGAATTTAGATGGGCTTGCAAATAAAAAAAACTGCCAGTAATACTGTATATGTTCTTTCCCACCCCCCGTGTCCTATTCCATAATACTAGGCAATAAACAGTGGGGCGCTAGCTGCGGGGATCCACACAAGATCTCCCCTCTTTTAGAAAAAGGCCGTTCTCAACTTTTTCTAAAACATCACCCAAATCCTTAAAACCTGTTCTGTAGCATGTGGTGTGGTGTAACATAACATTTATTACCAGTAGCCCATTTAAAACTGGGGCCTACCTAGGGCAAAAGATGTGGCCATCCCTATTACCATCTCACAAGATGCTATGTTTGGAGTCACCTCAGGAATGCCTTAGACCTGGACTGCGACCATCTTTGGACAAAAATTATAGGGCAAAGTCCACCACCATACTCCTGGGCAAGTACACCTGTCATGGTCTTACAATTGTCCCTTGCATAAACACAAAACATTTTTCCATAATGTGGGAGGCCCAGTGCAGGCGCTACAACCATAGCAGTTTTCAGATACATAAAACGTATTCAACATTTCTTGTGACATTTCTGGACCTGTGGCTTGTCTCAAAATGTTATCAGAAATAGGAGCAGTCGGATCCATTACAATCAATGATCCTGGTTTGTGGGCGGGCAAGACCCACTGTGGGCTGGCAAGACCCACGTGACTGACTCTCCTTTTCCCCCTCTGTGAGAACAAAACCAAGGTAAACAACACTTTCCTGACACCATTGTCATTATTCCTGTGACACTTTGTGTCCACATACATGTACATTTCAATAAACTCACTCGCTCTGACTGGCCTCCACAGAGTGACTACATATGTCATATACATATTGTAGCGGGACTGACCCATGAGCAGGTGTCCATCCCCTCTTGAATGGTCTGGAGAACTATAGAGCGGACAATTGAATTGTCTACTTGACCCTAAGGCATTTCTACACCAGGTAAGTTACCTGGACTGAAAAACAAGGAACAAAGATGGCTGTGTCTCCTTGTCCACTAGGACGCTTAAAAAAAAACACATTACTTAAACATAACATCGGATGGTATGGCTGTCAGTAGAGATGGCACATCAGATACCACTTGCATGCTACAATCAGATAAAAAAACTTTTTGGCTCGGTGCCAATCTTACAAAAAAACTTTTGGCCTTGTGCCAATCTATCAAAAATCTTGACCAGAGGTTCCCCTCCTTCAATAGAGGATACCCCTAAAATATCACTCAAAGTATCCTTGCCATTTACGGCGATCTATGTTTTGCCTAATATAACAGTGTGTTTGTTCATTGCTATTATTCTCCCTATCTTATGAGATAAGCACAAATGTATAAATGGCAAAACTTCAAAAAATTCTATATATAAAAAAAATAAAAAATTGTACATGTCTGGTAATGCTGAGACCCATAGTGCACATGCTAACTGTGCAAAGAGTGACTCCCTCCCTAGGAATGTATCAGGGTGCAAGGTTTACAGGTACTGTGAGATACTGGTGTCTAGTGACCGTGATAAGAACTATATCTGCAGCAAGGAACGAGCTATTGTAAGGTGAAAACTTTTCTTTAAATATACCTTCGGCCAAAAATCTGTTTAGTATAGGCCTGACTCCATCCTCCTAAGGGGGGCATATAATCATCCTACATCCAGGGGACTTATGTTGAACATTTCCTATTCTATTATACCAATACAGGGCATAAATAAACCAATTCTCCCCGCCTTTTCCATGTACTTCATATTTTTTTGCAGGTCTCCCAAGAAATATGGGAAAACCTTTCTGTCACCTAGGTAGTCTTTTTCTAAAAATAAACTATCACTGACCTCATCTTGGGGAAGGGGATTACATGGGTTGATTAAATATTAGTCAGTGCCGCAGACTCGCGCCACATATTCCTTACAGTTTTCTCCTGCTTGGGGAGGTGGGGGTGGCTTGCTGCCTCCGTGACCCATTGCTGCAGACAACGGGGTTCAAGGACCGAGCGCTTATTAGACTAAAGCAATCTAATTCTAAGTTCCCTGTCTATTTATAACTGGCAATTTTATTTATTATAAAAGATTGTTGTCTGCGTCTGGTAAATATTTTTAAGTTGTCTATATGTTACCCCTACTAGGTCAAAATCTATCTGTCCGTGAAAGTTGACTCTATGATGCACAATTTTACATTCAGGGTTACTAGAAACAAACTGACTTCCTAAAAATCTTTTTCTCTTCAGTGGCAAAATACAGACTAATTTAGCAGAGTCTAAGTTATGGTGAGTTATATCAAAATCTAAACAATGGGTGCAGATTGGACAGGGCATCTGCTACAATCTATCACAGAGTCATGGAACGTTCACAGTGCTCGACTGCCACCCAGGTTGCCCTGTGTGCGTCTTCCCAAAACGTGAACTAGTCACAGTGTATTTCAGCCGTGCTGACAATACGGAGCGGTTCGAATGCAGCGTGACTACTCTGGCATTCTCATCAGAGAAAGAACATTCAGTAAATGACTCAGGTCTGTTCACTTACCACCCAGACTCATTGAATCATACAAACAGATTATCTTATACTTCTATGCGACAGAGAAGGAAAGCTTAAAGATTTTTCAGACACAAAACGAGCAATTTTCTAACACTTCTTAAGTCTCCCTGAGACTAAATATTTCCCTGAAATATTTCAATTATAGGTATGTTGCGTGTGTTCCCGGAACACACCAACCCCTGTGGTTCAATTGGATATGAGTTTAATCAGGGTCCCCCGGAGCCTCACTACAATCGGTACTTACCGAGTGAGTGGGTGTCCGCGGGGAGTGATTCTCATATCCCGGACGAGCCCCCAAAACTGTTGGTACCTGAGACCCCTGGTCCCAATGATAGTCCCGGACTATCTATAACTTCTTTGCTCGTTTTGTGTCTGCAGGCCTGGGAGGCTGGTTTCAAGAAGTAACACAGACGGAGACAGATGTATAGTGAAACCAAGCTCTCAGTTTATTATAGGCTCGTTGTGGGTTATATAGTAAAGAGTAAGGAAGAATGTCATGAATATAGGATACTTGTTACGTTCTTATTGGTTAAACAGTTTAAGGAGACCAAAGGTCACTTCGGGGAATAATACCATATAGGGCATATAGCTTGTGCACCTGACATGATTTCATCAGAAACAGCATAAACTTGCCATATCTATAACACGTACACACTTAGACCTTGACCCGTACACTTACATAGCTTGTATAACTAAGATGAAATAGAAAATGGAGTAGGAACATACAAAATGGAGGACACATAGAATTTGATATCTCCCCATCTCCCACACACACTATGAGACGTTTCTCGGGGTTGCAGTTCCTCTGAGCTCCACAAGGTGGTGATCTCCATTCTATGCAGACAGGAAGTTTCTATGGAAGACAGGAAGTGATGTCAGGTACAAACAGGAAGTTATGTCAGGTATAAATAGAAAATTCCAGGTCTATGGCGCTAGCTGTCCTATCTGTGGTTACTGCTCCCAGCTCCACCTCCTTTCCTCCTGGGGACTTGCCTGGCAGTGTTCTCCCACTGTCCTCTCTGAGACCCGCCGTTTGTACCTCCTCGCCTGCCCTGTGCTAGACTGGTTGCTAGAATCGCCAGCCGAGTGGCGTCTAGCAACCAGTGACGTCACGGTCCCGAGAGGAACACAAGGCTGAGAAGAGGACCCAGCATGCAGAGAAGAGGAGGATCTTTCTTGTCCTCCTCAGCGCCTGTTACTGACTCTCTGGCTCCACCCACCTCCTCCCTCCATCTTCTACTGTATGGCCGCTGCGGATAGGAAGGACAGGAGCAGAACCAGAGTCAACCTGCTATCTGTGGGGAGCAGTGAGTGACAACATATTATGTGTTATATAGTGCATCATTGTTTCCCTATACTTAGCTACCCCCTGGCACTATACCTGTATAATTCAGCTATGGGACAGGAATATAGTGCCAGGAGCATCTATATACAGGCTGTGGGAAGGGGGGAGTCGTTTTCGGCCAAGGGCATCCCGAATTTTCGGTTTCTGTTTCAGCCCAGAATTTTCAAACAGGAAGTTATGTCAGGTATAAATAGAAAATTCCAGGTCTATGGCGCTAGCTGTCCTATCTGTGGTTACTGCTCCCAGCTCCACCTCCTTTCCTCCTGGGGACTTGCCTGGCAGTGTTCTCCCACTGTCCTCTCTTTTCTCCCATGCCTCCTGGCTAGGACACCACCGTGTGTCTTGAAGAGGGTCCTGTCTGCACCCAAGTCCAGGCCCAATGTCACCCCCCCAGACTGGGGAGCTCCCTCTTAGGCCACAACAGCCTAACACTCCATCTCCAGCTTCCACCTGAACTCCAACCCGAGCTGGGCTGACCCTGAGTTTTTGAGGGGGCCTGGCCCCTGCCAACCCTCTGTTGGGGATTGTCAGGGCCCTCCGAACACTCCAGCTAGCTCCCCCCAGACCCCTACCAGACTGCTTCTGGAATCTTCTCCCAGTTTCCAAAATGCAGGGGGAGTCACCAGAAAAGCTGCTGATGAGTCATCCAGCCTACCGGAATCATTCACCCGAGCTCCAAAAAAAAAAAAAAACACACAGGCTTGGCTGGCAGCCAAGTCTGAAAATGTACCTACTCTAACGCAACAAAAATCGTATCACTTGCACTCTAGCAACGCTAGGGGGTGCTTCAAATGCAATGATCCCTTACACTGGTGATCAATGGAAGAAGGACCTCCTTATATCAGCTTTTATGGTAGTGCTCCTTTATATTGGTGACCAATGGGAGAAGGACCTCCTTATTTCAGTTTTCATTGTAGTGGTCCCTCACATTGGTGACCAATGGTAGAAGGGCCTCCTTATATAGGTTTTCATTGTCATGGTCCCTTACATTGGTGACCAATGAGAGAAGGACCTTCTTATATCAGTATTCATGGTAGTACTCCCTTACATTGACGACCAATAGGAGAAGGACCTCCTTATATCAGATTTTATTGTAGTGGTCCCTTACATTGGTGACCAACCTTATATCAGTAGTTAGTGGGAGAAGGACATTTTCCCATTGTCATCAGTGGGAAGATTGCTGCCCTTACAGATCTTTAATGCCAGTTGTTACTAAGAGATAGAAAA
Organism: Pelophylax lessonae; assembly: GCF_965119305.1. Lineage (NCBI taxonomy): Eukaryota > Metazoa > Chordata > Amphibia > Anura > Ranidae > Pelophylax > Pelophylax lessonae. Next base: position 262,152,829 of record NC_138776.1, on the reverse strand, counting down.
TGTTGATTTGTCAGAGAACCCCTAGAAACCTTTGGAGGAACCCTGGCTGAGAGAGGCTGGATTAGGCAGTAATATATCTCTATCCCCCTTGGTGGGAGTGGAGATGACACCATCTATAAGGATATACAGTACATACATATATATATATATATATATATATATATACAGCACAAGGCTTTGTTTACACTACAAAATGTTTCTCTGGGCTGCAGTTCCGCTGAGCTCCACAAGGTGTTGATCTCAACTCTATCCAGACAGGAAGTCTCTATGGAAGACAGGAAGTGATGTCAGGTACAGACAGGAAGTGATGTAGGAGTACAAATAGGAAGTTCCGGAGTCTGGAGGAAGTAGAAAGGAGACATTGCTGGAACTGGCAGCAGAGGAGGTAATAAGATATTATTTTATATTTACAACCAGTAACCCCCCCCCCCCCCCCCCCGTCATGTTCCGTCCTCTTCCTCCATAGTCACTGTGACGTCTTTTATCTCCAACAGATGATGAAACACACATATATAGTGTGGAAACGTAGATTAACCCCATTCATAGTCAGAACTTTTCTCCACTTAGGGGGCCGGAACATTTCCTTCATTTTGGAGATAATTTCTAGTAATATCGTCCTCTAAAAAAACATCACTGACAATAAATAGACAAGACAATGACCATACATGGCCTACAAGGGGCAAATATGACCGCAAATGGGCAATCTTTACAATATTCAGCCAACACAATGATGGAGTGTTGGGGTCGGGAGTATGGAGCCCCTTACATTGCTGGTCAGGAGGAAGAAAACATTCATTAGCCTGCCATGAAGAATGTCTCATCATTGGTGTCGGAGGAAGGAAAATACTGAGGAAAGTAGAGGAGCTGAGGGGGGGGGGGGGGGTATGGAGGCTGAAGGACTTTGGGACCCTTGAGGAAGTAGTGGTGTTGAAGGGCTCAGGGGGTAGTGGTGTTGAAGGACTCTTGGCCCTTGATAGGGACAGCAGGGCTCTAAGAAAAAATTAGACTGTAGGACTCGGGGACTCCAAGGGAGGTAGGGGGGCTCTTGGTCTGTGATGATCCTCTCATCTGCACTTACCTTACAGAACTCCTGCAAGGAAAGTTCCTTAACCACTTGCCAACCGCCGCACGACTATTTTCTGCAGCGGTCAGCCCCTCACAGGCAAAGCGACGTAGTACTACGTCGCTAGCCTGTGAGGGTCTCAGGAGCGAGCGCGTGCCGCCGGAGGTGCGCTCCCGCGCGTTCACGGACCCCCCCGCGCGTGTGACCGGCGGACCCGATCGTCCGCCGGTCACTCGCGATAGTCAGTGGAGAGGGAGAAAGGCAGGCGGCTGATGTAAACAAAGCCGATGTCACTCTCCCCTGTGTAGGAATAGTGATCATACGGTTCTACTATGTAGGACCGTTGATCACGGTTCCTAAACCTCAAGCCACAGCCAATCACAGTTAGAATCATGCCCCTAGGGACACACACAGCCCCTCCCTCTAAAAAAAAGTTAACCCCTTCACTGCCAGTGTAATTTTACAGTAACAGTGCATATTTATAGCACTGATTACTGTAGTAATGTCACTGGTAACCCCAAAAGTGTCAAAAATGTCAGTCAAGGGTCCGATCTGTTCGCCGCAATGTCCCAGTACAGCAAAAAAAGTCGCAGATCGCCGCCATTACGCATTAAAAAAAATGACAAAAATCTTTCCCTTTGTTAGTAAACGCGATAACTTTTCCTCAAACGAATCAAAATACGCTTTTTGCGATTTTTTTTTTTTACCAAACATATGTAGCATAAAACAAATTGGCCGAAAATGTTAAAAAATTTTGATTTTTACTTTTTTTTGGGGGGGAATTTCATATACCGTAAAAAAATGTGAAAAATATTGTTATTTTTGCAAAATTGTCGCTCTTTTTTTGTTTATAGCGCATGATCAAAAAATCGCACAGGTGATCAAATACCACCAAAAGAAAGCTCTGTTTGTGGGAAAAAAAGGACGTCAAATTCGTTTAGGTACAGCTTCGCACGACCGCGCAATTGTCCGTTAAAGTCACGCAGTGCCGAATCGCAAAATAGGCCCTGGTCAGGAAGGGGGTAAAATATTCCGGGGCTTAAGTGGTTAATACCAACTGGAATGAAGAAGGACAGTCCTTTACACCTCGCTGGGCACTCCTACTTTGAGGAGGTCTGCTTGAACAGCATTACCTAACGTGTGTCCAGAGATCAGTGCTGTGCTTCAGGGCAGGCAGTCCAATACCTTCCCATGACACAGGATCTGGCAGTACCCGGTGCTGAAATTCAGAGCCCCTGGAATCCAATATCACTCTGTACAATGTCCTGAATATTACAGTATACTTGTCAACCAAGAGAACAAACTCACCCCCTACTGTCCTCCTTCTACCCATACTGGGCTGCCATTGGTGCCAAGAGAAAAGAATCCTTCCCTATAGCTCTCTCTACTTCACCAGCAGCATCTTCCTGCTATCTAATCCAATCCCTTCTCTTACTGCAGAGAGTGACAGTGACATCACTCCTATCAGTTAGCCGACTGATGGAGATTGGAGCCTTCTAGACTGAGTTCTGGCAATCATCTTGATTAGCTGGCAACTCTGGTGAGAAGTCAGCAAGTTCCCCTTCCTGGACATCATGATGACCCTACATTGTCCTCACATTACTGCTTCAGAGCAAGACAAGTCAAAAGAAGGATTATATTTATCATTCCTTGTCTGCAGATCTAAAACTAATCAAAACCAGTTTAGAAACCAAACAAACCCAACATGGAAAAGGGAATTTCTAATAGAGCAGGCCAAGAGGGTTCTGGGACCTTGAAAATGTAAAAAACATTAAACAGCCCAAACGAAATATGTTCCCATGGGGGTAGTAGTCCTAAAGCAGTCCTTCAGCCATTTTTTCTCCTTTCTTTTAATGAAACCTTCACCCCTTGCTGTGCAATCATTGAGAATAAAAAACGTAATTTTGTGAAATTACTTTTTTTTTTATCTACTTCTTCTTGCCCTGCCTGTAAAACGCCTAGGCTAATGACATCGTTTCCGGCATTTGCACTGACTCCTGGGAGATAAATGTCAGCTATCCCAGCAGTGCTTTTTTTTTCCCCCTCGCACTCTTGGGAGAGTTTGCTGAGGAGAGTGGAGCAGGGCTCGGGGGAGTGACTCTATCTGTATCTATTGCGCAGGCGTGGCCGTGCCGAGCCCTTCATGTGCAAGCGCTTCCAGACCTCTGTGTACATGTTATTATAGCAGCCACAATGGAAGTTGGCTGCCGTTGCTATAGTAACTAGTGGTGCACTGAAATTTCGGCAACCAAAATTTTCGGCCTAAAATGGGCCTATCCCTTTTCCGCCCGAAACGGGTCATATATGCCGAAAAACGAAAATGAATGGCCGCTGCAGCAGCAGCATTCACTTTAACTTAAATGGTGCATGACGGGCCGCGGCCGGCTCCCGAGACCCGCCGTTTGTACCTCCTCGTCTGCCCTGTGCTAGACTGGTTGCTAGAAACTCCAACCGAGTGGCCTCTAGCAACCAGTGACGTCATGGTCCTGAGAGGAACGCAAGGCCGAGAAGAGGACCCAGCATGCAGAGAAGAGGAGGATCTTTCTCGTCCTCCTCCGCGCCTATTACTGACTCTCCGGCTCCACCCACCTCCTCCCTCCATCTTCTACTGTATGGCCGTTGCGGATAGGAAGGACAGGAGCAGAACCAGAGTCAACCTGCTATCTGTGGGGAGCAGTGAGTGACAACATATTATGTGTTATAAAGTGCATCATTGTTTCCCTATACTTAGCTACCCCCAGGCACTATACGTGTATAATACAGCTATGGGACAGGAAGCATCTATATACAGGCTGTGGGGGAAAAAAGTCATTTTCGTTTTTCGGCCAAGGGCATCCTGAATTTTCGGTTTCTGTTTCGGCCCAGAATTTTCATTTTGGTGCATCCCTAATAGTAACCTATCCATGTCAGAAGGGAAACAGCTTTTCTGCTGCGCATGCGTGAGATTTACTAGGCCGGCGATGCGGAGCAGTCGGCATTATTCCAGGAAGACTCCGGCTTGGGCTTCATTTGCCCTCACAAGAAATGGCCTCTCTCAACACCAGAGAGAGCGATAAATAAAAAAGGATCTAGACACAGAAAGAGTAAGCTGGCATTCACTACCATTGACAAATTATGATGTATAATAATTAATCTGCATACTCAGGATTCAGTTACCTTGACTAGTTCCTCTTTAAGCGTACCGCAACCCTCCTATTCCCTTCCTCACATTCTCATCCTATTATTGTGTGACCAATACCATCCAAATAATTTTTACTTTCATTTCCGAAAGTTATCCGTCTAGAAGGAAACCTGTATAGATCAAATGACGGCACCAATGAGGATGGAGGAGGACTGGAGTCACATGACTGAGAAGATCCTAAACCTTACCCTAGAGATCATCTACCTGCTGACCGGAGAGGTGAGGAGGATTCTGGGAGGTCACATGACATCACTCTTATCTCTAGTAATAAAACACAGACCTGACCAGAGAGGTGAGGAGGATTCTGGGAGGTCACATGACATCACTCTTATCTCTATTATTAAAACACAGACCTGACCAGAGAGGTGAGGAGGATTCTGGGAGGTCACATGACATCACTCTTATCTCAATTAATAAAACACAGACCTGACCAGAGAGGTGAGGAGGATTCTGGGATTCTAACATGATATTCTTATTGTTTTTTCAATACAGAATTTTCCTCTGAAGTCAGGTAATAATATCACCATCACAGTGCCTCCATGTGACTCCCTAAAACCTGAAAGACACAACATGCAGAAGATTCTAGAAGTCACCAACAAGATCACGGAGCTGCTGACAGGAGAGGTGAGCGGTGCTGGGAATTCTGGGACATTATCCAGTAACAGACAAGGGATGTGTCTGGATGGTGACTGTATCATTGTGTGTGTCAGGTTCCTATAAGGTGTCAGGATGTCACTGTCTATTTCTCCATGGAGGAGTGGGAGTATTTAGAAGGACACAAGGATCTCTACAAGGACGTCATGATGGAGAATCAGCCGCCCCTCACATCACCGGGTAAGAGGAGACTTTATTGTAAAGGAGAGAGCAGTACGGAGGCTCCACCTAGATCCCCCATCATCTGATAAACACATAGAAACAATGTATTCAGTCAGTGTGTGTGTTTCCTACAGATGCATCCAGTAATGGGAACCCACCAGAGAGATGTCCCCGTCCTCTGTATTCCCGGGATTCCACACAGGAAGATCACACCATCCCCCACCATCATCAGGTAGATGAGTAACAATCACTGGTAGTAGCATTAGGATCTGTACATTATCTGCATTATTACAATTGATGTCATTATTATTGTGTATTCAGAGTGGAAACCTGAGAGATTCTAAAGCTGAGGTTAAATCAGAAGAAGAAGAGACGTATGTGAGAAATGATCAGCAGTCTATGGGGGAAGATGGAAAAATGGGGACAGTTATAGAGGAGGACACTCCTACAGAGATCAGCACAGGTGGGTCATTAACACTAAATACATTCCTCCACCCATACTGCTCACTGATTGGTCCAGAGTAGGGGAAGGACTAGGTGATTTCAGCCTGTAATATCCTGGTCACTTTCCTGAGTTGTTTCCTGTCCTGTATTCCTCTTGGATAATGTTCCTTCTTTGTACTGTATACACAATTTATGTATCTAGACTGGATCTATGTCGATTTTGGGGTGCAGCTGGCAGGAAAATGTTGATTTTCACCAAAGGCGTTGCTCAACCTAGGCACCTGGGGCAAGGGCCATGGGTCTTGGGTTTTGTAGGATAAGGGGAGATTTTAAGACGGGTCCACCTAAATACAGGGCCAGAACATTTTCTTAATTTTGGACCTAAATTATACTAATGTGGTCCTCCAAACAAACAGTACTAACAAAAATGATTTGATTGGAGCACAGACTTTTACATATTGATAATAATGTGATAACATCCTCCAACTTTGGAACCTTAAACAGAAAAAGTGATAATGAGGGAGGAGTCAAAAATCCAATGATGGTGGTCTTCAGGATCAGTCCAGTTTTCATCTTGGTTGTCCCCCCCCCCCCCCATCCTCACTCTCTGACCTCTGGTGGGGCTCAGCCCTGCTGTTTTTCACGAATGGACTAAATAAGAAGTGCAGCAGTATTTCTTGTGTTGGGAAGATGGCAATGAGTGATAGAGGGGGTGGGGACACTCGTCCTATAATCCCCTCATCTCTGTCACTCCTATAAAAGACAGCTCTGATTGGTTAATAAGGCTCCATGTACACGGGACGTTGTTAAAGTGGAGTTCCACCCTATTTTTATACTTACCTCCATCTTCTCGCTCCGGGTCACCTGAAAAAGAAATGGATAATCGCATATTTTTTTTTTTTTTACTTACCTCGTAGCGAAGAAAAAATACTTACCTTACTTCCTTCTTCCTCCTTCCTCGGCCGCGGCCCGTCGTCACTTCCTGGGTCTGCAATGATTCCTGGGAGCTGAACGTCATAGCTCCCAGGAATCATTGCGCCTGCACCGGCCCCGACGTCAGTTCCGGGTCGCGCGCGTCATCCCCTTCTAAACAGCTTCTGGGCATGCCCAGAAGCTGTAGAGGGATGACGCGCGCGACCCGGAAGTGACGTCGGGGCCGGCGCAGAGCATCGTGGGACCAAAGAAGGCGGAAGAAGACGCCGAAGGGGATCTCGCTGGCTTCAAGCTGCCCACATCTGAGATGGCAGCGCTGGACAAGACGTTTGCAAGGTAAGTATTTGTCCTAACAGGTAAGTGCAACCCGGGACAGATCAGAGGCTAGCCATTGTGGAATGCACTAGCCCTGACTGTCCCGGGGGTATTAAAAAAAAAAAAAAAAAAATCCAGGGTGGAACTCCGCTTTAAAAGTCCCTTTTGAATGCTGTAATTTTTAGGACGTTTGAAACGTCCGTTAGGTCGCGTTTGTACCCGCGTTTATCGGGCGTTTGTGTTTAGAACCGTTCCTAGAGGTCAAAAAAATTATTCCACTTTAAAATGGAAAAACGCGAACGCTAAACGCGGGTCATCGCGTTCGGTCGCGTTTTTGCGTTTGAAACGCCCAGAAACACACGTTCGAACGCAAATAATTGCGTTCTAAAAAACATCCCTGAACGCAACTGCCTGCAAATGACTGTAAACGACCATGTGTACATGGACAGATAAGATAACATGGAGCTGCGTTCAGGGGCTTCTGAAAAAAACGCCCAACTGCTCCTAAACGGCCATTTCCAACGTCCCGTGTACATGGAGCCTAACCCAAAAATCAAAAGATATTTCTTGTTTTTTTTCCTCACTCTCTAACTAAGGTCCATGAATAAAGAAATGAACTTGTAGGTGATTCAGAGGAGCCAATTACTAGTTACCTTGAGGGTGTCGCCCAAATAACCAAACTGGATTGCAAGCTAACACCGTATAAGTTATTTCATCAAACCTACCAAATGATACAAACGGAATAAGTCAAAAATATAGGAAAGAAATTAACTGGTAGGAGATCAGAGGACCCATTTACTAGTTACCATGAGGGTGGAATTGTAAGATCCTCAGAGACAAAGCTGCCTGATGTGGGCGGAGTCCTGGTTTAGGAGAACCAATGTGCTCATGTCTAGTAATAATCTTTTTATTTCTATTTTAGTACATGGACGGGAGATGAGGAAAACCTCAGAGGATTGTCTCACTTTGTCTCCAGACTGTAAAGTAGAAGATGAGGACATCACACAGTATAGTCCAGGAGAAAACCCGGCTACCTCAAATGTCCATCCGGCACCACACAGTGTAGATGGACCATCGTATTCCTCTTATCCTGAGGAACCTCAGACTGTGAGGGACGGTGCCGGACCATCGTATTCCTCTTATCCTGAGGAACCTCAGACTGTGAGGGACAGTGCCGGACCATCGTATTCCTCCTATCCTGAGGAACCTCAGACTGTGAGGGACGGTGCCGGACCATCGTATTCCTCTTATCCTGAGGAACCTCAGACTGTGAGGGACAGTGGGGGACCATCGTATTCCTCTTATCCTGAGGAACCTCAGACTGTGAGGGACGGTGCTAGACCATCGTATTCCTCTTATCCTGAGGAACCTCAGACTGTGAGGGACAGTGCCGGACCATCGTATTCCTCCTATCCTGAGGAACCTCAGACTGTGAAGGACGGTGCCGGACCATCGTATTTCTCTTATTCTGAGGAACCTCAGACTGTGAGGGACAGTGCTGTCCTTCCAACAGAGAAGAGGTTTTCCTGTACTGAGTGCGGGAAGTGTTTTCGTTTCAAATGCAGTTTCAAAGTGCATAAAAGAATCCACACAGGTGAGAAGCCACATACCTGCCCTGAGTGTGGGAAATGTTTTTCAGAGAAGTCCAACCTTAACAAACATCGGAGACTGCACACAGGTGAGAGGCCGTTTTCCTGTCCTGTGTGTGAGAAATCTTTTGCAAAAAGATCGAATTTAGTCAAACATCAGAGGTCTCACACGGGGGAAAAACCGCATTTCTGTTCTGAGTGCGGGAAATGTTTTTCCCAGAAGTCCAATCTCTTAGTACATCAAAGGTCTCACACGGGTGAGAGGCTTTATTCCTGTTCTGAGTGCGGGAAATGTTTTGTAGAAAAAGCAGATCTTGTCAAACATCAGAGGTCTCACACGGGGGAAAAACCATATTTCTGTTCTGAGTGCGGGAAATGTTATTCACAGAGGTCCAATCTTATCATACATCAAAGGTCTCACACGGGTGAGAGGCCTTTTTCCTGTCCTGAGTGTGGGAAATGTTATGTAAGAGGAGCAGACCTCGTCATACATCAGAGGTCTCACACGGGGGAAAAGCCATATTCCTGTCCTGAGTGCAGGAAAGGTTTTTCAGATAAGTCACACCTTTATAGACATCAGAGGTCTCACACGGGGGAGAAGCCATTCTCCTGTCCTGATTGCGGGAAATGTTTTTCACAGAAGTCCCATCTTTACACACATCAGAGATCACACACAAAGCAGAAGCCGTATTCCTGTCCCGAGTGAGGGAATTGATCCTCACTGAAGTCCTGTCTTCCCGTACATCAGGGGTCCCACACAACTCTCGAGGTGTATTAGTGCCTTGAGTGCAGAAAATGTCTTCTATATGAATGTTGCTGGACATGTGGGGAAGAAGCACACCCTGATATACACCTCAGATATACTCCATGGCTGATCTTCATCGTGTAAGAAACCCTTCATAAGGAGATCAGAGATCACCAAAGACATGGATGAAGTGTTGTCCCGTGTTGGCCATTAATAGCAGGAGAAAAATAAAAATGGAGTCCTTACCTTTCATTGGCTGAGTACATTTTGGGGTGGAAGCTTTCACAAGCACTTCGAGGTCTGTTTTTTTTTAAATGTTTGATTGAATGTGACCAGCCGTGACAAATGTTGGTTGTATTTTATTTCATACAGTGATTTCCTATGATCATTGGTTCCATCTAGTGTCCATATCGTGGTATTGCAAATGATGAAGATATTTCAGAAAAAATACCTCATTATACCCTCTAGTTTTCCTGTGGCCACAATGTTATGTACAGTAAGGAGCTGCCGTATGTTAGCGTTCAGGAGGGTGGTCGGGCCGCCGTTTTTACCGCTTCCAACCTCATGTGTGATCAAGCCCCTAAATGTCAGGACACGTTTATTCAAAACAAGAAATTCGTCTCCATGCAATTTATTTTCATTGTTAATTGTATTGCTATGTTTGCTGTTTCCTTATGTTTTTACAACATTCTTGTTGAAGGGAAAATCATAATAAAATTATCTATTAAATTAAAATAAAAATGTGTATACCGGAGCAATGATGGGAAATCTTCAGTTTCCTGTATATGCGATGCGTTAAAAAAATTCTTTACAGATCATCAGTTTATTGTTAACCATAAATAATGGCCCAGAGGGCAGTGGGTCAGAAATATATCATATACAGCCCAGGGTACAGAGTGCAGTGGTCAGGATTATGTCATATAAAGCCCAGGGTACAGAGTGCAGTGGTCAGGAGTATATCACAGGGTACAGAGTGCGGTGGTCAGTAGTATATCATATACAGCCCAGGGTACAGAGTGCAGTGGTCAGGAGAATGTCATATACAACCCAGGGTACAGAGTGCAGTGGTCAGGAGTAGATCATATACAGCCCAGGGTACAGAGTGCAGTGGTCAGGAGTATATCATATACAGCCCAGGGTACAGAGTGCGGTGGTCAGGAGTATATTATATACAGCCCAGAGTACAGAGTGCAGTGGTCAGGAGTATGCCATATACATACCAGGGTACAGAGTGCAGTGGTCAGGAGTATGTCATATACAGCCCAGGGTACAGAGTGCAGTGGTCAGGAGTATGTCATATACAGCCCAGGGTACAGAGTGCAGTGGTCAGGAGTATATCATATACAACCCAAGGTCCAGAGAGCAGTAGTAGAGTACATCAAACAGATCCTAAGGTACGGAGTTACAGTGATCAGGAGTATAACATATACAGCCCAGGATAACCTTCAACCAGAGAAGGCGGGAATAGTGCAGTAACCACCTTGGCACCGACTAAAGCTGTTACCACGACAGAAGGTGGTGTGCCCACTTCCTGTGGGAGCTTGAAAAAGATTGCAAGGATCTACTGTCATGGTTGAACCCAGATTGATATAGATACACGTTGATCAGGTCTTCACCAGACTGACACAATACGGACTTAACCAAGTGCCACCGTAAGCAGAATCGTATACAGTACTTGAGCAATGTTGTAGAGGGTGGAGTGTGTTAATTCGGCTAAAATCCAAGCAGTACAGGAATGGCCAGTTCCAAAAACAGTGACAGAACTTCACTCTTTTCCGGGACTGGTAGGATACTACCAGCATTTCATTCCCAATTTTTTCCAGATTGTCACTCCTCTCACACAATTGTGTGGGCATTACACTCAACAGAAAAGCAAGTCATCACCTCCCATTCAGGCCAACTGGCAATCTACCTAAACGGAGGCTTTTGACACCCTCAAGGAATTAACTACTGCTCCCTTTCTGGCATATGCTGACTACACCAAACCCTTCCCGTGTTTATACTGATGGTAGATTCCAGTGCATTATGGGCTGCACTTTCCCAAGAGCAGAATGGTGTTGAGCATTTTACTGCTTATGCTAGTCGTATTTTAAAACTGACAGACTACACCCACATAACTATCGTTCTTTCAAGTTGGAATTTTTGGTAATGGTCTTAGCCATAGCCAAGATGTTTGAAGTGGATATTTTTACCAACAACAACAACCCCAAAGTGGGAACATTAGAACAATACTAGCTTTCTTGTTTGCTCTGTTTCAACTACACGACTGTCCTGGGTTCGGACCAAGCAGGTTTTGGGAAACTTCAGGGAAATGTGCATGCTGAGTCTGTACCACGTTGAAATCAATAGGGACAGAACCAAAAATGTCAGTGGTCAGTGTAGTGGCCTCTTACATCAGTGACCAATGGGAGAAGGACTCTCTTATATCAGTGGCCAGTGTAGTAGTCCCTTACATTGGAGGCCAATGGCAGAATATCCCCCTTATATCAGTGGTCAGTGGGGTGGTCTCTCATATTGGTGACCAATGGGAGAAGGACCACCTTAAATCAGTCATCAGTATGGTGGTCCCTTACATTGGTGACCAATGGGAGAAGGAACCCTTTATGTCAGTGGTTAGTGTAGTGGTTGCTTTCATTGGTGACCAATGGAAGAAAGACCCCCTTATATCAGTGGTCAGTATAGTGGTCCATTACATTGGTGACCAATGTGACAAAGACCTCCTTATATCAGTGGTCTGTGTAGTGGTCCTTTACATTGGTGACCAATGGTATAAGGACCCCATTATGTTAGTGTAGTGGTCCCTTACATGGAAGAAGAACCCCCTCCTATCAATGGTCAGTGTGGTGGTCCCTTACATTTGTGACCAATGGCAGAATGACCACCTTCCATCAGTGAACAGTATGATGGTCCTTTACATTGGTGACCCATGGGAGAAGGACCCCCTTATGTCAGTGGTTAGTTTACTTGTCGCTTACATTAGTGACCAATTGGAGAAGGATCCCCTTATATCAGTGGTCAGTGTAGTGGTGCATTACATTGGTGACCAATGGAAGAAAGACCTCCTTATATCAGTGGTCATTGTAGTGATCCCTTACATTGGTGATCAACAGGAGAATGCCCCCCTTAACAGATCATTGATGCCACTTGTTACTGAGAGACAGAAATTGTTAATTTGTCAAGGAACCCCTAGAGAGTAGAGACCTTTGGAGGAGACCTGGCTGAGAAAGGCTGGACTAGGCAGTAATATATTCCTATCCCCCTTGGTGGGAGTGGAGATGACACCATATATAACGATATACAGTACATACACACACACGGCTCAAGGCCGTGTTCACACTATGAGACGTTTCTCAGGGTTGCAGTTCCTCTGAGCTCCACAAGGTGGTGATCTCCATTCTACGCAGACAGGAAGTCTCTATGGAAGACAGGAAGTGATGTCAGGTACAAACAGGAAGTTATGTCAGGTATAAAAAAAAAATCCAGGTCTATGGTGCTAGCTGTCCTATCTGTGGTTACTGCTCCCAGCACCACCTCCGCAGACCCTGCCAGCCCTCTTGGCTGCAGTTGCCTCTTTCTCCTGCCTGTGCCACCACAGTACTCCTGACTGATTGTGCATCCATCCTAGACTGCTCCATCACCAGTCCTCTTGGCTGTTCCTTTCCTCCTGGGGACTTGCCTGGCAGTGTTCTCCCACTGTCCTCTCTTTGCTCCCATGCCTCCTGGCTAGGACACCTCCGTGTGTCTTGAAGAGGGTCCTGTCTGCACCCAAGTCCAGGCCCAAGGTCACCCCCCCCCCCCCCGCCAGACTGGGGAGCTCCCAGAACAGCCTAACACTCCATCTCCAGCTTCCACCCGAACTCCAACCCGAGCTGGGCTGACTCTGAGTTTTTGAGGGGGGCTGCCCCCTGACAACCCTCTGTTGGGGATTGTCAGGGCCCTCCGAACACTCCAGCTAGCTCCTCCCAGACTGCTTCTGGAATCTTCTCCCAGTTTCCAAAATGCAGGGGAAGTCACCAGAAAAGCTGCTGATGAGTCATCCAGCCTACCTGAATCACTCAACCGACCCCCCAAAGTCTGAAAATTTACCTACACTAACGCAACAAAAATCGTATCACTTGCACTCTAGCAACGCTAGGGGGTGCTTCAAATGCAATGGTCCCTTACACTGGTGATCAATGGAATAAGGACCTCCTTATACCAGCTTTTATGGTAGTGCTCCCTTATATTGGTGACCAATGGGAGAAGGACCTCCTTATATAGGTTTTCATTGTCATGGTCCCTTACATTGGTGACCAATGAGAGAAGGACCTTCTTATATCAGTATTCATGGTAGTACTCCCTTACATTGGCGACCAATAGGAGAAGGACCTCCTTATATCAGATTTCAATGTAGTGGTCCCTTACATTGGTGACCAACTTTATATCAGAGGTTAGTGCTCCCCTTACAGATCTTTAATGCCAGTTGTTACTGAGAGATAGAAAATGTTGATTTGTCAGAGAACCCCTAGAAACCTTTGGAGGAACCCTGGCTGAGAGAGGCTGGATTAGGTATATATCTCTATCCCCCTTGGTGGGAGTGGAGATGACACCATCTATAACAGGGGTGGGGAACCTGCGGCCCGCAAAGTCATCTGATCCGGCCCCCTGTGCTAGGATGACCATACGTCCCCGGACTGAGGATACTGTCCCCGCTTTGCATAGCCGATCCTGGGCGGGGGCGCCCAGGGCCAGAGCTACCATTGGGCTGCCTCCGGAGGGGAAGGGGAGGGCGAGCGCCTCCTGATTACAAAGAGCAGGGTTCTTCTGCTTACCCGAGCCGCTGTCATACGAAGTCACGCCTCCTACCTATGATAGACAGCACAGTGGTGACGTCTATCATATGAGTCGGTCCAGGAGGCGTGACTTCGTATGAGAGTGCCCGCGCCGGATAAGCAGAAGAACCCTGCTCTTTGTAATCAGGAGGCGCTCTAATTCCCGGGCACGAATCACTCTGCATTAAGGGAGCACTAATCACTATGCATTAAGGGGGGCACTAATCACTGTGCATTGATGGGGGCACTAATCACTGCATTGATGGGGGCCTTAATCACTCTGCATTAAGGGGGCACTAATCACTCTGCATTAAGGGGGGGCACTAATAACTCTGCCAGCCTGAGCCAGCAGTACCCAGAGCAGTACCAGCCTAAGGCAGCAGTACCAGCCAGCAGTACCCACAGTACCAGCCTGAGCCAGCAGTACCCACAGCATTACCAGCCAGCAGTACCAGCAAGCTGTACCCACCAGCAGTTCTTTTCAAAACTTACCACCACAAAGAGTCGACTGCGCTCCAGACTGAGCAACACAAACCTGGAAAACCAGTTGCCAGTAGCAACATCATTAATACCAGCTAACATCACACACCTCTCCAAAGAGAAGCAGTTACAGCCATCACATTAGGGGTGAGTTAATTAAATGTTTGACCAAATATAATAGGCACATTTTTAAGTTGATAATTTTGTACGGCCCCCAAATGATTTTATAAATACCCAAATGGCCCTTGGCAGAAAAAAGGTTCCCCACCCCTGATCTATAAGGATATACAGTACATATACACAAACAGCACACGGCTTTACACTACAAAATGTTTCTCGGGGCTGCAGTTCCTCTGAGCTCCACAAGATGGTGATCTCACTTTTATCCATACAGGAATTCTCTATGGAAGACAGGAAGTGATGTAAAAGTAGGAAGTACAAATAGGAAGTTCTGGAGGAAGTAGAGAGGAGACATTGCTGGAAGTGGCAGCAGAGGAGGTATTAAGATATTATTTTATATTTACACCCAGTAACCCCCCCCCCGTCATGTTCCGTCCTCTTCCTCCATAGTCACTGTGACATATTTTATCTCCAACAGATGATGATAAAACCTATATAGTGTGGAAACGTGGATTAATCCCTTCATAGTTAGAACTTTTCTCCACTTAGGGGGCCGGAACATTTCCTTCATTTTGAAGATAATTTCTAGTAATATCGTCCTCTAAACAAACATCACTGACAATAAATAGACCAGACAATGACCATACATGGCCTACAAGGGGCAAATATGACCCTACACAGGCAGCAAATGGGCAATCACTACAATATGCAGCCAACACAAAGATGGAGTGTTGGGGTCGGGGGTATGGAGCATGGAGCCCCTTACATTGCTGGTCAGGAGGAAGAAAACATTAATTAGCCTGCCATGAAGAAGTTCTCATCATTGGTGTCGGAGGAAGGAAAATACTGAGGGAAGTAGAGGAGCTGAGGGGTGGTATGGAGGCTGAAGGACTTTGGGACCCCTGTGGAAGTAGTGGTGTTGAAGGGCTCAGGGGGTAGTGGTGTTGAAGGACTCTTGGCCCTTGATAGGGACAGCAGGGCTTTTAGAGAAAATGAGACTGTAGGGCTCAGGGGGACTCCAAGGGAGGTAGGGGGGCTCTTGGTCTATGATGATCCTCCCATCTGCACTTACTTTACAGAACTCCTGCAAGGAAAGTTCCGTAATATCAACTGGAATGAAGAAGGACAGTCCTTTACACCTCGGTGGGCACTCCTACTTTGAGGAGGTCTGCTTGCACAGCATTACCTAACGTGTGTCCATAGGTCAGTGCTGTGCTTTCATTGAGAATAAAAAACGGAATTTGGTGGAATTACCTTTTTTTTATTCTACTTCTTCTTGCCCTGCCTGTAAAATACCTAGGGAGTGGAGCAGGGGTCGGGGGAGTGACTCTATCTGTATCTATTGCACAGGCGTGGCCAGGCCGAGCCCTTCATGCGCAAGCGCTTCCAGACCTCCGTGTACATGTTATTATAGCAGCCACAATGGAAGTTCGCTGCCGTTGCTATAGTAACTAGTGGTGCACTGAAATTTCGGCAACCAAAATTTTCAGCCTAAAATATGCCTATCCCATTTCCGCCGGAAACGGGTCATATATGCCGAAAATGAATGGCCGCTGCAGTAGCAGCATTCACTTTAACTTATATGGTGCGTGACCGGCCGCAGCCGGCTCCCGAGAGTGAGACCCGCCATTTGTACCTCCTTGCCTGCCCTGTGCTAGACTGGTTGCTAGAATCGCCAGCCGAGTGGCGTCTAGCAACCAGTGACATCACGGTCCCGAGAGGAACGCAAGGCCAAAAATAGGACCCAGCATGCAGAGAAGAGGAGGATCTTTCTTGTCCTCCTCCGCGCCTATTACTGACTCTCTGGCTCCAACCACCTCCTCCCTCCATCTACTGTATGACTGCTGTGGATAGGAAGGACAGGAGCAGAACCAGAGTCAACCTGCTATCTGTGGGGAGCAGTGAGTGACAACATATTATGTGTTATATAGTGCATCATTGTTTCCCTATACTTAGCTACCCCCTGGCACTATACCTGTATAATGGGACAGGAATACAGTGCCAGGAGCATCTATATACAGGCTGTGGGGGGAAAAAAGTAATTTTCAGTTTTCGGCCAAGGGCATCCTGAATTTTCGGTTTCTGTTTCAGCCCAGAATTTTCATTTCGGTGCATCCCTAATAGTAAGCTATCCATGACGGAAGGGAAGCAGCTTTTCTGCTGCGCATGCGTGAGATTTACTAGACCGGCGATGCGGAGCAGTCGGCCTTATCCCAGGGAGACTCCGGCTTGGGCTTAATTTGCCCTCACAAGAAATGGCCGCTCTTAACACCAAAGAGAGCGATAAATAAAAAAAGATCTAGACACAGAAAGAGTAAGCTGGCATTCACTACCATTGACAAATTATGATGTATAATAATTAATCTGCATACTCATGTTTTTTTTTTTAGGATCCAGTTACCTTGACTGCAGTTCCTCTTTAAGCGTACCGCAACCCTCCAATTCCCTTCCTCACATTCTCATCCTATTATTGTGTGACCAATACCATCCAAATAATTTTTACTTTCATTTCCCAAAGTTATCCGTCTACAAGGAGACCTGTATAGATCAAATGACGGCACCAATGAGGATGGAGGAGGACTGGAGTCACATGACTGAGAAGATCCTAAACCTTACCCTAGAGATCATCTACCTGCTGACCGGAGAGGTGAGGAGGATTCTGGGAGGTCACAGGACATCACTCTTATCTCTATTAATAAAACCCAGACCTGACAGGAGAGGTGAGGAGGATTCTGGGAGATCACATGACATCACTCTTATCTCTATTAATAAAACACAGACCTGACCGGAGAGGTGAGGAGGATTCTGGGAGATCACATGACATTACTCTTATCTCTATTAATAAAACCCAGACCTGACTGGAGAGGTGAGGAGGATTCCGGGATTCTAACATGATATTCTTATTGTTTTTTCAATACAGAATTTTCCTCTGAAGTCAGGTGATAATATCACCATCACAGTACCTCCATGTGACTCCCTAAAACCTGAAAGACACAACATGCAGGAGATTCTAGAAGTCACCAATAAGATGATGGGGCTGCTGACAGGAGAGGTGAGCGGTGCCGGGAATTCTGGGACATAATCCAGTAACAGACAAGGGGTGTGTCTGGATGGTGACTGTATCATTGTGTGTGTCAGGTTCCTATAAGGTGTCAGGATGTCACTGTCTATTTCTCCATGGAGGAGTGGGAGTATTTAGAAGGACACAAGGATCTCTACAAGGACGTCATGATGGAGAATCAGCCGCCCCTCACATCACCGGGTAAGAGGAGACTTTATTGTAAAGGAGAGAGCAGTATGGAGGGTCCACCTAGATCCCCCATCATCTGATAAACACATAGAAACAATGTATTCAGTCAGTGTGTGTGTTTCCTACAGATGGATCCAGTAATGGGAAGCCACCAGAGAGATGTCTCCGTCCTCTGTATTCCCGGGATTCCACACAGGAAGGTCACACCATTCCTCACCATCATCAGGTAGATGAGTAACAATCACTGGTAGTAGCATTAGGATCTGTACATTATCTGCATTATTACAATTGATGTCATTATTATTGTGTATTCAGAGTGGAAACCTGAGAGATTCTAAAGCTGAGGTTAAAGCAGAAGAAGAAGAGACGTATGTGAGAAATGATCAGCAGTCTATGGGGGAAGATGGAAAAATGGGGACAGTTATAGAGGAGGACACTCCTACAGAGATCAGCACAGGTGGGTCATTAACACTGAATACATTCCTCCACCCATACTGCTCACTGATTGGTCCAGGGTAGGGGAAGGACTAGGTGATTTCAGCCTGTAATATCCTGGTCAGTTTCCTGAGTTGTGTTTCCTGTCCTGTATTCCTCTTGGATAATATTCCTTCTTTGTACTGTATACACAATTTATGTATCTAGACTGGATCTATTGATTTTGGGGTGCAGCTGGCAGGAAAATGTTGATTTTCACCAAAGGCGTTGCTCAACCTAGGCACCTGGGGCAAAGGCCATGTCTTCTGCCTCATGCCTGGGTTTAGTAGGATAAGGGGAGATTTTAAGGAGGGTCCACCTATATACAGGGCCAGAACATTTTCTTCATTTTGGACCGAAATTATAATAATGTGGTCCTCCAAACAAACAGTACTAACAATAATGATTTGATTGGAGCACAGACTTTTACATATTGAAAATAATGTGATAACATCCTCCAACTTTGGAACCTTAAACAGAAAGTGATAATGAGGGAGGAGTCAATAATCCATTGATGGTGGTCTTCAGGATCAGTCCAGTCTTCATCTTGGTTGTTCTCCCCCCATCCTCACTCTCTGACCTCTGGTGGGGCTCAGCCCTGCTGTTATTCATGAATGGACTAAATAAGAAGTGCAGTATTTCTTGTGTTCGGAAGATGGCAATGAGTGATAGAGGGGGTGGGGACACTCGTCCTATAATCCCCTCATCTCTGTCACTCCTATAAAAGACAGTTCTGATTGGTTAATAACCCAAAAATTAAGACGTTTCTCGTTTTTTCCTCACTCTCTGACTAAGGTCCAAGAATAAAGAAATTAACTTGTAGGAGATTCAGAGGAGCCATTTACTAGTTACCTTCAGGGTGTCGCCCTGTCGGAATATTTATACTGCTCTGAATATAACAGTGTCTATTTATGTCAATAAGCAAAGATCTGTAAG
This sequence comes from Pelophylax lessonae, assembly GCF_965119305.1. Lineage (NCBI taxonomy): Eukaryota > Metazoa > Chordata > Amphibia > Anura > Ranidae > Pelophylax > Pelophylax lessonae. Next base: position 262,133,672 of record NC_138776.1, on the reverse strand, counting down.
GTAGGAGAATCTCCACTTATTTCCACAAATCAATATGTAGCGAATTATTTTTATCGATCAATTTCTTTTTAAAAGCATATACCAATCTTAGTGAAAACAGTCTACAGTATGGAATATATAAAATATTTATTCACGAGACCTGTAATCACAATAAATGATCAGACTTGAGTGACACAAAGAGATAACTTTAGATAAAATACAAACTTCAAACAATAAATGCAATGTGATGTGTAGCTCAATAATGAAAGTAAAAATAAAGCAAGATTACATTTTTCACAGGTATAGTAGAAACCATATTTAAATGTTCTATATAATCAGACCACAATTGTCTGCGAATTACGCAGCCGACAGTCACTCCACTGCAGATGGAGCGAGAATAGGCTATGCAAAACAGGAGACTAATACGCTAATATGCGCTAAATCTGATATTAATAAAAATGTATAAAAACAAAAATCAGCTATTAGAGAAAAATCTACATATGGTTAATACGGCTGGGACTGTAATCTCGTTAGCCTTAAATATGAAATGTAAACATGTAAGGAAGCAAATACATGATAGTAAATATCAAATAACAGCAAGGTATATTTACCTTACTTAAAATGGCTGCTAGCTTAAATGGACGTTACCAGAGTCCTTACGATGGCTGCCTTCCCAAAATGGTGGCCGGTTAGGGAGGAGTTTCGTTTGGCTTCCTTCAAAGTTTTAGATACATGATGGAGCAAGATGGAGTCTGTATAGATGAGTATATGCATGGCTGTAGTAGCGTGTGTGTTGTACGTGTAATGTATGTTGTGTAATGTAATGTGTGATCTCTCACATCTGGTTTCTCCTTTTTATATTGTATTGAACAAAAGACTATTAAAATTACCATAAGTTAAACCCAGAGGTAGGAACTACATCCCCATTGGTTGGGCTAACTTATCCATTAACTGGTGAGGTCATTGGGTGACACCTCTTGGTTGTCCAGTATATGGATATTAAAACTATATGATTTCTCCATTTAAGACTATCATGAAAACAACATAATAATTTATTCATACTCTCATCTATTACATGTCCATCTAATAATATCCATCATGTATCTAAGAAAGGATTGAATCTGGTAACACCATTTAAAAAATAATCTATTATTAATATATATCTATATATAAATATTGGAAATGACTGTCTAAACCAAAGACTTCGCTTAGCATCAGTCACCAAAGATGGCAGTATTGTGTCGCTCTTTAGATTTAGTATATAGCAATATAACAAATAAACTTTGAACCTTATACTGAAAAAGAGCCTATAATCCCAGACCTTCTCAACTAGACACCTGGCAAGGTCAGAAAAAGTTTTATGATACTTTACCACTTACAAGAGCTTATTTACTGAAGCCTTACTAAACATGAGATCATGAGTCATCTAAATCAGTTAGAGCTAGAATTTAGCAAGAATGAAACAACTTTAATATATAAAGATTTCCTACATATCTATGTATGTTATTCATATATATATTTCATTGTTAATATCCTTTTACATAGGATTATAATATATCTTTAAATCTTATTTTTAAATGGGTCTAAACACAGAATACTTGACTAGGGTTTATGATTACCACACAAACAAGATTATCTTGGTATAGCTTCAGCTAGACTTTATCTAAAGAAAGCCAACAGGCTATTTATTTATTACCTTAGGTCAACACAGCATGTTTGGGTAAACCTTTTAAGAATCTCCTGAATAGACACTTTTCATTAAAGGAGATTTAACCTTTCAGTAACCTTAACAAAAATGGATGTCACTGCTTAATATTTCTATATAGAACAAAATATGACATATTTCCATATTTCTTTTATTTAATCTCCCCCAATAATTCTGACAGCCCAAATAACCAAACTGGATTGCAAGCTAACACAATATAGGTTATTTCATCCCACCTACCAAATGATACAAACGGAATAAGTCAAAAATATAGGAAAGAAATGAACTGGTTGGAGATTCAGAGAACCCATTTACTAGTTACCTTGAGGGTGGAATTGTAAGATCCTCAGAGACAAAGCTGCCTGATGTGGACAGAGTCCTGGTTTAGGAGACCCATTCTGTTCATGTCTAGTAATAATCTTTTTATTTCTATTTTAGTACATGGACGGGAGATGAGGAAAACCTCAGAGGATTGTCTCACTTTGTCTCCAGACTGTAAAGTAGAAGATGAGGACATCACATGGTATAGTCCAGGAGAAAACCCGGCTACCTCATATGTCCACCTGCCACCACACAGTGTAGATGTACCATCATATTCCTCTTATCCTGAGGAACTTCAGACTGTAAGGGCCGGTGCCAGACCATGGTATTCCTCCTATCCTGAGGAACCTCACACTGTGAGGGATGGTACTGGACCATCATATTTCTCTTATGCTGGGAAACCTCAGACTGTGAGGAATGGTACTGGACCATCCTATTCCTCTGATGCTGAGGAACCTCAGACTGTGAGGGACGGTGCCGGACCATCGTATTCCTCTTATCTTGAGGCACCTCATACTGTGATGGACGGTGCTGTCCTTCCAACAGAGAAGAGGTTTTCCTGTACTGAGTGCGGGAAGTGTTTCCGTTTCAAATGCAGTTTCAAAGTGCATAAAAGAATCCACACAGGTGAGAAGCCACATACCTGCCCTGAGTGTGGGAAATGTTTTTCAGAGAAGTCCTACCTTACCAAACATCGGAGACTGCACACAGGTGAGAGGCCGTATTCCTGTCCTGTGTGTGAGAAATCTTTTGCAAACAGATCCAATTTTGTCAGACATCAAAGGTCTCACACGGGGGAAAAATCTCATTTCTGTTCTGAGTGCGGGAAATGTTTTTCCCAGAAGTCCAATCTCTTAGTACATCAAAGGTCTCACACGGGTGAGAGGCTTTATTCCTGTTCTGAGTGCGGGAAATGTTTTGTAGAAAAAGCAGATCTTGTCACACATCAGAGGTCTCACACGGGGGAAAAACCATATTTCTGTTCTGAGTGCGGGAAATGTTTTTCACAAAGGTCCAATCTTATCACACATCAAAGGTCTCACACGGGTGAGAGGCCTTTTTCCTGTCCCGAGTGCGGGAATTGTTACTTACAAAGAGCAGACCTTATCACGCATCAGAGGTCTCACACGGGGGAAAAGCCATATTCCTGTCCTGAGTGCAAGAAAGGTTTTTCAGATAAGTCACATCTTTACAGACATCAGAGGTCTCACACGGGGGAGAAGCCATTCTCCTGTCCTGATTGCGGGAAATGTTTTTCACGGAAGTCCCATCTTTACACACATCAGAGATTACACACAAAGCAGAAGCCGTATTCCTGTCCTGAGTGAGGGAATTGTTCTTCACTGAAGTCCTGTCTTCCTGTACATCAGGGATCCCACACAACCCTTGAGTTGTATTTGTGCCTTGAGTGCGGGAAATGTTTATCAGATAAGTTCAATCTTCACACACAGGTGTGAAGCCGTATTCCTGCCCTGAGTGTGGGAAATGTTTTTCACAGAAGTGCCATCTTGACAAACATCAGAGATTACACACGGGGGAGAAGCCGTATTCCTGTCCTGAGTGAGGGAATTGTTCCTCACTGAAGTCCTGTCTTCCTGTACATCAGGGGTCCCACAAAACCATTGAGGTGTATGAGTGCCTTGAGTGTGGGAAATGTCTTCTATATGAATGTTTCTGGACATGTAGGGAAGAAGCACACCCTGATATACACCTCAGATATACTCCACGGCTGATCTTCATCATGTAAGAAACCCTTCATAAGGAGATCAGAGATCACCAAAGACATGGATGAAGTGTTGTCCCTTGTTGGCCATTGATAGCAGGAGAAAAATAAAAATGGAGTCCTTACCTTTCATTGGCTGAGTACATTTTGGGGTGGAAGCTTTCACAAACACTAAGAGGTCTGCTTTTTTTTAAATGTTTGATTGAATGTGAGCAGCCATGACAAATGTTGGTCGTATTTTATTTCATACAATGATTTCCTATCATCATTGGTTCCATCTAGTGTCCATAATGTGGTATTGCAAAATTCCTTCCATTTCCTGATGGAGGTATTTCAGAAAAAGTACCTCATTATACCCTCTAGTTTTGCTGTGGCCACAATGTTGTGTACAGTGAGGAGCTGCCGTATGTTAGCGTTCAGGAGGGTGGTCGGGCCGCCGTTTTTACCGCTTCCAACCTCATGTGTGATCAAGCCCTAAATGTCAGGACACGTTTATTCAAAGACAAGAAATTAGTCTCCATGCAATTTATTTTCATTGTTAGTTGTATTGCTATGTTTGCTGTTTCCGTATGTTTTTACTACAATCTTGTTGAAGGTAAAATCATAATAAAATAATCTATTAAACGAAAAAAAAAAATGTGTATACCGGAGCAATGATGAGAAATCTTCCATTTCATGTATACGATACGTTAAAAAATCTTTACAGGTCCTCATTTTATTGTTAACCATAAATATTGGGCCAGAGTGCAGTGGGTCAGAAGTATATCATATACAGCCCAGGGAACAGAGTGCAGTGGTCAGGTGTATATCATATACAGCCCAGGGTACAGAGTGCAGTGGTCAGGAGTAGATCATATACAGCCCAGGGTACAGAGTGCAGTGGTCAGGAGTATGTCATATACAGCCCAGGGTACAGAGTGCAGTGGTCAGGAGTATCTCATATACAGCCCAGGGTACAGAGTGCAGTGGTCAGGAATATATCATATACAGCCCAGGGTACAGAGTGCAGTGGTCAGGAGTATATCATATACAACCCAAGGTCCAGAGAGCAGTGGTAGAGTATATCAAACACATCCTAAGGTACGGAGTTACAGTGATCAGGAGTATAACATATACAGCCCAGGATAACCTTCAACCAGAGAAGGCGGGAATAGTGAAGTAACCACCTCTGCACCCACTAGAAGGTGGTGTGCCCACTTCCTGTGGGAGCTTGAAAAAGATTGCAAGGATCTACTTTCATGGTTGAACCCAGATGTGATATAGAAGTGGGAGACAAGTGATTGGCAGCCAGGACCCTGTCCAAGGTGCATCATGGAAAAGTGCTTGTCCAAATGACCGATCTGGGTACAACTCTTATACTGTTGCCAGCCCAGCTGGTTATTGCTCTTGTGTACACCATTCCAAAAAAGTGTTTTGAAACAACTTGCCCCAGGGTAAAAGCTGCATGTGCCGCTTTAACAGCTACCATAAAAACTTTAGAGGACTCTCGTAACCAGCAGGTGTCTCTGCCAATACATGAGTTTTCCTTCAATCAGCAACAACTCCTACATCAGTTTTTTGGAAAAACATGTGCTGGTAATTGCTGGGGGGCCCTGGTTCTAGATCATCCTTTTTACACTGGGGACGCTGTCCCAATCCAAGCAGGAGCCCATGGGCTGCCCCTGTGCTTATATGTTAAATATCATAAATTGAACACTTGTACCCATCGGATTGCTTACTCTTAGCTGTAGGTAGAGGAGCCTTTGATGGGCATAGGACAAGTGTGTTACTTTTTGACACTGGAAGTATCTAGTGGCTATTGGCAGGTGCCTGTAAGGGAGGAGGATCAAGACTTTATCACCCTTTTGGGATTGTGCGAGTTCAATTGCAAGCTAAACAATGCCCCTGGGACATTTCAGTGACTTATGCAATGATGTTTGAGGGGCCCTAACTTCAACAAATTCTCATTTATCTGAATGACATCACCATCTTTTCAAAGACCATATCATAGACGTGGATCACGTCTTCAACAGACTGACACAATACGGACTTAACCAAGTGCCATCGTATGCAGAATTGGATACAGTATTTGAGCAATGTTTGTAGAGGCTGGAGGGTGTCCCTTGATTCGGCTAAAATCCAAGTACAGGAATGGCCAGTTCCAAAATCAGTGACAGAACTGCACTCTTTTCCGAGACTGGTAGGATACTACCAACATTTTATTCCCAATTTTTTCCAGATTGTCACTCCTTTCACACAATTGTGTGGGCTTTTCACTCAACAGAAAAGCAAGTAATCTCCTCCCATCCAGGCCAACTGGCCATCTATCTAAATGGAGAGAACTAAGGGAACACATAGTGTTCAAATATAAAAACGTGGGACTTTGTATGAGATGTTGCCAGTATACATATGATGACATAGTGGTAATACATATACAACTGCTGGTAAGCATTTGGAAGCATATGATTAATCATCACGTGTTTATTGACAAATTCAATAGCACATAAAAATCAGTATAGTTTGCCCAAGTACATAGTATTTTTGTGAAGTTTATCTGGGCAAACGGGAGGTCTCGAATTTCTCGATCCCACTTGACGCTACCGAAACAATTCGGAGGTTTGGCCCTTCCGGATGTTACGAAGTACCACCTAGCGGTCCACCTTGGCCGCCTTATAGATTGGTGGAGGCATGGTGATGGTAAATTATGGGTGCAACTGGAAAGGGGTCAGACTTCCGCATCTCTGAAGGGGCTGCCGTGGGTTGTGGGGGAACTCCCCCACCAGCTCCGCCAACACCCCACGATTGGGGTGACGATTGCGGCTGTCCGCCGTTTATTGTCCCACGCCTCCATCTCCACACAACGTCTCCTCTATACCCTATCCTGGGAAACCCGGGGTTTGCTCCTGGCATGGCCACCGGGGCATTCCGTGGATTAGAAGCCCGGGGGCTTACTCGGGCCTCCCACTTTATTCGGGGGTCCCGTTGGCCGACGTTGGAAGAGCTGATGACAGGGGTCGGCCCCTTCCAGTTGGGATTTTGGCATGCGGTCCAAATTCACCATTTTCTGCATTCCCTGCCAGCGCCTTCATTATTTGTTCGGGATTATACCCTATTTGAGGAGCTCTGCCTGGGGACTGGGAACCTTCCAGGTACGTTATCCAAATCCTATGGTCTATTGATTGCACCTGAGGAGGATTTTGTACTTCCTAGTCTGGGCAAATGGGAGCGGGATCTCGGCCTTACTCTTACTCCGGCACAACGTTTAAAAATCTATACCCTGGCCTTGAAAATGCCAACTTGCACGAAATTACAGGAATTGAATTACAAGATCCTCACTCGGTGGTACCGCGTTCCCTCTCTTCTGCATAGGCTGTTTCCTGATGCGACAGACCGTTGCTGGAGATGCCAAGGGGCAGTGGGCACAATGCTCCACATTTTCTGGTCTTGCCCCCGCTTGGGGACCTTTTGGAAAGACGTTAGAGCCCTCCTAGGGGAGCTCTCGGACCGGGATATCCCGGATACTCCGGAATTCTTCCTGTTGCAGGTGACTACCATGCCCATCTCTAAATGCAAGAAATCCATCATCCCTCATGTGCTGTGTGCAGCGAAAGCTTGTATTCCGATGCGGTGGAAATCGTCTACAGCACCGACGATTAAAGATTGCATGCACAAGATGGAGGATATTAACCGAATGGTAGACCTCACCCTCACGCGGCAGCATCGCAGGGAGCGATATGAGAGGATTTGGGGGTACTGGAACATCTTTATACTATTGGACAAGGGGAGATCCCTGATGTGTGACTAATGCTATGACTGTGGCCGTGCATATGATGAGTTTGTGTGGGGTCCGCCCCCTGCCCTCCCTCTCCCTCCCCCCCCTCCCTCATATCCTTTCCTTTCACTTGCCCTCCCTTCCCCGCCTCCCTCACCTTCCTTTTCCTCACTTTTCTTTCTTTCTCCACCCTAATGGGTCCTACTCTGCTTTTCTCTATCTCTCTTAACTGTCTTCTTGCAAAAATCAGGGAGTGACGGTTGGGGAGGTATGCTTCCCTTGTTTACGTTCTTAGTGACACTCAGCTCGGTGCCTTATCGGATTATATATCCAACGAAAGTGTTTGCCCTTCCCCTGGTATCGGGGGTTGGCCTTACGGCTACGTTGGGCACTTCAGTATGTGTTGACCTAACGATCTATCTGGATATTTGACTCGCATTTTACTTCTGAGTTTGTTGCATTTTCATGACAGATGTATAACAATGTTGTCCTTTCCACTGTTATTCCTTTTAAATAAAATATTTGAAAAAAAAAAAAAAAAAATCAGTATAGTAGATAAAACATTGAATCAAAGGGGAATATACATACTGTACAAATGATAACATGATATGACTGTAAAAATAATATAAATACTTATTATATGTCCCCCATTATAAGTTTTACTACATGCCACTGGGGATTATTTCCCCATTTGGCTACCTTTTTTCCCCATTTGTATATCCTTTTTTTCCCCCAAACCTACTGTCACTGGGGCATAGATGTCAATCCCTATCGGTCCCTGGTTGGGAACTGCAATGCGCCCCGTCCGTTTCTGCTCCCCCTCCCCCTCCCTCTCCCTGACCTATTGGCTGGGGATGGGGCGGGGTCGTGTCCGCGACGCATCGGCGCCACGACCTCCGTGCTGAGTGTGACGTTGACACAGCGTCGACGTCCGGGCACGTGAATTCCATCAGCGTTCTTATCTGGGACGCCATTCCTAGCAGCATTAGTCTGCCCGGTGGTGATCCCGTAGCACGAACGATCCGTGACGCTGGGAGCGATCTCTGCCTTCGCCGCAGTGCAGATTTTTCTCAATGGTTTTTACTTTCATCACTCACTCAGAATACCAGGTTACTAGTATATATCTAGAATTTGCCCTCCTTTTCACTTCTATTGGTTTATACCCTTCACCCTCACCTTGGCAATACTACCGTTTTCTTTAGTCACTTCATACAAAGTCCTGTTGTGCGTTTTGGTATAAAATTTGACTATTTTTAATTTATTACTAAAAGGCGATGTCTGAACTATCAATAGAATTTATGACGCAGTGCCTCCAGCCGATTACGGCAAATAATTTAATAACTAAAAACAAAACCCAATCAATTTTGTTCAGACACTCATAGTATACCACGTAATTTTCCCGAGTTCTTTTTTTTATCAGTTAATTTCTTTTTAAAAGCATATACCGTATTTGCCGGCGTATAAGACGACTGGGCGTATAAGACGACCCCCAACTTTTCCAGGTAAAATATAGATTTTGGGATATACTACCCCTCTTCCAACGCACACCAAATACAAATTAAAAAAGCATCACATTTGATTTCAATATGGTCAATATTTCAATATTTGATTTCAAACTATGACCCAATAGTTAGAGGATAATATATTTGGCAAGTTTTAACTCAGGAAACAAAATAAAAAATGGCCCCTGATCTCAGTGACAGTGTTTTTTAATTTTTGAATGCATGTTTGAATTCAGCATCATGTCTGTAATGCAAAGATATTTTTGCTTTCTGTACACAACCAGCCCTTCCACATTTATATAGTGTGATCCAGCACCTAGATGCTATCGATGATTAAAAATACCATATGCCCGGGGTATGCAAAAAAGAGATAGAGAGAGAGAGAGCAGCCATGTGACCAGAAAAACATGCCTCTTTCACCTGTCTGGCCCGCCATTGTATCCTGTTACCGTACCTTCTTCTCTGCCTCTCAGATCTCGCACATGCGCGCCTGCACCGCTTTACTGCAGTCCTCGGGAGCGAGACACAGAGAAGGAGGTACGGTAATAGGATACAAGGGCGGGCCAGACGGGTGAAAGAGGCATACCATAGTCTCTGAGACAGGGAGGGCTTGGAAGCAGGGAGAGCCAATCCAAGCAGGCATACCGTGGCCCTTTTTGAGTCCCCCCCCCCCCCCCCTACCGCATAGTTCAGTCGGCTCCGAAGTTTCAGCATCTGCCCTATAAGACGATACCCGGCGTATAAGACGACCCCCGACTTTTGAGAAGATTTTCCTGGGTTAAAAAGTCGTCTTATACGCCGGCAAATACGGTACCAATCTTAGTGAAACAGTCTACAGTAGGGAATATATATATAAGAATATTTATTCGCAAGACATATTTTCACCATAAATGATCATACTTGAGTGACACAAAGAGATAACCTTACATAAAATACCAACTTAAAACGATAAATGCAATGTGATATTTAGCTAAACGATAAAAGTAAAATAAAGCAAGATTATGTTTTTCCCAGGTGTAGTATGAACCATAAATTAATATTCTATATAATCAGACCACAATAGTCTGCGAATCACATGGCCGAAAGTCATTCCACTGCAGATGAAGTGAGAATAAGCCATGCAAAACGGAAGACGTAAAATCGCAAATAATGCGCTTAATCTGATATTAAAAATGTTATAAAAACAAAAGTCATCTCTTTAGAGAAAAATCTACATATGGTTTATACGGCTGGGATTGTACTTTCGTTACCCTTTAAATAGGAAATGTAAAACATTTAAGGAAGTACATAAACAATATTGAATAATAATCAAGTAACAGCAAGGCATAATTACTATATTTAAAATGGCCGCTTATTTAGAATGGTAGTTACCAGGTTCCTTAAGAAGGCTGCATTTCCAAGATGGTGGCCAATTAGGGAGGAGTTTCGCTTGGCGTCCCTCAAAGGTTCAGATACATGGTGGACCAAGATGGCGTCTGTGTAGATGAGTCTATGCATGGCTGTTAGTAGTGTGTATGTTGTAAGTGTGATGTGTCTTGTGTCTTGTGTGTGTCCGTTGTGTTGTGTTGTATTACATCTCTGGTTTCTTTTTATTTTGTGTTGAACAAAAGGGCAGTAAAAATTATCATAAGCCAAACCCAGTGGGAGGAACATTATTCCTATTGGTTGGAACATCTTATTCATTAACTGGTGATGTCATAGGGTGACACCTCTTGGTTAACCAGTATATTAAAATTAAATAAAAATTTCTCCATTTAAGACTATTATAAAAAAAAACATAAAATGTAATCATGCTCTCATCTATGACGTCCATTTAATCCACCAGGTATCTGAATAAAGATTAATCTTGGTAACACTATTCTAATATTTAATATATCTTACGTAATATATATATATTGGATTTTACTTTTTAACCCAAGACTTCGATTAGTAGCAGTAAGAATTATATAGATACATATACAGTTATATATATTGATGCACAACAGCTTGTATATGTAACTTTTTCTACACATGGTTTGTTTCCAATTAGAGTATTATCCATTTAAGGGATTATTATGTTAACAACAGTACATTTATGATTTGGACTGGATGATAAAATATGGGCGAAATTTCTGACCATTTGACACTACTATATGATAGAATATAATGTACTTCTCAGTAGGAGGTTGTCATAACATCATAGTTCCATAACACCTTTTGTATATGATGGGGCAAAGATATCAGTTTATGATTTTATGAAATTCATTTTGAGATTTGCAGTTCTCATCAGCCTAAGTGACTCTGATATCATTTAATTTTCAATGGACAATTGTCTGTATGACACAATCTTTAACCATGTAAGTGTATGGGAATGTATTACCAATTCCAGTCTTTGTCAAGGCTAATTTCTATTTGTTTGTCCTCTCATGATTTAGACAATGGCTTATTTGCTGGTAGGTGATTGAACACAGGTGTTATCCTGAAATTGAGTTTCGCCCATTGTGTGAGCCATGGCCTGAACATAAAGTTTTACGACCTCTCTGGTTTTTCGTGTTTCAAGACCAGGGGAAGGATGTCTTATGTAAACCTTTTCCCCCAAAGGCCGATCCACCTGTGATAAGCGATTTATTTATCTGTCTTTCTGAGTATTGTATTTAAAAGTTTGTCAAACACAGTTTCCTTTCGGGGGGCAGATGACACAGCTTTTTATCTCAAAGTACATGCAAACAAAACCATCTCAAACAATGGACGCAATGTGTGTTTCAAACTGAAAGAGTTTTGACTCAATATGTAGCAAGGTCAATGGAGGCCTCAAAGTTCACAATTCTTGACCCGTAATAATAAAAATGTATTTCTATTTCGCACTGAAAGTTTAACAGTCCCACGTTTTTATATTTGAACACTATGTGTTCCCTTAGTCCTGTCCAATGAATACAATATTAGGGATGGAGACTCTGTTGCACAAGTCTCGTATAAAGTCCCATTCCCTCCTTTTTTTCCCCCAATTTTTCCAATGTCCCTTCCCTCCCCATGTCTCCCTTACTCCCACCTTTTGCTACTATCTAAATGGAGAATTTGACACCATCAAGGAATTTGTAACTACCGCTACCATTCTGGCATATGCTGACTACACCACACCCTTTCCATGTTTATACTGATGGTAGATTCCAGGGCACTATGGGCTGCACTTTTCCAAGAGCAGGATGTGTTGAGCATTTAACTGCTTATGCCAGTCGTATTTTAGACCGACAGACTACACCCACATAACTATTGTTCTTCAAGTTGGAATTTTTGGTAATGCTCTTAGCCATAACCAAGACGTTTGCAGAGTATTTGATAAGAGGATGAGTGGATATTTTTACCAACAGCAACAACCCCAAAGTGGGAACATTAGAACAATACTAGCTTGCTTGTTTGCTCTGTTTTAACTACACGACTGTCCTGGGTTCGGACCAAGCATGTTTTGGGAAACTTCAGGGAAACGTAGATGATGAGCCTGTACCACGTTGAAATCAATAGCTCTAGAACCAAAAATGCCAGTGGTCAGTGTAGTGGTCTCTTACATCAGTGACCAATGGGAGAAGGACCCTCTTATATCAGTGGCCCGTGTAGTAGTCCCTTACATTTCTGGCTAATGGGAGAAGGCCCCCCTTATATCAGTGGTCAGTGAGGTAGTCCCTCACATTGGTGACCGATGGGAGAATGACCACCTTAAATCAGCGATCAGTATGGTGATCCCTTACATTGGTGACCAATGGGAGAAGGACCCCCTTATGTCAGTGGTTAGTGTTGTGGTTTCTTACATTGGTGACCAATGGGAGAAAGACCCGCTTCTATCAGTGGTCATTGAGGTGGTTCCTTACATTGGTGATCAATGGGAGAAGGATTCCATTATATCAGTGGTCAGTGTAGTGGTCCCTTAAATTGGTGACCAATGGCAGAAGGACCACCTTATACCAGTGATCAGTATGATGGTCCTTTACATTGGTGACAAAAGGGAGAAGAACCCCCTTATGTCAGTGGTTAGTGTACTTGTCGCTTACTTTAGTGACCAATTGGAGAAAGATCCCCTTATATCAGTGATCACTGTAGTGGTCCATTACATTGGTGACCAATGGGAGAAGGATCCACTTATATCAGTGATCATTATAGTGGTCCCTTACATTGGTGGCCAATGGCTGAAGGACCACCTTATATCAGTGATCAGTATGATGGTCCCTTACATTGGTGACCAATGGGAGAAGGACCCCCTTAAATCAGTGGTCAGTGTAGTGGTCCATTACATTGGTGACCAATGGGAGAAAGACCTCCTTATATCATTGATCTGTATACTAGTTCTTTACATTAGTGACCAATGGGAGAAGGATCCCCTTATATCAGTGATCATTATAGTGGTCCCTTACATTGGTGACCACAGGTAGAAGGACCCTTTTATGTCAGTGGTTAGTGTAGTGGTCCTTTACATTGTTGACTAACGGGAGAAAGATCACCTTTTATCAGTGATCATTATAGTGGTCCCTTACATTAGCAACCAGTGGGAGAACCCCCTTATATCTGTGGTCAGTGTAGTGGTCCGATACATTACTGACTAACAGAAGAAGGACCCTCCTACATCAGTGATCCATATAGTAATCCCTTACATTAGCGACCAATGGGAGAAGGACCTCCTTATATCAATGGTTAGTGTAGTGGTCCCTTACATTGCTGACCAACTGGAGAAGGACCCCCCTTATATCAGTGGTCAGTGTAGTGGTCCCTTACATAGTGATCAATGGGAGGAGAACCCCCTTATATCAGTGGTCAGTGTAGTGGTCTCTTACATTGGTGACCAACAGGAGAATGCCCCCCTCACAGATCATTGATGCCAGTTGTTACTGCGAGACAGAAATTGGTCATTTGTCAGGGAACCCCTAGAGAGCCCTGGCTGAGAAAGGCTGGACTAGGCGGTAATCTATTCCTTGGTGGGAGTGGAGATGACCCCATCTATAAAGATATACAGTAAAAACACACACAGCACTAGGCCATGTTCACACTATGAGACGGGGATGCAGTTCCTCTGAGCTCCACAAGGTGGTGATCTCACTTCTACCCAGACAGGAAGTCTCTATGGAAGACAGGAAGTGATGGCAGGTACAAACAGGAAGTAATGCCAGGTATAAATAAGAAATTCCAAGTAAGTCGGAAGAAATTCGAGAGACATTGTTGGAACTGGCAGCAGAGCAGGTAAAAAGATATTATTTACACCCAGTAACACCCCCGTCATGTCCGTCCTCTTCCTCCATAGTCACTGTGACGTCTTTTATTTCCAGCAGATGATGATAAACACATATACAGTGTGTAAACGTAGATTAACGCCTTCAGGGTCAGAACATTTCCCCACTTACGTGGCCGGAACATTTTCTTCATATTGGAGATATGTCACCTTTTCCACCATTTCCACCATTCACCTTCTCATCTCGCATACGAACAGATTATACCACTCTAATTTGTGACGGGAGGTGGGGGGTTTATTTAGGAATGATTGGAATATGTATGTGTTTACTTTTGATTATTGAAATAGGAAAAAAGAGGAAAATGTTTAATTTGTAAATATAATTACTCATAATGATCCATGTCTCATATATTTATCCAAAAATGTGATCAGTAAAGTCTCCAGAGTACACGGAGATTACAGGGCTTTGATGTGTCCTGGCAAAGTCGAAGATTAAGTTCATCCTTTAGTTTAGGAGAGGTGGGACGCACCCTGAGAGAAATTATTCTGTGTGTACAGAAACCTCACAGAGCGCCCCTCGCAGCTCCCCCTCCTTATGTCCCTCCAACCGGAGTCAGAGAATCCTATGACATCACACTGACTTCACAGCTCTTCCTTTCTTGTCCTTTCATCCAAAGTCAGAGAATATTTTGACATCACACTGACCATTTATAGCGCTCCTCCTCCCAATGTCCCTCCACTCGGAGTCAAAGAATCCTATGACATCACACTGACCTCACAGCTCCTCCTTCCAATGTCCCTCTATCCAGGGTCAGAGAATTCTATGACATTACATTGACCTCATAGCTCATCCTCCCAATGTCCCTCCACTTGGAGTCAAAGAATCCTATGACATCACACTGACCTCACAGCTCCTCCTCCCAATGTTCCTCCATCCAGAGTCAGAGAATCCTATGACATCACACTGACCTCATAGCTCCTCCTTCCAATGTCCCTTCACCCGGTGTCAAAGAATCTTACAATATCCTACTGACCTCAGAGTTCCTCATCCCAATGTTCCTTCATCCAAGGTCAGAGAATCCTTTGACATCACACTGACCTCACAGCTCCTCCTTCCAATGTCCCTCCATCCAGAGTCAGAGAATCCTATGACATTACACTGATCTCATAGCTCCTCCTCCCAATGTCCCTCCATCTAGGGTCAGAGAATCCTTTGACATCACACTGACCTCACAGCTCCTCCTTCCAATGTCCCTCCATCCAGAGTCAGAGAATCCTATGACATTACACTGACCTCATAGCTCCTCCTCCCAATGTCCCTCCATCTAGGGTCAGAGAGTCCTATGACATCATACTGACCTCATAACTCCTCCTTCCAATGTCCCTCTATCCAGGGTCAGAGAATTCTATGACATTACATTGACCTCATAGCTCATCCTCCCAATGTCCCTCCACTTGGAGTCAAAGAATCCTATGACATCACACTGACCTCACAGCTCCTCCTCCCAATGTCCCTCCATCCAGAGTCAGAGAATCCTATGACATCACACTGACCTTATAGCTCCTCCTCCCAATGTCCCTCCATCTAGGGTCAGAGAGTCCTATGACATCATACTGACCTCATAACTCCTCCTCCCAATGTCCCTACATCTAGGGTCAGAGAATCTTGTGACATCACACTGACCACACAGCTGCTCCTCCCAATGTACCTCCATTTGTAGCCAGAGAATCCTATGACATCAAACTGACCTCACAGCTCCTCCTTCCAATGTCCCCCATCCAAAATCAGAGACTTCTATGACAGTACACTGACCTCACATCTCCTCCTCCCAATGGCCTTCCATCTGGAGTTAAAGAACCCTCTGACATCACATTGACCTCACAGCTCCTCCTCCCACTGTTCATCTGTAGTCAACCCATCCTATGACATCACAATGACCTCACAACTCCTCCCAATGTCCCTCCATCCAAAATCAGAGAATTCTATGACCGTACACAGACCTCGACCTCACAGCTCCTCCTCCCAATGTTCCTATATCAAGAGTCAGAAAATCCTATTACATCACATTGTCCTCACAGCGGCTCCTTCTAATCTCTAACCCTCCAACCAGAATTAGCACATCTTTTACATCATACTGACCCTTCACTAACCTCAGTTTCTCCTCCCAATGGCCCTCCATCCAGAGTCAGCTCATCATATAACATGGCTCTTTTTTTTTTTCCAATGCTCAAAGAATTAGGGGGGGGGGGGCTCGCAGAAACAGCACAAACAAAGCAGGACTGTTGGTTCTGCATCGTGTCTAAATACATCAGAATGCCTGCAACAAGCTTTTAACCTACATTGTGTGGGAGGGGGCTTTAATAAAAAAGGAGACAGGAATGGGGAGGTGAAGAGGATTCTGGGAATATCACTTGATTTTACTATTCATATTAAAATATAGAGTTTTCCTCCAATGAAGTCTAGTGATAATATTATCATCACGTTGCCTTCACCTCTCTCCCTGATAGAATAGAGAAATGAAAAGAAGATTCTAGAAGTCACCAGCAAGAACCTCGATCTGCTGACAGGAGAGGTGAGCGGTGACGGGAATTCCGGGACATTATCCAGTAACAGACAAGGGATGTGTCTGGATGGTGACTGTATCATTGTGTGTGTCAGGTTCCTATAAGGTGTCAGGATGTCACTGTCTATTTCTCCATGGAGGAGTGGGAGTATTTAGAAGGACACAAGGATCTCTACAAGGACGTCATGATGGAGAATCAGCCGCCCCTCACATCACCGGGTAAGAGGAGACTTTATTGTAAAGGAGAGAGCAGTACGGAGGATCCACCTAGATCCCCCATCATCTGATAAACACATAGAAACAATGTATTCAGTCAGTGTGTGTGTTTCCTACAGATGGATCCAGTAATGGGAACCCACCAGAGACATGTCCCCGTCCTCTGTATTCCCGGGATTCCACACAGGAAGGTCACACCATCCCTCACCATCATCAGGTAGGTGATTGACAATCATTAATAGTCATGATTTGTATACAGGCATGTTTATTACAATGAATGTTTTATTATATCTTTCAGATAGGAAACCTCAGGGATTATAATTTTGTTGTTAAAGAAGAGTTTAAAGAGGAGGATGAGGAGTATGGAGTGATGGAGTTTTCAGAAGGACACAATTATATGATAGAGCCACCGAATACCAAGAACCCACCAGAGAGATGTCCCCGTCCTCTGTATTCCCGGGATTCCACACAGGAAGACCATACCATACCTCACCATTACAAGGTTGGTGAGTCGGAGAATCTAGAACATTGACTATTGGAGACAATGCATGGATCTATTTTATTTGATGTCACAATATTCAAGTTTATAATTTACAGATGTTATTTTCTCTCATTTTCTTGGTTTAGGGTGAAGATCTGATGGATATAAAAGTTGAGGTTAAAGCAGAAGAAGAAGAGACGTATGTGAGGGATGATCAGCAGTCTATGGAGAAGGATGGAATAACGGGGACATTTATAGAGGAGGACACTCCTACAGAGATCAACACAGGTGGGTTATGAACACTAAAAACAGTTCTCCACCCATACTGCTCACTGATTGGTCCAGAGTAAATCAATGACTGTTTGATATCAGCTTGCAATACCCTGGTCACTTTCCAGAGCTGTGTTCCCCATACCGTATTCCTCTCAGATAATCTTTGTTCTTTGTGCCACCTACACAATTTATGTATCTAGACTGGATCTACACTATATTACCAAAAGTATTGGGACGCCTGGCTTTACACGCACATTTACTTTAATGGCATCCCAGTCTTAGTCTGTAGGGTTCAATGTTGAGTTGGCCCACCTTTGCAGCTATAAAAGGTTCAACTCTTCTGGGAAGGCTCCTAAACCTTGTGAACAGCCTTCCCAGAAGAGCTGAAGCTGTTACAGCTGAAAGGGGTGGGCTAACTCAGTATTGAACCCTACGGACTAAGACTGGGATGCCATTAAAGTTCATGTGCATGTAAAGGCAAGCGTCCCAATACTTTTTTATAGTGTATGTACATTCTGGAGTTCAGCTGAATGGAAAATGTTGAATGTCACTATAGGCGTTACTCGACCTAGGCACCTGGGGTATGTGTCTTGAATCTTCTGCACCATGCCTGGGTCTAGCAAGATCTCTAATAGAACAATTCTCCCGGGGTTACTTACTTTTTTATTTGCTGGCTGTGCCGGGTGGAGGGATAGGTCTGTATAGTCTCAGACCCAAGTCACCGAGTGCAGTCTCAGGAGATGGGAGGCAGCAGTATGGGACCTCTGCAAATTTTCCACTTATTACAGAATAACAATATAATGAATTCTGACCATTACACTTTATAATTTATATTGCATACAATGTAATCCTGACCCCTGCACTATATACTCTGTGTTGTACATTACATACTCCTGACCCCTGAACTATATACACTATGTTGTACATTAATTACTCCTGACTCCTGCACTATATACTCTATGTTGTACATTACATACTCCTGACCCCTGCACTATATACACTATGTTGTACATTAATTACTCCTGACTCCTGCACTATATACTCTATGTTGTACATTACATACTCCTGACCCCTGCACTGTATACTCTATGTTGTACATTACATAATTCTGATACTATATAGTCCTAACCAGGGGCGTAACTACAGGGGTTGCAGGGGTTGCAACTGCTACCGGGCCCCATGCTCCAGGGGGCCCGGTAGCAAACCAGTGGGTGAACTTCCAGGATCTCAAAGGTCACACTTGCGACCGGGCCCTGGCATTGCACCACTGTGGGGAGGCCCCAAGATTGCAGGAAGGGGGCCCACTGCAGAACTTGTGAAAGGATCCTGCTGTGGGACCATAATAAAAGGCCATGCAACAAGAGTAAAGAGCCCCAGGATTAGTGGGAAGAGCCCCGGGCTTGAAGGGAAGGGCCCCGGCCAGGGGACTGGGGGGCCCTTCATGGTTTCTTGCATCGGGGCCCTGAAGGTTCTAGTTACGCCTCTGGTCCTAACTGTTATATCTTCTTCAATATGTTGTACATTACATAGTCCTGACTTCTGCTCTCTCCCCTCTACACACTGCTATATATACACATAATATGTATTCTCTTTTGTCACACCCATTTTCTACCAGCTGGACATTTTATATCTGATGATTTGATTGGAGCACAGACTTTTACATGTTGATAATAATGTGATAACATCCTCCAACTTTGGAACCTTAAACAGAAAGTGATAACGAGGGAGGAGTCAATAACCCTATAATGGTGGTCTTCAGGATCAGTCCAGTCTTCATCTTGGTTGTTCTCCCCCCATCTTCACTCTCTGACCTCTGGTGGGGCTCAGCCCCGCTGTTATTCATGACAAAATCATGGACTAAATAAGGAAGTGCAGTTTTTCTTGTGTTGGGGAGATGGCAATGAGTGATAGAGAGGGAGGGGACACTCATCCTATAATCCCCTCATCACTGTCTCTTCTATAAAAGACATTTCCCGTTGTTTCCTGACTCTCTGAATAAGGTCCATGAATAAAGAAATGAACTGGTAGGAGATCAGAGGACCCATTTACTAGTTACCTTGAGGGTGGAATTGTAAAATCCTCAGAGGCAAAGCTGCCTGATGTGGGCAGAGTCCTGGTTTAGGGGAACCAATCTGCTCATGTCTAGTAAAAATCTTTGTATTTCTATTTTAGTACATGAACGGGAGATGAGGAAAACCTCAGAGGATTGTCTCACGTTTTCTCCAGACTGTAAAGAAGAAGATGAGAACATCACACAGTATAGTCCAGGAGAAAACCCGGCTACCTCAAATGTCCATCCAGCACCACCCAATGTAGATGGACCATCGTATTCCTTTTATCCCGAGGAACCTCAGACTGTGAGGGACGGTGCCGGACCATCGTATTCCTCTTATCCTGAGGAACCTCAGACTGTGAGGGACAGTGCCGGACCATCGTATTCCTCTTATCCTGAGGAACCTCAGACTGTGAGGGACGGTGCCGGACCATCCTATTCCTCCTATCCTGAGGAACCTCAGACTGTG
Source organism: Pelophylax lessonae (assembly GCF_965119305.1). Classification (NCBI taxonomy): domain Eukaryota; kingdom Metazoa; phylum Chordata; class Amphibia; order Anura; family Ranidae; genus Pelophylax; species Pelophylax lessonae. Next base: position 262,113,444 of record NC_138776.1, on the reverse strand, counting down.
AGGGGCGGTGCCGGACCATCGTATTCCTCTTATCCTGAGGAACCTCAGACTGTGAGGGACGGTGCCGGACCATCGTATTCCTCTTATCCTGAGGAACCTCAGACTGTGAGGGACGGTGCCGGACCATCGTATTCCTCTTATCCTGAGGAACCTCAGACTGTGAGGGACGGTGCCGGACCATCGTATTCCTCTTATCCTGAGGAACCTCAGACTGTGAGGGACGGTGCCGTCCTTCACACAGATAAGAGGTTTTCCTGTACTGAGTGCGGGAAACTTTTCCGTTTTGAATCCAGCTTTATTGTACATAAAAAATCTCATACAGGTGAGAAGCCGTGTTTCTGTCCTGAGTGTGGGAAATGTTTTTCACGAAAGTCCAGTCTTCACATACATCAGAGATCTCACACTGGGGAGAAGCCATTTTCCTGTTCTGAGTGTGGAAAATCTTTTGTGAATAAATCACAACTTGTCGTACATCAGAGGTCTCACACAGGCGATAAACCTTATTCCTGTCCTGAGTGCGGGAGGTTTTTTTCAACCAATTCCAGTCTTTACAGACATCGGAGATCTCACATGGGGGAGAAGCCATTTTCCTGTCCCGAGTGTGGGAAATGTTTTGTACAAAAACCGAGTCTTGTCAAACATCAAAAGTCTCACATGGGGGAAAAGTCATATTCCTGTCCTGAGTGCGGGAAATTTTTTTCAAAGGAATCCCAGCTCTACAGCCATCAGATATTGCACATGGGTGAGAAGCCGTATTTCTGTCCTGAGTGCGGGAAATGTTTTTCACGAAAGTCCAGTCTTCACATACATCAGAGATCTCACACTGGAGAGAAGCCATTTTCCTGTTCTGAGTGTGGAAAATCTTTTGTGAATAAATCACAACTTGTCGTGCATCAGAGGTCTCACACAGGCGATAAACCGTATTCCTGTCCTGAGTGTGGGAAAAGTTTTTCAACTAAGTCACATCTTTCCATACATCAGAGATTGCACACGGGGGAAAAGCCGTATTCCTGTCCTGAATGTGGGAAATATTTTAGACAAAATTCAGAGCTTGTTACACATCGGAGATCTCACACGGGTGAGAAGCCATATTCCTGCCCTGAGTGCGGGAAATGTTTTTCAGACAAGTCCAATCTTTCGAAACATCAGAGATCTCACACAGGTGAGAAGCCGTATTCCTGTTCTGAGTGCGTGAAATGTTTTTCCAGAAAAGCCGAACTTGTCACACATCAAAGGTCTCACACGGGGGACAGACCTTATTCGTGTCTTCATTGCGGGAAATCTTTTTCAGTCAAGTCCCATCTTTACAGACATCAGAGATTGCACATGAGGGAGAATACTTATTCTTGTTGTGAGTGCGGTAAATGTTTTACACAGATATCAGAACTTGTCACACATCAAAGGTCTCATGCCAAGGAAACGCCTTATTCCTGTCCAGAGTGCGGGAAATGTTTTTCAGGGATGATCAATCTTTACAAACATCAGAGATTGCACATGGTAGAGAAGCCTCTGTCCTGTTCTGATTGCGGGAAATGTTTCGTACAAAAATCAGATCTTGTCAAACATCAGAGGTCTCACACCGGGGAGAAGCCGTATTCCTGTCTTGAGTGCGAGAAATGTTTTTCATTCAAGTCCCATCTTCACAGACATCAGAGATTGCACACGGGGGAGAAGTCTCATTTCTGTCCTGAGTGCGGGAAATGTTTTGCACAAAAATCAGATCTTGTCAAACATCAAAGGACTCACACAGGCGAGAAGCCGTATTCCTGTTCTGAGTGCGGAAAATGTTTTTCAGTTAACTCACATCTTTACAGACATCAGAGATTGCACATGGAGAAAAAGCAACTTTCCTGTCCTGAGTGAGGGAATTGTTCCTCACTGAAGTCCTGTCTTCCTGTACATCAGGGATCCCACACAATCCTCGAGGTGTATTAAGCCTTGAGTGCGGGAAATGTCTTCTATATGAATGTTGCTGGACATGTGGGGAAGAAGCATACCCCGATATACACCTCAGATATACTCCATGGCTGATCTTCATCATGTAAGAAACACTTCATAAGGAGTTCAGAGATCACCAAAGACATGGATAAAGTGTTTTACCGTGTTAGCCATTATTTGCAGTAGAAAAATAAAAATGGAGTCCTTACTTTTTATTGGCTGAGTACATTTTGTGGTGTAAGTCTTCACAAATATTTAGAGGTCACAAATGTGAAAAACATTCATCCACCCATGATGAATATTAGCCATATTTAATTTCATACAGTTATTTCCTAGGATCATTGGCCCCCTCTAGTGACCATATTGTGATATTTTGCTAATATTCCAGATTGAAGTATATCAGAAAAAATACCTCATTATAACCACTAGTTGGAGCTGACGATTACAGGAAATCATTGTGTTAATTGAACTCTTAGTTTCCTTCGTCAGGCGTGGTTTAATCCAAATCACTTAGATATCATACCCATACACAGTAGACATTAAAGAATATAGGTTAATAAAAATCACATTCTCCCAATGGGTAAAGGACCCCCTTATATCAGTGGTCAGTGTAGTGGTCCCATACATTAGTGACCAATGGGAGAAGGACCCCCTTATATCAGTGGTCAGTGTAGTAATCACTTATATTGGTGACCAATGGGCAAAGGACCCCCTTCTATCAGTGGTCAGTGTAGTGGTCCCATAAATTAGTGACCAATGGGAGAAGGACCCCCCTTATATCAGTGGTCATTGTAGTGGTCCCATACATTAGTGGCCAATGGGAGAAGGACCCCCTTATATGAGTGGTCAGTGTAGTGGTCTCATACATTAGTGACCAATGGGAGAAGGACCCCTTATATGAGTGGTCAGTGTAGTGGTCCCATAAATGAGTGACCAATGGGAGAAGGACCCCCTTATATCAGTGGACAGTGTAGTGGTCCCATACATTAGTGACCAATAGGAGAAGGATCCCCTTATATCAGTGGTCAGTGTAGTGGTCCCATACATTAGTGACCAATGGGAGAAGGACGCACTTATATCAGTGGTCAGGGTAGTAATCCCTTATATTGGTGACCAATGGGCAAAGGACCCCCTTCTATCAGTGGTAGAGGTCGCTCATGGAGTTATAAGGTGAAAAGCCGTCAACTCGTCCTTCCGAAAAAAAATCCACTCATTGTAATAAAGTGATTTTTTTTTTTTTTAAAAGACGAATTGCCAGCTTTTCACCTTTTACTTCCATATTCCATTAGTGTTGGGAAGACACTCTGAGCAGGAGCACCGTCAGTCCACCTCCATGGGCAATCTGTCTAGGCATTGCATTTTTCTTCTCAGTGGTCCCTTTGCTGACCAATGGGTGAACGACCACCTTATATCAGTGTTCAGTGTGGTGGTCCCTTATGGAGGTATAAGGGGAAAAGCCAACAAGCCACCAAAAAAAAAATGCTTTATTACATTAAATTGAGTGTACCAAGTACAGTGGCTTACGTGTTTTGGCAAATTGTCTTAATCATAGCCAATGATTAAGGCTTCTTGCTGAATCTTGTAAACGACTGTCGTTTGTACACTCCCCTTCTTGTAATGAAGTGCTTTTTTTCAGGAAAGACAAGTTTCTGGCTTTTCACCCTATACCTCCATATTCCATTAGTGTTGGGAAGACACTCTGAGCAGAAGCACCATCAGTCCACTTCCGTGGGGAATCTGTCTGGGCATTGCACTTTTCTTCTCAGTGGTCCCTTATATTGTTGACTAATGGGAGAAGGTCCCCCTTATATCAGTGGTCAGTGTAGTGGTCCCATACATTCGTGAACAACGGGAGAAGGATCCCCTTATATCAGTGTAGTGGTCCCATACATTAGTGACCAATGTTAGAAGGACCCACTTATATCAGTGGTCAGTGTGGTGGTCCCATACATCAGTGGGAAGATTGCCCCCTTTGATAATTGATGCAAAGACATGAATTGTTGCTCAAGGAACCCCTAGAATCCTTTGGAGGAACCCTGGCTGAGCAAGGCTGGATTAGGCCCTTGCCATCCCTCTGAGAAGTGAGAAGGAGATGAACAGGAAGGCAGGGAGGTGGAGTGGGAGATAGGAGGAGAAAACTGTAAATAGAGTGGTGGGGAGATAAGGAGGGTGAACAGGGGGACATGAGGATGGTGGGGGAAACAGGAATGTGAAGAGGAGGACAAGAGGGTGAAATAGGGGAGATGAAGGGGACAGGGAGGTGAGGAGGGGGAATAGATGGCGAAGAGGGAAAGGAGAGGTTAAGAAGGGGGAAGGGGGGTGATGAGGGGGAAATGGGTGAAGGAGGGGTGGGGGCTGTGAACACAGGATAGAAGGGCAAACAGGAGGAGGAAGAGGGGGAGATGAAAAGGGGGGCCTGGAGAAAGGGAGGTGAAGAAGGAAGGGGAAATGAAGTGGAGGCAGGGCAGTGAAGCGTGGAACAGGAGGGGGTTGAAGAAGGGGAAAGGAGGAGGAAGGTGGGTAAAGAGGGGAACAAGGGGCGAAGAGGGAGATGGTGAGATGAAGTGGAATGGGGGATAGGGAGGTAAAGGGGGGTGTGATGAAGGAGGCAGGGGAGCAAAGAGAGGGAAGGGGGGTAGGGCAGTGAAAAAGAGGATGGGGAGGTGAAGTGGGGGGTGTGATGAAGGAGACGGGGCCGCACAGAGAGGGGACAGGGCAGTGAAGAGGGGGATGAGGAGCTGAAGAAGGACACTGTGCAGTGCAGAGGGGATGGGGAGGTGAAAAAGGACACCGTGCTATGAAGAGGGGGATGGGGAGGTGGAAAAGGACACTGTGCGGTAAAGAGGGGGATGGGGAGGTGAAGGACACTGTGCAGTGAAGAGGGGGATGGGGAGGTGAAGTGGGGGAAAGGGGGGTGTGATGAAGGAGAAGGGGGAGGGAGGCAGGGCAGTGAAGAGGGGGATGGGGAGGTGAAGAAGGACACCGTGCAGTGAAGAGGGGGATGGGAAGGTGAAGAAGGATACAGACAAAGTGCAGTAAAGGGAGGTGAAGTGGGGAACCCCTGGCCTGCCACCCCAGGAGCACATACACCACAGGCTTTTTTCACAGCCTGATGCTCAGCCGCATCCCTACCAGGATAGCATCAGAACTTAGAGAGCTTAGGGAGAGCATGGAGGTGAAGAAGGGGATGGGGTGTGATGAGAGAGGTGGGGGGTTAGAGAGGACAGGGATGATTTTGGGACATTGCAGTAAAGGTAGGACAAGGGGGTAAAGAGGAGGGCAGGAGAGGGGGTGATGTGGGAACAGTACAGTTAAGATGGGGAAAAAGCAACAAAGAGAAAGGGTGGTGGAGAGAGAGGCAGGGGAATGAAGAGGGAAATGATTCGGTGAAGAGGTGGTTGAGGGATGAAGAGGGGGACGGGGCAGTGAAGTGTGGTGGAGAGGAGCAGAAAGGGGTGAAGATGGGGGTGAGGAGGGGAACATGGGGTGTAATTAGGGGCATGGGGTTTGAATAGGGTACATGGAGGTATTTGCTCCTAGAAGTGGACAGCGGGCAGAGATATCATATGATCCATGCAGATAGGAAGTTGAGAACAGTTCCCCGGCTAGGTGGTGGGACAAAGAAAAGGCCACACTTATCTCTTTCCACCAGGACACCACACAGCGCCCTCAAATCCCCCTTCTTTCACCACACACGGGGCCCCGGATGACTCTCACATACAGTGCCCTCCACTCCCCTCTTCTGGGCAGTACCACCTCTCAGGACCAGGATACAAAGTGAGAAGAAAAGACTTCCACATACATTGCAGGGTCTCCCATTGTCTGGACCCAAACACATTTACACTTATTGCTGTAATTCTAGGTACACAGCCCGGGATTCAAACATTCCAGGACAAATAGCTAAAAAACGTGACTGTCCTGGCAAATCCGACAGAGCTGGCGAGTATTTATTTATTACAGCCTTTCACAACCTTTTCAACACAGAAGAACCCTTGAAATAATTTTCAGGTCTCAGGGAACCCCTGCTAAAAATGACTATATTTACTACTCATGATACATTAGTGTGATGGTCAGTGGGATGAATGCTCCTTACACTTGTGGACTTGGGAAGAATTACCTTCTTCCAGATAGCTAAAAAGATGAATGGTGTCAGGAGGAACTTATCTGAGAGGCAGAAATTGCTCATTGCTCAAGGAACCGCTAGCAACCTCTATAGGAACCCCTAGCAACCTCTGGAGGAACCCTGGTTGAGAACCACTGATTTATTAGGATATACAGTACATACACATACAGCACAAGGCCATGTTCAGATGATGAGATGTTGATGATGAGGTGTTGAGATGTTGATGATGAGATGTTCTTGGGGCTGCAGTTCCTCTGAGCTCCACAAGGTGGTGATCTCACTTATAACAAGACAGGAAGTCTCTATGAAAGACAAAAAGTGACGTCAGGTACAGACAGGAAGTTCCGGGTCAGAGGTGAGTTGGGAGGAAGAGAGGAGACATTGCTGGAACTGGCAGCAGAGGAGGTAATAAGATATTATTTTCTATTTACACCCAGTAACCCCCCCCCCCCCCTGTCAGGTTTCGTCCTCCATAGTCACTGTGATGTCTTTTATCGCCAACAGATGATGATACACACATATATGGTGTGGAAACGTAGATTAACCCCTTCGGGGTCTGAATATTACCCCAATTAGGGGCCGAAACAATTTTCCTAATTTTGGAGATATATTCTAGTAATATGGTCCTCAAAATAAACAGCACTGACAATAAATAGACAAGACAATGACCATCCTGACCATGGCCAATTATTACACTACATAGCAGTGGCGGATGGTCCTCCATGGCCAATGGCATGGGTTCGCCTTTCAGCCAATCGGGTCTCGGACCCGCTTCCTGATTGGCCAGGAGGAGGATCCGTGTGACAATAGCGAAAATTCATTCGCTATTGTCACACAAATGGGTGGGCTTGGGGCGCAGTGCTCTGCGCCTCGAGCCCACCCTTTTCTAAAGTCTATTAGAACCTCTGGCTCTAATCACGTGCTTCAGAAAAAAAAAAAAAAACCCTATTGAACTCCATGCGTCCGGCGCCCTGCATGTAGATTAAGGCAGTGGTCCTCAACTCCGGTCCTCAGGGCCCACTAACAGGCCAGATTTTAAGTATTACCTTGGGGAGATGCAGACTAGAGTACTGCAATCACTGAGTAGCAAATGATATCACCCGGGATGTATTTCAGTTATCTTGCAAACCTGGCCTGTTAGTGGGCCCTGTAGGCCAGGGTTGAGGACCACTGGATTAAGGGACCGGACGCATGGATAGGGGGGGCTGCGCCCCTGTGCCCTCAATGCACCAGCTACACAGGCAGCCAATGGGCAGTTATTACAATATGCAGCCAACACAAAGTTTGAGTGCAGTGGTCAGGAGTATGGAGCATAGAGCTCTGTACATTGCTAGTCAGGAAGAGGAAAACATTCCCCAGCTGAATAACGAAGAATATGTTCCATCACTAGTGTCAGAGGGAGGAAAATAACAAGGGTTCTAAGGGAAGTAGAGGAGCTGAGAGGCCTCTGATCGGGGTACTGAGGCTGAAGGACTTTTGAGGGAGTGAATGGCTGTAAAGGGGGGTAGTGTAGCTAAAGGATTATGAGTGGGTATTGCAGCTGAATCACTCTGGGTCCCTTGATTGCGTTGGTGGTCAGCAGGGCTCTGAGGGAAGAGGAAGCTGTAGGGCTCAGGGAGTCTAAGGTAGGGATGAGGGCTCTTGGTCTATGATGGTCCTCCCACCTGCACTTACTTTTCAGACATCCGTACAGAACTTGCCAGGAAAGAAAGGCAGCTCTTACCTTCTTACCATTTCACTGGTCAAATAAAAATTTTCTGAGCTACTAAGTGGAATGAAGAAAGGAATTCCTTCATTCGTACTTAGAAGATGTCTGTTTGAGCAGCATCACCTGACAGTTGGCCAGAGGTCCAATATCTTCCCTTGACTGAGGGTCTTCTGGCAGTGCCAAGAGATGGAATTCATAGTCCCAGGAACCCCTTGTCCTCCTGTCCTGGAAATTACAGTATACTTGTCAGTCAAGAGAACAAAACCCTCACCCTCTGCTGTCCCCTTCCTACCCAAACTGAGCTGCCATTGGAGTGAAGAGAACAGATTCTTCCTCTACAGCTCTCTACTCCACCAGCAGCATCCTCCTGCTATGCAATCCCTTCTCTCTTAAGTCCCGTGCACACGATCAGACTATCGAACCATCTGTCGTCCGTTTTATGTGGCATGCCAGTCTGATGTCGAAAGTGAAGATGTTATTTTCCCGTAGGACAGAATTCTACATCAGAAGTGATGTCATGTGTTGGATTGCTTTCTTTGTGTTCTTTCGTCGCTGAGCATGCCTAGTCTTGCTCTTAAGATTTTTTTCCGTCAAAATCTGTACTAATGAGACGAAAATCGGACGTTGTTTTGACGGACGACAAACATTATATAGCCTGCACATCAGGATTTTGTCAGCCGAAAAGTCGGAGTCGGCTGTCGAAAGCACTATACTAACAATCCGAAAATCGGCAGATCGGTCGTCGGACGAAATTTCCCTTCAGATTTTCTTTTTTTTTTATCATTAGAATACAGTTCTTTTTTTTTTTTTTTTTTTCCATAATGTTTTATTTAGATTGTAAGAAGGGCAATACAGGTACATCGTAAACTTACAAACGTCTAGTCCAATTCACATTTTTGGAAAGTAAAGAACATGGTAGAATTAAGATATGTAGGTATGAAATATAGAAGGAAGACAACGTAGGAGCAAAAGGAAAAACTCAGTAATAAACAAGAATATATAGTGTAACATTTTAACGTAACGTAACATGGTACATGCGTAGTGCAAGTACATAGATTTTCTTATCGTGTGTATGGGCCTTTAGAGAGTAACAGTGACAATACTCCTGTCAGTCAGAAGGCTACCGGAGATTGGAGCCTTGCAGTTGAAATTTCTGCCAATTATCCGGATTAGCCTACAACTCAGGCCAAAAAATCAGCAAATCCCCTTTCTGGACATCATAATAACCCTACATTGACCTCACAACACTGCCTCTGAAACAAGAAGACAGAAGAAGGATCCTATTTATCATTCCTTATTTGCAGATCTAAAACTAATCTAAACCAGTTCAGAAACCAAACAAACCCAACAGAGAAAAAATAATTTCTGATCTGGTAGGCCAGGAGAGTTCTAGGACCTCAACAATGTACGAACAATGAAATAGTAAATACTAAAACTAAATGTATTCACATGGGGGCAGTAGTTCTTAAAAGTACAGCAACCCTCACATTACCCCCTCACATTCTCATCCTATTATTGTGTGATCAATATCATCCAAGTAATTCTTTCTTTCATTTAATGAAGTTATCCATCTACAAGGAGACCTGTATAGATCAAATGACGGCACAAACGGAGATGGGGGAGGACCGTAGTCACATGACTGAGAAGATCCTAAATCTCACCCTGGAGATCATCTACCTGCTAACCGGAAAGGTAAGAAGGATTCTGGGAGGTCACATGACATCCCTCTTATCTCTAATTATAAAACACAGACCTGACCGGAGAGGTGAGGAGGATTCTGCGATTCTAAGATGATATTCCTCATGGTTTCTCAATACAGAAATTTTCTCTTCTGAAGTCAGGTCATCCTAAGACCATCACAGTGCCTCCACGTGACTCCCTAAAACCCAAAAGACACAACATGCAGAAGATTCTAGAAGTCACCAAGAAGATGATGGAGCTGCTGACAGGAGAGGTGAGCGGTGCCGGGAATTCTGGGACATTATACAGTAACAGACAAGGGATGTGTCTGGATGGTGACTGTATCATTGTGTGTGTCAGGTTCCTATAAGGTGTCAGGATGTCACTGTCTATTTCTCCATGGAGGAGTGGGAGTATTTAGAAGGACACAAGGATCTCTACAAGGACGTCATGATGGAGAATAAGCTGCCCCTCACATCACCGGGTAAGAGGAGACTTTATTGTAAAGGAGAGAGCAGTACGGAGGAACCACCTAGATCCCCCATCATCTGATAAACACATAGAAACAATGTATTCAGTCAGTGTGTGTGTTTCCTACAGATGGATCCAGTAATGGGAACCCACCAGAGAGATGTCCCCGTCCTCTGTATTCCCGGGATTCCACACAGGAAGGTCACACCATCCTTCACCAATACAAGGTTGGTGGGATGGAGCAAGTAGAACATAGTTTTGTGGAGATGAAGTGTCGGTTTTACAAATTATATTTTTTCAAATTTTCTTGGTTTAGGGTGAAGATCTGATAGATATAAAAGTTGAAGTTAAAGCAGAAGAAGAAGAGACGTATGTGAGGGATGATCAGCAGTCTATGGAGGAGGATGGAATAACGGGGACATTTATAGAGGAGGACACTGCTACAGAGATCAGCACAGGTGGGTAATTAACATTAAATACATTCCTCCACCCATGCTGCTCACTGTTTGGTTCAGAGTAAGGCAAGGACTGGGTGATATCAGCCTGTAATCCCCTGGTCTCTTTTCTGAGCTGTGTTCTCCATCCTGTATTTCTCTTGGATAATCTTTATTTTCTGTGTTGCAGACACAATTTATGTATCTAGGCTGTATCTATGTAGATTCTGTGGTTCAGCTGGCAGCAAAATGTTGATATTTACCATAGGCATTGCTTGACGTAGGCACCTGGTCCATGTGCCTCGAGTCTTCTGCCCCGTGACCACAACTAGCAGGATCTAGAGCAATTCTCCCAGAGTAACATGTTCTGTTGTCTTCTGGCATTGCTGGGTGGAAGGATAGGTCTGTATAGTCTCAGGCCCAATTCACCGAGTGCAGTCTTAGGAGATGGGAGGCAGCGATGTGGGACCTCTGCAACTATAAACATTTAAGTTTCCACTAAATACCAATATTATTATAATATTAAGTCCCGACCCCCGCACTGTATATTTTTATTGCACAATACGTAGTCCTAAGCCCTGCATTCCCCGGTGTACACTACACAGTCATGACCCATCAACTACTGTACATACTCCTGACCCCTGCGCTATATACTCTATGTTGTCCAATAAATACTCCTGACCCCTGCACTATATACTCTATGTTGTATATTACATACTCCTGACCCCTGCACTATATTCTCTATGTTGTACATTACATACTCCTGACCCCTGCTCTATATACTCTATGTTGTAAATTACATACTCCTCACACGTGCACTATATACTCTATAATGTAATGTACATTACATACGCCTCACCCCTGCACTATATACTCTGTGTTTTACAATAAATAGTCCTGACCCCTGCACTATATACTCTATGTTGTTCATTATATAATTCAGATACTATATAGCCCTATCTGTTGTATCTTATACGATATATTTTTGAATTAAATTGGCCTGACTTCTGCATTCTATCACTACCCACTGCTACATACAAACATAATTTGTATTTTTGTTTTGTTGCACCCATTTTCCACCAGCTGGACATTTTATATTTGATGATTTGATTGGAGCACAGACTTTTACATGTTCATAATAATGTGATAACATCCTCTGTAACGGACCGTTTCGCCCCTGTATTTATGCAGGTCTCCCACCTGGTGGACACTCCCCCAGGGGACCAAATGGAAGACTGTAACACAAACAGACATGTATCACATTACAGACTCCCAGAAGCAGAGCATCCCCCACTCTAGACAAAAGCACTCAGTTTAAATCAGTAGACATTCCTCAGGAGGGGGCTGCTGGAAACAATCCCCCCCCCTCTCTCTCTGCAGCTAGAACTAGTTTTCACAGCGAGACTCCATTACACACATGGGGACCCAAATACAGTATTATGTTTTAAAATATATAAAGTTACTTTTTATACACTAAACATAGACATGTTACATATCCCCAGATAGCTCAGGTCTGAGTGCACATTATTAGGTGAATGGCACTCAGACCCCACGAATACAGTTTAATCGCCAGGGAGTCAAAGTCTTTTAAAGTCTGGTCCTTAGTCCAGAGGCAGCAGGCGGGCAACCAGGCTCCTCCAATGCAATGGGGCGAGATTGGTCTTGTCACATCTCTCCTCCTTTTCAAAAAGACTAACAGGGTACCTGACCTCCTGCCGGTCAGTGCCCTTGTTAGTCCAGCAGCCCACCTACAAAGCAGAAAAAACAGTACAGCCCATCCACAATAAATGGTCACTACACCTGGGTAGAGGAGAAACTTGTCCATGTCCAGGTGCCTCACCATGGCTGTGTAGGGGACTGGTAGGCTGCCTTGGTGGGTTGCTGAGTGGGCAGAGACCAGCGGTACTCTGTCCTGGTGCCAGCACTACCACCGAAGTAGTCTGGTTGGGGCCTGGTTGCTGGAGACGGACTGTCTCCCCCTTAGGTGCATAGCTCTGCTACGGAATGGGGAGACCGGTTGTCTCCCCCTTGGATACACAGCTCTGTCGTGGGGGGGTAGGACCGCCCATCCCTACCCCCTGTGTGGTAAGTGCAGAGACCACGGTCCCATCTGCACCGGTGGGGGGCTTACAGTCTCCCCCTGGTACATTAAGCTGCCGCTGGGGAGAGGGGGTAACAATCTCCTCTCCCATACATACTTCCAGTCTTTGCGGAGGGAGACCGACTGTCTCTCCTCCCAATACAGAGTTCTGTTTCTGGGGAAAGGAGACTGGGCTCTCTATTCCCTGCTGGATACTCTGCCGCTGGGGACTGGAGACTGGGCTCCCAATTCCCGGCACATCACACTGCCGCTGGGGAATGGAGACTGGGCTCCCCTCTCCCTGCACTTCACACTGCCTTCCTGGCATATCACTCTGCTGCTGGGGGGCAGGAACAACTACCTCTGCCCCCTGTAACTCAGCCAGCCGCTGGGGAGGGAGGACGCTGCTCTCCTCTCCCTGCACTTTACACTGCCGCTGGGGAATGGAGACTGGGCTCCCAATTCCCTGCAGGACCGGTGGAGAGACCTCGGTCCCATCTCTACCGGCCACCTGGGGTTCTTCCCAGTAAAACTTTACCCTCTCGTCCCCTCTGACTGGGTCTTGGTCTGGGTCTGTCCTGCTGCTCTCCTGCTGAGCCTTCTCATAGTATTGGAACAGCTACTGGTAGCCCTGTTCTAGCTCCATCTCCCGGGTCACCAGGTGGACCAGGTCTTGCTCAATTTCGTGAGTGTCGTCCCAGTCATACCTGCTCTCCCTCCACTCCAAGAGATCACTGAACCGGGCTTGTGTAGGGCTCCCAAATTCCAGCTCTGAAAAAGACTCCCATAACAAGCCAGGACCATCAACTCCTCTCCCTCTGGCTTGTCATGCTCGGCTGTCCAGGGCAGGTACTGTGCAACACACCACCACAGCGCCTGGTAGGCATCCTCCAGCCACATCTCCTGCCATACCCGGAGCTCCAATTCTTTTACCCATTCCTCCCGGGGCTGCTCCCCCAGGAAGGGCATCCGCAGGGCTACTCGCTTCTGCAACCGCTGGTCTTCCTTGGGGAGTCTCTCACCCCGCTGGTATTCCACCATACCCAGTGCCTGGTACCAGATGCCTTTACGGACTGCATCTCGGTCATCCATGACACCCTCATCGAACTCCACTGCTGGTTCCATGCTGGTGCTGTCAGGGTCGCTGTACTGGGACATGCGTTGCCCTCAATTGTAAAATCCAGAGTAATGGTGTCTCCTGTAGCTGTCCTTCTGGCCGTAGGAACGATCTCGCCGCTTGCCACCAAATGTAACAGACCGTTTCAGCAGACAAGGGGTTAAAATCCGTTTAGGCGATATGCCCCTTTCTGAGAGACAGGCACAGCTACTTGCAGGACATCAAACTCCCGAACTGGATACAAAATAGCACTCCAACCTGGAACCTCACGAATAGCTGCTAGCAGACGAACAGGAGAAGCATTCATCAGCTTACACTCCTAGCAATCAGTCTCCAGCAGCATACAGTGAATCCCCCCAAGAACGAGACAAAGCTCCGTGTGGAAGGTCAAGTAGTGGTATATTTATTGAGGGCTACCTGCCCCTGTATTTATGCAGGTCTCCCACCTGGTGGACACTCCCCTAGGGGACCAAATGGAAGACTGTAACACAAACAGACATATATCACATTACAGACTCCCAGAAGCAGAGCATCCCCCACTCTAGACAAAAGCACTCAGTTTAAATCAGTAGACATTCCTCAGGAGGGGGCTTCTGGAAACAACCCCCCCCTCTCTCTCTGCAGCTAGAACTAGTTTTCACAGCGAGACTCCATTACACACATGGGGACCCAAATACAGTATTATGCTTTAAAATATATAAAGTTACTTTTTATACACTAAACATAGACATGTTACATATCCCCAGATAGCTCAGGTCTGAGTGCACATTATTAGGTGAATGGCACTCAGACCCCACGAATACAGTTTAATCGCCAGGGAGTCAAAGTCTTTTAAAGTCTGGTCCATAGTCCAGAGGCAGCAGGCGGGCAACCAGGCTCCTCCAATGCAATGGGGCGAGATTGGTCTCGTCACATCCTCAAACTTTGGAACCTTAAGCAGAAAGTGATGAGGGAGGAGTCAATAACCCAATGATGGTGGTCTTCAGGATCAGTCCAGTCTTCATCTTGGTTGCTCTCCTCCATCCTCACTCTTTGACCTCTGGTGGGACTCAGCCCCGCTATTATTCATGACTAAATCATGGGGGGACACTCGTCCTATAATCCCCTCATCACTGTCACTGCTATAAAAGACAGTTCTCGTTGTTTCCTCACTCTCTGACTAAGGTCCATGAATAAAGAAATGAACTGGTAGGAGATCAGAGGACACATTTACTAGTTACCTTGAGGGTGGAATTGTAAGATCCTCAGAGACAAAGCTTCCTGATGTGGGCGGAGTCCTGGTTTAGGGGAACCAATCTGCTCATGTCTAGTAATAATCTTTTTATTTCTATTTTAGTACATGGACGGAAGATGAGGAAAACCTCAGAGGATTGTCTCACTTTGTCTCCAGACTGTAAAGTAGAAGATGAGGACATCACACAGTATAGTCCAGGAGAAAACCCGGCTACCTCAAATGTCCATCCGGCACCACACAGTGTAGATGGACCATCGTATTCCTCTTATCCTGAGGAACCTCAGACTGTGAGGGACGGTGCCGGACCATCGTATTCCTCTTATCCTGAGGAACCTCAGACTGTGAGGAACGGTGCCGGACCATCGTATTCCTCTTATCCTGAGGAACCTCAGACTGTGAGGGACGGTGCCAGACCATCGTATTCCTCTTATCCCGAGGAACCTCAGACTGTGAGGGACCGTGCCGGACCATCGTATTCCTCTTATCCTGAGGAACCTCAGACTGTGAGGGTCGGTGCCAGTCCATCATATTCCTCTTATCCTGAGGATCCTCAGACTGTGTGGGACTGTGCCGGACCATCGTGTTCCTCTTATCCTGAGGAACCTCAGACTGTGAGGGACGGTGCCGGACCATCGTATTTCTTTTATCCTGAGGAACCTCAGACTGTGAGGGACAGTGCTCTCCCTCCAACAGATAAGAGATTTTCCTGTAGTGAGTGCGGGAAGTGTTTTCAGTTTAAATCCAGCTTTAATGTGCATAAAAAATCTCATAAAGATCAGAACCCTAATTCCTGTCATGCATGCGGTAAGATTTTTTCATTGAAATCCAGTATTTACAGACATCAGAGATCTCACATAGGTGAGAAGCCACATTCCTGCCCTGAGTGCGGGATATTTTTTTCGAACAAGTCCAGTCTTTACAAACATCAGAGCTCTCACACAGAGGAAAAGGCACTTTCTTGTCCTGAGTGCGGGAAATCTTTTTCTGAGAAATCCCATCTCTACAGCCATCAGATAATGCACAAACTGTATTTCTGTTCTGAGTGCGGGAAATGTTTTTCACTGAAGTCCAGGCTTCACATACATCAGAGATTTCACACTGGGGAGAAGCCATTTTCGTGTTCTGACTGCGGAAAATGTTTTGTAATTAAATCACAACTTGTTGCACATCGGAGGTCTCACACGGGGGAGAAACCGTATTCCTGTCCTGAGTGCGGGAAACTTTTTTCAGACAAGTCCAATCTTTACAGACATCAGAGATTGCACACAGGGGAGAAGCCATTTTCTTGTGCTGAGTGCGAGAAATGTTTTTCAAGAAATTCAGATCTTGTTACACATCAAAGATCTCACACGGGTGAAAAGCCTTATTGCTGTCCTGAGTGTGGGAAATGTTTTTCATTCAAGTCCGGTCTTTGCAGCCATAAAAGATTGCACACAGGGGAGAAGCCTATGTCCTGTTCTGAATGTGGGAAATGTTTTGTACGAAAATCAGATCTTGTCATACATCACAGATCTCACACAGGGGAGAAGCCGTATTCATGTCCTGAGTGCGGGAAATGTTTTTCAGTCAAGTCACATCTTTACAGACATCAGAGATTGCACACAGAGGTGAAGTCATATTCCTGTTCTGAGTGCAAGGAACGTTTTACACAAATATCAGAACTTGTCGCACATCGAAGATCTCATGCAGAGGGAAAGCCGTATTGCTGTCCTGAGTGCGGGAAATGTTTCTTACTTAAGTCACATCTGTACAGACATCAGAGATTGCACATGGAAAAGAAGTTGCATTCATGTCCTGAGTGCGGGAAATGCTTTGCAAAAAAATCAGATCTTGTCAAACATGAAAGAACTCATACGGGTGAGAAGCCGTTTTCCTGTCCTGAGTGCGGCAAATGTTTTGCATCTAAGTCCCATCTTTACAGACATCAGAGATCTCACACGGGGAAGAAGCCATAATTCTGTCCTGAGTGAGGGAATTGTTCCTCACTGAAGTCCTGTCTTCCTGTACATCAGGGATCCCACTCAACGCTTGAGGTGTATGAGTGCGGGAAATATCTTCTATATCAGGCATCACTAAATGGCGGCCCGCGGTCCGAGTCCGGCCCCCATCACTCTCCCTCCCAGACCACAGCGGTCACGCCATTTAGGAGCCTGTTCTCCTTTCAGCTGTCATGCTTTGCAGAGCCGACCGTGGGAGGCGGGACAGTTCTGGAGGTAGGGCGGGAACTGCCTGAGGTAAACAAGCCAGTGATTGGTTACCAAGATGAAGGGCAGTCTAAGCAACCAATCACCATCTTGCAGCTTCCTTCCTCCATTCAGACATGCTATGCCTCGAATCTGCCGGTCTGTGTAAGGTAGGGGAGATGTAATGTAGAAAGGGGGAGAGACACTGAGAACAGCAAAGAAGAGGACTCTGATATGTGTGGGGGGCTGAGGACTCTGATGTGTGTAGGGGGCTGAGGACTCTAATGTGTGTGGGGGCTGAGGACTCTGATGTGTGTGGGGGCTGAGGACTCTGATGTGTGTGGGGGCTGAGGACTCTGATGTGTGTGGGGACTGAGGACTCTAATGTGTGTAGGGGGCTGAGGACTCTGATGTGTGTGGGGGCTGAGGACTCTAATGTGTGTGGGGGCTGAGGACTCTGATGTGTGTGGGGGCTGAGGAATCTAAAGTGTGTGGGGGCTGAGGACCCTAATGTGTGTGGGCGCTGAGGACTCTAAAGTGTGTGGGGGCTGAGGACTCTGATGTGTGTGGGGGCTGAGGACTCTGATGTGTGTGGGGGCCGAAGACTCTAATGTGTGTGGGGGCCGAAGACTCTAATGTGTGTGGGGGCTGAGGACTCTAATGTGTGTGGGGGCTGAGGACTCTGATGTGTGTGGGGGCTGAGGACTCTGATGTGTGTGGGGGGCTGAGGACTCTGATGTGTGTGGGGGGCTGAGGACTCTGATGTGTGTAGGGGGCTGAGGACTCTGATGTGTGTAGGGGGCTGAGGCCTCTGATGTGTGTGTGGGGGGCTGAGGACTCTAATGTGTGTGGGGGCTGAGGACTCTAATGTGTGTGGGGGCTGAGGACTCTGATGTGTGTGGGGGCTGAGGCCTCTGATGTGTGTGTGGGGGCTGAGGACTCTGATGTGTGTGGGGGCTGAGGACTCTGATGTGTGTGGGGGCTGAGGCCTCTGATGTGTGTGGGGGCTGAGGCCTCTGATGTGTGTGTGGGGGCTGAGGCCTCTGATGTGTGTGGGGGGGGGGCTGAGGCCTCTGATGTGTGTGGGGGCTGAGGACTCTGGTGTGTGTGTGGGGGCTGAGGCCTCTGATGTGTGTGGGGGGGGGGGGGGGGCTGAGGACTCTGATGTGTGTAGGGGGCTGAGGACTCTAATGTGTGTGGGGGCTGAGGACTCTAATGTGTGTGGGGGCTGAGGACTCTAATGTGTGTGGGGGCTGAGGACTCTAAAGTGTGTGGGGGCTGAGGACTCTGATGTGTGTGGGGGCTGAGGACTCTGATGTGTGTGGGGGCTGAGGACTCTGATGTGTGTGTGGGGGGCTGAGGACTCTGATGTGTGTAGGGGGCTGAGGACTCTGATGTGTGTAGGGGGCTGAGGCCTCTGATGTGTGTGTGGGGGGCTGAGGACTCTAATGTGTGTGGGGGCTGAGGACTCTAATGTGTGTGGGGGCTGAGGACTCTGATGTGTGTGGGGGCTGAGGCCTCTGATGTGTGTGTGGGGGCTGAGGACTCTGATGTGTGTGGGGGCTGAGGACTCTGATGTGTGTAGGGGGCTGAGGACTCTGATGTGTGTGGGGGCTGAGGCCTCTGATGTGTGTGGGGGCTGAGGCCTCTGATGTGTGTGGGGGCTGAGGCCTCTGATGTGTGTGGGGGGGCTGAGGCCTCTGATGTGTGTGGGGGGGGGGGCTGAGGCCTCTGATGTGTGTGGGGGCTGAGGACTCTGATGTGTGTGTGGGGGGCTGAGGACTCTGATGTGTGTGGGGGCTGAGGACTCTGATGTGTGTGTGGGGGGCTGAGGACTCTGATGTGTGTGGGGGCTGAGGACTCTAATGTGGGGGGAGTGGGGGTTAAGGCTAAGTAATGTCGGGGGGGGGGCTAGTACTGTAAAGAGGGGAACTGAATACTGTAATGGGGGGGGGCCTGAGGACTGCAGGTGGGGGGGGGGGGGGCCTGAGGACAATAATGTGGGGAGTTGAGTACTGTATTTGGTGGGCTGAGTACTGTGACATTTAATGACATCCCAGTCTTAGTCCGTAGGGTTCAATATTGAGTTGGCCCACCCTTTGCAGCTATAACAGCTTCAACTCTTCTGGGAAGGCTTTCCACAAGGTTTAGGAGTGTGTCTATGGGAATGCTTGACCATTCTTCCAGAAGCGCATTCGTGAGGTCAGGCACTTATGTAGGAAAGAAGGCCTGGCAAACAGTCTCCGTTCTTATTCATTCCAAAGGTGTTGGGGTTGAGGTCAGGACTCTGTGCAGACCAGTCATGTTCCTTCACCCCAAACTCGCTCACCATGTCTTTATGGACCTTGCTTTGTGCACTGGTGCGCAGTCATGTTGGAACAGGAAGGGGCCATCCCCAAACTGTTCCCAGAAAGTTGGGAGCATGAAATTGTCCAAAATGTCATGATATGCTGACGCCTTAAGATTTCCCTTCACTGGAACTAAGGGGCCAAGCCCAACCCCTCAAAAACAACCCCACACCATAATCCCCCCTCCACCAAATGATTTGGACCAGTGCACAAAGCAAGGTCCATAAAGACATGGATGAGTGTGTTTGGAGTGGAGGAACTTGACTGACCTCAACTCAACTTTGGGATGAATTAGAGGGGAGACTGTGAGCCAGGCCTTCTCTCGAACATCAGTGCCTGACCTCACAAATGCGCTTCTGGAAGAATGGTGAAACATTCCCATAGACACTCCTAAACCTTGTGGACAGCCTTCCCAGAAGAGTTGAAGCTGTTATAGCTGCAAAGGGTGGGCCAACTCAATATTGAACCCTACGGACTAAGACTGGGATGCCATAAAAGTTCATGTGCGTGTAAAGGCAGGCGTCCCAATACTTTTGACAATATAGTGTATGTGTGTGTGTGCATATGTATGTAATATACAGTAAACCCCGTTATATCGCGGTTCAGTTTTTGCGGTCCCGGTATATTGCGTTTTTTTCTGTAAGACCTATTAATGTTATTTTACTAATTAAATCATTGCTAATTAAATATTTTTGTGTTTTCCATTGCTCTTGCTCTGTCTTTCAGTATCTTTTATGTGTTTAAATGTGTTTCTATTGTTTTAAAAGTGTGTTTAAAGACCTTAAAATGCTTTTAAAAGTACAGTGAAAGTTATAAAAACATGCCTAGGATGTATTTAACCACTTTACCACCGGAGGATTTTCCTACTTTATGTCCAGGCCACTTTTTTCAACTTGGCACTGCGCGAATTTAACTGACAATTGCGCGGTCAGGCAACGCTGTACCCAAACGAAATTTACGTCCTTTTTTTCCCACAAACAGAGCTTTCTTTTGGTGGTATTTGGTCATCTCTGCGCTTTTCATTTTTTGCGATATTAATAAAAAAAGAGTGAAAATTGTGCATAAAAATTGACAGTTAAAAAATATCCAATATATTCAATTTGTGTCATATATTTAGGCCAAAATGTATTTAGCTACATGTCTTTGACAAAAAAATTCTCAATCAGCGTATTTTTAACCACTTTAAGACCGGAAGATTTTACCCCATTCCTGACCAGGCCATATTTTGCGATTCGGCACTGCGTTACGTTTTAACGGACAATTACGCGGTCGTGCGATGCTGTACCCAAATTAAATTTATGTCCATTTTTCCCCCACAAATAGAGCTTTCTTTTGGTGGTATTTGATCACCTCTGCGATTTAGAATTTTTTAAAAAAAGAGCGACAATTTTGAAAAAAAAAAACAATATTTTTCACATTTTGATATATAATATTCCCCCAAAAAAATTTACGAATCAAAATTTTTTAACATTTTAGGCCAATTTGTTTTCTGCTACAGATTTTTGTTAAAAAAAATGGCAATAAGCGTATTTTGATTGGTTTGCGGTGGGCAGTCCGCAACCAGTTAAGCTCCTGGGATATTAGTAATTATTAGTAATTTCAGTTGCTTTGGTGTTAATTAAATTACCAACAGGTGCATTAGATGGGCAACAATGAGACGACCTCCAAAACAGGAATGGTTTTACAGGTGGAGGCCACTGACATTTTCCCTACTCATCTTTTCTGAGTCAAGTCGCGCTAAACATTTAAATGGATCTAATTAAAGTCCATAGAAAGTCCAACAGAATAAATCGATAAAAAAATCGATCCATTTAAATGTTTAGCGCGACTTGATTTATATTATTTCACTGGGGTGTGGTCACACTTGAAGTTGAAGCTATAATTTATGTTCCACTAGCGCGGTTATTACTACAGTTTTTGCATCTTTTCTGAGTGTTTGTCACTAGTTTTGCATTTGGCTGGGGTCAGTGTCGCTACTGGTAGCATGAGGCCATACCTGGACCCTATAGAGGTTGCACAGGCAGTCCAACTCCTCCAGGATGGCACTTCAATACGTCCCATTGCCAGAAGGTTTGCTGTGTCTCCCAGCACAGTCTCAGGAGCATGGAGGAGATTCCAGGAGAAAGGCAGTTACTCTAGGAGAGCTGGACAGGGCCGTAGAAGGTCCTTAACCCATCAGCAGGACCGGTATCTGCTCCTTTGTGCAAGAAGGAACAGGATGAGGACTCCCAGAGCCCTACAAAATGACCTCCAGCAGGACACTGGTGTGAATGTCTCTGACCAAACAATCAGAAACAGACTTCATGAGGGTGGCCTGAGGGCCCAACTTCCTCTAGTGGGCCCTGTGCTCGGAACTCGATTGGCATTTGCCATTGAACACCAGAATTGGCAGGTCCACCAATGGCACCCTGTGCTTTTCACAGCTGGGAGCAGGTTCACCCTGAGCACATGTGACAGACGTGAAAGGGTCTGGGAGAAGCCGTGGAGAACATTATGCTGCCTGTAACATCGTTCAGCATGACCAGTTTGGTGGTGGGTCAGTGATGGTCTGGAGAGGCCTATCCATGGAGGGAGGCACAGACCTCTACAGGCTAGGCAATGGCACCCTGACTGCCATGAGGTATCGGGATGAAATCCTTGGACCCATTGTAAGACCCTACAGTGGTGCAGTGGGTCCTGCGTTCCTCCTGGTACACGACAATGCCCGGCCTTATGTGGCGAGAGTATGCAGCCAGTTCCTGGAGGATGAAGGAATTGATACCATTGAATGGCCCTTACGCTCACCAGACCTAAATCCAATAGAACACCTCTGGGACATTATGTTTTGGTCCATCTGACACTGCCAGGTTGCACCTCAGTCTGTTCAGGTGCTCAGTGATGCCCTGGTCCAGATCTGGGAGGAAATACCCCAGGACACCATCCGTCGTCTCATTAGGAGCATGCCACGATGTTGTCAGGCATGCATACAAGCATGTGGGGGCCATACCTTATTGGAACCTGGAAGCCCCCTTTAACAATAAGGGGTATCCCCAGATACCATCACCCCTACATAAATGAGCATGGGGTACATACAGTATCTCACAAAAGTAAGCACACCCCTCACATTTTTGTAAATGTTTGCTTAGAAAGTTTGAAGACCCCTGTCCTAGATTATAAAGACAGTGAACACCTATGCACTCAGCCCACTGGTTTATGGCAAAAGCCAGGCATAGGATTGCAGACTCCTTTCCTTCCAAAGCACTTTGGAGTCTCCCAGACTCCAGCCCCTGATTGAGGAATTACAAACTCAGGAGAAAGATGAAAAAAAAACACCTTTCTCCACTCAGAACTGAGGACAGAGTAAAATACCAATAGTAATAGTAAAGTAATAAACAAATTGCAGTGGGCCAAAACTGCTAGTAGATGTCTATATGCTACAAAAAAATGGTAATCACATGCAGTTCAATTAGGATATAAAAAAAAAACAAAGTAGGGCAGAACACCACCCCATTGCTCACGTGGCATGGGTTCCTGGTGACATCAGTAGTTCTTAAGCACATGCCTTGTGCAAGTGCCCACTGCCACCTGCTGCTTCTTTAGAAACCAGTGACAGCGGGAAGATATGACATATAGAAGTGCTAGAAATTCTAATTCTATATGTGATGTTCAGATTGCTGGAACAGTCAAAGTTTGGTTTGAACCTTCAGCTCATTCCTACTCTCTAACAACTAAACTCATCTATAATGGTCAGTGTACTGGCCCCTTAGATTGGTGACAAACGGGAGTAGGACCTCCTTATATGAGTGGTCAGTGTAGCAGGTCCTTACATTGGTGACAAACGGGAGAAGGACCTCCTTATATGAGTGGTCAGTGTAGCGGGTCCTTACATTGGTGACAAACAGGAGAAGGACCTCCTTATATGAGTGGTCAGGGTAGTGGCCTCTTACATTGGTGACCAATGGGAGAAGGACCCCCTTATATGAGTGGTCAGTGTAGTGTTTCCTTACATTGGAGACCAATGGGAAAAGGACCCCCTTATGACAGTGGTCAGTGTAGTGATTCCTTACATTTGTGAACAACGGGAGAAGGACCCCCCTTATTTCAGTGGTCAGTGTAGTGGTTCCTTATATTGGAGACCATGGGGAGAAGAATTCCCTTATATCAGTGTAGTGGGTCCTTACATTGGTGATCAAGGGTAGAAGGACCTTCTTACATCAGTAGTCAGTGTACTGGTCCCTTACATGGGTGACCAACGGGAGAAGGACCTCCTTATATCAGTGGTCAGTGTAGTGGTTCCTTTTATAGGTGACCAAGAGGAGAAGGACCTCCTTATATCAGTGGTTAGTATAGTCATCTTTTACATTGATGACCAATAGAAGGACCCCCTTATATCAGTGGTCATTTTAGTGGTTTCTTACATTGGCGACCAACATGAGACGTACCTCCTTATATCAGTGGTAAGTGTAGTGGTTCCTTACATTGGTGAACAATGGGATAAGGACTCCCCTATATCCGTGGTAAGTGTAGTATGCCCCGTACACACGTACCGATCGTCGGCCGAACGATCGGCCGTCTTTTGTCCAGGGCTGTCGTGTCTGTTGAAAACTGCAAAAGACTGCACATGAATTTTGTCGGCCAACAGCAGCCGACTGCAGAAGTGATGTCTTGTGATGGTTGACTTTCCGTGTGTTTTGTCTTTTCTGAGCATGCCCAGTCTTGCAAATCTGCTGATTGTCGGCCGAATTCTGTTCTGACTGGCGAACAATCGGCCGTTCTGGTGTTGGCCTACAAAAATTTTAAAGCATGCACATCAGATTCTTTTCGGCCGAAAGTGCGCTGTCGGCTGTCGGAAGCATCATACTAACAAGCCTACAATCGGCCGATCGGTCGTCGGCCGAATATTTACGTCCGACAATCGGTACGTGTGTACGGGCCTGTAGTCCCTTACATTGGTGACCAACGGAAGAAGGACCCCCTTATATCAGTGTAGTGGTTCCTGACATTGGTGACCAATGGAAGAAGGATCCCCTTATATCAGTGGACAGTTTACTGGCCCTACATTGGTGACCAATGGGAGAAGGACCTCCCTATATCAGTGGTCAGTGTAGTGGTTCCTTACTTCGATTACCAATGGGAGAAGGACCTCCTTATATCAGTGGTCAGGGCAGTGGCCCCTTACATTCGTGGCCAATGGGATAGGAACCCCCCTTATATCAGTGGTCAGTGTAGTGTTCCCTTACATTAGTGACCAATGGGAAA
Source organism: Pelophylax lessonae (assembly GCF_965119305.1). NCBI lineage: Eukaryota > Metazoa > Chordata > Amphibia > Anura > Ranidae > Pelophylax > Pelophylax lessonae. Next base: position 262,088,890 of record NC_138776.1, on the reverse strand, counting down.
AGAACCTCCTTATATTAGTGGTCAGTGGGGGAAGGACATTCCTACGTCATTATCAGTGGGAAGGCTACCCCCTTATAGATTATTGATGGTAGTTGTTGCTGGGAGACTGAAATAATTTTTTCTCATTTTTCATGGAACACCTAGAAAACTTTATGGGATCTCTGGCTGAGAAAGGCTGGACTAGGCATGATGAATGTCCCCTTGATGCCAGAAACACGATGGCCCATGCCATAATGATCCTTTCCCATTGCACTCTTATCTCAAATGACAGCTCCCAGGTTGGCTTCTGAATGTGTACAAATCAGCAGGTGGTTCTGGCAGATGTCATTGACCAAATACAGTCATGGCCATGTGTGGTACATGAAGTCACATGAGAATCCTACCGGCTTTTATACAATGTGAAACAAAGCAGCGGGTGGGCAGGAAGCTGCCATTTAGTAGTGGTGGTGGCCCTCTCTTGATGACCCTGTAGTGTGGTGAGTGGTTGCACTGGCCAAATTTGACCATTTAGTTTGCCAATTTGAAGAACTATGAATAGCTTGGATTTAGGTCTAACTTATGGTCAACCCAAACCTGAAGCTCATCCTCACTGAGAAACAGAAACTCTTAATTTCTTAAAGAATTTCTAGAAACCTTTGGAGGAAGCCTGGTTGAGAAAGGCTGGACTAGGCAGTAATGTAGTTCTATTTCCCTTGGTGGGAGTAGAGATGACAACACAAGCCCATGTTCACACTAAAGGCCCGTACACACGATAAGAAAATCTGTAGGGAAAATTCGTCCGACGACCGATCTGCCGATTTTCGGATTGTTAGTATGGTGCTTTCGACAGCCTACTCCGACTTTTCGGTTGACAAAATCCTGATGTGCAGGCTATATCATTTTTGTCGTCCGTCAAAACAACGTCCTATTTTCGTCTCATTAGTACAGATTTCAACGGAAAAAAATCTTAAGAGCAAGACTAGGCATGCTCAGAGACGAAAGAACACCTACAAAACAATCCAACACATGACATCACTTCTGAAGTAGAATTCTGTCATACGGGAAAATTCGTATGAAAATAACCTCTTCACTTTCCACATCAGACTAGCATGCCACAAAAAACGGACGACAGATCGTTCGATAATCTGATCGTGTGTACGGGGCTTTAGGCTTGTGTGTGTGTGACGGGGCTGCAGTTCTTCTGAGCTCCACAAGGTGGGGATCTCACTTCCACCAAGACAGGAACTCTCCAATAGGATGTGATGTCAGGTTCAGACTGGAAGTAATTTCAGAAACAGACAGGAAGGTCTATGTGGGAGGAATTAGAAAGGAGACATTGCTGGAACTGGCAGCAGAGGAGGTAATTTATTTTATTTTTATCTCAGGTACTTATATAGCGCTGTCAATTTACGCAGCGCTTTACATATACATTGCACATTCACATCAGTCCCTGCCCTCAAGGAGTTTACAATCTCACATACATACACAGTAGGGCCATTTTTTTTTATACAGGATCCAGGTAACCTACCAGCATGTCTTTGGAGTGTGGGAGGAAACTGGAGTGCCCGGAGGAAACCCACGCAGGCACAGGGAGAACATGCAAACTCCAGGCAGGTAGTGTCTTGGTTGGGATTCGAACCAGCGACCCTCTTGCTGCTAGGTAAAAGTGCTAACCACTACACCACTGTGCCACCCCTAATAAGATCTTATTTTCTATTTACACCCAGTAAATGCAGTTCCTCTGAGCTCCACAAGGTGGTGATCTAACTTATAGCCAGATAGGAAGTCTCTATGAAAGACAGGAAGTGATGTTAGGTGCAGATGGGAAGTTCCAGGTTAGAGGTGAGTTGGGAGGAAGTAGAGAGGACACAGGGCTGGAACTTTATAGCAGAGGAGGTAATAAGATATTATTTTATATATACACCCAGTAACCCCCCCCCCCGTCATGTCTGTCTTCTTCCTCCATAGTCACTGTGACGTCTTTTATCTCCAGCAGATGATGATACACACATATACAGTGTGGAAACGTAGAGTAACCCCTTCGGGGGCAGAACATTTCCCCACTTACGGGGCCGGTGTTCCGTGAAAAAACCATACCCGTGAGAAAACCATACCCTCGTCACTTCCGGTGCACCTACGGAGGGTATGGATTTATCACAGTAGTGTGTGTAATGTTACATTAAAACAGCTCCTCTGCAACATGAGTCATCTCCGCTCCTTTCCCTGTCACTTCTCTGATGTCGGCTAATAAATATAAAAGCGGATCACGGAGCCGAGATCTCCGTCGTTTACATTTCATACACCCGCCGCCGCTTTTATAGTTATTAGCCGAGATCAGGGAAGTGACAGGGATAGGAGCGGAGATGACCCATGTTGCAGCCGAACTGTTTTAATGTAACCGACGCAAGTATAACATTACACACACTACCGTAATAATTTCATACCCTCCGAGCATACGCACTTGTCAACTTCTCAGCTGTTCAATGATGTATCCGGGGCTCTGAGCATGCGCACTGCTACGCTGCTCAGCTGTTTCTGACAGGAAGTGACAAGGGTATGGAATTCTAACGAGGTATGGTTTTCTAACGTTACACCGGAACATTGCCTTTATTTTGAAAATAAATTCTATTAATATGTTCCTCTAAACAAACAGCACTGACTATAAATAGACAAGACAGTGACCATCCTGACCATACATGGTCTACAAAGGACACTTATTACACTACACATGCAACAAATGGGAGATCATTACAATATGTGGCCAACACAATGATAGAGTGCTGGGGTCAGGAGTGTGGCGCATAGAGCCTTGTACATTGCTGGTCAGTAGGAAAAAAACATTCTCCAGCCTGCCATGAAGAATATGTTCCATTATTGGTGTCAGAGGGAGGGTTCTGAGGGAAGTAAAGGAGCAGGAGGTTCTCCGAGGGAGGTTCTCCGAGGCTGAAAGACTTTGGGCCCCCTGAGGGAGTAGTGTGGGGTTGTATGGCGCTAAAAGATTCTAAAGGAGACATTATAGCCATAACTGGGACTCTGGGCTCTTTATAGGGTTGGTGGACAGCAGGGCTCTAAGGGAAGAGTAGACTGCAGGGATCAAGGAGATTCCAAAATAGGGAGGGGGCCATGATGGTCCTCCCGCCTAAACCTACATTTCAGACTTCCTTACAGAAATCGTGCCATGCAATGAAGGCAGCCTTCACCTTCTTACCATTTCACTGGTCAAATAAAGTATTCTAGGATACCAAGTGAAATATAGAAGGAAAGTCCTTCACCCTGTTGTGGACACTCATAGTCAGGCAATGTCTGTTTGCTCAAGGGGCAGTCCGGGGTCAGTGCTATGCATCTGGGAGAGGCAGTCCAATACCTTCTCATGAAGCAGGGTCTGGCAGTGCCCAGAGCTGGATTTCCAAGCTCCAGGAACCCACCGCCACTCTGTACATGGTCCTTGATACTACTGTATGCTTGGCAATCAAGAGAACAAATCCCTCACCCCCTGCTGTCCTCCTCCTGCCCACACTAAGCTTCCATTAGAGGGATGAAACCAGAATCCTTCCCTTTATCTTTCTTCTCCACCAGCAGCATCCTCTATCCAATCCCTTCTCTTACTGCAGTGAGTGACATTGACAACAATCCCATCAGCCAGCAGGCTGCCAGAGATATTAGACTTCCAGACTGAGTTCTGGCAATTATCCTGATTTGCCTTAGGCCAAAAGTCAGCAAGTTTACCTTCCTGGACATCGTGATGACCCTACATTGACCACACCGCACTGCCTCACAGCAAACAATAAGGCTACATTCACACATGAGCGTAGCGTTTTCGCACGGTTTTTACCGCGATTTACAGGCGTTTTTTGTGCAGGCGTTTTTAGATTGAATAGAGACCAATGGAAAACGCCTGTAATCTGCCCAAAAAGAAGCTCATGTACTTTTTTGAGCGTTGGGCGTTTTGCTCACAGCGTCAAAACGCTCAGATGTGAACAGGGGGCATTGAAATGAATAGGATTTGTCTTGTTGGGCGTTTTGAGAGCTGATCCTAGAGCAGAAAAACTCCCCAGAAACGCCCCAAAACGCCTACATGTGAACGGAGCCTAAGACAGAAGGAGGATTTTATTTATCATTTCTTATCTGCAGGTCTGAAACTAATCAAAATCAGTTCAGAAATAAAAGGAAAGAAATAAAAAGAAAGGGAAATGCTGATCCAACAGGCCAAGAGGGTTCTGGATTCTTGAAAATGTAACAAACACTAAAAAGTGAAAACGAAGTGTGTTCACATGGGGTCAGTAGTTCTTAAATGTACAGCAACCCTTCTATCCCCCTCCTCCCCCATCCTATTGTGTGACCAATACCATCCAAATAATTCTTACTTTCATTTCCCAAAGTTATCCATCAACAAGGAGACCTGTATAGATGAAATTATGGCACCAATGAGGATTAAAGAGGACCAGAGTAACGTGACTGAGAAGATACTAAAGCTCATCCTGGAGATCATCTACCTGTTAACTAGAAAGGTGAGAGGGATTCTGGGAGGTCACATGACATCACTCTTATCTCTATTAATAAAACACAGACCTGACCCGAGAGGTGAGGAGGATTCTAGGAGGTCACATGACATCACTCTTATCTCTATTAATAAAAAACAGACCTGACCGGAGAGGTGAGGAGGATACTGGGAGGTCACATGACATCACTTTTATCTCTATTAATAAAACACAGACCTGACCGGAGAGGTGAGGAGGATTCTGGGAGGTCACATGACATCACTCTTATCTCTATTAATAAAACACAGATCTGACCGGAGAGGTGAGGAGGATTCTAGGAGGTCACATGACATCACTTTTATCTCTATTAATAAAACACAGACCTGACCGAAGAGGTGAGGAGGATTCTGGGAGGTCACATGACATCACTCTTATTTCAGTAAAACACAGACCAGACCGGTGTAACGTTAGAATTCCATACCCTCGTCACTTACTGTCAGAAACAGCTGAGCAGTGTAGCAGTGCGCATGCTCAGAGCCCCGGATACATCATTGAACAGTAGAGAAGTTGACAAGTGCGCATGCTCGGAGGGTATGAAATTATCACGGTAGTGTGTGTAATGCAACATGGGTCATCTCCGCTCCTATCCCTGTGACTTCCCTGATCTCGGCTACTAAATATAAAAGCGGCGGCTGGTGTATGAAATGTAAATGACGGAGATGTCGGCTCTGTGATCCGCTTGTATATTTATAAGCCCAGATCAGGGAAGTGTCAGGGATAGGAGCGGGGATGACTGAAGTTGCAGAGGAGCTGTTTTAATGTAAGCGCCGCAAGTGTAACTTTACACAAACTACTGTGATAAATCCATACCCTACGTAGGTGCACCGGAAGTGACGAGGGTATGGTTTTCTCACGGGTATGGTTTTTTCACGGAACACCGGAAAGGTGAGGAGGATTCTGGGAGGTCACATGACATCACTCTTATCTCAATAAAACACAGACCTGACTGGAGAGGTGAGGAGGCTTCTGGGAGGTCACATGACATCACTCTTATTTCTATTAATAAAACACAGACCTGATCGGAGAGGTGAGGCGGATTCTTGTAAGTCACATGACATCTCACATCTCTATTAATAAAACACAGACCTGACCAGAGAGGTGAGAAGGATTCCTCGATTCTAACATGATATTGCTCTTGGTTCCTCAATACAGAGATTTCCTCTTCTGAAGTCAGGAGGTCAAATTACCATCTCGGTGCCTCCATGTGACTCCCTAAAACCTGAGAGACACACCATGCAGAAGATTCTAGAAGTCACCAAGAAGATAATGGAGCTGCTGACAGTAGAGGTGAGCGGTGCCGGGAATTCTGGGACATTATCCAGTAACAGACAAGGGATGTGTCTGGATGGTGACTGTATCATTGTGTGTGTCAGGTTCCTATAAGGTGTCAGGATGTCACTGTCTATTTCTCCATGGAGGAGTGGGAGTATTTAGAAGGACACAAGGATCTCTACAAGGACGTCATGATGGAGAATCAGCGGACTTTGAGTTTTGCGAAGAATGTAAATACGGCATTTCCCCGGAATGATACGGTGATGAACCTCAGCCTGGATATTCTTAGCCTGCTGACTAGAGAGGTGAGTGTAATGAAGGGGTTACCTCTGATCCATGGATAACATTGACTGGTTGGTCAGTGAGCCTTACTAGTAAAACATTAGTGACTCTATAATCTGACTTCTAGAAGGAGCTATAAATCTGACCACATTGTAATCATATCATTGGTTGGAGATGTCTGTCCTTTGCTGAATCTGGCACATTGTGGTCAATCTCTGGAGAATAAATACAGAGCTAACCATAGAGGTGAGGGATAATGGGAGGGTGATATTTATCTTTGTATCACACAGAGCTGTACAACAGTTACGAAGAAATCTACTGGAAATGACACAAGAAGAAGTCATAATATGACCACAAGATCCTCAAGAATCCAGAATTACATCATCATCCCCCCACCTCCATCCCTGATCCCTACAAGACAGAACATGCAAAAGATTCTAGACGTCACCAAGAAGATGATGGAGCTGCTGACAGGAGAGGTGAGTGGTGCCGGGAATTCTGGGACATTATCCAGTAACAGACAAGGGATGTGTCTGGATGGTGACTGTATCATTGTGTGTGTCAGGTTCCTATAAGGTGTCAGGATGTCACTGTCTATTTCTCCATGGAGGAGTGGGAGTATTTAGAAGGACACAAGGATCTCTACAAGGACGTCATGATGGAGGATCGGGATGGAATAACGGGGACGTTTGTAGAGGAGGACATTCTTACAGAGATCAGCACAGGTAGGTCATTGATGCTAAATATATTCCTCCACCCCTACTGCTCACTGATTGGTCCAGAGTAGAACTGGGTGATATCAGCCTGTAATACTTTGGTCACTTTCCTGAGCTGTGTTCCCCGTCCTGTATTCTTGTATTTCTTTTGGGTAATCTTCTCTTCTCTTCTCTTCTCTTCTCTTCTCTTCTCTTCTCTTCTCTTCTCTTCTCTTCTCTTCTCTTCTCTTCTCTTCTCTTCTCTTCTCTTCTCTTCTCTTCTCTTCTCTTCTCTTCTCTTCTCTTCTCTTCTCTTCTCTTCTCCTGCAAACACAATGTATGTATCTAGACTGGATTTATGCAGATTCTGTAGTTCAGCTGGTAGTAAAATGTTGATTGTCACCATAGGCGTTGCTCAACCTAGGCACCTGAGGCATGGGCCTTGGGTCTTCTGCTTTATGCTCGGGTTTATCAGCATCTCGTTGTTTTCTCACTCTCTGACTAAGGTCCATGAATAAAGCAATGATCTAGTAGGAGATTCAGAGGACCCATTTACTAGTTACCTTGAGGGGGAATTGTAAGATCCTCAGAGACAAAGCTGCCTGATGTGGACATTACATAGTCCTGATCCCTGCACTATATACTCTGTGTTGTACATTACATACTCCTGACCCCTGCACTATATACTCTATGTTGTACATTACATACTCCTGACCCCTGCACTATATACTCTGTGTTGTACATTACATACTCCTGACCCCTGCACTATATACTCTGTGTTGTACATTACATACTCCTGACCCCTGCACTATATACTCTGTGTTGTACATTACATACTCCTGACCCCTGCACTATATACTCTGTGTTGTACATTACATACTCCTGACCCCTGCACTATATACTCTATGTTGTACATTACATACTCCTGACCCCTGCACTATATACGCTTTTGTACATTATATACTCCTCGCCCCTTTTACATGTTGATAATATTGTGATAACATCCTCATACTTTGGAACCTTAAACAGAAAGTGATAATGAGGGAGGAGTCAATAAACCAATGATGGTGGTCTTCAGGATCAGTCCAGTCTTCATCTTGGTTGGTCTCCCCCCCCATCCTCACTCTCTGACCTCTGGTGGGGCTCAGCCCCGTTGTTATTTATGACTAAATCATGGACTAAATAGGGAGTCCTGCTTGGGTTGGGAAGATGGGAATGAGTGATAGAGGCAGTGGGGACACTCGTCCTATAATCCCCTCATCACTGTCACTCCTATCAAAGACAATTCTCGTTGGTTAATAACCCAAACCATCAATCTGTGCAGTCACCCATATACACAAACTGGGTTGCAAGCTAACACCATTTAAGTGATTCCACCCCACCTACCAAATGATAAAAACGGGATAAGTCAGTGTAGCGCTACCCAAAAAAATAGGAAAGAAACAAACTGGTAGGAGATCAGAGGACCCATTTACTAGTTACCTTTGAGGGTGGAATTGTAAGATCCTCAGAGACAAAGCTGCCTCATGTGGGCGGAGTTCTGGTTTAGGGGAACCAATCTGCTCATGTCTATTAATAATCTTTTTATTTCTATTTCAGTACAACTGGCACCACACAGTGTAGATGGACCATCGTCTTCCTCTTATCCTGAGGAACCTCAGACTGTAAGGGCCGGTGCCGGACCATCGTATTCCTCTTATCCTGAGGAACCTAAGACTGTGAGGGACAGTGCCGGACCATCGTATTCCTCTTATCTTGAGGAACCTAAGACTGTGAGGGACGGTGCCGGACCATCGTATTCCTCTTATTGTGAGGAACCTCAGACTGTGAGGGACAGTTCCGGACCATCGTATTCCTCTTATCCTGAGGAACCTCAGACTGTGAGAGGCGGTGCTGGACCATCGTATTCCTCTTATCCTGAGGAACCTCAGACTGTGAGAGGCGGTGCTGGACCATCGTATTCCTCCTATCCTGAGGAACCTCAGGCTGTGAGAGGCGGTGCTGTCCTTTCCGCAAACAAGATTTCCTGTACTAAATGCAGAAAGTGTTTCTCAAACAAGTCCAATCTTTATAATCATCTGAGATCGCACACAGGTGTGAAGCCCTATTCCTGTCTTGAGTGCGGGAAATGTTTTTCAAGGAAGCCCAATCTTTACCGACATCAGAGTGTGCACACGGGAGAGAAGCCGTATTCCTGTCCTGAGTGCGGTAAACGTTTTGTAGACAACTCAAAACTTGTCAGGCATCAAAAATCTCACACCGGGGAGAAGCCATTTTCCTGTCCCGAGTGTGGGAAATATTTTACCCAAATGTCTACGCTTTCCATACATCTGAAATTGCACATGGGTGTAAAGCCGTGTGTCTGTTCCGAGTGCGGGAAATGTTTTGCACAAAAATCAGGCCTTGTCAGACATCAGCGGTGTCACACAGAGGTGAAGCCGTATTCCTGTCCTGAGTGTGGGAAATGTTTTTCAGTGAAATCCGCTCTTTCCGTACATCAGAGATCGCACACTGGTGTGAAGCCGCATTTCTGCTCTGAGTGCGGGAAATGTTTTGCACAAAAATCAGATCTTGTCAGACATCAGAGGTCTCACACAGAGGAGAAGCCGTATTCCTGTGCTGTGTGCGGGAAAGGTTTTTCAGGGAAGGACAATCTTTACAGACATCAGAGATCGCACACAGGGGAGAAGCCGTATTCCTGTCCTGAGTGCGGGAAATGTTTTTCAGTGAATAGCAATCTTTATAGACATCAGATGTCTCACACGGGGGAGAAGCCATTTTCCTGTGTTGAGTGCAGGAAATGTTTTCCAGCGAAGAGTGAACTTTACAGACATCAGAGACGCCACACGGGGGAGAAGCCATTTTCCTGTCCTGAGTGTGGGAAATGTTTTTCGCAGCAGTCCAGTCTTTGCAGACATCAGAGATCTCACATGGGGTAGAAGTTACGTTCCTGTCCTGAGTGAGGGAATTTTTCTTCACTAAAGTCCTGTCTTCCCATACATCAGGGGTCCCACACAACCCTTGAGGTGTATTAGTGCCTTGAGTGCGGGAAATGTCTTCTATATTAATGTTGCTGGACATGTGGGGAAGGAGCACACCCTGATATACACCTCAGATATACTCCATGGCTGATCTTCATCATGTAAGAAACTCTTCATAAGGAGATCAGAGATCACCAAAGACATCTCGTGTTGGCCATTGATAGCCGGAGAAAAATAAAAATGGAGTCCTTACCTTTCATTGGTACATTTGGGGGTGGAAACCTTCGCAGACAATCAGAAGTCTGTTTTTCAAAAATTTGTTAAATATTTAAAAAATTATATTAGATTATATTTAAAGGGACAGTGTAAGACTTTGTGTTATTGGTTTTGGTGGTATTTTGGTTCGGTAGCCGTGAGTACCGCCGTCACATATTGGTATTTATTACTTTATAGGTTTGGCAGTAAGCGCATTTTCTTCCCATTGTTCTAACAAGTGATTTTCCTGACCAATTGGATTTCTACTTTTCATTATTTCCTGTTTTAATGTCTGCAATATTGATAAAAGAAAATTATAATAAAAAAATGTATTAAAAAAAATAATTGTGTGTGTCGGTGCAATGATGACAATCTTCCATTTCCAAACATTGTTCATGGGGGACGCTTTAAAAGCCTTTACAGGTCATCAGATTAGAGTTACCTGGGAATAATGGTACAGAGTGCAGAGGTCAGGAGTGTATTATATACAGCCCAGGGTACAGAGTGCAATGGTCAGGAGTATGTCATATATAGCCCAGGGTACAGAGTGCAGTGGTCAGGAGTATATCATATACAGCCCAGGGTACAGAGTGCAGTGGTCAGGAGTATGTCATATATAGCCCAGGGTACAGAGTGCAGTGGTCAGGAGTATATCATATACAGCCCAGGGTACAGAGTGCAGTGGTCAGGAGTGTCATATATAGCCCAGGGTACAGAGTGCAGTGGTCAGGAGTATATCATATATAGCCCAGGGTACAGAGTGCGGTGGTCAGGAGTATGTCATATATACCCCAAGGTACAGAGTGCGGTGGTCAGGAGTATCATATACAGCCTAGGGTACAGAGTGCAGTGGTCAGGAGTATATCATATACAGCCCAGTGGGAAATAGTGCAAGGCATGTGGCCTGGTATGGTTCAGGAGAGGGGCCATGCACTACACCCGCCCCCTTCCTATTAGCTCAGAAAATGATCAATTATAATTAGATGGATTTGGCTCCCATTGATTTTAATGAGGTTCATGTTCCACATAAAACAGAACCCAGGGTAGTTTGGCTTCTCACTAGTATGATGCCTGGTATGGTTGAGGAGGTGGAGGGGCGGCATGCACCACATGTCCTCCTCTTTTCTGGCCAGCCAGGTCCCTATTTCGAGGGTATGATGCCTGGTATGGTGGAGGAGGGCGTGCACCCTATGACCTCCTCTTTTCTGGCCAGCCAGGTCCCTATGTTTAGGGTATGATGCCTGGTATGGTTGAGGAGGTGGAGGGGAACACGCACGCATGTCCTCCCCTTTTCTGGCCAGGTTGCAGGCTTTGATAAGGGTCTAGAATGGATTTTGGGGGCAGTTTGCCCATGTGACGAACTGTGAACTGCTTGGGATTGGATTAAGGTTGCCACCTGTCCGGGATTCACCTGTGCAGTCTGGGTTTTGAATCATGTGTCCCGGTTTTAGTCCGCCTGAAACCCTGACACAATATTCAGACTGGACTGATGTGTCCCGTACTATGGGGGACTCTGTGGTGGGGGTTCCCTGTACAGGTGTACTGTCCGGTGCTCTCTTCCAGTGTTGGTCTTGGTCTCCCTCAGAGGTGATGTCATGGTGACAGACTCCTCCCAACTTCTCCCCACCTCCCTTCTTCATAACACTGCCAGAGAATAGCGAGGAGACCGATTGGTGTTGGGGAGCCCGGGGGAAGGGGAGGGGCAAATATATATTGGGGTGAACAGCTGCCACTATGTACGTCCATCACCAGCCATCATAGTCCTCTTCTCATTGATTACATATCAGTGTGTCAGTATAGAGGACCCCACATATCTGTGTGTCAGTACCGTATAAAGGACCCCACATATCAGTGTTTCAGTATAGAGGACCCCACATATCAGTGTGTCAGTATAGAGGGACCCCACATATCAGTGTGTCAGTATTGAGGACCTCACATATCAGTGTGTGAGTATAGAGGACCCAACATATCAGTGGGTCAGCATAGAGGTCGGTAGCCCACATATCAGTGTGTCAGTATAGAGCAGGGGTCTCCAAACTTTCTAAACAAAGGGCAAGTTTACTGTCCTTCAGACTTCAGGGGGGCCAGACTGTTGCCTTTGTGGAATAAAGAAAAGTCCTGACATCAGTGGGAAAAGAACAATTTGGCCCCATTGTTGGTATCATTGGGATAAATTGTGCCCCATTATTGGTATCATAGGAAAGGAATAGTGCCACACCATTGGTTTCATTGGGAGGAATAGTGGCCGATCATTGGAAGGACTAGTGCCCCATCATTGGGAGGAATAGTGCCCCATTATTGGTATCATTGGGAGAAATAGTGCCCCATAATTGGTATCATTGGAGGAAATTGTGCCCCATCATTGGTGTCATTGGGAGAAATTGTGCCCCATCATAGGTATCATTGGGAGCAATAGTGCCCCATCATTGGTATCATTGGGAGCAATAGTGCCCCATCATTGGGTGGAATAGTGCCCCATAATTGGTATTATTGGGAGGAATTGTGTCCCATCATTGGTGTCATTGAGAGGAATAGTGCCCCATCATTGGTGTCAGTGGGAGGAATAGTGCCCAATCATAGGTGTCATTGGGAGAAATTGTTCCCCATCAGTGAGAGGAATAGTGCCCCATAATTGGTATCATTGGGAGGAATTGTGTCCCATCATTGGTGTCATTGGGCGGAATTGCCCCCTTCATTGGTGTCATTGGGAGGAATTGCCCCCTTCATTGGTGTCAGTGGGGGGAATTATGCCCCATTGTTGGTATCATTGGATGAAATAGTGCCCCAAGGGCTAGGTTAAAGCATGCAAAGGGCTACATCTGGCCCCCGGGCCGTTGTTTGAAGACTACTGGTAAGGAGGACCTCACATATCGGTGACTGGCCCCTGTATTATGAAGGTGACATTAATGTGTATTAATAGGGGGATTGACACTGACCCCTATATTATGAAGGAGAGGATTGCATTGAACCCTGTATTATGAAGGGGGTGTCACTGACCCCTGTATTATGAAGGGGGTGATACTGACTCCTGTATTATGAAGGGGGTGACACTGATCCCTGTATTATGAAGGGGGGGGGGGTGTCACTGACCCCGTATTATGAAGTGGTAGTCGGTTAAAGGAGCGCCCAAAATCAGCAAAAAGAATCCCACTTGGATCAAAAGATCGTCATTTTATTAGTAGCAGAACATGTTAAAGCTGACGCAATATGGTGTCGGTTGCAGATCCGAACAGCAACATTTATGCCCTGAAGAAGGGGGAGTCTCTGTTCCCAAGAAACACGTTGGTTTTAACATGTTCTGCTACAAATAAAATGACGATCTTTTGATCCAAGTGGGATTCTTATTGCTGATTTTGGGCGCTCCTTTAACCGACTACCACTAGAAACTATGGATACGTCCACTAAGCTGTATCTTAAGGTAGCAGCCCAGACCCCTTAACAAGGGTCCACTGCCTTTTTTCATCCAGTCGGGCCAGATTGATTGGGCGTTTATTTCCCCAAGTGTCCCTCTCTCACCTACCACCCACCCACAGACCCTCTATCGAGCAGGTCAGTCCAGCACAGCCATCAACTTTTAAAAAAAACTACCCATATTATGAAGGGGGTGACACTGATCCCTGTATTATGAAGGGGGGTGACACTGACCCCTGTATTATGATTAGAATGATGTATTATTGGAAATATCATTTAATCACAAATTATATGCATAGTACATACTACAAAAAAAATTGCCATTGCTATATAGAAACTGTTCGTTTCTCAAAGAACACCTAGTGGAGGGACCCTGGCTAGGAAAGGCTGGACTAGGCAGTAATATATCTCTCTCCCCCTTGGTGGGAGAGGAGATGACCCTTCTCTTTAAAGAAGCCTACCCGGCTACTAACTAATAACACTGTTTCACTTGCTCCATCAGCTCATCCCCCACAGCTATTGCCTTTTGTATCAATTGACCCTCCCTTTTAGATTGTAAGCTCTAACGAGCAGGGCCCTCTGATTCCTTTTGTTCCAAATTGTATTGTAACTGTAATGTCTGCCTTCATTTTGTTAAGCGCTGCGCAAACTGTTGGCGCTATATAAATCCTGTATAATAATTTATAAGGATATACAGTACATACACACACAGCACAAGGTCGTGTTGACACTACGTGACGATTCTCGGGGCTGCAGTTCCTCTGAGCTCCACAAGGTGGTGCTCTCCGATCTACCCAGACAGGAAGTCTCTATGGAAGACAGAAAGTGACGTCAGGTACAGACAGGAAGTTTCGTGTGGCACTAAGCAGAAAGGCAGCAGAGGAGGTAATAAGATATTATTTTATATTTACACCCAGTAACCCCCCGTCATGTTCCGTCCTCTTCCTCCATAGTCACTGTGATGTCTTTTATCTCCAGCAGATGATGATATATAGTGTGGATATGTACATTAACCCCTTCAGGGCCAGAACATTTCACCACTTACGGGGCCAGATAATGTTCTTAATTTTGGACTTGGAATTCTAATAATATGGTCCTCGAAACAGACAGCAACGATAATAAATAGACAAGACAATGACCATCCTGACCATACATGGTCTACAAAGGGCAATTATTACACTACATTTGCAGCAAATGGACAATCATTACAATATGCAGCCAATGCAATGATGGAGTGCTGGGGTCAGGAGTATGGCGCATAGAGCCCTATGCTGGTAAGGAGGAAGAAAACATTCCCTGGCCTGTTATGAAGACTCTGTCCCATCATTGGTGTCATAGGGAGTAAAATATTGAGTGGTCTGAGGGAAGTAGAGGAGCTGATAGGCCGTGAGGGAGTAAAAGGGCTAAAGAATCTGCGTACCTCTGAGAATATGGTGATTCTGAGGGGTCAGTCAGGCTTCAGGGATCTGAGGGAAAAGGAGGATGTAGGGCTCAATGAGCCTCTAGGGTAGGGTGGGAGGGGGGCTTTTGGTCTTGGTTCCTCCTTACAGAACCCCTGTCAGGAAATGAAGACAGCCTTCACCTTATTCCCATGTTACTGGTCAAGTAATATGTTCCAGGACACCAAGTAGAATGAAGAAGTGAAGTTCTTCACCCTGGGTACGCACTCGTTATTAGAGGATCTGTTTGCACAGACTCATTTAGCAGGCCCGTGTTATGGGTCTGAGGGAGCCGTCCAATACCTTCCCATGACATAGACTGTGTCAGAGCCTGGTACTGGAATTCACAACACCAGGAACCCACCACTACTCTGTACAAGCTACTGGATACTACAGTATATGTGAAAATTTGAGAGCAAACCCCTGCAGTCCTCCTCCTACCCATTGGAGGGAGGAGAACAACTTCCCCACCCTACCACCCACCCCAGCCAGAGGCGTATGTAGAAACTTTAGGGCCTCAGTGCAAGAAACCATGAAGGCCTCCTCCCCTACTTCCATCTGAGCCCCATGCATCCAGTTCTGGGAAGGCATCTATGGATATCCTCCCAGAACCCTGCCCCCTGGGGTGCACAACCAGCATGCTCTGTGACTGCTGTGTCCTTCAGACACGGCTGATTACAGATCACGGTAAAGGGCCAAGAACAGCAGCCCTTCACCATGTGATCAGCTGACCACTTGTAAACAGACTTGCTGGTTATCGGCAGTCCTTTTCTCCCACTCTGTGTCTGTGTGGGGAAAGTAGAGCCTTTGACCTGAAAGACTGTCAGTACATTGTTTACACTGATAATCAGGGCACTGACCATTAGTGCAGCCCTATCAGTGCCCATCAATTCCGTCTATCAGTGCAGCCTATCTGTACTCCTTAATTTTGCCTATCAGTGCTTCCTGTCGGTCCTCATCAATGCCGCCTATCAGTGTCCATCAGTGCTGCTTATCAGTGGTCATCAATGCTGCCTGTTAGTGCAGCCCATCAGTGCTTCCTCAGCATAACTCTGAACTAAGAGGGTCTCTCTCATACAGCCCAGAGCCTTCACTGACAGGAAGAGTGAAGCCCAGCAGCTGAATTCCAGCATTGCACACAGGAGGAGAAGGCAGGAGGAGAAGGAACAGATCAGGTTTCTCCTCTCCCATCCGTACGAGAGAGGAGCAAGGGGGAACTGTCAGTCTCTGGGCTGTATGAGAGAGACACTGTCAGCTCAGAACCCTGCAGCCAGCAACCCTGCTGGGGCCCCCTGAAAGTGGCAGAACACCAGGGCCCGGTTGCAAGTGCAAACTCTGCCACTGCCCCCAGCCCTCTACTGTGGGCAGCAACCCTGCTAGGGCCCTCGTGAAGGTGGCAGAATGCCAAAGCCCAATTGCGAGTGCGACCTTTGCGGCCCTGATAGTTCTGCCACTGCCTCCAGCCCTCTACTTCACCAACAACATCCTCCTGCTCTCCAATCCCATCCCTTCTCTTACTGCAGAGAGTGACATCACTCCTATCAGTCAGTAGGCTGCCGGAGATTGGAGCTTTGCAGTCAGAGTTCTGTCCACTTATCTAGATTAGCCCAGAACTCCGCCCAAAAGTCAGCAAGTTCCCCTTCCTGGACATCATGATGACCCTTTATTGACCTCATAGCACTGCCTCAGAGCAAATCAAGAAGACTGAAGAAGGATCATATTTATTATTCCTTGTCTGCAGATCTAAACTAATCAAAACCAGTTCAGAAACAAAACAAAGCCAAAAGAGAAATGGGAATTTCTGATCCGACGGGCCAAGAGGGTCAACAAACACTAAATAATTTAAACTAAATGTGTTCACATGGGGGCGGTAGTTCTTAAATGTACAGCAAACCCCCTATTACCCCCCCCCCCCCATCCTATTATTGTGTGACCAATTTAATCTAAATAATTCTTACTTTCATTTCTCGAAGTTATTCGTCTACAAAGAGACCTGTATAGATCAAATGAGGGAACCGATGAGGATAGAAGAGGACCCGAGTCACATGACTGAGAAGATCCTAAACCTCACCCTGGAGATCATCTACCTGCTGACCGGAGAGGTGAGGAGGATTCTGGGAGGTCACATGACATCACTCTGTTCTGTATTAATAAAACACAGACCTGACCAGAGAGGTGAGGAGGATTCTGGGATTCTAATTTGATATTCCTATTGGTTTCTCAATACAGAGTTTTCCTCTTCCGAAGACAGGAGATCATATGACCATCACAGTTCCTCCATGTGACTCCCTAAAACCCGAGAAACACAACATGCAGAAGATTCTAGAAGTCACCAAGAAGATGATGGAGCTGCTGACAGGAGAGGTGAGCGGTGCTGAAAATTCTGCGACTTTATGCAGTAACAGACAAGGGATGTGTCTGGATGGCGACTTCATCATGGAGAATGGATCCAGTAATTGGAACCCACCAGAGAGAAGTCCCCGTCCTCTGTATTCCCGGGATGCCACACAGGAAGGTCACACCATCCCTCACCATCATCAGGTAGTTTGAGCAACTAGAACAGAATTCTAAACTATGAGAGGACATTCTTCTATGTAATCTCTTGTTTTATTTTACACATGTATATTCCATCATCTTTGGGGTTTAGGATGAGGAACTGGAAGACATCAAAGCTGAGATTAAAGAGGAAAAAGAAGAGATGTTGATGAGTGGAGCTCCGCAGTCTATGGGAGGGGATGGCGCTCTATATTTCCGGGATTCCACACAGGAAGATCACACCATCCCTCACCATTACAAGGTTGGTTTAACAGAACATCTGGGACATGGACTTGTGAGACGATGTGAAGATCTTTTTTGTGACAAGACCCCTCTTAGGTGCTTCTGTCAGTATACAGCTTCCTCCAGTCTGGACATAGGAACCAGATATCATAATTGAGCATACAAGACCAGCCCACAATAGCTTGTATAAAAACTGGAACTGTTTATTGAAAACTCACACAGAATTTATATACTACACACCAGGTGAACACATTATTGTATGCAAAGGCAACTGTATACAGAAATATAATTAACATAACTAAGGAACAACCAACATATATTATATGCTAATGCACCTCTAGCAACTAATAGCTGTCAGTGATATAATTAACATGAGCTAATTAACTAGTCACTGAAACCAGCCTAGGTGGAGGGGACAATACTAACAGACAGACAGAATTAACCATGGAATCCACATCTAAGCAATGCTTTGATTAATCAGGGAACGCAGACTGTATGGCAACTGTCTACAACAGGCTATGAGGCAAAGCTCATACAATGTCCCAGTAGTCTGATACAGTGGGATTAATATTTCTTAGGGGGTATTGTTGATAAATATTCCTGTCCCAAGTGAAGAACCTCTCCAACTTCCAACACAAACCACACATATAAGACCCAGGATAACAAATTGCTGAGTCTGGTGTGGTTGTACAGTGAGTCTGGTTAGGGCAGACCAGACTGGGCTTCTCGGTCACCCTGTGCCCCTAATAGACAGATAGATAGGGTGACTTACACATAAGACGGGCCTGGTGAGCTGAACAAGGAGTTTCCTGACCTCTCTAAGGTAAGCTGGGTTCCACAGGCCCCCCCCACCCAAAGTGACTCCCGTCACATTTTCTGTATGTGTTGTCACAAAAATGTTTTATGTTTCTATCCTTCTCTTGGTTTAGGGTGAAGATCTGATAGATATAAAAGTTGAGGTTAAAGAAGAAGAAGAGACGTATGTGAGGGATGATCAGAAGCCTAAGGAAGAGGATAGAATCACAGGGACATTTATAGAGGAGGACACTCCTACAGAGATCAGCACAGGTGAGTCATTAATAGTAAATACATTCACTATATAATTTATATTGCACTTTAGGTAGTCCTAACGCTTTCACTATATACTCTATGTTGTACATTACATATTCCTGACCCCTGCACTATATACTCTATGTTATACATTACATACTCCTGACCCCTGCACTATATACTCTATGTTGTACATTACATATTCCTGACCCCTGCACTATATACTCTATGTTAAACATTACATAATCCTGACCCCTGCACTATATACTCTATGTTAAACATTACATATTCCTGACCCCTGCACTATATACTCTATGTTGTACATTACATATTCCTGACCCCTGCACTATATACTCTATGTTATACATTACATACTCCTGACCCCTGCACTATATACTCTATGTTGTACATTACATATTCCTGACCCCTGCACTATATACTCTATGTTGTACATTACATACTCCTGACCCCTGCACTATATACTCTATGCTGTACAATACATACTTCTGACCCCTGCACTATATACTCTATGTTGTACATAACATACTCCTGACCCCTGCACTATATACTCTATGTTGTACATTACATACTCCTGACCCCTGAACTATATACTCTATGCTGTACAATACATACTCCTTACCCCTGCACTATATACTCTGTGTTGTACATTACATAATTCTAATACTTTATAGTCCTAACTGTTGTGTATTATACAATATGTTGTACATTACACAGTCCTGACTTCTACTCTCTCCCCTCTACACACTGCTATATATACACATAATATGTATTCTCTTTTGTTACACCCATTTCCTACCAGCTGGACATTGTATATCGGATGATTTGATTGGAGCACAGACTTTTACATGTTGAAAATAATGTGATAACATCCTCCAACTTTGTAACCTTAAACAGGAAGTGATAATGAGGGAGGAGTCAATAACCCAATGATGGTGGTCTTCAGGATCAGTCCAGTCTTCATCTTGGTTGGTCTCCCCCCATCCTCACTCTCTGACCTCTGGTGGAGCTCAGCCCCGCTGTTATTCATGACTAAAGGCCCGTACACACGTACCGATCGTCGGCATACAAACGTCGGTGGACGAAAGATCTGCCGATTGTACGCTTGTTAGTATGGTGCCTCCGACAGCTGTCTGCGCACATTCTGCGGACAAGAGTCTTTCTTGCAAACATAAAAATTTTTGTATGCCGACACCAGAACGGACGATTGTTCGCCAGTCAGTACAGAATTCTGCCGACAGACCGCAGATTTGCAAGACTGGGCATGCTCAGAAAAGAAAAAACACAGGGAAAGTTAACCATCACATGACATCACTTCTGCAGTCGGCTGTAGTCGGCGGACAAAATTCTTGGGCAGTCTTTGCACTTTTCAACAGACATCGACATCCCGGGGAGAAAAGACGAACGTTTGTATGACGACGATCGGTACGTGTGTACGGGGCTTCAATCATGGACTAATTAACGAAGTGCAGTCCTGCTTGGGTTGGGAAGATGGCAATGAGTGATAGAGGGGGAGGGGACACTCGTCCTATAATCCCCTCATTACTGTCACTCCTATAAAAGACAGTTCTCGTTTGTTAATAACCCAAAAATCAATCTGCGCAGTCACCCAAATAACCAAACTGGGTTGCAGGGAACCAATCTTCTCATGTCTAGTAATAACCTTTTTATTTCTATTTCAGTACATGGACGGGAGATGAGGAAAACCTCAGAGGATTGTCTCACTTTGTCTCCAGACTGTAAAGTAGAAGATGAGGACATCACACAGTATAGTCCAGGAGAAAACCCGGCTACCTCAAATGTCCATCCGGCACCACACAGTGTAGATGGACCATCGTATTCCTCTTATCCTGAGGATCCTCAGACTGTGAGGGACGGTGCCCGACCATCGTATTCCTCTTATCCTGAGGAACCTCAGACTGTGAGGGACAGTGCCGGACCATTGTATTCCTCTTATCCTGAGGATCCTCAGACTGTGAGGGACGGTGCCGGACCATCGTATTCCTCTTATCCTGAGGATCCTCAGACTGTGAGGGACGGTGCCGGACCATCGTATTCCTCTTATCCTGAGGAACTTCAGACTGTGAGGGACGGTCCCGGACCATCGTATTCCTCTTATCCTGAGGAACCTCAGACTGTGAGCGACAGTGCCGGACCATCGTTTTCCTCTTATCCTGAGGAACCTCAGACTGTGAGGGACGGTGCCGTTCTTCCAACAGATAAGAGGTTTTCCTGTACTGAGTGCGGAAAGTGTTTCCGGTTGAAATCCCGTCTTAATGTGCATAAAAGAACCCACACGGGTGAGAAACTACATTCCTGCCTTGAGTGCGGGAAATGTTTTTCAAGCAAGTATACACTTTCAATGCATCAGAGATTTCACAAAAATGAGAAGTTGTATTCCTGTTCTGAGTGTCGGAAAAGTTTTGTACAAAAATCATATCTTGTTATACATCAAATGTCTCACACTGGGGAAAAGCCGTATTCCTGTCCTGAGTGCGGGAAATGTTTTGCACATAAATCAACTCTTGTCACACATCAAAGGTCTCACATGGGGGAAAAGCTGTATTGCTGTCCTGAGTGTGGGAAATGTTTTGGACAAAAATCAAATATGGTCACACATCAAAGGTCTCACACGCAGGAGAAGCCGTATTCCTGCCCTGAGTGCGGGAAATGTTTTACCAGAAAGTCATATCTTTCCATACATCAACGGTCTCACACGGGGGAAAAGCCGTATTCCTGTCCTGAGTGTGGGAAATGCTTTGAACAAAAATCAAATCTTGTCACACATCAAAGGTCGCACACGCAGGAGAAGCCATATTCCTGTCCTGAGTGCGGGAAATGTTTTTTATATAAATCACGTCTTGTCATGCATCAAAGGTCCCACACGGGAGAGAAGCCGCATTCTTGTCCTGAGTGCGGGAAATGTTTTTTATTTAAATCACGTCTCGTCACACATCTAAATTCTCACACGGGTAAGAAGCCCTTTTGCTGTTCAGAGTGCGGGAAATGTTTTTTAGAGAAGTCCACTCTTAATTATCATCAGAGACTTCACACGGGTGAGAAGCTACATTCCTGTTCTGAGTGCGGGAAATGTTTTGTAAAAAAATTAGAACTTGTTGCACATCAGAGATCTCACACGGGGGAGAAGCCGTATTCCTGTCCTGAGTGCGGGAAATGTTTTTCAGCAAAGTCCTCTCTTTATAATCATCAGAGAAGGCACACAGGTGAGAAGCCGTATTCCTGCCCTGAGTGTGGGAAATGTTTTTCACAGAAGTGCCATCTTGACAAACATCAAAGAAGGCACACAGGTGAGAAGCCATATTTCTGTCCTGAGTGCGGAAAATGTTTTTCACAGAGTTCCAATCTTTACCAACATCAGAGATCTCACACGGGGGAGAAGCCGTATTCCTGTGCTGAGTGAGGGAATTGTTCCTCACTTAAGTCCTGTCTTCCTGTACATCAGGGGTTCCACACAATCCTCGAGGTGTATTAGTGCCTTGAGTGCGGGAAATGTCTTCTATATGAATGTTGGTGGACATGTGGGGAAGAAGCACACCCTGATATACACCTCAGATATACTCCATGGCTGATCTTCATAATGTAAGAAACACTTCATAAGGAGATCAGAGAGCACCAAAGACATGGATGAAGTGTTGTCTCGTGTTGGCCATTGATAGCTGGAGAAAAATAAAAATGGAGTCCTTACCTTTCATTGGCTGAGTACATTTTGGGGTGGAAACCTTCGCAGACAATCAGAAGTCTGTTTTTCAAAAATTTGTTGAATAATTAAAACAATTATATTAGATTATATTTAAAGGGACAGTGTAAGACTTTGTGTTGGTTATTGGTTTTGGTGGTATTTTGGTTCGGTAGCAGTGAGTGCCGCCGTCACATATTGGTATTTATTACTTTATAGGTTTGGCAGTAAGCGCATTTTCTTCCCATTGTTCTAACAAGTGATTTTCCTGACCAATTGGATTTCTGCCTTCATTATTTCCTTTTATTATGTCTGCAATCTTGATAAAAGTGAAATTATAATAAAAAATGTATAAAAAATAATTGTGTGTGTCGGAGCAATGATGACAATCTTCTATTTCCAAACATTGTTCATGGGGGACGCTTTAAAAGCCTTTACAGGTCATCAGATTAGAGTTATATTTATGACTAAGCGAATGTAATTTCGTGAAACGCGTCAACAACTGTGTTTTCATCCCCTGTCTCTGACTGTATCATGGATTGCTTTTATCGTTTGGATATTCAATAAACGGTTTTATACTTCATACTTTCAGACGGGAGTGCGGTTGCTTTTCTCTACACAAAATATAGCTGTGTGGACTGCGGATTTCACTTGCACCCCGTTCTGACTGTTGGGACATTTTTTCACCTGAGCGGTTCTCCCTTCCCCCCCCCCCCCCTTTCTGTGCATCAGATTAGAGTTACCTGGGAATAATGGTACAGAGTGCAGTGGTCAGGAGTATGTCATATACAGCCCAGGGTACAGAGTGCAGTGGTCAGGAGTATATCATATACAGCCCAAGGTACAGAGTGCAGTGGACAGGAGTATATCATATACAGCCCAGGGTACAGACTGCAGTGGTCAGAAGTATATCATATACAGCCCAGGGTACAGAGTGCAGTGGTCAGGAGTATATCATATACAGCCCAGGGTAGAGTGCAATGTTCATGAGTATATCATATAGAGCCCAGGGTACAGAGTGCAGTGGTCAGGAGTATGTCATATACAGCCCAGGGTACAGAGTGCAGTGGTCAGGAGTATATCATATACAGCCCAAGGTACAGAGTGCAGTGGACAGGAGTATATCATATACAGCCCAGGGTACAGACTGCAGTGGTCAGAAGTATATCATATACAGCCCAGGGTACAGAGTGCAGTGGTCAGGAGTATATCATATACAGCCCAGGGTAGAGTGCAATGTTCATGAGTATATCATATAGAGCCCAGGGTACAGAGTGCAGTGGTCAGGAGTATGTCATATACAGCCCAGGGTACAGAGTGCAGTGGTCAGGAGTATATCATATACAGCCCAAGGTACAGAGTGCAGTGGACAGGAGTATATCATATACAGCCCAGGGTACAGACTGCAGTGGTCAGAAGTATATCATATACAGCCCAGGGTACAGAGTGCAGTGGTCAGGAGTATATCATATACAGCCCAGGGTAGAGTGCAATGTTCATGAGTATATCATATAGAGCCCAGGGTACAGAGTGCAGTGGTCAGGAGTATGTCATATACAGCCCAGGGTACAGAGTGCAGTGGTCAGGAGTATATCATATACAGCCTAAGGTACAAAGTGCAGTGGACAGGAGTATATCATATACAGCCCAGGGTACAGACTGCAGTGGTCAGAAGTGTATCATATACAGCCCAGGGTACAGAGTGCAGTGGTCAGGAGTATATCATATACAGCCCAGAGTAGAGTGCAATGTTCATGAGTATATCATATAGAGCCCAGGGTACAGAGTGCAGTGGTCAGGAGTATATCATATAGAGCCCAGGGTACAGAGTGCAGTGGTCAGGAGTATATCATTTACACTCCAGGGTACAGAGTGCAGTGGTCAGGAGTATATCATATACAGCCCAGGGTACAGAGTGCAGTGGTCATGAGTATATAATATACAGCCCAGGGTACAGAGCGCAGTGGTCAGGAGTATATCATATACAGCCCAGGGTACAGAGTGCAGGAGTATACAAAATAATATACAAAAAATGGGCAGTTTTGGGACTTTAGATGAGACACCGGCGAGCACTGCTCAGCGTCTCCACCCCTGTATATAACAAAATTGAAAAGCAAGGGGGATAAAAGAAGGTGTGTGAAAACCAGCCGGTCCTTAGTTTGATATACTTACCCAGCAGTCTGCTAACAAACCAAATAAACCTGTCTAACAAAATAGGTTAAAAACAGGGGTTTAGTTATAAACATTTGCAAATGCATGTATAAGCTGCAAGGCCAACAACAAGGCACCCTGTGTATCTTGCAGTCCTAACACTTCCTAACACTCCTCAACCTGAGTGTCTCCACAATGGAAGCACATGAATGCTGATGGATGGATGGGAAACAGGTGAGCTTGGAGATGGCCCAATCCTCCCCGAACCTGCTCCCAACCAGGACTGGTAATGAAAAACTAATTGCTATCCAGAGTGCAGGAGTATGTCACACTGACCCCTATATTATGAAGGGGGGTGACACTTATCCCTGTATTATGGTGGGTGACAGTGACCCCTATATTATGAACGGGTTGAAACTGACCTCTGTATTATGAAGGGAGGGGTGACAACGACCCCTATATTATGGAGGAGAGGTGACACTAATCCCTATTATGAAGTGAGCAGGGGGGGTTTGACACTGACCCCTGTATTATGTATTATTGGAAATGTTATTTACTCACAGATTTTACGCATTGTGTATACTAAAAAAAAAAAAAAAAAAAAAAAAAAAACTTGCCATGTGCCGCTATGTAGAAACTGTTCGTTTCTCAAATAACTCCTAGTGACATTTGGAGGAACCCTGGCTGAGAAAGGCTGGACTAGGCAGTAATATATCTGTATCGCCCTTGGTGGGAGTGGAGATGACCCCATCTATAAGGAGATACAGTACATGGGTGTCACAGTGGTGTAGTGGTTAGCACTTTTGCCTAGCAGTAAAAGGGTCACTGGTTCGAATCCCAATCATGACACTACCTGCCCGGAGTTTACCTGTTCTCCCTGTGCCTGCGTGGGTTTCCTCCGGGAACTCCCGTTTCCTCCCACACTCCATAGACAAGCTTGTAGATTAATTGGATCCTGTATGAATTGGCCTTACTATGTGTGTGTAGATTTAGGGACCTAAAGGCCCGTACACACGTACCGATCGTCAGCATACAAACGTCGGCGGACGAAAGATCTGCCGATTGTACGCTTCTTAGTATGGCGCCTCCGACAGCCGTCAGCGCACATTCTGCGGACAAGAATCTGTCTTGCAAGCATTAAAATTTTTGTATGCCGACACCAGAACGGCAGATTGTTCGCCAGTCAGTACAGAAATCAGCCGACAGACCGCAGATTTGCAAGACTGGGCATGCTCAGAAAAGAAAAAACACTGGGAAAGTTAACCATTACATGACATCACTTCTGCAGTCGGCTGTAGTCGGCGGACAAAATTCTTGGGCAGTCTTTGCACTTTTCAATAGACACCGACATCCCGGGGAGAAAAGACGAACGTTTGTATGCCGACGATCGGTACGTGTGTACGGGGCTTTAGATTGTAAGCTCCTTGAGGGCAGAGACTGATGTGAATGTACAATATATATATGCAAAGCGCTGCATAAATTGGCAGTGCTGTATAAGTACCTGAAATACACAAAATACACACACAGCACAAGGACGTGTTCACACTACAAGATGTTTTTCAGGGCTGCAGTTCCTCTGAGCTCCACAAGGCGGTGATCCCACTACTACCCAGACAGGAAGTCTCTATGGAAGACAGGAAGTGATGTCAAGTAAAAACAGAAGGTTCCATGTGGCACAAAGAATAAAGACAGCAGAGAAGGTAAAACAATCTAACTTTCTATTTACACCCAGAAATCCCCGTCATGTCCGTCCTCTTCCTCCATAGTCACTGTGATATCTTTTATCTCCAGTAGATGATGATACACACATATATAGTGTGTAAACGTAGATTAACCCCTTGATGGTCAGAACATTCCCCACTTACGAGGCCGGAACATTGTCTTAATTTTGAACTTAAATTCTAGTAACATGTTTCTGAGAGGGGGTAATAGGGCTAAAGACTCCAGGGTCTCTGAGATGATGGTGATTCTAAAGGACTCCGAGGGGTTAGTCAGGCTTCAGGGCTCTGAGGGAAGAGGAGGCTGTAGGGCTCGGGGGTTCTAAGGTAGTTAGGGGGGACTCTTGGTTTATAATCGTTCTCCAAACTGTACTTTTCAGACCTCCTTACAAAACTCCTGCCAGGAAATAAAGGCAGCCTTCACCTTCTTCCCATGTTACTGGCCAAGTAATATGTTCCAGGACACCAAGTGGACTGAAGAAAGGAAGTCCTTCACCCTGGGTACACGTTGTTAAAGGAACTGTTTGCGCAGAATCATTTAGCAGGCCCATGTTGTGGGTCTGAGGGAGCCGTCCAATACCTTCCCATGACATAGACTGTGTCAGAGCCTGGTACTGGAATTCAGAACACCAGGAACCCACCGCCCCTCTGTACAAGGTCCTGGGTATTACACTATACTTGGTAACTAAGAGAACATACCCCTCCCCCACTGCTGTCCTCCTCCTACCCACACTGGGCTGCCATTGAAGGGATGAGAACAACCCCCCCCCAAGCCAGAGGTGTAACTAGAACCTTAAGTGCGCAGGTGCAAGAAACAATGAAGGGCCATCAATGCTGCCTATCATTGCTCACCAATGCCGCCTATCAGTGCTTATCAATTCCGTGCTTCAGTTGCACCTATCAATGCCGCCTATTAGTGCTCATGAATGCCGCCTATTAGTGCTCATCAATTCCGCCCTTCAGTTACACCTATCACTGCTCATCAATGCCAACTATTAGTGCTCATTAATGCCGTCTATCAGTGCAGCCTATCAGTGCTCATGAATGCCACCTATCAGTGCTCATCAATTCCGCCTATCAGTTCCACCTATTAGTGCTCATCAATGCCGCCTATCAGTGCTCATCAATTCTGCCTATCAGTTCCACCTATCAGTGCTCATCAATGCCACCTATGAGTGCTCATAAATGCTGCCTATCAGTGCCTCCTCAGCAGGACCCTGGGCTGTATGAAAGAGACACTGTGGCCAGCAACCTTTCTGGGACCCTCCTGACAGAGGTGGAATGCCAGAGCCCAATTGCGAGTGCAACCTTTGCGACCCTGATAGTTCCGCCACTGCCTCCAGCCCTCTACTTCACCAACAGCATCCTCCTGCTCTCCAATCCCATCCCTTCTCTTACTGCAGAGAGTGACATCACTATAATCAGTCAGTAGGCCGCCGGAGATTGGAGCCTTGCAGTCAGAGTTCTGTCCACTTATCTAGATTAGCCCAGAACTCCGCCCAAAAGTCAGCAAGTTCCCCTTCCTGGACATCATGATGACCCTTTATTGACCTCATAGCACTGCCTCAGAGCAAATCAAGAAGACTGAAGAAGGATCATATTTATTATTCCTTGTCTGCAGATCTAAGACTATTTAAAAGAAGTTCTTAAACATACAGCAACCCTCCAATTACCACCCCCCCCCCCCCCCCATCCTATTTTTGTTTGACAAATACCATCCAAATAATTCTTACTTTCATTTCCCAAAGTTATCCGTCTACAAGGAGACCCGTTTAGATCGAATTACGCCACCAAGGAGCATGGAGGAGGACCAGAGTCACGTAACTGAGAAGATCCTAAACCTCACCCTGGAGATCTTTTACCAGTTGACCGGAGAGGTGAGGAGGATTCTGGGAGGTCACATGACATCACTCTTATCTCTATTAATAAAACACAGACCTGACCGGAGAGGTGAGGAGGATTCTGGGAGGTCACATGACATCACTCTTATCTCTATTAATAAAACACAGACCTGACCGGAGAGATGAGGAGGATTCTGGGAGGTCACATGACATCACTCTTATCTTTATTAATAAAACACAGACCTGACCGGAGAGGTGAGGAGGATTCTGGGAGGTCACATGACATCACTCTTATCTCTATTAATAAAACACAGACCTGACCGGAGAGGTGAGGAGGATTCTGGGAGGTCACATGACATCACTCTTATCTTTATTAATAAAACACAGACCTGACCGGAGAGGTGAGGAGGATTCTGGGAGGTCACATGACATCACTCTTATCGCAATTATTAAAACACAGGCCATGACTTTGAGAGGTGAGGAGGATTCTGGGATTCTAACATGATAGTGCTATTGGTTTCTCAATACAGAGTTTTCCTCTTCTGAAGTCAGGTGATCATATGACCATCACAGTGCCTCCACGTGACTCCCTAAAACCTGAGAGACACAACATGCAGAAGATTCTAGAAGTCACCAAGAAGATGATGGAGCTGCTGACACGAGAGGTGAGTGGTGCGGGGAATTCTGGGACATTATCCAGTAACAGACAAGGGATGTGTCTGGATGGCAACATGATCATGAAGAATGGATCCAGTAATGGCAACCCACCACAGAGATGTCCGCGTCCTCTGTATTCTCGGGATTCCACACAGGAAGGTCACACCATCCCTCACCATCATCAGGTAGGTGGGACTGAGCAACTACAGCAGAATTCTAAACTATGAGAGGACATTCCTCTATGTAATCTTTTGTTCCTTCTTACACATATATTCTATCTTCTTTGGGGTTTAGGATGAAGAACTAAAAGTCATCAAAGCTGTGATTAAAGAGGAAGAAGAAGAGATGTCGATGAGTGGAGCTCAGCGGTCTATGGGAGGGGGAGGTCCTCTGTATTCCCGGGATTCCACACAGGAAGATCACACCATCCCTCACCATTACAAGGTTGGTTGAACGGAACATCTGGGACATGGGCTTGTTAGACGATGCGTGACTCTTTTTTATATGTGATGTCACAATATTACATTTTACGTTTCTATCATTCTCTTGGTTTAGAGTGAAGATCTGATAGATATAAAAGTTGAGGTTAAATCAGAAGAAGACGAAGAAGAGACGTATGTGAGGGATGATCAGCAGTCTATGGAGGAGGATGGAATAACTGTGACATTTATAGTGGAGGACACTCCTACAGAGATCAGCACAGGTGGGTAATAATAGTAATGCATTCACTATATAATTTAAATTGCACTTTGCGTAGTCCTACGCCTTCACTTTACAGTATACTCTATGTTGTACATTACATACTCCTGACCCCTGCACTATATACTCTATGTTGTACATTACATACTCCTGACTCCTGCACTATATACTCTAGGTTGTACATTACATTCTCCTGACCCCTGCACTATATACTCTATGTTGTACATTACATACTCCTGACTCCTGCACTATATACTCTATGTTGTACATTACATACTCCTGCACTATATACGCTATGTTGTACATTACATTCTCCTGACCCCTGCACTATATACTCTATGTTGTACATTACATACTCCTGCACTTTATACTCTGTTGTACATTACATACTCCTGACTCCTGCACTATATACTCTATGTTGTACATTACATACTCCTGACTCCTGCACTATATACTCTAGGTTGTACATTACATTCTCCTGACCCCTGCACTATATACTCTATGTTGTACATTACATACACCTGCACTATATACGCTATGTTGTACATTACATTCTCCTGACCCCTGCACTATATACTCTATGTTGTACATTACATACTCCTGCACTTTATACTCTGTTGTACATTACATACTCCTGACCCCTGCACTATATACTATATGTTGTATATTACATAATTCTGATACTATATAGTCCTATCTGTTGTATCTTATACAATATGTTGTACATTACATAGTCCTAACTTTTACTCTCTACCCACTACTATATATAAACATAATATGGATTCTCTTTTGTTGCATCCATTTTCTACCAGCTGACATTTTATATCTGATGATTTGATTGGAGGACAGACTTTTACATGTTGATAATAATGTGATAACATCCTGAAACTTTGGAACCTTAAACAGAAAGTGATAATGAGGGAGGAGTCAATAACCCAATGATGGTGGTCTTCAGGATCAGTCCATCTTGGTTGTTCTCCCCCCATCCTCACTCTCTGACCTCTGGTGGAGCTCAGCCCCGCTGTTATTCTTGACAAAATCATGGACTAAATAAGGAAGTGCAGTCCTGCTTGTGTTGGGAAGATGGCAATGAGTGATAGAGAGGGAGGGAACACTCGTCCTATAATCCACTCATCACTGTCACTCCTATAAAAGACAGTTCTCGTTGGTTTATAACCCAGAGCATCAATCTGCGCAGTCACCAAAATAACAAAACTGGGTTGCAGGCTAACACTAAATAGGTGATTCCACCCCAACTACCAAATGATACAATCTGATTAAGTCACTGTAGCGCTACAAAAAAATATAGGAAAGAAATGAACTGGTAGGAGATCAGAGGACACATTTACTAGTTACCTTGAGAGGGGAATTGTAAGATCCTCAGAGACAAAGCTGCCTGATGTGGGCGGGGTCCTGATTTAGGGCAACCAATGTGCTTATGTCTAGTATCTTTTTTTTTCTGTTTTAGTACATCAACGGGAGAAGAGGAAAACCTCAGAGGATTGTCTCACTTTATCTCCAGACTGTAAAGTAGAAGATGAGGACATCACACAGTATAGTCCAGGAGAAAACCCGGCTACCTCAAATGTCCATCCGGCACCACACAGTGTAGATGGACCATCGTATTCCTCTTATCCTAAGGAACCTCAGGCTGTGAAGGATGGTGCCACCCTTCCAAAACATAAGAGGTTTTCCTGTTCTGAGTGCGGGAAGTGTTACCATTTTAAATCCCATCTTATTGCGCATAAAAGATCTCACACAGGTGAGAAGCCGTATTCCTGTACTGAGTGCGGGAAATGTTTTCCAGCTAAGTCCAGTCTTGACAGACATCAGAAATTTCACATGGGGGAGAAGCCATTTTTCTGTCCTGAGTGCGGTAAATGCTTTGGACAAAAATCAACTCTTGTCAAACATCAAAGGACTCACATGGTGGAAAAAGCGTATTCCTGTCCTGAGTGTGATAAATGTTTTACACATAACTCAGCTCTTGTCGCTCATAGAAAATCTCACACCGGGGAAGAGCCATATTCCTGCCCTGAGTGCGGGAAATGTTTTTTATATAAATCACGTCTTGTCACACATCGCAGGTCTCACACGGGGGAGAAGCCTTTTTGCTGTTCAGAGTGCGGAAAATGTTTTTTAGAGAAGTCCACTCTTAGTTACCATCAGAGATTGCATTCGGGTGAGAAACCTTATTCCTGTCCTGAGTGTGGGAAATGTTTTGTAAAAAAATCAGAACTTGTTGCACATCAGAGATCTCACACGGGGGAGAAGCCGTATTCCTGTCCTGAGTGCGGTAAATGTTTTTCAGACAAGTCCTCTCTTTATAGACATCAGAGAGGTCACACAGGAGAGAAGCCGTATTCCTGTTCTGTTTGTGGGAAATGTTTTGTAGTAAAATCGCATCTTGTCACACATCAAAGGTCACACACGGGGGAGAAGCCATATTCCTGTCCTGAGTGCGGGAAATGCTTTTCGGACAAGTCCTCTCTTTATAGACATCAGAGACTGCACACAGGAGAGAAGCCGTATTCTTGTTCTGATTGTGGGAAATGTTTTGTAGTAAAATCACATTTGGTCACACATCAAAGGTCACACACGGGGGAGAAGCCATATTCCTGTCCTGAGTGCAGCAAAAGTTTTTCAGACAAGTCCTCTTTTTGCAGACATCAGAAATCGCATACAGATGAGAAGCCAGCATTGCTGACACCCTGATATACACCTCAGATATACTCCATGGCTGATCTCCATCATGTAAGAAACACTTCATAAGGAGATCAGAGGTCACCAAAGACATGGATGAAGTGTTGTACCATGTTGGCCATTGATAGCAGGAGAAAAATAAAAATGGAGTCCTTACCTTTCATTGGCTGAGTACATTATGTGGTGTGAACTTTCGCAAACACTTAGAGGTCAATTTTTAAACATTTTAGTTGAGTGAGTCTGACGCATTCTTCCAGCCATGATGTTATTTCATACAATGATTTTCTATTATTATCAGCTCCATCTAGTGGCTATAATAAGGTATTGCGGTATTAATTCCACATTCTGGCCAGTAGATGGAGCTGATTATCATAGGAAATCACCGTGTTACTTTAACCACTTTAAGACTGGAAGGATTTGCCCCCTTAATGACCAGGTCCTATTTTGCGATTCGGCACTGCGTTACTTTAACGGACAATTGCTTGGTCGTGCGACGCTGTACCCAAAAAAAATTGACGTCCTTTTTTTCCCACAAATAGAGTTTTCTTTTGGTGGTATTTGATCACCTGTGCAATTTTTAATTTTTGCGCTATAAACAAAAAAAGAGCCACAATTTTGAAAAAAAAAATAATATATATATATATATATATATATATATATATTTTTCACATTCTGCTATATAACATTCCCAAAAAAAAAAATGTAAAAATCAAAATTTTTTAACATTTTAGGCCAATTTGTTTTCTGCTACATATTTTTGGTAAAAAAAAATTTGCAATAAGCGTATTTTGATTGGTTTGCGCAAAAGTTATCGCATCTACATACTAGGGGAAAGAGTTATGTAATTTGTATTGTTTTTTACTAGTAATGGCGGCGATCTGCGATTTTTTTGCAGGACTGCGACATTGCGGCGGACAGATCGGACCCCTAACTGACATTTTTGACACTTTTGGGGGGACCAGTGACATTACTACAGCAATCAGTGCTAAAAATATGCACTGTTACTGTAATAATGTCACTGGCAGGGAAGGGGTTAACCCTGTGGGTGATCAAAGGGTTAACTTTGTAAGCCTCATGCTTACTAATATGTGGGGGGGGGTTCTGTGACACAGACAGAGATCGCAGGTTCAGCTATGCTGAATCCTGTGATCTCCTCCTGTCTGTCACTGAGAAGATCCGCCTGCTTTGTTTACATAAGCAGGGGGGGTCTTCTCACACTTTCCCCCGACGATCGCCGCCTCTCCTCCTCCGGCCCGACTCCCGCTGTGTCTAAACACAGCGGCAGCGAGACTCCGGCGCCGCCGAAATCACTAGGAGTCCAGCGACGTAGGACCCAGGGGAGCCGAACTGCCGCAGTAAGATTACTGTGAGCAGTCGGCAAGTGGTTAAATATGGTAGAATTTGTTATGGCTGGGTAAATGCTTGTCACACTTGTCCAATGAATTTTCTGTAACTAGAACCCGTTTGTCAGGCATGGTTTTATACTCGCTGATCATACTCATAGACTTATGAATACATTAGACATTGGGTGAATTGCTGTGCAAATTTTTCATGAATAGAACCCTAAGAGCCGGTCCACACTAGCACGACTTTTCAGCCTGACAAGTCGCGCTCCCTCGCGGTCCATTGAGCGCTACAGGACCCGTTCTATTAGGAGCGACACAAGTCGCTCCGACTTAGAAAAAGGGTCCTGTACTACTTCGGGGCAACCTCGGAGCGACTTGCATAGACTTCCATTATGTGAAGTCCCTGCAAGTCGCTCCGAAGTCGTGGTGCATGGTAATGCACAAGTCGCCCCCGAAGTAGTAAGGAGTCGTGTCGCCTTAGTGTGAACCGACTCTTAATATCAGGAGAAATGTATTTACAAACAAAAAAGTATGTAGCCGTTAAATTAATAGACCTCCTAGCAATGTTATTACCAGGCTACAGCTAGGGGGGGCTCTAACGTTTACAGTGTGACCACAGGAGAGGGATTCAATCGAGCTCACATTAACCCTTTCACTGCCAGAGCTGTTTTTGCATCGGGCACACGTGCGAAAATGCACATTTTTGGCCAAATGACTGTGAGATCAAGCTTACTTGCAAGGCTCTAGACTGGCCCCCCTTTGTGGATGGTAAGGTTCTCAGGAGATTCTCTACAGGATTAGTGACTCAGGTGGTCTCAGCGATTACGCTGTGATTTTCTGCTCCAGATTGTGATATAAGCGATACGGCTCAGCGGAACTGTATGTGCGCTCCGGTTCCCCGAGCAGCTTTGACAGTAGTATTCACTGCGGGACTTCAGTATACACAAACAACTGATTGCGGGGTCTAGTATGGCCCGGCAAGTGCAGCTGTCCTTCTCCGTCTTCCGGTACCGGCCGACACTGATACCCAGGCAGAAATACAGTCTTTGGCCGCCCGTTCAATCCTCCTGCTCGCTCCAGCAGAATTGTCCAACACTCTGAAGTCTCTCTCTCTCCCCACTGCCCTGGGCTTTTTTATTTATCTGACCCCTCCTGCTTTCGGGTGTGCTGGATCTTGTAGTCTCATGCGGTAGAATAATAATGGTATGCCTGCTGACTTAACTACATCTCCCACAATTCAGTGCTTTGGCTAAAAGTGAGTCAGAATGGCAGAGCTCCATCTTGCGGTAGAAGAAAGGACCTTCTTCCATAACTATTAACCATCACAGTGCAGGATGAAACTTGTGGTAAGGAACATGTCATATACAGCCCAGGGTACAGAGTGCGTGTGGTCAGGAACATGTCATATACAGCCCAGGGTACAGAGTGCGTGTGGTCAGGAACATGTCATATACAGCCCAGGGTACAGAGTGCAGTTATCAGAAGTTTACCATATACAATATACCATAGCCTCCACCAAACACTTGACCTTAGCCAAAAGGCAGAGAAGTGATGCATACTGCACCTTACTTCATTCAGTGATGTCTGTCTAGAAAGAATGGATATGGCAGCTGGGATTCTTTTTGAGCTCCACAGCAGCTTGGGGTTGAGAACCGATTAGCGGCATCTTCTCACAGGGGAGATGTGTATAAGCAATCGGGGTGCTGATCATCATTGCCCTGATCACAATGCAGCCCCAAAAGCTCCCATCAATGACACCAGTCTGTGCCCATCAGTGAGGCCAGTCAGTGCTGCCTTTCAGTGCCTGCCCATCAGTGTACATAAGTGCCGCCCATCCATGCTGCCTATCAGTGTCCATCAGTGCTGCCTATCAGTGCCCATTAGTGCCACCGATCAGTGCCCATTAGTGGCACTTATCAGTGATGCATAATATCATTATACAGGATTTATACAGCGCCAACAGTTTACGCAGTGCTTTACAACTTGAGGGTTGACGGTACAATTGCAATAGAGTTTAATACAGTAGGAATCTGAGGACCCTGCTTCTTAGAGCTTACAGTCTAAGAGGGAGGGTCAAGAGATACAAGAGTTAGTAACTGTGGGGGATGGGCTGTTGGAGAAAATAAATGTACAGTTGTTAGGTGGGGGGGCCAGATAGGCTTCTCTGAAGAGATGAGTTTTTAGGGATCGTCTGAAAGTAGACAAAGTAGGAGATAGCAGGACAGATTGAGGTAGAGCACTCCAGAGGATGGGAGGGGCTAGGAAGAAGTCCTGGAGGCAAGCATGGGATGAGGTGACAAGGGAGCTAGAGAGCAGTAGGTCTTGGGAGGAGCGAAGAAGATGATTTGGTTGGTATTTTGAGACCAGGTTAGTGATGAAGCTGGGCCCAGGTTGTGGATGGCTTTGTAAGTTATGATTAGTATCCTGAATTTAATTTGTTGGTTGAGTGGCAGCCAATGGAGGGATTGGCAGAGAGGGGTAGCAGACGCCGAGTGGTTTGTAAAGTGGATGAGCCTGGTAGAAGCATTCATGATGGACTGAAGAGGGGAAAGCCTATTTGTAGATAAGCCAATGAGGTGGGAGTTGTAGTAGTCGAGACGAGGGATGAGCAGAGTGGATTAGAAGCTTTGTGGTGACCTTGGTTAGGAAGGGGCGTATCAGTGCCTCCTCATCAGTGCAATCTATCAGTGCAATCTATCAGTGCAGCCTCTTCAGCACACATCAGTGAAGTTGAAGTTTATTTACCAAATTTTCTGACAGAAACTAAGAAAAACTTTTTTTTTTTTGGTCTTTTTACGTTTTTTAGCAAAAAGTAAACCCATTGGTGATTAAAGCGGAGTTCCGGGCACAGAAATGATTTTTTACTGAACATACCCCCGGGACAGTCAGGGCTAGCACATTCCACAATGGCTAGCCTCTGATCTGTCCTGGTTCACACTTACCTTTTAGAAGAAATACTTACTTTGAAAATTTCTTCCACAGCGTTTCCATCTCTCTTGTGGGCAGCTGAAGCCGGCGCGGTCCTCTTCGGTGTCTTCTTCCGCGTCTTCGTGTCCCAGAATGCACTGCACCGGCCCCTCTCGTCACTTCCGGTGCGGCGCTGCATTCCTAAACAGCTTCTGGGCATGCCCAGAAGCTGTTTAGCAGGGGAATGCGGCGTCGCCCGGAAGTGACGTGCGGGGCCGGTGCCGTCGCATTGATTCCTGGGAGCGATGACGTTCAGCTCCCAGGAATCATTGCGAGGCAGGAAGTGACGGGGTGAGCCTCGGCGCTGGAGGAGGAAGTACCCTGAGGTGAGTATTTACGATCTTCAATTACAAGGTGAGTATACAATAAAAATAACTATCCAATTCCTTTTCAGGTTATGTGTAGCTAGCGGAGGGGCACAAAAAAAAAATACAGATTTTGTGCCCGGAACTCCGCTTTAAATACCACCAAAATAAATCTCTATTTATGAGAAGAAAGGTATAAAAATGTCATATGGATACAGCGTTGCAATTATGGATACAGCGTGCAATTGTCCAGCGCTGAAAATTGGCCTGGACAGGAAGGGGGTGAAAGTGCCCTGTGTTGAGGTGGTTAAGTAACTAGATGACTTGGGTAACATTGTACACGTTATATTATTATTCTTAATGTGGAGTTCTTCTTTAGACTTGCTCGGTATCCCTGCTTGTCAGGTATTGTTTTTTTACTTGAGACAAGTCCTAGTTCAGCAAACAGTAAAACTGTGTGCTGACTGTTACCTCCTTGTATTTCTTACTGCCAATTTGCTGCAAAGCCATGGAGTGTCACCTCATCCTAGTAACCAGTCATGGCAAAGAAGGTAAAGGGCACTATTCAGGTAAGAGTTTTTCGTTCAGGTGTATCAGAAGCGAACTATGGGCTCTTGCCAATTAGTCCCTCCAGGTTGGCAGGCATTATGCGCCACCCAAATTGGGCCTGTGCCACTCATGCCTTGGCAGGGAAGCCCTGTATGTGGGCAATACACTCTAAAGGAGTGTTTCCACTCACCCTGTGAAGGGGTTACCTATTCTGGCAATGAGCAGCCTCCATGCCTTTCCAGGCAAACAATCCTCTTAGACTCTTCCAAAGAAAAGATACGGGTGAACATGACTGCAAGAATACTGCCTTGTTCAAGCAACCAAGGATGAAGATGACGATACCTAACAGGTTTCACGTTCTTTAAGCATGTGGTCAGTACACTCTAAAGGAGTGTTTCCACTCACCCTGTGAAAGGGCTACTCTTTCTGGCAATGAGAAGTCTTCAAGCCTTCCTAGGCATACAGTCCTCTTCAGACTTTTCCAAAGAGAAGATACAGGTGAACAGGACTACAAGAATACTGCCTTGTTCAAGCAACCAAGGATAAAGATGACGACACGTAACAGGTTGTCACATTCATTAAGCCGACGGTGAATGCACTCTAAAGGAGTGTTTCCACTCGCCCTGTGAAGAGGTTTCCTATTCTGGCAATGAGCAGCCTCCAAGCCTTTTCAGGCAGTCTTCTTCAGACTCTTCCAAAGAGAAGATACAGGTGAACATGACTGCAACACTGAATACTGCATATGAGGTGTAAATCACTCGCAAGGGGGGAAGCAGTGCAATATCAAGCCTGGAGTGGACACTTGCCTTAATATTACGGAGATACTGGGCTTCCTTGTGGATGAGGCACTGCTGATTAATAGTCGTTGAACAAGCTCAGTGTTTTTGCTCACCTTCTGCAGAAAAACAAATGCCAACCCCCCAAAAAAACAGCGCTACCAAAGAAGGAAGGGGACAGTGCTCATCTGCTTTCTAGGCAAACCCCTTCCAAAGCAAGGATGCAGATGAACATAACTGTATGAATCCTGCTTTGTTTAAGCAGTCAGTGTTGAAGATGACGAGGACCAAAAGATTGTCACAATTCATTAAGCATGTGGTCAAAACACTCTAAGTGAATTGCTACTTCATTGAATTCCCCTTCTGCAAGAGCCCTCTATTCTGGCAAAGTCCAGTTGTCCTTCCAAAACCAGCAACTGGTCTCAAGAGCTTTCTCAGGCCAACCAACCTTCTTCAGACCAAAGAAAAAGATGCAGATGAGGATGACCTTTATCCATTTTTTTGAGCCCTTCTTTGTAAGGCTGGTGAGATGCCTTAAGATAGAAGGAAAATAGTGGAAGTATTTCAAGTGCTTCCAAAGACCGCTTTGCAATTTTCCTATGATGACTGAATTAAGGCTTCTGTCTAGAAGAATGAAGCAAAAAGCATGTTTTCACAGCAGATGTTAAAATTATGCTCTTGTGAAGAGGGAGGTGTCCAGCATTTGTAGTAGGGATAGACCGATTATCGGCAAAGCCAATATATATTGGTGGCTTATATGCACTTTCCCCAATATATCGGTATCGGCCCTGGAACTGGCCGATATTGCTGATATTTTTGTGACGTCATTCTGGCTTCTTAGGCCGCCTCCCTCGCCTTGGACAGCCTCGTCTAGAGTCGGGACTAGTCTCGCGAGAGTGTATCACAGCCAAGCACCCACATCCACAGGCCCTGTACCAGCCAGCCAGCCAGCCAGCCAACCACAGGCCCTGTACCAGCCAGCCACAGGCCCTGTACCTGCCAGCCACAGGCACTGTACCTGCCAGCCACCCACAGGCCCTGTACCAGCCAGCCACCCACAGCCCCTTTGCCAGCCACCCACCCACTACAGGGTGCCAGTCAGCCACCCACCACAGGGTGCCAGACAGCCAGCCACCCACCACAGGGCGCCAGACAGCCAGCCACTCACAGACAGGGTGCCAGACAGCCAGCCACAGGCACTGTATCAGCCAGCCACCCACAGGCCCTGTACCAGCCAGCCAACCACAGCCCCTGTGCCAGCCACCCATCTACCACAGGGTGCCAGCCAGCCACCCACCACAGGTTGCCAGCCAGCCAGACACCCACCACAGGGTGCCAGCCATCCATCCATAACAGGGTGCCAGCCAGCCACCCACCACAGGGTGCCAGACAGCCATCCATAACAGGGTGCCAGCCAGCCACCACAGGGTGCCAGCCAGCCAGTCACCCACCACAGGGTGCCAGCCAGCCATCCACCACAGGGTGCCAGCCAGCCAGCCACCCACCACAGGGTGCCAGCCAGCCATCCACCACAGGGTGCCAGCCAGCCAGCCACCCACCACAGGGTGCCAGCCAGCCATCCACCACAGGGTGCCAGCAAGCCAGCCACCCACCACAGGATGCCAGCAAGCTAGCCACCCACCACAGGGTGCCAGCCAGCCACCCACCACAGGGTGCCAGCAAGCCAGCCATTAAGCATTAAACAAAAATTAACATGTTCAGTACCAGATTTGTGTCAAAAATTGTCTTTCATTTTCAAAACTTTAAATGTACAAAATATCTGCCCATATCAGCCGATACAGATACATTGTGACCAAAGTATCGGTATCGGCCCTGAAAAAAACATATCGGTCTATCCCTAATTTGTAGTCACCCCTGTTGGTCTATGTGTCTCTTATGGGATTGGCCAGATACATTACTTTACCATTAGAAGACGATGTGGCCTTTAAGGAAGTACTCATTCTCTGCATTTGTTCATACAAGATGAAGCTTAAATTGACAGCAAGGTTCTGTGATTGTGAGCAGTCTGGCTTCCTACCTCAAAATAAATGTCTGAGTTGGCGATTGGCGAATAAAAAAACAGGGTCATCTGAGCCCTACGCAGTCCTTCTGTAATTGTAAGCGCAACTAATCATGGTTCAAAATATTCCTTTCTCTGATGCTAGAGAATATACCGGTGGTAAGGTACTGAATTGTCTTGGTGTTCCTCTCTTCACCTGTCAGCTCCTGCAAGCCTGACGACTATCGGGACCATGGTCTCTCCTGTCCTTGTGTTGAGTGGCTCAGTGGAGAAGATACCCTTTCCCGGGATTTCTCTTCAACAGTTGATATGCATATGATATTGATATTTATATCTCACTAACAGCTAGTAAAAATATTCTCAGTTGTCAGACTGTGGCACAAGGTCAAAATCTTCATCCAGCTCCTATAAAGTTAGCGGCCTGGGTTTTGAGAGGCAAAGGTTCCCGGATTTAGGTTGCTCTTCGAGAATAGTAGATGCCCTTATGGGAGCACGGAAGAGCAACATGAACAAAGTCTACAATAAAGTCTTGCAAAAATTCCAAGAATATGCTACGTCAGAAGTTTTCTCCAGGGAAGCAAGAGTTTGTCATGTCCTCGGTTTTCTTCAAATAGGTCTCAACATGGGCCTGAGCACAAGCACACTCAAAGGACACATCTCTTTCAAGTCGGCCCTTAGCGAGACTCAGCAGACCTCTGATTCTTCAATTCTTAAGGCCGTAGTAAAGCTAAGGCCTCCCAGAGACCCCTTGTTTCTACATGGGACCTCACAGTAGTACTCACCTACCTGTCCGCTCCAAAAATCCATGATGGAGTTACCGCTATGGGAATTACCAGTTTTCCTGGTGGCAGTAACCTCAGCTAGGAGGGTTTCTGAGTTGGCAGCTCTAGGGTATAAAGAATCCTATCCTGGCAGACAGAGTTATGCTCCCGATGCTGGATTCTATTACAAAAGTGGCCCCAAGATTCCATTTTCCATCAAGAAATTGTATTGCCTACGCAAGGTTCACACAGGGAGGCCAGAGCTTCGGGCAGAGTGATTGCGTATTGGATAGTGAAATTGACCTCCCTCTCAATTAAGGATAGGCAGTGCTGTATTTTGGCCTAGGCCAACAAGGCCCAGGCCTAGGGCGGCACTTTGCAGGGGGGCAGCAAAAAAGCCACCCCCCCTCCACCTGAGACTCTATTGGCCACTGGTTGTTAGAGCTGCCTCTCTCATTCCCCCTCACCCCCACTCTCTCTCTCTCTCTCTCTCCCCCATCCTCTCTCTCTCACTCCTTCTCTCTCTCTTTCTCTCACCACTCCCCTCTCACCCCCTCTCTCTCTTATCCTCCTCTCCTCTCTCTCATCCCCCCTCTCCTCTCTCTCTTATCCCCCCTCTCCTCTCTCTCATCCCCCCTCTCACTCTCTTTCTCTCATCCCTAGTCTCTCTCTCACCCCCCTCTCACTCTCTCTCTCTCTCATCCCTAGTCTCTCTCTCACCCCCCCCTCTCACTCTCTCTCTCTCTCTCTCATCCCTAGTCTCTCTCTCACCCCCCCTCTCACTCTCTCTCTCTCATCCCTAGTCTCTCTCTCATCCCCCCTCTCCTCTCTCTCATCCCCCCTCTCACTCTCTCTCTCTCATCCCTCCTCTCTCTCTCTCATCCCCCCTCACCCACCCCCCCCTCTCCCTCACCCACCCCCCCTCTCGTGAGATCAGGGGTTCAATTGGTCCTTCGATTTTGGAGGGAGCCACATCCGTTAAAAATAAGGAGTGGGGCAAATTTTCATAGGAGGGGGAGGGTGCCCAATTTTAGTCTTGCCTAGGGCAGCACAAAACCAAAATACACCACTGAGGATAGGGGGTTGGCCCTTTGAGTAAGGAATAACATCCTCCTGGGCAGCCACCTGTACAGACTCAATTAAGTCAATATGCAAGGCGGCACCATGGTAATCCATACACACCTTTCTTTCTCATAATCACATAGATCCGTCATTTTTGACAACTGTTAATTTTGGCAAAACGGTTACCTCGTTAGCTGTAGGCCATAATTAACCCTATTTTGTTTCTGCATCCCATCCTTGCTAGTTAGTTCCCAGTGGTAGGGTGACATGGATCTGTAAGAAAAAAAATAGAAAATTGAATATCAAATACTTACTGCAATTTTCCTTTCCTGACAAGCTCCTTGTCAGCACAGACTCCCACCCAGGTGTAGAAACTGAGTTATGGAACACCAGCCTGAGGGAGGAAGGCCAATTTATGAGTTGGGTCCTGCAGGTGGGAGTATGGGTGGAGCATACCAAGGGATAGGCTGACAAGGAGGTTTTCAGGAAAGGAAAATTGCGGTAAGTATTTGATATTCAATTTTCAGTTTTCTATTCCCCTTGGTGGGAGTGGAGATGAGAGCCCAAAGCCGTGTTTACACTAAGAGATGTTTCTCAGGGCTGCAGTTCTTCTGAGCTCCACAAGGTGGTGATTTTACTTAAGAGAGAGAGAGCCAAGCGCCGATCTAAGTGTAGCACAGCAGTACTTTATTGACACACAATTAAAATGTTACTCACAAGAGGTCCATAAAAGCAGGCATCTGTAAAAGCAGTAAGGGGAAGGTCTCTGGTGTCACATCCAAGGTGGAAGATCCAGTCGGGCGGTAGCGCTGTGATGTGGGAGGCAGAGGCGTAACTAGAACCTTCAGGGCCCTGATGCAAGAAACCATGAAGGGCCCCCCAGACCCCTGGCCGGGGCCCTTACCTTCAAGCCCAGGGCTCTTCCC
Organism: Pelophylax lessonae; assembly: GCF_965119305.1. Taxonomy (NCBI): domain Eukaryota; kingdom Metazoa; phylum Chordata; class Amphibia; order Anura; family Ranidae; genus Pelophylax; species Pelophylax lessonae. The sequence goes on along the minus strand of NC_138776.1, from coordinate 262,046,014 downwards.
ACTAATCCTGGGGCTCTTTACACTCATTGCATGGCCTTTTATTTCGGTCCCGCAGCAGGATTCTTTCACAAGTTCTGCAGTGGGCCCCCTTCCTACAATCTTGGGGCCTCCCCACAGTGGTGCAATGCCAGGGTCCGGTCGCAAGTGTGACCTTTGCGATCCTGAAAGTTCACCCACTGGTTTGCTACCGGGCCCCCTGGAGCATGGGGCCCGGTAGCGATTGCAACCCCTGCAACCCCTATAGTTACGCCCCTGGTGGGAGGACAGCCGATGGCCTCATGTCGGAGACGGGGGACGTGCAGATCCTCTGTGATGGCGATGCAGCGTGGGACCGCCGGTCGGATGGCTGTGGTATTTATGTCCAAAATGGGCATAAATACCACATCCAAAATGGCCCCTGTACGGCCTGAAGAAGGAGCGGAGCTCCGCAACGCGTCGCCGTTCGATTTCCCCTGCTGTCTCCGGAAGTGACGTCACAGCCATCCGACCGGCGGTCCCACGCTGCATCGCCATCACAGAGGATCTGCACGTCCCCCGCCTCCGACATGAGGCCATCGGCTGTCCTCCCACATCACAGCGCTACCGCCCGACCGGATCTTCCACCTTGGATGTGACACCAGAGACCTTCCCCTTACTGCTTTTACAGATGCCTGCTTTTATGGACCTCTTGTGAGTAACATTTTAATTGTGTGTCAATAAAGTACTGCTGTGCTACACTTAGATCGGCGCTTGGCTCTCTCTCTCCTGGAATCATACAGGGTCGCTTCACCCTCTACAAGCCTGCAGCCATTCAAGTGTCCAGCTATCGGATTGCACTCTACCATCTGCCCACAGTATACTACTGCAGTCACCCACACTGTCTGATTGCGCCAATCTCTCTCCCCCCTCTGCTTGCCTGATTTTACTTACACTAAGACTAAAAGATGAATGGTGTCAGGGGAACTTATCTGAGAGGCAGAAATTGCTCATTGCTCAAGGAACCCCCTAGCAACCTCTGGAGGAACCCTGGTTGAGAACCACTGATTTATTAGGATATACAGAACATATACACAGTGCCATCTTAAGAGCATTAAAGGGCCCCGGGCAACGCAGTGCACTGGGGCCCTGCCTACACAATCGCCCATGAGAATAAAAATGCAAATTATCAATAAGGCTATATTTATTGGCACAGCAGTGCCAGGCTAATGACAGCTTCCAAGTTCGCCGACTGGGTCCGGTGAACACACGGACAGGAGTCAGACTGTGTGAGGCGGACAGGCCTTCCTGCAGTTGTGGGCTCCCCCTCCACGGCCCAAGTGGCCTGACAGCAGCGCAGGGCCGACAGGCGCTTTCCACCTGCTAAGTGGAAACGGGAATCGGGACTAATGCTTGGCTGGGGATGGGTCGCTGGGCACGTGGGGCCCCCCGGGCAAGTGGGGCCCCTGGGCAACAGCCCAACATGCCCATTGGATAAGATGGCCCTGCATACACACACAGCACAAGGCCATGATCAGACAGAGATGTTCTTGGGGCTGCAGTTCCTCTGAGCTCCACAAGGTGGTGATCTCACATATAGCCAGATAGGAAGTCTCTATGGAAGACAGGAAGTGATGTCAGGTGCAGATGGGAAGTTTCAGGTTAGAGGTGAGTTGGGAGGAAGTAGAAGAGGACACATGGCTGGAACTTTATAGCAGAGGAGGTAATAAGATATTATTTTCTATTTACACCCAGTAACCCCCCCCCCCCCCCCCGTCATGTTCTGTCCTCTTCCTCCATAGTCACTGTGATGTCTTTTATCTCCATCACATGATGATACACACATATACATACCTCCTAACAGTCCCGGATTGGGCGGGACTGTCCCGCATTTATACTTCTGTCCCGCAGTCCCGCTGTACAAGGGCATTGTCCCGCATTACTACATTTTTTTAATTTACATAGCAAACACCAGTCAAGTCCAGTGCAAGTGTGAACATGGAGCAGAACCCGAGACTGGCGGATAAACCCGCTGAGTGTGTTCTGTGAGGCTGCAGAGCTTGCAGCTGTCAAATTCGAGCTGTGATGTCGGGATGGGCGGGACTGCTACCCAGCCCCACCCCTGTGGCAAGCATCCAGCCTATAGGGAAACAGCCGGCAATTATACATTGCTGGCGGGAAAAGATGTCAAGGTTTTGAATCCATTCTCATGCTGTACCCAGAGGTCACAGCCCGGCTTCTGCAGTAAAAGTGAAAGTAAGATTTCTCTCACCTCCTGCTCTGCACTTAGAAGCAGGATAAGTGCTGCTGGTCTGACTGAGTGAAGCCTGATGATGTCCAAGAGCAGGAGAGGGATGAGCTGCACTGCAATCCTTATCTCCTTCCTGCACTGGGAGCTGAGAATGAGGTGAGAGTTCACTGCAAAGGAAGACAAAGCTGTGACAGCCGGCTACAGAAAGGTGCTTTTACAAAGGTAACCATGTGGGTGTGTTTGTACATATGTGTGTTTGTGCATGTGTGTGTTTGTACATATGTGTGTTTGTGCATGTGTGTGTTTGTACATATGTGTGTTTGTACATGTGTGTGTTTGTACATGTGTGTGTTTGTACATGTGTGTGTTTGTACATGTGTGTGTTTGTACATATGTGTGTTTGTGCATGTGTGTGTTTGTACATATGTGTGTTTGTACATGTGTGTGTTTGTACATGTGTGTGTTTGTACATGTGTGTGTTTGTACATGTGTGTGTTTGTACATGTGTGTGTTTGTGCATGTGTGTGTTTGTACATATGTGTGTTTGTACATGTGTGTTTGTGCACGTGGTTTGTGTGTGTGTGTTTGTACATGTGGTTTGTACGTGTGTGTTTGTACATGTGTTTGTACGTGTGCGTGTTTGTACATGTGTGTTTTTGCACGTGGTTTGTGTGTGTGTTTGTACATGTGTGTGTTTGTACATGTGTGTGTTTGTACATGTGTGTGTTTGTACATGTGTGTGTTTGTACATGTGTGTGTTTGTACATGTGTGTGTTGTGCATGTGTGTGTTTGTACATATGTGTGTTGTGCATGTGTGTGTTTGTGCACGTGGTTTGTTTGTGTGTGTGTGTTTGTACGTGTGCGTGTTTGTACATGTGTGTTTGTACATGTGTGTGTTTGTACATGTGTGTGTTTGTACATGTGTGTGTTTGTACATGTGTGTGTTTGTACATGTGTGTGTTTGTACATGTGTGTGTTGTGCATGTGTGTGTTTGTGCATGTGTGTGTTGTGCATGTGTGTGTTTGTGCACGTGGTTTGTTTGTGTGTGTGTGTTTGTACATGTGTTTGTACGTGTGCGTGTTTGTACGTGTGCGTGTTTGTACATGTGTGTTTGTGCACGTGGTTTGTGTGTGTGTGTGTGTTTGTACATGTGTTTGTACGTGTGCGTGTTTGTACATGTGTTTGTACGTGTGCGTGTTTGTACATGTGTGTTTGTGCACGTGGTTTGTGTGTGTGTTTGTACATGTGTTTGTACGTGTGCGTGTTTGTACATGTGTGCGTGTTTGTACAGGTGTGTGTTGTACATATGTGTGTTGTGCATGTGTGTGTTTGTACATATGTGTGTTTGTACACGTGGTTTGTGTGTGTGTTTGTACACGTGGTTTGTGTGTGTGTTTGTACATGTGTTTGTACGTGTGCATGTTTGTACATGTGCGTTTGTGCACGTGGTTTGTGTGTGTGTGTTTGTTCATGTGTTTGTACGTGTGCATGTTTGTACATGTGTGTTGTACATGTGTTTGTACATGTGTGCGTGTTTGTACATGTGTGTTGTACATGTGGTTTGTGCATGTCTGTTTGTACGTGTGTGTGTGTGTGTGTGTGTGTTTGTACGTGTGTGTGTGTGTGTTGTGCATGTGTGTGTTTTTGTGTGTTGTGGTTTGTGTGTGTTTGTACATGTGTGGTTTGTGCACGTGGTTTGTGTGTGTGTGTGTGTGTTTGTACATGTGTTTGTACGTGTGTGTGTTTGTACATGTGTGTTGTGCATGTGTGTTTGTATGTCTGTTTGTACGTGTGTGTTTGCATGTATGTGTGTGTATGTATTGCTTTGTGTGTTGTGCATGTGGTTTGTGTGTGTTTGTACGTACGTATGTGTGTGTGTGTCTTTGTGCATGTGTGGTTTGTGCATGTGGTTTGTGTGTTTGTACGTGTGTGTGTTTGTACATGTGGTCTGTGCATGCGGTTTGTGTGTTTGTACGTGTGTGTGTGTTTGTACGTATGTGTGTTTGTGCATGTGTGTGTTTGTGCGTGTGTGTGTGTGTGTTTGTACATGTGTGTGTGTGTGTGTGGAGGTTATAGCTGACAAGAGGTGCAATAGTGAGATACGAATAGATGAATAGACTTTGTACCTACCGCTCTCTTAAACCCTGCACCTTGTGCATAAGGGTCCTTTCACACGAGGCGGACCGTATTTTGATCCGCTTCGGCACTTTTTTTTTTTTTTTTTACGGACACGGGTGACACTTGTGTCATCTGGTCCATATGTCCGTTTATCATCCCATCCGTTTGCGGATGATAAACGGAGATAATGTATGTCAATGGGATTGCGGATGTCAGCGGATGACACCGCTGACATCCGTTTTTGCATCCGTTCCGTTTTTTTAAACGGAAGAAAAATAGGGTTCTGTTCCGTTCCAAAAAACGGAACAGATAGGAAAGGATGCAAATCGGATGTCAGCAGGTGGTCATCGGCTAACATCCGCAATCCCATTGACATGCATTCTGTCAGTTTTTCATCCGCAAAAGGATGGGATGAAAACGGACATACGGACCACCCGTGTGAAAGGACCCTTACTTTAGAACCCACCTTCCTGTACATAACACACTCCAGAATTCTGCACTCTGTACATAATGCATTACAAAACCCTGCACCCTGTGCATAACATACTCAAGAGCCCTGCACTTTGTACATAGCACACTCCAGTATCTACCTCCCTGTACAAAATGCACTTCAGAACCCTGCACTCTGTACCTAACATGATCATAAACCTTACACCCTGTGCATAACGCACTTCAGAACCTCACACTCTGTTTCTAACACGCTCCTAAACCCTGCACTCTGTACCTAGCACTCTCCTGAACCCTGCACCCTGTGCATAAGGCACTCCAGAACCCTGCATTCTGTATCTAGCACTCTCATTAACTCTGCACTCTGTGCATAACGCACTCCAGGACCCTGCACCCTGTGCATAACAGGCTCCTAAACCCTCTTCTCTGTACATAACAGGCTCCTGAACCCTCTTCTCTGTACATAACACACTCCCATACCTCCCAACCGTTCTGGAATCCGTGCGACTGTCCCGCAATTTGAAGGGGGTCCCGGGGTCCTGCGGAGCTGGGCTGAAGTCCCGGAAAATCTGGCTGCCGGTGTCCTGTCAGATAATGTCTCCGATAATGTCTCCCGTCCATCTCTGCTGCCCGCCACCTCCTCCTCCCAGCTCCGCCCTCGTCTTTGGCTCCCGATCAGAAGGGTGGACCCGGGGTGCAGAGCAGTGCGCCCTGAGTCCACCCATTGTGTGACAATAGCGAATGAAAATTCGCTATTGTCACAGATCCTCCTCCTGGCCAATCAGGAAGCGGGTCTTCCTGATTGGCCGAAAGGCAAAACCATGCCATTGGCCGAGGATGAGGCAGAAGGACTCGAGGAGACGCCGGGGGACAGAGAAGCCGCTGCAGGTAAGTGCACCGGTATCGGGTGGGGGGGCACGGCACGCTGGTCATTCTGCATTAAGGGGTCACGCTGGTCATTCTGCATTAAGGGGTCACGCTGGTCATTCTGCATTAAGGGGTCACGCTGGTCATTCTGCATTAAGGGGTCACGCTGGTCTCTCTGCATTGAAGGGGTCACGCTGGTCTCTCTGCATTGAAGGGGTCACGCTGGTCTCTCTGCATTGAAGGGGTCACGCTGGTCTCTCTGCATTGAAGGGGGCACGCTGGTCTCTCTGCATTGAAGGGGGCACGCTGGTCTCTCTGCATTGAAGGGGGCACACTGGTCTCTCTGCATTGAAAGGGAGCACGCTGGTTATTCTGTATTGAAAGGGGGCACGCTGGTCATTCTGCATTGAAAGGGGGCACGCTGGTCATTCTGCATTGAAAGGGGGGCACGGCATGCTGGTCACTCTGCTTTGAAGGGGGCACACTCTACCTTGATTACTGAAGGCCCCTTTCACACTTTTGTGACCTCAAAGTCACGCAATTTTTAACAGCGTTTTTTGCCGCAAAGCAATGCCTATTACATTTTTCTGTTTGCGCCCCCCCAAAAGGGGGCATTTGGGTTGGATGGAACTGGGGGCATTTGGGGTGGATGGAGCTGGGGTGGGCATATGGGGTGAATGGAGCTGGATGGGGGGGGTGGATGGAGCTGGGGTGGGCATTTGGAGTGTTTGGAGATTGGATGGCTGTTTGGGATAGATAGTGCTAGGGTGGGCATTTGGGGTGGATGGAGCTAGGGTGGGCATTTGAGGTGGATAGAGCTGCTGGGGGCATTTGGGGTGGATGGAGCTGGATGGGCATTTGGGGTATATAGAGCTGGGGGGGGGTGGATGGTGCAGAGTCCGACCCCTGCATTCTGTACATTACATACACCTGTCTCCTGCATTCTGTACATTACACTCTCCTGCACTATATACACAATACTGTACATTATATACTTCTTACCAAAGTCTTCATTGTCTCAACAGTTGCTGGTTGCTATGCAGTCTCTGACTATTTTAATGAAGTTCTTCTTTAGGGTAGGCTGAGCAATCCAAGCATATTTTATGAGTACTAGGAAGTCTGGGTTTTGTTTACCCTATTCCTTAAGCCCCTCCCACTGCTAAGCAATTGACCACACCCACAATTTACCGCTACGCGCGCCGCAGGTTTTGTTTCTCTTTCAGTGTCCCTCATTGCGAAGTTCAAAAGTTGGGAGGTATGCATATATAGTGTGGAAACATAGATTAACCCCTTCAGGGTCACAACATTTCCCTACTTAAGGGGCCGGAACATTCTCTTAAATTGAACTTAAGTTCTAGTAATACGGTTCTGAGGGGGTAATAGGGCTAAAGACTCCGGGCGCCTTTGGGATGATGGTGATTCTGAAGGACTCCGAGGAGTTAGGCTTCAGGGCGCTGAGGGAAGAGGAGGCTGTAGGGCTCAGGGGGTCTCTAAGGTACAGAGGGGGGAATCTTGGTCTATGATGCTCCTTCCATCTGCATCTTCATTTTCAGACCTCCTTACAAAACTCCTGCTAGGAAATGAAGGCAGCCTTCACCTTCTTCCCATGTTACTGGTCAAGTAATATGTTCCAGGACACCAAGTGGAATGAAGAAGGGAATTCCTTCACCCTGGGTACACACTCGATGTTAGAGGATCTGTTTGCACAGACTTGCTTAGTAGCCCCTTGTTGTGGGTCTGAGGGAGCCGTCCAATACCTTCCCATGACATAGACTGTGTCAGAGCCTGGTATCGGAATTCAGAACACCAGGAACCCACCGCCACTCTGTACAAGGTCCTGAATACTACAATATACTTTTTTAAAGAAATATTGCTAGAGATGAAGTAGAAAGCACCACATCCCTTTGTTTAAAGTAACTACAATGGAGGGGGGGCAAAGTGGGACTTTAACGGTGCAAAATGATGGAGAAAAATCTGAATTCTCAAAAATTGTACATTTTATTACACATAGGAGGTGAGGACAAGACAGTACATCAATATAAAATGATAAAATCAAGAAAATGCACTCGAAAATATCAACTCTACATGTTTCGCCATCTTCATGATAGCTTCTTCAGGAGTTTTCATAGACATTTCTCGAGAGTGAACATTTCTAGGTAACAAAAGGAAAGAACATAAAAGACATAGCATGTGTATATACATAGGGCTTATCTCAATGGTCCTAAAGTTGAGTGCCCAATTGATTTACATATTAGAAAGACAATGATACCAATAAAAGTACCTTAAGATGACCTGAACCCTTTCTTATGCCGAAGGTGGAGGCATTAAAGGTGACACCACCCAAGCGAGCACAGAGGGGGAGGGGAACCGAGACATCCAACCTCTTAAAGTTGACCCATAGAGAGGGTGACAGCCAAGCTAGGAATGATGGGTAGAAATAATGAGACCAGAGCATGGAAATACAATTCAACCCAAGATTGCTATATCTCCAGTTGTATAGGACTAAATATCAGGTTGAAAAATTGCTAAAATATTCACCTGATTATGATGAATGTGCAGTTGATTCACTAGGTACCCCAATGTAAAAAAGCAGGGAGGGAAAACAAAGTCTCCTTAGTATCCCCAAATGGGAGTTATCCCTTAAAGAGAAAAATATACTTGGCAACTAATAGAACCCCTTTCCCCTTATTGCCCTCCTCCTACCCACACCGGGCTGCCATTGGAGGGATGAGAACCCCCCCCCCCAGCCCTCTACTTCACCAACAGCATCCTCCTGCTCTCCAATCCAATCTCTTCTCTTACTGCAGAGAGTGACATCACTCCTATAAGTCAGCAGGCTGCCGGAAATTGGAGCCTTGCAGTCGGAGTTCTGACAATTATCTGGATTAGCCCAGAACTCTGGCCAAAAACCAGCAAGTTCCCCTTCCTGGAAATCATGATGGCCCTACATTGACCTAATAAAAGATAAAATCTATGCGCTACCAAAAGAGAAAATAGGTAAGAAAGATGGACAAATGGAGCACCAGAGGCCCTGCAGCCAGTTCTGTAGTGTCACCACATACGGTCAGATAAAAGTGTAAAGGAATAACCAGCGCTAAAACCTCTATAAAATTGGTGAACCTTACGTCACTGTATCCAGTAATTATATAAATGCATCAGTCAAATCTTAAAGCGGAGTTCCGGGCACAGAAATGATTTTTTGCTGAACATACCCCCGGGACAGTCAGGGCTAGCACATTCCACAATGGCTAGCCTCTGATCTGTCCCGGTTCGCACTTACCTTTTAGAAGAAATACTTACTTAGAAAATTTCTTCCACAGCGTTTCCATCTCTGTTGTGGGCAGCTGAAGCCGGCGCGGTCCTCTTCTCTGTCTTCTTCCGCGTCTTCATGTCCCAGAATGCACTGCACCGGCCCCTCTCGTCACTTCCGGTGCGGCGCCGCATTCCTAAACAGCTTCTGGGCATGCCCAGAAGCTGTTTAGCAGGGGAATGCGGCGTCGCCCGGAAATGACGAGCGGGGCCGGTGCCGGCGCATTGATTCCTGGGAGCTATGACGTTTAGCTCCCAGGAATCATCGCTAGGCAGGAAGTGACGGGGTGAGCCGCGGCTCCGAGGGAGGAAGCAGTCAGAGGTGAGTATTTACGATCTTCAATAAAAAGGTGAGTAAACAAAAAAAATAAAAATAACTATCCAATTCCTTTTCAGGTGAGCTCTACCTAGCGGAGGGGCACAAAAAAAAAAAATTGTTTTTGTGCCCGGAACTCCGCTTTAAAACCACTATAATAAAATATGTCAATCAATATGGATGAGGGGTATAAAGTGTCCAGTGCAGAAATTCAATGTAAATAACAAGGTGCTAGGTGGATAAAAAAACAGTGGTTCAATAGACTCAATATCAAAGTGATCAGTGCTCCAAGAGGAATAGCGGGAGAAAGTAAAACAAATTATGTGCAGATCATGAGCAATTGTACAAGTTCCATGGACCCAGAACTGGCCAAAAGCTCGGACTGTACCAATTAATATAAATGAACTAATAAAGTGATTAATTAAAGTGCCATAAGAAATGCGGATTGCTGGTAGCTGTGGTGACGTCACTTCCTGGTCTACGCTACGGCCGAGACCGGAAGTTGGGGACAGTACACAGGAACCGCATGGGCGGCTTGGCTTTTGATTATATGCGCACACTGATCTGCTGAAATGTGAGTTTGTCATTTATATTTTATCTGGAAATAAACCTCGTTTTAAACGTTATTACACTATGAGACCCTCTTTCCATCTCTTCCCCTAAATTATCGAGTGTCTGGGCAATATACTTAAGAATACCGCAGACCAGCCCATAGGACCAGGATCCTGATTCCCATATCGCCTGTGGAGATTTCGTTTATACCTGGGAGATTGCTTTTGCCCTTAAAGGTCTGCAGGTTGATGAGAGACGCCTGATACGCCTATATTGGCGCTTTTCCACTGCATGGAACCGTACCAGTTCGGCACGCTTTTGTGCTTTTCCACTGCTGGTACTGCATGGTATAGGGTCGGAACGGTTCGGTACGGTACGGTATAGGTTTGCTTTTCCACTGCATGGAACCGAACGGTACGGTACGGTACGGCTCTGAAAAAACAGTACCTACTCGATTGTGGTTCCAACAGGTACCAAACTGGTACCATATCCCACAATCCTTTTGCATGCAGTCACTATTAGCCACTGATTGGTCAGAGAATCCCACCCACCCCGTTGTTATCCCACCCACTTAACTTTAGTACTACTTTAGTGGAAAAGCAAACCTATACCGTACCGAACCGTTTCGACACTATACCATGCGGTACCAGCAGTGGAAAAGCAAACCGGGCCGAGTAGAGCCGAGCTGGTACGAGCCGGTACTTGCAGTGGAAAAGTGCCATAAGTAAGAGAAGTGAGGTGAGCGGCCATTGCACCTATTTTGAGGATTCGTTTGCTCACTCACCTTTGGGCACTGGGATCACGAATTATCGTTGGCTGTTAGTCGCACTTCTGATGAACTTTTCTTTATAACTTTTGGAGATATACACACTGGACTCTTTACACTTGATTATTATGACCACGTTTTTTTGAATTGTACATGCTTCACATTTTTTCCACGTTTGAATTTTTATGACTTAGTTCTCGTGTTCTTCTAGATTATTGTTTTTCACAGGGGTTCGCCCATCATAGGGCATTGTGCACCCTGAAATTTCAGAATTATTTTCTGATTTCACTTATTGATTTGTATCGCTGCTTTTGTTAAAACTGCACCACTGAACTTCCTTAGTTCGCTCTTTATAGGGCACATCTTTCTCATTTCCACATTCTTTTCAGAGCTCGTGACAAGTTCCTCTGCTCATAGTAGCTGTGCAACTCGCTCCTTTTAGGTCACAAGGCGTTTTTTAGCTTCTCTCACAGCTACCAGCAATCCGCATTTCTTATGGCACTTTAATTAATCACTTTATTGGTTCGTTTATATTAATTGGTACAGTCCGAGCTTTTGGCCAGTCGCCGATGCGGTTCCTGTGTACTCTCCCCAACTTCCGGTCTCGGCCGTAGACCAGTGGTGTATTTAGGTTTTGTGCTGCCCTAGGCCTGACTAAGTTTGTGCACCCCCTAATTTAAATATGACCCACCCCTTCCTGTAAAGGCCACACCCTTCTTGTTTATGACCCCCCCTGACATCTGTACACCGCAGACCACAACCACGGTCTATCTGTGCCTATCAGCATAGCCTTATCAGTTCCCATAAGTTCAGCCTCATCAATGGTCATCAGTACAGCCCCATCAGTGGCCACCAGTGTAGCCTATCAGTGCCCATTAGTGCAGCCTATCATACCGGCAGGTAGCAGTATGACTGCTTTATGGGGTCGCCAGACTGATTTGCCTCCTGGACCCTGCACTCTGGCTCAATTCAACCTATAATACTGGCACTAAACTAAAAGTGTAGCGGAAGTGGGCAGGGACCCTTTTCGTGCGGGAGGCGGCTGTTTTTTTCATGACGTGTGCAGCTTTTTTGCTGCCCCCCTGCAAAGTGCCGCCCTAGGCCTGGGCCAAGATACAGCACTGCCGTAGACCAGGAAGTGACGTCACCACAGCTACCAGCAATCCGCATTTCTTATGGCACTTTAATTAATCACTTTATTAGTTCATTTATATTAATTGGTACAGTCCGAGCTTTTGGCCAGTTCTGGGTCCATGGAACTTGTACAATTGCTCATGATCTGCACATAATTTGTTTTACTTTCTCCCACTATTCCTCTTGGAGCACTGATCACTTTGATATTGAGTCTATTGAACCACTGTTTTTTATCCACCTAGCACCTTGTTATTTACATTGAATTTCTGCACTGGACACTTTATACCCCTCATCCATATTGATTGACATATTTTATTATAGTGGTTTTAAGATTTGACTGATGCATTTATATAATTACTGGATACAGTGACGTAAGGTTCACCAATTTTTATAGAGGTTTTAGCGCTGGTTATTCCTTTACACTCCTACATTGACCTAGCAGCATTGCCTCAGAGCAAATCATGAAGACAGAAGAAGGATTGTGTTCATCATTCCTTGTCTGCCGATCTAAAAGAAATCAAAATCAGTTCAGAGACCAAACAAACCCAACAGAGAAAAGGGAATTTCTGATCTGGCTGACCGAGAGGGTCCCTGGACCTCGAGAATGTAACAAACACTAAATATCTCAAACCAAATGTCTTCACACGGGGACAGTAGTTCATAAATATGCAGCAACCCTCCTATTAGCACCCCCCCCCCCCACCCCCACCCCCCCCACACACACACACACATCATATTATTGTGTGATCAACACCATCCAAATAATTCTGACTTTCATTTACAAACGTTATCCGTCTACAAGGAGACCGGTATAGATCAAATGACGTCACCAATGAGGATGGAGGAGGACCGGAGTCACATGACTGAGAAAATCCTAAACCTCGCCCTGGAGATCATCTACCTGCTGACCGGAGAGGTGAGGAGGATTCTGGGACGTTACATGACATCACTCTTAGCTCTATTAATAAAACATAGACCTGACCGGAGAGGTGAGGAGGATTCTGGGAGGTCACATGACATCACTCTTATCTCTATTAATAAAACACAGACCTGACCGGAGAGGTGAGGAGGATTCTGGGAGGTCACATGACATCACTCTTATCTCTATTAATAAAACACAGACCTGACCGGAGAGGTGAGGAGCATTCTGGGAGGTCACATGACATCACTCTTATCTCTATTTATAAAACACAGACCTGACTGGAGGACTGGAGAGGTAAGGAGGATTCTGGTAATCTAATTAGATATTCCTGTTGGTTTCTCAATACAGAGTTTTCATCTTCTGAAGTCAGGTGATCATATGACCATCACAGTGCCTCCATGTGACTCCCTAAAACCTGAGAGACACAACATGCAGAAGATTCTAGAAGTCACCAAGAAGGTGGTGGAGCTGCTGACAGGAGAGGTGGGCGGTGCTGGGAATTCTGGGACATTATCCAGTAACAGACAAGGGATGTGTCTGGATGGTGACTGTATCATTGTGTGTGTCAGGTTCCTATAAGGTGTCAGGATGTCACTGTCTATTTCTCCATGGAGGAGTGGGAGTATTTAGAAGAACACAAGGATCTCTACAAGGACGTCATGATGGAGAATCAGCCGCCCCTCACATCACCGGGTAAGAGGAGATTTTATTGTAAAGGAGAGAGCAGTACGGAGGATCCACCTAGATCCCCCATCATCTGATAAACACATAGAAACAATGTATTCAGTCAGTGTGTGTGTTTCCTACAGATGGATCCAGTAATGGGAACCCACCAGAGAGATGTCCCCGTCCTCTGTATTCCCGGGATTCCACACAGGAAGGTCACACCATCCCTCACCATCATCAGGTAGATTGGACTGAGCAACTAAAACAGAACTCTAAGCTATGAGAGGACATTCTTCTTACTTCTTACACATATATTCTATCATCTTTGGGGTTTAGGATGAGGAACTGAAAGACATCAAAGCTGAGATTAAAGAGGAAGAAGAAGAGATGTCAATGATTGGAGCTCAGCAGTCTATGGGAGGGGGAGGTCCTCCATATTCCTGGGATTCCACAGAAGATCACACCATCTCTCACCATTACAAGGTTGGTTGAAGGGAACATTTGGGACATGGACTTGTGAGACGATGTGTGGATCATTTTTATATGTGATGTCACAACATTTAATTTTGTGTTTAAGTTTCTATCATTCTCTTGGTCTAGAGTGGAGATCCAATCGATATAGAATTTGAGAGTAAAGCAGAAGAAGAGACGTATGTGAGGGATGATCAACAGTGTATGGAGGAGAATGGAATAACGGAGAGATTTATAAAGGAGGAGACTCCTACAGAGATCAGCACAGGTGGGTTAATAATAGTAAATACATTCCTCCACCCAACTGCTCACTGATTGGTGCAGAGTAGGGCAAGGTCTTTGTGATATCAGCCTGTATTACTCTGGACATTTTCCTGAGCTGTGTTCCCTATTCTGTATTTCTCTCGAATATTCTACCTTCTCTGTGCTGCAGACACAATTTATGTATCTAGACTGGTTTTTGGAGATCCTGGGGTTCAGCTGGCAGCAAAATGTTGATTTTTGCCAAAAATGTTGCTCAAACTAGGTACCAGTGTTATGTGTCTTGGGTCTTCTGCCCCATGTCTGGGTCTAGCAAGATCTCTGACAGAACAATTCTCCCCGGGTTCATTGCTCTGATGTTTGCTGGCTGTGCCGGATGGAGGGATCTGTCTGTATAGTCTCAAACCCAAGTCACTGAGTGCAGTCTCAGGAGAAGGGAAGCAGCGGTGTGGGACCTCAAGTAAACATTTAGGCCACCGCTGATTGCTGAATACCAATATTAATAGTCCTGAACATTACACTATATCATTTATATTACACATATACTCTATGTTGTACATTACATACTCCTGACCCCTGCACTATATACTCTATGTTGTACATTACATACTCCTGACCCCCTGCACTATATACTCTATGTTGTACATTACATACTCCTGACCCCTGCACTATATACTCTATGTTGTACATTACATACTCCTGACCCCCTGTACTATATACTCTATGTTGTACATTACATACTCCTGACCCCCTGCACTATATACTCTGTGTTGTACGTTACATGCTCCTGACCCCCTGCACTATATACTCTATGTTGTACATTACATACTCCTGACCCCCTGTACTATATACTCTATGTTGTACGTTACATACTCCTGACCCCCTGTACTATATACTCTATGTTGTACATTACATACTCCTGACCCCCTGCACTATATACTCTATGTTGTACATTACATACTCCTGACCCCCTGCACTATATACTCTGTGTTGTACATTACATACTCCTGACCCCCTGTACTATATACTCTATGTTGTACATTACATACTCCTGACCCCCTGCACTATATACTCTATGTTGTACATTACATACTCCTGACCCCTGCACTATATACTCTATGTTGTACATTACATACTCCTGACCCCTGCACTATATACTCTATGTTGTACATTACATACTCATGACCCCTGCACTATATACTCTATGTTGTACATTACATACTCCTGACCCCCTGCACTATATACTCTATGTTGTACATTACATACTCCTGATCCCCTGTACTATATACTCTATCTTTTACATTACGTACTCCTGACCCCCTGCATTATATACTCTATGTTGCGCATTACATAGTGCTAACGCCTTCACTATATACTCTGTTTTGTACAATATATACTTCTGACCCTTGCACTATATGCTCTGTTGCAGCCCTCAAAATTTCCACTCTTATTTGGTGAGTGGAAAAAACTTTGGGGCGAGTTTTAGGCTGGCTCGAAGGGGGGGGGGGGTGCCGCCGGCAGCGTTGGTTGAATGGGAGCTGTTCTCCCAGTGAATGGCTAGGAAGAGAGAGGAGAGGAAAAGGAGAAACGGCCGGATCATCACACAGAGTGGGGATCTCCTGCTGTGACACAGCTTTGATTTGAATTACCGGGTGAGTTCAAATGAAGTCCCATCTGCTGGACCGATAGACAGCACACTGATCCAATGCCGGGACGTGTGACGTCTATTATAGGAGCCGGTCTAGGAGGCTGCATTGTTGGGCTCTGATGAGGCTGCATTGATGGGCTCTGATGAGGCTGCATTGATGGGCTCTGATGAGGCTGCATTGTTGGGCTCTGATGAGGTTGCATTGTTGGGCTCTGATGAGGTTGCATTGTTGGGCTCTGATGAGGCTGCATTGTTGGGCTCTGATGAGGCTGCATTGATGGGCTCTGATGAGGCTGCATTGTTGGGCTCTGATGAGGTTGCATTGTTGGGCTCTGATGAGGCTGCATTGTTGGGCTCTGATGAGGCTGCATTGTTGGGCTCTGATGAGGCTGCATTGTTGGGCTCTGATGAGGCTGCATTGTTGGGCTCTGATGAGGCTGCATTGTTGGGCTCTGATGAGGCTGCATTGATGGGCCCTGATGAGGCTGCATTGATGGGCCCTGATGAGGCTGCATTGATGGACACTGATGAGGCTGCACTGATAGGCTGCATTGATGGCAATGATAAAGTTGTTGCTAATATTTATTTTTGTAACTTAATTCTGCATAAAACATTTAACAGTGTCATTTCATGAGATTATTTATATGGGCGTGTTTAGGGGCAGGGCATGGTAGAGGTTTTGGTGAGGCAACTGGTGGCGAGTAACTTTTAGGGCCTGGCTTGTAGCTCAAGACTTTGAACTTGTGAGGCCTGCTCTATTGTACAATACATAGTCCTGATACTATATAGTACTAACTGTTGTATATTATACAATATGTTGTACCTTACTGAAAGATTGTATTAACATGCCTTATTACATTTCATATATATTTCAGCTTATGCCCATCCTGTAAAGAAATATGGGCCCTTGCATTTACATAGTAACGAGCTAAACTGACACCCATTCATCCACCTTGGACAGCAGCCAGCCGTATTTTGCATTTAGATGACATTTTAAACCACCTCTCCATTCATTCATTTGAACACTTGACAGTTGGATATTTTGCATTTAGATTACAAGACATGTTGCATAGAGATTGCTGACGCCACCCATAAACCATTGACAATTGCTTACATTAATACATGACAACTGAATGCAGACGGGGCGACTCTCCGACAAAACACAGATTCAGATACGGGAACACCTCATATTGACATAGATGCATGGCGAAAGCAAAAGGCCCTTTCATGTACCCGTTCTGTCTGATATGTGCTAACAGTTAATTTGACTGATGAATTGTAAACCAGTTTGGATCAGTTTTTTCCGCTCAAAACATGCCTTAAATATGAGCTACACTTGCAATAAAATCAGTTGTGACTGCACTAAGTTTGAGTGCTATGTGTTGTCATAACACCCGGATGGACGAGAGAGAATTCACTATCTATTGGGGGGTTAGCAACTGAAAGGCTGTATATCATCGTGATTGCCTCCTGACGAGAATCGAGCTAACAGTTACGTAGACACTACTATACATAATTATAATATGTATTTTCTTTTGTTACACCCATTTTCCACCAGCTGGGCATTTTATATCTGATGATTTGATTGGAGCACAGACTTTTACATGTTGATAATAATGTGATAACATCCTCCAACTTTCGTACCTTAAACAGAAAGTGATAATGAGGGAGGAGTCAATATCCCAATGATGGTGGTCTTCAGGATCAGTCCAGTCACCCAAATAACCAAACTGGTTTGCTAGCTAACACCATATAGGTGATTCCACCCCACCTATCAAATGATACAAACGAGATAAGTCAGTGTAAAGCAACCCAAAAATATAGGAAAGAAATGAACTGGTAGGAGATTCTGTGGAGCCATTTACTAGTTACCTTGACGGTGGAATTGTAAGATCCTCAGAGACAAAGCTGCCTGATGTGGGCGGAGTCCTGGTTTAGGGGAACCAATCTGCTGATGTCTAGTAGTAATCTTTTTTCTTTCTATTTTAGTACATGGACGGGAGATGAGGAAAACCTCAGAGGATTATCTCACTTTGTCCCCAGACTGTAAAGTAGAAGATGAGGACATCACACAGTATAGTCCAGGAGAAAACCCGACTACCACAAATGTCCATCCGGCACCACACAGTGTAGATGGACCATCGTATTCCTCTTATCCTGAGGAACCTCAGACTGTGAGGGACGGGGCCGGACCATCGTATTCCTCTTATCCTGAGGAACCTCAGACTGTGAGGGATGGTGCCGGACCATCGTATTCCTCGTATCCTGAGGAACCTCAGACTGCGAGGGACGGTGCCGGACCATCATATTCCTCTTATCCCGAGGAACCTCAGACTGTGGGGGAAGGTGCCGGACCAACGTATTCCTCTTATCCTGAGGAACCTCAGACTGTGAGGGACGGGGCCGGACCATCGTATTCCTCGTATCCTGAGGAACCTCAGACTGCGAGGGACGGTGCCGGACCATCGTATTCCTCGTATCCTGAGGAACCTCAGACTGCGAGGGACGGTGCCGGACCATCGTATTTCTCTTATCCCGAGGAACCTCAGACTGTGGGGGAAGGTGCCGGACCAACGTATTCCTCTTATCCTGAGAAGCCTCAGACTGTGAGGGACGGTACCTTTCTTCCAACAGATAAGCGGTTTTCCTGTACTGAATGCGGGAAGCATTTCCGTTTGGAATCCCGTCTTAATATGCATAAAAGAACCCACACAGGTGAAAAAGTACCTTCCTGCCCTGAGTGCGGGAAATGTTTTTCAAACAAATATATACTTTCCATACATCACAAATCTCACACAGGTGAGAGGCCATATTCCTGTCCTGAGTGCGGGAAATGTTTTGTACAAAAAGCAAATCTTGTCACACATCAGAGGTCTCACACGGGGGAAAATTCGAATTACTGTCCTGAGTGCGGGAAATGTTTTTCCAAGAGATCCTATCTCAAAACCCATCAGAGATTGCATACAGGAGAGAATCTTTATTCCTGTTCTGAGTGCGGGAAATGTTTTGTATACAAATCACATCTCGTTATACATCAAAGGTCTCACACTGGGGAAAAGCCGTATTCCTGCCTTGAGTGCGGGAAATGTTTTTCCACGAAGTCCCATCTCAACAGCCATCAAAGATTGCACACAGGAGAGAAGGCGTATTCCTGCTCTGAGTGTGAGAAATGCTTTGTAGAAAAATCAAGTCTTGACGCACATCTGAGGACTCACACGGGAGAGAAGCCTTTTTCCTGTCCTGAGTGCGGAAAATGTTTTTCAGACAGGTCGTCTCTTCATAAACATCAAAGATTGCACACAGGTGAGAAGCCGCATTCCTGCCCTGACTGCGGGAAATGTTTTTTACAAAAATCAGAACTTGTTAAACATCAGAGGTCTCACACGGGGGAAAAGCCGTATTCCTGTCCTGAGTGCGGGAAATGTTTTTTAGATAAATCAAATCTTTCCAGACATCAGAAAGTGCATGCGGATGAGAAGCCCTTTTCTTGTCCTGAGTGCGGAAAATGTTTTTCATTGAAGTCCTATCTTTACAAACATCAGAGATTGCACACGGGGGAGAAACCACTTTCCTGTCCTGAGTGAGGGAATTGTTCCTCACTGAAGTTGTGTCTTCCCGTACATCAGGGGTCCCACACAACAACCCTTGAGGTGTATTAGTGCCTTGAGTGCGGGAAATGTCTTCTATATGAATGTTACTTGACATGTGGGGAAGAAGCACACCCTGATATACACCTCAGATATACTCCATGGCTGATCTTCATCGTGTAAGAAACTCTTCATAAGGAGATCAGAGATCACCAAAGACATGGATGAAGTGTTGTCCCGTGTTGGCCATTGATAGCAGGAGAAAAATAAAAATGGAGTCCTTACCTTTCATTGGCTGAGTACATTTTGTGGTGAAAGATTTTGCGAACACTTAAAGGTCTATTTTGAGAGATTTTAGTTGAGTGAGTGTTGATGTTATTTCATACAATGGTTTTCTATTATTATCAGCTCCATCTAGTGGTTATAATGAGGTATTGCGGTATTAATTCTGCATTATGGCCAGTAGAAGGAGCCGATGATCATAGGACATTACTGTGATAATTTAAATATGGTCAGAATTTGTTATGGGTGGAAAAATGCTTGTCACACTCACCCAATTAATTTTCTGTAGATAGACCCCTTAGTTCCCTTCGCCAGGCGTGGCTTCATACCTGTATGTAAGATCATACGCATGGACTTATGAATACATTAGACATTGGGTGAATTGCTGTGCAAATTTCTTATGAACAGAACCCCAAATATCAGGAGAAATGTATTTACAGACAGGAAGTATGGAGCAGATAAATTAATAGACCTCCTAGCAATGTTATTACCAGGCTGCAGCTAGGGGGAGCTATAACGTTTGGAGTGTGGCCACAGGAGAGTGATCCCATCTAGCTCACATTTTACCCTTTCGTTGCCTGAGCTGTGTTTGCACATGTGTTAAAATGCACATTTTGGGTCTGAAGATTTGTTAACACCCCCCAAACATCTATTTTCATAAAGCAGAGACCCTGGAGAATAAAATGGCGGTGATTGTAAAGGTGTTCCTCGTACACAAATGTCACCCTAATATCCGGGTCTATTTTCTGCTTTTCTCCCATTTTTTATGCTGTGATCTTTTCTACAATACGTAGTTATAATAATGTAACACGTTGTGTATTGTATACAAATTATTTCTGACTCCGCCTCCACATTCCAGACAGGTCATTTTCCTGACCAATTGGATTCCTTCCTTTACTATTTCCTGATTTCTTGACTGTAATCTTGTTAAAGTTAAAATATAATAAAACATTTTCTGAACTACTCTTATTGGGGGTCTTCTTGGTTCGGGACCCTCCTCCTACATTGTTAATTTCTTGATTTATTTGGTTTGTCATCTTCCATTTCCAGGACTGTGTGATGTCTGTGGAGTTTATTTTTGTTATTTCTATTTTAAAAATGTTTATGCATAAGAAAATAAATAATTTACTGAAAATTGAAAATTGTCGATGCAATGATGACAATCTTTGGTACCCAAACATTGTTCATGGGTGATGCTCTAAAATACTTTACAGGTCATCAGATTAGAGTTAACCAAAAATAATGGTACAGAGTGCAGTGGTCAGGAGTATATCATATACAGCCCAGGGTACAGAGCGCAGTGGTCAGGAGTACATCATATACAACCCAAGGTACAGAGTGCAGTGGACAGGAGTATATCCTATACAGCCCAAGGAACAGAGTGCAGTGGACAGGAGTATATCATATACAGCCCAGGGTACAGAGTGCAGTGGTCAGGAGTATATCATATACAGCCCAGGGTACAGAGTGCAGTGGTCAGGAGTATATCATATACAGCCCAAGGAACAGAGTGCAGTGGACAGGAGTATATCATATACAGCCCAAGGAACAGAGTGCAGTGGACAGGGGTATATCATATACAGCCCAAGGAACAGAGTGCAGTGGACAGGAGTATATCATATACAGCCCAGGGTACAGAGTGCAGTGGTCAGGAGTATATCATATACAGCCCAAGGAACAGAGTGCAGTGGACAGGAGTATATCATATACAGCCCAAGGAACAGAGTGCAGTGGACAGGGGTATATCATATACAGCCCAAGGAACAGAGTGCAGTGGACAGGGGTATATCATATACAGCCCAAGGAACAGAGTGCAGTGGACAGAAGTATATCATATACAGCCCAGGGTACAGAGTGCAGTGGTCAACAATATGTCATATACAGCCCGGGGTACAGAGTGCAGTGGTCAGGAGTATATAATACAGCCCAAGGTACAGAGTGCAGGGGTCAGGAGTATATCATATACAGCCGAGGGTACCGAGTGCGGTGGTCAGGAATATATCATATAAAGCCCAGTGTACAGAGTGCAGTGGTCAGGAATATGTCATATACAGCCCAGGGTACAGAGTGCAGGGGTCAGGAGTATATCATATACAGCCGAGGGTACCGAGTGCGGTGGTCAGGAATATATCATATAAAGCCCAGTGTACAGAGTGCAGTGGTCAGGAATATATCATATAAAGCCCAGTGTACAGAGTGCAGTGGTCAGGAATATGTCATATACAGCCCAGGGTACAGAGTGCAGGGGTCAGGAGTATATCATATACAGCCCAGGGTACAGAGTGCAGGGGTCAGGAGTATATCATATACAGCCCAGGGTACAGAGTGCAGTGCTCAGGAATATATCATATAAAGCCCAGTGTACAGAGTGCAGTGGTCAGGAATATATCATATAAAGCCCAGAGTGCAGTGGTCAGGAATATGTCATATACAGCCCAGGGTACAGAGTGCAGGGGTCAGGAGTAGATCATATACAGCCCAGGGTACAGACTGCAGGGGTCAGAAGTATATCATATACAGCCAAGGGTACAGAGTACAGTGGTCAGGAATATGTCATATACAGCCCAGGGTACAGAGTGCAGTTGCCAGGAGTATGTCATATACAACCCAGGGTACAGAGGGCAGTGTGCAGGAATATATCATATACAGCCCAGGGTACAGATTGTGGTGGTCAGGAGTATATCATATACAGCCCAGGGTAAAGATTGCAGTGGTCAAGAGTATGTCATATACAGCTCAGTGTACACAGTGTAGTGGTTAGAAGATTATCATGTACAGAGTCCGGTGATCAGGGGTGTGTCATATGTAGCGCTACCCCCACAGCAGTCGCTGAATACATTGGTCCTCTGTTCTTACCACGACTGTAGTAAAGACCTCAGCACCTCTGACACACACACACAGAGGCAAGGAAGGGTAACCTTTAGTAAATACCTTGGGGTCACCCTGTAATGAAAACCTGAGACCTTGAGGTACAATGTCAAGATATATTGAAAGAAGTAATGTTTGATGTACCAATGAATGCAATGTGAGGTATATAGAATGTTGCACAATTATGCAAGATAAAGGTAATATTCTAAATGCAAAGAATTGTTAGCTTGAACTGCAACCTTCTCCATCAAGTAGGCAGGTAAAGGCAACCGTGATCTATTAGCAATAGAGATATGACTAGGTCACCCATGGTCATGTAATTTGGAGGTCTAGACTTAGGCCTAGTCTTTGCATGTAAAGAAACAAAGATACTGATACAACTGCAAGACATGCTTTATAGCAGAAGATTCTCCTATAGTCTTTGCCAGACTCTTTGGCCGGCCATGTTGGAGCCCTCAAAGATGTTGGTGCACTTTGCAGAACAGACTTGCAAGCAGAAAGCCAGTCCATAAAGCACTGAACTCAAAGCAGGCAGCTAGGATTTATCACTCTAAGATGAAGGCTATAGACAAGTGATGGTGAACCTTGGCACCCCAGATATTTTGGAACTATATTTCCTATGATGCCTAACTACACTGCAGAGTGCATGAGCATCGTGGGAAATGTAGTTCCAAAACATCTGGGGTGCCATGGTTCGCCATCACTGCTATATGACACTAAGTCCGGGAGTATGTTATAGCAGGAAAAAATATGAAGAGTGTCCACTCACCAAAGTCCCAGTGACTGTGAGATCAAGCTTGTCTGCAGGGCTCTAGGGGGCCCCCTTTGTGGATGGAAAGGGTCCTAGGTGACTCTCCACAGGATTAGTGGCTCAAATGGTCTCAGCGATGCCGCTGTGATTTTCTGCCGCAGCTTGTGATGATAGCGATATGGCTCAGCTGAACTGTCTGTGCGCTCAGGTTCCCCGAGCAGCTTTCACAGTAGTCCTCAGTGCAGGACTTGAGTATACACATACACCCAGTTGCGGGGTCTAGCATGGCCCGGCGAGTGCAGTGGTTATTCCCCAGTGTCGGTCGACTTTGATACCCAGACAAAAATGTCATTTACAATGGGTCTCGTTACACATATACAGCCCAAGATATAGAGTACAGTGTGTGAGGAACATGTCATATCTGACCCCCCTGCTTGCACTAGCCCTCTCCTTTCACAAAGGACCCCCCCAACACATATCTCACCCCCCCCCCCCCCGGCTAGCACTTGCCCTCTCTGCTGCCATTTTCTCTCCAGAGCACATATCCAACTCCCCCACCCCCTCTGCTAGCAATAGCCCTCTGCCCTCTCAAAGCACCCACAAGCACATATCTGACGCCTCTCACTAGCAATAGCCCTCTCTCCTCCCAAAGTGCCCCTCCACCCCCCCCCCCCCAGCACTAGCCCTCTCTCCTCCCAAAGACCCACCCCCAACACATATCTGCCCCCTGCTAGCACTAGCCCTCTCTCCTCCCAAAGTGCCCCCTCCGGCACATATCAAACTACCTCCACCCCCCCCCCCCCCAAGCTCTAGCCCTCTCTCCTCCCAAAGTGTCCCCCAGCACATGTTGAAACCCCCCCCCTCCCACTATGCACTAGCCCTCTTGCCTCCCGAAGCACCCCCCAGCACGCACATATCTGACCCCCGCTAGCACTATCCCTCTCACCTCCCAAAGCACCCCACAGCACATATCCCACTTCCCCCATGCTCTTTTTGTTTTGCACTCATGACTCCTACTACACATTACACACTCCTGTCCCCTGCATTCTATACCTTAAATATTCCTGTAACCTGCATTCCATGCATACCACTCAAAATTTGGCCACACCCACTGCTACGCACGCCACATTACTGCTGTCTGGGGCAACCAAAAGTGTCTCAGGTCTTTTACAATATTACAGCGGATACTGTGCAATGCTAAAGTGTTCGGGCATGGCTTGAAGAAAAGTTGGCAAACCAACCCAAACCCGAAGCTCATGCCCACTGAGAAACGGAAACTTTTAATTTCTCAAAAAAACTCCTAGGGACTTTTAGAGAAACCCTGGCTGAGAAAGTCTGGACTACACAGTAATATATTTCTACGCCCCTTGGTGGGAGTGGAGATGAGAGGACACTGTTTCTCAAGGCTGCAGTTCCTCTGAGCTCCACAAGGTGTTGATCTCACCAATACCCAGAAAGGAAGTCTCTATGGAAGGCAGGTGTTCCGTGAAAAAACCCTAACCGTGAAAATTCCCTACCCTCGTCACTTCCGGTGTTCCGTGAAAAAACCCTACCCGTGAAAATTTCCTACCCTCGTCACTTCCGGTGTTCCGTGAAAAAACCCTACCCGTGAAAATTTCCTACCCTCGTCACTTCCGGTGCATCTACGTCATTGAACAGCTGAGCAGCTTAGCAGTGCGCATGCTCGAAGCTCCGGAGGGTAGGGAATTTTCACGGGGTAGGGTTTTTTAACGTTACACCGCATCAGCTGTTGCCGCGGTTACATTAAAACATCTTGGCTGCAACATGAAATCAACTCCGCTCCTACCCCTGTGACTTCCCTGATCTCGGCAATTAAATTTAAAAGCGGCGGCGGGTCTATGAAAATATAACTCACGGAGCCGAGATCTCTGTGATTTATATTTTCATACTCCTGCCGCTTTTATATTTAGTTGCCGAGATCAGGGAAGTCACAGGGGTAGGAGCAGAGATGATTTCATGTTGCAGCCGAGATGATTTCATGTACCCGCGGCAACAGCTGATGCGGTATAACGTTACAACACACTACCGTGAAAATTCCCTACCATCCGGAGCTTCGAGCATGCGCAATGCTGAGCTGCTCAGCTGTTCCATGACGTATGTGACAGGAAGTGACAAGGGTAGGGAATTTTCACGAGGTAGGGTTTTTTAACGTTACACCGGTGCACCAAGTAATGAAACAGCTGAGCAGCCTACCAGTGTGCATGGTCACAGCACTGGAGGGTCGGGAATTTTCACGGGGTAGGGTTTTTTAACGTTACAACGCATCAGCTGTTGCCGCGGGTACATTAAATCATCTCCGCTGCAACATTAAATCATCTCCGCTCCTACCTCTGTGACTTCCCTGATCTCGGCTACTAAATGTAAAAGCGGCGGCGGATCTATGAAAATATAACTCACGGAGCCGAGATCTTTTCATACTCCCACCGCTTTTACATTTAGTAGCCGAGATCAGGGAAGTCACAGGGGTAGGAGCGGAGATGATTTCATGTTGCAGCGGAGATGATTTAATGTACCCGCGGCAACAGCTGATGCGTAGTAAAGTTACAAAACACTACCCCGTGAAAATTCCCTACCCTCCGGAGCTGTGAGCATGCGCACTGGTAAGCTGCTCAGATGTTCAATGACGTAGGTGCTACCCACCGGAGCTGTGAGCATGCGCAGTGGTAAGCTGCTCAGCTGTTCCATGACCTATGTGAACATGAAGTAACGAGGGTAGGGAATTTTCACGAGGTAGGGTTTGCAATGATGTCAAGTACAGACAGGAATTCTCTATGGAAGGCAGGAAGTGATGTCAGGTACAGACAGGAAGTGATGTCAGGTGCAGCAGAAACTTCCAGGTTAGAGGTGAGAGTGGAGGAAGTAGAGAGGAGACCTTGCTGGAACTTTACAGCAAAGTAAGTAATAAGATAAGATTCTATTTACACCCAGCAACCCCCCCCTCCCCCGTCATGTCCGTCCTCTTCCTCCATAGTCATTGTGACGTCTTTTATCTCCAGCAGATGATGATACACACATATATAGTGTGGAAACGTAGATTAACCCCTTTAGGGTCAGAATATTTCCCCACTTCAGGGCTGGAATATTATCTTCATTTTGGACTTAAATTCTAGTAATATGGTCCTCAGGGTCTATGGGGGGGTAATAGGGTTAAAGACTCTGGGGGCTTCTGATATGATAGTGACTCTGAAGGACTCCGAGGGCTTAGTCAGACTTCAGGTCACAGAAGAGGAGGCTGTAGGGCTCAGGGGGCCTCTAAGGTAGGGAGGGGAGGCTCTTGATCGATGATGGTCCTCCTACATGCACTTTCTAGACCTCCTTACAAAATTCCTGCCAGGAAATGAAGGCAGCCTTCACACACATTCTTCCCATGTTACTGGTCAAGTAATATGTTCCAAGACACCGAGCAGAATGAAGAAGGGAAATCCTTCACCCTGGGTACACACTCGTTGTTAGAGGATCTGTTTGCGCAGACTCGCTTAGCAGGCCCATGTTGGGGGTCTGAGGGAGCCATCCAATACCTTCTCATTACATAGACTGTCTCAGAGCCTGGTATCGGAATTCAGAACACCAGGAACCCACCACCACTCTGTACAAGGTCCTGGACACTACAGTATACTTAGCAACTAAGAGAACAAGCCCCTCACCCACTGCTGTCATCCTCCTCCTCCTACCCACACTGGCCTACCAGGGATGAGAACAATATCCTCCGCCCCAGCCCTCTAATTCACCAACAGCATCCTCCTTCTATCCAATTCCATCTCTGACTGCAGATAGTGACATCACTCCTATCAGTCAGCAGGCTTCCGGAGATTGGAGCCTTGTAGTCGGAGTTCTGATAATTATCCAAATTAGCTCCGACCAAAAGTCAACAAGTTCCCCTTCCTGGACATCATGATGACCCTACATTGACCTCACAGCACTGCCTCAGAGCAAAACAGGAAGACAGAAGAAGGATTGTAGTCCTTGTCTGCCAATCTAAAACTAATCAGAACCAGTTCAGAAACAAAACAAACCCAACAGAGAAAAGGGAACTTTGATCCGGCGGGCCAAGAGGGTCCCAGGACCTCGAAAATTTAACAGACACTAAGTAGATTAAACTAAATGTGTTCCCATGGGGGCAGTAGTTCTTATATGTACAGCAACCCCCATCCTATTATTGTGTGATCAGTACATGCAAATAGTTATTACTTCAATTTCTCAAAGTTATCCATCTACAAGGAGACCTGTATCGATCAAATGAGAATGGTGGAGGACCCGGGTCACATGACTGAGAAGATACTAAACCTCACACTGGAGATCATCTATCTGCTGATCGGAGAGGTGAGGAGGATTCTGGGAGGTCACATGACATCACTCTTATCTCTAATTAAAAAACACAGACCTGACCGGTGTAGCGTGAGAATTACCTACCCCGTGAGAATTACCTACCCCTCGTCACTTCCGGCCAGGAACAGCTGAGCAGCGCAGCAGTGCGCATGCTCACAGGGCCGGATACCTAAAGGGACGACAGAGGAGCAGACTAGTGCGCATGCGCACTAGTATGGAAATAGCACGGTGTACCGTGGAAAAAACCTACCCACGCGGCGGTTAAATAAAACAGCGGGGTTGCAATACGAATCATCTCCGCTCCTGTGCCTGTCACTTCCCTGCTCTCGGCAAGTAAATATAAAAGCGGCTGGCGTCTCCGTGATTTATCTTTTCATACAGCCGCCGCCGCTTTTATATTTACTTGCCGAGAGCAGGGAAGTGACCGGGACAGGAGCGGAGATGATTCGTATTGCAGCACAGTTGTTTTAATGTAACAGCTGCATTCCATACAGTGCCGTGAACCGGAAGTGACGATGGGTAGGTTTTTCTCACGGGTAGGTAATTCTCACGGAACACCGAGAGGGGAGGAGGATTCTGGGAGGTCACATGACATCACTCTTATCTCTAATAATAAAACACAGACCTGACCGGTGTAAAGTTGGAAAAACCTACCCCGTGAGAAATGCATACCCACGTCACTTCCTGTCAGGAACAGCTGAGCAGCGTAGCAGTGCGCATGCTCACAGCCCCGGTGACCTAATTGAACAGCTGAGGAGCTGAGAAGTGCGCATGCTCTGAGGGTATGACATTTTGACGGTAGTGTGTGTATCGTTACACGGCATGAGCTGTTGCGGCGGTTACATTAAAACAGCTCGGCCGCAACATGAGTCATCTCCGCTCCTACCACTGTCACTTCCCTGATCTCGGCTAGTAAATGTAAAAGCGGTGGCGGGTGTATGTAATGTAAATCACGGAGATCTCGGCTCCGTGATCCGCTTTTACATCTAGTAGCTGACATCAGGGAAGTGACAGGGGTAGGAGCGGAGATGACTCATGTTGCAGCGGAGATGTTTTAATGTGGTGATGCGTTGTAATGTTATAACACACTACTGTGAACATTTCATACCCTCCAAGCATGCGCACTAGTAAGCGCCTCAGCTGTTCACTGACGTAGGTGCACCGGAAGTGACGAGGGTATGAAATTTTCACGGGTAGGTTTTTTCACGGAACACCGGAGAGGTGAGGAGGCTTCTGGGAGGTCACATGACATCACTCTTATCTCTATTAATAAAACACAGACCTGACTGGAGAGGTGAGGAGGATTCTGGGAGGTCACATGACATCACTCTTATCTCTATAAATAAAACAGACGTGACTGGAGAGGCGAGGAGGATTCTGGGAGGTCACATGACATCACTCTTATCTCTAATAATAAAACACAGACCTGACCTGAGAGGTGAGGAGGATTCTGGGAGGTCACATGACATCACTCTTATTTCAGTAAAACACAGACCTGACCGGAGAGGTGAGGAGGATTCTGGGAGGTCACATGACATCACTCTTATCTCTATAAATAAAACAGACGTGACTGGAGAGGCGAGGAGGATTCTGGGAGGTCACATGACATCACTCTTATCTCTAATAATAAAACACAGACCTGACCTGAGAGGTGAGGAGGATTCTGGGAGGTCACATGACATCACTCTTATTTCAGTAAAACACAGACCTGACCGGAGAGGTGAGGAGGATTTTGGTAGGTCATATGATATTCCTGTTGATTTCTCAATACAGAGATTTCCTCTTCTGAAGGCAGGAGATCATATGACCATCACAGTGCCTCCATGTGACTCCCTAAAACCTGAGAGACACAACATGCAGAAGATTCTAGAAGTCACCAAGAAGATGATGGAGCTGCTGACAGGAGAGGTGAGCGGTGCCGGGAATTCTGGGACATTATCCAGTAACAGACAAGGGATGTGTCTGGATGGTGACTGTATCATTGTGTGTGTCAGGTTCCTATAAGGTGTCAGGAAGTCATTGTCTTTCTCCATGCAGGAGTGGGAGTATTTAGAAGGACACAAGGATCTCTACAAGGACGTCGAAATAGAGAATCAGCAGCCCCTCACATCACCGGGTAAGAGGAGATTTTATTGTAAAGGAGAGAGCAGTACGGAGGATCCACCTAGATCCCCCATCATCTGATAAACACATAGAAACAATGTATTCAGTCAGTGTGTGTGTTTCCTACAGATGGATCCAGTAATGGGAACCCACCAGAGAGATGCCCCTCTCCTTTGTATTCCTTGCATTCCAAACAGGAAGGTCACACCATCCCTCACCATCATCAGGTAGGTGGGACTGAGCAACTAGAACAGAACTCTAATCTATGAGAGGACATTCTTCTATGTAATCTCTTGTTCCTTTTTACACATATATTTTATCATCTTTGTGGTTTAGGATGTGGAACTGAAATACATCAAAGCTGAAATTAAAGAGGAAGAAGAAGAGATGTCGATGAGTGGAGATCAGCAGTCTATGGGAGGGGGCGGTCCTCTGTATTCCCGGGATTTGACACAGGAAGATCACACCACCCCTCACCATTACAAGGTTGGTTGATCAGAACATCTGGGACATGGACCTGTGAGACGATGTGTGGCTTTTTTCTATATGTTATGTCCTAATATTACATTTTATGCTTTAAATTTTTATCATTCGCTTGATTTAGAGTGGAGATCCAATTGATATAGAATTTGAGGTTAAAGCAGAAGAAGAGACGTATGTGAGGGATGATCAGCAGTCTATGGAGGAGGATGGAATAACGGGGACATTTATAGAGGAGGACACTCCTACAGAGATCAGCACAGGTGGGTCATTAACTCTAAATACATTCCTCCACTCATACCCCTCACTCCAGAGTAAGGCAAGGACTGGGTGTTATCAGCCTGTAATCCCCTGGTCACTTTCCTGAGCTGTGTTCCCCGTCCTGTATTCCTGTATTTCTCTCGGATAATCTTCCTTCTCTGTGCTGCAGACACAGTTTATGTATCTAGACTGGATTTATGGAGATTCTGGGGTTTAGCTGGCAGCAAAATGTTAATTTTTCCAAAAAGTCTTCCTCAATCTACGACCGGGGGGATGTGTCTTGGGTCTTCAACCCCATGTCCGGGTGTAGCAAGATCTCTGACGGAGCAATTCTCCCGGGGTTCGTAGCTCTGATGTTTGCCGACTGTGCCGGGTGGAGGGATATGTCTGTATAGTCTCAGACCCAAGTTACTGAGTGCAGTCCTATTAGTTGGTAGGCAGCGGTTTTGGACCTCTGCAATCGTCTTATGTGAACTATTAGGCTTCTATCGATTACTGAATAGCAATATTATGAGTCCTGACCATTACACTATATTATTTATATTGTATATTACATACTCTTGACCCCCTGCACTATATACTCTATTTTGTACATTAAATACTCCTGACTTCTGCACTATATACTTTGTGTTGTACATGACATACTCCTGACCCCTGTACTATATACTCTGTGTTGTACATTACATACTCCCGGCCCCTACACTATATAATCTGTGTTGTAAATTACATAATTCTGATAGTGTATAGTCCGAAATGTTGAATCTTATGCAATATGTTGTACATTTCATAGTCCTGACCCCTGCTCTATATACTATGTTGTACATTACATTCTCCTGATCCCTGCACTATATTCTCTATGCTGTTCATTACATAATCCTGATCCGTGCACTATATACTCTATGCTGTACATTACATACTCCTGACCCCTGCACTATATACTCTATGTTGTACATTACATACTCCTGACCCCTACACTATATACTCTATGTTGTACATTACATACTCCTGACCCTTGCACTATATACTCTATGCTGTACATTACATACTCCTGACCCCTGCACTATATACTCTATGTTGTACAATACATACTCCTAAACCCTGCACTATATACTCTGTACTGTACATTGCATACTCCTGACCCCTGCACTATATACTCTATGTTGTACATTACATACTCCTGACCCCTGCACTATATACTCTGTGCTATACATTACATATTCCTGACTCCTGCACTATATACTCTATACTGTACATTACATACTCCTGACCCCTGCACTATATACTCTGTGCTATACATTACATATTCCTGACCCCTGCACTATATACTCTATACTGTACATTACATACTCCTGACCCCCGCACTATATAATCTATGTTGTACATTACATAATTCTGATACTATATAGTCCTATCTGTTATATCTTATACAATATGTTGTACATTACATAGTCCTGACTTCTACTCTTTCCCCTCTACACACTACTATATATACACATAATATGGATTCTCTTTGGTTGCACCCATTTTCTACTAGCTGGACATTTTATATCTGATGATTTGATTGGAGGACAGACTTTTACATGTTGATAATAATGTGATAACATCCTGCAACGTTGGAACCTTAAACAGAAAGTGATAATGAGGGAGGAGTCAATAAACCAATGATGGTGGTCTTCAGGATCAGTCCAGTCTTCATCTTGGTTGGTCTCCCCCATCCTCACTCCCTGACCTCTGGTGGGGCTCAGCCCCGCTGTTATTCATGACTAAATCATGGACTAAATAAGGTAGTGCAGTCCTGCGTGGGTTGGGAAGATGGCAATGAGTGATAGAGGGGGAGGGGACACTCATCCTATAATCCCCTCATCACTGTCACTCCTATCAAATACAGTTCTCATTGGTTAATAACCCAAAAAACAATCTGCGCAGTCACCCAAATAACCAAACTGGGTTGCAAGCTAACACCATATACAGTACCTCACAAAAGTAAGTACACCCCTCACATTTCTGTAAATATTTTTTTCTATCTTTTCATGTGACAACACTGAAGAAATGACGCTTTGCTACAATGTAAAGTAGTGAGTGTACACCTTGTATAACAGTGTAAATTTGCTGTCCCCTCAAAATAACTCAACACACAGCCATTAATCTCCAAACTGCT
This sequence comes from Pelophylax lessonae, assembly GCF_965119305.1. NCBI lineage: Eukaryota > Metazoa > Chordata > Amphibia > Anura > Ranidae > Pelophylax > Pelophylax lessonae. The sequence continues at coordinate 262,013,492 of NC_138776.1, read as the reverse complement.
GGAAACAAAAGTGAGTACACCCCTAAGTGAAAATGTCCAAATTGGACCCAATTAGCCATTTTCCCGGTGTGACTCGTTAGTGTTACAAGGTCTCAGGTGTGACTGGGGAGCAGGTGTGGTAAATTTGGTGTTATCGCTCTCACTCTCTCATACTGGTCACTGGAAGTTCAACATGGCACTTCATGGCAAAGAACTCTCTGAGGATCTGAAAAAAAAAGAATTGCTGCTCTACATAAAGATGACCTAGGCTATAGGAAGATTGGCAAGACCCTGAAACTGAGCTGTAGCACGGTGGCCAAGACCATACAGCAGTTTAACAGGACAGGTTCCACTCAGAATAGGCCTCATCATGGTCGACCAAAGAAGTTGAGTGCACGTCCTCAGCGTCATATCCAGAGGTTGTCTTTGGGAAATAGAAGTATGAGTGCTGCCAGCATTGCTGCAGAGGTTGAAGGGTAGGGGGTCAGCCTGTCGGTGCTTAGACTATACACCTCACACTGCATCAAATTGGTCTGCATGGCTGTCGTCCCAGAAGGAAGCCTCTTCTAAGGTGATGCACAAGAAAGCCCGCAAACAGTTTGCTGAAGACAAGCAGACTAAGGACATGGATTACTGGAACCATCTCCTGTGGTCTGATGAGACCAAGATAAACTTATTTGGTTCAGATGGTATCAAGCTTGTGTGGTGGCAACCAGGTGAGGAGTACAAAGACAAGTGTGTCTTGCCTACAGTCAAGCATGGTGGTGGGAGTGTCATGGTCTGGGGCTGCATGAGTGCTGCTGGCACTGGGGAGCTACAGTTCATTGAGGGAACCATGAATGCCAACATGTTCTGTGACATACTGAAGCAGAGCATGATCTTCTCCCTTCGGAGACTGGGCCGCAGGGCAGTATTCCAACATGATAACGACCCCAATTACACCTCCAAGATGACCACTGTCTTGCTAAAGAAGCTGAGGGTAAAGGTGATGGACTGGGCAAGAATGTCTCCAGACCTAAACCCTATTGAACATCTGTGGGGCATCCTCAAACGGAAGGTGGAGGAGTGCAAGGTCTCTAACATCCACCAGCTCTGTGATGTCATCATGGAGGAGATGAAGAGGACTTCAGTGGCAACCTGTGAAGCTCTGGTGAACTCCATGCCCCAAGGCAGTGCTGGAAAATAAAGGTGGCCACACAAAATATTGACACTTTGTGCCCAATTTGGACATTTTAACTTAGGGGTGTACTCACTTTTGTTACCAGCGGTTTAGACATTAATGGCTGTGTGTTGAGTTATTTTCAGGGGACAGCAAATTTACACTGTTATACAAGCTGTACACTCACTACTTTACATTGTAGCAAAGTCTCATTTCTTCAGTGTTGTCACATGAAAAGATAGAATAAAATATTTACAAAAATGTGAGGGGTGTACTCACTTTTGTGATATATTGTAGGTGATTTCACCCCACCTACCAATTGATAACATTGGAATAAGTCAGTGTAGCACTACCCAAAAATATAGGAAAGAAATGAACTGGTAGGAGATCAGAGGACCCATTTACTTGTTACCTTGAGGGGGGAATTTTAAGCTCCTCAGAGACAAAGCTGCCTGATGTGGGCGGAGTCCATGGTTTAGGGGAACCAATCTGCTCATGTCTAGTAATAAACTTTGTATTTCTATTTTAGTACATGGACGGGAGATAAGGAAAACCTCAGAGGATTGTCTCACTTTGTCTCCAGACTGTAAAGTAGAAGATGAGGACATCACACAGTATAGTCCAGGAGAAAACCCGGCTACCTCAAATGTCCATCCGGCACCACACAGTGTAGATGGACCATCGTATTCCTCTTATCCTGAGGAACCTCAGACTGTGAGGGACAGTGCCGGACCATCTTATTCCTCTTATCCTGAGGAACCTCAGACTGTGAGGGACGGTGCCGGACCATCGTATTCCTCTTATCCTGAGGAACCTCAGACTGTGAGGGACAGTGCCGGACCATCTTATTCCTCTTATCCTGAGGAACCTCAGACTGTGAGGGACGGTGCCGGACCATCGTATTCCTCTTATCCTGAGGAACCGCAGACTGTGAGGGACAGTGCCGGACCATCTTATTCCTCTTATCCTGAGGAACCTCAGACTGTGAGGGACAGTGCCGGACCATCATTTTCCTTTTATCCTGAGGAACCTCAAACTGTGAAGGACAGTGCCGTTGTTCCAACAGATAAGATGTTTTCCTGTACTGAGTGCGGGAAGTGTTTCCGGTTGAATTCCCATCTTAATATGCATAAAAGAATCCACACAGGTGAGAAACTACATTCCTGCCCTGAGTGTGGGAAATGTTTTGGACGAAAATCAAATCTTGTTACACATCAAAGGTCTCACACGCAGGAGAAGCCGTATTCCTGTTCTGAGTGCGGCAAATGTTTTACCAGAAAGTCATCTCTTTCCATACATCAAAGGTCTCACACAGAGGAAAAGCCGTATTCCTGTCTTGAGTGCGGGAAATGCTTTCAACAAAAATCAAATCTTTTCACACATCAAAGGTCTCACACGCAGGAGAAGCCGTATTCCTGTCCTGAGTGCGGGAAATGTTTTTTTTATAAATCACGTCTTGTCATGCATCAAAGGTATCACACGGGAGAGAAGCCGTATTCCTGTCCTGAATGCAGGAAATGTTTTTCACAGAGATCCAATCTTTACCAACATCAGAGATCTCACACAGGTGAGAAGCCGTATTCCTGTCCTGAGTGCGGAAAATGTTTTTCAGACAGGTCCTCTCTTTATAGACATAAGAAGTCGCACACAGGTGAGAACCGCATTCCTGTCCTGAGTGTGGGAAAAGTTTTTCACAGAGATTTAGTCTAATCAAACATCAGAGATCTCACACCGGGGAGTAGCCATAATTCTATCCTGAGACGGGAAATGTTTTTCACAGAAGTGCCATCTTGACAAACATCAGAGGATGCACACGGGGGAGAAGTAACTTTCCTGTCCTGAGTGAGGGAATTGTTCCACACTGAAGTCCGGTCTTCCTGTACATCAGGGGTCCCACACAACCCTCAAGTTGTATAAGTGCCTTGAGTGCAGGAAATGTCTTCTATATGAATGTTGCTGGACATGTGGGGAAGAAGCACACCCTGATATACACCTCAGATATACTCCCTAGCTGATCTTCATCATGTAAGAAACCCTTCATAAGGAGATCAGAGATCACCAAAGACATGGATGAAGTGTTGTCCCGTGTCGGCCATTGATAGCAGGAGAAAAATAAAAATGGAGTCCTTACCTTTCATTGGCTGAGTACATTTTGGGGTGGAAACCTTCGCAGACAATCAGAAGTCTGTTTTTTTTTTTTTGAATATTTAAAACAATTATATTAGATTATATTTAAAGGGACAGTGTAAGACTTTAGGTTATTGGTTTTGGTGGTATTTTTGTTCGGTAGCAGTGAGTGCCGCCGTCACATATTGGTATTTATTACTTTATAGGTTTGGCGGTAAGCGCAGTTTCTGCCCATTGGTCTAACAAATGATTTTCCTGACCAATTGGATTTCTACCTTCATTATTTCCTTTTATTATGTCTGCAATCTTGATAAAAGAAAAATTATAATAAAAATGTTTTGAAAAATAATTGTGTGTCGGTGCAATGATGACAATCTTCTATTTCCAAACATTGTTCATGGGGGACGCTTTAAAAGCCTTTACAGGTCATCAGATTAGAGTTACCTGGGAATAATGGTAAAGAGTGCAGGGGTCAGGAATGTATTATATACAGCCCAGGGTACAGAGTGCAGTGGTTAGGAGTATATCATATACAGCCCAGAGAACAGAGTTTAGTGGTTAGGAGTATATCATATATAGCCCAGAGTGCAGTGGTCAGGGGTATATCATATACAGCCCAGGGTACAGAGTGCAGTGGTCAGGAGTATATCACATACAGCCCAGGGTACAGAGTGCAGTGATCAGGAGTATATTATATACAACCCAGGGTACATAGTGCAGTGGTCAGAAGTATGTCATATAGAGCCCAAGGTACAGAGTGCAGTGATCAGGGGTATATCATATACAGCCCAGAGTGCAATGGTCAGGAGTATATCGTATGCAGCCCAGGGTACAGAGTGCAGTGGTCAGGAGTATATAATATACAGCCCAGAGTACAGAGTGCAATGGTGAGGAGTATATCATATATAGTGCAGTGGTCAGGAGTATATCATATAAAGCCCAGAGTACAGAGTGCACTGGTCAGCAGTATATCATATACAGCCCAGGGTACAGAGTGCAGTGGTCAGGAGGATATCATATACAGCCCAGAGTGCAGTGGTCAGGGGTATATCATATACAGCCCAGGGTACAGAGTGCAGTGATCAGAAGTATATCATACACAGCCCAGGGTACTGGAGTGAAGTGGTCAGTCAAAGTGTGGGTTGGATTTGAAATCTGACAACCCCTTCTAGCACAAGTCCTCTCCCTTCCCAAAGCGCTCCCCAGCACATATCCGACCCCCCCATCTTACTAGCACTAGCCCTCTCCCCGGCCCTCACTGCCACTAGCCCTCTTACCTACCAGAAGTGCCCTTCCAGCATATATCCATCTCCCGTTCCAACCCTAGCACTAGCCCTCTCCTCTCACAAAACACCCCCAGCACATATCTGACCCCCTCGCTACCACTAGTCCTCTCCGCTCCCAAAGCACCCCCAGCACATATCTGACCCCCCCCGCTAGCACAAGCCCTCTTCCCTCCCAAAGCACCCCCAGCACATGTCTGACCCCCCACTAGCACTAGCCCTCCCCCATCCAAAACATCCCCCAGCACACATCTATCCCCCCCCCCCCCCGCTAGCTCCAGCTCTCTGCCCTCCCAAAGCATCTCCCTCAGCACATATCTAACCCCCCCAACCCCCATGCTAGCACTAGCCCTCTCCTCTTCCACAGCACCCCCAGCACATATCTGACCCCTCTCACTACCACTAGCCCTTTATTCTCCCAAAGCACCCCCCTCCCCCCTAGCACATATCTGAACTCCCTCCCCCAGTACTAGCCCTCTCTCCTCCCAATGTGCCCCCAGTGCACATATCCAACTCCCCCAACCTCTGCAGCACTAGCTCTCTCCCCTTCCAAAGCACCCCCAGCACATATCTGACACCCCCCACTAGCCCTCTCTCCTCCCAAAGTGTTCCAGAGCAAATATCCAACTACCTCCACCCCCACAGAACTAGCCCTCTTTCCTTCCAAAGCACTCCCCCCCCCCCCCTATCCAGCTCCCCAACCCCCGCTAGCACCAGCCCTCCCAAAGCACATATCTAACCCCCCCTTGCTAGAACTAACCCTCTCCCCTCCCAAAAGCACATATCTAAACCCCTCCCCCGCTTGCACTAGCCCCCTCTTCTCCTAAAGTGCTGTTTTTGTTTTGCACTCATAACTCCTATTACAGGTTACACACTCCTATCCCCTGCATTCTGTACATTAAATATTCCTGACACCCGCTACTTTACTGCTTTTTTTGGGGCAACCAAAAGCGTTCCAGGTCTTTTACTAACTTACACCGGATACTCCCAAAAAATGCTGTGCACCGCTAAAGTGTACGGGTTTGGCTTGAAGAAAAGGTGGCAACCCTACCCAAACCTCATCCCCACTGAGAAACAGAAACTGTTTATTTTTTCAAAGAACTCCTAGGGACCTTTGTAGGAACCCTGGCTGAGAAAGTCTGGACTAGCCAGTAATATATTTCTATCCGCCTTGGTGGGAGTTGAGATGAGAGCACAAGGCTGTGTTCACACTATGAGATGTTTCTCAGGGCTGCAGTTTTTCTGAGTTCCACAAGGTGGTGATCTCACCTATTCTCAGATAGGAAGACTCTATGGAAGACAGGAAGTGATGTCAGGTGCAGACAGGAAGTTCCGGGTTAGAGGTGTGTGGAGTGGAAGTAGGAAGGAGACATTGCTGAAACTTTACAGCAGAGGAGGTAATAAGATATTATTTTATTATTATATATATGTCAGTCGGTTTCAGAAATATTCACAACCTTCAAGTTTGTACCCAATAAAATTACTTCTTTACTTGGAAAAAAAAAAAAAAGATATTATTTTATTTACCCCCAGTAACCCCCTCGTCACGTACGTCCTCTTCCTCCATAGTCACTGTTACATCTTTTATCCCCAGCAGATAATGTTACACACACATATATCGTGTGGAAATCTAGATTAAAGCGGAGTTCCGGTGCCCATCCACTTGCTTTGCTTCACCTGAAAAGGAATTGGATAGTTAGGATTATTTTTTTTTTTTACTTACCTTGTAATTGTAGAAAGAAATACTCACCTTTCGTCACTTCCTCCCTCTGCGCCGTCTCTTCCGGCTTGCAATGATTCTGAACGTCATCGCTCCCAGGAATCAATGCGCCTGCACCGGCTCCGCTCGTCACTTCCGGTGCGACGCCACATTCCCTGCTAAACAGCTTCTGGGCATGCCCAGAAGCTGTGTAGGAATGCGGCGCCGCGCCGGAAGTGACGAGAGGGGCCGGTGAAGGCGCATTCTGGGAGAAGAAGACGCGGAAGAGGACGCAGAAGAGGACCGCGCTGGCTTCAGCTGCTCACAACAGAGATGGCAACGCTGTGGAAGAAATTTTATGAGTGAGTATTTCTTCTTGCAGGTAAGTGCGAACCGGGACAGATCAGAGGCTAGCCATTGTGGAATGTACTAGCCCTGACTGTCCCAGGGGTATGTTCACTGAAAAAATGTTTCTGTGCCTGGAATTCCGCTTTAATCCCTTCAGGGTCAGAACATTTCCCCATTTACGGGGCCCGAACATTGTCTTCATTTTGGGCCTAGATTCTAGTAATATGGTCCTGTGAGGGGGTAAAAGTGCTAAAGACTTCATGGGCCCCTGAGATGATGGTGATTCTGAAGGACTCTGAGAGGTCAGTCAGGCTTCAGGGCTCTGAGGAAAGAGGCTGTAGGAAAGGGGGCCTCTAAGGTAGGGAGGAGGGGCTCTTGATCAATGATGGTCCTCCTACCTGCACTTTTCAGACCTCCTTACGAAATTACTTCTTTCCATGTTACTGGTCAGGTAATGTAGCAGCAAACCGCTTTTGAGAAAACAAAGATGGAATTTGGATGCAGACTTCCAGGAAAACAAACCTTTTTTATTCCCTAGCGAAGAGAACTACGCCGGCTTACGCTCGCTTGCTAAGTTCCCGAAATAGGCGTGTACATCACTTATGTATCAACAGTTGCGTCACAAGTGCAGATACAAAAAGATACAGATACAAATTTTTCCTTTATCTAAGCAAAACATACTTCTCTCTATGCAGCTACTTCCTGTAATATTTTTTTCAGAGCAGTTGACATTTGCGGTTTTGCACTTGTTTGTGTTCTTGCTAACGTTTTGCTTAAGAGGAAGTCAGGCAGAGGAGGGAGAGAGAGGGGGCTGAAGTCTGCGTGGTTATCTTGCTCATGTAGTTCTACAAACAAACTTGTCAGAATCAACCATTTTGTTTTACTAACCATCCGCCTTGTTAGAAAGCTTTTCAGCTGATGCCACAGTAATATGTTCCAGGACACCGAGTGCAATGAAGAAGGGAAGTCCTTCACCCTGGGTACACACTCTTGGTTAGAGGATCTGTTTGTGCAGACTTGCTTAGCAGGCCCGTGTTGGGGGTCTATACCTTCCAATGACGTAGACTGTGTCAGAACCTGGTACTGGAATTCACAACACCAGGAACTCACCGCCACTCTGTACAAGGTACTACAGTATGCTTGGCAACAAAGAGAACATACCCATCCCCCCTACTGTCTTGCTCCTACCCACACTGGGCTGCCATTGGAGGGATGAGAACAAAATCCCCCCCCCCCCACAGCCCTCTACTTCACAAACAGCATCGTCATGCTCCCCAATCCAATCCCTCCTCTTACCTCTTACTGCAGAGTGACAGTGACATCGTTCCTATCAGTCAGCAGGCTGTCAGAGATGGGAGCCTTGCAGTTGGAGTTCTGCCAATTATCAGGATTAGTCCAGGAACTAAGGTCAAAAGTCAGAGAGTTCCCCTTCCTGGACACCATGATTACCTTACATTGACTGTACAGCACTGCCTCAGAGCAAAACAAGAAGACAGAAGAAGGATCGTATTTATCATTCCTTGATCTAAAACTAATCAAAACCGGTTCAGAAACAAAACAAACCCAACAGAGAAAAGGGAATTTCTGATCCAGTGGGCCAAGATGGTCCCGGGACCTCAAATATGCAACAAACACTAAATAGTTCAAACTAAGTATGTTCACATGGGGCAGTTCTTAAATGTACAGCAAACCCTTCTAAAACCCCCCCCCCCCCCCCCCCAATGCTATTATCGTGTGACCAATACAATCCAAATAATTCTTATCTTCTTTTCCCAAAGTTATCCGTCTACAAGGAGACCTGTATAGATCAAATGACGACACGAATGAGGATGGAGGAGGACCAGAGTCACATGACTGAGAAGATCCTAAACCTCGCCCTGGAGATCATCTACCTGCTGACCGGAGAGGTGAGGAGGATTCTGGGAGGTCACATGACATCACTCTTATCTCTATTTGTAAAACACAGAAACAGACCTCACCGGAGAGGTGAGGAGGATTCTGGGAGGTCAGATGACATCACTCTTATCTCTATTAATAAAACACAGACCTGACCGGAGAGGTGAGGAGGATTCTGGGAGGTCACATGACATCACTCTTATTTCTATTAATAAAACAAAGACATGACCGGAGAGGTGAGGAGGATTCTGGGAGGTCACATAACATCACTCTTATCTCTATTAATAAAACAAAGACATGACCGGAGAGGTGAGGAGGATTCTGGGAGGTCACATAACATCACTCTTATCTCTATTAATAAAACAAAGACCTGACCGGAGAGGTGAGGAGGATTCTGGGAGGTCAGATGACATCACTCTTATCTTTATTAATAAAACACCGACCTGACCGGAGAGGTGAGGAGGATTCTGGGAGGTTACATGATGTCACTTTTATCTCTATTAATATAACACAAACCTGACCGGAGAAGTGAGGAGGATTCTGGGAAGTCACATGACATCACTCTTATCTCTATTATTAAAAAAAAAAAAGACCTGACCAGGGAGGTGAGGAAGATTCTAGATTACATGGTATTCCTGTTGATTTCTCAATACAGGGATTTCCTCTTATGAAGTCAGGTGATCATATGACCATCCCAGTGCCTCCAAGTGACCCCCTAAAACCAGAGAGACCCAACATGCAGAAGATTCTAGAAGTCACCAAGAAGATGATGGAGCTGCTGACAGGAGAGGTGAGCGGTGCTGGGTATTCTGAGAGGACATTCTTTTATGTGATCTCTTGCTCCTTACTACACATCTATTCTATTATCTTTGGGGTTTAGGATGAGGAACTAAAAGACATCAAAGCTGAGATTAAAGAGGAAGAAGAAGAGATGTCGATGAGTGAAGCTCAGCAGTCTATGAGAGGGGAAGGTCCTCTGTATTCCTGGGATTCCACACAGGAAGATCACACCATCCCTCACCATTACAAGGTTGGTTGAAGGGAACATCTGGGACATGGATTTGTGAGACGATGTGTGGATCATTTTTATATGTGATGTCACAATGTTTTAAGTTTATATCATTCTCTTGATTTAGAGTGGAGATCCAATCGATATAGAATTCAAGGTTAAAGCAGAAGAAGAGACGTATGTGAGGGATGATCAGCAGTCTGTGGAGGAGGATGGAATAACTGGGATGTTTATGGAGGAGGACACTCCTACAGAAATCAGCACAGGTGGGTCATTAACTCTAAATACATTCCTCCACCCATACCGCTCACTGATTGGTCCAGAGTAGGGCAAGGACTGGATGATATCAGCCTGTAATATCCTGGTCACTTTCCTGAGCTGTGTTCCCCCTCCTGTATTTCTCTCAGATAATCTTCTTTCCCTATACTGCAGACACAATTTATGTATCTAGACTGGATTTATGGAAATTTCGGGGTTCAGCTGGCAACAAAATCTTTTTTTTTTTTTTTCCCCAAAAAATGTTGCTCAAGTTAGGCACCTGAGGTATGTGTCTTGGGTCTTTTGCCCCTTGTCCAGGTCTAGCAAGATCTCTGACAGATCAATTCTCCCGGGGTTCGTTGCTCTGTTGTTAGCTGGCTGTGCCGTGTGCAGGTATATGTCTGTATAGTCTCAGACCCAAGTCACTGAGTGCAGTCTTAGTAGATGGGAGGCAGTGGATGGGACCTCTGCAACTTGCCTCATGTGAACATTTAAGCTTCCACTGATTGCTGAATACCAATATTATGAGTCCTGACTATTACACTATATAATTTATATTGTACATTACATACTCCTGACCCCTGCACTATATACTCTATGTTGTACGTTACATACTCCTGACCCTTGCACTATATACTCTATGTTGTACATTATATACTCCTGACCCCTGCACTATATAATCTATGTTGTACATTACATACTCCTGACCCCTGCACTATATATTCTATGTTGTACGTTACATACTCCTGACCCCTGCACTATATACTCTATGTTGTACATTACATAATTCTGATACTTTATAGTCCTAACTGTTGTATCTTTTACAATATGTTGTATATTTCGTACACACTACTATATATATGCACATAATATGTATTTTCTTTTTTTACACCCATTTTCTACCAGCTGGACATTTTATATCTGATGATTTGATTGGAGCACAGACTTTTACAGGTTGATAATAATGTGATAACATCCTCCAACTTTGGAACTTTAAACAGAAAGTGATAATGAGGGAGGAGTCAATATCCCAATGATGGTGGTCTTCAGGATTGATCCAGTCGCCCAAATAACCAAACTGGGTTGCAATCTAACACCATATTGGTGATTCCACCCCTCCTACCAAATGATACAAATGGGATAAGTCAGTGTAGAGCTACCCAAAAATATAGGAAAGAAATGAACTGGTAGGAGATCTGAGGACCCATTTACTAGTTACCTCAAAGGTGGAATTGTAAAATCTTCAGAGACAAAGCTGCCTGATGTGGGCGGAGTCCTGGTTTAGGGGAACCAATCTGCTGATGTCTAGTAATAATCTTTTTATTTCTATTTTAGTACATGGACGAGAGATGAGGAAAACCTCAGAGGATTGTCTCACTTTGTCTCCAGACTGTAAAGTAGAAGATGAGGACATCACACAGTATAGTCCAGGAGAAAACCCGGCTACCTCAAATGTCCATCCAGCATCACACAATGTAGAGGGACCATCGTATTCCTCTTATCCCGAGGAACCTCAGACTGTGAGGGATGGTGGCGGACCATCGTATTCCTCTTATCCTGAGGAACCTCAGACTGTGAAGGATGGCGCCGTCCTTCCAACTGATAAAAGGGTTTCCTGTACTGAGTGCGGGAAGAGTTTCCGTTTTAAAACCCATCTTAATGTGCATAAAATAACCCATACAGGTGAGATGCCACATACATGCCCTGAGTGCGGGAAATGTTTTTCAAGCAAGTCTGCACTTTCCATACACCAGAAATCTCACACAGGCGAGAAGCCGTATTCCTGTCCTGAGTGCGGTAAATGTTTTTTAGAAAAATCAAATCTTGTCAGACACCAGAGGTCTCACACAGGGGTAAAGCCTTATTCTTGTCCTGAGTGTGGGAAATGTTTTTCCAAGAAATACTCTCTCTGCTGCCATCAGATGTTGCACACAGGAGAGAAGCCGTATTCTTGTCCTGAGTGCGGGAAATGTTTTGTACGTAAATCAGTTCTGGTCACACATCAAATGTCTCACACGGGGGAAAAGCCGTATTCCTGTATTGAGTGCGGGAAATGTTTTTCAAAGACGTGCCATCTCTACAGCCATCAGAGATTACACACGGGAGAGAAGCCGTATTCCTGTCCTGACTGCAGAAAATGTTTTACAAATAAATCAGATCTTGTCACGCATCAGAGAACTCACACAGGGGAGAAGCCTTATTCCTGTCCTGAGTGCGGGAAATGTTTTGCACGTAAAACAAATCTACTCAAACATCAGAGGTCTCACATGTCAGAGAAGCCGTATTCCTGTCCTGAGTGCGGGAAATGTTTTGTGGAAAAATCACGTCTCGTCCTACATCAGAGATCTCACACGGGGGAAAAGCCTTATTCCTGTCCTGAGTGCGGGAGATGTTTTTCAGACAGGTCCTGTCTTTATAGACATAAGAAGCAGCACACAGGTGAGAAGCCGCATTCATGTCCTGAGTGTGGGAAATGTTTTGCACAGAGGTTCAGTTTAATCAAACATCAGAGATCTCACACAGGGGAGAAGCCATATTTCTGTCCTGAGTGCGGGAAATGTTTTTCACAGAAGTGCCATCTTGACAAACATCAGAGGATGCACACGGGGGAGAAGTAACTTTCATGTCCTGAGTGAGGGAATTGTTCCACACCGAAGTCCTGTCTTCCTGTACATCAGGGATCCCACACAACCCTTGAGGTGTATTAGTGCCTTGAGTGCGGGAAATGTCTTCCATATGAATGCTGCTGGACATGTGGGGAAGAAGCACACCCTGATATACACCTCAGATATACTCCATGGCTGATCTTCATCATGTAAGGAACACTTCATAAGGAGATCAGAGATCACCAAAGACATGGGTGAAGTGTTGTACCGTGTTGGCCATTGATAGCAGGAAAAAAATAAAAATGGAGTCCTTACCTTTCATTGGCTGAGTGAATTTTGTAGTGTAAACCTTCGCAGACACTTAGAGGTTCTTTTTTAAGAAATTTTGTTGAGCAAATGTAAAGTATTTTTCCAGCCATGACGAATATTGGCCATATTTTATTTCATACAGTGATTTCCTATGATTTTCAGCTCCATCTAGTGGCAATAATGCGGTATTGCGGTACTAATTTCACATTATGGCCAGTAGATGGAGCCGATAATCATAGGAAATCACTGTGTTAATTTAAATACTGCCAGAATTTGTTATGGCTTGGCAAATGCTTGTCACCCTTGTCCAGGTCATTTTCTGTAACTAGAACCCTTAGTTCCCTTCCTCAGGCATGGCTTCATACTGGTAGCCAAGATCATACTCATGGATTTACGAGTATAGTAGACATCCGGTGAACTACTAAGTAAATGTCTTATGCATAGAGCCCTACATTTCTGGAGATGTTACAGATGTAAGGTATGTATTGTAGCAGCTCAATGAGGAGACCTCCTAGCAATGTTATTACCAGACTTCCACTAGGGGGGGGGGGGGGGGGCTGTAATATTTAGGGTGTGACCACAGGAGAGTGATCCCATCTAGCGCACAATAACCCTTTCACTGCCAGAGCTGTTATTGCAGTTTTTTTTCTTCACACATGATAAAATGCACATTGGTGACCAATGGGAGAAGGATCCCAATATATCACTGGTCAGTGTAGTGGTCCCTCACAGTGGTGACCAATGGGAGAAGTATCCCCATACATCACTGGTCAGTGTAGTGGTCCCTCACAGTGGTGACCAATGGGAGAAGGATCCCAATATATCACTGGTTAGTGTAGTGGTACCTCACAGTGGTGACCAATGGGAGAAGGATCCCAATATATCAGTGGTCAGTGTAGTGGTCCTTCACAGTGGTGACCAATGGGAGAAGTATCCCCATATATCAGTGGTCAGTGTAGTGGTCCCCAATGAAAGAAGGATCCCCATATATCAGTGGTCAGTTTAATGGTCGCTCACAGTGGTGACCAATGGGAAAAGGATCCCCATATATCAGTGGTCAGTGTAGTGGTCCCTCACAGTGGTGACCAATGGGAGAAGGATCCCAATATATCACTGGTCAATGTAGTGGTCCATTACAGTGGTGACCAATGGGAGAAGGATGCCAATATATCAGTGTAGTGGTCCCTCACAGTGGTGACCAATGGGAGAAAGATCCCAATATATCAGTGGTCAGTGTAGTGGTCCCTCACAGTGGTGACCAATGGGAGAAGTATCCCCATATGTCAGTGTAGTGGTCCCTTAGAGTGGTGACCAATGGGAGAAGGATCCCAATATATCAGTGGTCCCTTACATTGGTGACCAGTGGGAGAAGAATCGCCATATATGAGTGGTCCCTTACAGTGGTGACAAATGGGAGAAGGGCCCCCTTATATCAGTGGTCCCTTACATTGGTGACCAATGGGAGAAGGATCCCCATATACTGTATGAGTGGTCAGTGTAGTGGTCCCTTACAGTGGTGATCAATGGGAGAAGGACTCCCTTATATCAATGGTCCCTTACATTGGTGACCAACAGGAGAAAGACTGCCATATATCAGTGGTCAATGTGGTGGACCCTTACATGGGTGACTATTGGGAGAAGGACCCCCTTCTATCAGTGTACAGTGGGAGAAGGACATTCTTACATCAGTAGGAAGACAGATTGTTGATGCCAGTTGTTACTGGGAGACACAAACTGTTAATTTCTCAGGGAACCCCTGGAGACCTTTGTAGGAACCCTGGCTGAGAAAGGCTGGACTAGGCAGTAATATATCTCTACTCCCCTTGGTGGGGGTGGAGATGACCCCATCTATAAGGATATACAGCACACACTTAGCACAAGGCCTCGTTCACACTATGAGATGTTTCTTGTGGCTTCTGTTCCTATGAGCTCCACAAGGTGGTGATCTCACTTTGTACACAAGACAGGAAGTATCTATGGAAGACAGGAAGTGATGTCAGGTACAGACAGGAAGTGATGTCAGGTATAAATACTAAGTCCTGGGTGAGATAGATGGAAAGTAGACATTGCTGGAATTGGCAGCAGAGGAGGTAATAAGATATTATTTTCTATTTACACCTAGTAACCCCCCCGTCATGTCCGTCCTCCATAGTCACTGTCATGCCTTTTATCTCCAGAAGATGATTATACACACATATATAGTGTAGAAACATAGGTTAACCCCTTCAGGGTCAGAACATTTCCCCATTTACGGGGCCGGAACATTTTCTTCATTTTGGAGATGTCACCTTCTCACCTTAGCAGTCTCCTGTAATGAGGGATGAGATTCTGACTCCAGTTGCACTGAAATTACCAACCCCATCCCCCCCGGGCATGAGTACCGCCATGTATCCCGGGTTCCAATGTCCTTCCGGCAGGGCTGGAACCCGGCATGGTTGATGGAGCAGAGAGAGTACCAGTTCTCCGATCTCCCCTCTGGTGATGGAACCCAGAGGCTTCACAACTACATGGTTCACAGCTGTCATTCCCCGGTTTTTGTGGCCAGGGAAGCAGCTGATAAAGCCCAATATTAGTGGTCTATTAGACTCCTGTTGATTCCCTAAAGAGGACCTGTCATTTCTTCTGTGCTACCACATGGGGGCTATTGGCCAGGCATTGTTGCTCACACCGGAGAGCAATAATTCTGGGGCCGGTAATTAACTTCAAACTGATGACCTGTGAGAGCTTTTAAAGCATTGTCTTTGCACCATTCGGGTAGTGAAGTTAGTCCCCTTTTCAGGATGCAAAATTTTAAGGGTTGACAAAACTGTGTGAGTGAAGAGGTGGGGGGTTGGGTTAAATATTTTACAAGCAAAGAATGCTGATTTTAGGGTGTATGAAAAAAAATGAATAATTTGTTTTAAAGCCCATCTTCGGGGAAACGCAAAGTGACCAGGACCTAAATGAACATTTAACCCTTGCATAATAGGGGCAGCTCCACTCTGGCATCAGGCTGTCCCTCCTCCTGTCCGATGAAAGGCTGTGAGCTCTGCATTGGTCTTGAAGACATCAGAGAAGCCGCGACCAATGGATCGTTGAGGGGAAGAGGCTGTGTGAGCTGCAGCTGCTCCCCCCTACTATTTACCCGTGCAGAAACTGCTCACCCTCTACTATCTACCCATCAAACAACTGCTCACCCTCTACTATCTCCCCGTGCAGCAATTGCTCACCCTCTACTATCTCCCCATCCAGCAACTGCTCACCCTCTACTATCTCCCCATCCAGCAACTGCTCACCCTCTACTATCTCCCCATCCAGCACTCGCTTTCCCCCTACTATCTCCCATCAAGCAACTGCTTTTCCCCAAGTATCTCCCCATCCAACAACTGCTCCCCCCTACTATCTCCCTGTGCAGCAACTCCCCCCCCCTACTATCTCCCTGTGCAGCAACTCCCCCCCTACTATCTCCCTGTGCAGCAACTCCCCCCCTACTATCTCCCTGTGCAGCAACTGCTCACCCTTTACTATCTTCCTGTGCAGCAACTGCTCGCCCTTACTATCTCCCATCAAGCAACTGCTTGCCTTCTGCTATCTCCCCATCCAGCGACTGCTCCCTCCTACTATCTCCCTGTTCAGCGACTGCCCGCCCCTTACTATCTCCCTGCACAGCAATTGCTCACCCCCTACTATCTCCCTGTGCAGCAATTGCTCACCCCCTACCATCTTCCTGTGCAGCAATTGCTCATCCCCTACTAAATCCCTGTGCAGCAATTTCTCACCCCTATCTCCCTGTGCAGAAACTGCTTTTCCTCTAGTATCTTCCCATCCAGCAACTGCTCGCCCTCTACTATCTCCCATCAAGCAACTGGTTGCCTTCTACTATCTCCCCATCCAGCAACTGCTCCCTCCTACTATCTCCCTGTGCAGCAATCACTCACCCCCTACTATCTTCCTGTGCTACAACTGGCGCCCCTTACTATCTCCCTTTACAGCAATTGCTTGCCCGATACTATCTCCCCATTCAGCAACTGCTCCCTCCTACTATCTCCCCATGCAGCAATTGCTCACCCCCTACTATCTCCCCATGCAGCAATTGCTCACCCCCTACTATCTCCCTGTGCAGCAACTGGCCGGCCCCTACAATCTCCCTTTACAGCAACTGCTCGCCCCCCACTATCTCCCATCAAGCAACTGCTTGCCTTCTACTATTTCCCCATCCACAAACTGCTCGCCCCCTGCTATCTCCCTGTGCAGCAACTGCTCGCCCCTACTATCCCCCCATCAAGCAACAGTTTTCCCCTACTATCTCCCATCCAGACAACTGCTCACCCCCTACTATCTCCCATCCAGCAACTGCTCACCCCCTACTGTATCCCCATCCAGCAACTGCTTGCCCCCTACTATCTCCCCATCCAGCAACTGTTTGCCCCCTACTATCTCCATGTGCTGCAACTGCTCACCCTCTGCTATCTCGCTGTGCCGCAACCCCCCCCCCTCTATTAACTCCTTATATCCCCATCCTAATATTGTACAACCAATACAGTCCAGATAATTGTCCGCTATCCGTCTACAGAGAAACCCGCATAGATCACATCAGTGAGGATGGAGGAGGACCAGAGTCACATGACAGAGAGGATACTAAACCTCACCCTGGAGATCATCTACCTGCTGACCGGAGAGGTGAGGAGGATTCTGGGAGGCCACATGAAATCACTCTTTTCTCTATTAATCAAACACAGATTTGACCGGAGAGGAGAGGAGGATTCTGGGAGGTCACATTACATCACTCTTATCTCTATTAATAAAACACAGGCCTGACTGGAGAGGTGAGGAGGATTCTGGGAGGTCACATGTAGGGATGCACCGATCCGATATTCGGATCGGATATCGGCGCCGATATGGCCATTATAGCTGGATCGGGGGATCGGTAACATTGACCGATCCACGGGCCGATCCAGTTTTTGCTGAGTAACGGCTCAGCCATCCCTTACTTGGTGCAGTAGTAGTATGGGATGGGAGCCACTACTTCCTGTATAGTTCCGGCTCACAGGCGGAGTGATATCAGATGCACTCCGCCTGTGAATGGGGGAGCCATACACATGAAGCAGCGGCTTTGCTTTTTACTGCAGCCGCATGCTTTGTGTGTATCTCCGGATCGGTATCGGCGATTTCACAACGCCAGATATCGGTATCGGGACCAAAAAAGTCGGATCGGTGCATCCCTAGTCACATGACATCACTCTTATCTCTATTAATAAAACATAGACCTGACCGGAGAGGTGAGGAGGATTCTGGGAGGTCACATGACATCACTCTTATCTCTATGAATAAAACACAGACCTGACCGGAGAGGTGAGGAGGATTCTGGGAGGTCACATGACATCACTCTTATCTCTATTAGTAAAACACAGACCTGACTGGAGAGGTGAGGAGGATTCTGGGAGGTCACATGACATCACTCTTATCTCTATTAATAAAACAAAGACCTGACCGGAGAGGTGAGGAGGATTCTGGGAGGTCACATGACATCACTCTTATCTCTATGAATAAAACACAGACCTGACCGGAGAGGTGAGGAGGATTCTGGGAGGTCACATGACATCACTCTTATCTCTATTAGTAAAACACAGACCTGACCGGAGAGGTGAGGAGGATTCTGAGATTCTAACTTGATATTCCTATCGATTTTCCAATACAGAGCATTCCTCTGAAGTCAGGAGATCATATGACCATCCCAGTGCCTCCATGTGACTCCCTAAAACCTGAGAGACTCAACATGCAGAAGATTTTAGAAGTCACCAAGAAGATCACTGAGCTGCTGACAGGAGAGGTGAGCGGTGCTGGGAATTCTGGGACATTATCCAGTAACAGACAAGGGATGTGTCTGGATGGTGACTGTATCATTGTGTGTGTCAGGTTCCTATAAGGTGTCAGGATGTCACTGTCTATTTCTCCATGGAGGAGTGGGAGTATTTAGAAGGACACAAGGATCTCTACAAGGACGTCATGATGGAGAATCAGCCACCCCTCACATCACCGGGTAAGAGGAGACTTTATTGTAAAGGAGAGAGCAGTACGGAGGATCCACCTAGATCCCCCATCATCTGATAAACACATAGAAACAATGTATTCAGTCAGTGTGTGTGTTTCCTACAGATGGATCCAGTAATGGGAACCCACCAGAGAGATGTCCCCGTCCTCCGTATTCCCAGGATTCTACACAGGAAGATCACACCATCCCTCACCATCATCAGGTAGGTGGGATGAGAAACTAGAACAGAATTTTAAGCTATGAGAGGGGATGGTGCTCTGTATTTCCCAGATTCCACACAGGAAGATCACACCATCCCTCACCATTACAAGGTTGGTTGAACGGAACATCTGGCTCATGGACTTGTGAGACGATGTGTGGATCATTTCTACATGTGATGTCATAATGTTAAATTTTAAGTTTCTAACATTTGGGGTGGTACCCTCCTATTATATTATGTTGTTGGAAGACACTTTATTGTTGCTAATTAACGTTTATATTGATAGCCACCCTTCCTAACACACTTTGTTTTGCTTTACCTACTTCTCAAGGTTGTATTGCACCTTGCACGCTGGAACTCGGAATATGCTGTGTCTTGTTTTACATCTTCCTTTTTTTTTTTCTCAGTAAACGTTTTGAACAAGAAATTTTAGGTTTCTGTGATTTTCTTGGTTTAGGCTGAAGACCTAATAGATATAAAAGTTGAGGTTAAATCAGAAGAAGAAGAAGAGACGTATGTGAGGGATGATCAGCAGTCTATGGAGGAGGATGGAATAACGGGGACATTAATAGAGGAGGACACTCCTACAGAGATCAGCACACGTGAGTCATTAATAGTAAATACATTCACTATATCATTTACATTGTACTTTACGTAGTGCGCTGTGATTGGCCCTCCCGATCAATTGATGGCTGTTTCCAGTCACAGCCATCAAACTGTGTAAACAGAGACACATGTCTCTGTTGGCTCTCCTTGCTGAGCTCAGTGTGGAGGGGGAGCTGCAGCCTGTGGCAGCTCTCTGTGTAACTGATGATTTTAGTGGTCAGTTACGTTACACAGAGATCACACAGACTGCAGCCACCCCCAGAGTACACTAAGCACCACTTTCCCTGTACCAGTGCACAAAACATCTATCACAGTGTACCGCTGCACAAAACATTGGTCACAGTGTACTAGTGTCCCATGAACATCTGTACCAGTGCACAAAACATCTGTCATTGGGCACTAGTGTCCCATCAACATCTGTCACAGTGTTCCAGTGTCCCATCAACATCTGTCACAGTGTTCCAGTGCTCAAAAACATCCACAATAGTGTTCCATTGCAAACTCAACATTTGTCAGTGCCCAAAAATTTAGGTATTATATTTTTTTGTGTGCATTGAAATTCATGAAAGTGTATTTATGCGTTGGTGCGTAAAATTCCTTTAGAAAAACCGCTGAGCAAATACCATGTAACAAAAAAATTAGCAAAACCTACCATTTTATTCTTTATGGCCTCTGCTACAAAAATATATAATGTTTGGGGGTTCTAAGCAAAAAGTGTCCGAAGAAGGCCTGGTTATAAAGCGGATAATGCCTGAAGGTGCTCCTTGGATGTTGAGCCTCTCTTTGTGGCCAGGCTGTGAAAAATACACGTGGTATCACCATACTCCGTCGGAGTAGCAGAATGTGTTTTGGAGTTTCATTGCAAGTATGCCTATACAATGTGCGAGAAATAACTTGTTAATATGACATTTTTGTGAAATGTAGTTTCTTCATTTTCCAAAAAATTGTGGCAAAAAATGACAACTTAAAAAAATTCACCAAGAATCTTTCTAAATACCTTGGACAATCTACTTTCCAAAAAGGGCATCATTTGGGGAATATTTGTACTGTCTTGGCATGTTAGGGCCTCAAAAAATGAAAATGCATTTTTTTTACACAAAGTTGTCCATTTATAAGATATTTCTAACACACAGAATGTACATAGCAAAAAATACACACAATAAATATTCTGCTACTCCTCCCGAGTATGGCGATACCACGTGTGAGACTTTTCTCACAACCTGGCCACATACAGAGGCCCGACATGCAGGGAGCACTGTCAGGTCCTCGAGGGGCATAAAATTACAAATCGAATTTCCCGATTACCCATCAGACTTTTGTGACGAACTGTAGGGCACTTATGAGCGCTGTAGTGGCAATGATATGGCACGGATGAACACTGATGTGGCATGGATGAGCACTGATGTGGCATGGATGAGCACTGATGTGGCATGGATGAGGCACGGATGAGCATTGATTTGGCATGGATGTAGCACAGATGAACACTGATGTGGCATGGGTGAGCACTGATGTGGTATGGGTGTAGCACAGATGAGCACCGATGTGGCCTGGATGTGGCACAGATGAACACTGATGTGGCATGGATGTGGCACGGATGAGCACTGATGTGGCACGGATTAAAAGACACTGATGCGGCATGGGTGAGGTACAGATGAGCACTGATGTGGCATGGATGAGGTAGGGATGAGCACTGATGTGGCATGGTTGAGGCAGGGATGAGCACTGATTTGGCATTGATGTGGCACGGATGTGCACTCATGTGACACGAGTGAGCATGGATGAAGCATGGGTGAGCAAAGATGAGCAATGATGTGGCATGATGATCACTGATGTGGCACGGATGAGCACTGATGTGGCATGTATGAGGTATGGATGAGCACTGATGTGGCATGGTTGAGGCAGTGATGAGCACTAATATTGCATGGATGTAGCACAGATGAGCACTGATGTGGCATTGAAGTGGCACCGATGTGCACGGGTGAGCACAGAAAGACATGAATGAGGCACAGATGAGGCATAAATAGGCATGATTGAGACAGGGATGAGGCACAGATGAGCATTATTGAGGCATAGATGGGCATGAATGAGACACGGGTGAGCAGTGCTGCGGTCTCCCTCCTCTCACAGCGATTGGAACAGCGTGCAAAGAGAGGAGAGAACTGAACCGGACATTCCCTGGCTTTTTGACAACTGATCGCTTCGTCATTGGACAGAGTGATCACATAGTAAAGGGCCGCTGTCATTGGCCCTTTACCACGATCTGGGATGCGCCGGGTCCAGTGAACCTGGTGAGCACAGACAGTTCCATGTGCATGCCCCAGGGGGTGCGCAGGAAGCATAATTCTGCAAGGCCATCATTGTACGCCCTCCCAGAATAAGTCAACCATGCTGTAGCCATCATTCGGCTATGGCCTGGTCGGCAAGTGGATAAAGCAGTCCCACAGTGTCCTCAGTTCCCTTTCACAACAGTGCCCTTTATATCGCAGTGCCCCTTTACAGAACACAGTGCCCCTTAACACAACACATCTCCCCTTTACACAACGCAGCGCCCCTTAACATAACACAGTGCCCCTTTACACAACACAGCACCCCTTAATACAACACAGAGCCCCTTAACACATCGCAGAGCCCCTTAACACATCGCAGAACCCCTAACATGCCCGATGTGAGGATGACATTGGTGGCCCTGCAGGAGGCCCAGGAGAGAATACCCAGCCGTGGCAGCGACACCACCACAGTCCGGAAAGGACTGTCAGTCGGTCCAGTTCCAGACCATGGTTTGCCATTTAGTGACCGCTGATATAGGTGATTCCACCCCACCTTCCAAATTATACAAACAAAAGGAGATTCAGAGAACCCATTTCTTGGTTACCTTGGGTAAATTGTAAGATCCTCAAAAACAAAGCTACCTGATGTGGGCGGAGTCCTGGTTTAGGAGAACCAATCTGCTCATGTCTAGTAATAATCTTTTTATTTCTATTTTAGTACATGGACGGGAGATGAGGAAAACCTCAGAGGATTGTCTCACTTTGTCCCCAGACTGTAAAGTAGAAGATGAGGACATCACACAGTATAGTCCAGGAGAAAACCCGGCTACCTCAAATGTCCATCTGGCACCACACAGTGTAGATGGACCATCGTTTTCCTCTTATCCTGAGGAACCTCAGACTGTGAGGGACGGTGCCGGACCATCGTATTCCTTTTATCCTGAGGAACCTCAGACTGTGAGGGACGGTGCCGGACCATCGTATTCCTTTTATCCTGAGGAACCTCAGACTGTGAGGGACGATGCTGGACCATCGTATTCCTCTTATCCTAAGGGACCTCAGATTGTGAGGGACGGTGCCAGACCATCGTATTCCTCTTATCCTGAGGAACCTCAGACTGTGAGGGACGGTGCCGGACCATCGTTTTCCTCTTATCCTGAGGAACCTCAAACTGTGAGGGACACTGCCGTCCTTCCAACAGATAAGAGGTTTTCCTGTACTGAGTGCGAAAAGGGTTTCCCTTTTAAATCCAGACTTAATGAGCATAAAAGATCTCACACTGGTGAGAAGCCGTATTCTTGTTCTGAGTGCGGGAAGTGTTTCCGTTTTAAAGCTAAACTTAAAGTGCATAAAAAAACACACACAGGTGAGAAGCCGTATTCCTGTCCCGAGTGTGGGAAATGTTTTGTACAAAAATCAACTCTGGTTAGACATCAAAAGTCTCACAGGGGGGAAAAGCCGTATTCCTGTCCTGAGTGCGGGAAATGTTATTCTGCGAAATACCATCTTAACGCCCATCAGAGATTGCACACGGGAGAGAAGCCGTATTCCTGTCCTGAGTGTGGGAAATGTTTTGTACGAAAATCAGACCTTGACCAACATCAAATGTATCACACGGGGGCGAAGCCATATTTCTGTCCTGAGTGCGGGAAACGGTTTGTAGGAAAATCACATCTTGTCACACATCTAAGGTCTCACACGGGGGAGAGGCCATTTTCCTGTCCTGAGTGCGGGAAATGTTTTTCCAAAAAATCCCATCTCAAAACCCACCAGAGATTGCACACGGGAGAAAAGCCGTATTCCTGTCCTGAGTGTGGGAAATGTTTTGTACAAAAATCAGGTCTTGACACACATCAAATGTCTCATACAGGGGAGAAGCCGTACTTCTGTCCTGAGTGTGGGAAACGGTTTGTAGGAAAATCACATCTTGTCGCACATCTAAGGTCTCACACGGGGGAGAAGCCATTTTCCTGTCCTGAGTGCGGGAAATGTTATTCAGACAGGTCATCTCTTCACAAACATCAGAGATTGCATTAAAAAAAACAAGCTGCGCTACTAGAAAAAAAAATGCTGTGACCACACTATATCAAAATAATTATGAAATTAGAAACAAAATTCAGTGAAAAGTCTCTTGATCAAAGTTCCAGAGAAAAAATGAAAAAGTTTTCATGTGATGCATTGAAGTACGTCCACTAGTGGTACAAACTGCTTACCAGAGTGTATTAGATAATGTGCCCAATTCAGAGATATGCACCCCCAGAATCCTCAATGGATATCCAACAGCCAGGACGAGAACTCCAATGTGTTTCAAATCTCAGACCACACAGTAGGCTCAGCAGGCATATACCCCGTACATATAAAAAAAGATGGTAGATGATCCCATAGCGTAAAACTGGTAAATGTTTGTATATATAAACTACTTGGGTGCATATAACACAAAATGTATCACGCCGGACTGTGAGACTTTCAATAAGTGACCACCACCAGGTGTACAATCTGCTTACCAGATAAGTGTAGTTAAAGTGCTTATAATAATAGTGTTTTAATCACCAATTTAATCCAAAGGATCGTGACCTCTACCGGAAATGCAGGCTGCTTACCAGAAAAAAGTATATAATTAGCCAATAATAAAAAATATGGAAATCCAAATGTGCACCAGACTCCACACAGGAACCGTGACCGCCACCCAAATCCACAAACTGCTTACCAGATGTAGTTATATAAAATGCCAAAGGTAGAAGTCAATTCACCAAAGTCCCATGTACTCCAATGTCCAAAATGGGGGGAAGATACAAATTCCTCCAAATGACGCGTTTATAAAAACACTTAAATTGTAACTCCACTTTCGTGAGGGGAAAAAATAGCAAATAATAATATAGCATATACAATTGTGACACAAATCATGTAATTGAATGTTAATAAAAATTACCTTTCCTTTTCAATCTGCAGCTGTTGTAATTTTCTGAAAATGCAATGCAATATGGCCGCCTGGAGCTGTCAGAATGTATACTGACCACACCCCCAAACATCATTTCCTGCTAGTTTGATTGGCTCACCAATTTTCCCAGAGGTCTGCACTAAGATACAAGTCAGATTTCTGGTGTCCTCTGCAACAAAAATTTCATTTTTGGTGAGATACTCCAAATAGGAGCACGTCTAAAGGGATGCAGGCCTAGCAGCTTCCCTTACATGGGTGACTATTGGGAGCAGGACCCCCTTATATCAGTGATCAGTGGGAGAAGGACATCCTTACATCAGTAGGAAGACAGATCTTTGATGCCAGTCTTTACTGGGAGACACAAACTGTTAATTCCTCAGGGAACCCCTAGAGACTTTTGAAGGAACCCTGGCTGAGAAAGGCTGGACTAGGCAGTAATATATTCCTATCCCCCTTGGTGGGAGTGGAGATGACCCCATCTATAAGGATATAAAGTACATTACACACACAGCACAAGGCCTCGTTCACACTATGAGATGTTTCTTGTGACTGCAGTTCCTCTGAGCTCCAGAAGGTGGTGATCTCACTTTGTACACAGACAGGAAGAATCTATGGAAGTCAGGAAGTGATGTCAGGTACAGACAGGAAGTGATGTCAAGTATAAATACTAAGTCCTGGGTGAGACCGATAGGAAGTAGAGAGGGGGACATTGCTGGAACTGGCAGCAGAGGAGGTAATAAGATATTATTTTCTATTTACACCCAGTAACTCCCCCCCCCCCCCCGTCATGTCCGTCCTCTTTCTCCATAGTCACTGTGACTAGTGGTGCACCGAAATTTCGGCAACCAAAATTTTCGGCCGCAAATGGGTTAAAGATGCCAATACAAAAGGGCGCAGCACAGGTTTCAAAATACCCGCCTCTGGCCGGCAGCCCACCTCCCGGTGATGTCACTACTACTACTATGATGTGCAGGAATGAACTAACACACCCGGCGGGTGGGCGAGCAGCCGCTAATAGCTGTAACTAAGTGAGCGCTTCACTTCCCTATCAGGCGGGTATCTCCTCCGACAGGGAAGTGAAGGGCTCATTCATGCATATTGTAGTAGTAGTGACATCACTACATCACTTCCTTTCTTTTGAAAGGAAGGACACAGGAGGAGTAAGGCTATTGCATCATTGGGGTGGGGAGGGATGCTGAGGCGGGGGGGGGGGGGGGACGCTGAGGCGAGGTTACCAATGGTATTAGTATTATGCAGCATGAGGGGGTTAATTTATTGCCACTGCTGGTCACTGATGCATTAGTGACCGACCAGTGGCAGTTAATTAACCCCTTTGTGCTGCATTAGTGCAACCAGTATCAATTAACACTGATACTGGTTGCACTAATGCAGCACAAAGGGGTTAATTAACTGCCACTGGTTGGTCACCAATGCATCAGTGACCAGCAGTGGCAATAAATTAACCCCCTCATGCTGCATAATACTAATACCATTGGTAATTAAATTAACCACTTAAAATTATAAATAGAACCGGCGCTCAATCACCCCCAATATGTTATAAAAATCCCAGCAATAAATATGAATACACATCTAAAAAACAAGCAAAGCAACAGCAAATCAATGTAAATAAGTGAACAGTAATGTGCACAGTGACAATAAGTGCAAGTATACCATAATAAAAATAAGCAGCAATATTCGTACTCTACCTAATTTCTTTTATCCTTTTACTACATCTGGTTGATGGTCAGCGCATAGGCTTATCCTACCTTTTTAAATTAACCACTTGCCAAGTATACTATATACATATACTCGACAGGGTGGCAGCGACAGGTGTACGTCGCTGCCTGTTTTTGGTGTATGCCCCTCTTCTATCTATTTTAAAACCATTTGGGGGAAAAAAGTAATTTTCGGTTTTCGGCCAAGGGCATCCTGCATTTTCAGTTTCGGCCCAGAATTTTCATTTCGGTGCATCCCTAACTGTGATGTCTTTTATCTCCAGCAGATGATGATACCCACATATATAGTGTGGAAACCTAGATTAACCCCTTCAGGGTCAGAACATCTCCTGATTTACGGAGCCGGAACATTTTCTTCATTTTGGAGATGTCACCTTCTCACCTTAGCAGTCTCCTGTAATGAGGGATGAGATTCCGATTCCAGTTGTAATGAAATTAACAACCCCCCCCCCCACCCGGGCATGAGTACCGCCATTTATCCCAGGTTCCAATGCCCCTCCGGCAGGCCTGGAACTGGCATGGTTTATGGAGCAGAGAGAATATCAGTTCTCTGATCTCCCCTCTGGTGATGGAACCCAGAGGCTTTATCACTACATGGTTTACAGCTGTCATTCCCCGGATGCTGTGGCCAGGGAAGCAGCCGATAAGGCCCAAATTTAGTGGTCTATTATGCCTCGTACACACGCAATGATTATTGGCCGACAGATCGGCCGTCTTTTGTCCAGAGTTGTGTTTTGTTGGTTGGAATGTGCCTAGACTGCACACGAATTTTCTCGGCCAACAAAAATCAACTTCAGAAGTGATGTCATGTGCTGGTTTACTTTCCGTGTGTTTTTGCTTCTTTGAGCATGCCCAGTCTTGCTCATCAGATTTTTGTCTGCCGAAATCTGTACTGACTGACGGAAAATCGGCCGTTGTGTTGACGGCCAACAATAATTTTATAGCCTGCACACCAGATTTTATTCGGCCGAAAAGTCGGAGTCGGTTGTCGAAAGCATCATACTAACAAGCCGAAAATCGGCCGATCAGACGTTGGCCGAAAATTCACGGCCAACTATCGACGCGTGTGTACGGGGCATAAGACTCCTGTTGACTCCTTAAAGAGGAAGTAAACCTCCTCTGCAACTTTTACCTATAGGTAAGCCTATGATAAGGCTTACCTATAGGTACTGTAAATATGTCCTAAACATGCACCGTTTAGGAGATATTTACCTTACATGCATCCAGTGACGTCACTGGCGCATGCACTCTGAAGGAACGGCCGCTGGTGCCGTTCCTTCAGAGCCCCGTGCCGTGACTGTCGGCTCCGGCGCGCCTGCGCGGGAGTGACGTCACCGCGGCTCCGGCCAATCAGATGGCCGGATGCCGCGATCCCGGAAGACGGGCGACTGAACATGTCGCCCGTCATACAGGTAAGCAGGCGGCACGGCGGGGGCTCGTTCTAAGGTAAGTATTTCATAATGAGCTAGTATGCGATGCATACTAGCTCATTATGGGTTTCTCTTTCAGGTTGAAAAAAAGAAAACATTTTTTTATGGGTTTACAACCTCTTTAAAGGGGACCTGTCATTTCTTCTGTGTTACTACATGGGGGCTATTGGCCAAGCATTGTTGCTCACAATGGAGAGCAATAATTTTGGGGCCGGTAATTAACTCCAAACTGATGACCTGTGAGAGCTTTTTAAGCATTGTCTTTGCACCATTCGGGTAGTGAAGTTAGTCCCCTTTTCAGGATTGACATAACTGTGTGAGTGAAGAGGTGGGGGGTTGGGTTAAATATTTTACAAGCAAAAAATGCTGATTTTGACGTGTAAAAAAAATGAATCATTTGTTTTAAAGCCCATCTTTGGGGAAACGCAAAGCGACCAGGACCTAAATGAACATTTAACCCTTGCATAATGGGGGCAGCTCCACTCTGGCATCAGGCTGTCCCTCCTCCTGTCCGATGAAGTGCTGTGAGCTCTGCATTGGTCTTGAAGACATCAGAGAAGCCGCGACCAATGGATCGTTGAGGGGAAGAGGCTGTGTGAGCTGCAGCTGCTCCCCCCTACCATTTACCCGTGCAGAAACTGCTCACCCTCTACTATCTCCCCATCCAGCAACTGCTCACCCTCTACTATCTCCCCATAAAACAACTGCTCACCCTCTACTATCTCCCCATCCAGCAACTGCTCACCCTCTACTATCTCCCCATCCAGCAACTGCTCACCCTCTACTATCTCCCCATCCAGCAACTGCTCACCCTCTACTATCTCCCCATCCAGCAACTGCTCACCCTCTACTATCTCCCCATCCAGCAACTGCTCACCCTCTACTATCTCCCCATCCAGCAACTGCTCACCCTCTACTATCTCCCCATCCAGCAACTGCTCACCCTCTATTATCTCCCCATCCAGCAACTGCTCACCCTCTACTATCTCCCCATCCAGCAACTGCTCACCCTCTACTATCTCCCCATCCAGCAACTGCTCACCCTCTACTATCTCCCCATCCAGCAACTGCTCATCCTCTATTATCTCCCCATCCAGCAACTGCTCACCCTCTACTATCTCCCCATCCAGCAACTGCTCATCCTCTATTATCTCCCCATCCAGCAACTGCTCACCCTCTACTATCTCCCTGTTCAGCAACTGCTCACCCCCTACTATTTCCCTGTGCAGCAACTGCTCACCCCCTACTATTTCCCTGTGCAGCAACTGCTCACCCTCTACTATCTCCCCATCAAACAACTGCTTGTCCCCTACTATCTCCCATCAAGCAGCTGTTTGTCCTCTATTGTCTCCCCATCCAGCACTCGCTTTCCCCCTACTATCTCCCCATCCAGCTACCGCTCGCCCCCTAATATCTCCCCATCCAGCAACTGCTCACCCCCTACTATCTCCCATCAAGCAACTGTTTGCTCTCTACTATCTCCCATCAAGCAACTGTTTGCCCACTACAAGCTCCCCATCCAGCACTCGCTTTCCCCCTACTATCTTCCCCATCCAGCAAATGCTCACCCCCTACTATCTCCCTATCAAGCAGCTGCTCATCCCCTACTGTATCCCATCAAGCAGCTGTTTGCCATCTACTATCTCCCCATCCAGCACTTGCTTGCCCCCTATTATCTCCCCATCCAGCAACTGCTCCCTCCTACTATCTCCCTGTGCAGCAACTTCTCCCCCCCTACTATCTCCCTGTGCAGCAACTTCTCCCCCCTTACTATCTCCCTGTGCAGCAATTGCTCACCGCCTACTATCTCCCTGTGCAGCAATTGCTCACCCCCTACTATATCCCTGTGCAGCAATTGCTCACCCCCTACTATCTCCCTGTGCAGTAATTGCTCACCCCCTACTATCTCCCTGTGCAGCAATTTCTTGCCCCATACTATCTCCCCATCCAGCAACTGCTCGCCCCTACTATCTCCATGTGCTGCAACTGCTCCCCCCTACTATCTCCCTGTGCAGCAATTGCTCACCCCCTACTATATCCCTGTGCAGCAATTTCTTGCCCCATACTATCTCCCCATCCACCAACTGCTTGCCCCCTACTATCTCCATGTGCTGCAACTGCTCCCCCCTACTATCTCCCTGTGCAGCAATTGCTCGCCCCCTACTATCTCCCTGTGCAGCAACTGCCCACCCCAAACTATTTCCCTGTGCAGTAACTACTTTTCCTCTAGTACTGTATCTCCCCCATCCAGCAACTGCTTGCCTTCTACTTTTTCCCCATCCAGCAACTGCTTCCCCCTACTATCTCTCTGTGCAGCAGCTCTTCTTCTCACACTTGGTCTCTCTGTCTTGGTAGTATTTTGATGGAGGTGAATGGACAGCCTAGCCTTTTATTTATACATTTATTTTCTAATTCTCACTGGAGTTTTCCAGAATTGTTACATTGTATCTCGTGTTACAAGGGCAGCGTATGTATTTCCTGTGCTCCTCAGCTCCATCCGGAGGTCCCCAAGGTAATATTTTACTGCCGCCCATAATAAATAAACATTCGAAGAGAAAAAAGCCTAAAGAACATTCCATGTTGCCTAATTCACACGGCATGAATGAACATGCAGATTTTCTGGACTAATGACGATGCTAATATTTTTTATAAATAGACCCACAAGTAGCTCAATCTACTTGTTCAGTTCCCACGGGGGGAAGCCCGTCTATTAGCTCCTTTTATCCCCATCCTAATATTGTACAACCAATACAGTCCAGATAATTGTCCGCTATCCGTCTACAGAGAAACCCGCATAGATCACATCAGTGAGGATGGAGGAGGACCGGAGTCACATGACAGAGAGGATACTAAACCTCACCCTGGAGATCATCTACCTGCTGACCGGAGAGGTGAGGAGGATTCTGGGAGGCCACATGACATCACTCTTATCTCTATTAATAAAATACAGACCTGACCAGAGAGGTGAGGAGGATTCTGGGAGGTCACATGATATCACTCTTATCTCTATTAATAAAACACAGACCTGACCAGAGAGGAGAGGAGGATTCTGGGAGGTCACATGACATCACTCTTATCTCTATTAATAAAATACAGACCTGACAAGAGAGGTGAGGGGGATTCTGAGATTCTAATTTGATATTTCTATGGATTTTCCTATACAGAGCATTCTTCTGAAGTCAGGTGATAATATGGCCATCACAGTGCCTCCATGTGACTCCCTAAAACCTGAGAGACTCAACATGCAGAAGATTCTAGAAGTCACCAAGAACATCACTGAGCTGCTGACAGGAGAGGTGAGCGGTGCCGGGAATTCTGGGACATTATCCAGTAACAGACAAGGGATGTGTCTGGATGGTGACTGTATCATTGTGTGTGTCAGGTTCCTATAAGGTGTCAGGATGTCACTGTCTATTTCTCCATGGAGGAGTGGGAGTATTTAGAAGGACACAAGGATCTCTACAAGGACATCATGATGGAGAATCAGCCGCCCCTCACATCACCGGGTAAGAGGAGACTTTATTGTAAAGGAGAGAGCAGTACGGAGGATCCACCTAGATCCCCCATCATCTGATAAACACATAGAAACAATGTATTCAGTCAGTGTGTGTGTTTCCTACAGATGGATCCAGTAATGGGAACCCACCAGAGAGATCTCCCCGTCCTCTGTATTCCCGGGATTCTACACCGGAAGGTCACACCATCCCTCACCAATATCAGGTAGGTGGGACTGAGAAACTAGAACAGAATTTTAAGCTATGAGAGGACATTCTTCTATGTAATCTCTTGTTCTGTTTTACACACATATTCTATTATCCTTGGGGTTTAGGATGAAGAACTGAAAGACACCAAAGCTGAGATTAAAGAGGAAGAAGAAGAGATGTTGGTGAGTGGAGCTCAGCAGTCTATAGGAGGGGGAGGTCCTCTGTATTCCCGGGATTCCACACAGGAAGATCACACCATCCCTCACCATTACAAGGTTGGTTCAATGGAACATCTTTGACATGGACTTGTGAGACGATGTGTGCATCATTTCTACATGTGATGTCATAATGTTAAATTTTAAGTTTCTAACATTTGGGGTGGTACCCTCCAATTATATTATGTTGTTGGAAGACACTTTATTGTTGCTAATTAACGTTGATATTGATAGCCACTCTTCCTAACACACTTTGTTTTGCTTTACCTACTTCTCAAGGTTGTATTGCAGCCGTCCACCTTGCACGCTGGAACTCGGAATATGCTATGTCTTGTTTTACATCTTCTTTTTTTTTTTTTTTTTCTCAATAAACGTTTTGAACAAGAAATTTTAGGTTTCTATGATTTTCTTGGTTTAGGCTGAAGACCTAATAGATATAAAAGTTGAGGTTAAAGCAGAAGAAGAAGAGACGTATGTGAGGCATGATCAGCAGTCTATGGAGGAGGATGGAATAACGGGGACATTTATAGAGAAGGACACTCCTACAGAGATCAGCACAGGTGGGTCATTAATAGTAAATACATTCACTATATCATTTACATTGTACTTTCACTATATATGTTGTAAAGTTCATAATCCCAACCCATTAACTATAAACTCTGTTTTGTACATTACATACCCCTAACCCCTGCACTATATACTCTATGTTGTACATTACATACTCCTGACCCCTGCACTATATACTCTATGTTGTACATTACATACTCCTGACCCCCTGCACTATATAATCTATGTTGTACATTACATACTTCTGACCCCTGCACTATATACTCTATGTTGTACATTATATACTCTGTTGAACATTACATACTCCTGACACCTGCACTTTATAATCTATGTTGTACACTACATACTCATGACCCCTGCACTATATACTCTATGTTGTACATTACATAATTCTGATACTATATAGTCCTAACTGTTATATCTTCTACAATATGTTGTGCATTACATAGTCCTGACTTCTGTTCTCTCTCCCCTACACCCTGCTATATATACACATAATATGTATTCTCTTTTGTCATTTTCTACCAGCTGGACATTTTATATCTGATGATTTGATTGGAGCACAGACTTTTACATGTTGATAATAATGTGATAACATCCTCAAAATTTGGAAACTTAAACAGGAAGTGATAATGAGGGAGGAGTCAATAACTCAATGATGGTGGTCGTCAGGATCAGTCAAATCTTCATCTTGGTTGTTCTCCCCCATCCCCACTCTCTGACCTTATGTAGTCCATGACAACTATATCATGGACTACATAAGGAAGTGCAGTCATGCTTGGGTTGGCAAGATGGCAATAATCGATAGAGGGGAGGGGACTCTCGTCCAATAATCTCATCACTGTCACACCCCTAAAAGACCGTTCTCGTTGGTTAATAACCCGAAAATCAATCTGCGCAGTCACTAAAATAACCAACCTGGGTTGCAAGCTAACACCATATAGCTCAGGGGTCTTGAATTAAAATGTACAGGGGTCTGGTCAGCAAAATTTCCTTACGCCAGAGGTCTGAATCTCGTTCGCGCTATAACACATCATGGTTCCCCCGTACATCGTCTTCAACGTACTTTCCACATCATAGTCCCATTTACATCACAGCCCCCTCTTTAACCGCCTCCAGCCTGGCCAATGTACATATACGGCTGGGTGGAAGCTTCCCCATACGTCCCTCAGAATGGCTGCCCATGTGCGGCCCGGTCCTGTGCTGGCTGTGTCACGGCTAATTACAGATCGGGACATGTGCGCTGTGATTGGCCCTCCTGATCACTTGATGGCTGTGTCATCAAACTGTGTAAACAGCCATCAAACTTTGTAAACAGAGACACATGTCTCTGTCGGCTCTCCTTGCTGAAGCTGCAGCCTGTGGCAGCTCTCTGTGTAACTGATGATTTTAGTGTTCAGTTACACAGAGATCACACAGACTGCAGCCATCCCAAGTACACAAAACTTCTATCACAGTGTACTAGTGTCCCATGAACATCTGTACCAGTGTCCCATGAACATCTGTACCAGTGCACAAAACATCCGTCAATGTGAACTAGTGTCCCATCAACATCTGTCACAGTGTACTAGTGTCCTATGAACGTCTGTCACAGTGTACTAGTGTCCTATCAACATCTGTCACAGTGTACTAGTGTCCCATGAACATCTGTACCAGTGCACAAAACATCTGTCAATGTGAACTAGTGTCCCATCAACATCTGTCACAGTGTGCTAGTTTCCCATAAACATCTGTCACAGTGTGCTAGTGTCCCATAAACATCTGTCACAGTGTTCGAGTGCACAAAAACATCCACAATAGTGTTCCATTGCAAAATCAACATTTGTCAGTGTCCAAAAATGTAGGTATTACATTTTTGTGTGCATTGAAATTCATGAAAGTGTATTTATGCGTTGGTGTGTAAAATTCCTTTCGAAAAACCGCTGAGTAAATACCATGTGACAAAAAAAATTAGCAAAACCCACCATTTTATTCTCTAGGGCCTCTGCTACAAAAAATATATAATGTTTGGGGGTTATAAGCAAAAAGTGTCAGAAGAAGGCCTGGTTATAAAGCGTATAATTACTGAAGGTGCTCCTTGGATGTTGGGCCTCTCTTTGTGGCCAGGCTGTGAAAAATACACGTGGTATCACCATACTCCGTAGGAGTAGCAGAATGTGTTTTGGAGTGTCTTTGCAAGTATGCCTATACAATGTGTGAGAAATAACTTGTTAATATGAATTTTTTGTGAAAAAAACATTTTATTTATTTTCTTCATTTTCCGAAAAATTGTGGGAAAAAAAATGACAACTTAAAAAAAATTCACCAAGCCTCTTTTTAAATACCTTGGACAGTCTACTTTCCAAAAAGGGCGTCATTTGGGGAATTTTTGTACTGCCTTGGCATGTTAGGGCTTCAAAAAATGAAAATGCATTTTTTTACACAAAGTTGTCCATTTATAAGATATTTCTAACACACAGAATGTACATAGCAAAAAATACACACAATAAACATTCTGCTACTCCTCCCGAGTATGGCGAAAGCACGTGTGAGACTTTTTTCACAGCCTGGCCACATACAGAGGCCCGACATGCAGGGAGCACGTCAGTTGCTCTAGGGACATAAAATTACAAATCGAATTTCCCGATTACCCATCACACTTTGGTGAGGAACTGTAGGGCACTTATGAGCGCTGTAGTGGCAATGATATGGCATGGATGAACACTAATGTGGCATGGATGAGGCACGGACGAGCATTGATTTGGCATGGATGTGGCACGGGTGAGCACTGATGTGGCCTGGATGTGGCACAGATTAGCACTGATGTGGCATGGATGTAGCACTGATGTGGCATGGATGTGGCACGGGTGAGCAGTTATGTGGTATGAATGTAGCACAGAGGAGCACTGATGTGGCCTGGATGTGGCACAGATGAACACTGATGTGGTATGGATATAGCACAGATGAACACTGATGTGGCATGGATGTGGCACAGATGAACACTGATGTGGCATGGATGTGGCACAGATGAACACTGATGTGGCATGGATGTAGCACAGATGAACACTAATGTGGCACGGATAAGCACTGATGTGGCACATAGTAAAAGACTGATGTGGCATGGATGACGTATGGATGAGCACTGATGTGGCATGGTTTAGGCAGAAAAGAGCACTGATGTGCAGTTGTGACACTTGTGAGCACGGATGAGGCATTGCTGAGCACAGATGAGCACTGATGTGGCATGATGAGCACTGATGTGGCACAGATGAGCACTGATGTGGCACGGATGAGCACTGATGTGGCACAGATGAGCACTGATGTGGCACGGATGAGCACTGATGTGGCACGGATGAGTACTGATGTGGTACGGATGAGCACTGATGTGGCATGGATGTTTCACGGATGAGCACTGATGTGGCATGGATGAGCACTGATGTGGCACGGATGAGCACTGATGTGGCACGGATGAGCACTGATGTGGCATGGATGAGCACTGATGTGGCATGGTTGAGCAGGGATGAGCACTAATATTGCATAGATGTAGCACAGATGAGCACAGATGTGGCATGATGAGCACTGATGTGGCATGGATGAGGCACAGATGAGCACTGATGTGGCATTGATGTGTGGCACAGATGTGCACTGATGTGACAGGGGTGAGCACAGATGAGAAATATTGAGGCACAGATGGGCATGATTGAGGCACAGATTGGCATGAATTAGACACGGGTGAGCAGTGCTGTGGTCTCCCTCCTCTCACAGCGATCGGAACAGCAGGCGAAGAGAGGAGAGAACTGAACCGGACATGCCCTGGCTTTTTGATAACTGATCGCTTTGTCATTGGACAGAGTGATCACATATTAAAGGGCCGCTGTCATTGGCCCCTTACCACAATCCGTGATGCGCTGGGTCCAGTGAACCTGGTGAGCACAGACAGTTCCAAGTGCATGCCCCAGGGGGTGTGCAGGAAGCATAATTCTGGAAGGCCATCATTGTATGCCCTCCCAGAATAAGCCGACCACGCTGTAGTCATCATTCAGCTATGGCCTGGTCGGCAAGTGGATAAAGCGGTCCCACAGTGTCCTCAGTTCCCTTTCACAACACTGCCCCCCTTTATATTGCAGTGCCCTTTATATCGCAGTGCCCCTTTACAGAACACAGCGCCCCTTTACACAACACAGCACCCCTTAACACAACACAGAGCCCCTTAACACATCGCAGCCCCTAACACATCACAGCCCCTAACACATCACAGAGCCCCTAACATGCCCGATGTGAGGATGACATTGGTGGCCCGGCAGGAGGCCCAGGAGAGGATACCCAGCCGTGGCAGCGACACCGCCACGGCCCGGAAAGGACTGTCAGTCGGTCCAGTTCCGGACCATGGTCTGCCGTTTAGTGACCGCTGATATAGGTGATTCCACCCCACCTTACAAATTATACAAACAAAAGGAGATTCAGAGAACCCATTTCTTGGTTACCTTGGGGAAATTGTGAGATCCTCAGAGACGAAGCTGCCTGATGTGGGTGGAGTCCTGGTTTAGGAGAACCAATCTGCTCATGTCTAGTAATAATCTTTTTATTTCTGTTTTAGTACATGGACGGGAGATGAGGAAAACCTCAGAGGATTGTCTCACTTTTTCTCCAGACTGTAAAGTAGAAGATGAGGACATCACACAGTATAGACCAGGAGAAAACCCGGCTACCTCAAATATCCATCCGGCACCACACAGTGTAGATGGACCATCATATTCCTCTTATCCTGAGGAACCTCAGATTTTGAGGGACAGGGCTGGACCATCGTATTCCTCTTATCCTGAGGAACCTCAGACTGTGAGGGATGGTTCCGGACCATCGCATTCCTCTTATCCTGAGGAACCTCAGACTGTAAGGGACAGTGCCGTACCATCGTATTCCTCTTATCCTGAGGAACCTCAGACTGTAAGGGACAGTGCCGGACCATCGTTTTCCTCTTATCCTGAGGAACCTCAAACTGTGAGGGACACTGCCGTCCTTCCAACAGATAAGAGGTTTTCCTGTAGTGAGTGCGGGAAGTGTTTCCCTTTTAAATCCAGACTTAATGAGCATAAAAGATCTCACACAGGTGAGAAGCCGTATTCCTGTTCTGAGTGTGGGAAGTGTTTCCGTTTTAAAGCTAAACTTAATGTGCATAAGAAAACAACACACACAGGTGAGAAGCCGTATTCCTGTCTCGAATGTGGGAAATGTTTTGTAGAAAAATCAACTTTGGTTGGACATCAAAAGTCTCACAGGGGGGAAAAGCCGTATTCCTGTCCTGAGTGCGGAAAATGTTTTTCCAGGAAATACCATCTCAACACCCATCAGAGATTGCACACGGGAGAGAAGCCATATTCCTGTCCTGAGTGTGGGAAATGTTTCGTACGAAAATCAGGTCTTACCACACATCAAATGTGTCACACGGGGGAGAAGCCGTATTTCTGTCCTGAGTGCGGGAAACGGTTTGTAGGAAAATCACATCTTGTCGCACATCTAAGGTCTCACACTGGGGAGAAGCCATTTTCCTGTCCTGAGTGTGGGAAATGTTATTCAGACAGGTCATCTCTTCACAAACATCAGAGATCGCACACAGGTGAGAAGCCGCATTTCTGTCCCGAGTGTGGGAAATGTTTTCCACAGAATTCATACCTTGTCATACATAAAAGATCTCACACGGGAGAGAGGCCGTATTCCTGTCCTGTGTGTGGGAAATGTTTTTCAAGGAAATCAGAACTTGTCATACATCAAAGATCTCACACGGGAGAGAAGCCGCATTCCTGTCCTGAGTGCGGGAAAGGTTTTTCAAGAAAGTCCCATCTTGACAGACATCAGAGATCTCACATGGGGGAGAAGCCGTATTCCTGTCCTGATTGAGGGTATTGTTCCTCACTGAATTCCTGTACATGTTAGCTGTAAGCAACAAACGCATACAGGAAATATAACATCACTTAAAGGGTAACTCCACTTTCGGGGGGGGGGGGGGGGAATAGCAAATAACAACATAGCATATACAATTGTGACACAAATCATATTGTAATTGAATGTTAATAAAAATTACCTTTCCTTTTCAATCTGCAACTGTTGTAATTTTCTGAAAATGCAATGCAATATGGCCGCCTGGAGCTGTTCTGTACACAGAATGTATACTGACCACACCCCCAAACATAATTTCCTACTAGTTTGTTTGACTCACCAATTTTCCCAGAGGTCTGCACTAAGATACAAGTCAGATTTCTGGTGTCCTCTGCAACAAAAATTTCATTTTTGGTGAGATACTCCAAATAGGAGCACGTCTAAAGGGATGCAGGCCCAGGAGCTTCCCTTACATGGGTGACTATTGGGAGCAGGACCCCCTTATATCAGTGATCAGTGGGAGAAGGACATCCTTACATCAGTAGGAAGACAGATCTTTGATGCCAGTCTTTACTGGGAGACACAAACTGTTAATTCCTCAGGAAACCCCTAGAGACTTTTGAAGGAACCCTGGCTGAGAAAGGCTGGACTAGGCAGTAATATATTCCTATCCCCCTTGGTGGGAGTGGAGATGACCCCATCTATAAGGATATGCAGTACATTACACACACAGCACAAGGCCTCGTTCACACTATGATAATGTTTCTTGTGACTGCAGTTCCTCTGAGCTCCACAAGGTGGTGATCTCACTTTGTACACAGACAGGAAGAATCTATGGAAGACAGGAAGTGAGATTGATGGGAAGTAGAGAGGGGACATTGCTGGAACTGGCAGCAGAGGAGGTAATAAGATATTATTTTCTATTTACACCCAGTAACCCCCCCCCCCCCCGTCATGTCCGTCCTCTTTCTCCATAGTCACTGTGACGTATTTTATCTCCAGCAGATGACGATACACACATATATAGTGTGGAAACGTAGATTAACCCCTTCAGGGTCAGAACATCTCCTGATTTACGGAGCCGGAACATTTTCTTCATTTTGGAGATGTCACCTTCTCACCTTAGCAGTCTCCTGTAATGAGGGATGAGATTCCGATTCCAGTTGTAATGAAATTAACAACCCCATCCCCCCGGGCATGAGTACCGCCATGTATCCGGTGGTTCCAATGCCCCTCCGGCAGGCCTGGAACCGGCATGGTTGATGGAGCAGAGAGAGTACCAGTTCTTCGATCTCCTCTCTGGTGATGGAACCCAGAGGCTTCATCACTACAAGGTTCACAGCTGTCATTCCCCGGTTGTTGTGGCCAGGGAAGCGGCTGATGAAGCCCAATATTAGTGGTCTATTAGACTCCTGTTGACTCCTCAAAGAGGACCCGTCATTTCTTCTGTGCTACCACATCGTGCTATTGGCCAGGCATTGTTGCTCACACCAGAGAGCAATAATTCTGGGGCCGGTAATTAACTCCAAACTGATGACCTGTGAGAGCTTTTAAAGCATTGTCTTTGCACCATTCGGGTAGTGAAGTTAGTCCCCTTTTAAGGGTTGACATAACTGTGTGAGTGAAAAGGTGGGGGTTGGGTTAAATATTTTACAAGCAAAGAATGCTGATTTTTGGGTGTATAAAAAAAATTAAAAATTTGTTTTAAAGCCCATCTTCGGGGAAATGCAAAGTTTTTATATATAGACCCACAAGTAGCTCAATCTACTTTTTCAGTTCCCACTGGGGGAAGCCATTCTATTAACTCCTTTTATCCCCATCCTAATATTGTACAACCAATACAGTCCAGATAATTGTCCGCTATTCGTCTACAGAGAAACCTGCATAGATCACATCAGTGAAGATGGAGGAGGACCAGAGTCACATGACTGAGAGGATACTAAACCTCACCCTGGAGATCATCTACCTGCTGACCGGAGAGGTGAGGAGGATTCTGGGAGGTCACATGACATCACTCTTATCTCTATTAATAAAACACAGACCTGACTGGTCAGGTGAGGAGGATTCTGGGAGGTCACATGACATCACTCTTATCTCTAATAATAAAACACAGACCTGACCAGAGAGGTGAGGAGGATTCTGAGATCCTAACTTGATATTCCTATCGATTTTCCAATACAGAGCATTCCTCTGAAGTCAGGAGATCATATGACCATTCCAGTGCCTCCATGTGACTCCCTAAAAGCTGAGAGACTCAACATGCAGAAGATTTTAGAAGTCACCAAGAAGATCACTGAGCTGCTGACAGGAGAGGTGAGCGGTGCTGGGAATTCTGGGACATTATCCAGTAACAGACAAGGGATGTGTCTGGATGGTGACTGTATCATTGTGTGTGTCAGGTTCCTATAAGGTGTCAGGATGTCACTGTCCATTTCTCCATGGAGGAGTGGGAGTATTTAGAAGGACACAAGGATCTCTACAAGGACGTCATGATGGAGAATCAGCCGCCCCTCACATCACCAGGTAAGAGGAGACTTTATTGTAAAGGAGAGAGCAGTACGGAGGATCCACCTAGATCCCCCATCATCTGATAAACACATAGAAACAATGTATTCAGTCAGTGTGTGTGTTTCCTACAGATGGATCCAGTAATGGGAACCCACCAGAGAGATGTCCCCGTCCTTCCCGGGATTCCACACAGGAAGGTCACATCATCCCTCACCATCATCAGGTAGGTGGGACTGAGAAACTAGAACATAATTGTAACCACTTCCTTACTGCTGGACATCATATGACATCCAGGGCTTTAAGTGGGGATATCGGGATGACGAGTGCAGCTGCAGGCATCATTCAGATATAATTTTTTTTTAGCCGGCGATTCTCTGCACAGTAAGAACAATCATAGAGGCTGTTCAGCCGCTTAATCATTCAGGTGGCGGGAAGGGACGCCCCCACCCTCCCACCGCCCTCCGGTGCTTCTACAGGCTCGCTCGTGCGATCAGCAAGCCGGAGAAGGCATTAGCTGGCCAGCGGAAATACACCATAGGGAATACCGAGGACCAGCCAGTCCCTGGCAGTCTCTATGACTCTCAGAGGCCTGGGTGCAACGTTATGACGTTACGCCCGGCCTGGCAGCTGTCAGTACTGCCATGATCTCGGCTGGACAGCCGAAATCATTTTGTTTTTTTTCAGGCTTTCCAGCCTGTAGGAGAGATGTGAGGTCTTATTGACCCCAGATCTCCCCAGAAAGAGGACCTGTCATTCACTATTCCTATCACAAGGGATGTTTACATTCTTTGTAATAGGAATAAAAGTGAAAAAAAATAAAGGAAAAGTGTGAAAATAAAAAAATTAAATAAACAATAATAATAATAAAAAAAAATTTAAAGTGCCCCCGTCCCCGCACGCAGAAGCGAACATATACGTACGTCGCGCCCACATATGTACACGACTTTCAATCCATACATGTGAGGTATCTCCGTGAACGTTAGAGCGAGAGCAACAATTCTACACTAGACCTCCTCTGTACCTCTAAACTGGTAACCTGTAAAAAAATGTAAAGCGTTGCCTATGGAGATTTTTAAGTACCCAAGTTTGGTGTGCCATTGCACAAATGTGCGCAATTTTAAAGCGTGACATGTTAGGTATCTATTTACTCGGCGAAACATCATCTTTTATATTTTACAAAAAAATTGGGCTAATTTTATTGTTTTAGTTTTTCATATTCAAAACGTGTCAGAAAAATTGCGAAAATACAGTGTGACATAAAAAGTTGCAATGACTGCCATTTTATTCCATAGGGTCTCTGCTAAACAAAAAATATATATATATATATATATATATATATACATATAATGCTTGGGGGTTTTAAGTAATTTTCTAGCAAAAAAATGATGAATTTTACATGTAGGAGCGGATTGCCAGAATTGGCCTGGTATGGAAGTGGTTAAGCTATGAGAGAACATTCTTCTATGTGATCTCTTATTCTTTCTTACACATATATTCTATTATCTTTGGGGTTTAGGATGAGGAACTGAAAGACATCAAAGCTGAGACTAAAGAGGAAGAAGAAGAGACGTCAATGAGTGGAGCTCAGCAGTCTATAGGAGGGGGAGGTCCTCTGTGTTCCCGGGATTCCACACAGGAAGATCACACCATCCCTCACCATCACAAGGTTGGTTGAAAAGAACATCTGGCACATGAGACGATGTGTGGATCATTTCTACATGTGATGTCATAATGTTACATTTTAAGTTTCTAACATTTGGGGTGGTACCCTCCTATTATATTATGTTGTTGGAAGACACTTTATTGTTGCTTATTAGCGTTGATATTGATAGCCACCCTTCCTAACATACTTTGATTTACTTTACCTACTCCTCAAGGTTGTACACTGGAACTCGGAATATGCTGTGTCTTGTTGTTCATCTTCCTTTTTTTCTTTCAATAAATATTTTGAACAAGAAATTTTAAGTTTCTATCATTTTCTTGGTTTAGGGTAAAGACCTAACAGATATAAAAGTTGAGATTAAATCAGAAGAAGAAGAGACGTATGTGAGGGATGATCAGCAGTCTATGGAAGAGGATGGAATAACGGGGACATTTATAGAGGAGACTCCTACAGAGATCAACACAGGTAGGTCATTAATAGTAAATACATTCACTATATCATTTACATTGTACTTTACTTAGTCCTAACACCTTCACTATATACTCTATGTTGTAAAGTACATAATCCTGACCCCTGAACTATATACTCTATGTTGTACATTACATACTCCTGACCCCTGCTCTACTTACTCCACGCTGTATATTGCACATACCATTGACCCCTGCACCATATACTTTATGTTGTACATTACATAGTCTTGACACCTGCACTATATAATCTATGTTGTACATTACATACTCCTGACCCCTGTACTATATACTCTGTTATACATTACATACTCTTGACACCTGCACTATGTACTCTATGTTGTACATTACATACTCCTGACCCCCTGCACTGTATACTCTATGTTGTACATTACATACTCCTGACCCCTGCACTATATAATCTATGTTCTACATTACATACTCCTGACCCCCTGCACTATATACTCTATGTTGTACATTACATACTCCTGACCCCCTGCACTATATACTCTGTTGTACATTACATACTCCTGACCCCCTGCACTATATACTCTGTATTGTACATTACATACTCCTGAACCCTGCACTATATACTCTATGTTGTGTACAATACATAATTCTGATACTATATAGTACTAACTGTTGTATCTCATACAATATGTTGTACATTACACAGTCCTGACTTCTGCTCTTTCCCCTCTACACACTGCTATATATGCACAGAATATGTATTCCCTTTTGTTGCACCCATTTTCTACCAGCTGACATTTTATATCTGATGATTTGATTGAAGCACAGACTTTTACATGTTGATAATAATGTGATAACATCCTTAAACTTTGGAACCTTAAACAGGGAGTGATAATGTGGGAGGAGTCAATAACCCATTGATGGTGGTCTTCAGGATCATTCCAGTCTTCATCTTGGTTATTCTTCCGCCATCCTCACTCTCTGACCTCTGGTGGAGCTCAGCCCCGCTGTTATTCACGACTAAATCATGGACTACTGAGACTACAGTCCTGCTTGGGTTGGCAAGATGGCAATGAGTGATAGAGGGGGTTGGGGACACTCGTCCAAAAATCTTCTCATCACTGTCACACCTATAAAAGACAGCTCTCGTTGGTTAATAACCCAAAAATCAATCTACGCAGTCACCCAAATAACCAAATTGGGTTGCAAGCTAACACCATATAGCTAAGGGGTCTTGAATTAAATTTTACAGGGGTCTGGTCAGAAATATTTCCTTACGCCAGAGGTCTGAATCTCGTTTGCGCTATAACACATCATGGTTCCCCCTGTACATCGTCTTCAACGTACCTTTCACATCGTAGTCCCCTTTACATCACAGCCCCCTCTAACTGCCTCCAGCCCGGCCAATGTACATATACGGCCTGGTGGAAGCTTCTCGGTACGTCCCTCAGAATGGCTGCCCGCGTGCAGCCCGGTCCTGTGCTGGCTGTGTCACAGCAAATTACAGATTGGCACTGATGTGGCACGGGTGAGCACTGATGTGGCACGGATGAGCACTGATGTGGTATGGGTGAGCACTGAT
The DNA here is from genome assembly GCF_965119305.1 of Pelophylax lessonae. Classification (NCBI taxonomy): domain Eukaryota; kingdom Metazoa; phylum Chordata; class Amphibia; order Anura; family Ranidae; genus Pelophylax; species Pelophylax lessonae. The sequence continues at coordinate 261,969,083 of NC_138776.1, read as the reverse complement.
ATGGCACAGGTGAGCACTGATGTGGCGTATATGTAGCACGGATGAGAACTGATGTAGCATGGATGAGGGATGGATGAGTACTGATGTGGCATGGGTGGGCACGGATAAACATGAACGAGGCACAGATGGGCATGATTGAGGCACGCACAGATTGGCATGAATGAGGCACAGGTGAGCAGTGCTGCTGTCTCCCTCCTCTTACAGCGATCGGAACAACGTCCGAGGAGAGGAAAGAACTGAACCGGACATGCACTGGTTTGTTGACATCATTGGGCATAGTGATCACGTAGTAAAGGGCAGCTGTCATTGGCCCTTTACCACAATGCGTGATGCGCCAGGTCCAGTGAACCGAGCATGGACAGTTCAGTGTGCGCGTCCCAGGGGGCGTACGGAAAGCGGAATTCTGGGAAGACGTCATTGTATGCTCTCCCAGAATAAGATGACCGCGTTATAGCCGTCGTTCGGATATGGCCTGGTCGGCAAGTGGTTAAAGCAGTCCCACAGTGTCCTCAGTTCACTTTCACATCACCGCCCACCTTTATATTGCAGTGCCTTTTATATCGCAGAGCCCCTTTACACAACACAGTGCCCCTTAAAACAACACAGCGCCCCTAACACATCACAGTGCCCCTAACACATTGCAGAGCCCCCTTTAATGCAAGCCCCTCCTGCACAGACCTATGGTACCTTTGGCAGAGCCGAGGCACTAATCATCCTGGGATGTAATCTCCTGGGCCACCAGCCCGGCCATCAATGTCATCCTTACAGTGGGTGGGGCAGGAGGAGCTGCAGATCGGGACTGAGGTGCGGGAGCTGCCCAGGTTTTTATGTTAACAAGTGGGTAATTACCGACTTGTTAACATGAAAAGACTCCCGCTCTCTATCCCAATCTGCAGCTCGCCACGCCTTGCCCCACCCTGCCCTGCCCAATGTGAGGATGACATTGGTGGCCCGGACAGGAGACCCAGGAGAGGATACCCAGCCATGGCAGTTGCACTGCCACAGTCCGGACAGGACTATCAGTCGGTCCATTTCCGGACCGTGGTCCGCCATTTAGTGACCGCTGATATAGGTGATTCCACCCCACCTACCAAATGATACAAACAAAAGGAGATTCAGAGAATCCCATTTCTTGGTTACCTTGAGGGGGGAAATTGTAAGCTCCTCAGAGACAAAGCTGCCTGATGTGGGCAGAGTCCTAGTTTAGAAGAACCAATCTTCTCATGTCTAGTAATAATCTTTTTATTTCTATTTTAGTACATGGACGGGAGATGAGGAAAACCTCAGAGGATTGTCTCACTTTGTCTCCAGACTGTAAAGTAGAAGATGAGAACATCACACAGTATAGTCCAGGAGAAAAGCCGGCTACCTCAAATGTCCATCCGGCACCACACAGTGTAGATGGACCATCATATTCCTCTTATCCTGAGGAACCTCAGACTGTGAGGGATGGTGCCGGACCATCATATTCCTCTTATCCTGAGGAACCTCAGACTGTGAGGGTCGGTGCCGGACCATCGTATTCCTCTTATCCTGAGGAACCTCAGACTGTGAGGGACGGTGCCGGACCATCGTATTCCTCTTATCCTGAGGAACCTCAGACTGTGAGGGACGGTGCCGGACCATCGTATTCCTCTTATCCTGAGGAACCTCAAACTGTGAGGGACGGTGCCGGACCATCGTATTCCTCTTATCCTGAGGAACCTCAGACTGTGAGGGACAGTGCTGCCCTTCTAACAGATAAGAGGTTTTCCTGTACTGATTGCGGGAAGTGTTTCCCTTTTAAATCCAAGCTTAATGAGCATAAAAGATCTCACACAGGTGAGAAGCCGTATTCCTGTTCTGAGTGCGGGAAGTGTTTCCGTTTTAAAGCTAAACTTAACGTGCATAAAAAAACACACACAGGTGAGAAGCCGTATTCCTGTCCCGAGTGTGGGAAATGTTTTGTAGAAAAATCAAATCTGGTTGGACATCAGAAGTCTCACAGGGGAGAGAAGCCGTATCCCTGTCCTGAGTGCGGGAAATGTTTTTCCAAAAAATCCCATCTCAAAACCCATCAGAGATTGCACACGGGAGAAAAGCCGTATTCCTGTCCTGAGTGTGGGAAATGTTTTGTACAAAAATCAGGTCTTGACACACATCAAATGTCTCATACAGGGGAGAAGCCGTACTTCTGTCCTGAGTGTGGGAAACGCTTTGTACGAAAATCACATCTTGTCGCACATCTGAGGTCTCACACGGGGGAGAAGCCGTTTTCCTGTCCCGAGTGTGGGAAATGTTATTCAGACAGGTCGTCTCTTCACAAACATCAGAGAACGCACACAGGTGAGAAGCCGCATTCCTGTCCCGAGTGCGGGAAATGTTTTCCACAGAAATCATACCTTGTCATACATAAAAGATCTCACACAGGAGAGAAGCCATATTCCTGTCCTGTGTGTGAGAAATGTTTTTCCCGGAAATCAGAACTTGTCATACATCAAAGATCTCACACGGGAGAGAAGCCACATTCCTGTCCTGAGTGCGGGAAATGTTTTACAAGGAAGTCCCATCTTGACAGACATCAGAGATTGCACTCTGGGGAGAAGCCGTATTCCTGTCCTGAGTCAGGGAATTGTTCCTCACTGAATTCCTGTCTTCCTGTGCATGTTAGCTGTAAGCAACAAACGCATACAGGAAATATAAAGACACTTAAAGGGTAACTCCACTTGGGGGAAAAAAATAGCAAATAAAGAAAAAACAATATCGCGTATACAACTGCGACAATGTTAATAAAAATGACCTATCCTTTTCAATCTGCAGCTGTTGTAATTTTCTGAAAATGCAATATGACTACATGGAGCTTTTCTGTACACAGAATGTATACTAACCACACCCAGAAACATAATTTCCTGATTGTTTGATTGGCTTACTAATTTACCCAGAAGTCTGCCTAAGATACAAGTCTGATTTCTGGCATCTCCTGCAACGAAAATGTAATTTTTGGTGAGATACGCCCCAATAGGAACACATCTAAAGGGATGCAGGCTCTGCAGCTGCCACAGCTGATAGATAATTATGAAACCACTCCCATTTGACCCACTCAGCACAGAGGAACAAACAATGATTTCTTCAGAATAACAAAAGGTAGGAATCTGCAACAAAGTTTGTTAAAATCCTTGTAATGTACAGAGATCACCCAGAGGGGAATGTTTTTCTTCTCAACAAAAGCGGAGTTACGCTTTAACTTTAAGAGAGCAAATTTTCCAAGGATGAGGGCTGCTCTCCAAGACTTAAGTCCCGTACACACGCAACGAATTTCCGCCGACCGGTCATCCATCTTTTGTCCAGAGTGCTGTCTGTTGGTTGGAAGGTGCTCTAGACTGCACACGAATTTTCCCGTACGACAGAATTCTACTTCAGAAGTGATGTCATGTGTTGGATTGCTTTGTATGTGTTCTTTCATCTCTGAGCATGCCTAGTCTTGCTCATAAGATTTTTCCCCATCGAAATCTGTATTAATAAGATGAAAATCGGACGTGTTTTGATGGTCGACAAAAATTATATAGCCTGCACACCAGGATTTTTTCGGCCGAAAAGTCGGAGTCGGTTGTCGGAAGCACCATACTAACAAGCCGAAAATCGGCAGATCGGTCGTCGGATGAAAATTCCCAGCCAAATTTCGACTCGTGTGTACGGGGCTTTAAAGCGGTTGTAAACCCTAAAAAAAATAAAAAAAAACCTGCAAGACAAAGGCATAACTTACCTTAGAACGAAGCCCCGACACGGACGCCCGGACATCGCTGCGGGCGCTGCCATGATCCCTCGCCGTCTCTTCCGGGTTCGGCGGCTCCGGCTCGGTGATTGGCCGGAAGAGACGGCTCCGGCGCGATGATTGGCCGGAGCCGCGATGACATCACTCCCGCGCATCCGGCAAGCTCCCGGCAAATAAATTGAAGGTCCCCCTGGACCTTCAGAGCGCATGCGCCGCTCGCGTGAGCGGCTGCATGCACTGTAAATATCTCCTAAACCATGCCGGTTCAGGAGATATTATTTGTACCTACAGGTAAGCCTTATTATAGGCTTACCTGTAGGTAAAAGTGTCAAAAAGCGGGATACTACCGCTTTAAGCTGGAAACACTATACAACTTTTGTTGGTAGATTTCCTTTAGATTTACCTTCAACTATGTAGTGCAAGGGCCTGTCTGATTGCATACAAATTGAAAGTGTTTAGGTCTGATCTCAAATTATATGGTTTTGGCAGTGTGAGGCAAGGAGAGCTGAATAACGGCACTTCCTCATTTACAGGTGAGCGGCTGTGATTAGACACAGCCGATCACATGGGTAAAGAGTCACGTCATTGACTCTATACCAAGATCTGGGTCGCGCCGTGTCCTAGCAACATGGCGCTTGCACGATCGATGTTCTGCGTGCCACCGCACGCGAGAGGCCGGTCTGGTGCGCCGTCATTTGACGGCGGGCGGGTAGCAAGTGGTTAATGATTTTTTTTCGATAAAGTCTAGTGCGGAAAAATTTGTCTTTGGGTCTTGGTTGTGCCTTCACACCATATCCCTATAGATGTGCTCTTGATAAAAGCAAGAATTGTTCTTGCTGTAAAAAATTTAAATTATATGCCCCAGTCAAACAGTGGCAGAAAAATTGGTCTTTGGGTCTTGGTGGTGCCTTCACATGGTAACCCTATAGATGTACTCTTGATGAAAGCAAGAATTGGTCTTGCTGTAAAAAAATGAAATTATATGCACCTGTCAAACAGGTGGGGAAAAAATTGGTCCTTGGGTGTTAATTGTGCCCATTAAACTTATCCCAAAAATTTCTACAAGATAAAATCAACACCCACAAAGCTAGGCAGCCTAGACAGTCTTGCAGAGATACCAGATCCCAAAAACATTTAATCAGTGACATCGGCATCAGGGGCTTGATAGCTGCTGCCAATACAGGAATGATTAATTTTGACAAATGTCAGCCAGTCATTGGAGTCTGTGGACAGACGCATTTTTTTATCTGTCACAAAACCTTTGGCACCACTGAATGTCCATTCAGAAAGCACAGTGGATGCCGGACAGCCCAGCAGCTCCATTGCATATTGGGCAAGTTCTGGCCAGTGGTTTATTCTTATGACCTATTAACTCAGTGTATTGTCTACTGGAAAGCTCTCCATGTCTGTTTTCGCCCCTAGATAATCGTACACCATATGATGCAGACTCTGCTGATGGGAAGTTGAAGCTGACAGCCCTGGGCACCGAGAACTAAAGAAATTTTACTTAGGGCACTCCCTTCTCCACCGCTCCTCCTTTTGACCAACAAAAGCCTCAAAACTACCTTTTTCTCAAGACTGTAACCTACCAGAGTCTTGAAAGGTGCTACATATACTTCTCTCACGATATTTCTTTCTGTGCTCCCTCTGTGAGGGCAGGATGAGTTCAGAGACCTTGTAACGATGGTCAAGGAGGGTTGTCATCCAATAATGATCCTTCTCCTTGATGCCATGAATTCTGGGGTCCTTTAGCAGGCTTTGATGAAAAAGGGAATTCGTGCACTGCAAGTTTACGGAGGCATGAGAAGAAGAGTCCTCGGGTCACTGAGGATTACAGTTTCTGGATCTGCCCCCTTCCGTCCATGTACAACTCCCAAGGGTTCTGGGGACTGAAAACCATCTCTTAAGTTTTGACATACAGTATGTCTTCCTCTGCTTCAATGCCTCCAAAACTGGCAGAATCCTCCTCCTCCCTCTCTCTTGTGTGTTCTGTGGCATCACAAGAATGGTGTCTGCATAAAGCGGGACTTGAGAGGAAAGGAAGTCTTCCTCCAGCTACTCTGCCTCAAGTACCCTGTCCATAATGCCATGTAGAGTCTGCTCCAGCAGGAACACAAGCAAGATAGTGTCACTGATGCATGCATTGTCATGGCTCATCATTGTTGTCGCATCCTTAAATGGCGACAGTACAGTGCATGCATCCTTTATCAGCAGCCATTGGCGTGGGGAAAAAAAGCCAAGCTCTCCTGAGCCTGTCCTTGTGGCATACTCACACAGGTACTCATTGATGGCCCTCTTCTGCATGAGCAGCCACTGCAGCACTGCCGAGTTCCACCTGATGGATATGTCACAAATCAGGCAGTTTACAGGCAGGTGGAATTCCTGCTGAATTTCAGCCAACGTAGCACTGGCTGTGTATGACTGCCTGAAATGTCTAAAGACTCTTCTGGTCTGCTTTAGAAGATCTTGCTATCCTGGGTACCTTTTTAAGAAAGGCTGCACCACCAAATTGAGAACATGTATCAACTTTCCCTTTCGAAGCGTAGACAGAAGGTTAGTACCAATTTCACACAGCACCATTCCTGGCTCAAGCTGCAATGGCATGAACCACCTCTGGGCCTGCCCCTGCAGAGCTGGAATAATCCCTGCTTTGGTGTTGCTCCTGTCACTAGACAGACCAGCGGAAGCACTTCATGGTATCTTGTAGTCTGACTCATTAAATAGCCCCCGGAACGCTTAGAGGGTACTGGTGGTTCATAGGGAAATTCAGCAGAGGAAGGCATGGAGAAGGGGGTGGAGCTGACAGATCTCACATCATCACCACCAGCTATATAAAAACGTGGTGGCAAAACAAGCTCCAGCACTGAGCCCTATCCTGCATCCTTCCTATTTGCAAGCAGAGTTAACCAGTGTGCTGGGAACAAAACATATCATCCCTGACCATGCTTACTGGACAACGTATCAGCTCTAATGTGACCTTGCTGCTGACTGCCTTACCCAATGATACCAATAAACTACCTTCCATGTGTTGGTACAGAGCTGGAATGGCCTTATGTGCAAAGAAATAGTGACTAGGAACCTGCCATTGTGGTACAGCACATTCCGCAAATTCACTGAAGGGGGCAGAATCCACCAGATGGAATGGCAGGAGTTGTAAAGCTAGCAATTCAGACAAGCGTGAATTTAGGTGCTTGGCATGTGGGAGGCAGGGAGTGTATTTTTGTTTTCTATGCAGCAGCTGGGGCAGAGAAATTTGCCTGCTATACTCTGCTGGCAGACATGTTGCAAGGACCTCTGACACTGTTTTCCATACTATCATCCCTGTCCGTGGAGGCTGCTGAGAGCTTTTGAGATATAGCGGGTGTACACAGAATTAAGCAGGAGAAGAATTGTGTCCCCTTTGTGTGGCTTTCAGGGGCTCTTTCCAGCAGCCTGAGTGGTGGGAGGTTAAATTCCTTGTCAAGCATGTGGTGCCCAAAAGGCTGGTGCTTTTGCCATGCTTGATCTGCTTGCAGCAGAAATTGCAAATTGCAACAGTGTGATCGGCTGCACATGTGCTAAAAAAAGCCAACACAGTTGACCTGTGGGAAGTTGCAGACGAGATAACAGCTCTACAATCTGATGGAATAGGGTAACTTTTCTCTACTCTTCCATGATGGTTGTCTCTGGAGGACATCCTGCCTCTTTTGAGTTGTGCCTCCCCTTCACTTTCCTCCTCTACTCTATCTGGCACCAAAGTCGTGTCAGTGACCTCATAATCATCATCATCCTCTCCATCCTCATCATCACTGGAGCCAACCTGGCAATACGTTGCAGTTGGGGAACATGACCACCCTCTCTGTAGGCTCATGTTCTTACCTTCCTCTACCTCAGAACCAACATCAGAATCAAGTAATGGTTGTGCATTGTCAAGAAGCAAGTGGCTGACACTGTGTTCAAATAACTCAGCTGACTCCTCCACGCATGGTGCTGGAGCTATGTCAGGAATAGCGGTGGACAAGGAGGCAGAATAAGCTGCTCTTGCAGCTGCGATGGATTGCGCACTAGTCTCTGCTTGGGTGACAGAGGAAGAGGATGGTTTAGTAAGCCAGTCCACCACCTCCTCTGCATGCTGTGGCTGGATAGCATGGGCAACATCACTAAACACAGACAAAGGTGCCCTGCCTGAAGACAGACCACATCTACCTTTGTCTGTGGACACAGGCATTGCTGGCCCCCTCATAGTTGCATGGTAGGGGGGGCTTTTTACCCAAATGTAATAGATACTGGGAAATGCATAATAGGGTGCACTTTATTCAATGAAAAGTGGTGTTTGGTGCACTTTAAATTGAGGACAGGAATGTAAAACTATTTAAAAAAAAATAAAAAAGGGTGAACAAGTGGGAAATAACAGTGTTGCAGTCAAAAAACTGCAGCTGACAATTTAAAATGAGAGGGCTGGCACGGAACAAAAAAAAAAGAAAACACAGAGCAACCAAAATTTAAAAAAGGGAGTAAACAGCACTAAATGTTATGTAATGCTGTGTTAAACACTGCACTACACTATACTGTCACACTACACTAACACTACACTGTCACTACGCTAAAACTGCACTGACACACTAAACTATACTGACACTACACTAACCTTACACTGACGTACTACACTATACTGACACTACACTAAAATTGTGCTGACACACTAAACTATACTGACACTATGCTAACACTACACCGATGCACTACACTATACTGACGCACTACACTAACACTACACTGACACACTTAACTATGCTAACACTAAACTGATGCACTACACTATACTGACACACTACACTAAAACTGCACTGACACACTCAACTATACAGACACTACACTTACACTACACTAAAACTGCACTGACACACTAAACTATACTGACACTACACCATCGTCACACTATACTAAGACTACACTAATACTACACTCACAATAGAGTCACAATAACACACAAAGATACACTAACTCACTAGTAACAAAGAAAGCCCTGCTCTATCTATCTCCACAACACGCTGCAAACGTTTCCTGCGGGAATGAACCTTTTATAGGGTGGGGTGGGACTCTGAGCAATTAGCCATGATTTGGCAAAGTCACCATTACTTCATCCAATCATGCCTCTGACAATGCTCTGTGCTCTGACAATGCTCTGACCAGCGGTTAGGTGCATTGCTTCATGCAAATAGGGCCCTAGAATGCACCGTGCAGTGCAGTGTGGGGAGCTCAGTGGGCGAACATCCCGATGAGTGTCCCGCAAATTTGGGTTTTCGCCGCACGGGCTAATAGGGGATGTTCGGGCGGAACTTTTGCTTGGCTCGAACTGTTCGCTCAACTCTACTAGGAATCATAATAATGTTTCTCAGGGCTGCAGTTCTTCTGAGCTCCACAAGGTGTTTATCTCACTTATACCCAGACAGGAAGTCAATATGGAAGATAGGACGTAATATCAGGTGCAGACATGAAGTGATGTCAGGTACAGACAGGAAGTTCCAGGTTAGAGGTGAGTCGGGAGGAAGTAGAGAGGAGACATTGCTGGAACTGGCAGCAGAGGAGGTAATAAGATCTTTTTTTCAATTTACACCCAGAACCCCCCCCCTCCATCCTCTTCCTCCATAGTCACTGTGATGTCTTTTATCTCCAGCAGATGATGATCACACATATATAGTGTGGAGACGTAGATTAACCCCTTCGGGGCCATAGCATTCCCCATTTTCGGGGCGGAACATTCTCTTCACTTGGATTCTAGTAATATGTTTCTGAGAGGCTGTGAGGGGGTAATAGGGCTAAAGACTCCAGCGGCCTCTGAGATGATGGTGATTCTGAAGGTCTCCAAGGGGTTAGTCAGTTTTCAGGGCTCTGAGAGAAGAGGAAGCTGTAGGACTCAGGGGGTCTCCATGGTAGGGAGGGGGATTCTTGATCAATGATGGTCCTCCGATCTGCACTTTTCAGACCTTTTTACAGAATCCTTGCCCAGAAATGAAGGCAGCCTTCACCTTCTTCCCATGTTACTGGTCAAGTAATATTTTCCAGGGTACCAAGTGGAATGAAGAAGGGAAGTCCTTCACCCTGGGTACACACTTGTTGTTAGAGGATCTGTTTGCCCAGACTTGCTTAGCAGGCACATGTTGGGGATCTGAGGGAGCCGTCCAATACCTTCCCATGACATAGACTGTGTAAGAGCCGGGTACTCAAAGTCAGAACACCGGGAACCCACCGCCACTCTGTACAAGGTCCTGGATACTACAGTATATTTGGCAAATAAGAGAACAAACCCCTCCCCCACTGCTGTCCTTCTCCTACCAACACTGTGCTGCCATTGGAGGGATGAGAACAAAATCCCCCCCCCCCCCCCACTCTATACTTCACCAATAACATTGTCCTGCTATTCAATCCAATCCCTTCTCTTACTGCAGAGAGTGACATCACTCCTATCAGTCAGCAGGCTGCCGGAGATTAGAGCCTTGCAGTTGGAGTTCTTCCAATTATACGGATTAGCCCAGAACTCCGTCAGCAAATTCCCCCTCCTGGACATAATAATTACCCAGATTGACCTCACAGCACTGCCTCAGAACAAGACAAGAAGAAAGAAGAAGGATCATATTTATCATTCCTTGTCTGCTGATCTAATACTAATCAAAGCCATTTCAGAAACAAAACAAACCCAACAGAGAAAAAGGAATTTCTGATCAACGAGCCAAGAGGGTCCCGGGACCTTGAAAATGTAACAAACACTAAATAGTTCAAACTAAATGTGTTTGCATGGGTAATTAGTTCTTAAATGTACATCAACCCTTCTATTACCTCCCTCACATCTAAGTCTTATTACTGTGTGACCAATACCATCCAAATAATTCCTACTTTCATTTCCCAAAGTTATCCGTCTACAAGGAGACCTATATAGATCAAATGATGGCACCAATGAGGATGGAGGAGGACCGGAGTCACATGACTGGGAAGATACTAAACCTCACCCTGGAGATCATCTACCTGCTGACCGGAGAGGTGAGGAGAATTCTGGAAGGTCACATGACATCACTCTTATCTCTGTTAAAAAAAACACAGACCTGACCGGAGATGTGAGGAGGATTCTGGGAGGTCACATGACATCACTTTTATCTCTAATAATAAAACACAGACCCGACCTACCTGCTAACCGGAGAGGTGAGAAGGATTCTTAGATTCTAATTTGATATTCCTATTGGTTTCTCAATACAGCGTTTTCCTCTTACGAAGTCAGGTGATCGTATGACCATCACAGTGCCTCCATGTGACTCCCTAAAACCCGACAGACGCAATATGCAGAAGATTCTAGAAGTCACCAAGAAGATGATGGAGCTGCTGACAGGAGAGTTGAGCGGTGCCGGGAATTCTGAGACATTATCCAGTAACAGACAAGGGATGTGTCTGGATGGCGACATCATCATGAATGGATCCTGCAATGGGAACCCACCAGAGAGATGTCACTGTCCTCTGTTTTCCTGGGATTCCATACAGAAAGGTCACACCATCCCTCACCATCATCAGGTAGGTTGGACTGAGAAACTAGAACAGAATTCTAAGCTATGAGAGGACATTCTTCTATTTAATTTATTGTTCCTTTTTACACATCTATTCTATCATCTTTGGGGTTTAGGATGAAGAACTGAATAACATCAAAGCTGAGATTAAAGAGGAAGAAGAAGAGATGTCGATGTGTGGAGCTCAGCAGTTTATGGGAAGGGGAGGTCCTCTGTATTCCCGGGATTCCACACAGGAAGATCACACCACCCCTCAACATTACAAGGTTGGTTGATACATCTGGGACATGGACTTACTGTCTGAGAGGATTTGTAGATCTTTTCTATATGTGATGTCACAATATTACATTAGACTTTTATTACAATATTACATTAGATTGTTTTATCATTTTCTTGGTTTAGAGTGAAGATCTGATAGATATAAAAGTTGAGGTTAAATCAGAAGAAGAAGAGATGTATGTGAGGGATGATGAGCAGTCTATAGAGGAGGATGGAATAACGGGGACATTTATAGAGGAGGACACTCCTACAGAGATCAGCACAGGTGAGTCATTAATAGTAAATACATTTACTGTATAATATATATTGCACGTTACGTAGACCCAACGCCTTCACTATATATTCTATGTTGTAAAGTACATAATCCTGACCCATCTATGTACATTACATAGTACTGCCTTCTCTTCTCTACTCTCTACACACTGCTATATATCCACATAATATGTATTTTTTTTATATATCCAATAATTTGATTGGAGCACAGACTTTTACATGTTGATAATAACATGATAACATCCTCAAATTTTGAAATCTTAAACAGAAAGTGATAAGGAGGGAGGAGTCAATAACCCAATGATGGTGGTCTTCCGTTTTCATCTTGGTTGGTCTCCCCCATCCTCACTTTCTGACTTCTGGTGGGGCTCAGCCCCGTTGTTATTCATGTCTAAATCATGGACTAAATAAGGAGGTGCAGTCCTGCTTGTGTTGGGAAGATGGCAATGAGTGATAGAGGGGGTGGTTACAGTCGTCCAATAATCTCCTCATCACTGTCACTCCTATCAAAGACAGTTCCTGTTGTTTCCTCACTCTCTGGCTAAGGTCCATGAATAAAGAAATGAACTGGTAGGAGATCATAGGACCCATTTACTAGTTACATTGAGGGTGGAATTGTAAGATCCTCAGAGACAAAGCTGTCTGATGTGGGCGGAGTCCTGGTTTAGGGGAACCAATCTGCTCATGTCTAGTAATAATCTTTTTATTTCTATTTTAGAACATGAATGTGAGATGAGGAAAACCTCAGAGGATTGTCTCACTTTGTCTCCAGACTGTAAAGTAGAAGATGAGGACATCACACAGTATAGTCCAGGAGAAAACCCGGCTACCTCAAATGTCCATCCGACACCACACAGTGTAGATGGACCATCGTATTCCTCTTATCCTGAGGAACCTCAGACTGTGAGTAACGGTGCCGGACCATCGTATTCCTCCTATCCTGAGGAACCTCAGACTGTGAGGGACGGTGCCGGACCATCCTATTCCTCCTATCCTGAGGAACCTCAGACTGTGAGGGACGGTGGCGGACCATCGCATTCCTCTTATCCTGCGGAAACTCATACTGTGAGGGTCGGGGCCGTCCTTCCACCAGATAAGAGGTTTTCCTGTACTGAGTGTGGGAAATGTTTCCGTTTGAAATCCTGTCTTAATGTGCATACAAGAACTCACACAGGTGACAAGCCATATTCCTGTCCTGAGTGCGGAAAGTGTTTTTCAAACAAGTATACACTTTCCATACATCATAAATCTCACACAGGTGAGAAGCCGTATTCCTGTCCTGAGTGTGGAAAATGCTTTGGACAAAAATCAACTCTTGTCACACATCAAAGATCTCACAGTGGGGAAAAGCCGTATTCCTGCCCCGAGTGCGGGAAATGTTTTTCCAAGAAAAACCATCTCAACAGGCATCAGAGATTGCACACGGGAGAGAAGCCGTATGCCTGTCCTGAGTGCGGAAAATGTTTCGTCCAAAAATCAGCTCTTGTTACTCATCAAATGTCTCACACAGGGGCAAAGCCGTATTCTTGTCCTGAGTGCGGGAAAAGTTTTTCATATAAATCACATCTTGTCACACATCAACATTCTCACACAGGAGAGAAGCCTTTTTGCTGTTCCGAGTGCGGGAAATGTTTTTTAGATAAGTCCACTCTTAATTATCATCAGAGACTTCACACGGGTGAGAAGCTCTATTCCTGTTCGGAGTGCGGGAAATGTTTTGTAAAAAAATCAATACTTGTTGCACATCAGCGATCTCACACGGGGGAGAAGCCATTTTCCTGCCCTGAGTGTTGGAAATGTTTTTCAGATAAGTCAACTCTTCACAAACATCAGAGATCGCACACAGGTGTGAAGCCGCATTCCTGCCCAGGGTGCGGGAAATGTTTTTCACAGAAGTGCCATCTTGACAAACATCAGAGATCTCACAAGAGGAATAAGCCACGTTCCTGTCCTGAGTGAGGGAATTGTTCCTCACTGAAATCCTGTCTTCCTGTAAATCAGGGATCCCACACATCCTTCAAGGTGTATTAGTGCCTTGAGTGCGGGAAATGTCTTCTATATGAATGTTGCTGGACTTGTGGGGAAGAAGCACACCCTGATATACACCTCAGATATACTCCATGGCTGATCTTCATCATGTAAGAAACGCTTCATAAGGAGATCAGAGATCACCAAAGACATGGATGAAGTGTTGTACCTTGTTGGCCATTGATAGCAGGAGAAAAATAAAAATGGAGTCCTTACCTTTCATTGGCTGAGTACATTTTGTGGCGTAAGCTTTTACAAACACTTAGAGATCTATTTTTAAAAATGTTAGTTGAGTGAGTGTGACCCGCATTCTTCCAGCCATGATGAATATTGGGCGTATTTTGTTTCATACAGTGATTTCCTATGATTATCAACTCCACCTAGTGGCAATATTTGGGTATTGCAGTACTAATACCACATTATGGCCAGTAAATGGAGCTGATGATCATAGGAACTCACTCTGTTAATTTAGATAAGGCCAGAATTTCTTATGGGTGGGTAAATGCCCGTTACACCCATCCAATACATTTTCTGTAAATAGACCCCTTAGTTCCCTTCCTCAGGCATGGTTTCATGCTGGTATCCAAGATCATACTCATGGACTTATGAGAATAGTATACATTTTGTGAATTCCTGTGCAAATTTCTTATGAATAGAATATCAGAAGACATTTAGTTGCAGATGGTAGGTATGGAGAAGCTAAATGAATAGACCTCCTAGCAACATTATTACCAGGCTGCAGCTAGGGGGAGCTCTAATGTTTTTAGAGTGTGACCAGAGGAGAGGGATACCATCTGGCTCACATTAACCCAGAAGGTCAAACTTCCCCAAACTGTGCTCAATGATAGAGAAAATATACTGGGACCAAACCCTAGGAACACTGACCACGGAGGAAAAATGGGAATGCTTTAGGAATATATTAAACAAATGCATCTCACAGTGCATTCCTATGGGAAATAAATTTAGAAGAGCCAAAGCCAAACCTGGCTGGGTTAACCGTAATTTTTAAAAACTTATTAGTGAAAAAAAAAATGGCCTTCAAGAAATATAAATCGGAGGGCACATTATCGGCTTTCCAGCAATACAAGGAAGCAAAAAAGAAATGTAAATACGAAATCAAAATGGCTAAAATCAACTTCAAGAGACAAATAGCAGAGGAAAGTAGAAGAACCCTAAAAAATTATTTAAATATATCAACAGCAAAAAAACGAGGTCAGAGCATATTGCACACAAAATTAAAGATGATGGGAGTATGGTTACAGAGGACACTGAGAAGGCAACCGTACTTAATGCTTTCTTCTCCTCAGTCTTTACACAGGAAAAGGAGGGGTACACGGACCACGACTGTATGGTTAGTAGTAATACACAGGACATGCCGCTATGGCTAACAGAGGGTGAAATCAGGGAAAGGCTGGAGTACTTAATAAGAACTTAAGTACTCAAGGAACTTAATAGGACTATATCTAGACCACTGTTCCTGATCTTTGCTGACAGTATTATGACAGGAACTGTACTAGGTGACTGGAGGAAAGCCAACGTGATACCAATATTCAAAAAAGGGCAGTGGCATGTCCCGGGAAATTATAGGCCGGTCAGCCTGACATCGAAAGTATGTAAACTTCTGGAGGGGATGATAAGGGACTATATCCAAGAGTTTGCTAAAGAGAACAACATCATCAGCAGTAATCAGCACGGGTTTACAAAAGGGCGTTCTTGTCAAACCAATCTGTTGACATTCTACGAGGAGGTGAGCTGTGAGCTAGAAAGGGGGGAGACCTGTGGATGTGGTGTACCTGGATTTTGCTAAGGCGTTTGATACAGTTCCCCACAAGTGCTTAATTTGTAAAATAAGGTCTGCAGGCTTAGACCACAAGGTTTGCTCTTGGAGACAAAACTGGTTAAAGGGGCGTGTCCAAAGAGTGGTAATAAATAACGCGTACTCAGACTGGTAAGTGGGGCCCCCCAAGGTTCAGTCCTGGGACCAATTTTGTTCAATTTATTCATAAATAGCATTGAGGACGGGATCAGTAGCTCGATCTCAGTTTTTGCAGATGACACAAAATTAAGCAGGGCAATAACTTTACATCGTGAGGCAGAAATCTTACAGAATGACCTGAACAAAATAACAGAGTGGGCAACGACATGGCAAATGAGGTTTAATGTGGAGAAGTGTAAGGTATGGCACTTGGGGACTAAAAACATAAAAACACAATACACTTTAGGGGGGGAACCTTTGGGGGAATCAAAAATGGAGAAAGATCTGGGAGTCTTAGTAGAGAATAGACTGGGCAATAGCATGAAATGTCAAGCTGCAGCTGCTAAAGCTGGCAGAATATTAGCTTGCATAAGGAAGGGTATGTATTCCAGAGATAAGCCTATAATCCTTCCACTTTATAAAACTCTGGTCCGACCGCATCTGGAGTATTCTGTCCAGTTCTGCTCGCCAGTCCTCAGGAGGGATGTGTTGTAGCTGGAGAGAGTCCAGAGAAGGGCAACTAAACTAATTAGGGGATTGGAGGACCTTAATTATGAAGAGCGGCTGCAATCGCTTGATTTATTCTCCCTGGAGAAGAGACGCCTGAGAGGGGACATGATAGCAATTTATAAATACCTCAATGGTGATCTCAGCATAGAAAAAAAACGATTCAGTCGCAAAGAATGAATGAGGACACGAGGGCATACAATGCGATTAGAGGAGAAGCGTTTTAACCTCAGGCAACGTGGGGGGTTCTTTACTGTTAGGGCTACAAGATTGTGGAACTCTCTACAACAAATGGTAGTAACTGTGGAAAGTATGGCTACTTTCAAAAGACTCTTAGACGTACATCTCAAGGATCAGAACATTCAGGGGTATGAGAAATGATTACGTCCACACACACCTACACAGGTTGAACTGGATGGACTATTGTCTTTATTCAACCTCACCTACTATGTAACTATGAAACCCTTTCACTGCCAGCGCTGTTTTTGCTTTTTTTGGCACACCTGTTAAAATGCACATTTTGGGTCTGAAGATTTGTTAAAACCCCCAAATATACATATATTCATAAAGCACAGACCCTGGAGAATAAAATGGCGGTAATTGTAATGGTTTTTCTCGTACACAAATGTCACCCTAATATCCGGGTTTATTTTCTGCTTCCCCCCCCCCCCATTTTCTATGCTGTGATCTTTTCTACAATACTTTGTTATAATAATGTAACCTGTTGTGTATTGTATTGTACACAAATTAATAACGACTCCGCCTCCACATTCCAGACAAGTCATTTTCCTGAACAATTGGATTCCTTCCTTTACTATTTCCTGATTCTATGACTGCAATCTTGGTAAAAGAAAAAATATATGTGTGCGTCGGTGCAATGATGACGATCTCCGGTACCCAAACATTGTTCATGGGTGAGGCTTTAAAAGACTTTACAGGTCATCAGATTAGAGTTACCCGAAAATAATGGTCCAGAGTGCAGTGTTATAGTGGGAAAGAAGGGAAAAATATGAAGTGTCCACTCACCAAGTGAAATCATGCTTGCTTGCAAGTCTCTAGAGGGCCCCACCTTTGTGGATGGAAATGTTCCCAGGTGACTCTTCACAGGATTAGTGGCTCAGGTGGTCTTAGTGATGTCGCTGTGATTTTCTGCTTCAGCTTGTGATGATAGATATGGCTCAGCTGAACTGTCTGTGCGCTCCAGTACATCTCAACGCGTTTCATCATTACGACTAATGCCCCGTACACACGTGCAGATTATCTGAAGACTTTTGTCTGCAGACTTACCAAAACCATATAATATGAGGTCAAACCTAAACACTTTCAATTTGTATGCAATCCAGCAGGCCCTTGCACTACATAGAAAAGGTAAATCTGAAGACAAAAGTCTTCAGATAATCTGCACGTGTGTACGGGGCATTAGTCCAGGGATTGGCTGTACAACACGCAACCATCCATATGCTAACGAATGACCATCAGCACATGCGTTCACCCCGTGTCCCCGCAGCCACGATATGCACAGCATTTACACCGAGCAATCTCATAACACGGTTTGACAATGTTTAAAAACTAACATACACATACATAAAATGCAGCCATAAATTTATCCTAAATCGGGAGCTACCCCATATTAATACTATCTTTTATTTTTTAAATAATACAATACAAAAGGTATAAAATTCACAAATAATAATGCAAGCTGGAAAAATATTTTAGGAAAATTATGAATCAATGCCCACATATTTTCCCTATAATATAATATTATTATTATGTGCAGGCCAGTCAAATTCCTCCACCCCAAACTCGCTCATCCATGTCTTTATGGAACTTGCTTTGGGCACTGGTCCAAATCATTTCGTGGAGGGGGAATTATGATGTGGGGTTGTTTTTCATGGGTGGGGCTTGGCCCCTTAGTTCCAGTGAAGGGAACTCTTAAGGCATCAGCATACCAAGACATTTTGGACAATTTCATGCTCCCATCTTTGTGGGAGGAGTTTGGGGATGGCCCCTTCCTGTTCCAACATGACTGCGCACCAGTGCACAAAGCAAGGTCCATAAAGACATGGATGAGCAGGGTTGAGGTCAGGACTCTGTGCAGGCCAGTCAAGTTCCTCCACCCTAAACTCACTCATCCATGTCTTTATGGACCTTGCTTTGTACACTGGTCCAAATCATTTGGTGGAGGGGAGATTATGGTGTGGGGTTGTTTTTCAGGGGTGGGGCTTGGCCCCCTTAGTTCCAGTGAAGGGATCTCTTAAGGCGTCAGCATACCAAGACATTTTGAACAATTTTATGCTCCCAACTTTGTTGGAACAGTTTGGGGTTGGTCCCCTTCCTTGTCCAACATCAGTGCCTGACCTCACAAATGCGCTTCTGGAAGAACGGTCAAACATTCCCATAGACACTCCTAAACCTTGTGGACAGCCTTCCCAGAAGAGTTGAAGCTGTTGTAACTGCAAAGGGTGGGCCAACTCAAAATTGAATATTAAAGTTCATGTGCATGTAAAGGCAGGTGTCCTAATACTTTTGATAATACAGTGTATTTCTATCCCTGTTGGTGGGAGTGGAGATGAGAGCACAAAGCCCTGGTCACGCTATGAGATGTTTCTCCTGGTTGCACTTCTTCTGAGCTCCACAAGGTGGTAATCTCACCTATACCCAGACAGGAAGTCTCTATTGAAGACAGGAAGTGATGTCAGGTGCCGACAGGAAGTATCAGGTCAGAGGTGAGTTGGGAGGAAGTAGAGAGGAGACATTGCTGGAACTGGCAGCAGAGGAGGTAATGAGATATTATTTTATATTTACACCCAGTAACCCCCCCTTCCCCTCCGTCATGTTCCGTCCTCTTCCTCCATAGTCACTGTGACGTCTTTTATCTCCGACACATGATGATACACACATATAAAGTGTGGAAACGTAGATTAACCCCTTCAGGGTCATAATCTTTCCCCACTTACAGGGCCGGAACATTTTCTTTTCTTTGGGCTTAAATTCTAGTATATGGTCCTGAGAGGCTTTGAGGGGGTAATAGGGCTAAAGACTTCGGGGCCTCCGAGAAGATGGAGATTCTGAAGGACCCAGAGGGGTTAGTCAGGCTTCAGGGCTCTGAGGGAAGAGGAGGCTGTAGGCCTCAGGTGACCTCTAAGGTAGGGAGGGGGGATTTTTGATCAATGACGGTCCCTCCTACCTGTACTTTTTATACCTCATTACAAAACTTCTGCCAGGAAATGAAGGCAGCCTTCACCTTCTTCCCATGTTACCGGTCAAGTAATATGTTCCAGGACACCAAGTGGAATGAAGAATGGAAGTCCTTCACCCTGGGTACACACTCGTTGTTAGAGGTCCTCTTTGCGCAGACTCACTTAGTAGGCCCATGTTGTGGGTCTGAGGGAGCCGTCCAATACCTTCCCATGACATAGATTTTGTCAGAGTCTGGAAAATGGATATTGGGGGTAAGGACCCCCAAAGAAAGGAAGTCACGCTAGGATCATGCTGCTTAATCACGGGATCTTTAACCAGTTTCCTACCAGCGCATAGTAAAATGACGCCGGCAGGAACACTTTCTCCCTCCCGCCCACCCGTTCTTACTGCTTCAGGGGGGCGCAGAGATCTGGGATTAGGTGTGCCCGCCGGGACACAGCCCATGCCAGATCAGGGTAAAGAGCCAAAGAAAGTGGGACCCCACAGGGTAAAGAGCCAATGAAACACCAGGAACCCACTGCCATTCTGTAGAAGGTCCTGGGTACTACAGTATATTTGGAGAACAAATCTCTCCCTCCTGTTGTCCTCCTCCTACCCACACTGGGCTGCCATTGGAGGGATGAGAACAAAATTCCCCCCACACTCCCAACACAGCCCTCATCCTCCTGCTCTGCAATCCAATCCCCTCTCTTAGTGCAGAGAGTGACAGTGACATCATCACTCCTATAAATTAGCAGGCTGCCAGAGATTGGAGCCTTGCAGTCGGAGTTCTGTCAATTATCAGGGTTAGTCCAGAACTCTGGTCAAAAGTCAGCAAGTTCCCCTTCCTGGACATCATTATGACCCTGACAGCACTGCCTCAGAGCAAAACAAGAAGACAGAAGAAGGATCGTATTTATCATTCCTTGTCTGTCGATATAAAACGAATCAAAACCAGTTCAGAAATAAAACACACCCAACAGAGAAAAGAGAATTTCTGAAAATGTAACAAACACTAAATAGTTCAAAAACTAAATGTGTTCCCATGAGGTCAGTAGTTCTTAAATGTACAGCAACCCTCCTATTACCCCCCCCCCCCCCCCCCGCACATCCTTTTATTGTGTTGTCGGCACCATCCAAATATTTCTTACTTTCATTTCCCAAAGTTATCCGTCTACAAGGAGACCTGTATAGATCAAATCATGGCACAAATGAGGATGGAGGAGGACCGGAGTTACATGACTGAGAAGATCCTAAACCTCACCCTGGAGATCATCTACCTGCTGACCGGAGAGGTGAGGAGGATTCTGGGAGGTCACATGACATCACTCTTATCTCTATTAATAAAACACAGACCGGAGAGGTGAAGAGGATTCTGGGATTCTAACTTGATATCCCTATCGGTTTCTCATTACAGAGATTTCCTGTTCTGAAGTCATGTGATCCTTTGACCATCACAGTGCCTCCATGTGACTCCCTAAATCCTGAGACACACAACATGGAGAAGATTCTAGAAGTCACCAAGAAGTTGATGGAACTGCTGACAGGAGAGGTGAGCGGTGCTGGGAATTCTGGGACATTATCCAGTAACAGACAAGGGATGTGTCTGGATGGTGACTGTATCATTGTGTGTGTCAGGTTCCTATAAGGTGTCAGGATGTCACTGTCTATTTCTCCATGAAGGAGTGGGAGTATTTAGAAGGACACAAGGATCTCTACAAGGACGTCATGATGGAGAATCAGCCGCCCCTCACATCACCGGGTAAGAGGAGACTTTATTGTAAAGGAGAGAGCAGTACGGAGGGTCCACCTAGATCCCCCATCATCTGATAAACACATAGAAACAATGTATTCAGTCAGTGTGTGTGTTTCCTACAGATAGATCCAGTAATGGGAACCCACCAGAGAGATGTTTCCGTCCTCTGTATTCCCAGGATTCCACACCGGAAGATCACACCGTCCCCCACCATCATCAGGTAGATTAACAATGGCCTGCAGTTATGATTGGTACACCAGCTATTTTATTACAACTATCATTTAATTCTATATTCAGGGTGAAATCCTCGAGGATTCTGATGTTGTTAAAGAGGAAGATGAATACCGTTTGATGGAAGAGTTTTCAGAAGAATACAAGGAGCCAATAACTAATGGGAACCCACCAGAGAGATGTCCCCTTCCTCTGTATTCCCGGGATTCCACACAGGAAGATCACACCATCCCTCACCATCATCAGGTACGTAGGACTAAGGGTATAAAACACAAAAATTCTAAGCTGTGAGATGATATTCTATGTAATTACTTTTTAAAAATATATTCTATCATCTTTGGGGTTTAGGATGAAGAATGGAAAGACATCAAAGTGGAGGTAAAAGAGGAAGAAGAAGAGAGTTTGGTGAGTGGAGATCAGCAGTCTATGGAGGAGGAGGAAATGATTATGGAAAGTAAACCGGAGGAATCTTCTCTACATATGGACACAAGTAAGTCATAAGCCTGGGGCTTCCAGTTTTTATTGTCAAAGCTTAATTGAACAAGGTCCTACATAAACAAAAATGCTGTATTTTAAGACCATTTACACACTTTGGTTAAAAAGACTTTCAGGTTTAAACTTACAGCCTCTTTTTTCAGTCCATCATATACGGCAGTTTTTAGTAGCAATATATACCTTAAGTATTATGCCCCTTTTTTGATCTCAGGGGTTGTGCTTGAGGCTCCATGTAGTAAGTTGTCATTCATTACAGTACACCATATAAAAGGTCCATCTCCACTCCTCAATATAACGTTATGTTCCCAACAAATGAGGAGGAGATACTGTACACCATATGAAAGGTCCATCTCCATTCCTCAATATAACGTCATGTTCCCAACTAATGAGGAGGAGATACTGTACACCATATGAAAGGTCCATCTCCATTCCTCAATATAACGTCATGTTCCCAACAAATGAGGAGGAGATACTGTACACCATATGAAAGGTCCATCTCCATTCCTCAATATAACGTCATGTTCCTAACCAATGAGGAGGAGATACTGTACACCATATGAAAGGTCCATCTCCATTCCTCAATATAACGTCATGTTCCCAACAAATGAGGAGGAGATACTGTACACCATATGAAAGGTCCGTCTCCATTCCTCAATATAACGTCATGTTCCCAACAAATGAGGAGGAGATACTGTACACCATATGATTGTTACTGCTAGATTATCAGATATGTTTTATGAATACCTATATTCATACCTGTTTTCCAGCAGGTGGATGTGATGTCTGGAACATCTCTGAAGGCCATCCAATTTTATCCCCAGACTGTAATGAAAAATCGAATGACATCGGAGAACACTTTCCAGGAGAAGAGGTCATTACTCCGAATACACAGAGATCGATGGATCCCTCTAATCCTCGGGAATCCTCTGATAGATCCCATACTGTAACTCCAGAGACACATCTAAGATCTCACAGTATGGAGAGATCTACAGATCCATCCAATCCCAAGGAATCTCCCCTAAGCCAAGAAGAATTCCACACAGGACAGAGTTCATTGTCATGTTCAGTGTGCGGGAAATCTTTTAGCACAAAGCAAGCACGTCTTAAACATGAGAGAAGTCACACGGGTGAGCGTCCCTACTCATGTTCCGTGTGCGGGAAATGCTTCACTGAGAAATCAAACCTTATAAGACACAATAAAAGCCACACAGGTGAGCGCCCCTATGTATGTCAAGAGTGTGGAAAAGGCTTCATCGAAAAAGGAGACCTTAATGCACACCAGAAAATCCACACGGGGGATCGTCCTTTTCCATGTCGAGAATGTGGAAAATCTTTTATTAAGAAAGGGAGACTTCTTACACACCAGAGAATTCACACCGGTGAGCGTCCCTTTTCATGTCCAGAGTGCGGGAAATGTTTCATTGAGAAAGGAAGCCTTGCTACACACCAGAAACTTCACAAAGAAGGGCAACCCTATTTATGCCAAGAGTGCGGGAAATGTTTCAGGCAGAAAGGAAGCCTTATCAATCACCAGAGGACTCACACGGGTGAGCGTCCGTTTTCATGTTCAGAGTGCGGGAAATGCTTTATTGGGAAAAAATTACTTCTTTTACACCAGAGAACTCACACAGGTGGGCGTACCTTTTCATGTAAAGAGTGCGGGAAATCCTTCACTGAGAAAAAATTACTTCTTTTACACCAGAGAATTCACATGGCTGAGCTTCCCTATTCATGTTCGGAGTGTGGAAAATGTTTCAATCGGGAAAGAGAACTTTTTAAACATCAAAATAGTCACCTAGGCGATGGTCCCTATTCATGTCCAGAGTGCGGGAAATGTTTTGATGAGAAAGGAAAACTTACTAGACACCAAAAAATTCACAACGGTGACAAACCTTATGTGTGTTCAGAGTGTGGGAAAGGATTTATGTGTAATGCAGACCTTCTTCGACACCAGAAGAGTCACACGGGTGAGCGTCCTTATTCATGCTCAGAGTGCGGAAAATGTTTCACTGAGAAGAAAGTACTTTTTATACACCAAAGAATTCATACAGGGGAGTGTCCTTATTCGTGTTTAGAGTGTGGGAAATGTTTCATTCGGATAGAACAGCTTCATAAACACCAGCGATTCCACACAGGTGAGGATCCCTATTTATGTTCAGAGTGCGGGAAAAGTTTCAGTGAGAAGGCAAAACTTCTTAGACATCAAAAAATTCACTCCGGTGATAGACCTTATTCGTGTCAAGAGTGCGGGAAATGTTTTGTTCGTAAAGATGACCATCTTAGACACCTGAGATGTCACATGGGTGTGCGTCCCTATTCGTGTTTAGAGTGCGGGAAATGTTTTACTAAGAAAACAACACTTCTTTCACATCAAAGAATTCACGCCGGTGACAGACCTTAGTCTCGTTCGGGAAATGTTTTTATTCAGAAACATCAGTTAATTGTACAACATGGAATGAACAAGAAAAAGGACACTCATCCGAGTGTGGGAAATGTTTAATTCAGAGAGGGTTCCTACTCAACCGCTTTACGACCGCGCCAAACCAGAGAGTTCACACACCCACCAAAGAGTTCACACACCCACCAGAGAGCTCACTCCCACCCACCATAGAGCTCACACACACACACCAGAGAGCTCACACCCACCAGAGAGTTCACACACCCACCAGAGAGTTTACACACACACCAGAGAGCTCACACCCACCAGAGAGTTCACACACCCACCAGAGAGTTCACACCCACCAGAGAGTTCACACACCCACCAGAAAGAGCCCACACCCACCAGAGAGTTCACACATCCACCAGAGAGTTCACACATCCACCAGAGAGTTCACACATCCACCAGAGAGTTCACACATCCACCAGAGAGTTCATCCACCCACCAGAGAGTTCACCCACCCACCATAGAGCTCACACACACCCACCAGAGAGTTCACACATCCACCAGAGAGTTCACCCACCCACCAGAGAGTTCACACCCACCAGAGAGTTCACACACCCACCAGAGAGTTCACACCCACCAGAGAGTTCACACACCCACCAGAAAGAGCCCACACCCACCAGAGAGTTCACACATCCACCAGAGAGTTCACACATCCACCAGAGAGTTCACCCACCCACCAGAGAGTTCACATACCCACCAGAGAGCTCACACCCACCAGAGAGTTCACACCCACCAGAGAGTTCACACACCCACCAGAGAGCTCACACCCCCCAGAGAGTTCACACACCCACCAGAGAGTTCACACACCCACCAGAGAGCTCACACCCACCAGAGAGTTCACACACCCACCAGAAAGAGCCCACACCCACCAGAGAGCTCACACCCCCCAGAGAGTTTACACCCCCCACAGAGTTTACACCCACCAGAGAGCTCACACACCCACCACAGAGCTCACACCCTTCAGAGAGCTCACACCCACCAGAGAGTTCACACACCCACCAGAAAGAGCCCACACCCCCCAGAGAGCTCACACCCACCAGAGAGCTCACACACCCACCACAGAGCTCACACACCCACCAGAGAGTTCACACCCACCAGAGAGTTCACACCCACCAGAGAGCTCACACCCACCAGAGAGTTCACACACACCCAATGTGACAGTCCCAATGCAGAAGTGATCATCAGCAGCAGGACTTAGGAGGAAAACCTGGAGGGGGGAGAGAGCACCACCTCTCGACTCTCTTCGGCTTTCCGGATACTGATAGAAGTAATGATTTTGCTGTCACTACTCCTGCCAGTTTGAAGTGGCTGATACCAGCGCCAGGGGCAGCTGCCCCCTTTTTCCCCCCACCCCGGCCCTACCATACCTATACTTTTGTAATCTCCGATCTTCGGATTCTTTAGCAGAGTATTGGGAGGTAAGTCAATAATGATGAATTGTTTTAAAGAGTGATTTTATATTTCTAGGGATTGTTGAGATAAAATTAATGGTAAGACAAAAGCACTGAACTGCGTAGGTGAAAGTGACGCAGCTCTCCCGATCAGCCTATGTAAGGTCGACTTCAGGCATTGCTTCCCCACAAACTACTCCCACCACCAACCCGGGCTTAGTCATAGAGGTACCTCTATGACTAATCCTGCGGTAAGCAGGACGAAACGCGTCAGATGTTGTAGATTGTGGAGGAGCAACAGCTGATGCACTTCTTACTGCTACCTTACATGGGCTGGTTGGGAGGGTGGCGTCACTTTCACCTACGTGTCTGACTCTCTCTGGGTGGGTGCATCTTGACGCCGGCACCCCCATTCCTGGAGATCCTTCTTGCTTAGAGTGGCACTCCAAATCTTTCCTGGGTCGCAGCACTAAACTGTGGTTATACATGGGCAAACGTGGCTTCATGGTGGCAATATGTGGGCAACACACTGGCAACTGTGAGAAGGAAGTGGGCAACAAAGTCAGGTAATACATGACCTTGCGTGGACAGTTGTACTTTAACACACATACAGTACACTGCAACACACAGATATTAAAATGGCGGAATATCCAGTCCAATCCTGTTAGGATTTGTCCATGAACATTTTTACCTTTGTTATTGGCTGCTACACATCATTGGACTTTTTTTATTTTTTTTTAAGAAGAGGAAGAAGCTGGGTTTTCACTGGTCCAGCCAATGTATGATAAAGAAAATGTATGATATAAATGTATATTTTTACTTTGATTTATATTATGTCTTTTTTTTTTTTTATTGTATCCTACTGATTCTGATTTGTAAAAAAAAAAACAAGAAAACTTTTTACTTTGCAATGTTCCGAGTCCTTTTTTTTTTTTTTTTTTTAACTGAAGAAGCTGGTTTTTAATTGGTCCAGCCAATGTATGATAAGTTTGATGTAGATTCTTACTTTGATTTAAATTTCATATTTTTTATTGTACGTTAATGGTTCTGATTTGTAAAATAAACAAGA
The DNA here is from genome assembly GCF_965119305.1 of Pelophylax lessonae. Taxonomy (NCBI): domain Eukaryota; kingdom Metazoa; phylum Chordata; class Amphibia; order Anura; family Ranidae; genus Pelophylax; species Pelophylax lessonae. The sequence goes on along the minus strand of NC_138776.1, from coordinate 261,942,173 downwards.
AAACTTTTTACTTTACAATATTCCATTCTGAGTCTTGATTGTTATTTTTATTTTTTTTTACTGAAGAAGCTGGGTTTTAATTGGTCCAGCCAATGTATTATAAGTTTGTATATTTTTACTTTGATTTAAATTACATATTTTTTTATTGTATGTCAATGGTTCTGATTTGTAAAATAAACAAGAAAACTTTTTACTTTACAATATTCCATTCTGATTTTTATTTTTATTGAAGAAGCTGGGTTTTTATTGGTCCAGCCAATGTATAATAAGTTTGATGTATATTTTTACTTTGATTTAAATTTCCTATTTTTTATTGTACGTTAATGATTCTGATTTGTAAAATTAACAAGAAAACATTTTACTTTACAATATTCCGTTCTGATTTTTTTTTTTTTTTTTACTGAAGAAGCTGGGTTTTCATTGGTCCAGCCAATGTATGATAAATTTGATGTAGATTCTTACTTTTGATTTAAATTTTGTATTTTTTATTGTACGTTAATGATTCTAATTTGTAAAATAAACAAGAAAACTTTTTACTTTACAATATTCCATTCTGAGTCTTTATTGTTTTTTTTTTAACTGAAGAAGCTGGTTTTTAATTGGTCCAGCCAATGTGTAAGTTTGATGTAGATTCTTACTTTGATTTATATTTCATAGTTTATATTGTACGTTAATGATTCTGATTTGTAAAATAAACGAGAAAACTTTTCACTTTACAATATTCCATTCTAATGGCCTGTACACACGATCCGAAAATCGGACGAAAATTAACGCTTGTGAAGGGATCGGACGAAAATCGGATCGTTAGTACACAGCTTACGAGAGGCGATCACGACAGTTCACCCGATATTATCCGGTCGTGCAAGCATAAAAATTTTGATCGTATTATAACACATCGTACGATAATCGTATTATCAGTATGTTGTTCCTCCGAAAAAAATGGTGAGCAGTAGACAGCGCATGAGCAGTAGACATCATTTTCCCCTCACACGCTACAGAGTGTCCTGTTTAGATCACATGACCAAATCATTAAGGATGGACAAAGACCAAAGCCAAGTGACTGAGACGATATTAGACCTCACCCTGGATATCATCTACCTGCTGACCGGAGAGGTGAGGTGGATTCTGGGAGGTCACATGACATCACTCTTATCTCTATTAATAAAACACAGACCTGACCGGAGAGGTGAGAAGGATTCTGGGAAGTCTTTAGTAAATATTTTCTCAATTCACTTAGGATTATAAAGTGTTAAAGAAAATGTCTGGTGATCCATTAACACCCAACCGCTGTCTTTGTGGGACATCACCCATCACAGTGTCTCCACCTCAGTGCCTGACACCTGATAGAAAAGAGAAGAAGATTCTAGAAGTCACCAAGAAGATCGTTGATCTGCTGACAGGAGAGGTGAGCGGTGCTGGGAATTCTGGGACATTATCCAGTAACAGACAAGGGATGTGTCTGGATGGTGACTGTATCATTGTGTGTGTCAGGTTCCTATAAGGTGTCAGGATGTCACTGTCTATTTCTCCATGGAGGAGTGGGAGTATTTAGAAGGACACAAGGATCTCTACAAGGACATCATGATGGAGAATCAGCCGCCCCTCACATCACCGGGTAAGAGGAGACTTTATTGTAAAGGAGAGAGCAGTACGGAGGCTCCACCTAGATCCCCCATCATCTGATAAACACATAGAAACAATGTATTCAGTCAGTGTGTGTGTTTCCTACAGATGGATCCAGTAATGGGAACCCACCAGATGGATGTCCGCGTCCTCTGTATTCCCGAAATTCCACACAGGAAGATCACACCATCCCTCACCATCATCAGGTAGGTGGGACTAAGCATGTAGACCTGTGAGAGGACATTCTTCTATGTAATCTTTTGTTCCTTTTTACGAATGTGTTCTGTCATCTTTGGGGTTTAGGGTGAAGAACTGAGTGACATCAAAGCTGAAGATAAAAAGGAAGAAGAACCATCTGTGAGGGGAGATCAGCAGTCTACGGAGGAGGGTAAGATGATCATAAAAAGTAACTAGGATGAATCTTCTCTACATAAGGACGTGGAATTTCTAGCTACACTGTAAAGGATACTCCAAAGGAAGATGGAAGTAATACCTTTAGAAGTGTAGGCTGACAGCCGGTTCACAATAGAGCAGGGTACCAGAGGAAGGACCAGTTCTTGAATCTACTGAGTTGGAACCATGCTGGAGCACTCTGGGAGAGGATGGTCCTGAAAATAAATAGAGAATCACTCTGGAATGGGTAAGACATAGAAATAGGATCATGTAGCCCACAACAAAAGTAGTTACCGTAGGATCCTGCAGGGTGCAGAGTCTAAGGGCCAGCCAATGTTCATCAGAGCTCTTGATTGTAGAGATGTAATTAAGTTGCATTCTTACTCCAGTAGGATTCCAGTCGTACCAAGGGTCAGGGCAGGGAGAGCACGCGGATACATGGGAACAAAGCAAATGGTCAGAGCAAGTAGCACATTCAGCTAGACAAGAAAAAAATCAATGGTCAAGGCAGATAGAAGACTCAGATAACAAGGAAGAGAAGCAGGATGGATAGCAGGTGGGTATAGAGCTCGGCAGCTAGTTTTCAAAATCATTGCTCGATTAATAGCAAGAGTAGGACGGCTTTCAGATTGGTTGCTGCCCAACAAAAAGAGAAAAGTTCAGCTCTGGCTGTAGCATGACTGAGAGTTCAATAAAACAAGGAGGAGATACTGTACACCATATGAAAGTTCCATCTCCATTCCTCAATATAACGTCATGTTCCCAACAAATGAGGAGCAGATACTGTACACCATATGAAAGGTCCATCTCCATTCCTCAATATAACGTCATGTTCCTACAAATGAGGAGGAGATACTGTACACCATATGAAAGGTCCATCTCCATTCCTCAATATAACGTCATGTTCCCAACAAATGAGGAGGAGATACTGTACACCATATGAAAGGTCCATCTCCATTCCTCAATATAACGTCATGTTCCCAACAAATGAGGAGGAGATACTGTACACCATATGAAAGGTCTATCTTCATTCCTCAATATAACGTCATGCAGGGCTGATCCCAGGGTCACAGACGCCTGGGTGCAGAAATATTTCTGGCGCCCCCACATGGGCGTGGTCATCTTACTAACTCCTCCTCTTTACAAATGTTTCTATGGCAACGACTTAAACACAGAGATGCTCCCCTAAGGAGTCTTCCTTACCCCGGGACCCTGCCACGATCTCTTAACAGTAAACAAATTACAGGAAGAGAAGCAGAGTACTCTAATAGGACCTAGAGGGGGGGTCTCTCTAATGGACACAGAGAGAGCCTCTGTTAGAGAGTCTGTTAGACAGAGCCCCCAGACATACTATAGGAGATGGTCAGAAACTGCAGACTTGATACAAGAGATGGTCAGAGACTGCGGATATGTATCGATGCAGCCTCACCAGTGCCCATCAAATGCAAGCTTATCAGTGCCCATAAAATGCTGCCTTATCAGTTCTGCCCACCAAATGCAGACTCATCAGTGCTCACCAAATGCAGACTCATTTGACTGGACTTCTACTTTAAGTCTTAACTTTTTAGGATGTTTCACTTTAAGTCAAGTTAAAAATATGGTGCCTTCTAGGTGTAATGTGAGGAAAATATCTTATCTGCCTTGTGGGCTTTTAGTTGTATATTCTGTGAGGAAGTACCAGGGTTGTATAAGGTCTGCAATCTACATTATAACAGTTTTTCCTACTGTGTACAGGATCAGCGTGGGCCACAATGTGGAGGGCTTATCAACTGCCCTTATGACATAGATAAAAACCGTCAGTATGGAGCTGTTCTGGGCACTTTGTGGGCTTACTGTGTTACTTATTTTGGAAAGGCTGGGTGGTATGCCTTCTAGAGATCCACATTGGAAGCAGCTAGTCACATAACTACTGTGAAGAGGCAGTTAAAAATAGTACAAGAAGACAGATAATGCACAACATCCACAAATGAAGCTCATTATATATATATCTTAATACAATTTTAAAGCCATCTATAACTCTTTTACACACCTCATGACCTTTACCCTATTGTCTTACAATTTTAATAATGCATCTACAATATTAACCGCTTGCCGACTGCGCACAGTATATTTACTGCGGCAGTCAGACCCGGCCAGGCAGAGTGACGTAGATCTACGTCGCTAGCCTGTCACAGGGTTTTGAGCCAATAGCGGGCGAGCGCGCACCCGCTGAGGTGCGCGCCCGCTGAGGTGCGCGCCCGCCTCGGCTCGTTCACGGAGGAGTGCGGGCGTGTGACCGGCGGACCCGATGTCCGCCGGTCACACTACGATCGTCGGTAGAGCGGGAGAAAGGCAGAGCGGCTTATGTAAACAAGCCGCCTGTCATTCTCCCCTGTGTAAAAATGGATATCAGACGGTTCTACTATGTAGAACCGTTGATCTCTGTTTTTACACTACCGTAGTAGCCATGTCCCACTACAGTTAGAATCACGCCCCTAGGGACACACTTAACCCCTCCCTGTCCAATACAGTTAACCCCTTCCCTGCCAGTGTCATTTTTACTGTAACAGTGCATATGTATAGCACTGATTACTGCAGTAATGTCACTGGTACCCCCAAAAGTGTAAAAAATGTCAGTCAGGGGTCCGATCTGTCCGCCGCAATGTCGCAGTACCGCAAAAAAAATCGCAGATCGCCGCCATTACTCGTTAAAAAAAAAAAAACACCAAAAATGACAAAAATCTTTCCCTTTGTTAGTAAACGCAATAACTTTTGCGCAAACCAATCAAAATACGCTTTTTGCGATTTTTTTTACCAAACATATGTAGCATAAAACAAATTGGCCGAAAATGTTAAAAAAATTTAGATTTTTACATTTTTTTGGGGGGGAATTTCATATAAAAAAAAGTGAAAAATATTGTTATTTTTGCAAAATTGACGCAATTTTTTTGTTTATAACGCATGATCAAAAAATCGCACAGGTGATCAAATACCACCAAAAGAAAGCTCTGTTTGTGGGGAAAAAAAGGACGTCAAATTCGTTTAGGTACAGCGTCACACGACCGCGCAATTGCCTGTTAAAGTCACACAGTAAAAAATCGCAAAAAAAACCCTGGTCAGGAAGGGGGTAAAATCTTCCGGGGCTTAAGTGGTTAAATACAGCAAGTGTTACATTTCCCTTGGACCAGAAGACATTTGTAGCTGCAGTCCAATCTTATGGTGTTATAATAACAACTCAGAATAAATTATCTTTTTTAAATGACAATTGTAGGAAATGTTAAGGTAAATTTTAATTATTCAAAAAAGGTCATAACAGCAAACAAGTGCCATTTTAGGTTTACCTCTGGCCAGAGATGGTGCTGTGACATGGCTCTGGGTGGTCCCGCAATGTTGTTTCACTGCATCTCTGCCCCGGATGTGATGTAATAGGTCGAGCCATAGCCTTGTCACTTCTGGCAGACTGTGCTCTATTCAGACAGACGGCATTGGGCGCCGGACACGGCTCCCGGTAGATGTCCATTTACACATAAGCAAGTCCCGGGAGTCTCTCCAGGCGCTACATCCTTTGTAGTTCCGGGCGGCTCACAGGCGGAGTGATATCAAATGCACTCCGCCTGTGAGAGGAGGAGCCGTACAGAGGAAGAAGCGGCTTTGCTCTCTACTCCTGCAGCCGCCTGCTTTCTCTGTACGGCTCCTCCTCTCACACAGGCGGAGTGCATTTGATATCACTCCGCCTGTGAGCCGCCCGGAACTACAAAGGATGTAGCGGCTGGAGAGACTCCCGGGACTTGCAGGAGATTGGATAAGGTGCGGCGTGCGCCCCCCTCATGCGGCGCCTGGGCGCGGTGCACCTCGGGCACCCGCCTCGGATCGGCCCTGACGTCATGTTCCCAACAAATGAGGAGGAGATACTGGACACCATATGAAAGGTCCATCTCCATTCCTCAATATAACGTCGTGTTCCCAATAAATGAGGAGGAGATACTGTACACCATATGAAAGGTCCATCTCCATTCCTTAATATAACGTCATGTTCCCAACAAATGAGGAGGAGATACTGTACACCATATGAAAGGTCCATCTCTATTCCTCAATATAACGTCATGTTCCCTACAAATGAGGAGGAGATACTGTACACCATATGAAAGGTCCATCTCCATTCCTGAATAAAACATCGGGACCATCTTCTATGGAAGGTGGAGGAAGCACAGTCTCTAATCTTCATCCATGTCTCCTAAGGACAAACCCTGTCATCATGTATGGTGTGGTTATATTCTGTCCTTTATCCAGATTATATTCATATTTTTATGTTATGACAAAGTTTTGTAAAACTTTTTAGTGCCAGATCCACATATTCAATTTCTGGATGTAAGGCATGAATAATATTTATAAAATTAAGTTAAAAATTATTTTCTAACAGGTGGACGCTGTGCCAGGAATATCTCTGAGGGACATCCTATGTTATCTCCAAATTATAATGAAAAATCGAATGACATCGGAGAACACTTTCCAGGAGAAAAGGTCATTACTCAGAATACACGGAGATCGATGGATCCCTCTAATCCTCGGGAGTCCTCTGATAGATCACATACTGTAACTCCAGAGACACATCTAAGATCTCACAGTATGGAGAGATCTAGAGATCCGTCTAATGCCAAGAAACTTTCCCTAAGCCAAGAAGAAGTCCCCGCAGTAGAGAGTTCATTCTCATGTCCAGAGTGCGGAAAATCCTTCACTAAAAGCAGAAACCTTCTTAGACATCAGAGAATTCACTTGGGGAAGCATCCTTTTTCATGTTCAGAGTGCGGGAAAACATTCACTAAAAAAAGAGACGTTCTTAGACATCGGAAAATTCACATGGGGGAGCGTCCTTATTCATGTTTAGAGTGCGGGAAATCTTTTACTCAGAAAGGACACCTAAATAAACACCAGAAAATTCACACTGGTGAGCGTCCTTATTCATGCTCAGAGTGCGGGAAATCTTTCCATAAAAACTGCAGCCTTCTTAAACACCAGAGAATTCACACAGGAGAACATCCCTTTTTATGTTCAGAGTGCGGGAAATGTTTCAGTTGGAAAGGCGGCCTGCTTACACACCAAAGAATTCACACGGGTTACCTTCCTTTTTCATGTTCAGAGTGCGGGAAATGTTTCCTTGATAAAGGAAAGCTTCGTGGTCACCTGAGAGTTCACACAGGTGAGCGTCCCTATGCATGTCCAGAGTGCGGGAAATGTTTCACTGCGAAAGGAACTCTTCTGAAGCACCACAGAATTCACACGGGTGACCTTCCTTTTTCATGTTCAGAGTGCGGGAAATGTTTCAGTGAGAAAAAGAGTCTTGTTACACACCAGACAGTTCACACTGGTGAGCGCGCCTATCCATGTTCAGAGTGTGGAAAATGTTTCGCTTACAAAGGGAACCTTGTTACACACCAGAAAATTCACCTGGGAGAACGTCCTTTTTCATGCTCAGAGTGCGGGAAATGTTTTAGTCAGAAAGCGAGCCTTCTTAGGCATCAGAGATATCACACGGGAGAGCGTCCCTATTCATGTTCAGAGTGTGGGAGAGGCTTTGCTGAGAAAAGAAGCCTTGTTAGACACCAGAGAACTCACACAGGCTTACTAGGCAGGAAGATTGGGAGCCCCTCATAACCATTCATTACCAAAAGTATTGGGACGCCTGCCTTTACACACACATGAACTTTAATGGCATCCCAGTCTTAGTCCGTAGGGTTCAACATTGAGTTGGCACACCATTTGCAGCTATAACAGCTTCAACTCTTCTGGAAAGGCTGTCCACAAGGTGAAGGAGTGTGTCTACGGGAATGTTTGACCATTCTTCCAGAAGCCCATTTGTGAGGTCAGGCACTGATGTTGGACGAGAAGGCCTGGCTCGCAGTCTTCGCTCTAATTCATCCCAAAGGTGTTCTATGGGGTTGAGGTCAGGACCAGTCAAGTTCCTCCACCCCAAACTCGCTCCTCCATGTCTTTTTATGGACCTTGCTTTGTGCACTGGTGCGCAGTCATGTTGGAACAGGAAGGGGCCATCCCCAAACTGTTCCTACAAAGTTGGGAGCATGAAATTGTCCAAAATGTCTTGGTATGCTGACGCCTTAAGAGTTCCCTTCACTGGAACTAAGGGGCCAAGCTCAACCCCTGAAAAACAACCCCACACCATAATCCCCCCTCCACCAAATGATTTGGACATTTCTCTGAAGAGGAGGGTTTTCAGAGATCGCCTAAAAGCTAATAGAGTAGGAGATAATCGGACAGCTAAGGGTAAGGAGTTCCACAGGATTGGAGAGGCTCTGGTAAAGTCCTGGAGGCGAGCATGGGAGGAGGTGACGAGGGAGCTAGAGAGCAGGAGGTTTTGAGAAGAACGAAGAGAGCGATTAGATTGGTATTTTGAGATAAGGCTAGTGATGTAGCTGGGGGCTAAGCTGTGGATGGCTTTGTAAGATGTTGTTAGTATTTTGAATTTAATTAGTTGGGTAAGCGGAAGCCAGTGGAGGGCTTGACAGAGAGGAGCAGCGGACACTGAGCGATTGGTAAGGTGGATGAGTCTGGCGGCAGCATTTATGATGGATTGAAGGGGGGAGGAGCCTATGTAGAGGTAAGCCAATGAGAAGGGAATTGCAGTAGTTGAGGCGCGAGAGGACCAGGGAGTGAACTAAGAGCTTTGTTGTGTCTTTGGTTAGAAAGGGGCGTATTTTGGAGATGTTGCGGAGGTTGAGGCGGCAAGATTTGAACAGCGATTGAATGTGGGGCTTGAAGGAAAATTCAGAGTCCAGGACAACACCTAGGACCTTGGCATGCGGGGATGGGCTGATGGTAGTGCCATCAAAATTGACAGAGCAATCAGGGGAAGGAGCACGTGGTGGAGGAAAAATTATAAGCTCGGTTTTGGATGGATTGAGTTTGAGGAAGTGGTGAGACATCCAGACTGATATATCTGATAGTAAATTAGTGATACGTGAGGAGACTGAGGGAGAGAGCTGAGGAGTGGATAGATAGATTTGGGTATCGTTAGCATAGAGATGGTATCTGACCAAGAGAGGAGGTGTAGATTGAAAATAGGAGGGGTCCAAGAACAGAGCCTTGGGGGACCCCAACAGAGAAGAGGAGAGGAGGAAGTAGAATTGTAGGTAACGCTAAAGGTGCGGTTGGATAAGTAAGAAGATAACCAGTGAAGAGTACAGTCACCGAGACCAAAGGCATGGAGTTTTTTGAGGAGGAGGGGATGGTCAACCGTATCAAAGGCAGCAGAAAGGTCCAGGAGTAGGAGTACAGAATAGTGTCCATTGGTTTTGGCCATTAGTAGATTGTTTGTCAGTTTTTAGGAGAGCAGTTTCAGTGGAGTGTTGAGGCCGAAATCCAGACTGAAGGGGATCAAGGAGGCTATTCTCGGCAAGGTGGTCGCACAGTCGGTTGTAGACCAGACGTTCAAGGAGTTTGGATAAAAAGGGGAGCAAGGAAATAGGACGTAGGTTGTTAAGATTGGTTGGGTCCAGTGAGGGCTTTTTAAGTATGGGGCTGACTAGTGCATGTTTTAGAGAGTTATGGAAGATGCCTGAAGAGAGTGAGAGGTTGAAGATGTGGGCTAGAGAGCGTAGAATAGAGCCAGAGGCTGAACGTAGCATTTGCGAGGGAACAGGATCCAGAGGGCAGGTGGTTAAGTGGACGTTAGCAAGTAGTTTAGCAACCTCATCTATAGTGGTGGGGTTGAATGAGGGAAGTAGTGATCGCACCTGTGGGCATGAAGCGTAAAGCATGAAAAGTATCTGAACAGCAATGATCTCCTTATGAATTGTATCAAACTTCTGTTTGAAGTGGTAGGCGATCTCCTGGGCAGTGAGTGAGTCAGGGGGAGGAGGTAGTGGAGGACGGAGTAGAGAATTAAAGGTAGCGAAGAACTTTCGGGGGCGGGATGACAAGCTGTTAACGAGAGTGATAAAATAGGTCTGTTTGGCAGTGTGGAGACTGGAAATGTATTATTGGAGGGCAGATTTATATTGGTTGAAATCTTTCTGAGAGCTAGTCTTACGCCATAGGCGCTCAAGAGCACGACTATGCTTTTTCAGACTTCTAGTGTTATCCGTTTGCCAAGTATACAAAATGTTTCAGTGTGGATCAGTGTGAACCTAGTATTAGGCAGCAAGGATGACCAGGGAGGAGAGGTGAGGGTTAAAAAAAAAACACTCATCCATTAAAGTCACATATAAATGCTTCTTGTCTATGCTGTTGCGACTAAAGTTGCATCAATAATAATAAAGAAAAAATGACCAGCGCTATTTACTGTTAAATATGGAGAGAATGTAAATTGAGAAAAAGGTGTAAGCTGCCACCAATCAACCCTCAGGTGCAAGGGTGAATGTGAGAAATTTGGGATGTGACGATTGGTATCAGCGCTACCTTAATGTGATTAAACAATAAAGTGCCACAAACTGGCGTGAGTGAAGTTTTCAGTGAGAAAATAATAATATAAAATAAAATGAATCTCAAAGTGTCACCAACTGACGTGGGTAAAAACTCAGTGAGAAATTAATACGTGGTGAACAAAATGTGTTTATTCAAGCAATATGAAAATATCCAAACTCACAGCCAAAAGAAATGTGGTGGTGTATAAGAACCAAAAGACATAAATACTGTGAAAAGATGTGAATTTATTGTCCTTCCCACTACCAAAGGGATATTAAAATTAGTAACCAGGACACAGATGCCTGATGTGTGTGCCACAAGTTATGTGATTTAACAGGTAGTGGACATCGTGAAGTGAAAGTGAGATTACTGCTGTGTAAATTCCAAACTCGCCACTGGGTGGCGTATCAATCATACGACCTGTTCACTATCCACAATCACTGTGTGGTTAGAGGGGATCCTTCCTCCGTTCCGGGGGGAGCAGCGAGCCGGTGATCTTGCTCTAGATGCTCCAACAGAGAAAAGACCCCATAGTGAATAAAGAGTAAATGCAGTTGACGTCCCTCTGACGAAACGCGTAGGGCAGAGTCTCGTACGTCACAACGTCACTTCCGGTTAACGGCCATGGAACGCGGAAGCATCCCGGAGCGAACACTCTATCTGATCCTGATCATCTTAAACGAGTGAGTGCACATCGTATTTTCACCTCTGCATTTACTCTTTATTCACTATGGGGTCTTTTCTCTGTTGGAGCATCTAGAGCAAGATCACCGGCTCGCTGCTCCCCCCGGAACGGAGGAAGGATCCCCTCTAACCACACAGTGATTGTGGATAGTGAACAGGTCGTATGATTGATAGGCCACCCAGTGGCGAGTTTGGAATTTACACAGCAGTAATCTCACTTTCACTTCACTATGTCCACTACCTGTTAAATCACATAACTTGTGGCACACACATCAGGCATCTGTGTCCTGGTTACTAATTTTAATATCCCTTTGGTAGTGGGAAGGACAATAATTTCACATCTTTTCACAGTATTTATGTCTTTTGGTTCTTATACACCACCACATTTCTTTTGGCTGTGAGTTTGGATATTTTCATATTGCTTGAATAAACACATTTTGTTCACCACGTATTAATTTCTCACTGAGTTTTTACCCACGTCAGTTGGTGACACTTTGAGATTCATTTTATTTTATATTATTATTTTCTCACTGAAAACTTCACTCACGCCAGTTTGTGGCACTTTATTGTTTAATCACATTAAGGTAGCGCCGATACCAATCGTCACATCCCAAAGTTGCATCAAAATCGCAAGAAAGCAGTATGTAAGGAATGCACGGTGACATCCCGGGGGCGTACGAGAATGCGCATGCGCAAATTCACTCGTTCCCGTTTAATGGCAAACTTGCGTTCACCAATGCCCATGCGTGAACGCGCGCACGCAATAGTGTCACGATTTGGCGCCATACGTGGACTATGTAAAGGTAACTGACACACTTGTTCCTTGCTGTCTTGTCTGCAGCTTTACCTGTACTCCTGATCCTGAACCTGCTGTATCCTTCTGACTTCCTGATTGACCTCCCGGCTTGTCCATTACTTTGTCTGCTTGCTGCCCGCCCTGACCTTGGCTCGTTCCTGTGACTACTCTCCTGCCTTATCCTTGTTGGCTTATCTGCTTCCGGTTCTGGACCTGTTCACCTCCTGGTGGGGCGACCCTGGGGACCGTAACCTGGTGTTCAGCACGGAGCAAAATCCATCCTCACCATCAGAGGCTCTGGAGAAGACCTGCTGTCACTTAGACTCCGTACCTCGGGCTACCCGTGTCTACCACCAGTTTGATCTCTCCGTGTTCCTGTTTTACCGGATCCCGCTAGGCTACCTCTGCACGTCAGGCTCAGCCACCAGCACCATTACACAGTGATTGGTCGCACTGGAAATCCCATGAAAATCGCATTAGAATAGTGATATGGGGAAAATACAATTCAAATGTGGCAAAAACGTGTAAAAAAAAAAGGCAATGCAGCAAAAGCGAAATCATGATAATATAATTGGCAATAAATGGGCAACCATAGCACTACAAGGACAACTGTACCAATACAAAGACCCCAAAAAAGCAATGGCAAAACCTAGCAGAGAAAAAAAACATCTAACCCAGTCTGGATTTCTCATTCATCAATGGATCTCTACTCACTTGTTTGCTCTATTATAGAAGCTGGCTTTTAATTAGTCCAGACTATGTAGAGTTCAAAAAATTTAGCTTCAGTTATACAAGATATATCTTCAATGAAGGCTCTGTTTTCATTGTATGTAAACTTATTATTCTTATTTCTGAAATAAACAAGAAAACTCTACACTTTACAATACTCCCCTTTCTTTTTTTTTTTGTTTACCACAATTCTTGGATTTTGGGTTATTGGAATCTACTCATTCATCCAGCCATCCCTTCATTCATGAGTAATCTACCAATTCTAAAGATACATGAAGCTACTACAGATGTAACATAGAATGTTCTCATTGCTACCACCTCAGTTCTCCTCCTCATGGTCACTGTGATAGGCTTCATCGTTTCACTGTCATTATCTTTATCAATTATACAAAGGTCATCTTCATAAGTATTTTAAAAGAGTACTTCATTGTGGGGTTATTAAATAAGGGCATAAAAACTGTATTACATTGGTGTTTAGTGTTTAGACAAGCCCATTACATTGGTGGTCAGTGAAAAGGATGTCCCCTTACTCTGGTCGTAAGTGGAGAAGTGCCTGTTCCATTGGTGGTCGGGGGGAAGCATGACACTTACATTGGTGGTCAATGAGAAAAAAAGTTCCTTACATTGAGGGCCACTGGGAATAATGTCCATCATATTGGTGGCCACTGATAAGAATGTCCATCAAATTGGTGGTAAGTGAGAAGAATGTCCATTATATTGGTGGTCATTGGGAAGAGTGTCCATTATACTGGTAGTCAATGGGAGGAATGCCCATTATATTGGTGGTCGGTGGGAAGATTGTCCATTATATTGGTGGTCAGTGGGAGAAATGTCTATTAAATTGGTGTCCGGTGGGAAGATTGTCCATTATATTGGTGGTCAGTGGGAGGAATGTCTATTAAATTGGTGGTCATTGGGAAGATTGTCCATTGTCCACTGATAAGAATGTCCATCATATTGGTGGTAAGTGAGAAGAATGTCCATTATATTGGTTGTCTTTGGAAAGAGCATCCATTATATTGGTGGTCATTGGGAAGATTGTCCATTATATTGGTGGTCAGCGAGAAGATTGTCCATTATATTGGTGGTCAGTGGGAAGAATGTCCATTAAATTGTAGAATGTAGTGTGGATAGTGGGAGGGGAGAGCTGTCGGAGAATGTAGTATGGATGGTGGAGGAGATCTATCGGAGAATGTAGTGTGGATGGTGGGGGGAGAGCTGTCAGAGAATGTAGTGTGGATGGTGGAGGAAAGCTGTCGGAGAATGTAGTGTGGATGGTGGAGGAGAGTTATCGGAGAATGTGGTGTGGATGGTGGAGGAGAGCTGTCGGAGAATGTAGTGGGAATGGTGGAGGAGAGCTGTCGGAGAATGTAGTGTGGATGGTGGAGGAGAGCTGTTAGAGAATGTAGTGTGGATGGTGGAGGAGAGCTGTCGGAGAATGTAGTGTGGCTGGTGGAGGAGAGCTGTCGGAGAATGTAGTGTGGCTGGTGGAGGAGAGCTGTTGGAGAATGTAGTGTAGATGGTGGGGGAGAGCTGTCGGAGAATGTAGTGTGGATGGTGGGAGGAGAGCTGTCGGAGAATGTAGTGTGGATGGTGGAGGAGAGCTGTCGGAGAATGTAGTGTGGATGGTGGAGGAGAGATGTCGGAGAATGTAGTGTGGATGGTGGAGGAGAGCTGTCGGAGAATGTAGTGTGGATGGTGGAGGAGAGCTGGTAAAGAATGTATTTTGGATAGCATAATTTGGGGTGTTTTGATGCTGCAGTTTCAATTATCTATTTTATTTTATACTTTACTACATTATTTTAATATGCATGCTTTTCTTTATAATTAGTAATTGTTTCAGTATGTATTATAGTTAAATTTATAAAACAACATTTATAAAAGGAAGAAGCATCAGATGAGTATTGAAAAACAAATGAAGGATGCATTTTTTATGCTTTTCCACGAGGCGTTCATCTCACTTTGTTAGTCGAGCGCAAAGACAGGAAGTGAAAAGATACAGACAGGAAGTGAAAAGATACAGACAGGAAGTGATCTCAAGTGTAAAGAGGAGATGATGGAAGGAGCATTCAGGAAGTCTTGTGTGAGAGGAAGAAGTCTTTGCTGAAATAGGCAACAGAAGGTAAAAAAGACAAATTAAGATATTTTATATTTATTCCCAGTAATCTCCTCTTATATCCATCTTCTTCCATATTCCCTGTGATGTCTTTTATGTGCAGCAGATGCTGCTACAAAGGTATGGAGAGTTGTGCTGCAATATTATTACAGGCATTTATAGAGAAAAGGGTTTCTCAACCCGAGGTTCTTCGAGAAGTCCCCTGGGATTCCACTACGATCTGCCCTTCCATCACAGGCAGGTGATGGGTAGATCGTGTCCCCACATAGCTGACAGCCCATTTGCTCCTCCCACTGCAGAGGTGCCCAGGGAAGCAACATACATGTACTGCACTGATCCCCACCATTCCTCCCTTCCTGCCTATGCCAGGTGCTTGCATGTGGCATCACATGGGATGGATGAGAGGGAACCTCCCCTCCCGTACTATACTCTCCTGAACCCCTTCCCATACTGTGCTCTTCTGACCTCAACTCCCTGTAATGTGCTCTACTGACCTCCCTCCACATACTGTACTCTCCTGACCCCACTCCCGTACTGTGCTCTTCTGACTTCCCCTCCCCGTATTGTGCTCTTCTGACTTCCCCTCCCCGTACTGTGCTCTCCTGACATCCCTCCCCGTACTATGCTCTCCTGACATCCCTCCCAGTACTGTGCTCTTCTGACTTCCCCTCCCCGTACTGTGCTCTCCTGACATCCCTCCCCGTACTATGCTCTCCTGACATCCCTCCCGGTACTGTGCTCTCCTGACATCCCTCCCGGTACTGTGCTCTCCTGACATCCCTCCCGGTACTGTGCTCTCCTGACATCTCGCCCTGTACTGTGCTCTCCTGACTTCCCTCCCTGTACTGTGCTCTCCTGACATCCCTCCCTGTACTGTGCTCTCCTGACATCCCTCCCAGTACTGTGCTCTCCTGACATCTCGCCCTGTACTGTGCTCTCCTGACTTCCCTCCCCGTACTGTGCTCTCCTGACATCCCTCCCCGTACTGTGCTCTCCTGACATCCCTCCCCGTACTGTGCTCTTCTGAACTCCCCTCCTGGTACTGTGCTCTCCTGACCTTCCTCCCCATACTGTACTCTCCTGACCCCACTCCTGTACTGTGTTCTTCTGAACTTTCCTCCCTGTATTGTACTCTCCTGACATCCCTCCCCGTACTGTGCTCTACTGACATCCATCCCGTACTGTGCTCTCCTGACATCCCGCCCTGTACTGTGCTCTCTTGACATCCCTCCCCGTACTGTGCTCTCCTGACATCCCTCCCGTACTGTGCTCTCCTGACATCCCGCCCTGTACTTAGCTCTCCTAACTTCCCTCCCCGTACTGTGCTCTCCTGACCTCCCCTTCCCATACTGTGCTCTCCTGACATGTCTCCCCGTACTGTGCTCTCCTGACATTTCTCCCCGTACTGTGTTCTCCTGACTTCCCTCCCTGTACTGTGCTCTCCTGATCCCCCCCCACTACCCTGTACTATGCTCTCCTGACATCCCCCCCCATACTATTCTCTCCTAACCTCCCCTTCCCCGTACTGTGCTCTCCTGACCTCCCCTTCCCCTACTGTGCTCTCTCCTGACCTCCCCTTCCCCTACTGTGTTCTCCTGACCTCCCCTTCCCCTACTGTGTTCTCCTGACCTCCCCTTCCCCTACTGTGCTCTCCTGACCTCCCCTTCCCCTACTGTGCTCTCCTGACCTCCCCTTCCCCTACTGTGTTCTCCTGACCTCCCCTTCCCCTACTGTGTTCTCCTGACCTCCCCTTCCCCTACTGTGCTCTCCTGACCTCCCCTTCCCCTACTGTGTTCTCCTGACCTCCCCTCCCCGTACTGTGCTCTCCTGATCTCCCCTTCCCCTACTGTGCTCTCCTGACCCCCCCTCCCCTCACTGTACTGTGCTCTTCTGACATTCCTCCACGTACTGTGTTCTCCTGATCCCCCTCACCGAACGGTGCTCTCCTCGCCTCCCCTTCCTGTACTGTGCTCTCCAGACCTCTCCTCCATGTACTCCTGTCTGTACAGTGCTCTCTAGATTTTCTCTATACTGTGCTATCCTACCCCTCCCTGTACTGTGCTTTATGACCCCTCCCCTGTACCCCGTACAATGTTTTCTTGGCTCCCTGCCATGTGCTCTTCAGTCTCCAATCCCATCTAACCACCGCACTGTGCTCTTCTATCCCCTATCCTCTGTAGAGGAATGTCCTGGATAAGTCAGGGGAGGCAAAAAGGATTCAGTCAGGGGCACATGACATCACTCTTATCTCTGAAACAGAAATACAAACCTGACTGAAGAGGTGAGAAGGATTATAGGAAGTCTGTAGTGATAATTGTTCATTTCTCTCTTCACACAGAATTATTAACCATTGAAGGAAATGTCTGGTGATCCATTAATACCCAGTAGATGTCTTCATAGACATCACCCATCACAGAGCCTCAACCTCTCTAGCAAAGAGTGATAAGAAGATTCTCAAAATCACCAACAAGATCTGCTGACAGGAGATGTGAGCGGTGCTGGGAATTCTGGGACATTATCCAGTAACAGACAAGGGATGTGTCTGGATGGTGACTGTATCATTGTGTGTGTCAGGTTCCTATAAGGTGTCAGGATGTCACTGTATATTTCTCCATGGAGGAGTGGGAGTATATAGAAGAACACAAGGATCTCTACAAGGACATCATGATGGAGAATCAGCCGCCCCTCACATCACCGGGTAAGAGGAGACTTTATTGTAAAGGAGAGAGCAGTATGGAGGCTCCACCTAGATCCCCCATCATCTGATAAACACATAGAAACAATGTATTCAGTCAGTGTGTGTGTTTCCTACAGATGGATCCAGTAATGGGAACCCACCAGAGAGATGTCCCCGTCCTCTGTATTCCCGGGATTCCACACAGGAAGGTCACACCTTCCCTCACCATCATCAGGTAGGTGGAACTGAGCATGTGGACCTAAAAAAGTGTTCTAACATATTAGAAGACATTCTATTATGTAATTTATTTTTCCTTTTGTGTTCTGAAATCTTTGGGGATTAGGATGAAGATCTAAAGGACATCAAAGTTGAGATAAAAAAGGAACAGTCCTTGGTGACTAGAGACCAGCAGTCTATGGAGGATGGTTGTCCTCTGTTTTCCCAAGATTCCAGCCAGGAACATCAAAACTATACCAAGGATGATCAGGTAGATGGGACTGGGCAAAATAACTAAGAAATTATTACATCAGCTGAGATTTATCTACGTAATCTTATTATTGACAGCAATTTTTCCAGAAATATTTCTAGAACTCAAAATGAATTCTAAGCTATGAGAGGACATTCTTCTATGTATTCCCTTGTTCCATTTTACACACATATTCTATCACCTTTGGGGTTTAGGTTGAAGAACTGAAAGACATCAAAGCTGAGATTAAAGAAGAAGAGACGTTGGGGAGTGGAGATCAGCAGTCTATGGAGGAGGGAGGTCCTCTGTATTCCCAGAATTCCACCAAGAAACATCACAACTATACAGAGAATGATCGGGTAGATGGAACTGAACAAAAAGAGCTAAACAATATTTCTATGAGAGGACATTTTGCTATTTAATCTTTCATTATTGGCAGCAACTTTTCTAGAAGTTAAATGTAGTCCTCTAAGAAATTTAGGAAGAAGAACGAAAAGACAATGAAGTTGAGGGTAAAGAGGTCATTCTTCTATGTAATCTCTTGTTCCATTTTACACATACAGTTGTGTTCAAAATTATTCAACCCCCACTGAAATTGGTTGTTTTGGCCAGTTTGACATTGATTTTGATCATTCAGTCATCCTGCTTACAATTAAATCAAAGAGGCCGGTGTAGGTCAGACAAATATAACATTACATTTATAATGAAATAACCACAAATGTCTTTTCTGTGCTCACATCATTATCCGTTTTATTCAACCCCCAAGTGATATTCAATCTTAGTACTTAGTACAACATCCTTTTACAGTTATAACAGCTTTTAAACGTGAAGCATAGCTTGACACAAGTGTCTTGCAGCGATCTACGGGTATCTTCGCCCATTCGTCATGGGCAAAAGCCTCCAGTTCAGTCACATTCTTAGGCTTGTGCACTGCAACTGCTTTCTTTAAGTCCCACCAGAGGTTCTCAATCGGATTTAAGTCTGGTGACTGTGATGGCCACTCCAAAATGTTCCAGCCTTTAATCTGCAACCATGCTCTAGTGGACTTGGAGGTATGCTTGGGATCATTGTCCTGTTGAAAGGTCCAACGTCTCCCAAGCCTCAGGTTTGTGACGGACTGCATCACATTGTCATCCAATATCTCCCGGTAGTGAAGAGAATTCATGGTACCTTGCACACGCTGAAGCTTCCCTGTACCTGCAGAAGCAAAACAGCCCCAAAGCATGATTGACCCCCCCGCTATGCTTCACAGTAGGCAAGGTGTTCTTTTCTTCATAGGCCTTGTTCTTCCTCCTCCAAACATAGCGTTGATCCATGGGCCTAAACAGTTCTAATTTTGTTTCATCAGTCCACAGAACACTATCCCAAAACTTCTGTGGTTTGTCCACATGACTTTTGGCATACTGCAGTCGACTCTTCTTATTCTTTAGAGACAGCAAGGGGGTGCGCCTGGGAGTTCTGGCATGGAGGCCTTCATTACGCAGTGTGTGCCGTATTGTCTGAGCAGAAACTTCAGTACCCACATCTGACAAATCTTTTCTCAGTTCCTCAGCAGTCACATGGGGACTTTTCTCCACTCTACGCTTCAGGTAGCGCACAGCAGTCGAAGTCAGCATCTTCTTTCTGCCACAACCAGGTAGCGTTTCAACAGTGCCCTTTGCCTTGGATTTGCGAATGATGCTTCCTATGGTGTCTCTTGGTATGTTTAACATCTTTGCAATCTTCTTCTAGCCATTGCCCTTCCTGTGAAGAGTAATCACCTCTTCTCTTGTCTTCCTGGACCATTCTCTTGACTTCACCATGTTTGTAACCACACCAGTAAATGTCTAGAAGGAGCTGAGTATCACAGTCATTTTAAAGCTGCCTAATTGGTGCTTATTAGGCTTTATCGCTGCTCCCTGACATCCACAGGTGTTTTCAATACCTGATTGAAAACACTTCAATGAACCTCTGTTCTTCAGAGTGGTAGTCTTTAAGGGGTTGAATAATTGTGTCAATGAAGAATTCACAAAAGAAACATTTACTACTGTATTACAGAACCAATTGATGTCATTTTAGTTGCATATGGTTCTTTAAGAAGTCCTTGTAGGATTTCATTCTGAATACAATTACAAATGTACACTAAATTCCCTAAAACCCTTTACAGCATTGGGG
Source organism: Pelophylax lessonae (assembly GCF_965119305.1). NCBI lineage: Eukaryota > Metazoa > Chordata > Amphibia > Anura > Ranidae > Pelophylax > Pelophylax lessonae. The sequence continues at coordinate 261,922,138 of NC_138776.1, read as the reverse complement.
GTTGAATAATTTTGAACACAGCTGTATATTCTATTATCTTTGGGGTTCAGGGTGAAGAACTGAAAGACATCAAAGCTGAGATTAAAGAGGAAGAAGAAGAGACGTTGGTGAGTGGAGATCAGCAGTCTATGAAGCAGGATGGTCTTCTGTATTCCCAGGATTCCAGCAAGGAACATCTGAACTATACAGAGAATAATCAGGTAGATGGGACTGGGTCACATTTGAAAAATAATTCTATGAAAGGACATTCATCTACGTAACCTTTTATTATTGGAAGTATTGTCTCCAAATGTTATATTTTAATATTTCTGAAATTTAGAATGAAAAACGGAAAGACATCAAAGTTGAAAGTAAAGAAGAAGAAGAGATGTTGGTGAGTGGAGATCAGCAGTCTATGGAGGAGGGGGAGATGATTATGGAAAGTAAACCGGAGGAATCTTCTCTACATATGGACACAAGTAAGTTATAAACACTAGGGGGGGGGGGGGATTTATTAAACCTGGAAAGTGGAAAATCTGGTGCGACTCTGCATAGAAACCAATCAGCTTCCATGTTTTATTATCAAAGCTTGAGTGAACAAGGTTTTATTTTGTTTCGATGAGTATAAAGTATCGATTTTTATATTCATTGTATAGGTTGAAATATAACATGTTCAAAAAAATATAAAAACTTTGCAAAGAAGCAAATGATCCGGATGAAGGCAGAAAATCTTGGGCTAAACATTTTACAATAATCTTTATTACGGAAGTTTAGTAGCCTTTTATCGTGTTTAACTTTAGAGACAATTCAAGCCAGCTAGAAAATGTTCCAATTCAAGTAATTTTATTGCTTTTACAGCAAATAACCATTTCTGTATATCGAGGTGAAACAACCAGTTATGTACAGTCTGTGCTATTCTTTTGCAAGATAGAGATCTTTACTTGTTTCAGTATAGGAAAGAGCTTGACACCTTAACCACTTAAGCCCCGGAGGATTTGGCTGCTCAAAGACCAGAGCCTATTTTGCGATTCGGCACTGCGTGACTTTAACGGACAATTGCGCGGTCGTGCGACGCTGTACCCAAATTAAATTGACGTTCTTTTTTTCCCACAAACAGAGCTTTCTTTTGGTGCTATTTGATCACCTGTGCGATTTTTACTTTTTGCGCTATAAACAAAAAAAAGAGCGAAAATTTTGAAAAAATAACAATATTTTTCACATTTTTTTAATATGAAATTCCCCCCAAAAAAATGTAAAAATCAAAAATTTTTAACATTTTAGCCCAATTTGTTTTCTGCTACATATTTTTGGTTTGCGCAAAAGTTATTGCGTTTACTAACTAAGGGAAAGATTTTATGTCATTTTTATTGTTTTTTTTTTTAATGAGTAATGGCGGCGATCTGCGATTTTTTTTTTGCAGGACTGCGACATTACGGCGGACAGATCGGACCCTTGACTGACATTTTTTGACACTTTTGGGGTACCAGTGACATTACTGCAGTAATCAGTGCTAAAAATATGCACTGTTACTGTAAAAATTACACTGGCAGGGAAGGGGTTAACTTTATTAGAGATGCAGGGGTCAAGTGTGTCCCTAGGGGCGTGCTTCTAACTGTAAAGGGGCGTGGCTTTTCATGTAACCACAGAGACATACGATCCTACATAGCAGGATCGTATGATCTCTGTTATTACACAGGGGAGAATGACAGGCGGCTTTGTTTACATCAGCCGCCTGCCTTTCTCCCTCTCTAGCGGGAGATCGCGAGTGACCGGCGGACATCGGACCCGCCGGTCTCACATGCGCGGGGATGCAGGGGAACGAGCGGGGGTGGGAGCGCGCCCCCTACAGGCTCCTGGGCTAGTGACGTAGTACTACGTCACTTAGCCCAGGGGCGGCTGACAGCCGCAGTAAATGTACTTGCGGCAGTCGGCAAGTGGTTAACTGGAGATAATGTACACCATATGAAAGGTCCATCTCCATTCCTCAATATAACGTCATGTTCCTAACAAATGAGGAGGAGATACTGTACACCATATGAAAGGTCCATCTCCATTCCGCAATATAACGTCATGTTCCCAACAAATGAGGAGGAGATACTGTACACCATATGAAAGGTCCATCTCCATTCCTCAATATAACATCATGTTCCCAACAAATGAGGAGATAATACAAGATAAGGGGGGAGAAACATGGTGGAGATTCAGCGCTAAACCGCTGAGGACGTCCTTTTTTACAAAACACGTAGGGCGGAGTCTTAGTGCTGAAAGGTTCATCCCTATAATGTTATGTTCCCAACAAATGAGGAGGAGATACTGTACACCATATGAAAGGACCATCTCCATTCCTCAATACAGGCTGCATTTTGCCCCACCCACCAGCGTTTAGTCATAGTGGCCTGTTAAGTGTGGTGAAACGCGTCGAGGACGTGGTTTGCAGAACAGCACTGGCTGAGGTCCTTTACCATCCATATATAGACTCTGGTTGGGTTGGGAATGTGACGTTCTCCATGTTTCTAGCAGCCTAGAGATGTTTAGTGTTAGATCAGCTCATGTGATTTCTAAATGTAAGGTATGAAGAATACTTTTAACGTTTCTTTAACAATGGTTTTCCAGCAGATGGACGCTATGTCTGGAACGTTTCTGAGGGACAACTTGTTTTATCTCCTGATTCTAATGCAAAATCGAATGACATCGCCCAAAACTTTCCAGGAGAAAATGTAATAACGGAAAATAAACGGAGATCAATGGATCCCTCCAATCCTCAGGAGTCCTCTGATAGATCCCATACTGTAACTCCAGAGACACATCTAAGATCTCACAGTATGGAGAGATCTACAGATCCATCTAAACTCCAGGAATCTTCCTTAAGCCCAGAAGGAACTCACACAGGTGGGAGTTCACTTTCCTGCTCGATGTGCGGGAAATCTTTCTCTAAAAAGAGTGCACTTCTTAGACATCAGAGAAGTCACACCGGTGAGCACTCTTATTCCTGTCTAGAGTGTGGGAAAAGTTTTATTCAGAGAAAAGACTTTGTTGAGCACCAGAAAATTCACAAGGCTACGCATTCCTTTTCATGTTCACAGTGCGGGAAATGTTTCAATGAGAAAGAAAAACTTCTTACACACCAGAAAATTCACACGGGGGAGCGTCCCTATTCGTGTTCAGAGTGCGGGAAATCTTTCACGTCAAAATCGAACCTTTGTGCACACCAGAAACGTCACACAGGTGAACGCCCCTATGTATGTTCGGAGTGCGGGAAAGGTTTCGCTTTGAAAATGTCACTTCTTGTACACGAAAGGATTCACACAGGGGAGCGTCCGTATCCATGTTCGGAATGCGGGAAACGTTTCACTCAGAGAGGAGACCTTTTTAGACACCAGAAAACTCACACGGGTGAGCGTCCCTTTTCATGTTCAGAGTGCGGAAAATGTTTCAGTGAGAACAGAGGGCTTATGGTACACCAGAAAATTCACACCGGCGCTGGTCTCTATTTATGTCCGGAGTGCGGGAAATGTTATACTGAGAAAAAGTTACTTCTTGTACACCAAAGAAATCACACAGGGGAGCGTCCATATGCCTGTTCAGAGTGCGGGAAATGTTTCACCCAGAAAAGTAGGCTTGTAGTACACCAGAAAATTCACACTGGGGAGCGACCCTATTCATGCCCAGAGTGTGGAAAATGCTTCGCTGGCAAAGGAAGGCTTGGTCAGCACAAGAAAACTCACACAGGTGAGCGTCCTTATTCATGCTCAGAGTGCGGGAAATGTTTCACTCAGAAGGAAAGCCTTCTTAGGCACCAGACTTGTCACACAGGCGAGCGTCCCTTTTCATGTTCAGAGTGCGGGAAATGTTTTGCTGAGAAAGGAACCCTTGTTAAACACCAGAAAATTCACAAAAATGACCGCCCTCATTCATGTATAGAGTGCGAGAAAAGTTTTATTAATAAAAAGGACCTTCTCATACACCAGAGAACTCACACGGGTGAGCGTCCCTATGCTTGTTCAGAGTGTGATAAAAGTTTCATGGAGAGAGGAAGCCTCACAGTACACCAGAAAATTCACACGGGTGAGCGTCCCCATACATGTTCAGAGTGCGGGAAAGGTTTCACTCAGAAAGGAACCCTTGTTAGACACCAGAGATGTCACACAGGCGAACAGCCCTATTTATGTACAGAGTGCGGGAAATGTTTTAGTCAGAAAATGCACCTTCTTAGACACCAGCAGAGCCACGCTGGTACTCGTCCTTTTTCATGTTCAGAGTGCGAGAAATGTTTCACTGAGAAAACAGGCCTTGTCAGACACCAGAAAAATTCACATGGGCCTACAGGGCAGGGAGGGTCCCTTATAACAGGCAAGTATGCAGACCCAAAGACACAAGAACTATAGAGATATACTGAGAAAATAATGGGGAAAATCATTTTTTGATCCGCCTGCAGATTTATTTAAGTTTTCCCACTTACAAAGAAATGAGGGGGCTATATTTTTATTGTAGCACCCTCTAGTAGGCTAGAAGTGTAGATAGTTTTTTTTAGAGTAGATACATTTGTTTCCTGGGTTAGGTAGAGATCCAGGGAGAGCTTGATTACTCACAGTGAGCATCACTGAGACCTCCCCCTAATTCTGGAACTTACTGGAAACTTCCAGAAGCATGGGAGGGGAGGTAAGGTGGAGCTGTCTGCAGTATTCTGAGGGCCCTGACCAATCCCCAACTTGGGTAGGCCCCCTTGTATACTCTGGGTCAGCGCCCAGCTGGGGAGGAGAATGGGTGGAAGCTGGAGATGGAGTGTTGGGCTGTCGGTGGCCCAGTTATGATTAAGCGATCTTGAACCGTGAAACCTGTCAACTGTCTGTGGTTCAATTGTCTTGTTTTGTTGGATTTACAATCTTAATAAAGGATAATTTTATCTTCACCCACTGGAGTGCGGTCAAACCTTTTTTCGTTTACATTGAGCGGATCCAGTCCGCGGACTCAACTTGCACCTAGTTGCTTGAGGGTTGGACTGTCCTCACCTGGAGCGGTGTACATTTCTTTTCAGTGGCCTTTGAGGGAGCTCCCCCATCTGGGGGAGGGGGGGGATCCTTGGACCTGGGCTTGGGTGTGGACAGGAAACTCTAAAGACACACAGAGGTGTCCTGGCTAGGAGGCACGGGAGCAAGGAGAGGACAGCGGGAGAAGACTACAAGGTAAGTCTCTAGAAGGAAAGGAAGAGCAAAGAGGGCTGGTGAGTGACACACGGTCAGGAGGAATGGGAGGAATGTCTGAGAGGTCTGGGATGGGTGCAGAGCCAGTCAGGAGGACTGTGGTGGCATGGGCAGTGGAAAGGGGCAGCTGATGCCAGGAGGGCTGGCAGTGCCTGAACAAGTGGTACTGGGAGCAGTAGCCACAGATAGGACAGCTAGCACTAAAAAGACTTCCATTTTTGCTACACTAGACGGACCTGCGGTCCCTGCCTGCAAAGGGCATTCGTCCCGACCCAACTGAGTTTGTGCTGAGTCTGAAACCTGTGCTAGCTGGTCCTGGGAGTGATAGTCTGCAAGCCAGTGTATGCTGGAGGTAGAAGAGGAGAGAATGTATATACTGGAGGAAGTCGTGATGCGAAAGCATAAGACGCCACGCGTATAGGGGACGGAGACTTGGACGGACGAGCGGCGACCCACCAGCACGGCTCCCGACAGCTACTGTTTTTGGCATGTACGGTCCACACAAGCCCATTGTGCCGATTCATGTGAGTGCAATTCTACTTTGAATGTGAGTCAATTAAAGGATAATAGCAGTGTACACTTAGATGCCTCATTATCTTTATTCACATATCATGTCCATGGGATGGTGAGAGATCGATCCAGGAAGTGGCATTTTTTTGAGGAATCAATGCTGGTTTAATGCTTCAGTGAGGTGAGAGGCCATCTGGTGGCTAAACGGTGGTGGTGTCACTTGCACTTTTACATGGAAACATCTATCAAGCACTTTATTGAATTTTAAACCACGGTTATATTTATATTTTAGTGGACTCTTATGCACTTTACTTTGAATGCACTTTATGGACATTATATATTGCACCTAAGAGGAATATATTTTGCACTGTAAGCGAGTTTATTGATTTATATGATGCACATTGTCACTTTATTTGATTTTATATAGCGCTGTATACATATTTGTCTATATAGTTCAAAGTCCATACAGAGTTTCATCGATCAAATGGGCATCCCATATGCAACCTTCCCCATTAAAGTTTAATTCACCTAAACAAACAAAGCTGCAAGGACTGCTTCTTGTCTCTGAGTGACTGGAAACTCGTGCGCCTGGCTGTGCAGGGTGGGAGATGAACACATTCACCAGCGGCCCCTACGGGGGTAGCGCTACATTATCATAGGTGTATTTTAAATGATAGAGAAGAAATCCAGAAAAAAAAACTATAGTTGCAGTTCAGTGAGTAAAATAAGTATTTGATCCCTACCAACCAACAATAATTCTGGCTCCCACAAACTGGCTACAGTAGGTGCTCATGTTGTACACAGATTAGTCCTGTCAATGTAAGAAGGAGCTCCTAACGACAACTCGTTATGTGTATAAAAGACACCCGTCCACAGAATCTCTTCCATTTAAACTTCACCATCATGGGCAAGACCAAAGAGCTGTCAAAGGACATCAGGGAGAAGATTGTAGACCTGCACAAGGCTGGAATAGGCTACAAGACCAACAGCAAGAAGTTTGGTGAGGAGACAACTGTTGGAGTGATTATTCGCAAATGCAGGAAATACAAAAATAACCATCAATCCCTCTCTGTCTGGAGCCCCATACAAGTTTTCGCCTCATGGGGTAAGGATGATCATGAGAAAAGTGATGGATCAGCCCAGAGCTACACGGGAGGAGCTTGTGAATGATCTCAAGGCAATTGGGACCACAGTCACCAATTGGTAACACAATACGACGCCACGCATTGAAATCCTGCAGCACCCGCAAGGTCCCCCTCCTCAAGAAGGCACATGTACAGAAACGTCTGAAGTTTGCCAATGAACATCTAAATGATTCAGATAAGGATTGGGAGAAAGTGCTGTGGTCAGATGAGACCAAAATTGAGCTTTTTGGCATTAACTTGACTTGCCGTGTTTGGAGGAAGAAAAATGCTGACTATGACCCTAAGAACACCATCCCTACAGACAAGCACGGAGGTGGAAAAATTATACTTTGGGGCTGTTTCTATGCTAAAGGTACAGGCCAACTTTGCCACAGTGAGGGTCCAATGGAGGGGGCCATGTATTGTAAAATCTTGGATGAGAACCTTCTTCTGAGTTGAGAGCATAGCTAAAATATTGTTTTTTTTTTTTAGAGTGTGATTCAACAGTTATTGGGCCTGAAAGTTAAATTATAGCAGGGGACTCCAAACTCTCTAAATAGAGGGTGCCAGTTTACTGGCCTTCAGGCTTCAGGGGGGCAGGACAATACTACCTAACCTTGGTGGGAGAAGGAATATTTCCCATCATTGGTATCAATGGAAGGAATATTGCTCCATGATTGGTTTCAGTGGGAGGAATATTGCCCCATTGTTGGTGCCATTGAAATTAATAGTGCCCCATTTGTGTGATGTGTTAAATATATCGCTACACTTTGGTGTCAGTGGGAGGAATAGTGCCTCATGGATGGTGTCAATTGGAGGAATAGTGCCCCATCATTGGTGTCATTGTGGGGAATAGTGTCCCATCATTGGTGTCAGTGGGAGGAATAGTGTTCCATCATTGGTGTCAGTAGCAGGAATATTGCCCCATCATTGGTATCAGTTGGAGGAATAGTGCCCATCATTGATGTCAGTGGGAGGAATAGTGTCCCATCATTAGTGTCAGTGGGAGGAATAGTGTCTCATCATTGGTATCAGTGGGAGGAATAGTGCCCCATCATTGGTGTCAGTGGGAGGAATAGTGCCCCATCATTGGTGTCAGTGGGAGGAATAGTGCCCTATTGTTGGTGTCATTTGGAGGAATAGTGCCCCATCATTGGGGTAATTGGAAGGATTAGTGCCCCATCATTGGGGTAATTGGGAGGAATAGTGCCCTGTTGTTGGTGCCATTGGGAGGAATAGTACCCCATCGTTGGTGTCAGTGGGAGGAATAGTGCCCCATCATTGGTGTCAGTGGGAGAAATAGTGCCCCATCGTTGGTGCCAGTGGGAGGAATAGTGCCCAATCGTTGGAGCCATTGAAATAAATAGTGCCCCATCGTTGGAGCCATAAAAATGAATAGTGCCCCATCTTTGGTGTCAGTGGGAGGAATAGTGTCCCATCATTGGAATTAGTAGGATGAATAGTGCCCCATTGTTGGTGCCTTTGGGAGGAATAGTGCCCCATTGTTGGTGCCTTTGGGAGGAATAGTGCCCTATCATTGGTGTCAGTGGGTGGAATAGTGCCCTATAATTAGTAGCAGTGGGAGGAATAGTGCCCCATCGTTGGTATCAGTGGGAGGAATAGTGTTCCATTGATTTATAGTAGTAGGAGAAATGCTCCAGGGTTGGTGACAATGAAAGTAATGGTGCCTCATTGTTGGTGTCAGTGGGGAGGAATAGTGACCCAAGGGCCTGATAAAGGCAAGCAAAGGGCTGCAGTTTGGAAAATATGCAACCATGGCACTATAAGTACAAATGCACCAGAACACAGACCCCAAAAAAGCAATCCTCCAATCCAGTCTGGATTTCTCTTTCATCAATGGATCTCTAATTTGCAATTAGTTGCTGTTTGTCATCGCTCTTTGTTTGCTTTACTGTAGAAACTGGCTTTTTATTGGTACAGATTATATAAAACAAATAAATTTTACCTTCATATATACAATTTTGGATTTCAAATAAAGTTTTGTTTGATGAGTTTCTTCATTTGTTATTCTGATATTCTACACTTTAGATACACGTTCCCTCTTTTTTAACAAATAACCACAATTCTTGGATTGAGGGTGATTGGATCTGAAATTATTTTCCTCATGATTACAGTGAAAGGCTTCATAATTTCACAGCCATTATCTTCATCAATTACTGCATACAGAGGTAATTTTTATGGATGGTGGAAGGAGACGGGTCAGAGAATGTAGTGTGGATGGTGGAGGAGAGCTGTCGGAGAAGGTAGTGCGAATGGTGGAGGAGAGCTGTCAGAGAATGTAGTGTGGATGGTGGGAAGAGAGCTGTCGGAGAATGTAGTGTGGATGGTGGAGGAGAGCTGTCGGAGAATATAGTGTGGATGGTGGAGGAGAGCTGTCGGAGAATGTAGTGTGGATGTTGGGGGGAGAACTGTCAGAGAATGTAGTGTGGATGGTGGAGGAGAGCTGTCGGAGAATGTAGTGTGAATGGTGGAGAGAGCTGTCGGAGAATGTAGTGTGGATGGTGGGAGGAGAGCTATCAGAGAATGTAGTGTGGATGGTGGGAGGAGAGCTGTCGGAGAATGTAGTGTGAATGGTGGGGGGAGAGCTGTCGGAGAATGTAGTGTGGATGGTGGAGGAGAGCTGTCGGAGAATATAGTGTGGATGGTGGAGGAGAGCTGTCGGAGAATGTAGTGTGGATGTTGGGGGGAGAACTGTCAGAGAATGTAGTGTGGATGGTGGAGGAGAGCTGTCGGAGAATGTAGTGTGAATGGTGGAGAGAGCTGTCGGAGAATGTAGTGTGGATGGTGGGAGGAGAGCTATCAGAGAATGTAGTGTGGATGGTGGGAGGAGAGCTGTCGGAGAATGTAGTGTGAATGGTGGGGGGAGAGCTGTCGGAGAATGTAGTGTGGATGGTGGAGGAGAGCTGTCGGAGAATGTAGTGTGGATGGTGGAGGAGAGCTATCAGAGAATGTAGTGTGGATGGTGGGAGGAGAGCTGTCGGAGAATGTAGTGTGGATGGTGGGGGGAGAGCTGTCAGAGAATGTAGTTTGGATGGTGGAGGAGAGCTATCAGAGAATGTAGTGTGGATGGTGGAGGAGAGCTGTCGGAGAATGTAGTGTGGATGGTGGAGGAGAGCTGTCGGAGAATGTAGTGTGGATGGTGGAGGAGAGCTGTCGGAGAATGTAGTGTGGATAGTGGAAGAGAGCTGTTGGAGAATGTAGTGTAGATGGTGGAGGAGAGCTATCAGAGAATGTAGTGTGGCTGGTGGGGGGAGAGCTGTCGGAGAATGTCATGTGGATGGTGGAGGAGAGCTGTCGGAGAATGTAGTGTGGATGGTGAGGAGAGCTGACGGAAAATGTAGTGTGGATGGTCGGGGGAGAGCTGTCAGAGAATGTAGTATGGTTGGTGGGAGGAGAGCCTTCAAGGAATGTAGTGTGGATGGTGGGAGTAGAGCTTTCAGAGAATGTAGTGTGGAAGGAGGGAGGAGAGCTGTCGGAGAATGTAGTGTGAATGGAGGAGAGAGATGTCAGAGAATGTAGTGTGGATGGTGGAGGAGAGCTGTCGGAGAATGTAGTGTGAATGGTGGAGGAGAGCTGTCGGAAAATGTAGTGTGGATGGTGGGGGAGAGCTGTCGGAAAATGTAGTGTGGATGATCAGGGGAGAGCTGTCAGAGAATGTAGTGTGGATGGTGGAGGAGAGCTGTCGGAGAATGTAGTGTGAATGGTGGAGGAGAGCTGTCGGAAAATGTAGTGTGAATGGTGGGGGAGAGCTGTCGGAGAATGTAGTGTGGATGGTGGAAGAGAGCTGTCGGAGAATGTAGTGTGGATGGTGGGAGGAGAGCTATCAGAGAATGTAGTGTGGATGGTGGGAGGAGAGCTGTCGGAGAATGTAGTGTGGATGGTGGGGGGAGAGCTGTCGGAGAATGTAGTGTGGATGGTGGAGGAGAGCTATCAGAGAATGTAGTGTGGATGGTGGGAGGAGAGCTGTCGGAGAATGTAGTGTGGATGGTGGGGGGAGAGCTGTCGGAGAATGTAGTTTGGATGGTGGAGGAGAGCTGTCGGAGAATGTAGTGTGGATGGTGGAGGAGAGCTGTCGGAGAATGTAGTGTGGATGGTGGAGGAGAGCTGTCGGAGAATGTAGTGTGGATAGTGGAAGAGAGCTGTCGGAGAATGTAGTGTGGATGGTGGAGGAGAGCTGTCGGAGAATGTAGTGTGGATGGTGGAGGAGAGCTGTCGGAGAATGTAGTGTGGATAGTGGAAGAGAGCTTTTGGAGAATGTAGTGTGGATGGTGGAGGAGAGCTGTCGGAGAATGTAGTGTGGCTGGTGGGGGGAGAGCTGTCGGAGAATGTCATGTGGATGGTGGAGGAGAGCTGTCGGAGAATGTAGTGTGGATGGTGAGGAGAGCTGACGGAAAATGTAGTGTGGATGGTGGGGGGAGAGCTGTCAGAGAATGTAGTATGGTTGGTGGGAGGAGAGCCTTCAAGGAATGTAGTGTGGATGGTGGGAGTAGAGCTGTCAGAGAATGTAGTGTGGAAGGAGGGAGGAGAGCTGTCGGAGAATGTAGTGTGGATGGTGGAGGAGAGCTGTCGGAGAATGTGGTGTGGATGGTGGAGGAGAGCTGTCGGAGAATGTGGTGTGGATGGTGGAGGAGAGCTGTCGGAGAATGTGGTGTGGATGGTCGGGGAGATATGTCGGAGAATGTAGTGTGGATGGTGGAGGAGAGCTGTCGGAGAATATAGTGTGTGGATGGTGGAGGAGAACTGTCAGAAAATGTAGTGTGGATGGTGGAGGAGAGGTGTCGGAGAATGTATCTTGGATTGGAGTATTTGGGGTTTTAGTCATGCGTCAATTCTCTATTAATTTTACTCAAAAAAGTAAAGCGCCTAGATCGTTATGCAGACCAGGATAGCAATATATATAAATATTAATTTGCTGAAGACAAATATTAAATGGAATAAACTAGGGATAGACCGATTATCGGCAAGGCCGATATGCACTTTCCCGGATATATCGGTATCGGCCACAGATATGGCCGATATTTTTGTGATGTCATTCTGCCTTCTTAGGCCGCCTCCCTCGCCTTGGACAGTCTCGTCTGGAGTCGGGGCTAGTCTTGTGGGAGTGTATCACAGCCATACACCCACCCACAGCATCCCGGTGCCAGCAAGCCACCCATATCCACAGGCCCTGTACCAGCCAGCCAGCCAACCACAGGCCCTGTACCAGCCAGCCACCCACAGGCCCTGTACCTGCCAGCTACAGGCACTGTACCAGCCAGCCACCCACAGGCCCTGTACCAGCCAGCCACCCACAGCCCTTGTGCCAGCCAGCCACCCACCACAGGGTGCCAGACAGGCACCCACAGGCACTGTACCAGTCAGCCGCCCCCAGGCCCTGTACCAGCCAGCCAGCCACCCACCTACCACAGGGTGCCAGCCACCACGCCACTCATCACAGGCTTGCCAGCCAGCCACCCACCACAGGGTGCCAGCCAGCCACCCACCACAGGTTGCCAGCAAGCCAGCCATTAAGCATTAAACAAAAATGAACATGTTCAGTACCAGATTTGTGTCAAATATTGTGTTTATTTTTCAAAATTCTAAATGTACAAAATATAGGCCCATATCGGCTGATACCGATACGCTGTGACCAAAATATCGGTATCGGCCCTGAAAAAAAACATATCGGTCTATCCCTAGAATAAACACAATCAGTGCGTTAGCTATATAAAAAAGTGGCATTCATGTATGCAGATAGTCCAACTATAGGTACAAATAGTACCATAACATAGTCCAAAGAAGAAAGTGGGTCAAACACCGTCCACGTGATAGAGCCTCCACAATTAACTGAAACGGCATGTGTGAAAGCATTCATTGATTTCAATGGGAATAGGTTTTCGTGAGCTTTTTAGGCGCTTTTTTTTTTTTTTAGCGCCAAAGCGCCTCAGTGTAAAAGGGCTCTTGGGGATGGAACAAGAAGCAGCTGTCAAGAGTACAGAAAAACAACTTAAGCCCCGTACACATGAGAAGAAATTCGGCCGGGAAATTTCGTTCGACGACCGATCTGCCGATTTTCGGCTTGTTAGTATGGTGCTTCCGACAACCGACTCCGACTTTTCGGCCGAAAAAATCCTGGTGTGCAGGCATTAAAATTTTTGTCCTCCATCAAAACACGTCCAATTTTCGTCTCATTAGTACAGATTTCGATGGGGAAAAATCTTATGAGCAAGACTAGGCATGCTCAGAGATGAAAGAACACATACAAATCAATCCAACACATGACATCACTCCTGAAGTAGAATTCTGTCGTACGGGAAAATTTGTGTGCAGTCTAGAGCACATTCCTACCAACAGACACGCACTCTGGACAAAAGACGGACGACCGGTCGGCGGAAATTCGTAGCGTGTGTACGGGGCTTAAGGCTGCAGTTTTTATACTTTCCACAAGGCGTTGATCTCACTTATTGTTAGTCGTACGCACAGACAGGAAATGATATTACGCTACAGCCAGGAAATGAAAAGGTACAAACAGGAAGTGATCTTATACAAAGAGGAAGTGATGTATGGTCCATACAGGAAGTCCTGTGGGAGACGTTTCTCAAATTGGTAACAGAAGGTAATGAGATGTATTAAGATATTTTATATTTACTTTCAGTCACTGTTATGATGTCTTCGTCTTGCATGTTCACTGTGAAGATTTTTATGTCCACCAGATGCAGCTACACATGTATGGAGAGATACACTGCAATATACATTACAGGTAGTTATATAGAGCCAACAATGTACTTTTTCTTCTGTTGGGGCAAGCATCCAGAGCCTCTGGTTTATAGACCAGATACGTCCTAAATATAGAGCCATTTATCCAACTGTCCATCCAGAGCCTCTGGTTTATAGACCAGATACATCCTAAATATAGAGCCATTTATCCAACTGTCCATCCAGAGCCTCTGGTTTATAGACCAGATACATCCTAAATATAGAACCATTTATCCAACTGTCCATCCAGAGCCTCTGGTTTATAGACTGGATACATCCTAAATATAGAGCCATTTATCCAACTGTCCATCCAGAGTCTCTGGTTTATAGACCGGATATATCCTAAATATAGAAGCATTTATCCAACTATCCAACCAGAGCCTCTGGTTTATAGACCAGATACATCCTAAATATAGAGCCATTTATCCAACTTTCCATCCAGAGCCTCTGGTTTATAGACCAGATACGTCCTAAATATAGAACCATTTATCCAACTGTCCATCCAGAGCCCCTGGTAGGCCAGATACATCCTAAATATAGAACCATTTATCCAGCTGTCCATCCAGAGCCTCTGGTTTATAGACCAGATACGTCCTAAATATAGAACCATTTATCCAGCTGTCCATCCAGAGCCTCTGGCTTATAGGCCAGATACATCCTAAATATAGAACCATTAATCCAACTGTCCATCCAGAGCCTCTGGTTTATACACCGGATACATCCTAAATATAGAGCCATTTATCCAACTGTCCATCCAGAGCCTCTGGTTTATAGACCGGATACATCCTAAATATAGAACCATTTATCCAACTGTCCATCCAGAGTCTCTGGTTTATAGACCAGTGACATCCTAAATATAGAACCATTTATCCAACTGTCCATCCAGAGCCTCTGGTTTATAGACCGGATACATCCTAAATATTGAACCATTTATCCAACTGTCCATCCAGAGCCTCTGGTTTATAGACAGATGCATCCTAAATAAAGAGCTATTTATTCAACTGTTCATACCAGTGGTGAAACAGTTATTAGTGCCCGGCATTGATGCCACAAGTCTTTGGTGGAGCAGTCAAATGAGTTTCTAAGTCCCAGAAAAGAGGAAGGAGCTCTCCAAAGGAATTAGTCCCAAGACCCCGCAGCTCTATCTTTTTAAAAATGAAGGGGACAAAGTTTGTGGCCAAAGGCCATTTTCTATTCTGCCTATCTTGTATGGCAGTCTCTTTTCATCCTATTAGTCCAGAACAGTTTCTCTGAAGGCAACCACAGGTTATCTCTGGCAGTCTCTGGATGATAGTTGATATAAGCAGTCCTCTCTGTGGCAGTGCAGATTGAAGCTCTTCCCAGAAATCAGCACATCTGGAACCACAAACCTGGACAGCAGTCACCAAAGCAGGAAATCTGGAACACACTGAGATCTCTAGTTGCACAGCAGCAATATCAGCAAGTGTACCTCTCAATTAGGTTGCAACAGGATGTGTCTCACTTAGTTTGTAGGCACAAATGAACTCCTGGCAGCTGGACCACGCACAGGGTCAAACTAACCAGCACATGTCCCTCTCATCGACAGCAACATAGGTTTGGCATGTAGCTTCCCAGTGTCCTTATGAGCAACACCTGGACAAAGATCTTTTCTCATCTGTTCACATGTGAGATCTTTTTCCAGCCTGGGTTTCTCTTTTCTCTCCCCCTAACACTCTGTGATTTGTAGTCTCCACCTCCCTCTGTACAGGCCATGTCTCCATGTGGGCACTAAATTCCCCTGTAGCCTCAGTTCCTCTGTCCCTGTGGAAGGGTCCTTACAGTCATCCTGCTCCTGCAGCCAATCACCTTCCTTTCTAATACATTTCTGGTCACTCCCCAAAAATGGTCATCGCTTGTGTTAAAGAAGACCATCACATTTAGTATTGTCTGTGGTCTTCTTAACCACCACAACCTTCTTCGTCCAGATTATTCTCAGTTTGGTATTAGTCTGCACATGACATGACATCACTCCCCTCTCTGAAATAGAAACGTAGACCTGACTGAAGAGGTGAGGAGGATTCTGGGAGGTCACATGACATCACTCTTATTTCTAATAATAAAACACAGACCTGACCGGAGAGGTGAGGAGGATTCTGGGAGGTCACACGACATCACTCTTATCTCTATCAATAAAACACAGACTTGACCGGAGAGGTAAGGAGGATTCTGGGAGGTCACATGACATCACTCTTATCTCTATCAATAAAACACAGAGCTGACCGGAGAGGTGAGGAGGATTCTGGGAGGTCACATGACATCACTCTTATCTCTATTAATAAAACACAGACTTGACCGGAGAGGTAAGGAGGATTCTGGGAGGTCACATGACATCACTCTTATCTCTATCAATAAAACACAGAGCTGACCGGAGAGGTGAGGAGGATTCTGGGAGGTCACATGACATCACTCTTATCTCTATTAATAAAACACAGACCTGACCGGAGAGGTGAGGAGGATTCTGGGAGGTCACATGACATCACTCTTATCTCTATTAATAAAACACAGACCTGACCGGAGAGGTGAGGAGGATTCTGGGAGGTCACATGACATCACTCTTATCTCTATTAATAAAACACAGAGCTGACCGGAGAGGTGAGGAGGATTCTGGGAGGTCACATGACATCACTCTTATCTCTATTAATAAAACACAGACCTGACCGGAGAGGTGAGGAGGATTCTGGGAGGTCACATGACATCACTCTTATCTCTATTAATAAAACACACAGCTGACCGGAGAGGTGAGGAGGATTCTGGGAGGTCACATGACATCACTCTTATCTCTATTAATAAAACACAGACCTGACCGGAGAGGTGAGGAGGATTCTAGGAAGTTTGTTGTGACAACTGCTACATTCCTTCTTTTCACAGGATTATAAAGTAGTGAAGGAATTATCCGATGAGCGATTACCATCCAACAGCTGTCTTCATGAAACATCACCCATCACAGTTCCTCCACCTCACTGCCTGACAACAGGGTTAATCGGTGCTAAGAAGATTCTAGAAGTCACCAACAAGATCACTGAGCTGCTGATAGGAGAGGTGAGCGGTGCTGGGAATTCTGGGACATTATCCAGTAACAGACAAGGGATGTGTCTGGATGGTGACTGTATCATTGTGTGTGTCAGGTTCCTATAAGGTGTCAGGATGTCACTGTCTATTTCTCCATGGAGGAGTGGGAGTATTTAGAAGGACACAAGGATCTCTACAAGGACGTCATGATGGAGAATCAGCGGACTTTGAGTTTTGCGAAGAATGTAAGCAAGGCATTTTCCCGGAATGAGACGGTGATGAACCTCATTCTGGATATCCTTAGCCTGCTGACCAGAGAGGTGAGTGTAATGAAGGGGTTACCTCTGATCCATGGATAACATTGACTGGTCGTTCAGTGAGCGTTACTAGTAAAACATTAGTGACTCCATTATATGACTTCTAGAAGGAGCTATAAATCTGACCACATTGTAATCATATCATTGGAAGAAAAATGTCTGTCCTTTGCTGAATCAGGCACATTGTGGCCAATCTCTGAAGAATAAATACAGAGGTAACCATAGAGGTGAGGGATAATGGGAGGGTGATATTTATCTTTGTATCACACAGAGCTGTACAACAGTTACGAAGAAATCTACTGAAAATGACACAAGAAGAAGTCATAATATGACCACAAGATCCTCAAGAATCCAGAATTACATCATCATCCCCCCACCTCCATCCCTGATCCCTACAAGACACAACATGCAAAAGATTCTAGAAGTCACCAAGAAGATGATGGAGCTGCTGACAGGAGAGGTGAGCGGTGCCGGGAATTCTGGGACATTATCCAGTAACAGACAAGGGATGTGTCTGGATGGTGACTGTATCATTGTGTGTGTCAGGTTCCTATAAGGTGTCAGGATGTCACTGTCTATTTCTCCATGGAGGAGTGGGAGTATTTAGAAGGACACAAGGATCTCTACAAGGACATCATGATGGAGAATCAGCCGCCCCTCACATCACCGGGTAAGAGGAGACTTTATTGTAAAGGAGAGAGCAGTACGGAGGATCCACCTAGATCCCCCATCATCTGATAAACACATAGAAACAATGTATTCAGTCAGTGTGTGTGTTTCCTACAGATGGATCCAGTAATGGGAACCCACCAGAGAGATGTCCCCGTCCTCTGTATTCCCGGGATTCCACACAGGAAGGTCACACCATCCCCCACCATCATCAGGTAGGTGGGGCTGAACATGTAGACCTTAAATAGTGTTCTAAACTGTGAGGTGGCATTCTAATAATAATCTAGTTTTCCTTTGTGTTCTGAAATCCTTGGAGTTTAGGATGAAGAAATTAAGGACATCAAAGTTGAGGTAAAAAAGGAAGAGTCCTTGGTGAGTGGACAGCAGTCTATGGGGGAGGGTTGTCCTCTGAATTCTCAGGATTCCACCCAGGAACATCACAGCTATACAAAGAATAATCAGGTAGATTAGACTGGGCAAAAAATAACTCCAAAATAATTACACGAGAGGGCATTCATCTATATAATCTCGTATCATTGGCTGCAACTTTTCCAGAGGTTAC
Organism: Pelophylax lessonae; assembly: GCF_965119305.1. NCBI lineage: Eukaryota > Metazoa > Chordata > Amphibia > Anura > Ranidae > Pelophylax > Pelophylax lessonae. Next base: position 261,903,990 of record NC_138776.1, on the reverse strand, counting down.
ATGTACTCCTCTATGAAATTTAGGATGAAGAACAAAAAGACTTTGAATTTGAGGGGAAGGAGGAAGAAGAGACCTTGGTGAGTGGAGATCAGTGGACTAGGTCCTCTAGGTTCCCAGGATTCCACCCAGGAAGTTCACAACTATACAGAGAATGATCAGGTAGATGGGACTGGGCGAAAAACTCAAAAATAATTATTTGAGAGGAAATTTATCTACATGATCTCTTATTGAAAGCAGTCGTTTCAGATTTTATATTTTTTTTATCATCTCTGGAATTTAGAATGAAGAACGGAAAGACATCAAAGTTGAGAATGAGGATAAAGAAGAAGAGACGGTGGTGAGTGGAGATCAGCAGTCTATGGAGGAGGGTGGTCCTCTGTATTCCCAGGGTCACAATTATAAAGAGAACGATCAGGTAGATGGAACTGGCCAAAAAGAACTTGAAGATCGTTCTATAAGTAGACATTCTTCAATGTAATTTTTATTTTCCTTTTTTCTAAATATATTCTATTATCTTTATGGTTTAGGGTGAAGAACTGAAAGACATCAAAGGTGAGATTAAAGAAGAAGAAGAGACGTTGGTGAGTGGAGATCAGCAGTCTGTGGAGGAGGGAGGTCCTCTGTATTCCAGGGATTCCACCAACGGAGATCACAATTATAAAGGGAATGATCAGGTAGATGGAACTGGCCAAAAAGAACTTGAAAATTATTCTATAAGTAGACATTCATCTATTTATTTATTTTTTTCTAAATATTTTCTATCATCTTTGGGGTTTAGGGTGAAGAACTGAAATACCTCAAAGCTGAGGATAAAGAAGAAGAGAAGTTGGTGAGTGGAGATCAGCAGTCTATGGAGGAGGGGGAGATGATTATGGAAAGTAAACAGGAGGAATCTTCTCTACTTATGGACACAAGTAAGTAATAAACATTAAATGCAGAAACTGTTTATATTTGACTTCTATGAGTATAAAGTATGGATTTTTAAATCATTGTATGGGTTAAAATGCAACATATGTCCAGATAAAAACAAAAAAAGATTGCAAAGGAGCAATTGATTTAGATCAGGGATGTCCAACCTTTTGAGATTTCTGGGCCACATAGAAAAGATATGTCTTGGGCCAAACATTAAAGGATAAGTCCACCCTAACCATAAAATCCCTACATCTATAGACCTCCACAATCTAACACTAACCTATCTAGCCCTGTAAAGAAGAAATCCATATACTTACCTTTTTGAAGCTGATCCGACTCTATCCCGCGCTGAGCTGTCAGCCTCGGCTTCGCTGTGGAGGTGGGTGCAGAAGACACGGCCGACAACGGAAGCCCCATAGTAAGTCTATAGGTGACGTCACTTCCCAATCATTTCACAGCCATTGTCGGCCGTGTCCTCTGCAGAGCTTCCATTACTGGAGATCGGGTCGGATCAGCTTCAATAAAGGTAAGTATACTGATTTCTTCTCTATAGGGCTAGATAGGTTAGTGTTAGAATGTGGAGATCTATAGATACAGTGATTTTTAGTTTTAGGGTGGACTTATACTTTAAATACACTAAATTGGTGCATATTTGGTCAGTTAAAAAAAAACACACGAAAAATGCACCTCCTCTTTAAAATGCACTGAAAACGCAGCAAGAATGGTGATCCGTGTCTGTGCGATCCGATCCTGATGCGGCTGAAAAAATGCCTCCTGTCAAAGCTAAACACTTGTACCTGTATCCAATTAGGCAGGCCTTTGTATTACATACACATAAAAGAGTGAAGAGATTGCACAAACCGCTAAAATTGCAAAGTAATTACTCACCCTGCGCTCTAATTTTACCAGAAATATGAATGTATATACATACAAGACCTGTAAGGTCTCAGCTGCTGTTATATTAAAGAAGTTATGACAAAGGTGTAATAGACGATCTAAGAACGTATAGATAATTCCACAACACTAATGCCCAGTACACACGATCCGAAAATCGGACGACTCTCCGTCCGTTTTTGTTTGGTTGCTAGGAACTCTCAATTATATTCGCAATTGGGAGAGGTTACTTACGATACGAATTTTCTCGGACGATGATTCAAAGGCTTCCGGTATGCGTAACCACGCTGTAGCGTGTGAGGGGAAAATGATGTCTACTGCTCATGCGCTGTCTACTGCTCACCATTTTTTTCGGACGAACAACATACTGATAATACGATTATCGTACGATGTGTTATAATACGATCAAAATTTTTATGCTTGCACGACCGGATTATATCGGGTGAACTGTCGTGATCGCCTCTCGTAAGCTGTGTACTAACGATCCGATTATCGTCCGATCCTTTCACAAGCGTTAATTTTCGTCTGATTTTCGGATCGTGTGTACGGGCCATAACAGTGCTAATGAATAAAGTCTGCTAATATCAAGGTCACTCCCGTGTGGGAGGGATGATGTCAAAAAATGGAGTTTTCCATCACAAAACAGTTCCAGTAAGTGACAATCCAAATCCCAGGGAAAGGGTGTGAGGGATTTCTTAATCATCCACCAAAAATCCACCAATCACCGGTGCTCCCCCCTCTCTCCTGGAACTCACCAGATAAATGATCAAAACTCTCCCTCAGAGTATACTCCGATCTCCATATTATATGTCTCCAAACTCGTAAGATCGAAAATCCATGTGAACCTTATTAGCCTTCATATAGAACTCCATTCATGGTAGCATGTAAATGAAGAGTAGGGGCACATAGTGTAATTCCGCAACTTTAATGGATTAAAATATGACACAAATAGCCCCGCTCCCCTCAAGGTTTCTACTTACAGCAATAGATTGGAATGAAGGCATTCAATAAAACATGTACGCTCTATGACCCCCTACTAGATCGGACCCATGTTCTCCAGGAGACCGTAGCGTGGCCAGGCGTAGCAATGGTATAAGGCGACCGCGCGCACACACGGCCTGACGCGTTTCGTCGTAAGGACTTCCACTGAGAGCGTCAAAGTGGAAGTCCTCACACCCTTTCCCTGGGATTTGGATTGTCACTTACTGGAACTGTTTTGTGATGGAAAACTCCCTTTTTTTTTACATCATCCCTCCCACACGGGAGTGACCTTGATATTAGCAGACTTTATTCATTAGCGCTGTTAGTGTTGTGGATTTATCTATACGTTTTTAGATTGTCTATTACACCTTTGTCATAACTTTGTATTACATAGTTGAAGGTAAATTTCAAGAAAATTGTACAGAAAATTGTATAATGTATTGCCAGCCTATATGTGAGGTGTGAGGTCTTTCTGACTCCAGATCTCACATTAAGGCTACATTCACACCTGAGCGTAGCATTTTCGCATGTTTTTTACCGCGATTTACAGGCGTTTTTTTGTGCAGGTGTTTTTAGATTGAATAGAGACCAATGGAAAACGCCTGTAATCTGCCCAAAAAGAAGCTCATGTACTTTTTTGAGCGTTGGGTGTTTTGCTCACAGCGTCAAAACGCTCAGATGTGAACAGGGGCCATTGAAATGAATAGGATTTGTCTTGTTGGGCGTTTTGAGAGCTGATCCTAGAGCAGAAAAACTCCCCAAAAACGTCCCAAAACGCCTACATGTAGGGATGCACCGAATGTTCGGCAACCGAACATTATTCGGCCGAAAATAGCAAAAAAAGCACTTTCGGTGTTCGGCCGAATAAGTAAAAAGGCAGAATAAATTTGTGCCGAACAATGACGTTTTTAATGACGCGGATGGTGGGTCGGTACCCGCCATCCCCGAGCATCACTGTAAACATAGCCGGAAGCACTACAGGAAGTAGAGCGGATGCTTCCTGTATAGCCGCTTAGCGCCGGGGTCTGTCACAGGCGGAGTGATACCAATGACAGAGCACAGGAGCCATACAGCAAACATCGACTATGCAGATGGGAGGGAGGGAGGTAAGGAGAGACATGAGAGGACAGAGACACGTGAGGACAAGAGAGAGAGACACGTGAGGACAAGAGAGAGAGACACGAGAGGACAAGAGAGAGAGTGAGAGGACAAGAGAGAGAGAGAGAGACATGAGAGGACAAGAGAGAGAGAGAGACATGAGAGGACAAGAGAGAGAGAGAGAGAGGACAAGAGAGAGAGACATGAGAGGACAAGAGAGAGAGAGAGGACAAGAGAGAGAGAGAGGACAAGAGAGAGAGAGGACGAGAGAGAGAGAGAGAGAGAGAGAGAGAGAGGACAAGAGAGAGAGAGAGAGGACAAGAGAGAGAGAGAGAGGACAAGAGAGAGAGAGTGAGAGGACAAGAGAGAGAGAGAGACATGAGAGGACAAGAGAGAGAGACATGAGAGGACAAGAGAGAGAGAGAGAGAGAGAGAGGACAAGAGAGAGAGAGTGAGAGAGAGGACAAGAGAGAGAGAGTGAGAGGACAAGAGAGAGAGAGAGAGACATGAGATGGATAAATGGAAAAAATGCGAAACACCGCGTTCGGTATTCGGCCTTCGGCCAAGCATTTCATTATTATTCGGCTTCGGCCAAGAATTTCATTTCGGTGCATCCCTACCTACATGTGAACGGAGCCTAAAGAGGTCCTGTCCTGCTTATTTCTATTAGAAGGGATGTTTACATTCCTTGTAATAGGAATAAAAATAATCAAAACATTTTTGTTTAAAAAAAACTGTATAAAAATAATAAATAAAATAAATGGGAAAAAAAAAAAAAATGAAAGCGCCCCGTCCCCGTTAGCTCGTGCGCAGAAGCGAACGCATACGCAAGTCCCGCCCACATATGTAAACGGTGTTCAAACCACACATGTGAGGTATCGCCGCGATCGTTAGAGCGAGAGCAATAATTTGAGCCCTGGACCTTCTCTGTAACTCTAAACTGGTAACCTGTAGAAATGTATAAAATGTCGGCTATGGGGACCAAGTACCAATGTTTGTCGCCATTCCACGAGCGTGCGCAATTTTGAAGCATGACATGTTGGGTATCTATTTACTCAGCGTAACATTATCTTTCACATTGTAGAAAGAAAATTGGGCTAACTTTACTGTTATCTTGTTTTTTAATTAAAAAAAGTGAATTTTTTCCCAAAAAAATTGCGTTAGGAAGACCGCTGCGCAAACACGGTGTGATTTAAAAAATATTGCAACAATCCCCTCTCTAGGGTCTCTGCTAAAAAATATATATATAATGTTTGGGGGGTTCTAAGTAATTTTCTAGCAGATTTTAGCTTGTAAACAACGCGTGTCAGAAATAGGCCTGGTCCAGAAGTGTTTAATCTGATTTGATTTGATTGTCGAATTGTTGTAAGCTTTGAAGAATGCTTCTAACATTTCTTCAAAATTTCCAACAGGTGGACGCAGTGCCCGGAATATCTCTGAGGGGCGTCCCATGTCCTCTCCTGATGATAATACAAATGATGACATCACACAACTCTTTCCGGGAGAAAACTTTATTACTCCGAACACACAGAGATCAACGGATCCCTCCAACCCTCGGGAACCTTCCGATCGATCACATCCTATAACTAAAGATAAGCATCGAAGATCTAACAGCATGGAGAAACCCGCAGATCCGTCCAAACTCGAGGAATCTTCCTCAACCCCAGAAGGAGCTCACGCAAGCGACAGATCATTTCCCTGTTCGGTGTGCGGGAAATCTTTCACTAGAATGAGTTCGCTTCTCCGACACCAGAGAAGTCACACTGGTGAGCGCCCTAATTCGTGTCTAGAAAAAAAAGTTTTACCCGGAGAAAAGACTTTCTTGAGCACCAGAAAAGTCACACTGCTTCGCATTCCTGTTCAGAGTGCGGGAAACGTTTCAACGAGAAAGGAAAACTTCTCAAACACCAGAAAATTCACACAAGAGGGCGTCCTTATTCATGTTCAGAGTGCGGGAAGCGTTATAGCAAGGAAGTAAACCTTCTCACACACCAGAAAAGTCACCAAGGTGAGCGTCCCTATTCATGCTCAGAGTGCGGGAAATGCTTCGCTAAGAACCAACAACTTCTTGTGCACCGAAGAATTCACACGGGGGAGCGTCCGTATCCGTGTTCAGAATGCGGGAAGTGTTTCAATCAGAGAGGAGTCTTCCTTAGGCATCAGAAAGTTCACAAGGCTGACCGTCCCTATCCGTGTTTGGAGTGTGTGAAATGTTTCAGTGAGAAAAGAAGGCTTGATGTCCACCAGAAAATTCACAAAGGTGAGCGTCCCCATTCATGTCCAGAGTGTGGAAAGTGCTTTATTCTCAAATACAGCCTTGGTAAACACCTGAAAACTCACACAGGTGCACGTCCTTATTCGTGCTCAGAGTGTGGGAAATGTTTTACTACGAAAGGAGGTCTTCTTAAACATCAGATTTGTCATACCGGCGAGCGTCCCTATTCATGTTCAGAGTGCGGGAGATGTTTCACTGAGAAAGGAAGCCTTGTTACACACCAGAAAATTCACAAAAATGAGCGTCCTCATTCATGTCCAGAGTGCAGGAAATGTTTTATTAAGAAAAGGGACCTTATAAAACACCAGAGAACTCACACTGGTGAGTGTCCCTATTCATGTCCAGAGTGTGATAAACGCTTCAATCAGAAAGGAAACCTTGTTGCACACCAGAAAATTCACACAGGTGAGCGTCCCCATACATGTTCAGAGTGTGGGAAAGGTTTCACTAGGAAAGGAAGCCTAAATAAACACCAGAGAAGTCACACGAGTGTACAGCCCTATTTATGTACGGAGTGCGGGAAATGTTTCAGTCAGAAAGGAAACCTTGATGCGCACCCACACTGGTAGCCGTCCTTTTTCATGTTCAGAGTGCGGGAAATGTTTTAGTCAGAAAGGAGGCCTTGTAAAACACCAGAAAATTCGCACTGGTCTACAGGACAGGGAATGTGGGAAATGTTTTACTACGAAAGGAGGTCTTCTTAAACATCAGATTTGTCACACCGGCAAGCGTCCCTATTCATGTTCAGAGTGCGGGAGATGTTTCACTGAGAAAGGAAGCCTTGTTACACACCAGAAAATTCACAAAAATGAGCGTCCTCATTCATGTCCAGAGTGCGGGAAATGTTATATTAAGAAAAGGGACCTTATAAAAACACCAGAGAACTCACACTGGTGAGCGTCCCTATTCATGTCCAGAGTGCGGTAAACACTTCAATGACAAAGGAACCCTTGTTACACACCAGAAAATTCACACAGGTGAGCGTCCCCATACATGTTCAGAGTGCGGGAAAGGTTTCATTAAGAAAGGAAGCCTAAATAAACACCAGAGAAGTCACACGGGTGTACAGCCCTATTTATGTACGGAGTGCGGGAAATGTTTCAGTCAGAAAGGAAACCTTGATGCACACCAGCGCACCCACATGGGTAGCCGTCCATTTTCATGTTCAGAGTGTGGAAAATGTTTTAGTCGGAAAGGAGGCCTAGTAAGACACCAGAAAATTCACACTGGTCTACAGGACAGGGAGAGTGGGAGCCCCTCATAACAGGCATTATGGTGACCCAAGGGAACTATAGGGATATAGAGTACCAGGGAACTTTTGTAACCTTGTGAGCCTCGGATTATCAGGGGGGATGGTAAGCTTCAGTGGTGCACCCAAGGCAAAAATATTTCCATCTTTCAGGGTACGATTTAATAGTTATTGGGTCTGAAGGGATTACATTTTTATAGTAATTTGGTCCCTCACACACATAGAAAACACAATAACCCAGATGAAGCCTTGATAATCTATCGGCAAATATGACAATATATGGGCAAAACATCAGCAATTGTGACAGCAGGTGGGTAACATACAACAAATGGGCAACCATGACAATACATGGAGCAACAAGTGGGCAATAATGACAATACATGGAGCAACAAGGGGGCAACCTTGACAATACATGGAGCAACAAGGGGGCAACCTTGACAATACATGGAGCAACAAGTGGGCAACCATGACCATACATGGAGCAACAAGTGGGCAACCATGACCATATATGGAGCAACAAGTGGGCAGTCATGACAATACATGGAGCAACAAGTGGGCAACCATGACAATACATGGAGCAACAAATGGGCAAATAAATGGATCAACAAAAAGACAACCATGACAATACATGGAGCAACAAATGGGCAAATAAATGGATCAACAAAAAGACAACCATGACAATACATGGAGCAACAAGTGGGCAACCTTGACAATACATGGAGCAAAAAGTGGGCAACCTTGACAATACATGGAGCAAAAAGTGGGCAACCATGACAATACATGGAGCAACAAGTGGGCAATCATGACAATATGTGGAGCAACAAGTGGGCAACCATAACAATACATGGAGCAACAAGTGGGCAACCCTGACAATACATGGAGCAACAAATGGGCAAATAAATGGATCAACAAAAAGACAATCATTACAATTCATGGAGCAACAAGTGGGCAACCATGACAATACATGGAGCAATAAGTCGGAAACCATGACAATACATGGAGCAACAAATGGGCAACCATGACAATACATGGAGAAACAAGTGGGCAACCATGACAATACATGGAGCAACAAATGGGCAACCATGACAATACGTGGAGCAACAAGTGGGCAACCATAACAATACATGGAGCAACAAGTGGGCAACCATGACAATACAAGGACAACCATAGCATTAAAACCAAAGAAGCAACGGGGAAACATAGTGAAGACAAATAGAGGAACATCTATTTTATCATTGGACCTTTCTATAGGTTTCCCAAATAAACCAGAAATGTCTGCACTTGCCAACATTCTGTTCTGAATCCATTTTTTTTTTTTTTTTACGATGACCATAATTTTAAGAAGATTGGTGGTTGGGAATTGTCTTAATTCTTACAGTCATCCAATTTAGTTTTATGAGATGGAGACTTCAGTTCCATGTGTGTCAGCTGATATTCTGAAGAAATTTGGAGCCACTACAAAAGCCACATAGAATATTTCCATTGCTGCCATCTTGGTTCCCCTCCTCATGGTCACAGTGTTAGACTTATTAAGTTCACAGTCTTTATCTCATCAGTGGCTTACAGAATACGTCCTTGGCAGTTTGCCAAATGGCAACTTACATGTGAGGCCAGTTGGAAAAATGCCCCCTACTGATTATTGGTGATCAGTGGGAAGAATGCTCTTTACATTGGTGGTCACTGGGAGAATGTCTCTTCCATTGGTGGTCACTGGGAGAATGTCTCTTCCATTGGTGGTCAGTGGGAAGAATGTTCCTTAAATTGGTGTTCCGTGAGAAGAATGCTCCTTACATTTATGCTCAGGGGGAAGAATGTCCCTTACATTGGTAGTCAGTGGGAAGAATGTCTCTTACATTGGAGGTTAGTGGGAAGAATGTCCCTTACATTGGTTGTCAGTGGGAAGAATGTCCCTTACATTGGAGGTCAGTGGGAAGAATGTCCCTTACATTGGAGGTCAGTGGGAAGAATGTCCCTTACATTGGAGGTCAGTGGGAAGAATGCTCCTTACATTGGAGGTCAGTGGGAAGAATGTCCCTTACATTGGAGGTCAGTGGGAAGAATGTCCCTTACATTGGTAGTCAGTGGGAAGAATGTCTCTTACTTTGGAGGTTAGTGGGAAGAATGTCCCTTACATTGGTTGTCAGTGGGAAGAATGTCCCTTACATTGGAGGTCAGTGGGAAGAATGATCCTTACATTGGTGATCAGTGGGAAGAATGTCTCTTACATTGGTAGTCAGTGGGAAGAATGCCTTACATTGGTAGTCAGTGGGAAGAATGCCTTACATTGGTGGTCAGTGGGAAGAATGTCTCTTACATTGGTAGTCAGTGGGAAGAATGCTCCTTACATTGGTGGTCAGTGGGAAGAATGCCCCTTACATTGGTGGTCAGTGAGAAGAATGTTCCTTACATTGGTGGTCAGTGGGAAGAATGTCCCTTACATTGGTGGTCAGTGGGAAGAATGTCCCTTACATTGGTGGTCAGTGGGAAGAATGTCCCTTACATTGATGGAGTATAGAAGGAAGGGGAGGAGCCAATCATGGTCAATGAAGGAGGAGAGAAGAGGAAGAATGGTGACTGAACATGTTAGGAAGGATTTAAGAAGCCTTTAAATACCTGTACTGTATTTCCTATCTAGCTGGCTATGTACACTGCATATCATAAACAAATAAATTAATAAAATCATTTTTCCATATCTTCTTCTTTTGTTCTATCTTTTTGCTGCTGATCTTCTGCATCCTCTTTGCAGCCACTTCTTGTCTACAGGCACCACAGCGATGGCTGCATGGCATTTCTTAGGGTGGGTTTCCTGATGGTGAAAACAGTGGACCATGGCGATGCAATCTGTAGGAAAATGACCATTCGTAGATTCCTTAAGGACTTTTTTACGGGGGTGACAACACAGGAGCACAACTGGGAGACGGGGCAGAGCGTTATCTCACCCCATAATGGAAAGTGCTTGAACAAGGACCATCATGGCAGGACCATCATGAATTATTTTAATAAAAGCTGCAGATTTATACACTATATTGTCAAAAGTATTGGGACGCCTGCCTTTACACACACATTTACAGAGGAGGTCTTGGGCTAGAATTCGGGGTTGCACACAAACCCTCGATCAGGGGACATCTAATCCAAATTTCGTCCCAACTTAAACGGGAACGTAAACAGAAGATCGCTTCCCTAACTTCTGACTTTCTGTCCTTATCGAAGCGACATAAAGCCAATCCCTCTGCGGCTACTTTCGCCCAACTGGATTCTGCTCGCCTTGCACTGAATCTGGCTCTCACTATGGAAGCTGAGAAGCACCTTTAGATGGACAGGGGCTTGTTTGTACCATCAGCGGGATAAAATAGGCTCCAAACTTGCTACGAAAATCAACCCTAAACATCATGCCACTTCTATCCCCAAAATCCGCACTAAACAGGGTGATCTCACGCAACATCCTCACAAGGTTTTAACAGCGTTTCAGGATTTTTACTCCAACCTTTATTCTTCTTCTGATACACCCTCTGGGAATTTGGAAACGTTCCTGAATGATATCCCAATTCCTACACTGTCCCCGGTACATTCTAAATCTTTAGAGAAACCGATTTCTGAAACAGAAATTCTTGCAGTTATAAAATCTCTGAAACTCCATTCGGCCCCAGGCCCAGATGGGTTCTCTAACTTTTACTATAAGAAATTTGGCACCGTCCTAACCCCCCCTACATGACTCGTTTCTGTAACTCTCTCTGTGACGGCCATGGTTGGTAGATAAGGATTTAAATTTTGCTACCATCTCACTAATCCCGAAACCGGGCAAGGACCCGAGCGAAGTTAGTAATTACCGCCCTATATCCTTAATCAACAACGATCTCAAGATTTTCACTAAAGTTTTAGCCAATAGGCTCTCCTCCTTCATAGCTCGTTATGTTCATAGAGCAAGCAGGGTTCATACCAGGCTGTCAAGGCACTGATCAGATCCGGAGGGCCATAGACATAACCTCTTTGCTTCAATCTCAATGGGGCGGTGGTAACAAACAAGAGGGTTACCTCCTTTTGATTGACCTACACAAGGCATTTGGCTCGGTCAGGTGGCCTTATCTTTTTGAGATATTGAAGAGATGGGGCTTTGGCCCGAACTTCCAAGGCATGCTCCAATCGCTTTATTCTTCTCCTTCGGCCCAGATACGAATAGCTGGACAATATTCTACCTCTCTTAACATCCACAGGGGTACAAGACAAGGATGCCCATTGTCTCCGATTGTCTTCGCTATTGCGATAGAGACTCTAGCTATAGCAATTTGGAGATACCAGGACAACAAGGGGGTCACATGCGGAAACTTGGAACACAAGTGCGCTTTATTTGCGGACGATCTATTACTATTCTTACATCCCCTCTCACCTTCACGCCCAACATCCTCAAACTCCTACAGGACTTCGGGAGAGCTTCAGGCTTACAGGTGAATATGCCTAAATCTACAGCTTTAAATATTTCAGTCCCCAGCCATCTGGTGGATAACATTCGCTCTTACTTCCCATTTACCTGAACACTCACTATATATTCCATATCTTGGCGTTAACCTCCCTAACTCCATTGACAAGCTCTATTCGGTGAACTACCCTGGAGCGTTCAAAAAATGTTAAACTGATCTAAGATCCTGGTCCAGACTTGACCTCTCCTGGATAGGGAGAATTAACACCATCAAAATGACACAACTGCCTCGCATCCTTTACCTCTTTAGGTCACTTCCCATTCCCCTCAAAAAATTGCAACTTGCTAATTTACAATCCAAAATTATACACTACTCTTGGGGGAACAAAGGCCACAGTTGCGCGAAACCTATTCTTTACAGATGAAAGGAGGATGGAGGACTTGGTCTTCCACATTTATGGTGGTACTACCAGGCAGCACAACTCTCCCAATTTTCTATGGTGTACTCTAGGGGCCCGAAACCAGACTGGGTCCAGATTGAACGGCAGGCGGTCCCACTTAACACCATTGACTACCTAATTTGGTGCTCCACTAAACGTAGACCCTCTGTCCTCTCCCCGACACTCTCTCATTCTTTCTCCCTTTGCGACTCACTCCATAAGCAACCATCCCTTGTTTCTATTCTGAAACCTTTGACCAATTTATTTAATAACCCAAACTTTACCCCTGGCATGGATATTGGTGCCTTCAAATGGTGGCTCAACAAGGGCCTATTTAGAATTGGGCATTTCTTCAACAGATTAGGCCCCCCTCACACAAGGTCACTGCGCAAAAATCCTGAAGATGCCTCCTTTGGAAATATTAAGACACTCTCAAATTTCCCATTTCCTCCACTCCCTGTGGCACGACAAAAGCAAACCCCCCAGACTAACACCCTACGAAACTTGGTGCTCTAATATAATGGATCAGAGGGGTGGAATCTCCACCATATATGTTTCTTTGGCAAAAGCTACAGAGAAACCTTCCTATGTACACACGTGGGAATCTGACTTGGGAGCAGAGTTTCCACAGGACACCTGGTCCCAAAACTTCTGAAGCTCCTTTAAAGGTGTCCTTAATGTTTCCCTGATCGAAGCCAATGTTAAGGTGTTTCTCAGATGGTACAGAGTCCCGGCCAAGTTGGCCACCATGTTTCCTAATGCGTCTCCCTTATGCTTCCGAAATTGTGGTTTGGTGGGCTCCATGTTCCATACATGGTGGTCCTACCCACGCAATAGATCTTTCTGGAACAAGATATTCCACATATTACAGAGAATCTCGGGCCTAGATATCCCTCAGGATCCCAAAATTGCTCTTCTCAACTTTAAGGTTGACAAAGCCCCCAAACATATGTCCAAATTCCTCTTTTTCATACTATTGGGAGCCAAAATGACACTTTCTAAATCTTGGAAAAAGGAGGGAGTCTCCCTTCCTGCAGCGAAACGGAAAATATCCTGGATTATGGCGCAAGAAAAACTCGCCAGTATACTCCTTGATAGGGAGCATATATTTTCGAAGCGGTATGGGAACCCTGGGCTATATACACTAAGACCCCACTATTCCTGGGTCACCTACCGACTGGCCACGGGAACCCCTAAGGAGAATTGTTTTCTTCCTTTTCTTTATTGCTTCTTCTTTCTCTCTCCCCCTCTTTTTTGCAGAAGATCCCCTGCTCTACTATCCCCCCTTACCCTCTTCTTTTCTCTTCTTCCTCCTTCCCTCTGATACTTTTGTTATGAATGTGTGGGACTTCATACTTCCATGTTATATACCCGCTAAATAATCTTGGATAACTTCGGCCTATATAACTTTTGTACCATCATTGCTGTTATCCCTGCTTATTTCTCTTCACAAGTCCCACGTTACTGGTTGTTCCATTGCTATGGCGTTCACCTGTCTTGTAGGAACTCAGTTGGAACTCCTTACCAATAATGGAAATTAGGATGGCTGGCCTACCTTTCTCCTGGAACAGTTAGTTTCCGCTTGGGGTGCCCGGAGCATTAGGCATTTTGATACTTATGTTCTCCGTCATTCATGGTTTCCACGCTATGCATACTTTGTTGTTGCGACTTATTTTTGCTAACAATGTATACGCCATTTATATGTATTATCCTGTGTTATATCTGATGACTGTCAATGTAAAGCTGTTCTTCTCTTGTTCATTTATGTTTAAACTTAATAAAAATCATTTAAATAAAAAATACCGGGGTTATGGCAGCTATCTGCTGCCATAACCCCGGTATTTAACATCATTTAACGTTTGATAAGCCCCCCATTTGCAGACCCCCACAACCACTGATCCAGGGTTTTAGGAAAGAGGCCCTTGGGGGGGCACGTGACTTGCTGTTGTATGGTTGTCCTTCCCCTCTCCTGGCCAGCCAGGCTGCATGCTCATACAAGAGTCTGGTATGGATTTTTAGGGAGGACCCCATGCAATTTCTTTTTTTTTTTGCGTAGGCTTCCCACTTAAAATATAAAAGTATAGCACCCGAGGGGACTCCACACTGTTGCTTACAGCAGAAGAGATAATGCAGCTGATGTAAGGCCCATTGACCTGACCAGCTGGAAGCGATTCTGTTCCACCATATGTGTTTTGATGTTGGCAGGGTTAAAGAGTAATTAGCAAGACCTGTAATACAATGGAAGAAGCAGTCTGAGGTGTCAGAAGCATGGAGGAACTCTGTGCATACATTATACAGCAAATCCCAGTACAGTCCAGATAGTTCCCAGTTCATTATCCGTCTACAGAGAGGAGCATCCTGTATAGGTCAGGAAGAGGTGAGGAGGACTCTGAGAGGGTCACATGACTTCATCCTTATCTCTGTAATAAAAAACGTAAACCTACTCTGAGCGGCCTGGAGGATTCTGGGAAGGCTATAAAGTTAATTGCCAGGCTCTGCACTTAACAAAGGACTATAAAGTGGTGAAGAAAACATCTGGTCAGCCATTAGCTCCGAGCATCCATCAGCAGAGGACATCGCCCTCCAACACGGTGTCTCCATCTCACTGCCTGACCACAGAGGAGAACATCTCACCGCCTGACCACCGAGGAGAACATCTCACCGCCTGACCACCGAGGAGAACATCTCACCGCCTGACCACCGAGGAGAACATCTCACCGCCTGACCACCGAGGAGAACATCTCACCGCCTGACCACCGAGGAGAACGTCTCACCGCCTGACCACCGAGGAGAACATCTCACCGCCTGACCACCGAGGAGAAGAGGGCAACCAGGACACTAGGTGACTGTGTCGGTGTGTGTGTCGGGGTTCCTGTAGGGGAGTTAGGATATCAATGTCTATTTCTATTTATTATTTATAAAATAATCTTACCCAAGATAAAGGTTTTTCTCAAAGTGTCTAAAATGTTGCTTATAAATATAAACTGTGTGTGTATGTATATATATATATATATATATATATATATATATATATATATATATATATATAGTATATTTGTGGGTGTATATGTATACACTATATTACCAAAAGTATTGGGACGCCTGCCTTTACACGCACATGAACTTTAATGGCATCCCAGTCTTAGTCCGTAGGGTTCAACATTGAGTTAGCCCACCCTTTGCAGCTATAACAGCTTCAACTCTTCTGGGAAGGCCGTCCACAAGGTTTAGGAGTGTCTATGGGAATGTTTGACCATTCTTCCAGAAGCGCATTTGTAAGGTCAGGCACTGATGTTGGATGAGAAGGCCTGGCTCGCAGTCTCCTCTAATTCATCCCAAAGGTTTCTATCAGGTTGAGGTCAGGCCAGACAAGCTCCTGCACCCCAAACTCACTCATCCATGTCTTTATGGACCTTGCTTTGTGCACTGGTCCAAATCATTTAGTGGAGGGGGGTTGTTGTTTTTCAGGGGTTGGGTTTGGCCCCTTAGTTTCATTGTAGGTACACTTTGGGGATGGCCCCTTCTTGTTCCAACATGACTGCCCACCAGTGTACAAAGAAAGGTCCTACAGACTAAATAAGAGAGAGAAGGCCTGGCTCGCAGTCTACACTCAAATTCATCCCAAAGGTGTTCTATCGGGTTGAGGTCAGGACTTTGTGCAGGCCAGTCAAGTTCCTCCACCCCAAACTTGCTCATCCATGTCTTTAGAGCGTTTTTTTTTTTTTGTACCTGCAAGGCTAAGGCGTAATGTAGTAGTATGTATCGCATACTAGCACATTATGTGAAACTTCTCTCAAAACGAAGCATTCCAGCGATGTGATCTCATCGCTGGAGACGGTGTCCATTTTCATCCTGTCTTCCTTTTGGTTCTGCGGACTCCGGCTCTGTGACTGGTCGGAGCTGCGATGATCTTACTTCCGCGCAGCACGTGGGAGCCGCCGCTTATGGCACAGGGCTCTGAAGAAATGGCACGGATGGCTGTTCCTTCAGAGTGCATGCGCCACTGATTTCACTGGCTGCATGTACAGTAATATCTCCTAAACAGTACACGTTTAGGAGATATTTACACCATCTATAGGTAAGCCTTATTATAGGCTTACCTATAGGAGAAACTCTTTATGGACCTTGCTTTGTGCACTGGTCCAAATCATTTGATGGAGGGGGGATTATGGTGTGGGGTTGCTTTTCAGGGGTTGGGCTTGGCCCCTTAGATCCAATGAAGGGAACTATTAAGGCGTCAGCTTACCAAGACATTTTGGACAATTTCATGCTCCCAACTTTGTGGGAACAGTTTGGGGATGGCCCCTTCTTGTTCCAACATGACTGCCCACCAGTGCACAAAGCAAGGTCCATAAAGACATGGATGAGCGAGTTTGGAGTGGAGGAACTTGACTGGGCTGACCTCAACCCAATATAACACCTTTGAATGGAATGAATAAGAGCGGAGACTGCGAGCCAGGCCTTCTCATTCAACATCAGCGCCTGACCTCACAAATGTGCTTCTGGAAGAATGGTCAAACATTCCCATAGACACTCCTAAACCTTGTGGACAGCCTTCCCAGAAGAGTTGAAGCTGTTATAGCTGCAAAGGGTGGGCCAACTCAATATTGAACCCTACGGACTAAGACTGGGATACCATTAAAGTTCATGTGCGTGTAAAGGCAGGTGTCCCAATACTTTTGGTAATATAGTGTATTTAGGAACATATTTCAGGCCTTGATTGCCCCGATATTAACCCCTTCCCAGCCAGTGTCATTAGTACAGTGACAGTGTATAGTATTATCACTGATCACTATAGTAGTGTCACTGGTGAAATCAGTGGCAGTTAGTCAGTTCCTTCCAATGTCAGTTGGCATCAGATTTCCCACTGCAATATAGCAGTACTTCCGAAGTGGTTAAACCAAATGACTTCAAGCCATCCTTTAGACATATGACTATGGGTGCCATGACTGGGACCCCCATGGCATCAAGAGCGACCTTTTTTATCCTGCGTGGTGACAGGGTTTTTCTCAGCCTGTAATTTTGTCATAAGGTGTGTAAATATAGTTTTGGACCCGTCCTGGATTTGCTTGGTGCCCTGGTGACATGCTTTTAGCTTTGAATATCTTCAGTTCCCAGCTGCTGGTCGCTGCAGCACCCATTTGCATCCACAACCAGTTTCCAGAATGTGTACTTTGGGAATTTTGGTTCAAAAACGCATATCACGTTTTACAACGTGCTGTTGTGATTGAGCCCTAGGGCCTCTTTTGCATATGCTTTGCTCTCTGAAGAGCGATCCACTTTTGAATTGCTCTTCGGAGAGAATTTGACAGGTGGTCCCCCCCTCATTCTTTCCTGAGCCCGATCCGTTAAAGCGATGTGCATGAGAGCAGTGGCTCTCCTGATACCCAATGTAAGTCAGGGTGCCATTGTCTAGCCTGTAGAGATCTGTGCGTCCCTCCATGGATACGCTTCCCCAGACCATCACTGACCCACCACCAAACCGGCTATGCTTGAATGATGTTACAGGCAGTATAATGTTCTCCATGACTTCTCCAGACCCTTTCACGTCTGTCACATGTGTTCAGGGTGAATCTGCTCTCATATGTGAAAAGCACAGGGTGCCAGTGTTGGACCTCCCAATTCTGGTGTTCAATGGCAAATGCCAATCAAGCTCCACGGTGCCAGGCAGTGACCACAGGGCCCACTACAGGACGTCGGGCCCTCAGGCTACCTTCATGAAGTCTGTTTCTTATTGTTTGGTCAGAGACATTCACACCAGTGGCCTGCTAGAGGTAATTTTAGTATTCAATAGTTTTTTATTGATTTTAAACAACACATTGCAGTAGTACAACATAAAATAGAAAATGTTGAAAACATAGGCAAGAGAAAGGGGGTAGCCTGCGAAAAGGCTGCTGGAGGTCATTTTGTAGGGCTCTGGCAGTGCTTATCCTGTTCCTCCTTGCACAAAGGAGCAGATACCAGTCCTCCACCTTCCATTTGAGGATGTCCCACAGATACTCAATAGGGTTTAGGTCTAAAAACATGTTTGGCCAGTCCCTCAGCATCTTTAGCAAGGTAGTTGTCGTCTTGGAGGTGTGTTTGGGGTCGTTATCATGTTGGAATACTGCTATGTGGCACAGTCTCCAAAGGTAGGAGATCATGCTCTGCTTCAGTATGTCACAGTGAATGTTGGCATTCATGGTTCCCTCAATGAACTGTAGCTCCCCAGTGCCGGCAGCACTCATGCAGCCCCAGACCATGACACTCCAACCACCATGCTTGACTGTTGGCAAGACACACTTGTCTCTGTACTACTCATCTGGTTGACGCCACACACGCTTGACACCATCTGAACCAAATACGTTTATCTTGGTCTCATCAGACCACAGGACATGGTTCCAGTAATCCATGTCCTTAGTCTGCTTGTCTTCAGCAAACTGTTTGCGGGCTTTCTTGTGGATCATCTTTAGAAGAGGCTTCCTTCTGGGACAACAGCCATGCAGACCAATTTGATGCAGTGTGCGCAGTATGGTCTGAGCACTGACAGGCTGACCCGAAAACCCTTCAACCTCTGCAGCAATGCTGGCAGCACTCATACGTCTATTTCCCAAAGACAACCTCTGGATATGATGCTGAGCACGTGCACTCAACTTCTTTGGTGGACCATGGCGAGGCCTGTTCTGAGTGGAACCTGTCCTGTTAAACGGCTGTATAGTCTTGGCCACCGTGCTGCAGCTCAGTTTCAGGGTCTTGACAATCTTCTTTTAGCCTAGGCTATCTTTATGTAGAACAACAATTCTTTTTTTTCAGATCCTCAGAGAGTTCTTTGCCATGAGGTGCCATGTTGAACTTCCAGTGACCAGCATGAGAGAGTTAGAGCGATAACACCAAATTTAACACACCTGCTCCCCATTCACACCTGAAACCTTGTAACACTAACGAGTCACATGACACTGGGGAGGGAAAATGGCTGTATGGGCCCAATTTGGACATTGTCACTTAGGGGTGTACTCACTTTTGTTGTCAGCGGTTTAGACATTAATGGCTGTGTGTTGAGTTATTTTGAGGGCACAGCAAAATTGTAGCAAATTGTCATTTCTTCAGAGTGTTGTCAAATGAAAGGATGTAATAAAATATTTACACAAATGTGAGCGGTGTACTCACTTTTGTGAGATACTGTATATATGCATGTATATATGCATGTATGTGTATATATATATATACATATATATATATATATATATATATATATATATATTTTTTTTTTTTTTTGCCATTGGTATATGTCCCCTATGGGAATGCTCACCTACCCATGCCTCTTTTTTAATAAAGTTGTCAAATAGACCTGGAAAACAGATGTAAACCCCCCCCCCCCCCCCCAAAAAAAAAAAAAAAAAAAACAGGGTTCATACCTTATAGATTTCAGTGGGGTTTGCCGCTACATTTGGATTTCAGCTGAAAACGCAACCCTTGGCTAGTTTGTTCATCACCATTTATGAATTTAAAACACGCAAAAAATGATTTTCATTATGTTTTTCTACTTAATGTAAAATATCAGAAAGAAACTGTTAATGTATAAAAGAAAAAAAAAAAAGAAAAATTGTGTGCAGTTTTAAAAATACCCACAAGGTAGTGATCTTACTTATTGTTAGTGGAACGCACAGACAGGAAGTGATGTCATATACGGACAGGAAGTAATACCAAACAAAACACAGGAAGTGAAAAAAGATAAAAACAGTAAAAAATCCTGGGTGAGTCTGGAGGAGGTATAGAGGAGACATTGTTGGGACTGGAAGAAGGTAATAGGACAAATATTGATATTCAAAGGTACAGCCATGGTCTATTGTGTTTTTTTTGCATGCTCCTTTCCAAATTCTCCCTATAAATATTAAATATAACTTGGTTTTGTGGGATACCTCGATAACGTGTACAGAGGTGGGAAAATTATTGAAGATCCCAGGCTATGGCCCTTCATTGACCCCATTTATGCCGTTGACATCTTCATTCTCGACTGTCTTTTGTATGAAGGGCCATGCTTGGAATGAACCCATTTTTTCCATTGACATTTTCATTCTTGACAGTCTTTTGTATGAAGGGCCATGCTTGGATTGAACCCATTTTTTCCGTTGACATTTTCATTCTTGACAGTCTTTTGTATGAAGGGCCATGCTTGGAATGAACCTATTTATGCCGTTGACATCTTCATTCTCGACTGTCTTTTGTATGAAGGGCCATGCTTGGAATGAACCCATTTTTTCCGTTGACATCTTCATTCTTGACAGTCTTTCATATGAAGGGTCATGCTTGGAATGAACCCATTTATGCAGTTGACATCTTTATTCTTGACAGTCTTTTGTATAAAGGGCCATGCTTGGAATGAACCCATTTATGCCGTTAACATCTTTATTCTTGACAGTCTTTTGTATAAAGGACCATGCTTGGAATGAACCCATTTATGCCGTTGACATCTTCATTCTTGACAGTCTTTTGTATGAAGGGCCATGCTTGGGAATGAACCCATTTATGCCATTGACATCTTCATTCTTGACAGTGTTTTGTATGAAGGGCCATGCTTGGAACAAAGCTTGTAGAGTGAACCTACGGGAAGCGTTACGTCCTGATAGTTCCTTGTTTCCATTTTCCATATTTCAACAGAAGTATCGTATTTCCGAGTTACATTTTCTACAATATGCATAATTTAGGAGTTTCCTTCTTTCGGTTCTGGAATATCTTCAAAGCCCCATCTAAATTTTATGCGTTTTTTGGAAAAACTATCATGGTTATATTATTTTTTTGAGGGAAAACAAGAGTTTGGATCCAATAAACTTAGGATTTATAGGCAAATAAGGCGGATTTTGAGTATTCCACAAGAGGAAGCCTGGTCCTATATCCTTGTTACCTTTCTCCATACTTCATTAGAAGATCGTATACCATTTAAAAATGCTATCGTGCTTCTATCATTTTTTGAGGGAAGAAAAGGGTTCAGATCCTTCATTAAAATCGTAAAAACAGTAAAATCCTGGGTGAGTCTGGAGGAGGTATAGAGGAGACATTGTTGGGACTGGAAGAAGGTAATAGGACAAATATTGATATTCAAAGGTACAGCCATGGTCTATTGTGTTTTTTTTGCATGCTCCTTTCCAAATTCTTCCTATAAATATTAAATATAACTTGGTTTTGTGGGATACTTAGATAACGTGTAGAGAGGTGGGAAAATTCTTGAAGATCCCAGGCTATGGCCCTTCATTGACCCCATTTTTTCCGTTGACATCTTCATTCTTGACAGTCTTTTGTATGAAGGGCCATGCTTGGAATGAACCGATTTTTTCCGTTGACATCTTCATTCTTGACAGTCTTTTGTATAAAGGGCCATGCTTGGAATGAACCCATTTATGCCGTTGGCATCTTCATTCTGGACAGTCTTTTGTATGAAGGGCCATGCTTGGAACGAAGCTTGTAGAGTGAACCTACGGGAAGCGTTACGTCCTGATAGTTCCTTGTTACCATTTTCCATATTTCAACAGCAGTATCCTATTTCCGAGTTACATTTTCTACAATATGCATAATTTAGGAGTTTCCTTCTTTCAGGTCTGAAATATCCTCAAAGCCCCATCTAAATTTTATGCGTTTTTTGGAAAAACTATAATGGACTATCATGGTTATATTATTTTTTTGAGGGAAAACAAAAGTTTGGATCCATCAAACTTAGGATTTATAGGCAAATGAGGCGGGTTTTGAGTATTCCACCAGAGGAAGCCTGGTCCTATATCCTTGTTACCTTTCTCAATACTTCATTAGAAGATCGTATACCATTTAAAAACGCTATCGTGGTTCTATCATTTTTTTGAGGGAAGACAAGGGTTCAGATCCTTCATTAAAATCGATTTTATAGCCAAATGAGCAAGGCTTTGAGTATACCACCAGAGAAAGCCTGGTCTTATATTCAGAATGGTTGGAAATTTACTACCAAAACGATAAGAAGTGAAAATTGGAGAGAGATTCAAGTTAGAATATTTCATAGAGTCCATCAGGCATTTAATTTTTAATCACAATCCCCAGAGTGGCCAATTATTTGTTAGAAATGTCTTCTTGACAAACTTGAACACAGAAGGTGGAAACGCCGCACACCAGAACCCAGCCACAGAGAAGTAAAGATACGGCTTCAGCCTGTACTCCTCTTGGCTATGCCCCTCTGACATGTTTTGCCCACCTACGGGGCGTCGACATGATATCTATGATTAAGCCCTGTAGGTGGGGGGGAAACGTCAGAGGAACATAGCTTAGAAGTGTTCAGGCAAAAGCCATATCTTTACTTCTCCATACAGTGGCTGGGTTGCAGTGTACGACGCTTCCACCTTCCGTTTTCCGATCTGTTTTTGCTAGCCTGGATGAGCTTGTTTGAACCTTGGAACCCAATCTGTGCTTTGGACTGCAGGGGGAAGTTTTGCAGTGCTTTGAGCGGCGCTCCAAGTTTCTTGACAAACCTAATTTGATTCATCTATGGTGGCAGTGCTTGATAATAGAGAAATCTAGGCAAAATTTTATACAATTTGTATATACTATAACGAAGACCACTAAGTTTCTGTGCCCATGTATGTGCTTATTACATTATCCTTTGAAGGGGAATGAAAGGCCACATGTAGATGGATCGACTTTAGTACAATCAGCCTGCTCATAAAACGAGGACCACTAAGTTTCTGTGCTCGTGTATGTGATTATTACATTATCTTTTGAAGGGGAATGAGAGGCCACATGTAGATGGATCGACTTTGGTACAATCAGTCAGCTCATACATAGTTCATATCTCGGCTGCTGAACCAGCCAAGATTTGAACCATCTATGGCCAGCTTAACCCTCTTACTTAGGGGATTATAAGGTGATTATGTTTAGATTGTTCATGGTGGATGAATTGGACACTCAGAGAAATAATGAAATGTGCATAAAGAAATGTTTTTATAGTCTTTCTGTATGGTGAAGGAGATTCCTACAGATCAGCTTCAGGAAATAATGACCACTTGTTCAATATACTACATCAGCCTTCCTTAGCTAGGCTTCCCTGGGAGCCTAGGGTTCCTCCAAAGGTTGCTAGGGATTCATGTTGTATAATGATGTAAGAGTACAACTTACAGAAATGAAAAACAGCTGAGGGTGCCTGTAATATAGTATGAGAACTATGAAGGAGGTACAGTGCAATTAATTATCAGATTATTATTTACTGACAGAGAGTAATGTCGTGTTTAGATCACATGACCCAATTAATAACGATGGACCAAGACCAAAGCCAAGTGACTGAGAGGATATTAGACCTCACCCTGGAGATCATCTACCTGCTGACCGGAGAGGTGAGGAGGATTCTGGGAGGTCACATGACCCCACTCTAACTTTATTAATAAAGCACAGACCTGACCAAAGAGGTGAGGAGGATTATGGGAGGTCACGTGACATCAATGTTATCTTTAATAATAAAGCACAGACCTGACCAGAGAGGTGAGGGGGGTTCTGGGAGGTCACATGACCCCACTCTAACTTTATTAATAAAGCACAGACCTGACCAGAGAGGTGAGGGGGATTCTGGGAGGTCACATGACCCCACTCTAACTTTATTAATAAAGCAGAGACCTGACCAAAGAGGTGAGGAGGATTATGGGAGGTCACATGACATCACTTTTATCTTTAATAATAAAGCACAGACCTGACCAGAGAGGTGAGGGGGATTCTGGGAAGTCACATGACCCCACTCTAACTTTATTAATAAAGCACAGACCTGAACAGAGAGGTGAGGGGGATTCTAGGAGGTCACACAACATCACTTTTATCTTTAATAATAAAGCACAGACCTGTCCAGAGAGGTGAGGAGGATTATGGGAGGTCACATGACATCACTTTTATCTTTAATAATAAAGCACAGACCTGTCCAGAGAGGTGAGGAGGATTCTGGGAGGTCACATGACATCACTTTTATCTTTAATAATAAAGCACAGACCTGACCAGAGAGGTGAGGGGGATTCTGGGAAGTCACATGACCCCACTCTAACTTTATTAATAAAGCACAGACCTGAACAGAGAGGTGAGGGGGATTCTAGGAGGTCACACAACATCACTTTTATCTTTAATAATAAAGCACAGACCTGTCCAGAGAGGTGAGGAGGATTATGGGAGGTCACATGACATCACTTTTATCTTTAATAATAAAGCACAGACCTGTCCAGAGAGGTGAGGAGGATTCTGGGAGGTCACATGACATCACTTTTATCTTTAATAATAAAGCACAGACCTGTCCAGAGAGGTGAGGAGGATTCTGGGAGGTCACATGACATCACTCTTATCTCTATTAATAAAACACAGACCTGACCAGAGAGGTGAGGAGGATTCTGGGAGGTCACATGACATCACTCTTATCTCTATTAATAAAACACAGACCTGACCATGATTATTTTCTCTTTTACTCAGGATTACAAAATAGTGAAGAACGTTTCTGGTAATCCATTAACACCCATCAGCTGTCTTCATGGGGCATCACCCATCACAGTGCCTCCACCTCACTGCCTGACACCTGAGAGCAAAGAGAAGAAGATTCTAGAAGTCACCAAGAAGATCACTGATCTGCTGACAGGAGAGGTGAGCGGTGCCGGGAATTCTGGGACATTATCCAGTAACAGACAAGGGATGTGTCTGGATGGTGACTGTATCATTGTGTGTGTCAGGTTCCTATAAGGTGTCAGGATGTCACTGTCTATTTCTCCATGGAGGAGTGGGAGTATTTAGAAGGACACAAGGATCTCTACAAGGACGTCATGATGGAGAATCAGCCGCCCCTCACATCACCGGGTAAGAGGAGACTTTATTGTAAAGGAGAGAGCAGTACGGAGGATCCACCTAGATCCCCCATCATCTGATAAACACATAGAAACAATGTATTCAGTCAGTGTGTGTGTTTCCTACAGATGGATCCAGTAATGGGAACCCACCAGAGAGATGTCCCCGTCCTCTGTATTCCCGGGATTCCACACAGGAAGGTCACACCATCCCTCACCATCATCAGGTAGGTGGGACCAACCTAAAAAAGGGTTCTAAGTTATGAGAGGCCATTCTTCTAAGTAATCTCTTGATTATAATCCTTCATATTTGGGGTTTAGGATGAGGAACTAAAAGACATCAAAGTTGAGGATAAAGAGGAGGAAGAAGAGAGGTTGGTGAGTGGAGATCAGCAGTCTATGGAGGAGGGGGAGATGATTATGGAAAGTAAACAGGAGGAATCTTCTCCACATATGGACACAGGTAAGTAAGAAACACTAAATGGAAAAACCTTTCACGTTTTTGTTTTACTTCCATGAGAAAAAAAAGTACATATTAACATTGTTAGACGGGTTGAAACCCACCACATGCCTACTGAGTTGACCAAAAAAAAAAATACAAAGTAGCAGTTGATCTAGAGGAGAGCAGAAAAGCCACATACAGTTTGTCCCAATTCTCTTCAGGTTCAAAGAATCTCAAAAGGCAGTCAGATAACTCCCCAGATCCACGTTCTACAGTGATTGTTCCTACAAATATTAAAAGTGCTAACGGTCAGCTAAAACAAGTCTTTTTGGAAGGCTATTCCTCCTCTTTACATCTTTTACAGAAAATAACCCTTTCAATAAACAGAGCTGAAAACAATGTCCCTTCAAATACCTAGTGTATGTTGTCCTTGTTCGAGATAGAGAGCTACACATATGAACAGCGGGCCATTGAACAGCGAGCCATTGAACAGCGAGCCATTGAACAACAGTGAGCTATTGAACAACATCGGACAGCGGACCATCGAACAGCAGACCATCGGACAGCAGCAATCGAACAGCGGCCCATTGAACAGTGGGCCATCAAACAGCGGGCTATTGAACAGCGAGCCATTGAACAACAGTGAGCTATTGAGCAACAGCGGACCATTAGACAGCGGACCATCGGACCGCGGACCATCGGACAGCGGGCCATCGAACAGCGGGCCATTGAACAGCGAGCCATTGAGCAACAGTGAGCTATTGAACAGCGGACCATTGGACAACGGACCAATGAACAGCGGGCCATCGAACAGCAGGCCATCAAACAGCGGGCCATCGAACAGTGGGCCATCGAACGGCGGACCATTGAACAGCGAGCCATTGAGCAACAGTGAGCTATTGAACAGCGGACCATTGGACAGCAGACCATTGGACAACGGACCATTGAACAGCAGGCCATTGAACAGTGAGCCATTGAACAACAGTGAGCTATTGAACAACAGCGGACCATCGGACAGCGGGCCATCGAACAGCGGACCATTGAACAGCGAGCCAATGAGCAACAGTGAGCTATTGAACAGCAGACCATTGGACAGCGGACCATTGAACAGCGGGCCATTGAACAGCAGGTCATTGAACAGCGGACCATTGAACAGCGAGACATTGAACAACAGTGAGCTATTGAACAACAGCGGACCATCGGACAGCGGACCATCAGACAGCAGACCATCAGACAGCGGGCCATTGAACAGCGGGCCATTGAACAGCGAGCCATTGGACAGCGAGCCATTAAACAGCGATCCATTGAACAGCGAGCCATTGAACAGTGAGCTATCATGATTTTGTAATTCCACTGGAAATCAGGGTAGCAGGGAACCTGAACCTCATCCTAGTCCCCAGGCCCCAGCAGCCAGCGTTTTCCTTGTCTGACCACGAAGAAAGGGAACATTATCCATTAGACTGATGTCTGCTAGGTACATTGTAAATGGTTTGCTTCTCTTTTACTCTCTGTTTTGTCCATTCCTTTATACTTTTATGTGTTCTTTCTCTCTGATCCTTCTTTATGGATCTTGCTAACAGGAATATCAAACATGGTCCTAGTATTTTTTTTTTTTTTTAAGTAGGCTGTAGGGAGTGCAAATCAGAAAGAACTGATTTTGTAAGTGATTTTGTTTCTCTTTTAGTTTTTCTGTGTTCAGTCCTTTAGGAATATCAAATGTGGTCCTAGTAGGTTTTTTACGTGGGTTGTAGGGAATACCAATCTGAGAGAACTGATTTTTTAATTGATTGATTGAGAGAACTGACTTTGTAAATGTTTTTGTTTCTCTTCTACTTTTTCTGTGTTGTCCACTTCTTTATACATTTAGGCATTCTTCCTCTCTGATCCTTCTTAATGGATCTTGGTGAGAGGAAAATTTAACGTGGTCCTAATATTTTTTTTCTTTAAAGTGGGCTTTAGGGAGTTCAAATCTGAGAGAACTGATTTTATAATTCATGTAGACTATTGATCGTAATTGATTTTGTTTCTCTTTTACTTTTTTTGTGTTGTCCATTCCTTTATACCAGGGGTCTCCAAACTTTATAAACGAAGGGCCAGTTTACTGTCCTTTAGGCTTTAGGGAGGCCAGACTGTGACTGGTGGGAGTAGAAAAAACCCTGCCATCAGTGGGAGTAAGTAATGCCCCATCATTGGTTTTATTAAGAGATTTGTTGTTGGTATCCATGAGAGGAATAGTGCTCCATTGTTGGTGTCAGTGGCAGGAATAGTAATCCATCATTGGTGTCAGTGGGAGGAATAGTACCCCATCATTGGTGTCAGTGGGAGGAATAGTGCCCCATCATTGGTGTCAGTGGGGGGAATAGTGCCCCATCATTGGTGTCAGTGGGAGGAATAGTGCCCTATCATTGGTGTCAGTGGGAGGAATAGTAACCCATCATTGGTGTCAGTGGGAGGAATAGTGCCCCATCATTGGTGTCAGTGGGAGGAATAGTACCCTATCATTGGTGTCAGTGGGAGGAATAGTGCCCAATCATTGGTGTCAGTAGGAGGAATAGTGCCCTGTCATTGGTGTCAGTGGGAGGAATAGTGCCCTGTCATTGGTGTCAGTGGGAGGAATAGTGCCCCATCATTGGTGTCAGTGGGATGAATAGTGCCCCATCATTGGTGTCAGTGGGATGAATAGTGCCCCATCATTGGTGTCAGTGGGATGAATAGTGCCCCATCATTGGTGTCAGTGGGATGAATAGTGCCCAATCATTGGTGTCAGTAGGAGGAATAGTGCCCTGTCATTGGTGTCAGTGGGAGGAATAGTGTCCCATTGTTGGTGTCAGTGGGAGGAATAGTGTCCCATTGTTGGTGTCAGTGGCAGGAATAGTGCCCCATTGTTGGTGTCAGTGGGAGGAATAGTGCCCCATCATTGGTGTCAGTGGAAGGAATAGTGTCCCATCGTTGGTGTCAGTGGGAGGAATAGTGTCCCATTGTTGGTGTCAGTGGGAAGAATAATGTCCCATTGTTGGTGTCAGTGGCAGGAATAGTGCCCCATTGTTGGTGTCAGTGGCAGGAATAGTGCCCCATTGTTGGTGTCAGTGGCAGGAATAGTACCCCATCATTGGTATCAGTGGGAGGAATAGTGCCCCATCATTGGTGTCAGTGGAAGGAATAGTGCCCCATCATTGGTATCAGTGGGAGGAATAGTGCCCCATTGGTGTCAGTGGGAGGAATAGTGTCCCATCATTGGTGTCAGTGGCAGGAATAGTGCCCTGTTGTTGGTGTATTGGGAGAAATGTTGCCCCATTATTGGCGTCGGTGGGAAGAATAGTGCCCCAAGGGCCGGATAAAAGCAAGCAAAGGGCCACATCCATCCCCGAGCCACAGTTTGGAGACCACTGCTTTTATATTCATACGTGTTCTTTCTCTCAGATCTTTCTTAATGGATCTTGCTGAGAGGAATATCAAAGTGGTCCCAGTATTTCTTTTTTAGTGGGCTGTGGGAGTACAAATCTGAGAGAACTGATTTTGTAACTGATTTTGTTTCTCTTTTATTTTTTTCTGTTTTGTCTATTCCTTTATTCTTATATGTGTCCTTTTTCCCTGATCTTTCTTAATTGATCTTGCTGAGAAGAATATCAAACGTGGTCCAAGTAATTTTTTAGGTCGGCTGTAGGGAGTACAAATTTGAGAGAACTGATTTTGTAATTGATTGATTGAGAAAATTCATTTTGTAACTGATTTTTGTTTCTTTTTTACTTTTTCTGTGTTGTCCATTCCTTTATACTAAAATGCGTTATTTTTCTCCGATCTTTCTTAATTGATCTCACTGAGAGGAATATCAAACATGGCCCTAGTAATTATTATTTTTTTTTCCATCATATACATTTTTATTGAAAAAATTTGAAGTACAGCAATGTGAACAAATATCAAACATAGTGCAGTATCATACTGGAAAAACAATATATCCAGAAACTCGTGGCAGCAAACTCATAAAGATTAACAGGAAGGAGAAAAAAAAAAGTTAATAGTAACAATTGACTGAATGCCACTGTTGCGATGTAACAAAAACCTATCAATCGTGTATGTGGTCTATTCGTGGCAATAGGACTAGCTGGAACTTAAGTTTCCCTATAAATCATAAAGGGGTGGGGGCCCCCAAACTCAGTTCATCCATCTCCATATGCTCCCGTCAAGTGTTAGCCTGTTTCGTGTAGGTTAGTCAGTTATGAGAGGACGAGAGAAGGGTCTGTCAACAATCAGTTACATATATTTCAAGGGTATATATTTTTTCTTCAGAGGTAGTTGACACGGTTGTCTTTCCAGCGTGTTTTAGTCAGAAGAAAAATGTGTATGTAGGAACAAACATAGCAAGAGGAGTGGAGCAGTGACGGCCGGTCGATAGGGGGCACAGGGGCGCCGACCCCCCAATCATCTTCAAAGAGGAAAAAAAAATTACCATTTAAAGCCCACTATGGGGCGCCGGACCTATTGTTGGCTATAGGGGGGTGGGGTTTGGCATCCCACGTGGTGCCAGGCAGAGGCACCGATTGGCGGCCATTCTGGGTGTCATCGGGGCGCAGAGCGACGCGCCCCGACACTCCCCGCTAGTCCTGTCCTGGCTGTGATTGGTCCAGACTCCAGCCTGGACCAATCATTCAGGACATCCTGACTGACGTCGTTGGGGGCGGTGCCGGTGTGTGCGTCAGTCACCTTCCCGACGGTTCCCGCCACCGTCAGAGCGAAGAGAGAGGAGCAGCGCGCCGTGGACGTCTCGCAGTCTGAGTGTGGAGTCAAAGGACAGGAGTCGAGTCAGCGAGCCAGCCCACTGCCCAGGAGAGCAGGTAAGTGAACAGTGATTGAAGCCGCTGCAGTGCGATGCCATGCCCTTACCATGACCTGTGCCATGCCTATACCATGACCTGTGACATGCCTGTACCATGACCTGTGACATGCCTGTACTATGACCTGTGACATGCCTGTACCATGACCTGTGCCATGCCTATACCATCGCCTATACCATGACCTGTGACATGCCTGTACCATGACCTGTGCCATACCTATACCATCTCCTGTACCATGACCTGTGACATGCCTATACCATCACCTGTGACATGCCTGTACCATCACCTGTGCCATGCCTGTACCATCACCTGTGCCATGACCTGTGCCATGCCCATACCATGACCTGTGCCATGCCTATACCATCTCCTGTACCATGACCTGTGCCATGCCTGTACCATCACCTGTGCCATGCCTATACCTTCACCTGTGCCATGCCTGTACCATCACCTGTGCCATGCCCTTACCATGACCTGTGCCATGCCTATACCATCATCTGTGCCATGCCTATACCATCACCTGTGCCATGCCCTTACCATGACCTGTGCCATGCCTATACCATCTCCTGTACCATGACCTGTGACATGCCTGTACCATGACCTGTGCCATGCCTATACCATCACCTGTGCCATGCCTATACCATGACCTGTGCCATGCCTGTACCATGACCTGTGCCATGCCCTTACCATGACCTGTGCCATGCCTATACCATCTCCTGTACCATGACCTGTGACATGCCTGTACCATCACCTGTGCCATGCCTGTACCATGACCTGTGCCATGCCCTTACCATGACCTGTGCCATGCCTATACCATCTCCTGTACCATGACCTGTGACATGCCTATACCATCACCTGTGACATGCCTATACCATCACCTGTGTCATGCCTTTACCATGACCTCAAAGTCACGCAATTTTTTACCGCGTTTGTTGCCGTGAAGCAATACCTATTACATTTTTCTTTTTGCGCCCCCCAACAATTTTGAGCACCAGCCGCCACTGGAGTGGAGTTCGGACGTAGGGTGAGGGGGAGCAGTCCAGGGGGGGGGGGGTAATATGGAAATAGTCAAGGTGTGATCAAGCAAGGGGTGGGGGGGGTAAAAGTGATGAGAGGAAATGGGGGGGGGTGTCTCCTCGGTCGGCACCCCATATTCATTGTGGTGGGGGAATGTGTCAAATACTCGTGGAAGTGTGAGGCTGTGTGCAAGGGGCCTCCCTCCATCATTCCCTGTTTAGGGGGGAGGTCCTCTTGCAGTGGTTGGTATTCATGTCTCCAGAGTATTTGTTGGATTCTATATGTGAACAGTTAGTGTTCGGTATCATGGGTGGTGACGGCCCTAGTCATTTTTTAAGTGGGTTGTAGAGAGTACAAATCTAAGAGAAATGATTTTGTAAATGGACTGTTACATTCGTCTTATGTAAATTGTTCCCAATCTCTGACTGTCTCCTGTCCTCAGTTTCCAACCTTTCTTGTAGCATGTCATCACTCTCTGACCATCTCCTATGAAATGGCCGCAGTCTCAGACCATCAGTCGTAGTACAGTTATGTCCACAAATATTTGGACACTGATCCAGTTTTCTGCTCAATAATATTCATTGTTTTCATAAAGGAGCAAGTAAAGAGCCAGTGCAAAATATGCTAAACATAAGCAAGGCATGTGGGCGTATAGTAGAGTAGTGGTGAACCATTGACAAGTGTGAGCTATACAACGCAAATAGGTATAGCTAGTATATGATCTTGGGGCTCTTACATAATATCAACAAGGTTGTGCAAATACCAGAGAAGGGGAAGAAAACACCAGGGGGGAGAGGAAGGAGAAAATGGAATAATAGAAAGTGGGATCAGGGAGGTTCGGGGGAGCATCGCAGAAGGCTTGGGAGTACTCCTTGAACTTCAGGTAAGTAGAGTTTCTCCTTACAGATCCAGTATCTGAGGGCATACATTTTGAGACCCAAGGATCCCATGTTTTATGAAAGGTTTGCATAGCGTCTGTACGTTGGCAGTCAATCTTTAATTCCTGAGCATCCAGTGAACCTTACATTTTTATGGCTTTGAGGGAGAGGATGTTTGACGACCAAGCTCTGGCTATAATTTGAGTGACCCCCTCACAGATCCAGTATCCAAGAGCATAGATTTTGAGATCCAAGGATCCCATGTTTAATGAAAGGTTTTCATAGTGTTAGTAAGTTTGGCCACCCATTTATCATTAATGAGCATCCAGTGTACCTTAAATTTTTACGGCTTTGAGGGAGAAGTTGTCTGACGACCAAGCTCTGGCTATAATTTGCTAAGCGGCTGTATATATACGGAGACATTTTTAAAGTGTCGCCTATGGGGATTTTTAAGTACCAATGTTTGTCGCCATTCCTCGAGCGTGCGCAATTTTGATGCACAACATGTTGGGTATCTATTTACTCGACGTAACATTATCTTTCACATTATAGAAAAAAATTGGGCTAACTCTACTGTTTTCTTATTTTTTTCGCAAAAAATTGCGTTTGTAAGACCGCTGCACAAATACGGTGTGATAAAAAATATTGTAACGATCTCCATTTTATTCTCTAGGGTCTCTGCTAAAAAAAAAAAAAAATATATATATATATATATATATATATATATATATAATGTTTGGGGGTTCTAAGTAATTTTGTAGCAAAAAAAAACTGATTTTAATTTGTAATTTGTGTCAGGAATGGTCCAGGAATAACATGTATTTAAAATTTGTTTTCCAACAGGTGGATGCGATGTCCGGAATATCTCTGAGGGAAATCCTAACTTATCTTCAAATTGCCATGCAAATGATGACGTCACGCAACACTTTCCGGGAGAAAACTTTATTACTCAGAATACACAGAGATCAATGGATCGCTCCAATCCTCAGGAATCATCTGATGTATTACATACTGTAACTCCAGAGACACATCTAAGATCTCACAGTATGGAGAGATCTACAGATCCATCCAATCCCAAGGAATCTTCACATGAAGGATTTCCCACAGGAGAGAGTTCATTGTCATGTTCGGTGTGCGGGAAATGTTTTACTAAAAACAGTGCGCTTCTTAGACATGAGAAAAGTCACAAGGGTGAGCGTCCATATACATGTCCGGAGTGCAAGAAATCCTTCACTAAGGAAGAGGAATTTCTTTGTCACCAGAAAATTCACACGGGCGAGCAACCCTATTCATGCTCAGAGTGCGGGAAGTGTTTCCATCAGAAAAGAAGCCTCCTTTTACACCAGAGATGTCACACAGGTGAGCGTTCCTATTCATGTTAAGAGTGTGGGAAAAGCTTCAGTAATAAAAAAGTACTTCTTACACACAAAAGCATTGACACATGGGAATGCCCATATTAATGTTCAGAGTGCGGGAAAAGTTTCAGTAATTAACAAATACTTCTTACACACCAAACAATTGACACGTGGGAATGCCCATATTTATGTTCAGAGTGTGGAAAAAGTTTCCCTTAGAGAGTGGACTTCCTTCGGTATCAGAAACGTCCCTTACATTGGTGGTCAGTGGGAAGAATGTTCCTTACATTGGTGGTCAGTGGGAAAAATGTTCCTTACATTGGAGGTCAGTGGGAAGAAGGCCCCTTACATTGGTGGTCAGTGGGGAGAATGTCCCTTACATTGGTGATTAGTGGGAAGAATGCTCCTTACATTGGTGGTCAGTGGGAAGAATACTCCTTACATTGGTGGTCGGTGGGAAGAATGTCCCTTACGTTGGTGGTCAGTGGGAAGAAGGAGGAGGACACACTGAAGTAGCTCTCTCTGAGAACCAGCCTTTTTTCAAGCCTGGGCCTTGCCTGCTAGCTTGGCCCAGGAACAATGCCTGATCCTGGGGGAGGCCCTGGGAGGGATCCCCCTGATGACTCGGGGCCTAGTGAGGAGGAGGTGGAGGACCTGTCTGTGGGTCCGGGCCCTGGTGAGAATGCGGATGTCTTCAGCCAGAAGATTATCAATCGTTTTAGGGCGATTGGGAGAGCTAAAGAAAAACTTAAAGTTTTGAAGGCTGAACACAAATCCTTCAAAACCAAGTATTTCCAGGCCTGGAGCAAAAATCGCACAGCCATGAAGCCTGAGCTACAGGAATTGGAAGAAAGGGTAAATAAACAATCTTTATTATTGGAAAAGCTGAAAGACAGAAGTGGAGCATTTAAAGAAAATTTTGATAATGAGAGGAGATTTACCAGCCAGACATCAGCAAGTTCTCTGGATCAGCAGCCTCAGTTAATGGATGACCAGGCTCCATCTGCCTCTGCACCTCTCCCCCCATGTCAGGCCTGGGAATTGCCAGCGGCAACCAACCAGGGGGTTGAGAGTGGGCATGGAACCCTGACCTTCATCCAGCAGATGGAGTCACCCCTGAAAGCAAACAGGATTGTCTTTTCTGATGATCCATCAGAAGTCCCTGAAGATGGGCAGAGGAGATACAAGCCAGCAAAGCCAGTACTGGTGGAGAAATCCCAGTATACCATGCTGCCTTCCAACATGTCTGCCCCTCCTGCTGTAGTGGATGGTGTCCCAGGTGAGAAGGAGCTGCATATTGGAGTTACTGCTGAGGAGAAATCCAGTGCAGACATGCAGGGAAAATCCCTGACAGTGTCACCAGATTTTCAGATAAATGTGGATGGACCTGCATCTAACACCCCAGGCATGGATTTTTCTGCTCCTGCTGAGACCAGTAGTCCCTCTGCAAGCAAAATGGCTGCAAACTCCAAAGAGTTTGCTTAAGCTGAGTTTTCCAGTGTTCCAGGGCTGATTGACCAGCTGATTGCTTGTGGGGAGGGGATCAACATGGTGTTGCAAGTGGAGTGGAAGCAGCAATGGAAGTATCCTGCAATGCTTTACCTGCTGCTGTGTTAAAACAGGATTCTATTTCTACAACTGAAAACTCTGTCCCAGTGGAAGAGAAGATGACAGCTGGAGTTCTTACCAGTGCAGCAGCAACTATGGATTCTGCTGTGAAGACAACAGGAATAATAAATATCCCAGCAAGTATAAAAAATGACAATAATAATAAAGCAATGAATGTGGTGATGGTGGTGAAGGGGTTAGTAATGCTGGGAAAAATAAAAATGACATTTGCTCAGCAGAGGAAGGATTCATCGGTTGAACAGATCAATCCCGAATCTGTGCAATCGTTATCTGCTAAGTGTGTGTGAGATAGTTTAAAACAAACTGATGGATTTTCTGTTGGGAGGAATGTTGGCAGCTATGCTTCAGTTTTGGGGAGTCGCACCAGTGTGGGTGGTGGGAATTCTGTTAATAGTCACAATTCAGGGAGGTTTGGTGGGGGGCTGGTTAGTGGGTATAGGAGGAGGAATGTGGTTCAGTTGAGGTGGGAGGGGGGTGGAACCCCACCAGTAAGGGGGAGGGTGGCTGAGTTGATTTTGGAAATGGGGTTTAAAGCCTGTTATATTTTTGCTTTGATTTGCCAGGTGGGGAGTTATGAATTTGATTTATCTTTTGTAAAACCGGAAAGTTTGGATCTCTTCTGGCAGAGATTTAGGAGGTGCAAGGGCCTTCAGCAGTGGAGTGGCTTGGTGCCAAAGGTGATTTGAAGGCAGCCTCTGATAAAATCAGTGACAATCTTGGTGCGTAACGAATCCATACCAGAGGCTGATTTAATAGTATGGCTACACCGATATGGCGAGGTCCTCACTCCACTGCGGAAGGTCCTTGATGAGCATGGGATATGGACAGGGGCCTGGACAGTGTCACTAAAATTGGGGGTGCTGGGCAATGTAGTTCAGCACCTTCCCTGCTCAGCCTTTCTGGGTAGGGATAGGCTGACCATTTTCTACCAAGGTCAGCCTAAGGTGTGTAATAAATGTGGTGATAAAGGCCACTTTGCATTGACCTGCACCCTCAAGAAGTGTTCACTATGCCAGGATTTAGGCCATTTGGCCAGAGAATGCACCCAGATTCGGTGCAATTTATGCCAGCAGCTGGGTCATCCATATAGCCAGTGCCCAGAGGCACTGCATAACTTGCCAGGATTGGAGACTGAGCTGCAGAAGCTTGATAAAGAAGATGAAGCAGCTGAAATAAAAGCCCCGTACACACGTACCGATTGTCGGCCGTAAATATTCGGCCGCCGA
Organism: Pelophylax lessonae; assembly: GCF_965119305.1. Taxonomy (NCBI): domain Eukaryota; kingdom Metazoa; phylum Chordata; class Amphibia; order Anura; family Ranidae; genus Pelophylax; species Pelophylax lessonae. Next base: position 261,867,554 of record NC_138776.1, on the reverse strand, counting down.
ACGATCGGCCGATTGTCGGCTTGTTAGTATGATGCTTTCGACAGCCGACAGCGCACTTTCGGCCGAATAGAATCTGATGTGTATGCTTTAAAATTTTTGTTGGCCGTCACCAGAACGGCCGATTGTTCGCCAGTCAGTACAGAATTCGGCCGACAGACAACAGATTTGCAAGACTGGGCATGCTCAGAAAAGAAAAAAGACAAGGAAAGTTAACCATCACATGACATCACTTCTGCAGTCGGCTGTTGTTGGCCAACAAAATTCGTGTGCAGTCTTTTGCAGTTTTCAACAGACACGACAGCCCTGGAAAAAAGACGGCCGATCGGTCGGCCGACGATCGGTACGTGTGTACGAGGCATTAGAGAGGAAATTGTTGTTGCCCCTCCTGTGTCTTTTGTGTCAGATTCTGTTTCCCCTGGTGATGTGGTCCCTGAGTCTGTCCCTCCTGTTGTTCCTACATCTACTGTGCGTAGATCCTCCAGACTAGCGGAAGCTGCTGGGGGGGGCGGGTATAGTGGATCTTCCCCCTCGGCCTACTCCGCCTCCAGTCCCTGTCTCTCGTCACTGCAAATGTGGCCAAGAGGGTGCAGGGGTGCTGGATGGTGGTGGGGTCGATGGGGTTGAGGGAGGGGTGTCCATGTCCCATGTCTCACCCTCTGTTGTGGAGGATTCAGATGATGAGGGGTGGGAGAGGACTAGGAGGAAGAAAAAGAGGAAGACCAGTAAAGCGGTAATTTCCTCCTTACAGTCAGACCAAGGAGAGGTTCCTCTTGGCAACACATTTTCTGTTTTATCAGGGGAGGAGTTGGTGTCGGATTTATCAATTTCTTTATCATCTATGGATGAGGGGGAGTCACATAGTGTAAAGAGAGCTGTTTTGGGTGATGAGAGTGTGGTAGAGGTTAAGAAACGACTACCCCAATCATCCTGATGGCAGTTCCTGCTCCGATAAAGGTGGCGACCATTAATGTCGCCAGCGTGAAATCTGCAAGAGCTCATGATATTGCCTTATTTTTGCTCAGTGAGTTTGATGTTGAGATTTTATTTTTGCAAGAGACCTGGCTCAATACTTTGGCCGATGTCCATCTAGCAAAAAGGGAGTGGAGATGCGGTCCCTCCTTTTGGTCTCTTGCGGCTGAGCCTTGCAGCGGAGTTGCAGTTCTTTTTAAAACCGATATGGTAATGTGCCGGAGGGTAATTGAGGTAGAAATGGGGAGATGCATGGTCTTAGACGTCTCTGTTAGGGGGCAGGACCTGCACCTGATCAATATCTATGGACCGCAGTAAAAATGGGGCAGGAAATGCCTCCTCACAAAGATCAAGCCCTTCCTTTTTACATCCCAGCAGGTTGTCTTTGGAGGTGACTTTAACACCATAATTAGGCCTGAAGACAGGAGGGTCTGCATAGACAGGCTGGGTTACGATAGCGTTTTTCTTAGAGATATGGTTAGACAAGCAGGCCTGGTAGATGTGCACATTAAGCACTGCCCTGGCAGCACGGGATTCACGTTTCAGAGAGGGAATAGTCAGAGTAGGATAGACAGGTTTTTTTTTAAAGGAGAACTCTGCTTTCTCGGCTCCTGAGTTGAGAGCGGTGGAGTTCTCTGACCACTGTATGCTGTCTGTGACTCTGAATGCCTCGGACACTCCACCCAGGGGAAGGGGTACCTGGAAACTGAATTTGGCTCTCCTGGAAGATGTAGAGGTAAGGCAATCCTTTGAGGATTTTTTTCAGGCACAGGTTTCTATTCTGGACTTTTGCAGCAGTAAGTCAGAGTGGTGGGAGCTTGTGAAACAAAGGGCGATTGGACTTTTCAAGGCCATAAGTAAGAAGAAACAGCTTGGTATGTATATTGCCTACCAGCATTTGCGGAGGAAGCTTGATCGTCTTGTCTCGTATGGAGGAGATCCAGGGGAGATCTCGGAGGTAAAGCTTCTTCTTAGGAAGTGTCAATACGACCGGCATGCCTCCTTGGTTCTGGAGAGAGATTATGGGAAATATCACTCGCCTGATCCTTACCAGAACTGTAAGCAAGGCATAGCAGTTAAGACGGTCATAGGTCTGAGGGATAGTACGGGTTCCCTGGTGAAGTCCAGATCAGGGATCCTGGACATCTTCAGGTCATATTACGCAGACCTTCTGGGAAGAAAGGACCTTAGTCGGGACAGGATGGAAAGCTTTCTGGATTCTACTCCAGGATTAGGAAATGGTACATTGCCTTTGATGGATTTGACAGAACCAATTTCAGCGGATGAGGTAGTTCGTGCTATAGTTCGTGCTATACAGAAGCTGGCTACCAAAAAATCGCCTGGGCCAGATGGGTTGACAGCTGAATTTTTAGTGTTTTAAGTCCATTCTGGCTTCCTTTTTAGCGGAGGTTTATAACAGCTGTTTAGAAGAGGGTTTTCTCCCTCCCTCCATGAGGCAATCCGCTGTGATTCTTCTGTCAAAAGGTAAAGACCCCTCAATAATTGAGAACTGGCGCCCCCATCAGTCTTCTCAATGTTGATAGAAAGATCTTGGCGAAGATTCTTTTTTGGCGCTTGCCCTCAGTAGCAGGCGATTTGTTGTCCAATCATCAGCACTGCTCGGTCCAGGGCAGAAGTACCTTTTCAGCAATTTTAGCTGTCCGGGAGACTTTGGAGCGATGCAGGGCTGCTGGATGGAGAAAGTACTTGCTGGCATTGGATCAGGCGAAGGCTTTTGATCGAGTCAATCATGAGTACCTGTATTTGCTACTTGGTAGATACGGCCTGCAGGGGAGGTTTATAGATTGGCTGAAAACATTATATAAAGAGCTGAGAGCTTCCCACTTGTTAATGGTTGGGTTGGACAGCCTTTTGAGGTTGGCTCTGGGGTGCGCCAGGGGTGTCCTTTGAGCCCCCTGCTATATGTATTCGAAATCGACCCCTTCATAAGAAGGTTAAAGGGTGGATCGTTGTGCAGGGTGCCTTTGGGCATTGCTGGTGTGCCACGTTTGAAGGTCTATGGCCTATGCCGATTATGTGTCTATTATTATCTCTGGGATGGAGGAGGCGCAGGAGGTGGTCTCTGTGATAGAGCAGTACACGGAGGCTTCTGGCTCTAAAATCAATCATGAAAAGAGTGAAGTTTTCTGGATGGGTGAGGAGGGTGAAAGCTTCGAACTTCCGGATGCCTTCCCAGAGCCCCAGCAGGAAATTAAAGTGTTGGGCATCAAATTTGGTCCTGGTGACTATGGTCATCAAAATTGGGAAAGCAGGTTGTTGAATGCCAATGCCAAGGTGGCAAGCTGGAAGAAATGGAAACTTTCCTTGAGGGAAAGGGTTTACTTGATTAAAACGTACCTGATCCCAATCTTTTTATATGTCAGCTTTGTCTGTATCTTGCCGGAATCTCTCTATGCAAGGGTGTACAGCTGCTTTTTCCAACTGTTATGGAAAAATAGGCTGAACCTGATAAAACGCAATGTAACTTACCTGCCCAGGCGGGAGGGTGGTCTAGGAATGGTCAACCCTATAGTTTTCTTTTCTCTGCTCTTTTTAAAGTATAATCTTGGTAATATGATCGCAGAGACCCCGCCGGGATGGGTGGGTATTTTTCAATCTTGGTTTAGGCCTTTTCTGCGATGCTGGGAAGATGGCGGGCCAGTGAAAATTCTGAGAGTCCAACATTACAAGCTTCCGGCTTATTTTGCCCCGTGTCTGAAAATACTTAGGCAGTGGCAGGTGACAGTGGGGGATATCAAGTCCCTCCCCAGAAAGCTTCTGGAGAAGAGGATTTTGGGCTCTGCTTTCAGTGTGTTGCTGACCTTAAGGGATTGGCCAGGCCCCGTAATGAGGGAGGGGTTGCGTTTAATTAACTTGGGAAGAATCCCTTTGAAGTTTAGGGATCAGGCCTGGCTCGCTTTCCATGGAAGGCTCTATGTGAGAGGGAACCTGAAGCATCGCCCTGTGGATGATCGGGATTGTCCTAGAGCGGAGTGTGTTGGTAAAGTGGAGTCTATGGACCACTTTTTGCTCCAGTGTCCCTTTAACATAGAGGTGTATAAAAGGGTGGGGAGGGCTCTAGGCATCCCCTATCTCTATCACATGAGTTATGCGGAGTGGGTGTACGGGGCATTCCCGACTCGCTGGGATTTTGATTTGGATACACTTTTTCTAGTTAGTATAGTTGTCCGTTACTTCACGTGGAATGCACGGTGCCAGATTACCCTGCGGAAGAAAATCCTCCCTGTCGAGGTGGTGGTGTACGATATTCTGGGTGAGGTTGGGAAGATTCGGGGTCTTGAGAAGGGCAGGGAGCCTCGAGCGGTCTGGATAAGGGCGTGGAGGAATATCAGACCTGCTTTTGGTGAACTGTCCATCTCTGGGTGAGGAGCTCTTTTCCTATGCTATTTCTTTCACGCCCTTAGCTTTTGTTGGTTAATATCTTCTTTTTTGAAGAAGGGCTGCATGCATAATTGGAGTGGTTTTGTTTCTTGACCTCGCAGGTTGGATGTCTGGTGTGGTGGTGTGAGTCTTACTAAGATTATTCTCCCCGGTAATGACATGTTCATGATGTGAGTTTTGCTTTTGCTGTAAAGCCATTCTTTATTTGAGAGCAGAACTTGCTATGTATTTTTTTTCCCTTTTCATGTAAATATGTATATATTTATTTATGTATATTGATTTCATGCTTATGGATTGCAAGACTTTATTAATAAACAAAATTGGGAAGAATGTTCCTTACATTGGTAGTCAGTTGAGGAATGCTCCTTTTATTGGTTGTCAGTGGGAAGAATGCCCCTTACAATGGTTTTCAGTGGGGAGAATGTCCCTTACATTGGTGGTCAGTGGGAAGAATGTTCCTTACCTTGGTGGTCAGTTGAAGAATGCTCCTTTCATTGGTTGTCAGTGGGAAGAATGCTTGTTCTATTGGTGGTCAGTGGGAAGAATGTCCCCTATATTGGTGGTCAGTTGAAGAATGCTCCTTTCATTGGTTGTCAGTGGGAAGAATGCTCGTTCTATTGGTGGTCAGTGGGAAGAATGTCCCCTATATTGGTGGTCATTGGGGAAATGTCCCCATACATTGGTGATCAGTGGGAAGAATGCCCTCCTACATTGGTAGTCAGTGGGAAGAATTCTCCTTCTATTGGTGATTAGTGGGAAGAATGTCCCTTACATTGGTAGTCAGTGGAAAGAATGTTCCTTACATTGGTGGTCAGTGGGAAGAATGTCCCTTACAATGGTAGTCAGTGGGAAGAATGCTCCCTCCTTGCATTGAAAGTCAGTGGGTGGAAATGTCCTTTTAATATGGAGTACTGTCCTCCCTAGTGATGCTTTCAGGCCTTCACTGCAGAAGTTATTTCTTGCTTGTTGATCTTTCTACCTTCACTTTTATCAAATACCGTATTTTTAGGACTATAAGGCGCACTGAAAATCCTAAAATTTGATCAAAAACTGGCAGTGCGCCTTATAATCCGGTGCGCCTTATATATGAAAATAGTTTGAAAATTTACCGTTTACTGGATGGTTTGACAAAAGGGGTGCAACCACTGGACATAAGTGTCAATCGTTCCTTCAAGGCGAAACTGCGAATCACGTGGGAAAACTGGATGATGGAAGGAGAGCATTCCTTCACGAAGACCGGGAGGCAACGCCGGGCCAGTTATGCCACTGTGTGCCAGTGGATAGTGGATGCCTGGCATAAAGTATCCGCCAGAACTGTCATCCGAGGGTTCGCGATGAGCACCTGCCAGTAAACCTCGCGCGGATCAACGTTCCAGAAAAAAAAAAGTGCGCCTTATAGTCCGGTGCGCCTTTATATATGAAAATAGTTTGAAAATTTACTGTTAACTGATACAGCGCCTTATAATCCGGTGCGCCTTATAGTCGCGAAAATATGGTAAGTGAAATGCATGTCCAGTTGGGTTGAGGTCAGTTTATAGATAGTATAGCCCTAGACACTTCATAATTCTCTCAGCAGTCATCATCAATAAACGCCAGTGACCCAATCCCTTTTACATCCATAAATGTTCATACCATACCACCGCCTCCATCATGTTTTACATATGATGTAGAAGGCTTCGGGTCATGAGCCATTCCTTCCTTTCTCCATACTTTCTCTTCCAGTCATTCTTATACATATTAATCTCAGGGTCATCTGTCCAGAGAATATGATCCAGAGCTGAATAGACTTTTGAGGAAGTTTTCCTGCAAAGTTTGTTTTCTGACCTTCTATTCCTTAAGGTTTACCAGCGGTATGCGCCTTGTGGTGAACCCTCTCTATTCAGTTTCATGAAGTCTTCCTTTGGTTGTAGACTTTGACAGTGACACATCCACCACCCAAAGAGTGTTCTTGACTTGGCTAGACATCATGAAACAGTTTTTCTTCACCAATAAAGGAATTCTGCGATCCTTTAGCACAGATGTCTTCTTTGGTTGTCCAGGTTTCTTGGGGTTCTAAGCTCACTCGTTGGTTCCTTCTTTTTAAGCTTCTACCGAATTATTGATTTGGCCTCTCCTTACATTTCTGTTGTTTCTGTGATGGGTTAGGTTTGATTTCCCACCCTTAATGATAGCCTACTTTACTTGTATTGAAGGCTCTTCAGATCTCATATTGAGAGATCGTAGCAAGAGCTTATCAATGGCAAACTCCACATTTGTGGTCAGATGTTTGGTGCTAGGTCAACATATATGATTTCTGAATGTAAGGCATGAGGAATTCTTCTAAAATGTATTTAAAAATTGTTTTCCAACAGGTGAATGCGATGTCTGGAATATCTGTGAGGGAAATCCTAAGTTACCTTCAAATTGCAATGCAAATGATGACGTCACGCAACACTTTCCGGGAGAAAACGTCATCACTCGGAAAACACAGAGATCAATGGATCGCTCCAATCCTCAGGATGTATCACATACTGTAACTTCAGAGACACATCTAAGATCTCAAAGTAGATCAACAGATCCATCCTCAAGACATGAAGGAGTTCACACAGGAGAGAGTTCATTGTCATGTTCTGTGTGCGGGAAATGTTTTACTAAAAACAGCGCGCTTCTTAAACACGAGAAAAATCACACGTGGGAGCGTCCATATTCATGTCCAGAGTGCAAGAAATCCTTCACTAGGAAAGAAGAATTTCTTAGTCACCAGAAAATCCACACTGGTGAGCAACCCTATTCATGTTCAGAGTGCGGGAAGTGTTTCAATCAGGAAGGAAGCCTGATTTCACACCAGAGATGTCACACAGGTGAGCGTCCCTATGTATGTCCAGAGTGCAGGAAAAGTTTCAGTAATAAACGAGTGCTTCTTACACACCAAAGAATTCACACAGGGGAACGTTCATATTCATGTTCAGAATGTGGGGAAAGTTTTCCTCAGAAAGTAGACTTTCTTAAGCATCAGAAAGTACACACGGTGGAGCGTCCCTATTCTTGTTCAGAGTGCGGGAAAACTTTCATTCATAAATCAAACCTTCTTGTACACCAGAGAAGTCACACGGGTGAGCGTCCCTTTTCATGTTCAGAGTGTGGGAAATGCTTCACTCAGAAAACCTCCTTCCTTAGACACCAAGGAATTCACAGTGGTGAGCGTCCCCATACATGTCCAGAGTGCGGGAAGTGTTTTGTTCTGCAAGCAGACTTTCTTTTACATCAGAGAATTCACATTGGCGACTATCCCTATTCATGCTCAGAGTGTGGAAAAGGTTTCACTTGTAAAGGAAACCTTCTCACTCACCAGAAAATTCACACGGGAGAGCGTCCTTTTTCATGCTCAGAGTGCGGGAGGTGTTTTAGTCAGAAAGCAAGCCTTCTTAGACACCAGAGATATCACACGGGCGAGCGTCCCTATTCATGTTCAGAGTGCGGGAGATGCTTCACTGAGAAAGTAAGTCTTGTCAGACACCAGAGACGTCACGCGGATGTGCGTCCTTATTCATGTTTAGATTGTGGGAAAAAATTTTATGAGAAAGGAGGCCTTGACAGACATCGGACAATTCACACGGGTGTGCGACCTTTTCCGTGTTCAGAGTGCGGGAAATCTTATGTTCGGAGAGTAGACATTCTCAGACATCAGAAAAAACACACGGGCTTACAGGGCGGAGGGAGTGGGAAGCCCTCATAACCGGCTTGATAGGTTTGTTGAGCTAGAAAATCTAGAGATATAGAGTGGGGAAAAAAAGTATTTGATCCTCCTGCAGATTGTGTGAGTTTACCCACATACAAAGAAATGGCGGGTCTATAATTTTTATCATAGGTGTATTTTATATGATAGAGACTGAATATCAACCAAAAATCCAGAAAAAAACACACGATACAAATGTTATAAATTAAGTTGCAGTTCAGTGAGTAAAATAAATATTTGATGCCCAGGCAAAACATGACTTAGTAGTTGGTGGAGAAACCCTTGTTGGCAAACACAGAGGTCAGACGTTTCTTGTAGTTGGTGACCAGGTTTGCACATATCTAAGGAGGGGTTTTTGTCCACTCTTCTTTACAGATCTTCTCGAAATCCTTAAGGTTTCTTGGCTGTCTCTTGGCAACTCGAAGTTTCAGCTCCCTCCATAAAATTTCTATAGGATTAAGGTCTGGAGACTGGCTAGGCCACTCCATGACTTTAATGTGCTTCTTCTTGAGCCACTCCTTTGTTGCCTTGGCGGTATGTTTTGGGTCATTGTCATGCTGGAAGACCCAGCCACGACCCACCTTGAGTGCTCTGGCTGAGGGAAGAAGGTTCTCATGCAAGATTTTACAATACATGGCCCCATCCATTGGCCCCTCACCATGACTCAGAAAACAAACCCATTCAAATGACACACTAACTGTGGTAATCCATGGGAAATATGGCAACACATGGGCAACACATCAGGAATCCTTAATGGAAAAACTTAATGGAAACCATGACAATACAGATACAACCGTACCAATGAAGCAATGTCAAAGCATAGCTAAGATGAATAATGGAACCCAACCCAACCCAACCCAATGGAACAATAATGTAATGGAATGACCCAATCAGGACTTCTCTTGCATGAATGGACCTTTTTATAAGTTGCTATTGGCTGCTGCATGGAATTGCTCTTTATTTGCTTGCCTGTGGAAACTGGCTTTTTATTGGCCAAGACTACAGTATGTATAATGAAAAATAAAATCGAAATATTTTTCACTTTAATTATGCAAGATTTGGTTTCCATTAAAGCTCTTTTTTTATTGTGTGATAATTTGTTATAAATACCTGTAATTAAAAAAAAAAAAATACATATTCTGATTATTCAAAATAAATAAGAAAGCTCCACACTTACAGTGTTCTGTTCTGAGTCCCTTTCTTTGGTTACAAATGACCATCCTTCTTAAAAGATTGGTGATTGGAATAGGCTCAGTTCATGAGGAGTCCTCCATTGGGGTTCCATTTGTGAGATGGAGAGCCCAGAAGGTTCAGTTCCACATGTGTATCAGCTATTATTTTAAAGACACATGAAGCTTTCACATAGAATATTCCCATTGCTGCCATCTTGGTTCTCCTCCTTGTGGCTCCTCCTCAGTGATAGGCTCCATAATTTCACTTTCATTGCCTTCATCAATGATGTGGAGGTCATCTCCGTTAGTGGCCTAAGGAATATTTCAGTGTCAGATAGTCAAATGAGAACACAAAAATGTATTGTCCATTTATATTGGTGATCAGTAGAGAAAGGCCGGTTTCTTTGGTGGCCACTGGCAATAATGTCCCTTATATTGGAGGTCAGTGGAAGAAACCGCTTATTTTTGTGGTTCGTGGGAAAAATGTCCCTTATATTGGTGGTCAGTGGGAAGAATGTTCCTTACATTGGTGGTCAGTGAGAAGAATGCTCCTTACATTGGTGGTCAGTGAGAAGAATGTCCCTTACATTGGTGGTCAGTGAGAAGAATGTCCCTTACATTAGTGGTCAGTGGGGAGAATGACCCTTACATTGGTGGTCAGTGGGAAGAATGTTCCTTACATTAGTGGTCAGTGGGGAGAATGCCCCTTACATTAGTGGTCAGTGGGGAGAATGCCCCTTACATTAGTGATTAGTGGGAAGAATGTCTCTTACATTGGAGGTCACTAAGAAGAATGTCCCTTACATTGGTGGTCAGTGGGAAAAATGTTCCTTACCTTTGTGGTCAGTTGAAGAAAGCTTCTTTCATTAGTTGTCAGTGGGAAGAATGCTCGTTCTATTGGTGGTCAGTGGGAAGAATGTCCCCTATATTGGTGGTCATTGGGGAAATGTCCCCATACATTGGTGATCAGTGGGAAGAATGCCCTCCTACATTGGTAGTCAGTGGGAAGAATTCTCCTTCTATCGGTGATTAGTGGGAAGAATGTCCCTTACTTTGGTGGTCAGTGGGAAGAATGTCCCTTACATTGGAAGTCAGTGGGTGGAAATGTCCTTTAATATGGAGTACTGTCCTCCCTAGTGATGCTTTCAGGCCTTCACTGCAGAAGTTATTTCTTGCTTGTTGATCTTTCTACCTTCACTTTTGTCAAACAAGTGAAATGCATGTCCAGTTGGGTTGAGGTCAGTTTATAGATAGTATAGCCCTAGACACTTCATAATTGAAGCTGCTGCTTCTCTCAGCAGTCCTAATTAATAAACGCCAGTGACCCAATCCTTTTTACATCCATAAATGTTCATACCATACCACTGCCTCCATCATGTTTTACATATGATGTAGAAGGCTTCGGGTCATGAGCCATTCCTTCCTTTCTCCATACTTTCTCTTCCAGTCATTCTTATACATATTAATCTCAGGTTCATCTGTCCAGAGAATATGATCCAGAGCTGAATAGACTTTTGAGGAAGTTTTCCTGCAAAGTTTGTTTTCTGACCTTTTATTTCTTAAGGCTTACCAGCGGTATGCGCCTTGTGGTGAACCCTCTCTATTCAGTTTCATGAAGTCTTCCTTTGGTTGTAGACTTTGACAGTGACACATCTGTGACGGTGTTCACCGTCACATAAATTTAAGGACAGATGGGTGACGGTTTGGATTGCTTCATATTAGGGCTGCAACTAACGATTAATTTGTCTGTCGACTAATCTATCGATTATTTTTACGATTAGTCGACTAATCTAACGATTATTTTTATTTTATTTTTTTGCTTAATTTAGTGTTTTTTTTGATTAGCTAATTAATCCTGTAATTAATACAGACCCCTCAGTAAGCCCCCCTCCCACTACAGACCCCTCAGTAAGCCCCCCTCCCAGTACAGACCCCCACAGTAAGCCCTCCCACCTAGTACAGACCACTTAGTATGCCCCCCCTCCCAGTACAGACCCCCCAGTAAGCCCTCCCACCCAGTACAGACCCCTTAGTAAGCCCCCCTCCCAGTTCAGACCCCTCAGTAAGCCCCTTCACCTAGTACAGACCACTTACTAAACCCCCCTCCCAGTACAGACCCCTCAGTAAGCCCTCCCACCCAGTACAGTCCACTTAGTAAGCCCCCCTCCCAGTGCAGACCCCTCAGTAAGCCCTCCCACCTAGTACAGTATGTACTGGGTGGGAGGGCTTACTGAGGGGTCTTCACTGGGAGGGGGGGCTTACTAAGGGGTCTGTACTGGAAGGGGGGCTTACTAAGTGGTCTGTACTGTACAGACCACTTAGTAAGCCCCCCTCCCAGTACACTAGTACAGACCCCTCAGCCCTCCAACCTAGTACAGACCCCTTAGTAAGCCCCCCCTCCTAGTACAGACCCCCCAGTAAGCCCTCCCACCCAGTACAGACCACTTAGTAAGCCCCCCCTCCCAGTACAGACCCCCCAGTAAGCCCTCCCACCTAGTACAGGCCATTACAAGCCGGTGTAGAGCCGCAGCTGGGTGATCGGGGAGGATGGTGAATGTGTTGCGGCAGAAGCTGTGGCAGTACAGGGAGTACAGGGGTGCTGGAGACGGTCAGCGCTCACCTCTCGTCTCCGACGGAGCCCGGCGGGGGAATTTCACCCGGCCGGCCGCTTGAAGCATTGCCGGCCGGGTGAAATTCCCCCGCCGGGCTCCGTCGGAGACGAGAGGTGAGCGCTGACCGTCTCCAGCACCCCTGTACTCCCTGTACTGCCACAGCTTCTGGCGTGTGACGTCACGCGTTGACGCGTCGACGCTTTTTCCGCACGTCGACGATTTTTTGTAGTCGACGCGTCGTGGCAGCCCTACTTCATATTTGTCAGCAAGGTCTCCATGTAGAAATATTGAGATTTGTTCCCATTTGCCATGAGGTCTTTGACCAGGAAGTACAACTCCTAATATGGTCATTCCAGGAAGTTCAATGAGGAGACTGACTGTATAACAATGTTGCTTTTGTCTGAGGTGGCTTTCCATTCACCTATTGTCAGGTGTGCTAATGAACTCACCTGTTGTCTGCTAAGGGATGTATTGACACTCAGAGTAATGTGTACTAGGGGGGCTCGTTATGGAACCATTGTTCTGTGTCTGGTTATTGTGTACATTGATTGTCCCCTGGGGGCTTCTGTCTCATTACACATAACAGTCCTTCTAAGCAAGCTAACGGGCCAATCCCTGTTGACTCATTTTCAAGTCCTCATTTGCATGGCTAAGGAGGACCTGAAGGAGAACGGCATGTACTGTGCAATTGACCAATGGGAAAGCGGTTGTTGGGGGCAGGATGTTCCAAATTGAGAGATCGTAGCAAGAGCTTATCAATGGCAAACTCCACATTTGTGGTCAGATGTTTGGTCCTAGGTCAACATATATGATTTCTGAATGTAAGGCATGAGGAATTCTTCTAAAATGTATTTAAAAATTGTTTTCCAACAGGTGGATGCGATGTCCGGAATATCTGTGAGGGAAATCCTAACTTATCTTCAAATTGCAATCCAAATGATGACGTCACGCAACACTTTCCGGGAGAAAACGTCATCACTCGGAAAACACGGAGATCAATGGATCGCTCCAATCCTCAGGAGTCATCTGATGTATCACATACTGTAACTCCAGAGACACATCTAAGATCTCAAAGTAGATCAACAGATCCATCTAATCGAAAAGAATCATCCTCAAGACATGAAGGTGTTCACACAGGAGAGAGTTCATTGTCATGTTCTGTGTGCGGGAAATGTTTTACTAAAAACAGCGCGCTTCTTAAACACGAGAAAAGTCACACGGGGGAGCGTCCATATTCATGTCCACAGTGCAAGAAATCCTTCACTAGAAAAGAAGAATTTCTTAGTCACCAGAAAATCCACACTGGTGAGCAACCCTATTCATGTTTAGAGTGCGGGAAAACTTTCATTCATAAATCAAACCTTCTTGTACACCAGAGAAGTCACACGGGTGAGCGTCCCTATGTATGTCCAGAGTGCGGGAAAAGTTTCAGTAATAAACAAGTGCTTCTTACACACCAAAGAATTCACACAGGGGAACGTTCATATTCATGTGCAGAATGTGGGAAAAGTTTTCCTCAGAAAGTAGACTTTCTTAAGCATCAGAAAGTACACACAGTGGATCGTCCCTATTCCTGTTCAGAGTGCTGGAAAACTTTCATTCATAAATCAAACCTTCTTGTACACCAGAGAAGTCACACGGGTGAGCGTCCCTTTTCATGTGCAGAGTGTGGGAAGTGCTTCACTCAGAAAACCTCCTTCCTTAGACACCAAGGAATTCACAGTGGTGAGCGTCCCCATACATGTCCAGAGTGCGGGAAGTGTTTTGTTCTGCAAGCAGACTTTCTTTTACATCAGAGAATTCACATTGGCGACTATCCCTATTCATGCTCAGAGTGTGGAAAAGGCTTCACTGGTAAAGGAAACCTTCTCACGCACCAGAAAATTCACACGGGTGAGCGTCCTTTTTCATGCTCAGAGTGCGGGAGGTGTTTTAGTCAGAAAGCAAGCCTTCTTAGACACCAGAGATATCACACGGGCGAGCGTCCCTATTCATGTTCAGAGTGCGGGAGATGCTTCACTGAGAAAGGAAGCCTTGTCAGACACCAGAGACGTCACGCGGATGTGCGTCCTTATTCATGTTTAGATTGTGGGAAAAAATTTTATGACAAAGGAGGCCTTGACAGGCATCGGACAATTCACACGGGTGTGCGACCTTTTTCGTGTTCAGAGTGCGGGAAATCTTATGTTCGGAAAGTAGACTTTCTCAAACATCAGAAAAAACACACGGGCTTACAGGGCGGAGGGAGTGGGAAGCCCTCATAACCGGCTTGATAGGTTTGTTGAGATAGAAAATCTAGAGATATACAGTGGGGGAAAAAAGTATTCGATCCCCCTGCAGATTGTGTGAGTTTACCCACATACAAAGAAATGGCGGGTCTATAATTTTTATCATAGGTGTATTTTATATGATAGAGACTGAATATCAACCAACAATCCAGAAAAAAACACATGATACAAATGTTATAAATTAAGTTGCAGTTCAGTGAGTAAAATAAATATTTGATCCCCAGGCTAAACATGACTTAGTAGTTGGTGGAGAAACCCTTGTTGGCAAACACAGAGGTAAGACGTTTCTTGTAGTTGGTGACCAGGTTTGCACACATCTCAGGAGGGATTTTGGTCCACTCTTCTTTACAGATCTTCTCTAAATCCTTAAGGTTTCTTGGCTGTCGCTTGGCAACTCGAAGTTTCAGCTCCCTCCATAAAATTTCTATAGGATTAAGGTCTGGAGACCGTCTAGGCCACTCCATGACTTTAATGTGCTTCTTCTTGAGCCACTCCTTTGTTGCCTTGGCAGTATGTTTTGGGTCATTGTCATGCTGGAAGACCCAGCCACGACCCACCTTCAGTGCACTGGCTGAGGGAAGAAGGTTCTCATCCAAGATTTTACAATACATGGCCCCATCCATTGGCCCCTCAAATGGCCAATGTCGGCCTGTACCTTTAGTAGAAAAACAGCCCCAAAGCATAATGTTTTCCAGCTCCATGCTTGACTGTAGGGATGGTGTTCTTAGGGTCATAATCAGCATTTTTCTTCATCCAAACATGGCAAGTCCCCCTCCTCAACAATTCCTATGTACAGTCATGTCAATGAACATCTAAATGATTCAGAGAAGGATTGAGAGAAATTGCTGTGGTCAGGTGAGGCCAAAATGGAGCTTTTTGGCATTAACTAAATTTGCCGTGTTTGGAGATAGAAAAATGTTGACTTTGACCCTAAGAACACCATCCCTACAGTCTATCACGGAGGTAGAAACATGATGCTTTGGGGCTGTTTCTCTGCTAAAGGTACAATGCCGACTTTGCCACATTGAGGGGCTAATGTTTTTCTACTAAAGGTACAGGCCGACATTGGCCCTTTGAGGGGCCAATGGATGGGGCCATGTATTGTAAAATCTTGGATGAGAACCTTCTTTCCTCAGCCAGAACACTGAAGATGGGTCGTGGATGGGTCTTCCAACATGACAATGACCCAAAACATACCGCCAAGGCAACAAAGGAGTGGCTCAAGAAGAAGCACATTAAGGCCATGGAATGGCCTAGCCCAGGGGTCTGCAACCTTTAAGACAAAAAGAGCCACTTGGACCCGTTTCCAAAGGAAAAAAAAAAACTGGGAGCCGCAAAACCATTGCGACATTTAAAACAAATATAACACTGCATATATGCCCCCTTTCAATGTAGTGACCAGCATACATGCCCCTTTCAATGTAGTGACCAGCATACATGCCCCTTTCAATGTAGTGACCAGCGTACATGCCCCTTTCAATGTAGTGACCAGCGTACATGCCACTTTCAATGTAGTGACCAGCGTACATGCCCCCTTTCAATGTAGTGACCAGCATACATGCCCCTTTCAATGTAGTGACCAGCATACATGCCCCTTTCAATGTAGTGACCAGCATACATGCCCCTTACAATGCAGTGACCAGTATACATGCCCCTTTCAATGCAGTGACCAGCGTACATGCCCCTTTCAATGTAGTGACCAGCATATATGCCCCTTTCAATGTAGTGACCAGCATACATGCCCCTTTCAATGTAGTGACCAGCATACATGCCCCTTACAATGTAGTGACCAGTATACATGCCCCTTTCAATGCAGTGACCAGCGTACATGCCCCTTTCAATGTAGTGACCAGCATACATGCCCCTTACAATGTAGTGACCAGCATACATGCCCCTTACAATGTAGTGACCAGCATACATGCCCCTTTCAATGTAGTGACCAGCATACATGCCCCTTTCAATGTAGTGACCAGCATACATGCCCCTTACAATGTAGTGACCAGCATACATGCCCCTTACAATGTAGTGACCAGCATACATGCCCCTTACAATGTAGTGACCAGCATACATGCCCCTTACAATGTAGTGACCAGCATACATGCCCCTTACAATGTAGTGACCAGCATACATGCCCCTTTCAATGTAGTGACCAGCATACATGCCCCTTACAATGTAGTGACCAGCATACATGCCCCTTACAATGTAGTGACCAGCATACATGCCCCTTACAATGTAGTGACCAGCATACATGCCCCTTACAATGTAGTGACCAGCATACATGCCCCTTACAATTTAGTGACCAGCATACATGCCCCTTTCAATGTAGTGACCAGCATACATGCCCCTTTCAATGCAGAGACCAGCGTGCGTGCGTGCTCCCTTCAATGCAGTGTGTGGGCCCCCCCCCCCCCCCCCCTGAGGCATCACTTCACTTACCTCACACTGGTGCCTGGCGTGCTGCTGCTGATGGGAGTCTGGACGGACGTCTTCTTCCTCCTCGACTAGACCTGCATGCGCGCTGCTGCCCTCCTCTCTGACAGCGGGCGGGAAGGTGACGTTGGGACGGTGCGTGACTAACGCACGCACCGCCCCCCTCGCGACATCACAGCCAGTACAGTGCCACAGTGGGGAGTGTCGGGGCGCACAGTGCACCTCCTCCCCTCGCTAGCATCCGCCCCGGAGCCGCGGCAAAGGTTCAAAAGAGCCGCATGCGGCTCCGGAGCCGCAGGTTGCAGACCTATGGCCTAGCCAGTCTCCAGACCTTAATCCTATCGAAAATTTATAGAGGGAGCTGAATTTTTGAGTTGCCAAGAGGCAGCCAAAAAACCTTAAGGAATTGGAGAAGAAGGTTCTCATCCAAGATTTTACAACACATGGCCCCATCCATTGGCCCCTCAGAGGGCCAATGTCGGCCTGTACCTTTAGTAGAAAAACTGCCCCAAAGCGTGATGTTTTCCACCTCCATGCTTGACTGTAGGGATGGTGTTCTTAGGGTCATAATCAGCATTTTTCTTCCTCCAAACACGGCAAGTCCCCCCCTCAAGAAGCCACATTTACAGTCATGCCAATGAACATCTAAATGATTTAGAGAAGGATTGAGAGAAATTGCTGTGGTTAGATGAGACCAAAATGGAGCTCTTTGGCATTGACTCAATTTGCCGTGTTTGGAGATAGAAAAATGTTGACTTTGACCCTAAGAACACCATCCCTACAGTCTATCACGGAGGTAGAAACATGAGGCTTCGGGGCTGTTTCTCTGCTAAAGGTACAGGCTGACTTTGCCACATTGAGGGCCCAATGGACGGGGCCATGTATTGTGAAATCTTGGATGAGAACCTTCTTCCCTCAGCCAGAACGCTGAAGATGGGTCGTGGATGGGTCTTCCAGCATGACAATGACCCAAAACATACCGCCAAGGCAACAAAGGAGTGGCTCAAGAAGAAGCACATTAAGGTCATGGAATGGCCTAGCCAGTCTCCAGACTTTAATCCTATAGAAAATTTATAGAGGGAGCTGAAACTTCATGTTGCCAAGAGGTAACCAAGAAACCTTAAGGATCTGGAGAAGATCTGTAAAGAAGAGTGGCCCAAAATCCCTCCTGAGATGTGTACAAACCTGGTCACCAACTACAAGAAACGTCTGACCTCTGTGCTCGCCAACAAGGGTCTCTCCACCAACTACTAAGTCATGTTTTGCTTGGGGATCAAATACTTGTTTTACTCACTGACCTGCAACTTAATTTATAGTATTTGTTTTATGTGTGTTTTTTCTGGATTTTCGGGTGATATTTTGTCTTTATCATTTAAAATACACCTATGATAAAAATTATAGACCCTTCATTTCTTTACAAGTGGGCAAACTTACAAAATCTGCAGGGATCAAATAAATATTTTCCCCACTGTAGGTACTGTACACCAGGAACCTTGTATAATCCCCGAACCTCAGATTATCTCAGTACATACTCAGGCGTTGCCCTCTGTGTGCCCCAAAATATTATGGGTGTTGCAAAAATACTAAATTGTGATTGGACTACAGGGAATTAATGATAGTTACATGGTGCTTCACTCAGAAAACAAACCCATTCAAATGACACACTAACTGTGGTAATCCATGGGAAATATGGCAACACATGGGCAACACATCAGGAATCCTGACGGCAGGTAGGCAACAAGGGTGGGTAACTTAATGGAAACCATGACAATACAGATACAACCGTACCAATGAAGCAATGTCAAAGCATAGCTAAGACGAATAATGGAACCCAACCCAACCCAATGGAACAATAGTGTAATGGAATGACCCAATCAGGACTTCTCTTGCATCAACGGACCTTTTTATAAGTTGCTATTGGCTGCTGAATGGAATTGCTCTTTATTTGCTTACCTATGGAAATTGGCTTTTTATTGGCCCAGACTACAGTATGTATAATGAAAAATAAAATCGAAATATTTTTCACTTTAATTATGCAAGATTTGGTTTTCATTAAAGCTCTTTTTTTATTGTGTGTTAATTTGTTATAAATACCTGTAATTAAAAAAAAAAATACATATTCTGATTATTAAAAATAAATAAGAAAGCTCCACACTTACAGTGTTCTGTTCTGAGTTCCTTTCTTTGGTTACAAATGACCATCATTCTTCAAAGATTGGATATTGGAATAGGCTCAGTTCATAAGGAGTCCTCCATTGGGGTTCCATTTGTGAGAAGGAGAGTCCAGAAGGTTCAGTTCCACATGTGTATCAGCTAGTATTTTAAAGACACATGAAGCTTTCACATAGAATATTCCCATTGCTGCCATCTTGGTTCTCCTCCTTGTGGCTCCTCCTCAGTGATAGGCTCCATAATTTCACTTTCATTGCCTTCATCAATGATGTGAAGGCCATATCCGTTAGTGGCCTAAGGAATATTTCAGTGTCAGATAGTCAAATGAGAACACAAAAATGTATTGTCCCTTTATATTGGTGATCAGTGGAGAAAGGCCGGTTTCTTTGGTGGCCACTGGCAAGAATGTCCCTTACATTGGAGGTCAGTCGAAGAATACCTCTTATTTTTGTGGTCCGTGGGAAAAATGTCCCTTATATTGGTGATCAGTGGGAAGAATGTCCCTTACATTGGTGGTCAGTGAGAAGAATGTCCCTTATATTGGTGGTCAGTGGGAAGAATGCTCCTTACATTGGTGATCAGTGGGAAGAATGATCCTTACATTGGTGGCCAGTCGGAAGAATGCTCCTTACATTGGTGGCCAGTAAGAAGAATGTCCCTTATATTTGTGATCAGTGTGAAGAATGTCCCTTACATTGGTGATCAGTGAGAAGAATGTCCCTTACATTGGTGATCAGTGTGAAGAATGTCCCTTACATTGGTGATCAGTGAGAAGAATGTCCCTTACATTGGTGATCAGTGGGAGGAATACTCCTTACATTGGTGATCAGTGTGAAGAATGTCCCTTACATTGGAGGTCAGTGTGAAGAATGTCCCTTACATTGGTGATCAGTGGGAAGAATGCTCCTTACATTGGAGGTCAGTGGGAAGAATGCTCCTTACATTGGAGGTCAGTGGGAAGAATGTCCCTATTGGTGGTCATTGTAAAGAATGTCCCTTACTTTAGTGGTTAGTCAGAAGCATGTCCCTTATATTGGACAGGTGAGCGTCCCCCCAAACATTTTTTTTTGTTTTTATAGCTTTTCATTCCACACCGTATTTTCGCAGTGGTCTTACAAAGCAATTTTTATGAAAAAAATACACTTTTTTGAATAAAAAAAAAAGAAAAATCCAGTAAAGTTCGCCCAAATTTTTTCTATATTGTGAAAGATGATGTTACGCCGAGTAAATAGATATCCAACATGTCACGCTTCAGAATTACGCATGCTCGTGAAATGGCGACAAACATTGGTACTTAAAAATCTCCATAGGTGATGTTTTAAAAATTTCTACAGTTTACCAGCTTAGAGTTACAGGGGAGGTCTAGGGCTAGAATTTTTGCTCTCACTCTA
The DNA here is from genome assembly GCF_965119305.1 of Pelophylax lessonae. Classification (NCBI taxonomy): domain Eukaryota; kingdom Metazoa; phylum Chordata; class Amphibia; order Anura; family Ranidae; genus Pelophylax; species Pelophylax lessonae. The sequence goes on along the minus strand of NC_138776.1, from coordinate 261,847,403 downwards.
ATGACCATGGCGATACCTCATATGTGTGGTTTGAACAGTGTTTACATATGTGGGCGCGACTTGCGTATGCCTTCGCTTCTGCACACAAGCTCGGAGGGATGGGGCACTTTAATTTTTCTTATTTATTTTACCTTTAATTTTTTATTTTTACACTGTCCCTTTAAAGAAATTTTTTCTGATCATTTTTATTCCCAATACAAGGAATGAAAACACCCCTTGGAATAGAAATAAGCAGGACAGGTCCTCTTTAATGTGAGATCTGGGGTCAAAAAGACCTCACATCTCACATCTACACTTAAAAGCAAAACAAAATGGCCCTTTAAGGCTGTTGGGAGGAAGTAACGTATGAGATGTCGCCCCGGTCCTCCAGTGCCAAAGGGTCTTGCCCTCACTCAACTTTCTGCCTGGGACCCAGAAGGACCGGATAGTTTTCCCCACTACCGACAGCTCCGGTAAGTGGGGAAAACGACCGGGAAGCGGCAGAAGGGGGAGTGGGCACCTCTCCTGCCGCCCATAAAAGTGTCCCTTTGGCGAATCCGCTGCTGAGACCACTTTTATGTGAAAGAGGACCGCCTGCCGTGTAAGAAAATACCGGGGTTATGGCAGCTATCTGCTGCCATAACCCTGGTATTTAACATCAAAGTACCGACGTACAACTGCAGCGGACAGTCCAAAATAGAAACAAGACTCTTATCTAAGCATGCAGCCTGGCAGGCCAGGAAAGGGGTGGACGAGCGAACGCCGCCCCCCCCCCCCCCGAACCATACGAGACCACATGCCCTCAACATGTTAGGGGTGTGCTGAGACCAACCCCTGATCCTCCCTCCTGGCTGTGTGCTTCATCCCAGGTAGTTCCAGACATTGGCCACCTTCTCCAATCCTGACAGCCAGAGGACACCAGTAGGACTCACTCTCTTCAGAGCAGATTTCTTACCGAATAAAGGCACCACGAGGCTGGATGGGGTAATGTTCTATACTGAAAGCCTCAATCAATACATGGCTTCAATAGGTCTTAGACCCCAACACAGTTCCAATAACGACTCAGGATCTTGGTTCCAGGCACTGCCTGTGGCAGCTCATGTCCCCTGAGAAGGCACTAGCTCCCTGTAGGCCTGATGTTCTTCTTGGGCAAAGGAGAGGAGGGGCAGAGGGGTATGCTAGCTTCCATGGTCCTCTACTTCTCTCTTGGGGCTAGGATGCGCAACTCTAGGGCACCCTGCCTTCTTCCCAGGAGGGGGGAGAGCAGATGCTCAGCAGACAGATGTTCCCTCTTCCTCTGTAGTCTGACCCACCTCTTTCCGAGGTCCTGCCTAGTATCTCAGCCTTCTTCCAGGGGAAGAAGCTACCTTAAAGGGGAGCCACTCTACCACCTGCCTACAGGATGACCACATATGTATCTTGTCTCTACGCTCACTTTTGCCTGAGAAGAAGATTTACAAGGGGCGTTGAAGTCAAACCAGGACTTTTGAGTTTATATAATAAAAAAACAAATTTCAAGGAGTGGAAACTGCATTTATTTTTCGACATACTCCCCTGCTACATTTATACACTTATCCCAGCATTTAACCAATGGCTGGAAAGCTTTGGAATAGAAAGATTTGTCGGTACACCTGAACCATCCTAGGACAGCCTGCTTTGCTTTGCCATCAGTCCTGAAATGCTGATCTCCGAGGAACTCTTTTAGGGGACAGGTTAAGAGTAGATTATCCAGCCCCCCCCCCCCCCTGTGTGCCTCCCTACCCCCATAGTTCTGCCGGCTTCTCTCCTCCCATTTCTGGCCAAAGCTGCCAGCACACAATAGGATCCTTCAGAATCGAGAGTGGATTAAGGGTCCAATAAATATGTCATACTAAAGGCCCGTACACACGTGCAGATTGTCGGCCGAATAGATTCGGCCGACGACCGATCAGCCGATTTTCGGCTTGTTAAGCCCCGTACACACGTACCGATCGTCGGCCGAACGATCGGCCGTCTTTTGTCCAGGGCTGTCGTGTCTGTTGAAAACTGCAAAAGACTGCACACGAATTTTGTCGGCCAACAACAGCCGACTGCAGAAGTGATGTCATGTGATGGTTAACTTTCCTTGTCTTTTTTCTTTTCTGAGCATGCCCAGTCTTGCAAATCTGTTGTCTGTCGGCCGAATTCTGTACTGACCAGCGAACAATCGGGCCGTTCTGGTGTCGGCATACAAAAATTTTTATGCTTGCACGACAGATTCTGTTCGGCCGAAAGTGCGCTGTCGGCTGTCGGAAGCATCATACTAACATGCCGAAAATCGCCAGATCGTTCGGCGGCCGAACATTTTCGGCCGACAATCGGTACGTGTGTATGGGCCTTTAGTATGATGCTTCCGACTGCGCACTTTCGGCCGAACAGAATCTGTCGTGCAAGCATTAAAATTTTTGTATGCCGACACCAGAACGGCCGATTGTTCGCCAGTCAGTACAGATTTCGGCCGACAGACAGCAGATTTACAAGACTGGGCATGCTCAGAAAAGAAAAAAGACAAGGAAAGTTAACCATCACTTCTGCAGTCGGCTGTTGTTGGCGGACAAAATTCGTGTGCAGTCTTTTGCACTTTTCAGCTGACACGACAGCCCGGGGACAAAAGACGGCCGATCGTTCAGCCGACGATCGGTACGTGTGTACGGGGCTTTAGGCTCCGTTCACATGTAGGCGTTTTGGGGCGTTTTTTGGGAGTTTTTCTGCTCTAGGATCAGCTCTCAAAACGCCCAACAAGACAAATCCTATTCATTTCAATGGCCCCTGTTCACATCTGAGCGTTTTGACGCTGTGAGCAAAACGCCCAACACTCAAAAAAGTACATGAGCTTCTTTTTGGGCAGATTACAGGCGTTTTCCATTGGTCTCTATTCAATCTAAAAACGCCTGCACAAAAAACGCCTGTAAATCGCGGTAAAATCGCGGTAAAAAACGAAAACGCTACGCTCAGGTGTGAATGTAGCCTTACTGTGCTTGTGCATAACTGACGCATAGTGAAATGTGTTCATTTGGGGGGAAGGGGGCCCTGTCAGTTTGGTTGTATGGGGTCCCGTGGTTTCTAACAGCAGCCCTGTTCACAGGGATGACTGCTGTAGGCTGGGAAACACCAAGGCTGGGATAGTCACTGATGGACGTATGGCTATCTTTGAAACATTTACACCATTAAAATGTCTTACTGCGGCTGAGCGCCTCATCACCGTACTGTGCTTGAAGTCTTCTGTAGATTTCCACGGGTTTTATACGCCTTCGTTCACAAGAAACTTCATCACCACATTCCATGTGGTGATGTGTTCCATGCATGCACTAACACTGTTGTCTGCCATCTTGATTAACAGACTCTGGACTGGCCCGCATCATAAGCGCTGCCTATCAGTAATAGGACAAACTTGCCACTTACTACTGCGTGTAGTACTACCACACTAGCTACTAACTACTACCACACTAGCTACCCTTTTTATACCTGTAAAATGAAAAGTCCCAGTTTGACTTAAATGCCCTTCGTATCTTATCTACTGTAACCCCATCTTCTTGGCATGGTTGTCCTTAGCTGAGTTTTATCCATCTACAAAGCTGTTTCTATTTCACACAATTCCCTTCACTGGAAATAAGAAACCAAGCCCAACCCCTGAAAAATAACCCCACACCATAACCCCCCTCTACCAAATGATTTGGACCAGTGCACAAAGCAAGGTCCATAAAGACATGGATGAGCAAGTTTGGGGTGGAGGCACTTGACTGGCCTGCACCCCAATAAAAGACCTTTTTGGGATGAATTAGAGCCAGGCCTCTTGTCCAACATCAGTGACTGACCTCACAAATGCGCTTCTGGAAGAATGATAAAACATTCCCATAGACACTCCTAATCCTTGTGGACAGCCTTCCCAGAAGGGTTGATGCTGTTATAGCTGCAAAGGGTGGGCCAACTCAATATTGAACCCTACGGACTAAGACTGGGATGCCATTAAAGTTCATGTTCAATTAATACTACACTTTTTAATTTAATGTTGTTTTTTTATTATATCTTTTTCATTCTTTAGTTTTACTTATTAATACATTTTATAATGCAGTGAGATGTTTTAAATGATTTTATTTGTTTATTACAGGTATTTATATAGCGCCGACAATTTTTTTTATATTTTTTCGTTGTTTCTGTTTTAAATATGGCGTCATTTATGATACGAAATTGAAGCTCGGAACAAGAACCTTTGGTTCGAAGAACCAAAATACAATGTAGGCTGCAGATTTTATATTCTCCACGAGATGGTGATCCTACATATTGTTAGTGGAACGCACACACACAGGAAGTAATAGGAGGCCCAGACAGGAAGTAATGTAAACTACAGACAGGAAGGTAAAGGCACAGACAGGAAGTGATCTTAAGTAGAAAAAGGAAGTGATGTACACTACAGACAGGAAGTTCCGGGTGAGCAAACAGTTGGAGACATTGCTTGAACTGGCAACAGAGGAGGTAAAAATGTGATTACTTTATTATTTATATTTTATATATACTCTTATTAACAACCATCGTGTCCTTTTTTTTTTGTCCTCCATTTTGCTGTGGTGACTTTTATGTCCAACAGATGCAGCTACACACATATGGAAAGTTATACCGTAATATTGTTTAATACTGTTTATATGTTGACAAAAACTTACACAGTACTTTTTTATACTGTACATTCACCCCAGAACTTTATCTGCTATTGGAGTAGATGATGAGGCAAACATCTTGGCCTCGTTCAGTAGGACATTGAACTTGGGCCGATTGTAGATAGATAGGAGCCAATCTTTTAGCATGTCTTTGAAGTGTGGGAGGAAACCAGAGTATCCAGAGGATACCCACAAGGGGAACGTGCAAACTCCATGCAGGTAGTGCTAACCACTGAGTCACCATCCTGCCCATGCACTCAGATAATTAAGATGTGCTTAGATACATTCTAAATATAGAATAATTTATCCAACTGTCAATCCAGAGCCTCTGGTTTATAGATCAGATACATCCTAAATATAGAACCATTTATCCAACTGTCCATCCAGAGCCTCTGGTTTATAGACCAGATCCATCCTAAATATAGAACCATTTATCCAACTGTCCATCCAGAGCCTCTGGTTTATAGACCGGATACATCCTAAATATAGAGCCATTTATCCAACTGTCCATCCAGAGCCTCTGGTTTATAGATCGGATACATCCTAAATATAGAACCATTTATCCAACTGTCCATCCAGAGCCTCTGGTTTATAGACTGGATACTTCCTAAATATAAAACCATTTATCCAACTGTCCATCCAGAGCCTCTGGTTTATCGATCAAATACATCCTAAATTATAGAACCATTTATCCAACTGTCCATCCAGAGCCTCTGGTATATAGACCGGATACATCCTAAATATAAAACCATTTATCCAACTGTCCATCCAGAGCCTCTGGTTTATAGACCGGATACATCCTAAATATAAAACCATTTATCCAACTGTCCATCCAGAGCCTCTGGTTTATAGACCGGATACATCCTAAATATAGAGCCATTTATACAACTGTCCATCCAGAGCCTCTGGTTTATAGATCGGATACATCCTAAATATTGAACCATTTATCCAACTGTCCATCCAGAGCCTCTGGTTTATAGACTGGATACATCCTAAATATAAAACCATTTATCCAACTGTCCATCCAGAGCCTCTGGTTTATCGATCAAATACATCCTAAATTATAGAACCATTTATCCAACTGTCCATCCAGAGCCTCTGGTATATAGACTGTATACATCCTAAATATAAAACCATTTATCCAACTGTCCATCCAGAGCCTCTGGTTTATAGACTGGATACATCCTAAATATAAAACCATTTATCCAACTGTCCATCCAGAGCCTTTGGTTTATAGATTCCTATGTTATTTATTGTACATTGAAAGACACAGGAATATATTATTGCATCTATGGGATTTCCAAAAGCAATCCAGCAGAAGGTTGGGCAGGAGCCAGTAAGCGATCCATTGGACGTGGCATCTACCTAAAAGAGTATCTGAATGAATTACTGGCTGACAGGTCAGTGAAAAATTGAAGAGCAGTATAGAAACTGCCATCTGAAAGGGCAGTAGACAACAACAATAAAAAGGAGAGCGGGAAGGAAACCTTCAAGGAAAAACAAAGATGGGTTGAGTACCAAGTCCCCTTTTATAGAAAGGGTTGAGGGATGCACACAACTGTATAAAGCGGAAGGCTAAGAGAAGATGAACAATAACCCAATGGACTTACAGGAACCTCAGATAGAAGGGATGAGAAGACAACCTTTCAATTAGCTGACACAGTCAGAAAATATATAGCCACCAGTGCATCTCTGGCTTCCGCCAGAGGATCCCATGACTGAGCCACAAACCTCTGCACCTTTCTGTTGATGGATGCCAACAGATCCACCTCGGGGGTGCCCCACCGGAGACACAACTGATGAAACTCCTCCGGATGAAGGGACCACACCCCTTGGTCAAACGCCTGTCGACGGAGATAATCTGCTTGCCAGTTTTCCACCCTGGGAATGTGTACGGCGGAGAGGGCTGGAATGAACCATTGTGCCCACCTTAGAATGCCGGCTACCTCCAGAGCCACCAGGACACTTCTTGTGCCCACCTGGTGATTTGACATAAGCAAATTTGTCTGATTGAATGTGCACTGGACATCCCTGAAGACCACAGTCTGATCGCTCGGAGTTTCAAGGCATTGATCAGTAGTCTGGACTCTTCCAGTGTCCAGATCCCCTGAGCAGAATTTTTTCCAAGGATGCCTCCCCAGCCAGACAGGCTGGCATCCGTGGTGACCACTGTCCAATACAAGGGGAGGAAAGATTTGCCCAGCTGAAGCCGCCAGAGAACAAAGCCACCATATTGGGGACTCTTTCGTTCCCCAGCTCAGCCAGATCTGATTGTCCAGAGACTGTGGATTCTTGTCCTATTTGGCCAGAATCTCTCTTTGCAGGGACCTCGTATGGTACAGTGCAAACTGAACCACCTCAAAAGGTAGATACCATCAGGCCCAGCACCCGCATGCAAGTCCGGAGGGAGGACCATCTAGTGGACAGCAGGAGATGAATTGCAGCCTACAGTTTCTGGAGATTGTCCAAAGGAGCACTTTGGCTAAGGCCGAGTCCAGAGTCAGACCCTGATAGTCCAGCTTTGTGGACGCAACCAGAGCAGACTTGTATGGGAAAGATGTACGATGGCTGGGAAAATCTGGTGTATGTGTATGTATGTGTGTACATATTATATATAATATATATATATAATGTATGTTCAGGACTGGGAGGAAGCCGTATACTGCCGGAAGTACAGTGTGGGTTGGAGTTCTGTTACACTAACCAAGCATCAGTAAAGTCCCTAAATGTGAAGGCACTATTCACCAAGGTCCTTCTCCCTCAGTTCTTTAAGGTGCTCCCAGGATGCACCTGTTTCACTTCCTTAGAATGAAGGATGATGGGAACTATTATTACCCACTTGCCACCAAATCAATTGGCTTCAAGTGGTTGTACTGGGTGATGCTTGCAGCTGCACACATCCCCCTGATACAATTTTATAGAGCTGAAGCTTGGCGGTTATTAAAAGCAGCAGGAGGGGACACCTTCCTCCCGTGGCTCGCCCGGCTCAGCCGTCCCACCGGCTGGCAGGAGACGCAAACAAGGCCGGAACTCTACTCTGGGGATGATCTTTCTCCCATGAGTCAGCTCTTTATAAAGAAGGCCCCAAAGTTTCCACATGGTGTGGTAGTATGAGGAGCAATATAAAGAGTTCTACTCTGGGGATGATATTTCTCCCGTGGGCCAGCGTGACTATACCTCACTGGATATTACCAGTACATCTCTGTATACTGTGTGGTCTAGTTACAAGATGCATGAAAAATATATAAACTTTACTCTTCCGGAAAAATAATCTGCTTTTGTGATTGTGTACATTTTAAGAGGCCCCCGAAGAAGCAGTCATTTCCGCAAAACGCGTTGACCCTAGCTCCTCTTTTCGACAAACAGCCATACATATTTGTAGTGGATAATTGTTTTGCTGGTATCAGTATGCAAGCCATGACAATTTGATACATGTGTGTAAAATATTTATTGTTTAAAATAAAGATTTTATACATTTATTTATTTATTTTTCCATATGTGTACTTGTGTGATTACTGGAGGGGTATTTAAATTCCCACTACCTACCTTTTTTGTTCCATGAAGTTTCTAAATCCTGAGTCAGAAATGGCGCTAAGCACACTTTGAAAGGAAGTGCCAATAGAGATGTATGCTGGTGCAGAGGAAAGTTCTGAATGTCTTAGAAATTTTGCTCAAAGTCAGAAAGTAGACTCCGACGTAGATTAGTCACCAGGCAGTTCCAGCAGAGGTAGCAGGCAAAGAAAGACTCTTATCCAGTCAATCCATAGCAAAAAAAAAAAAAAAGGGGGGGGGGGGTTTGATTCGAGTTGTGCTTTAAAGAGCCTCAGGCTTTCTTTCTACAAGGTCTTTAATATAGTATAAGGAGAAGTCTGAGGTAGACATTATTCACCCCAGTACATGTTGCAGAGTGCGATCACTGGGTGCAGCGGAGTCCATTCAGATCAGACATTGTGGAGTAACAGGAACTGGCTTCTTTATAGGAACATAACACAGATATCAAAGATGTCACCTCATTGTAATAAGAACAACAGAACAGGAAAAGATAACCAACAAGTTCAGTACAGTGTACAGGAAATTACAACACATCATAGATAATGCATAGCATATCACTGAGCATTAGTGACATCTAGTGTCCTATTTGTGAACTGCAGTTAATCTGCTAAGCTGAAAGCTGTTGTATCTGCAACAGTACAGTCCAGATAATTCTTGAGGAGAGAGTCCTGCATAAATCTGAAGGTGCTGAGGAGAATTCTGGGAGGGCCACATGACATCACTCCTCTCTAAAATAAAAGCACAAACTGGAGAGGTGAGGAGGATTCAGGGAAGTCTGATGATAATTTGTTACTTTCATTCTTTACGCAGGATTATAAAGTAGTAAGAGAAATATCTGGTGATCCCTTCACACCCAGCATCTATCTTCACGGGACATCACCCATCACAGTGCCTCTTTGTATGTCATGATGGAGAATCAGCCGCCCCTCACATCACCGGGTAAGAGGAGACTTTATTGTAAAGGAGAGAGCAGTACGGAGGGTCCACCTAGATCCCCCATCATCTGATAAACACATAGAAACAATGTATTCAGTCAGTGTGTGTGTTTCCTACAGATGGATCCAGTAATGGGAACCCACCAGAGAGATGTCCCCGTCCTCTGTATTCCCAGGATTCCACACAGGAAGGTCACACCATCCCTCACCATCATCAGGTAGGTGGGACTGAGTAACTAGAAAACAGAGAGAATTCTAATCTATGAGAGGACATTCTTCTATGTAATCTCTTGTTCCTTTTTATAAATCTATTCTATCGTCTTTGGTGTTTAGGGAGAAGAATCGAAAGACATCAAAGCCAAGATTAAAGTGGAAGAAGAAGATACTTTTGTCAGTGGAGCTCAGCAGTCTATGAAGGAAGATGGTGCCCTGTGGAATTCTACATCGGAAGATCACCACTATACAGAGAATGATCAGGTAGATGGGACTGGTCAAAAAGAACTTTTATGAGCGGACATTTTTCTTTGCAGATCTGACACTATATGTTATATTGTATCCTCTCTTGAATTTAGAATAAAGAACGGAAAGACATCAAAGTTGAGCATAAACAGGAAGAAGAAGAAGAGAGGTTGGTGAGTGGAGATCAGAAATCTATGGAGGAGGGGGAGATGGTTATGGAAAGTAAACAGGAGGAATCTTCTCTACATATGGACACAAGTAAGTAATAAACCCTAAATGCAGAAACAGTTTTTTTGCTTTACTTCTATGAGTATAGTATATATATTTTAAATAGTTATAGGTTGAAATATTATATTTGTTCGCCTAAAAACTAAAAAGATTGCAAAGAGTTAGCTGATCCAGATGAAGGCAGAAAACCAATTTGGCCATCTCCATTCCTCAATATAACGTCATGTTCCCAACAAATGAGGAGGAGATACTGTACACCCTATGAAAGGTCCATCTCCATTCCTCAATATAACGTCATGTTCCCAACAAATGAGGAGGAGATACTGTATACCATATGAAAGGTCCATCTCCATTCTTCAATATAACGTCATGTTCCCAACAAATGAGGAGGAGATACTGTACACCATATGAAAGGTCCATCTCCATTCCTCAATATAACGTCATGTTCCCAACAAATGAGGAGGAGATACTGTACACCATATGAAAGGTCCATCTCTATTCCTCAATGTAACGTCATGTTCCCAACAAATGAGGAGGAGATACTGTACACCATATGAAAGGTCCATCTCCATTCCTCAATATAACGTCGTGTTCCCAACAAATGAGGTGGAGATACTGTACACCATATGAAAGGACTATAACAATTCCTTAATATACCATTGTAAATCTAACTGATTGGTTGGAGACATTCTACAACCTCAATGCCCAACAGACATCCAAGAGCTACATGTGGTCCTTTGCTACTGAATGGGCAACCCTCAGTAGGAATAAGCAAATGTGCTTGGGTTCAGTTTGCACACCGTTTCAGAATCTTGTTTGATGTTTACTTGTTCACAAAATTTGCATTATACCCCATTGAAGTCTTGGGGGGGGGGGGGGGGGGAATGTTGTTTTTCAATTCTGGCCTTTGTGAGACTAATAACCAAGGGTTTTGTCAAAATAAGGAATAGGAAACTGGACACCTCCATGAGGAAATGTATTTTTCTACACGGTGTTCTAAGCTCTAATATACTTCCAACACACACTGGCAATATGACTGTTGTGAGCCCATCAATTTTAAAGAAAGAGGGCTGGGTTGTCCATTTCCTTAAATTACTGGCTCTTGTGACTCACCTTAACAGGAGCAACCTATGTATAGAGAGATGACACCTGGTCTAATTCCCCAAGGTGGTGAAGCAGTCAGTGCTCTGCCTTACGATTTCTTCCTAACACCCATGCAGAACATAATGAAAAAGGAAGCCAGAAACGTAATCTTCCACAGTTGATGAGTTTATTATGGCAGGTGAGGTACAAAATAGTACAGGGGCTTACGCGTTTCAGCGTATAGCCTTAATCATAGCCACTTGAAACTTGCAAATTTTTTTTTTTTTTTTTAGAGCTGTTGGGAGCATGAGTCAGGCTCATGTTACTACTCCAGAACCCTGTTGATAGTCCCACTCTTCCTATTCCCCAGAGGCCACCATAAACTTCTCTCTGGACAATGGAGTCTTACTCTTCCCCCCCCCCCCCCTTCACTGCATCCCAACTGCTAAGCAACACTACTCTGCCTGTTCCTGCCCCTCTAGACTGACTGTCCGCGGCGCTCTATTTGAGCGTCACAAGCACATGGCTCTGGCCTTGCGGCAGTGTCTGTTCCCTTGCTTTCATCATTACTGACCTTTTGCCTTGTACCCTAACTAGTCTTATGGATTTCTGCCTTACTTGACCTCAGATTATTTAATGGATTACGCTTGCTTGCTACCTGCCCTGACCTCAGAACTGTCTATTAGATTATGTTTATCCATTACCTGCCCTGACCTCAGAACTGTCTATTAGATTGTTTATCCATTCCCTGCCCTGACCTCAGAACTGTCTATTAGATTATGTTTATCCATTACCTGCCCTGACGTCAGAACTGTCTACTGGATTACGTTTGTTCAATACCTGCACTGATCTCAGAACTGTCTACTGGATTATGTTTGCCCGCTGCCTGTCCTGATCTTGGACTGTCCGAGCATTCCACCACCATCTATGGTCTTCTGCCTGTCCAGCCTCAAGACTACAGAAGACCAACCTTCTCTCATCTGTTCAGTCCTGTGCTACATAGCATTACATTCTAAGACCTGGGGGCAACCATGTACTGTAGGCCTGATTGCCTTAAGGGAATGTGGGCTGCTAAAGGCAGAAAAAACCTGGGCCAGCTATAGTTCCTGACCTAGGCTTTGGGCTGGTCATCACATTATCACAAGCCATTCAAATTTTACCAACTGGGAAGTCATGGATGCCTTACAGGCCCACCTGACTGTCGAGGAACTGTGTAAACTGACTGGCCGGGTCCAGTAGTTATCCCTATGCCTGCCTCAGCAAGCTGCAGCTTTTCCCTGTCCCACCAGACTCAGAGCCTAAAGTTAACTTGCCAGATTGCTGGGGCTGCACGGTTGAGCGCAGATGGGGCTGCCCGGTTGGGCGCAGATGGGGCTGCACCGTTTGGGCGCAGATGGGGCTGCACAGTTGGGCGCAGATGGGGCTGCACGTTTGGGCGCAGATGGGCCTGCACGTTTGGGCGCAGATGGGCCTGCACGTTTGGGCGCAGATGGGCCTGCAAGTTTGGGCGCAGATGGGCCTGCACGTTTGAGCGCAGATGGGCCTGCACGTTTGGGCGCAGATGGGCCTGCACGTTTGGGCGCAGATGGGGCTGCACGGTCGGGCGCAGATGGGGCTGCACGGTCGGGCGCTGATGGGGCTGCACGGTCGGGCGCTGATGGGGCTGCACGGTCGGGCGCTGATGGGGCTGCACGGTCGGGCGCTGATGGGGCTGCACGGTCGGGCGCTGATGGGGCTGCACGGTCGGGTGCTGATGGGGCTGCACGGTCGGGTGCTGATGGGGCTGCACTGATAATTAGGGCACTATCAGTGTAAATAATGTACTCCCTGTGCCCCTCACTGATCAGCTCTCCTTTCCTTACACGCTGTGTCTGTGTGAGGAAAGGTGAGCTGATAACTGGCAAGTCTGTTTACATTACTACAGGTGTGATTGGACACAGCTGATCACATGATAAAGGTCCGCTGTGTTTGGCCCTTCACCCCGGTCTGTGACCCGCTGTGTGCCCAAAGCGCGCAAGTGGGAGGACGCCCTTCTAGAACTGTAGCCGTTTTTTTGGCTATAGCACGAGCAGAAAGTGGTTAAGGGAATGGGGACTGCTAAAGGCAGAAGAAACTCTTTCCAGCTCCTTACCTAGACATTGGCCTGATCATTACAGTAGCTGTGTGAACATTACTGTTGTACAAATGTTGCCAAATTGAATGTTGTTGGCGGCATGTGAATAGTCCTTTACGGTTTGATGTTGCTAAATCTAAAGTTTGCATTTTCGTTCATACGAGATCACTTGCAAAACAAATGTTTGTTTGAATGTACTGTATGCATTCGTTGGCGCCAAATCAAATCTTGGTATCTCTCATTTAGGTGATTTGCTCTTGGTTTGTATTTGAAAACAATTATTGTATTGGTCCCTCATGTGTCGAATATACTGTATTTTGGAGAAATGTGAGCAGTGTTACATAGTAGGTAGTGATGAGCAAATTATAGCAACGTTCAGTTACCTGGACATTTACAGAACCCAGTGGGAATTCCTCAAACTCTGAACATAGCGGTAAACGTTCTTGAAATCTATGGGAGGCGAATCTTGTACTTTTTTGCTTCTGGTATAATTTTCAGGTATAATTTTCCAAGCTGTTGTTTAAAAAAGGACATTGTTAGCTTGGTACTTCCATGGGGGACAGTTCAACTTCACAAAAGATTCATGTGAGTTCTAAGGCTTGATGTGTTTGGTATCTATTTACTCGACGCAACTTCATCTTTTATACAGTTATATATATATATAACCAGAAAAACACAGAATATTGCGTTCTGTTGGTTGCCCTAAAATTAACTTTGGTGTTTGACGACCATGTGCGCTAATGTCGTGTCACATAAAAAAAATTGTAACTACCACCATTTTCTTTTCTTTGGGGTCTAAAGCCTCGTACACACGCAACGAATTTCCGCCGACCGGTCGTCCGTCTTTTGTCCAGAGTGGTGTCTGTTGGTTGGAATGTGCTCTAGACTGCACACAAATTTTCCCGCACGACAGAATTCTACTTCAGAAGTGATGTCATGTGTTGGATTGCTTTCTTTGTGGTCTTTCATCTCTGAGCATGCCTAGTCTTGCTCATAAGAATTTTCCCCATCGAAATCTGTACTAATGAGACGAAAAACGGACGTGTTTTGACAGTCGACAAAAATTATATAGCCTGCACACCAGGATTTTTTCGCCCGAAAAAGTCGGAGTCGGTTGTCGGAAGCACCATACTAACAAGCCGAAAATCGGCAGATCGGTCGTCGGACGAAAATTCCCGGCTGAATTTCCACTCGTGTGTACGGGCCTTTAGAAAACATATCTTGTTTAGGGGTTTTAACTAAAATATTGTGCATTTTAACGTGTGAAAAAATTAAAAAAAGGAAAAACAAGACCAGAATTGAGCAGGCTAAAACAACTACACTCTGTGAAGTAGCTGATCATCACATGGGCATGTTTGACATGTCATGCAAGCAGTTGTGTTCACTAGGAAAAATTGAATCACTCAAAATAAATTGGAATAAACGCTTGAGTTGTCTTCGCCTATTGTATCTGTATGCCATATGCCTATACCCATATTTACCCAACCAGCCCTGACCAGGACTGACCAGCCCTGAGGCTCACACAAAGGACAACAGACAGGGAGACACAGGGGGTACCCGAGGCCCACTGCACACCTCCGCTGGGGGGGGGGGGGGGGGAACACTTACCACTTCTTACTGAATGGGTACCTCTCCCAAGACAGTCCTCCTCCTTCAGAGGTGGGGGGCTGTTGGCCAGGAGGAACACTGTAATGGGAACCACCAGAAAAAATGTCCAGTCATATATGCATCTATGAGAGAAAACTCACTGGCCACTCCACTTCTGGATGAGACTGTTAAAGCCCACCCAGTTCATAGCTAGGGGTCTTCGTGTGCTCCCTGGGTGAGCTGGGATCTATATTAGGCTCGATAATCTATATCTAACTAGGAGAAAGTAAAAAGACAATTTATCAGTTGGTATGATATGCTTCTCTAAAGAGATTACTTTTCAGGGATAACCTTAAGATGGACAGAGTAGGAAATAGTCGGTCGGATTGGGGTAAGGAGTTCCAGAGAGGCTTCGGAGAAGTCTTGAAGGTGAGCATTAGAGGAATTGATGAGGGAGCTAGAGAGCTTGAGGTTATGGGAGGACCAAAGAGCAGTTTGGTCGATATTTTTAGACCAGGTTAGGGACGTAGCTGGGGGCCGAGTTGTGGATGGCTTTGTTAGTTGTTGCTAGCATTTTGAACTGATCAACTAATGCCCAAACTAAGAGGTCCTTTTTGGTAAGCACTACATGCAATGTTTATGAACTTTTCTCAAGAACATTCATCCACACGTTCACCCGAAAAACACTGACATAATTTTATGAGAACACCTTATATAGTGGGGGAATGTTCTTGCCTCTTTTTATTATTGCCATGGCTGTTCATTAGTAGATGGGATCATTTGTAACTTAGGTCAATATTCTTAACCTCAACATGTCATGAATAAGCTGTTGACTGATCTACCTCATTAAATGTACTTTGCTAACCTCGCTATTTGTGCGAATAACCAAAATGGTACAATTGCTTTAAATCTGTTTCACGTGTGAATATTATTAACTTCTGTTCACCTGAGTAAATTGAATGTTTGTTAGATTTCCACTCTTTGGCAAATAAAAGCAATCCTTCCATTCCCCATTTTCCTGGGGAATAACAACTTGACTTGTGCAAATGTGACTTTTGACAATCACTGGTGGTCCATCAATGTAATTTAAAATGCAAGCATCAGGACAAAATCGACTGTTGTGTGCCTTCCTCCGAGGCGCCACATTGGAGGTGTGCCTTCCTCCGAGGCGCCACATTGGAGGTGTGCCTTCCTCCGAGGCGCCACATTGGAGGTGTGCCTTCCTCCGAGGCGCCACATTGGAGGTGTGCCTTCCTCCGAGGCGCCACATTGGAGGTGTGCCTTCCTCCGAGGCGCCACATTGGAGGTGTGCCTTCCTCCGAGGAGCCACATTGGAGGTGGGCCTTCCTCCAAGGCACCACATTGGAGGTGGGCCTTCCTCCAAGGCACCACATTGGAGGTGGGCCTTCCTCCAAGGCGACACATTGGAGGTGAGCCTTCCAACGTGGCGACACATTAAAGGTGGGCCTTTCCCCTGAGGCGCCACGTTGGAGGTGGGTCTTTCCTCCGAGGCGCCACGTTGGAGGTGGGCCTTCCAACGTGGCTCCATGTTGCAGGTGGGCCTTTCCTCCGAGGCGCCACGTTGGAGGTTGGCTTTTCCTCCGAGGCGCAACGTTGGAGGTTGGCTTTTCCTCCGAGGCGCCACGTTGGAGGTTGGCTTTTCCTCCGAGGCGCCACGTTGGAGGTGGGCCTTTCCTCCGTGGCGACACGTTGCAGGTGGCCTTTCCTCCGAGGCGCCACGTTGGAGGTGGGCCTTTGCTCCGAGGCGCCACGTTGGAGGCCGGCCACCGCATATATGTGAACTTGTGTTGCACTTTTTGTAGCGCGCTCCCAGGACATTGACCGAGTTGTTGTCTCTGACTGCTCCAGATCTTGTACTATTGACTGCAAGACAGTACGGTCCACTCCAGATCACATGATCGTTGTGATATTTTGTGATTGACTATCACAGTAATCACTCTCTGTAAAACCCCACCTCAGTACTCTTGCTCCTTGGCATATACCAAAAAACTGGGGGTGCTTTTCCAGGCCCCTATCCATCCAAACCCGGTGACCCACAATGAGGGTGCAGACATGGGAAAGGCTTGTCCTGGCTCAGTATATGCAGTATGAAGAAAGGAGAAAGCGAAACCCATCTGAAGTGTGGCCTGGATGAAGCCGGGCTGATGCTGCTCTCACTCTAGTGACTGTTGGGTTTGGATGGCGTGCTACATTCGGGGCTTTCTCCTTTCTTCATACATCATTTTGGACTAGATCAGAAACTAGGAAGCAACTGAAGAAATGTAAAAAAAAAAAAAGGTAAATATGATATACCTTCCTATCTATTTACTAATTCTTATGCATAAGGATTAAAAATATAATTCAAACTGATTGAGAACTTAGTTCCACTCCAAGCAAAATACGGTCAAAACTCTTGACAACTGCGGGAATGCTTGTGACATTCGTCCGTCGAATATTTTATAAACCGACCCCTAAAGTAGTTGCAATGATAAGTACAATTTTTACTAACACAAAGCCAAAGTCGTAAAACTGGGTTCAGACGTTAAAGTTTGTTTTCCCTCATAACGGGGATACTTGATGATGAATTAAAAATAACTGTCCAATCCAAGCGTCTGAACTCATGATTTTGGCAACTTTGACTTTCATCAGAAGCTTCACCTACTCTCCTTGTTGGGTAAATGTCCTATTCACTGCTATATGAACATGCCCCATTCATATCACAAGGTGCTGGAGGTTTTGCTTTGTGTATAGGTATGTCTGCAACTTCCTCAGCCATGATGACGCGGCGAAGAGGCAAAAGTAGCCGGGATAGCCGGAAGCAGAATTTAACTTGGACTCCACAGGAGAACCGAGTCCTTGTGACTCACACTGTGCCCTATTATGCAGAACTGTGCGGTACCAGGGCACGGCGCTTGAACCCAGCGGAGAAAAAGCAAATTTGGCTTGTTATTTCCGAAGCTGTTAATGCCGTCGCACCGCAACGGAGGGACTGGACGCACTGCAGACGGAAGATCAATGACATTAAAAGGTAGGCCAAAAAATTTATTTTTCTTGCCTACGTATCTTGAAAATTATTATTATTATTGTTGAGCATTGTTTAGAGTCTGCTTATTCTGGTTACGTTTTGCTATGTTGCATGTGCATGGTTTCCTGTACTCACCTTTGCTAAAACTGGTCTTAAACCAGTTCAGGAGAGCCTGTGGGAAGCTGTCATCGTATCGCCTGCCCATAATGTCATTGACCTAATATGGCCCCATGGCCAAAATGACCGTTATGTCTTTGACCTAATATGGCCAAAATGGCCATTGTGTCTTTGACCTAATATGGCCAAAATGGCCATTGTGTCTTTGACCTAATATGGCCACAATGGCCATTTGTGTCATTGACCTAATATGGCCACAATGGCCATTGTGTCATTGACCTAATATGGCCACAATGGCCATTGTGTCATTGACCTAATATGGCCACAATGGCCATTGTGTCATTGACCTAATATGGCCATTGTGTCATTGACCTAATATGGCCACAATGGCCATTGTGTCTTTGACCTAATATGGCTCAATGATCATAATGACGGTAGTGTCATTGACCTAATATGGCCACAATGGCCATAATGACCACAATGTAATTGATCTAATTGGCCATGTGGCCAGTGGGAATGTGATCATGTGACAGCTTCCAAAGGGTACAGTTGAACTGGATTCAGACCACATGGCCATATTGACTCAATGACATTGGCCTAACTGGCTGGGCCATTGAGGAGATGCAATCATGTCACAGTTGCCACGGGTGGAGCTGAACTGGGTTCGGACCCCTTGGCCATCTTGAGTCAGTGATGTCACAAGCATCCCCGCCACTTTTTTTACATGCAGCTTTAGTGTGAGGAATACCCTGACCACAGCTGATTGGGCCAGCAAAGATGCAATCATGTGATAGCTTCCCATTAGTGGAGCCCAACTGGGTTCGGACCACATGACCATATTCGGTCAATGACCTTGAACAGTTATGGCCAGGTGGCTATGTTATGTCACTGATGTCATGAGCATCCATGTCCCTTTTGTTTATGTGCAGCTAATAGGGCATTGGGTATGTGCCCATGTGACAACTTCCCCCAGGTGCAACAGAAGTGGGTTTGGAGGACCCCATGACCATTTTGGTTCAATGTCATTTGACCATAAATGGCTATATTAAGTCACTGATCTAATGAGCATCCCCACCACTTTGTTTACATGTGGCACGGGGAAATGCCCTAACCACAGTGGATTGGGCCGGCAGGGATGTGATCACGCGACAGCTTCCCATATCTTCTGCCGAACTGGTTTTGGGCCTTGTTCAGACCGAACCCAGCTCATCCCTTATCTGCACCCACAGTAATTTTGGTAAGGCAATGTCTGTAGGAGCATCATTGGGGCACATAAGGGGTGCTGTTTTGGAAAAAGTGAAGAGAATGTTATTAAAACTGTGATATTTTGCCCAACCAGATTCATCTTTAAAATTCCAACCCATTCCATGCACTCTAATTCTGCACGTTGTGAAGTTTCTAACTCTAAAATAAAAAAACTTTCAATGTCGTTTTGACAGGAGCATCATTCGCAAATACAGGGAACGTCGTAGGGCTTCTATCCGAAATGGGGGAGGAGCCTCCCAAGACCCCAGCCTGACAGATTTTGAAAAGGATTTGGAGATTGTCTTGCAATATGACATACTGACGGGGATCAGGGGAGATTACGATACGGATATTATGGGTGAGATACTTTAACATTGTGCTTCATACAAGAGTTTCATAAATATGTTTAACATCATTTTTTTTTTTTTTTGGTAGACGACATGACTGGCGGGGCGGGTGATTCTGATAATAGGTCCTCGGCTTCTGACCAGACTGGTAGGTGTTCTTTTTCATATATTTTAGATATGCAGGATTTTCAGCTACACCATATTGTCAAAAGTATTGGGACGCCTGCCTTTACACGCACATGAACTTTAATGGCATCCCAGTCTTAGTCCGTAGGGTTCAATATTGACTTGGCCCTCCCTTTGCAGCTATAACAGCTTCAACTCTTCTGGGAAGGTTTAGGAGTGTGACTATGGGAATGTTTGACCATTCTTCCAGAAGCGCAGGTGAGGTCAGGCACTGATATGGACGAGAAGACCTGGCCCACAGTCCCTGCTCAAGTTCATCCCAAAGGTGTTCTATCGGGTTGAGGTCAGGACTCTGTGCAGGCCTGTTCCAACATGACTGCGCACTAGTGCGCAAAGCAAGGTCCATAAAGACATGGATGAGCGAGTTTGGGGTGGAGGAACTTGACTGGCCTGCACGGAGTCCTGACCTCAACCCGATAGAACACCTTTGGGATGAATTAGAGTGGAGATTGCGAGCCAGAACTTCTCTCCAACATCAGTGCCTTACCTCACAAACGTGCTTCTGGAAGAAAGGTCAAACATTCCCATAGACACACTCCTAAACCTTGTGGACGGCCTTCCCAGAAGAGTTGAAGGTGTTGTAGCTGAAAAGGGTGGGCCAACTCCATAGTGAACCCTACGGACTAAGACTGGGATGCCATTAAAGTTTATGTGGGTGTAAAGGCAGGCGTCCCAATACATATAGTGTAGAATGTTGACTCCCCCTTCCCGTAAATTAACTGGGTCTTATCGTCAGGAAGCAGCACATGCTTTCCGATCATGTGATCACTGTTGTTGGTTGTCCAAGTGGTCACATGATTGTGAGCCCGTCCTGCCAGCTACTGATCACAAACTTGGATCAGGAGCAGTCTATGACATCTGCACCAAATCCACCACCATGGACGCATATGTATGTATCGCATGTGGACGTTAAAGCCCACCCTTCCTGCTAACGCACATATGCAAGAGGTTAAGCTAAAACGAGTAGTGTCTCATTTAGCAATCGGTCACTGCAAGTGTATTAGCGATTGAATTACACTTTTTCCGCCCCCAATCTCTTCCCTTCTTTAGATGCAGGGGCCAGGGGTGTACTCATGCCATGGACGCAATGTTTTGCAGCAGGAATTATACCCTGCATCAATTTCGGCGGGCACTACAGCTTGCTAAATGGGACCCATTCAAGAAAATGGGATTGCTCTGCAACTGTGGTTGCAGTCTAGTGTGGGGTTCAACGGCTTTAAAGCAGGTGGTAAATGGGCGAAACGAAGCCTACTCGCTGCCTGTCAAATGCTCTCTGAAGAGCGGTCCAAATGAGGAATGCTTATCAGAGAGAAACTCTAGTGTGAAGGAACCCCTATACGGTGTATGTGGTGTTTCGTACGCTAATTTCTTCGCCTGCAGTGAATGTGTTATTTTACCCATTCGATTGACGACCGATTCGGCTAACTGTTGTATAGGCATAACTTCACTTCTAATCGATTTAGGTCAGGTTCAATCTCCAAACACAGAAATGTATAGATTGCATTGCATCGGTCGGCAGCTCTGAGATGGTTTGTTCATGGAATTTGACCATATTATGAGATTGGATGGTGAAAACGGAGATAACGTGTGATCATATCTTACAACTGTTGATTGAAATCCATTCCCCCCACATGTGCAGTAACAATCAAATGGGCTATAGATGGATTATTCCTTTCAGAAGAGATTGATCAGAAAATAAATCAATCATATATGGAAGTTTGTATGGGCCACCATTAAGACTATCACAATGACTGCTTCAAAATAAGCTGGTTTTAAATTTTCAACATGTAGACTTCCAGGTCCTCTAGGTAGCCAGTTGGAATCAGATGAAGAATTATCCAGAAATTGAATCGCAAGCTGACCAATTTGTATTTTTTTTTTTCTCTGTTAGACGTTATGTTAACTGACGCAGAGGAGGTGAATGCCAACCAGGAGGATTTCGAGGAGCCGGAATATCCCCAGCCCTCAGATCTCCAACACGTAGATGAAACAGGGGATGGATCAAGTATGTTGATAATGTACAAAGATTACGCCAATCCTTGTACACCTATACAACCGACACTGCCATTGACAGGCTTTAAGCTTGTGTCATATCAAGCTAGGAACTTATCTACACATAAAAACACATTATGAAACGCTTAAAGTCGAAGGCCAGGTATGAGCATAGTTACTTTGGTCCAGCTTGGACCAGGCATAAGCTTAATTACGTTAGTCCAGCTTGGGCCAGGCATGAGCTTAGTTATATTAATCCAACTTGGACCAAGCATGAGCATGGTTATATTGGACCAGGCACAAGCTTAGTTACATTGGTCCAGCTTGGTCCGAGCACAAGCTTACTTACATTGATCCGGCTTGGACCGGGCACGAGCTTAGTTACTTTGGTCTGGGTTGGACCAGGAAAGAGCTTAGTTATATTGGTCCAGCTTGGACCAGGCATGAGCATTGTTTCATTGGTCCGGCTTGGGCCAGGCACCAGCTTAGTTACATTGGTCCGGCTTTGGCCAGGCACCAGCTTAGTTACATTGGTCCGGCTTGGGCCAGGCACCAGCTTAGTTACATTGCTCCGGCTTTGGCCAGGCACCAGCTTAGTTACATTGCTCCGGCTTTGGCCAGGCACCAGCTTAGTTACATTGCTCCGGCTTGGGCCAGGCACCAGCTTAGTTACATTGCTCCGGCTTGGGTCAGGCACCAGCTTAGTTACATTGCTCCGGCTTGGGTCAGGCACCAGCTTAGTGACATTTGCTCCGGCTTGGGCCAGGCACCAGCTTAGTTACATTGCTCCGGCTTGGGCCAGGCACCAGCTTAGTTACATTGGTCCGGCTTGGGCCAGGCACCAGCTTAGTTACATTGCTCCGGCTTGGGCCAGGCACCAGCTTAGTTGCATTGCTCCGGCTTGGGTCAGGCACCAGCTTAGTGACATTTGCTCCGGCTTGGGCCAGGCACCAGCTTAGTTACATTGCTCCGGCTTGGGTCAGGCACCAGCTTAGTGACATTTGCTCCGGCTTGGGCCAGGCACCAGCTTAGTTACGACATGAAGGAACGTAAGTATGCATCTCATACCTGAGCAATCCCTGTATTAGGTGACAGCCGCCACTACTACACTGCTCACCGTAATCTTCTAGGTCCTGTTGCCTACTTGGCACTGCTGCCATTCACAAAATACCATTTATTTTTTTTATTTCCAGTGGATACAAGGCATTTTATGATTGGATGAGATGGAAAGGCATGTGGGTGAGGCTTAACCAGCACACTCAAAGTGGGAGGGGTCAGCACATGTTGGTACTTTAACATTACTTTATACTGATAGATTACTGAAAGAACTTAGTAATGTTGCGGGTTACTCACTTCAAGAAAGATAATGTCTGTCAACAAGGCGCTCTAGCAGTATAATATGAACTTACAGACCACAGAATGCCTGAGGAGCCCTTCCATTGGAGGAGGTATCCAGATTATTGGCTCACCCTGAGATTCCCAAGGTAATTGCATTCGATCCAGCTGATGGTGGGTGACTGTCCCAAGAACCTTGCAAAAGAGATACTCCGTAAGGGGCAACCTACTGTTACCTCTTCATTGGGTACCTCTCTATCTCCTTTTTCCCTAACCAGCGGGGCTCTGTCTCTGACCTCCCACATTGTTGGCAGAATCTGCTGTTTAAGCACTTCTGTGTCAAGATGTCTCCCAAATTTCACAGGATTTCATCATTTAATAGAGGTGGTCAGCCACCTCAAGATGGCCACCTGGAGCCTATATTCGAGACAAATTCCCAATGGTTTACTGGCAGCTTGAACAAGCAGCACAATGCCATCTTCAGGCTGGCAGGCAAACTGCAGGCCAACACCTGCCTACAGGCAGTGTGGTGACGTCACGATCTCCGATTTGTTCAATCAGAGATCGCCTTGCATTCACTGAAATAATCCAAGGCATTTTGTGAATGGCAGCAGTGCTGTGAGAGCAACCCCTACCACCATTCCCCATGGTTACTTATGTAGAAGGTGTTGCAGAGTGTGATCACTGGGTGCAGCGGAGTCCATTTAGATCAGACATTGTGGAGTAAACAGGAACTGGCTTCTTTATTGGAACATAACACAGAAATCAAAGATGTCACCTCATTGTAATAAGAACAACAGAACAGGAAGAGATGACCAACAAGTTCAGTACAGTGTACAGGATATTACAACACATCATAGAAATGCATAGCATATCACTGAGCATTAGTGACACCTAGTGTCCTATTTATGAACTGCAGTTAATCTGCTTAGCTGAAAGCTGTTGTATCTCCAACAGAAGGGAAGGCAGTTGGCACAGGACCTAAAGATTGCAGTGACTACTACAGGGATTCTCCACTTCCATGGAGGTCCCACAGACATGAGGCATGCATGGTTACATTGCTCCAAACTGGACCAATAGAACTAAGCAATGAAGATCATACCTAGACTTCAGATTTCAGAATACCCTGTTGCTAAATATTGTATGACCCATTTTGAATTTCAGACGACGACCCATTTGTTGGACTATATGAAGCATCACCCACACACCTGTCTCCTGCTCCTTCTCAGTCCCCTACTGTGCCAGCAAGTCCTGCAGGACCTTCAAACCGCCCTGAGAAAGTTACACCAACTACTAGTCAACGGTCGAGACGTCGCCATCGGCAAATGCGGCAGCTGATGGAAATAGAGCGACGGAAGCTGCTTGCAAATAGACGAATGCTGCGTCTTCGAGAAGCCCAATTCCAAGCGCAAAGGCGCCACTATAAAGCCATGGAAAGGGCCTTCGATACACACATACAGCAGCAACGTGTCATCATGGAGCAAATGACAGGCAGCCATGCTGCACTCAGACGGGCGGTGGACATACTGAGCCAGGCCACTTTTTTATTACAGGGGCAGCAGAGAGTGGAGGATGTTCCTGTTCCTCATTCTTCTGACAGTAGTCATGGAAGTCAGCCTCCTGCTGCAAGTCGGCCTGTAAAAAGGGCGCGAAGGCGGGCCAGACGATTGAGCCCAAGCAACCCATAGAACCACGTTTCCGTTTCTGATGTCTGTATTGTAATGTTCTTTTTATGTTTTTGGAATATTGATAAATTGTTTATTTTTATAATGAAAATTACAAGTGAAGCCTGTATATATTAAAAGAAAAAAAACTTGCTTAAAATGCTTTTCTATTTTTGTACATTGCCACATGTGCAAGGGCCTATCACACTGTATAGGTTCTTAATGTGTGCAGCTGAGACCTGATCCAATGCATTCAAGATCAAATGTTATTTTCTTCATGGGGGAAAAAAAAAAAACATTCTGTTGCACTTAAATAAAAAAAATGCAATGCAATGACCCCTATAGTTATGGCATTGTCATGAAATTACATATTTTGACTTGGTGGAATATGTGTGTAGCACCCTCCTAGTTTGAGTAGGCTGCAAAGTAAATTTATGCCTCGTACACACGCAACGATTATCGGCCGACTGATCGGCCAACTTTTGTCCAAGTTGTGTTTTGTTGGTTGGAATGTGCCTAGACTGCACACGAATTTTCTCGGCCAACAAAATTCTACTTCAGAAGTGATGTCATGTGATGGTTGACTTTCCGTGTGTTTTTTCTTCTCTGAGCATGCCCAGTCTTGCTCATCAGATTTTTGTCTGCCGAAATCTGTACTGACTGACGGAAAATCGGCCGTTGTGTTGACGGCCAACAAAAATTTTGTAGCCTGCACACCAGATTTTATTCGGCCGAAAAGTCGGAGTCGGTTGTCGAAAGCATCATATTAACAAGCCGAAAATCGTTAGATCGGACGTTGCCCGAAAATTCACGGCCAACTATCGACGCGTGTGTACGGGGCATTAGTTTAGCTCTGCAGTAAAGAATGGAACAGGGGTTGCTTGTTTAGGGCTGCTCAGTGTTTCACAGGCTGCTGTTCTGCTACTTCTCCCTGTCGTCTTCTAGAGGCTTCTAGAAGCATATTAGGAGGAGAACAGAACAGGCAGCCTGATTATTTATGGCACGCCAGCCAATCCCTAGGGGTGTGTACCAAGAAGGTGGATGGTGCTCCCATAAGTAATGGAAGGCCTCAGGTGGTAGTGCAGTGTTCCTGGGTCCAGTCCTGCAGCAGGAAGTCTGAGAGGAAGCCAGCCTGAAGACACAAAGGTCCCCCCGCTAGAGAGCCTATTTACAAGTCCTAGTTCAAGGATCCAGTTGGGTAAGGCGAAAGCTCGCTGGAGAGAGCCTAAGTTGTCCATAGGTGGTGCGAGTCTACGTCTCCCTCACTAGGAAGAGCCTGGTGGATATATGGCAGGAGACAACTGATGATGGCTAAGTTGAGCACAAGACCCCAGTACTGCAGAATCGACAGTATGGTACTCTGAAAGGAGTACAGCCTAGAAATCTTGTAGGACATTTCTTTTGCAACAGCAATGCGGCCAATTGTGCAATACAGCCACAAGTCAAGTTGTACAATTTTGCCATTCCAAGGTATCCAGTGCTCCTCATCCCTATCGGAGTTCATCATTCCTCAATAAAAAAAAAAAAAAAAAAAACGCACAAGAAACCATTAGACTGCTCTTTTGAGCCATCAGAGAAAAGTGAAATTGGACCAAATTTGCTCCTGCAGGGGCAGCTATATAAAAATAGTAAACAAAATTAACTTACTGCACTTAACTCGATTGTCCCTTTCGGGCCTCTTTTTGTTATTGCAAGATGCAATCTGCTTACTCTCTCCCTCATAAATTGTAGCCTATCCAAATGCTCCAAGGGTGTGGTGGAAACCTGTACAATGTTTTGTCTCTTCATTTAAAAGCAAAAATTGGAACCAATCCAATAAAAGCATGAAGGATGTGTGATGGTTTTTCAGTTTTCAGTCTTGTGAAAATACTTTTTTTTTTTTTTTTGTAAATACATGAAATCTGCCTGCTCTCTCCCTCTCCCAAAGCAAACAGGAAAAAAAAAGGGGGGAATACTGTCCAGCAGATCAATTGAGTTTTTCTGGTTTGCGGCTCTGAAAGAGCACACCCTATTTTTATTTCATGATATCTCCTACCTTGGTATCTCCATCTTCCAGTGTGGCCTAATAAAAATGCTTACATGGTGTGCAGTGTGTCCCCAGATACTTCTGGCTCTTGTCTGTGACATAATAATTTTGAATTTATTCACAATGAAATATTCCACATCTGTGCCTCTAAAGCAGCCTCTCAACCTTTTCAAAACAGAGGAACCTTTTGAAATAGCTTTCCAGTCTCATGGAACTCCCAGGTACAAATTACTATATCTACAACTCATGACACATTAGTGTGATGGTCAGTGGGAAGAATGTTCTTTACACTTGTGGCCACTGGGAAGAATTTGTGCAACCCCTGGTAACCTCTGGAGGAACCCCAGAGTTCCACGGAACCCTGGTTGAAAAACCCTGCTTTAAAGTTTTGAAAATATACTGTAGGAGTGCCACACCAGCTTGTATAGTCCTTTTTGAAAGATTGTATTTTGCAACAGCCGACGTGTTTTGGGGGCTCAGCACTCCCTCTTCATCAGGGCTAAAAAAAAAAAAAACAGATGATGCAGGTGCCTGAAATTGTTTTTTCCAATTGAGGCATCTACATTATCTGTTTTTTGGTCCTGATGAAAGGGGAGTTTCCCCAATTACCTAGTAAGCTGACCATTACTAATGTTCTGTTTCCAAGAAATGAGGTGGAGGAAGGACCATCTCTAATGTCCTGTTTCCAAGAAATTAGGTGGAGGAAGGTCCATCTCTAATCTCTTGTTTCCAAGACATGGGGTGCAGGAAAGTCCATCTCTAATGTCCCATTTCCCATAAATGAGGTGTAGGAAGGTCTATCTCTAATGTCCTGTTTCAAGAAATGAGGTAGATGAAGGTCCATCTCTAATGTCCTGTTTTCAAGAAATACGATGGAGGAAAGTCCATCTCTAATGTCCCATTTCCAAGAAATGAGGTGGAGGAAGATCCATCTCTAATATCCTGTTTTTAAGAAACAAGATAGAGGAAGGTCCATCTCTTTTGTCCCATTTCCCATAAATGAGGTGTAGGAAGGTCTATCTCTAATGTCCTGTTTCAAGAAATGAGGTAGAGGAAGGTCCATCTCTAATGTCCTGTTTCAAGAAATGAGGTAGAGGAAGGTCCATCGCTAATGTCCTGTTTCCAAGACATGCGATGCAGGAAAGTCCATCTCTAATGTCCCATTTCCCATAAATGAGGTGTAGGAAGGTCCATCTCTAATGTCCCATTTCCCATAAATGAGGTGGAGGAAGATCCATCTCTAATATACTGTTTCCAAGAACAAGATGGAGGAAGGTCCATTTCTTTTGTCCCATTTCCCATAAATGAGGTGTAGGAAGGTCTATCTCTAATGTCCTGTTTCAAGAAATGAAGTGGAGGAAGGTCCATCTCTAATGTCCTGTTTCCAAGACATGGGATGCAGGAAAGTCCATCTCTAATGTCCCATTTCCCATAAATGAGGTGGAGGAAGATCCATCTCTAATATACTGTTTCCAAGAAACAAGATGGAGGAAGGTCCATCTCTTTTGTCCCATTTCCCATAAATGAGGTGTAGGAAGGTCTATCTCTAATGTCCTGTTTCAAGAAATGAGGTAGAGGAAGGTCCATCTCTAATGTCCTGTTTCCAAGAAATACGGTGGAGGATAGCCCATCTCTAATGTCCCATTTCCAAGAAATGAGGTGGAGGAAGATCCATCTCTATTCTTCCCCAAAACACAAACACTGTTACCCTGTATGGTTTGGTTACATTCTATCCTTTATCTGGTTTACATTTAATTTTTTTATTTTATGATTACACCCAGTTCCACGAGCTCTGTACAATTCTTTATTCCTAGATCAGCACATATGATTTCTGAATGTAAGTTATGAAGAGCACTAAATATTGTGTGGCCCTTTGGTGATCAGGTTCTACGCTTGAGATACCCTCCCATACCTAGTAAGCTGACCATTACTAGTTTCCAAGAAATAAGGTGGAGGAAGGTCCATCTCTACTGTCCTGTTTCCAAGAAATGAGGTGGAGGAAGGTCCATCTCTATTGTCCAGTTTTCAAGAAATGAGGTGGAGGAAGGTCCATCCCTATTGTCCAGTTTCCAAGAAATGAGGTGGAGGAAGGTCCATCTCTATTGTCCAGTTTCCAAGAAATAAGGTGTAGCAAGGTCCATCCCTATTGTTTTGTTTCCAAGAAATGAAGTGGAGATAGGTCCATCTCTATTGTCCAGTTTCCAAGAAATGAAGTGGAGATAGGTCCATCTCTATTGTCCAGTTTCCAAGAAATGAGGTGTAGGAAGGTCCATCTCTATTGTCCAGTTTCCAAAAAATTAGGTGTAGGAAGGTCCATCTCTATTGTCCAGTTTCCAAGAAATTAGGTGGAGGAAGGTCCATTCCTATTGTTTTGTTTCCAAGAAATGAGGTGGAGGAAGGTCCATCTCTATTGTCCAGTTTCCAAGAAATGAGGTGGAGGAAGGTCCATCTCTATTGTTTTGTTTCCAAGAAATGAAGTGGAGATAGGTCCATCTCTATTGTCCAGTTTCCAAGAAATGAGGTGTAGGAAGGTCCATCCCTATTGTTTTGTTTCCAAGAAATGAAGTGGAGATAGGTCCATCTCTATTGTCCAGTTTCCAAAAAATGAGATGTAGGAAGGTCCATCCCTATTGTTTTGTTTCCAAGAATTGAAGTGGAGATAGGTCCATCTCTATTGTCCAGTTTCCAAGAAATGAGGTGGAGGAAGGTCCATCTCTATTGTTTTGTTTCCAAGAAATGAGGTGGAGGAAGGTCCATCCCTATTGTTTTGTTTCCAAGAAATGAGGTGGAGGAAGGTCCATCTCTATTGTCCAGTTTCCAAGAAATGAGGTGAAGGAAGGTCCATCTCTATTGTTTTGTTTCCAAGAAATGAAGTGGAGATAGGTCCATCTCTATTGTCCAGTTTCCAAGAAATGAGGTGGAGGAAGGTCCATCTCTATTGTCCAGTTTCCAAGAAATAAGGTGTAGCAAGGTCCATCCCTATTGTTTTGTTTCCAAGAAATGACGTGGAGATAGGTCCATCTCTATTGTCCAGTTTCCAAGAAATGAAGTGGAGATAGGTCCATCTCTATTGTCCAGTTTCCAAGAAATGAGGTGTAGGAAGGTCCATCTCTATTGTCCAGTTTCCAAGAAATGAGGTGTAGGAAGGTCCATCTCTATTGTCCAGTTTCCAAAAAATGAGGTGTAGGAAGGTCCATCTCTATTGTCCAGTTTCCAAGAAATGAGGTGGAGGAAGGTCCATCTCTATTGTTTTGTTTCCAAGAAATGAAGTGGAGATAGGTCCATCTCTACTGTCCAGTTTCCAAGAAATGAAGTGGAGATAGGTCCATCTCTATTGTCCAGTTTCCAAGAAATGAGGTGTAGGAAGGTCCATCTCTATTGTCCAGTTTCCAAAAAATGAGGTGTAGGAAGATCCATCTCTATTGTCCAGTTTCCAAGAAATGAGGTGAAGGAAGGTCCATCTCTATTGTTTTGTTTCCAAGAAATGAAGTGGAGATAGGTCCATCTCTATTGTCCAGTTTCCAAGAAATGAGGTGGAGGAAGGTCCATCTCTATTGTCCAGTTTCCAAGAAATAAGGTGTAGCAAGGTCCATCCCTATTGTTTTGTTTCCAAGAAATGACGTGGAGATAGGTCCATCTCTATTGTCCAGTTTCCAAGAAATGAGGTGTAGGAAGGTCCATCTCTATTGTCCAGTTTCCAAGAAATGAGGTGTAGGAAGGTCCATCTCTATTGTCCAGTTTCCAAAAAATGAGGTGTAGGAAGGTCCATCTCTATTGTCCAGTTTCCAAGAAATGAGGTGGAGGAAGGTCCATCTCTATTGTTTTGTTTCCAAGAAATGAAGTGGAGATAGGTCCATCTCTACTGTCCAGTTTCCAAGAAATGAAGTGGAGATAGGTCCATCTCTATTGTCCAGTTTCCAAGAAATTAGGTGTAGGAAGGTCCATCCCTATTGTTTTGTTTCCAAGAATTGAAGTGGAGATAGGTCCATCTCTATTGTCCAGTTTCCAAGAAATGAGGTGGAGGAAGGTCCATCTCTATTGTTTTGTTTCCAAGAAATGAGGTGTAGGAAGGTCCATCTCCTATTCTTCACCAAAACACAAACCCTGTTATCCTTCTATGGTTTGGTTGTATTCTATCCTTTTATCTGGCTTGCATTTAATTTTTTACGTTATGATTACACCCCGTTCCATGACAGAGCTCAGTAAAACTGCTTAGTGCTAGATCAGCACATATGATTTCTGAGAGTAGAGTATGATGAACATGTCTAACATTTTTTTTATTTTTTATTTTCCAGCCGGTGGATGCTATGTCTGGAATACCTCAGAGGGACATCTTTTTTTATCTCCAGATTCGAATGCAAACTACGGTGGCCTTGCACAAGGCCATCCAGGAAAAAATATCATTGCTCAAGATACACCGAGACCAAGGGAGCATTCTAATCTTGAGGAGCCATCTGATATATCACATACTATAGCTCCAGATACATCTCCGATATCTCAAGAAATGGAGAGATCAACGGATCCTTCCATTTCCAAGGAATCTACCTTAAGCCAAGGAGTTCACACAGAAAAGTTATTTTCATGTTCGATGTGTGAGAAAACTTTCACCAAAAACAGGGCACTTCTTAGACATCAGAGAAGTCACATGGGCGATCGTCCATATTCATGTCTAGAGTGTGGGAAAGGTTTCAGTCTCAGGGAAGACTTTCTTAAGCACCAGAGAATTCACACAACTGAGCGCCCTTTTGCTTGTCCAGAGTGCGGGAAATGTTTTATTAGACGAAAAGACCTTCTTAAGCACCAGAGAACTCACACAGGTGAGCGTCCTTATTCGTGCCAGGAGTGCGGGAAAAGTTTCACTCAGAAAGACACCCTTCGTGTACACCAGAGAAGTCATACAGGTGAGCGCCCCTATGTATGTTCAGAGTGCGGGAAATGTTTCACAAAGAAAAAATTACTTATTGTGCACCAAAGAATTCACACAGGGGAGCGTCCGTATCCATGTTCAGAGTGCGGGAAATGTTTTATTCAGAGGGGAGACCTCCTTAGGCACCAGAAAATTCACACGGCTGAGCCTTCCTATCCGTGTTCAGAGTGTGGGAAATGTTTCACTGAGAAAAGAAGGCTTGCTACACACCAGAAAATTCACACTGGTGATCGTCCCTATTCATGTCCAGTGTGTGGCAAATGCTTTGTTGGCAAAGGAACCCTTGTAACACACCAGAAAATTCACACGGGTGAGCGTCCTTACTCCTGCTCAGAGTGCGGGAAAAGTTTTGTTCAGAAAGGAGGCCTTCTTAAACATCAGGTATGTCACACAGGCGTACGTCCCTATTCATGTTCAGAGTGTGGGAAAGGTTTCACCGAGAAAGGAAACCTTCTTACACACCAGAAACTTCACAAGGGTGAGCGTCCATTTTCATGTTCAGAGTGTGAGAAATGTTTTATTAAGAAAAAAGACCTCCTCAAACATCAGAAACTTCACACCGGCGAGTGTCCGTTTTCGTGTCCAGAATGCGGGAAATACTTCACTGAGAAAGGAAGCCTTCTTAAACACCAGAGAAGTCACACAGGTGAACGTCCTTATTCATGTTCAGAGTGCGGGAAATCTTTTGCTGAAAAAGGAAGCTTAAATAAACACCAGAGGTGTCACACGGGTGAACAGCCATTTTTATGTACAGAGTGCGGGAAATGTTTCGCTCAGAAAGGAAACCTCCTTAGACACCAGAGAAGTCATACAGGTAAGCGTCCTTACTCATGTTCGGAGTGCGGGAAATGTTTCACTCAGAGATCAGTCCTTGTCAAACACCAGAGAACTCATATGGGCCTGCAGAGCAGGGAGAGTGGGAGCCCCACATAATAAGCATTGTAAATACATAAACTCGGGAACTCTGGAGATCTAAGTACACCAGGGAACTTTTGTAACCCCCATAAGCCTCAGATGATCTGGGGGAGGATAGACTTAAGTGGTGTGCACTCTGCATGCTGCAAGGATTCAAATATAATATTACTCTCCTCATATGACTCACTAACACTGAGCTACTCCAATACTGGCACAGAGGGTACCATGGATTGCTCAATATGTGGGAAAAACACAGAAAATTACTATAGAAGGTGGATAACATCCTATAAATCGTGTCAATATATGGAGCAACAAATGCGCAACCATGACAATACATGGAGCAACAAATGGGAAATCATGACAATACATGGAGCAACAAATGGGCAACCATGACAATACATGGAGCAACAAATGCGCAACCATGACAATACATGGAGCAACAAATGGGAAATCATGACAATACATGGAGCAACAAATGCGCAACCATGACAATACATGGAGCAACAAATGGGAAATCATGACAATACATGGAGCAACAAATGGGAAATCATGACAATACACGGAGCAACAAATGAGCAACCATGACAATACAAGAGGTAATAAATGGGCAACCATTGCAATACATGGAGCAACAAATGGGCAACTATTACAATACCAGGAGCAACAAATGGGCCATCATGACAATACATGGAGCAACAAATGGGAAATCATGACAATACATGGAGCAACAAATGGGAAATCATGACAATACATGGAGCAACAAATGGGCAACCATGACAATACATGGAGCAACAAATGGGAAATCATGACAATACATGGAGCAACAAATGGGCAACCATGACAATACATGGAGCAACAAATGGGAAATCATGACAATACATGGAGCAACAAATGGGAAATCATGACAATACATGGAGCAACAAATGGGAAATCATGACAATACATGGAGCAACAAATGGGCAAACATGACAATAAAAGGACAGCTGTACCGATAAACTGGCACCAGAGGAGCAATGTAAAAACTTAGGTAAGGCAAATACAGGAACATCCAATCCATTCTGGATTACGCTTCCATCATTTGGGCAAGTTGCTGTTGGCGCCTGCAGATCATTGACCTTTGCTTTGCTGTAGAAGCTCTTATTGGTCTAGACCAGGGGTCTTCAAACTATGGATGTGGGTGACGTCATGGGGCTCTCTAATATAGCTGGGTGGTACAAGGGAGGGGGATGAGAAGGATAAGGGGGTATGGAGCAGCGAAGAGGGGGATCCAAAAGGTGATGGGAGGGGGGGGGGCCACGTTCGGCGGCTGCCAACTGGAGCGAGGAGAGGCTCTGAGGAATAGAAAGCAGGAAAGAGCGGCGCCAGCTTAGTGTACATAGTTACATAGTTAGTGAGGCTGAAAAAAGACACAAGTCCATCCAGTTCAACCTATGTGTGTGTGTTCGCTTTTTAACCGTACATTGTATACCCCTGTATGTTGTGGTCTTTAAGGTGTCCATCCAATAGTTTTTTGAAACTATCCATGCTCCCCGCTGATACGACTGTTTGCGGAAGAGAATTCCACATCCTTACCGCTCTTACAGTGAAGAACCCCTTACGCACTTTAAGGTTAAACCGCCTTTCCTCTAGTTTTAGTGAGTGGCCACGTGTCTTATTGTATTCCCTTACTCTAAATAGTTTGTTCCTTATGCTAGGATCGCCAGTACAGTATTTGTACATTGATATCATATCCCCCCTCAAGCGTCTCTTCTCCAGAGAGAATAGGTTCAGTGCTTGTAGTCTTTCCTCATAGCCGATGCCCTCCATTCCCCTAATTATTTTTGTTGCCCTTCTCTGGACTTTCTCCAGTTCCAGAACATCCTTCCTGAGGACCGGTGCCCAGAACTGGACAGCATACTCCAGATGTGGCCGGACCAGAGTCTTGTAGAGTGGAAGAATAATCTCCTTATTTCTGGAGTGAATCCCCTTTTTTATACAACCCAGTATTCTGTTGGCTTTGCTTGCAGCGGCTTGGCATTGCACGCCACTTCCAAGCCTGTTGTCTACCAGTACCCCCAGGTCCCTTTCCATCCTAGACTCACCCAGAGGTTCCCCCCCTAGTGAGTAGCTTGCTTTCTGGTTTCTGGCCCCCAAGTGCATTACTTTACATTTTTCTACATTAAATCTCATCTGCCATGTAGTTGCCCACCCCGTTATTTTGTTCAGGTTCCGCTTGTAAGATTTCCACATCCTGCATAGAAGATATTGGCATGCCTAATTTAGTATCATCTGCAAATACTGAGATTGTACTCGATATCCCCTCCTCTAGATCATTTATGAATAAATTAAACAGGATTGGTCCCAGGACAGAACCCTGGGGGACCCCACTTTCCACACCCGCCCAATCCGAGTACTCCCCATTAATCACCACCCTCTGTACTCTCCCCTGGAGCCAGTTCTCTATCCAGGTACTCACCTTATGGTCCATACCTACCTTCCTTAGTTTGTACAGTAAGCGTTTGTGGGGAACGGTGTCAAACAGTGTAGCATACATTTATTCAGCAATAATGAATGTAGCAACAGCTTCCCCACACCACCGGCACTAAACCACCCTGCTCTACGGCACTTCCCCAGGAGAAGAAGATGGATGAGCCCACTACACCCATCGTACCTGTCTAACCTTACCTCAGAGTAAGTTGCTACATTCATTATTGCTAAATAAATTTATGCTACACTAAGCTGGCGCCGCTCTTTCCTGCTTTCTAGTCTTCAAACTATGGCCCTCCAGTTGTTCAGGAACTACAATTCCCAACATGCCTAGTCATGTCTGTGAATGTCAGAGTTTTACAAGGCTTAATGGGATGTGTAGTTCTGCAACAGCTGGAGGGCCGTAGTTTGAGAATCCCTGGTCTACACCATTTATTATAAGTTATACATTCAATATATCCTTTTTTTAATTCAGTTATGTAATATTTCAGTTAAACCTCTATTTTGTTGTATGTTAATATGCTACTCGGCTTTTCTAAAATAAAAAAAACACTCTACACTTTACAATAATCTGTTCTGAATCTCTTTTTATGTTACACAGGACCTTGTGATTGGAAAATGCTCAGTTTTTAGATTGTCATTCATTGGTGTTTTTATCAAGACCTTAATTGATTCTCAGACCATTGTCATCCATTAGTTTCATAATCGAGACACCGAGCCCAGAAGGTCAATCTCCACACGTGTGTCAGATGATATTCTGGGGATACATGGAGCCACTACAAAAGCCACCTAGAATATTCCCATCACTGCCATCTTGGTTCTCCTCCTCATGGTCACAGTGATAGGTTCCATACTTTTACAGTTATTATCCTTATTGGTGATACAGAGTTCATTCACATCAGTGGCTTACATAATACATCAGTGTCAGGTTCTCTAAGACCAGCTCTGAGGAAGGGGGCCTGACCCCCGAAACGCGTTAGCGGTCCTGACTGAAGGACTTGTTCCAGTTCACACATGGTGGATGCTTGTAACATGATTTTATCTTTACGTCTGTGAGTATGCATTTGGCATTTTTATTAAAAATGTGCGCCTCCTTTTCCTTTCTTATCACTGTCAGGTTGTCAAATGGGCTAAAAAAAATTGTATTGTCTTCTTAGATTGATGCTCAGTGGAGAAGGGGTTGTTACATCGCTTGTAATTTGGAAGAGTGGTACTTATATTGGTGGTCAGTGGGAAGAATATCTCTTACATTGGTGGTAAGTGGGAAGAATATCTCTTACATTAGTGATAAGTGGGAAGAATGTTCCTTATATTGGTGGTCAGTGGGAAGAATGGCCCTTACATTGGTGGTCAGTGGGAAGAATGGCCCTTACATTGGTGGTCAGTGGGAAGAATGGCCCTTACATTGGTGGTCAGTGGGAAGAATGGCCCTTACATTGGTGGTCAGTGGGAAGAATATCTCTTACATTGGTGGTCAGTGGTAAGAATGTCTCTTACATTGGTGGTCAGTGGGAAGAATGTCCATTACATTGGTGATAAGTGAGAAGAATATCTCTTACATTGGTGGTCAGTGGGAAGAATGTCCCTCATATTGGTGGTCAGTGGGATGGGAAAAATATCTGTGGTCAGTAGGAAGAATGCCCCTTACATTGGTGGTCAGTGGGAAGAATGTCCTTTTATTTGGTGGTCAACAGGAAGAATGTTTCCTACATTGGTGGTGGAGAAAGTCACTTGCAGGCACCTAAAAAAACATTTGGTTTCATTGAACTTTTATCTGAGAGATGAGAGGAGACACACCATTGGTCCCATGCTACTGGCTCCTCCAGGTTCTGTAGTCTCTGGAACGTCCCCTATATTCATGGTCAGTGATAAGGATGTCATTGGAGGTCAGTGGGAAGAATGTCCCTTACATTGGTGGTCAGTGGGAAGAATGTCCCTTACATTGGTGGTCAGTGGGAAGAATGTCCCTTACATTGGTGGTAAGTGGGAAGAATATCCCTTACATTGGTGGTCAGTGGGAAGAATGTCCCTTACATTGGTGGTAAGTGGGAAGAATATCCCTTACATTGGTGGTCAGTGGGAAGAATGTCCCTTACATTGGTGGTAAGTGGGAAGAATATCCCTTACATGGGTGGTCAGTGAGAAGGATCTCAATTCTACAGTATTATCGTGATAAGTTGGAAAATGTCTCTTATATTGGTGGTTGGGGGAAGAATGGTCCTTAATTCATTAGGTAGTGGAAAGAATGTTCCCTTGCATTGGTACACCGAATCTCCTGAACATTCAAAACTTAGGTTTAAACCAGGATCTATACGGAGCAAGCAGTTTAACCCTATCGGTAAGTGGGAAATCTGTTCCATTACACTGGTAGTCAGTGGGAAGAATGTCCTTTACATTGGTGGTCATTTGGGAAGAATGTCCCTTACATTGGTGGTCCATAGGGAGGAATGTCCCTTACATTGGTGGTCCGTAGGGAGGAATGTCCCTTACATTGGTGGTCAGTGGGCAGAAGGTCCTCTTACATTCGTAATCAGTGGGAAATATTGTCATTATTATGACAATACATTGGTGGTCATTGTGAAAAACGTCCCTCCCATAGATTGTCATTAGGAACGATGTCTGTTCTAACGGACAGGCCCATCAGAATCCCTCCTTACATCAGGGTCCCAATCAGACTTCCCTCTTACCCCAGGGTTCCCATCAGAGTCCACCCTTATATTAGGTTTCCATCAGATTCTGCATTTACATCAGAATCCCCTCTTACCTCAGTGTCTTCATCAGAGTCTCTTCTCACATTAGCGTCCCCATTTACATCATTGTTCCAATCCCCCCTTTCATTAGGTTTCCCATGAGAGCCCTCTCTTTTGTCAGTGTTCTCCCCCCCCCTTTTACATTAGTGCCCCCATCAGAATCCTTCTTACATCAGTGTCCACACCAGAGTCCCATTACATTAGTGTCCACATCAGAGTCCCACTTACCGCTGTAATTCCACCTACAGCATGCCCGTGTGGCAGCAGGATGGGAGCCAGGAGAGCAGGTCTGAATAGAAGCACGCCATTGGTTTCTGGAACACCGTTGGTCCTAGGAACCATCAACACAGAGTGGTGGCGAAGGGGGAGGAGGGTTGGCTGGTGGGTGCCAGCGACCTGTGCTGGAATCTGTTGGGGGTCGAGCAAAGACCAACTGATCTAAATCCTCAGTCTGTGCACTAAAGGCCCGTACACACGCACCGATTGTTGGCCGTAAATTTTCGGCCAACGTCCGATCGGCCGATTGTCGGCTTGTTAGTATGATGATTCTGACAACCGACTGCGACTTTTCGGCCAAACAAAATTTGGTGTGCATGCTATTGCTATAAAATTTTTGTTGGCCGTCAACAGAACGGCCGATTGTTCGTCAGTCAGTACAGATTTCAGCAGACAAAAATCAGATGAGCAAGACTGGGCATGCTCAGAGAAGAAAAACCACACGGAAAGTCAACCATCACATGACATCACTTCTGAAGTTGGTTTCTGTCGGCCAACAAAAGTCCAGTGCAAGTCTAGAGCACATTTCAACCAACAAACAACACTGGGCTTTAGTCTGAGAACCCTAACCATCAGACTGGATGTGGACCGGGGGTCATAAGAGGTAGGTGATCATGAGTGAAGGAAAAGGGTTGAAAGATAGCAGTGGAATGGACAAGGAATAGAGGAGTCTGACCTTACTCTGATCATGGACCATGGGGAGAATAGCTATAGAGGGGTTGAGCATAATTAAAGGGAAGTGAAGAAGATAATTGTGGCTGGAAGGAGGTATAGGGAAGCTGACTGTGGGCATAGAGGCTGATAGGGGCTTCAAAGAGGCAGGGTGAAAGAGAAGGGAAAGATGACCGTGGAACATTGGGAGCAGCAGAGAAGGCAGGGTATGATCGGAATAGTGAGGAAATAAACAGGAAGCAGTGTATGAGCTGATCAGGCACCGCTAAGAAGCAAAGTAGATTATTATGGATAGAGGAAGAGAGAGGAAGCATTGGGATCTGACAGAGAAAAGAAGAAGAGCCGCAGAATGCTGAACCTACTCTGATCATGGACCATGGGGCAGATAGGCAGAGTGGGAATAACCATGGTCAGGGGAAAGTGGAGAAGATGATTGTGGTTGGAGGAAGGGAGGGGGATTTTGGACAGAGGGACGAGGAGGTAGAGGGAGGACTTGTTGTTGCTTGGGTAGGTGGATGGGAGAGAGGAACAGCAGGGCATCACGTTCCACTGGAAAAGAAAGCAAAAGAGGGAAATGCTTTTTTGGGAGGGGACATGTGTAAACTGTCAGTCATACTTTTAGGTGAAGAAATGTCAGTCTGCACAATTTCTCCTGTTATATAAAACCAAGGAGAAGCTGTTGGGACTAGCAAAACCAAATTACCAGCAATGGGTGTATAGATAGGCGGGTGTAAATAAAGTTGTGTCCGTTTACACTCATCTACCTCTGGTCCGCTAAAAAGAACGGAAAGGGATCCATCCTCTGCTATTTAGGCGAATGGGATCGGAGGGTAGTCAAAGTCCGCTCCATCTGACAGGGACCTCAAAACTTCATTCATGTCTTCCCTTTCTCTTCTTTCAGACTGTACATATTCCTGAAGTCTTTCTAGATATGTTTTATCCATCAGACCTGTTGCCTTAGGCTTGTTCTATCTTCTTATTAATATCTTTTTGTAAGTGAGGTCTCCAGAACTGGACAGAGTTTTCTAAATGAGGTCTCAGTAAACTCCTGCTGGTGATCCCTCTAGTGATATAAAGATCGATATAGAGGAATCAAGACCTCCTGCTGGTGACCACCCTAGTGATCTAAAGATCTATATATAGGAATCAAGAGCTCCTTCCTCCTTCTGGTGATCCCTCTCGTGATATAAAGATTGATGTAGAGGAATTAAGACCTCCGGCTGGTGACCCCCTCTAGTGATCTAAAGATCTATATATAGGAATCAAGAGCTCCTTCCTCCTGCTGGTGATCCCTCTCGTGATTGATATAAAGATTGATGTAGAGGAATTAAGACCTCCGGCTGGTGACCCCCCTAGTGATCTAAAGATCTATATTGAGGAATCAAGACCTCCTTCCTCCTGCTGGTGATCCCTCTAGTGATATAAAGATCGATATAGAGGAATCAAGACCTCCTGCTGGTGACCACCATAGTGATCTAAAGATCTATATTGAGGAATCAAGACCTCCTTCCTCCTGCTGGTGATCCCTCTACTGATATAAAGATCGATATAGAGAAATCAAGACCTCCCGCTGGTGACCACCCTAGTGATCTAAAGATCTATATAGAGGAATCAAGACCTATTTCCTCCTGCTGGTGATCCCTCTCGTGATATAAAGATTGATGTAGAGGAATTGAGACCTCCGGCTGGTGACCCCCCTAGTGATCTAAAGATCTATATTGAGGAATCAAGACCTACTTCCTCCTGCTGGTGACCACCCTAGTGATCTAAAGATCTATATAGAGGAATCAAGAGCTCCTTCCTCCTGCTGGTGATCCCTCTTGTGATATAAAGATTGATGTAAAGGAATTAAGACCTCCGGCTGGTGACCCCCCCCCCCCCCCCCCCTAGTGATCTAAAGATCTATATTGAGGAATCAAGACCTCCTTCCTCCTGCTGGTGATCCATCTAGTGATATAAAGATCGATATAGAGGAATCAAGACCTCCTGCTGGTGACCACCATAGTAATCTAAAGATCTATATTGAGGAATCAAGACCTCCTTCCTCCTGCTGGTGATCCCTCTAGTGATATAAAGATCTATATAGAGGAATCAAGACCTCCTTCCTCATGTTGGTGATCCCTCTAGTGATATAAATATCGATATAGAGGAATCAAGACCTCCTGCTGGTGACCCCCCCTAGTGATGTAAAGATCTATATAGAGAAATCAAGACCTCCTTTCTCCTGCTGGTGATCCCTCAAGTGATATAAAGATCTATATAGAGGAATCAGGACCTCCTTCCTCCTGCTGGTGATCCCTCTAGTGATAAAAAGATCTACAGTATATAAAGGAATTAGGACCTCCTTCCTCATGCAGGTGATCCCTCTAGTGATCTAAAGTATATAGAGGAATTATGACCTCCTTCCTCGTGCAGGTGACCGCGTTTGTGATGCATCTTACAATTCTATTCGTTTTTCCCACTGCCTGGCCACACTGTCAATGTATTTTAAAAAATTGGCTGCAGTTTTAAAATTCTCCACATCACATGGTAGTGATCTCACTGATTGTCAGTGGAACGCAAAGACAGGAAGTGATGTCATGCACAGACAGGAAATGATATAAGATGCAAACAAGTATTTCCAGGTAAAAGGTGAGTTGAAAGGAAGTGCTGAGGAGACATTGCTGGAACTGGCAGAGGGGGTAAGAAGATATTATTTTTATTTTCAGTCGGTAACCCTTCTTCCACAATTTCCATCCTTGTCCTCCAAATTCACCGTGAGGTTTATTAAAAATGATAGAC
Source organism: Pelophylax lessonae (assembly GCF_965119305.1). Classification (NCBI taxonomy): domain Eukaryota; kingdom Metazoa; phylum Chordata; class Amphibia; order Anura; family Ranidae; genus Pelophylax; species Pelophylax lessonae. The sequence goes on along the minus strand of NC_138776.1, from coordinate 261,806,073 downwards.
GTTTGGCTTTGGTTAGCTACATAAATTGCAATGCAAGTTTTTGAGGCACTTTGTTCTTGTGTTCAAGCGATATGAACTAATAGTAAGAAATAATAAAGGGACACCAATGTTCTCAACTTGATACACTTGAATGGCACTGGGTGCTGAAACAATTTAGATAGGTAGATATGGATCAATGAGGATATGAGGTGGAGATGTGCTTGAGATGATGGTCTACAGAAAATCATGGTGGCACTATGTACATAGTACCCTTTATTTATTCACTTATTATCTATCCCAGGTAGGTCAAACTTAAGCCCCGTACACACGAGTCGAAATTCGGCCGGGAATTTTCGTCCGACGACCGATCTGCCGATTTTCGGCTTGTTAGTATGATGCTTCCGACAACCGACTCCGACTTTTCGGCCGAAAAAATCCTGGTGTGCAGGCTATATAATTTTTGTCGCCCGTCAACACACGTCCGATTTTCATCTCATTAGTACAGATTTCGACGGGGAAAAATCTTATGAGCAAGACTAGGCATGCTCAGAGATGAAAGAACACAAAGAAAGCAATCCAACACATGACATCACTTCTGAAGTAGAATTCTGTCGTACGGGAAAATTCGTGTGCAGTCTAGAGCACATTCCAACCAACGGACACCACTCTGGACAACAGACGGACGACCGGTCGGCGGAAATTCGTTGCGTGTGTACGAGGCTTTAGTCGTGTTGAATTGAGAGGACCAAATCTTTAAAGAGGTTGCATTGTGTCTACTGAGAGCCGCATCTACTTAATTCTTGAGAAAAAGGTTCATACTTAAAATGGTGGTTAAATACAAACTTAGGATTTTTAATTAATAGACAAAAAGGGGTAATAGAACAATTTCTAAAGCATTTTGATGCATAAAAAACCACAGTGGGTGCAAGAGGCCATATATGGACAATATACCAACATTTTGACATGCCCGATCTAACCCTTATATAAAAAAGCTAAAATAAGATGTTTTGATGGGAGTTGCACTTAAAGGTAATATCTGTTTTTTCTTTTAGATTGTGAAAAAATGAGGCCTGTTATACAGTATATAAAGAGGTCCATAAGAGACCTATGAGAGCTATGGAGGAACACTGTGGAGACATCCCAATATAGTGCAAATAATTATCAGTTTATTATTCATTGACAGAGAGGAGTGTCCTAATTAGATCACTTGACCAAATCCATAAACATGGACCAACACCAAAACCAAGCAACTGAGAGGATATTAGACCTCACCATGGAGATCATCTACCTTCTGACCGGAGAGGTGAGGAGGATTCTGGGAGGTCACATGATTTCACTCTTCTCCCCAATAATAAATCATAGACCTGGCTGGAGGGGAGAGCAGGATTCTGGGAAGTCTTTTGTAACTATTTTCTCCTTTTACACAGGATTATCAAGTAGTGAAGAAAATATCTGGTGATCCATTAACACATAGCAGATGTCTTCAAAGGACATCGCCCATCACAGTGCCTCCACCTCACTGCCTGACATCAGAGGTAACCAGTGCCAAGAAGATTCTAGAAGTCATCCAGAAGATGATGGAGCTGCTGACAGCAGAGGTGAGCGGTGCCGGGAATTCTGGGACATTATCCAGTAACAGACAAGGGATGTGTCTGGATGGTGACTGTATCATTGTGTGTGTCAGGTTCCTATAAGGTGTCAGGATGTCACTGTCTATTTCTCCATGGAGGAGTGGGAGTATTTAGAAGTACACAAGGATCTCTACAAGGACGTCATGATGGAGAATCAGCCGCCCCTCACATCACCGGGTAAGAGGAGACTTTATTGTAAAGGAGAGAGCAGTACGGAGGCTCCACCTAGATCCCCCATCATCTGATAAACACATAGAAACAATGTATTCAGTCAGTGTGTGTGTTTCCTACAGATGGATCCAGTAATGGAAACCCACAAGAGAGATGTCCCCACCCTCTGTATTCCCGAGATTCCACAAAGGAAGGTCACACCATCCCTCACCATCATCAGGTAGGTGGGACTGAGCATTAAGACCTAAAAATGATTCCAAGCTATGAGAGGATATTCTTCTATCTATCTTCTACCCTTCTTCCTTTGTTACAAGTATATTTTATAATCTTTGGGATTTAGGTTGAAGAACTGAAAGGCATCAAAGTTGAGGTTAAAGAGGAAGAAGAAGAGATGTTGGTGAGTGGAGATCAGCAGTCTATGGAGGAGGGGGAGATGATTATGGAAAGTAAACAGGAGGAATCTTCTCTACTTATGGACACAAGTAAGTAATAAACATTAAATTAAGAAAAAGTTCACATTTGTATTTAACTTCTATGAGTATCAAGTATGTCAACTGTTATACGTTGAGTCATCGCCTCAAAAGAAAAATCCAAATAGGCAGTTGATCCAGAGGAGGGCATAAAAACCACATAAAGTTTGGCCCAATTTTCTTTAGGATATAGAAGTCCTTCCTGATCCCAAAAAGCAAACGGATAACTTCCCAGATCAACATTCTACAAAGATTCTCGTTTAATACGGTCCTTTAAAGACTGACAAACTCCGATAGCTGCTCCTGCCAGTGGTAATACAGACCCCGAAATAGCAAAGGAAGCTTTTAGTAAGGATTCCAACTTTTTATCAGCTGGATCCTTAAAAACTTGGGCTTTATAATAACCACAAGAAAACTTTTGTTAACCGAAGAAATGGCAGCATCCACAGTGGGTATACTCCATCTCCTTGTGAACTTTTCCTCCATAGGATACAACAAAGAAAATCTTTTGGGAGGAACAAAATTCCTATCAGGATGATCCCAATCCGCATACATTATCAGCTCTTTGAGCGAATGTAAGGGACAAGCCTGAGGCCTATGAGGAGAGCGCAATGAGCCTAAAGAGGAAAAAAAGACTTCAGACCTCTCTAAGGGAGGTAATTTAAATCCATTTCAGTGAGAGATTGAATTAACAATCTCTGGGATTGAGAGGCCGAGAATGTCTCCCTAGAAGTGGAAACCTCAGCTTGACCTTCTACTGGGTCATTTACAGCTACTTCTTCCACATTCCTCTGCCCAATCCTGAATTAAAACAGAGGGGGTGGGGCTCTGGTGAGGGGGCTCTATCACGTTTCCTCCCTCCTTGTGATGCTGAAGCAAATGATGCCAGCAATTTTACCCTCAAGGCTGGCTAACGCCGATGCCAAATCATCCTTAGTGATGTAGGCTGAGACAGAAGCACTGGATGTGGCTACTATTCCTGACAACTGTGATGGCTCAGTCGCCTCTGGCCTTTCAAGGGAGGAAAACACAGAGGAAGAACGGCTGGGATCTTCTAATCCTGACGTGACACCCTAGTGCCCCTTCCAGCTGCGCCCCCCACTCCTCTTTTGGGAGGACGTTGCTCCAGGCAAGAAAACTTGAGGTACTAACTTTAGTGTACTCAAGACTTGTGCCAAGCTATACAGCTTATCACACACAGCACTGCTTATCCCAAAGGAACAGAACCTGTCCGTGCCTGTAAACATGCACCCACAGTGACTCATGCACCCAGCTGCTGCTGCTCTGCGTCCTCTCCAGCTTCTGACAGACGCTCGCACGCTGGGAGCACTTCCATAAATGTTGCGTTGTTTGCCCCTGTCACTGCGCATGTGCGGCGTGCTATGTGAACGTCCGCATCCACATGATGATACGCCCCGTCCCGACTCCACGTACACGCTTCTACCTGTAAAAAGCGAATATATTGCACGCGCGCACGATCCTTTGCCACCGAGGGTGCTTCCTGAACCAGGAAACGAATGCGCGGGCAAATGTGTCTGCACACAGACGAAATACTGCACGCCAAGCAACAGGGGGTGAATGAAGCAAACAACGTACGTTTTGTCACAGCTGATACACATACTGTCTCAGGTGGAGATGTAAACATGGCACTCGGTATCTGTAACCCAGAAGGGAACAGTGCATAAAAAATATTTTCAAAGTGAATTTACCATTCCCTCCGCAGGAATCTGCTTATAACCAGAATCCAAACTTCGCTCATCCCAGCAGGTTTCTGTCACTTGTTGATCTTCAAGGACTGGGTCCCCCGAGTTTTTTTAGGAGCAACTCCCTTGGACCCGTAAAGCCTTTAGAGTTGGTCAAACCAAGGGTCCGAATCCAAGGGTCCAGCGCCAAGAGGGTCACATTACAGGCAAAACCTCCTTCTCCTTTACTGAGTCTCAGGTACCATCCTTTTAGTCTTCCACTTTCGGATGGATCTGATTGCTAATCCCCTTAGATCAGAGAACTTAATCTGGGTTTGTAGCATAATCTTCTTTCTTCTTCTTTAAAAAAACATGGAGAGCTTCTCCAACCGTGACCATCACCTTTAAGACACTTGCAAAAAAACTGAGGTACTTCTTTTATAGGAGGGGTTATATAGAGGGGAGACTTCCGATCTTTTTTTTTTAACTCTTTTTATTAAAGGATAAAAAGCTTATGGTACATACAAACAGGGCGCTCAACAGGAGCCGGGACTTCCCATCTTAATTGGTTGCCAGTGTCCATTCACCTATAGGTGGCGTATAACCCAGATAGTAATGAATATGGCTACTCTGTGTCCCGTGATGTACAATAAAGAAATGTAAAACCTTAACTGTTGATAGCAAGATCCTCAGTATATCTCACAATCTAATGTTCTCAATAAATGAGGAGGAGTAATTGTATGTCATATGGTTTATGAACACTCCAGTCCAGTACAACATCTCTATCCCTCATAACATGTTCTAAAAAAAAAATTTGATGGAGATACTGTACACCATATGAAAGGTCCATCTCTATTCCTCAATATAACGTCATGTTCCCAACAAATGAGGAGGAGATACTGTACACCATATGAAAGGTCCATCTCCATTCCTCAATATAACATCATGTGCCCAATAAATGAGGAGGAGATACTGTACACCATATGAAAGGTCCATCTCTATTCCTCAATATAACGTCCTGTTCCCAACAAATGAGGAGGAGATACTGTACACCATATGAAAGGTCCATCTCCATTCCTCAATATAACGTCATGTGCCCAATAAATGAGGAGGAGATACTGTACACCATATGAAAGGTCCATCTCTATTCCTCAATATAACGTCCTGTTCCCAACAAATGAGGAGGAGATACTGTACACCATATGAAAGGTGCATCTCCATTCCTCAATATAACGTCATGTTCCCAACAAATGAGGAGGAGATACTGTACACCATATGAAAGGTCCATCTCCATTCCTCAATATAACATCATGTGCCCAATAAATGAGGAGGAGATACTGTACACCATATGAAAGGTCCATCTCTATTCCTCAATATAACGTCCTGTTCCCAACAAATGAGGAGGAGATACTGTACACCATATGAAAGGTCCATCTCCATTCCTCAATATAACGTCATGTGCCCAATAAATGAGGAGGAGATACTGTACACCATATGAAAGGTCCATCTCTATTCCTCAATATAACGTCCTGTTCCCAACAAATGAGGAGGAGATACTGTACACCATATGAAAGGTGCATCTCCATTCCTCAATATAACGTCATGTTCCCAACAAATGAGGAGGAGATACTGTACACCATATGAAAGGTCCATCTCCATTCCTCAATATAACGTCATGTTCCCAACAAATGAGGAGGAGATACTGTACACCATATAAAAGGTCCATCTCCATTCCTCAATATAACGTCATGTGCCCAATAAATGAGGAGGAGATACTGTACACCATATGAAAGGTCCATCTCTATTCCTCAATATAACGTCCTGTTCCCAACAAATGAGGAGGAGATACTGTACACCATATGAAAGGTGCATCTCCATTCCTCAATATAACGTCATGTTCCCAACAAATGAGGAGGAGATACTGTACACCATATGAAAGGTCCATCTCCATTCCTCAATATAACGTCATGTTCCCAACAAATGAGGAGGAGATAATGTACACCATATGAAAGGTCCATCTCCATTCCTCAATATAACGTCATGTTCCCAACAAATGAGGAGGAGAAAAAATAAAAGGTTCATCGTCATTCCTCAATATAACGTCATGTTCCCAACAAATGAGGAGGAGATACTGTACACCATATGAAAGGTCCATCTCCATTCCTCAATATAACGTCATGTTCCCAACAAATGAGGTGGAGATACTGTACACCATATAAAAGGCCCATCTCCATTCCTCAATATAACGTCATGTTCCTAACAAATAAGGAGGAGATACTGTACACCATATGAAAGGTCCATCTCCAATCCTCAATATAATGTTTTGATTCTAAATGAATAAATGGAGACACTATGCAGCCTTGGTGTCCTATCTACACTCAAGAGCTTAATGTGGCCCTTTGGTACCCTTTCAGTGGTCCTCTGTAATAAGCAAATCTGCCTGGAGTTTGATCTGCAAACAGTTTCACAAATTTTGTTTAAAGTTTGCCAAGTTTGCAGTGAACCCCACTAAAGTCTATGGGGGTATATGTAATTATTAATTCTGGCTATCTGTAGGACTAATTAGCATGCCACTGCAAAACACGAGAAGCCAGAAAAGCATGATTCAATTTTTCCCTTCCCCATACTCATCTCTTTCGATTATTATTATACAATTTGATCTTCCTAATGCTGGGCATGAAGAAAACGTATAACCTATATTTAAAAATTGTTTTACAGGACTAGGATGCTATGTCTGGAATATCTCTGAGGGACATCCTATGTTATCTCCAAATGACAATGCAAAATCGAATGAGATTGTACAAGACTTTCCAGAAGAAAATAGCATTGCTCCAAATACACGGAGATCAATGGATCCCTCTAATCCTCAGGAGTCCTCTGATATATCACATACTGTAACACCAGAGACACAACTAAGATCTCACAATATGAAGAGATCTACAGATCCATCCAATCCCAAGGAATCTTCATTAAGCCATGAAAGACTTCACACAGGAGCAAGTTCATTGTCATGTCCAGTGTCCGGGAAATGTTTCACTAAAACCAGAGCACTTCTTAGACCTCAGAGAATTCTGGGTGAACGTCCTTATTCGTGCTCTGAGTGTGAGAAAACTTTCACCATAAAGAAGAACCTTCTTAGACACCAGAGAGTTCACACTGGTGAGCGTCCTTATTCATGTCCAGATTGTGAGAAAACTTTCACCATAAACAAAAACCTTCTTAGACACCAGAGAGTTCACACGGGTGAGCGTCCTTATTCATGTTTAGAGTGCGGGAAATGTTTCAGCCAGAAAGAAACCCTTCTTCGACACGAGAAAATTCACACGGGTGAGCGTCCCTATTCATGTTCGGAGTGTGGGAAATCTTTCATTCAGAAAGGCTCCCTTAATATACACCAAAGAAGTCACACGGGTGAGCGTCCTTATTCTTGTCCAGAGTGCGGGAAATGTTTCAGTCAGAAAGGAGACTTGCGCAAACATCAGAGAAGTCACACTGGTGAGCATCCTTATTCTTGTCCGGAGTGCGGGAAATGTTTCAGTCAGAAAGGAGACTTTCTTAAACATCAGATAACTCACAGAGGTGAGCACCCTGTGACAAACCAACTCAGGACAGAGGCTTTTGGAGGGGACTGCAGGCTAGCCTCTTGCCTACTGACTATGGGCCCTGGCTTTTAAGGGAACACTGCTCTTGTGAGGTGTATGCTGGGGGGGGGGGGGGTGGGGGATGAGGCTTGGGGCAATGTTACTTTGGATTCAAGTCTATGTCCTCCAGAGACACACAGACTCTGGGACCTTAGGCCCCTATTATGTGTAAGTCACCCTGCGTCTATTAGGGGCACCAGGTGACCGAGAAAATTAGGGGCAACTACTTAATGGACACTGAGAATATGGTTTTGATTACTTCAAATAGGACAGTAATATTTATCCACAATATTCCTCAAGAAATCTAGGATACATTCATTCCACTGTATCAGAATGATAGAACATTGTATGAGCTTTGCCTTATTGACTATTGTAGACCGTTGCCATGAAGTCTGTGACTTCTGAATAATCAAAGTGCTGCTTAAATGTGGATTCCAAGTACTTCAATGTAGGAGACAAACCGTCTGCTACTGGGGTCTTCTGCTATTGTCTGTTTATTAAGGTGTTCTGTGTTTATACTTAGGATAATGTGTAATGTTCTTATTTTTTTAGTCTTGTTGAAATGCTGAGTTAATTGACATGTTAATTATAACATTGTCTGGGTCTGGATTCCCATTCACCTATTGTTTCTGTCCAAATGGCTAGGTAATTATCTAAGGTTAATTATGTTTCTATATACATTTTCATCTGCATATGATAATGTAATCAGGCTCACCTGACCTGGTGTGTTATATAATCTGTGTGAGTCTGTTCAATAAATGTTCCAGATCTTATACGAGCTAAGTCTCGGCTAGTTTTGTATGTAGGGCGGCTGTAATATCTGATATCTATGTTCAAAACTGGCAGGAAGCGGTATACTGACCGAAGCACACTGTGGGACACGGTTCCGTTACACGTCCCTTTTCATGTTCAGAGTGTGGAAAATGTTTATATTATATATATATCTATCTCCACCTAACCCCCATCTCCTAACCCCCACGAAAGTCCCACTCGGCCTATAGCAAAATGGCGGCCAAGCTGGACTTTCGTCAATCAGGCTGAAAGTCATATGACGTCCTCCCGGTCCCCGCTCCGGCCTGACATCGGCTGTGTGCAAAAGTCCATAACCTAGGGAAAACATGCACATACAGCAACCCAGTTATTACCACAGATGGATAGATTCTTCACCACTTGTGTGCATTACTCTGTTGCCCCAGTGACGACGTCTCATAGGATGAAACGTGTTGGGTGGAGCTATAGCGGATCTCCCCGCTGAGCAGATGGATGACAGGTCCAGGCACTGTTCTCTATGGGCTGTTGGATGGAAATGAACCGCTTGTTGGTTTCCATCCGACCGTCACCGAGTATGCAATATGGAAGGGAAATGGATCCCCATCCGTCTGTTTTTAGCGGATTTCATGTCAGCGAGTGTCACTGGACACATGTCTGAGAGAGCAATGGATGGTCTGATCGGGTCCGCATCAAAAACTGACAGGCGGACCAATCAGTCCATCTGTGTGAAAGGGGCCAAAAGGTAGATTTTTCAGGGTACTGTTTGGGCACAGTGACCCTTTCTAGATGTTTTTACTTACTGTATAATCTATTTCTTGGAGTCTATTGAGTGACAAAGAAATATGGAAACAGTTGAGTTATTCTACCCTCTACAGGAGGTTAGGACACTGGCAAACAGAGCATTTCCAATCTCCGTTTAACCTCTTCTACCCAGCATGGCTCTGTTTTATGAATAATATTCATATAATTCCAGTAAAAAAAAAAAACATAGAAAGGTGGGACCTGTGTCCCTCAATGGAAAAAGATTTTATGGTAGGTACAAAAATCTTATTTTCTTTATCGTTCCTTGAGGAATTCAGAAACAGTCCAAAAGCAGTTTAACAGATAGGTTGGCAGCAACCATTGACAGACCCACAAAAAGCAGGTTCAAATGACAAAACATTCAAGATGAGCAGTTCCAAGCTTTTGGCTTGCCAAAGATTTATTTTTTCAATCAGCCGTTTTCACAAGACGGTCTATTCATCCCTTTTAGGTCAACTTCTGTTGAGTTGGAATGGCCATATATAGATCAGCCATATGGCTTTGGTCCCTTTCACATGAAGGGTCAGATCAGGTCAGCCTGTCAGTTTTTGGGGGGGACCTGATCAGACTGTCTATTCACCCCTATTGAATCAACTTCTGTTGAGTAGGAACGGCCATATATAGATCAAAATTTGGCCTGTCCCTGCTGAACTGAATTGAATTTCAATCCATCTAAGGCCAGCTTAAGACTCCAAACCTGTAGCATTTAGGGAAGAAACATTCCATGATAAGAATGAGGTTGCCTGGCCAGGCAACCAATCTCATAGTGAGATATCTGAAAAGGTGAGAAAGCTCACAGCCTAATATTCCAAATGAAAGGTAAATTATCCCTGAGGCCAAATGAGCCCGTAAGGCTATTAACCTTGACTGAAAAGGGGGTTACACAAGAGATATGCCTACAGGGGTAAGCAAGGATGAAGAGTATACAACAAGCACAGAATGGTGCAGGAAAACATGAGGATGATAGGACCATCGACCAGGGGATGTCTCTGGAGCCTGAGAGAGGAACTCTGCAGATCTGCCTACCCTTAAACAATGAAACATGGTTGCCCTGGACCAGTGATGCATCCAAAATCTTGGAGCAAGGGGCAGGAACCTAAATGACACTGCTAACACCTGAACAGAACCAAGGAAAACCTCTGAAGTAGTTTCACGAGGCTACAGATCAGCCATGGAAAGAGGGCCTAGCTTTAGGTAAGCAGGTCTTACAAAGGCATCTGGGCATGCTCCATTCCCAACAGAGGGTAACATCAGTAGGATCCCAGCATCTAGCACTGCAGTGATGATTTCCTCATGGCTGAGGAGAGCCAGATATCAACTCCTTGTCTCTAAGGCACACAAACCAGTCAGAAGTAGTACTCTCAATTTCCTCAAGCATAAGGGCCAGGCTTCTTGTCTTGTTACAGGAAGCACTCCCAAACCTTCCCAGGGATGAAGGTTCAGCAGAATCTAGATAATGTCCTCCGGAGTTCTGGTCAAGTACCAAACTAACAGAGGTAATTGGGGACTATACAGTATGTGCTGGAGAACCAGATATAGGCCCTAGGTAAGGGGACATCTACATGATGGGTCATACTGCAGACTTTATGGTCCATAGCAACCTTTGTAATGTAATGTCTCACCCAGAGACCAGACCTCCAGGAATAGAGGGGGAACCCGAAAAGTACCAGGAGTCAATGAGAGAAGGGGATGCTAGATTATGAGGGTTTTCCCTTAACAACCACAAGCTCCTGATGGGGGGGGGGGGGGGGAGAGGCACATCTCCCAGCAGTTAAGAAGGGATCTAAAGGCACACAGGTTGTAGCCTTTTTTTAGCTACCATGTACGCTAATGCTCTGGTTGTCAAAACCTACCATTGACAGGCACCTGTGAAACCTTATCTAGTCATATTTTGAAGGAGTTAGGACCTTCACGAAAGGTTCTGACTGCAGGGGTCTAAAAAGTTGAATTTCTTCAAGGGCACCACATATTAGAGATGCCAGGAAAGGGCACGAGGGTATCCGCAAGATAATACACTCATTGTAGTAGCAGGAACCTCCAAAGGACACTTCGGGATCAGACCCTTGTTAGGGTAGGGAACAGCAGAAGCTGGTCTCATTTCACCTTGTAGGTCATGGAGTCCTAGAGAGGAGGGATGCTGAGGGTTATTAGGTACCATAAGGGTGGCACCAATACCTAGAATATAGAATTCTCCTGGAAAGAGGAGCAGAACTCAATACAGGGTACCACTTCAGCAAGCAAGTCCTCACTTCGGGGGAAAGAAACAGTCCCACAGCTGAATTTTTTAGGGCTGCTAAGCATGTGTAAGTCAGCAGCTACAGTACTCTAGCACTGGTGGACATTATTACCTCTGCTACCAAGCTGAAGCTTCTCTAGAGGCCAGTAGCTAGTGGTGTACCATACTTTTCTGTACTAGGTCCTGTTCAATTTTATCTATTTCTAAGTTATATAACTAAAGGTTTGGTGGGTAAGGTAAGTCTTTTTGATGAAGACACAAAGGTGTGCAATAGGGTTGATATCCCTGGAGGTGCCTTTATCAAAGAACATGATTTGGCATTGTTGGAAGATTGGTCAAACTGAAGTACAGTATTTCTAAATGTAAAAAATGCATCTAGGGAAAAAGAATCCTTTGATAGAGTACAATATTGGGGCAGGGGCACAGTGTTGGCCAGCACTACAGAGGTAAAAGATTTGGGGGTACTTATTTCAGATAGTTGCAAAATAAGCAGTGTGGCCATGCAGTGGGAAAAATGAACAGAATGATAGGATACATTACTAGAGCGATCACCAAGAGGGAGGACCTGATTCCTCTATATAGATCTTTAGTTTTCACTAGAGTCATCATCAAGAGGAAGGAGGTCCTAAATCCCCGAAATAGATATTTAGCTATCACTAGAAGGATCAGTAGCAGGAGGAAGGAGGTCCTGATTCCTCTATATAAATCTTTGTATCACCAGAAGGAGAAAGGAGGTCCTGATTCCTCTATATATATATATTTATATCACTAGAGGGATCACCAGCAGGAGGAAGGAGGTCCCGATTTCCCAATATGCATCTATTAGTTATCACTATAGAGATCATCAGCAGGAGGAAGAAGGTTCTGATTCCTCCATATAGTTCTTTATATAATTAGAGGGATCGCCAGCAGGGGGAAGGAGGTCCTGATTCTTCAATATAGACCTTTCGTTATCACCGGGAGGAGAAAGGAGAACGTGAGACCTTTATACAGATCTCTAGTTATCACTAGAGTCGTTATCAAGAGGAAGGAGATCTTGATTCCATGATATAGATGTTTAGCTATCACTAGAGGGATCCTCATTGGGAGGAAGGAGGTACTGATTCCTATATACAGATCTTTATATCACTAGAGGGATCACCAGCAGGAGGAAGGAGGTCCTGATTCCTCTATGTAGATCTTTATATCACTAGAGGGGTCATCAGCAGCAGGGAGGAGGTCCTGAATCCCTGAAATAGATCTATTAGTTATCACTAGAGGGATCACCAGCAGGAGGAAAAAGGTCCTGATTCCTCTATAAAATCTTTATATCACTAGAGGGATCCTTCGACAGGAGCAAGGAGGTCCTGATTCTCCAATATAGATCTTTAGTTATCACTAGAGGGATCAATGGGAGGAGAAAGGAGGACACGAGTCCTCTATTTAGATCTCTCGTTATCTCTAGAGTCAAGAGGAAGTAGGTCTTGATTCCACGATATAGATGTTTAGCTATAACTAGAGGGATCATCAGCAGGAGGAAGGAGGTCCAGATTCCTCTATATCAAAGGAATCCAAACTTCGGCACGCAGCCCGGATGTGGCCCTTTGCTTGCCTTTATCTGGCCTTTGGGTCATTATTCCTTCCACTAATACAAAGCACTCTTTTTTTCCACTGACACCAATGATGGGGCTCTATTTCTCCTACTGACACCAATGATGTAATTTATTTTTTTTAACTCCCGCTGATCACCAAGACCATGGCATTGTTTACTCTTAACAATGCCAGGGCATATTCTACTCCCACTGACCACTGTCCAACCCCTAATGTTTGAAGGGCAGTAAGCTGGCCCTTTGTTTTAAAAGGTTGGAGACCCCTGCTTTATATAGATCTTTATATCACTAGAGGGATCACCAGCAGGAGGAAAGAGGTCCTGGTTCCTCTATATAGATCTTTATATCACTAGAGGGATCACCAGCAGGAGGAAAGAGGTCCTGGTTCCTCTATATAGATCTTTATATCACTAGAGGGATCACCAGCAGGAGGAAGGAGGTCCTGGTTCCTCTATATAGATCTTTATATCACTAGAGGGGTCACCAACAGGAGGAATGAGGTCCTGGTTCCTCTATGTAGATCTTTATATCACTAGAGGGATCACCAGCAGGAGGAAGGAGGTCCTGGTTCCTCTATATAGATCTTTATATCACTAGAGGGATCACCAGCAGGAGGAAGGAGGTCCTGGTTCCTCTATATAGATCTTTATATCACTAGAGGGATCACCAGCAGGAGGAAGGAGGTCCTGGTTCCTCTATATAGATCTTTATATCACTAGAGGGGTCACCAACAGGAGGAATGAGGTCCTGGTTCCTCTATGTAGATCTTTATATCACTAGAGGGATCACCAGCGGGAGGAAAGAGGTCCTGATTCCTCTATATAGATCTTTATATCACTAGAGAGGTCACCAGCAGAAGGAAGGAGGTCCTGATTCCTCTTTGTAGATCTTTATATCACTAGAGAGGTCACCAGCAGAAGGAAGGAGGTCCTGATTCCTCTATATAGATATTTATATCACTAGAGGGGTCACCAGCAGGAGAAAGGAGGTCATGATTCCTCTATGTAGATCTTTATATCACAAGAGGGTTCACAAGCAAGAGGAAGGAGGTCCTGATTCCTTTATGTAGATCTTTATATCATTAGAGGGATCACCAGCAGGAGGAAAGAGGTCCTGATTCCTCTATATAGGTCTTCATATCGCTTAGGGGGGTCACCAGCAGGAGGAAGGAGGTCCTGATTCATCTATATAGATCTTTATATCACTAGAGAGGTCACCAACAGGAGGAAGGAGGTCCTGATTCCTCTATGTAGATCTTTATATCACTAGACGGGTCACCAATAGGAGGAATGAGGTCCTGATTCCTCTATATAGATCTTTATATCACTAGAGAGGTCACCAACAGGAGGAAGGAGGTCCTGATTCCTCTATGTAGATCTTTATATCACTAGAGGGGTCACCAGCAGGAGAAAGTAGATCCTGATTCCTCTATATAGATATTTATATCACTAGAGGGATCACCAGCGGGAGGAAAAAGGTCCTGATTCCTCTATGTAGATCTTTATATCACAAGAGGGTTCACAAGCAGGAGGAAGGAGGTCCTGATTCCTCTATATATATCTTTAGTTATCACTATAGGAATCACCAACAGGAGGAAGAGGATTCTGATTCTTCTATATAGATCTTTAGTTATCACTAGAGGGATCACCAGCAGGAGAAAGGAGCCCCTGGTTCTTCTATGTAGATCTTTATATCATTAGAGGTATCACCAGCAGGAGAAAAAAAAAAGTTCTGATTCCTCTTTAGATCTTTATATCACAAAGGGGGATCATCAGCAAGAAAAAGGAGGTCCTGATTCCTCTATATAGATCTTTGTATCATTAGAGGGATCGCCAGCAGGTGGAAGGAGGTCCTGGTTCCTCTATATAGATCAGGGGTCTTCAAACTATGGCCCTCCAGTTGTTCAGGAACTGCAATTGCCATCATACCTAGTCATGTCTGTGAATGTCGGAGTTTTACAATGTCTCATGGGATGTGTAGTTCCACAAAAGCTGGAGGGCTGCAGTTTGAGGATCCCTGATATAGATCTTTAGTTATCACTATAGGAATCATCAGCAGGAAGAAGGGGATTCTGATTTCTCTATATAGATCTTCAGTATTGATGCTTGGAATACACTTCCAGCAGAGTCAGTCAACAGAGATCTATACTTAGACAAAAAAAGTTTTTAAAAAATCCCCAAAAATTATATATATATATACAGTGGGGATCGAAAGTTTGGGCACCCCAGGTAAAAATTTGTATTAATGTGCATAAAGAAGCCAAGGAAAGATGGAAAAATCTCCAAAAGGCATCAAATTACAGATTAGACATTCTTATAATATGTCACCAAAAGTTAGATTTTATTTCCATCATTTACACTTTCAAAATAACAGAAAACAAAAAAATGGTGTCTGCAAAAGTTTGGGCACCCTGCAGAGTTAATATCTTGTACTGCCCCTTTGGCAACTATCACAGCTTGTAAACGC
Source organism: Pelophylax lessonae (assembly GCF_965119305.1). Classification (NCBI taxonomy): domain Eukaryota; kingdom Metazoa; phylum Chordata; class Amphibia; order Anura; family Ranidae; genus Pelophylax; species Pelophylax lessonae. The sequence continues at coordinate 261,790,636 of NC_138776.1, read as the reverse complement.
TTTTTGTAGCCATCCAAGAGTCTTTTAATTCTTGTTTGAGGTATCTTTGCCCATTCTTCCTTACAAAAGTCTTCCAGTTCTTTGAGATTTCTGGGCTGTCTGTCACACACTGCTCTTTTAATGTCTATCCATAGATTTTCAATTATGTTGAGGTCAGGAGATTGTGAAGGCCATGGCAAAACCTTCAGTTTACGCCTCTTGATGTAATCCCCAGTGGATTTCGAGGTGTGTTTAGGATCATTATCCATTTGTAGAAGCCATCCTCTCTTTAACTTCAGCTTTTTCACAGATGGCATCAAGTTACCATCCAAAATTTGCTGAAATTTTATTGAATCCATTTTTCCTTCTACTCGTGAGATGTTCCCTGTGCCACTGGCTGTCTTCTTATAGCCTTCTCCAGCTTTGTGAGCGTCAACTATTTTCAGTTTCAGTTTTCTAGGCAACTGCTTAAAAGATCCCATGGTGCTGATTGTTGGGGCAAGGTCAGATAAGTCTGGGCATTTAAAACCTTTGAGATTGACATCACCTGGTCTTCCCAGACGATGATCGAGAACAATCCATGACACTGGCAGGTCTCAGCCTTGCAAAGGGGGCAGTGCATGCTATAAATTCTGCAGGGTGCCCAACCTTTTGCAGACACCATTTTTTGGTTTTCTGTCATTTTGAAAGTGTCAATGATGGAAATAAAATCTAACTTTTGTTGACATATTATAAGAATGTCTAATCTGTAATTTGATGCCTTTTGGAGATTTTTCCATCTTTCCTTGGCTTCTTTATGCACATTAATACAAATGTTTACCTGGGCTGCCCAAACTTTCGATCCCCACTGTATATATTTAAAGAAAAATTGGGCAGACTTGATGGACCACTTGGTACATTTTTCTGCCGTCACTCTTCTATGTTTCTGTGAATGGACAATGTTCTAGCTGGGAAAACACATAGAGAAGTAGACTCAGGGATTTGCTCAGAGATTATTCTGTATGTTTCAGTCTCCAGTTATTGAACTCTTTGTACATGTGTTTCTGCCAGCTCTTGCATCTGGTATGGATTGGCAGGTTCTGCCATGGAACTCGATAATAGAAGTTGTATGTCTGTAGAAATGGCACCCATAGCCCTACAGTAGAAACTGATGCCCCGTACACACGCGTCGAAAATTGGCAGGGAATTTTCGGCCAACGTCCGATCTGCCGATTTTCGGTTTGTTAGTATGATGCTTCCGACAACCAACTCCGACTTTTCGGCCGAAAAAAATCTGGTGTGCAGGCTATAAAATTTTTGTTGGCCGTCAACACAACGGCCGATTTTCGTGCAGTGAGTACAGATTTCGACAGGGAAAAATCTGATGAGAAAGTCTGGGCATGCTCAGTGAAGAAAAAACACAAAGAAAACAAACCAACACATGACATCACTTCTGAAGTAGAATTTTGTTGGCCGAGAAAATTTGTGTGCAGTCTAGGCACATTCCAACCAACAAAACACAACTTGGACAAAAGTCGGACGATAATCGTTGCGTGTGTACGAGGCTTGAGACAAAGGGCTAACTTCTTGTCATAAACAGACGCGCCCCTGGATGTTGTGTGATTCCGACCCTCAGTATGACGATAACCATCGGTATAGAACAGGGCCCTCCAGTTGCTCAGGTACTACAATTACCATCATGCCTAGTCATGTCTGTGAATGTTCGAGTTTTACAATGCCTCATGGGACGTTTAGTTTTGCAACAGCTGGAGGGCCGTAGTTTGGAGATCCCTGGTATGTTGGAAAGAAAACTGCAGTTCCTCTCTTCTCCACAAGGCGGTGACCACACTTATACCGAGCACATGTACAGTCAGGAAGTGATGTAGGATGGAGACAGGAAGTTCCAGGTCAAAGGCTAGTTGGGAGGAAGTAGAGAGGAGACATTGCTGGAACTGGCAGCAGAGGAGGTAATGAGATATTATTTTATATTTACACCCAGTAACCCCCCCATCATGTTTCGTCCTTTTCCTACATAGTCACTGTGATGTCTTTTATCTCCAGCAGATGATGATAATACACCTATATTGCTTAATGATGTATAAATTATAGCTAACATATACCATAGTGCTGTACAGAGAACACTGAGCCAGTCACATCAGTCTCTTTACCAGAGGAGCTTACACTCTAATGTACTCCCACAGTCACACACTATTATTATTATACATTTATATAGCTCTGACATATACCGCAGTTCTGTACAGAGATCACTGAGCCAGTCACATAAGTCTCTTTACCAGAGGAGCTTACACTCTAATGTCCCTTCCCCCACAGTCACACACTAATAATAATATTATACATTTATATAGCTCTGACATATACCGCAGTGCTGTACAGAGATCACTGAGCCAATCACATCAGTCTTTCATAGTTGCCAACATTTGAAAAAAATTTCCAGGGACACTTTGCAGCACAGTTATCAATTACTTACCACACCCACTTCCCCGAAGCTCCGCCCACTCCACATAATTAATCTCCGCCTACTTATTAGATTATAGGGTCTACTTCATAAAGAGAGAATTACAGGAAATTTAAAAGGGAATTGAAAACTTGAGGCCAAAGTAGCAGAGTTGGAATAATTCTCCCATTCAGCTGCACTACTTCTCATCACAATTCCCTGCAATTCTAAAGTGTGAAATGTGCTCAGGTGTGACCATAGAAAAAATGTAATATGGAAATATAAATAAAGTGCAAGGTGTAAATAAGTATGATTATACTATCTGCTATAATTAGGTTTTATCGTACTTATTTACACCTAATACTTTATTTATATTTACATATTACATTTTTTCTATGGTCACACCTGAGCACATTTCACACTTTATTCACCTGTCTTTGAATTCAGCCCTCTGTAGGGTGATAATTTTCATTTACATAAAACAATGTGGCATCCTTTCCTTCCTAACACATTACCAGTCCATACCAGTATAGATCCTAACACATTACCCACTCCATACCAGTATAGATCCTAACACATTACCCAGTCCATACCAGTATAGATTCTAACACATTACCCAGTCCATACCAGTATAGATCCTAACACAATACCCAGTCCATACCAGTATAGATTCTAACACATTCCCCAGTCCATACCAGTATAGATCCTAACACATTATTCAGTCCATACCAGTATAGATCCTAACACATGACCCAGTCCATACCAGTATAGATCCTAACACATTCCCCAGTCCACACCAGTATAGATCCTAACACATTACCCAGTCCATACCAGTATAGATCCTAACACATTACCCAGTCCATACCAGTATAGATACTAACACAATACCCAGTCCATACCAGTATAGATCCTAACACATTCCCCAGTCCACACCAGTATAGATTCTAACACATTACCCACTCCATACCAGTATAGATCCTAACACATTACCCAGTCCATACCAGTATAGATCCTAACACAATACCCAGTCCATACCAGTATAGATTCTAACACATTCCCCAGTCCATACCAGTATAGATCCTAACACATTATTCAGTCCATACCAGTATAGATCCTAACACATGACCCAGTCCATACCAGTATAGATCCTAACACATTCCCCAGTCCACACCAGTATAGATCCTAACACATTACCCAGTCCATACCAGTATAGATCCTAACACATTACCCAGTCCATACCAGTATAGATACTAACACATTACCGATTCCATACCATCCTACACATTACCCAGTCCATACCAGTATAGATCCTAACACCTTACCCAGTCCATACCAGTATAGATTCTAACACATTACCCAGTCCATACCAGTATAGATCCTAACACATTACCCAGTCCATACCAGTATAGATTCTAACACATTACCCAGTCCATACCAGTATAGATCCTAACACATTACCCAGTCCATACCAGTATAGATTCTAACACATTCCCCAGTCCATACCAGTATAGATCCTAACACATTATTCAGTCCATACCAGTATAGATCCTAACACATGACCCAGTCCATACCAGTATAGATCCTAACACATTCCCCAGTCCACACCAGTATAGATCCTAACACATTACCCAGTCCATACCAGTATAGATTCTAACACATTCCCCAGTCCATACCAGTATAGATCCTAACACATTACCCAGTCCATACCAGTATAGATCCTAACACATTACCCAGTCCATACCAGTATAGATCCTAACACATTACCCAGTCCATACCAGTATAGATCCTAACACATTCCCCAGTCCATACCAGTATAGATCCTAACACATTCCCCAGTCCATACCAGTATAGATCCTAACACATTACCCAGTCCATACCATCCTAACACATTACCCAGTCCATACCAGTATAGATCCTAACACATTACCCAGTCCATACCAGTATAGATCCTAACACATTCCCCACTCCATACCAGTATAGATCCTAACACATTACCCAGTCCATACCAGTATAGATCCTAACACATTACCCAGTCCATACCAGTATAGATCCTAACACATTACCCAGTCCATACCATCCTAACACATTACAGAGTCCATACCAGTATAGTTCACACCAGTATAGATATCCAGCATGAGATTTTTCCCATTGAGGATTGAGGTCTGTTTTCATTTTTTTGAGCAATATATATATATATATATATATGCACACACATACACATACACAGATATGTACACACATTTATCTAGAGCTAGAAAACTATATATATGTATCAATTAACAGGTGTATAAATTATATCTATAAAAAAACATTATTGATAGTAGTAATTAATGGAGTGTGAGGCCTCCAGCTTGTCGGAAGGTGCTCTGCCTCCCCCTGCTGGCGGATTTTGTGCACCATGCTGACACCCTGCCTTCGGTGACACGTTAAATTTGCGACAGGCGGGAAGAGTGAGCGGGCACCGAGAGAGAGACAGCCTGCTGCCAGAACTACAACTCCTAGCTGGGGTGAGAGCGACACTGTGTGGCACAAAATTAAAATTTTGTGATTTACATTGTCCCTGATTAACAGGGACACTGTAAAATGCCCGGGACAGGCTCCTATTTGCCAGGATTGTCCCGGGAAAAACAGGACAGTTGGCAGGTATGGTCTTTGCACCAGAGGAGCTTAGACTTTTCATGACCTGTCCACCTGGTCCTGAAAACTAACATATCAGCATTATCCATCTATAGAGAGGAACTTCCTGTGCAGGTCACATGACCACATGAATGAGAATGGACAACCTGAAAAGTCACATGACAGAGAAGATCTTGGGCTTCACCCTGGAGATCATCTGCCTGCTGACTGGAGAGGTGAGGAGGATTCTGGGAGGTCACACGAAGTTGTTTTTTTTTACTAGAATGTAGACCTGACTGGGGTGATGAGGAGGATTTTGTAGATACTGATAGATATGACTGTTTTTAATAGGATTACGAAGTTGTGAAAAAGACATCTAATGAGAAACTGAATCCCAGTAGTTGTCTTCACGAGTCCTCTCGACCTCCCATCCTGATCCCTGAGAGCAAGAAGAAGAAGAAGATTCTAGAAGTCACCAACAAGATCATTGAGCTGCTGACAGGAGAGGTGAGCGGTGCTGGGAATTCTGGGACATTATCCAGTAACAGACAAGGGATGTGTCTGGATGGTGACTGTATCATTGTGTTTGTCAGGTTCCTATAAGGTGTCAGGATGTCACTGTCTATTTCTCCATGGAGGAGTGGGAGTATTTAGAAGGACACAAGGATCTCTACAAGGAGGTCATGATGGAGAATCAGCCGCCCCTCACATCACCGGGTAAGAGGAGACTTTATTGTAAAGGAGAGAGCAGTACGGAGGATCCACCTAGATCCCCCATCATCTGATAAACACATAGAGAGAATGTATTCAGTCAGTGTGTGTGTTTCCTACAGATGGATCCAGTAATGGGAACCCACCAGAGAGATGCCCACGTCCTCTTAATTCCCGGGATTCCACACAGGAAGATCTCACCATCCCTCACCATCATCAGGTAGATGGATCCAGTAGCGTGAACCCACCAGAGAGATGGCCCCATCCTCGATATTCCCGGGATTCCACACAGGAGGATCACAACATCTCTCAACATGATCAGGTAGATGGATCCAGTAATGGGAACCCACCAGAGAGATGTCTCCATCCTCTGTATTCCCTGGATTCTACACCGGAAGATCACACCATCCCTCACCATCATCAGGTAGATGGATCCAGTAACAGAAACCCACCAGATGGATGTCCCCGTCCTCTGTATTCCCTGGATTCTACACCGCAAGATCACACCATCCCTCACCATCATCAGGTAGATGGATCTAGTTACATAGAACCACCAGAGAAATGTCCCCGTCCTCTGTATTCCCTGGATTCTACACCGGAAGATCACACCATCCCTCATCATGATCAGGTAGATGGATCCAGTAACAGAAACCCACCAGAGAGATGTCCCCATCCTCGATATTCCCGGGATTCCACACAGGAGTATCACACCATCCCTCACCATCATCAGGTAGATAAAACCTCCAACCTCTGAGTGTATTCCAGGGTTGTTAGCGCTCCTGTTTTTAAGATGTAATTTCTATGATTCTTTGTGTTAAGGGGGAAGAACTGATTAACGTAAAAGATGAGAATAAAGAGGAAGAAGGTGCGGGATCTTTGAGAGGTGATCCTCGGTCTACAGAGGAATTTAGAATGACGGTGACAGTTAAAGAGGAGGGGTCCTCTCGAGACGTTGGCACAGGTAATATAAAAATAAAGCAGAAAGATATTGCTTTTTTCATTTTATTCCAGCGTCCAGCATGCCGAATGTATGCACATTGATACAAAAACGTGTCGGCCCTCGCATGGTTTCACTTCCGCCTTCCCACTCCTGGAAAAGGGCTCCGTTCTCTCATGGCGGTCTCTCAGAGAAAGGTTCAAGGCCCCCTCCTCTGAACTATTTAGATACACCCAACTTAGTCATTGGATTACTTTACATTTACACAATAAAGGCCTTTCTTCAACTTTGACATCTTTCGAACATATATGCCACCAGGCTCCTTTAGTGTAAGGTGACCAGATTTTTAAAATGAAATCCGGGGACATATTTTTTTTTTTATTGGCAAATGGCACAGGACTGCATAATACATAAAGCGCTGGGCACAGGACTGCATAATACATAAAGCGCTGGGCACAGGACTGCATAATACACAGAGCACTGGGCAAAGGACTACATAATACACAGAGCGCTGGGCACAGGACTGCATAATACACAGAGCGTTGGGTGGAGGACTGCATAATACACAGAGCGCTGGGCACAGGACTACATAATACACAGAGCGCTGGGAACAGGACTGGATAATACACAGAGCGCTGGGTGGAGGACTGCATAATACACAGAGCGCTGGGCACAGGACTACATAATACACAGAGCGTTGGGTGCAGAACTGCATAATACACAGAGCGCTGGGTACAGGACTGCATAATACACAGAGCGCTGGGCACAGGACTACATAATACACAGAGCGCTGGGTATAGGACTACATAATACACAGAGCGCTGGGTGCAAGACTGCATAATACACAGTGCGCTAGGCACAGGACTACATAATACGCAGAGCGTTGGGTGCAGGACTGCATAATACACAGAGCGCTGGGCACAGGACTACATAATACACAGAGCGCTGGGTACAGGACTGCATAATACACAGAGCGCTAGGCACAGGACTGCATAATACACAGAGCGCTAGGCACAGGACTGCATAATACACAGAGCGCTAGGCACAGGACTGCATAAAACACAGAGCGTTGGGCACAGGACTACATAATACACAGAGCCCTGGGTACAGGACTGCATAATACACAAAGCGCTGGAGACAGGACTACATAATATACAGGAGGGTGTTAGGAATAGAGTGCAGGGTTCAGAGGTTTCCTATGCACAGAGGACATTTCTGCCCCCACATCCATAGCTCACCTCTGCACCCTTCTCTCACAGATTATCTCTGCAGCCACCTCTTAGCCCTTCCTCCACAACAACTAAACTCTCCATGCATCAGCTCTGACCCCCGCTCCCCCACTGCCTTCGCCTGTGTACAAACAGATCCCCCCCCCCCCCATCTGCACATCTCCCGTTCTCAGTCCTCCACACAGTCAATTTTCCTCCATGGAACAGCAGCAGTAGTGAAATTGTCCAGCAGGGGGCATCAGCAGCTGAGCCACCAGGCTGTTTCTCAGCCAGCATGGGATGCCCTGTCTACATCAGCCTGGCCCTGAATCCGGGGACAGACTTGGACCGCGGACAGTGTCCTCAATCCGGGGACGTCTGGTCACCCTACTTTAGTGCGCAAACTGATTTCCATCGTTTTCTCTCACCTTAACTGCCTGCCTTCTCCTACTTTTTTTTCATCAGGTGGACACAATGTAATTCCCACGGAGAGACATCAGATTTTATCTCTGGACTATAATGCAGAAGACATTGACGTTGTAGAATGTTCTTCAGAAGTGATCCCTGATCCTCAAAAAATACATCACAGGCCTTATTATTTGGATAGATCAGTGGATCCCTCTAAACCTGAAGATTCCTTTGATGAGTCCCATACTGTTTCCAATGAAGTCCATCCAAGACTTCAAGTTGACGACCGATCCTTGGATCCATGGAGATCATCTTCCAGTAATTTAGATACTTCACACAAAGACGATAAAATAATCCTGTGGCCTGAAGTCAATGAAGGTTTTACATCCCAGTTATCCCTTACTGAAAGGACAAATGTAGGAGAGCGTCCATATCAGTGTTCGGAGTGCGGGAAAGGATTCAATTGGAAAGGACACCTTCTCAGGCACATGAAATGTCACACCGATGAGCGTCCTTATTCGTGTCCAGAATGTGAGAAATGTTTCAAACACAGAGCAGACCTCCTTAGACACCAGAGATGTCACACCGGTGAGCGTCCTTTTTCATGTCCGGAGTGTGGGAAATGTTTCACTCGGAGACACGACCTTACTACACATCTGAAAAGTCACACAGGTAAGAGTTCTTTGTGTTGTCTAGAGTGTGGGAAAGGTTTCATTCAGAAAATCACATGGGAGAATGACATTTTTTATGTCTGAAAGGATTCCTTCACCGACACCAGAAATTTCACTCTGGTGAGCGCCATTTTTCCTCTTTAGAGTGTGGGAAATGTTTCACTCATAAATTAGTATACAACAAAAAAGCCACATTGGGCAATGTCTTTTCTGAAAGGACATCTCCTCTGACACCCTAGAAACTTCACAGAGTGCGGGAAATGTTTCACTCAAACCATTAAAGGGCAGGCTGAATGTACCAAGTTGATCGATCAAACGATCAACTTGGTACAACCAGCCAGCCGGATTTACTTCCCCCCTTTTTAAGTGTGTCTTTAGTTTCTGTTCTGAGCACATTATATTGCTGGAGCTAGACCTACTATCATTTTTCGACCTATCTGATGTTCATCTGTGAAAATCTGCACAAGTTTTCGATTTAAAGCTTTCTATGATCTCCAAGATGTCCCTTGGATCGAATCTCTGTCTGCCAGCACTGCTGAGATTGTAAGTTATAGCTATCTCACCACACCCTAGAAACTTCACAGAGTTCGGAAAATGTTTCACTCACAGGTCAGTATACGCCAGAAAAGTCGTACGGGAGAATGTCTTTTCTCATATCTGAAAGGACACCTTCTCCGACACCAGTGAGCGTCCTTTTTCCTCTTCAGAGTGTGGGAAATGTTTCACTCAGAAGTCAGTATACGCCAGAAAAGTCCCACAGCAGAATGTATTTTTTCATATCTGAAAGGACACCTTCTCCGACACCAGTGAGCGCCCTTTTTCCTCTTCAGAGTGTGGGAAATGAGTCACTCATAGGTCAGTATACACCAGAAAAGTCATGTTTGAAAGGACACCTTCTTCTCTGACACCACAAACTTTTCTCTGGTGAGCACCCTTTTTCCTCTTCAGAGTGCGGGAAATGTTTCACTCAGAAGTCACATGGGAGAATGTCCGACACCAGTGAGCACCCTTTTTCTTCTTCAAAGTGTGGGAAATGTTTCACTCAGTATACACCAGAAAAGTCATGTCGGAAAATGTATTTTTTCATATCTGAAAGAACACCTTCTCCGAACAGCAATGAGCACCTCTTTTTCCTCTTCAGAATGCGGTAAATGTTTTACTCAGAAGTCCGTATACACCAGAAAAGTCACACGGGAGAAGATCCTTTTTCATTTTTGAAAGGACTCCTTCTCTGACACCACATACTTCACTCTGGTGAGTGCCCTTTTTTCTCTTCAGAGTGTGGGAAATGTTTCACTCAGAAGTCAGTATATACCAGAAAAATTGACCTATCTGATGTTCATCTCTGAAAATCTGCACAAGTTTTCGATTAAAGCATTCTATGATCTCCAAGATGTCCCTTGGATCGAATCTCTGTCTGCCAGCGCTGCTGAGATTGTAAGTTATAGCTATCTCACCACACCCTAAAAAACTTCACAGAGTGCGGAAAATGTTTCACTCATAAATCAGTATACACCAGAAAAGTCACGTGGGAGAATGTATTTTTTCATATCTGAAAGGACACCTTCTCCAACACCAGTGAGCACCATTTTTCCTCTTCAGAGTGTGGGAAATGAGTCACTTATAGGTCAGTATACTCCAGAAAAGTCACACGGGAGAAGGTTCTTTTTCATGTTTGAAAGTACACCTTCTCCTACACCAGAAACTTCACCCTGGTGAAGAAACTTTCCTCTTTAGAGTGTGGGAAATGTTTTACATTGAAATCAGGCCCGTTTATACATTAGAAATACCATGCTCACTGATGGGATAATGATAGATGAACGGTGGCATTTCTATCTGTAGATAACTGTTTGTTCTTCTTTCTGACAGGTGGACACCCCACCATGGAGAGGTTATCTCTGGACTACAATATAGAAGTCATTGACATTGCAGATTATTCCCCCGAAGCAAACCCCGACACCCAAATGATACATCACAGCCCTTACTATGTGGATCGATCGATGGATTCCTCTAAACCTGAAGATTCTTTTTATAAGTCCCATACTCTTCCCAATGAAACCCATCCAGGACTTCACGTTGAAGATAGCCCTTTGGACCCTTCCATTCCCCAGAGGTCATCTTCCACTAATTTAGATACTTCCCTACACCAAGACGATGACGTAATCCTGTGTTCTGAAGTCAGTGAAGGTTTTACGTCACAGGCGTCTGTTACTGAAGATCCAAGAACGAACCCAGTGGAGCTTCCATATCAGTGTTCGGAGTGCGGGAAAGGTTTCAATTGGAAGGGACACCTCCTCAGGCACATGAAATGTCACACTGATGAACGCCCTTATTCCTGTGTACAGTGCGGGAAATGTTTCAAACACAGAGGAGACCTTCTTAGACACCAGAGATTACACATCGGTGAGCATATTTTTTATTTATTTATTTATTTTTTTATGTTCAGAGTGTGGGAATGGTTTTTATTATTGCTCAAACAAACAGCCAACAATTGGACGGTTACGGTACAAAGTGAGAGTTTGGAAAATGTTTCACTAGAAAACACAACCTCCTTATTCTTAACCACTTCCATACTGCGCCATTTCTGGCATTCCGCTCCTACATGTAAAAAATCATCATTTTTTATTTTTGCTAGAAAATTACTCAGAACCCCCAAATATTATATATATATATATATATATATATATATATATATATATATTAGCAGAGACCCTCAACCTTTTTTTCAAGATTTTTCATTTTTTTTTTAAGTTAATTTAGTTTAGTATTGTATTATGTTGTATTGTCTTTTTTTCTTTTTTTTCTCCTTTGTGTAATACTGAAAAATTAATAAAAATGTATTAAATAAAAAAAAAAAAACCAGCAATGATTAACCACTTGCCGACCGCCGCACGACTATTTACTGCGGCAGTCAGCCCCCTACAGGCAAAGTGACGTAGGGAGTACGTCGCTCGCTCACGAGCATGTAGAGGGCGAGCGCGCGCCACCAACAGGACCCAATGTGGTTACCCCAGAGGGACCTCAAATGTTATCTCTGGACTATAACCACTTGCCGACCGCCGCAAGTACATATACTGCGGCGGTCAGCCCCTCCCAGGCAAAGTGACGTACCGGTACGTCACTAGCCTGTGAGGCTCTGGGGAGCGAGCGCGCGCCGCCGGAGGCGTGCTCCCGCGAGGTCACGGACTCCCCCGCGCGTGTGACCGGCGGACCCGATGTCCACCAGCCATTCGCGATCTCCCTCAGGAGAAGGAGAAAGGCAGACGGCTGATGTAAATAAAGCCGTCTGTCATTCTCCCTGGTGTAACTGCAGAGACTATACGATCCTGCTATGTAGGATCGTATGTCTCTGTGGTTACATCACAAACCATGCCCCCCCACAGTTAGAATCACCCCCCTAGGGACACACTTAACCCCTTGATGACCAATAAAGTTAACCCCTTCCCTGCCAGTGTCATTTTTACAGTAACAGTGCATATGTATAGCACTGATTACTGTAGTAATGTCACTGGTACCCCCCAAAAGTGTCACAAATGTCAGTCAGGGGTCCGATCTGTCCGCCGCAATGTCGCAGTCCCGCAAAAGATCACAGATCGCAAAACCAAAAAAATGACATAAATCTTTCCTGTAGTTAGTAAATGCAATATCTTTTGCGCACACCAATCAAAATACGCTTATTGCGATTTTTTTTTTTTTACCAAAAATATGTAGCAGAAAACAAATTGGCCTAAAATGTTAAAAAAATTTGATTTTTACATTTTTTGTTTTGAGAATTTCATATAACAAATTGGAAAAATATTGTTATTTTTTCAAAATCGTCGCTCTTTTTTTGTTTATAAAAAATAAAAATCGCACAGGTGATCAAATACCACCAAAGCTCTATTTGTGGGGGGGGGGGGAAGGACATTCATTTTATTGGGCACAGAGCTGCACGACCGCGCAATTCTCTGTTAAAGAAACGCAGTGCCGGATCGCAAAAAATGGCCTGGTCATTAAGGGGGGGGGGGGGGGCAAATCCTTCCGGTCCAAAAGTGGTTAATATCTTTTTTATTAAAAGAGAATCGGCAGACATTCACAGCATCCATTGGGAGACCAAATTGTAAATATTTTAGTTCCTAGTTTGCGTTCTGTCTTCCCTTTTTCAAGTGTCCCTTCTCTTATGCTGTCCCCCGTTATTCCTCCTTTCCTCGGTTGTTTTGTATGCTTTTGCTCATTTCTATTTTATATATTGCTGTTGTTATTATTGTGAACAGGTGGACACAACGCGACGGCCACGGAAAGACAGAAGATTGCATCCCTGGACTATACGTTAGAAGAAGACAATGACGTTGTAGAATATTCTCCAGAAGCGATCCCCGATCATCAAACGTTGCATCACAAACCTTACTATGTGGATAGCTCAATAGATCCCTCTCAACCTGAAGAATCCTTCCATAAGCCACATACTGTTACCAGCGAGATCCAACCAAGCTTTCACGTTGCAGATATATCCTTGGATCCATCTAACCCGCAAGGATCACCTTCCGATAACTTAGATACTTCTTCTTCGCACAAAGGTCCCAAAATAATCCAGTGTTCTGACGTCAACGAAGGCTTCACATCACAGGCGTGTCTTACGACAAACGCGGTGGAGCGTCCGTATCAGTGTTCGGAGTGCGGGAAGAGTTTCAGTTGGAAAGGACACCTCCTCAGGCACATGAAAAGTCACACCGACGAGCGCCCTTATTCGTGTCCAGAGTGCGAGAAATGTTTCAAACACAGGGGAGACCTTCTTAGACACCAGAGATTACACACCGGTGAGCGTCCTTTTTCATGTTCAGAGTGTAAGAAATGTTTCACTAGAAGACACGACCTGTTTGCACATAAAAGAAAAAGCCACATGGCGAGAGTTATTTTTCCTGTCTAGAGTGTGGGAAATGTTTCAATTAGAAAGCAGTGCAACCAGAGAGTACATTCACCGACCACTTTATTAGGTACACCTTGCTAATACCGAGTTGGACCCCCTTTTGCCTTCATTCTTCGTGGCATAGTTTCAACAAGGTGTTTGAAACGTTCCTCAGAGATTTTGCTCCATAGTGACATGATAGCATCCCGCAGTTGCTGCAGATTTGTCAGCTGCACATCCATGATGCAAATCCCCCGTTCCACCACAGCCCAAAGGTGCTCTATTGGATGAGATATGGTGAGTGTGGAGGCCATTGGAGGACAGTGACCTCATAGTGACATGATCTGGTGAGTGTGGAGGACAGTGACCTCATAGTGACATGATCTGGTGAGTGTGGAGGACAGTGACCTCATAGTGACATGATATGGTGAGTGTGGAGGACAGTGACCTCATAGTGACATGATATGGTGAGTGTGGAGGCCATTGGAGGACAGTGACCTCATAGCGACATGATCTGGTGAGTGTGGAGGCTATTGGAGGACAGTGACCTCATAGCGACATGATCTGGTGAGTGTGGAGGCCATTGGAGGACAGTGACCTCATAGTGACATGATCTGGTGAGTGTGGAGGCCATTGACCTCATAGTGACATGATCTGGTGAGTGTGGAGGCCATTGACCTCATAGTGACATGATCTGGTGAGTGTGGAGGCCATTGGAGTACAGTGACCTCATTGTCATGGTGAGGAAACCAGTAGTGAGATGATTGGAGCTTTGTGACATGGTGCATTATCCTGCTGGAAGGAGCCATCAGAAGATGGGGACACTGTAGTCATAAAGGGATGTCCATGGTCAGCAACAATACTCAGGTAGGCCGTGGCATTTAAACCATGCTCAACTGGTACTAAGGGGCCCAAAATGTGCCAAGAAAATATCCCCCACACCATTACACCGCCACTACCAGCCTGAATCGTTGATACAAGTACAGTGACCTCATTGTCATGTTGAAGAAACCAGTGGTGAGATGATTGGAGCTTTGTGGCATGGTGCATTATCCTGCTGGAAGGATCCATCAGCCTGAACTGGTGATACAAGGCAGGATGGATGTGCCAAATTCTGACCCTACCATCTGAATGTTGCAGCTAAAATCCAGACTCATCAGACCAAGCAACATATTTCCATTATTCTATTGTCCAATTCTGGTGAGCCTGTGCCAATTGTAGCCTCAAATTCTTGTTCTTAGCTGACAGGAGTGGCACCCGGTGTGGTCTTCTACTGCTATAACCCATCTGTTTCAAGGTTGGATGTGTTGTGCATTCAGAGATGGTATTTTGCATACCTTGTATGTAACGAGTGGTTTTTTGAGTTACTGTTGCCTTTCTATCCTCTGACCTCTGACATCAACAAGACATTTTCTCCACACAACTCCCGCTCACTGGATATTTTCTCTTTTCCCCGACATTCTCTGTAAACCCGAGAGACGGTTGTTGTGAAAATCCGAGAAATACTCAGACCAGCCCATCTGGTACCAACAACCATGCCACGTTCAAAGTCACTTCAATCCCCTTTCTTCCCCATTCTGATGCTCGGTTTGAACTTCAGCAAGTTGTCTTCACCACTTCTAGATGCCGAAATGCATTGAGTTGCTGCCATGTGATTGGCTGATTAGCAATTTGTGTTACCAAGCAATTGAATAGGTGTACCTGATAAAGTGGCCGGTGAGTGTACTTCTTCATATTTAGGATGTGGGAAATGTTTCACCCTTGAAGGACACCTTCTCAGACACTAGAAATGTAACCCTAGCGAATGACATTTTTTTCTTGTTCAGAGTGTGGAAAATGTTTTACACTAAAATCAAATGTAATTTACACATCAGAAATCTCATGCGAGGGCACAGATGTGAGGTGGTATTTCATAGATGATTCTGTAGAACAATTGTGTACTTGGTTTCCAAGCCTACATCTGAACTATACTTTGGATGGTGTTAGGTCCTTGCATTATCATTACCAGTTGCATCTTATATGGAAACATGTCACACAGTTACAGTATATCCCATAATAAAGTAGTTCAAGCTACACAGCCCAAACACAACATATAGAGAAACGGGGCACAGGAGGAGAAAAGTGCCCATCCCGAATGATCTTAGGTGGGGAAATGTTGGAGGACACAATGGAACTTGATGGAGATCAGAGAATTTATTCTGTATCTTAAAATTGGACTGTGACCATTGCACTCTCAGATCCTATCCTGTGCAGGGATTTTACTGGCTCTAGGACAACAATCTAAGCACCAGCAGACTGAGAATGATCATCAATGGAGCAGGTTTTCGAACTAGTTTTTAGCTTTCTTCGGGGACCTTCAGGTCACCAGAACCAGTTTACCTTTTACACACACACCCCATAGCCTCTACTACTTGTTTTATTGGAAACATGTACTGTTCATTGCCTCTGCTTTTGCAATTCTGACCTTTTAAAGAAAGTATCTGTATCACTCGCTGCCACACCCAGACAGGAATGTAACAGAGTTTACAATATGGTTGCTCCTTACATAGGTCAAAGTGCTTTACTTGTGATTAGAGCATTTAGAGATTCATCTTAAAGTAGAGCTATAGGCAAAACTTTTTTTTTTCATTTTGGATAGAGTGAGGGAGGGTTCGCCATCTGTGTCCAGTTGCAGAGATTTCCGCTCACTTCCTGTCTCAAAGCCAAACAGGAAGTGAGAGGAAATCCCTGTAAATTAGGGAATTTCTTGGGGGACCCCCAGGTCACCAGAACCAGTTTACACGCACCATAGCCTCTACTACTTGTTTTATTGAAAACATGTACTGTTCATTGCCTCTGCTTTTGCAATTCTGACCTTTTAAAGAAAGTATCTGTATCACTCGCTGCCACACCCAGACAGGAATGTAACAGAGTTTACAATATGGTTGCTCCTTACATAGGTCAAAGTGCTTTACTTGTGATTAGGGCATTTAGAGATTCATCTTAAAGTAGAGCTATAGGCAAAACTTTTTTTTTCATTTTGGATAGAGTAAGGGAGGGTTTGCCATCTGTGTCCAGTTGCGGAGATTTTCGCTCACTTCCTGTATTAAAGCCAAACAGGAAGTGAGAGGAAATCCCTGCAAATTTGGGAATTTCTTGGGGGACGCCCAGGTCACCAGAACCAGTTTACCCTTTACACACACCATATCCTCCACTACTTGTTTTATTGCAAACATGTACTGTTCATTGCCGCTGCTTTTGCAATTCTGACCTTTTAAAGAAAGTATCTGTATCACTCGCTGCCACACCCAGACAGGAATGTAACAGAGTTTACAATATGGCAGCTCATTACATAGGCAAAAGTGCTTTTACCTGTGATTAAAGCATTCAGAGATTCATCTTAAAGTAGAGCTATAGGCAAATCTTTTTTTTTCATTTTGGATAGAGTAAGGGAGGGTTATATGATTTTATTTTTTTCCGCCATCTGTGTCCCATGGTGGAGATTTTCGCTCACTTCCTGTATTAAAGCCAAACAGGAAGTGAGAGGAAATCCCTGCAAATTAAGGGAATTTCTTGGGGACCCCCAGGTCACCAGAACCAGTTTACCCTTTACACGCACCATAGCGTCTACTACTTGTTTTATTGGAAACATGTACTGTTCATCGCCTCTGCTTTTGCAGTTCTAACCTTTTAAAGAAAATGTCTGTATCACTCGCTGCCACACCCAGACAGGAATGTAACAGAGTTTACAATATGGTTGCTCCTTACATAGGTCAAAGTGCTTTTCTTGTGATTAGAGCATTCAGAGATTCATCTTAAGGGAAAAGTATGGCCAAAGCTCTTATGGCCCTACCGCTCCTAACTCCTATAGATCATGGAAGTGAACCTTGTTCTGCACTCCTGTGACCTGTTTTCAGCCAACAACGGGCTTTTTGGCCCTACTGCACCTAAGTGTACTTCTGCACTCCTGTAACCTGTTTTAAGCCAACAGCAGGGTAAAGCCTTCTGTCAGTTGATATCACAGACCCGGTCCAGGCCCTGCAAGTATCCCAACCATATTGTCGGGATCCACCCAAATGCCTGACCGGTAGCTTTTTCTCAGCTTCTCAATGTGATGCTGAGATCTTGATCCAGCCTCACCTGCCCCTTCCACAGTCTGGCACTCCAGTGAGCCCTGGAGGGGCAGAGCAGAGACCGGTGACTACCAGATACCACTCTCAGCTCACTGAAGAACTGAGCGATCTGTGGTCTTTGATTGCTCAGTCCTTAGTCTTCAAGGCGGCGAGGGACAGATGCAGCATTGGACCGATGATGCATCCACCTAGGTGAGTAGGAAAGTTTTTTTTTTTTTTCAATACCAAACTTCTCTTTTTAATTTTTAGCAGACGTTAACGTTAAAAAAAACAAAATGTAATTAAAAGTGAAAAATACTTTACACGGGTGAAGACAAGGTGAAGGTCAGTAGAGTCCAACTTGCTTGCAGAGAAAGTGTATCAGAGTCACTGGCTCTCAGAAATGACTCCATAGTTGTGATGGTGAATAGGACCTCTAGCTAAAGAATTTAGGATAATGGTGATAAGTAAAGAGGAGGAACTTTCTCTAGATGTAGGCATTAGTAATAATACCTAAGCAGAAAGTGTTTTGCATTTTGTTCCTGCATGCCTAATGTATGCCCATTGATAAATAAAAAAGAATAAAAAATCAGCAGGAAAGAAAATGATAGGGTTTGTATTTGGTGCCACTAAACATGCAATAGCCTGCTCTTGAACGTTACGGTACCTTCGTTAAATTTTCTTGAAGTCAAAACCCGCCTTAATGGTACAATTAACAAAAAGCTGATGGCCTTTTCTGAAGACGAGCATGATAAATTCCTCAAAATATGCATGAAATGTTGTCAACCTGCCCAAAGGGCGCCAAGCTTGTGGCCTAATGTCTTTGCGTGATACATAGGGGGGGAACGGGACTCCCTCTCTCTCCACCTCGGTGCTCTTCTTTTCCCACCATTCTGAACCCAACTCTCACCTTTACTGTTCGCATTTCTACTATCCTTCTTCTTTTCTCCTGTAAACAACATGAGTGTTTGTATAGTACTTTATTATGTCCCTTAACAAGATAGTTATCTTTTGGTTTTTATATTTGAGATTAGACGTCTCCTCAGGGGCAATTATTTGTCATGTCTCTTACACGACAGCATACCGTACCTTCTTGCCATTCATGCCTCCGAACTTGCCTTCTACAACAGGTCATATGGTGTTCTTGAACCTCCATCCTCTTTTTACAGAGACATACTTTTTTGATAATGCCATACATTGTACAGAAGCTTGTTTGTCTCTTTTTATTATATTTGTATTGTGAAGTTTATTAATAAAAATACATTGAAAAAAAAAATTAGCAGACATTCTTAGCATCCAGTAAAAAGACTAGGTTATAAAGTATAGGAGATGTGACAATTTTATTCCTGGAATGGACTATTAAAAAAAAAAAAAAAAACACTTGCTTACCTTGTCACCTTAAAGTAGTCCCTCCTTTGTAAAGCGGTGCAATTTTCTAGAGGACTGCGCCACTGCCAGAAACATTTCTGGAATTAATTTACGGGAATGCTGCGTAGTACTTTTGTCGCAGCACACTGGATGTCCGGAATGTCATCAAATTTGTGTCAGTTTGAGGCCCTTTTTAAATTTTGGAAACAGCCAAAAGTCACAGGGTCCTAAGTCAGGGGAATAACGTGATTGGTCAAGTTTCAGAATGGATTTCTGGACCAGGAACTCACGAGGCTTAACGCACCATGTGCAGGAGCATCGTCGTGGTGGAGGATCTACTTGTCGGGCCAGAGGTCCAGACTTTCCCTCTGAACAGGTTCTCTGTCCACATTTTCTGTTGGTCTTGGCTACCCACTTCTTGCGTCATCGCGGACATCTTTCCGCCCCTCCCTAATCCGCCAGTGCCATTCAAAAAAACTTGAATTCTTCATGGAATGTTCACCATAAGCCTGTAACAAAGCTAAAATTTCAACCGCACTTTTGCCAATTTTCTTGCAAAATATGATGATAATCCGCTGCGCCAGACTCCTTTTACTGATTTTCCGCCAACAGCGCAACGCACACGTTATTTCTTCTACTACCCTGCAAAGACTGAGTCATCGGGTTTGCGACCCAGGCGAGTGCAAGTTGAAACGTGTCAGAGCACGCTCAACGTGTGACTCGCCACCATAAAGCTATGCCACGGGCATTCCAGGAATTAAATTGTCATACCTCGTAGACCATCAGAGTGAAGTTCCCATATAAACTTTGTGTTCTTGCCCTGGTGTACCCTTTATGCTGTCCCCCTTTACTTTCCTTTCTTCCCCTGCTTAACTATTTTTCTCTCCTTGATTGTTTTTTATATTGCTTTTATGGTTTGTAAAACTCTTAATGCCAGAGCTTTGAGAGAAAGACCAACAGAGCCGTTGACTGCTAAGCATGATTTTTTTTTTTTTACTGAATGTTAATAAAAATACGTCTTTACGACAGGTGGACATATTGTGACTCCCCCGGAGAGACATCAGATTCTATCTCTGGACTATAATGTAGAAGATTCTCACGAAGCAAACCCCGATACCCAAAAAATACATCATAGACCTCACTGTGTGGATAGATCCATGGATCCTTCAAAACCTGTAGATTCTTTTCAAAGGTCACATACTATTCCCTATGAAATCAACCATACCCTTCACGTTGCAGATGGCTCCTTGGAACCATCTAATCTCCAGAGATCATCTTCCAGCGATTTAGATACTTCTTCACACAAAGACGATGAAATAATCCTGTGTTCTGAAGGCAATGAAGATTTTTCTTCGCAGTCACCTCTTACTGGAGATCAAAGAACGAACACGGGGGAGCGTCCATATCAATGTTCAGAGTGCGGGAAGAGTTTCGGTTGGAGAGGACACCTCCTCAGGCACATGAAAAGTCACACCGACGAGCGTCCTTTCCCATGTTTAGAGTGCGAGAAATGTTTCAAACACAGAGCAGACCTTCTTAGACACCAGAGAACTCACTCCGGCGAGCGTCCTTTTTCATGTTCAGAGTGTGAGAAAAGTTTCACTCAGAAACACGACCTCCTTATACATCAGAAACGTCACACGGGCGAGAGTTCTTTTTCCTGTCTAGAGTGCGGTAAAGGTTTCACTCGGAAGAGAGCGCTCCGTATACACCAGAGAACTCACACGGGCGAACGTCCTTTTTCATGTTTAGACTGCGGGAAATGTTTCACTCTGAAAGGACACCTTCTCCGACACCAGAAACTTCACACTGGTGAGCGCCCTTTTGCCTGTACAGAGTGTGGAGAATGTTTTGCACTGAAGTTAGACTTAATTACCCATCATAACTCCCATGCCCTCTGATGCTAGTGAAAGATGTGTGGTATAATGGTGTTTTATAGACAGAGCAATCATGCAAGTCCTTTCTCAGACTACATCTAGACTATTTCGGATGGTATCAGCTCCCTGACTATTTTTATTATTACCCAATGTATCTGAAATAGAAATACCCTATTTTGTAAAAAGTATTGGGACGCCTGCCTTTACACGCACATGAACTTTAATGGCATCCCGGTCTTAGTCCGTAGGGTTCAATATTGAGTTGGCCCCCCTTTCCAGCTATAAAGACTTCAACTCTTCTGGGGAAGGCTGTCCACAAGGTTTAGGAGTGTTTCTATGGGAATGTTTGACCATTCTTCCAGAAGTGCATTTGTGAGGTCAGGCACTAATGTTGGACAGTGATAGAACAGGTGCAGCGCTGATCAGTTTCAAAAGAACCCACATACAAGAAGGGAATACAAATTAATTCTTCTTATAGTATGCTATGGAGACCACCACTGACACCTAATTCCACAGCCTCTTACCAATTAACATAGACCCACTACAAAGGTCTATGGAAGAAGTAAATCGTTAATCGGTACTGGCAGCACTGGAATCCTGATGGCTTGTCACCACAGTATTCCTCGACATTGTGTCTTCATACAAAAAGATCAACCTGGTGTAGGAGGAGAGGACGGCATGTTCCGCTCTGTCACTTCCGATACCTGCGCTGTAGCAATCTGAGTCTGGGACAGGAAGAGCCGAAACAGCGGCTACAGCGCAGGAGCGGAAGTGACAGAGCAGAACACGCCGTCCTCTCCTCCTACATCAGGACAATCTTTTTGTATGGAGACACAATGGAGAGGAATACTGTGGTGACAAGCCGTCAGGATTCCAGTGTTGTGGTTATGAGTAAGCGACCTCAGTGTCGTGAAATGCGTTAACCTGGCACGTCTGTCTATACACTGTCTGTCCATTTTATTTATGAAGAATAAAGGACATCTTTTGATTTCTACACATTCCTTGAGTGCGGTCTCACATTTTGGATTTATAGGATTCCAGTGTTGCCACTACCAAATATCGATCTACTGCTTCCATAGACCTTTGTAGTGAGGGCTATGCCAGGGGTCTCCAAACCTTCTAAACAAAAGGCCAGTTTACTGTCCTTCAAACTTTAGGAGACCTGGACTGTGGCCAGCGGGAGTATAAAAAGTCCCGGCGTCAGTGAGCATAAACAGTGTACCCTTTGGTATAAGTTGGGGGAATAGTGCCCCATTTTTGGTGTCAGTGGGAAGGATAGTGCCCATCATTGGTGTGAGTGGGAGAAATAGTCCTCCGTCATTGGTGTCAGTGGGAGGAATAGTCCCCCATCGTTGGTGTCAGTGGGAGGAATAGTCCCCCATCATTGGTGTCAGTGGGAGGAATAGTCCCCCATCATTGGTGTCAGTGGGAGGAATAGTCCCCCATCATTGGTGTCAGTGGAAGGAATAGTCCTCCATCATTGGTGTCAGTGGGAGAAATAGTCCCCCATCATTGGTGCCAGTGGGAGGAATAGTGCCCAATCATTGGTGTCAGTGGGAGGACTAGTGCCCTATCTTTGGTGTCAGTGGAAGGAATAGTATCCCTTTGTTGGTGTTAGTGGCAGGAAAAATGCCCCATCATTAGTGTCAGTGGGAGGAATAGCCCTGTCGTTGGTGTCAGTGGGAGGAATAATATCCCATCTTTGGTGACTCTGGGAGAAATAGTGCCCCATCATTGGTGTCAATGGTAGGAATGGTGCCTGTCGCTGGTATCAGTGGGATTAATAGTGCCCCATTGTCAGTGTCAGTGGCATGAATTATGCCGCAATGTTGCTGACAGTAGGGGGAATAATGGTCCAAGGGCCGGATACAAACAAGCAAAGGGCCGCATCCGTCCCCTGGCCCGCAGTTTGGAGACCACTGGTGTATGCTAATTGGTAAGAGGCTGTGCAATTGGGTGTCGGTGGTGGTCTCCATAGCATACTATCAGAAGACTTCATTTGTATTGCCTTCTTGGATGTGGGTTCTTTTGAAACTGATCAGCGCTGCACCTGTTCTATCTCTATTATTTAGATTTTTTGCAAACATTCAAAGATTTTATGTCCGCTGCTTTTTCTCATCTTTTTTTAGAAGTTAATTGTTGCCTAGCGCAGTATATTTCTAAATATTACATATAGTTACATAGTAGGTGAGGTTGAATAAAGACAATAGTCCATCCAGTTCAACCTGTGTAGGTGTGTGTGGCCGTAATCATCTCACATAGCCCTTAATGTCCTGATCTTTGAGATGTACATCTAAGAGTCTTTTGAAAGCCACCATACTTCCCGCAGAAACCACCTCTTGTGGTAGAGAATTCCACAATCTTGTAGCCCTAACCGTAAAGAACCCCACACGTTGCCTGAGGTTAAAACGCTTCTCCTCTAATCGCATTGTATGCCCTCTTGTCCTCATGCAATCCCTTCGACTGAACAGCTTTTTTTCTAAGCTGAGATCCCCATTGAGATATTTATAAATTGCTATCATGTCCCCCCTCAGGCTATCATGTCCCCCATATATTGTACTAATGTTGGACAAAAAGGCTCGCAGTCTCTGGTCTAATTCATCCCAAAGGGTTTCTATCGGGTTGAGGCCAAGACTCTGTGCAGGCCAGTCAAGTTCCTCCACCCTCGCTCGCTCAATATTGAACCCTATAAAGACTGGGATTCCAATAAAGTTCATGTGAGTGTAAAGGCAGGTGTCCCAATACTTTTGACAATATAGTGTATATCACATAGTACAGTATGTCAAAGTAGTACAAACTACACAGCCCAAACACAACATGAAGAAAAACAGGACACAGGAGGAGAAATGTAACCTTCCTGAATGATCGTACAATGTAAGAGATAGGGGGAATGTTGGAGGACACATTGAAGCATGATGAGGATCAGAGCTTTTATTCTATGTCTTAAGATGGGACTGTGATGATTGCACTCTCAGAACCTAGTGCAGGGATTTTCAGCTCTGGGACAACCATACAAGCACCAGCAGAATGAGAGTGTTCATCACTGGAGCAGATATAGTATACAGTCAACCTTTTAAATACACAGTAGCCACCCCTATTTGTTTTAGCAGAAACAACCATTCACAGCATCCGCTGTTACAAGCCTGAGCGAAGGTGAGTATAGTACTGCTTTAATGATAATTTTAATGAAAGACAAGGAAATGGTGCGGGAGAATATTTACATAAAAAACAGTAAAATAAATGGGATTAAAAGTGAAAGTAAGGCCCCGTTCACAAGCGACGCTACTTCGCACCGCGACCTCCGAGGTCGCGGTGCGAGCAGCGCGCCGCGACCAGCGCGCCGCGACCTCGGAGCGGCCGCCACGGACTTCATAACATTGAAGTCTATGGCGGTCCCCTACTGGTCGCCCCAAAGAAGCTCCGGACCCTTTTTCTAAGTCGGAGCGACTTGTGTCGCTCCTATTAGAACGGGTCCGCAGCTTCCCTATGGGAGGCGACCTGTGAGGCGACCAGGTCGCCTCACAGGTCACCTTAGTGTGAACGGGGACTAAAAGTCACTTGCTGCCACACCCAGAATGGAATGTAACAGTATTTACAATATAGTGACTCCCTACAGGGGCAAAAGTTTCTCGAAATTGCTGATTAGATCATTCAGAGATTCAGCTTTATAATTTTTTATATCGTTTTTTTGTAAGATGAGAAAAAAGGTGCAAGAAAGTATTATAAAGTATAAAAAAATCACACAACAGACCTAAATGGGCTTTAAAAAATTTAAAGCAGAACGAATCTCTCTCATTTAACTTTAACTACTTCTAATCCTTCTACTGCTAGTTATTAGTAAATATATAGAAAGGTATGTTATATTTGCTTGTTTTAAACTTTTTTTTTTTTACATTTCTTCAGTTGCTTCCTGGTTTCCAGTCTAGGCCAAAATGACATTGAGAATGCATCACAGGGCCAACCCCACCCAATCAAAAAGTCCGAGGGATTCGATGTAGGGCTGCTGAACTGTTTTATTATGCTCCAATCAACACGCCCTTATTGCCCTCTATTCTATAGACATCTAAAATTCCATCTGACAAGGTTTTACAGTCCAACAACCAACATATTATTGAACAGAATGAAATTATGATTTGTTAGAGACCAACTATGATATAGATATCATGTAGATCTCACGTAGGGGGTCTAATGTATTTTGTTAGCCCTGTGGACCTTATAGAATAGGTGTGTTTTGATGTCTAACTGACTGGCATGTTCTTGAGCAATAAAGTAGAACTATAGGCAAAACTCTTTTTTTCATTTTGGATAGAGCAAGGGAGGGTTATAACCCCTGCCAGATTTTTTGTTCCCCATCTGTGTCCCATAGCAGAAATTTCCCTTCATTTCCTGTCTTATAGCCAAACAGGAAGTGAGAGGAAATCCCTGTAAAACAAGGAAATTTCTTCAGCAATCGCAGCTGCCGGCCCCGCGCATCGGCATCCCCCGCCACCCCCCCCCAGCACCACACGGTGGGAGGTCGGCTAGTGGTAATCAATAAAATTCCTTGGGGACCCCCAGGTCACCTGAACTAGTGTACCCATTGGAAGATTTTCCTTCTATTACTTTTCTGGGAACAACCCAAAATGTGGGTAATTTCTTTTACTTTCACTTTCAATGATAATGGTAAACAGGACAAATAGAGAGGATGAATCTCCCTAATAGGGGCATAGACAGCAATAAAAACTGATATGTGTTCTAATCCATCTCCACTCTATCCAAAACTAAATAAAAAAGTTTTGCCTTTAGTTATACTTTAAAGGAGATGTAAACTCTGGAAAAAAATGGGAAAAACCCTGTAAGACAAAGGCATAATGAGCAAACTAGCTCATTATGTAATACTTACCTTAGAACGAGGCTGTTCCAGCAGCACCCGCACACCGCTGACATTTTCCCTGGAGTTTCTTCCGGGTTCGCTCTGGTGCTGTGATTGGCTAAAGCCGCAATGACGTCACATGCGCGGGAGCCGCCGTTCACAGCCTTGGGCTCGGAAGGAACGGCACCAGTGGCCGCTCCTTCAGAGCGCATGCGTCAGTGATGTGACTGGCCACATGTAATGTAAATATCTCCTAAACGGTACACATTTAGGAGATATTTCCACTACCTATAGGTAAGCTTTATTATAGGCTTACCTATAGGTAAATGTCTGCAGAGGAAGTTTACTTCTTCTTGAACTACTTTTTTGAAGGTAAATTCATTACATTAAGAATTATGGAGATTGAATGAGACATTCCATTTCAAAGGACTACATATCCCATGGTACCTTACCTGCAAGCAGTGATTCCTGTACTGACTGAAACGTCTCCTCTCAGCATCTCTGTAGTTCAGAAGGCGGGCTCTGTGCATTGTGTCATACGACAGTGCCTACTTACCGGTTGTAGACAATACGTGTTACAAGGAACAAATGTCTTTGGAGCTTCACAAAGAAGGTTTACAAACTTCACTCTCATTCAGATTAATAGGAGTAGGCTAGAAATAATCTAGATACACTATGGAAATAAATGTATGATTTTGACCATAGATACGCTTCAAGATCTTGGGGGGGGGGGGGGGGTATGTTGCATCTTCAACAATAAAATCCAACAGGAGATGAAGCTTATCCCTTCCGACAGAACGCATAATGAGCTATGTGCAGATGCAAAATTGTATGGAACCACCCAGGGACCAACAAAACCATTACATGGGGCCTGGTCTCCCTATAACCACACACAGCTATGCAGGCTGATGCAAGGATGTTGGTAATCCTAACCCCATCCATCGGAACCGGCTAGTGTTTGGCCTCTTCAGTAGGCCAGAACCTCCAAACGCCTCCAAAAGGTGATAGGGAAAAGGGGATATGTCCATTTCACCTATTTCATCAATAAATTAGGAAGTGTGAAATACGAATGTTACATTTGTCTGGGAGAGTATATTCAAAAATGGATTTCCAGAGTTCTCCTTCCACCAGAATAAAATAATTGTGCCCAAATGATAATTGTTTTTCTAGTTTTCTCCCTTTTTATTCCTAGTATGTATCCAAATTTCTGTATGTCCTTTTTATTTCTCTTTTTTTTTTTTTTTTGCATTATTACCTTTGTACATATTTCTATGCACTGCCCGCTTAGGGATATTAAAGCATACAATGAGTAAGTGCCTTCTGTGTACTAAGATAAGAATTCATCCTCCTAGAGAGATTGTGGCATTGTGTTACCAGCATCTGTATGCTCTGTATAAATCTGTTATTCTGTAATAAAATTGCATTGTGTGGCTGCTGAGTGTATGCAGAATAGTGTCGGTGTGTGTAAACTAGCCCTCTGTATGGTCAGTGGGGATGCAGGCTTAGACTGCGTTCAAATGGAGGATCGGAAGGGAGTATTTGTATCGTTGAGTGGAGCGAGATGCAGGAGGAAAGCAGCTGAGTCGCTTCCCAAGTTAACATCTGTCAATTTGAATGAGATATCTCCAAACCTCTTCTGAAAGGTATGTAGCACCGGGATGAGAAGGGATGGTCGGCATTCAGGATGGTATCCAAAAAGTATAAATCTTTATTGAAGAGACATGCAGAACACTGTAAAAATTGGATTTTTGACGTAGCGTAAAATCCATTTCTCTGATGTTCATTTACAGACACAGCTCCTGATTCTTCTTAACCATTGGGTTATACTGCCCCCTACAAGAGTAGGACACTAGGCAGGAAAAAGCTTGACTACGCCTATGGGGCAGTCCCAGGGGTTATACTCCCACTCCCAGCTATAGGAACTCAGTTTTGTTACGAGCAGTGTCAGAAGAAAGCCAACTCCACAGAGGGGCGGGTGCTTTGTCCGTCAATGAACATCGGAGAAATGGATTTTACGGTAAGTCAAAAATCCCATTTTCTCTTTCGTTCATTGACCGACACAGCTCCTGATTCTTCTTAACCATTGGGTTATACTGCCCCCTACAAGAGTAGGACACTAGGCAGGAAAAAGCTTGACTACACCTATAGGGCAGTCCCAGGGGGTATACTCCCACTCCCAGCTATAGGAACTCAGTTTTGTTACGAGCAGTGTCAGAAGAAAGCCAACTCCACAGAGGGGCAGGTGCTTTGTCCGTCAATGAACATCGGAAAAATGGATTTTACGGTAAGTCAAAAATCCCATTTTCTCTTTCGTTCATTGACCGACACAGCTCCCGATTCTTCTTAACCATTGGGTTAAACTGCCCCCTACAGGAGTAGGACACTAGGCAGGAAAAAGCTTGACTACGCCTATGGGGCAGTCCCAGGGGGTATACTCCCACTCTCAGCTATAGGAACTCAGTTTTGTTACGAGCAGTGTCAGAAAAAAGCCAACTCCACAGAGGGGCGGGTGCTTTGTCCGTCAATGAACATCGGAGAAATGGATTTTACGGTAAGTCAAAAATCCCATTTTCTCTTTCGTTCATTGACCGACACAGCTCCTGATTCTTCTTAACCATTGGGACGTCCCTTAAAGCAACAAGTCTTGCACTGCTCCAAAGAGACCCTGTAAGCGACCGGGGGAAAAGTGCACGTTAGAAAGGAAGAACCTTTTCGGAGAACAAGACCGAACTCCATCTTGTAGCCTGACCAAATAACTTTGTGGACCAACTCGTCCTGTACCAGGGAGGTTCATGGATCCGGAAACCAGCGAAGACTTCCCCCCACCCTAGATACGGATGAGGGTGCCCCTTCATGCCAAGGCAGCCTTGTCTGCAGGTCTCGAAGAGCCCACTCATGGCTTGCCAGAACAGGTCCTCTTGGAACCTCCGTTGGAGGATTTTCGTGGAGCCAGCCTTTTCCTTTTTACATTGACTTAGTTTGGAGGTTTACAGAGACTTCCTAGGTTGGGTGACAGCCAACGTTTTTCAGCCATCAGGCATTAATCATGATTAATCATAATCTTGATTAGCCTTGATTAAGGCCTGACGGCTGATATATGTTGGCTTTTTATGGCTGTTTTTTTACCTGTATAATTAAGCTTAATGTTTTAGCCGATTTTCGTGAAGCCAGCCTTTTCCTTTTTACATTGACTGAGTATGGAGGTTTACAGGGACTTCCTTGGCTGGGTGCTGTGCACCTGAGGTGGATGAGGAATTACACAGGAGGTAGTAGCTCGGATGAACCTGTCCCAGTTCACATTGTCGACCTGGACTGGGGCTTAGAAGGAACCTTGATCCTCTTTTGGTGGCAGATATAATATCGGGAAACCCAGCACCTGGTGACAGCTCACATGTCCAGTCACTACTGTCCCATTATGTGTGGTCACTCAGCACCAGAAGAGCGGAAACAGATAGAATTTGTATCCCCTGGGTGTGTCCAGCAGTCCAGGGAATGATGGGAGCCCAGGGGATTTTGGGAAACAGAGTTATTTTGCCCTACAGTAAAGGTGAACATCATTACCTCTGCTACCAAGATGAAGCTTTTTCTGTTATGGGAGAAGACTATCTTCTAGCCAGGAGAACACATAGAAAAGAAGACCCAGGGTTTTCCCCAATAAACATAAAGAGCCATCTCTTAATAATAATAAAGCCGTCTCTTTATGATCTATGGTATTAAATAAGGCAAAGAGCTCACTTCACCTCAGGGTAGACGGGCCCCTGTCTGTGATAGTGATCCTCAATGGGATTATGACCTACAACACAAACCTCAGAAGACCCTTTATATACAAGGTTGGCTTGAAAGCTGTAGTTCCTCTTCTCTCCACTGAGTGGTGACCTCACTTCTACACTGCATAAAACACAGACAGGAAGTGATGTCAGAGTATAAACAAGAAGTTTCAGGTCAGAGGTGAGTCGGGAGGAAGTAGAGAGGAGACATTGCTGGAACTGGCAGAAGGTGAGGTAATAAGATATTATTTTATATTTACACCCAGTAACCCCCCCCCCCCGTCATGTTCCGTCTTCTTCCTCCATAGTCACTGTGATGTCTTTTATCTCCAACTGATGCTAAATATTGTATAATGATACACTGCTAAAAAAAACTAAAGGAACACTTTAAAGACACTCAATGATCTCAATAGGGAAAAATCTCATGATGGATATCTATACTGGTATGGACTGGGTAATGTGTTAGGATCTATACTGGTGAGGACTGGGTAATGTGTTAGGATCTATACTGGTGAGGACTGGGTAATGTGTTAGGATCTATACTGGTATGGACTGGGTAATGTGTTAGGATCTATACTGGTATGGACTGGGTAATGTGTTAGGATCTATACTGGTGTGGACTGGGTAATGTGTTAGGATCTATACTGGTATGGACTGGGTATTGTGTTAGGATCTATACTGGTATGGACTGGGTAATGTGTTAGGATCTATACTGGTGTGGACTGGGTAATGTGTTAGGATCTATACTGGTATGGACTGGGTATTGTGTTAGGATCTATACTGGTATGGACTGGGTAATGTGTTAGGATCTATACTGGTATGGACTGGGTAATGTGTTAGGATCTATACTGGTATGGACTGGGTAATGTGTTAGGATCTATACTGGTATGGACTGGGTAATGTGTTAGGATCTATACTGGTATGGACTGGGTAATGTGTTAGGATCTATACTGGTATGGACTGGGTGATGTGTTAGGATCTATACTGGTATGGACTGGGTAATGTGTTAGGATCTATACTGGTATGGACTGGGTATTGTGTTAGGATCTATACTGGTATGGACTGGGTAATGTGTTAGGATCTATACTGGTATGGACTGGGTGATGTGTTAGGATCTATACTGGTATGGACTGGGTAATGTGTTAGGATCTATACTGGTATGGACTGGGTAATGTGTTAGGATCTATACTGGTATGGAATGGGTAATGTGTTAGGATCTATACTGGTATAGACTGGGTAGTGTTAGGATCTCTACCGGTATGGACTGGGTAATGCGTTAGGATCTATACTGGTATGGACTGGGTAATGCGTTAGGATCTATACTGGTATGGACTGGGTAATGTGTTAGGATCTATACTGGTATGGACTGGGTAATGCGTTAGGATCTATACTGGTATAGACTGGGTAATGCGTTAGGATCTATACTGGTATAGACTGGGTAATGCGTTAGGATCTCTACTGGTATGGACTGGGTAATGTGTTAGGATCTATACTGGTATGGACTGGGTAATGCTTTAGGATCTATACTGGTATGGACTGGGTAATGTGTTAGGATCTCTACTGGTATGGACTGGGTAGTGTTAGGATCTATACTGGTATGCACTGGGTAATGTGTTAGGGTCTATACTGGTATGGACTGGGTAATGTGTTAGGGTCTATACTGGTATGGACTGGGTAATGTGTTAGGGTCTATACTGGTATGCACTGGGTAATGTGTTAGGATCTATACTGGTATAGGCTGGGTAATGTATTAGGATCTATACTGGTATGGACTGGGTAATGCATTAGGAAGGAAAGGATGCCACATAGTTTGATGGAAATAAAAATTATCACCCTACAGAGGGCTGAATTCAAAGACACCCCGAAAATCAAAGTAAAAAAATGATGCAGCAGGCGAGTCCATTGTGCGTAAATATCATTGCAGCAACTCAGAATGGTCCTCAGTAGTTTGTATGGCCCCCACGTGCTTGTATGCATGTCTGACAACGTCGGGACATGCACCTAATGAGATGACGGATGGTGTCCTGGGGTATTTCCTCCCAGATCTGGACCAGGACATCACTGAGCTCCTGAACAGACTGAGGTGCAACCTGGCGGCATCGGATGGACCGAAACAGAATGTCCCAGAGATGTTCTATTGGATTCAGGTCAGGCGAGTGTGGGGGCCATTCAATGGTATAAATTCCTTCATCCTCAAGCAACTGGCTGCATACTCTCACCACATGAGGCCGAGCATTGTCGTATATCAGGAAAACCCCAGGACCCACTGCACCAGGATTGGGTCTGACAATGGGTCCAAGGATTTCATCCTGATACCTAATGGCAGTCAGGGTGCCATTGTCTAGCCTGTAGAGGTCTGTGCGTCCCTCCATGGATTTGCCTCCCTAGACCATCACTGACCCACCACCCAACCGGTCATGCTGAACGATGTTACAGGCAGCATAATGTTCTCCACGGCTTCTCCAGACCCTTTCACGTCTGTCACATGTGCTCAGGGTGAACCTGCTCTCATCTGTGAAAAGCACAGGGTGCCAGTGGTGGAGCTGCCAATTCTGGTGTTCAACGGCAAATGCCAATCGTGCTCCACGGTGCTGGGCAGTGAGCACAGCGCCCACTAGAGGACGTCGGGCCCTCAGGCCACCCTCATGAAGTCTGTTTCTGATTGTTTGGTCAGAGACATTCACACCAGTGTCCTGCTGGAGGTCATTTTGTAGGGCTCTGGCAGTGCTCATCCTGTTCCTCCTTGTACAAAGGAGCAGATACCGGTCCTCCTGATGGGTTAAGGACCTTCTACGGCCCTGTCCATCTCTCCTAGAGTAACTGCCGGTCTCCTGGAATCTCCTCCATGCTCCTGAGACTGTGCTGGGAGACACAGCAAACCTTCTGGCAATGGGACGTATTGATGTGCCATCCTGGAGGAGTTGGACTGCCTGTGCAACCTCTATAGGGTCCAGGTATGGCCTCATGCTACCAGTAGTGACACTGACCCCAGCCAAATGCAAAATTAATGACAAACACTCAGAAAAGATGAGTAGGGAAAAGAAAGTCAGAGGCCTCCACCTGTAAAACCATTTCTGTTTTGGAGGTTGTCTCATTGTTGCCCATCTAGTGCACCTGTTGTTAATTGAATTACTACCAAAGCAACTGAAACTGCTTAACAAACCTCTCTGCTACTTAACTGACCACATCGATATCCCAGGAGTTTACTTGACGCTATACTCTGATTAAAAAGTGTTTCTTTATTTTTTTTGAGCATTGTATATTGATTATATCTGAATTTATATATCTCTGACATATACCGCAGTGCCGTACAGAGAACACTGAGCCAGTCACATCAGTCTCTGAACCAGAGGAGCTTACACTCTGCACAACATACTCACCTAGTGCTGAAAGCTAACATATCAAAATTATCCATACAGAGAAGAACTTCTTATCCCGGTCCTATGAACACTTGAATGATGATGGACAAGCAGAAAAGTCACATGACTGAGAAGATATTAGCCCTCACCCTGGAGGTCATCTACCTGCTGACCGGAGAGGTGAGGAGGATTCTGGGAGGTCACATGACATCACTCTTATCTCTATTAATAAAACACAGACCTGACCGGAGAGGTGAGGAGGATTCTGGGAGGGTCACATGACATCACTCTTATCTCTATTAATAAAACACAGACCTGACCGGAGAGGTGAGGAGGATTCTGGGAGGGTCACATGACATCACTCTTATCTCTATTAATAAAACCCAGACCTGACCGGAGAGGTGAGGAGGATTCTGGGAGGGTCACATGACATCACTCTTATCTCTATTAATAAAACCCAGACCTGACCGGAGAGGTGAGGAGGATTCTGGGAGGGTCACATGACATCACTCTTATCTCTATTAATAAAACCCAGACCTGACCGGAGAGGTGAGGAGGATTCTGGGAGGTCACATGCATTCACTCTTATCTCTATTAATAAAATACAGACCTGACCGGAGAGGTGAGGAGGCTTCTGGGAGGTCACATGACATCACTCTTATCTCTATTAATAAAACACAGACCTGACCGGAGAGGTGAGGAGGATTCTGGGAGGGTCACATGACATCACTCTTATCTCTATTAATAAAACCCAGACCTGACCGGAGAGGTGAGGAGGATTCTGGGAGGGTCACATGACATCACTCTTATCTCTATTAATAAAACCCAGACCTGACCGGAGAGGTGAGGAGGATTCTGGGAGGGTCACATGACATCACTCTTATCTCTATTAATAAAACCCAGACCTGACCGGAGAGGTAAGGAGGATTCTGGGAGGTCACATCAGCTTTCACCGGTGTTCCGTGAGAAAAACCTACCCTGGCAGTGCGCATGCTCACAGCCCCTAGTGCGCATGCGCACTAGTCTGAAATGATGACTGTTCCGTGGAAAAAACCTACCATCGCGGCGGGTACATTAAAACAGCTGTACTGCAATATGAGTAAGCTCCGCTCCTTGCCCTGTCACTTCCCTGATCTTGTCTACTAAATATAAAAGCGGCTGGCGGCTCCGTGATTTATGTTGTCATACAGCCGCCGCCGGTTTTATATTTAGTAGACAAGACCAGGGAAGTGTCAGGGATAGCAGTGGAGATCACATGATATTTCTGGCGAGCTGTTTTAATGTAATTCCGCGGCGTTACAGACACTTTCGTACACCGGAAGTGACGAGGGTAGGTTTTTCTCACGGGTAGGTAATTCTCACGGAACACCGGCAAAGAAACAAACACCCGCACTTCTGGGACCGGTAGAACGCAGTGACGTCAGCACACAGCTCCGCCCTACACGTTTCGTCATAAATGACGTCATTATTACTGTTGACTAAGTAACATGATTGTTTTTAATGGTAATAGAATACTTCTTTCCAGTAGGTGGACATCAGATTTTATCCTTGGACTTATCTCTATCTATCCTTGGACTTATCTCTCTTATCTCTATTAATAAAACACAGACCTGACCTGAGAGGTGAGGAGGATTCTGGGAAGTCACATGACATCACTCTTATCTCTATTAATAAAACACAGACCTGACCAGAGAGGTGAGGAGGATTCTGTAGATACTGATAGGTGTGAATGTTTTTAATAGGATTACCAAGTTGTGAAAAAGACATCTAATGAGAAACTGACTCTTATGCCCCATACACACGTGCAGATTATCTGCAGACTTTTGTCTGCAGACTTACCTTTTCTATGTAGTGCAAGGGCCTGCCAGATTGCATACAAATTGAAAGTGTTTAGGTTTGACCTCATATTATATGGTTTTGGTAAGTCTGCAGACAAAAGTCTGCAGATAATCTGCACGTGTGTATGGGGCATTAGTAGTCCTCATGAGTCCTCTACACCTCCCATCCTGACCCCTGAGAGCAACAAGAAGAAGAAGATTCTAAAAGTCATCCAGAAGATGATGGAGCTGCTGACGGGAGAGGTGAGCGGTGCTGGGAATTCTGGGACATTATCCAGTAACAGACAAGGGATGTGTCTGGATGGTGACTGTATCATTGTGTGTGTCAGGTTCCTATAAGGTGTCAGGATGTCACTGTCTATTTCTCCATGGAGGAGTGGGAGTATTTAGAAGGACACAAGGATCTCTACAAGGACGTCATGATGGAGAATCAGCCGCCCCTCACATCGCCGGGTAAGAGGAGACTTTATTGTAAAGGAGAGAGCAGTACGGAGGGTCCACCTAGATCCCCCATCATCTGATAAACACATAGAAACAATGTATTCAGTCAGTGTGTGTGTTTCCTACAGATGGATCCAGTAATGGAAACCCACCAGAGAGATGTCCCCGTCCTCTGTATTCCCGGGACTCCACACAGGAAGGTCTCACCATCCCTCACCATCATCAGGTAGGTAAAACTTAGGCAGCAAAATCTTAACGAAATACGTTCTTAGGCGTATTCCCGGGTTCTTACCACTCACATTTTCCAGATGTAATTTTTATCCTACGGTGTGTTTAGGGTGAAGAACTGATAGATATAAAAGATGAGATTAAAGAGGAAGAAGATGAGGGATCTGTGATAGGTGATCCTCGGTCTTCAGAGGAATTTAGAATGGTGTTGATGGTTAAAGAGGAGAGATCTTCTGTAGACATTGGCACAGGTGAGTTATGAAAATTAAACAGGGTTTGTTTCTTGGTTTCTGATACAAAAAATCAATTTGATTTGGGTACAGCGTCACGCCACCGCGCAAATGTCAGTTAAAGTAACACAGTGCCGAATCGCAAAAAATGGCCTGGTCATTAAGGGGGGTAAAACCTTACGGTCCAGAAGTGGTTAAAATTTCAAAACGCCATAAGTAGATCAGCTTTCACTGGCAAAGAAACAAACACCCGCACTTCCGGGACCGGTAGAACGCAGTGACGTCAGCACACAGCTCTGCCCTACACGTTTCGTCATAAATGACGTCGTTATTACTGTTGACTAAGTAATATGATTGTTTTTAATGGTAATAAAATACTTCTTTCCAGTAGGTGGACATCAGATTTTATCCATGGACTATAGCGCAGAAGACCATGAATATTCTCTAGAAGGAAAGCCAGATAGTCAAAAAATACAGGACAGGCCTTACTGTGTGGATAGATCCATGGATCCCTCTAAACCTGAAGATTCTTTTCATAAGTTCCATACTGCTACCAATGAAATCCATCCAAGACTTCCCATTGTGGAGAGATCCTTGGACCCGTCTAATCCCCAGAGATCATCTTCCAGTAATTTAGATACTTCTTCACACAAAGACGAGAAAACCATCCAGTGTTCTGAAGTCATCGAAGGTTTTAGACCAAAAACGTCTCTTGCTGTAGAAAAAAAATCAAACACAACTGGGCGTCCATTTACATGTTCACAGTGCGGGAAATGTTTCCCTTGGAAAGCAGACCTTCTCAGGCACATGAGAAGTCACACGGGTGAGCGTCCTTTCTCATGTTTACAGTGCGGGAAATGTTTCAAACACAGAGCAGACCTTCTTAGACACCAGAGATGTCACACCGCGGAGCGTTCATTTCCATGTTCAGAGTGTGGGAAATGTTTCACTCGAAAGGGCGACCTTCTCGTACATAGAAAAAGTCACACGGCTGAGCGTCTGTTTTCATGTCCAGAGTGTGGGAAAGGTTTCACTCGGAAAGGCAACCTTCTTGTACATAGAAAAAGTCACACGGCTGAGCGTCTGTTTTCATGTCCAGAGTGTGGGAAAGGTTTCACTCGGAAAGGCAACCTTCTTGTACATAGAAAAAGTCACACTGGTGAGCGTCCGTTTTTATGTTCAGAGTGTGGAAAATGTTTCATTTGGAAAGCAGATCTTCTCAGACACCAGAAAAGTCACACCGGTGAGCGTCCTTTCTCATGTTCACAGTGTGGGAAATGTTTCAAGCACAAGGCAGACCTTCTTAGGCACCAAAGATGTCACACCGGTGAGCGAACTTTTTCATGTTCAGAGTGCGGGAAAAGTTTCACTCGGAAAGACGACCTTCTTGTACATCAGAAAAGTCATAAGGGCGAGCATTCTTTTTCCTGCCTAGAATGTGGGAAATGTTTTACTTGGAAAGGAGCTTTCTTTAGACACCAAAGAAGTCACAAAGGCAAGCGTCCTTTTTTATGTTCAGAGTGCGGGAAATGTTTCATACGGAAAGCTGACCTTCTTACTCACCAACAAAGACATACTGGTGAGCGGCCTTTTTAATGCTCCTAGTGTGGGAAATGTTTCATTAGGAAAGTAGACCTTCTTACACACCAGAGAAGTCACACGGGCGAGCGTCCTTTTTCATGTTCAGAGTGTGGGAGATGTTTCACTCGGAAAGCCTACCTTCTTACACATCAGAAAAGTCACATGGGATAGCAAACTTTTTCCTGTCAAGAGTGCGGGAAATGTTTCATTCAGAAGTTAGCACTCTGTATACACCAGAGAAGTCACATGGACGAACATTCTTTTTATGTTTAGACGTGGGGGGAGGGAATGTTTCATTGAGAAAATATATCTTCCCACACTCCGAAAAACTCAACTCTGGCTAAGACCCTCTTTCCTGTCCAAAGTGTGGGAAATGTTCTACACTGGAATAATGCCAAATTACTCATCAGAAAACCCATGTGTGCTGATACCAGCGAAAGATGTTTCTTTTTATAGACTGTTCTGTCTGTAGAACAATTATTCGCAGCGCTTCACTTTTTCCACATTTTGTTATGTTCCAGCCTTATTCCAAAATGGAGTAAATTCTCTATTTTCCTCAAAATTCTACAAACAATCCCCCATAATGACAACATGAAAGAAGTTTGTTTGAAATCTTTGTAAATTTATTAAAAATAAAAAACGATAAATATCCCATGTACATAAGTATTCACACCCTTTGCTCAATACTTTGGTGAAGCTCCTTTGGCACCAACTACAGCCTCAAGTCTTTTTGAGTATGATGCTACAAGCTTGGCACACCTATTTTTGGGCAGTTTCTCCCATTCTTCTTTGCAGGACCTCTCAAGCTCCATCAGGTTGGATGAGGAGCGTCGGTGCACAGCCATTTTTAGATCTCTCCAGAGATGTTCAATCGGGTTCAAGTCTGGGCTCTGGCTGGGCCACTCAAGGACATTCACACAGTTGTCCCGTAGCCACTCTTTTGTTATCTTGGCTGTGTGCTTAGGGTCGTTGTCCTGTTGGAAGCTGAACCTTCTCCCCAGTCTGAGGTCCAGAGCGCTCTGGAGCAGGTTTTCATCAAGGATGTCTCTGTACATTGCTGCATTCATCTTTCCCTCGATCCTGACTAGTCTCCCAGTTCCTGTCGCTGAAAAACATCCCCACAGCATGATGCTGCCACCACCATGCTTCACAGTAGGGATGGTATTGGTCAGGTGATGAGCGGTGCCTGGTTTCCTCCAGACATGACGCTTTCCATTCAGGCCAAAGAGTTCAATCTAAAGCCCCGTACACACGCAACGATTATCGGCCGACCGATCGTCCGTCTTTTGTCCAGAGTGGTGTTTTGTTGGTTGGAATGTGCTCTAGACTGCACACGAAATTTCTCGCCCAACAAAATTCTACTTCAGAAGTAATGTCATGTGTTGGTTTGCTTTCTTTGTGTTTTTTCTTCTCTGAGCATGCCCAGACTTGCTCGTCAGATTTTTCCCTGTCGAAATCTGTACTGACTGCACGAAAATCGGCCGTTGTGTTGACGGCCAACAAAAATTTTATAGCCTG
The DNA here is from genome assembly GCF_965119305.1 of Pelophylax lessonae. Taxonomy (NCBI): domain Eukaryota; kingdom Metazoa; phylum Chordata; class Amphibia; order Anura; family Ranidae; genus Pelophylax; species Pelophylax lessonae. Next base: position 261,751,637 of record NC_138776.1, on the reverse strand, counting down.
CACACCAGATTTTTTTTCGGCCGAAAAGTCGGAGTCGGTTGTCGGAACCATCATACTAACAAGCCGAAAATCGGCAGATCGGACGAAAATTCCCTGCCAATTTTCGACGCGTGTGTACGGGGCTTTAGTTTCATCAGAGCAGAGAATTTTCTTTCTCATGGTCTGAGAGTCCTTCAGGTGCCTTTTGGCAAACTCCAGGCGGGCTGTCATGTGCCTTTTACTGAGGAGTGGCTTCCATCTGGCCACTCTACCATACAGGTCTGATTGGTGGAGTGCTGCAGAGATGGTTGTTCTTCTGGAAGGTTCTCCTTTCTCCATAAAGAAACTCTAGAGCTCTGTCAGAGTGACCATCGGGTTCTTTGTCACCTCCCTGACTAAGGCGCTTCTCCCCCGATCGCTCAGTTTGGCCGGGCGGCCAACTCTAGGAAGAGTCCTAGTGGTTCAAAGCTTCTTCATTTATGGATGATGGAGGCCACTGTGCTCATTGGGACTGGGTAGTGGCTTGTGTCCGGCCACTCTACCATACAGGCCTGATTGGTGGAGTGCTGCAGAGATGGTTGTTCTTCTGGAAGGTTCTCCTCTCTCCACAGAGAAACGATGGAGCTCTATCAGAGTGACCATCGGGTTCTTGGTCCCTGACTAAGGCGCTTCTCCCCTGATCACTCAGTTCGGCTGGATGGCCCACTCTAAGAAGAGTCCTGGAGGTTCCACACTTCTTCCATTTATGGATGATGGAGGCCACTGTGCTCATTGGGACTGGGTAGTGGCTTGTGTCCGGCCACTCTACCATATAGGCCTGATTGGTGGAGTGCTGCAGAGATGGTTGTTCTTCTGGAAGGTTCTCCTCTCTCCAAAGAGAAATGCTGGAGCTCTGTCAGAGTGACCATCGGGTTCTTGGTCACCTCCCTGACTAAGGCCCTTCTCCCCCGATCCCTCAGTTTGGCCGGGCGACCCGCTCTAGGAAGAGTCCTGGTGGTTCAAAACGTCTTCCTTTTATGGATGATGGAGGCCACTGTGCTCATTGGGACCTTCAATGCTGCAGAAATGTTTCTGTACCCTTCCCCCGATCTGTGCCTCCATACAATCCTGTCTCTGAGGTCTACAGACAACTCCTTGGACTTCATGGCTTGGTTTGTGCTCTGACATGCACTGTTAACTGTGGGACCTTATAAAGACAGGAGTGCACCTTTCCAAATCATGTCCAATCAGCTGACGTTACCACTGCTGAACTCCAATCAAGTTGTAGAAACATCTCAAGGATGGTCAGTGGTAACAGGATTCACCTGAGCTAAATTTTGAGTGTCATGGCAAAGGGTGTGAATACTTATGCACATGGGATTTTTTTTCATTTTTAATTTAATACATTTGCAAAGATTTCAAACTTCTTTCACGTTGTCGTTATGGGGAATTGTTTGTAGAATTTTGAGGAAAATAATGAATTTATTCCATTTTGGAATAAGGCTGTAACATAACAAAATGTGGAAAAAGTGAAATTCTGTGAGTACTTTCCGGATGCTCTGCAAGTCCTTTCTCATAACATATCTAAACTACTTTAAACTATTGCAAGTCTCTGTCTATTATTATTATTATTATTACCCTTTGTATCTAAAATGGAAACATATCACACAATCCAGTTGATCAAAAACTAATCTAATGAAAAAAATATAACCCAAAGTATGTAGAGAAACGGCACCCGGAAGGAGAAAAGTATGGCACAGGACTGCATAATACACAGAGTGCTGGGCACAGGACTACATAATACACAGAGCGCTGGGCACAGGACTACATAATACACAGAGCGCTGGGCACAGGACTACATAATACACAGAGCACTGGGCACAGGATTGCATACTTCGCAGAGCGCTGGGCACAGGACTGCATAATACACAGAGCGCTGGGCACAGGACTGCATAATACACAGAGCGCTGGGCACAGGACTGTATAATACACAGAGCTCTAGGCACAGGACTGCATAATACACAGAGCACTGGGCACAGGACTATATAATACACAGAGCGCTTGGCACAGGGCTGCACAATACACAGAGCGCTTGGCTCAGGACTGCATAATACACAGAGCACTGGGCACAGGACTGCGCAATACACAGAGCGCTGGACACAGGACTGCATAATACACAGAGCGCTTGGCACAGGGCTACATAATACACAGAGTGCAGGGCACAGGACTACATAATACACAGAGCGCTGGGCACAGGACTGCACAATACACAGAGCGCTTGGGTCAGGACTGCATAATACACAGAGCACTGGGCACAGGACTGCGCAATACACAGAGCGCTGGACACAGGACTGCATAATACACAGAGCGCTTGGCACAGGGCTACATAATACACAGAGTGCAGGGCACAGGACTACATAATACACAGAGCGCTGGGCACAGAATTGCATAATACACAGAGCACTGGGCACAGGACTGTATAATACACAGAGCGCTGGGCACAGGACTGCATAATACACAGAGCGCTGGGCACAGGATTGCATAATACACAGAGCGCTTGGCACAGGGCTGCATAATACACAGAGTGCTTGGCACAGGACTGCATAATACACAGAGCGCTGGGCACAGGACTGCATAATACACAGAGCGCTGGGCACAGGGCTGCATAATACACAGAGCACTGGGTACAGGGCTGCATAATACACAGAGCACTGGGTACAGGACTGCATAACACACAGATTACTGGGCACAGGACAGCAGGAGTGGCAGTGAGATCGTCCAGCAGGGGGTGTCGGCACCAAGTTTGCTCACTGTTAGCTGCTGCAGAGCTCCGCCCAGCAGCCAGCATGAACACAAGCCTCCTGTGATTCACTAACCTTGTCTAGTTCCACCCGCAGCCTTGTGGATGCTACACACACACAATGGACCCTCCCTGAGGCTCTGGTGAGCAAGGAGGAAAGCAGGGCAATGAAGGGATCAGAGGGGGGTGATCGCTCAGTTCTCGGGTCTGTTCTGAGCTGTCAGTCACCGGCTCTCTGCTCTGTCCCTTACTGAGGCACTGGGCTGTGGAGGGGGCGGGAGGGGCTTGCTCAGTTTCCCAGAGGCATGCTGGGAGGCTGATCCAGCTGCCTCTCAGGCATCTGGGTGGATCCTGACATTATTGTCGGCATCCCTGCAGAGTCTTGACTGGCTCTGTGACATCAGCCAAAAGCAAACTTTAGCCCACTGTTGGATGAATCTGGGTCCCAGGAGAGCACTGAGAGTGCTGCAGGATGGTGGCTTCTTATCTATGTCTGCAATAAGACAGTACAGCCAGGCCCTTCTCCTCAGCAGGTACCTGAGTCCCCCTTTTGATCTGAAGGGTCCCGGGCCCAGTACAGGAGGGCTGTCTATACTGCTTTATCAGCACTGAGATGCTGGGATCACAGGTCAATAGGTAATACAGCCCAGACTGCAAGGAGTGCATGGAAATCTACAGAGGAACTGGGAATGTGTAGTAGTGGTCCGGGGACAGTGTCCTTAGTCCGGGGACGTTTGGTCACCCTAATGTAAGAGGTGGGGGACATGTTTGAGTACACGATGAAGGAATACCTCCCAACCCTCCCAGATCCTGCAGGACCTTCCCAGAACTTCAATCAAGTCCTAGAGCCCCACAGGTCTAGGCTATATCCCAGAGAGCACTGACCGCACTGCAGGGGGGTGGCTTCTTATCTGTGTCGGATCTGTGTCTGCAATAAGACAGTACAGCCAGGCCCTCCTCCTCAGCAGGTGCCTGGTCCCCCTTTTGATCTGAAGGGTCCCGGGAGGGCTGGCTATACTGCTTTATTAGCGGCCCTGTTTGCAGCACTGAGATGCTGGGATCACAGGTCAATAGGTAATACAGCCCAGGCTGCAAGGAGTGCATGGAAATCTACAGAGGAACTGGGAATGTGTAGTAGTGCACCGAGGAACACAGAATCTAGAAAACACTAGAACCTAGAAACACTGGGGGTTACAGAGGACACACTGAATGGCACTGTGAGATGACACTGGGAAAATCTGGGGGCAAAGAGATCACATTGAAAGACTCTGAAGGACACTTTAAAGTTCATGGGAACAAGGGAAGGGAGTGGCTAAAGGAACACTAGGAATCTTGGGGTTATTCGGAATCTAGGAAACTCAGAATCTTGGGAGCCACTCAGAATCTTCTCATGGACACTAGGATCCTCTACATATTCGGGTCAATTGGAATCTTCTCAGAAAGTCTGGGACACTCGATTTCTTGAAATATTAGGGTCATTTGGAATCTTATCAGAAGGTCTGGGACACTGGGAACCTCAAAATATTGAGGTAATTTGTAAGCCCAGGAGGTCTGGGACACTAGGTAACTTGAAATATTGGGGTCATTTGGAATCCTCTCAGAAAGTCTGGGATATAAGGTTCCTCAAAATATTGGGGTCATTTGGAATCTTCTCAGAAAGTCTGGGGACACTAGGGTCCTTGAAATATTAGGGTCATTTGGAATCTTTTCACAAAGTCTGGGACACTAGGATCCTCAAAATGTTGGGGTCATTTGGAATCATTTCACAAAGTCTGGGACATAAGGATCCTCAAAATATTGGGGTCATTTGGATACTTCTCAGAAAGTCTGCGGACCTTAGGATCCTTGAAATATTAGGGTCATTTGGAATTTTTTTTGGAAAGTCTGGGACACTAGGATCCTCAAAATATTAGGGTTATTTGGAATCTTTTCACAAAGTCTGGGACACTAGGATCCTCTATATATTGGGGTCATTTGGAATCCTCTCAGAAAGTCTGGGACATAAGGTTCCTCAAAATATTGGGGTCATTTGGAATCTTCTCAGAAAGTCTGGGACACTAGGATCCTTGAAATATTAGGGTCATTTGGAGTTTTTTCATAAAGTCTGGGACACTAGGATCCTCAAAATGTTGGGGTCATTTCGAAACTTTTCAGAAAGTCTGGGACACTAGGATCCTCAAAATGTTGGGGTCATTTGAAATCTTCTAAGGAAGTCTGGGACACTAGGTTCCTCAAAATATTGGGGTAATTTGGAATATTTTCACAAAGTCTGGGACAATAAGTTCCTCTAAACATTGGGGTCATTTGGAATCTTCTCAGAAAGTCTGGGACACTCGATTTCTTGAAATATTGGGGTCATTTGGAATCTTATCAGAAGGTCTGGGACACTGGGAACCTCAAAATATTTAGGTAATTTGTAAGCCCAGAAAGTCTGGGACACTAGGTAACTTGAAATATTGGGGTCATTTGGAATCCTCTCAGAAAATCTGGGACACTAGATTTCTCTAAATATTGGAGTAATTTGGAATCTTCTCAGGAAGTCTGGGACATAAGGTTCCTCAAAATATTGGGGTCATTTGGAATCTTCTCAGAAAGTCTGGGGACACTAGGATCCTTGAAATATTAGGGTCATTTGGAGTTTTTTCAGAAAGTCTGGGACACTAGGATCCTCAAAATGTTGGGGTCATTTCGAAATTTTTCAGAAAGTCTGGGACACTAGGATCCTCAAAATGTTGGGGTCATTTGAAATCTTCTAAGGAAGTCTGGGACACTAGGTTCCTCAAAATATTGGGGTCATTTGGAATCTTCTCAGAAAGTCTCCGGACACTAGGATCCTCAAAATGTTGGGGTCATTTCGAAACTTTTCAGAAAGTCTGGGACACTAGGATCCTCAAAATGTTGGGGTCATTTGGAATCTTTTCACAAAGTCTGGGACATTAGGATCCTCAAAATGTTGGGGTCATTTGGAATATTTTCACAAAGTCTGGGACAATAAGTTCCTCTAAACATTGGGGTAATTTGGAATCTTCTCAGAACGTCTGGGCCCCTAGGAAATGTAGGGGGGCCTGGCACTAGCTACTGGAAGTTTCTCTGTGAATTCCTGAGGGAATAGGCCTAGCTTAAATAGAAACAACAACATACGAATATCCAGTCTTGAACACAAGTCTTGTTGAATACCAGGTTACAGCAGAACCTTGCAAGTTAAAGCTATGGAGCTACCGGTATATGTACCAGCAGTCCTAGCCTGTACTGGGATATCTTCTAGCTGGTAGAACAAATAAAGAATAAGTCCCAGATAGCTCCCTGGTGAAAACTAAGAGGGTTATCTGTATATTAATATTTCAATCTCCACACTATTGGTATATTTGTGTTTTAGCCAGCTCCAGCATCTGGTATCGGCAGGTTCCACCATGGAACACAATAATGGAAGTTGCATGTCTGTAGAAATGGCACCAGCCTTTTTAGCTCTATGGCAGAGACAAAAGGCTCACTTCATTTCATAACAGATGTATCCAGTGCCGGGAGAAGGTCATCCAGCACCCAGGGCAAGGATGCCAAACTGTGCCCCCCCCTTCCCTTAGGGTTAGGGTCAAGGCGCCCCCCTAATCAATGCGCCCAGGGCAACCGTCCTCCAGCCCACCCCTTATCCCGGCCCTGGATGTATCCTTGGCTGGAATGTGGTGGTGATCCTCAGTATGATTTTGACTTACGGAAAAACTGTACACTCCTTTGAAATAAAAGCTTCAGTTTCTCTAGTCTCCACTAGGTGGTGACTTCACTTTTACCAAGTGCAGAGTACAAACAGGAAGTGATGTAAATGTATAAACAGGAACTTCCGGGTTAAAGGACAGTTGGGAGGAAGTAGAGAGGAGACATTGCTGGAACTGGCAGCAGAGGAGGTAATAAGATATTATTTTATATTTACACCCAGTAACCCCCCCCCCCGTCATGTTTCGTCTTCTTCCTCCATAGTCACTGTGACGTCTTTTATCTCCAGCAGATGATGATACACACATATATAGTGTAATAATACATACTTTTCAATTTTTACATTCTATAGCTCTAACATATGCCACAGTGCTGTACAGAGAATACTGTGCTAGTCATATAAGCCTCTGGACCATAGGAGATTACACTCTTAATATCTTCACAACAGTTGCGCACGAACATTATTACATATATTTTTGCAATATATGTTTAATTAAATCCATATTTCACCTTTTGTAAAAAGAATAAATAAATAAACCCAAATAAAAAACAATTTGCATGTATTACTTTTTTGCATTGGAGCCTGCAAAGCATTATAATCAGTGGATCACAAGTGGAATGCACAAGTTACTGCAGACTATTCCTCCAGCCATAGGTCTATATGGAGGTATGGCCCTTTGATTATGGAGCTAGAGGCAGTATGGACCTTTAGTTATAGAGCTGGAAGTGGTACAGACCTTCAGTTATGGAGCTGAAGGAGATACAGATCTTCAGTTATAGAGCTGGAGGAGGTACGGAGCTTCAGTTATAGATCTGGAGGAGGCACTGACCTTCAGTTATAGACTTGGAGGAGGTACTGACCTTCAGTTATGGAGCTGGGGACAGTACAGACCTTAGGATATGGAGCTGAAGGAGATATGGACCTTCCGTTTTAGAGCTGGAGGAGGTACAGACCTTCAGTTATAGTGCTGGAAGAGGTACGGACCTTCAGTTATGGAGCTGTGGAAAGTACAGACCTCAAGCTATGGAGCTGAAGGAGATGCGGACCTTCACTTTTAGAGCTAGAGGAGGTACAGACCTTCAGCTATGGAGCTGGAGAAGGCATGGACCTTTATTTATGAAGCTGGGGAAGTACAGACCTTATGCTATGGAACAGGAGGTGGTACAGACCTTCAGTTATAGAGGTGGGGGAGGAATTAACCTTCATTTATGGAGCTGTGGAAAGTACAGACCTTAGGCTATGGAGCTGAAGGAGATACAGACTTTCACTTTTAGAGCTGGAGGAAGTATGGACCTTCAGCTATGGAGCTGGAGGAGGTATGGGAAGCTGGGGAAAGTACAGACTTTAAGTTATGAAACTGAAAGAGATATGGACCTTCACTTACAGAGCTGAAGGAGGTACAGACCTTCAGCTATGGAGCTGGAGGAGGTATGGACCTTCATTTATGAAGCTGGGGGAAGTACAGACCTTATGTTATGGAACAGGAGGAGGTAAAAACCTTCAGTTATGGAGCTGGAGGAGGTACAGACAGTCAGTTATGGAGGTGGAGGAGGTACGGACCTTCGGGTATAGAGCTGGAGTAAAAATGGACCCTTGATTATGGAGCTGGAGGAGGTATGGCCTTCTCTTTTGAAGCTGGAAAAGGCACAGGCCTCCAGTTATGGAGATGGAGAAGATATGGCCCTTTGGTTATGGAGCTCAGTACAGTTGTGCTCTATTGAGAACTGAGAGACTCTCTACTGGGGTGGCAGGTGGGACTTTTAATTGTCCTCCAACCGATCCTTGTAAATGAATCTGTGCATTGACAACGTTGCTGTGCAAACAGAGCAACACACAGCCAAACCAAATTGAAAAAAACAGGATCCTGGGATGGGGGGGAAGAGATCTGAGAGTGGGGGGGGGGGGGGGTGCAAAAGTTGGACTTAGCATTTTTACAAGATATCTATCAGGTATATCAGAGCTGACATATATGGCAGTTGTGTACGGAGAACATTGAGCCAGTAACATCAGTCCTTGAACCAGAGGAGCTTACACTCTAATGTCCCCTCCCCCACAGTATTATTATACATTTTGTCAGACTAAGATTGGTATATGCTTTTAAAAAGAAATTAATCAATTAAAAATAATTCACTACATATAGATTTGTGGAAATAAGTGAAGATTCTCCTTTCTCACAGATCTTTGCTTATTGACGTAAATAGACACTATTATATTCAGAGCAGTATAAATATTCTGACATAATGAAGTACGAGCGCGAGATATTATTATTAAATATTCTTACAATTTATATAGCTCTGACATAGACCGCAGTGCTGTATAGAGAGTATTGAGAAGGTCACATCATTCTCTGCGGCAGATAATCTTACCCACTGCACAATATATTCACCTGTTGCCGAAAGCTAACATATCAATCATTTCCAGCTGTAGAGTGGAACTTCCTGGTCACATGACCACATGAAGAAAAATGGACAAGCACCAAAGTCAAATGACTGAGGAGATATTAGGCTTCACCCTGGAGATCATCTACCTGCTGACCGGAGAGGTGAGGAGGATTCTGGGAGATCACATGACATCACTCTTATCTCTATTAATAAAACACAGACCTGACCGGAGAGGTGAGGAGGATTCTGGGAGGTCACATGACATCACTCTTATCTCTATTAATAAAACATAGACCTGACCGGAGAGGTGAGGAGGATTCTGGGAGGTCACAGGACATCACTCTTATCTCTATTAATAAAACACCGACCTGACCGGAGAGGTGAGGAGGATTCTGTAGATACTGATAGGTGTCAATGTTTTTAATAGAATTACCAAGTTGTGAAAAAGACATCTAATGAGAAACTGACTCCCAGTTGCTACCCTTATGAGTCCTCTACACCTCCCATCCTGATCCCTGAGAGAAACGAGAAGAAGATTCTAGAGGTCACCCAGAAGATCATTGATCTGCTAACAGGAGAGGTGAGCGGTGCCGGGAATTCTGGGACATTATCCAGTAACAGACAAGGGATGTGTCTGGATGGTGACTGTATCATTGTGTGTGTCAGGTTCCTATAAGGTGTCAGGATGTCACTGTCTATTTCTCCATGGAGGAGTGGGAGTATTTAGAAGGACACAAGGATCTCTACAAGGACGTCATGATGGAGAATCAGCCGCCCCTCACATCACCGGGTAAGAGGAGACTTTATTGTAAAGGAGAGAGCAGTACGGAGGCTCCACCTAAATCCCCCATCATCTGATAAACACATAGAAACAATGTATTCAGTCAGTGTGTGTGTTTCCTACAGATGGATCCAGTAATGGGAACCCACCAGAGAGATGTCCCCGTCCTCTGTATTCCCGGGATTCCACACAGGAAGATCACACCATCCCTCACCATCATCAGGTAAAGAAATATTTCATAAGTGTATCCGTAGGGTATTAGTACTCATATTTCTGAGATGGTTTTTTTTTTTTATCGTTCTGTGTGTTAAGGGGGAAAAGCTCATTAATATGAAAGTTGAGATTAAAGAGGAAGAAGATGAGGGATCCATAAAAGGTGATCCTCGGTCTACAGAGGAATTTAGAATGGTGGTGAGAGTTAAAGAGGAGGAATCTTCTGTAGCCATTGGCACGGGTATGTAATAGCTGCACAGAAAGGTATTACTGTATGCTTTTATCTATTACTGTTTTATATTGCTATTATGGATGTCCACCGCCCAATGCCAGAGTTTTCAGAATATGACCAACCTACTGACTGCAAAAGCGTGCATTTCTATTTTTAAAAATTTTGGTAAAATATAAAAGATGATGTTACGCCGAGTAAATAGATACCTAACGCGTCACGCTTTAAAATTAAAAATTGCGCATGCTTGTGGAATGGTGCCAAACTACGGTACTTAATTTCCATAGGCAACGCTTTTAACCACTTAAGCCCCGGAGGATTTGGCTGCTCAAAGACCAGGCCCTATTTTGCGATTCGGCACCGCGTGAATTTAACGGACACTTGCGCGGTCGTACAACGCTGTACCCAAATGAAATTGACGTCCTTTTTTTCCCACAAACAGAGCTTTCTTTTGGTGGTATTTGATCACCTGTGCGATTTTTTGATCATGCGCTATAAACAAAAAATGAGCAACAATTTTGCAAAAATAACAATATTTTTCAAATTTTTTTATTTGAAATTCCCCCCAAAAAAATGTAAAAATCAAAATTTTTTAACATTTTCGGCCAATTTGCTTTATGCTACATATGTTTGGTAAAAAAAATCGCAAAAAGCGTATTTTGATTGGTTTGCACAAAAGTTATCGCGTTTACTAACAAAGGGAAAGATTTTTGTCATTTTTGTTGTTTTTTTTTTAACGCGTAATGGCGGCAATCTGCGTTTTTTTTTTGCGTGACTGCGACATTGCGGCAGACAGAGCGGACCCTTGACTGACATTTTTGACACTTTTGGGGTTACCAGTGACATTTCTACAGTAATCAGTGCTATACATATGCACTGTTACTGTAAAATGACACTGGTAGTGAAGGGGTTAACTTTTTTTTAGAGGGAGGGGCTATGTGTGTCCCTAGGGGCGTTATTCTAACTGTGATTGGCTGTGGCTTGAGGTGTAGGAACAGTGATCAACGGTCCTACATAGTAGAACCGTATGATCACTATTTCTACACAGGGGAGAATGACAGGCGGCTTGTTTACATCAGCTGCCTGCCTTTCTCCCTCTCCACCCGACGATCGTGAGTGACCGGCGGACATCGGGTCCGCCGGTCACACGCGCGGGGAGTCCGTGACCGTGCCGGAGCGCGCATTTGCTCCCCAGAGCCTCACAGGCTAGTGACGTACCGGTACGTCACTTTGCCTGTGAGGGGCTGACCGTCGCAGTATATGTACTTGCGGCGGTCGGCAAGTGGTTAAAATGTTTACAGGTTACCAGTTTAGAGTTACAAAGAAAGTCTAGCACAGGAATTATTGCTCTCGCTACAACGTTCAGGCTATGTTCACATGTGGGCATAGCGATCGCGGGCAGAATCACTGCGATTCTGTCCGCAATCCGGAAATCATTGCAAATCGCGGGACGCCTGTGCGTTGCCCGTGATTTGCAATAGCACCCCAAACGCTGTGCAATGTTGCCGCGATTTCCGCCTGCCGAATCGCGTTAACATCGCGGGACGCATTAAGCCCCAAAAAAGGTACAAGAGCTTCTTTGGGGCGTCATGCGTCCCCCGATTTTGTTTGCGCGATGTTACCGCGATTCGGCAGGCGAAAATCGCGGCAACATCGCACAGCGTTTGGGGTGCCATTGCAAATTACGGGCAACGCACTGGCATCCCACGATTTGCAATGATTTCCGGATCGTGGTGATTCTGCCCGCGATCGCTACGCCCACATGGGAACGTAGCCTCACGGCGATACCTCACGTGTGGTTTACTAAACACTGTTTACAAACGTGGGCGTGGCCTACTGTATGTATGCATTAGCTTCTGCGTGCGAGCCCAAGAGGACAGGGACCTTTTTAATTTTTTTTTACCACTTTTATTCCTATCACAAGAAATGCTAAAATTTTTACTAGTAATGGCGGCGATGTGCGATTTTTAGCGGGACTGCGGACAGGATGGACCCCTAAATGACATTTTTGACACTTTTGGGGGGACCAGTGATATTACTAAAGTAATCAGTGCTAAAAATATGTACTGTCACTGTAACACTGTGACACTGGCAAGGAAGGGTAATGGATGATCAAAGGGTTAATTGTGAGCCTAGGGGGTGTTTTCTAACTGTATAGGGGAGGGACTTGTGAAACGATCATAGAGACCTGTGATCCTATATAGAAGGATAACAGGCACTCTGTGATCATTTCAGAGAGAAGAACGGTCAGCTGTGTTTATAACAGCTGAGCGGGGAGCGACCGCGGGTGCCCAGGGGCAATAGCAGCAGTCGGCCCTGTGGATCGACATCCCCGCTGCCTAGTGGGGGGTAGGTGCTCGCCCCCAGGAGTGCTCTCTCGAACAGCTGACGGGCATTCGGCAAGTGGTTAACTTGTAAACAAAAGGTTTCGGAAGAAGGCCTGGTTCTAAAGTGGTATAAAATTCTTCTTCTCATCAGGTGGACACAATGGGATTTCCTTGGAGGTTCCTCAAACTCTGGACTGTAATGCAGAAGACAATGACATTGCAGATGTTTCTCCAGAAGTAAACATCGATGCTCAAAAAATAAATCAGAGACCTTACTGTGTAGACAGACCTATGAATTCCTGTAAACCTGAAGATTCTTTTCGGTTACATAATGTTGCCAATAAAGTCCATCCAAGGCTTGACGTTGCGGAGACATCCTTGGATCCACCTAACCTCCAGAGATCATCTTCCAGTCATTTAGATACTTCTTCACACAAAGACAATACAACCATCCAGCGTTCTGGATTGAACGGAGGTCTTGGATCGGAGTCGTCTCTTGCTGAAGATCAAAGAACAAACACGGGGGAGAACAAACACGGTCCCTATCAATGTTCAGAGTGTGGGAAATGTTTCAATTGGAAGGGACACCTTCTCAGGCACCTGAGAAGTCACACCGACGAGCGTCCTTATTCATGTTTACAGTGTGACAAATGTTTCAAACACCGAGCGGACCTTTCCAGACACCAGAGGTGCCACACCGGCGAACGTCCCTTTTCCTGTTCGGAGTGCGAGAAATGTTTCACTCGGAAACACGACCTCATTACACACCAGAAGATTCACACGGGCGAGAGTTCTTTTCCCTGTCTAGAGTGCGGCAAATGTTTCACTTGGAAGAGGGCGCTCCGTATACACCAGAGAAGTCACACGGGCGAGCGTCCTTTTTTGTGTTTGGACTGCGGGAAATGTTTCACTCAGAAAGGAAACCTTCGCACCCACCAAAAACTTCACACCGGCGAGCGCCCTTTTTCCTGTTCGGAGTGCGGGAAATCTTTTACACTCAAATCCCGCCTAATGTCACATCAGAAAACTCATGCCCATTGACAGCCAGGAGAGTGACAATGTTATTCGGAACCTAAAGTCACCCGCTTTCACCCAGTACTCAGAATGAGTTGCCCTCCCTCTGCTTCATGTTAGCATTCAGAGTCTTTACACATTGTGTGCATGTATGAGGATTGCCACTCTAACCAGCCGGCCCATGCAGTCAAAAGATAGGGAGTGACCTCAGCATACACTCTAGCCCATGCCCCAATGCGTTACGTCCCTATAGGGTCATGTGACTCTGGGCAAAATCCAACTAGTTTCGGTCTAAAAACACCCCTTTCATCAGTGCTTGAGATTGAAATTAATAAACTGTGAGGGGTTGGCTCGGTAGCGGGTGTGGATGACCCATTGGGGGGGTGCGTTACACAGAGAGATAGCCGAGGAGTCATTGAAAACAACAGTCTATGGTTTATTCTTCCAATTTTCTTCAAACAAGTGCAAGCATCCAAACAGCATAAATCAAACAACCATAAAATAAACCCTGGCCACTGTGGTCATCTACCTTCACACACAGGAACCTACCTATGGAGTCTGTCCCAACCTACTGCTGGGAAGACACTGCTGGTCATACAGCAGAAAACCAATAGTCTTTGTTTTCTTTTCACACAGAAAAAGTCCATCACCTCACCTTCAGAAGTCTTTCAGCTCACTGCTCTCCTTAACGCACACAGCTTCAGGAGGCAGCAATCAGTAGTCATCCTCTGGATAACTTATAGAGGCCTTAATTGCCTCATCCTGAATAGCTGAAGCCTTTTCCACGTCCTAAACCTTTCTGGCTACCTCTCGCAGCCGACATCCGATAGTAATTGGTGAATTGTCTAAACAAGGCAGAAATGTATCTCCCGTCTGTGACAACACCCACAGATTTACCTGGCTTCCTGTCACAAAACATATAATAGATTTGACCCCGCCCACTAAGGGCTTAGTCATAGGGTCATGTGACTCTGGGAAAAATAAAAATGATATATATGCTGGTGCTGCAATCCATCACTAGCATTAACGCAAATGAAAATTGAACTGCTACACCACTGCTAAGAGGTCCAGATACAATTTTATTCCAATAAACATCAGGGCGACAATCCAAAGAGTATCCAACGCGTTTCGTTCCAAAGACACACCCTTCATCGGTGCTTGAGATTGAAAAAGTATATACATAGACTAGATGTGACCCCACCCACCGGGGCTTAGTTATAGGGTCATGTAACTCCAGGAAAAATAAAAATGAAATATATGCTAGTGCTGCATATACATAGACTAAATGTGACCCCACCTACCAGGGGCTTAGTCATAAGGTCATGTGACTCTGGGAAAAATAAAAATGATATATATGCTGGTGCTGCAATCTGTCACTAGCATTAACGCAAATGAAAAAAAGGAAGCGCCACACCACCGCTAAGAGGTCCAGATACAATTTTATTCCAATAAAAGTCAGGGGGACCATACAAACACTACCCAACGTGTTTCGGTTCAAAAACACACCCTTCATCAGTGCTTGAGATTGAAAAGAATATACATGGACTAGATGTAACCCCACCCACCGGGGCTTAGTCATAGGGTCATGTGACTCTAGGAAAAATAAAAATGATATATATGCTAGTGCTGCATATACATAGACTAGATGTGACCCCACCCACCAGGGGCTTAGTCATAGGGTCATGTAACTCTAGGAAAACAAAAAAATGATATATATGCTAGTGCTGCATATACATAGACTAGATAAGACCCCACCCACCTGTGCTTAGTCATAGGGTCATGTGACTCTAGGAAAAATAAAAATGATATATATGCTAGTGCTGCATATACATGTACTAGATGTGACCCCACCCACCGGTGCTTAGAGGTCCAGATACAATTTTATTACAATAAAAGTCAGGGAGACGATGCAAACACTACCCAGCGTGTTTCGGTCCAAAAACACACCCTTCATCAGTGCTTGAGATTGAAAAGAATATACATGGACTAGATTTAACCCCACCCACCAGGGCTTAGTCATAGGGTCATGTGACTCTAGGAAAAATAAAAATGATATATATGCTGATGCTGCATATACATAGACTATATGTGACCCCACCCACCAGGGGCTTAGTCATAGGGTCATGTGACTCTGGGAAAAATAAAAATGATATAATGATATATATGCTGGTGCTGCAATCTGTCACTAGCATTAACGCAAATGAAAGAAGGAAGCGCCACATCACCGTTAAAAGGTCCAGATACATATTTATTTCGTATGCAAAGAGTATCCAACGCGTTTCGGTCCAAAAACACACCCTTCATCAGTGCTTGAGATTGAAAAGAATATACATGGACTAAATGTGACCCCCACTTCACCCACCGGTGCTTAGTCATAGGGTCATGTGACTCTGGGAAAAATAAAAATGATATATATGCTAATGCTGCATATACATGTACCAGATGTGACCCCACCCACTGGGGCTTAGCTGGGTTTGGCACAGGCCTTGTTCAATTTGCAAACATATTTGTAAATAACGTTGCTGTGCTTTGTACCAGAATGATAATTTTAGTGTCATTGTAAGGCCCCTTTCTCACGGGGTGAACTCCACCAGGAGTCCACTTGCCCAGCGGAGAATCTGCCCACTGATCCCCGCTCTGCCCACTGAACCCCGCTCTGCCCACTGACCCCCGCTCTGCCCACTGATCACTGCTCTGCCCACTGACCCCCGCTCTGCCCACTGACCCCCGCTCTGCCCACTGATCCCCGCTCTGCCCACTGAACCCCGATCTGCCCACTGATCCCCGCTGAGTACGCGGATGGCTGGTCCGTGCCCGCTCTGCTCTATGGGCAGTCGGATGTAGACAGACTGCCTGGCCGTTTACACCGGACTGCTATCCGATCCGCTGGCTGGAAGGTGAGCGGATCTCCATCCATCTGTTTTTAGTGGATTAGATTGGTGTACACGGGCACATAGCCATTTACACCCGTCACTCTAAAGAGGAGATTAAAGGTTCTGAAAAACTGTCTGGCGAACCGGATCAGACAGCTGATGTGAAAGGGACCTAAATAGGCACAAATTAAGGAATAAAATGTATAATTTTGGCCTTCAGTAAGATAATTGTGTATTAAAATACCACACTGAATAATGTAGAAAAAAAAGTGTTTTTTTTTTAGTTTTATGATATTGTCTATGAGTTGCATAAAAAAATAAAATATTTTTTTAAACAAGCAGAGCTGTGTTTTTCCTGAAAAAAATAAAATAAATATTGTGTGTGTATATATATATATATATATATATATATATATATATTAGAGCTGCACGATTCTGAATAAAATTAGAATCACAATTTTTTTTGCTCAGAATAAAGATCACGATTCTCGGTGTAACATCATCTTTTACATTATACAAAAAAATTGGGCTAACTTTACTGTTTAGTTTTTTTTTTTTTTTAATTCATTAAAGTGTATTTTTTCCCAAAAAACTGAGTTTGAAAGACTTCTGCACAAATACATTATGGTGTGGGGTTGTTTATCAGGGGTTGGGCTTGGCCCCCTTAGTTCCAATGAAGGGAACTCTTAAGGCGTCAGCATACCAAGACATTTTGGACAATGTCATGCTCCCAACTTTGTGGGAGGAGTTTGGGGATGGTCCCTCCCTGTTCCAACATGACTGCGCACCAGGGCACAAATCAAGGTCCATAAAGACATGGATGAGCGACGCCTTAAGAGTTCCCTTCACTGGAACTAAGGGGCCAAACCCAACCCTGAAAAACAACCAACACACCATAATCCCCCCTCCCCCAAATGATTTGGACCAGTGCACAAAGCAAGGTCCATAAAGACATGGATGAGTGAGTTTGGGGTGGAGGAACTTCAGTGGCCTCAACCCGATAGAACACCTTTGGGATGAATTAGAGTGCAGGTCTTCTCGTCCAACATCAGTGCCTGACCTCACAAATGTGCTTCTGGAAGAATGGTGAAACATTCCCATAGACACTCCTAAACCTTGTGGACGGCCTTCCCAGAAGAGTTGAAGCTGTTATAGCTGCAAAGGGTGGGCCAACTCAATATTGAATCCTACGGACTAAGACTGGGATGTCATTAAAGTTCATGTGTGTGTAAAGGCAGGTGTCCCAATACTTTTGGTAATATAGTGTATATACACAATATGTGTACACCGATCAGCTATAACATTAGGATCACTGACAGGTAAAGTGAATACCATTGATTATCTTGTTACAATGGCATCTGAAAGTTGGGGGATATATTATTCAGCAAGTGAACATGTCTTACCTGAAGTAGTTGTGTTGAATCAGAAAAAATGGTCATCAGTTTGTTGTGTATGTGGGCTGCGTAGATGCAGACCGGTCATGGTGTCCATGCGGACCCGTGTTCACAGCCAAAAGCGCCTACAATGGGCACATGAGCATCAAAACTGGAGCATGGACCAATGGAAGAAGGTGGCCCGGTCTGATGAACCACATTTCTCTTCCATCCTGTGGATGGCCCGGGTGCGTGTCACTCATCTGGGGAAGAGATGGCACCAGGATGCAGTATGGGTAGAAGGCAGGCCAGCAGAGGCAGTGTGATGTTTGGGTGATGTTCTCCTGGAAAACCTTGGCTCCTACCATTCATGTGGACATCACTTGACACGTACCACCTACCTAAACGTTGTTGGTCCCCAACCTGTTTAACTCTGTCCACGGAGTTAGTCGTATTGGACCTGGTTGGAACCCGGGCTGAGGTTCTCATTCACCTTCTTACGGGGTTTTGCAGAGATATGCGACTTCCAGGACTTTTCCCTTTTCCATTGGATATCTAGAGCAGTGTTTATCAACCTTTTTTCAGTTACGGCATCCATGCGGACCGGTGCTCACAGCCAAAAGCGTCTACAACGGGCACATGAGCATCAAAACTGGAGCACGGAGCAATGGAAGAAGGTGGCCTGGTCTGATGAATCACATTTCTTTTTCATGTGGATGGCCGGGTGCGTGTCACTCACCTGGGGAAGAGATGGCACCAGGATGCAGTATGGGTAGAAGGCAGGCCAGCAGAGGCGTGTGATGTTTGGTTGATGTTCTCCTTGGAAATCTTGGCTCCTGCCATTCATGTGGACATCACTTGACACGTACCACCTAGCTAAACGTTGTTGGTCTCCAACCTGTTTAACTCTGTCCACGGAGTTAGTCGTATTGGATCTGGTTGGAACCCGGGCTGAGGCTGTCATACACCTTCTTACGGGGTTTTGCAGAGATATGTGACTTCCAGGACTTTTCCATTGGATATTGAGAGCAGTGTTTATCAACCTTTTTTCAGTTGCGGCACCCTTTAAAAAATTTGACACAATCTCGAGGCACCCCATTCTAAAATGTAAAAAAAAAAAACCTTAAATGAATAGTTTTACATAACATAGCAACATCCATACACATGGGCCGCAACATCCATACACATGGGCCGCAACATCCATACACATGGGCCGCAACATCCATACACATGGGCCGCAACATCCATACACATGGGCCGCAACATCCATACACATGGGCCGCAACATCCATACACATGGGCCGCAACATCCATACACATGGGCCGCAACATTAGAAGTGAATTATTCCCCCATCATTGCAAACTGGTACGGACTAGTATTCTAGGGTTTCTCTTATACTTACTAATCTGACCCCAGTGCTGATTGAGAGGGGATAAGGAGGAGTAAACAAGGATGCTGTGCAAGCACCCGTTATTCTCCTCATCAACCAGTGATGTCAGGATGCCAGTGACTTGACCCGCACAGTGCCCAGGGTTGTCAGGGTGCCAGTGACTTGACCCGCATAGTGCCCAGGGTTGTCAGGGTGCCAGTGACTTGACCCGCACAGTGCCCAGGGTTGTCAGGGTGCCAGTGACTTGACCCGCATAGTGCCCAGGGTTGTCAGGGTGCCAGTGACTTGACCCGCACGGTGTCCAGGGTTGTCAGGGTGCCAGTGACTTGACCCGCACGGTGCCCAGGGTTGTCAGGGTACCAGTGGCTTGACCCGCAGGGTTGTCAGTGTGCCAGTGACTTGAACCACACAGTGCCCAGGGTTGTCAGGGTGCCAGTGACTTGATCCGCACGGTGTCCAGGGTTGTCAGGGTGCCAGTGACTTGACCCGCACGGTGCCCAGGGTTGTCAGGATGCCAGTGACTTGACCCGCACAGTGCCCAGGGTTGTCAGGGTGCCAGTGACTTGACCCGCATGGTGCCCAGGGTTGTCAGGGTGCCAGTGACTTGACACGCACAGTGCCCAGGGTTGCCAGGGTGCCTGCGACTTGACCAGCACAGTGCCCAGGGTTGTCAGGGTGCCAGTGACTTGCCCCGCACAGTGCCCAGGGTTGTCAGGGTACCAGTGGCTTGACCCGCAGGGTTGTCATTGTGCCAGTGACTTGAACCGCACAGTGCCCAGAGTTGTAATTCTACAAACTAAAAACCTGTGGCAATTTGTTTCCATTTTTAGCCATTTTCCCAAGGCACCCCTGAAGAACCCAGGAGGCACCCCAGGGTGCCACGGCACCATGGTTGAAAAAGGCTGAACTAGAGCTTGGACGAGCTCTGTCTTTGTCTGCACTCCAAGTAGTTGCTACATAAGAGGACCCGGTGGAGCCTTGAGCGGCACCTGTAAATTTAGTTTGAGTCACAACGGGCTTAAAGTGTTAACTTGGCCTCCAATTTCTCCAGATCTCAATCCTTCAAGCATCTGTGGGATGTGCTGGAAAAACAAGTCCGATCCACGGAGGCCCCACCTCCCGACTTCCAGGGCTTAAAGCAGTGGTTCTCAACCCCTGCCCTCCGGACCCACTAACAGGCCAGATTTTAAGTATTACCTTAGGGATATGCAGACTAGAATACTGCAATCACTAAGCAGCAAATGATATCACCTGTGAGGTCTTATCTTGCAAACCTGGCCTGTTAGTGGGCCCTAAACAGTGCCGGGACAAGGTCATCTAGAGCGCAGGCCGAACATGCCAAACATCACCCCCCCCCCCCCCCCCCACAATGTATGAACATTATGTGTCAGAAAAAATCTCCCACAAAAACTCCAAGCACTTATCTGCATGGTTACCCCCTAAGCATTAATTCCCTCTCCTCCCAGTACAAATCTGCCCCCCTGCTCAGCACAAATCTTTACCCCCCCATCCCTCAAATGCCCCCAGCTGCAATGGCCCTACCTCCAAAAATAAAAATAAATGCACCCCCTCCCTGCACAAATCCTCTACGCCTAAAATCTCCCCTTCAAATACACATCATCTTCCCTTCAACTCCCCCCTTCCAGCACAAATCCCCCCAAATCCTTCCTTCTAGCACAAATCTTCTTCCCTCATCCCCCCTCCCAACAAAAATCCCCCTAAATCACCACTCTTAGCACTCTAGTCCTAACGTCCCCTCCTAGAACAATACCTACCCCCGCCACCCCCCAAATGCCCCCTTCCAACACAAATCCTCTCCCCCCCCCAAAATGCCCCCTTCCAACACAAATCCCCCCCCCTCCCAAATGCCCCCTTCCAACACAAATCCTCTCCCCCCCCCAATCTCCTTGTAGTGTAGGAATCTTAATTCACATGATATCACAGGCCTCAAGGCAGCTTCCCCTCCTGCCCACCCCTTGTCCCGGCCCTGGTCCTAAAGACAGGAGTTGAGAACTGCTGGCTTAAAGGGTCAGGACCTACCAAAAGTGGTCCAAGGAAGGAAAACTGGCAAACCGGAACAAGGGTCGTGGGCGGCCAAGGCTCATTGTTTCACGTTGCATCCTTGTTTGCTCCTCGCTTTCCCCTCTCTGCCAGCACTCGGCTCAAGTTAGCTGAGTGAGGTAAAGAAACTGAGGGAGGAGAGAAACATTGGAATACTAGTCAGTACTAGTGGGAAAAGGTGTGTTTGCTTTGGAAGAATGTCACCTCTAATGCTGGGCGTCGTACAAATGTGGACGTTGCTGTTTTATGTACAAGAATTAGTTTAGGTTTTTAAAATTTTAAAAGGGGGTGCAACGTTTTAAAGGGTGCCTTGCAGGGTTGCAACATCATTCAGGACACATATTAATTGCACGGATTCTGAGGCTAATATAACGCACTAAGCAAGTTTCATTACCACCTTAATCAGCGACAGAACATGTGTAATTAATGTGTGCCCTGGTTTAAAGGGACAAGGTGGCAACCCTAGCGCCTTGACTGAAAAAAAGGTTGAATGAACCAGTGTTAATTTTGGCAGCAAATTTCGATTTAGTTTTAGTTATAGTCTTTTGACTAAAATTACATTTTAGTTTTTAGTCGTATTTTAGTCATCTGAATTGTTTTAGTTTTAGTCACATTTTAGTCGACTAAAATTGTGTTACTTTAGTCTACGAAAACGTTTTAGTCGACGAAATTAACACTGGAATGAACACTGCTCTACGGTAACTCTGGAGTAAAGGCTGCAGTTCCTTTATTCTCCACTTGGTGGTGATGTCAGTTATACTAAATGCAACGCACAAAGAGGAAGTGATGTCAGTGTACAAACAAGAAGTTCCGGGTCAGAGGTGAGTTGGGAGAAAGTAGAGAGAAGACATTGCTGGAAGTGGCAGCAGAGGAGGTAATAAGATCTTATTTAATATTTACACCCTGTAACCCCCCCGCCCCGTCATGTTTCGTCCTCTTCCTCCATAGTCACTGTGACGTCTTTTATCTCCAGCAGATGATAGTACGCACATAGAACAAAATAATTTTTATTTTAGAGCTTTCTATGGCTCCAAAATATACCGCAGTGCTGTACAGTACGGCTGCCACCTCATCCCTTTTAATCCAGGGCACAAATTCATTTCACAGATTCTGTGGCTGATTAAGGTGGTAATTAAAATCACTTAGTGCCTTTTCTGCATTATATCAGCCCCAGAACCCGTGTAATTATTATGTGTCCTGGATTAAAGGGATGAGGTGGCAGCCGTACTGTACAGAGATCACTGAGCCAATCACATCAGTCTCTGCACCAGAGGAGCTTACACTCTAATGTCCCCTCCCCCACGGTCATATCAGTCTCTGTACCAGAGGAGCTTACACTCTAATGTCCCCTCCCCCACAGTCACATCAGTCTCTGTACCAGAGGAGCTTACACTCTAATGTCCCCTCCCCCACAGTCACATCAGTCTCTGTACCAGAGGAGCTTACACTCTAATGTCCCCTCCCCCACGGTCATATCAGTCTCTGTACCAGAGGAGCTTACACTCTAATGTCCCCTCCCCCACAGTCACATCAGTCTCTGTACCAGAGGAGCTTACACTCTAATGTCCCCTCCCCCCATAGTCACATCAGTCTCTGTACCAGAGGAGCTTACACTCTAATGTCCCCTCCCCCCATAGTCACATCAGTCTCTGTACCAGAGGAGCTTACACTCTAATGTCTCCCCTCCCCCACAGTCACATCAGTTTCTGTACCAGAGGAGCTTACACTCTAATGTCTCCCCTCCCCCACAGTCACATCAGTCTCTGCACCAGAGGAGCTTACGCTCTAATGTCCCCTCCCCCCACAGTCACATCAGTCTCTGCACCAGAGGAGCTTACACTCTAATGTCCCCTCCCCCACAGTCACATCAGTCTCTGTACCAGAGGAGCTTACACTCTAATGTCCCCTCCCCCACAGTCACATCAGTTTCTGTACCAGAGGAGCTTACACTCTAATGTCCCCTCCCCCACAGTCACATCAGTCTCTGTACCAGAGGAGCTTACACTCTAATGTCCCCTCCCCCACAGTCACATCAGTTTCTGTACCAGAGGAGCTTACACTCTAATATCCACAGTCACTTCAGTCTCTGTACCAGAGGAGCTTACACTCTAATGTCCCCTCCCCCCACAGTCACATCAGTCTCTGTACCAGAGGAGCTTACACTCTAATGTCTCCCCTCCCCCACAGTCACATCAGTTTCTGTACCAGAGGAGCTTACACTCTAATGTCTCCCCTCCCCCACAGTCACATCAGTCTCTGCACCAGAGGAGCTTACGCTCTAATGTCCCCTCCCCCCACAGTCACATCAGTCTCTGCACCAGAGGAGCTTACACTCTAATGTCCCCTCCCCCACAGTCACATCAGTCTCTGTACCAGAGGAGCTTACACTCTAATGTCCCCTCCCCCACAGTCACATCAGTCTCTGTACCAGAGGAGCTTACACTCTAATGTCCCCTCCCCCACAGTCACATCAGTTTCTGTACCAGAGGAGCTTACACTCTAATGTCCCCCCCCCACAGTCACATCAGACTCTGCACCAGAGGAGCTTACACTCTAATGTCCCCTCCCCCACAGTCACATCAGTCTCTGTACCAGAGGAGCTTACACTCTAATGACCCCTCCCCCACAGTCACATCAGTCTCTGTACCAGAGGAGCTTACACTCTAATGTCCCCTCCCCCACAGTCACATCAGTCTCTATACCAGAGGAGCTTACACTCTAATGTCCCCTCCCCCACGGTCACATCAGTCTCTGTACCAGAGGAGCTTACACTCTAATGTCCCCTCCCCCCATAGTCACATCAGTCTCTGTACCAGAGGAGCTTACACTCTAATGACCCCTCCCCCACAGTCACATCAATCTCTGTACCAGAGGAGCTTACACTCTAATGTCCCCTCCCCCACAGTCACATCAGTCTCTGTACCAGAGGAGCTTACACTCTAATGTCCCCTCCCCCACAGTCACATCAGTCTCTGTACCAGAGGAGCTTACACTCTAATGTCCCCTCCCCCACAGTCACATCAGTTTCTGTACCAGAGGAGCTTACACTCTAATATCCACAGTCACTTCAGTCTCTGTACCAGAGGAGCTTACACTCTAATGTCCCCTCCCCCACAGTCACATCAGTCTCTGTACCAGAGGAGCTTACACTCTAATGTCCCCTCCCCCACAGTCACATCAGTCTCTGTACCAGAGGAGCTTACACTCTAATGACCCCTCCCCCACAGTCACATCAATCTCTGTACCAGAGGAGCTTACACTCTAATGTCCCCTCCCCCACAGTCACATCAGTCTCTGTACCAGAGGAGCTTACACTCTAATGTCCCCTCCCCCCACAGTCACATCAGTCTCTGTACCAGAGGAGCTTACACTCTAATGTCCCCTCCCCCACGGTCACATCAGTCTCTGTACCAGAGGAGCTTACTCTCTAATGTCCCCTCCCCCCATAGTCACATCAGTCTCTGTACCAGAGGAGCTTACACTCTAATGTCCCCTCCCCCACGGTCACATCAGTCTCTGTACCAGAGGAGCTTACACTCTAATGACCCCTCCCCCACAGTCACATCAATCTCTGTACCAGAGGAGCTTACACTCTAATGTCCCCTCCCCCACAGTCACATCAGTCTCTGTACCAGAGGAGCTTACACTCTAATGACCCCTCCCCCACAGTCACATCAATCTCTGTACCAGAGGAGCTTACACTCTAATGTCCCCTCCCCCCACAGTCACATCAGTCTCTGTACCAGAGGAGCTTACACTCTAATGTCCCCTCCCCCACAGTCACATAAGTCTCTGTACCAGAGGAGCTTACACTCTAATGTCCCCCCACAGTCACATCAGTCTCTGTACCAGAGGAGCTTACACTCTAATGTCCCCTCCCCCACAGTCACATAAGTCTCTGTACCAGAGGAGCTTACACTCTAATGACCCCTCCCCCACAGTCACATCAATCTCTGTACCAGAGGAGCTTACACTCTAATGTCCCCTCCCCCACAGTCATATCAGTCTCTGTACCAGAGGAGCTTACACTCTAATGTCCCCTCCCCCACAGTCACATCAGTCTCTGTACCAGAGGAGCTTACACTCTAATGTCCCCTCCCCCACAGTCACATCAGTCTCTGTACCAGAGGAGCTTACACTCTAATGTCCCCTCCCCCCACAGTCACATCAGTCTCTGTACCAGAGGAGCTTACACTCTAATGTCCCCTCCCCCACAGTCACATCAGTCTCTGTACCAGAGGAGCTTACACTCTAATGTCCCCTCCCCCACAGTGACACACTATTATTATTATACATTTATAAAGTTGAAGCAGGTATTATCCTAGGTGGTCTCAGACGAGTGTAGTGTCCGGTGTGCTGTTGTCAGTTTGTGTTTTTCTCCAGCTGCAGTCATTGGTCACACAAGCTGACAGTTCCCACACTCTCTCTGTGCCCTGAATAGCAGGCGGCAGCTCCAGACTCTGTGAGCACTGAACAGGGGGAGGAGGACAGAAAGTGCTGCAGAATGGAGAGATGAGGCTCAATGCTGGCTGTAACTCCTCCCCCCTTGCCACGCCCATATTTTCAGGCTTCTGGGTGGCAGTGGCGCTACGCCAGCAACAACAGAATAGAAAAGTTAATGTTTTTTTTTTCTCGCGATTGATATTCTGTAATGCTCATCTGATATTTATCTACAAAAAGGAAAGTTCTGTACAGATCACATGACCACATCCATGAGGATGGACAAGCAGTGGAGTCACATGACCGGGAGGATGTTAGACCACACCCTGGAGATCATCTACCTGCTGACCGGAGAGGTGAGGAGGATTCTGGGAGGTCACATGACATCACTCTTATCTCTATCAATAAAACACAGACCTGACCGGAGAGGTGAGGAGGATTCTGGGAGGTCACATGACATCACTCTTATCTCTATTAATAAAACAAAGACATGACCGGAGAGGTGAGGAGGATTCTGGGAGGTCACATGACATCACTCTTATCTCTATTAATAAAACACAGACCTGACCGGAGAGGTGAGGAGGATTCTGGGAGGTCCCATTATTATTATTATTATTATTATTATACAGGATTTATATAGCGCCAACAGTTTGCGCAGCGCTTAACAAAATGAAGGCAGACATTACAGTTATAATACAATTTGGAACAAAAGGAATCAGAGGGCCCTGCTCGTTAGAGCTTACAATCTAAAAGGGAGGGTCAATTGATACAAAAGGTAATAGCTGTGGGGGATGGGCTGATGGAGCAAGTGAAACAGTGTTATTAGTTAGTAGCCGGGTAGGCTTCTTTAAAGAGAAGGGTTTTCAGGGATCGTCTAAAGATGGATAGATTAGGGGACAGTCGGACAGATTGGGGTAGAGAGTTCCAAAGAATGGGAGAAGCTCTGGAGAAATCCTGGAGGCGAGCATGGGAAGAGGTGACAAGGGAGCTAGAGATCAGGAGGTCTTGGGAGGACCGAAGAGAGCGGCTAGGTTGATATTTTGAGATCAGGTTAGTGATGTAGCTGGGGGCAGAGTTGTGGATGGCTATGTAAACTATTGTTAGCACTTTGAATTTTATTCGTTGGGTGAGTGGAAGCCAATGAAGGGATTGGCAGAGAGGGTTGGAGGACACTGAACGGTTGGTAAGGTGGATAAGTCTTGCAGCTGCATTCATTATGGATTGAAGGGGAGATAATCTATGTAAGGGTAATCCAATGAGGAGGGAGTTGCAATAGTCGAGGCGAGAGATAACCAGGGCGTGAATTAAGAGCTTGGTGGTGTCATTGGTTAAAAAGGGCCGTATTCTAGCGATGTTGCGGAGGTTAAGGCGGCATGATTTGGACAGGGATTGGATGTGAGCCTGAAAGGACAGTGCAGAGTCCAGGGTTACCCCTAGCACCCTGGCATGTGTGGAAGGACTAATAGTTATTCCATTGATCTTGACAGAGAATTCCGGGGAAGGGGCACATTGAGGAGGAAATATTATGAGCTCGGTTTTAGATAGATTCAGTTTGAGGAAGTGGTGAGACATCCAGGCTGATATGTCTGTTAGTAGATCAGTGATGCAGGAGGAGACTGTTGGGGTGAGCTGAGGGGTAGAGAGGTAGATTTGGGTGTCATCAGCATAGAAATGGTAGTGGAAGCCATGGGAGGCTATTAGCTGACCCAGGGAGGAGGTATAGATTGAGAATAGTAGTGGTCCAAGGACAGAACCTTGGGGGACCCCAACAGTAAGAGGAGTTGCAGAGGAGTAAGTGGAATTGTAAGTGACACTGAAGGTGCGGTGAGATAGGTAAGATTCGAACCAGTGGAGAGCACAGTCACGGAGACCGAGCAAACTGAGTTTTTTGAGAAGGAGGGGGTGGTCAACAGTATCAAAGGCAGCCGAGAGGTCCAAGAGTAAGAGTATCGAGTAGTGACCATTGGTTTTTGCTGTTAGTAAGTCATTTGTAAGTTTTAGGAGAGAAGTTTCTGTGGAGTGTTGCCGGCGAAATCCAGACTGAAGGGGATCAAGGAGGTTATTCTCAATGAGGTGCTTGCTCAGGCGGTTGTAGACTAAACGTTCAAGGAGCTTGGAAGCAAAAGGGAGTAAGGAGATGGGTCTCAAGTTATTAAGATTGGAGGGGTCTAGTGATGCTTTCTTTGGTATGGAAGTGACTAGCGCATGTTTTAGAGAGCTGGGGAAGATCCCAGTGGAGAGGGAGAGGTTGAAGATATGAGTTAAAGAGTGTAGGATAGAGTCAGAGGGTGACCGTAGTATTTGAGAAGGAACAGGGTCCAGGGGGCAGGAAGTTAGGTTGGCATTAGAAAAAATGTTAGTAACTTCCTCTACAGTAGTTGGGTTAAACAAGGGAAGTATTGATTGTGCAGGAGGACAAGGTGTGTAAGGTGAGGGAGATATCTTTAGTGTAAAAATCTCTTCACGAATTGTATCGATCTTATTTTTGAAGTGATTGGCAATCTCTTGGGCAGTGAGTAAGTTAGTGGGTGGAGGCAATGGAGGACGAAGTAGAGCGTTGAAGGTAGAAAAGAGTTGACGGGGACTGTGTGAGAGGGTGTTAATGAGAGTGATAAAGTAGGTCTGTTTGGCAGTGTGGAGGCAGGAACTGTATTTTTGGAGGGCAGATTTATATTGACTGAAATCTTGCTGTGACTTAGTCTTACGCCACAGACGCTCTAGAGCACGACTACGTTTTTTGAGGCTTCTGGTATTGTCTGTCTGCCAGGGTTGAAGCGGTCGGGGCCTGATTCTGTGTGTAGTGAGGGGGGCCATGTCCAGGGTAGATGACAGTGAACTGTTGTAGACAGAAGTGGCCATGTTGGGGCAGGAGAGGGATGAGATTGTGTTGAAGAGACCATCTGTAGCAGAAAAAAGAAGTGAAGGGTTCAGATGGCAAAGGTTTCTACGGGTAATTGTTCGGTAGTTGGAAGGTAAGGAGGAGGACAAGGAGAGACTGAAACTAATGAGGTGGTGATCAGAGAGAGGGAATGGAATGTTGGAGAGGTTGTGAGGGGTGCATAGGTAGGAGAACATGAGGTCAAGGCTGTTGCCATTAGAGTGAGTAGAAGCATGTGTCCATTGTTTTAGGTCAAAAGAGGAGGTTAAGCTCAAAAGTTTAGAAGTAGCAGGAGTGTTAAGATTAACAGGGATGTTGAAGTCTCCAAGAATGATTGTGGGAATTTCAGAAGAGAGAAAGTAGGGTAGCCAGGCAGAGAAGTCATCAAGGAAGCCTGATACCGGTCCAGGAGGCCGATAGATCACAGCAATTCTCAACGAAACTGGAGAAAATAGACGAATACAGTGAGCTTCAAATGAGGAGAGAGACAGAGAAGGCGGTGGATGAAGAACCTGAAAAGTGCTTTGAGGGGAAAGCAGAATTCCAACCCCACCTCCTTTCCGTCCACTAGGCCTGGGAGAGTGAGTCCACAGGAGGCCACCATGGGAGAGGGCAGCAGGAGAAGGAGAGTCAGAGTCTTGAAGCCAGGTCTCAGTAATTGCAAGCAGGTTGAAGGGGTTTGTGATAAATAGGTCATGGACAGAGGTGAGTTTGTTGCAAACAGAGCGGGCATTCCAGAGGGCGCAAGAGAAGGGGAGGTTGGCTTGAGGCAGAAGAGGAATAGAAACCAGATTGTGTGGATTTCGGCTGGTGTCAGAGGATAGGGGGTGATGGGTATGTCTGCCAAAGGTAAATGATGGGGGTCCAGGATTTGGGGAAATATCTCCAGAGGTTAGGAGAAGCAAAAGGGTGAGGGAGGTGATATAGGAGTATGATTTATGAGGGGGGACACATCTCAGTGTCCTGTAGATATTATTGGTGTGTGGGTTCAGAATCAGCAGGAGTTGATGAGTGCAGTATAAAGGTGAAGATAGGAGTGAGGGTGATATATACAAGCTGTGGGGCGGAGATGAGGGGTGAAGGAGAGAAAGTTTTAGAAGAGAGGATGCAAACATGAGAAGGAGAATTAGGGATTGCATAATACAGGGTGGTGAGATTGAGATGTAAACTGAATGTGAGATGGAAAAGCAGTATAGAGTCTCAGATCACCTGTAGTCTGTCTGTTGGCTTGCAGTTGTATGCTTTGTGCATTCGCTGAAGTGCTGAGCAGAAGTGTAATACTTAATCCAATATTAATACTTTATCCAAGATAATAGTTGCCAATGCAATCCCAGCCTGTGCAACCCCCTGCCACATGACATCACTCTTATCTTTATTAATAAAACACAGACCTGACCGGAGAGGTGAGGAGGATTCTGGGAATGTACCTGGTGAAACATTCTGTGTATGTTTTTAATAGGATTACAAAGTTGTGAAAAGGACATCTAATATACCTCCTAGTAATTTTTCCCATGAGTCCTTTCCACCTCCTCCCCTGCTACCAGAGAGCAACAAGAAGCGGAAGATTCTAGAAGTCACCAAGAAGATGATGGAGCTGCTGACAGGAGAGGTGAGCGGTGCCGGGAATTCTGGGACATTATCCAGTAACAGACAAGGGATGTGTCTGGATGGTGACTGTATCATTGTGTGTGTCAGGTTCCTATAAGGTGTCAGGATGTCACTGTCTATTTCTCCATGGAGGAGTGGGAGTATTTAGAAGGACACAAGGATCTCTACAAGGACGTCATGATGGAGAATCAGCCACCCCTCACATCACCGGGTAAGAGAAGACTTTATAATGAATGATAATAGTAGAGGTGTTCGTTATATTTTGAAGAATCATCTCAGGGAGAAAGCTGCCTTGGATTCTCAAACCCCGTGTCTCTTCCCCTCGTGTTTCTGTAGTTTTGTCCTCCTTTCCTTCTGCATTTCTGTAGTCTTCTCCTTCAGCTTTTCCTTGCTTCCTTTGGGGTTTAGACGTCAGTCCCAGCACCATGTCACGTACACGGAGAAGATCCCTACACATAATCTGTTTTATTGAGGTTGCATGTTGGCACTGAGACGGGTGATGGTGCTAAATAGTAATAAAGGTCACTTGTTCCCCAGTAAGGTAGCCAAACCCTCCAGCTGGACACCAGTCTACTACAAAGTGTGCTTTCACCAGCGTTGTCTATGTCCATTGAGGAACCTCTGCAAGCACTGGGGGGGGTCTCAGTATAAAACATTGCACATCTCTTACGAACAGTCACCGTAATGTGTGTAATATGTTTATTCCCGATGATTGTCTACTCCAATGTTTTTCAACCGTGGTGCCACAGCTCGTTATGAGTGATCCTCTGAGACAGGGATCCTCAAACTACGGCCCTTCAGCTGTTGCAGAACTACACATCCTATGAGGCATTGTAAAACTCTGAGATTCACAGACATGACTAGGCATGATGGGAATTGTAGTTCCTGAACAACTGGAGGGCCATTGTTTGAAGACCCTTGCTCTGAGATGTACAGGAGAGGCAGAGAGCTCAGCCTGCACCTCCTCCCGGCTTTCTCCTTCTCTCTCTGTACCGTTGCCAGCAAAACAGAAAGTAAAGCTGAACACCCAACAAGTCCTTAGCAACCAGTGACATCATTGGTTGGTAGGATGTAGGCGGGGGGCCAGCTTGTTTTTCCAGTAATAGTACAAAGGAGGCAGAGAGCTCAGCCCACACCTCCTCCCGGCTTTCTCCTCTCTCTACTATACCGGCAAAACAGAAAGTAAAGCTGACCGCCCAACAAGTTATTAGCAACCAGTGACATCATTGGTTGGTAGGATGCGGATGGGCGGCCAGATTGTTTTGCCAGGAATAGTACAAAGGAGGCAGGGAGCTCAGCCTGCACCTCCTCCCGGCTTTCTCCTCCTCTCTGTACTATTGCGGGCAAAACAGAAAGTAAAGCTGGCCGCCCAACAAGTCCTTAGCAACCAGTGACATCATTGGTTGGTAGGATGCGGGCGGGCGGCCAGCTTGTTTTGCTAGGAATAGTACAAAGGAGGCAGGGAGCTCAGCCTGCACCTCCTCCCGGCTTTCTCCTCCTCTCTGTACTATTGCCGGCAAAACAGAAAGTAAAGCTGACCGCCCAACAAGTCCTTAGCAACCAGTGACATCATCGGTTGGTAGAATGCGGGTGGGCGGCCAGCTTGTTTTGCCAGGAATAGTACAAAGGAGGCAGGGAGCTCAGCCCACACCTCCTACCAGCTTTCTCCTTCTCTCTCTGTACTATTGCCGCCAAAACAGAAAGTAAAGCTGACCGCCCAACAAGTCCTTAGCAACCAGTGACATCATTGGTTGGTAGGATGCGGATGGGCAGCCAGCTTGTTTTGCCAGGAATAGTACAAAGGAGGCAGAGAGCTCAGCCCACACCTCCTCCCGGCTTTCTTCTCCTCTCTGTACTATTGCCGGCAAAACAGAAAGCCGAGCTGACCGCCCAACAAGTCCTTAGCAACCAGTGACATCATTGGTTGGTAGGATGCGGGCTGGCGGCCAGCTTGTTTTGCCAGGAATAGTACAAAGGAGGCAGAGAGCTCAGCCCACACCTTCTCCCAGCTTTCTCCTTCTCTCTCTGTACTGTTGCTGGCAAAACAGAAAGTAAAGCTGACCACCCAACAAGTCCTTAGCAACCAGTGACATCATTGGTTGGTAGGATGCGGGCGGGCGGTCAGCTTGTTTTGCCAGGAATAGTACAAAGGAGGCAGGGAGCTCAGCCCACACCTCCTCCCGGCTTTCTTCTCCTCTCTGTACCATTGCTAGAAAAAAGGAAAGTAAAGCTGACCGCCCAACAAGTCCTTAGCAACCAATGACCTCATCGCTTGGTAGGATGCGGGCAGGCGGCAAGCTTGGCTTTCTGTTTTGCCAGGAATAGTACAAAGGAGGCAGAGAGCTCGGCCCACACCTCCACTCAGCTTTCTCCTTTTCTCTGTACTATTGTCGGAAAAACAGAAAGCCAAGTTAGCCGTCCGCCCGCGTCCTACCAACCGATGATGTCATCGGTTGCTAAGGACATGTCGGGTGGCCAGCTTGGCTTTCTGTTTTGCCTTAGCTCTCTGCCTCCACTGTACACAGGAGTTAATAGTACTCTCCTCCCTTCTCTATCTCAGAAGTTAACAGAGGTTCAGGCTCAAATCAGAATGTAGGAGCAGGAGGGGAGAGAGAGAGATCACAACTCACACCTCCAGACTCTCTCCTCCTCTCTGCTGCTGTCACTACTCTTGTAGGGACAGAATTTGTACTAGGAGGGGGGTTGTGCTGGTGGGGGGATTTGCAAGGGGAGTTGTGCTATGAGGGGGATTGGGGGTGGGGGAGAGGAGAGGAGAAAGAGCACAACCCACACCTTCTGGCTCTCTCCTCCTCTCTGCTGCTGTAACTACCCCTGCAGGGACAGAATTTGTACTAGGAAAGGGGGGGGGTTGTGCTGGTGGGGGGGTTTGCAGGGGGAGTGGGAGTGCTACAAGGGGGATTTGGGGGAGGGTGTGTGGTAGGAGGAGGGATTGGGTAGAGTTGTGCTAGGAGGGATGATTTTGGGGGAGGGGTGCTACTAGGAGGAATTTGGGGGGTTGTGCTAGGAGGGGGGATTTGGGAGAAGTGCTAGGAGGAGTGATTTGGAGGGGGGGGGGGGTTGTGCTCTGAGGGTGGATTTTTGGTAGGAGGGGGGGTTTTGCTTAGAGGGGGGATTCTAGGAGGAGGGATTTTGGGGAGGGGGTTCTGCTACGAGGGGGATTTTGGAGGGAGGGTTTGTAGTAGGAGGGATTGGGGGGGGGGGGTTCTGCTAGGAGGGGGGATTTTGGAGGAGTGCTAGGAGGGTGGATTTGTGGTAGGAGTGAGATTTTGGGGAAGTCGTGCTAGGAGGGAGGATTTGGGGGGGTTGTGCTAGAAAGGTTTTGGGGGGGTTGTTGTAGGAGGGGGGATTGGGGGGGGGTGCTAGGAGGAGGGATTTGGGGTAGGAGGGTTGTGCTACGAGGGGGATTTTGGGGGGAGGGTTTGTAGTAGGAGGGATTGGGGGGGTTGTGCTAGAAGGGGGTTTTTGCGGGGGGTGCTAGGAGGGTTGTGTTAGGAGGGGAGTTATGGGGAGGGTGCTAGGAGCTGAGATTTGGGAGGTAGGTTTTGTGGTAGGAGGAGGGATTGGGGGGGGGGGGTTGTGCTAGGAGTGGGTTTGGAGGGTGAAAGAAGGAGGAATTTGGGGGGGGTTGTGCTACAAGGGGGATTTGGGAAGTAGGTTTGTGGTAGGAGGAGGGATTGGTGGGGGTTGTGCTAGGAGTGGGGTTGGGGGGGCGTTAGAAGGAAGAATTTGGGGGGGGGGATGTGCTACAAGGGGGATTTGGGAAGTAGGTTTTGTGGTAGGAGGAGGGATTGGGGGGGTTGTGCTAGGAGTGGGGTTGGGGGGGGGGGCGTTAGAAGGAGGAATTGGGGGGGGGATTTGTGGTAGGAGGGATTGGGGGGTTGTGCTAGGATGGGGGATGCTGGGAGGGGGATTTTGGGGTGGCTGTGCTACAAGGGGGATTTGGGGGGGAGGGATTGTGGTAGGAGGAGGCAAGGGGTGTTGTACCAGGAGAGGGGATTTTGGGGGGGGGGGGTGCTAGGAGGGAGGATTGGTGGGGGAATTAGGGCAGAGAAGATATACAACCTACAGACCACACGTTAGGGTTTGTTCACACTAGGCTCAGTGCAGTAACACGTGTAACATCGCACATTTTCCCGTACCGCACAAAAACGCGCTGCCTTTTGCAGATGCGCGTGGGGGGGGAGCATCAATTCTTATGACGAATGCGATTTTATCATTGATAAAATACTTTTTTTTCCAGCAGGTAAATGCGATTTCTGGTCGGAGGGACACCAGATTTTTCCGCCAGATTACAATACAAGAGACGGCGGAGTGGCACCTTATTCCTCAGAAGAAAACCCTCCCCCCCGCAGTACAAATCACAGCGCCGGTGATAAAATCTTCACGAGTCCTGAAGGCCTTAAAGGTTTCCAAACGGAAAAACTTGTTTCAGCAAAGCAAGGGCCTCGCACAAGCGAGCGTCCGTTTCCGTGTTCGGAGTGCGGGAAAAGCTTCCCATGGAAAGGACACCTTCTCACACACCTGAAAAGCCACATCGGCGAGCGCCCTTTTGCATGCTTAGAGTGCGGAAAATGTTTTATTCAGAAAGGAGACCTTCTCAGGCACCAAAAAAGTCACACAGGCGAGCTCCCTTTTCCGTGTTCGGAGTGCGGAAAATGTTTCATACAAAAAACGGACCTTCTCAGACACAAGAGGATTCACACCGGCGAGCGCCCTTATTCCTGTACGGAGTGCGGGAAATGTTTCACTCAGAAAGGAAGCCTTCTGACGCACCAGAAAAGCCACATAGGAGAACGCCCTTTTATATGTTCAGAGTGCGGGAAGTGTTTCATCCAGAAAGGAGATCTTCTTAGACACCAGAAAAGCCACAGCGGCGAACGTCCTTTTTCGTGCTCGGAGTGCGGTAAATGCTTCATACACAAAGCAGACCTTCTTAGGCATCAGAGAAGTCACAAAGGCAAGGGTCCTTTTCTGTGTTCAGAGTGCGGGAAATGTCTCATGCGGAAAGCGGACTTTCTTACCCACCAAAGGAGACATATGGGTGACTGTCCTTTTTCATGTACAGAGTGCGGGAAAAGTTTCACTCGGAGAGGAGACCTTCTTACCCACCAGAGAAGCCACACAGCAGAGCGTCCTTTTTTTGTGTTAAGTCCCTGAAAGCAAATATACACTATATTGTCAAAAGTATTGGGACGCCTGCCTTTACCTGCACATGAACTTCAATGGCATCCCAGTCTTAGTCCGTAGGGTTGAATATTGAGTTGGCCCACTCTTTGCAGCTATAACAGCTTCAACTCTTCTGGGAAGGCTGTCCACAAGGTTTAGGAGTGTGTCTATGGGAATTTGACCATTCTTTCAGAAGTGCATTTGTGAGGTCAGGCATTTGATGTTGGATGAGAAAGCCTGGCTCGCAGTCTGCACTCTAATTCATCCCAAAGGTGTTCTATCGGGTTGAGGTCAGGACTCAATATTGAACCCTATGGACTAAGACTGGGATGCCATTAAAGTTCATGTGTGTGTAAAGGCAGGCGTCCCAATACTTTTGGTAATATAGTGTGTGTAAAATTACACCAGGCAAGCGACCGGCCACAGATGTGCAGGCTCCCCGGGGTCCTGCTTTCTCCCCTCCAGGCATTTTATCACTTCAGCTGCACTTTTTTTTCTCTTTTTAGCAGAGACCCTAGAGAATAAAATGGCGATCGTTGCAATTTATTATGTCACACGGTATTTGCGCAGCAGTTTTTTAAACGCAATTTTTTTGGGAAAAAATAAACTTTAACCACTTCCATACCAGGGTAAATGTAAAAATCATAATTCTTTTGCTAGAAAATTACTCAGAACTTCCAAACATTATATATATATATATATATATATTTTTTTTTTTCCAGCAGAGACCCTAGGGAATAAAATGGCGGTTATTGCAGCTTTTTATGTCACACGGTAGAAATTTTTCAGACACTTTTTCTGTTTTCTGAATTAAAAAAAAAACAAAACAGTAAAGTTAGCCCAATTTTTTTGTATAATGTGAAAGATGATGTTATGTCGAGTAAATAGATACCTAACATTGTCACACTTTAAAATTGTGCACACTCTTGGAACGGCGCCAAACTTCGGTAATTAAAAATCCCCATAGACGACACTTTAAAAATGTTTACAGGTTACCAGTTTAGAGTTACAGAGGAGGTCTAGTGTAGCATTATTGCTGTTGCTCTAACATTCGCGGCGATACCTCACATGTATGGATTGAACGCCATTTACATATGTGGCCGCGACATACGCATATGTTCGCTTCGCGGGAACAGGGGACACTTTACTTTTTTTTTTGTTTGTTTTCTTTTATTTTTTTACACTTTCCCTTTTTTTTTTATCACTTTTATTCCTATTAAAAGGAATGTAAACATCCCTTGTAATAGGAATAGTGCATGACAGGTACTCTTTATGGAGAGATCTGGGGTCAATAAGACCTCACTTCTCTCCTACAGGCTGGAAAGCCTGAAATAAAAAAAAAAAAGAAAAATGATTGCGGCTATCCAGTTGAGATCACGGCGGTATTGACAACTGCAAGGCCAGGCGTGACATCATAACGTCGCGCCCAGGCATCCGAGAGACTGCCAGGGACCATCTGGTCTTCGGTATTCTCTATGGTGTACTTCCTTCTCCGGCTCGTCGATAGCACAGGCGAGTCAGTAGAAGCATCGGGGAGCGGTGGGAGGGGAGGGATGTCTCCTCCCGCCGCCTTTTAAGATTAATCAACAGCCGCTATGATTGTTATATTTGGGTGCAGTGAATTGCTGGCTGCTCCCATTATTCAGATATCTCCCCTGAAATTCCAGAACGTCATATGACGTTGTTGGGCAGGAAGTGGTAGTCTGACAATGTGGATCTTCTAACATGATGGAGATGGAGGGAGGACCGCTTATTCACAGTGTTGGCACCTTTAACATGCTCACTGGAGGTGAAAGGCTTCAGGTGGTGATTTGGGGAGTTTTTACGGTGTAGGGAATCGCCAAATAATAAAAATGATATCTGAATGCCGGCAGTTTCACCCATCATCCAGATATCCCCACTTAAAGCCCAGGACCTCATATGACCTCCAGCGGTAAGGAAGTGGTTTACCACTTGCCATCCGTATAACTTACATATACGGCGGCAAAGTGGCACTGCCATGCCGGATCGTGTACCTTGTACGTGATCCTGCTCTTACAGGTCTGGGGCGCATATGCGTGCCGCCGGCGCCCCGCTGTTATTATACACAGCGGGAGCTGATCTGCGGGTAACTGCCGGAGGCCCGCTCCGATTAGAAACAGCGGAAGCTGATCTGCGGGTAACTGCTGGAGGCCCGCTCCGATTAGAAACTGCGGGAGCTGATCTGTGGGTAACTGCCGGAGGCCCGCTGTGGTTACAAACTGCGGGAGCTGATCTGCGGGTAACTGCCGGAGGCCCGCTCCGATTAGAAATAGCGGGAGCGGATCTGCGGGTAACTGCCGGAGGCCCGCTCTGATAAGAAACAGCGGGAGCAGATCTGCGGGTAACTGCCGGAGGCCCGCTCCGATTAGAAACAGCGGGAGCTGATCTGCGGGTAACTGCCGGAGGCACACTCTGATTACAAACTGCAGGAGCTGATCTGCGGGTAACTGCCAGAGGCCCGCTCTGATTAGAAACTGCGGGAGCTGATCTGCGGGTAACTGCGGGAGGCCCGCTACGATTAGAAACTGCGGGAGCTGATCTGCGGGTAACTGCCGGAGGCCCACTACGATTAGAAACAGCGGGAGCTGATCTGCGGGTAACTGCCGGGGGCCCGCTCCGATTAGAAACTGCGGGAGCTGATCTGCGGGTAACTGCCGGGGGCCCGCTCCGATTAGAAACTGCGGGAGCTGATCTGCGGGTAACTGCCGGATGCCCGCTCCGATTAGAAACTGCGGGAGCTGATCTGTGGGTATCGAGAACTGGATGTCCACCGCCACCTGCTGATCGTTAGACAGAGAGCCAGAACAGCGGTCTTCCGATGTAAACAAGACAGATCCCCGTTCTGCCAGAAGGGAAGGTTTTGATCCTGTGTCTCTGTAAAGCCGGAACACGGATCTTTAAAACGTAGCAGAATACAAATTGGCCGAAACTAATAAAGAAATTCAATTTTTTTTAATTTTCGATGTTTTATAGCAGAAATTAAAAAAGTTTTTTTGTTTATTTTTTTAATTTCTTTTATCACGCAAAAAATAAAAAAAACGCAGAGGTGATCAAATACCAGCAATGTGGGGGGGAAAAAGGACATCAATTGTTTTGGGGTACAGCTTTGCACAACTGCGCAATTGTCAGTTAAAGTAACGCAGTGGCGTATCACAAAACAAAAGGGCCTGGTCGTGAAGGGGGGGTAAATCTTCTGGAGGTCAAGTGGTTAATGATTTATAAACAAAACACAATAAATGACCCAGTTTTTTATTAAAATATTAAATATCTTTTGAAGAAGTAATGCCTACCCCCAAAAACACCTCCCATACCAACAGTGGAGATTGGAGGTGGGAACATCATGGTGTGGGCGGGGCTGTTTTTCAGCATACGGTACCGGAAAACTTCAGGTCATTGAAGGAAGGATGGATGGAAAATCTGCTGCCTTCTACCAGGATGATGAAGATGAGACGAGGGAGGGCATTTCAGTAGGACAATGATCCCAAACACAAAGCCAAGGAAACCCTCCATTGGTTTCAAAGGAAGAAAATAAAGCTGCGAGAATGGCCCGGCTAATCACCTGACTTGAACCCGATAGAGAAACTATGGAAAGAACCAAAGATCAGAGTTCATAGAAGAAGCCAACGGAACCTTCAAGATTTGTGTGGAGGGAATGGGCCAAAAATCACACCTGAGCAACGCATGTGACTCATGTGGCATTTACCGACAAAGGATTTTGTACCAAGTACATTTCATTTAGCGGGTTCAATACTTTTTCCCCGTGTCATTCCATTTTATTAAATATAACTTCATTTCTGAATGTATTTGTTTTGATTTCTTTGTATGTATGGATTGCATGGGTTGTTACCGACATGTGATGAAAATTTCATGTCAATAGCATCTTTAGAAATACACTATATTGTCAAAAGTATTGGGACGCCTGCCTTTACGTGAACTTTAATGACATCCCAGTCTTAGTCCGTAGGGTTCAATATTGAGTTGGCCCACCCTTTGCAGCTATAACAGCTTCAACTCTTCTGGGAAGGCTGTCCACAAGGTTTAGGAGTGTCTATGGGAATGTTTCACCATTCTACCAGAAGAGCATTTGTGAGGTCAGGAATGAGAAGGTCTGGCTCGCAGTCTCCGCTCTAATTCATCCCAAAGGCGTTCTATCGGGTTGAGGTCATGACTTGTGCAGGCCAGTCATGTTCCTCCACCCCAAACTCGCTCATCCATGTCTTTATGGACCTTGCTTTGTGCACTGGTTCAAATCATTTGGTGGAGGGGGGATTATGGTGTGAGGTTGTTTTTCAGGGGTTGGGCTTGGCCCTTTAGTTCCAGTGAAGGGAACTCTTAAGGCGTAAGCATACCA
Source organism: Pelophylax lessonae (assembly GCF_965119305.1). Classification (NCBI taxonomy): domain Eukaryota; kingdom Metazoa; phylum Chordata; class Amphibia; order Anura; family Ranidae; genus Pelophylax; species Pelophylax lessonae. The sequence goes on along the minus strand of NC_138776.1, from coordinate 261,712,042 downwards.
AGACATTTTGGACAATTTCATGCTCCCAACTTCGTGGGAAGAGTTTGGGGATGGCCCCTTCCTGTTCCAACATGACTGCGCACCCGTGCACAAAGCAAGGTCCATAAAGACATGGATGAGCAAGTTTGGGGTGGAGGAACTTGACTGGCCTGCACATAGTTCTGACCTCAACCCGATAGAACACCTTTGTGATGGATGAATTAGACCATTTACCTAGAAAAATGGTGACGTGTTCAATGCTTATTTTTCCTGCTATATTCTGTTCTTCCTCCCACTAGAATTCTAGAATCCTAGAAGACAGGGGGAAGTAATCAGAGCAGAAGCCTGTGAGACACTGCACAGCCCTAAGTAATAAGCCCCTGCTCCTCTAAATACAGTAAACTAAATTTACCTGCCAGCCTACACTACACTTAGGAGGGTGCTACATCAGGTTTTGACCAGACTTCTACTTTAAAATTGGAGGTGGAGTCCCTTAGCAGACCACATCGAAAATGTTTTGGTTCAAATCCCAGCCAGGTCCCTATCCTTATCTACATGGGGTTTGCAGTTCTCCCAGCCTGATCCCTATCTGCATGAGGTTTGCATGTTCTCCCAGCCAGGTCCCTATCATTATCTGCATGGGGTTTGCATGTTCTCCAAGCCAGGCCCCTACCCTTATCTGCATGGGGTTTGTATGTTATTCCAGCCAGGTTCCTATCCTTATCTGCATGGGGTTTGCAAGTTCCCCTAGCCAGGTCACTATCCTTATCTAAATGGGGTTTGCATGTTCTCTCTGCCAGGTCCCTATCCTTATCTACATGGGGTTTTCATTAGGGATGCACCGATCCGACTTTTTTGGTCCCAATCCCGAGCTTTTGCTTTGTGAAATCGCTGATCCCGAGTCCGATCCGGAAGTACTGTTTTGTGAGCTTATAACAAAATAATACTTCCGGATCGGTATCGGCAGATACCTTATAACAATTGTGCATTCAAAATCTAAAACATCATGGGTTTAGTCTTTAAGAGGTTAAACTTCCCTCCTCCGGCAGAGGGAACGAAAAGATACATTGTAATCATTGTGTTTACTTAACTGGGAGAGTTGAAAGGCATTTGCAGGAGGCTCTTTTTTTTCTTTGACAGCTGTTCTCTGCTCCCTCACAAGCTATAAAGAGCAAAACCGGATCGGCCCGTGGATCTGTTAATTTTACCGATCCCCGATCCAGCTATTTTGCCCGTATCGGGGCCGATATCCGATCCGAATATCGGATCGGTGCATCCCTAGTTTTCATGCTCTCCCTGTAGCAGTGTGAGTTTCTTTCAGGTATTCTGGTTTCTTCCAAAGACACATTTGTTGGATAATTGGCTCATGTCTAAATATCTACATTGGCCCTAGCATATGTATGCATAAGGAGAGACAAGAAGAGCGCCTCTAGGTGCAGTAGTGTTTATTGGACAATAAAACTTGAAAAATGCACACTCACATAGAAACAAGGCTCCTCAAGTGGGACAAAACCTGATGGTGGGCGTAGCTCGTATGCGCATGCTCTGAAATGCATTGCGTTTCTCTTCTGCCCTCTGGTGACGTCATGCGCCCTCGATGCAGTGGTCCAAGCTGGTCCTACATGAAGCCGATCTGGAAGATGCTGAGTGCCGGCGCCCTCCTTGTCTCCCGCCACCATCTCAGCCTCGACACCTTGGATCCTGGATACACCGTGCTATGCCCAACATCGGGTTTTGTCCCACTTAATGAGCCTTGTTTCCGAATAACGAAAAATTTGTCCAAATTTCAGTTCGGAAGGAAACAAACTGCACATGTCTATTAAAAAATACTCCAAGAGGAACTAAGTGGAGTTCAGCTGACATTCTTTCATATTTTTCCAGGATTTGTTTGTGATAATTAGTTCCCCCTAAAAGTGGTGCCCTCTTCCTGCTCCAGCCCTGTCCCCAACTTCCTCCTTGGACCAGTGCCAGCGGTCCTCTTCTGAGCAGAATGGCGCTCTGTCATTCTGCCTGGTCACTGTGAAATCAATCTATTGCTTACAGCAGCAATCCCCAACCTCCCTGGCACCAGGGACTGGCCACTCTGAAGTCAACCCTTCCACTGACCGGGGAGGTGGTTTGGTAATCATTTGTATGGTGGTTGCAGACTGTTGCTTGGGGGGGTGGTTGCAGCCTGTCACCTTGGGGGAAGCAGTGTGGTGGTTGCTGCCTGTCACCTGGGGAGTGTGGTGGTTTCAGTCTATCACCTGGGGGGGGGGGGGGTTGTGGTGGTTGCAGCCTGTCACCTGGGGGGGGGATGCAGGGGTGGGGTGTGGTGGTTGCAGCCCGTCACCTGGGGGGGGGAGGGGGGAATGCAGGGGTGGGGTGTGGTGTGGTGGTTGCAGCCTGTCACCTGGGGGGGGGTGTGGTGTGGTTGTTGCAGCCTATCACCTGGGAGGGGGAATGCAGTCTATCACCTGGGGGGGGGGGGCGGTTGCAGCCTGTCACCTCAGGGGCTGGGGAGTGGTGCAGCCTAGTTCTCATCAGTTCTATGAGATCCTGTCCCTGACCTGACTCTCCCCTCTTGGTAACCACAGAGAGGGAACGGAGTAGTGGTCGGAGGGTGGCAGTGCAGGTTGTGCCGGCTTGCTCTGCCCGCTGCAACCCACCACTGCCCGGCCCGACACCCCACGGACCATCTCTGGTTTGCGGCCTGGGGGTTACAGGTCTCCCTAGGGGGCGCACCCTATTGCAAGCTGTACAATACTCCAGTACTGAGTGGCGCTCACATGTCACTTTGAGAGCGCCCATAGTGGGGGCGGGAGCATGCGGGACCTCGCCCCCCAGCACCGCGCACGTGACCGACTAATAGGTCGGTTCGCACAGCCGAGCCAGCCTGCCACAGTAGAAATGCGGCGGGTGGTCAGCAAATGGTTAAAGGTGTGTATGCTGGTTCTGGCGTATCAAAAGAACCATGGTTAGTAAGCACAATGGGGTATGAAGTCAAGTCTCTACCATAGGTCTTTTGGCAAGGCAAGCAGGAAGAGGAACAAGAAAGAAAAGACACTGCTCCAGGTGTATAGTGTGTGGTGATTGCCAGGAGATAGGATATCCAGTAGAGTGCTGGCCCCGGCCCGCCTCCGTGGGAGCACTTGTAGGAAAAGAATTAGCCGCACATCCAGGGATTCCAATAGGTTTCAAATACCTTTATTTCCAAAAAGTTGCAAGTGATGACACCAAAGACACCAGCATGAAGTCTCGTAGACGCGTTTCACACATACATCTTGTGCTTAACCACTTGCCGACCGCCGCACGACTATCTACGTCGGCGGTCAGCCCCTCACAGGCAAAGTGACGTAGGGCTACGTCACTAGCTTGTGAGGGTCTAGGGAGCGAGCGCGCGCTGCCGGAGGTGCGCTCCCACTCCCGCGTGGTCACGGACCCCCCCGCGCGTGTGACCGGCGGACCCGATGTCCGCCGGTCACTCTGCGATCGGCGAGGGAGAGGGAGAAAGTCAGGCGGCTTGTGTAAACAAGCTGCCTGTCATTCTCCCCTGTGTATGAAGGATGATCATACGGTTCTACTATGTAGAACCGTTGATCACTCTTCATACATCTGAAGCCACAGCCAATCACAGTAGAAAGCACGCCCCTAGGGACACACATAGCCCCTCCCTTTCAAAAAAAGTTAACCCCTTCACTGCCAGTGTATTTTTACAGTAACAGTGCATATGTATAGCACTGATTACTGTAGAAATGTCACTGGTAACCCCAAAAGTGTCAAAAATTTCAGTCAAGGGTCCGATCTGTCCGCCGCAATGTCGCAGTACCGCAAAAAAAATCGCAGATCGCCGCCATTACGCGTTAAAAAAACAACAACAAAAATTACATAAATCTTTCCCTTTGTTAGTAAACGCGATAACTTTTGCGCAAACCAATAAAAATACGCTTTTTGCAATTTTTTTTACCAAACATAGGTAGCATAAAACAAATTGGCTGAAAATGTTAAAAAAATTTTGATTTTTACATTTTTTTTTTGGGGAATTTCATATAAAAATATGTGAAAAATATTGTTATTTTTGCAAAATTGACGCTCTTTTTTTGTTTATAGCGCGTGATCAAAAAATCGCACAGGTGATCCAATACCATCAAAAGAAAGCTCTGTTTGTGGGAAAAAAAGGACGTCAAATTCGTTTAGGTACAGCGTCGCACGACCGCGCAATTGTCCGTTAAAGTCACGCAGTGCCGAATCGCAAAATACCCCCTGGTCGTTTAGCAGCCAAATCCTCCGGGGCTTAAGTGGTTAATCATTACGTAATGATTAAGCACAAGATGTATGTGTGAAACGCGTCTACGAGACTTCATGCTGGTGTCTTTGGTGTCATCACTTGCAACTTTTTGGAAATAAAGGTATTTGAAACCTATTGGAATCCCTGGATGTGCGGCTAATTCTTTTCCTACAAGGAAGAGGAACAAAGTTGCCATGGGTAACCAAGGTCAAGAATAGGCTACAGCGCAATCAGTCATTAGGCGTGGTACCTGCCATAAAAGACAGGTCCTCTGGTAGCGAGGGGGTCCATATCCTGGCCCTCTCCCTAGTGGTCCATCACCAGTAGCAAATGAAACTGAAACCACATTACGAAGATCCATGGCCCTCTTCACAAGGATACGGTGAAGCAGGAGTTAATAAGTGTACACATGAGGTCTGCGCTATGTACACAGCGGGCCCCATTCTGTTCCTGAGATTGAGGTAACAGAGGTACACTGGATTGGTGGAGAGGCCATGGGCTCAGCGGTGTCCCTCAAGTTACAGTGTGTACTAAACCCAGCCTGGGATAGTACTTTTCAGATGAATTCTTCACTTTTACTACACCCAGTGTTAAGGTTCATCTCTAAGTTGGGGAATTGGCTTAATGTTAGACTTTTCTTTTACAAAATATTTATTGAGGTTTTCAAAAATAACATATAGCACAAGCTCTCAGTACAAAAGGTAATATGTAAAAAAGTAGCGAGAAAACAGATCCCAATAACACAATACAATATGGGCCAATGGGTTATAAATAGCGAAAGCAGCGCAACAGAATGGCTACTGATACAATAATGGTCGAATAGACCTCACAGGTAAGCTTCAAACAGACAGCTGTGAAGAGGAGCAGTTGAACTTGCAGGGTCTGCATCTCATGATGGTTTGGGGCCACCACCAACCCTACAGAGGGAGAAGTATTTGCCCTTCGAACAAACTGGGTGCGTAAAGCCCATAAGAGCCCAAAACAAAGAAAAGAAAACAAGACCACAACAAGTGAAGAGAAAGAAGAAGAGAGAAAAGAAAGGGGAGAGGTAGAGGGGAAGGGAGGGTCCCGTAGTGGACCACCACGTAACTACAATGGGAGTCTTCTCAGCATCCTCAGGTTGAAAGCAAAGAATGGTCTAATGCCCCGTACACACGTGCAGATTATCTGAAGACTTTTGTCTGCAGACTTACCAAAACCATATAATATGAGGTCAAACCTAAACACTTTCAATTTGTATGCAATCCGGCAGGCCCTTGCACTACATAGAAAAGGTAAGTCTGCAGACAAAAGTCTTCAGATAATCTGCACGTGTGTATGGGGCATAAATCAGCATTATGTGTGAGCCATGGTTTCTATACTTTTAGGAATTGGGCATGTCTGTCATTCAGAATGGAAGTGAGCTTCTTGAGCACCATGGTCCCCAATGAATCAATGATTAACTTCAGCTAGGTGGAGGAACAGTTGATGCTGGGCCTTAGCCAATGTTTGGCAGGCCTCCAGGAAAAACAAAGCCCACTCACCTCCACTGGTGTTTGGACTAAGGCTGGCCCTACATTATACAATTTTCCTTTAGATTTAACAAAACCATATAATATGAGGTCAAACCTAAACACTTTAAATGTGTATGCAGTCAGACAGGCCCTTGCACTACATAGTTGGTAAAAGTAAAGCTAAAGAAAATTGTATAGTGTATGGCCAGCCTAAGCTGCTATAGGTTTATGTAATAAAGATTCACATTGGTTACGCGGCCGGGGCACAGCCAAGACGGTTCTAATCATTGTATACACCTGGGACCAGAAACAGATCGCCTTTGGGCAAGTCCACCAAATGTGAAGTAAAGTACCCTGCAACCTCGAAAACACATTGGGGATGCGTTAGGGACAATTCAGGGCACGCGATCAATGTTAGACTTTTCACATGGCCGCAGTCCCCCTGGTCTCGAGCATTGGTAAGCACGCTCCGCGCGAAAGGTGCCCCACATGCATCTTGGTATACTGTTCCGCGTGAATACCACATGGAAAATATCGGCACACACCACCACCACCACTTCGTGTTCCTTTCTCAGTTTATAAATAAGATGGACTTTCACCTTGAACAGTGGGATCTGGTTATGATAGGTCCATACTGTGCCTTTCCCCTTTCCAGGGATATATACAATAGCAACACATTGACTCCACCACTCCACAGTAGGTAGCCTTCATTCCAACATCATGTCGCCCACATATAATGCTGTTTCAAACCTACAGCCATGTAAATTGATGAAATAACACCAGTGGTAGACATTCTAATATCAAGGGATTTGCTCTTGATATTCTAATCAAGAACATGTTGGTTCCACCAACTTTCGACACCTCTCACCCTGTTCTTGGACGATCAAGATTTGCCTTGACACATTCTAAGGTGATTGGATTAAGGTGACCCGTGTGGATAGAAATACTGGAGTGTGTGTCCTAAAGAACTAAAGAAGGATGAGCAGCAAAAAGTCTTCAAACTCACAGAACAAGTCTACTTGAATGTGACCAACTACTACTAACGTACCTTAACTTGGAAACATCAGAACCTTCAGAGATATCGTGCCAGGTGGTTTCCAGCTACCAAATCATTTGTACATGTGTTTGTAGGTACAGAAATGTAAGATCCATCACCTAATACGGTTCTGGAGCTTCTGCCATGTAATAGAATGATGGTGGAATTGCCTCTGTGGATTTAGCACTCATCATTTCATTCCCAACAGTACGCCACAGAGTGCTGACTTTATGAAGGAAGTGCCCCTTGTTGGGATGTGATGGTGATCCTCAGTGTGAAGGTTGACGTCAGGTGGTTTCAAGCTACTGAATTATCGTTACATGTGTTAGTATACGTGGAAATGTAAGGTTAGAGGTGTGCTATGCAATGGAAGATGGAGGCTGTACCTCTGTAAAAACAGTGCTTGCCTTTTATTTATCCTAATAGTACCATGCTAAGTGCTGACTTTATGAAGGACACTCCCCTCATTGGGGTGCGATAGTTGACCTCAGAAGACTGCTTGTAAACAACTTTGGAATGAGAGCCCATTCACATTGAGACGACACGACTTCAGGGGGCGACCTGTGAAGTCGCATGCACCGCGACTTTGGCGCGACTTGCAGAGACTTCACATAATGGAAGTCTATGCAAGTCGCTCTGAGGTCGCCCCAAAGTAGTACAGGACCCTTTTTCTAAGTCGGAGCGACTTGTTTCGCTCCTATTAGAAGGGGTCCTGTACTACTCAATGGACCGCAACATACCGCGACTTGTCAGGCTCACAAGTCGCGCTAATGTGAATGGGCTCTAAAGGCCGCAGTTCTTTTTTTCTTCAAAAGGTGGTGAACTAGTTTCTACGGAGTGGGACGAACAGATGAGACCTCTCTATGTAATCAATAGACAGGAAGTGATGTAAGGTGGAGACAGGAAGTCCCCAGTGAGAGGTGAGTTGGGAGGAAGTAGAGAGGAGACATTGCTGGAACTGGCAGCAGAGGAGGTAATAAGATATTATTTTATATTTACACCCAGTAACCCCCCCCCCCCCCCCGTCATGTTCCGTCCTCTTCCTCCATAGTCACTGTGACGTCCTTTATCTCCAGCAGATGATGATACACACATATATAGTGCATGGATTATTTCTGACATATACCGCAGTGCTGTACAGAGAACACTGAGCCATTCACATCAGTCTCTTACCAGAGGAGCTTACACTCTAATGTCCCCTCCCCCACAGTCACACACTATTACTATTATTATTCATTTATATAGCTCTGACATATACCGCAGTGCTGTACAGAGAACACTGAGCCAATCACATCGGTCTCTGTACCAGAGGAGCTTACACTCTAATATCCCTCTACTTTTACGCTTTTCTCCTCCTTATTACAGTAGCGCCGGGAATTCTGGGACATTATCCAGTAACAGACAAGGGATGTGTCTGGATGGTGACTGTATCATTGTGTGTGTCAGGTTCCTATAAGGTGTCAGGATGTCACTGTCTATTTCTCCATGGAGGAGTGGGAGTATTTAGAAGGACACAAGGATCTCTACAAGGACGTCATGATGGAGAATCAGCTGCCCCTCACATCACCGGGTAAGAGGAGACTTTATTGTAAAGGAGAGAGCAGTACGGAGGATCCACCTAGATCCCCCATCATCTGATAAACACATAGAAACAATGTATTAAGTCAGTATGTGTGTTTCCTACAGATGGATCCAGTAATGGGAACCCACCAGAGAGATGTCCCCGTCCTCTGTATTCCCGAGATTCCACACAGGCCAACAATAAAGAAGAGATAAAAGAGGATAATGATGAGGATTATGTGGTGGAGGAGGCAGAGTTTCGAAAAGGTCACAGAAAGCAGTACCAGGACACCATGGTGGAGTCATGCAGTTACAGAATCCCACCAGAGAGATGTCCCCGTCCTCTGTATTCCCGGGATTCCACACAGGAAGATCACACCATCCCTCGCCATCATCAGGTAGGTGGACAAACCAAAGTGACTCCATACCCTATCTATGTACGTTATTTGTGCTAGCTGGCTGCTTAAATTTAGGGTCGTACTTGCACATACATTTGGTTTGGCCATACCATATGAGATTATACTTTTCTAAGTAGTCTCAGTCAGTTGGTGCTCAAATTTTGAAGATGTTTTCCATCAATCTGCTTGTTTAGGATGAAGAACAGATGTATATGGAAGTTAAAAAGGAAGAAGAAAAGGTATACGAGAGGCAGCTTCAGCATTCTACAAAGGAGGTTGGGATGAAGACACCAGTTAAACTGGAGGAATCCCTAGATATCATCACAGGTGAGTAATGAACACTAAAAACTAAAACTCTTCAGGTATCCGGATTGGTGTTTAAGGATATTGAGAACTTGAGATGGATCCAGTAACAAAAACCCACCAGATAGTATGATCTCCACAAGGACGTCATGACGGACAATCAGTCACCCCCGAAAATAACAGGGTATAAAGAGAAGTTATTTTTACCCGCTTCCATACCGCACAAATTTCGGGCAATCCTCTCTTACATGTAAAAATCAGAACCCCAAAACATTATATATGTTTTTTTTTTTGCAGAGGCCCTAGAGAATAAAATGGTGGGTGTTGTATATTTTTATGTCACAAAGTATATATGCAGTGGCTTTTCAAAAGCATTTTTTGGGGGTAGTGGGGGGGGGGGGGTAAAAAAATACACTTTTAATTAATTTTAATGCACAAAAACACAATATAATAATACATTTTTGGTAAAATATAAAAGTTGATGTTATGCCGAGTAAATAAATACCAAACATGTCACACTTTAAGACCCCGTTCACATTGGGGCGACGCTACTTGCCGGGGCGACCTCACAGGTCACGGTGCGCAGCTCGCACCGCAACCTCGGAGCGGCCGGCACGGACTTCATATCATTGAAGTCAATGCAGGTTGCTCCAGGTTGCCCCAAAGAAGCTCCGGACCCTTTTTCTAAGTCGGAGCGACTTGTGTCGCTCCTATTAGAACGGGTCCACAGCTACTCTATGGCAGGCGACCTGTCAGGCGACCAGGTCGCCTGACAGGTCGCCCCAGTGTGAACGGTCTCTAAAATTGCGTACGCCCGTGGAACAGCGCCAAACTACGGTCCCAAAAAATCTCCATAGGCTACATTTTAAAAGCCTTTACAGGTTTCCGGTTTTGAGTTACAGAGGAGGTCTGGCCCTAAATTATTTCACGGGGGAAAGGGGGCACTTAAAACATTTTTATTATATATTATATTAATATATAATATATATATATATATATATATATATAAGGAGAGCAGTGAGCTGAGAAAGACTTCTGAAGGTGAGGTGGTGGTGACTTTTTCTGTGTGAAAAAGAAAACAAATCGACTATTGGTTTTCTGCTGTATGACCAGCAGTGTCTGCCCAGCAGTAGGTTGGGACAGACTCCATAGGTAGGTTCCTATGTTGTGAAGGTAGACGCTCCCAAGTGGCCAGGGTTTATTTTATGTTTGTTTGATTTATGCTGTTTGGATGCTTGCACTTGTTTCCAGCAAATTGGAAGAATAAACCATAGACCGTTGTTTTCAACCACTTGGCTGTCTCTCTGTGTAGCGAACCCAGGGGTCACCCACACCACCTACTGAGCCAACCCCTTACAATATATATATATATACATATATATACACACACACACATCACATATATATATATATATATATATATATATATATATATATATATATATATATATATATATATATATATATATATTATTTATATTATTATTATATATTTAATATAATATTATATTAAAATTTTTTATCAACTTTATTGCTATCACAAGGGATGAACAACATCCCTTGTGACAGCATGGGCCATGACAGGTCCTGTTTATAGAGAGATATGGGGTCTATTAAACCCCAGATCTCTCCTCTGGCCTCCAATGCAGCCAATCAGACACAGATCAGGGTGACCAGCTGCTTCACTGGCCAGTAACGGCCAGGTAAACGTAAACAAAGAACCAAAACCAGAAAAGACTGAATCTTCATAATTTCCGGTTTCTGACATCACACAGTGAGAGGAACAGCGTCAGTTCCTCCTACTGTGTCCCAGGAACTGGATGACTCTGGTTGCATCCTTACTGGGCTGCAATTGCTCATGGGGGAATACAGTAAAGGTGACGCCAGGAGGGGGCCCCTTCCGCTTCCTGCAAAAGTAAGAGGTTCCATAGCCCCCATCATCTGATAAACACATAGAAACAATGTATTCAGTCAGTGTGTGTGTTTCCTACAGATGGATCCAGTAATGGGAACTCACCAGAGAGATGTCCCCGTCCTCTGTATTCCCGGGATTCCACACAGGAAGATCACATCATCCCCCACCATCATCAGGTATGTGGGTAGAAGTCAAAAATGCCTCCAGACAATATGAGATTAAACTCTTCAGTAGTCTCAGCTTGTAGGTACCGACATTTTGATGTAATGTTTTATCATTCTGTTGGTTTAGCATGAAAAACGGATGTATATGAAAGTTGAGGTGAAAGAGGAAGAGGAGGAGGTGTGCGTGATGGATTATCAGCATTCTATGGAGGAAGTCGAGATGATGGCAGCGATTAAACAGGAGGAACCGTCTCTAGATCTCATCTCAGGTGAACATTGAACATTAGATACAGAAACTGTTCTGATAGACGGATTTATGAATGAGGATCTGTAGACCTTCAAATCCTCAAGTAAGGACATTATGATGGAGAATCATCCATATAACCAGGTAAATAGGCAATATATTGTGATGTGATGGTGATCAAATACCACCAAAAGAAAGCTCTATTTGTGTGAAAAAATGTATATAAAATTTTTTTTGAGTTAAGTGTTGCATGACCGCGCAAATACCAGTTAAAGTAGCACAGTGCTGAATAGCAAAAAATGGCCTAGCCATGAAGGAGGTAAAATCTTCTAGAGCTGAAGTGGTTAAAAAAACATTTCCTTACATAAGCCTTGATCTTCTGGTTTCTGGTTGCATTCAGTGGTTCCCCGTACCAATTTCCACTTCACTATCATGTTTTGGAGTCATGTGAAAGTCTGGAGAGGGGAAACAAACAAGCAAGTGCAACCAGGGACCAGGAGATCAACATTCAGTAGTTTCTCTTCAGTGGAAGAACATCAAGCGGCAGGGGAGGTATGTATTCACTTTGAAAAAAGAAAGGCTGGCGCCACAAAATCAGTTAAAACATGTAAAATTTATTAATTCAGGTGAAAAACAGCCATAAATCTCCAACGCGTTTCGGCCATCACACCTTTAGTATGGTTCTAGGTATTCACGTTTTATTAGTTAGGTGGCACGTTCTCATTTACACACAGAGGGTCATCATGATGTCATAGAAGGACGTCATGATGGAGAATCAACCGCCCCTCACATCACCGGGTAAGAGGAGACTTTATTGTAAAGGAGAGAGCAGTACGGAGGGTCCACCTAGATCCCCCATCATCTGATAAACACATAGAAACAATGTATTCAGTCAGTGTGTGTGTTTCCTACAGATGGATCCAGTAATGGGAGCCCACCAGAGAGATGTCCCCGTCCTCTGTATTCCCGGGATTCCACACAGGAAGATCACACCATCCATCACCATCATCAGGTAAATGAGTAGAATACAGAAATGACTCCAGACTATGAGATTATACTCTTTTATATAGTCTCAGTCTACCTGTGCTTATTTTTTATGTTATTTTCTATCCTTTCGTTGGTTTAGCATGAAGAACAGATGTATATAAAAGTTGAAGTTAAGGAGGAAGAAGAGGAGACCTCTGGGATAGATTATCAACAGTCTACGGAGGAGGTCGGAATGATAGTGATAGTTAAAGAGGAGGAACCTTCTCTGGATGGCAACAGAGGTGGGTAACACTTATTACAGAAACAGGTCTACTAGTTGTATTGGTGTTGGAGGATCTGTAGACCTTTAGGTAAGATGATCTCTACAAAGATGTTATGATGGAGAATCAGCCACCCCTCACATCACCGGGTAAGAGGAGACTTTATTGTAAAGGAGAGTACAGTACGGAAGGGTCCACCTAGATCCCTCATTATCTGATAAACACATCGAAACAATACGGGGAATTACCCTAAGCTTCATGTGCCATTATAATGACGTAGGAAACTGTCCGGAGTGACGTTCACCACAACAATTAGGCAGATAGACTTTCTCGGGTCTATTTGTGCCACCTACACCATTTTCTGTTTCAGAGGGAAATAGATGATACCGTTGGGTCTGCACCTAATTAACAAACAGAATGTGGCAGTTTTCCATGTAGAAAACTGTCTCAGATACCAGGTGAAAAGTGAACAAGTGTCACCTGTTGTATGGGATATGAGCTCACATCCCTCTCTCCCTACCCGTGCAGGGATTACACTACACATGCAGAGCCTACAGCTTTAACGAGCCTCCTTATCCTGCCTCCCAATCTGACCTGAGCAGGGGCTGGGGACTGGCAGAGAGTTTGGAGCATGCAGCTCCAGCTCTTCTGTTCTCTGTGATGTTTGCTTGGTCTACCTTACTCTCCTTCCCCCTTTATAGGGATCCCCAAAGAAAAAAAGTTACAGTGAACACCACCATCATAGTACATACCATTGCTGGGGATCTTGTTGGTTGGTAAAACTCTGGCTACATTGTTCTTTTTGTAAAGCTCAAGATGTCTGCAGTTGCTCCAAAAATTGCACTTCCAGTGACTGTGTCACGGTCAGGGGTCATGCGTGGAGACCCGTACCAATAGAGGCTCCCACCATCCAGCTAGATAAATACACAAGCAGGTGACTCTGGTGGATCACGTGAGCTCCCCTGAGGTTCAGGGTCTACCTGGTGTTCACCAAAGCTCCTGAGGGTGGAGATAGGCTTTGCTGCATGTTGGTACCAGGTTGAGGTCTTCAGGATCGCTCCACCAGGGGGTGAGCAAGCAGGGCTCCAGTAGCAGATATAGCGAGTAGGGATCAAGCAGAAGTGTAGTCAATAAACAAGCCAAAAGTTAGTACCAAGTGGTTGCAGGTTCAGATAAAGCAGAAACGTAGTTGAGGAACAAGACAAAGGTCAGTAGCGAAGAGCAACAGTAGAAATGACAAGAGCAAGATTTTGGCCCCACCAGGAGATGAGCAAGCCAGGGGCAGGTAGCAGATATAGCAGGTAGGGATCAGCAGAAGTGTAGTCCATAAACAAGCCAAAAATCAGTAACAAGTGGTGGCAGGTTGAGATGAAGCAGAAGCCTAGTTGAGGAACAAGGCAAAGGTCAGTAGTAAAGAGCTGCAGCAGTAATGACAAGAGCAAGATATTGGCCCCACCAGGAGGTGAGCAAGCCCTGGTCCATTAGCAGGTAGGGATCAGCAGAAGTATAGTCAATAAACAAGCCAAAAGTTGGTACCAAGTGGTTGCAGGTTTGCATGAAGCAGAAGCCTAATTGAGTAACAAGACAAAGGTCAGTAGTGAAGAGCAGCAGCAAGAATGAGAATATCAAGATATTGGCCCCACCAGGAGGTGAGGAAGTCAGGGTCCAGTAGCAAATATAGCAGGTAGGGATCAAGCAGAAGTGTGGTCAATAAACAAGCCAAAAGTCAGTCACAAGTGGTTGCAGGTTGGGATAAAGCAGAAGCGTAGTTGAGGAACAAGACAAAGGTCAGTAGTGAAGAGCATGGTTGCAGGTTGGGATAAAGCAGAAGCCTAGTTGAGGAACAAGGCAAAGTTCAGTGGTGAAGAGCAGCAGCAGGAATGACAAGAGCAAGATATTGGCCACACCAGGAGGTTAGCAAGCCGGGGTCCAGTAGCAGGTATAGAGCAGGTAGAAATCAGCAGAAGTGTAATCAATTAACAAGCCAAAAGTCAGTACCAAGTGGTTGCAGGTTGGGATGAAGCAGAAGCCTAGTTGAGGAACAGGACAAGGGTCTAGTGAAGGCTCCAGTGAAGAGCTGCAGCAGGAATGACAAGAGCAAGAAGAGCACAATAATCTGGTAAACAGGAAGTGTAAAGGTGTGCCTTATTTAAGTTCATGGGAGGAGCAAAGAGTTTAAGGTTCACCTGAAACAAGGCAAGGTTGTCTTAAGAGATCAGATAGGGAGCTGACCAGCTTCTCAGGTGGCTCAGTGAGAAGAGACACTGCCAGACCAAGCAGAGATCGCAGGTTCAGACCTGGGTACTGAAAGATTGACAACCTTTGAACCTGCCCTTAGCCCTTAGTCCTGAATTGCAGGCTTCCTCAAAGTCTACAACTCATCTCTATCCATTGCCAAACCTTTTTCACAAGCTTACTTTACCTACTACAAGCTAATATTGAAATGGTAGTCAGGTGGAAGTTCTACATATATGAAGACAGTACTGGACCCGTAGGTTTATTTTGGTGTTTTTGTTGTCTTAAGGTGTTAATGTTGGTGTAAATGATCTGGTTCCTGGTCAAGTGACTTCTTCACCCCAGAGGATCTCCACAGTCTCCTTGGCTTGTAGTGTAATGTAAGAAAGGTAGCAATTTAAGCGCCACACCACTGCTAAGAGGCCCAGATCCAGATACAACTTTATTCCATTAAAGGTCATATCACATACCTGGTAAAGACTGGAATGTTGTGGAGGCCTTTCTTGCACCTCCCGCCTAACACTCCTGAAGGTGGGGACAGAGAGTGTAAAGGCAAGAAATGGCATGAGTGCTGTAGCAGCTAGCTGAGGATGTCCACTCTGTAGGAGGGTAGAGTTGGTAGTCGCAGTCCTCGGAACAGGATGCAGAAGCAGCTTGGCACCGGAGCGTGAGACGGAAGCAGAACCAGGAGACAAGCAGCAGTCAGCAATCACCGGGCAGCGAGGCACCGAATCAGCCGACAAAGCCAGTCCAGGAGATAGGCCAAGGTCCTTACCCGCCGGGCAATGCGGTACAAAGTCAGCAGGCAGATCATATCCAGCAAACAAACCAAGGTCGGAGTACTGGGTAACAGAGCTAAAGCACGAGCAGAGGCAAAGTCCAAAGGCAAGCTGGGTCAAAAACAAGTAGGCAGGTACAGCAGATCAGGTCTTGGGAACACAGGAACGAGCTGAAGACCATTCAGGAACTGCTTACTGTGATAGAGCAGTTTAAATAGGCCACTGGGCGCCAAGTGCTAATTGGTATACGCACGTATGTGGGCGCGAGTTCGCGCATGCGCACAAATATGTGAACGTTGAACTGGCACTGCATAAGTGACATTGATCTTTCACTCATTTATATTAGCATGTGTGCCATGTGCATGAGCATGAATCCGCACTGGCCTTTTGGTGGTAGAAATCTGGTTTACATTAGAGGTCAGGAGTACAGATCAAGAAATAGCCAAGGCATTTGGGGGTCTACGTGCCCCCTTCATCAGGGCTTGACTGACAGCCAAGTGAACAAACCAGTAACTGCCAAACAAGCTGCTGATTAGGCCTGTGCTTTCAACTCACACTGGAATAAATACCATTGTGGGTCCAGTTCACTACTGGTTTGTTCATTTGGTTAGCAGTCAAGCCCTGATAACGGGGGCAGGTAGGCGCCGGAAACACGTTGGCTATTTCTTGATCTGTACTCCTGACCTTTAATGGAATACAATTGTATCTGGACCTCTCAGCAGTGGCGTGGTGCTTAAATTTCAACCCTTCTTATGGGGCAGCAGGAGACATCCCAGGGGGCGGGTCCTTGACGCTCCGCACTAACAGGAAGTGGGTTTAATGACGCTGCCCATTATTCAGCCTGAAGGAAAATCATTGCTGGATTGGAGAGAGGAGAGTCTGGAGGGGACAGATCTGGAAAGGAGGGGTAAGTATTTATTGTAACCCCTAGTCGCTGAACGCGTGCAAATATGCGGCCTCTCAGCAGGCAGGCTTTGGCGCTGAGCAGCCGCATAATTGCGTGCAATAGCCCTGATAGAGCTATGCGGATAGCGCATGCCCTGCACGCTCCTGATACTTCGGGAGATTTCCGATCATGTGACCGCTGTGACAGCAAATTTACGGCAGTCACATGACAATAAGCCCCGCCTCCCGCAATTCTAAACCTCGTTAAGGGCCATCAGGAGCCGGCTCTAAGGGGTTCAAGCATCACACACAGATAATAAAACATTTTTTGTGAAATCAATCACACTATCTAATTCCTCTTCTGCCATAGATGGAAGGAGCCGCCCGCTTCCGCGTCCTTGGCCATGTTCATACTGTGAGAAGAGCTTTATTCGAGGACAAGATCTTCTTAGACATGAGAGAAGTCACACGGGCGAACGTCCTTTTCAGTGCACAGAGTGTGGGAAGAGTTTCACTCAAAAAGGAGACCTCCTTAGACACCAGAAAATCCACACTGGGGAGCGCCCTTTTTCCTGTCCAGAGTGTGGGAAATCTTACGTTCAGAAAGTAAACCTCCTCAAACACCAGAAAACACACATGGACAAAGAGCCTTTACCGTGTTTAGAGTGCGGGAAATCTTTTATGGGGAAAGGGGAACTTCTTAGACACCAGCGAAGTCACACCGGCGTACGTACATTTTCATGCTCAGAGTGCGGGAAAAGTTTCAGCGAGAAGGGAAAACTTATCGTACACCAGAGAATTCACACTGGCGAGCGTCCCTTTTCATGTACGGACTGCGGGAAACGTTTCATTCGGAAAGCAGACCTGGTTTCCCATCAAAGAAGTCACACAGGTGAGCGTCCTTTTCAGTGTACGGAGTGCGGGAAAGGTTTCATTCATAAAGGCGATCTTCTTCGACACCAGAAAATTCACAGCGGGGAGCACCCCTACTCCTGCGCAGAGTGCGGGAAGTCTTACGTTCAGAAGGGACACCTTCTTATACACCAGAGAAGTCACACGGGCGAGCGTCCCTTTTCCTGCCAGGAGTGCGGAAAATGTTTTGCTGATGTTGGACTCCTTCACAGACATCAGAAAATTCACACGGGCGAGCGTCCGTTTTCCTGCACTGAGTGCGGGAAAAGTTTTAATCAAAAAGGAATCCTTGTTAGACACCAGAGAGTTCATGAAGGCAGGTGACCTTTTTCATGGGCGTGGTGCTGGAAAAGTTTCAAAAATCAAACCCGGTAATTACCAGAAGAGTCACTCGGCAAGACTGCGCATTGGAAATGTTTTGGGAAAGAAAAATCTGACTGCACATCAAAAATGTCATTCCGCTGGTGCCAATGACGACACGCGTTTGGTGGGACTTATTTAGTTGTTTCATCCGTAGAACAATTGTCTGATACAAAGGAGGACATTTTAGTACTCATCTTCTTCTTTATTATAATCTGGTGGATGGATGTAATTGTATTATCGTATAAGTTTATTTTGAGGCTCAAATAAATATGCTGTTCATCTTTAAGCCTCTGTTCATCTATTAAAGTATATTTGAATCCATTCAGTTTAAAATAGAAATGAAAGGTAAAACATCTGTGTGTTTACAGTATTTAACCAGGTCCGGACTGCCCACTGCGTATTTACGTTACTACTTTGACGGTAAATACCGGTGTTATGGCAGCAGATAGCCAGATATTTTCCCACGGCCGGCGGTCCTCTTTCACATAAAAGTGGTCCCAGTGGTGGATTTGCCGCGGGATCACTTTTATGTGCGGCGGGAAAGGTGCGCCCCTCTCTCTCTCGCTCCACTCCCCGGTCGTTTTCCCCGCTTGCCGGAGCCGTGGGTAGCAGGCAAAACGATCCTGTCCTCTGGTGCTGGGCAGGAAGTCGAGTGAGGGAGAGATGGCCCCCCCACTGGACTCTATGCCCTTGGAGGACCAGAGCGACGTCAGACGTCACTTCCGCCCAACGGCCCTAACCACTTCTGGACCGGAAGATTTTCCCCCATAATGATTAGGCCATTTTTTGCGATACTTCACTGGGTTACTTTAACCACTTAACCCCCGGAAGATTTTACCCCCTTCCTGACCAGGGGGTATTTTGCGATTCGGCACTGCGTGAATTTAACGGACAATTGCGCGGTCGTGCGACGCTGTACCCAAATTAATTTGACATCCTTTTTTTCCCACAAACAGAGCTTTCTTTTGGTGGTATTTGATCACCTGTGCGATTTTTTGATCATGAGCTATAAACAAAAAAAGAGCGACAATTTTGCAAAAATAACAATATTTTTCACATTTTTTTATATGAAATTCCCCCCCAAAAAAATGTAAACATTAAAATTTTTTTAACATTTTAGGCCAATTTGTTTTCTGCTACATATTTTTGGTAAAATAAAATCCCAATAAGAGTATTTTGATTGAATTGCACAAAAGTTATCGCGTCTACAAACTACGGGAAAGATTTGTCATTTTTATTTTTGTAATTTTTTACTAGTAATGGCGGCAATCTGTGATTTTTAGCGGGACTGCGACATTGCGGCGGACAGATTGGACCCCTAACTGACATTTTTGACACTTTTGGGGGGACCAGTGACATTACTACAGTAATCAGTGCTATAAATATGCACTGTTACTGCAATAATGTCACTGGCAGGAAAGGGGTTAACCGAGGGGCGATCAAAGAGTTAAGTGTGAGCCTAGGGGGTGTTTTCTAATTGTGAGCGGGGTGGGCTTGTAATATCAACACAAAGACCTGTGTTCCTAAATAGGAGGAACACAGGAGCTCTGTACTGATTCCAGAGAGAACAATGGTCTGCTGTATTTACAACAACAGACCGCCGTTCTCTCTTCACGGGGAGCGATCGCGGGTGCCCGGTGGTAGTTGCAGCCGCCGGCCCTGTGGATCGGCTTCCCCCGCTGGCGAGTGGGCGAGTGCGCGCCCCCAGGATCGCTCCTGCAGACCGCTGTACAGGTACGGCGATTTGCCAGGAACGTGCCGCCCTATAACTGCGGCGGCTGGTCGGCAAGTGGTTAAAGGACCAAGTTTTTTTTTATTAACCTTTCAAAGAGGCCGCTCTCTCTCTCAGATTCTGGAGATCTGTTCCTGCCATTAGTGTGTGCAGGGTTCTGTTACTTCCGAGAGCTGCTGTGTTTGCAAGCGACAGCGGGGAGCCGAGGGCCAGAGCTGGAGGTGGTAGAATATTGTACTGCTGCATCTTTCAATAAACTTTTATTGTGAAAAAAAGAATGGTGTTTCACCATGTTCCGGCTGCAGAAATGGGTGCCAAGGCCACTTGATAAGGTCTAGAGGGCCAGATTCGGCCCACGGGCCTTGTGTTTGACATATGTTCTCTAAAGGGAAACCGGCAATGAAGCCTTTCGGCCTCACAGCCGGTTCCCTACTGCGCATTCTCATTGGCTCGGCGGCGGGGGAGAGGAAAAAGGGGACGGAATTTCTGAGGGACAGTGCCGCGGCGCTGTCTCCCGGAAGTGGGGAAGGGTACCTGTCA
The DNA here is from genome assembly GCF_965119305.1 of Pelophylax lessonae. Classification (NCBI taxonomy): domain Eukaryota; kingdom Metazoa; phylum Chordata; class Amphibia; order Anura; family Ranidae; genus Pelophylax; species Pelophylax lessonae. Next base: position 261,691,990 of record NC_138776.1, on the reverse strand, counting down.
AAAACAGGTCTGGGGCCTACTAATCCTGAGGTGGTCCTTAGGCTGTCTTGCCCAGTGTGGAGGAAGCCAAGCCAAATTGAGAAGATCTAGAGGAGGACCCTTGCTGGAGATAGCCAGGATGAAGGCTGGTCTCTCTGGAGAGCCTGATGACTTGTTTGGAGGACGCATCTACATCTAAAACGTGCTTGCAGTGTTGCCAGGTCGGCTTAAAGGTTCTGGCAATGTGAAGCTGGATCTTATTCTACAATCTGAAACGTGTTTGCAGTATCACCTGGTCGGCGTAAAGGTTCTGGTACTGTGAAGCTGTACTTTTTCTTGATCCAAGGAGTCTGTAAGTGATCTGCTACTGGTATTTGAGACCGATAACCCTCCCTCCTCCTACCTTCTTTCAAGATCCAAGGAGTCTGTAAGTGATCTGCTAATGGTATCTGAGACCCCTAACCCTCCCTCCTACTACCCTCTTTCGTTCTACATTATAGCATTAAAAAGATAAAAAGTGACTGGCGCCCAATATTTGTTCAAAACTCCCCATTATAGCCATGAAGTCAGCCCTGGGGTAAATGTTAGCTCGCTCCCTGCCTCTGGAGGTCGCACCCTGCCTTCAGTAGACCCTGGAGGGCGCTACACTTTCCAACTATGTAACATCACATAATAAAGGATTGCAGATTACACAGTACAGACGTAGGCTCTAGGAGACTGGAAGAGAAGAGGATCCTTCCTGAATGGCCTTACAGTGGTCTTACAATTGAAGAAGTGAAGCAGATGAAGGAGGACGTATCGGAGCTTAATGGGGGATAACGGGAAGAAATTGTAGTAGTCCTTTAGATGAAATGCAGACTAGAGTTCAGGAGAAAAATCCATCCAATTAGCTTTCATCCTTCAGATAAGGTTGTGCCCCTTAGCCTTGCCAGGACCTACGGAGTCTTGCCGGAGTCTTCACATTGTGCTCCCAAGGCATTACCTTGTCGGAGCTTTCCAAAGCTTAGACATTATGGGAGCTTGTGGATGTAGAGGGGTAGATGAAGCCAGATCTCACCCAAGTCTTGAGTAGCATTTTATTGAGCTCTACTTTCCATTATGAGCAATAGGAAAATCAGGAGGATTTACTAAGTTGGCTACTCCCTGGCAGGTTGTCTTACTACGGATATTAGAATATAATAAGGAAATAACTTCTCTTGCCATGGCGCTTGATCTACAGATACACTATATTGTCAAAAGTATTGGGACACCTGCCTTTACACGCACATGAACTGTAATGGCCTCCCAGTCTTAGTCCGTAGGGTTCAATATTGAGTTGGCCCAACCTTTGCAGCTATAACAACTTCAACTCTTCTGGGAAGGCTGTCCACGATTAGCTGTCCAAGGTTTAGAAGTGTGTTTACGGGAATGCTTGACCATTCTTCCAGCAGTGCATTTGTGAGGTCAGGCACTGATGTTGAACAAGAAGGCCTGGCTCACAGTCTCCACTCTAGTCAAGTTTTTCCATCCCAAACTCGCTCATCCATGTCTTTATGGATCTTGCTTTGTGCACTGGTACGCAGTCATGTTGGAACAGGAAGGGGCCATCCCCAAACTGTTCCCACAAAGTTGGGACAATGAAATTGTCCAAAATGTCTTGGTATGCTGACGCCTTAAGAGTTCCCTTCACTGGAACTAAGGGGCCAAGCCCAACCCCTGAAAAACAACCCCACACCATAATCCCCCCTCTACCAAATGATTTGGACCAGTGCACAAAGCAAGGTCCATGAAGACATGGATGAGCGAGTTTGGGGTAGTAACTTGACTGGCCTTGACAAAGTTGGGAGCATGAAATCGTCCAAAATGTCTTGATATGCAGACGCCTTAAGCGTTCCCTTCACTGGAACTAAGGGGCCAAGCCCAACCCCTGAAAAACAACTCCACACCATAATCCTCCCTCCACCCAATGATTTGGACCAGTGCACACAGCAAGGTCCACGAAGACCTGGATGAGGGAGTTTGGGGTGGAGGAACTTGACTGGCCTGACCTCAACCCCATAGAACACCTTTAGGATAAATTAGAGCAGAGACTACATGCCACACTTTTCACATATTTATTTGTAAAACATTTTGAAAACCATTTATCATTTTCCTTCCACTTCACAATTATGTGCCACTTTGTGTCGGTCTATCACATAAAAGCCCAATAAAATAAATTTACGTTTTTGGTTGTAACATGACAGAATGTGGAACATTTCAAGGGGGTGTGAATACTTTTTCAAGGCACTGTACGTTAGAACTGATGATGGGTGTACTTTAATTTTAAACTTGTGTATGTTTATTCCCTAATGTGATTTTTTTTTTTTTTAAATATTAAATCTACTCTGAAGGCAAACTGATGGACAGTGTCCCCCAGGCTCCCCCACCCACATCCCTGCAAGCAGGGAGTCCTTTCTCCAATCTCCAAACATCAAAGTGGAAGTGGACTGTTGACCAAAGCTCATGGAGTCTCAACCAATGTAAAACTTTGCAAACGAAGGCTGAGGTTCCTCTACTAATGACAAGACAGTGATCTAATACAGGTATTCCCAAACTATGGCCCTCCAGTTGTTCAGGAACTACAATTCCCATCAGGCTTAGTCATGTCTGTGAATGTCGGAGTTTTACAATGCCTCATGGGATGGGTAGTTCTGCAACAGCTGCAGGGCCGTAGTTTGGGAATCCATGATCTAATACATATTTAGGTCACTATGGAAACTACAGACAGGAAGTGAGGTAAAGTACAGGCAGGAAGTTTTGGGTGAAAGGTGAGTTGGGAGGGAGTAGAGAGGAGACATTGCTGGAACTGGCAGCAGAGGAGGTAATAAGATATTATTTTATATTTACACCCAGTAACCCCCCCCCCCCTGTCATGTTTCGTCCTCTTCCTCCATAGTCACTGTGATGTCTTTTATCTCCAGGAGGTGATGATACGCACATATAGTATATAGATTATCACTGAGCCAATCACAGCAGTCTCTTTACCAGAGGAGCTTACACTCTAATGTCCCCTCCCCCACAGTCCCACACTATTATTATTATAGAGTTATATAGCTCTGACATATACCACAGTGCTGTACAGAGATCACTGAGCCAATCACATCAGTCTCTGTACCAGAGGAGCTTACACTCTAATGTCCCCTCCCCCACAGTCACACACTATTATTATTATACATTTATATAGCTCTGACATATACCGCAGTGCTGTACAGAGAATTCTGTACATTGTAGAAACCCCCACACTTTCATCTATGATCCATCTACAGAGAGAGAAGCATCCTATATAGGTCATATGACCACATCAATGAGGATGGAAGAGGACCAGAGTCAGATGGCCACAAGGTTATTGGACCTCACCCTGGAGATCATCTACCTGCTGACTGGAGAGGTGAGGAGGATTCTGGGAGGTCACATGACATCACTCTTATCTCTATTAATAAAACACAGACCTGACTGGAGAGGTGAGGAGGATTCTGGGAGATCACATGACATCACTCTTATCTCTACTAATAAAACACAGACCTGACCGGAGAGGTGAGGAGGATTCTGGGAGGTCACATGACATCACTCTTATCTCTATTAATAAAACACAGACCTGACCGGAGAGGTGAGGAGGATTCTGGGAGGTCACATGACATCACTTTTATCTAAATTAGGAAGAAAATATTCTAGTAATGTAAGCAGTGATCGTTTTTAGTTTCTATTTTATAAAAGGATTATGAATTAGTAAAGAAGATGTCTAATGAGCCACCCAGCAGCCATCTACCATCCCCACCTCACTCCCCGACACCTGAGAAGAACAAGAGGACGATCCTACTTGTCATCAACAAGATAATGGAGCTGCTGACAGGAGAGGTGAGCGGTGCCGGGAATTCTGGGACATTATCCAGTAACAGACAAGGGATGTGTCTGGATGGTGACTGTATCATTGTGTGTGTCAGGTTCCTATAAGGTGTCAGGATGTCACTGTCTATTTCTCCATGGAGGAGTGGGAGTATTTAGAAGGACACAAGGATCTCTACAAGGACGTCATGATGGAGAATCAGCCGCCCCTCACATCACCGGGTAAGAGGAGACTTTATTGTAAAGGAGAGAGCAGTACGGAGGATCCACCTAGATCCCCATCATCTGATAAACACATAGAAACAATGTATTCAGTCAGTGTGTGTGTTTCCTACAGATGGATCCAGTAATGGGAACCCACCAGAGAGATGTCCCCGTCTTATTAAAAGGAAATTCGAGGATAAAAAGGAAGAAGTAGAGATGAATGTGAGGAGTGATCAGCAGTCTATGGAGGAGAAGGGAATAAGGATAATTATTAAAGAGGAGGAATCATTTCTAGATATGGGTGCAGGTAATAAGTCCTGGAGCCATCGCGAGTTGTAGACATGGAGACCTGTGCTGTCCACCTCTATTCGTAGATTTGTCTATCAGTGGGTGGTTTGGGCTGTGGTGTTCATGTGTTTAAAACCGACACTAGAAGTAAATGCAGCTTCGGATCTCCACTTAGGCTACACTGGTCCCATTCTGTGGGTTCCTGCTAAAGGGTGCAGGCTGGAAACGAGTCCATCCTAACTCACACTGTAGAAGCATACAAAACATTCCAGTAACAGCACACCATCCTAAGTCATGTCTCAAACAAATAGCAGCAGCCTCAGTTCGCTCTGTCTAGGCCCCGCCCCCAATGCGTTTCGCCCTGGGGCTAAATCATGGACGTGTCTAGGAGCTCCTTCATGATTAAGTCCCAGGGTGGGGCAAAACACGTTGGGGTGTGGCCTCGATGTAGTAAGCCCCCTGGAGCTTAATCATGAATGTGTCATGGATGTCCTCCTTGATTAGGTCCCAGGGTGGGGTGAAACACATTGGGGCGTGGGCTAAAAGGAGTGAGCCCCCCCCCCCCCCCCGGACTTAATCATGGAGGTCCTCCATGTTTAAGCCCTGGGAGGTGGACTGGAAATGTCCTTGTCTGAGGACATTTCCAGTCCACCCTATGTCTTGGATCTCACTTCTAGTGTTGAAGCATAGAAAACCGCATCCCAAGTCATGTGTCAAACACATCCCAAGTCATGTGTTTGACACATGACTTGGGATGCGGTTTTCTATGCTTCAACACTAGAAGTAAGATCCAAGACATAGGGTGGACTGGAAATGTCCTCAGACAAGTTCTTCAGTGGCCATCTGAGTAGGCTAGCACCTCCTGTAGGTGCAATCAACCAATAGAGGAACATGGTCAGATTATTGTGGCATCTTATATGAGCAGTAGTGGTCCAAGTGAAGGAAATCGGAGAGGAGCACCACAGAAAACAACAGACTTTGAGCATTGCCCTTACAATTCATAAATGTTGCTGTGGAGCCACCCTGTGATTTGGGATTGGGCCATTACTTAAAGTGTGGATTGGTCCTCACTTCTTGTATTAGCCCAAGCGATACTCATATAGAAGATGTGGCGCCTTGGGTTGTTCTGAGGCAGGCATTCCTCTCCTTGGAGTTTACCTGGGGGGTTCTCTGGCTTTTTAGCAGAGCATTGATGTTGGCTCTATATTTATCATGATCGTTTGGGTCTGTTCTCCCTCACCCGAGGAATAAAGTTTGTTTGAAACGCATTGGGTTGTAACGCTAAACCGATGACCTATAGGGGGCTTTTAAAACATCGCCCATGGAAAATACTGACTTTTGTTGCCATTTCACAGGCGCATGCAAATTTAAGGTTTGACATGTTGAGTATCTATTTACTCGTGCAACCTCCGATTTTAGATTTGATCAAAAATTGGGTAATTTATTGAATTTTTTTGCCCCCTAAAATTAACTTTTAATGTTTTTTTTTGTTACTATAATTTAGTGCTTCCTAGACCTTTGCGGTAATATCGCATGACATAAAAAAGTGGAACTACCGGTATTTTATCCTCTAGGGCAGTGATGGCAAACCTTGGCACTCCAGATGTTTTGGAACTACATTTCCCATGATGCTCAACTACACTGCAGACTGCATGAGCATCATGGGAAATGTAGTTCCAAAACATCTGGGGTGCCAAGGTTCGCCACCACTGCTCTAGGGTGTCTGCTTTCAGAAAATATATAATGTTTGGGGGGTTTGTGTAATCTTATAAGGTACGGGGGGGATAATGATTTGATCCCCTGCAGAGTTTGGAAGTTTGCCCACTTACAAAGAAATGAAGGGACTATAATTGTTATCATAGGTGTATTTTATATGATAGAGACAGAATATTAACCAAAAATCAAAAAAAAAAAAAACACATGATACAAATGGTATGAATGGAGTTGCAGTTCAGTGAGTAAAATAAGTATTTGATCCCCTACCAACCAACAAAAATTCTGGACAGACTATCTACAGCAGGGATCCTCAAACTACGGCCCTCCAGCTGTTGCGGAACTGCACATCCCATGAGGCATTGTAAAACTCTGACAATCCCAGACATGATGGGAATTGTAGTTCCTGAACAACTGGAGGGCCATAGTTTGAAGACCCCTGATCTACAGTATGTGCTCATGTGCTACACAAATGAGTCCTGTCAATTTAAGACGGTGCTCCTGATGACAACTCATTATGTCTATAAAAGACACCTGTCCACAGAATCTCTTTCTTCAATTCCAACCTCACCATCATGGGCGAGACCAAAGAGCTGTCAAAGGACATCAGGGAGAAGATTGTAGACCTGCACAAGGCTGGAATTGGCTACAAGACCATCAGCAAGAAGCTTGGCGAGAAGGAAACAACTGTTGGAGCGATTATTCGCAAATGGAAGAAATACAAAAATAACCATCAATCGCCTTCGGTCTGGAGCTCCATTCAAGATTTCTCCTCATGGAGATAAGGATGATCATGAGAAAAGTGAGGGATCAGCCCATAACTACATGGGAGGAGCTTGTGAATGATCTCAAGGCTGTTGGGACCACAGTCACCAAACAAACCATTGATACCCCAATACGCCGCCATGAATTGAAATCCTGCAGCACCCACAAGGTCCCCCTCCTCAAGAAGGCCCATGTACAGGAACGTCTGAAGTTTGCCAGTGAACAGCTAAATGATTCAGAGAAGGATTGGGAGAAAGTGCTGTGGTCAGATGAGACCAAAATTTAGCTCTTTGGCATTAACTCAACTCACCGTGTTTGGAGGAAAAAAAATGCTGACTATGACCCTAAGAACACCATCCCTACAGACAAGCACGGTGGTGGAAACAATATGCTTTGGGATTATTTTTCTGCTAAAGGTACAGGCCCACTTTGTCGCATTGATGGGCCAATGTACGGGGCCATGAATTGTAAAATATTGGATGAGAACCTTCTTCCTTCAGCCAGAGCACTGAAGATGGGTCGTGGATGGGTCTTCCAGCATGACAATGACCCAAAGCACATGACAAAGGCAACAAAGGAGTGGCTCAAGAAGAAACACGTTAGGGTCATGAAGTGGCCTAGTCAGTCTCCAGACCTTAATCCAGTATGACAATGACCCACACATACCGCATTATGCTTTGGGGGACAGGACAACTTCACCACATCAAAGGGACGATGGATGGGGCCATGTACCATCAAATCTTGGGTGAGAACCTCCTTCACTCAGCCAAGGCATTGAAAATAGGTCATGGATGGGTATTCCAGCATGACAATGACCCAAAACACACGACAAAGGCAACAAAGGAGTGGCTCAAGAAGAAACATGTTAGGGTCATGAAGTGGCCTAGCCAGTCTCCAGACTTTAATCCTATAGAAAATTTAGGAGGGAGCTGAAACTTCGGAGTTGCCAAGCGACAGCCAAGAAACCTCAAGGATTTCGAGAATATCTGTAAAGAAGAGTTGACCAAAATCCCTCCTGAGATGTGTGCAAACCTGGTCGCCAACTACAAGAAACGTCTTACCTCTGTGCTTCCAACAAGGGTTTCTCCACCAACTACTAAGTCATGTTTTGCTTGGGGGAATCAAATACTTATTTTACTCACTGAACTGCAACTCCATTTATAACATTTGTTTTATCTGGATTTTTGGTTGATATTCGGTCTCTATCATTTAAAATACATCTGTGATAAAAAAAATTATAGACCTTTCATTCATTTGTAAGTGGGCAACTTACACAATCTGCAGGGGATCAAATCATTATTTCCCCCACTGTATCTAGGTAAGGTATAGGAAAAGATTTGGGGATGTTGGCATTCATAATTGAGGAGTGACCACTTGGTTATTATTTCTATCATAAAAAAGAAGGTTTCTCTTACGTCCTCCGACAGTCGCCGCCCACTCATACAGTCTTCACCAATGGGGTATTGACCTCTTATCCATACTATCATAAAAAAGAAGGTTTTTTTAATATATTTTTTTTCAACAGGTAGAGACGGGGTCCAAAATACCTCAGAGGGACATCTTGGTTTATACCTCAATTATAATGCAGACGATAATGACATCACGCAGTATTCCCCAACAGTGAACCTTGACCCTAAAAACATCCATCACTCTCCGGATAGACTGACAGATCTCTCCAGCCCTAAAGAGCTGCAAACTTTCCCCAAACTGAATCATCCAAGACTTTACAGTGCGGATAGCTCCTCAGATCTGTCTAATCCCTACAGATCGTCTACAGCAGATCGTCCCTACAGTAAATCGGAGTCATCTCCTCCTGTAGACCCAAGGTCACCCACAAGCGAGTATCCAGTTCCGTGCTCAGAGTGTGGGAAATGTTTCATGTGGAATAGATTCCGCAAAAGCGAGGGTCTTTTCTCATGCTCAGATTGCAGAAGCTTCGGTTGCAAACAAGACCTTCCCGTCCAGGAGAAAAACTGCAAGGGCGAGCGTCCTTTTTCCTGTTCAGAGTGCGGGAAGTGCTTCATTCAGAAAGGTGACCTTCTCAGACATCAAAGAATTCACACAGGTGATCGTCCTTTTTCATGTTCACAGTGCGGTAAATGTTTCACCCAGAAAGGAGATCTCCTCAGGCATCAGAGAATTCACACGGGGGATCGTCCTTTTTCGTGTTCGGAGTGCGGGAAGTCTTACATCCAGAAAGGAAATCTTCTCAGACACCAGAAAATGCACACGGGCAAGCGTCCCTTTTCATGTTCACAGTGCGGGAAATCTTTTATCGAGAAAGGAGACCTTCTTAGACACCAGGGAAGCCACACAGGCGAGCATCGTTTTTCATGTTCGGAGTGCGGGAAGAGTTTTCCGTGGAAAACCTATCTACTTAGACACCAGAGAATTCACACTGGTGAACGTCCGTTTTCATGTTCGGACTGCGAGAAACGTTTCCTTCAGAAAAGGGATCTCCTTAGACACCAGAAGAAACATTGTACGAGCATTATCACAGGAAATGTTCTTCACTGAAATCACATCTACAGATAAATATATGGTGGCATTTCATTGGGTGTTCCATCTATAGGACAATTGTATAATAAAGATGAGGATATTTTAGTCCTTTTTTTCCGTTTTATTTAATTAATTGTTCAAAGGACAACCTACTCTTCTACAGTGAGGGGAAAAAAGTATTTGATACCCTGCTGATTTTGTACGTTTGCCCACTGACAAAGAAATGATCAGTCTATAATTTTAATGGTCGGTTTATTTTACCAGTGAGAGACAGAATAATAACAAAAATATCCAGAAAAATGCATTTCAATAAAGTTATAAATTGATTTGCATTTTAATGAGTGAAATAAGTATTTGATCCCCTATCAATCAATAAGATTTCTGGCTCCCAGGTGTCTTCTATACAGGTAACAAGCTTAGATTAGGAGGACTCTCTTAAAGGGAGTGCTCCTAATCTCAGCTTGTTACCTGTATAAAAGACACCTGTCCACAGAAACAATCAGATTCCGATCTCTCTACCATGGCCAAGACCAAAGAGCTGTCCAAGGATGTCAGGGACAAGATTTTAGACGCACACAAGGCTGGGATGGACTACAAGACCATCGCCAAGCAGCTTGGTGAGAGGGTGACAACAGTTAATGCGATTATTCGCAAATAGAAGAAACACAAAATAACTGTCAATCTCCCTCGATCTGGGGCTCCATGGAAGATCTCACCTTGTGAAGTTTCAATGATCATGAGAACGGTGAGGAATAAGCCCAGAACTACACGGGAGAATCTTGTCAATGATCTCAAGGCAGCTGGGACCATAGTCACCAAGAAAACAATTGGTAGCACACTACACCATGAAGGACTGAAATCCTGCAGCGCCCGCAAGGTCCCGCTGCTCAAGAAAGTACATGTACAGGCCCATCTGAAGTTTGCTAATGAACATCTGAATGATTCAGAGGAGAACTTGGTGAAAGTGTTGTGGTCAGATGAAACAAAAATTTAGCTCTTTGGCATCAACTCAACTCGCCGTGTTTGGAGTAAGAGGAATGCTGCCTATGACCCCAAGAACACCATCACCACCGTCAAACATGGAGGTGGAAACATTATGCTTTGGGGGTGTTTTTCTGCTAAGGGGACAACTTCACCGCATCAAATAGACGATGGACGGGGCCATGTCCCATCAAATCTTGGGTGAGAACCTCCTTCCCTCAGCCAGGGCACTGAAAATGGGTTGTGGGTGGGTATTCCAGCATGACAATGACCCAAAACACACGGCCAAGACAACAAAGGAGGGAGGAATGCTGCCTATGACCCTAAGAACACCATCCACACTGTAAAACATGGAGCTTAAAACATTATGCTTTGGAGGTGTTTTTTCTGCTAAAGGGACAGGACAACTTCACCGCATCAAAGGGACGATGAACGGGGGCCATGTACCGTCAAATCTTGTGTGAGAACCTCATTCCCTCAGCCAGGGCATTGAAAATGGGTCATGGATGGGTATTCCAGCATGACAATGACCTAAAACACACGGCCAAGGCAACAAAGGAGTGGCTCAAGAAGAAGCACATTAAGGTATTGGAGTGGCCTAGCCAGTCTTCAGGCCCTAAATTCATAGAAAATATGTGGAGGGGAGCTGAAGGTTCGATTTACCAAATGTCAGCCTCGAAACCTTAATGACTTGGATAGAATCTGCAAAGAGGAGTGGGACAAAATCCCATCTGAGATGTGTGCAAACCTGGTGGCCAACTACGAGAAACGTCTGACCTCTGTGATTGCCAACAAGGGTTTTGCCACCAAGTACCAAGCCATGTTTTGCGAAGGGGGCAAATACTTTTTTCCCCTCACTGTATATATGTGTACAGCTAAGACATATAAATGATTGTCTGAAAAAGATCCATTTCATGTTGTGTGTCCTATTTTCCTAATCACTTCCCGGCCAATTCTGATAATTCTCTCCTACATATAAAAAAACATCATTTTTTTTGCTAGAAAACTACTTAGAACCCCCTAAACATTATACAGGTGCATCTAATAAAATTAGAATATCATCAAAAAGTTAATTTATTTCAGTAATTCAATTCAAAAAGGTAAACTCCTATATTTTATATAGATGTGTTACACACAGAGTGATAGATTTCAAGCATTTCTTTCTTATAATGTTGATGATTATGGCTTATAGCTAGTGACACCCCAAAATTCAGTATCTCAGAAAATTAGAATATTACATAAGACCAATAAAAAAAAAAAGGATTTTTAATACAGAAATGTTGGCTTAGTGAAAAGTCTGTCCATGTACAGTATAGTAGGCACTCAATACTTGGTCGGGGCTCCTTTTTCATGAATTACTGCATCAATGCGGCGTGGCATGGAGGCGATCAGCCTGTGGCACTGCTGAGATGCTATGGAAGCCCAGGTTGCTTTGATAGCGGCCTTCAGCTCATTTCCATTGTTTGGTCTGGTGTCTCTCATCTTCCTCTTCACAATCCCCCACAGATTCTCTATGGGGTTTAGGTCAGGCGAGTTTGCTGGCCAACCCAGCACAGTGATCCCATGATCATGTGACCAGGTATTGGTAGGTTTGGCAGTGTGGGCGGTGCCAAGTCCAGCTGGAAAATGAAATCAGCCTCTCCATAAAGCTGGTCAGCAGAGGGAAGCATTGAGTGCTCTAGAATTTCCTGCTAGAGGGCTGCGCTGACTTTGGACTTGATAAAACACAGTGGACCAACACCAGCAGATGACACGGCTCCCCAAATCATCTCTGACTGTGGAAAATGTAGCATTTCATTTGGAAATCAAGGTCCCAGAGTCTGGAGAGGCACAGAATCCAAGTTGTATGAGGTCTGGTGTGAAGTTTCATGGCTCCCCAAATCATCACGGACCGTGGAAACTTCACACTGGACCTCACGCAACTTGGATTTCTTTTTTCGGGTCGGCGTTGCGGCGGGCTTCGTGATTGACGGTGGATCTACATTAGGGGACATTTATTTTTCGTTTTTAATGAAGGAATTGTCAAAAACTGCCTTTATTCACTTTTACACTTTTTTGGTGAATGTGTAGGGGTACAATGTACTCATTGACATGGGGGGGTGGAATATGGGGGCCACCTTGTTAAAGGTGGCTTCCAGATTCCGATATGCCCCCGCCCGCAGACCCCCACAACCACCAGCCAAGGTTGTGGGGAAGAGGCCCTTGTCCCCATCAACATGGGGACAAGGTGCTTTCAGATGCAGGAAAAAAAAGGTTAGTGAGTTGTGCCCACAGTCTCTGTTCTCAGCTACATAGGAGGCCTGGAGAAGTGAGGGAGGAGAAACAGTGCATGTGAAAATAGTGCCGGTCCATTTTCCACTTTATAATACCGATGAAGCGCTCACTTTTCTTCAAGACAGACGTGCCCCAGACTGGAGTGCGATGATGGTGATCCCCCGGTGTGACGGACGACTTCCAACACAAATCCCAGAAGACCTTAAGGGTGCAGTTCCTTTATTCTCCACTAGATAGGGATCTCACTTATACTGAGTGGAACGCACAAAGAGGATGGCTCTTTATAAACTGCAGACAGGAAGTGATGTCATGCACAGACAGGAAGTAGAGAGGAGACATTGCTGGAACTGGCAGCAGAGGAGGTAATAAGATATTATTTTATATTTACACCCAGTAACCCCCCCCCCTGTCATGTTTCGTCCTCTTCCTCCATATTCATTGTGACGTCTTTTATCTCCAGCAGATGATGATACACACACATATATAGTATAACAATAAATGGATTGATTGTATTCCTATCTGTAGCTCAGAACAATGGACCAGACGCATCAGTCTCTGTACCAGAGGAGCTTACACTCTAATGTCCCCTCCCCCACAGCCACACACTATTACTATTATACATTTAGATAGCTCTGACATATACCGCAGTGCTGTACAGAGATCACTGAGCCAGTCACATCAGTCTCTGTACCAGAGGAGCTTACACTCTAATGTCCCCCCACAGTCACACACTATTATTATTATACATTTATATAACTCTGACATATACCGCAGTGCTGTACAGAGATCACTGAGCCAGTCACATCAGTCTCTGTACCAGAGGAGCTTACACTCTAATGTCCCCTCCTCCACAGTCACATCAGTCTCTGTACCAGAGGAGTTTACACTCTAATGTCCCCTCCCCCTCAGTCACACACTATTATTATTATTATACATTTTATTAGCCATACTGGTCAACTGTCCTGGATTTGCTGGGACAGTCCCTGTCCCTTGAAGACTGCATTTGGCCAAAGTTTGGTCAGTCTGCAAATGTCCCCTCTCTGACATATACCGTAGTGCTGTACAGAGAACACTGAAGTAGCCACATCAGCCTTATTTCTATTAATAAAACACAGACCTGACTGGAGAGGTGAGGAGGATTCTGGATGGTGACTGTATCATTGTGTGTGTCAGGTTCCTATAAGGTGTCAGGATGTCACTGTCTATTTCTCCATGGAGGAGTGGGAGTATATAGAAGGACACAAGGATCTCTACAAGGACGTCATGATGGAGAATCAGCCGCCCCTCACATCACCGGGTAAGAGGAGACTTTATTGTAAAGGAGAGAGCAGTACGGAGGCTCCACCTAGATCCCCCATCATCTGATAAACACATAGAAACAATGTATTCAGTCAGTGTGTGTGTTTCCTACAGATGGATCCAGTAATGGGAACCCACCAGAGAGATGTCCCCGTCCTCTGTATTCCCGGGATTCCACACAGGAAGATCACACCATCCCTCACCATCATCAGGTAGATGGGGACAACATAAGCGTTTACAGACTGTATGAGATGACACTCTTCCATGTAGTCTCAAGTCATCGGTGGTCACATTTAGAAGATATTATTTTCTGTTCTTCTTTTGGTTTAGTGTGAAGAACAGATGGATATGAAAATTGAAGTTAAAGAAGAAGAAGTGGAGGTTTTTGTGATGGACTATCAGCAGTCTCCGAAGGAGGTTGTGATTGCAACAATTAAAGAGGAGGAATCTTCTTTAGATATCAGCACAGGTGAAAAATTAATATCAAATACAGAAACTGTTTGGGTATATGTATTAATGACTGAGGATCTGTAGGACTGTACATTAGTGGTATAAAGAGATCATAGAAGGTGGAGTGGTGTTCAGTGGCGGAAGACGGATCAGGAAAGGTTGGAGTGATGTTCATTGACATGAAGAGATCAGGAAAGGTTGGAGTGCTGTTTAGTGGCATGGAGGGATCAGGAAAGGTTAGAGTGGATTTCAGTGGCATGGAGGGATTGGGAAAGGTTTGATTGGTGTTTAGTGGCATGGAGGGATCAGAAAAGGTTGGATTGGAGTTCAGTGGCAGAGAAGGATCAGGAAAGGTTGAAATGGTGTTTAGTGGCAGGGGGAGATCAAGAAAGGTTGGAGCGAAGTTCAATGGCATGGAAGGGTTAGGAAAAGTTGGAGTGGTGTTCAGTGGCATGGAGGGATCAGGAAAGGTTGGAGTGGTGGTCAGCGACATGGAGGGTTTAGGAAAGGTTGAAGTGGATTACAGTTGCATGGAGGGATCAGGAAAGGTTAGAGTGGAGTTCAGTGGCATGGAGGGATCAAGAAAGGTCGGAGTGGTGTTCAGTGGCATGGAGGGATCAGTAAAAGATTGGAGTGGTGTTCAGTGGCATTGAGGAATCAAGAAAGATTGGCGTGGTGTTCAGTGGCATGGAGGTATCAAGAAAGATTGGAGTGGTGTTCAGTGGCATAGAGGGATCAGTAAAAGATTGGAGTGGTGTTCAGTGGCATGGAGGGATCAGGAAAGGTTGGAGTGGTGTTCAGTGGCATGGAGGGATCAGGAAAGGTTGGAGTGGTGTTCAGTGGCATAGAGGGATCAGGATACGTTGGAGTGGTGTTCAGTGGCATGGAGGGATCAGGAAAGGTTGGAGTGGTGTTCAGTGTCATTGAGGGATCAGGAAAGATTGGAGTGGTGTTCAGTGGCATGGAGGGATCAGGATACGTTGGAGTGGTGTTCAGTGGCATTGAGGGATCAGGAAAGATTGGAGTGGTGTTCAGTGGCATGGAGGGATCAGTAAAAGATTGGAGTGGTGTTCAGAGGCATGGAGGGATCAGGAAAGGTTGGAGTGGTGTTCAGTGGCATGGAGGGATCAGGAAAGGTTGGAGTGGTGTTCAGTGGCATGGAGGGATCAGTAAAAGATTGGAGTGGTGTTCAGTGTCATTGAGGGACCAGGAAAGATTGGAGTTGTGTTCAGTGGCATAGAGGGATCAGGATACGTTGGAGTGGTGCTCAGTGGCACAGATAGATCAGGAAAGGTTGGAGTGGTGTTCAGTGGCATGGAGGGATCAGGAAAGGTTGGAGTGGTATTCAGTGACATAGAGGGATCAGGAAAGATTGGAGTGGTGTTCAGTGGCATGGAGGGATCAGGAAAGGTTGGAGTGGTGTTCAGTGGCATGGAGGGATCAGGAAAGGTTGGAGCGGTGTTCAGTGGCACAGATGGATCAGGAAAGGTTGGAGTGGTGTTCAGTGGAACGGAGGTATCAGGAAAGGTAAGTGTTTTTTTTCCTCACCAAAACAGCATTTCTCTGGATTTTAGGTAGACTTTGGTCTCTTTAAATCAGAAAGTGCTATGGAGGGTCCACCTAGATCCCCCATCCTCTGAAATAAGCATAGAAACAATGTATTTAGTAGTGTGTTTCCTACAGATGGATCCAGTGACACAGAGCTACCAGAGAGATGTCCCAGTCCTCTTGATCACAGGGAGTCATCTCAGGAAGATGATAGCACCCCTCAGGATCAGGTACATGCATAAAATTCAAAACTGACTCTGGACCGTATGAGATTATATTCTTCTCTCCAAGCCTCTTGGCACTCATAGTTTGCTGGTATTTTTTGATGCTTTAGGATGAAGAACCGATGTATATAAAAGTTGAAGTTAAAGATGAAGACGAGGAGACGTATGAGATGGATGATCACCAGTCTGGGGAAGAAGGTGGGATGATGGCGACACCGGCAGAAGGTAAGCATTTAACTCTGAATACAGATGTTCATCTGGTGTGTGGATTGGTGATTGAGATTTATAGCCCTTCACATCATCAGAATAAAATAGCGAGTGGGTACTTGGTTTTGACAGGTACCCACTCCCTCTTCAGGTCAGATCGCCGTAGCAATCCAAGCAGAAGTTTTCCCCCCCTCCTTCCACGGAAGCCTTTTGGGACACATCATAGATCGGAAGACAGCGGGACCATTCACAATGCACAGCACGGCTTATGCATGTGCAGTGGGAAACCGACTGTAAAGCTGCAAGGCTTCACTGCCAGTTTCCCTTAGTCAAGATGCTGGCACCTGGACCTGAAGCTGATTGAAGAATCAGCTCAGGTGAGGACAACACTGGATCCCTGGACTGGTAAGTGTCCAGCACTATCCCGACCCGGCCCGCTTCTTCAGGTCCCGGGCAGTGACATGCTTACGAAGGGAAGCCGACTGTGACTCCTTGCGGCTTCACAGCCGGTGTCCCACTGTGCATTGCTTTGTGACGTTTCCCTGAAGTCAACAGGCAAATGGGAGTGGAAGTCCAACTGCCACTCGCCTAGGCCAGGGGTGGGCAACCTGTGGTCCTCCAGCTGTTGCAAAACTACAAGTCCCATCATGCTACTGCCTCTGGGAGTCATGATTATAAATCTCAGTCTTGCAGTGCCTCATGGGATTTATAGAGTCATGCTTATAACTACCAGTCGTGCAATGCCTCATGGGAAATGTAGTTCCACAACACCCTGAGGGCCACAGCTTGCCCACTATTTGCCCAGGTGATCCGGTAGTAAGTGGGAGCGGGTACCTGTCAAAAATAGTTACTCTCCCCCCCCCCCCCCCCCCAAAAAGAAAAAAAAAAAATAAGTGTCCAAAAGTGGTAGAGGAGGGGAGGAAGGGATGAGGTGAAAAAGCTGGACTTCCCCTTTTGGGTGAAGCTCCACTGTAATTTTCAAAGGAGTTAGTCCTGTTGAACTTCACATAAGGTGTCAACGGCAAAAAATAAATTAGTAATTAAATGGAAGAAGAATGTTTTTGATATTATAAAGAATAATTCTTTCCAACAGGTAGAGGTGGTGTCCAGAAGTCCTCGAAGAGACCAAAGGGTCCCTCTCACCCTCGCTCACGTGCTGTTAAAAAAATCCATCCAAAACGTAAGAGTGCGGATAGCTCCTCAGACCCGACCAATCCGGAGCGTCCTTTTCTATGTTCGCAGTGCGAGAAAAGTTTCACTCGAAAACACCACCTTCTTAGACACCAGAAAAGTCACACGGGAGAACGCCCTTTTCAGTGCTCAGATTGCGGTAGAAGTTTCACTCACAAAGGAGACCTTCTTCGACACCAGAAAATTCACATGGGCGAACGCCCTTTTTCCTGTACCGAGTGCGGGAAATCTTATGTCCAGAAAGTAAACCTTCTTAGACATCAGAAGAGACACACAGGTAAACGTCCTTTTTCATGTTCAGAGTGCGGGAAGTGTTTTATCGAGAAAGCAGACCTTCTTAGGCACCAAGGAAGTCACACTGGCGATCACCCTTTTTCGTGTTCAGAGTGCGGGAAGTGTTTCCCTTGGAAAACAGACTTTATTAGACACCAGAGAATTCACACTGGAGAACGTCCTTTTCCATGTACAGACTGCGGGAAATGTTTCATTCGGAAAGCAGACCTGATTACCCACCAAAGAAGTCACACGGGTGAGCGTCCTTTTCCGTGTACAGAGTGCGGGAAAGGTTTTATTCAAAAAGGAGATCTTCTTAGACACCAGAAAATTCATACTGGTGAGCATCCTTATTCTTGTGCAGAGTGTGGAAAATCTTATGTTCAGAAAGTACACCTTCTTGTACACCAAAGAAGTCACACGGGCGAGCGTCCTTTTTCCTGTCCAGAGTGTGGAAAATGTTTTGCTGAGATAGGACTCCTTCATAGACATCAGATCATTCACACTGGCGAGCGTCCTTTTTCTTGTACAGAGTGTGGGAAAAGTTTTAATCAAAAAGGAATCCTTATTAGACACCTGAGAGTTCACAAAGACAAATGACATTTTTCGTGTTCTCAGTGCGGATAATGTTTCAGACTTTTGTAGACAGTAGAAACTGAAACACTAAATGGGCATCCTCTCTGGAAATGTTTTGCATTGAAATCTGACGGCACATCAAAAATTCTGTGTCCGCTGATGCCTATGACCAATGTACAGTGGGTCTTCATAAGTTGTTCCATCAGTAGAATAATTGCCTGATAAGGAAAAGGACGTTTTAGTATTTGTTGTCTTTTTGATTCACTTTAAAATGATTGGGTATGGATGTAGTGGTATTATTATGTGAGCTTGTTTCCAGGCCCAAATAAAACACTCGCTGTTTTAGTGCTCTGTTTATTACCATTATAACATTTCATTATTACACCAACCAGCACTGTACCTCAATTAAAAAAATAAAAGCATACAAATGACACAGTCCAAACATACGCTTCTGCTTTGGGATCAAGCTGAAGTGTAGTCAAGGAACGAACCAAAGGTCGGTAAAAAGGGTTTGCAAGTTGGGATTAGGTGGAAGCATAGTCGAGGAAAAAGCCAAAGGTCGGTAACAAGGGTTTGCAGGTTGAGATTAAGTGGAAGAGTAGTCAAGGAACAAGCCAAAGGTCAGTAACAAGGGGTTGCAGGTTGAGATTAAGTGGAACAGTAGTTGAGGAACAAGCCAAAGGTCGGTAACAAGAGGGTTACCGATTGGGATTAAGCGGAAGAGTAGTCAAGGAGTAAGCCAAAGGTCAGTAACAAGGGGTTGCAGGTTGAGATTAAGTGGAACAGTAGTTGAGGAACAAGCCGAAGGTTGGTAACAAGGGGTTGCAGGTTGGAATCAAGTGGAAAAGCAGTAGAAGGACTGGTGTCACAGTCAGGGGTCAGGCTCAGAGACCAGTAGCTATAGCAGTAGAGAGGCTTCCATCGACCAGCAGGATAGGTATTCAAGCAAGTCAACTTGGCAGATGACGTGGGCTCACTTGAGGTGCGGGATCTAAGTACTAACTGGTATTCACCAGAACGCCAGATGGTGGAGCTGGTTTTTGCTGTGTGTTAGTACCAGGTGGTGGTCTTCACCCTGACGGATGACGCGGGCTCACTTGAGGTGCAGGATCTAAGCACTAACCAGTATTCAGCAGAACTCCAAATGGTTGAGGTGGTTTTTGCTGTGTGTTAGTACCAGGTCGTGGTCTTCAGGATTGCTCCACCAGGAGGTGAGCAAGCTGGTGTCCAGTCCAGTAGCAGATATAGCAGGTTGGGATTAAGAAGAAGCATAGTTGAGGAACAAGCCAAAGCTTGGTAACAAGTGGTTGCAGGTTGGGATCAAGCGGAAGCGTAGTCGAGGAACAAGCCAAAGGTCAGTAACAAGGGGTTGCAGGTTGGGAGTAAGTGGAAGCGTAGTCGAAGAAAAAGCCAAAGGTTGGTAACAAGTGGTTGCAGGTTGGGATCAAGTGGAAGCGTAGTCAAGGAACAAGCCAAAGGTTGGTAACAAGGGGTTGCAGTTTGGGATCAAGCGGAAGCGTAGTCAAGGAACAAGCCAATGGTCAGTAACAGAGGGTTGCAGGTTAGGATGAAGCGGAAGTGTAGTCGAGGAACAAGCCAAAGGTCGGTAACAAGTGGTTGCAAGTTGGGATCAAGCGGAAGTGTAGTCAAGGAACAAGTCAAAGGTCGGTAAGAAGGGGTTGCAGGTTGGGATTCGGTGGAAGCATAGTCGAGGAAAAAAACAAAGATCGGTAACAAGGGTTTTCAGGTTGAGATTAAGTGGAAGAGTAGTTGAGGAACAAGCCAAAGGTCAGTAACAAGGGGTTTCAGGTTGGAATCAAGTGGAAAAGTAGTCAAGGAGCAAGCTAAATGTCGGTAACAAGGGGTTGCAGGTTGAGATTAAGTGGAAGAGTAGTCAAGGCCATGCCAGACACAGCAGAGGTTGCTTGTCCATATCTGGGTCCTGACAACAGGACACAGAAGGTAAAGAGGACCATTCCCAAATGATCTTACAATCTAAAACGTGGAGGACATAATGGAGGTTAACAAAAATCTAAAGAGACAATTTTATTAGACGGAGGGGTAGAATTTATTTGCTATTTTAAGATTAGACAAATTACATTAATTTCCCTTAGTAAGAAAGGCAGCAGAGATCTTCAATATATTTCAGGATATGAGAGGTCAGAAGAAAAAGTCATGTAAAGAGCTTTTTACCCCTTGGATTTTGCAAGGAACATACTGAAAAAGTCAGATAGCTATATTATGCAATAAATAAATATAGCTTTAGCTATCTAAAAGGTACACTATATAGATTCTCTTCATGCAGATCTAGGATATGCTAGGCACTACAAGATATTGTAGTGCATCCATTCTCACCCAGGGTTCCGTGAAACCTTTGCTTTCCTCCAGAGCTTCCTCAGGATTCCTACTGTAGTGAGCAGGTGCAATTTGACCCCCTGCCAAATGGTGTGTGCACAGTTGTGCGGCCAGAGTCATTGATGTGGAACTAATGGAGTCTCAGCTGATCTTTTTAGCTGTCTGTAACAATCTTCCCAAGCAACAATGTGAAGGCCATTCTTCCCAATGACCCCTAACCTAAGGAGCATAGAATCACAATCAGTAAACAAGCCAAAGGTTGGTAACAACTGGTTGCAGGTTGGGATCAAGTAGAAGCATAGTCGGGGAACAAGCCCAAGGTCAGTAACAAGGGGTTGCAGGTTGGGATCAAGTGGAAGCATAGTCGAGAAAAAAGCCAACTGGTTGCAGGTAGGCATCAACAAAAAATTTAGTCAAGAAACAAGCAACAGGTCGGTACCAAGGGGTTGCAGGGTGGGAACAAGCAGAAGCGTAGTCGAGGAACAAGGCTAAAGGATGGTAACTAGGGGTTGGAGGTTGACATCAAACAGAAGTGTAGTCAAGGAACAAGCCAAAGGTTGGTAACAGCGGGTTAAAGGTTGGGATCAAGCTGAAGCATAGTTGAGGAACAAGCCAAAGGTCAGTAGCAAGGGGTTGCAGGTTGAGATTAAGTGGAAAAGTAGTCAAGAAACAAGCCAAAGGTTGGTAACAAGGGGTTGCAGGTTGGGATCAAGTAGAAGCATAGTCGTGGAACAAGCCAATGGTTGCAGTAGTTGCATGTTGGGACCAAGTGGAAGCATAGTCAAGGAACAAAGCAAAGGTTGGTAACAATCAATAACCCATTAAAGGCCATTATTCCCAATGACCCTCAACGTAAGGGGCATTCGTCTTCCCTTGGACTGGAAGGCCAATTTCCTTCTGACCACCAAGACTACAATGACCAAGGACATGGAGGGGGCTTTACTGCTGCTCACTAATGTAGGGGGGCACCCCTTCCACTCACAATCAAGGTAAGAGGGCCTTTCTCCACTGACCACCAATGTAAGGGTAACTTTTCCACTGACCTCCAATGTGAGGGAATATTTTCATTGTCTCCTTTTCTGATTGACGTGCCAAAAAAATATCCAAACGCTCCTAAAAGTGGCCTTAGGCTGTTTTTTTTTCTGCTAGAAGCAAAGGCATCCAGGGGAGGAAAAACAACGTCCCGTGTGCATGGGGCCTAAAACTCCCAGACCACTTAGGGAAATTGCAAATGTTTACTACTGACTGGCCTGGCCCAAGGGGCAAGGATTTATTTGTTGTCATTTTGCTGTTTTAATGCTTGTACATAGTATAGGTAGACATTGAAAAATACATTTCATGTGTGATTTTACCAAGATCTGCTATTTGCTGTGACTGCTTAGTGTGCTGTGGACTTGTTACACAAACCCCGCTGCTGAGCTAATCCCTTTGATTGGGTTATGTAATTAGAACATGGTGGCCCCACAAATTTCCTTGGCTCTTGTCCTGTTGTTGGACAATCCACATTTGCCTTGGCACATTCCATGGTAATTGGATTAACCACCTGCGGACGGGCGGCCCGCACAGGCAAAGTGACGTACCAGTACATCGCTGCCAACTTCTGGGTTTAGGGCATGCCGCCGGCACCCACAGTGATTGTACACAGCGGGAGCTTGTCAGCAAGTCCGGAGCCAATGATCTACCCGCTGCACTATGACCGCCATTAGTGATATAAAAAAAAAAAAAAATTCCAGTGTGTTATATATATATATATATATATCATAGTTTGTAGGCGCTAAAACTTTCAAGCAAACCAACCAATATACACTTATTAGGATTTTTTTTTACCAAAGACATGTAGCAGAATATTAGCCAAAATTTATGAAGAAATTATATTTTTTTAAAAATCTTTTTATTGGATATGTTTTATAGCAGAAAGTAAAAAATAAATGTTTTCCAAAATTTCAGTCTTTTTTCGTTTATACTGCAAAAAAATAAAAAAAAAAAAACAGATCAAATACCACCAAAAGAAAGCTCTATTTGTAAAAAAAAAACAAAAAGGGGTAAACCTTCCTGGAGGTCAAGTGGTTAAATCTACTCCCACCCCCATTCTAAGATTATTATATCCTCCCTGTTAAAGGAAAGATGTCTATACTTACCTATTCTCAATGCTCCTTGGTCCCAGTCAAATGATCGTCTCCCAGCTCCAGCCTCAGTGTAGAGGAGGGACAGCCATCAACGGATGCCTCATAGTAAGCCTATGAGTGACGTCATCACCCAACCAATTGAACGTTGAGTGGTTAAATCAACTCCCACCCCCATTCTAAGATTATTTTATCCACCCTATTAAAGGAAAGATGTCTATACTTACCTTTTCTCGATGCTCCTTGGTCCAGTCAAATGATCGTCTCCCAGCTCCAGCCTCAGTGTAGAGGAGGGACAGCCGACAACGGATCCCCCATAGTAAGCCTATGAGTGACATCATCACCCAACCAATTGAACGTTGAGTGGTTAAATCAACTCCCACCCCCATTCTAAGATTATTATATCCACCCTGTTAAAGGAAAGATGTCTATACTTACCTATTCTCGATGCGCCTTGGTCCAGTCAAATGATCGGCTCCCAGCGCAAGCCTCAGTGTAGAGGAGGGACAGCCGACAACAGATTACCCATAGTAAGCCTATGAGTGATGTCATCACCCAACCAATTGAACGTTGAGTGGTTAAATCAACTCCCACCCCCATTCTAAGTTTATTATAGCCACCCTGTTAAAGGAAAGATGTCTATACTTACCTATTCTCGGTGCACCTTGGTCCAGTCAAATGATCGTCTCCCAGCGCCAGCCTCAGTGTAGAAGAGGGACAGCCGACAACGGATGCCCTATAGTAAGCCTATGAGTGACATCATCACCCAACCAAGTGGACGTCAAGTGGTTAAATCAACTCCCACCCCCATTCTAAGATTATTATATCCACCCTGTTAAAGGAAAGATGTCTATACTTACCTAGTCCCGATGCGCCTTGGTCCAGTCAAATGATCGGCTCCCAGCGCCAGCCTAAAGCCCCGTACACACGTACCGATCGTAGGCCGAACGATCGGCCGTCAAATGTCCACGGCTGTCGTGTCTGTTGAAACTGCAAAAGACTGCACACGAATTTTGTCCGCCAACAACAGCCGACTGCAGAAGTGATGTCATGTGATGGTTAACTTTCCCTGTGTTTTTTCTTTTCTGAGCATGCCCAGTTTTGCAAATATGCTGTCTGTCGGCCGAAATCTGTACTGACTGGCGAACAATCGGCCGTTTTGGTGTCTGCATACAAAAATGTTTCTGCTTGCACGACAGATTCTGTTCGGCCGAAAGTGCGCTGTCGGCTGTCGGAAGCATTATACTAACAAGCCGAAAATCGGTATGTGTGTACGGGCCTTCAGTGTAGAGAAGAGAGACCACAACGGATGCACCATAGTAAGCCTATGAGTGACGTCATCACCCAACCAAGTGGACATCAAGTGGGTAAATCAACTCCCACCCCTATTCTAAGATTATTATATATACCCTGTTAAAGGAAAGATATCTATAAAGGCTGTACTTACCTTTTCTCAATGCTCCTTGGTCCAGTCAAATGATTGGCTCCCAGCGCCAGCCTCAGTGTAGAGGAGGGACAGCCGACAACGGATCCCCCATAGTAAGCCTATGAGTGACGTCATCACCCAACCAATTGAACGTTGAGTGGTTAAATCAACTCCCATCCCCATTCTAAGATTATTATATCCACCCTGTTAAAGGAAAGATGTCTATACTTACCTATTCTCGATGCGCCTTGGTCCAGTCAAATGATCGGCTCCCAGCACCAGCCTCAGTGTAGAGGAGGGACAGCCGACAACAGATGCACCATAGTAAGCCTATGAGTGACGTCATCACCCAACCAAGTGGACGTCAAGTTGGTAAATCAACTCCCACCCCTATTCTAAGATTATTATATCTACCCTGTTAAAGGAAAGATGTCTATACTTACCTATTCTCAGTGCACCTTGGTCCAGTCAAATGATTGTCTCCCAGCGCCAGCCTCAGTGTAGAAGAGGGACAGCCATCAACGGATGCCTCATAGTAAGCCTATGGGTGACTTTCTCACCCAACCATTGTCGGAGATCTTTCCTCTTCACTGAAGATGGCCACAGGAGAGATCATATGACCGGACCGGAACGACTTCAGAATAGGTACGTATAAACATCTTTGCTTTTACAGGGTAGATAGGATAGGCTTAGTGGGGGGTGGGAAAAGATTTAAGCTTGGTTAGGTTTTAACTTGCCTTCTCTTTAAGCTTTTGGACATGTGTTGGTATAGGTGGAAATGTGAGAACCATCACCTGATACGGGTCAGGAGGTTCTGTCACGCAATGGGTTGACGGCGAAAGTACCTCTGTGGAAATAGCACTTGTCTTTTTTATCCCAATAGTATTACACAAAGTGCTGAGGTTACGAAAGACGCATCCCTGGTTGTGGTGTGATGGTGATCCCCATCCAATGTGAAGATTGACCTCAGAGGACTGCTCGTATACAACTTTGGAATAAAGCCTGCAGTTCCTCTATTCTCCAAAAGGTGGCGGCCTACTTCTACTGAGTGGGATGCACAGATGAGAAGTCTCTATGGAAGCCACTGACAGGAAGTGATGTAAGATGGAGACAGGAAGTTCCGGGTCAGAGGTGAATCGGGAGGAAGTAGAAAGGAGACATTGCTGGAACTGGCAGCAGAGGAGGTAATAAGATATTATTTACTGTTTACACCCAGTAATCCCCCCCCTCATGTCTGTCCTCTTCCTCCATAGTCACTGTGACATCTTTTATCTCCAGCAGATGATAATATGCACTCTTAGTATATAGAGCCAGTCACATCTGTCTCTGTACCAGAGGAGCTTACACTCTAATGTCCCCTCACAGTCACATCAGTCTCTGTACAAGAGGAGCTTACACTCTAATGTCCCCCCACAGTCACACACTATTATTATTATACCTTTATATAGCTCTGACATATACCGCAGTGCTGTACAGAGATCACTGAGCCACTCACATCAGTCTCTGTACCAAAGGAGCTTACACTCTAATGCCCCCTCCCTTTATTTTTATACATGTATATAGCCATACTTTCCAGATTTGCTGGGACAGTCCTGCTTTATATTCACCTGTCCCTTGAAGGCTTCGGACACTCTGCTCGGCTGGAGGGTGATAAGATCTGGATCCAGTCTTCTCCCCTTTACCATTCTGAACTCTGGGCTAGTTGTCACCTCCAACGCTGAACCTTGCCGTTTGGAGGGACATGAGATCTGGATTCAGTCTTCTCCCAATCAACATTCTGAACTCTTGGCTAGTTGTCACCTCCAACGCTGAACCTCGCCGTTTGGAGGGACATGAGATCTGGATTCAGTCTTCGCCCAATCAACATTCTGAACTCTGGGCTAGTTGTCACCTCCAACGCTGAACCTCGCCGTTTGGAGGGACATGAGATCTGGATTCAGTCTTCTCCCAATCAACATTCTGAACTCTGGGCTAGTTGTCACCTCCAACGCTGATCAAAAACGAAGGGATTTCCAGTCACTACTTACCAACCAGCCAGCAACCAGCCAAATTAACCTGTCTAACAGTATGCGTTAAAAACAGGGGTTTAGTTGCACACATTTGCAAATACATGCGTAAGCTGCAGGCCACGCCAAGGCACCCTGATATCTGCAGTCCCTAACTCTACCTTTAAAGAGTCTCCACAATGGGAGCACATGCATTCTGATGAGATAGATGGAGGACAGGTGACTGGAGGGAGCCCACCCCTCCTTAAAGGTGCAGGGTCACACTGAACACCCAGCACATAGCACAATGGCAGCAAAGGTGTCAGTGCGTTGCCTGACCAATATAAACGTTATACGATATTGCAAAAAGTGGTCACCTCCTCCACCTATAACTGGTCTAGATAGTAAGGAGCACTGGAAGGGCAAACGCAGATCAAAAACGAAGGGATTTCCAGTCACTACTTACCAACCAGCCAGCAACCAGCCAAATTAACCTGTCTACCAGAGGAGCTTACACTCTAATGCCCCCTCCCCCACAGTCACACACTTTTATTTTTATACATGTATATAGCCATACTTTCCAAATTCCCGGATTTGCTGGGACAGTCCTGCTTTATATTCACCTGTCCCTTGAAGGCTTCGGACACTCTGCTCGGCTGGAGGGTGATAAGATCTGGATCCAGTCTTCTCCCCTTTACCATTCTGAACTCTGGGCTAGTTGTCACCTTCCAATGCTGAATCTCACCGTTTGGAGGGACATGAGATCTGGATTCAGTCTTCGCCCAATCAACATTCTGAACTCTGGGCTAGTTGTCCCCTCCAACGCTGAACCTTGCCGTTTAGAGGGACATGAGATCTGAATTCAGTCTTCTCCCAATCAACATTCTGAACTCTGGGCTACTTGTCACCTCCAACGCTGAACCTCGCCGTTTGGAGGGACAAGAGATCTGGATTCATTCTTCGCCCAATCAACATTCTGAACTCTGGGCTAGTTGTCACCTCCAAAGCTGGACTTCACAGCTGGAGGGTCATGAGATCTGGATTCAGTCTTCTCCCAATCAAGATTCTGAACTCTGGGCTGATGGTCCCTACAACGCTTGACCTAGCAGCTGGAGGGTTATGAAATCTTGATTCAGTCTTCTCCCGATCAACATTCTGAACTCTGGGCTGGTTTTTCGCTGCAAAGCTGAACCTCGCGGCTGGAGGGCCATGAGCTCTGGATTCCGTCCTCTCCCCGATCCACATTCTGATTTGATCTGATTCTGGTTGGTGTTCCTGCAATGCAGGACCTCACAGCTGAGGGTCATGAGATCTGGATTCATTCAGGAAACGCCAGAGCAGTGGCATACATCAGCCATCAGGGGGAAACCATAAGTCAGAGTTCTGTCCTAGGCAGAACTTCACATTCCATCCTTGTCCACCTTATTTTTTACAGGGGTACTTCCTCAGATGGCAGCCTCTGGACCTGAGGGAGTGGCTCCTGCACCCAAAGGTGTTTCAGGACCTGTGTCACAAGTGTCCTGCTTTGAATGATAGAGATGGATGGTGCTCCTCATAGTTCTGGGCTTGCCAAGGCAGATGTAGTACTCCGACCTGATGATAACCTTGGTGTAAGCTCTGTGGGCTCCCTTAGATCTTCTGTTTAAAGACTGATTTACTATCGTGCTTCAAGGTTACTGTCTTTTTTGGCGTGGTTCCACCTTCAGATAATCATGAGTAAGTGTTGTGTGATTGGTGAGGATGTGTGGTAGTGTTCCAGTGATAACATTATCATTTTTATTGTGGTGGTGGTGGGTCATAGGTAAATTATTAACTCGATTGTATTACATTTATCTTTTTGACATGAATAAAGTAGATCACAACATTCCTCACTGTGATCAAGGTAGATGGATCAAACACAAGTGACACCAGAATGTATGAAATCTTACTCTTCCATGTAGTTGTCAGCCAATCGGTGTTCCCACCTTAAAGATGTCATTTTTTGTTATTTGTTGGTTTAGTATGAAGAACAGACATAAATGAAGGTTGAAGTTAAAGAGGAAGAAGAGGAGGCATATGTGATGGATAATCAGCAGCCTAGAGAGACGGATGAGATAAAGGCAACAATTAAGTGTGAGGAATCTTCTCAAGATATTGGCACAGGTGAGTAATGAAGA
Organism: Pelophylax lessonae; assembly: GCF_965119305.1. Classification (NCBI taxonomy): domain Eukaryota; kingdom Metazoa; phylum Chordata; class Amphibia; order Anura; family Ranidae; genus Pelophylax; species Pelophylax lessonae. Next base: position 261,663,613 of record NC_138776.1, on the reverse strand, counting down.
TTAAATACTGTGCATGGATTTTAGGTTGAGGATCTGTAGACCTTCACATCCCTGGGTGACATTATCTCTACAAGGACGTCATGATGGAGAATCAGCCGCCCCTCACATCATTGGGTAAGGGGAGACTTTATTGTAAAGGAGAGAGCAGTACGGAGGGTCCACCTAGATCCCCCATCATCTGATAAACACATAGAAACAATGTATTCAGTCAGTGTGTGTGTTTCCTACAGATGGATCCAGTAATGGGAACCCACCAGAGAGATGTCCCCGTCCTCTGTATTCCCAGGATTCCACACAGGAAGATCACACCATCCCTCACCATCATCAGGTACATGCATGGAACCCAAAGTGACTCTTGACTTTAAGAGATGGCAACCTTCCATGTCATCTCAGCTTATTGATTTTCTATCATTCTGTTGCTGTAGCTTGAAGAACAGATGGATGTTAAAGTTAAAAAGGAAGAAGAGGATGCGTATGTGATGGATTATCAGCATTCTTCGCAGGAGGTTGGGTTGAAGACAATGAAGGAATCTGTAGATGTCTGCACAGGTGAGTCATTAACGTTAAAGACGTTTTCAGGTATATGGATTGAGAATCTGTAGAACTTCTCATTATCGGGTGAGATGATCCCTAAAGGAAATCATAATAGAGAACCAGCCACCCTTCATATCATCGGTAATAATGAACCTATCACCTGAATAAAAATCCTAATAAACACTGTAAGGGAGAAATAAACACCTGACTCTCCTGCTGCCTGTGCCTATTGAAAACTGTTCTGCCTAACCAGTTCCCGACCGCCCCACGCGCTTTAACTGCCGCAAGACGGCCCGCTCTGCACAGAATCACATACCTGTATGTGATCCTGCACTTCTGGGTCTGGGGCGCGCACAGGCGACCCGCTCCCCCTGTGATTGGATATCGTTTGGGACAGAAGTAGAATGGCGGTTTGCCTATGTAAACAAGGCAGACTGCTGTTCTGTCAGTAAAGCCTAGTACACACGCAACAAATTTCCGCCGACCGGTCGTTCGTCTTTTGTCCAGAGTGGTGTTTGTTGGTTGGAATGTGCTCTAGACTGCACACAAATTTTGTCGTCCGACAGAATTATACTTCAGAAGTGATGTCATGTGTTGGATTGCTTTCTTTGTGTCCTTTCATCTCTGAGCATGCCCAGTCTTGCTCATAAGATTTTTCCCTGTCGAAATCTGTACTGACTGCACGAAAATCGGACGTGTTTTGACGGTGGACAAAAATTTTATAGCCTGCACACCCTAATTTTGTCAGCCGAAAAGTCGGAGTCGGTTGTCGAGAGCACCATACTAACAAGCCGAAAATCGGCAGATCAGTCGTCGGACGAAAATTCCCGGCCGGATTTCGACTCGTGTGTACGGGCCTTAAGGAAGGTAAGTGATCCTGTGTTTCTTTAAAGCAGGAACACAGATCTCTGCCTTCCCCTAGTACAAGCACCTTCCTCACACAGTAACCAAGCACATTTTAGGAGGGGATGCACCGATACCAGTATCGGTATCCGTGCCGATACCAGGCATTTGAGCAAGTATCGGTACTTGCCCAGATGCTCCCGATACCAAAACCGTTACTTTGTGGTGGTGAAAACTAAACAGACTGACATTTGGTAAATAGATCACAAGCCCATGCAGGGAGATGGTAGTGTGCCAGTAAGGCACTGTGACTCACAGGTTCCATAGTTGACTCTGCTAAGCCTGGTGGAGTGAACGACTCTAACCAAGGAGCTCCTGGAAGCGGGCGGTGAGCTGACGAATCATGGATCATTTAGCGCCCCCTTGTTGGTTGTCCGCATTTTACTGTCTCCATAGAGCACTTTCCCCCAGCTGTCATTTCTAGGTGTATCGGCCATTGCTGGCTCCGTCCATCAATCAGGCAACCATTGGGCTCGACGCCCGCCCCCAGGGGCACACGATCTAGTGGTAATATTACTGGTGACCATGCGCAGTCTTCATCTTTTAATTTGAACTTCTCAGGCTTTTTTTGGTATTTTGCCTCTTGACATGTCCTCGCCACCTGCGTGTTTGGCCCTGGTGCCCCTGTGCTAGCCCCCCAGATTGTACTTTGTTGAACTCTCACAATCCACTGCAAAAATTTGTTACTCCACCCTGCCGTATCGGGTTCTGAAGAAGCTGTTTTATCAGCGAAACGTTGACTGACCTGGCATCTTGAGTTACTGGAAGCATACAGTCCTACACATGATGTTATATCTTATATGATATGTACCCATGTTCTTCCATTACCTTTGTAGAATTTATACAAATAATTGTTGGTGGATCGTTTTTAGGCTTGTGTGCCTCTGTTTTTACTAATTTTGTACAATAATATTTACTTTTGTCTCCTATGCTGAGCCTCTATAGTCTGATTTAGATACACGGGTTCCGGCTTACCTGGTCCCACATCTTTTTTGGATATTACTTTACGGATTTGGCCCTAGGGAAAAAATTATTTTGATCATGTATTCAGTCAGTGTGTCTTTCCTACAGATGGATCCAGTAATGGGAACCCACCAGAGAGATGTCCCCCTCCTCTGTATTCCCGGGATTCCACACAGGAAGATCACACCATCCCCCACCATCATCAGGTAGGTGGGTAGAACACATAAAATGACTCCAGCATGGGATTGTTCTCTTTTATGAAGTCTGAATTTATTCATCCTCACATTTTGATATTATTTTCTATCTTTCTGTCGGTTTAGCATGAAGAACAAATGTACATAAAAGTCGAAGTTAAAGAGGAAGAGGAGGAGATGAGGGGTAATCGGCAGTCTAGGGAGGCGGCTGGGATGGTGGTGACCACTAAACGGAAAGAAGCTTCTCTAGATAACAACACCGGTAAGTAATGAACATGCGGTGTACATGAAATAAATTAGGAAAATGCTTGCGTCATGGTGGTTTATGTTTTCTCTGCTTATCGTGGTGGTGTCTCACTTCTGCCCTTAAGTATGCAACTCCATATTTAGGCGGGACTTCAGGCATTCTACATATACGCCTATAAGTCTATAACATGAGTATTATTTATTACACATATTAAAATACACACTAAAAGTTAAGGGAATACATAAGGCCACAACAGCAATCAAGACATATTGGGTGTATGTCACTTTACTTCAAACAAACTTAGGTGGCTTTCTCAGGCGAACAAGATGCTGCAAGAGATCACTGTGCCTGGCACCCAGCTTGGGTGCCTCCTCCAAGATACAGCTTCCTCCACTCTCCAATCCTTTAACCGGTTGCCGACCGCCGCACGACGATATACGTCGGCAGTCAGCCCCGGCCAGGCAAAGTGACGTATATATACGTCACTAGCCTGTCACTTCCTTGTGAGCCAATAGCGGGCGAGCGCGCGCCCTCCCCCGGCTCGTTCCCTAGGAAGTCAGTGCGTGTGACCGGTGGACCCGATGTCCGCCGGTCACTCGCGATCGTCCTCCGTGAAGGGAGAAAGGCAGGCAGCTAATGTAAACAAGCCGCCTGTCATTCTCCCCTGTGTAGGAATGGTGGTCATACGGTTCTACTATGTAGGACCGTTGATCACTGTTCCTACACTAGTAGCCATGTCCAATCACAGTAAAAAGCACGCCCCTAGGAACACACTTAACCCCTCCTTCCCCAATAAAGTTAACCCCTTCCCTGCCAGTGTCATTTTGCAGTAACAGTGCATATGTATAGCACTGATTACTGCAGTAATGTCACTGGTAACCCCAAAAGTGTCAAAAATGTCAGTCAAGGGTCCGATCTGTCCGCCGCAATGTCGCAGTACCACAAAAAAAAATCGCAGATCGCCGCCATTACGCGTTAAAAAAAAGAAACCAACAAAAATGACAGAAATCTTTCCCTTAGTTAGTAAACGCAATAACTTTTGCGCAAACCAATCAAAATACGCTTTTTGTGATTTTTTTTTTTTTACCAAACATATGTAGCAGAAAACAAATTGGCCAAAAATGTTAAAAAATTTTGATTTTTACATTTTTTTGGGGGGAATTTCATATAAAAAAATGTGAAAAATATTGTTGTTTTTGCAAAATTTACACTCTTTTTGTTTTGTTTATAGCACAAAAAGTAAAAATCGCACAGGTGATCAAATACCAGCAAAAGAAAGCTCTGTTTGTGGGAAAAAAAGGACGTCAAATTCGTTTAGGTACAGCGTCGCACGACCGCGCAATTGTCCGTTAAAGTCACGCAGTAAAAAATCACAAAAAACCCCCTGGTCAGGAAGGGGGTAAAATCTTCTGGGGCTTAAGTGGTTAAGCAGGTATTCTAGCTGGGAATTGCACCCAAGAACTAGACAACACTAGCTTAGGTGCAAACTGGAACTCTCTTTATTGTAAACTCACACAGAATATATAGCACACAAAATCTTGATCACGTTATCCTAAACAGTGCAAACTGTAAACAGTAATAGCAGTACACACAGTAAAAATAAACAGTGATCTAAGTAAGCAGTAATCTAATAAACATATAAAATCCCACAATAGTTTGTGTTTTGTCACGTTTTTGGGGTTGTGTTCGATATGTGCAAAGAGAGATCATACAAATACTTAAAAATATAACATTCACTATCCACTTCATCCCTGGAAGGTTTTACCCCCTTCGTGACTAGGCCATTTTTTGCTATACGGCACTGGGTTATTTTAACTGACAATTGCGCGGTCGTGCAACGCTGTACCCAAATAAAATTGATGTCCTTTTTTTTCCCCACAAATAGAGCTTTCTTTTGGTGGTATTTTCATTTTTTGTGCTATAAACAAAAAAATACTGACAGTTTTTTTGAAAAAAAAAATATATTTTTTTTTACTTTCTGCTATAAAACACATCCAATAAAAAAATGTAAAATTCCTTCATAAATTTAGGCCAATATGTATTCTGCTACAAAAAAAAAAAAAAAAATCCCAATAAGTGTATACTGATTGGTTTGCGCAATCGCGTCCACAAACTATGGAAATTTTTATGGCATTTTTATTTATTTTTTACTAGTAATGGCGGCAATCAGCGATTTTTAGCGGGACTGCGAAATTGCAGGCGGACGAATGTGACACTAAAGGCCCGTACACACGTAGCGATTGTCGGCCGTAAATATTCGGCCACCGACCGATCGGCCGATTTTCGGCTTGTTAGTATGATGCTTCCGACAACCGACTGCGAATTTTCGGCCGAACAGAATCTGGTGTGCAGGCTATAACATTTTTGTTGGCCAACACCAGAACGGCCGATTGTTCCCCAGTTAGTACAGAATTCGGCCGACAAACAGCAGATGAGCAAGACTGGGCATGCTCAGAGAAGAAAAAACACACGGAAAGTTAACCATCACATGACATCACTTCTGCAGTCGGCTGTTGTTGGCCGAGAAAATTTGTGTGCAGTCTTTAGCACTTTTCAACCAACAGGACAGCACTGGACAAATGACGGCCGATCGTTCGGCCGACAATCGGTACGTGTGTACAGGACTTAACTGACACTTTTCACACTTTTATGGGGACCAGTGATACCAATACAGTGATCAGTGGTAAAAATATGCGCTGTTACTGTACTAATGACACTGGCAGGGAAGGGGTTAACACCAGGGGCGATTAAAGGGTTAAATGTGTCCCTAGGGGGTGCTTGCTAACTGTGCAGGGGAGGGGCTTTGACTGGAGGAAGACAGAGATCCGTGTTCTTGCTTAGCAAGAACACAAGACCTCTCTCTATCTTTCCCCTGTCAGAACGGCGATCTGCTTTGCTTACATAGGCAGACCTCCGTTCTGCTTCTCTCGGGATTGCAAGTGTCTGGCGGACATCGGGTCCACTGGACCGCTGATTGGCTCCCCTTTTGTCCAATCAGCGTGCGATCGCACGTCCCCTAGTGGCTTTTGCACAAAATGACGTACAGGTACGTGTTTTTGTGCAATAGAGCGGACCTGCCGCAGTGCATGTACGTTAGGCGGATGGCATGGGGTTAAAAGTAATGAAAGATACAGATAAAGAAAATATAACAAGAACACTTAACTAAAGATGCTGTTTCTGCCACGGAGTCCCCTCATACAGGCGTGGCCAGGCAATCAGACCAGACGCTTTCCTTTTACATGATGAAGCTCTGGATGAGACTAACCCTACAAGTTCTACCTGGGGTATATAGTTCTTGTATGTAGGAAATGGTCAGAGCAAAATGACCTTCTAGGAAAATGGAAAATTCCTGAAGCAGAGGGGGCTGGCTTGTCCATAGAGTCAGCTTAAAATCACATTCCAATGATATGAGCGAGCTGAAAGTTACTAGAATAACCAAGATATTAGAAGCTTTATTAGATATTTGTGAGGCAACTAGACAACTAATAATAAGGAAATATGAAATATGCAATTTTCCTATCAGTTTGGTAACAAGGTGAAGTGAACACAATACTAGCAGACAGACAGAAACAATAGGCGACTCAATTAACAATAGGAATTCACATCTAGAAGGCACACAATAGGGAATTATACCATGAGAAAAAGACCCCTTAATAAGCAGATTATACCAGGAGATCCCGGCATCAGGTTGTTTTGAGCCTCTGAGTCTAGGAGGGGGTTGAAGCAGTCATTGCTGGTTTTGGCACAAAGGCCCCAAATCTATATCCAGGTCCTAGGTTCCCAGAGTCTGTGTGTTTCAGGAAGACATGGACCAGAATCGAAAGCAAAACCGTCCCAAAGGTCCCACAGGCACACATCTCCCAAATAATAGAGTCCCCTCAAAAGCCATAGTCCGTAGGCAAGAGGCTACCCTGCAGTGCCCTCCAAAAGCCCCTGTTCCGGTTGGGTCTGTCACAATCACAATATATATATATATATATATATATATATATATATATATACAGCCAATTTGACCAGCAAATCCCCAGATAAGCCCAAAGAGGGTGCCTCCCTCAGCAAGACCCAAGTTGCCAGCTCTACTATACTAACATTACATTATTATCTCGAAATGGTGGTCATCCTCCAGCTCCAAACCATAGCCAGGTCACCAGAGGCCCGGTGGATGATTGCCGCAACCATCAAGGAGGTAATTACCCGCAGCACCTTCCAGCCTGAAGTTCCATTTTGAAGTTCAGAATGCCTGAAAAGTCCCACCCAAATATGGAACTGCATACTTAAAGGTAGAGGGAAGTTGGCATTCATAAGCAGGGTGTGGCTACTTGGCTATTTCTTTCTATAAAGTTCAAAGTTCGACACACACATGTTCCAACGAGAGAGCTAGTGTTAAAGATTGCAGCTAAAAAGATACCTTTTCACTACCGTGTTCTAATGAAACTTCCAAGCAGTAAATCAAAGTTGTATTTGGTATCTGCTCACCTGAGGCAATTTAAGCACAGTCAGAAATTTTAAGCCCTGATGTGCGTTTGGCCCCTGAAACGCGTTGGCCCTAATTCAGCTATAAATCAGTTTTATCATCAAATTACCGTGAACTCTTGGACGTTTGTTTGGCGTTCTCATTGAACTGCAACTACAAAACTATATTTTTTTTTAATGAATCAGTTTGTATAAACAGCTCCCTATCACAGACCCCCGCTCCCCTCCCCTACCTTTGCTACAAGCACAATTCACCGCTCCAGGTTGGTCTACTTGTAGTTTAGCCCAAAATCTGTGCCGCAGGTGCCGGTTCGACTCACAACCACGAAAGCTTCAAAAGTCAGGATGGATGACCAGAGTCAACAAGTTATCCTGCCTTGAGGTGTTGTGATGTTCAATATTTTGGATTGTTTCAATAAAAATTTTTGGAGTTTCTATGCATTAGTGTGCAGTTGCCCATCCTGTCTTTTGAAGCTTCCCTAGCTTTCCTGTAAGATGTGTAAGGGCTCTTTTACACTTGCTTCAAAACATGGACACGATTTTTTTTAAAGCACTCTGAATGCTGATCAAAGTACCTGTCCCTAAATAAAATGGTGACCTTACAGTCCTGGTCACACGTTGTGCTTGCTCTGCTTCAAAAATGATCCCCATGTCACTTTCTTGGTGCTTCAAAGCTTCTCCAAAGCCTCCATAGAAGTTTATGACAACGCTCGCCTACAACACCTGAAGCTTTTGAGGGGCTTTTATTCAGAGTTAGCTTTGTTTTGGAGGTATTTCAGGTGTGAGTTATCCCAGGATGCACTAGGAAACAAGGGAACCAGAAAGACATCATCAGCAGTCACTTCTGGTTCATGTTTATATATTCTGGGAGTGTCTGGTGCAGATGTTTCATCTAGGGTGCAGTGTGGAGCACCAAAGTCGAGCAACTAATAGACGATAAATATGGGTCCAGACCGTAGCCGAGCAACTAATAGACGGCACACATGGTGTGCAATATGAAAATGCTATAGCGGAAGTAAGGCGGGGACGAGAGAGAGAGGACTGAGCGGCAGAGGATCAGCAGAGCTGCGGGAATGGAGCAGGAGAAACTAGCAATGTCACACGTGGTTCACAGTATGGAAGCAAAATATAGTGGGAGGTGAGAAAGAGGAGGATTAGCAGACCAGAGGATCATCAGAGCTGGAGGTTACTACTGAGTGGGGGATAAGCAGAGCTGGGGGTTACTACTGAGTGGGGGATAAGCAGAGCTGAGGGTTACTACTGAGTGGGGGATCATCAGAGCTAGGGGTTACTACTGAGTGGGGGATCAGCAGAGCTAGGGGTTACTACTGAGTGGGGGATCAGCAGAACTGCAGGTTACTACTGAGGGGGGATCAGCAGAGCTAGGGGTTACTACTGAGTGGGGGATCAGCAGAGTTGGGGGTTACTATTGAGTGGGGGATCAGCAGAACAGGAGTTTACTACTGAGCGGAGGATCAGCAAAGCTGAGTGTGCTACTAAAGGTGAGCGGGGTCTGGACCGAGCAACTATTAGAGAGCACACATGGTGTGCAACATGGGATTGGTATAGCAGAAGGAAAGTGGGGACTGGAGAAAGAGCAGAGGGTCAGCAGAGCTGGGGGACTGGAGCAGGAAAAATTAGAAATGTCACCTGTGGTGAGCAGCGTGGGAGCAATATAGTAGGAGGTAAGCGGGGACCAGAGAGGAGGATCAGCAGAGCTGGAGGTTACTATTAAGTGGGGGATAAGCAGAATGGGGGCTTACTACTCAGCGGGGGATCAGCAAAGCTAGGGGTACTACTGAAGGTAAGCGGTGTCCTGACCCGAGCGAGCAACTAACAGACGGCACATGTGGTGTGCAACATAGGAACAGTATAGCAGAAGGTGAGCGGGGACTGGAGAGAGAGGACTGAGCAGCAAAGGATCAGCAGAGCTGTTGGACTGGAGCAGGAGAAACTAGCAATGTCATACTGTACGTGGTAAGCAGCATGGAGCAATATAGCCGGGAGGGGAGCGGGGACCAGATAGAGAGGAGGTTCAGCAAATCAGAGAATCAGCAGAGCTGGGGGTTACTACTGAGTGGGGGATCAGCAAAGCTAGGGGTACTACTGACGGTAAACGGGGTCCGGACCCGAACAAGCAAATAACAGATGGCACACGTGTTGTGCAACATGGAAACAGTATAGCAGAAGGTGAGCTGGGACTGGAGAGGACTGAGCAGCAAAGGATCAGCAGAGCTGTTGGACCGGAGCAGGAGAAACTAGCAATATCATACTGTATGTGGTGAGCAACATTGGAGCAATATAACGGGAGGGGAGCAGGGACCAGATAGAGAGGAGGTTCAGCAAATCAGAAAATCAGCAGAGCTGAGGGTTACTACTGAGTAGGGGATCAGCAGAGTTGGGGGTACTACTGAGTGGAGCATTAGCAGAGCTTGGGGGTACTGCTGAACAGGGGATCTACTTAATGAGGGTACTAATAGGGTGGGAATCTGCTAAAGGAGGGCACCAATGAGCTGGGGATCTGCTAAATGAGGGAACTAATAAGCTGGGGATCTGCTGAACGCGGTAACTAATAAGCTGAAGATCTGCTGAATGAGGGAACTAATAAGCTGGGGATCTGTTGAAAGAGGGTACTAATAAGCTGGGGATCTGTTGAAAGAGGGTACTAATAAGCTGGGGATCTGTTGAAGGAGGGTACTAATAAGCTGGGGATCTGCTGAACAGGTGTACTAATGAGCAAAGGATCTGCTGAGTGGGGATCAGAAGGATCAAACACACATAACAAAGCATATTCAAGCGTTAGGCTCTTTATTGTGTGGTAAAGTCGAAGCAAGTGTAAATGAGCCCTAAGTGAGGGAGCAACGAGTAGTATTGATATCCGTAGCTAGCAGCACGGAGGAGTCATATGATTTTCATTGTCAACTGTGATTTTCATTGCCAATGGAAGGAAATATGCACACAGAAGAAGAGGACCAAGGTGGTGTGTTATTGCCAGCTGCCATCTGTCCAAGGGTACGGGGCAGAATCCCTTCGGAAGATCCACAGAAAGGTTCCCCAACAAGTGACGAGCATGGAAAAAAGAAAAAAAGGAGAATAACCAACCACACCCGGAATACAAGATTCTCCATGGAAGAGAACTCCATTTTAATCGAAAGGGTCTCCAAGCACTGGGACAAGTTATTCGGCCACTTATCCCGCCAGATGTCCTTCCCGGCCAAAAGCAGAATCTGGAATGAGGTGGTAGATGCCGTAAATGCCGCCGGCGTGGCGGAGCGGAACGTCGATACCTGTAAAAGACGCCTAAATGATATAAAGAGACAAATAAAAACCAAATTATCAGAACAAAAACAGCGAGTGGGGAAAGTAAGTGGTCCAACTCCAGAAGTCACATTTTTTGAATATGAAGAAAAGCTCAAGGAATATCTGGGACCTGATATTCTTGCTGGAGACAATGAATCAGATGTGAGAGGTAAGAAAGATGGCTTTACTTTTTTATTAGTAAGTGTTTATATTTATGTGTGTTAGTGTGAGATACGTGTGTGGTGGGGAACTTACCTGGTCATCAGGTGGTGTTCCCTCCATCCTCATGTTTTCGAGGGTCCTGTGGGGGAATTTGTAATTTCCCCCCACTAGACCTGTATTACTGGAGTAATAATGAGGAACATGTTCTATTTCTGAGATTTCCCCCGTCGAGAGAGCATGGTAAGAGGCGTATTCTCACCCCGTCCAATTGGCTGTTTGGGGTACGAAGGTGGCAATTTCCGGGAGAGTCATTTGGTGTTACATTGACTTTATGGAATTAAAGTGGTATTAAACCCCAAACCAGAAATGTAATATATTACAGCTTACCAATTATTATATGTGGTGGTTGCATTTGTTTTCTTTTTTTAGACCACCTCCAGTATTAGTGAGACACCACACTGGCCAGTAACACACCTCCTGTATTAGTGAGACACCACACTGGCCAGTAACACACCTCCTGTATTAGTAAGACACCACACTGGCCAGTAACACACCTCCTGTATTAGTAAGACACCACACTGGCCAGTAACACACCTCCTGTATTAGTAAGACACCACACTGGCCAGTAACACACCTCCTGTATTAGTAACACACCACACTGGCCAGTAACACACCTCCTGTATTAGTAAGACACCACACTGGCCAGTAACACACCTCCTGTATTAGTAACACACCACACTGGCCAGTAACACACCTCCTGTATTAGTAAGACACCACACTGGCCAGTAACACACCTCCTGTATTAGTAAGACACCACACTGGCCAGTAACACACCTCCTGTATTAGTAACACACCACACTGGCCAGTAACACACCACACTGGCCAGTAACACGTCTCCTGTATTAGTAACACACCACACTGGCCAGTAACACACCTCCTGTATTGGTAAGACACCACACTGGCCAGTAACACACCTCCTGTATTAGTAAGACACCACACTGGCCATTAACACATCTCCTGTATTAGTAAGACACCACACTGGCCAGTAACACACCTCCTGTATTAGTAACACACCACACTGGCCAGTAACACACCACACTGGCCAGTAACACGTCTCCTGTATTAGTAACACACCACAGTGGCCAGTAATACACCACAGTGTCCAGTAACACACCTCCTGTATTAGTAAGACACCACACTGGCCAGTAACACACCTCCTGTATTAGTGAGACACCACACTGGCCAGTAACACACCTCCTGTATTAGTAACACACCACACTGGCCAGTAACACACCTCCTGTATTGGTAAGACACCATACTGGCCAGTAACACACCTCCTGTATTAGTAAGACACCACACTGGCCAGTAACACACCTCCTGTATTAGTAACACACCACACTGGCCAGTAACACACCTCCTGTATTGGTAAGACACCACACTGGCCAGTAACACACCTCCTGTATTGGTAAGACACCATACTGGCCAGTAACACACCTCCTGTATTAGTAAGACACCATACTGGCCAGTAACACACCTCCTGTATTGGTAAGACACCACACTGGCCAGTAACACACCTCCTGTATTAGTAAGACACCACACTGGCCAGTAACACACCTCCTGTATTAGTAAGACACCATACTGGCCAGTAACACACCTCCTGTATTAGTAAGACAACACACTGGTCAGTAACACACCTCCTGTATTAGTAAGACACCACACTGGCCAGTAACACACCTCCTGTATTAGTAAGACAACACACTGGTCAGTAACACACCTCCTGTATTAGTGAGACACCACGCTGGCCAGTAACACACCTCCTGTATTAGTGAGACACCACGCTGGCCAGTAACACACCTCCTGTATTAGTAAGACAACACACTGGCCAGTAACACACCTCCTGTATTAGTAAGACACCACACTGGTCAGTAACACACCTCCTGTATTAGTGAGACACCACGCTGGCCAGTAACACACCTCCTGTATTAGTAACACACCACACTGGCCAGTAACACACCTCCTGTATTAGTAACACACCACACTGGCCAGTAACACACCTCCTGTATTAGTAACACACCACACTGGCCAGTAACACACCTCCTGTATTAGTAACACACCACACTGGTCAGTAACACACCTCCTGTATTAGTAACACACCACACTGGCCAGTAACACACCTCCTGTATTAGTAAGACAACACACTGGCCAGTAACACACCTCCTGTATTAGTAAGACACCACACTGGTCAGTAACACACCTCCTGTATTAGTGAGACACCACGCTGGCCAGTAACACACCTCCTGTATTAGTGAGACACCACGCTGGCCAGTAACACACCTCCTGTATTAGTAAGACACCACGCTGGCCAGTAACACACCTCCTGTATTAGTAAGACACCATACTGGCCAGTAACACACCTCCTGTATTGGTGAGACACCACGCTGGCCAGTAACACACCTCCTGTATTAGTAAGACACCACACTGGTCAGTATCACACCTCCTGTATTGGTGAGACACCACGCTGGCCAGTAACACCTTCTGTAAATAAAATTATATATTTATTAATTTAATATTAATAATTATTAATAAATAAAATTATACATTTTAAGAATAATTTAAAAATAATAATAATTGAATAATAAATACAATTATATATTTAATAATAATTTAATATGAATAATTATTAATAAAATTATACATTTAATAATAATAGTAATAATTTAATAATAAATACAATTATATATTTATTAATAATTTTATATTAATTATTAATAAATAAAATTATACATTTCCATAATAATTTAATAATAAAATAATATTTAATAATGTAATAGTAATAATTATTAATAAATAAAATCATACATTTCATAATAATTTAATAATAATATTAACTTAATAATACATTTAAAACATTTTTTTTTTTTTAAAGCAGCAACCAAACAGGGGCCTGGCACGGCTTCCTCCAGAGCAGAGACAGCGGCAAACCTTGATGCGTTCCACAATAGAAGACAAACGGATGAAGATTCCATGTTATCCTATGAGGAGGATGGTAAGGAAATGGTGATACGATGGTTTCCCTTTACAAATATGAGAAGAGCCGAGTGCCGCTATAAACAATAAGAGGACCCAGCGCAACTGGGAGCCTAGAGAGAGCGCTGACCAATCATGTGATTGTTAGAGACGGCGTGGGACAGCTTGTTAGGTACGTGTGTGTTTTTTTTTTTTTGTGCAGACAGTTGTATAAAGATTTGTCTGTTTTAATATGTGAAATATTTATTTTTGGTGAAAATCATATTCTACCGTAAAGTGTTTTGGCAAGACGGATTAGAAGGGTCCTCCTCTCCTGACTCCTCTGCTCCGAATTACCTTCCATACCGGTCTATTCCGGCACTCCTCTCCTACATGTAAAAATCATCATTTTTTTTGTTAGAAATTTACTCAGAACCCCCAAACTCCGTTTACATATGTAGGTGGAACTTATGTATCCGTTCACTTCTATGTGCGAGCTAACGGGGACGGTGCATTTTTCATTTTTTTTTTCCTATTTATTTTAGCTATTTTTTATTTTTACTGTTTTTTTTAAAAAAAAATATTTTTTTGATCATTTTTATTCCTATTAAAGGGAATTACGTGGGAACTGGGGCGCTTTAATTATTTATTTAATTTTTTTTTTTTTCACTTTCCCTTTTACATTTTTGATCACTTTTATTCCTATTACAAGGAGTGTAAACATCCCTTGTAATAGAAATAGAACATGACAGGTACTCTTTATGGGGAGATCGGGGGTCTATAAGTCCCCACATCTCTCCTCTAGGCTGGAAAGCCTGAGATTAAAAAAAAACAAAAAAAAAATGATCTCGGCCTTCCCAGGCGAGCACACGGAAGTGTTTACATCTGCCAGGCCGGACGTGACGTCATACCATCCTGCCCAGCCTCCAAAGGTCATAGAGACTGCCAAGGACTGTCTGGTCCTCGGTCAGCTCTATGGCAAACTTCTGGATTCCTTCTCCGGGCGAGCCGGTAGAAGCAGCAGAGGGCAGCGAGGGGGGGGCATCATAGGCAGAGCTTCGTCCGGTGTGTGTCTTTCCTTGCTGATCAGCGAGTGCCGGCGGTCATCCATTGGCCGCCACCCACTGATCGGATTCTGCTGCGACTTATCACAACAGAAGCGGGACGCCAGAGTCCCCTACCCAGAACGGCCGCCCTGTATTAGTAAATGCAGAAAGATTCCCTCTGATTGGGATTTTATAGCGCCAAAAATTTGCGCAGCGCTTTACAATATGAGGGAAGACAATACAATTCAATACAGGAGGAATTAAAGGGCCCTGCTCATTAGAGCTTACAATCTAGAAGGGAGGGTCATGTGAAAAAAAAGGCAATAACTGCGAGGGATGAGCTGAAGGAGAAAATGTAAGTACGGTTGTTAGGTGTGAGTGGGATAGGCTTCTCTGAAGAGGAGGTTAGGTGTGGGTGGCATAGGCTTCTCTGAAGAGGAAGGTTTTCAGGGATCGTCTAAAAGCTAATAGGGTAGGAGATAATTGGAGTTCCATAGGATTGGAGAGGCTCTGGAAAATTCCTGGAGGCCAGTATGGGAGGGAGCTAGAGAGCAGGAGGTTTTGAGAGGAACGAAGAGAGCGATTAGGTTGGTATTTTGAGACTAGACTAGTGATGTAGCTGGGGGCTAAGCTGTGGATGGCTTTGTAAGATGTTGTAAGTATTTTGAATTTAATTAGTTGGGTGAGCGGAAGCCAGTGGAGGGCTTGGCAGAGAGGGGTGGAGGACACTGAATGGAAGCCAGTGGAGGGATTGGCAGAGAGGGTTGGAGGACACTGAATGGAAACCAGTGGAGGAATTGGCAGAGAGGGTTGGAGGACACTGAATGGAAACCAGTGGAGGAATTGGCAGAGAGGGTTGGAGGACACTGAATGGAAGCCAGTGGAGAGTTTGGCAGAGAGGGGTGGAGGACACTGAATGGAGACCAGTGGGGGAATTGGCAGAGAGGGGTGAAAGACACTGAATGGAAGCCAGTGGAGGAATTGGCAGAGAGGTATGGAAGACACTGAATGGAAACCAGTGGAGGAATTGGCAGAGAGGGATGGAGGACACTGAATGGAAACCGGTGGAGGACACTGAATGGAAACCAGTGGAGGAATTGGCAGAGAGGGTTGGAGGACACTGAATGGAAACCAGTGGAAGAATTGGCAGAGAGGGGTGGAGGACACTGAATGGAAACCAGTGGAGGAATTGGTAGAGAGGGGTGAAGGACACTGAATGGAAACCAGTGGAGGAATTGGCAGAGAGGGTTGGAGGACACTGAATGGAAACCAGTGGAAGAATTGGCAGAGAGGGGTGGAGGACACTGAATGGAAACCAGTGGAGGGCTTGGCAGAGAGGGGTGGAGGACACTGAATGGAAACAAGTGGAGGAATTGGCATAGAGGGTTGGAGGACACTGAATGGGAAACCAGTGGAGGAATTGGCAGAGAGGAGTGGAGGACACTGAATGGAAGCCAGTAGAGGGCTTGGCAGAGTGGCAGAGAGGGGTGGAGGACACTGAATGGAGACCAGTGGAGGAATTGGCAGAGAGGGGTGGAGAACACTGAATGGAAGCCAATGGAGGGCTTGGCAGAGAGGGGTGGAGGACACTGAATGGAAACCAGTGGAGGAATTGGCAGAGAGGGTTGGAGGACACTGAATGGAAACCAGTGGAGGAATTGGCAGAGAGGGGTGGAGGACACTGAATGGAAACCAGTGGAGGAATTGGCAGAGAGGGGTGGAGGACACTGAATGGAAACCAGTGGAGGAATTGGCAGAGAGGGTTGGAGGACACTGAATTGAAACCAGTGGAGGAATTGGCAGAGAGGGGTGGAGGACACTGAATGGAAACCAGTGGAGGAATTGGCAGAGAGGGGTGGAGGACACTGAATGGGGAGCCAGTGGAGGGCTTGGCAGAGAGGGGTGGAGGACACTGAATGGAAGTCAGTGGAGGGCTTGGCAGAGAGGGGTGGAGGACACTGAATGGAAACCATTAGAGGGATTGACAGAAAGGAGTAGCGGACACTGAGCGATTGTGAAGTGATGTGAAAGTAGGGGTGCTGGGGGTGGGTGACTTTTCCTAGTCCACCTTTTCAAATGAGTTAAAAAGGTGAAGTATGCCTTAAAAATAATAATTCTAAATTTGTAACAAATATTTTGATTTTTTTTTTGGTAGAACATTCACCAAGCCCCTCCACATCAGTGCAGCCAGAGGAACTGTTGGTGTCTGAAGATAATCCACGTAAGCTGAAATAACTCGAATCCTTCCTTGAAGGAAACGTATTGAAGTTTAGACCTTTCTACATCATTGTGTTCTGTATTTGATTCCTCTCTCTGTATTACAGACCATCACTTATTACAAAGCACAGAACAACTGGAAGAGGCCAGTTGTCACTCCATAGCCAATGAAAGTGAGTGAAAGTGAGGACCTATAACACCTACCCATCCGCTGCCAAGCGGTGGACTTGCTTAAAAGGAATCGACAGAAACTCCAAAAAAAGAGATGGTGAACCGCTCACCACCTCATATCCATTTATTCATCAATCCATCAAAGAGATAAGTCCACCCGGGATTCGAACAGTCCAACGCGTTTCGGCAAGGAGCTTAAAGCCGTTCTTCGCCCTGTTTGAAAAATACTGGAGCTGCTGACTTTTAACCACTTGCCGACTGCCCCACCGCAGATATACTGCGGCTGGCTGGCTCGGCTGCGCCAATCGCCGTACCTGTGCGGCGATCGGCGGGAGCGATCCTGGGCCATTAGCCAGCAGGGGAAGCTGATTCACGGGGCCGGCAGCCGCAATTGCCGCCGGGCACTTGCTATCGCTACCCGTGGAGAGAGAACAACAGTTGTTCTCTCTGGTATCAACACAGAGCTCCTGTATTCCTCTTATGTAGGATCACAGGTCTCTGTGTTGATTCCACAACCCCCCCCCCCACAGCTAGAAAACACCCCCTAGGCTCACACTTAACCCTTTGATTGTCCCCGGCGTTTGTTAACCCCTTCCCTGCCAGTGGCATTATTACAGTGACAGTGCATATTTTTAGCACTGATTACTGTAGTAATGTCACTGGTCCCCCGAAAAGTGTCAAAAATGTCAGTCAGGGGTACGATCCTTCCGCCGCAGTGTCGCAGTGCCGCTAAAAATCGCAGATCGCCGCCATTAATAGTAAAAAAATAATAAAAATAAAATAAAAATGACATAATTCTTTCCTCTAGTTTGTAGACGCGATAACTTTTGCGCAAACCAATCAAAATACACTTATTGGGATTTTTTTTACCAAAAATATGTAGCAGGATACAAATTGGCCTAAAATGATGAAAACATTTTTACATTATTATTTTTTCGGGAATGTTATATAGCAGAAAGTAAAAAATATATATATTTTTTTAAGAAATGTCGCTCTTTTTTTGTTTATAGCAGAAAAAATAAAAATAAAAAAAATCGCAGAGGTGATCAAATACCACCAAAAGAAAGCTCTATTTGTGGCTTGCCGGGTGCTGGTCCAGGCATGTGGGCGGATCCCGACTCCATTGTCACGATCTTGCCCGAGCCTGGACCGGGGCTCAGTGACGTCATCCAACAGATGAAAACGGGTCACAGGAGTGCAGAACAAACTGCACTTCTGCGATCCACAGAAGAAGTACAGCCAAACAAGCTTTCCCCCGTATTTCTCCTTTAACCACTTCAGCTCCAGAAGATTTACCTCTCTTTATGACCAGGCCATTTCTTTGCGTTACTTTAACTGACAATTGCGCAGTCGTGCGACGCTGTACCCAAACGAAATTGATGTTGTTTTTTTTCCCACAAGTAGAGCTTTCTTTTGGTGGCATTTGATCATCTCCTGGAGGTTTTTATTTTTTTTCGCTATAAACAAAAAAAGGCCGACACATTTGAAAAGAGAAAAAAAAATTTTTTTTTTACTTTCTGCTATAAAACGTCCAATGAAAAAAAAAATTAAAAAAATCAAATTCCTCCATCAGTTTAGGTGTGTAATGTAATACATATATATATATATATATATATATATATATATACATATATACACACACACATATATATATATACACACACACATATATATATATATACACACACACACACATATATATATATATATATATATATACACACACACATATATATATATATACACACACACACACACACACACACACACATATATATATATATATATATATATATATATATATATATATATATATATATATACACACACACACACATATATATATATATATACACACACACACACATATATATATATATACACACACACACACATATATATATATACACACACACATATATATATATATATATATATATACACACACACACACATATATATATATATATATATATACACACACACATATATATATATATACACACACACACACACATATATATATATATATATATATATATATACACACACATATATATATATATACACACACACACACACACATATATATATATATATATATATATATATATATATATATACACACACACATTTGTTTGCGCAAAAGTTTTAGTTCCTACAAACATATTTTTATGGAATTTTTATTGATATTTATTTATTTTTTCTTACTAGTAATGGCGGCGAACAGTGACTTATAGCAGGACTGCGACATTTCAGCGGACAAATCGGACACTAAGTGACACTTTTATGGGGACCGGTGGTGCTAATAAAGTGATCAGTGCTAAAAAAAATGCACTGTCACTGTACTAATGACACTGGCAGGGAAGGAGCTAACATGAGGGGCGATCAAAGGGTTAAATGTGTTCCCTGGGAGTGCTTGCTAACTGTGGGGGAGGGAGGTGCTTGTACTTTAGGAAGACAGAGATCTGTGTTCCTGCTTAGCAGAAACACAAGATCTCTATCTTCTGTCACAGAACAGCGATCTGCCTTGTTTACATCAGGAACTCAGGAACAGTCGGTGGAGCCCAGAGGACATCGGGTCCACCGGACCCGTTGATTGGCTCCCACTGTGTCCAATCACAGGGGGGGTGGTTCGCTGTCGGCACGCCCCAGACCCGGAAGAAAAAATCTCGTATAGGTACGTGATTTTGCGCTAAAGGGCTGCCCTCCTGCAGTATATGTACATGGGGCGGTTAATAAAAGGACACCTACCTGTCCAGGGATCTGGTGCTGTCCTCACCTGGGTCCAGTTCTTTCCCGGTCCATGAGTCCTGGCATGTTAGCTGTAGGAAGCCGCTGTTAGTCCTTGCAGGCTGGTTACTCCTTGCAGCTTCACAGCCGGCTTCCCACTGTGCATGCGTGAGCCTCGCTGCATTTTGTAAATGTTCCTGTAGCCTTCTGGGACTTATGACGTGTCCCAGAAGATTGCGGGGGGTGGGGAGAACTTTTGATGAAACTGCCCGTTGCCCATCAAAAAATAGTTCTAAAAGAAGAAGGGGGGGGGGTGGGTGGGAAGGGCATAAAATGGAACTTCCCCTTTAGGGTGAAGTTCCTCTTTAATCATTTGTTCCTATGAGAAAGCTCCTTACCAAGTAAAGCGTGTTGGGATGGGGACTGGTCTCGTCGTTGAACTGATGGATAAGTGTATATGAGATGTTTAATACAGTGAGCAGGTCACTGTCCATTTTTGGAGTTGCTGTAGAGTCGATTCCCAGGAGTTTACGACCAAAAAGAACCTGCTCCAGTCGTGTGTGGGGGGAGAGTCAGAGCCTTGAGTGGAGCATCTACTCCTGCTTCATGTTACAGAAGAGGTCTCATGCTGTATTCCCTCTGTTTCAGATTGCCTACTACGTCCTCGCACCCAGCCTGTAGGGAACAAGTGTGCCCCCTGTAATACTGTAAGGTGGCCTCCTACATCCTCGCACCCAGCCTATAAGTCACACGTGTGCCCACTGTTTTGCTATCAGGTTGCCTCCTACATCCTTGCAGTCAGCCTATAATTTAGGCTGCAATACTAGAAGATTGCCTTCTACATTCTCTCACCCAGCCTATAAGGAACACGTTTGCCCGCTGTAATACTATCAAGTGGCCTCCTGCGTCCTTGCACCCAGCCTATACGGAACACATGTGCCCAATACTATCTAGTGGCCTCCTGCGTCCTTGCACCCAGCCTATAAGGAACACGTGTGCCTGCTGTAATACCATCAGGTGGCCTCCTACATCCTCGCACAATGCTTAAAAGGAGCACGTGTGCCCACTGTAACACTATTAGGTGGCCTCCTACGTTCTTGCACCCAGCCTATAAGGAACAAGTGTGCCCACTGTAATACTATCAGGTGGCCTCCTGCGTTCTTGCACCCAGCCTATAAGGAACAAGTGTGCCCGCTGTAATACTATCAGGTGGCCTCCTGCGTTCTTGCACCCAGCCTATAATGCACATGTGTGCCTGCTGTAATACTATCAGGTG
Source organism: Pelophylax lessonae (assembly GCF_965119305.1). NCBI lineage: Eukaryota > Metazoa > Chordata > Amphibia > Anura > Ranidae > Pelophylax > Pelophylax lessonae. The sequence goes on along the minus strand of NC_138776.1, from coordinate 261,642,388 downwards.
GCTTCCTGCGTTCTTGCACCCAGCCTATAATGCACATGTATGTCCACTGTAGTGATATCAGTTAGCCTACTACATCCTTGCACCCAGCCTATAATGCACACATGTGCCCACTGTCACTCTGGTGGCCTCATGCATCCTTGCGCCCAACCCATAATCCACATGCGTGCTTTCTGTAACACTATTGAGTGGCCTCCTACGTTTTTGCACCCAGTCCATAATGCACGTGTGCCCAATCCAATAGAGCTTCATCTGCTCCCTCCTCCCAAACCTTCATAGCAACAGCCAGGAGTGAGCACATTGGGGTGGCAGCAGGAAGACCGTACATGAAAGCATAACCGCTCTATAGGTGGCAATCGAGGGGGGCATAGATTTTTCTGCCAGACTGTTCTGCAAATACAGAGGGGACAGCAACAATAGAAGTACGTGAGCATGGTGCTACATATACATTTTCTGTAATAAAGGTTTATTAACATTTTCATTTTACCCTTTTAGACCCTGAAAAAGCGTGCAAAGTGCTAGAGCCAGTAATAGACACTGAGAATGCCCGAACTGCACCGGCACAGCATCAAGAAGAAAGGCATCCATATGTTAGGCCGTCACGGGGCAAGAGAAAAAGGACTCTTCTTCAGAGGAGATTAGCAACAAATAGTTCTAACCAATTGCAGGACACCCTGGGAAAACTAATGGACATGTACAGCAAACAAACTCAGTCCTTACATCAAAATAATTCAACGGTTGCGGATACCATCATACAGGAACTGCGGCAGACCAATCAGAATTTACATCAGATAGCTGTCAACTTGGCTGAACAGACGGCCGAACACAGAAACTTCTGTAACCAGTTACTTGAAGAACAGAAAAAGATCTCCCTAGCTTTATTAGTGTTGGTGGGGAACTCAACTCAGCTTGGCTCCGGAGGTCTGAACCTACCACTGAATTTGCCTGATAATACAGACGATCACTCTGCTTCATAATGTCTTGCTTGTGTTGTTCGTTGGACTCTAGTTTTAATCGTTCAATTGTTTAATTTCATTGTTATATATTTGTTATATATATATTTGTTCATTTTTGTCATTAAATCAAAAAAGTGGAAATTTTTAATCTGTCCCTGTGTAATATGTTTCCAAATTTTAAAAATCAGATGGCAAAGTCTCTTTATCTTTCAAAAACAAAATACTTGTCTATGGATTCATTTAGAAATACCTGTAGTTGCTTCTTCAAAGAAACATTGAATAATTGTGCAGATAATCCCTTTTCTAGTTGTTGTTATCCTGCATGTTCGCTCATCCCCTGCCGGGAACCCGATTTGTGGTCTGTGGATTCTTTTAGAAATTCCTGTATTTGCTTCTTCAAAGAAACGTTGAATAATTGTGCAGATAATTCCTTTTTTATTTGTTATTATCCTGCCTGTCAGCTCCTCCCCTGTCAGAAGCCCGATTTGGGGTCTGTAGATTTATTTAGAAATACCTGTAGTTGCTTCTTTAAAGAAAAGCTGAATAATTGTGCAGATAATCCCTTTTCTAGTTGTTGTTATCCTGCATGTCAGCTCCTCCCCTGCCAGAAGCCCGATTTGTGGTCTGTGGATTTATTTAGAAATAGCTGTAGTGCTTCTTCAAAGAAACGCAGAATAATTGTGCAGATAATTCCTTTTCTAATTGTTGTTATCCTGCATGTCAGCTCCTCCCCTGCCACAATCCCGTTTGTGGTCAGTGTTTTAATTTAGAAATATCTGTACAGTAGTTGCTTCTTCAAAGAAAGGTTGAATAATTGTGCAGATAATTCCATTTTTATTTGTTATTATCCTGCCTGTCAGCTCCTCCCCAATAAGAAGCCGATTTATGGTCTGTGGATTCATTTAGAAATACCTGCAGTTGCTTCTTCAACAAAACGCAGAATAGTTGTGCAAATAATCCCTTTTTTAGTTGTTGTTATCCTGCATGTCAGCTCTTCCCCTGCCAGAAGCTGACGTCATTCATACTTGTTACTGTAACAGACTAGTCTGCCCACTGAACCCTGTCTCAGAAAACTGAGAGTGCTAACACGTCCCCTCCTCCTGCATAACTCTTTACTGTGCACGGCTCTTGAGCTCTGAAAGAGAGCTCCTTTTATTCAGCCCCCATCTGCCTATGCCCTTCAAAGAAACATTAAATATCTGTGCAGATAATCCTGTTTTTTTACTTATATCTTGCCTGCCAGCTCCTCCCCTGACAGAAGCCTGATTTGTGAGTGTTTCTATTGTTCAGCTCAGTTTTCACCACCACCTCCTGTTCAGAGGGCATGCTTGCAGAGCTTACTGTTGTCATTTGTACTCGTTACTGTATCAGACTAGTCTGCTCAATGCACCATGGCTTAGGAAACTGAGAGTACCGACATGTCCTTCCCTCCTGCATATCTCTTTTGTGCACAGCTGCTGAACGCAGAAAGAGCTCCTGTTATTATCCCCCATCTGCTGCGAACACGCCTGTGACTATACTTTTTAGAAATACCTGTAGTTGCTTCTTCAAAGAAACACTGAATAATTGTGTAGATAATCCTCTTTTTTTACTTGTTGTTATCTTTAATTTCAGCTCTTCCCCTTCCAGAAGCCTGATTTATGAGTGTTTCTATTGATCAGCTTAGTTGCGCGTAACTCCTGTCCAGTGGGCATGCTAGCGTAGTGTGTTGACATCATTCATACTCACTGTGACAGATGAGTCCTGGAAGCTTCCCACTAAACCATGGCTCAGGAAACCGAGTGCTGACACGTCCCCTCCTCCTGTATAACGCCTTACATGCAGTAAATGGGCTGTTGTTGATCTCAGGCAGAGCTCCTTTTATTCCGTCCCCATCTGCTGTGAGCTAACCTGTGAATATACCTTTCAGAAGTACCTGTGGTTGCTTCTTCAAAGAAATGCTGAATAATTGGACAGATATTCCCTTTATTATTTGTTATTATTCTGCATTGTTATTATTCTGCATGTCAGCTCCTCCCCTGTCAGAAGCCCGATTTGTGAGTGCATTTCTACTGTTCAGCTCAGTTGCATGACTAAATGTTTACTAGGCAGCCTGTCAGACATGTCCCAACCCATATCTGTATTATGACAGCGCTGGTATCAGACAAGCGCCTGGTGCTCAAGATCAGTGCTAAATAATACTCATCTCATGCATGCATAGCGCTATCCTGTAGTAATAAAACCAAAATAACTATCAGTGAAGAGAGCAATCTCAAGCTGTGATAAAGTGGAAAAGTCTGCATTGCTGTCTAGTTAGAGAACATCATCAATGTATTTTCCTCCATCACCTAATTTGCTTGTCAAACAGGATAGAAGTGTTGTACTTCATACAGAATGTCTAATACAAAGTGTACAGTATGTCTACTACTATTTAGCGATCATCTTGGGCCTGGTGACCAAGATTAGTGCTAAATAATATTCAACTCATGCATGCATAGCTAAGCACTATCCTGTGATAATGAAACCAAAATAATTCCATAATGAAGAGAGTAACCTCAAGCTGTAATGAGGTGGAAAGGTCTGCATTTCTAAAAAGGACATCATCAATGTATCTACCCCACTACTTCATTTCCTTATCAAATGAGGAAGAGGTGTTGTACTTCACACAGTATGTCTACTGCAAAACATAAAAAATGAATGCTTTTAATATTAAAAAAAAATATTTATCTCCAACAGGTGGAGATGAGGTCCAGAATTCCTCAGAGGGACATCTTGGTTTATATTTGAATTATTATGCACAAGATAATGGAATCACACAGCATTCTTCGGGAGTAAACCATATTACTGGAAACATCTATGAAAGACCTGAATCTCGAGATAGATCAGTGGATCCCTTTCATCATCAAGATGCTTTTGAGAAGTCACATGCTGTTTTCAAAGTTATCTATCCAAGTTCTCATAGCACAGATACATCCTCAGATCCATCTAATTGGGAGAGATCACCTTCTAGTAATTTAGACACACACACAGATGATAAAACATTTCTGTGTTCTGAAATCAACGGCTCTTCTATATCAGAATTATCTTCTACAGTCGATCGAAGGATACACACACAAGAGCGTCCTTTCCCATGTTCACAGTGCGAGAGAAGTTTCACTCGAGGTCAACACCTTCTTAGACACCAGAGAATTCACACAGGTGAACGTCCTTTTCAGTGTCCAGACTGTGGAAAATGTTTCACTCAGAAAGGAGACCTTCTTAGACACCAGAAAATTCACATGGGTGAGCGCCCATTTTCCTGTACGGATTGCGGAAAATCTTATGTCCAGAAAGTAAACCTTCTCAGGCACCAGAAAATTCACACTGGGGAGCGCCCATTTTCCTGTTCAGAGTGTGGGAAATCTTATGTCCAGAAAGTAAATCTTCTTAAACACCAGAAAATGCACACAAACAAACATCTTTTATCTTGTTCAGAGTGTGGGGAATGTTTTACTAGGAAAGGGAGCCTTCTTAGACACCAGCAAAGTCACACCGGCAATCATCCTTTCTCGTGTTCAGAGTGTGGGAAATGTTTCAATGAGAACGCAAAACTTCTTAGGCACCAGAGAAGTCACACGGGCGAGCGTCCTTTTCAGTGCTCAGAGTGCGGGAAAGGTTTTATTCAGAAAGTAGATCTTCTTAGACACCAGAAAATTCACACCGGGGAGCACCCTTTTTGCTGTGCCGAATGTGGAAAATCTTACGTTCAGAAAGGACACCTTCTTATACACCAGAGAAGTCACACGGGCGAGCGTCCTTTTCCCTGTGCAGAGTGTGGGAAATGTTTCGCTGACAAAGGACTCCTTCACAGACATCAAAAAATCCATACTGGCGAGCGTCCTTTTTGCTGTACAGAGTGCGGGAAATGTTTTAATCAGAAAGTAATACTTCTTAAACACCAGAGAGTTCACGAGAGCAGGTGAGCTTTTTCCTTGTTCGCAGTAGGGATGCACCATCGCTGATACCAAGCACTTGCGTGAGTATCGGTACTCACCCAAATGCTTCCGATACCGAAACCGAAACTTTACGGTGTGATTTGCTTCAATTCAAAATGAATAGGCGCAAATCATACTGCAAAGAATCGCATGCAATTTGAACAGGAATGTGGTGCGATTCCTGTACGAATCGCATGCGATTTCGCCCACTGCTCCTGTGTGTGTATAGAAAAGGATTAAAGCGCCATCTAGTGGGCAGTTTTAAAAATGTTAGAACTCGCAGTACATATCTGGCCACATGTAAAATAATCTACATAGGTGTCCCGGTCCGCTGATGATAACAAACGGCTGCTGATAATACAACTGGTCCTGTTGTACTTGGTCCAGGCTCATTACATCTCCCTGGACCCCTTCACGTCAACAGGGGGGCCCAGGAGGTAAGAGCAGAGGGGGAACTTTTTTTTTTTTTTCATTTTCAGGGCATAGAGGTGCTCACGGGGTCGGAGGAGATGTGAAGGCGGTCTGCCCCCAAGCTGACATCACTTCCGCCCTATACCCACAGGGTCCCGGGAACTTCTCCTTCAGTCCTGTGAGCACCTCCAGCAGCCCTGATTTGCTATCATCGGTGGAACGGGACACCCAGGGCTGCTGTTAGAAATCGCGGGGCCCTGTACAGACTACCTGGCAGAGCCCCCCCCCCAAGAAAATATTAAAGATATATTTAGCTAAAATTCCAACAAAATCACTATTAACAGACACAAATATAACATAACTCGCATAATTCCTGCTAAATCTAAAAAAAAAACTGTTAAATAAAAAAGAAGATGAGATGAGAAAAATATACAGGCTGGGCAGTTGGAGCTCAGTGATCTGAGAGACAGAGAGAGAGAAACAAAGTTACAATTTACAAATAAACTCCTGAGCAGAGATAAGTGCTGGGAGGGGGGGCCCACACAAGGGAGGGAGATTAGTGAGGGACGACTGTCTCTTTCTCAACAGATAAAAGCTGATAGCAGGGAGAGGGACAGATCAGGTTCAGGTGCTGGAGGAAGATTTCTGTATTTGTTGTCCATCACAAATCCCCTCTCTGTGTGGGCCCCCCTGTGTGCTCGGGCCCCCTACAAGAGGGCTGGTGGTCCCCCCCTATCAGCAGCTCTGGGGACACCTATGTAGATCGTTTTGCATGTGGCCAGATATGTACTGTGAGTGCTAACATTTTTTAAACTGGCCATTAGATGGTGCATTTCCCTTTCTATACACACACAGGAGCAGTGGGGGGAATCTCAGCACATTCCTATTCAAATCGCATGCGGTTCTCTGAAGTGCAATTTGCCGCAATTTTTTTTAAATTTTTTTGTAATGATGCAAAGCGCATGGCAAAGTATCGGTACTCGGTGTCGGTGAGTACTTGACCATAAGTATTGGCACTCGTATTCACCAATAAAAAAAACAGTATCGGTGCAACCCCAGTTTGCAGTGTTTCCTTCAGAAATTAAACACCAGAAGAGTCACTGAGTGAGAATCCTCACTGGAAATGTTTTGCAGCAAAATCAGATTGCGTGCCAAAAATCCATATTTGTTGCTGCCTATGACAAATGTCAGGTGGAATTTCCTTGGTTTTACCATCTGTAGAACATTTGCTTCATACAGGTGAGGAAATTTTAGTACTCATCATTTTTTTTCCCTTTTATAATAAGCAGGTATGGATGTAAATGTATTATTATGTAAGCCTAGTTGCAGGCCCCAAATAAAATAATCTGGACAGCTTCAAGCTTTTGTTTTTTTTTTTTTATGATAACCCTTCGTCATCCCATTATACAGCAAGGGCTGAAACAAAGAACAAAAAAGAGGGCACACCAGCCTCGTGCTTCATCATAAGACCATTTTATTCCAAATGTAAAGACTCCAATACACTCACAAATGTGAACGACTGCAAGCATATAATCAAAAGTCCAAATTAGCAAACAGTGCCATCTGCAGCAGCGTAGTTTACGTGTTTCAAGGGCAGTGCCCTCTTTATCAGAGCTCTGAGGAAGAGGCCACTGCCCTTGAAACACGTAAGCTATGCCGTTGGATGGGCACCATTTGCTAATTTGGATTGGATTGATTATATGCTTGCAGTCTTTCAGGTTTATGAGTATATTACATAAATAAACTGATCTTAGGCTGAGTTCACACTGGCATTAAAAGCAGGATTTTGAGGGACATTAAAAACGCCTATGCAATTGATGCAATGGGCAGCTCACAGTGCTGTTCACATTATAAAAACATGAAGTGCTCGCGTCGCTTCGCTTCGAAATTGAAGACTTAGGTCGAGTCAGGAACCGTTTGAAGCCATTCAACGCCTCCCATTCAAGTCTACGGTAACACACCGCAACCACACTGACATACAGTTGTGGCACATTTGCGGCACGTTAGTACAAAGAGAATTTTAGCTGGTTGTTAAGAAGCTATCCAGGAAGCCGGCCACTGCATCGTTAACAACCAAAGAGTCATCATCTGTCAGCGGTCTCGTCTTTGAGTCTCAAATGGACTAGGTGGGAACCCCACACCAAAATTTAAAAAATTCAGTCTGCTATGGATTTTGAGGTGAAACCCCACGCCAATTTTTTTTTTTTTAGAAATGCGTGGGATCCCCCCCAAACACACAGCTCGACAGGTCAGGAAGGGGGGGGGGGAACGAGCAAGCCCCCCCCCTCCCAAAGCGCTGACAGGTGATGACTCATTGGTTGTTAAGGCCAGGGCGGCCGTCTTCCCGGCCTGCTCCTTAGCAACCAGCTATTGTAGGCGTTTGTGATGCGATTTTAACAAGCCAAAAGCGCTTGTCAACTGCACCGCAAACGTACATAGGGCATTTGAGGGGAGTGTTTTTAATGCTCACTTAAAGCTAATCAACCGCGCCTATTAACGTACATTACCGCTATAGGAGTGTTTGATAAGCGTTGGTATTTTGAGAAAGTGTGAATGAGCCCTTAGGATAATGCAGGAGGCTGGTGTACCCTCTAAAGATCTTCCCTGTCTGAAGTGGACAGCAAAGCCTATGCAATTGCAAAATGCAGAGTTCCTCAAGGTCGGCTTCTTTCTGTATTCAGCGAGATCAGAAGAGCACTACCTAAGAACATCTCTAAAGACTCATCCCATTCGGCTGTAGCGCTGATATTTTTCTTTGTGTCGATCCATTATACAGCACTGTATATCATATAATAAAGGACTACAAATTTCACAATCCATACCTACACTGTAGAATAAAGGAAACGGAAGGAAAAGAGGTCCCTTACCGAAAGAGCTTAACATCAAAGAAGTAGAGGAGATGTAGGAGGACATAGTGAAGGCTGATGGGGGTAAGAGGGGGATAGTTTTACTAGTTAGAGGGGTGGATGGTTTATTCTATATCTTAAGATGAGATGCATTGTGTGTGTTTCCTTTGGAAGAAATGGAGCTCAAAAGGAGATTTGAGGTCAGTAGAAGAAGCTGTCTAATGAGCTTTTTCACCCCTCAGACAAGGAACATCTTAAATGGAATTCCAGATAGACAGGAGATACATATACAATACTTTTTAGGTACCGTTTGGTTAATTATAGTACATTTTTTAATTCTAAGTAAAGGAGGTATACAAAAATCAAGTTGTTTCCAATGTCGACCCATCAGATTTCTGTTTCATTAATTTTTATTGAAAAGGTTTTTTCAAAGAAACATGAAGACAAATGCAAGAACATTAGTTCAACAATACATTCTCTGATGTCATGGAGACAATTAAAAAAAGCTAAATCTGCGTACCGATAGTAAACAGATAGTTAACAAGATCCATCTACAGAGGTATTGCTGACATATAGTAAAAAAAAGACCAACCAAGAGCAAAAACAAATGCAAACCAACACCTATCATTGAGATACTATACAGGTATTGGGCATTCCACCATGGAATGTGGCAAACGGTAAACAAACGCTTCCCGAAGGTATAGTACAATTTTCTAAAAAGGAAAATGTCAAATCTTTTGCAAATATTCAGATTATCTTGGTAGAATGCAATCAAGTTGTTTCACACAATACACATCAGAGAAAGGAGTAACAGAAAAATAGAAATGAATGTAAGGGGAAAAGAAGACAAAAATGAAAAAAAGGAAGAAGGATGGATCCACTCAACCCAACCACCTCAACCCCCAGGATATCCGGTTTCAGGATGGTGACTATAGGTAATTATTCCAGGGATTCCAGACCCTTTAAATATAGTGTGCTTGTCTCGTAAAACACTGGGTTGTTTTTCAGGGAGCATAATACAGGATTTTTTTTGTTTCGTTTAGTAGCTACGTAATTGTAGGAGTTTTCCACGCTCGGGCTGGGCTGCCAGGAGAATAAAGAAAATAAGGGTTCGAAGATGTTTGGGGATGCCATCCGAGAGGGCACTAGGGAGCGCCATCTTGGCATTTTTAGCTATATTAACATAATATTATAATAATAATAATATTTCTCAGAATATATGAGAGAGAAAATTCTGATCCAGTAGCGTTGGACCTTCAGACCCACCAAACATGGTACCTTCCTGTTTGCAGTCTCTATAACACAGAGGTGAAGTATCAGAATACATTTTTGAAATTCTTTAGGGGACTAAATTCCAACGGGAAAGTATTTTATAATTTGCTACAGCTATCGTCGTGTTGAGAATTCCCCTATGCACCATGGCTGACCATCGAGCCCATTCTTCCTCCTCTATCTCCACCGCCAGGTCCACTTCCCAAGCTATCTGGTATATGAGTTTACCCATGGGACTGGAAAAGAGAAAGCATAGTTCGGAGATGCCTCCCTATGTTCCTGGGTGCCTCAGACATCTAATTTCAAAGCAAGTTCTCGTTGAACAGGTCATCTATCTTTTGTTTAAGAGTATGCAAAAAATAGTTACTTGGCAGTGGTGGAACATTTCAGAGGGAGGCATCTCCAGAGTATTGGAAAAATACTCAAGGGGTTTGAGACCCATCAGATTTCATCTTCAATTCCTAAATGGGAAAGGCAAAAGTGGAAAAATGGGAGGGGGTAGTGATGGTAAAAAAAAGTTTCCAGTACAGGCTGAGATATAGGGCTACGGTCAGAGGCTGTTGAATGGACTATGTACAGATGATGAATATCGGAATAATTCATACTTCTGTATTGAATATTGACATTGCCCTACAATATACTTGAGCTGGATAATTAAGCATCCCACATGTCGCCTTTTTTAAGCTGTATCCAATTTTTTAATCTTTTTCTGTAAGATTTTCCAACATTTTCATTAATTTTGTTGACGCACTTTCATTCCTCTTTGAACTTCTATGTTGTTACGGCTTCCCCCTGACTGGTGACACAGGCTCACCCAAGGTGTAGTGTGTCTAAGCACCTGCCAGGTTTCACCAGAGTTTCTGATGGCGGAGATGGGGTTCACTGAATGCTGGTTGCAGGTCACTGACTGTCCCACCAAGGGGTGAGCAAGGGCAAGACAGCTATCGCGTGGGAACATTATGATAGCGATTTACAAATACCTCAATGGTGATCCCAGCGTAGGAGAAAAACAATTCCGTCTCAGGGAGTGCAAGAGGACACGGAGCCAGGAGAAAAAGCAGTTTAACCTTAAGCTGTGTAGTGGGTTTTTCACTGTCAGGGCGATGAGGAAGTGGAACTCTCTTCCACATTTGGTGGTGTCAGCGGGGGAGTATTGATATTTTTAAAGACTCTTGGACGAGCATCTTAAAGAACACAACATACAGTGATATGGGAAATAATTATCGACATTACAACACATGTACACCTACACAGGCTGAACTAGATGATGGACTGTTGTCTTTGGTCAACCTTACCTACTATGTAGCTATTACACTAAATTTTAGGCAAAAGTCTAATCTAAAGCCCCCTACACACGCACAGATTGTTGGCCGTAAATTGTTGGCCAACGTCCGATCTGCCGATTGTAGGCTTGTTAGTATGATGCTTCCGACAACCAACTGCGAATTTTCGGCCGAAAAAAATCTGGTGCGCATGCTATAAAATTTTTGTTGGCCAACAAAGAACGGCCGATTGTTCCTCAGTCAGTACAGATTTCGGCAGACAAAAATCATATGAGCAAGACTGGGCATGCTCAGAGAAGAATAAACACATGGAAAGTTAACCATCACATGACATCACTTCTGAAGTTGGTTTTTGTTGGCCAACAAAAGTCCAGTGCAAGTCTAGAGCACATTTCAACCAACAAACAACACTGGACAAAAGTTGGCAGATCAGTTGGCCAACAATCTGTGCGTGTGTACGGGGCTTTACTCAGGAAGAGGTTGTCAGCAGGCAGTAGGCAAAAGGGTGGCCAGGTCTAGGCGAAGCCTCACACCACATGTTGCGTGGGTCTGGACAGCTGCACGATCCCACTTTTTACATCAGGAAGAAAGGAAAGGATAATCTGGATGCTCCCCTTTGGAGAGGTTAGCTGTTAATAGATTGTGCTTGCAGTGAACTTTTTGGTCTTGTCCATCTTGCTATTAAGGAATTTTGGGAAATTTCCTTGCCTGGTGGTACTTTATTAGTCATAAACCTGTTATGTAGGGTCAAAGTGACACCAATAAATGTTGCTTTTATCTTATGCATGTGAGCCTCTTCTTCCTTGAGATACAACCCACCAACAAGTCCCGCAACACCTGTTTATCCTAATTGGGAGCTATTGTTTGTTCACAAGTCCAGGCAAAGGTTGTGAGCAAGGAGCAGGCAAGAGGTTAAAATGAAGGTTGTGGGAAGAGAAGAGAGGAATCATGTCAATTTGGGTCAGCAATGAAGCAAGCAATCAGAAGAAAAATATAGCCCTTTTGCACAAAGTAAGGTAGCTGGCAAGTAGAAACAGCACCAACCCCACCCAGGGCTTATGTGTAAGTACCCCTCTGGATCAGAGGACACACCCAGCAGCGGTTCAAGGTACGTTGGAAGTTCTGGCAAGGATTTTGTAAAAACCACTGGAAATACTGGCAATAATACTGCAAGTGCCATTGGAAGTGCTGTAAATGATGCTGGAAGTGATTCGGCAAGCAGCATTGGAAATACTGGCAAAGATTCTCTGAGTGCATTTGGAAGAACTGACAGACATACTGAAGTCCTAGTAGGGATTCTGTGATTAAAGCGTAATTAAACCCATAAATTTAACAGCTTAAAAAAAACAGTTACGTGCCGGGAATGTAACGTTGGTTGTGCCCTCAAATAAACTGTCAAACCATCAAATGGCTGGTGTCATAATTTGATCACATGTTTAGCACCATGGCAGTTAAAGCGAAGTTCCAGCCTAAACACACTCACCTGTCCAATGGTCCTGCGATCCGGCCACCCGAAGCCTCACTCTTCTCCCTCTCTCCTCTGCGGCGCCGGCATCATTGGTGTGGGCACCCAGCTGTGACAGTTTGCGGATTCACAGCCGGATACGCACTGTGCATGCGCGAGTTGCACTACGCGTCGTGATTGGCCAGCAAGCTTCTGGGACCTCTGACATGTCCCAGAAGATTACAGGGAGGGAGAGGAGAACTTCCGCTCAGGGCGCCGCGGCGCTCCGAGTGGAAGTAGGAGCGGGTACATGTCAAAACTAGGTACCCGCTCCCCCCCCAAAAAAAATGACATGCCAAATGTGGCATGTCAGGGGGTTAGAACTACCTAAAACGGAAGTTCCACTTTTGGGTGGAACTCCGCTTTAAAGATTAAAACGAAGAACAAGGTGGCAACTTCCTTGGCTGAAAACGAAGAGGGTTTAGTTCTGCTTTAAGAGTTCTAGAAAAGTCCTAACAAGGATTCTAGAAACCCTGTCAGGGATTCAGAAAGTAGGAGCTCTGGAAGTCCTGGTGGACCTGAAGGTACTGTAAAATGTATCCTATTTACAATGTGGGGTCAGAACTGGTCCCCATGTTCTAGATGTGGCAGGTTTTACAGCAAGACAACTCTAATAACATTACGTGACGTGTTGTTTTCTCACTTTTTTATTCAAAATTTTTTCTACTTTTAAACCTACCATTTATTTTACACTCGTAGGATTCCAGAGACAATAGGCTACCTTTGTGGGAGCCAATCATAGTGAGAGCTCAGGCAAAGCTTGTAGAGATATGTAAAGCTTGGCTGGTCACAGTACAATGACCAGGTCCTTGCAGGGTGCTCTTGATATGATATCCTCCACCTTCTAAAGAAATGTCGAAAAGCTGGAATACTCCTCGGGTTGTACGTGGTGATGAGTGACTTCAGGCTCCCTTTGGTGGAACATATAAGCCACCTGAGGATGTCTCCTCTTAATGCATCAGGCCAGATATGTCACTGAGATCGGCTGAAGGGTGTACTTCTGTATGTGATATTTTCCTAAAAAAAATTTTTGTCAAGTTAACAGTAAGGAGGAACTGGTGGATGGTGTCCATTCTGAGGGCAGAGAGACTCTTCTCCAATGCACACACTTCGAAGTTGGGTTGGACACACTGCTGGCTTAGAGACCCCAAAAGAAAGACATTTGTCGGGTTGTGGCCAACCAACAAAAGACTGAAAAGCAGCATTTTGACTTTGGTTCCCATGCAGCATACTCATCGTATATAATGCATATGATGCAGAAAATGTGGAAACAATGGTTTCAGGTACAGGTAGCGTGTGTATATATTTGTTAGATGGTCTTAAAGGGAACTTCCGTTGAGAGCTAATTTAAAGCTTTGCTATGGGAAGGCAAGTGCTGCCATGGAACATGATAACGGAGATTTTACATCTGTGGAAACAGCACCGTCTCTCTTTTTTTGTTTTAATGGATGACAGAGAGATGCACCCATCTGGAGTGAGTGTGATGGTGATCCTCCGTGTGGTGGATGACTTCCAACACAAACCTCAGAAGACCATTTGCATAAAACTTTGGAATGGAGGCTGCAGTTCATCTATTCTCCATTGGGTGATAATCTTAGACCAAATGGAACACACTCAGAGGAGATCTCTACTGACAGGAAGTGATGTAATGTACAAACAGGAAGTTCCAGGTAAAAGGTGAGTTGGGAGGATGTAGAGAGGAGACATTGCTGAAACTGGCAGAAGAGGAGGTAGTAAGATATTATTTTATATTATGACTTTCTATAGCTCTGACATATACCATAGTGCTATAGAGAGATCACTGAGCCAGTCACCTCAGTCTCTGTACCAGAGGAGCTTACACTCTAATGTCCCCTCCCCCACAGTCACACACTATTATTTTACATTTATATAGTTCTGACATATACCGCAGTGCTGTACAGAGATCACTGAGCCAATCACATCAGTCTCTGTACCAGAGGAGCTTGCACTCTAATGTCCCCTCCCCCTCAGTCACACACTATTATTATTATACATTTATATAGCTCTGACATATACCGCAGTGCTGTACAGAGAGCACTGAGCCAATCACAGTAGTTCTTATCTTACAGAGAGGAGCGTTCTGAATGGATCACATGACCACCTTGATCAGGATGGATGAGGAGTGGAGTCACATGACCAACAGGATATTAAAGCTCACCCTGAAGATCATCTACACGCTGACAGGAGAGGTGAGGAGGATTCTGGGAGGTCACATGACATCACTCTTATCTCTATTAATAAAACACAGACCTGACCGGAGAGGTGAGGAGGATTCTGGGAGGTCACATGACATCACTCTTATCTCTATTAATAAAACACAGACCTGACCGGAGAGGTGAGGAGGATTCTGGGAGGTCACATGACATCACTCTTATCTCTATTAATAAAACACAGGCCTGACCGGAGAGGTGAGGAGGATTCTGGGAGGTCACATGACATCACTCTTATCTCTATTAATAAAACACAGACCTGACCGGAGAGGTGAGGGGGATTCTGGGAGATCACATGACATCACTCTTGTCTTTATTAATAAAACACAGACCTGACCGGAGAGGTGAGGAGGATTCCGGGAGGTCACATGACATTGCTCTTATCTCTATTAATAAAACAGACCTGACCGGAGAGGTGAGGAGGATTCTGGGAGGTCACATGACATCGCTCTTATCTCTATTAATAAAACACAGACCTGACCGGAGAGGTGAGGGGGATTCTGGGAGGTCACATGACATCACTCTTGTCTTTATTAATAAAACACAGACCTGACCAGAGAGGTGAGGGGGATTCTGGGAGATCACATGACATCACTCTTGTCTTTATTAATAAAACACAGACCTGACCGGAGAGGTGAGGAGGATTCCGGGAGGTCACATGACATTGCTCTTATCTCTATTAATAAAACAGACCTGACCGGAGAGGTGAGGAGGATTCTGGGAGGTCACATGACATCACTCTTGTATGATAAATTAAACACATCTCAGTGAAGAAGTGAATATAATTCTAGAAATCTAGGCAGCAATTATCTTTAGTTTCTGTTTTAAAAGGATTATGAATTGGTGAAGAAGACATCTAATGAGCGACTTCCACCCAGCATCCTTCACTCCTGGACGCCCGAGAGGGACAAAAGAAAAATTCTAGGAGTCATCAACGAGATCACTGGGCTGCTGATGGGGGAGGTGAGGGGATACACACCTCAAGTAAATGCACCTATGATTTTGAAAAAATGTGCCCTCCCCAGCTTCATAAAGTTGACTAACTTAGAACCTTCACCCACCCCCGGCCAAACTGACCGGTCAGGAGAAGTTAGTGCATGCAGAAATGTCCTCCATCCCCTTTCACACCTGCCCTGTAACTTCCTATAGACTTGAATGGAGCCATGGTATAGACTATAGTAAAGACTCGACCAAAGAATCCCCATCCTTTGTATTGAAAGAGTCCTCCATGTCCCCATTCTCCGACTTGGCAGGATTCCACACAGGGAGATCACAGCAACCCTTGTCATGACCAGGTAGAAAACAAAAGTGGCTACAGAATGTATGACATGATACTCTTCTAGTCTTATTATATTGGTGCTCACATTTTAAAGATGTTATTTTTTTATTATTCCACGGATTTAGCCAGAAGAACAGATGTATGTAAAAGTTGAGGTTAAAGAGGAAGAAGAGGAGACGTATGTGATGGATTATAAGCAGTCAACAGAGAAGTTAGGGATGATGGTGGCAACCAAACTGGAGGAACGCTCTCTAGATATCAGCTCAGGTAAAGACCACTGAATAAAATAAAAAATTGGTACATGAATTATTGATTTGTACATATTAACATAATCAGGTAAGATAATGGAGGAGTGGGAGTCTTTAGATGGACATAAGGATCTCTACAAGGACGTCATGATGGAGAATCAGCCGCTTCTCACATCACCGGTTAAGAGGAGACTTTATTGTAAAGGAGAGAGCAGTACAGAGGATCCACCTGGATCCCCCATCATCTGATAAACACATAGAAACAATGTATTCAGTCAGTGTGTGTGTGTTTCCTACAGATGGATCCAGTAATGGGAACCCACCAGAGAGATGTCCCCGTCCTCTGTATTCCCGGGATTCCTCACAGAAAGGTCACACCATCGGTGACCATCATCAGGTAGATGGATCCAGTAATGGGAACCCACCAGAGAGATGTCCCCGTCCTCCGTATTCCCGGGATTCCACACAGGAAGGTCACACCATCCCTCACCATCATCAGGTAGACTATAGGAGATTCCGTTCTTATATGTAGTCTCAGTTTATTGGTCCTCTGAACTCTAAAGGATTTATTTTCTGTCATTGTGTTGGTTTAGGATGAAGAACAAATTTATATAGACGTTGAGGTTAAAAAGGAAGAAGAGGAGATGTATGTGAGTTGTGACTTGCAGTCCGCAGGGGAGGCCGGAACGATGGTGGCAAGTGAACAGCAGGAGTCCTCTCCAGGTATTAGTATAGGTCAACAATAAATACGAAATGTAGATGCCTTTTCATTTACTTCAGGAAGTGTGAAGTCACTTTTGCAGACTGATGAGAATCAGCAGACCTTTAGAACAGAGGTCCCCAAACTTTCTAAATAAAGAGCCAGTTTTACATCCTTCAGACTTTAGAGGGGTTAGACTGTAGCCGGGGGGGTAGAAAATGCATCCGTGAGAATAAACAATGCCTCAGACTTGGTGGTCACTGAGTGGAAAAATATTACATAGCTCATGTTGTCAGTACGAGGAGGAATAGTTACATATCATTGGTATATATGATGGGAGGAATAGTGCCCCATCATTGGTGTCCGTGGGAGGAATTTTGCACCATCGTTGGTGTTAGTCGAAGGTGTAGTGCCCCATCATTGGTATCAGTGGGAGGAATAGTGCCCCATCATTGGTATCAGTGGGAGGAATAGTGCCCTATCATTGGTGTCAGTGGGAGGAATAGTGCCCTGTTGTTGGGGTCCATTGGAGGGCTAGTGCCCCATCATTGGTGTCCGTGGAAGGAATTATGCACCATCATTGTTGTCAGTCGAAGAAATAGTGCCCCATCATTAGTATAGGTGGAAGGAATAGTGCCCCATCATTGGTATCAGTGAGAGGAATAGTGTCCCATCATTGGTGTCATTGGGAGGAATAGTGTCCCATCATTGGTGTCATTGGGAGGAATAGTGTCCCATCATTGGTGTCAGTGGGAGGAATAGTGCTCCATCGTTGGTGTCATTGGGAGGAATAGTGTCCCATCATTGGTGTCAGTGGGAGGAATAGTGTCCCATCATTGGTGTCAGTGGGAGGAATAGTGTCCCATCATTGGTATCAGTGGGAGGAGTAGTGCCCCATCATTGGTGTCATTGGGAGGAATAGTGTCCCATCATTGGTGTCAGTGGGAGAAATAGTGCCCCATCATTGGTATAAGTGGGAGGAATAGTGTCCCATCATTGGTGCCATTGGGAGGAATAGTGTCCCATCATTGGTATAAGTGGGAGGAATAGTGTCCCATCATTGGTGCCATTGGGAGGAATAGTGTCCCATCATTGGTGCCAGTGGGAGGAATAGTGTCCCATCATTGGTGCCAGTGGGAAAAATAGTGCCCCATAATTGGTATTTGTAGAATAGCGCCCTATTTGCTTCTGCTGTCAATCAAATCTTGTGATAAAGAAGCAAGGGGGCGGGGCCGAGCTTCGCTGTCTTGCGTCTATAGTTGCAGGCAGCGAAACTCGGGATCAAGCCTGAACGAGTGTCCCATAAGAAACTGCTTCCTATGGGGGCACTCGCCGAAGAGGTGGAGCCAGGAGCGCCAGCGGGGGACCCCAGAAGAAGACGATCAGGGCTGCTCTGTGCAAAACCATTGCACAGAGCAGGTTAGTATGACATGTTTCTTATTTTAAAAAAAGTGCACAATCACTTTACATTTACCAGTGAAAACTACAGTGCCTTGCGAAAGTATTCGGCCCCCCTTGAACTTTTCGACTTTTCAGGCTTCAAACATAAAGATATAAAATTGTAATTTTTTGTGAAGAATCAACAAGTGGGACACAATCATGAAGTGGAACGAAATTTATTGGATATCTCAAACTTTGTTAACAAATAAAAAACTGAAAAATTGGGCGTGCAAAATTATTCAGCCCCCTTAAGTTAATGCTTTGTAGCGCCACCTTTTGCTGTGATTACAGCTGTAAGTCGCTTGGGGTATGTCTCTATCAGTTTTGCACATCGAGAGACTGAATTTTTGCCCATTCCTCCTTGCAAAACAGCTCGAGCTCAGTGAGGTTGGATGGAGAGCGTTTGTGAACAGCAGTTTTCAGTTCTTTCCACAGATTCTCGATTGGATTCAGGTCTGGACTTTGACTTGGCCATTCTAACACCTGGATATGTTTATTTGTGAACCATTCCATTGTAGATTTTGCTTTATGTTTTGGATCATTGTCTTGTTGGAAGACAAATCTCCATCCCAGTCTCAGGTCTTTTGCAGACTCCATCAGGTTTTCTTCCAGAATGGTCCTGTATTTGGCTCCATCCATCTTCCCATCAATTTTAACCATCTTCGGAGGTACTGGCAGAGGTTGTGTTGTGCACCTAAAAACAGGTCCCTATATCCTGCTGAGTTTTTTCCCATTGGAAGTCCCTTTGTGGCTCTGACCAGTCTAGAGGATACTGCATGGATTCCTTACTGGATTAAGCTTGTGTGACCCTTACACAGTATTGTCTAGGGGTCCATTTTGTCCGGTAAGTGTAATATCCTGGGGGAGAGGAAAGTCACCGTTTTTTCTCACAACACAGTGTCAGCATGACTCCGCACAGAATTTCCAGCACTTAAGCACCTTTATGAACTATCCTTCACTGGCTACTTGCTGAAGCACTTCGGAATTTATATGTTATGTTTTGATGGACTTTTTTCACTAGTACATGAACTTGTATCATCTATTGCACAGGATATTGATTATTATTGATATTTATTGCACAGGGTGTATAATATATCTGACTCATATTTATATATTTTATATTTATTTATTGATGGTGATACTTTTCACATAGGTTTTATGCTATTCACAAACCATTTTGCGCTGTTTTTTTTTGCACTGTCAAAGTTTGAAATATCCAATAAATTTTGTTCCACTTCATGATTGTGTCCCACTTGTTGTTGATTCTTCACAAAAAATGACAGTTTTATATCTTTATGTTTGAAGTCTGGCAAAAGGTCGCAAAGTTCAAGGGGGCCGAATACATTCGCAAAGGCACTGTACATAGTTACATAGTGAGGTTGAAAAAAGACATCAGTCCATCCAACTAGCCTGAGACAGGGAAAGCGAACCCTTTTCATCAATACATAGAACATCCTCAAGCTGTAATAAGGTGGGGAAGTCCCCTTTGCTGTCTATAAGAACATCGTCAATGTATCTACCCCACCAACTCATTTGTTTATTAAATGGGGTGGATATGTTGTACTTCACATAGGAAATCAACAGCAAAAAATAATGCTTTTGATATTATTAACATGTTTTTCTTCAGCAGGGGGAGGTGAAGTCCAGCATACCTTGGAGAGACGCAAATCATCCCTGGGTTCTGAAAACAATTACTCTCCTATGTTAGCTCCTGCTGCAGACCAAAGGGCTAACACGAATAAGCTTCCTTTTCCAAGTTCAGAGAACGGGAATTGTTTTAGGTGGGAAAAAGATTTTCTTGGACAACCGAGAATTCACGAGGACAAGGCTCTTTTCTCATGTTTAGAGTGCGGGAAATGTTTTATTAAAAAAGAAAGCCTTGTTATACACCAAAGAAATCACACGGGTGAACGCCCTTTTTCTTGTCCAGAATGCGGGAAAAGCTTCACTCGAAAACAATATCTTCTTAGACATCGGAAGACTCACACAGGCGAGCGCCCTTATCAGTGCCCAGAGTGCGGGAAAGGTTTCATTGAGAAAGGGGACCTTTTTAGACACCAGAAAATTCACACGGGGGAACACCCTTTTTCCTGTCCAGAGTGCGGGAAATCTTTTATTCAGAAAGGAGACTTTAATAGACACCTGAGAATTCACACGGGCGAGAACCTTTATTCATGTCCCGAGTGCGGGAAACGCTTCACTGAGTTAAGACTCCTTCTTAGACACCAGATAATTCACACGGGCGAGCGTCCTTTTTCCTGCACAGAGTGTGGGAGCAGTTTTAATCAAAAGGCAAGCCTTCTTAGACACCAGAGAATTCACAAGGGCGAGAGACCTTTTCCGTGTTCTGAATGTGGGAAATGTTTCTCTCAGAAATCAGACCTTCGGAAACACCAGAAGATTCACTGAGAAGGCATCCTCGGTGAAAATGATTTACCCTGAAATCTGACGGCACGTCAAAAACTTTCCATGTCCACTGCTGCCTTTTACCAATGTATGGTGGGATTTTATACATTGTTCCAACTGTAGAACGATTGCCTGACACAGATGAGGACATCTTAGTACTTATACGTTTTTTTCAATAATGAGCAGATATGAATGTATGTGTATTATTATATACTGGCCTTTGCAGGCAAAAAATTAAATACGCACAATTTTAGGTCTCTGTCAAAAGAGTCTGTATCCACTTAAAGAAAGCCAAGGAGATTACAGGTGCGTACCCGAAGCGGTATGGAGACACACGTGTCATGGAGGTGCTTAGGGCATGCTGGAGTCACGGGGTGTATTGGGGTCACAGGGTGCACTGGGTGACATAGGATGCTCTGGGATTCGCAGGGCATGCTGGAGTCACTTGTTGAAACTGGATCCTCTGGAGTCACAGGTTGGAACAGGATCCTCTGGAGTCACTGGGTGAAACAGGATTCTCTGGAGTCACTGGGTGACACAGGATGCTCTGGGGTCAATTCATGACACCGCACGCTCTGGGATTCACAAGGCATGCTGGAGTCACTGGGTGAAACAGGATCCTCTGGGGTCACTGAATGACACAGCATTCCCTGAGGTCAGTGGAGATATCGGAGTCACAAGGGTCACTAGAAGACACAGGGGGTCACTAGAGCCACAGAAGTGAACAGGGTATCACTGGAAACTTAGGAGTAACTGGGGTTACTGGAGCAACAAGAGTGCTCAGGGGTCACTAGAGACACAGGTATGCACAGGAGTCACTGAGGACAAAAAGGTCAATAGGGACACAGGTACGCAGAGAAGTCACTGAGGACACAGGGGACACTGGGGACAAAGGTACGCAAATGAGTCACTGAGAACATAGGGGGTCACTGGAAACACAGGTGTGCACAGGAGTCACTAAGGACACATGGGTCACTGGGGACACAGGTCACAGGTACACTCAGGAGTGGCTAAGGACACAGGGGTCACTAGAAAAACAGGTGCACACAGGAGTCTCTATGGACACATTGATCACTGGAGACACAGGTGCACACAGGAGTTGCTGAGGACACAGGGGTCACTGGAGACACAAGTGCACATAGGAGTCACTGAGGACACAGGGGTCACTGGAGACACAGGTGCACACAGGAATCACTGAGGACACAGAGGTCACTGGAGACAGGGGTAACTGAGGACACAGGGATCACTGGAAAAAGTGCACCCAGGACTCTCTATGGACACAGGGGTCACTGGGGACACAGGTGCACACAGGAATTGCTGAGGACACAGATGTCACTGAAGACACAGGTACACTCAGAGTTACTCAGGACACAGGGGTCACTGGAGACACAGGTGCACACAGGAGTCACTGAGGACACAGAGGTCACTGGAGACACAGGTGCACACAGGAGTCACTGAGGACACAGAGGTCACTGGAGACACAGGTGCACACAGGAGTCACTGAGGACACAGAGGTCACTGGAGACACGGGTGCACACAGGAGTCACTGAGGACACGGGGTCACTGGAAACACAGGTCACTGAGGACACAGGGATCACTGGAAAAACAGGTGCACAAAGGAGTCTCTATGGACACTGGAGACACAGGTGCACACAGGAGTTGCTGAGGACACAGGGGTCACTGGAGACATAGGTACACTCAGGAGTCACTAAGGACACGGGTCACTGAGGACACAGGGATCACTGGAGATGCATTCCCTGCATTAAGGTAAAAAAAAAGTTTAGGTATTAGTATCGCCCCCCCCTCCCCCCTCTGTACTTACCTGAACCCTCAATTGATCCAGTACTGTTGCCTGTCTGTAGCTGCTCACCCCGCTCTCAAAGGCCTTGCTGAGGCAGCAGGAGCCATTGGCTGTTAATCAAATCCTGTGATGAGGGAGTAGTGGGCAAGCCTTGCTGTCTGTGTCTATGGATGAAGGTAGCGCAGCTTGGGAACAAGTCCACATGTGTGCCACCATAGGAAGCAGCTTCCTATGGTGGCACACACAGAGGAGGAGCCAGGAGCGCCGCCGGGGATCCTAGAAGAGGAGAACCACTTCACAAAGTAGGTAAGTATGACATGATTGTTGTTAAAAAAATATAAAATATACATACAGTGTATACGGTATACTTTATAGACATTTTTTTTAATTACTATTATTTTGCAAGAAAACAAAGTTTTAGCCATGCAGGGCTTAGTACAGAAACAAAACCTTCCCACACAAAAACACCAAACCAACCCCCCACCCCCCTACCAGGCACCATCCCAGGAAATACTTCCACATCTTTGAATGCTAGGTGTCCCTCAGCCCCCATTCACACTAGGGCGACTCACGAGGCGACTTGTGTCGCCCCAGGTCGCCTGACATGACCAAACCAATGTAAATGAATCAGTGCCGTCTTAATTGCCGCTATTAAGGTCGCTCCGACTTCAGAAAAGGGTCCTGTACTACTTTCAGGCGACCAGTGATCCGACCTGTCCCATATACTTCAATGGGAGTCGCCTCCTTATCTTAATTGAAGCGACCTGTAATCCGACTTGTCATCCGACTTTGCTAAAAAATGGCAGTGAACAAGAAAAGAGCATAATTTTCTTGCAGGCATTAGCGGTCATTTTTTTAGGCAGGCATGTCATTTTTTGGATTTCGTTTCTGGGGGGTCTAAAAAGTGTCCCTGTCAAGTTTCAGCTCTGTAGCATGTCCAGAACCCCTAAAAAAAATTCATTTTTCTTTTAATTTTTTGTAGTGTCTTTACCAGCTGTCTTTTATACTTGCAGGCATTCATCAGCGGTCATTTTTTTAGGCAGGCATGTCATTTTTTGGATTTCGTTTCTGGGGGGTCTACAAAGTGTCCCTGTCAAGTTTCAGCTCTGTAGCATGTCCAGAACCCCTAAAAAAAATCATTTTTCTTTTAATTTTTTGTAGTGTCTTACCAGCTGTCTTTTTTTCTTGCAGGCATTTAGCGGGCATTTTTTTAAGCAGGCATGTCATTTTTGGGATTTCGTTTCTGGGGGGTCTAAAAAGTGTCCCTGTCAAGTTTCAGCTCTGTAGCATGTCCAGAACCCCTAAAAAACATCATTTTTACTATATTTTCAGGGATACGGCTTCTCTGCGGCTGGCTTTTTTTCTTGCAGGCATTTAGCGGGCATTTTTTTAGGCAGGCATGTCATTTTCTGGATTTAGTGTCTGGGGGGTCTAAAAAGTGTACCTGTCAATTTTCAGCTCTGTAGCATGTCCAGAACCCCTAAAAAACAGCATTTTTACTATATTTTCAGGAATATGGCTTCTCTGCAGCTGGCTTTTTTTCTTGCAGGCATTTAGCGGGCATTTTTTTAGGCAGGCATGTCATTTTTTGGATTTCGTTTCTGGGGGGTCTACAAAGTGTCCCTGTCAAGTTTCAGCTCTGTAGCATGTCCAGAACCCCTAAAAAAAATCATTTTTCTTTTAATTTTTTGTAGTGTCTTACCAGCTGTCTTTTTTTCTTGCAGGCATTTAGCGGGCATTTTTTTAAGCAGGCATGTCATTTTTGGGATTTCGTTTCTGGGGGGTCTAAAAAGTGTCCCTGTCAAGTTTCAGCTCTGTAGCATGTCCAGAACCCCTAAAAAACATCATTTTTACTATATTTTCAGGGATACGGCTTCTCTGCGGCTGGCTTTTTTTCTTGAAGGCATTTAGCGGGCATTTTTTTAGGCAGGCATGTCATTTTCTGGATTTAGTGTCTGGGGGGTCTAAAAAGTGTACCTGTCAATTTTCAGCTCTGTAGCATGTCCAGAACCCCTAAAAAACAGCATTTTTACTATATTTTCAGGAATACGGCTTCTCTGCAGCTGGCTTTTTTTCTTGCAGGCATTTAGCGGGCATTTTTTTAGGCAGGCATGTCATTTTCTGGATTTAGTGTCTGGGGGGTCTACAAAGTGTCCCTGTCAAGTTTCAGCTCTGTAGCATGTCCAGAACCCCTAAAAAATAGCATTTTTACTATATTTTCAGGAATACGGCTTCTCTGCAGCTGGCTTTTTTTCTTGCAGGCATTTAGCGGGCATTTTTTTAGGCAGGCATGTCATTTTCTGGATTTAGTGTCTGGGGGGTCAAAAAAGTGTCCCTGTCAAGTTTCAGCTCTGTAGCATGTCCAGAACCCCTAAAAAACATCATTTTTACTATATTTTCAGGGATACGGCTTCTCTGCGGCTGGCTTTTTTTCTTGCAGGCATTTAGCGGGCATTTTTTTAGGCAGGCATGTCATTTTTGGGATTTAGTGTCTGGGTGTCTAAAAAGTGTACCTGTCAACTTTCAGCTCTGTAGCATGTCCAGAACCCCTAAAAAACAGCATTTTTACTATATTTTCTGTAATATGGCTTCTCTGCGGCTGGCTTTTTTTCTTGCAGACATTTTACGGGCATTTTTTGGGTGTCTTTGGAGGCATGTGCTTCTTAAAAATTATAGGAAAAAAGCTCTTTTTTTTTTTTTACGTTTCTGGACAGACAAACAAAGCTATGTGAGACACACAACACTGCACACATGGGAAAAAGGAAATATGTAAAAAAAAAAACACAGGAAAAGGAAATTAGGTCACAAGACATCAGATTGTGATTGGCCAAATAAAAAGTTGCCTCGCGATTAAGTCGCGTCAAAGTCGCGCTAAGTCGCGCCAAAGTCGCGTCAAAGTCGCGCCAAAATCGCGTCAAAATCGCGTCAAAGTCGCGCTGGAAGCGACGCTACTTTAGTGGTAGCGGCAGTGTGAACCAGCACTCAGGGGGTAAAGAAAAATGTGTTTACATAATATTTTTACAACCAGAGACATAGATACAGCTCTTAACATAAAGTCATAGGCAATCACAGCATGTCCCCCCAGGGGAGAGCATCCCAAGCTAATGCGGGCCCAGGGGCAGAAGATTTCTGTGACATCAGGTAAGAAAATTATACCAACAGGTGAGAAGGAAAAACTCCCGCGTATTTCCCCCCCCCCCCGGCAATCAACACCTCACTTAAGCAGTCATATCCTAATTGTCATGTCCCTAGAGGTCTTCAGCAACTGTTGTAGGGCTATCAAGCCGGATCTGCCACACTTTCTCAAATTTCTTGGGACAACGCCTGCTCAGATACGTAGCTTTATGGGGCGGTAACATTTTATGAACCAATCCCTTCCAGTAGGAGATAGAAGGTGTGGTAGGCTTTTTCCAAAATAAGATTAATGCCTTTCAGGCATAATACAACAACGAATTTGTTGTTGAGCATGTATGTACGTTGAATGTACATTGAGCCCTAGTAGGCGCCAAACCCTCCACCAACCCAAGCGGCCAGACTGCCACCATGATGAAAACAGGTAAAGAGGTGACCTCTGTTATACACTGAAGAATCGCAGTCCAATAATCCCTGCAAACCGGGAAATGCCAAAACACATGACCAAAGGTGGCCGGAGAAAAGGAACAGTGCCATCATTCTGCCGATACCCCCGGATAAATTCTGGCTAGTTTTGCCGCAGTATAGTAAATCCTATGTAGGAAGTTTAAAATGGATTAGCCAATCCCTTGCCAATACCAGGTGAGTAAAAGGGAAGCTCCACGTATCATCCCATTACTCCCCTCCAAGATATGGGATCTCTTCCACCAATTGCTCTCGGCACTTAACCACCGAGGGAGGAGGGACAGAAAAAACTGGATTTTTGTCTTACCGTAAAATCCTTTTCTCTGAGGTTCACTTTTCCACTGCAAGTACCGACTCGGCTCCACTCGGCCTTGCTTGGCTCGGTTTTGTTTTCCCCTGCATGGTACCGCATGGTACGGTGTTGGAATGGTTCGGTACGGTTTGGTATAGTTTGCTTTCCACTAAAGTAGTAAGTGGGTGGGATAACGATTCTCTGACCAATCAGTGGCTAGCAGTTACAAACAGTCAAGGCTGCATGCAAAGGATTGTGGGATACGGTACCGGTACGGCCCTCTTGGAACCACAACCGAAGTGGTACTGTTTAAGCGAGCCGTACCGTTCGGTTCCATGTAGTGGAAAAGCGCCGCCGTACCGTACCGAACTGTTCCAACACCGTACCATGCGGTACCATGCAGTGGAAAAGCGCAAAAGCAAGCCGAACCATTCGGTTCCATGCAGTGGAAAAGCGCCATTACGAACACAGCTCCAGACCCTTTTAGACGGGGGGGCTGACCGGCGAGTGAAATACCTCATGAGGTCGCGTAGCCCTGGTCACGATAGAAGTCATGATCAGAGTCGCAGCGTACCTCGGGCCGCAGCACCCCATTCCAAGATGGTGCGGTGGACTGCTGGGAGTGGTGCCCGCCTGATGCCAAGGGTCTAGAAGACATGGAGCCGTGTCCGTCAGTGAACGAAAGAGAAAACTGGATTTTTTATGGGCAACTAAAGGGATAAAGACATTAGGGGATATCACTAGAAGGGGTGAACTGTTATCCTTTGTGGACCTCAAGCTAAGATATATTTTACCTAATCTCTACCTCTTTAGATACTTACAGCTGCGACATGCTTTTACCTCCCAATTTGATTCTGTCAAGGTGGAAATTAAGTTGTCCAGCTTAAAAAAAGTTTTACTAGATGGGTCCATGAAAAAAGCACTCTCTGAATTATATAAAGAACTTTCTCTTTCGTTCACTGACGGACACAGCTCCATGTCTTCTAGACCCTTGGCATCAGGCGGGCACCACTCCCAACAGTCCACCGCACCATCTTGGAATGGGGGTGCTGCGGCCAGAGGTACGCTGCGACTCTGATTGTGACTGCTGTTGTGACCAGGGTTATATGGCCTCGTGAGGGGTTTCCCTCGCCGGCCAGCCCCCATCCAAAGGGTCTAAAAGACATGGAGCTGTGTCCGTCAGTGAACGAAAGAAAAAGTTCTTTATATAACTCAGAGAGTGCTTTTTTCTTGGACTCATCTAGTAAAACTTTTTCTAAGCTGGATGACCTAATTTCCACCTTGACCGAGCCGAATTGGGAGGTAAAAGCATGTCGCAGCTGTAAGTATCTAAAGAGGTAGGGATTAGGTAAATTATATTTTAGCTTGAGGTCCACAAAGGATAACAGTTCACCCCTTCTAGTGATATCCCCTAATTAATGTCTTTATCCCTTAAGTTGCCCATATAATGGGGTCTGGAATGGTAAGAAATTAAGAGAGACGGGGGTTCATCCACAATGGGGAGGCCGGCGAGAAGGAATTGGAGGCGGGTTGCAACAGGTTTTGAATGATGTCCCATGCCTTGAGTGTGGCTCCCATAGTGGCTGTCAAGGGAAACTGGGCCTCTGAGCCTCTATGCTGAGCCTCCTCCTTCTCCACCCCATTTCCCCAATCCCATCTCCTCCTCCTGGAGTCTCATCTCCTCCATCATATGTCCTCTTCCTTCCCATATCCTCCTCCTTCTCCATCCCATCTCCCCAATCCCATCTACTCCTCCTGGAGTCTCATCTCCTCCATCATATGTCCTCTTCCTTCCCATGCCCCCCTCCTTATCCATCCCATCTCCCCAATCCCATCTCCTCCTCCTGGAGTCTCATCTCCTCCATCATATGTCCTCTTCCTTCCCATGCCCTCCTCCTTCTCCATCCCATCTCCCCAATCCCATCTCCTCCTCCTGGAGTCTCATCTCCTCCATCATATGTCCTCTTCCTTCCCATGCCCCCCTCCTTATCCATCCCATCTCCCCAATCCCATCTCCTCCTCCTGGAGTCTCATCTCCTCCATCATATGTCCTCTTCCTTCCCATGCCCTCCTCCTTCTCCATCCCATCTCCCCAATCCCATCTCCTCCTCCTGGAGTCTCATCTCCTCCATCATATGTCCTCTTCCTTCCCATGCCCTCCTCCTTCTCCTACCCATCTCCCCAATCCCATCTCCTCCTCCTGGAGTCTCATCTCCTCCATCATATGTCCTCTTCCTTCCCATGCCCCCCTCCTTCTCCTACCCATCTCCCCAATCCCATCTCCTCCTCCTGGAGTCTCATCTCCTCCATCATATGTCCTCTTCCTTCCCATGCCCTCCTCCTTCTCCTACCCATCTCCCCAATCCCATCTACTCCTCCTGGAGTCTCATCTCCTCCATCATATGTCCTCTTCCTTCCCATGCCCTCCTCCTTTTCAGTCCCATATCCCCAATCCCATGTCCTCCTCCTGCAGTCTCATCTCCTCCATCATATGTCCTCTTCCTTCCCATGCCCTCCTCCTTATCCATCCCATCTCCCAATCCCATCTCCTCCTCCTGGAGTCTCATCTCCTCCATCATATGTCCTCTTCCTTCCCATGTCCTCCCCCTTCTCCTACCAATCTCCCCAATCCCATCTACTCCTCCTGGAGTCTCATCTCCTCCATCATATGTCCTCTTCCTTCCCATATCCTCCTCCTTCTCCATCCCATCTCCCCAATCCCATCTCCTCCTCCTGGAGTCTCATCTCCTCCATCATATGTCCTCTTCCTTCCCATGCCCCCCTCCTTATCCATCCCATCTCCCCAATCCCATCTTCTCCTCCTGGAGTCTCATCTCCTCCATCATATGTCCTCTTCCTTCCCATGTCCTCCCCCTTCTCCTACCCATCTCCCCAATCCCATGTCCTCCTCCTGCAGTCTCATCTCCTCCATCATATGTCCTCTTCCTTCCCATGCCCTCCTCCTTCTCCATCCCATCTCCCCAATCCCATCTACTCCACCTGGAGTCTCATCTCCTCCATCATATGTCCTCTTCCTTCCCATGCCCTCCTCCTTATCCATCCCATCTCCCCAATCCCATCTACTCCTCCTGGAGTCTCATCTCCTCCATCATATGTCCTCTTCCTTCCCATGTCCTCCCCCTTCTCCTACCCATCTCCCCAATCCCATGTCCTCCTCCTGCAGTCTCATCTCCTCCATCATATGTCCTCTTCCTTCCCATGCCCCCCTCCTTATCCATCCTATCTCCCCAATCCCATCTCCTCCTCCTCCATCCCATGCCCTCCTCCTTCTCCATCCCATCTCCCCAATCCCATGTCCTCCTCCTGCAGTCTCATCTCTTCCATCCCATGTCCTCCTCCTCCAAACCTATCTCCTCCATCCCATCTCTTCTCTCTTGCACTGTGCACACTTCCTGGTTACCGGGGCCCGGGCCCCTCCTGATGCTCAGGCCCCATACAGGTGTATCACCTGTACCCCTGCGGCCCTGCATGCGGTTTTTTTTTTTAGCTGACAAAACACTGCTGCCAGGAGGAAAGGTGTCTAGGAGAGATGGGCAAACATCCAGTGTGCGAGTTCTGGAAGAGTCGCAGAACTGGCTCTCCTCCAAACATAGATCCCTGCGGAGTGTGATGCGATCCCCAGAGAGAAGGATGAACAAAAAGCTGCAGTTCCTCTATCCTTCACAAGGTGGCGACATAATTTAAACTAAACAGCGCCCACA
This sequence comes from Pelophylax lessonae, assembly GCF_965119305.1. NCBI lineage: Eukaryota > Metazoa > Chordata > Amphibia > Anura > Ranidae > Pelophylax > Pelophylax lessonae. The sequence goes on along the minus strand of NC_138776.1, from coordinate 261,612,450 downwards.
GGCAGGAAGTGGCTGGGATCAATAGGCAGGAAATGATGTCATACAAAGTGGAAGTTGTGGAATGTACAGACAGGAAATGAACTAAGAGACAGGAAATTGTGGGTGAGGGGAATTGTTGAGAGGAAATAGAGGAGACATTGCTGGAACTGGCAGCAGAGGAGGTAATAAGATTTTACATGAATTGCTCACATTGCTCTCTGCACCAGAGGAGCTTACACTCTAATATCCCCAAAATCACACACTATTATTATTATACATTTATATAGCTCTGAGATATACTGCAGTGCTGTACAGAGATCACTGAGCCAATCACATCAGTCTCTGTACCAGAGGAGCTTACACTCTAATGTCCCCCCCCCCCCACAGTCACATCAGTCTCTGTACCAGAGGAGCTTACACTCTAATGTCCCCTCCCCCACAGTCACATCAGTCTCTGTACCAGAGGAGCTTACACTCTAATGTCCCCTCCCCCACAGTCACATCAGTCTCTGTACCAGAGGAGCTTACACTCTAATGTCCCCTCCCCCACAGTCACATCAGTCTCTGCACCAGAGGAGCTTACACTCTAATGTCCCCTCCCCCACAGTCACATCAGTCTCTGTACCAGAGGAGCTTACACTCTAATGTCCCCTCCCCCCCCCCCACAGTCACATCAGTCCCTGTACCACAGGAGCTTACACTCTAATGTCCCCCCCCCCCCCACAGTCACATCAGTCTCTGTACCAGAGGAGCTTACACTCTAATGTCCCCTCCCCCACAGTCACATCAGTCTCTGTACCAGAGGAGCTTACACTCTAATGTCCCCTCCCCCACAGTCACATCAGTCTCTGTACCAGAGGAGCTTACACTCTAATGTCCCCTCCCCCACAGTCATATCAGTCTCTGTACCAGAGGAGCTTACACTCTAATGTCCCCTCCCCCACAGTCATATCAGTCTCTGTACCAGAGGAGCTTACACTCTAATGTCCCCTCCCCCACAGTCATATCAGTCTCTGTACCAGAGGAGCTTACACTCTAATGTCCCCTCCCCCACAGTCATATCAGTCTCTGTACCAGAGGAGCTTACACTCTAATGCCCCCCCCCCCCCCAGTCACACACTTATTTTTATTATTATTCTTTATAATTATTCCTAATAATTATTTATATTTATAATTTTCGAACAATTCTTTATCATTTTTATAATTATTCTTCATAATTCTTGATAACTATTTATATTTATTATGATTTTATAACAATTCTTTATAATTATTATTATTATTTATTATTATTATTTATGAGTATTATTATTCTTTATAATTATTCATGATAATTATTTATATTTATTATACTTTTATAATAATTCTTTATAATCATTATTATTAGTCTGTGTAACAGAGGAGCTTGCCATTTTCGGGATGAGCGAGTATAGGGGGGTTGCAGGCATGGTGGTGAGCTGGGGGGGGGGGGGGCGGGGTGAGGTTTGGGGACATGGAGAGGGAGGGTGTGCACGGCATGGTGAGAGAGGGAATACAAGCAGGGTAGTGAATGGATGGCACAGGATTTGTATAAAGAGGTTGGGGGGGAAGGATAGGGTGGTGGTGGTAGACAAGGCGCATTGGTAAAGGTGGTGGGAAAACAATGCAGGAGATGTTGCATTGATGAAAGGAGGGGAAAAGGCGCAATAGTGAGAGGGAGTGTTGAGGGTATACAGGCACAGTTTTTTTTTTTGGGGGGGGGGGTTCCTGTTCTTTCTTAGAGGATGGGGTGTGGTTAGTGATGGGGGTCTGCAAAAGTGGTGGGGGTGCTAGTTTGGTTGTGAGAGCAGACAACCTGCAGGAATGATGGATGGAGAAATGATGGAGGGAGGGTATGCAGGTAATGGGTGAAGTGTGGGGGGCACCAGTACATGTGCATTGGTAAGAGCAGGGGAGGGGCCATGTGGGCATTGACAGTGTGGTGTAAGTATGGCCATGAGAAGGGGGGCAGCGTGCAGCCACAGTGGTCAGAAAGGAGGGTACAGGCATATGGGTGAGAGTTATGCCTCGTACACACGCAACAATTATCGGCCGACCGATCGTCCGACTTTTGTCCAGTGTTGTTTTGTTGGTTGGAATGTGCTCTAGACTGCACACTAATTTTCTCGGCCAACAAAAATCTACTTCAGAAGGGATGTCATGTGCTGGTTTACTTTCCGTGTGTTTTTTCTTCTCTGAGCATGCCCAGACTTGCTCATCAGATTTTTCCCTGCCGAAATCTGTACTGACTGCACGAAAATCGGCCGTTGTGTTGACGGCCAACAAAAATTTGATAGCCTGCACACCAGATTTTATTCGGCCGAAAAGTCGGAGTCGGTTGTCGAAAGCATCATACTAACAAGCCGAAAATCACCCGATCGGACGTTGGCCGAAAATTCCCGGCCAATAATCGATGCGTGTGTACGAGGCATTAGGCCTCTTTCACACTTGTGTGACTTGGGACTGAAAACTCGCATGACAAGTCGTAGCCCATGATTTCCAATGAGTGCCGTTCATAGCTGTGCGACTTCAAAGTAGGCCCTGCAGTACTCTGGTCTAACTTGAGGTCCATAGACTTCAATATTACACAGGCATTGCTTCAAGTCGCGCAAATTTCGGGTCATACAAATGTGAAAGGGGCCTTAGGGGTAAGTGTGCACACCAGTAAAAGAATAGGGGGGTAAAGGCTCAGTGGGTGCTAAAACAAGAGGGGGGTGGGGAGAGAAGGGGAGGTGCTGTGGGTGGGTAAAGAACGAGGGATGCACATGTGGTGAATGGTAATAAAAGGTGGGTGCAGGCACTCTTGGTAGTGAGTCTAAAGCAGAACTGTCAGCAGCTGATCAGCTGTGATGGAGATCAGTGGTTTCTGTTACAGGAGGTCACACGTATCCGGGAGCAGCCAGGGCTGGAGATTGGGGTGGCTCTGAATGTTCTCAACACTACTTGGGCCAGGGCTGGAGATTGGGGTGGCTCTGGATGTTCTCAACACTACTTGGGCCAGGGCTGGAGATTGGGGTGGCTCTGGATGTTCTCAACACTACTTGGGCCAGGGCTGGAGATTGGGGTGGCTCTGGATGTTCTCAACACTACTTGGGCCAGGGCTGGAGATTGGGTTGGCTCTGGATGTTCTCAACACTACTTGGGCCAGGGCTGGAGATTGGGGTGTCTCTGGATGGTCTCCACACTACTTGGGTAATTGGGCCAGGGTTGGAGATTGGGGTGTCTCTGGATGTTCTCCACACTACTTGGGTAATTGGGCCAGGGCTGGAGATTGGGGTGTCTCTGGATGTTCTCCACACTACTTGGGTAATTGGGCCAGGGCTGGAGATTGGGGTGTCTCTGGATGGTCTCCACACTACTTGGGTACTTGGGCCAGGGTTGGAGATTGGGGTGTCTCTGGATGTTCTCCACACTACTTGGGTCACCAGTACTACTGTTGTGTTATTGTTGGAAACCAATCCATCCTCGGTCTATGAGAGGAGCTAAAGCCGGCCAGGGAGCCCATTACAGCAGACCTCCAGTCTTGGTGCAAGGACCAAAACCGAAGACGGCAGTCCATGTGTAGGAGGCATTGGAGCTTAGGGCTGGATGAGGTAGGTGGTTTTACTTAGTGCTCACATTCCAAAAACAGAAGATAATTAGTTGTTGGGGGCTGCGAAGACAGACCCTATTTCAGGCACATTCATAACAATATTTGTAGTCTGTGTAAGGCTCAGAGCCCATATCAGATACTAATATAGTCCACCGTCCTTCCCTCCACATAATTCATACCTTCTTATCAGTCTACAGAGAGGAGAGTACTGTAATCACATGACCACATCAATAAAAATGGACAAGAAGCGGAGTCACCTGACTGAGAGGGTATTGGACCTCACTGTGGAGATCATCTACCTGCTGACTGGAGAGGTGAGGAGGATTCTGGGAGGTCACATGACATCACTCTTATCTCTATTAATAAAACACAGACCTGACCGGAGAGGTGAGGAGGATTCTGGGAGGTCACATGACATCACTCTTATCTCTATTAATAAAACAAAGACCTGACTGGAGAGGTGAGGAGGATTCTGGGAGGTCACATGACATCACTCTTATCTCTATTAATAAAACACAGACCTGACCGGAGAGGTGAGGAGGATTCTGGGAGGTCACATGACATCACTCTTATCTCTATTAATAAAACACAGAGCTGACCGGAGAGGTGAGGAGGATTCTGGGAGGTCACATGACATCACTCTCATCTCTATTAATAAAACACAGACCTGACTGGAGAGGTGAGGAGGATTCTGGGAGTGTGGGTAGCAGTAATGATTAGTATCTCCTGTAATAGGATTATGAAGTAGTGAAGAAGACTTCTAAGGAGCCACTGACACCAACCAGTCGGCCACCTCCACCTAAAGCCCGGAAACCTAATAAACGCAACATTCAGAAGATTCTGGAAGCCACCTATAAGATGATTGAGCTGCTAAATGGAGAGGTGAGCAGTGCTGGGAATTCCGGGATATTATGGGATGTGTGATGTCTCTGTCATTTGGGTAATCCAGTCTAGATAAGGAGAATCCTGATGACTTAATGGAGCATATTAGATGGACTCCAATGATGTATGGATGGATCATTTACTGTCTATACTAATTTCTAGTAGTCCATACAGCTGACTATCCACAACAGGACCCGCCATATGTGTTTGCAAGTGTCCTCAATGTGTAAAAATATCAAAACTATGTTCCTTCTACCTTCCAGTAGAGATCCATTCCAGGTTCTTCTGATATTTTCCTTCTTGGCCAGATGGGGAATTATGTGAAAGTGGCTGCTGCGTTTTTGTATTGTTAAACCCTAGATATATTTCTTGGTTTATTACTACTATATTACTGTGTGCCTAAGGTTCCTTTAAAAAGCCAAGATACCGCTAAGCAGTGGGAGGATTCAGAAGAACACAAGGATTTCTACAAGGACATCATGATGGAGAATCAGCCGCCCCTCACATCACCGGGTAAGAGGAGACTTTATTGTAAAGGAGAGAGCAGTACGGAGGGTCCACCTAGATCCCCCATCATCTGATAAACACATAGAAACAATCTCGGGAATTACCTAAGCTTCCTGTGCCATCTCAGGTCTATCCGTGCCACCAGCACCAGTTTCAGTTTTAGAGTGAAGTAGAGGCTATTGGCAGGGTCTGCACCTAATTAAGAGAGGGAATGTGGCAGATGTAGATCCCTGCCAGGTGTCACCTGTCATATGAGATATAAGCTGTCACCAGCCAGCTCACGTTCCTCTTCCTGCCCGTGCAGTGATTATACTACACAAGCAGAGCCTGAAGGGATAACAACCCTTCTCCTCCCACCCACTCTTGAGTTGAGCAGGGGATGAAAATGGGCCAGAGAGATTGGACCATGCAGCTGCAGCCCTTCTGTTCTCCGTGCTGTGTCTGTCACAGCAGAATAGAGCACTGAATGCTCGGAATTGACCACTTCCCGCAAAATCACGTGCCTGTACTGTCGGCTTTTGTGTGATAACAGCCGATGCGGCTGGGGGGGGGGGGGGGGGTATTCCCCAAGCCCCTCCGCCGCTCCACCTGGGCCTCCCGTCCCATGGTGGGGTACCCAAGCGACCAGCCAGCACATCCACCAGCTAGCTAGAGTCCCGAGTGAAGCCGGATTCGGCTTTGATCGGGTCTCCAATGTAAAAACCGGGAAGCGCCGTCACAACGTCACTTCCGGTTTACTCGGCAGCCAACGGCGCCGATTTAAAAAATCAGATAAAAAAACGCAGATCTTAGCATTTTGAATACTTTGAGGTGCAGAGGAGGGATTTGGGGTCTTATATGACCCAGATCCCTCCATAAAGAGTACCTGTCACTGCCTATTACTGTCACATTCCCCCCGATCCCTCCATAAAGAGTACCTGTCACTGCCTATTACTGTCACATTCCCCCCTCCCCCCCGATCCCTCCATAAAGAGTACCTGTCACTGCCTATTACTGTCACATTCCCCCCGATCCCTCCATAAAGAGTACCTGTCACTGCCTATTACTGTCACATTCCTCCCCTCCCCCGATCCCTCCATAAAGAGTACCTGTCACTGCCTATTACTGTCACATTCCCCCCTCCCCCCGATCCCTCCATAAAGAGTACCTGTCACTGCCTATTACTGTCACATTCCCCCCTCCCCCCGATCCCTCCATAAAGAGTACCTGTCACTGCCTATTACTGTCACATTCCCCCCTCCCCCCGATCCCTCCATAAAGAGTACCTGTCACTGCCTATTACTGTCACATTCCCCCCTCCCCCCGATCCCTCCATAAAGAGTACCTGTCACTGCCTATTACTGTCACATTCCCCCCCTCCCCCTGATCCCTCCATAAAGAGTACCTGTCACTGCCTATTACTGTCACATTCCCCCCTCCCCCCGATCCCTCCATAAAGAGTACCTGTCACTGCCTATTACTGTCACATTCCCCCCTCCCCCCGATCCCTCCATAAAGAGTACCTGTCACTGCCTATTACTGTCACATTCCCCCCTCCCCCTCCCCCTGATCCCTCCATAAAGAGTACCTGTCACTGCCTATTACTGTCACATTCCCCCCTCTCCCTGATCCCTCCATAAAGAGTACCTGTCACTGCCTATTACTGTCACATTCCCCCCGATCCCTCCATAAAGAGTACCTGTCACTGCCTATTACTGTCACATTCCCCCCTCCCCCCGATCCCTCCATAAAGAGTACCTGTCACTGCCTATTACTGTCACATTCCCCCCTCCCCCCGATCCCTCCATAAAGAGTACCTGTCACTGCCTATTACTGTCACATTCCCCCCCCTCCCCCTGATCCCTCCATAAAGAGTACCTGTCACTGCCTATTACTGTCACATTCCCCCCTCCCCCCGATCCCTCCATAAAGAGTACCTGTCACTGCCTATTACTGTCACATTCCCCCCTCCCCCCGATCCCTCCATAAAGAGTACCTGTCACTGCCTATTACTGTCACATTCCCCCCCCCCCTCCCCCTGATCCCTCCATAAAGAGTACCTGTCACTGCCTATTACTGTCACATTCCCCCCGATCCCTCCATAAAGAGTACCTGTCACTGCCTATTACTGTCACATTCCCCCCGATCCCTCCATAAAGAGTACCTGTCACTGCCTATTACTGTCACATTCCCCCCTCCCCCCGATCCCTCCATAAAGAGTACCTGTCACTGCCTATTACTGTCACAAGGGATGCGTACATTCCTTGTGACAGCAATACAAGTGATCAGAATTTTTTTTGTTTAAAGTGACAGCGTAAAAATAAAAAATAAAATAAAAGCTCACACGCCAAACAAAACGCATACGCAAGTCGCGCCTGCAAAAGTAAACGGTGTTCAAACCACACATGCGAGGTATCACCACGATCGTTGGTGTGAGAGCAATAATTCTAGCATTAAACCTCCTCTGTAACTCTATACTGGTAACCTGTAAAAATTTTAAAGCGTCGCCTATGGAGATTTTTAGGTACCGTAGTTTGTCGCCATTCCACGAGTGTGCGCAATTTTAAAGCATAACATGTTGGGTATCTATTTACTCGGTGCAACATCATCTTTCACATTATACAAAAATGTTGGGCTAACTTTACGGTTTCGTTTTTTTTTTTTTTTAATTCAGTAAAGTGTATATTTTCCAAAAAAATTGCATTTGAAAAACTGCTGCGCAAATACGGTGTGACATAAAATATTGCATCGACCGCAATTTTATTCTCCAGGGTCTCTGCTAAAAAAATTATTTATAATGGTTCTAACTAATTTTCTAGCATAAAATACTGATTTTAGCTTGTAAGTAACAAATGTCAGAAATAGAAATGGTCTTTAGGTGGTTAATAGAGGGGCTTGCTCCCCATTTGGTAATTTGGAGCAGCATCTGCTCCTTTTTATGTTTAGAAGAGTGGTACAAGCATTGCGCTTGCACTTCTCTTTATTTCCCCTCATTGTATTCCTATTTTGACTGATTATGCAGATACTGCTGGTGGGGAATCCTCATCCAGCAATCATGTTACCTGCGCAGATTCAAACAGAAAAGCCTTACTTTTGGGTCCTTTTTTAACTGAAGCCCTGAAAAAGGGGGAGCTCCTTGGACCTCAAAACACGTTGGATGTCTTTTAACCCAACATCAATAAATTAATTTGGACTCTTTATCTTTTGATCTGCTGCTCCTTCTATATATGCACGTCTTCCCCATTGTATTCAGAGACTGTGTGTGATTTATCTACAGGTGGATCCAGTACCAGAAGTCCACCAGAGAGATGTCCCAGCCCTGTTTATTTCCAGGATTCCACACAGGAAGATTTCAACATGCCCCAACAATACCAGGTACACAGCATTAAGCATCTTGAAGATTTGGAGCAGTTCTTAGAAAGAATTTGGGATTTATGTGTTGATTATTAGTGCTAAGTTCTGGATGTTTTATTTTCCACCATTATATTTTAGGGGGAAGACCTGATTGTTATGAAAGTTGAAGAGAAGGATGAAGAAGAGGAGACGTATATGAGGTCTGATCAACAGTCTACAGAAGGGGAAGAAATCATGGTTACCATTAAAGAGGAGGAATTTCCACTAGACATCAACACAGGTGAGTAATGAGTTCTAAATGCAGAAAGGGGTTGTCACGTTGTTATTGTACTCTAATACTTTTACGAATTGACAAAAGGTAGATTTTAAAATTGTCAACTAAGGAGGAGACTAATGTGAATCTATTACTCAATATAATGTCATGTTCCCAACCAATGAGGAGGAGATACTGTACACCTTATGAAAGGTCCATTTCCATTCCTCAATATAATGTTAATTCTCAACCAATGAGGAGCAGATACTGTACACCATATGAAAGGTCCATTTCCATTCCTCAATATAAACGTCATGTTCCCAACAAATGAGGAGGAGATACTGTACACCATATGAAAGGTCCATCTCCATTCCTCAATATAACGTCATGTTCCCAACAAATGAGGAGGAGATACTGTACACCATATGAAAGGTCCATCTCCATTCCTCAATATAACGTCATGTTCCCAACAAATGAGGAGGAGATACTGTACACCATATGAAAGGTCCATCTCCATTCCTCAATATAACGTCATGTTCCCAACAAATGAGGAGGAGATACTGTACACTATATGAAAGGTCCATCTCCATTCCTCGATATAACGTCATGTTCCCAACAAATGAGGAGGAGATACTGTACACCATATGAAAGGTCCATCTCCATTCCTCAATATAACGTCATGTTCCCAACAAATGAGGAGGAGATACTGTACACCATATGAAAGGTCCATCTCCATTCCTCAATATAACGTCACGTTCCTAACAAATGAGGTGGAGATACTGTACACCATATGAAAGGTCCATCTCCATTCCTCAATATAACGTCATGTTCCCAACAAATGAGGTGGAGATACTGTACACCATATGAAAGGTCCATCTCTATTCCCCAATATAACGTCTTGTTCCCAACAAATGAGGAGACACTGTACATCACATAAAAATGTCCATCTCCATTCCTCAATATAACGTCATGTTCCCAACAAATGTTGATGTCATGCCTGTACATAACTCCCCACTAACTAACAGACTTTTATGAATGTGTTCTTCAGCAGGTGGATATAATGTCCAGGATACCTTGGAAAGACAACTTTCTTCATCGGATTGTAATGCAGAAGATAATGTCACAGAAGAATTTTCACCGGGAGTAAACCTATACTGTGCAGATGGGTCACCGGGTCCCTCTCATCTCGAAGAGTCCTTAGAGAATTCACATGCTGTTAACAAAATAATCTATCCAAGACTTCACAGTGTAGATAGATCCTCAAATCTTCAGAGATTCTCCTCCGGTAATTTAGAAAGTGTTGCTAACATAGATGATAAAATATCGCCAGGTTCTGAGATTGATACAGGTTTAACTTCAGAAATATCTATAGGTGAAGAAGAAAGCGTAGATAATTGTGAGGGTCCATTTACGTGTCCAGATTGCGGAGAATGTTTCGCTTGGAATAGGGACTTTCTTAAACACCAGAAAACGCACACGGGTGAGCGCATTTTCCAATGCACAGAGTGCGATCAGAGTTTCACTCGGAAAGAACACCTTCTGAGGCACCGGAGACTTCACACAGGTGGGAGTCTTTTCTCATGTTCAGTGTGCGGAAAATGTTTCACTCGGAACGAGCACCTTCTTAGACACCAACGATGTCACACAGGTGAGCGCCCTTTCTCCTGTCCAGAGTGCGGGAAATGTTTCACTCAGAAAGGAAGCCTTGTTATACACATGACAAGCCACTCAGATGAGCGACCTTTTGCATGCCCAGAGTGCGGAAAATGTTTTACTCGCAAAAGGATCCTTATCGTTCACCAGAAGAGTCACACGGGTGAGCGTCCGTACGCCTGTCCGGACTGCGGGAAATGTTTTACATGGAAAAAAAATTTTCACAGACACCAGAGAAGTCACACCGGCGAGCGCCCCTTTTCCTGCTCAGAGTGCGGGAAATGTTACACTCAGAAAGGAGACCTTCTTAGACACCAGAGAGGTCACACGGGCGAGCGTCCTTTTTCGTGCTCGGAGTGCGGGAAAAGTTTCATGCGGAAAGCAGACCTTCTTACTCACCAGAGAAAGCATACCGGCGAGCGTCCTTTTTCGTGTTCAGAGTGCGGAAAGTGTTTCGTCGAGAGAGGACACCTTCTTACGCACCAGAGAATTCACACTGGTGAGCGCCCTTTTTCGTGTGCGGAATGCGGGAAGTCTTTCACTCAGCAAGGCAACCTACTTACGCACCAGAAGATTCACATGGGAGAGCGCCCTTATTCGTGTTCAGAGTGCGGGAAATGTTTTACTCTAAAATCGCATCTAATGGCACATCAGAAAACCCATACAGCAGCTTCATAGACTGTTCCATCCATCCAACGGTTATATAGTTTTAATAGCTGATGGGTTTACACATACAATATATTACCAAAAGTATTGGGACGCCTGTCTTTACACACACCTGAACTTTAATGGCATCCCAGTCTTAGTCCATAGGGTTCAATATGGAGTTGGCCCACCCTTTGCAGCTATAACAGCTTCAACTCTTCTGGGATGGCCGTCCACAAGGTTTAGGAGTGTGTCTATGGGAATGTTTGACCATTCTTCCAGAAGTGCATTTGTGAGGTCAGGCACTGATGTTGAAGGAGAAGGCCTGGCTCGCAGTCTCCGCTCTAATACATCCCAAAAGTGTCCTGTTGGATTGAGGTCAGGGCTCTGTGCAGGACAGTCAAGTTCCTCCACCATGTTGAAACAGAAAGGGACCATCCCCAAACTGTTCCCTCAAAGTTGGGAACATGAAATTGTCCAAAAATGTCTTGGTATGCTGACGCCTTCAGAGTTCCCTTCACTGGAACTAAGGGGCCAACCCCTGAAAAAAACCCCACACCATAATCCCCCCTCCACCAAATTATTTGGACCAGTGCACAAAGCAAGGTCCATAAAGACATGGATGAGTGAGTTTGGGGTGGAGGAACATAACTGACCTGCACCTCAACCCGATAGAACACCTTTGGCATGAATTAGAGTGCAGACTACGAGCCAGGCCTTCTTGCCCAACATCAGTGCCTGACCTCATAAATGCGCTTCTGGAAGAATTGTCAAACATTCCCATAGACACTCCTAAACCTTGTGGACAGCCTTCCCAGAAGAGTTGAAGCTGTTATACCTGCAGAGGGTGGGCCAACTCAATATTGAACCCTATGGACTAATACTGGGATGCCATTAAAGTTGATGTACGGGGTAACGACAGGCGTCCCAATACTTTTGAAAATATAATGTAGGAATAACATTAGCCCCCATTACCCTTTAAATGCTTCTTAGGATTTTGCTAGTCTTTGCAGCGGCTGCCTGGCATTGTGTGCTATTATCGAGCTTTCTGTCCACAAGTATACCCCAAACCCTTTTCTATTTTAGATTTCCCCCATAAGTATTCCACTTAGTCTCTAATAATAGCATATGTTACTAAAGTCTGTGTACATGAATTTAAAGTTACCTACATCATTTACCATTTATATTACCCATAATTCAACTTTTCAAAGAACTTTTGTTGTGAAATGATAACCGTATCTGCATTATGATGTATAACTCTACATAGGATCAATGTCTTCTGTGATTATGGACACCATCCTATCAAGGAAATCAAGCCAAGACATGAAGAAAGATATTAAAGGGATTATGTAGAGCAAGGGGTCTCCAAACTTTTCTGTCCTTTAGACCAGAGGTCTCCAAACTTTATTAACAAAGGGCCAGTTTATTGTCTTTCAAACTTCAGGGGGGCCGGACTGTGGCCAGCGGTAGTGGAAGTTTTCCTGGAATCAATAAATATTGCCACATTTGGTAGTGGGCTGGGAACAGTGTCCTATTGTTGGTATCGTTGGGAGGAATAGTGCCCCATTGTTGGTGTCAGTCAAAGGAATAGTGGCCCATCGTTGGTTTCATTGGGAGAAATAGTACCCGATTGTTAGTGTCAGTGAGAGGAATAGTGCGCCATTGTTGGTATTATTGGGAGCAATAGTGCCCCATCATTGGAAGGAAAACGACCCCATTGTTAGTATCATTGTGAGGAATAGTGCCCCACTATTGGTGTCATTGGGAGGAACAGTGCCCCATCGTTGGTATCATTGGGAAGAATAGTACCCCATCATTTTGAGGAATAGCACCCCATTGTTGGTATCATTGGGAGAAATAGTACCCCATTGTTGCTATCATTGAGTGGAATAGTGCCTCATCATTGGGAGGAATATTACCCCATCATTGGGAGGAATAGTACCCCATTGTTGGTATCAGTAGGAGGAATAGTACCCCATTGTTGGTATCAGTGTGAGCAATAGTGTGCCATTGTTGGTATTATTGGGAGGAATAGTGCACCATCATTGGTATCATTGGGAGGAATAGTACCCCATTGTTGGTATCAGTAGGAAGAATAGTGCCTCATCATTGGGAGGAATAGTGCCCCATTGTTGGTATCATTGGGAGGAATAGTGCCCCATCATTGGAAGGAAAACGACCCCATTGTTAGTATCATTGTGAGGAATAGTGCCCCACTATTGGTGTCATTGGGAGGAACAGTGCCCCATCGTTGGTATCATTGGGAAGAATAGTACCCCATCATTTGGAGGAATAGCACCCCATTGTTGGTATCATTGGGAGAAATAGTACCCCATTGTTGCTATCATTGAGTGGAATAGTGCCTCATCATTGGGAGGAATATTACCCCATCATTGGGAGGAATAGTACCCCATTGTTGGTATCAGTAGGAGGAATAGTACCCCATTGTTGGTATCAGTGTGAGCAATAGTGTGCCATTGTTGGTATTATTGGGAGGAATAGTGCACCATCATTGGTATCATTGGGAGGAATAGTACCCCATTGTTGGTATCAGTAGGAAGAATAGTGCCTCATCATTGGGAGGAATAGTGCCCCATTGTTGGTATCATTGGGAGGAATAGTGCCCCATCATTGGGAGGAATAGTGCCCCATCATTTGTATCATTGGGAAGAATAGTACCCCATTGTTGGTATCATTGGGAGGAATAGTGATCCATCGTTGGGAGGAATAGTGCCCCATCATTTGTATCATTGGGAGGAATAGTACCCCATTGTTGGTATCAGTAGGAGGAATAGTACCCCATTGTTGGTATCAGTGAGAGCAATAGTGTGCCATTGTTGGTATTATTGGGAGGAATAGTGCCCCATCATTGGTATCATTGGGAGGAATAGTGCCCCACTGTTGGTATCATTGGGAGGAATAGTACCCCATTGTTGGTATCAGTAGGAGGAATAGTACCCCATTGTTGGTATCAGTAGGAAGAATAGTGCCTCATCATTGGGAGGAATAGTGACCCATCACTGGGAGGAATAATGCCCCATCATTGGTATCATTGGGAGAAATAGTACCCATGGGCCTCAGTTTGGAGACCACTGCTTTAAAGTTTCCTGTGCCGGACTGTGGCCATTCGAAGTAGAAAATGTCCCGGCATTAGTGGGAATGAACAATGCCCCATTTTTGGTGTCAGAGGGAAGAATTGTGCCCCATCATTGGTGTCACTGGGAAGAATTGTGGCCCATTGTTGGTGTCACTGGGTGAGAAGAATCATGCTTAATTGTTGGTGTCACTGGGAGGAATTGTGCCCCATCATTGGTGTCACTGGGAAGAATTGTGGCCCATCGTTGGTGTCACTGGGTGAGAAGAATCATGCTTAATTGTTGGTGTCACTGGGAGGAATTGTTCCCCATCATTGGTGTCACTGGGAAGAATTGTGGACCATCGTTGGTGTCACTGGGTGAGAAGAATCATGCTTAATTGTTGGTGACACTGGGAGGAATTGCGCCCCGTCATTGGGAAGAATTGTGTGTCGGGGGGGAATTATGCCCCATTGTTGATGTCAGAGGATGATATATTGCCCCAAGGTCTGGATAAAAGCAAGCAATAGGTTGCATCCAGCCCCCAAGCTGCAGTTTGGAGACCACTGATGTAGAGGTTTTGTATATATTTTCTTTATTATGATTGGGTCTAAAACATTTCTGTTAGGTTAGAAAATATGAAATATTGCATATTACCATTTTTTGTATTCTTCTATCCTGAGATCTAATGCTGTAATAATTAGTTCTCATGGAAGGAATACATTTTGACAAGGTAATACATTTATCTTTTTATATACTGTTTTTAAACTTTTTTTTTATTAATTATAGTAGAGTAGAAAGTTAAAGAAAACATGAAGTGGGCACACCGGAAGTAGAAAAATTGAGAAAGTTTTCACAATGTACTTTGATATATTTGATGATGTACATGGTGATGTATTGTATAAATGAAAGTTATCGCACTGCTCTGGGACTTGTTATTGTGTGATTGTGACAAGATGAACTCATATTTTTATACAGAGAATTTGAGTTACCTAAAATACTATAAGGTTTTGAGTGAGAAAATTATGTAAAGGAATGTGTAGGAAGGGAGACGATGGAAAGGGAAGTAAGGAAGGAAGGACGGGTGCGATGACTGCAGTTCCTGACAACAAACCTTATAATATGTATAATTAAACGTGCCACCATTATGATGATTCTTTACCGGTTTCCATAACCCCCGGGGGAAACAAGTGTTTTTTTCACTCTGCTTCTTACTGTCTGCTCTATTTCTCATTGTCCTCTTTACTTACCTCCCTTTACTTCTCATCTCACCCTACATCCCATCGTCCTCTTTACTTCTCATCTCACCCTACATCCCATCGTCCTCTTTACTTCTCATCTCACCCTACATCCCATCGTCCTCTTAACTTCTCATCTCACCCTACATCCCATCGTCCAATTTACTTACCTCACTTTACTTCTCATCTCACTCTACATCCCATCGTCCTCTTAACTTCTCATCTCACCCTACATCCCATCGTCCAATTTACTTACCTCACTTTACTTCTCATCTCACTCTACATCCCATCGTCCTCTTTACTTCTCATCTCACACTACATCCCATCGTCCTCTTTACTTCTCATCTCACACTACATTCCATCGTCCGCTTTACTTCTCATCTCACTCTACATTCCATCGTCCTCTTTACTTCTCATCTCACTCTACATTCCATCGTCCTCTTTACTTCTCATCTCACTCTACATTCCATCGTCCTCTTTAGTTCTCATCTCACCCTACATCCCATCGTCCTCTTTACTTCTCATCTCACCCTTCATCCCATCGTCCTCTTTATTTCTCATCTCACTCTACATTGCATCGTCCTCTTTACTTCTCATCTCACTCTACATTCCATCGTCCTCTTTACTTCTCATCTCACTCTACATTCCATCATCCTCTTTACTTCTCATCTCACTCTACATCCCATCGTCCTCTTTATTTCTCATCTCACTCCACATTCCATCGTCCTCTTTACTTCTCATCTCACTCTACATTCCATCATCCTCTTTACTTCTCATCTCACTCTACATCCCATCATCCTCTTTACTTCTCATCTCACTCCACATTCCATCGTCCTCTTTACTTCTCATCTCACCCTACATTCCATCGTCCTCTTTACTTCTCATCTCACCCTACATCCCATCGTCCTCTTTACTTCTCATCTCACCCTACATCCCATCGTCCTCTTTACTTCTCATCTCACCCTACATCCCATCGTCCTCTTTACTTCTCAACTCACCCTACATCCCATCGTCCTCTTTACTTCTCATCTCACTCTATATCCCATCGTCCTCTTTACTTCTCATCTCACCCTACATCCCATCGTCCTCTTTACTTCTCATCTCACCCTTCATCCCATCGTCCTCTCATCTCACTCTACATTGCATCGTCCTCTTTACTTCTCATCTCACTCTACATTTCATCATCCTCTTTACTTCTCATCTCACTCCACATTCCATCGTCCTCTTTACTTCTCATCTCACCCTACATTCCATCGTCCTCTTTACTTCTCATCTCACCCTACATCCCATCGTCCTCTTTACTTCTCATCTCACCCTACATCCCATCGTCCTCTTTACTTCTCATCTCACCCTACATCCCATCGTCCTCTTTACTTCTCAACTCACCCTACATCCCATCGTCCTCTTTACTTCTCATCTCACTCTATATCCCATCGTCCTCTTTACTTCTCATCTCACCCTACATCCCATCGTCCTCTTTACTTTTCATCTCACCCTACATCCCATCGTCCTCTTTACTTCTCATCTCACACTACATTCTATCATCCTCTTTACTTCTCATCTCACCCTACATCCCATCGTCCTCTTTACTTCTCATCTCACCCTACATCCCATCGTCCTCTTTACTTCTCATCTCACCCTACATCCCATCGTCCTCTTTACTTCTCATCTCACTCTATATCCCATCGTCCTCTTTACTTCTCATCTCACCCTACATCCCATCGTCCTCTTTACTTTTCATCTCACCCTACATTCCATCGTCCTCTTTACTTCTCATCTCACCCTACATTCCATCGTCCTCTTTACTTCTCATCTCACCCTACATCCCATCGTCCTCTTTACTTCTCATCTCACCCTACATCCCATCGTCCTCTTTACTTCTCATCTCACCCTACATCCCATCGTCCTCTTTACTTCTCAACTCACCCTACATCCCATCGTCCTCTTTACTTCTCATCTCACTCTATATCCCATCGTCCTCTTTACTTCTCATCTCACCCTACATCCCATCGTCCTCTTTACTTTTCATCTCACCCTACATCCCATCGTCCTCTTTACTTCTCATCTCACACTACATTCTATCATCCTCTTTACTTCTCATCTCACCCTACATCCCATCGTCCTCTTTACTTCTCATCTCACCCTACATCCCATCGTCCTCTTTACTTCTCAACTCACCCTACATCCCATCGTCCTCTTTACTTCTCATCTCACTCTATATCCCATCGTCCTCTTTACTTCTCATCTCACCCTACATCCCATCGTCCTCTTTACTTTTCATCTCACCCTACATTCCATCGTCCTCTTTACTTCTCATCTCACCCTACATTCCATCGTCCTCTTTACTTCTCATCTCACCCTACATCCCATCGTCCTCTTTACTTCTCATCTCACCCTACATCCCATCGTCCTCTTTACTTCTCATCTCACCCTACATCCCATCGTCCTCTTTACTTCTCAACTCACCCTACATCCCATCGTCCTCTTTACTTCTCATCTCACTCTATATCCCATCGTCCTCTTTACTTCTCATCTCACCCTACATCCCATCGTCCTCTTTACTTTTCATCTCACCCTACATCCCATCGTCCTCTTTACTTCTCATCTCACCCTTCATCCCATCGTCCTCTTTATTTCTCATCTCACTCTACATTGCATCGTCCTCTTTACTTCTCATCTCACTCTACATTCCATCGTCCTCTTTACTTCTCATCTCACTCTACATTCCATCATCCTCTTTACTTCTCATCTCACTCTACATCCCATCGTCCTCTTTATTTCTCATCTCACTCCACATTCCATCGTCCTCTTTACTTCTCATCTCACTCTACATTCCATCATCCTCTTTACTTCTCATCTCACTCTACATCCCATCATCCTCTTTACTTCTCATCTCACTCCACATTCCATCGTCCTCTTTACTTCTCATCTCACCCTACATTCCATCGTCCTCTTTACTTCTCATCTCACCCTACATCCCATCGTCCTCTTTACTTCTCATCTCACCCTACATCCCATCGTCCTCTTTACTTCTCATCTCACCCTACATCCCATCGTCCTCTTTACTTCTCAACTCACCCTACATCCCATCGTCCTCTTTACTTCTCATCTCACTCTATATCCCATCGTCCTCTTTACTTCTCATCTCACCCTACATCCCATCGTCCTCTTTACTTCTCATCTCACCCTTCATCCCATCGTCCTCTCATCTCACTCTACATTGCATCGTCCTCTTTACTTCTCATCTCACTCTACATTTCATCATCCTCTTTACTTCTCATCTCACTCCACATTCCATCGTCCTCTTTACTTCTCATCTCACCCTACATTCCATCGTCCTCTTTACTTCTCATCTCACCCTACATCCCATCGTCCTCTTTACTTCTCATCTCACCCTACATCCCATCGTCCTCTTTACTTCTCATCTCACCCTACATCCCATCGTCCTCTTTACTTCTCAACTCACCCTACATCCCATCGTCCTCTTTACTTCTCATCTCACTCTATATCCCATCGTCCTCTTTACTTCTCATCTCACCCTACATCCCATCGTCCTCTTTACTTTTCATCTCACCCTACATCCCATCGTCCTCTTTACTTCTCATCTCACACTACATTCTATCATCCTCTTTACTTCTCATCTCACCCTACATCCCATCGTTCTCTTTACTTACCTCAATTTACTTCTCATCTCACTCTACATCCCATGGTCCTCTTTACTTCTCATCTCACTCTACATTCCATCGTCCTCTTTACTTCTCATCTCACCCTACATCCCATGGTCCTCTTTACTTCTCATCTCACTCTACATTCCATCGTCCTCTTTACTTCTCATCTCACCCTACATCCCATCGTTCTCTTTACTTACCTCACTTTACTTCTCATCTCACCCTACCTCTCATCATCCTCTTTACTTCTCATCTCACCCTACATCCCATCGTCCTCTTTACTTCTCATCTCACCCTACATCCCATCGTCCTCTTTACTTCTCATCTCACCCTACATCCCATCGTCCTCTTTACTTCTCATCTCACCCTACATCCAATCGTCCTCTTTACTTACCTCACTTTACTTCTCATCTGACTTTACTTCTCATCATCCTCTTTACCTATCATCTCACCCTACTTCTCATCGTCCTCTTTACTTATCATCTCACCCTACTTCTCATCGTCCTCTTTACTTCTCATCTCACTTTACTTCTCATCTCACTTTACTTCTCATCGTCCTCTTTACTTATCATCTCACCCTACTTCTCATCGTCCTCTTTACTTCTCATCTCACTTTACTTCTCATAGTCCTCTTTACTTCTCATCTCACTTTACTTCTCATCGTCCTCTTTACTTCTCATCTCACTTTACTTCTCATCGTCCTCTTTACTTATCATCTCACCCTACTTCTCATCGTCCTCTTTACTTATCTCCCTTTTCTTCTCATCGTCCTCCTTACTTATCATCTCACTTTACTTCTCATCGTCCTCTTTACTTATCTTGCTCTACTTCTCACCATCCTCTGTACTTATCTCACTTTACTTCTCAACTCCCTTTACTTCTCATCATCCTCTTTACTTCTCATCTCCCTCTACTTCTCATCGTCCTCTTTACTTATCATCTCACTCTACTTCTCATTGTTTTCTTTACTTATCATCTCACCCTACTTCTCATCGTTCTCTTTACTTATCATCTCACCCTACTTCTCATCGTCCTCTTCACTTATCATCTCACCCTACTTCTCATCGTTCTCTTTACTTACCTCACTTTACTTCTCATCTCACCCTACCTCTCATCATCCTCTTTACTTCTCATCTCACCCTACATCCCATCGTCCTCTTTACTTCTCATCTCACCCTACATCCCATCGTCCTCTTTACTTCTCATCTCACCCTACATCCCATCGTCCTCTTTACTTCTCATCTCACCCTACATCCAATCGTCCTCTTTACTTACCTCACTTTACTTCTCATCTGACTTTACTTCTCATCATCCTCTTTACCTATCATCTCACCCTACTTCTCATCGTCCTCTTTACTTATCATCTCACCCTACTTCTCATCGTCCTCTTTACTTCTCATCTCACTTTACTTCTCATCGTCCTCTTTACTTATCATCTCACCCTACTTCTCATCGTCCTCTTTACTTCTCATCTCACTTTACTTCTCATAGTCCTCTTTACTTCTCATCTCACTTTACTTCTCATTGTCCTCTTTACTTCTCATCTCACTTTACTTCTCATCGTCCTCTTTACTTATCATCTCACCCTACTTCTCATCGTCCTCTTTACTTATCTCCCTTTTCTTCTCATCGTCCTCCTTACTTATCATCTCACTTTACTTCTCATCGTCCTCTTTACTTATCTTGCTCTACTTCTCACCATCCTCTGTACTTATCTCACTTTACTTCTCAACTCCCTTTACTTCTCATCATCCTCTTTACTTCTCATCTCACCCTACATCCCATCGTCCTCTTTACTTTTCATCTCACCCTACCTCCCATCGTCCTCTTTACTTCTCATCTCACACTACATTCTATCATCCTCTTTACTTCTCATCTCACCCTACATCCCATCGTTCTCTTTACTTACCTCAATTTACTTCTCATCTCACTCTACATCCCATGGTCCTCTTTACTTCTCATCTCACTCTACATTCCATCGTCCTCTTTACTTCTCATCTCACCCTACATCCCATGGTCCTCTTTACTTCTCATCTCACTCTACATTCCATCGTCCTCTTTACTTCTCATCTCACCCTACATCCCATCGTTCTCTTTACTTACCTCACTTTACTTCTCATCTCACCCTACCTCTCATCATCCTCTTTACTTCTCATCTCACCCTACATCCCATCGTCCTCTTTACTTCTCATCTCACCCTACATCCCATCGTCCTCTTTACTTCTCATCTCACCCTACATCCCATCGTCCTCTTTACTTCTCATCTCACCCTACATCCAATCGTCCTCTTTACTTACCTCACTTTACTTCTCATCTGACTTTACTTCTCATCATCCTCTTTACCTATCATCTCACCCTACTTCTCATCGTCCTCTTTACTTATCATCTCACCCTACTTCTCATCGTCCTCTTTACTTCTCATCTCACTTTACTTCTCATCTCACTTTACTTCTCATCGTCCTCTTTACTTATCATCTCACCCTACTTCTCATCATCCTCTTTACTTCTCATCTCACTTTACTTCTCATAGTCCTCTTTACTTCTCATCTCACTTTACTTCTCATCGTCCTCTTTACTTCTCATCTCACTTTACTTCTCATCGTCCTCTTTACTTATCATCTCACCCTACTTCTCATCGTCCTCTTTACTTATCTCCCTTTTCTTCTCATCGTCCTCCTTACTTATCATCTCACTTTACTTCTCATCGTCCTCTTTACTTATCTTGCTCTACTTCTCACCATCCTCTGTACTTATCTCACTTTACTTCTCAACTCCCTTTACTTCTCATCATCCTCTTTACTTCTCATCTCCCTCTACTTCTCATCGTCCTCTTTACTTATCATCTCACTCTACTTCTCATTGTTTTCTTTACTTATCATCTCACCCTACTTCTCATCGTTCTCTTTACTTATCATCTCACCCTACTTCTCATCGTCCTCTTCACTTATCATCTCACCCTACTTCTCATCGTTCTCTTTACTTACCTCACTTTACTTCTCATCTCACCCTACCTCTCATCATCCTCTTTACTTCTCATCTCACCCTACATCCCATCGTCCTCTTTACTTCTCATCTCACCCTACATCCCATCGTCCTCTTTACTTCTCATCTCACCCTACATCCCATCGTCCTCTTTACTTCTCATCTCACCCTACATCCAATTGTCCTCTTTACTTACCTCACTTTACTTCTCATCTGACTTTACTTCTCATCATCCTCTTTACCTATCATCTCACCCTACTTCTCATCGTCCTCTTTACTTATCATCTCACCCTACTTCTCATCGTCCTCTTTACTTCTCATCTCACTTTACTTCTCATCGTCCTCTTTACTTATCATCTCACCCTACTTCTCATCGTCCTCTTTACTTCTCATCTCACTTTACTTCTCATAGTCCTCTTTACTTCTCATCTCACTTTACTTCTCATTGTCCTCTTTACTTCTCATCTCACTTTACTTCTCATCGTCCTCTTTACTTATCATCTCACCCTACTTCTCATCGTCCTCTTTACTTATCTCCCTTTTCTTCTCATCGTCCTCCTTACTTATCATCTCACTTTACTTCTCATCGTCCTCTTTACTTATCTTGCTATACTTCTCACCATCCTCTGTACTTATCTCACTTTACTTCTCAACTCCCTTTACTTCTCATCATCCTCTTTACTTCTCATCTCCCTCTACTTCTCATCGTCCTCTTTACTTATCATCTCACTCTACTTCTCATTGTTTTCTTTACTTATCATCTCACCCTACTTCTCATCGTTCTCTTTACTTATCATCTCACCCTACTTCTCATCGTCCTCTTCACTTATCATCTCACCCTACTTCTCATTGTCCTCTTTACTTATCATCTCACCCTACTTCTTATAGTCCTCTTCACTTACCTAACAAACAAACAAAGAGCTGGGGGGGGCAAACCCTGAACATGCATTTCTAAAGCTGGCGCAGCTATGAACCAAGCACCATGCATATTTACAAAGAATAGCGCACACATGCAAATGAAATGACTATCAAATATAAAGACAATCAATAAATAAAAATGGGGATTCGGTCCCACCATATGGCCATATCGTGTTCAAGCCCACCACTACGTCAAAGTACCCCATTGTCAGTGGGTCCTACACTATCCATAAAAAGAAGGATGAATCCAGCCTCTCTAAACCATTGGAGATACTTATTTCTTACTGGGAGAGATGTGCAACTGCACTATAAGGGACTCCTCCTATATCTGCTTGCTAGTGGACACCGATAGAGTACAGGTGTGGGAGGGTGGGGTGCTCAACCCCAGAGTCTGGTCAGACCGAATACATAACAAACAAACAAAGAGCTGGGGGGGCACACCCTGAACATGCATTTCTAAAGGTGGTGCAGCTATGAACCAAGTAACAAGCATATTTACAAAGAATAGCGCACACATGCAAAATAAATAACTATCAAATATAAAGGCAATCAATAAATAAAAATGGGGATTTGGTCCCACCAAATGGCCATGGTCCCACCATATGGCCTCTTTACTTACCTCACTTTACTTCTCATCTCACTTTAGCTATAAGGTAAGGTTACAGCATAAACAGATTTCTTTCACTGTAAGATTCTATGTTTCCAACTGCTTCCAGGAATCCTCCTGTTGTGGATCCTGCTGGTGGCTTTCTATGGTGGGTGGATGGATATCCCATCTATGGTGGTCTAGCGGGCTCTCCAGATATATCCTCAATGTAAATGGTATGTGTAGGAAAGAAAAGCTCCAAATAGTGTGATACTATTTCCCAAATTTATTTAAATAAAAGCAGCTAAAACACTCATTCAGTGGTGGCAAAAACACATCATCCACGGGCAGCAAGCTTATCAATCCTGACGCGTATCGTCACATTCACGTGACTTCCCCTGACCTAACTGATTCCACCTTCCCCCTCCCGGGATACATACCTCAACTTAACAGCTGGGGTTCCACTGTTTGTTTACATCCAGTGCTGCAAGTCCTCACTGCCCTGGCCATTCTTGCGCTTTACAGCCCCTAGACTTCTATGGGACCGTCTCTGGTTGTCACCGGCCTTGGGACGCAACACTAAAGAACACGTGTCAAACACAAGGCCCGTGCACTGAATCTGGCCCGCCAGTCCATTTCATGTGACCCTTGTACCCAGGCAGAGGGGTGGAGGTGAGCTATAGACAGCCTGTGAAAGAGAGCTGAACTGTGCACACTGTGCCTAGCACACCCCTAAACCCTGCACTCTGTAGCTCACTCATCAGCACTGCACTCTGTACACAGCGCACCCCTGAACTCTGCACTTTGTACACAGCGCTTCCCTCAACTCTGCACTCTGTACACAGCACTCCCCTGAACTCTGCTCTCTGTACATAGGCACTCCTACACTCTGTACATAGAAAACCCTGAACCCTGCACTTGATACGTAGTCTAATCCTAAACTCTGTACACAGCGCACCCCTGAACTCTGCACTTTGTACACAGCGCTTCCCTCAACTCTGCACTCTGTACACAGCACTCCCCTGAACTCTGCTCTCTGTACATAGGCACTCCTACACTCTGTACATAGAAAACCCTGAACCCTGCACTTGATACGTAGTCTAATCCTAAACTCTGTACACAGTGCACCACTGAACTTTGCATTCTATACAAAGAGCACCCCTGAACTTTGCCCTCTGTACATGGGCACCCCTGAACTCTGCAATTTGTATACAGTGCACTCCTGAAATCTGCACTCTATACACAGCACACCCTTGAACCCTGCACTCAGTTTGTAGCCTAGACCTGAACTCTGTACACAGTGCACTGCTGAATTCTGCCCTCTGTGCATAGGCACCCCTGCCCTGATCCCCGCACTCTGTATATAGGGCAACCCTGATCTCTGTACATAAGACACCCCTGAACCCTGCACTCTGTACACAGTGCACCCCCTGAATTCTGCTTTCTCTACATAAGCACCCCTTAACTCTGCACTCTGTACATAGGGCACCCCTGAACCCCGCACTTGGTACGTAGCCTAATCCTGAACTCTGTAGACCTCGCACACCTGAACGCTGGACTGTACATAGGTACCCCTGAACTCTGCACTCTGTACACACCGCACCCCTGAACTCTGTAGGTAGCGCATCCCTGAACTCTGTACATAGTGTACCCCTGAACTTTGTACACAGCGCACCCCTGAACTCTGTACACAGCGCACCCCTGAACTCTGCACTTTGTACATAGTGCATCCCTGAACTTTGCACATAGCGCACTCCTGAACTCTGTACATAGCGTACCCCTGAACTCTGTACACAGCACACCCCTTAACTCTGCACATAGCGCATTCCTGGTATTTATTGCTCCTTTAAGATCCTCCCACTCTTCAATTTCGACACATGCACCGTTTGATGCAGGGGGTGCGGGGCGTGGCTGAGTTCCTGCACCAATTCTCGGAGAAGAAAAGCCCTGCATAAATTTATATACACTGCTCAAAAAAATTAAAGGAACACTTTGAAAACACATCAGATCAGAATGGGGAAAAAATCTCATGCTGGATATCTATACTGGTATGGACTGGGTAATGTGTTATATACTGGTATGGACTGGGTAATGTGTTAGGATCTATATTGGAACGGACTGGGTAATGTGTAAGGAATGAAAGGATGCCACATTGTTTAATGGAAATTAAAATTATTAAACTACAGAGGGCTGAACTCAAAGATACCCCCAAATTGAAAAAATTATGCAGCAGGTGAGTCTATTTTGCTGAAATGTCATTGCAGCAACTCAGAATGTTCCTCATTAGTGTGTACGGCCCCCACGTGCTTGTATGCATGCCTGAAAACCTCGGGGCATACTCCTAATGAGACGATGGAAGGTGTCCTGGGGTATTTCCTCCCAGATCTGGACCAGGGCATCACTGAGCTCCTGAAAAGATGGAGGTGCAACCTGGTAGCGTCGGATGGACCGAGACATAATGTCCCAGAGGTGCTCTATTGGATTCAGGTCGGGAGAGCGTGGGGGCCATTCAATGGTATCAATTCCTTCATCCTCCAGGAACTGGCTGCATATTCTCGCCACATGAGGCCGGGCATTGTCATGCACCAGGAGGAACCCAAGACCCACTGCACCATCGTAGGGTCTGACAACGGGTCCAAGGATTTCATCCCAATTCCTAATGGCAGTCAGGGTGCCATTGTCTAGCCTGTAGAGGTCTGTGTGTCCCTCCATGGATATGCCTCTCCAGACCATTACTGACCCACCACCAAACTGGTTGTGCTGAACGATGTTACAGGCAGCATAACATTCTCCACGGCTTCTCCAGACCCTTTCACATGTGCTCAGGGTGAACCTGCTCTCATCTGTGAAAAGCACAGGGTGCCAGTGGTGGTTCTGCCAATTCTGGTGTTCAATAGCAAATACCAATTGCGCTCCACAGTGCCGGGCAATGAGCTCAGGGGCCACCAGAGGACGTCGGGCCCTCAGGCCACCCTCATGAAGTCTGTTTATGATTGTTTGGTCAGAGAAATTCACACCAGTGTCCTGCTGGAGGTCATTTTGTAGGGCTCTGGCAGTGCTCATCCTGTTCCTCCTTGCACAAAGGAGCAGATACCGGTCCTGCTGATGGGTTAAGGACTTTCTATGGCCCTGTCCAGCTCTCCTAGAGTAACTGCCTGTCTCCTGGAATCTCCTCGGTGCTCTTGAGACTGTGCTGGGAGACACAGCAAACCTTCTGGCAATCGGACGTATTGATGTGCCCTAAAAAAATGATGGACAGTGTTGTGGCACCCTTTAAAAACTATGAACAGTCATGAGGCACATTATAAAAATTATGGACAGTCTTGAGGCACCCTATAAAAATTATGGACAGTCTTGAGGCACCCTATAAAAATTATGGACAGTCTTGAGGCACTCCATTCTAAAATGTAAAAACTATTCTAGTAGGAAATCCAACATTAGAGGTGATTTATTCTTCCAAAGCAAATACACTGGTACTGACTAGTATTCCAATGTTTCCCTTCTGCCTCAGTTTTTCTCCATCACTCAGCTAATGCTGATGGAAAGGGGCAGAGGAGGGTCAAACAAGGATGCTGTGGAGGCAACTGACATCCTCCTTATCAACTGATCATGCCATTGGTCATTAGGACACCAGCAGCTAGAAGGTTGTAATGTTTCACAATGAATACCTGTGGCTTTGTATAACTAAAAGGCAGGTTTCATCCATACGCTGGCTTGTATACAATTTTTGGGTAATTTTTAGGCATTTTGCCAAGCTACCCCTGAAGAAACCTCAAGGCACCCTGGTTGAAATAGGCTGGATTATAACTCAGACCGAAAAGAGGGGACAATTGAGGAAGGAAGAGGTATTCAGTTCCAAAAGAAGGAGAATACTTTAAATTGAGGGACAGTTGGGAGCTATGGGTAAACAAGCTGGGCACATTTTTCAGTTTTTTTTTATGTATATTTGACTCTGAAAGTTCTGCTTTAGGTCCCTTTCACACGGGCGATCCGTCTGTTTTTCAGGAGGACCTGATCAGCCCCTTCATTCACCTTTATGGACCGGCGGTTGTAAACGGACTTGCGACTGTTTACACCCGTCTACTTCCAATCCGACCCAGTCTGCTAAAGAAGGAAAAACAGGAGGGGATCCGTTCCCTTCCGTCTAGGGAGTTCAGTTCGGAGGGCAGTTGGGTGTAAACCGACAGTGGAGTCTATTTACACCCGACCAATAGAGCAGAGCAGGCTCTGTCTGTGTCCACTCTGCATAAAATGAGAAAACACGGACCTGTCATCGGCCCCGCTCTGCTCAGCAGACAGGTTTCCTGCTGATCTTAACAAAACCCGCCCCGTGTGAAAGAGGTCTTCAGCATTAATAGGCAGTGCTTCCTCTTTTGATAAACCTTTGCTATTGTAAGTACCATGGTCAACGCCATCATCTTCTACAAATTAGGAGGTTATGGCATGGAGCCTGTTCTCTTGTGAAAATGTTGCATCTTCTAATGCAGGGATTCCCAAACTATGGCCCCCCAGTTGTTCAGGAACCACAATTCCCATCATGCCTAGTCATGTATGTGAATTTCAGAGATTTACAATGCCTCATGGGATGTGTAGTTCTGCAACAGCTGCAGGGCCGTAGTTGCAGGGCCGTAGTTTGGGAATCCCTGTTCTAATGCTACTGTCCTGTTGGGGATTCAACGCTCACTTCGCACCCACGACGGACGCACCCTGGCTGATCTCCAGGACATGAGACAATTTCCTATAGAAACCTCAGCCGCATGACTGTACAAAGGGCTGCAGTTCCTCCACCCTCCACAAGGTGGAGATCTCATGTATACAAGGTGGAACGCACATACAGGAAATGGTGGAACAAAGCCCCAAAGCTGGTAATGGAGCAGACAGGAAGTTCCAGGTCAGGAGGAAGTAGAGAGGAGACATTGCTGGAACTGGCAGAAGAGGAGGTAATAAGATATTATTTTATATTTACACCCAGTAACCCCCCCCCCCCAACATGTTCCGTCCTCTTCCTCCATAGTCACTGTGACGTCCATAGTCACACACTATTATTATTATACATTATATAGCTCTGACATATACCGCAGTGCTGTACAGAGATCACTGAGCCAGTCACATCAGTCTCTGTACCAGAGGAGCTTACACTCTAATGTCCCCTCCCCCACAGTCACACACTATTATACATTTATATAGCTCTGACATATACCGCAGTGCTGTACAGAGATCACTGAGCCAGTCACATCAGTCTCTGTACCAGAGGAGCTTACACTCTAATGTCCCCCCACAGTCACACACTATTATTAATATACATTACTCAGAGGTCATAGAATTTATTGGAAGGTTGGGAAGGAAGGATTTTCCGGCACATAAATTCTTAAAAAATACATTTTATTCAAATAACATAACACAAAAAGCAATCATGAAAAACACATCCGCCCATTATGCCGCAGGAAATGCGCACCGGAAGTGCGTCACCTCACTGCGGCTTGTCTGGCCGCACATGTGTCAAAGGGGGAAAAACCGAGGAAGCATGCCCAGCGCCACCCATGGTCGTCGCCCGCATAGCAAGCAAACTCCAGTCCGAGTCTATATATACCGAGCTCTGTACCTATCCATGATTGTCCCTTCGTTATTCATTACCATTTGTCTGCGGTGACAGTTGTCCTGCATAACAATTATACAGGTATGTATGTACCCAGCTATTTTTTGGTATATATACCACCTTCTTATATCCAATAGATAAAATAAGTACTGCGTGGCCCCCCACATGTGATTCTATGGGTGACCTCCGGGGTGCACTGCCCATTGCGCCCATGGAGTTAAGCCGCTCGCCTGGTTTGGACTGACCCAGCCGGTGACTGGATACACCACTATGAACATGCATGTAGTTCTCTGATTTTAGATGTTCATTATTATAATACAAAGTTTGAAAACTACCTATACCATCAGTAATTCTGTATGTTTCTATCCTATATAGAACCATTTTCTTTGATCACAAGCAGGCTCCAGACGAAGCTTCTTTATGAGGCGAAACATGTAGAGCAACCTGATCAAGCGTACTACTAATTTCTGTCATCACGTTTCTAAGTATATAAATATGTACATATAGTCGCATTATGTGACTAATAATATGAATATGTGTATGACTACATCAAATAGAACTGCTGTATGTTATTCATTTCTGACTGGTTAACCCATTTTGGCTCCAGTCAATTTTTAATCAATATTTTCTGTTTTGTTTGTTTATATGTTTTGTGTGTTTTTCATGATTGCTTTTTGTGTTATGTTATTTGAATAAAATTTATTTTTTAAGAATTTATGTGCCGGAAAATCCTTCCTTCCCAACCTTCCAATAAATTCTATGTAAAATTTGAGGATTGGCACCTTTAACAGTAACTTTAGATGCTCAGATGGCTGCTATCTGACTGCATTATTATCAAACGATTACTCAGAGGTCTATTTAGATGTGAATGTACAATGTATATGTAAAGCGCTGCGTAAATTGACGGCGCTATATAAGTACCTGAAATAAATAAAAATAAAGCAGTGAATAGGATTTTCACCAAACATTTTATGGTGGTCCATGTGTTTTAAATGACAATGATAGACAAACGAGAACTCAACACACCAAGTCCTAAAAATGATGAGTTTATTACCTTGTATGCACAGAGGTGAAGCAATGAGGATGGAGAAGGGCCGAAATCACATGACCAAGAGGATTTTAGATCTCACCTTGGAGATCATCTACCTGCTGACCGGAGAGGTAAGGAGGATTCTGGGAGGTCACATGACATCACTCTTATCTCTAATAATAAAACACAGACCTGACCGGAGAGGTGAGGAGGATTCTGGGAGGTCACATGACATCACTCTTATCTCTATTAATAAAACACAGACGTGACCAAAGAGGTGAGGAGGATTCTGGGAGGTCACATGACATCACTCTCTTATCTCTATTAATAAAACACAGACCTGACCAGAGAGGTGAGGAGGATTCTGGGAGGTCACATGACATCACTCTTATCTCTAATAATAAAACACAGACCTGACCAGAGAGGTGAGGAGGATTCTGGGAGATCACATGACATCACTCTTATCTCTATTAATAAAACACAGACCTGACTGGAGAGGAGGGGAGGATTCTGGGAGATCACATGACATCACTCTTATCTCTATTAATAAAACACAGACCTGACCGGAGAGGTGAGGAGGATTCTGGGAGGTCACATGACATCACTCTTATCTCTATTAATAAAACACAGACCTGACCGGAGAGGTGAGGAGGATTTGGGTAACATGTTAAATCTTAGTACCTATTTTATTAGGACTATGAAATAGTGAAGAAGACATCTAATATGGTCTTGGCACCCAGCAGCCGTCCCAATATACCAACCCAACCTGATTTCTTGGTATCTAAAACATATAACAAGAAGATTCTAGAAGTCACCAAGAAGATGATGGAGCTGCTGACAGGAGAGGTGAGCGGTGCTGGGAATTCTGGGACATTATCCAGTAACAGACAAGGGATGTGTCTGGATGGTGACTGTATCATTGTGTGTGTCAGGTTCCTATAAGGTGTCAGGATGTCACTGTCTATTTCTCCATGGAGGAGTGGGAGTATTTAGAAGGACACAAGGATCTCTACAAGGACGTCATGATGGAGAATCAGCCGCCCCTCACATCACCGGGTAAGAGGAGACTTTATTGTAAAGGAGAGAGCAGTACGGAGGATCCACCTAGATCCCCCATCATCTGATAAACATATAGAAACAATGTATTCAGTCAGTGTGTGTGTTTCCTACAGATGGATCCAGTAATGGGAACCCACCAGAGAGATGTCCCCGTCCTCTGTATTCCCGGGATTCCACACAGGAAGATCACACCATCCCTCACTATCATCAGGTGGGTGGGACTGAGCAACTAGAACCTTAAAAATAATTCTAAGCTATAAGAAGACATCTTTCTATGTAATCTCTTGTTATCTTTTACCTGTGTATTCTATCATTTTTGGAGTTTAGGCTACAGAACTGAAAGACCTCAAAATTCAGATTAAAGAGGAAGAAGAAGAGACGTTTGTGTGTGGAGAACAGTCGATGGATGAGGATGGTCTTCTGTATTCTCAATATTCCACACAGGAAGATCACACCATCCCTCACCATCATCAGGTAGAAGGATCCAGAAACATGAACCCACCAGAGAGATGTCCCCGTCCTCTGTATTCCCAGGATTCCACACAGGAAGGTCACACCATCCCTCACCATCATCAGGTAGATAGGACTGAGGGTCGGGAATCCAAAATAAATAAAAATGATAAGAGATAATAGGCCGTGAATCAGGGCTCACCTTTTAAATATTTTATTTTCTGCCATTTGTTGGATTAGGATGAAGGACTGATTGATCGGAATGCTGAAATTAAAGGAGGAGAGACGTATGTGATGGGTAATCAGCAGTCTGTGGAGGAGGTTGGGATCGCTGACAGAGTTAATATGGAATGTTCTATAGAAATTAGCACAGGTAAGTAATAAACACTAAATGCAAAAATGGTTTACATTTTCATTTCATTTTTTAGGTTATGCTAAATTTTACAAGATTGATGGAAATTCAGATGATCCTTTATACGGTGTACAGGAGATACTGTACACGATATAAAAGGTCCATCTCCATTCCTCAATATAACGTCATGTTCCCAACAAACAAGGATGAGATACTGTACACCATATGAAAGGTCCATCTCCTTTCCTCAATATAACGTCATGTTCCTAACAAATGAGGAGGAGATACTGTACACCATATGAAAGGTCCATCTCCATTCCTCAATATAATGTCATGTTCCTAACAAATGAGGTGGAGATACTGTACACCATATGAAAGGTCCATCTCCGTTCCTCAATGTAACGTCATGTTCCCAACAAATTAGGAGATGCTGTAAACCATTTAACCGGTCCATTTCTACTCCTCAATATAACGTCATGTTCCCAACAAATGAGGAGGAGATACTGTACACCATATGAAAGGTCCATCTCCATTCCTCAAAATTAGGGATGCACCGAAATTTTGGCCACCAAAATTTTCGGCCGAAAATGGGCCTATCCCATTTCGGCCGAAAATGGGTTAAAAATGCCGAAATTAATGGCCGCCGAGGAAGGAGGAGGGTGCAGGGCAGGTTTGAAAAGACGCGCCTCTGGCCGGCCGCCCGCCTTTCAATGATGTCCCTACTACTGCGATCTGCATGAATGAAGTGACACTCCGGGCGGGAGGAGCAGCCGCTAATAACTATAACTATGTGAGAGCTTCACTTCCCTGTCATGCGGGTATCTCCTCTGACAGGGAAGTGAAGCGCTCACATAGTTATAGTTATTAGCGGCCGCTCCCCCCGCCCTCCCGCCCGGAGTGTCAGTTCATTCATGAACATCGTCCGCTGACAGGGAAGGGAAGTGAAGGCTTGCATAGTTACATTTATTAGCGGCCGCTCGCCCGCCCTCCCGCCCGGTGTGTCACTTCATTCATGCACAATTGCACAGATCGTAGTAGTAGTGACATCACCGGGAGGCGGGCCGCCGGCCAGAGGCGCGTCTTTTGAATGAAGGAGTCAGAACACCGGAGGAGCTGAGTGAGTAGGAGAGGGACGCTGAGGCGGCGGGGGGGGGGGAGCTCAGGCAAGCTTGCCATTGGCATTAGTAATATGCAGCATGATGGTTGCACTAATGCAGCACAAAGGGGTTAATTAACTGCCACTGGTTGGTCACTAATGCCTCAGTGACCAGTAGTGACAATACATTAACCCCCTCATGCTGCATAATACAAATACCATTGGTAATTAAATTAACCTCTTGCCAACCCGTCACAGTACATATACTGTGACAGGGTGGCAGCGACAGGTGTTTCTTCGCTGCCTGTTTTTGGTGTATGCCCCTGTTCTATCTAATTTAAAATTATTTGGGGGAAAAAGTCATTTTCGGTTTCCGTTTTCGGCCAAGGGCATCCTGCATTTTCGGTTTCGGCCCAAAATTTTAATTTCGTTGCATCCCTACTCAAAATAATGTCATGTTCCCAACAAATGAGGAGGAGATACTGTACACCATGTGAAAGGTCCATCTCCATTCCTCAATATAACGTCATGTTCCCAACAAATGAGGAGGAGATACTGTACACCATATGAAAGGTCCATCTCCATTCCTCAATATAACGTCATGTTCCTGGGTTCCACGATTGGTTTGATTGCATTATATGCTTTATTTTTATTGTTATATTGATGTTACAATACTATCTAACATTATGCCTGTGCTTTGTGTAACTGCTGACTATTATTTTAAGATACATGACTAAAAAAATATAAAAAAAATCTAATGTCCTTTAATTATGTCCAATAGGTGGGACCAAGGTCCAGAACACATTTGAAGAATGTCCTAAATTACCTGAAAATGATAATACTTCCCCGAATGACATCACACAATCCTCTAAAATGTCCACTCCCAAGAGATCATCTTTTGTTAATCTGGGTTTTGAATTTAAAAAATGCTTTTCATCAAAATTACCTGTTCACGAAGACCAAAGGACTCACGCACAGCGTCCATTTCAATGTGCAGAGTGCGGGAAATGTTTCACTCGGAAAGGCGATCTTCTTGCGCACCACAGAATTCACACAGACGTGCGGCGATTTGCATGTACAGAGTGCGGAAAAAGCTTCGTACGGATGGGCCACCTACTGGCACACCAGAGAATTCACACCGGCGAGCGCCCTTATTCATGTTCAGAGTGCGGGAAATGTTTCATACAGAAACCACACCTTCTTACACACCTGAGAAGTCACACGGGCGAGCGTCCCTATTCATGCGCAGAGTGCAGGAAAAGCTTCACTCGTAAAAGACTGCTTACTGCTCACCAGAAAAGTCACACGCACCATTATTCTTATTCCTGTGCAGAGTGTGGGAAACAATTTGCTCAAAAAGTACATCTTATTGCACACTACAGGAGCCATGCGGGCGAGTTACCATTGCCCTGTACATAGTGCCGGAAGTGTTTCGCTCAGTCAGAGCGCCTTATAGCTCACCAGAGGATTCACACCGGCAAGCGTCCTTTTTGTGTGTGGGAAATGTTTCTTGCAGAAAGGTCGCCTGTGCACACAGCAGGAAAAGTGTGTTTTTCATGTTTAGAGTGCAGGAAATGTTTTGGGCTGCATTCACCCGAGTGGAGCAAATTTCTGGGGTTTTCTTTGAGAGTTGTTGAGCGTTTTTAGACGTGTTTTACAAGCGTTTTACAGCATTAGGTGTTTTTGTTAAGCCAA
The DNA here is from genome assembly GCF_965119305.1 of Pelophylax lessonae. Lineage (NCBI taxonomy): Eukaryota > Metazoa > Chordata > Amphibia > Anura > Ranidae > Pelophylax > Pelophylax lessonae. The sequence goes on along the minus strand of NC_138776.1, from coordinate 261,577,847 downwards.
TAGAAAGCACTCCTGGGAGGAGATTTAACCCCTTTGCGCCGGCCCTTTAGGAGGTTTCGGGAGGCGGGGCAGGGTTTATGATCATGTGACCGCCATGATTGGCTGTCACAGCGATCACATGATCAAAAGCCCCTGATCGCTTATTGCTTTTCATTAGCCTGCCGGTAAGTGTGCTAGGAGCGCGCAGGGCGCACACTCTCGGCACAGCTGTGTATGCAGTCGCTCTGCGCCAAAGCCCACCCACCGAGAAGCCTCATATTTGCATACTGTTGGCGCCTAGGGATTAAAGCGGAGTTCCACCCAAAAAAACGGAACTTCCGCTTTAAGGCCTCCTGACCCCCCTGACATGCCATGTTTGGCATGTAATTTGTTTTGGGAGAGGGAGCGGGTACCTAGATTTGATAGGTACCCGCTCCCACTTCCGCTCGGGCTGCCTAGGCAGCTCGAGCAGAAGTTCTCCTCTCCCCCTCCCTCCTTGCAATCTTCTGGGACACGTCACAGGTCCCAGGAGATTGCCCGTCAACTCAGGGGGCGACTTGCGCAGCGCGCACCCGGCTGTGAAGTAGCAACTTGCTCACACTAGAGAAGGCGGCGCGAGGGGGAGAAGAGGGGGGGAGAACCGAGGCTCCCGTCGGCCACATCGCTGGACCGTGGGACAGGTGAGTATGTGTTTATTAAAAGTCAGAAGATACACTTTTTGTAGCTGCTGACTTTAATAAACACAAAAACGGGAGTGACACTGCCACATGTTTTTGTGGCACACCGTTCATTGCGAGTGGGTCTCCCTCCGCTCCAAATACGTGACAGAAAAGCTCATGTACCAAATGGGACCCTATGTGGAAGGGACGCCATCAATGTCTTTTTTTTTTTTCCAGAGTGCAAAAAAATTTAAGATTTTAGGAATGAGCTGTTGCATGTGAGGGTATAATAAACTTCCTAGTTAATGTGGAACACAACAACAGAAGCTAGTTGAAGCCCATCAACTGCGATCTGGTAAACTTGTGTGGTGCAGCTCAAGCTGATGGGTGATTGTTTACCCGTATCCACTGGCAGGCAGGGTGATGGCATGCCCAAATACCACTCTAGATGGCTTACTAATGTCTTCAGAAAGGATCGCCACCCTCCGTATCAGCCGTGTAAACAAGAGTAAAAGGTGGCCTCAACCTGTGTGTGTCTGCCAAAACCAAACCTACGACGCGTTTCGTCTCAGAGGGCTGGGTGAAACGCATCGGGAGTGGCTTTGCTGGCGGCCACGGCTGATCGGGAGAGCGACAATCCTTTCTAAAGACATTAAGCCCATCAATGTTACATCTAAGTGAGGTTTGCATGGCATACACAAGTAAATGATGGACAGCCAGGCTGACTACAGTTTTAGGTTTACCCAAAAGCACAAAACCCCCACGTACTGTAATACTTCTGCTTAGGGCACGGCATCTACAGATGTCGAATGTGTTTTATGTTTCAAACAATAACCACTCTATCTTCATTACCACGAAAGGAGTCATCAGAGTGTAAATATATTGTATCGTATTGCATATATTATAGTGTCTGTTGAGGATCCTTGTCAAAGTTGTGTAAGTAGCCTAGGACAGAAATTTTAGGATATTTATTTGAGAGATACAAGATGGCTGTTCAGCAAACCTTAGCAATATCATGGAAGTTGGCTTTTCCAATGGTACAATGAGTCAAGTAGAAGATGTCTTGGTACTTGATTAATGGGGATATTACACGACTCTATGTCTAAATTTTGAAATGTCTGGATGCCAACTTTGACCAAACGTTATTTACTACCCGACGGGCTCTGGAGCATGTACAGGACTATACCACCCCGGGTCTCCCCTCCTAAATCTCTTCCTTCACTTCCCCCCTTCTTTCTTTGATTTATTTCTTCACCCTCCATTCCAACTACGTTATTTCTCTTGTTCTAATTGTCTTCACTTTTCCCCCTTTCTTCTCCTTGAGGTTGGGTTCACACTGGATTGCAGAGCAGGCTCGCAGCAGGAGGTCCATATTTTTGGCTGAATTCGGACCTGAAACGGACCAGAAGACACACACAAATTTCCTGCAAACCGCTCTGCAGCCGTCCCGGAGTTGTGTGAACCAGCTCCATTGAGAGCCGGTCACAGTCTCCTGACATGCAAATTGGATGTAGGGAAGCCTGCATCCAATTCGCACCAGTATGAACCCAGCCTGAAGCTTTCCCCTTTTTTTTTCCATAACTCGTTTTTTTATGCTTCTATATTGGCAGCTACTCCATTTAATAGGCCAGCGAGTCCATCACCCCCAGGTTCATCACTCCGTGGGAACAGGCATTGACTAAACGTCAGTGTACATTCACTGTTCTAGCAATTAACTCATGCACTGGTATCTGTAAATAAAACAAAAAACGTGCCCGAAAAGTGAACTGCTGCAACCACTTCACAAGTGTACTCAATCACTCTATCACTAATAATTATCTAAATGAACAATGCAATGTTCCCGAAGGAATAACAAAAAATTAGTAAAGGGTCTCCATAAGAACAAAAACATCAACACATAAAAAGCTATCAGCAATCGCTTCCTCGCCATCTTTGTGGGTTTTCGGAGACAATGGAAATTATGTCAGAGGCCCCCGCCGTACACGTTTCGTCACAGATAACGTGACTTACTCAGGGTTTATCACCATTCGTTTGTTTCAAATGTGGACTTTTTTGAGCACTGGATTTTTAATATGGACAGGGAAAACAGAGAGGCCAATTCACTGCTCCAGGTGAGAGGTGTAATCCTGAGGACAGGTGAGACTGGGTGCGAGCCCCGCTCACATCCGTGTATACAACTTGGGAAAGAAATTGTCTGCACACCTCCGCCGGTCCAAAAGATTTATTGAAACATGTATAAAACTGCCACCAGGACAAGGGCACGGACCATGGAAAGGTTGATGCGTTTCACACTACCAACGTGCTTCTTCAAAACCCAAAACTTCTTGAAGAAGCATGTTGGTAGTGTGAAACGCGTCAACCTTTCCACGGTCTGTGTCCTTGTCCTGGTGGCAGTTTTATACATGTTTCGATAAATCTATTGGACCGACGGAGGTGTGCAGCCAATTTCTTTCCCATGTTTTCAATGTGGACGCTTGGCTTGTTTAACCCCTTCCCTTCGACAGAATGCAAATATGCGGCCTCGGCTTCAGGGGGGTGTACCTGGGTACCTCGGCTTCAGGGGGTTGTACCTGGGTACCTCGGCTTCAGGGGGTTGTACCAGGGTACCTCGGCTTCAGGGGGTTGTATCTGGGGTGCAGCTAGAGGCATCACCCCCGTACAGATGTTTAGAGCCAACGGTCGGCTTTCTTGTAATGACAACCGATGGGGCTCGGCTGTCATTACAAGGAGTGGGAGGGGACGTCCCCCCCCCCTCCTGCCGCCTTCCGCAGCATTGCCGGGTCTCCCGTCCCACTGGGAGATCTGAGCGACGAGCTCGCACTTCCACCAGCTGGAAGAAGACTCGAACAAAGCCGAATTTGGCTCTGTTTGGGTCTCCAATGTAAAAACCCGGAAGCGATGTCATGACATCACTTCCGGGTACTGTAGCCTTAAAGGCGCCAGATTTAAAAAAAATCACAGCATTCAAAACAGCCAAACTTGGTGTTTTGAATGCTTTTAAGTGCAAAGAAGGGATTTGGGGTCTTTTATCTCTTCATAAAGATCACCTGTCACTGCCTATTACTGCCGCAGGGGATGTTTACATTCCTTGTGACAGTAATAAAAGTGATTACATTTTTTTTTTAAATGGATAGTGTAAAAATTTAAAAAATAAAATAATTAAGTAAAAAAAAAAAAAGCTGAAAGCGCCCCGTCCCTCTGTGCTCGCGCGCTTAAGCGAAAGCATACGTAAGTCGTGTCTACATATGTACACATTGTTTAAACCACACATGTGAGATATCGCCGCGATCATTAGAGTGAGAGCAATAATTCTAGCAAATGACCTCTTCTGTAACTCTAAACAGTTAACTGTTAAAAATTTTTAACCGTCGTCTATGGAGATTTTTAAGTACCAAAGTCTGTCGCCATTTCACGAGTGTGCGCAATTTTAAAGTGTGACATGTTAGGTGAAGTGAAAAACCTTGAGACTTTACAATCCCTTTAAATGAATATGAACATATTGTTGGCCTTTATCGGCACCTTAAGCGCAAAGAAAAATCCATCCCTTTAAATTCTATGTAAGCTTTCACACTGGTCCATTGCGCTTCTGTTGTGGTGTTAAAAACCTTGCTTGCTGCATTTTTGGTTAGTTAAAAAAAACTGCACCAAAAACGCACCTCCATGTTGAAATGCATTGAAAATGCATCAATAAAGCACCCGTGTTACTTTTTTGATGCGTTTTTTGAGTCACAGGACCTATAAAAAAACACACCATAAGCACAGTAAAATCACGGCAAAATCACACGCGTTTTCTGCCTCATTATCGGCACCTTTTGCCCTATCAGAAAAATGGCGAAAACACCATTATACAGTGAGGGGAAAAAAATATTTAATCCCCTGCTGATTTTGTATGCTTGCCCACTGACAAAGAAAACTGAAAATTTATATCAAATACTTACCGTAATTTTCCTTTCCTGATGGACTCCATGGCAGCAGGAGTTCCCTCCCGAATTCTGTGGAGGATAGTTACAGAACACGTGTGCTGAACAGGTGCAAAGATTTATGGGAGTCATGTCCTATGGGTAGGTTTGGAGGCGGGGCCAAACCCGATACGTATGCTGCCATGGAGTCTGTCAGGAAATGATCATTTTAATGGTCGGTTTATTTTACCAGTGAGAGACAGAATAACAACAAAAATATCCAGAAAAATGCATTTCAAAAAAGTTATAAATTGATTTGCATTTTAATGAGTGAAATACTTATTTGACCCCTTCGCAAAACAAGACTTAGTACTTGGTGGCAAAACCCTTGTTGGCAATCATAGAGGTCAGACGTTTCTTGTAGTTGAGCACCAGATTTGCAATTTAATGAAGTTTGAATAATCATGAAAACAGTGAGGAACCAGCTCTAAACTACACAGGAGATCTGATCTCAAGGCACCTGGGACCATAGTCACCAAGAAAACAATTGGTAGCACACTACGCCGCGAAGGACTGAAATCCTGCAGCGTCCACAAGGTACCTCTGCTCAAGGAAGCACATGTACAGGCCCGTCCGAAGTTTGCTAATGAACATCTGAATGATTCAGTGGAGAACTGGGTGAATGTGTTGGGGTCAGATGAGACCAAATTCAAGCTCTTTGGCATCAACTCAATTCACCGTTTATGGAGGAGGAGGAATGCTGCCTATGACCTCAAGAACACCATCCCCACCATCAAACATGGAAGTGAAAACATTATGCTTTGGGGTTGTTTTTCTGCTAAGGGGACAGGACAACTTCACCGCATCAAAGGGACAATGGACGGGGCCATGTACCGTCAAATTTTGGGTGAGAACCTCCTTCCCTTAGCCAGGGCATTGAAAATGGTTCGTAGATGGGTATTTCAGCATGACAATGACACAAAACACACGGCCAAGACAACAAAGGAGGGAGGAATGTTGACTATGACCCTAAGAACACCATCCCCACTGTCAAACATGGAGGTGGAAACATTATGCTTTGGGGTTGTTTTTCTGCTAAGGGAACAGGACAACTTCACCGCATCAAAGGGACGATGGATAGGGCCATGTACCGTCAAATCTTGGATGAGAACCTCCTTCCCTCAGCCAGGGCATTGAAAATGGGTCGTGGATGGGTATTTCAGCATGACAATGACCCAAATCACTCACACAGCCAAGGCAACAAAGGAGGGAAGAATGCTGCCTATGAACCTAAGAACACCATCCCCACCGCCAACAATGGAGGTTAAAACATTATGCTTTGATGGTGTTTTTCTGCTAAGGGGACAGGACAACTTCACCGCATCAAAGGGACCATGGACGGGGGGCCATATACCGTCAAATCTTGGACGAGAACCTCCTTCCCTCAGCCAGGGCATTGAAAATGGGTCGTGGATGGGTATTTTAGCATGACAATGACCCAAAACACATGCCCAAGACAACAAAGGAGTGGCTCAAGAAGAAGAAGCAAATGAAGGTCTAGAGTGGCCTAGCCAGTCTCCAGACCTTAATCCCATAGAAAATCTGTGGAGGGAGCTAAAGGTACGAGTTAGCAAACGTCAGCCTCGAAACCCTAATGACTTGGAGAGGATCTACAGTGGAGTGGGACAAAAATCCCTCCTGAGATGTGTGCAAACCTGGTGGCCAACTACAAGAAACGTCTTACCTCTGTGGTTGCAACCAAGTACTAAGTCATGTTTTGCGAAGGGGTCAAATACTTATTTCACTCATTAAAATGCAAATCAATTTATAACTTTTTTAAAAAGTGTTTTTCTGGATATTTTTGTTGTTATTCTGTCTCTCACGGTTAAAATAAACCGACCATTAAAATTATAGACTGATCATTTCTTTGTCAGTGGGCAAACGTACAAAATCAGCAGGGGATCAAATACTTTTTTCCCCTCACTGTATGTTTCGGCCGCCGAAATGTCGGTGCATCTCTATGTTGATATTATTTGTACGTATTGAGCAAGGTGAACTATTGCGTGGAGACCCTTTACTAATTTTAGGAACAGCGCAGCATTCATGTAGAGCAAGGGTCCTCAAACTACGGCTCTCTAGCTGTTGTGGAACTACACATCCCATGAGGCATTGTAAAACTCTGACATTCCCAGACATGACAAGGCAAGATGGGAATTGAAGTTCCCGAACAACTGAAGGGCCATAGTTTGAAGACCGCTGATGTAGATTATTATTAGTGTACATTCATTAATGGTCCAGTGTAGTATCTTCATATACAGTATTTGTTCATAGGTGTATTCTGTATATCCTGATATCATTGTCAGCCATGTGCACCATGGAAGGAAATGTAACATGTAGACTGCAGTGCCTTGTTTAATTCTAGTGAAACTCAATAAATATTTATTGTACCAGAGGAATACAAAAAAGATCTTTTGTTTTTTATCTTCGTACCAATTGGGAATATTTAGTACCATGTAGCCGGTCTTTACTTTTACTGACCCATATACATGGCCATCAAACTCTGCAGCCCCAGTTAAAAATGCTGTGGCCGTGGTATAGGTATAAGTACAGCCAGGGCCAGCCCTATCATGGGTCCCGCTGGGTCCATTGAACCCTGGAAGAACTTTGAGAGGGGCAGCAAACTGACACCCAATATTTTTCTTACAGCAGTTTTGTGTGTGAAAACTGCCCCCCAGGACACTCCACTGCCCTGTAAAAAGGCCGCCCTGCTGCCCTCAACACAATGCTATGGCTGTGGTATAGGTACAGCCAGGGCCGGCCCTACCATGGGTCCCGCTGGGTCCATCGGACCCAGGCAGAACTTTGAGAGGGGCGGCAAAGTGACGCCGAAGATTTTTTTTCCAGCGCTGTCCCCCGGGCCACTCCACTGCCCTGTAAAAAGGCTGCCCTGCTGCCCTCAACACAATGCTGTGGCCATGGTATGGGTATAAGTACAGCCAGGGCCGGCCCTACCATGGGTCCCACGTGGTCCATTGGACCCAGGAAGAACTTTGAGAGGGGCAGCAAATTGACGCCCAAGATTTTTTTTTCCAGCAGTTTTGTGTGTGACAACTGCCCCCCCGGGCCACTCCACTGCCCTGTAAAAAGGCCGCCCTGCTGCCCTCAACACACATACTCATAGTTGCTGGTAAACACCCGAGCACACATGAAGAGCTCAGGTGTGTGTGCTGCTGGGGCAGGGTACCCATGGGAGACAGAGAGCAAAGATCTCTTTCCCACCGACTCCGCCAGCAGCCGATGTTCGGGCGCAGCTTGCATTTCTATTGGGTGGAACTGGAGGAATAGATGCGGCTCGCCTCGTGCCCGGCCCGCCTTCTTCTGCTCACGCCCTTTGTTGGCCATGAATTTTTTTTTTTTGGGGGGTTGAACCCAGGCAGCACAATGTCTCGGGCTAGCCCTGAGTACAGCCGTATCAGGCTGTAATGTCAGCATTTGAGAGGGCAGCTGGGTGGGCGTAAATCCACCTCTTTTTGCAATCCCCTTCCCATGAACTCATGTAAAAGAGCTCTTCCAGGACCATGGGCCAAAAGCATAGAAAGGGAAAACGAGAGTGACTGTACATCTGTGAAGATGTAATAGTAACAACCAGCGTGATGATGACATCCTACAGACATCTGCGATTCCTCCATGCTCCATAAGGTGGAGATCTCATGTATACGAGGTGGAACAAAGACAGAAAGTAGTGGAACATGGTCCTAAAGCTAGTGATGGAGAAGGCAGGAAGTGATGTCATGTACAGACAGTAAGTAGAGAGGAGACATTGCTGGAACTGGCAGAAGAGGAGGTAATAAGATATTATTTTATATTTACACCCAATAACCCCCCCCCCCCCCGTCATGTCCGTCCTCTTCCTCCATAGTCACTGTGACGTCTTTTATCTCCAGAAGATGATGATACACACATATACAGTATATATGGATTTATTATATTTATTCACATAGCTCTGACATATACCGCAGTGCTGTACAGAGAACACTGAGCCAGTCACATCAGTCTCTGTACCAGAGGAGCTTACACTCTAATGTCCCCTCCCCCACAGTCACACACTATTATTATTATACATTTATATAGCTCTGACATATACCGCAGTGCTGTACAGAGATCACTGGGCCAGTCACAGTAGTTCTTATCTTACAGAGAGGAGCGTTCTGACTGGATCACATGACCACCTTGATCAGGATGAATGAGGAGTGGAGTCACATGTCCAACAGGATATTAAAGCTCACCCTGGAGATCATCTACTTGCTGACCGGAGAGGTGAGGGGGATTCTGGGAGGTCACACGACATCACTCTTATCTCTATTAATAAAACCCAGACCTGACCAGAGAGGTGAGGAGGATTCTGGGAATAAAAAGCTCATACTGTCTCTTTTCAATAGGAATTCAAAGTAATAAAAAAGACATATAATAGGGAAGTGACACCCAGCAGCGTATTCCATATACCATCGATATCCCATTCCCTTGGACCTAAGGTGCATGGCAAAAAGATTCTAGAAGTCATCAGCCAGATCATAAAGCTGCTGACAGGAGAGGTGAGCGGTGCCGGGAATTCTGGGACATTATCCAGTAACAGACAAGGGATGTGTCTGGATGGTGACTGTATCATTGTGTGTGTCAGGTTCCTATAAGGTGTCAGGATGTCACTGTCTATTTCTCCATGGAGGAGTGGGAGTATTTAGAAGGACACAAGGATCTCTACAAGGACGTCATGATGGAGAATCAGCCGCCCCTCCCATCATCGGGTAAGAGGAGACTTTATTGTAAAGGAGAGAGCAGTACGGAGGATCCACCTAGATCCCCCATCATCTGATAAACACATAGAAACAATGTATTCAGTCAGTGTGTGTGTTTCCTACAGATGGATCCAGTAATGGGAACCCACCAGAGAGATGTCCCCGTCCTCTGTATTCCCGGGATCCCACACAGGAAGGTCACACCATCCCTCACCATCATCAGGTAGATGTATTGAGCAGCTATAGCATGTATTCTTCTGTGTATTGTCAGTTCGTTATTACTCACATTTAAATATATTGTATTTTGCCATTCTATTATTTTCTGTGGTTCTGCTGGTTTAGGTTGAAAATATTTTAGAATTAAAAGATGAAGTTAAAGAAGAAATAGAAGAGACTTGTGTGACACATGATCAGCAGTCTACGGACACAGTTGGTTTGATGGTAACAATTACAAAGGAGGAATCTTTTTTAGGTTTTAGCAAGGGTGAGTAATAAACACTAAATGTTGAAACTCTTATATTCCCAACAAATGAGGAGGAGATACTGTACTCCATATGAAAGGTCCATCTCCATTCCTCAATATAACGTCATGTTCCCAACAAATGAGGAGATACTGTACACCATATGAAAGGTCCATCTCCATTCCTCAATATAACGTCATGTTCCCAACAAATGAGGAGGAGATACTGTACATCATATGAAAGGTCCATCTCCATTCCTCAATATAACATGTTTCTGGGTTCCACTATTGGTTTGATTGCATTATATGCTTTATTTTTATTGTTACATTGATGTTACAATAATATCTAACATTATGCCTGTGCTTTTTGTAACTGCTGACTTTTATTTTAGCATACATGACTAAAAGAATATAAAAGAAAACTCATGTCCTTTAATTATATCCAATAGGTGGGACAATTACATCGTTGGAAAGGTCCATCTCCATTCCTCAATATAACGTCATGTTCCCAACAAATGAGGAGGAGATACTGTACACCATATGAAAGGTCCATCTCCATTCCTCAATATAACGTCATGTTCCCAACAAATGAGGAGGAGATACTGTACACCATATGAAAGGTCCATCTCCATTCCTCAATATAACGTCATGTTCCCAACAAATGAGGAGGAGATACTGTACACCATATGAAAGGTCCATCTCCATTCCTCAATATAACGTCATGTTCCCAACAAATGAGGAGGAGATACTGTACACCATATGAAAGGTCTATCTCCATTCCTCAATATAACGTCATGTTCCCAACAAATGAGGAGGAGATACTGTACACCATATGAAAGGTCCATCTCCATTCCTCAATATAACGTCATGTTCCCAACAAATGAGGAGGAGATACTGTACACCATATGAAAGGTCCATCTCCTTTCCTCAATATAACGTCATGTTTCCAACAAATACAGTACAGATACTGTATACCAGGCAGCCTTCCAGAGATAGAGATCTACTCCAAGACCGAGAAAGAGATCACAGATCATCAGGGTGCAGCACCATTTTTTTAAGATATTAACTAGCAAGGCCACTGAAAAAGGACAACATGGAGAAATAAAATATAATAAAACAAATATCACTGTAAAAATATTAACTTAGCCTACCTTTAAAGTTAGCTTCAGTGAGAAATGTGGAATTTCCTTTCATGCACAATTTTGGAGAATAACTGGTTGCCCCAAGTCTGATGCAGGAGTCCATCATGAAGGCAGAACAACTGGTACTGCAGGCTGACCTTTTCAGCCAGCTTCAGGCTTGACTGCACTGCATTCTGGCCTGAAATCTGACCAGACTGTCTGGGCTGGCTGACTAGTTTCAGTACTGACAATGCTGACTGGCTTGAGTTCTCGGCTGGTTGGCTGGTTTGAGTCCTGGCCTGGCTGACTGGACTGAGTTTTGTAGTGGCTGACTGCATTAAGTTCTGGCCTGGCTGTCTGGTCCTAGTTCTGGCCCGACCGGCTGGTTTGAGCTCTGGCCTGGCAGGTTATGAATCCTGGCCTGTTTGGCTAATCTGATTTTGGCCTGGCTTGTTTGGTGCGGTCTGACCTGTAAAAGCAGTATACATTTTGGTTAGTACAGTTCAGGGGACAGTAGTATTTAATGAAAAGTGCAGGGGTCAGGAGTAGGCAATGCAGAGCTCAGAGGACATGAGTAGGTAACATAGAGTTTAGTGGACAATAGTTGGTTAATGATGAGTGGAGGATTTAGGAATAAGTAACACAGAGTGCAAAGATCAGGAGTGAGTAATGTATAATGCAGAGGTCAGAGGTAAGTAGAACAGAGGCCAGGAGTAAGAAACAGAGAGTTCAGAGGTTTGTAGTATGTAAAACAGACTGCAGTAATCATGAGTAAGTAAGGCAAAATTTAAAGGTCAGTAGTAAGTCATGCAGAGTGCACACATGTTCCGTGTTCACCAGTTTACCCTACATGCCACCATTTACCTCTCTTCTGCTCCCCCATATGCAGAGCCGTGCAAAGAAGCAGTAATATAGTTACCTCTTCTGGTAAACTGATCCCCACTGGTTCCTAACAAATGAGGAGGAGATACTGTACACCATATGAAAGGTCCATCTCCATTCCTCAATATAACGTCATGTTCCCAACAAATGAGGAGGAGATACTGTACATCATATGAAAGGTCCATCTCCATTCCTCAATATAACGTCATGTTCCCAACAAATGAGGAGGAGATACTGTAGACCATATGAAAGGTCCATCTCCGTTCCTCAATATAACGTCATGTTCCCAACAAATGAGGAGGAGATACTGTACATCATATGAAAGGTCCATCTCCATTCCTCAATATAACGTCATCTTCCCAACAAATGAGGAGGAGATACTGTAGACCATATGAAAGGTCCATCTCCATTCCTCAATATAACGTCATGTTCCCAACAAATGAGGAGGAGATACTGTACACCATATGAAAGGTCTATCTCCGTTCCTCAATATAACGTCATGTCATGTCAGTAAAAAAAAAAAAAAAACCTGCAGGACAAAGGCGTAATGAGTTAGTATGCATCGCATACTAGCTCATTATGAAATACTTACCTTAAAACGAAGCCCTGACACAGTAGCATGGACAACGCTAAGGGAGTTGTCATGTTGCCTCGGTGTCTCTTCCTGGTTCTGCGGCTCCGGCGCTGTGAGTGGCTGGAGCCGCGATGACGTCACTCCCATGCATGCACGTGGGAGTTTCACTTTCCGGCAAGGAGCTCTGAAGGTCTGACGTCAGCGGCTGCATGCAGGGCTAATATTTCCTAAACAGTGTAGGTTTAGGAGATATTAATTGTACCTACAGGTAAGTCTTATTATAGGCTTACCTGTAGGTAAAAGTCAAATAGCGGAGTATACTACAGCTTTAAGAATTATTTAAGGGTAGTTTTAAATATCATGCTTCCAACAAGTTTGCTGGTCCATTGCTCAACGTAACAATGTCATCGGTGTACATACAGTGGAGAAAATAATTATTTGATCCCCTGCAGATTTTGTAAGTTTGCCCACTTGCAAAGAAATAAAAGGTCTATCATTTTTATCAAAGGTGTATTTTAAATGATAGATACAGAATAACAAAAAATCCAGAAAAAAAAACACATGACACAAATGTTATGAACTGAGTTGCAGTTCAGTGAGTAAAATAAGTATTTGAGTCCCTAACAACCAACAATAATTCCAGCTCCGACACACTGGCTACAATATGTGCTCATGTGGTACACAGATTAGTCCTGTCAATGTAAGAAGGTGCTCCTAACGACAACTCGTTACGTGTATAAAAGACACCTGTCAAACCTCACCATCCTGGGCAAGACCAAAGAGCTGTCAAATGACGTCAGGGACAAGATTGTAGACCTGCACAAGGCTGGAATGGGCTACAAGACCATCAGCAAGAAGCTTAGTGAGAAGGAGACAACGATTGGAGCGATTATTTGCAAATGGAAGGAATACAAAATAACCATTAATCCCCTCGGTCTGGAGCTCCAAGCGAGATTTCGCCTCATGGGGTAAAGATGATCGTGAGAAAAGTGAGGGATCAGCCCAGGACTACACGGGAGGAAATTGTGAATAAAGGCAGTTGGGACCACAGTCACCAAACAAACTATTGGTAACACAATACGCCGCCATGGATTGAAATCCTGCAGCGCCCGCAAGGTCCCCCTCCTCAAGGAGGCACATGTACTGGCCCATCTGAAGTTTGCCAATGAACATCTAAACAATTTAGAGAAGGATTGGGAGAAAGTGCTTTGGTCAGGTGAAACCAAAATTAAGCTCTTTGGCATTAACTTGACTCACCGTGTTTGGAGGAAAAAAATGCTGACTATCACTCTAAGAACACCATACCTACATTCAAGCACGGAGGTGGAAACATGATGCTTTTGGGCTGTTTCTCTGCTAAAAGTACAGGCCAACTTTCCCGCATTGAGGGGCCAATGGACGGAGCCATGTATTGTAAAATCTTCGATGAGAACCTTCTTCCCTCAGCCAGAACACTGAAGATGGGTCATGGATGGGTCTTCCAGCATAACAATGACCCAATACGCACCACCAAGGCAAAAAAGGAGTGGCTCATGAAGAAGCACATTATGGTCATGGTGTGACCTAGCCAGTCTCCAGACCTTAATCCTATAGAAAATTTATGGAAAGAGCTGAAACTTCGAGTTGCCAAGGTACAGCCAAGAAACCTTAAGGATTTAGAGAAGATCTGTAAAGAGTGGACCAAAATCCCTCCTGGGATGTTTGAAAAACTGGTAGCCAACTACAAGAAACGTCTTACCTCTGTGCTTTCCAAGGATTTCTCCACCAACTACTAAGTCATGTTTTGCTTGGGGATAAAATACTCATTTTACTCACTGAACTGCAACTCATGTTTTTTCTGGACTTTTGGTTGATATTCCGTCTCTATCATTTAAAATACACCTAAGATAAAAATTATACACCCTTTATTTCTTTGTAAGTGGGCAAACACAAAATTTGCAGGGATTCAAATAATTATTTTCCCCACTGTACGCCGAAACCTAGTGTATGGTTGTTGGCTTCGTTACAGTTTGTGTTTTATTGTTTTTTTTTGTTGGTGTTACAGTAGTACCCAAAAAGTTAACACGAGATTTGTGAAACCGCTCCCTACATGACAAACATAGATAATTCCTTGCAACAAAAAAGCCAAAAATTTATGTCCTTTTAATATTTTCATTAGGTGGACCTAAGATACAGAATACCCTGGAAGGACATCTTATGATATCTTCAGATAATAATACACAACGTATCAATTCTCCTAGATCAATGGACCTCTCTATTCTAAAAAATTGTCACAAAAAGTCACAAACTGTCACCAAAAAATTCCTTCCAAGATTACACAGTGGCCAATCTTTGGCTGATCTGCAAAATCCTCAGAGATCCTCCTCTGGAAATTTAGGCTCTATAGTTAAAAAATCTTTTTCGTTGAAATCATCTGTTGGTGAAGATCGAAGAACTCTCACACGAGAACGTTCGTTTTCATGTTCAGAATGCGGAAAATGTTTTAATCAGAAAGGAGATTTCCTTACACACCAGAGAATCCACACTGGTGAGCGCCCCTTCTCGTGTTCAGAGTGTGGGAAGTGTTTCGCACAGAGTGGAAACCTTAATGCACACCGGAGAATTCACACGGGTGAACGTCCTTTTTCCTGCTCAGAGTGTGGAAGGTGTTTCCTACGTAAGGGACACCTTTTTATACACCAGAAAAGTCACACAGGTGAGCGTCCATTTCCATGTTCAGAGTGTGGGAAAAGTTTCACTCACAAAGGAGACCTTCTTACCCACCAGAGAAGACACACTGGCGAACGTCCTTTTTCATGTTCAGAGTGCGGGAAGTGTTTTTCACGTAAAAGAGTACTTATTGCTCACCAGAAGGGTCACGCGGGAAATTATACTTTTTCCTGTTCAGAGTGCGGGAAATGTTTCACTCAGAAAGCACACCTTCTTACACACCAGAGAAGTCACACAGGCGAGCTTCCATTTTCCTGTATGGAGTGCGGGAAAAGTTTCACTCAAAAAGGACTCCTTTTTATACACCAGAGAAATCACACGGGCGAGCGTCCTTTTTCATGTACAGAGTGTGGGAAATGTTTCATGCGAAAAGGACACCTTCTTACACACCAGAAAAGTCATGCAGGGACGCGTCCTTTTTCATGTACGGAGTGCGGGAAGTGTTTCATACGGAAAGGACATCTTCTTACACATCAAAACTGTCACACTGGGGAGCGGCCTTTTTCATGTTCAGAGTGCGGGAAATGTTTCGCACAAAAAGCAAACCTTCGTACGCACCAGAGAATCCACACAGGAGAGCGGCCTTTTTTATGTACAGTGTGTGGGAAATGTTTTGTTCAAAAAGGATACCTTGTTATACACCAGAAAAGACACGCTGCTGGTAATTCACAACCTGGTCCATCCACAGAATAATCCTTAAAGCGGAGTTCCACCCAAAAGTGGAACTTCCGCTTTAGGTGGTCCTAACCCCCTGACATGCCACATTAGGCATGTCATTTTTTTGGGGGGGGAGCGGGTACCTAGTTTTGACAGGTACCCGCTCCCACTTCCGCTCGGAGCGCCGCGGCACCCTGAGCGGAAGTTCTCCTCTCCCCCTCCCTCCTTGCAATCTTCTGGGACAGGTCAGAGGTCCCAGAAGATTGCCGGCCAATCACGGCGCGCAGCGCGACTCGCGCATGCGCAGTGGGTACCCGGCTGTGAAGCCGCAAACTGTCACAGCCGGGTGCCCACAGCAGTGATGCCAGCGCCGAGGGAGAGGATCGAGGCTTCGGGCGGCCGCATCGCTGGACCGTTGAACAGGTGAGTAAAATGGCTGGAACTCCGCTTTAAATAATAAAAGGTACATGTTTGTCGATTTATTTATTCTTTTGCGCTTTTATATTAGATGATGTAAATTTAACGAATCCATTTTGCAAATCTCTTGTCTGGCCAGAGCTTTACTCACCGGACACTTTATTAGGTAGACCTTGCTAGTAGCGGGTTGGACCCCCGTTTGCCTTCATTCTTGGTGGCACAGATTCAACAAGGTGATGGAAACATTCCTCAGAGATTTTGCTCCATAGTGAAATGATAGCATCACGCAGTTGTCGGCTTCACATCCATGATGCCAATCTTCCGTTCCATCACATCCCAAAGCTGCTCTATTGGATAAGATGTGGTGAGTGTGGAGGCCACTGGAGGACAGTGACCTCATTGTCATGTTGAAGAAAACAGTGGCGAGTGTGGAGGCCATTGGAGTACAGTGGCCTCATTGTCATGGTGAAGAAACCAGTGGTGAGTGAGGAGGCCATTGGAGGACAGTGACCTCATTGTCATGGTGAAGAAACCAGTGGTGAGTGTGGAGTCCATTGGAGGACAGTGACCTCATTGTCATGGTGAAGAAACCAGCGGTGAGATGATTGGAGCTTTGTGACATGGGGCATTATCCTGCTGGAAGGAGCCATCAGAAGATGGGGACACTGTAGTCATAAGGGGATGGACATGGTCAGCTACAAGGTCCACTGAGGTAGGCCATTGCATTTAAACCATACTCAATTGGTACTAAGGGGCCCAAAGTGTGCCAATAAAATATCCCCCACACCATTACACCCCCACCACCAGCCTGATACAAGGCAGGATGGATCCATGACGCCATGTCTGACCCTACCATCTGATTGTCACAGCTGAAATCGAGACTCATCAGACCAGGCAACATTTTTCCAATCTTCTATTGTCCAGTTTTGGTGAGTCTGTGCGAATTGTAGCCTTAAGGCCCGTACACACAATACGAAAATCGGAAGTAAAATTTGTCCGACGAACGATCTGCCGATTTTCGGATTGTCAATATAGTGCTTTCGATAGCTGATTATGAATTTTCGGACGACAAAATCTGGATGTGCAGGCTATAACATTTTTATTGTACTTAAACACAACGTCCGATTTTCGTTTAATTAGTACAGTTTTCATCCAAAAAAAATCGTATGAGCAAGACTAGGCATGCTCAGAAACAAAAGAACACATACAAATCAATTCAACACATGACATCACTTCTGAAGTTGAATTCTGTCGTTCGGGAATTTTCGTATCAAAGTAACCTCTTCACTTTCGACATGAGACTAGCATGCAACAAAAAAATGGACAAAAGATCGTTCGATAATCTGATCGTGTGTACGAAGCTTTAGTTTCCGGTTCTTAGCTGACAGGAGTGGCACCTGGTGTGGTCTTCTGCTCCTGTAGCCTGCTTCAGGGTTCTATGGTTTGTGTGTTCAGAGATGGTATTCTGAATACCTTGGATGTAACGAGTGGTTATTGGAGTGGTCTGCCCATTCTCCTCTGACCTCTGACATCAACAAGGCATTTTCCTCCACACAACTGCCGCTCACTGGATATTTTCTCTTTTTCCCACCATTCTCTGTAAACCCAAGAGATGGTTGTGCGTGAAAATTCCAAAAATACTCTCACCAGCCCGCCTGGGACCATCAACCATGCCACGTTCCAAGTCACTTTGATCCCCTTTCTTCCCGATTCTGATGCTTGGTCTGAACTTCAGCAAGTCATCTTCACCACGTCTAGATGCCCAGTTGCTGCCATGTGATTGGCTGATTAGCAATTTGTGTTACCAAGCAACTGAACAGGTGTACCTAATAGAGTGGCCGGTGAGTGTATGTTGTGCACAATTCTAGACTTCTATGTATTATTATTATTTATATCAAACAATAAAAATTTGACACAAACTTGAAGGGGTGAAGAGTTGCTTGTTTCACCGGGTGGAAAGTTTACCGTATATCAGATAGTTATTTAACCGCAGTACATTGCGGGCGGGCGGGCGGGCGGTCTGCACAGGTCAAGCAGGGAAAGGAGAAGGATGGGAAACAGCCAGGTGAGTATGCGGCCTCTGAAGGGAGTTTAGCAGCTTTGGGAAACTGCTGACAAATGCCCAACATCCACGAAAAATGTTCAAATAAAACTTCACAAAGATAGAAAAAAAAAGCGGCGCAGTATACACTATTAACCACTTCTGGACCGGAAGATTTCCCCCCTTAATGACCAGACCATTTTTTGCGATTCTGCACTGCGTTACTTTAACGGACAATTGCACAGTTTTTCCCCCCACAAATAGAGCTTTCTTTTGCTGGTATTTGATCCCCTGTGCGATTTTTATTTGTTGTGCTCTCAACAAAAAAAGAGCGACAATTCTGAAAACAAAACCTGGAATTTTGTACTTACCGTAAAATCCTTTTCCCTAAAGTTCATTGACAGACGTAGTTCCATATCTTCTTAGACCATTGGGTTATGCTCCTCCCATCAGAAATAGGGCACTAGGCAGGAAAAAGCTTTACCATGCCTATGGGGCTGTCCCTGCAGGCATAACCCCACACACTCTGCTACTGCCCATAGTTTAGTTGAAAGAAGTGTTTAGAAGACAAAAAAACCCCATTCCACTCACAAGTAGAGGGGCGGGTGCTGCGTCTGTCAATGAACTTCAGAGAAAAGGATTTTACGGTAAGTACAAAAATACAGTTTTCTCTATCGTTCATTGACAGACGCAGCTCCATATCTTCTTAGACCATTGGGACGTCCCAAAGCACCGGGGGGCGCGCGCATGCCATCATTAGGAAGTGGGGAAGCCGATCCATGGGACCGGCACCCGCGATTGCCGCCGGGCACCAATGATCGCTCTCCACTGAAAGAGAACGACGGTCAGCTGTTGTAAACACAGATGACCGTTGTTCTCTCTGAAATGAACACAGAGCGCCTGAGATCCTCCTATATTGGATCACAGGTCTTTGTGTTCATTTCACAAGTCCCTCCCCCATACAGTTAGAAAACACTCCCCTAGGCACACACTTAACCCTTTGATCACCCCTGGGTAAACCCCTTCCCTGCCAGTGTCATTATTACAGTAACAGTGCATATTTTTAGCACTGATTACTGTAGTAATGTCACTGGTACCCCCAAAAGTATCAAATTTCAGTTAGGGGTCCGATCTGCCCGCCGCAATGTCGCAGTCCCGCTAAAAATCGCAGATCAAAAATAAAGATGACATAAATCTTTCCGTTAGACGTGATAACTTTTGCGTAAAGCAATCAAAATACGCTTATTGCGATTCTTTTTACCAAAAATATGTAGCAGAATGCAAATTGGCCTAAAATTATGAAAACATTTGATTTTTAAATGTTTTTTTTTGGGGGAATGTTATATGGCAGGATTTGAAAAATATTGTAATTTTTTTTGAGGCTCGTCACTCTTTTTTTGTTTAAAGTGCAAAAAATAAAAATCGCAGAGGTGATCAAATACCAGCAAAAGAAAGCTCTATTTGTGGGAAAATAGGACACCAAACTTTTTGGGGTACATTGTCGCACATCCGCGCAATTTTCCGTTAAAGTAACGCAGTGCCGAATCACAAAAAATGGCTTGGTCATTAAGGGGGCAAATCCTTCCGGTCCAGAACTGGTTATTGTAATTCATATTAAACTGTTAGACATCACAGAACAGCACAATAGTTTAAAAAAACCAAAAAAATCAGCACAAGGGACATTTACTATTATGTTATGTGTCCCTTGTGCTGTTGCTTTAGTTGAAATCTTCCTTCTTTGATCACCCCGTCCTACCCCCATTGCTATTGCCAAAAAAGACTCTCCTGAGCTCAAAAAGTGATGTGAAGGCTGTGGATGTTGGCAAGGATCTCTATAGCACAGACCTTGCTGCCCTCCAAGGGTCGGGGAACAACCAATGGTAACGCTGCAGAAAATGTGAAAAAGAGGGAGCGACAACCTTGTGCATTACCCAAGTGGTGTTTATTAATGTAAAAAATGAAAGCGATATACTCACAAACAAATCAGTCAAAAAAGCATATCAAAGTCCACAATGGACACGAAACAACCAGGTCACCGGAACTATGTCCAACATGCTGGGGGAACCTACAGATGGCTGACACGTTTGAGGATGGATCACCTTTTCTTCAGAGCCAATCTGTCCAACATGCTGGGGGACCCTACAGATGGCTGGCACGTTTTGAGGGAGATCCCCTCTTCCTCAGAGCCAATCTGTCCAACACGCTGGGGGACCCTACAGATGGCTGATGCATTTCAAGGGGGATGCCCTCTTCCTCAGAGCCAATCTGTCCAAAACGCTGGGGGACCCTACAGATGGCTGATGCATTTCAAGGGGGATGCCCTCTTCCTCAGAGCCAAACTGTCCAACACGCTGGGGGACCCTACAGATGGCTGATGCATTTCAAGGGGGGGGTGCCCTCTTCCTCAGAGCCAAACTGTCCAAGATGCCGGGGGACCCTACAGATGGCTGACGCATTTCAATGGGGGATCCCCTCTTCCTCAGAGCCAATCTGTCCAACACGCCGGGGGACCCTACAGATGGCTGACATGTTTAGAGGGAGGATCCCCTCTTCCTCAGAGCCAATCTGTCCAACACGCTGGGGGACCCTACAGATGGCTGATGCATTTCAAGGGGGGATCACCTCTTCCTCAGAGCCAATCTGTCCAAACACGCCGGGGGACCCTACAGATGGCTGACACATTTCGAGGGGGGATCCCCTCTTCCTCAGAGCCAATCTGTCCAACACGTCGGGGGCCCTACAGATGGCTGACACGTTTTGAGGGGGGATCCCCTCTTCCTCAGAGCCAATCTGTCCAACACGTCGGGGACCCTACAGATGGCTGACTCATTTAGAGGGGGGGATCCACTCTTCCTCAAAGCCAATCTGTCCAACACGCCGGGGGACCCTACAGATGGCTGACTCATTTCAAGGGGGGATCCCTTCTTCCTCAGAGCCAATCTGTCCAACACGCTGGGGGACCCTACAGATGACTGACACGTTTCGATTGGGGGATCACCTCTTCTTCAAAACCAATCTGTCCAACACGCCGGGGGACCCTACAGAGGGCTGACACATTTCGAGGGGGGATCCTCTCTTCCTTTAGAGCCAAGCTCCAATGCGCAAGGTTGGTGTGCCCTCTTTTTTTGCTTTTTCTGCAGTGCTACCCCATTGCTGTAATCTTTTGTTGTGACAGGGGTTTATAGAGCTGAGGGACCTGTCATATGCGCTCATCAAGAATATCGACTATGCCTGCCCTTTATACCCCCTCCTCCATTCACAGAAGCCGTACCATAGCAACTATGAACAAAAACCAGAGAATGTAGAAGGAGGACCCTGCATTCATCCAGCTGGTTTAGTATAGCTAGAGCAGTGTTTCTCAACCTTTTTTCAGTCAAGGCACCCTCTAAAACTGTAGACAATCTCAAGGCACCCTTTAAAATGATGGAGATTCTCAAGGTACCCCATTCTAAAATGTAAAAAACTATTCTAATAGCTTTACACAATGCCGCAACATCCACTCATTTGACACCCAACGTTAGAAGTGATTTATTCTTCCAAAGCAAATAAGCTTTTGCATACTGCTACTGACTAGTATCCCAATGTTTCTTTTCTCCTTTCATTTCTCTTCATCAGTCAGCTAATGTCACCCCAGTGCTGAGGGAGAGGGGCACAGGAGGGCCAAACAAGGATGCTGTTAGGTTGTTAGGATGCCAGTGTCTAGAAAGTCTTAATGGTGCAAAATGTACACCCATGGCTTTGTGTATCTAATAGGCAGGCTTGATCCACCTGCAGGCTTGTATACAATTTTTGATCTATTTTTAAGGATTTTGCCAAGGCACCCCTGAAGAAACCTCAAGGTACCTCAGGGTGCCTGGGGACAGTGGTTGAAAAAGCCTGAGCTAGAGTACGGCTTCCATGAATGTAAGGGGCGGAAAAGGTGGCATAATCGACACTCTTGATGAGTGCATAAAACAGGTACCTTGGCCCTGGAAGATTACAGAGGTGGGGGGTCAGAGGAGGGACCATGGATCCCCCAGGGTTAACCATTATATTGAAAGTTGATTTTCCACGTATTCATTCATTACTACTATCTTTCAATTCTTCTTTTTTAATTTATTTTTTCATTTGTAATAGACTACGTGACATATATTACAAGGCAGTAGAAATATTATTTGGAATCCATGTATGCTGCTGGTTGGCATAGATACCAAGTGGTCCTGCCCATTGCACACAGGGGAAGGGGGAGGAACTTGGGCAAGTGAATTCAGTATATATTTGGGTCTGCTGAGAGAAAGACCAGCTCTGAAGAAGGGAGCGTGACTCCCGAAAACGCGTCAACAGTCCAATTACAGGGACATGTTCATTTCCACATGTGGTGGACTCATTATATGCGATTTTAGCTCTTCATGTCTCCGAGTATGTTTTTGGCATTTTAATACATTTTTTAAAGGTGTCCAAGGGTAGTGCAGCAGGTGGTTGCGCCTCCTTTTCTTTTTCATGTGCCTTCGTTTGGAGTTCCACGCCTGAGGATTTATTGCTAAACAAACAAAAAAAAAGACCGAAAATTTTGGGAAAAAAAAGATTTTAATGGTTGGTTATAAAATGTTACAAACGGGTAATTTTTCTCCTTCTCTGATGGGCTCTGAAAGGTGGCACTGATAGCCTACACTGATGAGGCTTCACTAATAGGCTGCACTGATGGGCACTAATAGGTGGCACTGATGAGGAAGCACTGATGGGGCTGCACTGATAGACTGCACTGATGGGCACTAATAGGTGGCACTGATGAGGAAGCACTGATGGGGCTGCACTGATAGGTGGCACTGATAGGCTGCACTGATGGGCACTAATAGGCACTGATGAGAAAGCACTGATGGGGCTGCACTGATGGGCACTAATAGGCACTGATGAGGAAGCACTGGTGGGGCTGCACTGATAGGCTGCACTGATGGGCACTAATAGGCACTGATGAGGAAGCACTGATGGGCACTAATAGGCACTGATGAGGAAGCACTGATGGGCACTAATAGGCACTGATGAGGAAGCACTCATGAGGCTGCACTAATTGGCAGCATTAGTGGGCATTGATTGGCAGTACTGATGGGCACTGGTAGGCGGCGCTGATCGGCAGCATTGGTGGGATCTGATTGGCAGTACTAATGGGCACTGCTCGGCAGCAGTGATAGGTGACACTGATGAGGAGGGACTTATTGGCAGCATTGGTGCACACTGATTGGCACTGATAGGCAGCAGTGATAGGTGGCACTGATTGGTGACACTAATGAAGAGGCACTGATTAGTAGCATACGCGGGATCTGATTGGCAATACTGATAAGCACTGGTAGGCAGCACTGATTGGCAGCTTTAGTGGGATCTGATTGACAGCACTGATGGGCACTGTTGGGGCCGTC
This sequence comes from Pelophylax lessonae, assembly GCF_965119305.1. NCBI lineage: Eukaryota > Metazoa > Chordata > Amphibia > Anura > Ranidae > Pelophylax > Pelophylax lessonae. The sequence goes on along the minus strand of NC_138776.1, from coordinate 261,554,263 downwards.
CTGATTATCAGTGTCTGTGTCCCTTTAACAAAGGCAGGTTATGGGCTCTCTCCTCATACCCGGTATGTGGTGACATCTGTGATTGGCTGTCATTGGACTCTGTGATTGGCTGTCATTGGACAAAACCGCAAAGCACACACGCTGTGACACAGAAAATTGCAACGGCCGCCATTTTACCCCCTAGGGCAGTGATGGGGAACCTCAGCACCCCGAATGTTTTGGAACAACATTTCCCATGATGCTCAGGCACTCTGCAGTGTAATTGAGCATCATGGGAAATGTAGTTACTAAACATCTGGAGTACCGAGGTCTGCCGTCACTGCTCCAGGGTCTCTCCTAAAGAAACGTGAAGTGTAGTCCCTCCAAGGGGGCCACAGTTACAACTGCTGACCTTGTTTCCCGTGGCAGCCCCTCCCCCTGTTTCATCTACGGGTGTCACAGGGACAGGAAGTGAGGGGAAATCTCCTTAGCGGGGTCACACACAGAAATAATCTCCGGGAGGAATTGTACTTTGCCTCCACTCCCCCCCCCAAAATGACCTGAAGAGACTATAGAGGAATGAGGGGTTAATATACAACTATAGCAGACAGTGAGGGGTTCACATACAGAAACTACAGGGGTTAATATCTCTACTCACCATGAAGGGTTAATGCAGTGACAAGGGAGGGCAATGAAGGGGTTAATGCACAGTAGGGAGTGGGCAGTGAACGTAGAGTGAATGTCGCCCTCAGTGTCCGGGGAGGAGTAGTACATCCCTCATACACTCAATTCCCTCACACAGCTCCTCCTATAGAGCACCGGTGTTCCGTGAAAAAACCATACCCGTGAGAAAACCATACCCTCGTCACTTCCGGTGCAGCTACGGAGGGTATGGATTTCTCACGGTAGTTAAACTTGCGGTGCTTACATTAAAACAGCTACTCTGCAACATAAATCATCTCCGCTCCTTCCCCTGTCACTTCCCTCATCTCCGGTAATAAATATAAAAGCGGATCACGGAGCCGCGATCGCCGTCACATTTACATCTCATACACCCGCCACCGATTTTATATTTATTACCGGAGATGAGGGAAGTTACAGCGATAGCAGAGGAGATGATTGATGTTGCAGCAGAAGTGTTTTCATGTACCCGCCGCATGTATAACATTACACACTGTGCCATGATACTTTCATGCCCACCGAGCATGCGCACTTCTCAAATTCTTTCATGTTCAATTGCGTATCCGGGGCTCTGAGCATGCGCACTGCTGCGCTGCTCAGCTGTTTCAGACCGGAAGTGACGAGGGTATGGTTTCTTCACGGGGTATGGTTTTTTAACGTTACACCTGTTTTCCGTGAGAATAACCTACCCCGTGAGAAAAACCTACCCTCGTCACTTCCGGTTGCACGGCAGTGTGTTTAATGCGGCGGTTACATTAAAACAGCTGGCCTGATCTACGAATCATCTCCGCTCCTGTCTCTGTCACTTCCCTGATCTCGGATAGTAAATATAAAAGCGGTGGCGGGTGTATGAAAAGATAAATCACGGAGCCGCCAGCCGCTTTTATATTTCCTAGCCGAGATGACTCATAGTGCAGCACAGCTGTTTTAATTTAACCGCCGCGTCGGTAGGTTTTTTTCACGGACACCGTGATAATTTCATACTAGTGCGCATGCGCACTAGTCTGATCCTCAGCTGCTCCATTACGTAGCGGGGGCTGTGAACATGCGCACTGCGGCGCTGATCAGCTGTTTCTGGCCGGAAATGACGAGGGTAGGTTTTTCTCACGGGGTAGGTAATTCTAACGTTACACCGGCCCTGCACAGCGCCCTCCTCACAAAAGTGTCTCCAGTTCGGGGATATCTCTGGGCGCTGGCGGCCATTTTCTTGAAGACAGCTTTCTATTTCTAGCAATAGGACGGACAACGGAAACATGGCTCCGCTCCTAGGATACATCGTGTTAGCAGTAGCGAGAGCTGAAAGCGGCACAGTTATTGGCGGAAGGAAAGTCACGTGACCTGACTCTGATTTCTGACTGAGTATCTGCGCTATGAGGAGAGATTCCCGCCAGTGGAATATACCAACTGTCAGGAGGTGGGGGGTGACAATAGAAACCACTACTAACCACTTGTTTATCAGGCTTTTTCTGGTATATGTAACCCCCACCCCCTCTTTTCTGGTATATGTAACCCCCACCCCCTCTTTTCTGGTATATGTTGCTTACAAAATAAAATCAGTATTTTTTTTTGCTACAAAATTACTTAGAACCCCCCTCAGGTGACAATCGCAGCAGAATTGCGCAAACAGAATCGCGAGACGTCCGTGCGATTCCCATGACTTGCAATGGCACCCCAAACACGGCGCAATTTTGCTGCAGTTGTTACTGAATAAAATTGCGCAAACAGAATCGCAGGACGCCTGTAGCCCAAAAGAAGTTCTACCTTTTTTCGGGCGACGGGCGTCCCGCGATTCTGTTTGCGCGATTTTACGACGATTCGTCAGGTGACAATCGTGGCAAAAATCACGCAAACAGAATCGTGGAACGACAGTGCGAATCCCATGACTTGAAATGGCACCCCAAACATGGCGCAATTTTGCTGCGATTGTCGCCCAATGAATCGCGGTAACAAATGGAATCATAGGACGCCTGTGCGATTCCCATGACTTGCAATGGCACCCCAAATATAGCGCAATTTTGCTGCAATTGTCGCCCAATGAATCGCGGTAACAAACAGAATCGCGTGACGCCTGTGCGATTCCCCTTGACTTGCAATGGCACCCCAAACACAGCACGATATTTGTGCGATTGTCACCCGATGAATCGCGGTAACAAACAGAATGGCGGGACACCCGTGGGATTCCCACGACTTGCAATGGCACCCCAAACACGGCGCAATTTTGCTGCAATTGTTGCCCAATGAATCGCGGTAACAAACAGAACCGCATGACGCCCGTGCGATTCCCCATGACTTGCAATGGCACCCCAAACACGGCGCGGTTCTGCCGCTAATGTAGCCTGATGAATCGAGGTAACAAACAGAATCGCGGGACGCCCGGGCGATTCCCCGTGACTTAAAATGGCACCCCAAACAAACACAGCACAATTTTCAACGATTGCCGCCCGATGAATTGAAGTAAAGTCACGCAGACAGAATCGCAGGACGCCCATGCGATCCCCGTGACTTGCAATGGCACCCCAAACATGGCGCGACTTTGCTGCGATTGTGGCCTGATGAATCATGGTAAAATTGCGCAGAACAGAATCGCGGGACGCCTGTACGATTCCCACGACTTACAGTGGCACCCCAAACACGGCGCAATTTTTCCGCAATTGTCGCCCAAAGAATCGCAGTAACAAACTGTATCGCAGGACGCCCGTGCGATTCCCCGTGACATGCAATGGTACCCCAAACACGGCGCAATTTTGCCACAACTGTCTCCCGAAGAATCATGGTAAAATCAGTATCGCGGGACGCCCGTGCGTCTCCCATGACTTGCAATGGCACCCCAAACATGGCGCGGTTTTGCCGCTATTGTCCTCCCATGAATCGTGGTAAAATCAGAATCGTTGGACGCCTGTCACCCAAAAGAAGTCCTTGTACCTTGTTTTGGGAGACAGGCGTCTTGCGATTCTGTGTGCCATGTTTTTGGTTACTAGCGGGCGGACCAACAATCTCCACTACTTATAGCCTATACCGGAGTGTAGCTCTGGCTGGATGTTTCGGGTCGGTGTCCTGCTGGAAGGTGAACCTCCTCCCCAGTCTCAAGTCTTTTGCAGACTCTAACAGGTTTTCTTCTAAGATTTTCCTGTATTTGGCTCCATCCATCTTCCCATCAACTCTGACCAGCTTCCCTGTCCCTGCTGAAGAAAAGCATCCCCACACCATGATGCTGCCACCACCATGTTTCACAGTGGGGATGGTGTGTTCAGGGTGATGTGCAGGGTTAGTTTTCCGCCACACATAGCGTTTTGCTTTAAGGACAAAAAGTTAAATTTTGATCTCATCTGACCAGAGCACCTTCTTCCACATGTTTGCTGTGCCCCCACATGACTTCTCACAAACAGGACTTCTTATGGCTTTCTTCTTCTCACTCTTCCATAAAGGGCAGATTTGTGGAGCGCACGACTAATAGTTGTCCTGTGGACAGATTCTCCAACCTGAGCTGTGGATCTCTGCAGCTCCTCCAGAGTTTCCATGGGCCTCTTGGCTGCTTGATGAATGCTCTCCTTGCCCGGCCTGTCAGTTTAGGTGGACGGCCATGTCTTGGTAGGGTTGCAGTTGTGCCATACTCTTTCCATTTTCGGATGATGGATTGAACAGCGCTCCGTGAGATGTTCAAAGCTTGGGAGATTTTTTTATAATCTAACCCCGCTTTAAACTTCTCCACAACTTTATCCCTGATCTGTCTGGTGTGTTCCTTGGCCTTCATGATACTCTCACCACATGAGGCTGGGCATTGTCGTGCCCCAGGAGGAACCCAGGACCCACTGCACTAACGCAGGGTCTGACAATGGGTCCAAGGATTTCATCCCGATACCTAATGATAGTCAAGGTGCCATTCTCTAGCCTGTAGAGGTCTGTGTGTCCCTCCATGGATATGCTTACCCAGACCATCACTGACCCACCACCCAACCGGTCATGCCGAACGACGTTACAGGCAGCATAATGTTCTCCACGGCTTCTCCAGACCCTTTCACGTCTGTCACATGTGCTCAGGGTGAACCTGCTCTCATCTGTGAAAAGCACAGGGTGCCAGTAATGGACCTGCCAATTCTGGTGTTCAATGGCAAATGCCAATTGAGCTCCACGGTGCCGGGCAGTGCGCACAGCGCCCTCTAGAGGACGTCGGGCCCTCAGGCCACCCTCATGAAGTCTGTTTCTGATTGTTTGGTCAGAGACATTCACACCAGTGTCCTGCTGGAGGTCATCTTGTAGGGCTCTGGCAGTGCTCATCCTGTTCCTCCTTCCACAAAGGAGCAGATACCGGTCCTGCTGATGGGTTAAGGCCCTTCTACAGCCCTCCTAGAGTAACTGCCTGTCTCCTGGAATCTCCTCCATACTCCTGAGAGACACAGCAAACCTTCTGGCAATGGGACGTATTGAAGTGCTGTCCTGGAGGAGTTGGACTGCCTGTGCAACCTCTATAGGGTCCAGGTATGGCCTCATTCTACCAGTAGTGACACTGACCCCAGCCAAATGCAAAACTAGTGACAAACACTCAGAAAAGATGAGTAGGGAAAAATGTCAGTGGCCCCCATCTGTAAAATCATTCCTGTTTTGGAGGTCGTCTCATTGCTGCCCAGCTAGTGCACCTGTTGTGTAATTTCATTAACACCTAAGCAGCTGAAACTGATTAACAACCCCCTCTGCTACTTAACTGACCACATGAATATCCGAGGAGTTTATTTGACTTGATGCTATACTCTGTTTAAAAAGTTTTCCTTCCATTTTTTTTTTTTTTAGCAGTGTACAATATTTGGGGGTTCTGAGTAATTTCTAGCAAAACAATGATGATTTTTACATGTAGGAGAGGAATGCTGGAATTGGCCCGGTATGGAAGTGGATAAGAGCATCAGGTGAAGCCAACATATTTTTGGGAAAAATGCCTCCCCCTTCCTTAGGGCTCCTCCGCTGCCAAATCCAGCAATGTCTCCTCTCTACACGATCCATTTCTGGGGAACCACGAGTACCCCAAATCTTGAAAGATAACCCTCCAGTCTACTTTATGGAGTGTATCCTCGTCATTACCAGAATTTTACGGCATGGATTGTTCAGGTCTTCCTTTGCAGGTCTGTATATTAGAAAGGAAAATTATGAAAGCCAATAGAACATCGTAGTAGGGAATATGGCTGAACGATAGTCTATGTGATATCGACTATGGTGCTGCGGGCGTGGGCGAAAGTCACATTGCCAAATATACGATAGTAAGGCATAGGCAGGGAGAAGTTCGGATGACTCACAGTGGTTGTAGCAGAACATAGCCCGACATCCGTCCCACACGTTCAAGTCTGCCTGCCTGCAGCTAGCCTAGTTCTCCTGACTGAGCGGTGAGCAGCTGCACAGCTAACCAATCATGCGTGCCTGCACACCTGATTGGTTCGCTGTGCCGCTACTCACGACGTGATTGGTTCGCTGTGCCGCGCTCACCGCTTGGTCAAGAGAACTAGCTGCGGGGCAGACTGAACACGTGGGATGGATATCAGGCTGTGTTCTTCTACCTTAGGTAAGTCTCTCTGCATTGAAGGGGAAACGGCATGCTGGTCACTACATTGATGGGGGGGAACGCTGTTCACTACATTGATGGGGGGGCATGCTGGTCACTGCATTGATGGGGGGCATGCTGGTGACTGCATTGATGGGGGGCACGCTGGTCACTGCATTGAAGGGGACACGGCATGCTGGTCATTGCATTGATGGGGGGCACGCTGGTCACTGCATTGATGGGGGGGCACGCTGGTCACTGCATTGATGGGGAGCATGCTGGTCATTGCATTGATGGGGGGCATGCTGGTTACTGCATTGATGGGGGGCACGCTGGTCACTGCATTCATGGGGGCAAGCTGGTCACTGCATTCATGGGGGCACGCTGGTCACTGCATTCATGGGGGGCACGCTGGTCACTGCATTGATGGGGGGCACGCTGGTCATTGCATTGATGGGGGGGGCACTCTGGTCATTGCATTGATGGGGGGCACGCTGGTCACTGCATTGATGGGGGGCACGCTGGTCATTGCATTGATGGGGGGCACGCTGGTCACTGCATTGATGGGGAGCATGCTGGTCATTGCATTGATGGGGGGCACGCTGGTCACTGCACTGAATTGGGGCACACTGTTATAACTCTGCATTGAATGGGGGCACGCTGTAGTAACTCTGCACTACTAAAAATGCACGACAAAGAGGATCCGCCGCAAAAAAATATTGCAATATATATCATTGGGAAAAAAATATCGCAATGAGATAATTTTTCAATATCGTGCAGCCCTAGTAGGGAACAATGGTGATCTCCATAACTTCCAGTCCGCCTTTTTATACTGGAAGTCTGGAATGGAAGCTGAAGTTCCTACATTCTCCACTAGGAGGCGACATCACTGAGTGGAATTTACAGGCAGGCGACTATGGAAGGGGGAGAGGAACTGATCCTAAGAACAGACAGGAAATTCCGGTTGAGCAGACATAGAGAGGAGACATTGCTGGAACTGGCAGCAGAGGAGGTAATAAGATATTATTTTATATTTACACCCAGTAAACCCCCCCCCCCCCCCGTCATGTTCCGTCCTCTTCCTCCGTAGTCACTGTGACGTCTTTTATCTCCAGAAGATGTTGCTTTATATAGCTCTGACATATACCGCAGTGCTGTACAGAGATCACTGAGCCAGTCACATCAGTCTCTACACCAGAGGAGCTTACACTCTAATGTCCCCCCACAGTCACACACTATTATTATTATACATTTAAATAGCTCTGACATATACCGCAGTGCTGTACAGAGATCACTGAGCCAGTCACATCAGTCTCTGCACCAGAGGAGCTTACACTCTAATGTCCCCCCACAGTCACACACTATTATTATTATACATTTATATAACTCTGACATATACCGCAGTCCTGTACATAGATCATTGAGCCAGTCACATCAGTCTCTGTACCAAAGGAGCTTACACTCTAATGTCCCCCCACAGTCACACATTATTATTATTATACATTTATATATATCTGACATATACCGCAGTGTTGTACAGAGATCACTGAGCCAGTCACATCAGTCTCTGTACCAGAGGAGCTTACACTCTAATGTCCCCTCCCCCCCAGTAACACATGATTAATATTATATATTTGTATAGCTCTGACATATACCGCAGTGCAGTGGGACTATTAAGATAAGAGTATCACATGACATAACTGTTCTTTATTTCTGAACTTTCTGAAGACGTTCAATCAGGACGAAACCTGTCAAGGAGTGGTCTACGCACTGACATAATTTCCAGTGATGTTCTTTATTTCCTTAGAAGGCGTGGAGGATTCTGGAAATGTTGCGTGACATCCGTTTTATCTCTGTAAATGAAGATCAAAGAAGACTGGAGATGTGCGGAGAACAGGAATACAATTAGTAATATTTATTAGTATCTCCTTTTATTAGGACTAAAGTAGTGAGGATGACATCTAATGAGTGACCGACACCCAGCAGCCATCCCAATATTCCATCCATTCCTCACTCTCTGACACCTGAAGAAAATGGCTAGAAGGTTCTAGAGGTTAACAAGACCACAGGACATCATGATGGAGAATCAGCCGCCCCTCCCATCATCGGGTAAGAGGAGAATTTATTGTAAAGGAGAGAGCAGTACGGAGGATCCCCCATCATCTGATAAACACATAGAAACAATGTATTCAGTCAGTGTGTGTGTTTCCTACAGATGGATCCAGTAATGGGAACCCACCAGAGAGATGTCCCCGTCCTCTGTATTCCTGGGATTCCACACAGGAAGGTCACACCATCCCTCACCATCATCAGGTAGAAGAATACTCAACATAACATTTGGGTCTGTGTTTAAATTGGTTTATAAACATTCAAATAATTTTTTATTATTAACCACAGAGCGGAGATCTGCAGTATTTAAAAATCTTTGTTAAAGAAGAGATAAAAGAGGAGTATGATGAGGTTGATGTGATGGAGGAGTTTTCAGAAGGACACAAGGAGGTTATGATGGAGCCACCTAATACCAGGAAACCACCAGAGAGATGTCCCCGTCCTCTGTATTCCCAGGATTCCACACAGGAAGGTCACACCATCCCCCACCATCATCAGGTAGGTGGAACAAAGCGTCTGAATTTCAAAACTGCGTAAAATTATATTATTTATGTTATTTTTAACTTTAAGTGTTTAGGAAATGAAGATTTTAAATCATTCTGTTGCTTTAGGGTGAGGGGACGAGTGATGTGAAAGCTGAAGAGGAAGAGATGTTTGAGAGGAGTGAGCAGCAGTCTGTGGAGGAGGTTGGAGTGAGGAATATTATTAAGAAGGAGGAAACTTCTCTAGATATTGGGACAGGTAAGTCAAATTGTGATGAGATACAAGAGATAATCATAACCACAAATCATCTGACTCAGAGATCTGGTTCCTGCCAGTAGCTGGCCGCTATAAAGAATCTATCCAAAAACAAAAAAAGAAGAGAGAAAGCCGCTGACTGTTTTAAAAGCCTTGTTCAAGTTGATTTAACTCTGCAACATACAGATTGTTCCACCTGGATCACAGGCACCCCACTCTAAACTCTAACTAGAGCTTACGCATACGTGGTTGCTTTTTTGGGAAGACCTAAAACCTAACCCTAAACTGGGTAGGCAAAGCTGCCCTGGGTGGTAGAGGGCCACATGTTCCCCTCCAGGTTTATAAGGCCAATGAGGGTATGGACCCTCTAGCAGGGCAGCAGTGTACTAATAAATGCCTCTACCTTTCAGAGTTTGTACCTAAGCTTTGTCCTGAATTACAGACTATATTTAGAATAACTTACTCATGCTACAAGCTGTCTTGGGTATCTCTGTCTATTCTTAATAACAAATAATTTATCAAGGTGTGATGAATAAAATATTGTACAGTACAAAGCTGTATATAAGAATATCGTCAACGTACCCATCCCCACCAGCCAATGTGTCCAACAAATGAGGTAGAGGTATTGTACCTGATACAGTAGATCATTCTTCAGTTCTTTGTAACTAATGCACTACCTAATATTTAAATGAGCTGGAGATACTGTACACCATATGAAAGGTCCGTCTGCATTCCTTAATATAATGTTATGTTCCCAAAAAATGAAGAGAAGATACTGTACACCATATGAAAAGTCCATCTTCATTCCTCAATATAACGTCATGTTCCCAACAAATGAGGGGATATTGTACACCATATGAAAGGTCCATCTCCATTCCTCAATATAACGTCATGTTCCCAACAAATGAGGAGGAGATACTGTACACCATATGCAGGGATGGTGCTAGACTATTTTGCACCCTATGCAAGACCAGCTACTTGCACCCCCCCCCCAAAAAATAAAAATAACTGTACACATTGCCCCCTTTCCTGTACATAATGCCCCCCTTTTAACACTACACTCTGCTACACCCCCTTCCTGTACACACTGTCCCTCTTTAACCCTATACCCCCCTTCATATACACACTGCCCCCCTTTAACCCTACCCACCCCTTCATATACAAAGTATATTAAAAAAGAATAGCACAACCATGCAAAAGAAATGACTATTAAATATGGAGACAATCCATAAATAAAAATGAGGGTTTAGTCCCACCATATGGCCATATCGTGCTCAAGCCCACCACTGCGTCAAAGTACCCCATTATCAGTGGGTCCATATACAAAGTGCCCCCCTTTCGAAAGGTGACATCCACCAGGATGAGGAGGTGACAGGAGAGGAATGTCTCACTGGTCATGACTGCGCCCTAGGTGGTAGTGCGCCCTAGGCGGCCGCCTAGTTTGCCTAGTGGTAGCATATGAAAGGTCCATCTCCATTCCTCAATATAACGTCATGTTCCCAACAAATGAGGAGGAGATACTGTACACCATATGAAAGGTCCATCTCCATTCCTCAATATAACGTCATGTTCCCAACAAATTAAGGAGGAGATACTGTACACCATATGAAAGGTCCATCTCCATTCCTCAATATAACGTTATGTTCCCAACACATGAGGAGGAGATACTGTACACCATATGAAAGGTCCATCTCCATTCCTCAATATAACGTTATGTTCCCAACACATGAGGAGGAGATACTGTACACCATATGAAAGGTCCATCTCCATTCCTCAATATAACGTCATATTCCCAACACATGAGGAGGAGATACTGTACACCATATGAAAGGTCCATCTCCATTCCTCAATATAACGTTATGTTCCCAACAAATGAGGAGGAGATACTGTACACCATATGAAAGGTCCATCTCCATTCCTCAATATAACGTTATGTTCCCAACAAATGAGGAGGAGATACTGTACACCATATGAAAGGTCCATCTCCATTCCTAAATATAACGTCATGTTCCCAACACATGAGGAGGAGATACTGTACACCATTGGAAAGGTCCATCTCCATTCCTCAATATAACGTCATGTTCCCAACAAATGAGGAGGAGATACTGTACACCATATGAAAGCTCCATTCCAAACTATATGAACAATGAATGTGGTTTATATAATGAAAAATATTCTTCTTTCACACAGATGGACGCTATGTCTGGAATTCCTCAGAAGCAAATCGTATTCGGTCCTCAGATTTTAATGCAGAAAATGGCATTGTAAAATCTTCCCTAGGAGCAATCCATATTCCTCCATATACATATCACAGACCTTACTGTGTGAATAGACCGTTGGCTTCCTCTAATCCTGAAGACTCCTTTGATAAATTACATAATGTTACCAGCAAAGCATGTCCCGCAATTGGCAGTGCGGAGAGATCTTCTGATCAATACAATTCTCAAAGAACTTCTAATAATGTATCCCTGCGTTCTGAAACTGTAGAACAAGAGACCCCAACGCGTGAGCGTCCATTTCAATGTCCAAAGTGCGGGAAATGTTTCAGTGTGAAAGGAAACTTTATTGTGCACCAGAGAACTCACACGGGTGAGCGTCCATTTTCATGTTCAGACTGCGGAAAACGTTTCACTCGAAAAAGTGTTCTTACCGAACACCAGAGAATTCACATGGGTGAGCGCCCTTTTTCATGTGCAGAGTGCGGGAAATGTTTCACACAGAAAGGAGACCTTCTTACACACCAGAGAAGCCACACAGGAGAGCGTCCTTTTTCCTGTGTAGAGTGCGGGAAATGTTTCACTCGGAAAGAAAGACTTCTCACACACCAGAGAAGCCACACTGGTGAGCAACCGTTTTCATGTTCAGAGTGTGGAAAACGTTTCACTCAGAAAGAAAACCTCCTAACACATCAGAGAAAACACACGGGCGAGCGTCCTTTTTCATGTTCGGAGTGTGGGAAAAGTTTCACTCGGAAAGAAAGGCTTCTCACACATCAGAGAAGTCACACGGGCGAGCGTCCTTTTTCCTGTTCTGAGTGTGGGAAATGTTTCACTCAGAAAGAAAACCTTCTTACACATCAGAGAAGTCACAGGGGCGAGCGTCCTTTTTCATGTTCAGAGTGCGGGAAATCTTTTACTAGGAAAGAAACCCTTCTTGTACACCAGAAAAACCACACAGGAGAGCGTCCTTTTTAAAGTTCAGTGTTAGGAAAATGTTTTCACCCTGAAAGAAGGGGAAGCGTCCTTTTTCTTTCTCAGAATATGAAATGGTTTCTCTTATAATAATAAATTGCTTAACTTAAAAAGTCCGGAGATGTCACAAGGGTGAGCGTCTTTTTTTTTTTTTCCAAGAAAGAGTGCGGAAAAAGATTCACTCGCAAAGCAGCACTTATTTAATGCCAGAAACATCCCTTGGTTGAACTTCCATTTTTATGTTTAGAGTGCGGGAAAGGTTTCACTCAGAAAGGCTTCTTACACACTAGAGAAGCCACACTGGTGACCAATATTTTTCATGTCCAGAGTGCGTAAAATGTTTCACTTAGAAAGAAAAGGCTTCTTACACACTAGAGAGGTCACACAGGAGAGCGTCCTTTTTCATTAGCAGAGTACGGGAAATGTTTCACTCAGAAAGAAAGGCTTCTTATACACCAGAGAAGCCACACTGGTGAGCGTCCTTTATCAGAGTGCGGGAAATGATGCACTTGGAAAGTAGACCTTCTTCCACTCCAGAGAATTCACATGGGTGAGCGTCCTTTTTTCATGTTCAGAGTGGGGGAAAGGTTTCACTTGGAAAGAAGACCTTCTTCCACTCCAGAGAATTCACATGGGTTGGGCGTCCTTTTAAATGTAATGGTAGGCATCACTGATAGGTGTCACTGGTAGGCAGCACTGATAGGCGTCACTGGTAGGCACTACTAGGAGGAGGCACAGGTAGGGGTCACTGGTAGGCACCACTGATAGGAGGCACTAATAAGTGTCACTGATAGGAGGCACTAATAAGTGTCACTGATAGGGGGCACTGATAGGTGTCACTGGTAGGCGGCACTGATTGGCAGCTTTAGTGGGATCTGATTGGCAGTACTGATGGGCACTGTTGGGCTGCCCTGATTATCAGTGTCTATGTCCCTTTAACAAAGGCGGGTTATCGGCTCTCTCCTCATACCCGGCATGTGGTGACATCTGTGATTGGCTGTCATTGGACCGCGGAGCACACACGCTGTGACACAGAAAATTGCAACGGCCGCCATTTTACCCCCTAGGACAGTGATGGGGAACCTTGGCACCACAGATGTTTTGGAACTACATTTCCCATGATGCTCCTGCACTCTGCAATGTAGTTAATCATCATGGGAAATGTAGGTCCTAAACATCTGAGACGGTGTTGTAAAATTTTGTCGGACCCGTGAAAAAATCGGACCTCGTCACTTCCGGCTGGTGCGAGCCCTGGTGCGCATGCGCACAAGGTCCGAGGAAATTCTGAGACTTGGCGAACAGCTGATTGAGAGGAGGAGGGGCTGAGGTGGGACGCACACACCGCCGCGGGAAAATTGCTGTCACGGGCGAACCAAAGCTGTTAGAGACCCCAAAATTATATCACAGGTAGCCAAAACGCTCCCCTATAGCTGATAGAAATTTGGGGTCCCGGGGATTAAAGGGCGCGGAGTAGTGACCCCGTGGGTCTCGGGGATGAAAGGGCGCGGAGCAGTGACCCCGAGAACCGGGGACCACTGCTCCGCACCCTTTCATCCCCGAGACCCCAAAATTTTAACAGCTGTATGGGAGCGTCTTGGCTACCTGCGATACAATTTTGGGGTCTCTAGCACATATGGTTCGCAATTTTCCCACGGCGGTGTGTGCGTCCCACCTCAGCCCCTCCTCCTCTCAATCAGCTGTTCTCTAAGTCTTAGAATTTCCTCGGACCTTGTGCGCATGCGCACCGGGGCTCGCACCAGCCGGAAGTGACGAGGTCCGGAATTTTCATGGGTCCGACAAAATTTTAGAACAACGGCCCTGTTGGAGGGACTACACATCACTTTTCTTTAGCAGAGACCCTGGAGCAGTGATGGAGAACCTTGATACCTCAGATGTTTAGGAACTACATTTCCCATGATGCTTAAAGCGGAGTTCCAGCCTTTTCACTCACCTGTCCAACGGTCCAGCGATGCGGCCGCCCGAAGCCTCGATCCTCTTCCCTCTGGTCTCGGCGGCGCCGGCATCACTGCTGTGGGCACCCGGCTGTGACAGTTTGCGGCTTCACAGCCAGGGACCCACTGCGCATGCGCGAGTTGCGCTGCGCGTCTTGATTGGCCGGCAATCTTCTGGGACCTCTGACGTGTCCCAGAAGATTGCAGGGAGGGAGGGGGAGAGGAGAACTTCTGCTCAGGGCGCCGCGGCGCTCCGAGCGGAAGTGGGTACCTGTCAAAACTAGGTACCCGCTCCCCCCCCCCCCAAAAAATGACATGCCAAATGTGGCATGTTAGGGGGTTAGAATACCTAAAGCGGAAGTTCCACTTTTGGGTGGAACTCCGCTTTAACTACAGTGCAAGGTGCATGAGCATCATGGGAAATGTAGATCCAGAACATCTGAGACGGCCCCGTTGGAGGGACTACGCTTCACTTTTCTTTAGCAGAGACCCTGGAGCAGTGATGGAGAACCTTGGTACCTCAGATGTTTAGGAACTACATTTCCCATGATGCTTCACTACAGTGCAGAGTGCATGAGCATCATGGGAAATGTAGTTCCAGAACATCTAAGGTACCAAGGTTCCCCATCACTGCTCCAGGGTCTCTGCTAAAGAAAAGTGAAGGGTAATCCCTCCAACGGGGCCACAGTTACAACTGCTGAGCTTGTTTCCCGTGGCAGCCCCTCCCCCTGTTTCATCTACAGGTGTCACAGAGACAGGAAGTGAGGGGAAATCTCCTTAGTGGGGTCACAGACAGAAATAATCTCCGGGGGGAATTGTACTTCGCCTGCGCGCCCCCCAAAATGACCTGAAGAGACTATAGAGGAATGAGGGGTTAATATACAACTATAGCAGACAGTGAGGGGTTCACATACAGAAACTACAGGGGTTAATATCTCTACTCACCATGAAGGGTCAATGTACAAGGACTAGGGAGGGCAATGAAGGGGTTAAAGCACAGTAGGGAGCAGGCAGTGAGGGGTTAACGTAGAGTGAATGTCGCCCTCAGTGTCCGGGGAGGAGAAGTACATCCCTCATACACTCAATTCCCTCACACAGCTCCTCCTATAGAGCACCGGCCCTGCACAGCGCCCTCCTCACAAAAGTGTCTCCAGTTCGGGGACATCTCTGGGCGCTGGCGGCCATTTTGTTGAAGACAGCTTTCTATTTCTAGCAATAGGCCGGACAACGGAAACATGGCTCCGCTGCTAGGACACATCGGGTGGCAATAGCGAGAGCTGAAAGCGGCTCGGTGATTGGTGGAAGGAAAGTCACGTGACCTGACTCTGATTTCTGACTGAGTGTCAGCGCTCTGAGCAGAGATTCCCGCCAGTGGAATATACCAACTGTCAGGAGGTGGGGGGTGACAATAGAAACCTCTACTAACCACTTGTTTATCAGGATTTTTCTGGTATATGTTGCTTACAAGGTAAAATCAGTATTTTTTTTTGCTACAAAATTACTTAGAACCCACCTCAGGCGACAGTCGCGGCACAATTGCGCAAACAGAATCACGAGGCGCCCGTGCGATTCCCGTGACTTGCAATGGCACCCCAAACACGGCGCGATTTTGCCGCAGTTGTTACTGAATAAAATTGCACAAACAGAATCGCAGGACGCCTGTAGCCCAAAAGAAGTTCTACCTTTTTTCGGGCGGCAGGGCGTCCCGCGATTCTGTTTGCGTGATTTTACGGCGATTCGTCAAGTGACAATCGTGGCAAAAATCACACAGACAGAATGGCGGGACGCCCGTGCGATTCCCATGACTTGCAATGGCACCCCAAACACGGCGCGACTTTGCCGCAATTGTCGCCTGATGAATCGTGGTAAAATTGCGCGAACATAATCACAGGACGCCGGTGCGATTCCCACAACTTGCAATGGCACCCCAAACATAGCGTGACTTTAGTGCGATTGTCACCCGATGAATCACGGTAACAAACAGAATGGCGGGACGCCCGTGCGATTCATACGACTTGCAATGGCACCCCAAACATGGTGAGGTTTTGCCGCAAATGTAGCCCGATGAATCGAGGTAGCAAACAGAATCGTGTGAGGCCCATGCGATTCCCCATGACTTGTAATGGCACCCCAAACACGGCGCGGTTTTGCCGCTAATGTAGCCTGATGAATCGAGGTAACAAACAGAATCGTGGGACGCCCGGGCGATTCCCCGTGACTTAAAATGGCACCCCAAACAAACACAGCACAATTTTCAACGATTGCCGCCCGATGAATCGAAGTAAAGTCACGCAGACAGAATCGCAGGACGCCCATGCGATCCCCGTGACTTGCAATGGCACCCCAAACATGGCGCGACTTTGCTGCGATTGTGGCCTGATGAATCGTGGTAAAATTGCGAAGAACAGAAGCGCGGGACGCCTGTACGATTCCTACGACTTGCAATAGCACCCCAATCAGGGCGCGATTTTGCCGCAATTGTCACCCAAAGAATCGCAGTAACAAACTGTATCGCAGGACGCCCGTGCGATTCCCATGACTTGCAATGGCACACCAAACACGGACCGATTTTGCCACGACTGTCTCCCGAAGAATCGTGGTAAAATCAGTATCGCGGGATGCCCGTGCGACTCCCATGACTTGCAATGGCACCCCAAACACGGTGCGGTTTTGCCACGACTGTCTCCCGATGAATCGTGGTAAAATCAGAATCGTTGGACGCCCTTTCACCCAAAAGAAGTTCTTGTACTTTTTTTGGGTGACAGGCGTCTTGCAATTATTTTTGCCGTCTGCCATGTTTTTGGTTACTAGCGGGCGGACCAACAATCTCCACTACTTATAGCCTATACCGGAGTGTAGCTCTGGCTGGATGCTTCGAGTCGTTGTCCTGCCGGAAGGTGAACCTCCTCCCCAGTCTCAAGTCTTTTGCAGACTCTCACAGGTTTTCTTCTAAGATTTTCCTGTATTTGGCTCCATCCATCTTCCCATCACTCTGACCAGCTTCCCTGTCCCTGCTGAAGAAAAGCATCCCCACAACATGATGCTGCCACCACCACCATGTTTCACGGTGGGGATGGTGTGTTCAGGGTGATGTGCGGTCTTAGTTTTCCCGCCACACATAGCGTTTTGCTTTTAGGCCAAATAGTTCAATTTTGGTCTCTTCTGACCAGAGCACCTTCTTCCACATGTTTGCTGTGCCCCCCCCACACGACTTCTCGTAAACTGCAAACAGGACTTCTTATGACTTTCTTTCACCAATGGCTTTCTTCTTGTCACTCTTCCATAAAGGGCAGATTTGTGGAGTGCACGACTAATAGTTGTCCTGTGGACAGATTCTCCCACCTGAGCTTTGGATCTCTGCAGCTCCTCCAGAGTTACCATGGACCTCTTGGCTGCTTCTCTTAAAGTGGAGTTCCACCCGAAATTTATACTTACCTCCATCTTCTCGCTCCCGGTCACCTGAAAAACAAATGGATAATCGCAATTTTTTTTTTTTTTTCACTTACCTTTTAGAGAAAATATACTCACCTTACTTCCTTCTTCCTCCCCTCGGCGGCCACGGCGATTCGTCACTTCCTGGCTTTTGCAATGATTCCTGGGAGCTGAACGTCATCGCTCCCAGGAATCATTGCGCCTGCACCGGCCCCGACGTCAGTTCCGGGGCGCGCGCGTCATTCCCTTCTAAACAGCTTCTGGGCATGCCCAGAAGCTGTGGAGGGATGACGCGCGCGACCCGGAAGTGACGTCGGGCCGGTGCAGTGCATCGTGGGACCGAAGAAGGAGGAAGAGGACGCGGAAGAGGATCGTGCTGGCTTCAAGCTGCCCACACCTGAGATGGCAGCGCTGGAGAAGACAATTTCAAGGTAAGTATTGTGGGAGACGGGGAGATATCAATTCTATGTGTCCTCCATTTTGTATGTTCCCACTCCATTTTCTATGTATCTTAGTTATACAAGCTTTGCAATTGTGTACGTGTTACAGTTATGGCAAGTTTCTGTTTGTGGTTTTTGATGAAATCATGTCAGGCGCTTCTAGCAATAAGCTATATGCCCTATATGGTATTAAGTGTACTCGCTTATTCCCCGAAATGACGCTTGGTTTCCTTAAACTGTTTAACCAATAAGAACGTAACAAGTATCCTATACTTATGCTATATGCCCGTACTCTTTACTATATAAACCACAACGAGCCTATAATAAACTGAGAGTTGGTTTCACCATACATCTGTGTCCGTCTGTGTTACTTCCTGAAATCACTCTCCCAGGCCTGCAGACACAAACCGAGCATAAGAACAGCGGGACCAGGGGTTCCAGACACTAACAGCTGGGGGCTCGTATGCCGGGATATGAAAGTCATCCCTCGCGGACAACCACGCTCATTCGGTAAGTAGAAAAATCCTTTTCTATACAGCCGATTGTAGTGTGGCTCCGGGGCGGGACACTGACTAAAATCATATCAAAGTGAACCAAGGGGGTTGGTGTGTTCCGGGAACACACGCAACAGACCCATAATTGAAATATTTCAGGGAAATATTTTTAGTCTCAGGGAGACTTAAGAAATGTTAGAGAAATTGCTCGTTTTGTGTCTGAAAAATCTTTAAGCTTTTCTTCTCTGTCGCATAGAAGTATAAGATAATTTGTTTGTATGGTTCAATGAGTCTGGGTGGTAAGTGAACAGACCCGAATCATTTATTGAACGTTCCATGACTCTGTGATAGATTGTAGCAGATGCCCTGTCCAATCTGCACCCATTGTTTAGATTTTGATATAACTCACCATAGTCTAGATTCTGCTAAATTAGTCTGTATTTTGCCACCTAAAAGAAAAAGATTTTTAGGAAGTCAGTTTGTCTCTAGTAACCCAGACTGTAAAACTGTGCATTTTAGAATCAATTTTCACGGACAGATAGATTTTGATCTAATCGGTGTAACATACAGACAAATTAAAAATATTTACCAGACGCAGACAACAATCTTTTGTAATAAATAAAATTGCCAGTTATAAATAGACAGGGAACTTAGAATTAGATCGCTTTAGTCTAATAAGCGCTCGGTCCGTGAACCCCGTTGTCTGCAGCAATGGGTCACGGAGGCAGCAAGCCACCCCCACCTCCCCAAGCAGGAGAAAACTGTAAGGAATATGTGGCGCGAGTCTGCGGCACTGACTACTATTTAATTAACCCTTGGATAGATAACCAAGCAAGATGGTCAGAAAAAATAGGGAGTTGTAATATAAAGTACATGGAAAAAGCGGGGAAAATTGGAGATGCTAATATAAGTGAAAGTTCTTTACCCACAGCAATTGCCTGTAGACCGGTAGACGGGTGAAACTGTTTGGTGGTTTTGGACTCTAGGGCTCCATTTCCACTCTTGCGACTTGTTGTGCGACTTGACACATGTCAAGTCGCATGATAGGTCAAAACCCATTATTTACAAATAGGACCGCTCAAACTGCTGCGACTTGAGTCGCAGCAACTTGAAAAAAGGTTTTTGCACTACTTTTGGGTGACTTCAGGGCAACTTGTCCCTCACAGAAGGAGGTCGCGCTGGGGTCCCCAGAAGTAGCTGCAAACAAATTGCACTACAAACTTGCGCTTGAAGTCGTGTGACTTTGTAGCCACAATAGTGGAAACATAGCCTTAAAGCTGTGGTTAAGTGTCACTGCGGAGTAGCACAGTCTTAGGATTCAAACATTTATCGGTAATTTAAAGTCACAGTACATGTTAATTATAAAACAGCACGTTTCTGATTGGGCTACTAAAACCATGGAAGGTTTTTAAAAAAAAAGCCATAACAGAGAGAGATGATCTGTCTAAAGAAAAACAGCCTGTCAGCGCACATTTCCAAGGGCCTTATCAGAAGAGGCAAAGCAAAGAGTAGGACATTTTCAACCTAGGCCCCCCTACAATGAAAATATTACCTTACAAATGCCCCTGACCACACCTGCACCCCACGGTTTCGTTTTCCAAGGCAGATGTCGTTTTCTTTGCAGCCATTATATTATCTCAAACAAGCAGAAAATGTTTGTGTGTCAGATTCATTTAAAACTAGTAAATTTCCTTCCGTGTGAGAGGAAGTAATGGTCACTTCTGCAATTGCAGCTAGCAGAAGTTTCTAAAAAAAAAAAAAAAAAAAAAAAAAAAATAATAAAGTTTTTTTTGAAAATTGGCACTAAGCCAAAAAGTTTTTAGTTCTTTATCTGATCATAGCATGCAAGTGGTATCTGATATGCCATCTCTACTGACAGCCATACCATCCGATGCTACCCACTTTACAGTGATTGGTTTAAGTAGTGTGTTTTTTTTAAGCGTCCTATTGGACGAGGAGACACAGCCATCTTTGTTTCTTATTTTTCAGTCCAGGTAACTTACCTGGTGTAGAAATGCCTTAGGGCTATAAGTAGACAATTTGATTGTCCGCTCTATAGTTCTCCAGACCATGCAAGAGGGGATGGACACCTGCTCATGGTTCAGTCCCGCTACAATATGTATATGACATATGTAGTCACTCTGTGGAGGCCAGTCAGAGCGAGTGAGTTTATTGAAATGTACATGTATGTGGAAACAAAGTGTCACAGGAATAATGACAATGGTGTCAGGAAAGTGTTGTTCACCTTGGTTTTGTTCTCACAGAGAGTGATAGTAGAGTCAGTCACATAAGAGCTGCTGCTCTAGTGGGTCTTGCCAGCCCACAGTGGGTCTTGCCCGCCCACAGGATCATTAATTGTTATGGATCCGGACTACTCCTATCTATAATAACATTTTGAGACAAACCACAGGTCCAGAAATGTCACCAGAAATGTTAAATGCGTTTATATATCTGAAAACTGCTATGGTTGTAGCGCCTGCACTGGGCCTCCCAAATCATGGAAAAATGTTTTGTGTTTATGCAAGGGACAATTGTAAGACCATGACAGGTGTACTTGCCCAGGAGTATGGTGGTAAACTTTGCCCTATAAGTTTTTATCCAAAGATGGTCGCAGTCCAGGTCTAAGGCATGCCTGAAGTGACTCCAAGCATAGCATCTTGTGAGATGGTACTGGGGATGGCCACATCATTTGCCCTAGGTAGGCCCCAGTTTTAAATGGGCTACTGGTATTAAAGGTTGTGTTACACCACAACATGATTTATAGGCAGCCATAGAAGGAGCAAGAGATGTTTTTGTAGTTCATTTCTTGCTCCAGGCCAAAATATCACATATTGTTAGAAGCCATAAACGCATGCTACAGAACAAGTTTTAAGGAATTGGGTGATGATTTAGAAAAAGTTGAAAATGGCCTTTTTTCTAAAAGAGGGGAGCTCTTGTATGTATCCCCGCAGCTAGCGCCCCACTGTTTATTGCCTAGTATTATGGAATAGGACACGGGGGGTGGGAAAGAACATATACAGTATTACTGGCAGTTTTTTTTATTTGCAAGCCCATCTAAATTCATGAAAGCATATGTTGCTAGATGCATCACCTGTATTAGGTACAAACAATCCAAACATATAAGGCCAAACATGAGCATCTCCAATACCCATCAACCCCATTCACACATCTACAAATAGGTTTTTACATATAGGCCCAAAGCAGGGAAGAAATAAGAGTTCCTTTTAGTCAATAGTAGATGGGTTCAGCAGATGATATGGGCCAAGAACCGCATGACTGCCTAGAAACTATTGAAAGTGTCACTTCACCCCGTGCAGACATGATGAAAGAGCTCATCACCAACCTTCTTCAGGCTATGTTGTTACCCTCAGAGTTAGCTATCATTCACTGTAGGGCACATACCAGAGGTACTGATGACATCTCCAAGGGCAACGCACTAGCAGACAAAATAGCAAAGGCAGCTGCACAACAGTTACCTTTAGGAGCCCTAAAACAAATGCCTGTCCTAACCCACATCCTCCCCGATGATGCCCAGTTGATCACAGATCTACAAGCCTCAGCCACTGCTGAGGAATTGGAGGACTGGGGTTATCCTGTCTTGCAAAAGAATCCTATAACAGGATTAATTTGCAAAGAGGGGAAACCGTGTATACCCCGTAATAGTGCTCCTATTTGCATTGCCCACTACCATGGAATAGGACACATAGGATGGAAGGCCACTTTAAAACAGATTCAGAAAGATTTTTACATCACGGGCACAGCTCGATTAGTTGAAAATAATGTAAAAAAAAAAAAAAAATGCCTTACCTGCATTAGGAGTAATCCGCACATGAACACTTGCCCTATCCCACAACACAATTCACGCATCTGCAGATTGATTTTATACACATCCCTCTCCCAAGAGGGGGAACACAACCAGCATGTGTCATCACTGACATGTTTTCTCGATGGCCGGAAATGTTCCCCACTAAAAGAGAAGATGCCAGAAACTAGTCAAAATCCTGAAAATAGAGCTCAGGAATAGTGGAAAGGATGAAAAGCACAAATAAAAGAGTAATTGAAACTTAGAATCAAGTGGAACGGAACGAAAAGTTGCTCGCACCTTTCTTTTCTTTTTACAGGAAAATACCCATCCCTTCAGAGAAGGAGACGTAGTGGTGATGAAGCTGCTGACCAAAGGAAAGAAACGAAAGGATTTCGCCTATGGCCCTCCCACTACCGTTGTTGCAGTGACCAGAACAGCAGTCCTGACTGAAGACAGCCCCACCTGGATCCACGCTACCCGAGTGAAATTGGTGAAGGAGGCTCCACCCCCTGAAGCAAGTCCAGAACCAGAAGCAAGAGAGGTACTAACGGGGGCGGACGGCCCTGACCTTGAACAGGATAGTCAAGAAAAGGGGGATTCAGAGGCAGGCGGCCCTGACCCTGTAGAAGAATGACATTCCTGATAGCACCAGATTCTGGAAAACTTTGGCTACTTATAGGACTCGTATCATTTTCAGTCTTCTCTGTAGTATGGGTTACCACTAACTGTATTTATCATCCAGAAGACCTGGTAGGGCTACAGGCCATTTGCGGAGCTTCCAACACCCCAACACAGAGTAATGCACATAACAGACAAAAGAGAGATGAAAGCTCAAAAAGTCTTACAGATAAAATGTCATTGTTGCAATTTAAATATGCCTATGCCCAGAAGTCCGGATATGAAAAATGTTGGATATGTAGTAAACTCCATCCTAGCACAGCTAGAATTCCCCTATTAGCAATACCTTTAAACTTCACCCCTTTTCTAAATGGTACACCTCCCGTTGTCCTCACCAATGTCACGAGAACACTCTCAAATGATACCCTCACTTTCCAAATTATTGGTAGGAGTCATTCCCCAGACTGGTGTTTTAGGTTGGGAAACTCCACCAAGGGAGCTGAAGTGTGCCAGCAAACTAAGGTTAATATCTCAATGACCTCGATGGACAGCTCCTTCTGGCACACCTCAGAACCAGCCCTAAACGCCACTCTGATGAACTTTCTTAACTCCAGTTCCACTTCCTCTTCCCCAATAGGACAGTTGTTGTCAAATTTAGCTTGGTCCAGTTATGATGATCAATTAATGGCAATATTTCACAAACGCCCCCTAGCCTTGGGAAACAGTACTTATATTTGTTGTGGAAAGATTTGTCACCCTTGGATCCCTATTGCACCCCAAGGGTGGTGTTACCTCGCATCTCTAGTTCCCATCATGGGTGTAGTGGGAGACAACAAAGGAGGACATCTCCTTGAAGCTAGTATGCATCCTAGGTACCCCCTCAAACACCGCAATAAAAGAGAATTGTTCCTTGAAAAGGATATGGTATGGGCCTGGTTCCCCTCATGGACCGGATGGGGAATAGACATGATGAAAAGGTTGAATAATTACTCTAAAATTCTCGATGACATCTTAGATAAGAACTCAGGAGACATTACTAAATTAAATATAGAAGTGAGGGCAATTAAGAAACAACTTGAGCTCCATGACCTAGCCATAGAAAGCATGAGTGCTGCTCTTACTGGGTTATGTGAAGTTACGGAGGATTATGAATGTTGCACATGGATACACAATACATCTGTTGAGATACCCGATTATTATGATATTATTACACAGCACCGAGAAGAAGTAGATAAGCTGCAACAGGAAGCCAGGAATATTGCTAAGACATGGAGTCCCTTTGGTAATGTGAATTTTGGATTTGGAGGAATATTTTCTTGGCTGAAAAATATTGCTATGACTGTTATAATGGTTCTGCTCTTTTTGTTATTTCTATATGCATGCTTCAAACTTGTAATGTGTATTATTGCTAGAGCTTCCCGACCAAAAGTGAAAAATGTCTCTATGCTATCCCACCAAGTTCCAGATTACCAAACCCCCCCGACTAACAACCCTAATGAATATACTGAGTATATTAAAAGACACAAACAGAAGGAAAAGAAGAACCTTATTGTTTAAGGGATGATACATGATCTGGTCTCTCGAGCAGCAGGGATATAGAGAATTAATCTGCCAGTCATGGTACTACACTCCTGGGAGGTTTAGAGCCCCCTGTTGACATCCCTAAAAAAAAATTATATATTCCAATGACATACAGGGTAACAAGGGAAAATCAATTAAGGATTAATGATTTTAAGAGGGGATTGTGGGAGACGGGGAGATATCAATTCTATGTGTCCTCCATTTTGTATGTTCCCACTCCATTTTCTATGTATCTTAGTTATACAAGCTTTGCAATTGTGTACGTGTTACAGTTATGGCAAGTTTCTGTTTGTGGTTTTTGATGAAATCATGTCAGGCGCTTCTAGCAATAAGCTATATGCCCTATATGGTATTAAGTGTACTCGCTTATTCCCCGAAATGACGCTTGGTTTCCTTAAACTGTTTAACCAATAAGAACGTAACAAGTATCCTATACTTATGCTATATGCCCGTACTCTTTACTATATAAACCACAACGAGCCTATAATAAACTGAGAGTTGGTTTCACCATACATCTGTGTCCGTCTGTGTTACTTCCTGAAATCACTCTCCCAGGCCTGCAGACACAAACCGAGCATAAGAACAGCGGGACCAGGGGTTCCAGACACTAACAAGTATTTCTCCTGAAAGGTAAGTGCAACCCGGGACAGATCAGAGGCTAGCCATTGTGGAATGTGCTAGCCCTGACTGTCCCGGAGGTATTTTTGTAAAAAAATGTATAACCAGGGTGGAACTCCGCTTTAAGAAAGCTCTCCTTGCCCGGTCTGTCAATTTAGGTGGATGGCCAGGTCTTGGTAGGGTTACAGTTGTGCCATACTCTTTCCATTTTCCGATGATGGATTGACCAGTGCTCCGTGAGATGGTCAAAGCTTGGGAGATTTTTTTATAACCTAACCCTGCTTTAAACTTCTCCACAACTTTATCCCTGACCTGTCTGGTGTGTTCCTTGGCCTTCATGATACTCTCACCACATGACCCAGGACCCACTGCACTAACGCAGGGTCCGACAATGGGTCCAAGGATTTCATCCCGATTCCTAATGGCATTCAGGGTGCCATTGTCTAGCCTGTAGAGGTCTGTGCGTCCCTCCATGGATACGCCTCCCCAGACCATCACTGACCCATCACCCAACCGGTCATGCCAAACGATGTTACAGGCAGCATAACGTTCTCCACAGCTTCTCCAGACCCTTTCATGTCTGTCCCATGTGCTCAGGGTGAACCTGCTCTCATCTGTGAAAAGCACAGGGTGCCAGTAATGGACCTGCCAATTCTGGTGTTCAATGGCAAATGCCAATCGAGCTCCACGGTGCCGGGCAGTGATCACAGGGCCCTCTAGAGGACGTCGGGCCCTCAGGCCACCCTCATGAAGTCTGTTTCTGATTGTTTGGTCAGAGACATTCACACCAGTGGCCTGCTGGAGGTCATTTTGTAGGGCTCTGGCAGTGCTCATCCTGTTCCTCCTTGGACAAAGGAGCAGATACCGGTCCTGCTGATGGGTTAAGGCCCTTCTACAGCTCTGTCCAGCTCTCCTAGAGTAACTGTCTGTCTCCTGCACACTCCTCCATACTCCTGAGACTGTGCTGGGAGACACAGCATACCTTCTGGTAATGGGACGTATTGAAGCGCCGTCCTGGAGGAGTTGGACTGCCTGTGCAACCTCTATAGGGTCCAGGTATGGCCTCATGCTACCAGTAGTGACACTGACCCCAGCCAAATGCAAAACTAGTGACAAACACTCAGAAAAGATGAGTAGGGAAAAATGTCAGTGGCCCCCACCTGCAAAACCATTCCTGTTTTGGAGGTCGTCTCATTGCTGCCCAGCTAGTGCAACTGTTGTGAAATTTCATTTACACCTAAGCAGCTGAAACTGATTAACAACCCCCTCTGCTACTTAACTGACCACATGAATATCCGAGGAGTTTATTTGACTTGATGCTATACTGTTTAAAAAGTGTTCCTTCCATTTTTTTTTTGAGCAGTGTATAATATTTGGGGGTTCTGAGTAATTTTCTAGCAAAACAATGATGATTTTTACATGTAGGAGAGGAATGCTGGAATTGGCCCGGTATGAAAGTGGATAAGAGCATCAGGTGAAGCCAACATGTTTTTGGGAAAAATGCCTCTCTCTTACTTAGGGCTCCTCCGCTGCCAGATCCAGCAATGTCCCCTCTCTACACGATCCATTTCTGGGGAACCACGAGTACCCCAAATCTTGAAAGATAAACCTCCAGTCTACTTTATGGAGTGTATTCTGGCAAAAGTTTGGTTCCTCGTCATTACCAGAATTTTACGGCATGGATTGTTCAGGTCTTCCTTTGCAGGTCTGTATATTAGAAAGGAAAAGTATGAAAGCCAATAGAAGAGGCATTACATTGTGGTAGGGAATAGGGCTGAACGATAGTCGATGTGATATCGAATATCGGGCGTGGGTGATAGTCACATAGGCGAGGGCATAGGCATTAGGCAGGGAGAAATTGGTACTCAGGAGGACTCACATAGGTTGTAACAGAACACAGCCCGACATCCGTCCCACACGTTCAAGTCTGCCTGCCTGCAGCTAGCCTAGTTCTCCTGACTGAGCGGTGAGCAGCGCCCCGTGAGCAGCTGCACAGCCAGCCAGTCATGCGTGCCTGCACACCTGATTGGTTCGCTGTGCCGCTACTCATGACGTGATTGGTTCGCTGTGCCGCGCTCATCGCTTGGTCAAGAGAACTAGCTGCGGGGCAGACTGAACATGTGGGATGGATGTCAGGCTGTGTTCTTCTACCTTAGGTAAGTCTCTCTGCATTGAAGGGAAAATGGCATGCTGGTCACTACATTGATGGGGGGGGTACGCTGGTCACTACATTGATGGGGGGGCACGCTGTCACTGCATTGATGGGGGGCACGCTGGTCACTGCATTGGTGGGGGGCACGCTGGTCACTGCATTGATGGGGAGCACGCTGGTCATTGCATTGATGGGGGGCACGCTGGTCATTGCATTGATGTGGGGCACGCTGGTCATTGCATTGATGGGGGGCACGCTGGTCACTGCACTGAATGGGGGCTCACTGTAGTAACTCTGCATTGAATGGGGGCACGCTGTAGTAACTCTGCACTACTAAAAATGCACGATGAAGAGGATCCGCCGCAAAAAAATATTGCAATATATATCGTTGGGGAAAAAAATATTGCAATGTGATTATTTTTCAATATCGTGCAGCCCTAGTAGGGAACGATGGTGATCTCCATAACTTCCAGTCCTCCTTTTTATACTGGAAGTCTGGAATGGAAGCTGAAGTTCCTACGTTCTCCACTAGAAGGCGACCTCACTGAGTGGAATCTACAGGCAGGCGACTATGGAAGGGGGAGGGGAACTGATCCTAAGAACAGACAGGAAATTCCGGTTGAGCAGACGTAGAGAGGAGACATTGCTGGAACTGGCAGCAGAGGAGGTAATAAGATATTATTTTATATTTACACCCAGTAAACCCCCCCCCCCCCCCCCGACATGTTCCGTCCTCTTCCTCCATAGTCACTGTGACATCTTTTATCTCCAGAAGATGTTGCTTTATATAGCTCTGACATATACCGCAGTGCTGTACAGAGATCACTGAGCCAGTCACATCAGTCTCTGTACCAGAGGAGCTTACACTCTAATGCCCCCCTCCCCCACAGTCACATCAGTCTCTGTACCAGAGGAGCTTACACTCTAATGTCCCCTCCCCCACAGTCACACATGATTAATATTATACATTTATGTAGCTCTGACATATACCGCTGTTCTGTATAGAGATCACTGAGCCAATCACATCAGTCTCTACCAGAGGAGCTTACACTCTAATGTCCCCTCCCCACGGTCACACACTATTATTATTACACATTTATATAGCTCTGACATATACCGCAGTGCTGTACAGAGATCACTGATCCAGTCACATCAGTCTCTGTACCAGAGGAGCTTACACTCTAATGTCCCCTCTCCCCCAGTAACACATGATTAATATTATATATTTGTATAGCTCTGACATATACCGCAGTGCAGTGGGACTATTAAGATAAGAGTATCACATGACATCACTGTTCTTTATTTCTGAACTTTCTGAAGACGTTCAATCAGGACGAAACCTGTCAAGGAGTGGTCTACTCGCTGACATAATTTCCAGTGATGTTCTTTATTTCCTTAGAAGGCGTGGAGGATTCTGGAAATGTTGCGTGACATCCGTTTTATCTCTGTCAATGAAGATCAAACAAGACTGGAGATGTGCGGAGAACAGGAATACAATTAGTAATATTTATTAGTATCTCCTTTTATTAGGACTAAAGTAGTGAGGATGACATCTAATGAGTGACCGACACCCAGCAGCCATCCCCAATATTCTATCCATTCCTCACTCTCTGACACCTGAAGAAAATGGCTAGAAGGTTCTAGAAGTTAACAACAAGACCACAGGACGTCATGATGGAGAATCAGCCGCCCCTCCCATCACCGGGTAAGAGGAGACTTTATTGTAAAGGAGAGAGCAGTACGGAGGATCCACCTAGATCCCCCATCATCTGATAAACACATAGAAACAATGTATTCAGTCAGTGTGTGTGTTTCCTACAGATGGATCCAGTAATGGGAACCCACCAGAGAGATGTCCCCGTCCTCTGTATTCCCGGAATTCCACACATGAAGATAATACCATCTCTCACCATCATCAGGTAGAAGAATACTCAACATAACATTTGGGTCTGAGTTTAAATTGGTTTATAATCATTCACATATGTTTTTATTATTAACCACAGAGCGGTGATCTGCAGTATTTAAAAATCCTTGTTAAAGAAGAGATAAAAGAGGAGTATGATGAGGTTGGTGTGATGGAGGAGTTTTCAGAAGGACACAAGGAGGTTATGATGGAGCCACCTAATACCAGGAAACCACCAGAGAGATGTCCCCGTCCTCTGTATTCCCAGGATTCCACACAGGAAGGTCACACCATCCCTCACCATCATCAGGTAGGTGGAACAAAGCGTCTGAATTTCCAAAAATTTTGTTATTTATGTTATTTTTAACTTTAAGTGTTTAGGAAATGAAGATTTTAAATCATTCTGTTGCTTTAGGGTGAGGGGACGAGTGATGTGAAAGCTGAAGAGGAAGAGATGTATGAGAGGGGTGTGCAGCAGTCTGTGGAGGTTGGAGTGAGGAATATTATTAAGAAGGAGGAAACTTCTCTAGATATTGGGACAGGTAAGTCAAATTGTGATGTGATACAAGAGATAATCATAAACACAAATCATCTGACTCCTGGTTCCTGCCAGTAGCTGGCCGCTATAAAGAATCCATCCAAAAACAAAAACCACAAAGAAGAGAGAAAAGCCGCTGACTGTTTTAAAAGCCTTGTTCAAGTTGATTTAATAACTACTTGCCGACCGCCGCAAGTACTTATACTGCGGCAGTCAGCCCCTCACAGGCAAAGTGACGTACCGGTGCGTCACTAGCCTGTGAGGCTCTGGGGAGCGAGCGCGCGCCGCCGAAGGCGTGCTCCCGGACGGTCACGGACCCCCCCGCGCGTGTGAGCGGCGGACATCACTCACGATCGTCCGTGACAGCGGGAGAAAGGCAGGCGGCTGATGTAAACAAGCCGCCTGTCATTCTCCCCTGTGTAGGAATGATGATCATACGGTTCTACTATGTAGGACCGTTGATCATTGTTCCTACAGCTCAAGCCACAGCCAATCACAGTTAGAATCACGCCCCTAGGGACACACATAACCCCTCCCCCTCAAAAAAACGTTAACCCCTTCACTACCAGTGTCATTTTACAGTAACAGTGCATATGTATAGCACTGATTACTGTAGTAATGTCACTGGTAACCCCAAAAGTGTCAATAATGTCAGTCAAGGGTCCGATCTGTCCGCCCCAATGTCGCAGTCCCGCAAAAAAAATCGCAGATCGCCGCCATTACGCGTTTAAAAAAAAACAACAATCAAAATACGCTTTTTGCGATTTTTTTTTTTTTTTTACCAAACATAGGTAGCAGAAAACAAATTGGCCGAAAATGTTAAAAAATTTAGATTTTTACATTTTTTTTTTTTTTGGGAATTTCATATAAAAAAATGTGAAAAATATTGTTATTTTTGCAAAATTGTCGCTCTTTTTTTGTTTATAGCGCATGATCGAAAAATCGCACAGGTGATCAAATACCACCAAAAGAAAGCTCTGTTTGTGGGGGAAAAAAAGGACGTCAAATTCGTTTAGGTACAGCATCACACGACCGCGCAATTGTCTGTTAAAGTCACGCAGTGCCGAATCGCAAAATACCCCCTGGTCAGGAAAGGGGAAAATCTTCCGGGGCTTAAGTGGGTAACTCTGCAACATACAGATTGTTCCACCTGGATCACAGGCACCCCAAGATGTTAAACTCTAACTAGAGCTTACTCATACGTGGTTGCTTTTTTGGGAAGACCTAAAACCTAACCTTAAACTGGGAAGGCAGAGCTGCCCTGGATGGTAGAGGGCCACATGTTCCCCTCCAGGATTATAAGGCCAATGAGGGTATGGACCCTCTAGCAGGGTAGCAGTGTACTAATAAATGCCTCTACCTTTCAGGATTTGTACCTAAGCTTTTTCCTGAATTACAGACTATATTTAGAATAACTTACTCATGCTACAAGCTGTCTTGGGTATCTCTGTCTATTCTTAATAACAAATAATTTATCAAGGTGTGATGAATAAAATATTGTACAGGACAAAGCTGTATATAAGAATATCATCAACGTACCTATCCCCACCACCCAATGTGTCCAACAAACGAGGTAGAGATATTGTACATGATACAGTAGATCATTCTTCAGTTATTTGTATCTAATGCACTACCTAATATTTCCAAAAATGAGCTGGAGATACTGTACACCAAATGAAGGGTCCGTCTGCATTCCTTAATATAATGTTATTTTCCCAAAAAATTACAAGGAGATACTGTACACCATATGAAAGGTCCATCTCCATTCCTCAATATAACGTCATGTTCCCGACGAATGAGGAGGAGATACTGTACACCATATGAAAGGTCCATCTCCATTCCTCAATATAACGTCATGTTCCCAACGAATGAGGAGGAGATACTGTACACCATATGAAAGGTCCATCTCCATTCCTCAATATAACGTCATGTTCCCAACGAATGAGGAGGAGATACTGTACACCATATGAAAGGTCCATCTCCATTCCTCAATATAACGTCATGTTCCCAACGAATGAGGAGGAGATACTGTACACCATATAAAAGGTCCATCTCCATTCCAAACTATATGAACAATGAATGTGGTTTATATAATGAATAAAATACTTCTTTCACACAGATGGACGCTATGTCTGGAATTCCTCAGAAGCAAATCCTATTGGTTCCTCAGATTTTAATGCAGAAAATGGCATTGTAAAATCTTCCCTAGGAGCGATCCATATTCCTCCAGATACACATCACAGACCTTACTGTGTGAATAGACCGTTGGCTTCCTCTAATCCTGAAGACTCCTTTGATAAATCACATAATGTTACCAGCAAAGCATGTCCCGCACTTGGCAGTGCGGAGAGATCTTCTGATAAATCCGATCCTCAAAGAACTTCTAGTGATTTAGATCTGCACATGGAGGATAACGTATCCCTGCATTCTGAAGCTGTAGAACAAGAGACCCACACGCGTGAGCGTCCATTTCAATGTCCAGAGTGCGGGAAACGTTTCAGTGTAAAAGGAAACTTTATTGTGCACCAGAGAACTCACACGGGTGAGCGTCCTTTTTCATGTTCAGACTGCGGAAAACGTTTCACTCGAAAAAGTGTTCTTACCGAACACCAGAGAATTCACATGGGTGAGCGGCCTTTTTCATGTGCAGAGTGCGGGAAATGTTTCACACAGAAAGGAGACCTTCTTACACACCAGAGAAGCCACACAGGAGAGCGTCCTTTTTCCTGTGAAGAGTGTGGGAAATGTTTCACTCGGAAAGAAAGACTTCTCACACACCAGAGAAGCCATACTGGTGAGCAACCGTTTTCATGTTCAGAGTGTGGAAAACGTTTCACTCAGAAAGAAAACCTCCTAACACATCAGAGAAAACACACGGGCGAGCGTCCTTTTTCATGTTCGGAGTGTGGGAAAAGTTTTACTCGGAAAGAAAGACTTCTCACACACCAGAGAAGCCACACTGGTGA
Organism: Pelophylax lessonae; assembly: GCF_965119305.1. Classification (NCBI taxonomy): domain Eukaryota; kingdom Metazoa; phylum Chordata; class Amphibia; order Anura; family Ranidae; genus Pelophylax; species Pelophylax lessonae. The sequence continues at coordinate 261,521,542 of NC_138776.1, read as the reverse complement.
GCAACCGTTTTCATGTTCAGAGTGTGGAAAACGTTTCACTCAGAAAGACAATCTCCTAACACATCAGAGAAAACACACGGGTGAGCGTCCTTTTTCATGTTCGGAGTGTGGGAAAAGTTTCACTCGGAAACAAAGGCTTGTCACACATCAGAGAAGTCACACGGGCGAGCGTCCTTTTTCCTGTTCAGAGTGCGGGAAATGTTTCACTCAGAAAGAAAGCCTTCTTACACATCAGAGAAGTCACACGGGTGAGCGACCTTTTTCATGTTCAGAGTGCGGGAAATATTTTACTCGGAAAGAAACCCTTCTTGTACACCAGAAAAACCACACAGGAGAGCGTCCTTTTTAAAGTTCAGTGTGAGGAAAATGTTTTCACCCTGGAAGAAGGGGAAGCGTCCTTTTCCTTTCTCAGAAAATGAGATGGTTTCTCTTAAAATAATAAATTACTTAACTTAAAAAGTCCGGAGAAGTCACATGGGTGAGCGTCTTTTTTTCCGCCAAGAAAGAGTGCGGATAAAGATTCACTCGCAAAGCAGCACTTATTTAATGCCAGAAACATCCCTTGGTTGAAGTTCCATTTTTATGTTTAGAGTGCGGGAAAGGTTTCACTCAGAAAGGCTTTTTACACAATAGAGAAACCACACTGGTGAACAATATTTTTCATGTTCAGAGTGCGGGAAATGTGTAAAAGGCTTCTTACACACTAGAGAAGACACACAGGAGAGCGTCCTTTTTCATTAGCAGAGTGCGGGAAATGTTTCACTCAGAAAGAAAGGCTTCTTATACACCAGAGAAGCCACACTGGTGAGCGTCCTTTATCAGAGTTTGGGAAAGGTTTCACTTGGAAAGTAGACCTTCTTCCACTCCAGAGAATTCACATGGGTGAGCGTCCTTTTTTCATGTTCAGAGTGGGGGAAAGGTTTCACTTGGAAAGAAGAACTTCTTCCACTCCAGGGAATTCACTTGGGTGAGCATTTTTATTTGTGTTCAGAGTGCGGGAAAGGTTTCACTTGGAAAGTAGGCCTTCTTCCACTCCAGAGAAGTCACATGGGTTGGGCGTCCTGTTAAATGTTCTCAATGTGGGAAGGCTTTCAAAGTGAGACCAACTATAAGTAGAGAACAGAGAACCCGTACCTGCCGATGTTGGTCAGAAAAGGGTGGTTGCATTTCTCAAACATTTCCATCTGTAGGACAATTGTATGATCAAAGACCACTTCAGCTCCGGAAGGTTTTACCCCCCTTCATGACCAGGCAATTTTTTGCTATTCGGCACTGCGCTTCTTTCCCTGGTAATTTGCAGGGATGAGAAACAGAGAAATCGCTCCATCTGTACAGAGCTCTGTATTATTTACCAACAAAACACAGTGGGCCACCACCAGCAGATGACACGTCTCCCCAAATCATCACTGACTGTGGAAAATTTGGCATTTCATGTGGAAATCAAAGTCCCAGAGTCTGGAGGAGGAGTGGAGAGGCACAGAATCCAAGTTGCATGAGGTCCAGTGTGAAGTTTCCACAGTCGGTGATGATTTGGGGAGCCGTGTCATCTGCTGGTGTTGGTCCACTGTGTTCTATCAAGTCCAAAGTCAGCGCAGCCCTCTAGCAGGAAATTCTAGAGCACTTCATGCTTCCCTCTGCTGACCAGCTTGATGGAGATGCTGATTTCATTTTCCAGCAGGACTTGGCCCCTGCCCACAATGCCAAAACTACCAATACTTGGTCACATGATCATGGTATCACTGTGCTTGATTGGTCAGCAAGCTCACCTGACCTAAACCCCGTAGAGAATCTTTGGGGGATTGTCTAGAGCAGTGATGGTGAACCTTGGCACCCCAGATGTTTTGGAAGCACATTTCCCATGATGTTCATGCACTCTGCAGTGTAGTTGAGCATCATGGGAAATGTAGTTTCAAAACATCTCGGGTGCCAAGGCTCGCCATCACTGATCTAGACAATACCCCACAGATTCTGAGAGATGAGAGACACCAGACCCAACAATGCAGATGAGCTGAAGGCTGCTATTAAAGCTACCCTGGCTTCCATAACACCTCAGCAGTGCCACAGGCTGATCGCCTCCATGCCACGCCGCATTGATGCAGTAATTCATGAAAATGGAGCCCCGACCAAGTATTGAGTGCATACTATACTGTACATGGACAGACTTTTCACTAAGCCAACATTTCTGTATTAAAAATTATTTTACATGGTATATACATAGTATATGTAATATTCTAATTTTCTGAGATACTGAATTATAGGGTGTCACTAGCTGTAAGCCATAATCATCAACATTAAAGAGAGAAATGCTTGAAATATATTACTCTGTGTGTAACACATCTATATAAAATATAGGAGTTTCACTTTTTGATTTGAATTACTGAAATAAATTAACTTTTTGATGATATTCTAATTTTATGAGACGCTCCTGTATATAATGCAGCACTGCACATCACATAATAAAGGAGAAGAAAATACTTCAACTTGTAGAAGAATAGGACACAAAAGAGAAAGAAAACCTTCTATAACGATCTCACAATCTCAGGTTAAGAGTGAGAAGGACTTTGAGAAGGTTGGCGGTGGTCAGAGGAGGCCATTGCACTGGTCAAGAGGTGGAGAGATTATTCTGTAATAAATAAATTAGACACATTGGGAATGTTTTCAGAAAGACACCTTAGTGGAGTTTTGATATGCTTCTTGTTGGCAATCACAGAGGTCAGAAGTTTCTTGTAGTTGGCCACCAGATTTGCACACATCTCAGGAGGGATTTTGTCCCACTCCTCTTTGCAGATCCTCTCCAAGTCATTAAGGTTTTGAGGCTTACGTTCGGTAACTTGAACCTTCAGCTCCCTTCACAAATTTTCTATGGGATTAAGGTCTGGAGACTGGCTAGGCTACTACAAATCCTTAATGTGCTTCTTCTTGGCCGTGGGTTTTGCGTCATTGTTATGCCCATGTGAATACCCATCCACGACCCATTTTCAATGCCCTGGCTGAGGAAAGGAGGTTCTCACTCAAGATTTGACAGTACATAGCCCCGTCCATCGTCCCTTTGCGTTGGAAAAAACCGCTGTGCAAATATCGTGTGACATTGGCAGTGCCCACCATTTTATTCTCTAGGGCCTCTGCTAAAAAAGAATATAAATGGAGGACGACGAGTGGAGTGACGCTCTGGATGCCTGTAAATTAGTATCTCCTAAATTATTTGACCGCCTTACGCAAATATACATCTTCCACCGCGCATACCTTATCCCCCTTTTGACAGCCAAATACAGACAGGACGCCTCTGACACCTGCCCTAGGTGTGGACGGGAACGGGGAACTTTCTATCATTTGCGTTGGAGTTGTCTGGAAATCCAGGGTTACTGGGCACAGGTAGTTACATTTCTCCATGACACTATGGGTTCCCCTCTCTCGTTATTCCCCAAACCTTGTTTACTGGGAATTTTCCCTGATACCAGCATGGAAGGAAGGAGGATGACCAAGAGACACAGGAATGTGACTGAGAGACACAGAAGATAGGAGGAATGGAATGTGACTGAGAGACATGGAAGGAAGGAGGATTGGAGTGAGGCTGAGAGACATGAAAGAAAGGAGGACGGGAATGTGCTTGTGAGAAATAAAAGGAAAGAGAATGGGAAAGTGGAAGGAAGAAGGCTGGGAATGTGACTGAAAGACATGGAATGAAGGAGGATAACCAGGACTCATGGAATGGAGAAGTACATGACTGTGACTGAGGGAAATAGAAGGAAGGAGGATATTTATTTATTTTTTATTTATTTCAGGTACTTATATAGCGCTGTCAATTTACGCAGCGCTTTACATATACATTACACATTCACATCAGTCCCTGCCCTCAAGGAGCGTACAATCTAAGGTCCCTAACTCACATTCATACATACATACATACATAGTAGGGCCAATTTTATACAGGATCCAATTAACCTACCGGCATGTCTTTGGAGTGTGGGAGGAAACCGGAGTACCTGGAGGAAACCCACGCAGGCACAGGGAGAACATGCAAACTCCAGGCAGGTAGTGCTGTGGTTGGGATTCAAACCACTGACCCTCTTGCTGCTAGGTGAAAGTGCTAACCACTACACCACTGTGCCTGTCATGATTGACCACGCCCACGGCGACTAGCTAACCTAGACGTGGTTTCGTGACTGGGGAGTATAAGGGAATAAGGGGAATTCCTACTGAGTAATAAGACTGGCTGTGACACTTTCACAGCCCGCACTGCCTTTGGTCACTACTAGAGGGAGACTCCACTCCAATCCAGCTGGCTGACCACACTCAGGCAGATACAAATCTTACATACAATCTGGTGCACTGTAAGGGTTAGGGAGCAGTCTAGCAATTATCACACACTACTAGGATTCCTCCAGCTATCCTACAAGCTAGAACCCCTATGTTAATCACTCTTCCCACTGTCCCCACACACCACAAACGATAGCCTGCCACCACCCAACAGTTTGTCCGCAGACTGGTCTGCTGGGACACCACACACACGCAGATCTCCGTCTGGTTTACAATCTGCATGCAATCTGCCAACACACAGTGCAATTGCATACAGATTGGCATGTAGCTTAGAGCAAGCAATTAGGCACTAAAATGCAACAATCTCTTCAGAGATATGAGTCCTAGCTTAGTACACAGAAGTCACTTATTAATTTTATAATTTAATATCCCGAAAGTGGGCAGTGCATAACAAATATATACAAAGCAAAAGGAGTTACAAAAAAGATTAAAGACACACAATTGGCAATTTGCTATAAAAATAAAAAGGAATAAAAACAGAAATAAACTTTACTGAAGCTTATCCCTTTGGAGAAGCATACCGGAAACCGCGTGGGGACTCCCCAGTTTAGAACTGGCTTCATGGAAGAACGTGTTCATATCGCAGGTTCCCCAATTTATTGGGATAAGGATGTGGGCTGGACTTTAGCCCTTGGCCAATCAACCCCAGGGGATTGTCCCCGTCCCAGCCCACAGGAGGTTTCGTGTCCTGAACTGAGCAGAGTTGAATTTTCCCAGAACGGCGCTGACCGCTGAGTCAGGGATAGGAGTTCTGACACCAGCGCATCGGTCTGATCGCGACAGTACCAAACACTGCTTGCCTGTCGCAATCAGGCACCATATAACGGTTTTGTGCATTTCTGTAGGATTCTACACACGCTACAAATACAGATTTAGCTGAAAGACATAGAAGGACTAAGGGCAGAAATGTTTTCAAGATACATGGATGGAAGAAGGATGCCTGAGAGACATAGAAGGAAGGAGGATGGAAGTGACGCTGAGGTACATGGAAGGAAGAAGGACGGTAATGTGACTGGACATGGAAGGAAGGAGGACAGAAGTGAGGCTGAGGTACATGGAAGGAAAAAGGACAGTAATGTGACTGGAAGAAATGGATGAAAGGAGGAAGGGAATGTGACTTAGATATATGGAAGGAAGGAGGATGGAAATGTCACTAAGGGACATTGAAGGAAGGCGAACAGGAATATGACTGAAATACATGGAATGAAGGATAGGAGGATAACCAAGAAAGATGGAAGGAGGGAGGACATGAATGTGACTTAGGGACATAAAAGGAAGGAGGATAGGAATATAATTGAATTATACTGAATGACAGAGGTGACTGAGAGACAGAAGGAAGGAGGATGGGAATGTATTGAAGATGTATGGGTGGAAGGAGGATGACTGAGAGACATGGAGGGAAGGAGGATGGAAGCATGGCTAAAAGACATGGAAGGAAGGAGGATGGGAATGTGACTGGAAGACATCGACAGAAGCAGGATGTGAATGTGACTAAGAAACATGGAAGGAAGATGTGAATGTGACTAATGGATATGAAAGGAAGGAGGATAGGTGGAGCACTGAGAGACATGGGAAGAAGGAGGATAGCTGGATAACCAAGAAACATGAAAGGAAGGAGGATGGGAAGGAGTCTGTGAGACATGGAATGAAGATGAATGGAATGGAGGGAACCCATCATAATGAGCTCACTGGAGGAGTAGACTCAGGAACTCGGTGCCAAAACCTCACCAATAGAACTTCTGAGATATATAAGAAGCTGTGAAGGGGTTTAACTCTCCAGAATATAACAAACACTGAAATATTTTTTTGGGTGGACTAATTATATCATTGCAATCACTGGAACAATGCATAATGTCCTCCACATACTTTAGAGGTAAAGCTGCAATTTCCTTGTTCCACACAAGGTGGCACTCTTATGTTTACGGAATGGCCGCACAGACAGGAAGTGATTTTAAAAGCAGACAGGAAGTGATTGCATAGATAAACAGGAAGTTCCGGGTCAGAGGTGAGTTGGGAGGAAGTAGAGAGAAGACATTGCTGGAATTGGCTGTAGAGGAGGTAATAAGATATTATTTTATATTTACACCCAGTAATCCCCCCCCCCCCGTCATGTCCGTCTTCTTCCTCCATAGTCGTAATAGGGTCTAGCAACATATGTAGAATAAATGTATAATATGTATATAGTAATACGCAGACACATATAAAATATAATAATATAAAGTATATATATTTATATAATAATACCTAACTAGAGGCACTCACCGCCGTTGGTAGATTAAGAGATCTATGACAGTCATTCATGGAACAATTAGTGATTATAAAACTAAAGACAATGAGTAGAGCTTCAAAGGGAAGGTACTATGGGGTTAGTAATATTGGGTGTATGCTATAGGCCCCCCAACCAGCGGGAGGAGGGGGAGGCGGACCTCCTATCACAGCTTGAAATGGTAGCAAGGATGGGAAATGTCGTTATAATGGGGGACTTCAATTAATCGGATATAGACTGGGCAGAAGGAACCACGCATTCATCTAAGGCTCGCCATTTCCTAAATGTTTTGCAGAACAATTTTGTGGGTCAGATGGTGAACGCACCAACGATAAACAATGCGTTACTAGACCTACTGATTACTAACAATACAGACCTGATTGCGGATATAGAAATACAGGGAAACTTAGGAAACAGTGACCATAGGTCAATTAGTTTCAGTATCATTCATAGAAATAGGAAACACAAGGGTAATACAAGGACACTGAATTTCAAAAGAGCCAATTTCCCTAAACTGCGCTCTATGGTAGATGCTAAAATCCTAGGAACAAAGAACACGGAGAAAAAATAGGAGTGCTTTAAGAACATACTAAACAAAGGTATTGGTCAGTGAATTCCAATGGGGAATACGTTTAAAAGAGCTAAAATAAACCCTGTGTGGCAAAACTCCAATGTAAAACATTTATACACACACACACATAGGTTGAACTGGATGGACTGGTGTCTTTTTTTCAGCCTCACTAACTATGTAATCAATTGATGTGGGATGTAAAGTACAGAGCCCTAAATTTCAAATATTTCTCAGATTATTACCCGTCCTACAGAGAGGAGAGTCCTGTATAGATCAATGACCACCTCAATAAAGGTGGACAAAGAAAACTTGACTGGTAGGATATTAGACCTCGCCCATAAGATCATCTACCTGCTGACCGGAGAGGTGAGGAGGATTCTGGGAGATCACTCAACATCTTTATTTCTGTTTCAATACAGAGTTTCCCTGTTGTCAAGAAGTCTGGTGACCATACAACCATCACAGTGCCTCCACTTTACTCCCTGACTCCTAAGAGGCACCACAAGTGGAAGATTCTAGAAGTTACCAAGAGGATCACTGAGCTACTGACATCAGAGGTATGCGGTGCTGGGAATTCTGGGACATTATCCAGTAACAGACAAGGGATGTGTCTGGATGGTGACTGTATCATTGTGTGTGTCAGGTTTCTATAAGGTGTCAGGATGTCATTGTCTATTTCTCCATGGAGGAGTGGGAGTATTTAGAAGGACACAAGGATCTCTACAAGGACGTCATGATGGAGAATCAGCCGCCCCTCACATCACCGGGTAAGAGGAGACTTTATTGTAAAGGAGAGAGCAGTACGGAGGCTCCACCTAGATCCCCCATCATCTGATAAACACATAGGAACAATGTATTCAGTCAGTGTGTGTGTTTCCTACAGATGGATCCAGTAATAGGAACCCACCAGAGAGATGTCCCCGTCCTCTGTATTCCCGGGATTTCATACAGGAAGATCACACCATCCCTCACCATCATCAGGTAGATGATGTACAATCAGTGATATTTATGATTTATACACAAACCTGATTGTTACAATGAATATCTTAATTATATTTTAAGAGTGGAAACCTCAGGGATTATAATATTGTTGTTAAAGAAGAGTATAAAGAGGAGGATGAGGAGTATGAAGTGATGAAGGAGTTTTCAGAAGGGCACAAGGATATGACGGAGCCACCTAATACCAGGAACCCACCAGAGAGATGTCCCCGTCCTCTGTATTCCCAGGATTCCACACCGGAAGGTCACACCATATATCACAATGACAAGGTTGGTGGATGGGGCATCTAGAACATGAACTCACTGAGATGATATGTGGACTTATTATGTGAAGTTATATTTTATAGATTATATTTTCTCCCTTTTCATCCCTCATCATCAGATGGAAGAATGCTCAGCTTAACATTTGGGTCTGTGTTTCAGTTGGTTTATAAACATTGAAGTTATTTTTTAATTATTAAACACAGAGCGGAGATCTGGAATATTGTAAAATCCTTGTTAAAGAAGAGAAAGAGGAGTTTTCAGAAGGATACAAGGAGGTTATGATGGAGCCATGCAGTGATAGAAACCCACCAGAGAGATGTCCCTGTCCTCTGAATTTCCAGGATTCCACACAGGAAGGTCACACCATCCCTCATCATCATCCGGTAGGTGGAACAAAGAGTCTGAATCTCCAAGCTGCGTGAAATTATATTATTTATGTTATTTTTAGCTTTCAGTGCTCAGGGAATGAAGATTTTAAATCATTCTGTTGCTTTAGGGTGAGGGGGCGAGTGATGTTAAAGCTGAAGAGGAAGAGATGTTTGAGAGGGGTGAGCAGCAGTCTGTGGAGGAGGTCGGAGTGAGGATGAATATTAAAATGGAGGAAACTTCTCTAGATGTTGGGACAGGTAAGTCATATTGTGATGTGATACAGGAGATAATGTTCCAATGCAGGCAATCATCACCACAAATCATCCGACTCAGAGATCTGGCTCCTAGCGGTTGGTGGCCACTACAAGGAATCCATCAAAAAAAAATCACAAAGAAGAGAGAAAGCAGCTGACTGTTTTAAAATCCTTGTTCAAGTTTATTCAACTCTGCAACATACAGATTGTTCCACCTGGATCACCCCAAGACGTTCCACTCTAACTAGAGCTTACTCATAGGGAACCTACTATACATGGTTACTTTTTTGGGGGAAATCTAAAACCTAACTCTAAGGTGGGTGAGTGGTGCTGCCCTGGGTGGTAGAAGGGCACCAAATAGTGCTGCAACGATGCGTCGACGTAATTGAGTAAGTTGACTACAGAAATACGTCGACATGCGTGAAAGGCGTCGACGCGTCACACGCCCCCTGCTCGCATTGCCGGCCGGGCTGCTGCAGGCTGCACTGCCCCGCCCCCGGCCCCGCTGCGCTCCAGTCCAGAGTGTCCGGCTCTTCTACGTCAGCCGCTGTGAGCGGCATGACGTCCGGGGCGGCTGCGCCTGCGCATGAACTGAGCTGACTCTCTGAGGCTGCAGACTGGCGCCAACACCGATGATCCCTCCCACTGTCCCACACAGACGAGACGTCACGCGCCACTCCAGCAGCATCATGTGAGGGGTCTGCACTGGGAGGGGGGCTTACTAAGTGGTCTGTACTAGGTGGGAGGGCTTACTGAGGGATCTGTACTAGGTGGGAGGGCTTACTGAGGGGTCTGTACTAGGTGGGAGGGCTTACTGAGGAGTCTGTACTGGGAGGGGGCTTACTGAGGGGTCTGTACTGGGAGGGGGGGCTTACTGAGGGGTCTGTACTGGGAGGGGGGGCTTACTGAGGGGTCTGTACTGGGAGGGGGCTTACTGAGGGGTCTGTACTGGGAGGGGGCTTACTGAGGGGTCTGTACTGGGAGAGGGGGCTTACTAAGGGGTCTGTACTGGGAGAGGGGGCTTACTGAGGGGTCTGTACTGGGAGGGGGGGCTTACTGAGGGGTCTGTACTGGGAGGGGGCTTACTGAGTGGTCTGTACTGGGAGGGGGGCTTACTGAGGGGTCTATACTGGGAGGGGCGGCTTACTGAGGGGTCTATACTGGGAGGGGGCTTACTGAGGGGTCTGTACTGGGAGGGGGCTTACTGAGGGGTCTGTACTAGGTGGGAGGGCTTACTGAGGGGTCTGTACTGGGAGGGGGCTTACCGAGGGGTCTGTACTAGGTGGGAGGGCTTACTGAGGGGTCTGTACTGGGAGAGGGCTTTCTGAGGGGGCCTACTGAGGGGTCTGTACTAGGTGGGAGGGCTTACTGAAGGGTCTGTACTGGGAGGGGGCTTACTGAGGGGTCTGTACTGGGAGGGGGCCTACTGAGGGGTCTGTACTAGGTGGGGGGGGGCTTACTGAGGGGTCTGTACTGGGAGGGGGCCTACTGAGGGGTCTGTACTAGGTGGGAGGGCTTACTGAGGGGTCTGTACTGGGAGGGGGCTTACTGAGGGGTCTGTACTGGGAGGGGGCTTACTGAGGGGTCTGTACTGGGAGGGGGCTTACTGAGGGGTCTTTGTTATTCAAAGGATTAATTAGCTAATCAAAAAAAGAACACTCAATTAAGCAAAAAAAATAAAATAAAAATAATGGTTAGATTAGTCGACAGACAAAATAATCGTTAGTTGCAGCCCTAGCACCAAATACCCACCAGGATTTTCTGGCCAATGAGGGTATGGACCTTCTAGCAGGACAGCAGTGTATTAGTAGATGCCTCTTGCTTTCAATATTTGTACCTGGGTTTGTCCTGAATTACAGACTTCACGTAGAATAAATTACTCTGCCTTTGGCACCTCTGTCTATTCCTAAACCTATTTGGCAGAAATATATATTCTTATCTAACAAAGAATTTCCCAGCAACATTTTTTAGAATGTTGTATATTAAAAAAATCATCAGCATACCAACCCCCACCACCCAATGTGCCCACCAAAGGAGGCTGAAATATTGTACACTATACAGGAGATCATTCTTCAGTTCTTTGCAGCCACTGCACTACTTAATGTTCCCAACAAATGAGGAGGAGATACTGTACACCATATGAAAGGTCCATCTCCATTCCTCAATATAACGTCATGTTCCCAACAAATGAGGAGGAGATACTGTACACCATATGAAAGGACCATCTCCATTCCTCATTATAACGTCATGTTCCCAACAAATGAGGAGATAATACAAGATGAGGGGGAGAAACATGGTGGAGATTCAGTGCTAGACCGCTGAGGACGTCCTTTTTGACAAAACACGTAGGGCAGAGTCTTAGTGCTGAAAGGTTCATCCCTATAATGTTCCCAACAAATGAGGAGGAGATACTGTACACCATATGAAAGGTCCATCTCCATTCCTCAATGTCCCCAATAAATGAGGTTCAGGTCTTCGGTGTCTTTTTCATAGTATAACATCACCAGTGTGTTGTGGCTGTTTTGGTCTCTAATTGATATTGCTGTAATGATGTTTCTGTGAAGCTGCTGACCACTTGACCAACAGATGAGACATAAAACATGAAGAATGAATGAGGTTTTATAATGAATAATATTCTTCTTTCACACAGATGGACGCCATGTCTGGAATTCCTCAGAAGAAAATCCTATTCAGTCTTTGGATTGTAAGACAGAAAATGGCATTGTAAAATCTTCCCTAGGAGCAATCCATATTCCTCCAGATACACATCACAGACCTTACTGTGTGAATAGACCGTTGGCTTCCTCTAATCCTGAAGACTCCTTTGATAAATCACATAATGTTACCAGCAAAGCATGTCCCGCACTTGGCAGTGCGGAAAGATCTTCTGATAAATCCGATCCTCAAAGATCTTCTAGTGATTTAGATCTGCACATGGAGGATAACGGATCCCTGCCTTCTGAAGCTGTAGAACAAGAGACGCCAACACGTAAGCGTCCATTTCAATGTCCGGAGTGCGGGAAACGTTTCACTCGAAAAAACGTACTTATTGAACACCAGAGGAGCCACACAGGAGAGCGTCCTTTCTCATGTGCAGAGTGCGGGAAATGTTTCACTACGAAACAAAGCCTTCTAACACATCAGAGAAAACACACGGGTGAGTGTCCTTTTTCATGCTCAGAGTGCGGGAAATGTTTCACTACGAAACAAAGCCTTCTAACACATGAGAGAAAACACACGGGTGAGCGTCCATTTTCATGTTCAGAGTGCGGAAAACGTTTCACTCGGAAAAGTGTTCTTACCAAACATCAGACAAGTCACACTGGTGAGCGTCCTTTTTCATGTTCAGAGTGTGGAAAATGTTTCAATAATAAAGAAAACCTCCTAACACATCAGGAAAAACACACGGGCGAGCGTCCTTTTTCATGTTCGGATTGCGGGAAAGGTTTCACTCTGAAAGAAGGGCTTCTCAGACATCAGAGAAGTCACACTGGCAAGCGTCCTTTTTCGTCTTCAGAGTGCAGGAAATGTTTCACTCAAAAAGGAAGCCTTCTTCTACACCAGAGCAGTCCCATAGGAGAGTGTCCTTATTCATGTCCAGAGTGCGGGAAATGTTTCACTGTGAAAGGAAACTTTATTGTGCACCAGAGAACTCACACGGGTGAGCGTCCATTTTCATGTTCAGAGTGTGGGAAATGTTTTATTCGGAAAGACAGACTTCTCATACACCAGAGAAGCCACACAGGTGAGCAACCGTTTTCATGTTCAGAGTGTGGAAAACGTTTCAATGAGAAAGAAAACCTCCTAACACATCAGAGAAAACACACGGGCGAGCATCCTTTTTCATGTTCGGAGTGTGGGAAAAGTTTCGTTTGGAAATCAAGGCTTCTCGCACATCAGAAAACGCACACGGGCGAGCGTCCTTTTTCATGTTCGGAGTGCGGGAAAAGTTTCATTTGGAAATCAAGGCTTCTCACACATCAGAAAACGCACACGGGCGAGCATCCTTTTTCATGTTCGGAGTGCGGGAAAAGATTTGTTTGGAAATCAAGGCTTCTCAAACATCTGAAAACGCACACGGGCGAACGTTCTTTTTCATGTTAAGAGTGCGGGAAATCTTTTACTCGGAAAGAAACCCTTTTTCTACATCAGAGAACTCACACAGGAGAGAGTCCTTTTTTATGTTCAGAGTGTGGAAAATGTTTCCCTCAGAAAGAAAACCTCCTATCACATCAGAGAAAACACACGGGTGAGCGTCCTTTTTCATGATCGAAGTGCGGGAAAAGTTTCACTCAGAGCACCTTCTTAGACATCAAAGAGTTCATAAGGGTGAGCGCCCTTTTTCATGTGCAGAGTGGGGGAAAGGTTTCACTCAGAAAGGCTTCTCACACACTAGAGAAGCCACAATGGTGAACAACCTTGTACATGTTCAGAGAGCGGGAAATGTTTCACTTAGAAAAGAAAGGCTTCTTACACACTAGAGAAGTCACACAGGAGAGCGTCCTTTTTCATTAGCAGAGTACGGGAAATGTTTTACTCAGAAAGAAAGGCTTCTTATACACCAGAGAAGCCACACTGGTGAGCGTCCTTTTTCGTGTTCAGAGTGGGGGAAAGGTTTCACTTGAAAAGTAGACCTTCTTCCACTCCAGAGAAGTTACATGGGTGAGCGTTCTTTTTCGTGTTCAGAGTGCGGGAAAGGTTTCACTTGAAAAGTAGACCTTCTTCCACTCCAGAGAAGTCACATGGGTTGGGCGTCCTGTTAAATGTTCGCAGTGTGGGAAGGCTTTCAAAGTGAGACCGACTATAAGTAGACAACAGAGAACCCATACCTGCCGATGTTGGTCAGAAAAGTGTGGTTGCGTTTCTCAAACATTTTCATCTGTAGGACAATTGTATGATCAAAGACCACTTCAGCTCCGGAAGGTTTTACCCCCTTCATGACCAGGCCATTTTTTGCTATTCTGCACTGCGCTTCTTTCCCTGGTAATTTGCAGGGATGAGAAACAGAGAGATCGCTCCACCTGTACAGAGCTCTGTATTGTTTACCAACAAAACACAGTGGGCCACCACCAGCAGATGACACGTCTCCCCAAATCATCACTGACTGTGGAAAATTTGGCATTTCATTTGGAAATCAAGGTCCCAGAGTCTGGAGGAGGAGTGGAGAGGCACAGAGTCCAGGTTGCATGAGGTCCAGTGTGAAGTTTCCACAGTCGGTGATGATTTGGGGAGCCGTGTCTTCTGCTGGTGTTGGTCCACTGTGTGTTATCAAGTCCAAAGTCAGCGCAGCCCTCTAGCAGGAAATTCTAGAGCACTTCATGCTTCCCTCTGCTGACCAGCTTTATGGAGATGCTGATTTCATTTTTCAGCAGGACTTGGCACCGCCCACACTGCTAAAACTACCAATACCTGGTCACGTGATCATGGGATCACCGTGCTTGGTTGGCTAGCAAACTCACCTGATCTAAACCCCATAGAGAATCTGTGGGGGATTGTCTAGAGCAGTGATGGTGAACCTTGGTGCCCCAGATGTTTTGGAACCATATTTCCCATGATACTCATGCACTCTGCAGTGTAGTTGAGCATCATGGGAAATATTGTTTCAAAACATCTGGGGTTTTCCAAGGTTTGCAATCACTGTTCTAGACAATACCCCACAGATTCTGAGAGATGAGAGGCATCAGACCCAACAATGCAGAGGAGCTGAAGGCCGCTATCAAAGCAACCCGGACTTCCATAATACCTCAGCAGTGCCACAGGCTGATCGCCTCCATGCCACGCCGCATTGATGCAGTAATTTATGAAAAAGGAGCCCCGACCAAGTATTGAGTGCATCCTATACTGTACATGGACCGACTTTTCACTATGACAACATTTCTGAATCAAAAATCCTTTTCTTTTTATTGATCTTAATATATGTAATATTCTAATTTTCTGAGATATTGAATTTTGGGGTGTCACTAGCTGTAAGCCATAATCATCATAATTAAAAGAAAACAATGCTTGAAATATATCACTCTGTGTGTAACACATTTATATAAAATATATGAGTTTCACTTTTTGAATTAAATTACTGAAATAAATTAACTTTTTGATGATATTCTAATGTTATGAGACGCTCCTGTTTATAATGCAGCACATCTCAGGCAGCTCTTCCGTTGCCTCCTCCGGTTTTATGGAACTTTGGAGAAGCTTCCAGATGTAGTGGGTGGAAGCCAGGAGGGGCTGCTTGGCATATTTATAAGGTCCTTGACCAATCCCCAGCAGAAAGGGGTTGGAAGGAGGCCTTCTTACCTCATAAATAAGCACGGGTCAGGCCAGCAGGGGCAGTCGGGTGGAAGATGGAGTGCTGAGGAGGCTGTCGGTGGCCCTTGAATATAAAATATAGGAGTTTCACTTTTTGAATTGAATTACTGAAATAAATTAACTTTTTGATGATATTCTAATTTTATGAGACGCTCCTGTATATAATGCAGCACATCTCAGGCAGCTCTACTGGTGCCTCCCCCGGTCTTGTGGAACTTTGGAGAAGCTTCCAGATATAGTGGGTGGAAGCCAGGAGGGGCTGCTTGGCATATTTATAAGGTCCTTGACCAATCCCCAGCAGAAAGAGGCTGGAAGGAGGCCTGTTTACCTCAGATATAAGTTTGGTGTTTTAACTAGTTCCAGACCGCCCGCCGCAGTTATACGTCGGTACTTTGACGTTCCATACCGGGGTTATGACAGCAGATAGCAGCCATAACCCCGGTATTTTATTAAACTGCCGGAATATCATCAAAAAGTTAATTTATTTCAGTAATTCTTTCACATAAGGGTGGTCCCAGTGGCAGATTCGCCACTGGATAACCTTTACGGTGCAGAGGGAGAGGTCCCCCAGCCCCTCCCGCGCCCGCCGCTTCCCGGTCATTTTACCCGTTTACCAGACCCGCCGGTACCAGGGGAGAACGATCCGATCCATGCTCCTCACAGGCAGGAAGTCGAGTGAGGGCAAGATGGCCCCCACTCCACTCTGGCCTTGGAGGACTGGAGCAAAGTCAAACATAGTCTCCTAGCAACGCATTTAAACAGCCCTTTTATTTTTTATCATGAACAAAAATTGTTTTATTTTTTAGTGTAGATGTGAGATCTAAGGTCTTTTTGACCCCCCAGATCTCACATTAACCACTTCTGGACTGGGCCCATTTCTGACACTTGTGGTTTACAAGTTAAAATCATTTTTTTTTTTGCTAGAAAATTACTTAGAACCCCCAAACATTATATATTTTTTAGCAGAGACCCTAGAGAATAAAATGGAGATCGTTGCAATATTTTTTATCACACTGTAGTTGCTCAGTGGTCTTCCAAACACAATTTTTGGGGAAAAAAAATCACTTTTTTTTACTTAAAAAATAAGAAAACAGTAAAGTTAGCTCAATTTCTTTCTATAATTTGAAAGATAGTTTTACACCGAGTACATTTTTACAGGTTACCAACTTCGAGTTACAGAGGAGGTCTAGGGCTCAAATTATTGCTCTCATTCTAGCGATTATTTTTTCTATTTGTAGCACCCTAAAAGGTAAATGCTAGGTAATTATAAGGGAGGCCTTCCTGCTTAACAGCAGGGCCAGATTATTCAGTGAGGCTGTCATGGTTCCCATGTGTGACTGTTGAGACTAGGGAGTCTCCCCACTGTAACCCAATGAGGGCTCTCATTGGGCAGTGGAGGAAACCCGGCCAATGGCACACCAGGGCTTGTATCCATCCCAGGAGGGCAGATTATGCCGCACAGCATTCTGGGAGAGGGTATAAGTCTGAGGGGAGCACATGACGCAGCGTCTTTGTCGGGAAGCAGAGTCCCAGGAGGGAAGTGACGGCTGTCTTTCCTCCTGTCAAGAGGATTTGGGTATCCTTGGCGGCTTGCCTGAGGGGATACAGGGCTGAGCTGAGCTGCAGAGAAGGATCCAGTGTACTGAGGACCAGCGGAGCTGTTGGGGGACGAGTTTCAGGAAAGCATTCTGAGTTGTGAGTACTGCAAACTACCCCTGGGGTCTGCCTAGGAGAGGGAACCACTCCGGAGAAGGTCAGAGGGATCCAGGAGCTAGCTAACCGGGCAGCGGTGACAGTAAACGGGGTGCCAGAGTTAACCCTGAAGAGTAAAAGGGGTGCCAGTGGTTGGGCCCTGAAGTGTAAAGTGTTGCAGCAGTACTGTAGGCATTAGTAAGCGTTGGTAGCATTTAGCCGGCGTCAAGTCAGCGCTAGAAGGCATTTTTTTCTCAAGTGCCCCATTCTTGTACTTAGTTGAGCCAGAGGAGTATCCCACTCATTCCCTTCTCCCATCAAAGTTCCTAAAATAAAACTAAAAACCAAAGATGCCGGACTGGTCATTGTCTCAGTATTCATACTTGGGCAACGAGCTTAAATGTGATGTTGGGTGTTAACGGTTAACATAGCAGACCCACATCAGGCCCAATGTCTGGAAAAGCTGCTATATATTTATTTTATTTATTATTTTTTATTTTTACAATTTTTTTATTTATTTTTTTGATCATTTTTATTCCTATTCCAAGGAATGTAAACATCCCTTGTAATAGAAGTAAGCAGGACAGGGCCTCTTTAACCACTTCCGGACCGCCCACCGCAGTTATACGTCGGTACTTTGACGTTAAATACCAGGGGGTTATGGCGGCAGATAGCTATCTGGTGCTAGAGATTGGGAATGTGACTGAAGGACGTGGAAGGAAGGAAGATATGAATGTGACGGGAAGAAATGGAATGAACAAGGATAGGAGGATAACCAAGAGACATGGAAGGAAGGAGGACAGGAATGTGACTGAGAGACACTGAAGATAGGAGGATGGGAATGTGACTGAAAGACACGAAATGAAGTCAGGTAAGAGGATAACCAAGAGACATGGAATGAAGAAGGACATGAATGTGACTGAGGGACATGGAAGGAAGGAGGACAGGAATATAACTAAAATACAGATTGAAGGAGTATAGCAGGATAACCAAGAGACGTGAAAGGAGGGAGGACATGAATGTGACCGAGGGACATGGACCGAAGGAGGATGGGAATATAACTGAAAGACATGGAATAGGATAGAGGATAGGAGGATGACTGAGAGACATAGAAGGACTAAGGGTGGAAATGTTTTGAAGATACATGGATGGAAGAAGGATGCCTGAGAGACATAGAAGGAAGGAGAACGGAATTGAGGCTGAGAGACATGGAAGGAAGAAGGATGAGAATGTTACTGAAGAAATGGATGGAAGGAGGAAGGGAATGTGACTTAGATATATGGGAGGAAGGAGGATGGAAGGAAGGCGAACAGGAATATGTCTGAAATATATGGAATGAAGGAGGATAACCAAAAACATGGAAGGAGGGAGGACATGAATGTGACTTAGG
Organism: Pelophylax lessonae; assembly: GCF_965119305.1. Taxonomy (NCBI): domain Eukaryota; kingdom Metazoa; phylum Chordata; class Amphibia; order Anura; family Ranidae; genus Pelophylax; species Pelophylax lessonae. The sequence continues at coordinate 261,503,114 of NC_138776.1, read as the reverse complement.
GACTTGGAAGGAAGGTGGATGGGAATATAATTTAATTACATGGAATGACAAAGGATCAGAATATGACTAAAAGACATAGAAGGAAGGAGGAAGAGAATGTATTGGAGTTGTATGGATGGAAGGAGGATGACTAAGAGACATGGAGGGAAGGAGGATGGAAGCATGGCTAAAAGACATGGAGCGAAGGAGGATGGGAATGTGACTGGAAGACATAGAAGGAGGAAGGGAATATGACTTAGAGATATATGGAAGGAAGGAGGATGGGAATGTGACTAAGGAACATAGAAGGAAGGAAGATGGGAATGTGACTGACAGACAAGGAAAGAAGAAGGATAGCTGGATGACCAAGAAACATGAAAGGAAGGAAAATGGGAATGTGACTGACAGATATTGAAGGAAGGAGGATAGCTGGATGAGCAAGAAACATGAAAGGAAAGAAGATGGGAATGTGACTGATGGATATGGAAGGAAGGAGGATAGCTGAATAACCAAGAAACATGAAAGGAAGGAGGATGGGAAGGGGGCTGTGAGACATGGAATGAAGAGGAATGGAGGGAACCCATTATAATGGGCTCACTGGCGGAGTAGACTCAGGAACTCGGTGCCAAAACCTCATCAACAGAGTGTCTGAGATATATAAGAAGCTGTGAAGGGGGTTTAACTCTCCAGAATATACCTAAACATACCTGAAATGTTTTTTTTGGGTGGACTAATTATATCATTGCAATCACTGGAACAATGAATAATGTCCCCCACATACTTTAGAGGTAAAGCTGCAATTCCCTTGTTCCACACAAGGTGGCACTCTCATGTTTATGGAATGGCCCGCATAGACAGGAAGTGATTTTAGAAGCAGACAGGAAGTGATTGCACAGATAAACAGGAAGTTCCGGGTCAGAGGTGAGTTGGGAGGAAGTCAAGAGGAGACATTGCTGGAATTGGCGGTAGAGGAGGTAATAAGATATTACTGTCTACTTACACCCAGTAACCCCCCCGTCATGTTCCATCCTCTTCTCATAATCACTGTGACGTCCTACAAATTCATAAGTAATAGGGTCTAGCAATATATGTAGAATAAATGTATAATATGTATATACCGTATTTTCCGGCGTATTAGACTACTGGGCGTATAAGAGGACCCCCAACTTTTCCAGTTAAAATATAGAGTTTGGGATGTACTCGCCATATAAGACTACCCCTCTTCCAACGCACACCAAATAAAAATTAAAAAAACATCAGATTTGATTTCAATATGGTAATCCATGACCCAAAAGTTAGAGGGTAATATAAAAGGCAAGTTTTAACTCGGGAAACAAAATAAAAAATGGCCAATGATCTCAGTGACAGTGTTTTTTAATCTTTGAATGCATGTTTGATATAGACGATACTGTGTCAATTGAATTTTCAAAATTCATAACAATTTCAGCATCCTGTCTGTAACGCAAAGATATTTATGCTTTCTGTACACTTCCACGTTTTTTTAGTGTGATCCAGCACCTAGATGCTATCTATGATTAAAAATACCGTATGCCCGGGGTATGTAAAAAAGAGAGAGAGAGCGGCGATGTGACCAGAAAAACACGCCTCTTTCACCTGTCTGGCCCGCCCTTGTATCCTATTACCGTACCTCCTTCTCTGCCTCTCAGATCTCGCACATGCACGCCTGCACCACTTTACTGCAGTCCTCAGGAGCGAGACGCAGAGAAGGAGGTACGGTAATAGGATACAAGGGCGGGCCAGACGGGTGAAAAAGGCATGTTTTTTCTGGTAACATCGCTGCTCTCTTTCTCTTTTTTCCATACCCCGGGCATACCATAGTCTCTTAGACAGGGAGGGCTGGGCAGGCAGGGAGAGCCAATCCAAGTAGGCTTACAACCACGGGCATACCGCTGCCGTTTTTGAGCCCCCCCCCCCCCCTCCCCACTGCATATCCTCCAGTTCGGCTCCGAAATTTCAGCATCCGCCCTATAAGACGACCCCCAACTTTTGAGAAGATTTTCCTGGGTTAAAAAGTCATCTTATACGCCGGGAAATATGGTAGTAATACCCAGACACATATAAAATATAATAATACAAAGTATATATAATAATATCTAGCTAGAGGCGCTCTGAGTGATAGCAATCACCAGCCGCTGTCGGTAGATTTAGAGATCCGTGACAATCATTCGTGGAACAATTGGTGATTATAAAACTAAAGACAATGATCAATTGATGTGGGCTGTAAAGTACAGAGCCTTAAATTTCAAAAATTTCTCAGATTATTACCTGTCCTACAGAGAGGAGAGTCCTGTATAGATCACATGACCACCTCAATGAAGATGGACAAAGAAAACTTGACTGATAGGATATTAGACCTCACCCCGAAGATCATCTACCTGCTGACCGGAGAGGTGAGGAGGATTATGGGAGGTCACTCAACCTCTTTATTTCTGTTTCAATACAGAGTTTCCCTGTTGTCAAGAAGTCTGGTGACCATACAACTCCACTTTACTCCCTGACTCCTAAAAGGCACCACAAGTGGAAGATTCTAGAAGTCTCCAAGAGGATCACTGAGCTACTGACATCAGAGGTAAGCGGTGCTGGGAATTCTGGGACATTATCCAGTAACAGACAAGGGATGTGTCTGGATGGTGACTGTATCATTGTGTGTGTCAGGTTCCTATAAGGTGTCAGGATGTCACTGTCTATTTCTCCATGGAGGAGTGGGAGTATTTAGAAGGAAACAAGGATCTCTACAAGGAGGTCATGATGGAGAATCAGCCGCCCCTCACATCACCGGGTAAGAGGAGACTTTATTGTAAAGGAGAGAGCGGTACGGAGGATCCACCTAAATCCCCCATCATCTGATAAACACATCGCTTCTCGGCCTTTTGGCTAAGATCAAGTGTAGTATCTGTTCTTATCAGTTGGTATGGAACCTGATGGTTAGTATCGGTGGGGGCTGAAATGAACCAGGGCGCTCCGGAACAACCGGGGGACTGGGAAGTAAGCCACATCAGAGAAAGCCGGATGGGTCCATTGCCTCTGATTTGAATGGGTCCGCCCCTGCCAGTTTGAAGGGAGCGAGAAAACTGGGTTGTACCGTGACCAGTTAGTACTGCTCCTGGATGTGATTGGTAAGGAACGGCGGTGGCGGTGGGGGAGCCTTTCCTCCTGGGTTGAATCTGGCCTTGCAAAAGGCTTGTCCCCAGTTGAAGGTAGGTTCTCCCTAAGCTGTCCAAAGTTCTGATGCCTCCTGGTAGGATAGGGCTACACTTGGTCTGGCCTTTGGGCCGGGGTAGAATAAGCCCGTAGTGTATGTACCCCTGGGGTGGCAGCCCAGGGGTGCCTTAATTCTCACTGGTGAGGGGCAGCTCGCCTTGAGTTTTTCGGCACCATGGTCACTGCACCTACACACTTTTTTAAGCACCTGCCTCTTGGGCAAGGCCTTTTGGCTTCGACCAGAGGAATTTTTATTCCGGCCGGAAGGCCTGCCTTTGTATTTTCACAAAGGCACTAATTCACTTCCCCACTTCCCCTTCCCCACCTTTTTGTTTGTGTGTGCTTTTTCTTTGTAGTGTTTTGTCACTTCACTATCACCTTTTTCTTCCTCTGCACGACGAGTACGGTGTGGGTCTCTGGGCCTACCTTGAAAGTCTTGGGAGGGGGTGGACACGGCCTTTTGGCTCAGTTCGCCCTCTCTCATGGGGTCTCCCTTCGGGGGAGCCCCACCCAGTACTTGGGGTGGGCTGTTTCGGCAGTCCCCCTGGAGAACGGGGTTTGCCAGGTTTCGGCCAGGCAAACCATAGGAAGTACCTCAGTCCCTGTCAGGAGTCTTGCGCCCCGGGGGATCAAGGTATAGGTCCAACCTCTTCGGAGACCAGACCATTTTCGCACACCCTGTGCAGTTTTTGTGTGTTCACGTTTGCGTGTGTGCACTTTTTATGCACCGGGTGAAGTCTTTTGAGTGTGTTTCACACGCTACGGGCTTTAAAATAAAAAAAAATCATCTGATAAACACATAGAAACAATGTATTCAGTCAGTGTGTGTTTCCTACAGATGGATCCAGTAATGGGAACCCACCAGAGAGATGTCCCCGTCCTCTGTATTCCCGGGATTCCACACCGGAAGGTCACACCATATATCACAATGACAAGGTTGGTGGATGGGGCATCTAGAACATGAACTCACTGAGATGATATGTGGAATTATTATGTGAAGTTATACTTTATAGATTATATTTTCTCTCTTTTCATCCATCATTTGGGTCTGTGTTTTCAGTCGATTTATAAACATTGAAGTTATTTTTTCATTATTAAACACAGAGCGGAGATCTGAAATATTTTAAAATCCTTGTTAAAGAAGAGAAAGAGGAGTTTTCAGAAGGATACAAGGATATGATGGAGCCATGCAGTGATAGAAACCCACCAGAGAGATGTCTCTGTCCTCTGTATTCCCAGGATTCCACACAGGAAGGTCACACCATCCCCCACCATCATCAGGTAGGTGGAACAAAGCGTCTGAATCTCCAAGCTGCGTGAAATTATATTATTTATGTTATTTTTAGCTTTCAGTGCTCAGGGAATGAAGATTTTAAATCATTCTGTTGCTTTAGGGTGAGGGGGCGAGTGATGTTAAAGCTGAAGAGGAAGAGATGTTTGAGAGGGGTGAGCAGCAGTCTGTGGAGGAGGTTGGAGTGAGGATGAATATTAAAATGGAGGAAACTTCTCTAGATGTTGGGACAGGTAAGTCATATTGTGATGCGATACAGGAGATAATGTTCCAATGCAGGCAATCATCACCACAAATCATCCGACTCAGAGATCTGGCTCCTAGCGGTTGGTGGCCACTACTAAGAATCCATCCAAAAAAATCACAAAGAAGAGAGGAAGACTCTGACTTTTAAAAGCCTTGTTCAAGTTTATTCAACTCTGCGTTATACAAACTGTTCCACCTGGATCACCCCAAGACGTTCCACCATAACAGGGGTGGGGAACCTTTTTTCTGCCAAGGGCCATTTGGGTATCTATAAAACCATTCGGGGAACGTACAAAATGATCACCTTAAAAATTAGCCTGTTATATTTGGTCAAACATTTAATTAACTCACCCCTAATGTGATGGCTGCAACTGCTTCTCTTTGGTGAGATGTGTGATGTTAGCTGGTATTGATGATGACGCTACTCGCAACTGGTTTTCCAGGTTTGTGTCGGTCAGTCTGGAGCGCAGTCTACTTTTTTGTGGTGGTAAGTTTTTAAAATAACTGCTGGCGGGTACAGCTGGTGGGTATCGCTGGCTGGTACAGCTGTGGGTACTGGTGGCTCAGGCTGGTACTGTTGGCTTGTACTGTGAGTACTGCTGGCTGGTACTGCTGGCTCAGGCTGATACTGTTGTGGGTACTGCTGGCTGGTACTGCTGTGGGTATTGCTGGCTCAGGCTGGTACTGCTGTGTGTGCTGCTGGCGGGAAATGCTGGCTAGGTGAAGTGTAGTGGCGCCACGCTGGAGGAAGAGGTGATATTTCCTGTATTGGTCACATGCAGAGTGCATTTGATATCACTCCACCTGTGACTCACTCAGACTGCCATAACGGAGCAAACCGTAGGTTCCCCACCCTGCACCATAACTAAAGCTTACTCATAGGGAACATATTATACATGGTTAGTCTGTTAGGGCAGGACTTCCCAAACTGTGGGTGGCAACTCACAACCACATCTGAGTGAGCCACCGGCCGTTACTGCTGCCAGCCCATAACAACTGCCTTTTCAGATTACGGTGATGAATTCTGTCATGAACAATAAAAGCCATTTAAATGTTGTATTCAATGTACTTCATAATGCACATATATATTAAAGACTTTACGTTTCATTCTGCACAATATATATATATATTAGAAACGAATAAATACAGCATTGCACTTCAGCATGTGATCAGCTCTGCAGTTCTGTGGGTAATTTGCATAAACCACTCCCACCTACCAATCAGACAGTAGAAGTTATCTGCTCAGCAGCACACATAGGCTCTGTGTACACCATCGGGGTTACATAGCAGATAAGTAGAGAGAGTAGGAGGCGTGTCATTACTCTGTGAAGCTGACCTTTTGTACTGTGTATATTATATATATATATATATATATATGGGAATATTGTCTGATTAGAGAACACAAACACAGCTCTTATCGGGGCACATTAAAGGGGGACTCGGACTGCAATATTAAGGGGAACTCTGACGGCAATATTAAGGGGGACTCTGACCGCAATATTAAGGGGGACTCTGACCGCAATATTAAGAGGGACTCTGACCGCATTATTAAGGGGGACTCTGACCGCATTATTAAGGGGGATTCTGACCGCATTATTAAGGGGGATTCTGACCAGGGACACTTTAACCGGGGCTCATACAGGGGAACTCTGACCCAGACACATAAAGGGACACTGATGTAAGGAGGCACTCCGATGGGGACACTAATGTAAGGGAGCACTCCGATGGGGACACTAATGTAAGGGAGCACTCCGATGGGGACACTAATGTAAGGGAGCACTCCGATGGGGACACTAATGTAAGGAGGCACTCCGATGGGGACACTGATGTAAGGGAGCACTCCGATGGGGACACTGATGTAAGGGAGCACTCCGATGGGGACACTGATGTAAGGGAGCACTCAGATGGGGACACTGATGTAAGGGAGCACTCAGATGGGGACACTGATGTAAGGAGGCACTCCGATGGGGACACTGATGTAAGGGAGCACTCAGATGGGGACACTGATGTAAGGAGGCACTCCGATGGGGACACTAGATTGGATTGCTAGAGCAACAGGGACGCAGTGCACAGTGCGTGACAGGTCGGACAAGGAGGCTGATGAGGGAGAGACTTAAAGATATTAAAAGGACATTGTATGAGGAAACTTATACTTGGCAAACCCTTTGACTGTAATTATTGTGGTGAAAAAAGCAAATAGAGCCATGATTAATTTTTAAAGGAAAAGGATCATTTAAACAGAGGAAAAAACCTGTAACACTCAGCAAAGCAAATCTGCGACTGTAGAAGCGCTGTTAAAGGAAAATTGCCTGATTGAAATCTACCACTGTAAGTGCATTACTGTAAAAAAAAAAAACGCAGAACATAGACACGCTATTAACCCCTTCCGTACCGCGTCATGTCAAATGACGTCGGCACAAATCCTTTCTCGATCCGGGCGGACGTCATATGACGGCGCCCGGATCTTCCCGCTACTGCGCGCCCCCGGGGGCGCGCAGCGCGGCGATCGGGGGTGAGGCTCGTCCCTCGGACTGAGCCCAACCCCGATCAAGGTAAACAGCCAATGAAATTGGCTGTTTACCACGTGATCGGCTGTGTCAATCACAGCCGATCACATGAGCGGCTCCAGCGCGAGCCGCTCGTTACTTCCTTAATGCGCGCCCCCGGGGGCGCGCAGCGCGGCGATCGGGGACGAGGCTCGTCCCTCGGACAGAGTCGATCCCCGATCTAGGTAAAGAGCCAATGAAATTGGCTCTTTACCACGTGACCGGCTGTGTCCAATCACAGCCGGTCACAAATGTCATCAGAGAACACAGTAACTAGCTGTCACCGTGTTCTCCTCCTCACACACTGATCCTGTGTCAGGAGGAGATTGTGGTAACAGCTAGTTACCAACTACAGTGCACCCTAAACACACTGATTGCCCCCCCCCCCAATAAAGAGCACCTGTCACTAGCCCATCAAAGTACCCGAGTACCTGTCACCAGCCCATCAGGTACTCAGATGACAGGTACTCGGGTACTCTGATGGGCTGGTGACAGGTATTCGGGTACTCTGATGACAGGTACTCGGGTACTCTGATGACAGGTACTCTGATGACAGGTACTCGGGTACTCTGACGGGTACTCGGGTACTCTGATGACAGGTACTCGGGTACTCTGATGACAGGTACTCAGGTACTCTGATGACAGGTACTCGGGTACTCTGATGACAGGTACTCTGATGGGCTGGTGACAGGTACTCGGGTACTCTGATGATGGGTACTCGGGTACTCTGATGACAGGTACTCGGGTACTCTGATGACAGGTACTCGGGTACGCTGATGACGGGTACTCGGATACTCTGATGACGGGTACTCGGGTACTCTGATGACAGGTACTCGGGTACTCTGATGACAGGTACTCTGGTACTTTGAGTACCCGTCATCGGAGTACCCGAGTACCTGTCACCTACCCATCAGGGTACCCAAGTACCTGTCACCTACCCAACAGAGTACCCGAGTACCTTCCACCTGCTCATCAGAGTACCTGACACCTGAAGTACCCGAGTACTTGCCACCTGCTCATCATTACCCATTACTACTCATCAGTACTCATCAGTACCCATCAGTACCTATCACCTATTAGTATCAGTACTGATCATCCGTACCCATCATCAGTACAGTATCAGTATCACCTATCAGTATCAGTACTACTCATCAGTACCTATCACCTGCCTGTCACCTGCCCATAAGAGTACCCGAGTACCTGTCACCTGCCTATCGGAGTACTCGAGTACCTGCCACTTGCTCATCAGTACCAGAGTACCTGTCACCTGCCCAGCAAAGTACCCGAGTACCTGTCACCCTTCATACAGCCACCATGTCCAAGTCCAAAAAGGTTTATATACGTCGTCCGTTTAAACCTAAATACCGGTGTTATGGCAGCAGATAGCTGCCATAACCCTGGTATTTTTTTAAACGGTGGACGGTTGGCTTTCCGATAAGGGTGGTCCCAGCGGCGGATTCGCCGCGGGATCACCCTTCCGGGGTGGCGGAAGAGGTGCCCCCCCCCCCTCCCGCTGCATTCTGGTCCTTTTCCCCGTTTACCGAACCCGCCGGCAGCGGGGAAAACGATCCGGTCCCAGATCCTCACAGACAGGATGTCGAGTGAGGGCAAGCTTGCCCTCACTTGACTCTATGGTCTTGGAGGACCGAAACTACGGCAAATGTCATTGCCTAGCAACCAGTTTAAAGGTCCCTTTTTTTTTTTTCATTTTATTTAATTTTTTTTTAATTTTTTTTTTTCATTTTTTCTATCTTTTGGTGTACTTGTGAGATCTGAGGACTTTTTGACCCCAGATCTCACAAAAAAGAGGTCCTGTCGTGCCTTTTTCTATTACAAGTAATGTTTACATTTCTTGTAATAGAAATAAAAATGATCAATTTTTTTTTTTTTTTAAAAAACAGTGTAAAAATAAAAAATAATAAATAAAATAAATAGTAAAAAAAAAAAAAAAGAAAATTAAAGCGCCCTGTCCCCGCGAGCTCGCGCGCAGAAGCGAACGCATACGGAAACCCCGCCCACATATGTAAACAGTGTTCAAACTACACATGTGAGGTATCGTCGCGATCGTTAGAGCAAGAGCAATAATTTGAGCCCTAGACCTCCTCTGTAACTCTAAGATAGCAACCTGTAGAAATTTTTAAAATGTCGCCTATGGGGATTTTTAAGTACCAAAGTTTGTCACCATTCTGTGAGCGTGCGCAATTTTGAAGCATGACATGTTGGGTATCTATTTACTCGGCGTAACATTATCTTTCACATTATGGAAAACAATTGGGCTAACTTTACTGTTTTCTTATTTTTTAATTAAAAAAAGTGATTTTTTTCCCAAAAAATTGCTTTTGGAAGACCGCTGCGCAAATACGGTGTGATAAAAAATATTGCAATAATCTCCATTTTATTCTCTAGGGTCTCTGCTAAAAAAAAATATATAATGTTTTGGGGTTCTAAGTAGTTTTCTAGCAAAAACAACTGATTTTAGCTTGTAAACACCAAATGTCAAAAATAGGCCTAGGCAAGTGGCTAGGATGCATGATGATGCTCCTTGGATGTTGGGCCCCTCTATATGGCTAGGCTGTGAAAAAGTCTCACACATGTGGTATTGCCATACTCAGGAGGAGTGGCAGAATGTATTTTGGGGTGTCATTTTTGCTGTGTACATGCTATGTGTTAGGAATATTCTATAAATTTACAACTTTGTGTAAAAAAAAAAGTTTTTATTTTTTTCCCACATTTTCCAAAAACTTGTGGAAAAAAATGACATGTTCAAAGGACCCATAATGCCTCATAGAATATACGTTGGAGTGTTTGCTTTCCAAAATGGGGTCATTTTGTGGACTTTTCCATTGTATTGGTGCTCTAGGGCCTTGAAAAGTGTGATAGGTAGTAAGAAAGTTTTATGTGTATTTATGCTCCTAAAACGCCTTATGGTGCTACTTGGACGTGGAGTCTCTTTTTGTGGCCAGGCTGTGTAAAAGTCTCACACATGTGGTATCACCATACTCAGAAGGAGTAGCAGAATGAATTTTGGGGTGTCATTTTTGCTGTGTACATGCTATGTGTTAGAAATAGCTTATAAATTGACAACGTTTTGGGAAAAAAAAAGAAAAAAAAATGTTTTCTTCATTTTCCCAAGAATTGTGGGAAAAAATTATAACTTCAAAAAACTCACCATGCCTCTTACTAAATACCTTGGACTGTCTACTTTACAAAAAAGGGTCATTTGGGGGGTATTTGTACTGTCCTGACATTTCAGGGCCTCAAGAAAGGAGATAGGCCATCAGTACATCTGGTGTGATCAATTTTCAGTAATTGGTACCATAGCTTCTAGACTCAATAACTTTCACACAGACTAAATAATATACACTAATTTGGGTTAATTTTACCAGAGATATGTAGCAGTATAAATTTTGGCCCAAATGTATGAAGAAAAATTAATTTTTTGCAAAATTTTATAATAGAAACTAAAAAAAAGTGTTTTTTTTGCAAAATTTTTGCTCTTTTTTTGCTTATATCACGGAAAAAAAAAACCCCAGTTGTGATCAAATACCACCAAAAGAAAGCTCTATTTGTGTGAAAAAAATGATAAAAATTTTGTTTGGTTACAGTGTAGCATGACTGAGCAATTGTCATTCAAAGTGTGAGAGTGCTGAAAGCTGAAAATTGGTCTGGGCAGGAAGGGGGTCTAACTGCTCTGTATGGAAGCGGTTAAAGGGACATTTATAAGCAAACTGACTTTAGTAGCAAAGTACGCCTTACTGGAACAAGTCTGTTTTTACAAATGTTTGACCACATATATCTAGCGCCTGTTAATTTAATGTTTAATTTAATTAAGTTAATTTTAACTTAATGTCTAGTGAATAATATTCTTCTTTCACACAGATGGACGCCATGTCTGGAATTCCTCAGAAGAAAATCCTATTCAGTCTTTGGATTGTAAGACAGAAAATGGCATTGTAAAATCTTCCCTAGGAGCGATCCATATTCCTCCAGATACACATCACAGACCTTACTGTGTGAATAGACCGTTGGCTTCCTCTAATCCTGAAGACTCCTTTGATAAATCACATAATGTTACCAGCAAAGCATGTCCCGCACTTGGCAGTGCGGAGAGATCTTCTGATAAATCCGATCCTCAAAGAACTTCTAGTGATTTAGATCTGCACATGGAGGATAACGGATCCCTGCGTTCTGAAGCTGTAGAAGAAGAGACCCCAACGTGTGAGCGTCCATTTCAATGTCCAGAGTGCGGGAAACGTTTCACTCGAAAAAACATACTTATTGAACACCAGAGAATTCACATGAGTGAGCGCCCTTTTTCATGTGCAGAGTGCGGGAAATGTTTCACTCAAGAAGGAGAACTTCTTACACACCAGAGAAGTCACATTGGAGAGCGTCCTTTTTCGTGTGCAGAGTGCGGAAAATGTTTTAAACGGAAAGAAAGGCTTCTTAAACACCAGAGAAGCCACACTTGTGAGCGTCCTTTTTCATGTTCAGAGTGTGGAAAACGTTTTACTCAGAAAGGAAACCTCCTAACACATCAGAGAAAACATACAGGCGAGCGTCCATTTTCATGTTCAGAGTGCGGGAAAAGTTTCCCTCGGAAAGAAAGGCTTCTTACACATCAGAGAAGTCACACCGGTGAGCGTCCTTTTTCATGTTTAGAGTGCGGAAAATGTTTCAGTGTGAAAGGAAACTTTATTTTGCACCAGAGAACTCACACAGGTGAGCGTCCTTTTTCATGTTCAGAGTGCGGAAAAGGTTTCACTCAAAAAAGTGTTCTTACCAAACACCAGAGAATTCACACGGGTGAGTGCACTTTTTTATGTGTAAAGTGCGGGAAATGTTTCACACAGAAAGGAGACCTTCTTACACACCAGAGAAGCCACATTGGTGAGCGCCTTTTTTCATGCTCAGAGTGTGGAAAACGTTTCACTGCGAAACACAACCTTCTAACACATCAGAGAAAACACACAGGCGAGCATCCTTTTTCATGTCCAGAGTGCGGGAAATGTTTCATTAGTAAAAGAAACTTTATTTTGCACCAGAGAACTCACACGGGTGAGCGTCCTTTTTCATGTTCAGAGTGCGGAAAATGTTTCACTCAAAAAAGTGTTCTTACCAAACATCAGAGAGTTCACATGGGTGAGCGCCCTTTTTCGTGTTCAGAGTGCGGGAAATGTTTCACGCAGAAAGGAGACCTTTTTACACACCAGAGAAGCCACACAGGAGAGCGTCCTTTTTCATGTGCAGAGTGCGGGAAATGTTTCACTCGGAAACAAGTACTTCTCACACACCAAAGAAGCCACACTGGTGAGCAACCTTTTTCATGTTCAGAGTGTGGAAAATGTTTCACTCAGAAAGAACACCTCATAATACATCAGAGAACTCATACGGGTGTGCGTCCTTTTTCATGTTTGGAGTGCGGAAAAAGTTTCACTCTGAAAGATGGGCTTCTCACACATCAGAGAAGTCACACTGGCGAGCGTCCTTTTTCCTGCTTAGAGTGCGGGAAATGTTTCTCTCAAAAAGGATACCTTCTTACACACCAGAGAAGCCACACTGGGGAGCGTCCTTTTTCATGCTCAGAGTGTGGAAAATGTTTTACTACGAAAAACAACCTGCTAACACATCAGAGAAAACACACAGGCGAGCGTCCTTTTTCATGTCCAGAGTGTGGGAAATGTTTTAGTTTCAAAAGTAATCTTATTTTGCACCAGAGAACTCACACGGGGGAGTGTCCATATTCATGTGCAGAGTGCGGAAAGCGTTTCACTCAAAAATGTGCCCTTACCAAACATCAGAAAAACCACACAGGAGAGCGTCCTTTTTAAAGTTCAGTGTGAGGAAAATGTTTTCCCCCTGAAAGAAGGGGAAGCGTCCTTTTTCTTTCTAAGGAATATGAGATGGTTTCTCTTAACATAATAAATTACTTAATTTTTTATATTCCGGAGAAGTCACATGGGTGAGCGTCTTTTTTCATGCCAAGAAAGAGTGCGGAAAAACATTCACTCAGAAAGCAGCACTTTTTGAACGCCAGAAACGCCCCTTGGTTGAACTTCCATTTTTATGTTTAGAGTGCGGGAAAGGTTTCACTCAGAAAGGCTTCTTACACATTAGAGAAGCCACACAGGAGAGCGTCCTTTTTCATTAGCAGAGTGCGGGAAATGTTTCACTCGAAAAGAATGGCTTCTTATACACCAGAGTGGCCACACAGATTACGGGAAAGGTTTCACTTGGAAAGTAGACCTTCTTCCACTCCAGAGGATTCACATGGGTGAGCGTCCTTTTTCGTGTTCAGAGTATACAGATATACCGGTCATCCATGACCCGTTATTGGACATGTATTCTACCCACTTTCCTTGAGCAAGAAGCCATTTCTTCCTCTCCGATAAGTTCCCACTGACACCATTGTAAGGGGGGTAATTCTTCCCAATGACCACACGGGTAAGGAACATTCTTCCCTGACCATCACACAAATGTATCATGAGTTGCAGATATAGTCATGTTTAGCAGGGGTTCCCTGACACCGGAAAGTTACTGTTTTTCAAGGTTTCCTTTTGTAGCACCCTCTAGTGTGCTAGATGTATATAGGTTATTTGTTAGAGTAAGACAATTGGTTTGGCTGAGAGCCAGGCCTGGGTTGAATCTGGGTCAGGGTTGAGTGACTCAGGGAGTCTGGATGACTCATCAGGAAGCTCTTCCGGTGCCTCCCTCAGTTATCTGGAACCTTGGAGAAGTTTCCAGTTGTAGTGGGTGGAAGTCAGGAGGGGCTGCTTTGCATATTTATAAGGTCCTTGACCAATCCCCAGCAGAAAGGGTCTGGAAGGAGGCCTGTTTACCTCATAAATAAGCATGAGTCAGGCCAGCAGGGGCAGTTGGGTGGAAGATGGAGTGCTGAGGAGGCTATCTGTGGCCCTTGAAGGAGCCCCAACCATGTATTGAGTGCCTACTATACTGTACATGGACAGACTTTTCAGTAAGCCAACATTTCTGTATTAAACAAACTTTTTTTATTGGTCTTATATAATATTCTAATTTTCTAAGATACTAAATTTTGGGGTGTCTCTAGCTGTAAGCCATAATCATAATTAAAAGAGAGAAATGCTTGAAATATATCACTCTGTGTGTAACACATCTATATAAAATATGAGTTTCACTTTTTGAATTGAATTACTGAAATGAATTTTTTGATGATATTCTAATTTTATGAGACGCTCCTGTATATAATGCAGCACATCTCAGGCAGCTCTTCTGGTGCCTCCCCCGGTTTTGTGGAACTTTGGAGAAGCTTCCAGATGTAGTGGGTTGAAGCCAGGAGGGGCTGCTTGGCATATTTATAAGGTCCTTGACCAATCCCCAGCAGAAAGGGGCTGGAAGGAGGCCTGCTTACCTCACATATAAGCATTAATCAGGCCAGCAGGGGAAGTCAGGTGGAAGATGGAGTACTGAGGAGGCTGTCGGTGGCCCTTGAATATAAAATATGAGTTTAACTTCTTGAATTGAATTACTGAAATAAATGTAATTTTTTGATGATATTCTAATTTTATGAGATGCTCCTATATATAATGCAGCACTGCACATCACATAATAAAGGAGAACAAAATACTTCAACTTGTAGAAGAATAGGACACAAAAGAGAAAGGAAACCTTCTATAACGATCTCACAATCTCAGGGTAAGAGTGAGAAGGACTTTGGGAAGCTTGGCGGTGGTCAGAGTGAGTGAGGCTGAGAGAGATGGAAGGACAGAGAACGGGAATATGAGTGAGGCATGTGGATGGAAGGAGGATAGGAATGTGACAGAGAGATGGAAGGAAGATAGATGGGTAAGTGACCGAAAGACATGAAATAAAGGAGGATAGGATGCGACCGAGAGACATGGAAGGAAGGAGGATGGGAATGTGACTGAAAGACATGGAATGAAGGAGGATAAGATGCGACCGAGAGACATGGAAGGAAGAAGGATGGGAGTGTGACTGGAAGACATGGAAGGAAAGGAGGATGGGAATATAACTGAAAAACATGGAATACGATAGAGGATAGGAGGATGACTGAGAGACATAGAAGGACTAAGGGCAGAAATGTTATGAAGATAAATGGATGGAAGAAGGATGCCTCAAAGATATAGAAGGAAGGAGGACGGAAGTGAGGCTATGAGACAAGGAAGGAAGAAGGATGGGAATGTTACTTGAAGAAATGGATGGACTAGTGGACAACAGGCTTAACAGTGGCATGCAATGCCAAGCCGATGCAAGCAAAGGCAACAGAATACTGGGATGTATAAAAAAGGGGATTCACTCCAGAAATAAAGAGATTATTCTCCCACTCTACAAGACTCTGGTCCGGCCACATCTGGAGTATTCTGTCCAGTTCTGGGCACCGGTCCTCAGGAAGGACGTTCTGGAACTGGATAGAGTCCAGAGAAGGGCAACAAAAATAATTAGGGGAATGGAGGACATCAGCTATGAGGAAAGACTACAAGCACTGAACTTATTCCCTCTGGAGAAGAGATGCTTGAGGGGGGATATGATATCAATTTACAAATACGGTACTGGCAACCCTTTCAGAGAAAGGGAATACAATAAGACACGCGGCCACTCACTAAAACTACAGGAAAAACGGTTTAACCTTAAAATAAGTAAGGGGTTCTTCACTGTCAGAGTAGTAAGGATGTGGAATTCTCTTCCACAAGCAGTGGTATCAGCAGGGAGCATCGATAGTTTCAAAAAACTATTAGATGGGCACCTTAAAGACCACAGCATACAGGGGTATACAATGTACGGTTAATAGCAAACACACACATCATAGGTTGAACTGGATGGACTGATGTCTTTTTTCAACCTCACAAACTATGTAACTGTGAAGGAGGAAGGGAATTTGACTTAGAAAAATGGAAGGAAGGAGGATGGGAATGTCACTTAGGGGCATGAAAGGAAGGCAAACAGGAATATGACTGAAATACATGGAATGAAGGAGGATAACTAAGAAACATTGAAGGAGGGAGGACATGAATGGGACTTAGGGACTTGGAAGGAAGGTGGATGGAAATATAACTGAATTACATGGAATGACAGAGGATCAGAGGATGACTAAGAGACATGGAAGGAGGATGGGAATGTATTGGAGTTGTATATATGGAAGGAGGATGACTGAGAGACATGGAGGGAAGGAGGATGGAAGCATGGCTAAAGACATGGAAGGAAGGAAGGAGGATGGGAATGTGACTTAGATATATGGAAGGAAGGAGGATGGGAATGTCACTAAGAAACAGGGAAGGAAGGAAGATGGGGAATGTGACTGATGGATATGGAAGGAAGGAGGATAGGTGGGTGACCAAGAAACATGAAAGGAAGGAGGATGGGAAGGGGGCTGTGAGACATGGAATGAAGATGAATGGAATGGAGGGAACCCATCATAATGGGCTCACTGGCGGAGTAGACTCAGGAACTCGGTGCCAAAACCTCACCAACAGAGTGTCTGAGATATATAAGAAGCTGTGAAAGGGTTTAACTCTCCAGAATATACCAAAGACTTACATTTTTTGGGGGTGGACTAATTATATCATTGCAATCACTGGAACAATGCATAATGTCCCCCACATACTTTAGAGGTAAAGCTGCAATTCCCTTGTTCCACACATGGTGGCACTCTCATGTTTATGGAATGGCCCGCACATACAGGAAGTGATTTTAGAAGCAGACAGGAAGTGATTGCACAGATAAACAGGAAGTTCCGGGTCAGAGGTGAGTTGGGAGGAAGTAGAGAGGAGACATTGCTGGAACTGGCAGCAGAGGAGGTAATAAGATATTATTTTATATTTACACCCAGTAACCCCCCCCCCCCTCATGTCTGTCCTCTTCCTCCATAGTCACTGTGACGTGTTACAAATATATAAGTAATAGGGTCTAGCAACATATGTAGAATAAATGTATAATATGTATATAGTAATACCCAGACACATATAAAATATAATAATATAAAGTATATATAATAATATCTAACTAGAGGCACTCCGAGTGATGGCAATCACCGCCGTCGGTAGATTTAGAGATCCGTGACAGTCATTCATGGAACAATTGGTGATTATAAAACTAAAGACAATGATCAATTGATGTGGGCTGTAAAGTACAGAGCCCTAAATTTCAAATATTTCTCAGATTATTACCTGTCCGACAGAGAGGAGAGTCCTGTATAGATCACATGACCACCTCGATGAAGACGGACGAAGAAAACTTGCCTGGTAGGATATTAGACCTCGCCCTGAAGATCATCTACCTACTGACCGGAGAGGTGAGGAGGATTCTGGGAGGTCACTCAACATCTTTATTTCTGTTTCAATACAGAGTTTCCCTGTTGTCAAGAAGTCTGGTGACCATACAACCATCACAGTGCCTCCACTTTACTCCCTGACTCCTAAGAGGCACCACAAGTGGAAGATTCTAGAAGTCACCAAGAGGATCACTGAGCTACTGACATCAGAGGTGAGCGGTGCTGGGAATTCTGGGACATTATCCAGTAACAGACAAGGGATGTGTCTGAATGGTGACTGTATCATTGTGTGTGTCAGGTTCCTATAAGGTGTCAGGATGTCACTGTCTATTTCTCCATGGAGGAGTGGGAGTATTTAGAAGGACACAAGGATCTCTACAAGGACATCATGATGGAGAATCAGCCGCCCCTCACATCACCGGGTAATAGGAGACTTTATTGTAAAGGAGAGAGCAGTATGGAGGATCCACCTAGATCCCCCATCATCTGATAAACACATAGAAACAATGTATTCAGTCAGTGTGTGTGTTTCCTACAGATGGATCCAGTAATGGGAACCCACCAGAGAGATGTCCCCGTCCTCTGTATTCCCGGGATTCATAACATCAATATCCGTTATAAAACCAGGTGGGCATGGATGGGGAGCTGATTCGATTGTTCAATGGGCCCACTTGACTGGACTTGCCCCCTCCAGGCCTAAGGCTGCCAGCCCTCCCCTGATGGCACATGTGTGAAACCCAGGAGGAGAAGACACATAGCGTAATCCAGATAAGGTCAAATAAGACTTTATTAAAAATCCACTTACATGAATTCATCAATGAATCGCATAAAATCAGCTCCTAGTAGTTGCAGCAGGGATCGCGGCGTCCCGCGTCCTCGTAGTACACTCAAAGCCGGCAAGAAGGGGGTGTGTTGACTGTGAGACATGAAAGGAAGGAGGACGAGAATATGACTGAGAGACATGGAGGATAGGAGGATGAATGAGAGACGTGGAAGGAGGATGGGAGTGTGGTTGAGAGACATGGAAGGAAGGAGGATAGGAGGATGACTGACAAACATGGAAGGAAAGACACTGTGAATGTGACTTGGGGCATGTGAGACATAGAAGAATGGAGGATGGGAGTGTACCTGTGAGACATGGAAGAAATGAGGGTGGGAATGTGAGCTAGAAATATGGAGGTGAAGGAGGATGGGAGTGAGTCTGAGAGATGTGGAAGGAAGGATGACGGAAGCGAAACTGTTGAGACATGGAAAAGTAGAGGGCGGGCAGGGAACTGAGAGACATGGAGGGAAGAAGAACAGGAGGTAGACTGTGGGACATGGAAGGATGGAGGACAAGAGAATAGGAGGATGGCAGTGAGGTTGAGAGACATGGAAGGAAGGCGGATAGGAGGATGACTGACAGACATGGAAGGAAAGAGATTGCGAATGTGACTGAGGGACGTGTAAGGAAGGAAGATAGGAATGTGACTGGAAGACATGGAATGAAGAAGAATAGGAGTATAACCAAAAGACATTAAAGGAAGGACAGAAATGTGACTGAGGGACATGGAAGGAGGGAGGATAGGAGGATGACTGGGAGACATGAAAGGAAGGGGGATGACCAAGAGACATGGAAGGAAGGAGGACAGGAATGTGACTGAGAGACACAGAAGATAGGAGGTAGGGATTGTAACTGAGAGACAAAGGAGGATGGGAGTGAGGCTGAGAGAGATGGAAGGACAGAGATCAGGAATGTGACTGAGGCATGTGGAAGGAAGGAGGATAGGAATGTGACTGAGAGAGATGGAAGGAAGATAGATGGGAAAGTGACTGAAAGACATGGAATGAAGGAGGATAGGATGCGACCGAGAGACATGGAAGGATAGGATGTGACTGTGGGACATGGACTGAAGGAGGATGGGAATATAACTGAAAGACATAGAATAGGATAGAGGATAGGAGGATGACTGAGAGACATAGAAAGACTAAGGGCAGAAATGCTTTGAAGATACATGGATGGAAGAAGGATGCCTGAGAGACATAGAAGGAAGGAGGACGGAAGTGAGACATGGAAGGAAGAAGTATGAGAATGTGACTGGAAGAAATGGATGAAAGGAGGAAGGGAATGTGACTTAGATATATGGAAGGAAGGAGGACGGGAAATTCACTAAGGGACATGGAAGGAAGGCGAACAAGAATATGACTAAAATACATGGAATGAAGGAGGATAACCAAGAAACATTGAAGGAGGGAGGACATGAATGTGATTTAGGGACATGGAAGGAAGGAGGATGGGAATATAATTGAATTAAATGGAATGACAGAGGATGACTGAGAGACATAGAAGGAAGGAGGATGGGAATGTATTGAACATATATGAAAGGAAGGAGAATGACTGAGAGACATGGAGGGAAGGAGGATGGGAATGTAATGAAGATGTATGGAGGGAAGGAGGATGGAAGCATGGCTAAAAGACATGGAAAGAAGGAGGATGGGAATGTGACTGGAAGACGTGAACAGAAGGAAGAAGGGAATATTAGTTAGATATTTGGAAGGAAGGAAGATGGGAATGTGACTGACGGATATGGAAGGAAGGAAGGAGAATAGCTGGATGACCAAGAAACATGAAAGGAAGGAGGATGGGACGGGACTGTGAGACATGGAATGAAGATTATTGGAATGGAGGAAACCCATTATAATGGGCTCACTGGTGGAGTAGACTCCGGAACTTGGTGCCAAAACCTCACCAACAGAGTGTCTGAGATATATAAGAAGCTGTGAAGGGGCTTAACTCTCCAGAATATACCAAACACTGAAATGTTTTTTTGGGTGGACTAATTATATCATTGCAATCACTGGAACAATGCATAATGTCCTCCACATACTTTAGAGGTAAAGCTGCAATTTCCTTGTTCCACACAAGGTCGCACTCTTATGTTTACGGAATGGCCCGCACAGACAGGGAGTGATTTTAGAAGCAGACAGGAAGTGATTGCACAGATAAACAGGAAGTTTCGGGTCAGAGGAGAATCAGGAAGCCGTAGAGAGGAGACGTTGCTGGAATTGGCGGTAGAGGAGGTAATAAGATGTTATTTTCTACTTACACCCAGTAACCCCCCCGTCATGTCCGTCCTCTTCCTCCATAGTCACTGTGACGTTGCACAAATATATATGTAATCGTGTCTAGCAATATATGTAGAATAAATGTACAATATGTATATAGTGTAGCAATATTTCCAGGCATTGGGCCTGATGTGGGTCTGCCATGGTCACCGGTAACACCAACAGCACATTTACGCCGATTGCCCAAGTGTGAGATCTGAGTCAAAGGCCAGTCCGGCATCTTTGGTTAGTTTTGTTTATTTTATATAGGGGATGGGAGAAGGGAATGAGTAGGATGCTCCTCTGGCTCAACTAGGTACAAATTGGCGCTTGAGATCACTGACTTGCTGTACTGAAGACTGACTTCTGACACTCTGGTTAGCTCAAAAGTCCATGACACTGCTCCCTCCAGTCCTACCTGACTGAGGTAGACTTTAGTAACACTGTGGCTTCTGCAACTCTCAACACTGTACACTTCCACTGTACACTGAATACTTCAGGGCCCAACCACTGGCGCCCCCTTTACTCTTCAGGGCCCAACCACTGGTGCCCCCTTTACTCTTCAGGGTCAAAACTGGCACCCCCTTAGCTCTTCAGGGTCAATACTGGTGCCCCCTTTACTCTTCATGGTTATTACTGGCACCCCCTTTACTCTTCAGGGTCGATACTGGCACCCCCTTAGCTCTTCAGGGTCAATACTTGCACCTGCTTTACTCTTCAGGGTCAATACTGGCACCCCTTTACTCTTCAGGGTCGATACTGGCACCCCTTTACTCTTCAGGGTCGATACTGGCACCCCCTTTACTCTTCAGGGTCGATACTGGCACCCCCTTTACTCTTCAGGGTCATTACTGGCACCACCTTTACTCTTCAGGGTCATTACTGGCACCACCTTAACTCTTCAGGGTCAATACTGGTGCCCCCTTTACTCTTCATGGTTATTACTGGCACCCCCTTTACTCTTCAGGGTCAATACTGGCGCCCCCTTTAATCTTCAGGGTCAATACTGGCACCACCTTTACTCTTCAGGGTCAATACTGGTGCCCCCACCTTTACTCTTCAGGGTCAATACTGGTGCCCCCACCTTTACTCTTCAGGGTCAATACTGGTGCCCCCTTTACTCTTCATGGTCAATACTGGCACCCACTCTACTCTTCAGGGTTAATACTCGCACCCCCTTTACACTTGCTCCTGCATCGGCTAGCAAGCTCCCGGATCCCTCTGACCTTCTCCGGAGTGGTCCCCTCTCACTAGGCAGACCCCCAGGGGCAGTTTGCAGTACTCACAAACTGGGAATACTTTCCTGAAACTCTACCCCTCTCAGCTCTGCTGGTCCTCAGCACACCGGATCCTCTCTGCAGCTCAGCTAAGCCTTCTGTCCCCTCAGGCAGGCCACTCGGGACACCCGATTCCTCTTGACAGGAGAAGAGACAGCCGTACTCTCCCTCCTGGGACTCTGCTTCCCGCCAAAGACGCTGCATCATGTGCTCCCCTCAGACTTATACCCACTCCCAGAATGCTGTGTGTCAGAATCTGCCTTTCTGGGGTAGATACAAGCCTGGGTGTGCCATTGGCCGGGTTTCCTCCACTGCCCAATGAGAGCCCTCATTGAGCACAGTGGGGAGACTCCCCAGTCTCAACTGGGAACCATGAAAACCTAGCTAAAAATCATGGCCCTGCTGATAAGCAGACAAGGCCCACTATACCACGTAGGGTTCTACAATAGTAATACCCAGACACATATATAATAATAGAAAGTATATATAATAATATCTAACGAGAGGCACTCCGAGTGATAGCAATCACCGCCATCATAAGATTTAGAGATTAGGAATTCTGGGACATTATCCAGTAACAGACAATCATCATCAGATGGAAGAATGCTCAAGTTAACATTTGGGTCTGTGTTTCAGTCGATTTAAAAACATTGAAGTTATTTTTTAATTATTAAACACAGAGCGGAGATCTGAAATATTGTAAAATCCTCGTTAAAGAAGAGAAAGAGGAGTTTTCAGAAGGATACAAGGAGGTGATGATGGAGCCATGCAGTGACAGAAACCCACCAGAGAGATGTCCCCGTCCTCTGTATTCCCGGGATTCCACACAGGAAGGTCACACCATCCCTCACCATCATCAGGTAGGTGGAACAAAGCGTCTGAATCTCCAAGCTGTGTGAAATTATATTATTTATGTTATTTTTAGCTTTCAGTGCTCAGGGAATGAAGATTTTAAATCATTCTGTTGCTTTAGGGTGAGGGGGCGAGTGATGTTAAAGCTGAAGAGGAAGAGATGTTTGAGAGGGGTGAGCAGCAGTCTGTGGAGGAGGTTGGAGTGAGGATGAATATTAAAATGGAGGAAACTTCTCTAGATGTTGGGACAGGTAAGTCATATTGTGATGTGATACAGGAGATAATGTTCAAATGCAGGCAATCATCACCACAAATCATCCGACTCAGAGATCTGGCTCCTAGCGCCTTTGGCCCCTCTGTCTATTCCTAAACCTATCAGCATACCTACCCCCACCACCCAGTGTGCCCACCAAAGGAGGCCGAGATATTGTACACTATACAGGAGATCATTCTTCAGTTCTTTGCTGCCACTGCACTACTTAATGTTCCCAACAAAATTTAGGAGGAGATACTGTACACCATATGAAAGGTCCATCTCCATTCCTCAATATAACGTCATGTTCCCAGCAAATGAGGAGGAGATACTGTACACCATATGAAAGGTCCATCTCCATTCCTCAATACTATATAATGTCATGTTCCTAACCAGTGGCGGCTGGTGAAGTTTTAAGATGGGGGGGGGGGTGCAAGACCCCACCCTTCCATTTTGACCCCTCCCATTTCGCAGAAGCCCCACCCCTTATAGACTCCACCCATTTTGTTCCCTGTATTTTGCTTGCGTCAACAAATTCTCCCAATATATCACATATTAAGGGGTCCATCAGTACTAGTATATCCCATAATAGGAAGCAGGGGCCCTATTATGGGATATACTGTGAGAGACACCCTATTATGGGATACCCTGACTGAGAGTGGCACAAACCCCACAGTACAGACCCCCTAGCACAAACCCCACAGTACAGGCCCCCTAGCACAAACCCCACAGTACAGACCCCCTAGCACAAACCCCACAGTACAGGCCCCTTAGCACAAACCCCACAGTACAGGCCCCCCTAGCACAAACCCCACAGTACAGGCCCCCTAGCACAAACCCCACAGTACATGCCCCCTAGCACAAACCCCACAGTACAGGCCCCCTAGCACAAACCCCACAGTACAGACCTCCTAGCACAAACCCCACAGTACAGACCTCCTAGCACAAACCCCACAGTACAGACTCCCTAGCACTAATCCCAGAGTACAGACCCCCTAGCACAAACCCAACAGTACAGACCCCCTAGCACAAACCCCACAATACAGGCCCCCTAGCACAAACCCCACAGTACAGACCCCTTAGCACTAATCACACAGTACAGACCCCCTAGCACAAACCCCACAGTACAGGCCCCCTAGCACAAACCCCACAGTACATGCCCCCTTCAATGTAGTGACCAGTATACATGCCCCCTTTCAATGCAGTGATCGGCATACATGACCCCAATGCAGTGACCAGCGTACATGTCCCCAATGCAGAGATCAGCGTGCGTGCCTCCAATGCAGCCAGTGACCAGTGTACATGTCCCCAATGCAGAGATCAGCGTGCGTGCCTCCAATGCAGCCAGTGACCAGTGTACATGTCCCCAATGCAGAGATCAGCGTGCGTGCTTCCAATGCAGCCAGTGACCAGTGTACATGTCCCCAATGCAGAGATCAGCGTGCGTGCCTCCAATGCAGCCAGTGACCAGCGTACATGTCCCCAACGCAGAGATCCGCGTGCGTGCCTCCAATGCAGCCAGTGACCAGTGTACATGTCCCCAATGCAGTGACCAGCGTACATGTCCCCAATGCAGAGATCAGCGTGCGTGCCTCCAATGCAGCCAGTGACCAGTGTACATGTCCCCAATGCAGAGATCAGCGTGCGTGCCTCCAATGCAGCCTGTGACCAGTGTACATGTCCCCAATGCAGAGATCAGCGTGCGTGCTTCCAATGCAGCCAGTGTACATGTCCCCAATGCAGAGATCAGCGTGCGTGCCTCCAATGCAGCCAGTGACCAGCGTACATGTCCCCAACGCAGAGATCCGCGTGCGTGCCTCCAATGCAGCCAGTGACCAGTGTACATGTCCCCAATGCAGTGACCAGTGTACATGTCCCCAATGCAGAGATCAGCGTGCGTGCCTCCAATGCAGCCAGTGACCAGTGTACATGTCCCCAATGCAGAGATCAGCGTGCGTGCTTCCAATGCAGCCAGGGACCAGTGTACATGTCCCCAATGCAGAGATCAGCGTGCGTGTGTAACGCTCCTGCGTTTCTTATATGGTGTGGATTTTCAGCTGCAGAAATAGTTCCACGTCAGTAGTCATGTTAGAGATATGCTGAGATACCATTCCCAACCTCAATGACTCATCATGTGTGGAAGGTCTTATTTCAGCCAGTAAATACACACAATTAGCAAGCTGGTTCCTAGAGTGACTTTATGTATGTGGTAACACAATGATGAAGGTTGAGGGATAGGTTGAGTGGAGGTGGTAGGTGATAGACACTTGAAGGTGAGACAGTAGCAGATGGATGCAGGAAGGTTTAGCAATGTTGTATGATAGCAGATGATAGAATAGCAGGTGGACATACAAAAGAGATCAACCCAGTGCAGAAAAGTAGCAGTAGTCTCAAGAGCTAGCAATCTAGTTATGCAGATGTGATAAACAGTCTTTACTATGCAGAGCTAGATAGTGTAAGCTTAGTATAAGTTTATAGAGAATTCCCCTGCGGGGTACTTAGCACTATTAGCGATACAGCCGAAGGGTGGTTCAGGAGAGGCGGATGATCCAGTAGCGGGATACAGGGATCAGCGCAGCGAGGTTCCGTCAGCGAAGTAAGCTTGCAAGCATGGAAGCTTCAAGCAAGGTTAGCATCCAGGTAAGGGTGTTTGAACGAACACATGTGAGTGAGAACCGGCGCTTTAAATAGCCATCTAGTCCGGCGCTGGGTGATGACAGCTCCAGTCTTAAAGGTGTATGCGCACCTTTCCAAAAGTAAATGGTGGGGCGCATACACTTGTGGAAAGTGTAATTTAGGGTACCAAAGGTACCGGAACATTACAATACCCCCCCTTAAGGCCTGCTCCTGAAGGCCTCTGGAGCTGGTTTGTCTGGGTATCTCGCATGAAAATTGCGGATTAATCTAGGGGCATGTATGTCAGAGGTGTTTAGCCAGGTGTCGTCTTGGGGCCCATAGTTCTTCCATCGAACTAAGTACTGAAGTCTTCTTCTGTAGATACGAGAATCCAGAATCTCTTTTATCTCGTATTCTTCTCCACCTTCAACTTGTACAGGAGGGGGAGGTGGAATATTAGGCCTTATTCCTTGGTCCGGAACATGGGGTTTTAGTAGCGACACATGGAAAATGGGATGGATTTTTAGGTCCATTGGCAATGTAAGCTGCACTGCAGCTTTTCCAATAAGTTTCTTGATTGGGAAAGGTCCCAAGAACAGAGGTCCAAGCTTTTTGCTAGGGATCTTCAGTCTCAAGTTTTTTGTTGAGAGCCAAACGAGGTCCCCGATAGTATACTGTGGAGAAGGTCTTCTACGAAGATCATAGTACTTCTTTTGTTGACTGTGAGCGTGTGCAATGGTAGTATTTAGCAAACCCAGAGAATCCTTTATTTGGGTAAGATAGTCTGAGGGCGGCTACTGGGTTATTTGAAGGAAGGATGCGTGGAGGGAGAATAGAGGGATGGAAGCCATAGTTCAAGTAGAACGGACTCTGCTTGGTTGTACTGTGAGTTGCGTTGTTGTAGGCAAATTCAGCCAGGGGGAGAAGATCCAACCAATCATCCTGTTGGTAAGAAGTGTAACAACGTAAATACTGCTCGATGCATTGGTTGACTCTTTCAGTCTGTCCGTTGGTCTGCGGATGGTAAGGAGAAGTGAGCTTCCGCTCAATCCGTAGTATGTGACATAGTTCTTGCCAGAATTTAGAAATAAATTGGGATCCACGGTCAGACAAAAGAGTTTTTGGGATACCATGTAATCTGAAGACATGTTTCATCAGGAGTTCTGCCGTTTGTTTAGACGAAGGTAGTCTGCGAATAGCAATGAAATGTGCCATCTTTGTCAGATGGTCCACTGACACCAAGATGGTATTAAATCCTTTGGAAGGAGGCAATTCTACGATGAAGTCCAATGACAAAACCTCCCATGGAGTTTGGGGTATTGGTAGACTGCATAGTAGACCGGATGGTCTCGTAGTGTCAATTTTGGACCTGGCACAGACATTGCATGAAGAGACGAATTTTTGTATAGATGTTTTCATGTCAGGCCACCAGAATTGCCGAGAAATCAAATTGAAAGTCTTTGTCATACCCATATGTCCTGCCATAGGCACATCATGCGATAATTCCAAGATCTTGGTGCGTAGGGTAGGTGGTATGTAAAGTTTGTCGTTGTAGTAGAGGAAGCCTTCTGCATCGGTATTTAGTTGTGGTGGGGGTGAATCCAACCTTATACCATGCAGAACCTCTTCCTTCAAGGAACGGACAACTCCAATAATGCGTTTGTGAGGTATTATAGGAACGGAAGGAATTTCAAAGTAGTTTTCTTCAGTTAGTCGTGATAGTGCATCCGCCTTTTTGTTCTTATCTGCAGGTGTGTAGGTCACTAGGAAGTTAAACCTTAGAAAGAATAGTGACCATCGTACCTGTCGATGCGAGAGAGTTTTGCTAGTTTGAAGATATTGGAGGTTTTTATGGTCCGTGTATATAATTATTGGTAATTGGGTGCCTTCGAGTAAATGTCGCCAATTCTCCAGAGCCAATTTTATAGCAAGCAGTTCCTTTTCACCCACGGGGTAATTTATCTCGGGACTGCTCAGGGATTTAGAAAAAAAGGCGACTGGATGAAGTGGTGAAGTGGGGGTAGGTCGTTGGGAGAGTATTGCTCCTACTGCCAGGTTTGACGCATCTACCTCCAGAATGTATTGGAGGGATGGGTCTGGATGGCGTAATATGGGAGCGGAAGTAAACCTTGTCTTTAACAAGTGGAAAGCCTTATTTGCTTCTTCTGACCATTTAAATGGTATTTTTATGCTAGTGAGCTGTGTGAGGGGTCTCACAATAGCAGAAAAGTTTTTTATGAACTTCCTGTAGAAATTTGAAAATCCCAGGAATCGCTGTAGCGCCTTGCGTGTAGTTGGTGTAGGCCAATCCTGAATGCAGGATATTTTACTCATGTCCATCTCGATTCCTGTTTTGGATATGATGTAGCCTAGAAAGAGTACCTCGTCTTTATGAAACAAGCATTTCTTCAGTTTCACATAAAGGTTGTGTGCAAGCAATCTCGATAATACAAGTCTTACATGTCTTATGTGTTCAGACAAGGATCGTGAATATATAAGTATATCGTCCAGATATACCACAACACAGACATCTAGTAAGTCTTTAAAAATATTGTTTATAAATCGTTGGAAAACTGCAGGGGCATTGCATAGGCCGAATGGCATCACAAGATATTCGAACAATCCGTATCTAGTTCTGAATGCAGTCTTCCACTCGTGTCCATCACGGATTCGAATGAGATTGTATGCTCCTTTCAGGTCTAATTTTGAAAAATAGGTAGCTCCACGCACCTGCTCAATGAGCTCAGGGATAAGCGGTAGAGGATAGCGATCTTTTATTGTGATAGCATTCAATTTCCTGTATTCGATGATAGGTCTAAGACTTGAATCTTTATTGCGAACAAAAAAGAGTCCTGCTGCTGTGGAAGAAGTGGAAGGTCTAATAAAACCTTTTTCCAAATTCTCATCCAAATAGGTTTTGAGATGGGCAAGTTCATCCTGTGAAAGAGGATAAACATGACCGAACGGCAATTTGCTATTTGGGAGTAGATCAATGCTACAATCATAGTCTCGATGAGGAGGTAATGTTTGAGCATTTTTCTCAAGAAAAACCTCAGAAAGATCCTGATAAAATAGTGGTGCAATCTCATCTGTCACCACAGACAGAATCTTCCTGGAAAACGGGAGGTTACACGTTTTCTCGCAATAACAAGAAGGGAAGGTCAAGGACCGTTTCTTCCAATCAATGGTTGGTTGGTGTGTGTGCAACCAGGGAAGTTCCAACACAATGGGAAAGTGGGGTGATGGTATTAAATCGAAGGTAGAAGTCTCCCTATGAGACTCGTTAATAGTGACTAGAAGTGCTTGTGTCTGATCGGTGATCGGACCAGAGGATAACGGGACACCGGTAATAAGACTCACTGAGACAGGTTTGAGTTTAGAAATCATAGGAATTTTATTTAAAGCAGCAAAACATATATCCATATAATTTCCACAAGATCCTGTGTCAATCATGGCCTTAGTAGTAATCCTGTTCTGGTCCCACTGTAATGTCAAAAAAACAGAAATGTAGGGGTTAGTGAATGAAGTTGTCAATCCTCCTAGAGAGACATGTGAACACTCACCCTTCTTTTTGTTGACTAGGGGACAGACGTTTATCTTGTGATCCGGGGATGCACAGTACAAGCAGAGATTTTCATTTCGTCTTTTGGCTTTTTCCATAGTTGATAGCGGTGGGCGTATGGTTCCTACCTCCATAGGAACGGCCAGACTCCGAGAGGAAACGGATAATGGCATTCCCATCTTTTCAGCCTTTCTTTCTCGTAGTCTTCTATCTATGGTAATACTGAGTTGTATTAATGCATCCAGGGTTTTTGGCAGATCCGCTCGGGCGAGCTCGTCCTTAACGGCTTCTGATAGGCCAAGCCTAAATTGGGTTTTCAGAGATGCATCATTCCATTCTGAATCAAGGGTCCATCTCTTGAACTCTGCGACAAAGTCTTCTACAGGCCTGCTTCCTTGTTTCAAGGATCTTAACTGAAGATCAGCAGTACTCTGCCTATTGGGGTCATCATATAGGCTAGTGAGCTCTGCCAGGAACAAGGCATAGGAGTTGAGAAGCTGGTCGTTTTTCTCAAAAAGAGAATCTGCCCAGGCTCGAGGATCGCTTGATAGGTAAGAAATAATAGTACAAACCTTAATGTGATCAGTAAGGTAGGTACGAGGTTTTAGCAAAAAAAGTAACTCACATGCGTTTTTAAATTCGCAAAATTTTTTGCGATCGCCTGTAAATACCAAAGGGGGATTTATCTTGGGTTCAGGGGACTGAGCAGAGGTAAGTTGTGTCAGTCTAATTACCTGCTGCGACAGAGCCTGATTGTCTTCTTTTAATTCAGCAAGTGCGTGTATTAACGCAGATACTTGCTGTTTTAATTGTGTCACCTGAGTGGTTATTTCTGCTGAATCCATTTTTAGGTTCGTTCAATCTGTAATGCTCCTGCGTTTCTTATATGGTGTGGATTTTCAGCTGCAGAAATAGTTCCACGTCAGTAGTCATGTAAGAGATATGCTGAGATACCATTCCCAACCTCAATGACTCATCATGTGTGGAAGGTCTTATTTCAGCCAGTAAATACACACAATTAGCAAGCTGGTTCCTAGAGTGACTTTATGTATGTGGTAACACAATGATGAAGGTTGAGGGATAGGTTGAGTGGAGGTGGTAGGTGATAGACACTTGAAGGTGAGACAGTAGCAGATGGATGCAGGAAGGTTTAGCAATGTTGTATGATAGCAGATGATAGAATAGCAGGTGGACATACAAAAGAGATCAACCCAGTGCAGAAA
The DNA here is from genome assembly GCF_965119305.1 of Pelophylax lessonae. Lineage (NCBI taxonomy): Eukaryota > Metazoa > Chordata > Amphibia > Anura > Ranidae > Pelophylax > Pelophylax lessonae. Next base: position 261,472,696 of record NC_138776.1, on the reverse strand, counting down.
AGTAGCAGTAGTCTCAAGAGCTAGCAATCTAGTTATGCAGATGTGATAAACAGTCTTTACTATGCAGAGCTAGATAGTGTAAGCTTAGTATAAGTTTATAGAGAATTCCCCTGCGGGGTACTTAGCACTATTAGCGATACAGCCGAAGGGTGGTTCAGGAGAGGCGGATGATCCAGTAGCGGGATACAGGGATCAGCGCAGCGAGGTTCCGTCAGCGAAGTAAGCTTGCAAGCATGGAAGCTTCAAGCAAGGTTAGCATCCAGGTAAGGGTGTTTGAACGAACACATGTGAGTGAGAACCGGCGCTTTAAATAGCCATCTAGTCCGGCGCTGGGTGATGACAGCTCCAGTCTTAAAAGTGTATGCGCACCTTTCCAAAAGTAAATGGTGGGGCGCATACACTTGTGGAAAGTGTAATTTAGAGTACCAAAGGTACCGGAACATTACAGCGTGCTTCCATTGCAGCCAGTCACCAGTGTACATGTCCCCAATGCAGAGATCAGTGTGCGTTCCTCCAATGCAGCCAGTGACCAGTGTACATGTCCCCAATGCAGAAATCAGCGTGCGTGTCCCCAATGCAGCCAGTGACCAGTGCGATGTCCCCAATGCCGAGATCAGCGTGCGTGCCTCCAATGCAGCCAGTGACCAGTGTACATGTCCCCAATGCAGAGATTAGCGTGCGTGCCTCCAATGCAGCCAGTGACCAGTGTACATGTCCCCAATGCAGAGATCAGCGTGCATGCCTCCAATGCAGCCAGTGACTAGTGCGATGTCCCCAATGCAGAGATCAGCATGCATGCCCACTTCAAAGCAGACACTTACCTCACTAGTCTCGGACGCCGTGCTGCTCTGAGTCGGCCCGGGGCGGCAGCGGGATGCAGTGCGGTGACACGGGCTTCTTCTTCCGGCGGCGGGATGCCTGTCTCCTCTTCTCCGGCGATCTTCTTCCGGCGGCAGGATGCGGCTCTCCTGTCTCCTCTTCTCCGGCCGGCGGGAACTGAAGGTGAACGTGACGCCGGGGCGGTGCACCGCCCACAGGCGTCACGTCACCAGGTCCGATGTCCTCCTGTGATTGGTCCAGGCTGGACTCTGGACCAATCACAGCCTGGACATCGTGAAAGTGGGGTGTGTCGGGGCACATTGCTCTGCGCCCCGACACACCCCCAGAAGAGCGCCAATCTGCGCCTCTGCCGGGCGAGGGTGGGGTTGAAAACTCCACCCCCAGCACACAGTCCAGCGCAAAACTGAGCAAAAACTTTACTTTTTTTTTTTTTAAATTTAATCTTTTTTTTTTCGGCCTTGTTAGGGGGGGGCGGCGCCCCTGCGCCCTCTATGGGCGGGCCGCCACTGTTCCTAAAAAATGAGGAGATGATACTGTACACCATTCGAAAAGGTCCATCTCCATTCCTAAATATAACGTCATGTTCCCAACAAATGAGGAGGAGATACTGTACACCATATGAAAGGTCCATCTCCATTCCTCAATGTCCCCAATAAATGAGGTTGAGGTCTTCGGTGTCTTTTTCATAGTATAACATCACCAGTGTGTTGTGGCTGTTTTGGTCTCTAATTGATATTGCTGTAATGATGTTTCTGTGAAGCTGCTGACCACTTGACCAACAGATGAGACATAAAACATGAAGAATGAATGTGATTTTATAATGAATAATATTCTTCTTTCACACAGATGGACGCCATGTCTGGAATTCCTCAGAAGAAAATCCTATTCAGTCTTTGGATTGTAAGACAGAAAATGGCATTGTAAAATCTTCCCTAGGAGCAATCCATATTCCTCCAGATACACATCACAGACCTTACTGTGTGAATAGACCGTTGGCTTCCTCTAATCCTGAAGACTCCTTTGATAAATCACATAATGTTACCAGCAAAGCATGTCCCGCACTTTGCAGTGCGGAGAGATCTTCTGATAAATCCGATCCTCAAAGAACTTCTAGTGATTTAGATCTGCACATGGAGGATAACGGATCCCTGCGTTCTGAAGCTGTAGAACAAGAGACCCCAACGCATGAGCGTCCATTTCAATGTCCAGAGTGCGGGAAATGTTTCACTCGAAAAAACGTACTTATCGAACACCAGAGAAGCCACACAGGAGAGCGTCCTTTCTCATGTGCAGAGTGCGGGAAATGTTTCACTACGAAACAAAACCTTCTAACACATCAGAGAAAACACACGGGTGAGTGTCCTTTTTCATGCTCAGAGTGCGGGAAATGTTTCACTACGAAACAAAGCCTTCTAACACACCAGAGAAGTCACACTGGTGAACAACCATTTTCATGTTCAGAGTGTGGAAAACGTTTCAGTCAGAAAACAAACCTCCTAAGACATCAGAGAAGTCACACTGGCGAGCGTCCTTTTTCCTGTGCAGAGTGCGGAAAATGTTTTAAGTGGAAAGAAGACCTTCTTAGACACCAGAAAAGCCACACTGGGGAGCGTCCTTTTTCATGCTCAGAGTGCGGGAAATGTTTTAATCAGAAAGAAAACCTTCTTACACACCAGAAAAGCCACACTGGGGAGCGTCCTTTTTCATGCTCAGAGTGCGGGAAATGTTTTAAACAGAAACAAAACCTTCTAAGACATCAGAGAAAACACACAGGCGAGCGTCCTTTTTTTTGTTCAGAGTGCGGAAAATGTTTCACTCAAAAAAGTGTTCTTACCAAACACCAAAGAATTCACACTGGGGAGCGTCCTTTTTCATGCTCAGAGTGTGGAAAATGTTTCACTACGAAAGGAAACCTCCTAACACATCAGAGAAGTCACACGGGCGAGCGTCCTTTTTCATGTTTGGAGTGAGGGAAAAGTTTCTCTCAAAAAGGAGTGCTTCTCACACATCAGAGAAGTCACACTGGGGAGCGTCCTTTTTTCTGTTCAGAGTGCGGGAAATGTTTCACTCACAAAGACAGCCTTTTTGCACATCACAGAAGCCACACAGGAGAGCGTCCTTTTTCATGTTCAGAGTGTAGAAAACGTTTCACTCAGAAAGAACACCTCCTATCACATCAGAGAAGTCACACGAGTGAGCGTCCTTTTTCATGTTTGGAGTGCGGGAAAAGTTTCACTTAAAACGAGAGCCTTCGTATACACCAGAGAAGCCACACAGGAGAGCGTCCTTTTTCATGTGCAGAGTGCGGGAAATGTTTTAAACAGAAAGGAGACCTTCTTACACACCAGAGAAGCCACACAGGAGAGCGTCCTTTTTCATGTGCAGAGTGTGGGAAATGTTTTAAATGGAAAGAAATCCTTCTTACACACCAGAGAAGCCACACTGGGAGCTTCCTTTTTCATGCTCAGAGTGTGGGAAATGTTTCACTGCGAAACAAAAACTTCTACAACACCATAGATGTCACACAGGCGAGCGTCCTTTTTCCTGTTCAGAGTGCGGGAAATGTTTCAGTCACAAAGTGAGTCTTCTTACACACCAGAGAAGCCACACAGGAGAGCGTCCTTTTTCATGTGCAGAGTGCGGGAAATGTTTCACTCAGAAAGGAAAGCTTCTCGCACACCAGGGGAGTCACAGGGGCGAGCGTCCTTTTTCATGTTCAGAGTGCGGGAAATCTTTTACTCGGAAAGATACCCTTCGTGTACACCAGAAAAACCACACAGGGGAAACGTCCTTTTTAAAGTTGAGTGTGAGGAAAATGTTTTCCCCCTGAAAGAAGGGGAAGCGTCCTTTTTCTTTCTCAGAATATGAGATGAGTTTGTCTCAAAATATTAAATTACTTCATTTTTTATATTCCGGAGAAGTCACATGGGTGAACGTCTTTTTTTTTAATGCCAAGAAAGAGTGCGGAAAAATATTCACTCGGAAAGCAGCACTTTTTGAATGCCAGAAACGCCCCTTGGTTGAACTTCCATTTTTATGTTTAGAGTGCGGGAAAGGTTTCACTCAGAAAGGCTTCCTACACACCAGAGAAGCCACACTGGTGAACAACCTTGTTCATGTTCAGAGTGGGGGAAATGTTTCACTCGGAAAGGAAGACTTCTTCTACACCAGAGAAGCCACACACTCCTGAGGACTGGCGACCAGAACTGGACAGAATACTCCAGATGCGGTCGGACCAGAGTTTTATAAAGTGGAAGGATTATAGTTTTATCTCTGGAATACATCCCCTTCCTTATGCATGCTAATATTCTGCCGGCTTTGGCAGCTGCAGCTTGATATTGTATGCTATTGCCTAGTCTATCCTCTACCAAGACTCCCAGATCTTTCGCCATTTTTGATTCCCCAAAAGGTTCCGCCCCTAAAGTGTATTGTGCTTTTATGTTTTTAGCCCCAAGTGCAAAACCTTACACTTCTCCACATTAAACCTCATTTGCCATGTCGTTGCCCACTCTGTTATTTTGTTCAGGTCATTCTGTAGGATATCTGCCTCATGCTGTGAAGTTATTGCCCTGCCCAAATTTGGCTTATCTGAAAAAACTTATATAGAACTACTGATCCCGTCCTCAATGCTGTTTATTAATAAATTGAACAAGGTTGGTCCCAGGACTGAGCCTTGGGGGACCCCACTTACCACCCCAGACCAGTCTGAGTATGCTCTATTTATTACCACCCTTTGGACACGCCCTTTTAGCCAGTTTCGTATCCAAGAGCAAACCTTGTGGTCGATGCCTGCAGACCTTATTTTATAAATTAAGCACTTGTGGGGAACTGTATCAAACGCCTTGGCAAAATCCAGGTACACCACATCCACTGGTCTCCCCCTATCTAGCTCAGAGCTCACCTCCTCGTAGAATGTTAACAGATTGGTTTGACAAGATTGCCCATTTGTAAGCCCATGCTGATTACTGCTTATGATGTTGTTGTCTTTAGCAAACTCTACGATATAGTCCCCTATCATCCCCTCCAGAAGTTTACATACTATCGATGTCAGGCTGACTGGCCTATAATTTCCCAGGACATGCCTCTGCTGATGATGTTGTTGTCTTTAGCAAACTCTACGGTATAGTCCCTTTTCATCCCCTCCAGAAGCTTACATACTATCGATGTCAGGCTGACCGGCCTATAATTTCCCGGGACATGTCTCTGCCCTTTTTTTAATATCGGTATCACATTAGCTTTCCTCCAATCCCCTGGTACATTTCCTGTCATAATACTGTCAGCAAAGATCAGGAACAGTGGTCTAGATATAGTTTTACTAAGTTTTTTGAGTACTCTCAGATGTGCGCCATCCGGTTCAGGTGATTTATTTGTGTAAATGTTATCCAGCATTTCCCTGATTTCACCCTCTGTTAGCCATAGTGGCAAGTCCTGTGTATTACTACTAACCATAAAGTCATGGTCAGTGTACCCCTCCTTTTCCTGTGTAAAGACTGAGGAGAAAAAAGCATTAAGCACGGTTGCCTTTTCAGTGTCCTCTGTAACCATCTTTCCCTCATCGTTAATTTTGTGTGCAACATGCTCTGACCTAGTCTTTTTGCTGTTGATATAAAGAATTTCTTAGGGTTCTTTTTACTATCCTCCGCTATTTGTCTCTCGAAGTTGATTTTGGCCAATCTGATTTCGTATTTACATTTCTTATTTGCTTTATTGTATTGCCGAAAAGCCGATAATGTCCCCTCCGATTTACATTTCTTGAAGGCCATTTTTTTTCCTCTAAGTTTTTTTAACATTACGGTTTTGCCAGCCAGGTTTGGCTTTGTCTCTTCTAAATTTATTTCCCATAGGAATGCACTGCATTAAGCATTTGCTTAATATGTTCCTAAAGCATTCCCATTTTTCCTCCGTGGTCCGTGTTCCTAGGGTTTGGTCCCAGTTTACCCTTTCCATCATTGAGCACAATTTGAGAAAGTTTGCCCTTCTGAAGTTTAGGGTTCTTATGTTCCCCTCTTGCCTTGTTATATTGTTATTTACACTAAATGTGGTCATCCTGTGATCGCTAGAGCCCAGGTTGTCCTGGACCCCTACCTCCGAGATTAGGTCTGGGTCATTAGTGATCAATAGATCCAGCACTGCATTTTCTCTAGTAGGAGAATCCACCAACTGAGACATGTAGTTGTCCTGTAAGGTTTCCATGAAGAGACGGGCCTTCTGTGAGTGTGTAGTCCCCTCTTCCCAGTCAATGTCAGGATAATTGAAGTCCCCTAATATGATGACAGATCCCAGCTTTGCCACTTTACCCAAGGCTGTCGGTGGCTATTGAATGTAAAATATGAGTTTCACTTTTTGAACTGAATTACTGAAATAAATGTACTTTTTGATGATATTCTAATTTTATGAGACGCTCCTGTATATAATTCAGCACATCTCAGGCAGCTCTTCTTTTGCCTCCCCCGGTTTTTTGGAACTTTTGAGAAGCTTCCAGATGTAGTGGGTGGAAGCCAGGAGGGGCTGCTTGGCATATTTACAAGGTCCTTGACCAATCCCCAGCAGAAAGGGGCTGGAAGGAGGCTTGTTTACTTCATAAATAAGCATGAGTCAGGCCAGCAGGGTCAGTCGGGTGGAGGATGGAGTGCTGAGGAGGCTGTCGGTGGCCCTTGAATATAAAATATGAGTTTCACTTTTTTAATTGCATTACTGAAATAAATGTACTTTTTGATGATATTCTAATTTTATGAGACGCTCCTGTATATAATGCCGCACTGCACATCACATAATAAAGGAGAACAAAATACTTCAACTTGTAGAAGAATAGGACACAAAAGAGAAAGGAAACCTTCTATAACGATCTCACAATCTCAGGGTAAGAGTGAGAAGGACTTTGAGAAGCTTGGCGGTGGTCAGAGGAGGCCATTGCACTAGTCAAGGAGGTGAAGAGATTATTCTGTAATAAATAAATTAGACAAATTGGGAATGTTTTCAGAAAGACACCTTGGTGGAGTTTTGATATGCTTCTGCTTCATTTTTTTACATTGTTTTGTAATAAAACACGATTCGAAAATGTCCAAAGTCTGGTGTTTAAATAATGAATTATTCCATACACATGTATATACTTCTCCTATATGACAAGTTAGAAATCAATAAGAAACATTTAAACCAATCTGTGGAATGAGTCGTATCTTTTAATTGCTTTTAAGCCCTTCTACTATCCAAGCAATTTACGAGCAGCATTTTGCCAACGTTCTTGATATTTTTCCTGGCCTGGCTCCCCCTTTTCCTGGACTACCAGGCTGCATGCTCAGATACAGTGAGGGAAAAATGTATTTGATCCCCTGCTGGTTTTATAGGTCTGCCCACTGACAAAGAAATGATCAGTCTATAATTTTAATGGTCGGTTTATTTTAACTGTGAGAGACAGAATAACAGCAAAAATATCCAGAAAAACGCATTTCAAAAAAGGTATAAATTGATTTGCATTTTTAATGAGTGAAATAAGTATTTGACCCCTTCGCAAAACATGACTTAGTACTTGGTAGCAAAACCCTTGTTGGCAAACACAGAGTTCAGACGTTTCTTGTAGTTGGCCACCAGATTTGCACACATCTCAGGAGGGATTTGTCTCTCTCCTCTTTGCAGATCCTCTCCAAGTCATTAAGGTTTCCAGACTGATGTTTGGTAACTCAAACCTTCAGCTCCCTCCAAAAATTTTCTATAGGATTAAGGTCTGGAGACTGGCTAGTCTACTACAGAATCTTAATGTGCTTCTTCTTGAGCCACTCCTTTGTTGCCTTGGCCGAGGGTTTTGGGTCATTGTCATGCTGGAATACCCATCCACGACCCATTTCCAATGCCCTGGCTGAGAGAAGGAGGTTCTCATCCAAGATTTGACAGTACATGGCCCCGTCCATCATCTTTTTGCATTGGAAAAACCGCTGTGCAAATATCGTGTGACATTGGCCGTGCCCACTATTTTATTCTCTAGGGCCTCTGCTAAAAAAATAATATATATATATATATATATATATATAATGTAAAGAGAGAGCTGCGCTAAACTGATATACTTGATAAACACAGGCTAGAGTAAACCAGCATATATTAAATAATCATAAGTAAGAACCCAGGCTAGAATAAACCAGCATATATTGTACAATCAAAAGGACCAGTAATAATCGTATAGCTGGATATCATGCAAACATGAAATAAGCATATAGTCCATCAAACATAAAGTCCAAATGAAAGAGGAGTAAAAGGGTGTCCAGTGTGGAAAAGGAGATCAATCACCACTTCTGCGTGCCCAAATCCACACTCGGTGCCGCATGCATAGAGCTCACACCAGGCTTACCAGAGCTCAAAGGATAATGAGCATAATATAAGTTCCATCCACTATTAGGCTGACTGGTGTCAGGGATAACAGGAAAGCCTCGCCGTACTGCTGCCTCTGGATCACTAAGCGGACCACCCCAAGCAGATATAATAGCCTCTCAGCAGTCCACGTACCCAATAAAGGAAAAGGGGAGCACAATGGCGTAGTACGTATAGGCAGTTTTATTGTAAAACGGTTAAAAACACTTACATGAACGAAGATAAACAAGTGCTTGTATACAATGTCTCGCTGCCGCCCGACTTCCGGGTTGCGTCGTGGTGATGTCAGCATGCCTTCCCTACGTGTTTCGTGACACCTCACGTCTTCCACACTGGACACCCTTTTACTCCTCTTTCATTTGGACTTTATGTTTGATGGAATATATGCTTATTTCATGATTCCATGATATCCAGCTATGCGATTATTACTGGTCCTTTTGATTGTACAATATATGCTGGTTTATTCTAGCCTGGGTTCATACTTATGATTATTTAATATATGCTGGTTTACTCTAGCCTGTGTTTATCAAGTATATCAGTTTAGCGCAGCTCTCTCTTTACATATCTTATTTAGTGACTCCCACTACAGCTGCTGCTTGTTCTTTAGGCTTAGCGCGGTTATTAATTTTTACATATATATAATGTTTGCGGGTTCTAAGTCGTTTTCTAGCAAAAAAAAATGCAGATTTTTACATGTAGTAGAGGAATGCCAGAATTGGCCTGGACTGAAAGTGGTTAAAATTCATACCAGGCCTGTAACAAATGAGGTGAACCCTGCGTGTCCTCATTTAAAATGATCCCATTGGCCTTTTTCACATGGCTGGTGATTTCTGGCCAGTAAATGAATGAGGCCGGTGATCTCACAGGTCGCTAACAACACGGCGGGTGCCGGCACCCACTGTTTCCCAAACGAAAACTATTGACAGCAGAAGGGAAAAGCTGTTATAGACAGTAGTGGGAGAGAAACCAAGTGTTCAGATCCAACTGGGAGCTTATCCCTAGAGAAGAAAAGCATATGTAATAATGGAAGAGTTTGTATCTTTTAAAAATGATCCTTTGTCCTGAAGTTTATCTGTGTCTGAGACTGTCATATGTACTCTGTTGAAAGTGGCCACACTTACCTTGTGACCACACGTATCATCCAATGCGGTAGAGTTTTTCTGTCTTCAGTGTGCCTAAGAGTGGTTCAGTATGTCTGAATTTTGCTTACACTGTCTTCACTTACTGAATGACATAAAACTAATTTATTTCCAACTTAGAAGTTTTTAATATCATGCATCTGTTTTATAATAACTTGAGGTTCTGGACTTGAGGCTTATCGTCCCCATTTATATTATCTGCACCAGCACAGTACCAACAGAGCAAAAGTGGATGGAGCTCCCCCGGCTGTGTAAAGAGAAGGTTCATAACTCAGGGACAGGGATTTGGGGCATGTGAAAATGAGAGAGGGCCTGTGAGACATGGAAAAAAGAGGGCAGGCAGGGAACTGAGAGACATGGAGGGAAGAAGAATAGGAGGTAGACTGTAGGACATGGAAGGAAGGAGGACAAGAATATGACTGAGAGACCTGGAGGATAGGAGGATAACTGAGAGACGTGGAGGATAGGAGGATAACTGAGAGACGTGAAAGGAGGATGGGAGTGAGGTTGAGAGACATGGAAGGATAGGAGGATAACTGACAGACATGGAAGGAAAGAGATTGGGAATGTGACTGAGGGATATGGAAGGAAGGAGGATAGGTGGAGCACTGAGAGACATAGAAAGAAGGAGGAAGATAGCTAGATGACCAAGAAACATGAAAGGAAGGAGGATGGGACTGTGACACATGGGTTGAAGATAAATGGAATGGAGGGAAACCATCAATGGGAAAAATACTCAGGAACTCAGTGCCAAAACCTCGCCAACAGAATGTCTGAGATATATAAGAAGGGGTTTAACTCTCCAGAATATACCAAACACTGAAATATTTTTTTGAGGTGGACTAATTATATCATTGCAATCACTGGAAAAATGCATAATGTCCCCCACATACTTTAGAGGTAAAGCTGCAATTCCCTTGTTCCACACAAGGTCGCACTCTTATGTTTACGAAATGGCCCGCACATACAGGAAGTGATTTTAGAAGCAGACAGGAAGTGATTGCACAGATAAACAGGAAGTTCCGGGTCAGAGGTGAGTTGGGAGGAAGTAGAGAGGAGACATTGCTGGAACTGGCAGTAGAGGAGGTAATAAGATATTATTTTATATTTACACCCAGTAACCCCCCCCCCATCATGTCCGTCCTCTTCCTCCATAGTCACTGTGACGTCTTACAAATATATAAGTAATAGGGTCTAGCAACATATATAGAATAAATGTATAATATGTATATAGTAATACGCAGACACATATAAAATATAATAATATAAATTATATATAATAATATCTAGCTAGAGGCACGCCGAGTGATAGCAATCACTGCCGTCGGTAGATTTAGAGATCCGTGACAGCATACCTCCCAACTTTAAAACTTGGGAATGAGGGAGGCAGAGACCTGCGGTGCACTATGCGCACGGTGGCAAAAAGTGGGTGTGGTTGAATTTCACAGTGGGAGGGGCTAAAAGGGCATGGTTAAACAAAACCCAGGCTTTGGATATATGCTGGAGGGGCGCTTTGGGAAGAGAGAGGACTTGTGCTAGAAGGCGGGGTGGAGAGGGGGGTGGGGGTAAGATATGTGCTGGGAGTGATCTGGGAGGGGAGAAGACTTGTGCTAGAAGGTGGGGGTAAGATATGTGCTGGGAGTGATCTGGGAGGGGAGAAGACTTGTGCTAGAAGGTGGGGTGGAGAGGGGGGGGGGTAAGATATGTGCTGGGAGTGATCTGGGAGGGGAGAAGACTTGTGCTAGAAGGTGGGATGTGGGGGTTAGATATATGCTGGGGATGTTTTGGGAGGGGAGTGGACTTGTGCTAGAAGGTGGGGGGGGGGGCAGATATGTGAAGGGGGCTCTTTAGGAGGGGAAACCATTTGTGCTAGAAGGTGGGGGGATTTCAAATCCGATTTCCCCCCCATTCTAGTCCTCTCCCCTCCAAAAGCTACCTCTCAGCACATATCCTCTAACCACCAGCCCACATATCCTCTTAGGCCCCGTTCACATACGGGCGACGCTACTTCGCACCGCGACCTCCGAGGTCGCGGTGCGAGCAGTGCGCTGCGACCTCGGAGCGGCCGCCATGGACTTCATAACATTGAAGTCTATGGCGGTCGCCTCCTGGTCGCCCCAAAGAAGCTCCAGACCCTTTTTCTAAGTCGGAGCGACTTGAGTCGCTCCTATTAGAACGGGTCCGCAGCTTCCCTATGGGAGGCGACCTGTGAGGCGACCAGGTCGCCTCACAGGTCGCCCTAGTGTGAACCGGGACTAATCCTTCCTCCAAGTGTACAAATAACATAAAAGGGGTAAATATCCTGTGCTAAAGTGTCGATAACAAAAATCGCAAAAAATGATATGAACAAATGACAGCAGCACTCACTGTATCTACACACAATAATACAAAGGAGAACACTAAAACAAATGTGTTGCGCTGCCAAATATTAAAATAATGTGAACCCACCATGAATTCAATAAAATACATAATATAACTACAACCATAAACAACAAATATATAAAGTACACAATTCATATAAAGCGAAGTGTAATAAATACATCCATAAATAAGTGATTTGGAAAGTTCATAAAATATAAATAGGAGATTGAAGAAGTTCATGAAAATTTGTAGGTGAAAGAACAACCAAGTGCAGTACTGCATGAAACTTTACACTTCACTGTATATGAATGTTGTACTTTATATTTTTTATTGTTTATGAATGTAGTTATATTATGTATTGTATTGAAATTATGGTGGGTTCACATTTTTTATTTGGCAGTGCAACACATATAGAAAGACACAGACTGACAGTCTCACATACAGACCCATACAACCTCATACATACACACACACATACACACATACATACATGCACACACACATACATACATATACACACATACATATACACACACACACATGCATACACATACATATACACACACATACATACATGCATACATACATACACACACACATACATACATATACACACACATACATACAAACATACACACACACATACATATACATACACACATACATATACACACACATACATATACACACATACATACATACATGCTTACACATATATACATACACACATGCATATATACATGCATACACACACATACATGCATACACACACATACATATATACATGCATACACACACATACATGCATACATATACACACACACATACATACATACACATACACATACATACATACACACACACACACACATACATACTTACACACACATATATACTTACACATACACATAAAAACATACATACATATATACACATACATACATACTCACACACTTCCTCTGCTTGAAGGGTGATGGGTGGGCCATCCTCCCCCCAGTCACTGGAAAGTTGCTGAAACTCCGTTCCCTGCTCTCAGATTGGCAGCAGGTGGGCGGTGCAGGAGATATGTTTTGCTGCCTGGGTTTGAAGAGCCAGTCCCCACCTCCAGTCCTTGCCTCCAATTTAGCAACGGTGGAAAGGTCTCGAAGTTTGTCCATCTCCTGTGATGTTTTCCAGCCCGCATTTGTGACATCTTCTCTAGGGTCAGGGCTATGGCATACCCAGCATACCTACAGGAGGTTAGTGTGTGGGAGGTGCGGGGGATGCTCCCTAATGATCGGGTACAGTGCGCATGTAATAAAGGAGTCGGCACTGGTTTCCGGGACTCCAGCCGGGCTCCGCGGGATGCCGGGATTTACTTGTAATACCGGGATGGTCCCGGAAAATCCAGGGCGGTTGGGGGGTATGCATGACAGTCATTCATGGAACAATTGGTGATTATAAAACTAAAGACAATGAGAAGAGCTTCAAAGGGAAGGTACTATGGGGCTAGTAATATCGGGTATATGCTATAGGCCCCCCAACCAGAGGGAGGAAGGGGAGGTAGACCTTCTAATTCCTAGCTTGGAATGTTAGCAAGGATAAGAAATATCGTTATAATGGGGACTTCAATTATTCAGGTATAGACTGGGCAGAAGGAACCGCGCAATCATCTAAGGCTCGCCATTTCTAAATGTTTTGCACAACAATTTCATGGGTCAGATGGTAAACGCACCAACGAGAAACAATGATTACCAACAATACAGACCTGATTACGGATGTAGAAATACAGGGAAACTTAGGAAACAGTCACTATAGGTCAATTAGTTTCAGTATCAATCCTAGAAATAGGAAACACAAGGGAAATAAGGACAATTTCAAAAGAACCAATTTCCCTAAACTGCGCTCTATACTAGACGCTATTAGATTGGATCCTAGGAACAAAGAACACGGAGAAAAATAGGAGTGCATTAAGAACATACTAAACAAAGGTATTGGTCAGTGAATTCCAACGGGGAATATGCTGAAAAGAGCTAAAATAAACCCTGGGTGGCTAAACTCCAACGTAAAAATGCATATAAAAACTAAAGAGAAGGACTTCAAAAAATACAAGGCTGAGGGGTCATTCCAAAATGACAAAGAATGCAATAAGAAATGTAAGAGCGAAATTAGGGTAGCTAAAATAGAACACGAAAAGCGCATAGCGGAAGAGAGTAAAAAAAAAAAACCCCAAGAAACTCTTTAAGTATATAAATAGTAAGAAAGTGAGGCCAGAACACATTGGCCCCATAAAGGACGACAAAGGGAATCTGGCTACAAGGGACAGAGATAAGGCGAAGGTGCTAAATAAGTTCTTCTCCTCCGTATTCACAAAGGAATTGGGGGGACTACATGAACCCAGCTTGTAACATTAAAGTTAATAACATGTCACAGGAAGCACCCTCATGGTTAACAGAAGACAGACTCAGAACTAGACTTTAAAAACTTAACATAAATAAGTCACCGGGACCAGATGGCTTACACCTGAGGGTCCTTCAGGAACTCGGCCAGGTGATAGCCAGACCATTGTTCCTAATTTTTATGGTTAGTCTACTGACGGGAATCTGATTGGAAAAAAGCCAATGTGGTACCAATATTTAAAAAAGGGCCGAGAAACATCCCGGGGAATTACAGGCCGGTCAACCTAACATCAATAGTCTGTAAGATTTTGAAGGAGATAAGGGACTATATACAATACTTTAGCAATGAAAACGGTATTATTAGTAGTAGTCCGCATGGATTCATGAAAAATCGCTCTTGCCAGACCAATCTACTACTATCTATGAAGAAGTGAGCTGCCATCTAGATGAAGGAAGGCCTGTGGATGTGGTGTATCGGGATTTTGCAAAGTCATTACATACAGTTCCCTACAAACTTTTACTGTACAAACTAAGCTACGTAGGTATGGACCATAGAGTGAGTACCTGGATTAAAAGCTGGCTGCAGGGGCGAGTCCAAAGGGTGGTGATAAATGGGGAGTACTCGGAATGTTCTGGTGTGGTAAGTGGGGAACCCCAAGGATCGGTCCTGGGACCAATCCTATTTCATTTATTCATAAACGACCTAGAGGATGGGATAAACAGCTCAATCTCCGTATTTGTGGACTATACTAAATTAAGCAGGGCAATAACTTCTACGCAGGATGTGGTAACCTTACAGGACGACCTGAACAAAATAATGGGATGGGCATCTACATGGCAAATGAGGTTTAATGTTGAAAAATGTAAGGTAATGCATTAGGGTGCCAGAAATACGAGTTACTCACTAGGGGGAGATCCTTTGGGGAAAAAGACCTGGGGGTCCTAGTAGACGACAAGCTCAGCAATGGCATGCAATGCCAAGCTACTGCAAGCAAAGCCAACAGAATATTGGCATGTATTAAAAAGGGGATCCACTCCAGAGATAAAACAATAATTCTCCCACTCTACAAGACTCTGGTCCGGCCGCATCTGGAGTATTCCGTCCAGTTCTGGGCACCGGTCCTCAGAAAGGATGTACTGGAACTGGAGAGAGTCCAGAGAAGGGCAACAAAGCTAATAAAGGGACTGGAGGATCTGAGCTATGAGGAAAGACTGCAAGCTTTGAACTTATTCTCTCTGGAGAAGAGACGATGAGAGGGGATATGATATCAATGTACAAATACTGTACTGGCGACCCTAGCATAAAATGCTTTGCTAAAATTAGAAGAGAAGCGGTTTAACCTTAAACTGCATAAAGGGTTCTATACCGTCTGAGCAGTAAGGATGTTGAACTCTCTTCCACAAACAGTGGTATTAGCGAGGAGCATCGATAGTTTCAAAAAACTATTAGATGGGCACCTTAACAACCACAACATACAGGGGTATACAAGGTACTATTGATATAAACACTTATACACGCACACATGGGTTAAACTGGATGGACTGGTGTCTTTTTTCAGCCTCACTAACTATGTAACTATGTAATCAATTGATGTGGGCTGTAAAGTACAGAGCCCTAAATTTCAAATATTTCTCAGATTATTACCTGTCCTACAGAGAGGAGAGTCCTGTATAGATCACATGACCACCTCGATGAAGATGGACGAAGAAAACTTAACTGGGAGGATATTAGACCTCGTCCTGAAGATCATCTACCTGCTGACCCGAGAGGTGAGGAGGATTCTGAGAGGTCACTCAACATCTTTATTTCTGTTTTAATACAGAGTTTGTCTGGTGACCATACAACCATCACAGTGCCTCCACTTTACTCCCTGACTCCTAAGAGGCACCACAAGTGGAAGATTCTAGAAGTCACCAAGAGGATCACTGAGCTACTGACATCAGAGGTGAGCGGTGCCGGGAATTCTGGGACATTATCCAGTAACAGACAAGGGATGTGTCTGGATGGTGACTGTATCATTGTGTGTGTCAGGTTCCTATAAGGTGTCAGGATGTCTCTGTCTCTTTCTCCATGGAGGAGTGGGAGTATTTAGAAGAACACAAGGATCTCTACAAGGACGTCATGATGGAGAATCAGCCGCCCCTCACATCACCGGGTAAGAGGAGACTTTATTGTAAAGGAGAGAGCAGTACGGAGGATCCACCTAGATCCCCCATCATCTGATAAACACATAGAAACAATGTATTCAGTCAGTGTGTGTGTTTCCTACAGATGGATCCAGTAATGGGAACCCACCAGAGAGATGTCCCCGTCCTCTGTATTCCCGGGATTCCACACAGGAAGGTCACACCATATATCACAATGACAAGGTTGGTGGATGGGGCATCTAGAACATGAACTCACTGAGATGATATGTGGAATTATTATGTGAAGTTATATTTTATAGATATTTTCTCTCTTTTCATCCCTCATCAGTTGGAAGAATGTTCAACTTAACATTTGGGTCTGTGTTTCAGTCGATTTATAAACATTGAAGTTATTTTTTAATTATTAAACACAGAGCGGAGATCTGAAATATTGTAAAATCCTTGTTAAAGAAGAGAAAGAGGAGTTTTCAGAAGGATACAAGGAGGTCATTATGAAGCCATGCAGTGATAGAAATCCACCAGAGAGATGTCCCCGTCCTCTGTATTCCCGGGATTCCACACAGGAAGGTCACACCATCCCTCACCATAATCAGGTAGGTGGAAGAAAGCCTCTGAATCTCCAAGCTGCGTGAAATTATATTATTTATGTTATTTTTAGCTTTCAGTGCTCAGGGAATGAAGATTTTAAATCATTCTGTTGCTTTAGGGTGAGGGGGCGAGTGATGTTAAAGCTGAAGAGGAAGAGATGTTTGAGAGGGGTGAGCAGCAGTCTGTGGAGGAGGTTGGAGTGAGGATGAATATTAAAATTGAGGAAACTTCTCTAGATGTTGGGACAGGTAAGTCATATTGTGATGTGATACCGGAGATAATCTTCCAATGCAGGCAATCATCACCACAAATCATCCGACTCAGAGATCTGGCTCCTAGCGGTTGGTGGCCACTACAAAGAATCCATCCAAAAAAAAAATCACAAAGTAGAGAGGAAGACTCTGACTTTAAAAAACCTTATTCAAGTTTATTCAACTCTGCAATATACAAACTGGTCCACCTGGATCACCCCAAGACGTTCCACTATAACTAGAGCTTACTCATAGGGAACATACAGTACATGGTTACATATTTGTGGGAAATCTAAAACCAGACTTGTATAAAGTACTCGAAATTTCTACTTGAGTAAAAGTACAAGTGCTCGATCAAAAAGTGACTTGAGTAGAAGTGGAAGTGCTCGCAGAAAAATTTACTTAAGTAGAAGTACTAAAGTATTCAACATTTTTTTTACTTAAGTATTGCAAGTAGTTTTTTTTAAAAAATTTGCTACTTAAGTACTAAAAGTAAAAAGTACCAGTAGTTTTGAAAAAAAAATTCTACTCAAGTACTGAAAGTAGAAGTACAAGTACTGTGTTATGTAGTTATTAAAGAAAGAAGTCAAAAGTTTGAACATCATATTGTTTTTTATTATTTCAAATGATTTATTCAAATGATTAACCTGTGTTTGTTAGTAGTTTCTTGATACACTTTAAGCGCTGTAGCACCATTTATTTGTTTGTTTCATATTTTCTTTTTATTGGAAAGATTTGGTATAGCAGCTTTTATTATACACAGCCTTTATTTTCGTATGCGCTGATTTACAAATGACATTATACACATTTTTTTTGAGCTTTATGCAACCTGCCATCTACTGTTCTGGCAGTGGTAATTTTTTTAAAAGTAACGAGTAACTATGCAGCACAGAAAAAAAATACTTGAGTAGAAGTATCGAAATCATCGAAAAAATGTAGTGAAGTAAAAGTAGAAGTAGGAGAAAAAAATTCTACTCTAGGAAAGTACAGCTACCGCATTTCGGTACTTAAGTATAGTACTTAAGTAGTTCTACTTCGTTACTATACATCTCTGTCTAAAACCTAACTCTAAGGTGGGTGAGTGGTGCTGCCCTGGGTGGTAGAGGGGCACCTATTCCCCACCAGGATTATCTGGCCAATGAGGTTATGGACCTTCTAGCGGGACAGCAGTGTATTAGTAGATGCCTCTAGCTTTCAAGATTTGTACCTGGGGTTTGTCCTGAATTACAGACTTCACGTAGAATAAATTACTCTGCCTTTGGCCCCTCTGTCTTTTCAAATGAGGAGGAGATACTGTACACCATATGAAAGGTCCATCTCCATTTCTCAATATAACGTCATGTTCCCAACAAATGGGGAGGAGATACTGTACACCATATGAAAGGTCCATCTCCATTCCTCAATATAACGTCATGTTCCCAACAAATGAGGAGGAGATACTGTACACCATATGAAAGGTCCATCTCCATTCCTCAATATAACGTCATGTTCCCAACAAATGAGGAGGAGATACTGTACACCATATGAAAGGTCCATCTCCATTCCTCAATCACCATCACCAGTGTGTTGTGGCTGTTTTGGTCTCTAATTGATATTGCTGTAATGATGTTTCTGTGAAGCTGCTGACCACTTGACCAACAGATGAGACATAAAACACGAAGAATGAATGTGGTTTTATAATGAATAATATTCTTCTTTCACACAGATGGACGCCATGTCTGGAATTCCTCAGAAGAAAATCCTATTCAGTCTTTGGATTGTAAGACAGAAAATGGCATTGTAAAATCTTCCCTAGGAGCAATCCATATTCCTCCAGATACACATCACAGACCTTACTGTGTGAATAGACCGTTGGCTTCCTCTAATCCTGAAGACTCCTTTGATAAATCACATAATGTTACCAGCAAAGCATGTCCCCCACTTGGCAGTGCGGAGAGATCTTCTGATAAATCCGATCCTCAAAGATCTTCTAGTGATTTAGATCTGCACATGGAGGATAACGTATCCCTGCGTTCTGAAGATGTAGAACAAGAGACCCCAACACGTGAGCGTCCGTTTCAATGTCCAGAGTGCGGGAAATGTTTCATCCGGAAAGACAAACTTCTTATACACCAGAGAAGCCACACTGGTGAGCAACCATTTTCATGTTCAGAGTGTGGAAAACTTTTCAATCAGAAAGGAAACCTCCTAACACATCAGAGAACACACACGGGCGAGCGTCCTTTTTCATGTTCGGAGTGCGGGAAAAGTTTCACTCAAAAAGAAGTGCTTCTCACACATCAGAGAAGTCACACAGGAGAGCGTCCTTTTTCATGTTCGGAGTGCGGGAAAAGTTTCATTTGGAAATCAAGCCTTCTCACACATCTGAAAACGCACACAGGCGTGCGCTCTTTTTCGTGTTCAGAGTGCGGGATATCTTTTGCTCGTAAAGAAACCCTTCTTGTACACCATAAAAGCCACACAGGAGAGCGTCCTTTTTCATGTTCGGAGTGCGGGAAATGTTTCACTCAGAAAGGAAGACTTCTCACACATCAGAAAAGTCACACGGGTGAGCGCCCTTTTTCATGTTCGGAGTGTGGGAAAAGTTTCACTCGGAAAGAGCACCTTCTTAGACATCAGAGAATTCACATGGGTGAGCGTCCTTTTTCATGTTCAGAGTGCGGGACATCTTTTACTCGGAAAGAAACCCTTCTTCTACACCAGAAAAACCACACAGGAGAGCGTCCTTTTTAAAGTTCAGTGTGAGGAAAATGTTTTCCCCCTGAAAGAAGGGGAAGCGTCCTTTTTCTTTCTCAGAATATGAGATGGTTTCTCCTAAAATAATAAATTACTTCATTTTTTATATTCCGGAGAAGTCACATGGGTGAGCGTCTTTTTTTTTTTTTATGCCAAGAAAGAGTGCGAAAAAACATTCACTCGGAAAGCAGCAATATTTTAAAGACAGAAACATCCCTTGGTTGAACTTCCATTTTTATGTTTAGAGTGCGGGAAAGGTTTCACTCAGAAAGGCTTCTTACACACTAGAGAAGCCACACTGGTGAACAACCTATTTCATGTTCAGAGTGCGGGAAATGTTTCACTTAGAAAAAAAAAGGCTTCTTACGCACTAGAGAAGTCACACAGGAGAGCGTCCTTTTTCATTAGCAGGGTGAGGGAAATGTTTCACTCGGAAAGAAAGGCTTCTTATACACCAGAGAAGCCACACTGGTAAGCGTCCTTTTTCGTGTTCAGAGTGCGGGAAAGGTTTCACTTGGAAAGTAGACCTTCTTCCACTTCAGAGAAGTCACATGGGTGAGCGTCTTTTTTCGTGTTCAGAGTACGGGAAAGGTTTCACTTGGAAAGTAGACCTTCTTCCACTCCAGAGGATTCATATGGGTGAGCGTCCTTTTTCGTGTTCCGAGTACGGGAAAGGTTTCACTTGGAAAGTAGACCTTCTTCCACTCCAGAGGATTCATATGGGTGAGCGTCCTTTTTCGTGTTCAGAGTACGGGAAAGGTTTCACTTGGAAAGTAGACCTTCTTCCACTCCAGAGGATTCATATGGGTGAGCGTCCTTTTTCGTGTTCCGAGTACGGGAAAGGTTTCACTTGGAAAGTAGACCTTCTTCCACTCCAGAGAATTCACATGGGTGAGTGTCCTTTTTCGTGTTCCGAGTACGGGAAAGGTTTCACTTGGACAGTAGACCTTCTTCCACTCCAGAGAATTCACATGGGTGAACGTCCTTTTTCGTGTTCCGAGTACGGGAAAGGTTTCACTTGGACAGTAGACCTTCTTCCACTCCAGAGAATTCACATGGGTGAGCGTCCTTTTTCGTGTTCCGAGTACGGGAAAGGTTTCACTTGGAAAGTAGACCTTCTTCCACTCCAGAGAATTCACATGGGTGAGCGTCCTTTTTCGTGTTCCGAGTACGGGAAAGGTTTCACTTGGAAAGTAGACCTTCTTCCACTCCAGAGAATTCACATGGGTGAACGTCCTTTTTCGTGTTCCGAGTACGGGAAAGGTTTCACTTGGACAGTAGACCTTCTTCCACTCCAGAGAATTCACATGGGTGAGCGTCCTTTTTCGTGTTCCGAGTACGGGAAAGGTTTCACTTGGAAAGTAGACCTTCTTCCACTCCAGAGAATTCACATGGGTGAGCGTCCTTTTTCGTGTTCTGAGTACAGGAAAGGTTTCACTTGGACAGTAGACCTTCTTCCACTCCAGAGAATTCACATGGGTGAGCCTCCTTTTTCGTGTTCCGAGTACGGGAAAGGTTTCACTTGGAAAGTAGACCTTCTTCCACTCTAGAGGATTCACATGGGTGAGCTCCTGTATATAATGCCGCACTGCACATCACATAATAAAGGATAACAAAATACTTGAACTTGTAGAAGAATACTACACAAAAGAGAATGGAAACCTTCTATAATGATCTCACAATCTCAGGGTAAGAGTGAGAAGGACTTTGAGAAGCTTGGCAGTGGTCAGAGGAGGCCATTGCACTAGTCAAGGAGGTGGAGAGATAATTCTGTAAAAAATAAATTAGACAAATTGGGAATGTTTTCAGAAAGACACCTTGGTGGAGTTTTGATATGCTTCTGCTTCATTTTTTTATATAGTTTTGTAATAAAACACGATTCAAAAATATCCAAAGTTTGGTGTTTTAATAATGAATTATTCCATTCGCATGTATATACTTCTCCTATAGGACAAGCTGGTGCACATTAGAAATCAATAAGAAGCATTTAAACCAATCTGTGGAATGATTCGTATCTTTTAATTGCTTTTAAGGCCTTCTACTATCCAAGCATTTTACGAGCAGCATTTTTCCGAGGAGGATGGGAGTGAGGCTGAGAGAGATGGAAGGAAGATAGATGGGAAAGTGACCGAAAGACATGGAATAAAGGAGGATAAGATTTGATGGCTGGACATGGAAGGAAGGAGGATAGGATGTGACCAAGAAACATGGAAGGAAGGAGGATAGGATGTGACCAAGAAACATGGAAGGAAGGAGGATGGCAGTGCAACTGGAAGACATGGAGGGGAAAGAGGATAGGGGTGAGTCTGAGAGATATGGAAGGAAGGATGACAGAAGCGTGACTGTGAGACATGGAAAGAAAGAGGGTGGGCAGGGGCTGAGAGACATGGAGGATAAGAGGATGGGAATATGGCAAAGAGACATGGAAGGAAGAATAACAGGAGGTGGACTGTAAAAAATGGAAGGAAGGAGGATGAGAATGTGACTGAGAGACATGGAAGAAAGGAGGATAGGAAGATGACGGAGAGAAATAGAAAGAAAGATCTGAGAGAGGTTGAGAGACATGGAAGGAAGGAGGATGACTGACAGACCTGTAAGGAAAGAGATTGGGAATATGACTGAGGATAGCGGAAGGAAGGAAGATAGGAATGTGACTGGAAGACATGGAATGAACAAGGATAGGAGGATAACCAAGATACATGAAAGGAAGGAGGATAGGAATGTGGCTGAGATTTGGAAGGATGGAGGATGATCAAGACAGAGACATCGAAGGAAGGAGGACAAGAATGTGACTGAGAGACACGGAAGATAGGAGGAATGGAATGTGACTGAGAGACATGGAAGATAGGAGGAATAGAATGTGACTGAGAGACATGGAAGGAATGAAGATGGGAATGTATTGAAGATGTATGGATGGAAGGAGGATGACTGAGAGACATGGAACGAAGGAGGACGGAAGCATGGCTAAAAGATATGGAAGGAAGGAGGATGGGAATGTGACTGGAAGACATGGATAGAAGGAGGAAGGGAATGTGACTTAGATATATAGAAGGAAGGATGATGGGAATGTGACTGGAAGACATAGACAGAAGGAGGAAGGGAATGTGACTTAGATATATGGAAGGAAGGATGATGGGAATGTGACTGGAAGACATAGACAGAAGGAGGAAGGGAATGTGACTTAGTCACATTCCCATCCTCCTTCCTTCCATATATCTAAGTCACATTCCCTTCCTCCTTCTGTCTATGTCTTTCAGTTACATTCCCATCCTCCTTCCTTCCATATATCTAAGAAACATGGAAGGAAGGAAGATGGGAATGTGACTGATGGATATGGATGGAAGCATGGCTAAAAGACATGGAAGGAAGGATGATGGGAAGGTGACTGGAAGACATGGACAGAGGGAGGAAGGGAATGTGACTTAGATATATGGAAGGAAGGAGGATGGGAATGTGACTAAGAAACATGGAAGAAAGGAAGATGGGAATGTGACTGACGGATATGGAAGTGTAGCAGTATTTCCAGGGATTGGGCCTGATGTGGGTCTGCCATTGTTACCGGTGACACTTCCAACACATTTAAGTTGTGAACCCAGGTGTGAGAACTGAGACAATGACCATTCCGGCATCTTTGGTTTGTGTTGTTTATTTTGTAATGGGGATGGGAGAAGGGAATGAGTGGGATACTCCTCTGGCTCAACTAGGCTTAACTGGGACACTTTACAGAAAAATGCCTGTTAGCGCTGTCTTGATGCCAGCTGAATGCCGACCAACGCTTCCTGGCGCTTGAAGATACTGTTACACTGAACTGTGCTAGAACTTCGACTTTAACACTGGTTAACTCATAAGATCCAGGACTGTAGTACATTTGACTCCTGATGCTCTGTTTAGCTCAAAAGTCAGATGAACAGCTTCCTCCAGCTCCTTGTAACTGCTTGTGCTGCTGCATCTCTTAACACTGCACGCTGTACACATTAAATCTTCAGGGCCCAACTGCTGGCACCCCCTTTACACTTCCGGGTCCTCTGACTAGGAACCCCCTTTACACTTCCGGGTCCTCTGACTAGGAACCCCCTCTACACTTCAGGGTCCTCTGACTAGGCATCCCCTCTATCACTTCATGGTACTCTGACTAGGCACCCCCTCTATCACTTCATGGTACTCTGACTAGGCACCCCCTCTATCGCTTCAGGGTCCTCTGACTAGGCACCCCCTCTATCACTTCAGGGTCCTCTGACTAGGGACCCCCTCTATCACTTCAGGGCCCTCTGACTAAGCACCCCCTTTACACTTCAGGGTCCTCTGACTGGGCACACCCTCTATCACTTCATGGTCCTCTGACTAGGCACCCCCTCTATCACTTTAGAATCCTCTGACTAGGCACCCCCTTTAACAGTAGCTGGCTCCTGGATCCCTGGGACCTTCACCGGAGTGGTCCCCTCTACACTAGGCAGACCCCCAGGGGCAGTTCACAGTACTCACAAACTTGAAATTCTTTCCTGGAACTGAACCCCTCTTCCTCCGCTGGTCCTTGGCACACCGGATCCTCTCTGCAGCCCAGCTCAACTCTCTCTGTACTCTCAAGCAGCCACCCGACACACCTGATCCTTCTGACAGGAGGAGAGACAGCCATACTCTCTCTCCTGGGACTCTGCTTCCCGCCAAAGACACTGCGTCATGCACTCCCCTCAAACTTATACCCACTCCCAGAATCCTCTGCAGCAGAATCTGCCTTCCTGGGGTAGATACAGGCCTGAATGTGCCTCTGATTGGGTTTCCTCCACTGCCCAATGAGAATCCTCTCATGGAGCCAGAGGGGAGACTCCCCTCTCAGCAGACACACCTGGGAGACATGACAGCCTAGCTGAAAATCATGGCCCTGCTGTTAGGCAGCCAAGGCCCACTATACTTTTACCTAGCACCTACCCTGTAGGGTGCTACAGAAGGAAGGAGGATAGGTGGAGCACTGATTGTATGATATATACGTTATTTCTCACGTTTTGTCCATGAGATTAAAAAAAAGATACTTCTTAGAATTTTTTGAGATATGACTACTAAATGTTATGAAGATAAGATAGAGAAAAAAACAGAGTGCAGAGTTTAGGAGTGCGTTACATAAAGAATGCAGGGCTAAGGAGCATGCTACATAAAGAATGCAGGGCTCACGAGTGTGCTACATAAAGAATGCAAGGCTCAGTTGTGCCAATTTATGCAGCCTCACCAGTGGCCAGCAATGCAGCCTCACCAGTGCCTATCCAATGCAGCCTGACCAGTGCCCATCCAATTCAGCCTTACCAGTGCCCAGCAATGCAACCTCACCAGTGCCCAGCAATGCAGCCTGATCAGTGCCCAGCGATGCAGCCTGACCAGTGCCCATCCAATTCAGCCTTACCAGTGCCCATCCAATTCAGCCTTACCAGTGCCCAGCAATGCAGCCTCACCAGTGCCCAGCAATGCAGCCTGACCAGTGCCCAGCGATGCAGCCTGACCAGTGCAGGGGATCAGAGAGAAGAGGAGAGCTAGCCGGATCATCACGTTACCTGCTGTGTCAGCCTTAATTTCAATCGCTGATCCCGCCATCACACAAGCCCCGCCTCCTGGGTCGGCTCCTATCTCTGATAGACAGCACACGTCCCGGCATTGGACAAGTATGCCGTCTAGCAAAGAAGCCAAACCAGGAGGAGGGACTTTGCGTGACAGCGGCGGATTGAAATTTAAGCTGATAGAGTGGACGACGCCGGACTGACTCCCCCCCCCCCCAAATGTGTGGCATCTGGGGCGAATCGCCCCCTGTTGGTATGCCACTGGCTTTGGCATCCCCCTCTGCCTCAGCACCCGCCCATGATCGGCTCTGCATCTAGCGCCATCCCTGCAATCCAGGGACAAATCCGGGGACAGCCTGGCTCCGGGGACAGTGTCCTCAATCCGGGTACTGTCCCCGAAAACCGGGGACGTCTGGTCACCCTAACTGTGAGACATGGAATGAAGATGAATGGAATGGAGGGAACGCATCATAATGGGCTCAGTGTTTGAGGTATATAAGGAGCTGTGAAGGGGTTTAACTCTCCAGAATATACCAAACACTGAAATATTTTTTTGGGTGGACTAATTATATCATTGCAATCACTGGAACAATGCATAATGTCCCCCACATACTTTAGAGGTAAAGCTGCAATTCCGTTGTTCCACACAAGGTGGCACTCTCATGTTTATGGAATTGTCCGCACAGACAGGAAGTGATTTTAGAAGCAGACAGGAAGTGATTGCACAGATAAACAGGAAGTTCCGGGTCAGAGGTGAGTTGGGAGGAAGTAGAGGGGAAATTGCTGGAATTGGCAGCAGAGGAGGTAATAAGATATTATTTTATATTTACACCCAGTATCCCCCCCCCCCCCTCATGTCCGTCCTCTTCCTCCATAGTCACTGCAACGTCCTACAAATATATAAGTAATAGGGTCTAGCAACATATGTAGAACAGAGGGAGGAGGGGCAGTCGGACCTCCTATCATAGCTTGGAATTGTAGCAAGGATGGGAAATGTCATTATAATGGGGGACTTCAATTATCCAGATATAGACTGGGCAGAAGGAACTGCGCACTCATCTAAGGCTGGGCAGTTCCTAAATGTTTTGCAGAACAATTTCATGGGTCAGGTGGTGAACGCACCAACGAGAAAAAATGCATTACTAGACCTACTGATTACTAACAATACAGACCTAATCACAGATATAGAAATACGGGGCAACTTAGGAAACAGTGACCATAGGTCAATTAGTTTCAGTATCAATCATAGAAATAGGAAACACAAGGGTAATACAAGGACACTGAATTTCAAAAGAGCCAATTTCCCTAAACTGCACTCTATGCTAGACGCTATTAGATGGGATAAAATCCTAGGAACAAAGAACACAGAGGAAAAATGGGAGTGCTTTAAGAACATACTAAACAAAGGTATTGGCCAGTGCATTCCAATGGGGAATATGTTTAAAAGAGCTAAAATAAACCCTGATTGGCTAAACTGCAACGTAAAAATGCATAAAAAAACTAAAGAGAAGGCCTTCGAGAAATACAAGACTGAGGGGTCATTGGCAGCATTCCAAAATTACAAAGAATGCAATAAGAAATGTAAGAGTGAAATTACGGTGGCTAAAATAGAACATGAAAGGCGCATAGTGGAAGAGAGTAAATAAAACCCCAAGAAACTCTTTAAGTATATAAATAGTAAGCAAGTTGGCCACATAAAGGACAACAAAGGGAATCTGGCTACAAAGGACAAAGAGAAGGCAAAGGCGCTAAATAAGTTCTTCTCCTCCGTATTCACAAAGGAATTAGGGGGGGGGGGGCTACATGAACCCAGCTTGTAACGTTAAAGTTAATAACATGTCACAGGAAGCACCCTCACGGTTAACGGAAGACAGACTCAGAACTAGACTTGAAAAAATTAACATAAATAAGTCACCGGGACAAGCTGGCTTACACCCGAGGGTCCTTAAGGAACTCAGCCAGGTGATAGCCAGACCAATGTTCCTAATTTTTATGGATAGTCTACTGATGGGAATCTGATTGGAAAAAAGCCAATGTGGTACCAATATTTAAAAAAGGTCTGAGATATATCCCAGGGATCTACAGGCCGGTTAGCCTAACATCAATAGTCTGTAAGATATTGAAGGGGATGATAAAGGCCTATATACAAGACTTTAGTAATGAAAATGGTATTATTAGTAGTAATCAGCATGGTTTCATGAAAAATCGCTCTTGCCAGAACAATCTGATAACCTTCTACGAAGAAGTTAACTGCCATCTAGATAAAGAAAGGCCTGTGGATGTTGTGTATCTGGATTTTGCAAAGGCGTTTTATGCAGTTCCTCACAAATGTTTACTGTACAAACTAAGCTACGTAGGTATGGACCATAGAATGAGTACCTGGATTAAAAGCTGGCTGCAGGGGCAAGTCCAAAGGTGATAAATGTGGATTACTCGGAATGGTCTGGTGTGGAAAGTGGGGTCCACCAAGGATCGGTCCTGGGACCAATCCTATTTAATCTATTCATAAACAACCTAGAGGATGGGATAAACCGCTCAATCTCCGTATTTGTGGACTATACTAAATTAAGCATGGCAATGACTTCTACGCAGGATGTGGTAACCTTACAGGACGACCTGAACAAAATAATGGGATGGGCATCTACATGGCAAATGGTCTACATGGCAAATGAGGTTTAATGTTGAAAAATGTAAGGTAATGCATTTGGGTGCCAGAAATACGAGCGCAAGTTACTCACTAGGGGGAGAACCTTTGGGGAAATCAAATATGGAAAAGGACCTGGGGGTCCTAGTAGACGACAAGCTCAGCAATGGCATGCAATGCCAAGCTACTGCAAGCAAAGCCAACAGAATACTGGCATGTATTAAAAAGGGGATCCACTCCAGAGATAAAACAATAATTCTCCCTGTTAGCTCAATCTTGTCAGGAGGCAATTACAAGATGATATACGGCCCTTCAGTCCTAACTCCCCCTGTATAGTGAATTCTCTGTCTGCTGGCCAGGAGATGCAGTGACACATAGCAACTTAAGCTTAGCGAAGACACATCTGATTTATTTCAAGTTTCGCTCACATTTAAAGGAAGTTTGAGCGGCAAAAACTGCTTTAAACCGGTTACAATTCATGGGTCAACTTAACAATAGAACATATCTCACAGAAACAATACATGAAAAGGCCCTTGTGTTCCCCATACATCTCTGTCAAAATTGTGTTTTGTGGGAAAGCCGCTCCGTCTGTGTTCAGCTGTCTGATGTGTTAATGTAAGCAATTGTCAATTGTGTTCAGGTGTTGTCTGTCATCTATATGCAAAATATCCAACTGCCAAGTGTCCAGGGTGTATGAATGAGGTGTGTTTAATATAATTGCAAGTGGCCACATTCCATTGGAAAGTGGGCATGAGCTGAAATGTATTATGAAATATAATATTTCAGTAAGGCACATTGATACACTGTTTCACTTCCACTCTACAAGACTCTGGTCCAGCCGCATCTGGAGTATGCTGTCCAGTTCTGGGCACCAGTCCTCAGAAAGGATGTACTGGAACTGGAGAGAGTCCAGAGAAGGGCAACAAAGCTAATAAAGGGACTGGAGGATCTCAACTATGAGGAAAGACTGCAAGCTTTGAACTTATTCTCTCTGGACAAGAGACGATGAGAGGGGATATGATATCAATGTACAAATACCATACTGGTGACCCTAGCATAAAATGCTTCACTAAAATTAGAAGCGAAGCGGTTCAACCTTAAACTGCGTAAAGGGTCAGATTGGTAAGGATGTGGAACTCTCTTCCACAAACAGTGGTATTAGCGAGGAGCATCGATAGTTTCAAAAAACTATTAGATGGGCACCTTAACAACCACAACATACAGTGGTATTCAAGGTACTCTTGACATAAACACCTATACACACATAGGGTGAACTGGATGGACTGGTGTCTTTTTTCAGCTTCACTAACTATGTAACTATGTGATCAATTGATGTGGGCTGTAGAGTACAGAGCCATAAATTTCAAATATTTCTCAGATTATTACCCGTCCTACAGAGCGGAGAGTCCTGTATAGATCACATGACCACCTCGATGAAGATGGACGAAAAAACTTGACTGGTAGGATATTAGACCTCGCCCTGAAGATCATCTACCTGCTGACCGGAGAGGTGAGGAGGATTCTGGGAGGTCACTCAACATCTTTATTTCTGTTTCAATACAGAGTTTCCCTGTTGTCAAGAAGTCTGGTGACCATACAACCATCACAGTGCCTCCACTTTACTCCCTGACTCCTAAGAGGCACCACAAGTGGAAGATTCCTA
The DNA here is from genome assembly GCF_965119305.1 of Pelophylax lessonae. Taxonomy (NCBI): domain Eukaryota; kingdom Metazoa; phylum Chordata; class Amphibia; order Anura; family Ranidae; genus Pelophylax; species Pelophylax lessonae. The sequence goes on along the minus strand of NC_138776.1, from coordinate 261,443,046 downwards.
GAAGTCACCAAGAGGATCACTGAGCTACTGACATCAGAGGTAAGCGGTGCCGGGAATTCTGGGACATTATCCAGTAACAGACAAGGGATGTGTCTGGATGGTGACTGTTTCATTGTGTGTGTCAGGTTCCTATAAGGTGTCAGGAGGTCACTGTCTATTTCTCCATGGAGGAGTGGGAGTTTTTAGAAGGACACAAGGATCTCTACAAGGACGTCATGATGGAGAATCAGCCGCCCCTCACATCACCGGGTAAGAGGAGACATTATTGTAAAGGAGAGAGCAGTACGGAGGGTCCACCTAGATCCCCCATCATCTGATAAACACATAGAAACAATGTATTCAGTCAGTGTGTGTGTTTCCTACAGATGGATCCAGTGATGGGAACCCACCAGAGAGATGTCCCCGTCCTCTGTATTCCCGGGATTCCACACCAGAAGGTCACACCATCCCTCACCATCATCAGGTAGATGAGGTACAATCAATGATATTTATGATTTATACACAAACATGTTTGTTACAATAAATATCTGAATTATATTTTAAGAGTGGAAACCTCAGGGATTATAATAATGTTGTTAAAGAAGAGTATAAAGAGGAGGATGTTGTTAAAGAAGAGTATAAAGAGGAGGATGAGGAGTATGAAGTAATGGAGTTTTCAGAAGGGCACAAGGATATGATGGAGCCACCTAATACTAGGAACCCATCAGAGAGATGTCCCCATCCTCTGTATTCCCAGGATTCCACACCGGAAGGACACACCATATATCACAATGACAAGGTTGGTGGATGGGGCATCTAGAACATAAACTCACTGAGAAAATATGTGGACTTATTATGTGAAGTTATATTTTATAGATGATATTTTCTCTCTTTTCATCTCTCATCATCATCAGATAGAAGAATGCTGAACTTAACATTTGGGTCTGTGTTTCAGTCGATTTATAGGCATTGAAGTTATTGAAGTTTTTTTTTAATTATTAAACACAGAGCGGAGATCTGAAATATTGTAAAATCCTTGTTAAAGAAGAGAAAGAGGAGTTTTCAGAAGGATACAAGGAGGTTATGATGGAGCCATGCAGTGATAGAAACCCACCAGAGAGATGTCCCCGTCCTCTGTATTCCCGGGATTCCACACAGGAAGATCACACCATCCCCCACCATCATCAGGTAGGTGGAACAAAGCGTCTGAATCTCCAAGCTGCGTAAAATTATATTATTTATGTTATTTTTAGCTTTCAGGGCTAAGGGAATGAAGATTTTAAATCATTCTGTTGCTTTAGGGTGAGGGGGCGAGTGATGTTAAAGCTGAAGAGGAAGAGATGTTTGAGAGGGGTGAGCAGCAGTCTGTGGAGGAGGTTGGAGTGAGGATGAATATGAAAATGGAGGAAACTTCTCTAGATGTTGGGACAGGTAAGTCATATTGTGATGTGATACCGGAGATAATCTTCCAATGCAGGCAATCATCACCACAAATCATCCGACTCAGAGATCTGGCTCCTAGCGGTTGGTGGCCGGTACAAAGAATCCATCCAAATAAAATCACAAAGAAGAGAGGAAGCCGCTGACTGTTTTAAAAGCCTTGTTCAAGTTTATTCAACTCTGCAACATACAGACTGTTCCACCTGGATCACCCCAAGACGTTCCACTATAACTAGAGCTTACTCATAGGGAACATACTGTACATGGTTACTTTTTTGGGGGAAATCTAAAACCTAACTCTAAGGTGGGTGAGTGGTGCTGCCCTGGGTGGTAGAGGGGCACCTATTCCCCACCAGGATTATCTGGCCAATGAGGTTATGGACCTTCTAGCAGGACAGCAGTGTACTAGTAGATGCCTCTAGCTTTCAAGATTTGTACCTGGGCTTTGTCCTGAATTACAGACTTCACGTAGAATAAATTACTCTGCCTTTGGCACCTCTGTCTATTCCTAAACCTATTTGACAGAAAAATATATATTCTTATCTAACAAAGAATTTCCCAGCAAATTTTTTTATAATGTTGTATATTAAAAAAATTGTCAGCATACCTACCCCCACCACCCAATGTGCCCACCAAAGGAGGCCGAGATATATTGTACACTATACAGGAGATCATTCTTCAGTTCCTTGCTGCCACTGCACTACTTAATGTTCCCAACAAATGAGGAGGAGATACTGTACACCATATGAAAGGTCCATCTCCATTCCTCAATATAACGTCATGTTTCCAACAAATGAGGAGGAGATACTGTACACCATATGAAAGATCCATCTCCATTCCTCAATATAACATCATGTTCCAACAAATGAGAAGGAGATACTGTACACCATATGAAAGGTCCATCTCCATTCCTCAATATAACGTCATGTTCCAACAAATGACGAGGAGATACTGTATACACCATATGAAAGGTCCATCTCCATTCCTCGATATAACGTCATGTCCCCAACCAATGAGGAGGAGATACTGTACACCATATGAAAGGTCCATCTCCGATCCTCAATATAATGTAATGTTCCCAACAAATGAGGAGGAGATACTGTACACCATATGAAAGGTCCATCTCCATTCCTCAATATAACGTCATGTTCCCAACAAATGAGGTGGAGATACTGTACACCATATGAAAGGTCCATCTCCATTCCTCAATATAATGTTATGTTCCCAACAAATGAGGAGGAGATACTGTACACCATATGAAAGGTTCATCTCCATTCCTCAATGTCCCCAATAAATGAGGTTGAGGTCTTCAGTGTATTTTTCATAGTATAACATCTCCTGTGTGTTGTGGCTGTTTTGGTCTCTAATTGATATTGTAATAAAAATGTGGCGCTAATCCAAACACCACTGTCGCAGAATGTCCATAAATCATATAGGCAAACAACAGTCCATAAGTGTTCAAAACAGAGGTGAAGATCCACAAGCCCAGAGAACCACCACCAGAAAACAGTTCACACTGCCTCTTACCAGACGTGTATGACCCTCACTACAAAGGTCACATACAGCATGTTAATCAAAGGGTCTTTGACGACGTCAGCTTATGACGAAACGCGTCGGTGGAGCTTTCGGCAACACACGCCACACGTGGAGGACACACGGCGGCCATCTGTCGGTGGGATATCGGCAACAACAGACTGTAATGAAAGGAAACACACAACGCTATACTATCTCTGCGATCCTGTAAGTGATTTTTAAACCATTTGCGCTGAATAAACTATGCCAACAGTATACACTATGAGGAGTGTTTTGCTTTATGTTTTTGAGCCCATATATGGTTGGTGAGGGGATCGTGTGCCACTACCTTAGAGAGGAGAGGAGGACCGCACCCATACCTTGATGTTGCCGATATCCCACCGACAAGATGGCCGGCGTGTCTCCTCCACGTGTGGCGTGCATCGCCGTAAGCTCCACCCGACGCGTTTCGTCATAAGCTGACGTCGTCAAAGACCCTTTAAATAACATGCTGTATGTGACCTTTGTAGTGAGGGTCATACACGTCTGGTAAGAGGCAGTGTGAACTGTTTTCTGGTGGTGGTTCTCTGGGCTTGTGGATCTTCACCTCTGTTTTGAACACTTATGGACTGTTGTTTGCCTATATGATTTATGGACATTCTGCGACAGCTGTGTTTGGATTAGCGCCACATTTTTATTACTATTTAATTGATCTGCTTTCCATTCAAGATCTGTGTTGGCTGCTTTTCGCTTTTTATTATTTATTTTAATTTATGAGATCAGGGCAGCAATACTGCCATTTATTGTTTCTAATTGATATTGCTGTAATGATGTTTCTGTGAAGCTGCTGACCACTTGACCAACAGATGAGACATAACACATGAAGAATGAATGTGGTTTTATAATGAATAATATTCTTCTTTCACACAGATGGACGCCATGTCTGGAATTCCTCAGAAGAAAATCCTATTCAGTCTTTGGATTGTAAGACAGAAAATGGCATTGTAAAATCTTCCCTAGGAGCAATCCATATTCCTCCAGATACACATCACAGACCTTACTGTGTGAATAGACCGTTGGCTTCCTCTAATCCTGAAGACTCCTTTGATAAATCACATAATGTTACCAGAAAAGCATGTCCCGCACTTGGCAGTGCGGAGAGATCTTCTGATAAATCCGATCCTCAAAGAAGTTCTAGTGATTTAGATCTGCACATGGAGGATAACGGATCCCTGCGTTCTGAAGATGTAGAACAAGAGTGCGGAAAATGTTTTAAACAGAAAGTAAGGCTTCTTACACACCAGAGAAGCCACACTGATGAGCAACCTTTTCCATGCCCAGAGTGTGGAAAATGCTTCACTCACAAAGGACACCTTCTAACGCATCAGAGAAAACACACAAGCAAGCGTCCTTTTTCATGTTCAGAGTGTGGGAAAAGTTTCACTAAGAAAGAACGGCTTCTTACACACCAGAGAACTCACACGGGTGAGCGTCCTTTTTCATGTTCAGAGTGCGGAAAATGTTTCAGTGTGAAAGGAAACCTTATTGTGCACCAGAGAACTCACACGGGGGAGCGTCCTTTTTCATGTTCAGAGTGCGGGAAAAGCTTTGCTTGGAAAGAACGGCTTCTTACACACCAGAGAACTCACACGGGTGAGCGTCCTTTTTCATGTGCAGAGTGCGGAAAACGTTTCACTCGAAAAAATGTTCTTACCGAACACCAGAGAATTCACATGGGCGAGCGTCCTTTTTCATGTTCTGAGTGCGGAAAATGTTTCAGTGGGAAAAGAAACTTTATTGTGCACCAGAAAACTCACACGGGGGAGCGTCCTTTTTCATGTGCAGAGTGCGGGAAAAGTTTTGGTTGGAAAAAACGGCTTGTTACACATCAGAGAAGTCACACGGGCGAGCGTCCTTTTTCATGTTCAGAGTGCGGGAAATGTTTCAGTGTGAAAGGAAACTTTATTGTGCACCAAAGAACTCACACGGGGGAGAATCCTTTTTCATGTTCAGAGTGCGGGAAAAGTTTCGCTTGGAAAGAACGGCTTCTTACACACCAGAGAACTCACACGGGTGAGCGTCCTTTTTCATGTTCAGTGTGCGGAAAACGTTTCACTCGAAAAAGTGCTCTTACCGATCATCAGAAAATTCACATTGACAAGCGTTCTTTTCACTCAGAATGAAAACCTTTTAACACATCAGAGAAGACACACGGGTGAGTGTCCTTTTTCATGTTCGGAGTGTGGGAAATGTTTCAGCCGGAAAGGAAGGCTTCTCACACATCAGCAAAGTCACAGGGTCGAGCATGTTCAGAGTACGGGAAATCTTTTACTCGGAAGGAAACCCTTCTTCTAAACCAGAGAAGCCACACAGGAGAGCGTCATTTTTACAGTTCAGTGTGAGGAAAATGTTTTCCCCCTGAAAGAAGGGGAAGCGTCCTTTTTTCTTTCTCAGAATATGAGATGGTTTCTCTTGAAATAATAAATTACTTCATTTTTTAAATTCCGAAGAGGTCACATGGGTGAGCATCTTTTTTTATTTACTTTTTGATGCCAAGAAAGAGTGCGGAAAAAGATTCACTCGGAAAGCAGCACTTTTTAAAATGCCAAAAACGCCCCTTGGCTGAACTTCCATTTTTTATGTTTAGAGTGCGGAAAAGGTTTCACTCAGGCTTCTTACAAACTAGAGAAGCCACAATGATGAACAAGCTTGTTCATGTTCCGAGTGCGGGAAATGTTTCACTCAGAAAGAAAGGCTTCTTATACACCAGAGAAGCCACACTGGTGAGCGTCCTTTTTCGTGTTCAGAGTATGGGAAAGGTTTCACTTGGAAAGTAGACCTTCTTCCACTCCAGAGAATTTCGTGTTCAGAGTATACAGATATACCTGTCATCCATGACCCGTTATTGGATATGTATTCTACCCACTTTCCTTGAGCAAGAAGCCATTTCTTCCTCTCAGATAAGTTCCCACTGACACCATTGTAAGGGGGTAATACTTCCCAATGACTATACGTGTAAGGAACATTCTTCCCACTGACCATCACACAAATGTATCATGAGTGGCAGATATAGTCATATTTGGCAGGGGTTCCCTGACACTGGAAAGTTACTGTATTTCAAGGGTTCCTCTTGTAGCACTGTCTAGTGTGCTATATGTAAATAGGTTATTTGTTAGAGTAGGAAAATCGGTTTGTCTGAGATCCAGGCCTGGGTTGAATCTGGGTCAGGGTTGAGTGACTCAGGGAGTCTGGGTGACTCATCAGGAAGCTCTTCTGGTGCCTTCCCCGGTTTTGTGGAACTTTGGAGAAGCTTCCAGATTTAGTGGGTGGAAGCCAGGAGGGGCTGCTTGGCATATTTATAAGGTCCTTGCCTTGACCAATCCCCAGCAGAAAGGGGCTGGAAGGAGGCCTGTTTACTTCATAAATAAGCATGAGTCAGGCCAGCAGGGGCAGTCGGGGGAAGATGGAGTGCTGAGGAGGCTGTCGGTAGCCCTTGAAGGAGCCCCAACCAAGTATTGAGTGCCTACTATACTGTACATGGACAGACTTTTCAGTAAGCCAACATTTCTGTATTAAAAATCCTTTTTTTTATTGGTCTTATGTAATATTCTAATTTTCGGAGATACTGAATTTTGGGATGTCACTAGCTGTAAGCCATAATCATCAACATTAAAAGAGAGAAATGCTTGAAATCTATCACTCTCTGTGTAACACATCTATATAAAATATATGAGTTTCACTTGTTTAATTGAATTACTAAAATATATTAACTTTTTGATGATATTCTAATTTTATGAGATGCTTCTGTATATGATGCAGCACATCTCAGGCAGCTCTTCTCGTGCCTCCCCCGGTTTTCTGGAACCTTGGAGAAGCTTCCAGATGTAGTGGGTGGAAGCCAGGAGGGGCTGCTTGGCAAATTTATAAGGTCCTTGACCAATCCCCAGCAGAAAGGGGCTGGAAGAAGGCCTGTTAAATAAGCATGAGTCAGGCCAGCAGGGGCAGTTGGTGGAAGATGGAGTGCTGAGGAGGCTGTCGATGGCCCTTGAAGGAGCCCAAACCAAGTATTGAGTGCCTACTACACTGTACATGGACAGACTTTTCAGTAAGCCAACATTCCTCTATTAAAAAAACTTTTTTTATTGGTCTTATATAATATTCTAATTTTCTGAGATACTGAATTTTTGGGTGTCACTAGCTGTAAGCCATAATCATCATAATTAAAAGAGAGAAATGCTTGAAATATATCACTCTGTGTGTAACGCATCTATATAAAACGTTTCACTTTTTGAATAAAATTACTGAGATAAATTATCTTTTTGATGATATTCTAATGTTATGTTATGTTACGCTCCTGTATGTAATGCAGCAAATCGCAGGCAGCTCTTCTGGTGCCTCCCCCGGTTTTGTGGAACTTTGGAGAAGCTTCCAGATATAGTGGGTGGAAGCCAGGAGGGGCTACTTGGCATATTTATAAGGTCCTTGACCAATCCCCAGCAGAAAGGGGCTGGAAGGAGGCCTGTTTACTTCATAAATAAAAGCATGAGTCAGTCCAGCAGGGGCAGTCAGGTGGAAGATGGAGTGCTGAGGAGGCTGTCGGTGGTCCTTGAATATAAAATATGAGTTTCACTTTTTTAATTGAATTACTGAAATAAATTAACTTTTTGATGATATTCTAATTTTATGAGATGCTCCTGTATATAATGCAGCACTGCACATCACATAATAAAGGAGAACAAAATACTTCAACTTGTAGAAGAATAGGACACAAAAGAGAAAGGAAACCTTCCATAACGATCTCACAATCTCAGGGTAAGAGTGAGAAGGACTTTGAGAAGCTTGGGGTGGTCAGAGGAGGCCATTGCACTAGTCAAGGAGGTGGAGAGATTATTCTGTAATAAATGAATGAGACAAATTGGGAATGTTCTCAGAAGGACACCTTGGTGGAGTTTTGATAATTTTTTTTATATCGTTTTTGAAAAAAAAAATGTCCAAAGTTTGGTGTTTTAACTAGTTCCGGACCGCCCGCCGCAGTTATACGTCGGTACTTTGACGTTATATACCAGGGACATGTAAGGAAGGAGGATAGGAATGTGACTGGAAGACATGGAATGAAGACGAATAGGAGGATAACCAAGAGACGTAAAAGGAAGGAGGACAGAAATGTGACTGAGAAACATTAAAGGAAGGAGGATGACCAAGAGACATAGAAGGAAGGAGGACAGGAATGGGACTGAGAGACACAGAAGATAAGAGGTAGGGATTGTAACTGAGATACAAAGGAGGATGGGAGTGAGGCTGAGAGAGATGGAAGGAAAGAGAACGGGAATGTGACTGAGACATGTGGGAGGAAGGAGGATAGAGATGTGACAGAGAGATGGAAGGAAGATAGATGGGAAAGTGACTGAAACACATGACATAAAGGAGAATAGGATGCTGCCGAGAGACATGGAAGGAAGGCGGATGGGAATGTGACTGAAAGACATAGAAGGAAGGAGGATAGGATGTGACCGAGAGACATGGAAGGAAGGAGGATGGGAGTGTGACTGGAAGACATGGAGGTTGGGAGTGAGTCTGAGAGATATAGAAGGAAGGATGACGGAAGCGTGACTGTGAGACATGAAAAGAAAGAGGGTGGGCAGGGGCTGAGAGACGTGATAGGAATGAGGGTGGGAATGTGACTTAAAGACATGGAGGGGGATAAGGATGGGAGTGAGTCTGAGAGATATGGAATGAAGGATGACGGAAGCGGAACTGTGAGACATGGAAAGAAAGAGGCTGGGCAGGGGCTGAGAAACATGAAGGGTAAGAGGATGGGAATATGGCAAAGAGACGTTGAAGGAAGAATAACAGAAGGTGGACTGTAAGACATGAAAGGATGGAGGATGAGAATGTAACTGAGAGACATGGAAGAAAAGAGGATTGGAAGGATGACTGACAGACATGAAAGGAAAGAGATTGGGAATGTGACAAAGGGACGTAGAAGGAACGCGGATAGGAATGTGACTGGAAGGCGGAATGAAGAAGAATAGGAGGATAACCAAGAGACCTAAAAGGATGGAGGAGAGGAATATAACTGAGAGACATGGAAGGAAGGAGGACAGGAATGTGACTGAGAGACATGGAAGGAGGGAGGATAGGAGGATGACTGAGAGACATGGAAGGAGGCAGGATAGGAGGATGACTGAGAGATATGGAAGGAGGCAGGATAGGAGGATGACTGAGAGATATGGAAGGAGGCAGGATAGGAGGATGACTGAGAGATATGAAAGGAAGGAGGACAGTAATGTGACTGAGAGACACAGAAGATAGGAGGAAGGGATTGTAACTTGAGAGACAAAGGAGGCATGTGGAAGGAAGGAGGATAAGATGTTACCAAGAAACATGGAAGGAAGTAGGATAGGATGTAACTAAGAGACATGGGAGTGTGACTGGAAGACATGGAGGGGAAGGAGGATAGGTTTGAGTCTGAGAGATATGGAAGGAAGGATTACGAAAGCATGACTGTGATACATGGAGAGAAAGAGGGTGGACAGGGAACTGAGAGACATATAAGGAATGAGGGTGGAAATTTTACTTAGAGACATGGAGGGGAAGGAGCATGGGAGTGAGTCTGAGAGCTATAGAAGGAAGGATGATGGAAGTATGACTGTGAGACATGGAAAGAAAGAGGGTGGGCAGGGGCTGAGAGACATGGAAGGAAGGAATACGACTGACAGATATGGAAGGAAAGAGATTGGGAATATGACTGAGGATTGTGGAAAGAAGGAAGATAGGAATGTGACTGGAAGACATGGAATGAACAAGGATAGGAGGATAACCAAGAGACATGAAAGGAAGGAGGACAGGTATGTGACTGAGATTTGGAAGGAAGGAGGATGACCAAGAGACATGGAAGGAGGACAGGAATGTGACTGAGAGACACTGAAGATAGGAGGAAGGGAATGTGAATGAGAGACATGGAAGGAAGGAGGATCGGAGTGAGGCTGAGAGACACGAAAGAAAGGAGGAAGTGAATGTGCTTGTGAGACATGGAAGGAAAGAGAATGGGAATGTGACTGAGGGATGTGGAAGGAAGAAGGATGGGAATGTGACTCAAAGACATGGAATGAAGGCAGGTAAGAGGATAACCAAGAGACATGGAATGAAGGAGGACATGAATGTGACTGAGGGACATGGAAGGAAGGAGGACAGGAATATAACTAAAAGACAGAACGAAGGAGGATAGCAGGATAACCAAGAGACATGAATGGAAAGAGGATATGAATGTGACCGAGAGACATGGACTGAAGGAGGATGGGAATATAACTGAAAGACATGGAATAAGATAGAGGATAGGAGGATGAATGAGAGACATAGAAGGACTAAGGGTAGAAATGTTTTGAAGATACATGGATGGAAGAAGGATGTCTGAGAGACATAGAAGGAAGGAGGATGGACGTTAGGCTGAGAGACACGGAAGGAAGAAGGATGGGAATGTGACTGGAAGAAATGGATGGAAGGAGGAAGGGAATTTGACATAGATATATGGAAGGAAGGAGGATGGGAATGTCACTGAGGGATATGGAAGGAAGGTAAACAGGAATATGACTGAAATACATGGAATGAAGGAGGATAACCAAGAAACAGGAGGAGGGAGGGAGGACATTAATGGGACTTATGGACTTGGAAGGAAGGAGGATGGGAATATAATTGAATTACATGGAATGACAGAGGATGACTAAGAGACATAGAAGGAAGGAGGATGGGAATGTATTGAAGATGTATGGATGGAAGGAGGATGACTGAGAGACGCGGAGGGAAGGAGGATGGAAGCATGGCTAAAAGACATTTAAGGAAGGAGGATGGGAATGTGACTGAAAGACATGGACAGACGTTGAAGAGAATGTGACTTAGATATATGGAAGGAAGGAGGATGGGAATGTGACTTAGATATATGGAAGGAAGGGGGGTGGGGATGTGACTAAGAAACATGGAAGGAAGGAAGATGGGAATGTGACTGACGGATATGGAAGGAAGGAGGATAGGTGGATCACTGAGAGACATGGAAAGAAGGAGGATAGCTGGATTACCAAGAAACATGAAAGGAAGGAGGATGGGAAGGGGGCTGTGAGACATGGAATGAAGATGAATGGAATGGAGGGGACCCATCATAATGGGCTCACTGGCGGAGTAGACTCGGGAACTCGGTTCCAAAACCTCACCAACAGAGTGTCTGAGATATATAAGAAGCTATGAAAGGGTTTAACTCTCTAGAATATACCAAACACTGAAATATTTTTTGGGGTGGACTAATTATATCATTGCAATCACTGGAACAATGCATAATGTCCTCCACATACTTTAGAAGTAAAGCTGCAATTCCCTTGTTACACACAAAGTGGCACATGTTTACGGAAAGACCGCACAGACAGGAAGTGATTTTAGAAGCAGACAGGAAGTGATTGCACAGATGAACATGAAGATCCGGATCAAAGGTGAGTTGGGAGGAAGTAGAGGGGAGACATTGCTGGAACTGGCAGCAGAGGAGGTAATAAGATATTAATTTATATTTACACCCAGTAACTCCCCCGTCATGTTCCGTCCTCTTCCTCCATAGTCACTGTGACGTCTTACAAATATATAAGTAATAGGGTCTAGCAACATAGGAAGAATAAATGTATAATATGTATATAGTAATACCCAGACACATATAAAATATAATAATATAAACTATATGTAGCACCCTACAGGTAGCAGACATCCCAACCTGCAAAAACTCATTTCAGGGAGGTGGCACTCCGCGCCGCTGAATCCCCGCACGCGCGCCGCTGGCGCTGCACTCTTCCCGTAATCTGCATGTACCTAGCATAGTTATTGTTACATGTGGTCTTGTGGCGCCAACTGCTGCAGTGAAATATGCAGCTCACTGTCAGGAGTAGAGAGAAAGCTATTGCTTCCTCTGTATCCCTCCTCCTCTCACAGGCAGAAGTAGCGGCTCTGTCTCACTGCACGGAGCTGCTCAGGATAACTCACAGAGTGAGTCACACTGACAGCTCAGCTGCTTCTACTCGGCTTGACTTCACAGCTTGGATGACTCACACTCTCACTGACAGCTCAGCTGCTTCCACTCGGCTTCGCAGCTTGCCGGGATATCGCCCTGAGCTTGCGGGTGTCCGTGAGCTCAGGGCAGAAAACGGGAGTCTCCCACGATTTGCGGGAGACTTGAGATGTCTGCGGTAGGTGCAAGGTAAAGATATAGTGGGCCTTGTCTGCCTAACAGCAGGGCTGTGATTTGTTAGGTATGGTGTCAGGGCTTCCAGATTTGCCTGCTGAAGTGAGAAGTATCCCCACTGGCTCCTGTGAGAGGCTGCTCATAGGGCAGTGTGGGAAGCCCAATCAGGGGACACATCCCAGCTTGTAACTACCCCAGAAGACAGATTAGGCTGCAAAGGATTCTGGGAGTGGGTATAAGTTTGGGGGAAGTGCGTGACAGGGTGTCTTTGGCGGGAGCAGTGTCCCAGGAGGGAGAGTGCGGCTGTCTCTCCTCCTGTCTGAGGACGGTGGATGTCTCGGGGTATAGCCTGGGAGTCCAGAGAGTGCTGAGCTGAGAGGGATCCGGTGTGCCGAGAACCTGCGGAGCGTGAGAGGGGTCCAGTCCCAGGAAAGCCTACACAGGTCTTGAGTACTGAGGATTGCCCCTGGGGGTCTGCCTAGTGTCAGAGGGGACCACTCTGGAAGAGATTCTGGGATCCAGTCATCAGCTAGTTGTAAAGGGGGTACCTAGGTTGAGGAACCTGAAGTTACAGAGGGGGTACATAGTCAGTGGACCCTGAAGAGTTCAAGGAGTACAAAAGGGGGTTCCCGCAGTTTGGGCCCTGAATTGTATTGTGTGTGCCAGTTACAGTGTTAACTAGTTGGAGTTCTACAAAATACTACCTCAAGCTGTACCAGGCGGAGGAAAAGCATTCAAAGACTTACACAGTGAAGCAAAGTCAGGAGTTCTACAGTTCTCAGTCTTGGATCTACTGGACTATAAGTCGGGGATTCAACACTTCCTCTGTTCTTCAGAGTCAGTGAGCGTTGGGTGGCGCTGGCTAGCGTCAAGGAAGCGCCAACAGGCATTTTTCCAGGATCAAGGTCCCAATTGTAATTAGTTCAAGCCGAGAGGAGTATCCCACTCATTCCCTTCTCCCATCCCCTTCATTTTTAATAAAATACACAAACAAAGATGCTGGAGTTGTCACTGTCTCAAATGTCACAACTGGGGACTCCGCTCCCATGGGCTGGAGAGGATTCCGGTACTAATGGCAGACCCACATCAAGCCACAGGCCTGGAAACCTTGCTACCTATATTTAAAGAGGAAGTAAACCCTCCTCTACAACTTGTACCTATAGGTAAGCCTATGATAAGGCTTACCTATAGGTACTGTAAATATCTCCTAAACATGTACCGTTTAGGAGATATTTACCTTACATGTCGCCAGTGACGTCACTGGCGCATGCGCTCTGAAGGAACGGCCGATCGTGCCGTTCCTTCAGAGCCCCGTGCCGTGACTGTCGGCTCCCGCGCGCGTGCGCGGGAGTGACGTCACCGCGGCTCCGGCCAATCAGATGGCCGGATGCCGCGATCCCGGAAGACGGGCGACTAGACATGTCGCCCGTCATAGAGGTGAGTGAGCGGCACGGCGGGGGCTCGTTCTGAGGTAAGTATTGCATAATGAGCTAATATGCGATGCATACTAGCTCATTATGTCTTTCTTTTGCAGGGTGTAAGAAAAAAAAAAAAAATTTATACGAGTTTACAACCTCTTTAATAATGTCTAGCTAGAGGCAGTCCGAGTGATAGCGATCACCGCCGTCGGTAGATTTTGAAATCCGTGACAGTCATTCATGGAACAATTGGTGATTATAAAACTAAACACAATGATCAATTGATGTGGGCTGTAAAGTACAGAGCCCTAAATTTAAAATATTTCTAAGATTATTACCCGTCCTACAGAGAGGAGAGTCCTGTATAGATCACATGACCACCTCGATGAAGATGGATGAAGAAAACTTGACTCGGAGGACATTAGACCTCGCCCTGAAGATCATCTAACTGCTGACCGGAGAGGTGAGGAGGATTCTGGGAGATCACTCAACATCTTTAATTCTGTTTCAATACAGAGTTTCCCTGTTGTCAAGAAGTCTGGGGACCATACAACCATCACAGTGCCTCCACTTTACTCCCTGAATCCTAAGAGGCACCACAAGTGGAAGATTCTAGAAGTCACCAAGAGGATCACTGAGCTACTGACATCAGAGGTAAGTGGTGCCGGGAATTCTGGGACATTATCCAGTAACAGACAAGGGATGTGTCTGGATGGTGACTGTATCATTGTGTGTGTCAGGTTCCTATAAGGTGTCAGGATGTCACTGTCTATTTCTCCATGGAGGAGTGGGAGTATTTAGAAGGACACAAGGATCTCTACAAGGACGTCATGATGGAGAATCAGCCGCCCCTCACATCACCGGGTAAGAGGAGACTTTATTGTAAAGGAGAGAGCAGTACGGAGGATCCACCTAGATCCCCCATCATCTGATAAACACATAGAAACAATGTATTCAGTCAGTGTGTGTGTTTCCTACAGATGGATCCAGTAATGGGAACCCACCAGAGAGATGTCCCCGTCCTCTGTATTCCCGGGATGCCACACAGGAAGGTCACACCATATATCACAATGACAAGGTTGGTGGATGGGGCATCTAGAACATGAACTCACTGAGATGATATGTGGAATTTTTATGTGAAGTTATATTTTATATTTTCTCTCTTTTCATCCCTCATCATCATCAAATGGAAGAATGTTCAACATAACATTTGGGTCTGTGTTTCAGTCCATTTATAAACATTGAAGTTATTTTTTAATTATTAAACACAGAGTGGAGATCTGAAATATTGTAAAATCCTTGTTAAAGAAGAGAAAGAGGAGTTTTCAGAAGGATACAAGGAGGTTATGATGGAGCCATGCAGTGATAGAAACCCACCAGAGAGATGTCCCCGTCCTCTGTATTCCCGGGATTCCACACAGGAAGGTCACACCATCCCTCATCATCATCAGGTAGGTGGAACAAAGCGTCTGAATCTCCAAGCTGCGTGAAATTATATTATTTGTTATTTTTAGCTTTCAGTGCTCAGGGAATGAAGATTTTAAATCATTCTGTTGCTTTAGGGTGAGGGGGCGAGTGATGTTAAAGCTGAAGAGGAAGAGATGTTTGAGAGGGGTGAGCAGCAGTCTGTGGAGGAGGTCGGAGTGAGGATGAATATTAAAATGGAGGAAACTTCTCTAGATGTTGGGACAGGTAAGTCATATTGTGATGTGATACAGGAGATAATGTTCCAATGCAGGCAATCATCACCACAAATCATCCGACTCAGAGATCTGGCTCCTAGCGGTTGGTGGCCGCTACAAAGAATCCATCCAAAAAAAAAATCACAAAGAAGAGAGGAAGCCGCTGATGGTTTTAAAAGCCTTGTTCAAGTTTATTCAACTCTGCAACATACAAACTGTTCCACCTGGATCACCCCAAGACGTTCAACTCTAACTAGAGCTTACTCTAGTGGTGCTACCCTGGGTGGTAGAGGGGCACCTATTCCCCACCAGGATTATCTGACCAATGAGGTTATGGACCTTCTAGCAGGACAGCAGTGTATTAGTAGATGCCTCTAGCTTTCAAGATTTGTACCTGGGCTTTGTCCTGAATTACAGACTTCACGTTGAATAAATTACTCTGCCTTTGGCACCTCTGTATATTCCTAAACCTATTTGACAGAAAAATATATATTCTTATCTAACAAAGAATTTCCCAGCAAAAGTTTTTAGAATGTTGTATGTAAAAAATCATCAGTGTACCTATCCTCACCACCCAATGTGCCCAGCAGAGGAGGCAGAGATATTGTGCACCATACAGGAGATCATACTTCAGTTCTTTGCAGCCACTGCACTACTTAATGTTCCCAACAAATGAGGAGGAGATACTGTACACCATATGAAAGGTCCACCTCCATTCCTCAATATAACGTCATGTTCCCAACAAATGAGGAGGAGATACTGTACACCATATGAAAGGTCTATCTCCATTCCTCAATATAACGTCATGTTCCCAACAAATGAGGAGGAGATACTGTACACCATATGAAAGGTCTATCTCCATTCCTCAATATAACGTCATGTTCTCAACAAATGAGGAGGAGATACTGTACACCATATGAAAAGTCCATCTTCATTCCTCAATATAACCAGGCCCGGATCGGCCAATCGGGAGCACCGGGAATTCTCCCGGTGGGCCAGTCGGCCCAGGGGCAGTTCAAATAGGTTGCCTGATTTAAAATTGGTGCCGCCAACATGTCACCGCGCATGGGCCAACGCCGCTCCTGAAAGGCCGTACACTTTCGGCTATTCCCGAGAATAGCCGAACGTATACGAGCTTTCCCAAGTGGCGGCGCATGAGCAAAGACGTGTTGGCGCCGGGCAGCGCCAATTTTAAATCTATGTGGCCTCAGGAACAGACCCCTCCACTGCTTGCCATTATGCGGGGCTGATGGCATACTACAAGAGATGCAGTGCTGCGGGCATGGTACACCTGTACCATGCCCGCAGCCCCGCATCTCCTGTACCATGTCCGCAGCCCCGCATCTCCTGTACCATGACCGCAGCCCCGCATTCTCCTGTACCATGCCCGCCACCCTGCATGCTCCTGTACCATGCCCACAGCACTGCATTATCCTGTACCATGCCCACAGCACTGCATTCTCCTGTACCATGTCCGCAGCCCTGCATTCTCCTGTACCATGTTCACAGCACTGCATTGCCCTGTACCATGCCCACAGCACTGCATTCTCCTGTACCATGCCCACCACCCTGCATTCTCCTGTACCATGCCCACAGCCCTGCATTCTCCTGTACCTAGCCCACACCACTGCATTCTCCTGTACCATGTCCGCCACCCTGCATTCTCCTGTACTATGTCCACAGCCCTGCATTCTCCTGTACCATGCCCACAGCACTGCATTCTCCTGTACCATGCCCGCAGCCCTGCATTCTCCTGCACCATGTCCGCAGCCATTGCAAACTTATATTCTGAGGTTTTAATTACATTATTTTAATATAGTCAGTCGTGAACTAGAGTGGGCTGGTCTAAGGCATGAAACTCCAGGGCTGCAAATGAGTCCCACTCCGGCCCTGAATATAACGTCATGTTCCCAACAAATGAGGAGGAGATACTGTACACCATATGAAAGGTCCATCTCCATTCCTCAATATAACGTCATGTTCCCAACAAATGAGGAGAAGATACTGTACACCATATGAAAGGTCCATCTCCATTCCTCAATATAACGTCATGTTCCCAACAAATGAGGAGGAGATACTGTACACCATATGAAAGGTCCATCTCCATTCCTCAATGTCCCCAATAAATGAGGTTGAGGTCTTCAGTGTCTTTTTCATAGTATAACATCACCAGTGTGTTTTGGCTGTTTTGGTCTGTAATTGATATTGCTGTAATGATGTTTCTGTGAAGCTGCTGACCACTTGACCAACAGATGAGACATAAAACATGAAGAATGAATGAGGTTTTATAATGAATAATATTCTTCTTTCACACAGATGGACGCCATGTCTGGAATGCCTCTATTCAGTCTTTGGATTGTAAGACAGAAAATGGCATTGTAAAATCTTCCCTAGGAGCAATCCATATTCCTCCAGATACACATCACAGACCTTACTGTGTGAATAGACCGTTGGCTTCCTCTAATCCTGAAGACTCCTTTGATAAATCACATAATGTTACCAGCAAAGCATGTCCCGCACTTGGCAGTGCGGAGAGATCTTCTGATAAATCCAATCCTCAAATAACTTCTAGTGATTTAGATCTGCACATGGAGGATAACGGATCCCTGCGTTCTGAAGCTGTAGAACAAGAGACCCCAAGGCGTGAGCGTCCATTTCAGTGTCCAGAGTGCGGGAAATGTTTCACTCGAAAAAACGTACTTATCGAACACCAGAGAATTCACATGAGTGAGCGCCCTTTTTCATGTGCAGAGTGCGGGAAATGTTTCACTCAAGAAGGAGAACTTCTTACACACCAGAGAAGTCACATAGGAGAGCGTCCTTTTTCGTGTACAGAGTGCGGAAAATGTTTTAAACGGAAAGAAAGGCTTCTTACACACCAAAGAAGCCACACTGGTGAGCAACCTTTTTCATGCCCAGAGTGTGGAAAACGTTTCACTCAGAAAGAAAACCTCCTAACACATCAGAGAAAACATACAGGCGAGCGTCCATTTTCATGTTCAGAGTGCGGGAAAAATTTTGCTCGAAAAGAAAGGCTTCTTACACATCAGAGAAGTCACACGGGTGAACGTCCTTTTTCATGTTTAGAGTGCGGGAAGTGTTTCAGTGTGAAAGGAAACTTTATTGTGCACCAGAGAAGTCACACGGGTGAGCGTCCTTTTTCATGTTCAGACTGCGGAAAAAGTTTCACTCGAAAAAGTGTTCTTACCGAACACCGGAGAATTCACATGGGCGAGCGTCCTTTTTCATGTGCAGAGTGCGGGAAACGTTTCACTCAGAAAGGAGACCTTCTTACACACCAGAAAATTCACACGGGCGAGCGTCCTTTTTTGTGTACAGAGTGCGGGAAATGTTTCACACGGAAAGAAAGGCTTCTTACACACCTGAGAAGCCACACTGGTGAGCGTCCTTTTTCATGTTGAGAATGTGAAAAGTGTGCTTTCTTGAGCAGGGGGACCTTGCGGACGCTGCAGGATTTCAGTCTTTCTTGGCGTAGCGTGTTACCAATTGTTTTCTTGGTGACTATGGTCCCAGCTGCCTTGAGATCATTGACAAGATTCTCCCGTGTAGTTCTCATGATCATTGAAACTCCACGAGGTGAGATCTTGCATGGAGCCCCAGACCGAGGGAGATTGACAGTTGTTTTGGGTTTCTTCCATTTGAGAATAATCGCACCAACTTTTGTCATCCCCTAACCAAGCTGCTTGGCAATGGTCTTGTAGCCCATTACAGCCTTGTGTAGGTCTACAATCTTGTCCCTGACATCCTTGGACAGCTCTTTGGTCTTGGCCATGGTGGACCATGAGGTGAGATCTTGTGTGGAGCCCCAGACCCAAAGAGTTGGAAGAAACACAAAATAACTGTCAATCTTCTTCGGTCTGGGGCTCCATGCAAGATCTCACCTCATGGTCCACCATGGCCAAGACCAAAGAGCTGTCCAAGGATGTCAGGGACAAGATCCTAGACCTACACGAGGCTGGAATGAGTCTACAAGACCATCGCCAAGCAGCTTGGTGAGAGGTTGACAACAGTTGGAGCAATTATTCACAATTGGAAGAAACGCAAAATAACTGTCATATTGTCAATAACTGCACCAACTATGGTCAACCTCTCGCCAAGCTGCTTGGCGATGGTTTTGTAGACCATTCCAGCCTTGTGTAGGTCTACGATCTTGTCCCTGACATCCTTGGACAGCTCTTTGGTATTGGCCATGGTGGACCATGAGGTGAGAATTTGCATGGAGCCCCACACCGAGGGAGATTGACAGTTGTTTCGGGTTTCTTCCATTTGAGAATAATCGCACCAACTGTTGTCATCCTCTCACCAAGCTGCTTGGCGATTGTCATGTAGCCTATTCCAGCCTTGTGTAGGTCTACAATATTCTCCCTGACATCCTTGGACAGCTCTTTGGTCTTGGCCATGGTGGACCATGAGGTGGGATCTTGTGTGGAGCCCCAGACCCAAAGAGTTGGAAGAAACACAAAATAACTGTCAATCTCCTTCGGTCTGGGGCTCCATGCAAGATCTCACCTCATGGTCCACCATGGCCAAGACCAAAGAGCTGTCCAAGGATGTCAGGGACAAGATCGTAGACCTACACGAGGCTGGAATAAGTCTACAAGACCATCGCCAAGCAGCTTGGTGAGAGGTTGACAACAGTTGGAGCAATTATTCACAATTGGAAGAAACGCAACACAACTGTCAAATTGTGAATAATCGCACCAACTGTGGTCAACCTCTCGCCAAGCTGCTTGGCGATGGTTTTGTAGACCATTCCAGCCTTGTGTAGGTCTACGATCTCATCCCTGACATCCTTGGACAGGTCTTTGGTCTTGGCCATGGTGGACCACGAGGTGAGATTTTGCATGGAGCCCCAGACCGAAGGAGATTGACAGTTATTTTGTGTGAGATGTGAGATGATTACAGCCACACACACCTACACAGGTTGAACTGGATGGACTATTGTCTTTATTCAACCTCAACTACTATGTAACTATGTGTTTCGCATCAACTGTTGTCAACTTCTCACCAAGCTGCTTGGCGATGGTCTTGTAGCCCATTCCAGCCTTGTGTAGGTCTGCAATCTGGTTCCTGACATCCTTGGACAGCTCTTTGGTCTTGGCCATGGTGGAGAGATTGGAATCCGATTGATTGCTTCTGTGAACAGGTGTCTTTTATACAGGTAACAAGCTGAGATTAGGAGCACTCCCTTTAAGAGAGTGCTCCTAATCTCAGCTTGTTACCTGTATAGAAGACACCTGGGAGCCAAGATATCTTGCTGATTGATAGGGGATCAAATAATTATTTCACTCATTAAAATGCAAATCAGTTTATAACTTTTTTGAAATGCGTTTTTCTTGATATTTTTGTTGTTTTTCTGTCTCTCACTGGTAAAATAAACCGACCATTAAAATTATAGACTGATCATTTCTTTGTCAGTGGGCAAACATGCAAAATCAGCAGGTGATCAAATACTTTTTTTACCTCACTGTAGATACTTATCCATCATGCCATACCAATAGGGAGGTGTGTGATTGGCCCCAAATGTATGTTGCAGAAAGACTATGACCCCCTAACATACAGCCAATGTCATTAAGAACTATCTTCTGTGTAAAGAAGAAGCATTTAATCACGCCAAGATCAGTGTGATCAAATGCTTTTCATTTTTACAAATGGCACCTTTAGATCTGGGTAAACCGGAAGTGATGTAAGGTCATTGCTTCCAGTTCCCTATATTATAAAGATGACAAAGTGGTTCCAGGCTTTGTACGTCTCCATGAACAGCCATAGGCATCATCTGCAGACATCATCCCCGTACAACTACTTGAAGTCCAGCGACGTACGAGTACGTCACTGGTCATCAAGCAGTTAAGAAAGACACCTCAGTGGAGATTTGATTTGGAGGGGAAAGGATGGAGAGCGGTACAATATTGAGTGTCTGCAGCCAATTGTGAAGCATGGTGGAGGTTCCTTGCAAGTTTGGGGTGACATTTCTGCAAATGGAGTTGGAGATTTGGTCAGGATCAATGGTGTCCTCAATTCTGAGAAATCCAGGCAGATACTTATCCATCATGCCATACCATCAGGGAGGCGTGTGATTGGCCCCAAATGTATTCTGCAGCCACTCCAAACATACAACCAATGTCATTAAGAGCTATCTGTGTAAAGAGTCAAAGCGTAAGAACAAAGAGTCCTGGAGGTGATGGTTTTGGCCCCCACAGAGCCCTGATCTCTAGATCATGGAGTCTGTCTGGGATGACATGAAGAGACCGAAGGATTGGAGGTAGCTAACATCCATAGAAGATCTGGGGTTTGTTCCCAAGCTCTGCTCTTCTTCCTCTTCTCAGTCTTATCTAATTTCTCCAGTGTCCTCCCTCTTCCTTCTGTATTACAAGCATCCTTTCCAGATCTAACCCACTTTACCAGCGTAATACAGGCTCTACAACTCTGACACCAACGTAACGCAGGCTTTACACCTATGACACCAGTGTAACATGGACTCTACACCACTGACTCCAAGTAATGGGGGCTCTATACCTCTGATACAAGTATATCGTGGCCTCTACACCTCAGACACCAGTGTAACGTGGGCTCTATACCTCTGATACAAGTATAACGTGGCCTCTACACCTCGGACACCAGTGTAACGTGGGCTCTATACCTCTGATACAAGTATAACGTGGCCTCTACATCTCTGACACCAGTGTAACGTGGGCTCTATACCTCTGATACAAGTATTACGTGGCCTCTACATCTCTGACACCAGTGTAACGTGGGCTCTATACCTCTGATACAAGTATAACGTGGCCTCTACACCTCGGACACCAGTGTAATGTGGGCTCTATACCTCTGATACAAGTATAACGTGGGCTCTATACCTCTGACACCAGTGTAACGTGGGCTCTATACCTCTGATACAAGTATAACGTGGCCTCTACACCTCGGACACCAGTGTAATGTGGGCTCTATACCTCTGATACAAGTATAACGTGGCCTCTACACCTCGGACACCAGTGTAATGTGGGCTCTATACCTCTGATACAAGTATAACGTGGGCTCTATACCTCTGACACCAGTGTAACATGGGCTCTATACCTCTGATACAAGTATATCGTGGCCTCTACATCTCTGACACCAGTGTAACGTGGGCTCTATACCTCTGATACAAGTATAACATGGCCTCTACACCTCGGACACCAGTGTAATGTGGGCTCTATACCTCTGATAAAAGTATAACGTGGCCTCTACATCTCTGACACCAGTGTAACGTGGGCTCTATACCTCTGATACAAGTATAACATGGCCTCTACACCTTGGACACCAGTGTAACGTGGGCTCTATACCTCTGACACAAGTATATCGTGGCCTCTACACCTCAGACTCCAGTGTAACGTGAGCTCTCTACCTTTGATGCAGGTATATCGTGGCCTCTACATCTCTGACACCAGTGTAACGTGGGCTCTCTACCTTTGATGCAAGTATATCGTGGCCTCTACATCTCTGACACCAGTGTAATGTGGGCTCTATACCTCGGACACAAGTATATTGTGGCCTCTACACCTCGGACACCAGTGTAACGTGGGCTCTCTACCTTTGATGCAAGTATATTGTGGCCTCTACACCTCTGACACCAGTGTAACGTGGGCTCTATACCTCTGATACAAGTATATTGTGGCCTCTTCACCTCGGACACCAGTGTAACGTGAGCTCTCTACCTTTGATGCAGGTATATCGTGGCCTCTACATCTCTGACACCAGTGTAACGTGGGCTCTCTACCTTTGATGCAAGTATATCGTGGCCTCTACATCTCTGACACCAGTGTAATGTGGGCTCTATACCTCTGATACAAGTATTACGTGGCCTCTACATCTCTGACACCAGTGTAATGTGGGCACTATACCTCTGATACAAGTATAATGTGGCCTCTACATCTCTCTGACACCAGTGTAATGTGGGCTCTATACCTCTGACACAAGTATATCGTGGCCTCTACACCTCGGACACCAGTGTAATGTGGGCTCTATACCTCTGATACAAGTATAACGTGGCCTCTACACCTCGGACACCAGTGTAATGTGGGCTCTATACCTCTGATACAAGTATAACGTGGCCTCTACATCTCTGACACCAGTGTAACGTGGGCTCTATACCTCTGATACAAGTATAACGTGGCCTCTACACCTTGGACACCAGTGTAACGTGGGCTCTATACCTCTGACACAAGTATATCGTGGCCTCTACACCTCGGACACCAGTGTAATGTGGGCTCTATACCTCAGACACAAGTATATTGTGGCCTCTACACCTCTGACACCAGTGTAACGTGGGCTCTCTACCTTTGATGCAAGTATATCGTGGCCTCTACACCTCTGACACCAGTGTAACGTGGGCTCTCTACCTTTGATGCAGGTATATCGTGGCCTCTACATCTCTGACACCAGTGTAACGTGGGCTCTATACCTTTGACACCAGTGTAATATGGACTCTACACCACCTACACCAGTGTAACATGGACTCTACACCACTGACACCAGCCCAATGCAAGCTTTACACCTCTGACACCAGTGTAACATGGACTCTACACCACTGACACCAGCCCAATGCAAGCTTTACACCTCTGACACCAGTGTAACATGGACTCTACACCACTGACACCATTATAATGTGGGCTCTAAACCACTGACAGAAGTATAACAAGGGCTCTATACCTCTGACACCAGTGCAACGTAGACTTTACAGTTGACACCAGAAGTAGTTGCTAGTGCACCTATATCATGGATCTAGACTCTCTAAGCCTTTGAAACATAAAACTATATGACCACACTAGAGACTCAAACTAAGAAACCCAGAGCTCTTATGCATTCAACAGCAGGACCCCAACAACACACACCACAGGCTCTGGCCGGCAACCTGACTTCTCTGTAGAACTGAATACTAAAGAAGACAAGATGGGAACAATTGGAAAACATTTAGTGGCCCAGGAAACACTTAATTGTACAACATCAGCTTCGAACTAAGAACTACAAGTCTTTCTGCATTCAACAGCAGCACATCAACACCAGGCACCACAGGCTCCAGGCAACAATACAGCTTCTCTGTTAAACTATATACCAACTACACCATGATGCGAAAAATTGAAAAGCATCTGTTGGCTCATGAAACACAAAACTGAGTTTCGTGCATGCAGATTTGAACCCAAAACTTTTTAACTAGAAGACAAGGACACGTTGAACCACATCAATAGCACACAACCAACCATTCTGCAGGCCCTTCTATTTTCCAGGACTTCATACAGGGCCGGTGCTTGACTATTTTACGCCCTAGGCAAGACCAGCTACTTGCGCCCCCCTCAAAAAAAAATAAATAAAAAGGGTAGGGGTTAAAAACTTCTCTATGTCATACCCAGTGACCCTGATCTGATGGTTCCTCCATGTTATGCTGTCGTACCCAGTGACCCCCATATT
Source organism: Pelophylax lessonae (assembly GCF_965119305.1). Lineage (NCBI taxonomy): Eukaryota > Metazoa > Chordata > Amphibia > Anura > Ranidae > Pelophylax > Pelophylax lessonae. The sequence goes on along the minus strand of NC_138776.1, from coordinate 261,418,336 downwards.
CCTCCATGTCACACCTGGGGACCCTGATGTCATTCTATGTCACACCCAGGGACCCTGATGTTTTTCCATGTCACATTCTGGGACCCCAATATTTCTTCATGTCTTGCTGTCATACCCACTGACCCCGATGTTCCTCCATGTCACACCCAAGGAACCCCGTGTTCCTCCATGTCATGCTGTCATACCCAGTGACCCCATTGTTCCTATATGTCACACCAGGGGTCCCTGATGTTCCTCCATGTCATACCCGGAGAGACCCTGATGTTTTTCCATGTCACACCTGGGGACCCTGATGTTCCTCCATGTCACACCTGGGGACCTCAATCCACCATGGCACACCCAGGAACCCCAATTCCTCATGGCACACCTGGTGACCCCGAATCCCTGTTACACCCGGTGACCCCTATCCCCCATGTCACACCTGGTGACCCCGATTCCCTTTCACACCAGGGATCCTCCATGTCACACCCAGGGACCCCGATCCCCTCTTCTGGGGACGCTCACTGAGCGGTATGAAGAGAGTGGCCCGCGCTCTGTCCTCCTTCATTGTGATTCCTTTTTCTAGGACACTCCTCTCCTGGACCACAGTGCTCACCACAGCTCCAGCCAAAGAGGATCATCATGCAGGCAGCTCTCCGATGGACTCCCTTCCTGCCTCTTGGGGGTCCCCCCAACATTGAAGGAAAGCCAAGGCTTGGTAGTTCCGCCACTGCCCCAGACACCTAGCATCTTCCTCTGTCCCTTCTTCCTCCCCCACTGCTGCCCCTCCCCTCAGCTCACAGGGATCATTAATAAAGGAGAGTGCTGACTCGTGGCTGCGCCCCTAGGTGGTAATGCGCCCTAGGCGGCTGCCTAGTTTGCCTAGTGGAAGCACCGGCCCTGACTTCATAAATGCAGTGCTCATTTTATGGGTCACAAATCAGTGCTGGGTTAGAGATTCCCTAAGCAGTAAAGCAAAAGGTAAGGGTTACAGATTCCAAAATTAGATGCCAGTGGTGGCTACCATTTTTTTTTATCCTGGCAGGTCACCTTTATGGGTACAGGCTCTGTTAGAAAGCATCAACATGGTCATTGGATGAAAAGCACATCCAGTAGCTGAGTTTATATTGGCCAACAACCAGACTGAGTTGCTATTGCTCCAGTGGCAGAAAGCTATTGGCAGGAGTGCCCATCCGAGGCCAATAAATGCATGTGTCGTTCCGATTAACACAGCGCTCTGCAATACCTAATGAACATATACAGGTGCAACTCATGAAATTAGAATATCATCAAAAAGGTCATTTATTTCAGTAATTCAATTCAAAAAGGTAAACTCATATATTTTATATAGATGTGTTACACACATAGTGATATATTTCAAGCATTTTTTTTAATTTTGAGGATTATGGCTTACAGCCCAAAATTCAGTATCTCAGAAAATTAGAATATTACATAAGACAGAAAAAAAAAAGAATTTTTAATACAGAAATGTTGTCTTAGTGAAAAGTCTGTCCATGTACAGTATAGTATGCACTCAATACTTGGTCGGGGCTCCTTTTGCTTGAATTACTGCATCAATGCATGGAAACGATCAGCCGAGGTGTTATGGAAGTCCGGGTTACTTTGATAGCAGCCTTCAGCTCATCTGCATTGTTGGGTCTGGTGTCTCTCATCTTCCTCTTGACAATCCCCCACAGATTCTCTATGGGGTTTAGGTCAGGCGAATTTGCTGGCCAATCAAGCACAGTGATACCATGATCATGTGACCAGGTTTTGGCAGTGTGGGTGGTGCCAAGTCCCGCTGGAAAATGAAATCAGCCTCTCCATACAGCTGGTCAGCAGAGGGAAGCATGAAGAGCTCTAGAATTTCCTGCTAGAGGGCTGCGCTGACTTTGGACTTGATAAAACACAGTGGACCAACACCAGGAGATGACACGGCTCCCCAAATCATCACCGACTGTGGAAACTTCACACTGGACCTCATGTAACTTGGATTCTGTGCCTCTCCACTCCTCCTCCAGACTCTGGGACTTTGATTTCCAAATGTAATGCCAAATTTTCCACAGTCAGTGATGATTTGGGGAGACGTGTCATCTGCTGGTGGTGGCCCACTGTGTTGTGTCGGTAAACAATACAGAACTCTGTACAGATGGAGCGATCTCTCTGTTTCTCATCCCTGCGAATTACCAGGGAAAGAAGCGCAGTGCAGAATAGCAAAAAATGGCCTGGTCATGAAGGGGGTAAAACCTTCCGGAGCTGAAGTGGTCTTTGATCATACAATTGTCCTACAGATGGAAATGTTTGAGAAACGCAACCACCCTTTTCTGACCAACATCGGCAGGTATGGGTTCTCTGTTGTCTACTTATAGTTGGTCTCACTTTGAAACCTTTCCCGCACTGCGAACCTTTAAAAGGACGCCCAACCCATGGGACTTCTCTGGAGTGGAAGAAGGTCTACTTTCCAAGTGAAACCTTTCCCACACTCTGAACACGACAAAAAGACGCTCAACCATGTGACTTCTCTGGAGTGGAGGAAGGTCTACTTTCCAAGTGAAACCTTTCCCGTACTCTGAACACGGCAAAAAGACGCTCACCCATGTGAATTCTATGGAATTTATATAATGAAGTAATTTATTATTTTAAGAGAAACCATCTCATATTCTGAGAAAGAAAAAGGACGCTTCCCCTTCTTCCAGGGTGAAAACATTTTCCTCACACTGAACTGTAAAAAGGATGCTCTCCTGTGTGGTTTTTCTGGTGTACAAGAAGGTATTCTTTCCGAGTAAAAGATTTCCCGCACTCTGAACATGAAAAAGGGCGCTCATCCATGTGAATTTTCTGATGTCTAAGAAGGTGCTCTTTCCGAGTGAAACTTTTCCCACACTCCGAACATGAAAAAGGGCGCTCACCCATGTGAATTCTCTGATGTCTAAGAAGGTGCTCTTTCTGAGTAAAACATTTCCCGCACTCTGCACATGAAAAAGGACGCTCTCCTGTGTGGCATCTCTGGTGTAGAAGAAGGGTTTCTTTACAAGTAAAAGATATCCCGCACTCTGAACATGAAAAAGAGCGCACGTCTGTGTGCATTTTCTGATGTAGGAGAAGACTTGGTCTCCAAATGAAACTTTTCCCGCACTCCGAACATGTAAAAGGACGCTCGCCCGTGTGTTTTCTCTGATGTGTTAGGAGGTTTTCTTTCCGAGAGAAACGTTTTCCACACTCGGAACATGAAAACGGTTGCTCACCAGTGTGACTTCTCTGATGTCTGAGAAGTTTTTCTTTCCAAAAGAAACATTTCCCGCACTCTACACATGAAAAAGGACGCTCTCCTGTGTGGCTTCTCTGGTGTATGAGAAGGTCTCCTTTCTGCATGAAACATTTCCCGCACTCTGAACATGAAAAAGGGCGCTCACCCGTGTGAATTTTCTGGTGTATAAGAAGGTGCTCTTTGCGAGTGAAACTTTTCCCGCACTCTGAACAGGAAAAAGGACGCTCTCCTGTGTGAGTTCTCTGATGTCTGAGAAGCCTTTCTTTCTGAGTGAAACTTTTCCCGCACTCCGAACATGAAAAAGGACGCTCGCCCGTGTGACTTCTCTGATGTGTTAGGAGGTTTCCTTTCAGACTGAAACTTTTTCCACACTCTGAACATGAAAACGGTTGCTCACCAGTGTGACTTCTCTGGTGTGTGAGAAGTTTTCCTTTCCGATTGAAACATTTCCCGCACTCTGCACATGAGAAAGAATGCTCTCCTGTGTGGCTTCCCTGGTGGGTGAGAAGGTCTCCTTTCTGCATGAAACATTTCCCACACTCTGCACATGAAAAAGGACGCTCCCCAGTGTGGCTTCTCTGGTGTGTATGAAGGCTCTCTTTGCGTCTGAAACCTTTCCCGCACTCTGAACAGGAAAAAGGACACACCCCAGTGTGAATTCTCTGATGTGTTTGAAGGCTTTGTTTCATAGTGAAACATTTCCCGCACTCTGAACATGAAAAAGGACACTCACCCGTGTGTTTTCTCTGATGTGTTAGGAGGTTTTCTTTCTGAATGAAACATTTTCCACACTCTGAACATGAAAAAGGACGCTCCCCAGTGTGACTTCTCTGGTGTGTGAGGAGTCTTCTTTTCTGAGTGAAACATTTCCCGCACTCTGCACATGAGAAAGGACGCTCTCCTGTGTGGCTTCTCTGGTGTTCGATAAGTACATATTTTCGAGAGAAACACTTCCCGCACTCTGAACATTGAAATGGACGCTCACACGTTGGGGTCTCTTGTTCTACATCTTCAGAACGCAGGGATCCGTTATCCTCCATGTGCAGATCTAAATCACTAGAAGATCTTTGAGGATCGGATTTATCAGAAGATCTCTCCGCACTGCCAAGTGCGGGACATGCTTTGCTGGTAACATTATGTGATTTATCAAAGGAGTCTTCAGGATTAGAGGAAGCCAACGGTCTATTCACACAGTAAGGTCTGTGATGTGTATCTGGAGGAATATGGATTGCTCCTAGGGAAGATTTTACAATGCCATTTTCTGTCTTACAATCCAAAGACTGAATAGGATTTTCTTCTGAGGAATTCCAGACATGGCGTCCATCTGTGTGAAAGAAGAATATTATTCATTATAAAACCTCATTCATTCTTCATGTTTTATGTCTCATCTGTTGGTCAAGTGGTCAGCAGCTTCACAGAAACATCATTACAGCAATATCAATTAGAGACCAAAACAGCCACAACACACTGGTGATGTTATACTATGAAAAAGACACCGAAGACCTCAACCTCATTTATTGGGGACATTGAGGAATGGAGATGAACCTTCCATATGGTGTACAGTATCTCCTCCTCATTTGTTGGGAACATGACGTTATATTGAGGAATGGAGATGGACGTTTCATATGGTGTACAGTATCTCCTCCTCATTTGTTGGGAACATGACGTTATATTGAGGGATGGAGATGGACGTTTCATATGGTGTACAGTATCTCCTCCTCATTTGTTGGGAACATGACGTTATATTGAGGAATGGAGATGGACCTTTCATATGGTGTACAGTATCTCCTCCTCATTTGTTGGGAACATGACGTTATATTGAGGAATGGAGATGGACCTTTCATATGGTGTACAGTATCTCCTCCTCATTTGTTGGGAACATGCCGTTATATTGAGGAATGGAGATGGACCTTTCATACGGTGTACAGTATCTCCTCCTCATTTGTTGGGAACATGACGTTATATTGAGGAATGGAGATGGACCTTTCATATGGTGTACAGTATCTCCTCCTCATTTGTTGGGAACATGACGTTATATTGAGGAATGGAGATGGACCTTTCATATGGTGTACAGTATCTCCTCCTCATTTGTTGGGAACATGACGTTATATTGAGGAATGGAGATGGACCTTTCATATGGTGTACAGTATCTCCTCCTCATTTGTTGGGAACATGCCGTTATATTGAGGAATGGAGATGGACCTTTCATACGGTGTACAGTATCTCCTCCTCATTTGTTGGGAACATGACGTTATATTGAGGAATGGAGATGGACCTTTCATACGGTGTACAGTATCTCCTCCTCATTTGTTGGGAACATGACGTTATATTGAGGAATGGAGATGGACCTTTCATATGGTGTACAGTATCTCCTCCTCATTTGTTGGGAACATTAAGGCTCCATGTACACGGGACGTTAGAAAAAACGTCCTGCAAAGCTAGTTCTGACGCCGGGAAAAAGCAGCTGTTAAACGTGCTTTCAGTAGCTTTTTCCATTTGAGTTATTGCACGTTTGGCCACGTTGCTTTTAGCAGCGTTTTTTCTGCCTCCATTCAAAATCAATGGTTCCCTATGGGAGCCTATTGATTTGAATGGAAGTCGCACTGCAAGTCGGATCAGGATGATCCGACTTGCGGCGCGACTTGCACTGTGAGAATCTTGAGGGGGAACTCCACGCCAAAATGGGAAAAAAACTGCGTGGGGGTCCCCCCCAGGTTCCAAACCAGGCCCTTCGGGTCTGGTATGAAATTTGAGGGTAGCCCCGCCCCCTCATGTCACAGATGACGTCAAAGGGGAAAGGGGGCTTTGTTAAAGGGGGCTTCCAGATGCCGATGAGCCCCCTGCCCGCAGACCCCCACAACCACCGGCCAGGGGGGCAAGGTGCTTTGAGGTGGGGGGCAGGGCCAGATTAACATAGGGGCTATTGGAGCTGCAGCTCCAGGCCCCTACCTTTTATATAGGCCCCGGGTTGGCCATATTCACTGTTACCGCTCTTCTGTCACTTGTAAACACAGAAGTCTGGCTTCTATGCTCGCTTCCCCAGGCAGCTCCCTCAGAACCTCCCCACACAGCACGAAGGCCGGACAAGGAGGGACAGTTGCCGATGCATGGATGTGTTTATGGGCTTCAGAGACAGCATCCCATGTTGAATTAGGCATGCATGGCTGCACCCTTCCTCCTCTGGGTGCATGCCAAGGCACGGCCCTTAAGGCCCTTCAAAATCCTCAGCACCAAGCCCATGATGCTCTTAATCCGGCCCTGGTGGGGGGTGCAGAGCTCCCCCTGCCCCAAAGCACCAACACCCCCCCATGTTGAGGGCATGTGGCCTGGTATGGTCCAGGGGGGTTGGGGCCGCTCGCTCGTCCCCTCCCCCTTCCTGCCCTACCAGGCTGCATGCTCGGATAAGGGTCTGGTATGGATTTTGGAGGGGACCCCACGCCTTTTTTCGGCGTGGGGCTACCCTCAAATTCCATACCAGACCCAAAGGGCCTGGTTTGGAACCTGGGGGGGGACCCCCACGCAGTTTTTTTCCATTTTTGGCGTGGAGTTCCCCCTCAAGATTCTCACAGTGCAAGTCACGCCGCAAGTCGGATCCGACTTGCGGTGCGACTTCCATTGAAATCAAAAGGCTCCCATAGGGAACCATTGATTTTGAATGGAAGAAACAAAACATAACGTGGCTGAACGTAGGTTCATCAAGTTCGGTCACGTTTAGTCACGTTCGGCCGTGTTTCTGCGTTTGAAACGCCAGGAAACACACGTTCGAACGCAAATAATTGCGTTCCAAAAAACGTCCCTGAACTCAACTGCCTGCAAATGACTGTAAACGACCCTGTGTACATGGACAGATAAGATAAAATGTAGATGGGTTCAGGGGCTTCTGAAAAAAACCCCTAACTGCTCCTAAACGGCCATTTACAACGTCCCGTGTACATGGAGCCTAAGTAGTTCAGTGACTGCAAAGAACTGAAAAATGATCTACTGTATAGTGTACAATATCTCGGCCTCCTTTGGTGGGCACATTGGGTGGTGGGGGTTGGTATGCTGATGAATTTTTTTATACAGCATTATAAAAAATTGCTGGGAAATTCTTTGTTAGATAAGAATATATATTTTTTTGTCAAATAGGTTTAAGAATAGACAGAGGTGCCAAAGGCAGAGTAATTTATTCTACGTAAAGTCTGTAATTCAGGACAAAGCCCAGGAACAAATCTGTGTAAATTTGTCGTCACTTCAAAATAACTCAACACACAGCCATTAATGTCTAAACTGCTGGCAACAAAAGTGAGTACATCCCTAAGTGAAAGTGTCCAAATTGGGCCCAAAGTGTCAATACTTTGTGTGGCCACCATTATTTTCCAGCACTGCCTTAATCCTCTTGGGCACGGAGTTCACCAGAGCTTCACAGGTTGCCAATGGAGTCCTCTTCCACTCCTCCATGATGACACCAGGAAGCTAGATGATGTTAGAGACCTTGCGCTCCTCCAACTTCCATTTGAGGATGCCCCACAGATGCTCAATAGGGTTTAGGTCTGGAGACATGCTTGGCCAGTCCATCACCTTTACCCTCAGCTTCTTTAGCAAGGCAATGGTCGTCTTGGAGGTGTGTTTGGGGTTGTTATCCTGTTGGAATACTGCCCTGCGGCCCAGTCTCTGAAGGGAGGGGATCATGCTCTGCTTCAGTATGTCACAGTACATGTTGGCATTCATGGTTCCCTCAATGAACTGTAGCTCCCCAGTGCCGGCAGCACTCATGCAGCCCCAGACCATGACACTCCCACCACCATGCTTGACTGTAGGCAAGACACACTTGTCTTTGTACTCCTCACCTGGTTGCCACCACACACGCTTGACACGATCTGAACCAAATAAGTTTATCTTGGGCTCATCAGACCACAGGACATGGTTCCAGTAATCCATGTCTTTAGTCTGCTTGTCTTCAGTAAACTGTTTGCAGGCTTTCTTGTGCATCATCTTTAGAAGAGGCTTCCTTCTGGGATGACAGCCATGCAGACCAATTTGATGCAGTGTGCGGCGTATGGTCTGAGCATTGACAGGCTGACCCCCCCCCCCCCACCCCTTCAACCTCTGCAGCAATGTTGGCAGCACTCATACGTCTATTTCCCAAAGACAACCTCTGGATATGACGCTGAGCACGTGCACTCAACTTCTTTGGTGGATCATGGCGAGGTCTGTTCTGAGTGCAACCTGTCCTGTTAAACTGCTGCATGGTCTTGGCCACCGTGCTGCAGCTCAGTTTCAGGGTCTTGGCAATCTTCTTATAGCCTAGGCCATCTTTATGTAGAGCAGCAATTCTTCTTTTCAGATCCTCAGAGAGTTCTTTGCCATGAGGTGCCATGTTTAACTTCCAGTGACCAGTATGAGGGAGTGAGAGCGATAACACCAAATTTAACACACCTGCTCCCCATTCACACCTGAGACCTTGTAACACTAACTAGTCACATGACACCAGGGGAGAGAAAATGGCTAATTGGTTCCTATTTGTACATTTTCACTTAGGGGTGTACTCACTTTTGTTGCCAGCGGTTTACACATTAATGGCTGTGTGTTGAGTTATTTTGAAGGGACGGCAAATTTACACTGTTATACAAGCTGTACACTCACTACTTTACATTGTAGCAAAGTGTTATTTCTTCAGTGTTGTCACATGAAAAGATAGAATAAAATATGTACAAAAATGTGAGGGGTGTACTTCTGTGAGATACTGTATGTTCCCTATGAGTAAGCTCTAGTTATAGTGGAACGTCTTGGGGTGATCCAGGTGGAACGGTTTGTATGTTGAAGAGTTGAATAAACTTGAACAAGGATTTTAAAAGTCAGCGGCTTCCTCTCTACTTTGTGATTTTTTTTTTGGATGGATTCTTTGTAGTGGCCACCAACCGCTAGGAACCAGATCTCTGAGTCGGATGATTTGTGGTGATGATTGCCTGCATTGGAAGATTATCTCCTGTATCGCATCACAATATGACTTACCTGTCCCAACATCTAGAGAAGTTTCCTCCATTTTAATATTCATCCTCACTCCAACCTCCTCCACAGACTGCTGCTCACCCCTCGCAAACATCTCTTCCTCTTCAGCTTTAACATCACTCGCCCCCTCACCCTAAAGCAACAGAATGATTTAAAATCTTCATTCCCTGAGCACTGAAAGCTAAAAATAACATAAATAATATAATTTCGCGCAGCTTGGAGATTCAGACGCTTTGTTCCACCTACCTGATGATGGTGAGGGATGGTGTGACCTTCCTGTGTGGAATCCTGGGAATACAGAGGACGGGGACATCTCTCTGGTGGGTTTCTATCACTGCATGGCTCCATTATAACCTCCTTGTATCCTTCTGAAAACTCCTCTTTCTCTTCTCTAACAAGGATTTTACAATATTTCAGATCTTCGCTCTGTGTTTAATAATTAAAAAATAGCTTCAATGTTTATAAATCGACTGACACACAGACCCACATGTTAAGTTGAGCATTCTTCCATCTGACGATGATGGTTGTCTGTTATTGGATAATGTCCCAGAATTCCCAGCACCGCTCACCTCTGATGTCAGTAGCTCAGTGATCCTCTTGGTGACTTCTAGAATCTTCCACTTGTGGTGCCTCTTAGGAGTCAGGGAGTAAAGTGGAGGCACTGTGATGGTTGTATGGTCACCAGACTTCTTGACAACAGGGAAACTCTGTAATGAAACAGAAATAAAGATGTTGAGTGACCTCTCAGAATCCTCCTCACCTCTCCGGTCAGCAGGTAGATGATCTTCAGGACGAGGTCTAATATCCTCCCAGTCAAGTTTTCTTCGTCCATCTTCATTGAGGTGGTCATGTGATCTATACAGGACTCTCCTCTCTGTAGGACGGGAAATAATCTGAGAAATATTTGAAATTTAGGGCTCTGTACTTTACAGCCCACATCAATTGATCATTGTCTTTAGTTTTATAATCACCAATCGTTCCATGAATTATTGTCACGGATCTCTAAATCTACCGACAGCGGTGATTGCTATCACTCGGAGTGCCTCTAGCTAGATATTATTATATATACTTTATTATATTTTATATGTGTCTGGGTATTACTATATACATATTATACATTTATTCTACGTATGTTGGTAGACCCTATTACTGATATATTTGTAGGACATCACATTGACTATGGAGGAAGAGGACGGACATGACGGGGGGAGGGGGGGTTACTGTGTGTAAATAGAAAATAATATCTCCACTGCTGCCAGTCCCAGCAATGTCTTCTCTCGACTTCCTCCCAACTCACCTTTGACCCGGAACTTCCTGTTTATCTGTATGTGGGGGACATTATGCATTGTTCCAGTGATTGCAATGATATAATTAGTCCACCCAAAAAAACATTTCAGTGTTTGGTATATTCTGGAGAGTTAAACCCCTTCACAGCTTCTTATATATCTCAGACATTCTGTTGGTGAGGTTTTGGCACCGAGTTCCTGAGCCTACTCCGCCAGTGAGCCCATTATGATGGGTTCCCTCCATTCCATTCATCTTTATTCCATGTCTCTCAGTCCCCTTCCCATCCTCCTTCCTTTCATGTTTCTTGGTCATCCAGCTATCCTCCTTCTTTCCATGTCTCTCAGTGATCCACCTATCCTCCTTCTTTCCATATCCGTCAGTCACATTCCCATCTTCCTTCCTTCCATGTTTCTTAGTCACATTCCCATCTTCCTTCCTTCCTTCCATGTTTCTTAGTCACATTCCCATCCTCCTTCCTTCCATATATCTAAGCCACATTCCCTTCCTCCTTCTGTCCATGTCTTCCAGTCACATTCCAATCCTCCTTCCTTCCATGTCTTTTAGCCATGCTTTAGCCAGGAGGATGGGAGTGTGACTGGAAGACATGGAGGGGAAGGAGGATGGGAGTGAGTCTGAGAGATATGGAAGGAAGGATGGTGGAAGCGTGACTGTTAGACATGGAAAAAAAAGAGGGTGGGCAGGGAACTGAGAGACATGGAAGGAACGAGGGTGGGAATATGACTTAGAGACATGGAGGGGGTGGAGGATGACGGTGAGGCTGAGAGATATGGAAGGAAGGATGACTGAAGCGTGACTGTGAGACATGGAAAGAAAGAGGGTGGGCAGGGGCTGAGAGACATGAAGGATAAGAGGATGGGAATATGACAAAGAGACGTTGAAGGAAGAATAACAGGAGGTGGACTGTAAGACGTGGAAGATAGGAATGTGACTGGAAGCCATGGAATAAACAAGGATAGGAGGATAACCAAGAGACATGAAAGGAAGGAGGACGGGTATGTGACTGAGATATTGTTCGAAGGAGGATGACCAAGAGACATGGAAGATAGGAGGGATGGAATGTGACTGAGAGACATGGAAGGAAGGAGGATTGGACTGAGGCTGAGAGACATGAAAGAAATGAGGATGTGAATGTGCTTGTGAAAAATGGAAGGAAAGAGAATGGGAATGTGACTGAGGAATGTGTAAGGAAGAAGGATGGGAATGTGACTGAAAGACATGGAATGAAGGAGGGTAAGAGAATAACCAAGAGACATGAAATGAAGTAGGGCATGAATGTGACTGAGGAGCATGGAAGGATGGAGGACAGGAATATAACTGAAAGACATAGAATGAAGGAGGATAGCAGGATAACCAAGAGATGTGAAAGGAAAGAATACATGAATGTGACCGAGGGACATGGACTGAAGGAGGATGGGAATAAAACTGAAAGACATGGAATAGGATAGAGGATAGGAGGATGACTGAGAGATATAGAAGGACTAAGGGCGGAAATGTTTTGAAGATAAATGGATGGAAGAAGGATGCCTGAGAGAAATAGAAGGAAGGAGGAAGGAAGTGAGGCTGAGAGACACGGAAGGAAGAAAGGAATGTGACTGGAAGAATATGGAAGGAAGGAGGATGGGAATGTCACTAAGGGGCATGGAAGGAAGGCTTACAGGAATATGACTGAAATACATGGAATAAAGGAGGATAAGAGGATAATCAAGAAACATGGAAGGAGGGAGGACATGAATGTGACTTCGGGACATGGAAGGAAGGAGGATAGGAATATGATTGAATTACATGGAATGACAGAGGATCAGAGGATGGCTGAGAGACACAGAAGGAAGGAGGATGGGAATGCATTGAAGATGTAGGGATGGAAGGAGAATGACAGAGACATGGAGAAGGGCGTTGACCCCAAGGAAGCTGACCGAGTACGATTCGACCAAGTGCTACAAGGGGCTCGACCAAATCATCCCATTGTTTTGAAGCTGCTATTGAAAGGAGTTAAAGATACCCCTACCTATCCTGAACATATGAGGGAGGTGAGAGAGGAAGAAGCCCTGTTGGAGGAAAAAAGTCAAGGAACGAAGGACCTGTTGAACAATGAGGGAAGAAGAGAGAGGGCTGCCGCTCGACTGGTGAGAGTGGAGAATAGCCTATATGAAGATAAAAGCGACGTTGAGCTGGAAGTGACTCATCAGGAAGACGCCGTGGAGAAAAAACGGCCAGATGATGGGCCACACTCTACTGATCTGATGTTTAAGGTGGCTCAAGCACAAACTCAGATGTGTCAAACCCTCATGCAAGTAATGGAAGATCAAGGGAAAGTTTCTGAGCCTAGGAAGCCCTTTAAAGGATCGAACCTCTTTCCTTCTCGAGACAAGAGATGTGTCGCATGTGGAGAGATGGGACATTTCCGTGCTCAGTGCCCAAGGAGAGGAATGAGCCCTGAAATGAAGGAAGAATTATTAAGGGCGTTACAGACGTTTTTTCCAATAAGAAGGCGGAAAACTTCAGGGGACCTCAGTGAAGGAGCTAATTGAGAGTCCGTCTGAAAGCCTGAGCTCCAGTAATTACTATAAGAGTCATAGCTACCGCGGGGTGGGGTCTGCTTTCCTGCCTTCCCCCAATGCTTTGCTAAACTTATGGGGGTCACCTGATTCTGGGGGAGAGACACAGGAGGTTGATGCCTCCACTCCAGCCCAAGAGAAGATTATGTGGATTCCAAGGACCAAGTCAGTTCAAGTACAGACTGTGGAATTTCCCCAGAAAATTGAACCCAAGAGGGTAAGGAACCCTAAACCGAAAGCCTGTCAGAAGCTGTCTGAGCCTAATAAAGGGATTGTGCCAAAGAGGTTGGTGGGACCATCCCCCTTTGTATCACTACAAGTAGAAGGCACCTACACTAAGGCTTTGCTGGACACGGGTGCGCAAGTGACGTTGCTCTATCGAGATTTCTACTTGAAACACTTGAACCACATCCCCCTATGCAAGCTGGAAGAATTGGAAATTTGGGGCTTGGGCCCTAAGAAATTCCCTTATGATGGGTACATTCCTGTGAAGATCTCCTTCCAACCTTCTCTTGGGGTGAAGATGGAGGTTTTTGACACCTTGGCTGTTGTGTGTCCAAAACCCCCTGGTGCTAAGCAAAATTCCCTTATCATCGGGACCAATACGGATCTGGTCCGAAGAATGCTCACCCCGTTGGCTGTGAAGGGTTCACCAGAGGAAGAGGTGCATCCTCAGTTGAGACAGGCATTTCAGCGGGTGCTGCAGGAACAGAAGACCCCTGTTGAGGGAGTGGGGAAACTTTGGCAGTTGGACACCAGAGAACGGGTGTTACAGCCAGGTGAACAGGCCTATGGTGAAGCTGTCTTGGGATCAACCAGGCCCATTTGTAATGTTGGAAGGTGATCTTTTGGGCGAAGACAGCGGGTTTGAGTTGGTCCCTGAAATAGTCCCGACAAGAGTTTTGAGGAACAACGGTAGCAAAGTCCCTGTTAGTGTCCGGAATGTCATGACACAGCCTGTCAGTCTGAAATTTCGGATTGGTATTGGGGCGGTTGAAAGCTGTCTTACAAAGAAAATGGCCTCTGCCCCCACCTATAACTGGCCTTCATAGCAAAGAACACATGGAAGGGCAACGCACATGAGACAAACAAAGATAAAAATTCCCAGTTCAATTTGCGAACCAGTTCGCTTACCAACCAAATTAACCTGTCTAACAGTTCGCGTCAAAACAGGGGTTTAGTTAGCACACATTTGCAAACGCATGTGTAAGCTGCAGGGCCACTCAAGGGCACCCTGTATTACCTGCAGTCCTAACTCTTGTAAATTTATGAGAGTCTTCACAGTGGAAGCTCATGCAAGCTAATGGAGAAATTCTCCTTACCCAAAAATAAAGTAGTAAGGAAAGTTAGAGGAGTGGGGGGTGTCACACCTTTATTTTTGTACATTCGATTTTAAGCCTCTGGAAGGGTTAACAGAGGAAGAATCTGTCGTGCTTTGTCCTGCAGCACAGCTGTCATGGAGTGACTAGCTAAAGTCTGCAATGTGATCTTTTGCCTCTCTCCCTGGACGCTGTAAAAGCCGCATTCCTTTCAGAGAGCGCAGAAAATAATCTTTTACGGTCGGTCGATGTTACGTTCTGCATACCCATACACTGATAGCAATCTTGTTTATCGAATTTATCGTTTTTAACCACTTTAAGAACAGACGATGTGGCTGCTCAATGACCAGGCCCTATTTTGCGATTCGGCAACTGCGTTACTTTAACGGACAATTGCACGGCCGTGCGACGCTGTACCCCAAACGAAATTGGCGTCCTTTTTTTCCCCACAAATAGAGCTTTCTTTTGGTGGTATTTGATCACCTGTGTGATTTTTTTTTTATTTGTACTATAAATAGAGCGACAATTTTGAAAAAAAATATATATTTTTCACATTCTGCTATAGGACATTCCCAAAAAAAAAAAAAAAAAAACAATTTAAAATCAAAATTTTTTAACATTTTAGGTCAATTTGTTTTCTGCCACATATTTTTGGTAAAAAAATCGCAATAAGCTTATTTTGATTGGTTTGCGCAAAAGTTATTGCATTTACTAACTACGGGAAAGTTTATGTCATTTTTATTGTTTTTTTTTTTTTACTAGTAATGGCGGCGTTCAGCGATTTTTTGCAGGACTGCGACATTGCGGCGGACAGATCGGACCCCTGACTGACATTTTTGACACTTTTGTGGGTACCAGTGACATTACTACAGTAATCAGTGCTAGAAATATGCACAGTTACTGTAATATTGACACTGGCAGGGAAGGGGTTAACTGTATTGGTGATCAAGGAGTTAAATGTGACCCTAGGGGCATGATTCTTACTGTAGGGGGGCGGGGTTAAACCCCTTGATCACCAACAAAGTTAACCCCTTCCCTACCAGTGTCATTATTACAGTAACAATGCATATTTTCAACACTGATTACTGTAGTAATGTCACTGGTGTCCCCAAAAGTGTCAAAAATGTCAGTTAGCGGTCCGATCTGTCCGCCGCAATGTCGCAGTCCTGCAAAAAATTAATAAATCGCAAATCGCCGCCATTACTAGTAAAAAAAAAAAAAAAACAATAAAAATGACATAAATCTTTCCCGTAGTTAGTAAACACAATCAAAATACGCTTATTGCGATTTTTTTTTTTTTTACCAAAAATATGTAGCAGAAAACAAATTGGCCTAAAATGTTAAAAAATTTAGATTTTTAAATTTTTTTTTTTTGAGAATTTCATATAAAAGAACGTGAAAAATATTGTTATTTTTTCAAAATTGTGGCTCTTTTTTTGTTTATAGCGCAAAAAATAAAAATCGCTCAGGTGATCAAATACCACCAAAAGAAAGCTCTATTTGTGGGTAAAAAAGGACGTCAATTTCGTTTGGGTACAGCGTCGCATGACCGCGCAATTGTCCGTTAAATTTACGCAGTGCCGAATTGCAAAATAGGGCCTGGTCATTGAGCAGCCAAATCCTCCGGGGCTAAAGTGGTTAACCATTCTATTTTATCTGCATATATATAAACAAACACACTCACCCTTGTTAAAGAATGACAGTCTTGAGCGCGCTTAATGAAAAACAAGAGATGAGGAATGTCTTTTCTTTGCCTTTGCTTTGTTCTTTGTCCTTTCTTTTGTTTTCTGTCCTTGGATTTCTGTCTTCAATATTCAGAATCCGACTTCCAAACTTGCCTCACCGAAGACAATATCTGCAATATTTTCCAGGTAGGCTTTTTAAAATAATAACGTGAAATTCAGTTTCAATAAAAGCCGTTTCCTCGGGCCTCCAACCCGATATCCTGTGAGAACGTCTCACGTATCTGGCTAGCAATCTCTTGGCCCGGAACTATAAACCTTGGAAGACAACTCCACGTACGTAACGTTAGGATTTACCTTGTCCTTTATCCCGAAAGTCCTGCCTGGATTTGAAATCCTTGAAGAAAGCTGTCCAGATGACAATGTCAATCAACCGTGGACCAGCTGGGTCTTTTTTTTTTTTCTTCCGCTTGCTAACTGCAAGTCTGCAGCTGGTGAGAAAGACAGAAACTCACCTCCTTGTAGCAGGATCGACAACTGGGTGTCAAAGACAGACTTCTTTCCAGGGTGGCAATCTCCACCAGGATGTTAAAAATAGACTTCTCAGCTGTCACGACTCTTTTTTTGGTAAAGTTGTTTATTCAGCAAAGCAAGCAAGCATATGTTACATAGATTAGATGGATAGATGAATGAATAGTTGAATGAATGGATCTCTTCAGCATCAAGCCTCAAAAGGAGAGGAGACGCAAGTGTTACATCAGAGTAAGGTGGAAATTCTCCTCCTCTGGATACCATTTCAATTGGCCAATCTTTTATACTGTTTTAAGTTCAATCTTAGCAAAAACTATCTTCCCAAGAAGGTAGTTCTCCTAAATGTAAAAGTAACCTCCCATTCTTAACATATATGTTCTTGACACATAACTCCTCCCAACATCCTAACATAGACACTAAAATCTCAGAATAGAAATACATACATAGCAAGATGGATTCTCTGTCCTTGTCAAAGTCATAATGAACTAACCTTCGTAAGAACATTATTACAATATGTTTCTAACGCCCCGTTTCCACTGAGCGGTTCAGTTCGGTCAGCACTTTTTGCCGTTTCCATTGTCAAAAGTTGTAAATGGTACCCTAATTCCGAACCGTACCGTACCGTACCACTTTTTCGGTACCCTTTCATTGGGCAAGGACTGGCGGGAGCCCCAGCAACCTTTCAGCGTCTTATGGAGAATACAGTGAGAGATATGCACCTGATTGAGGTCCTTGTGTACCTTGATGATATTATTGTCTTTGGGAAGACATTAGAGGAACATGAGGCTACTCCTTATCACCCTCAAGGGGATCCTCAACCTGAAAGGTTCAATTGTACGTTGTTGAACATGCTGGGGACCTTGCCCTATGAGAAAAAACAACATTGGGGTGAATATGTTTCGTTGCTAGTCCATTTTTACAATAGCACTGTCACTGACTCTACCGGTTTTTTTCCCTACTTGTTGATGTTTGCAAGAGAGGCCCGATTACCTATAGAATTGTCCTTTGGGACTTCATCTGACCATACCTCACAAACTTAATTTAACCACTTTAAGACCGGAAGATTGTCCTGCCTAATGATAAGGCCCAATTTTGCGATTTGGCATTGTGTTATTTTAACGGACAATTGCACGGCCGTGCGATGCTGTACCCAAATGAAATTGACGTCCTTTTTTTCCCACAAATAGAGCTTTCTTTTGGTGGTATTTGATCACCTGTACGATTTTTATTTTTTGCGCTATAAACAAACAAAGAGCGACAATTTTGGGAAAAAAAAATATATTTTTCACATTCTGCTATATAACATTCCCCCCAAAAAATGTAAAAATCAACATTTTTGGCCAATTTGTTTTCTGCTACATATTTTTGGATTAAAAAAAAATCGCAATAATCGTGTTTTTATTGGTTTGCGCAAAAGTTATTGCGTTTACTATCTACGATTTTGTCATTTTTTTTTTTTTTTTTTTACTAGTAATGGCAGCAATCTGCGACATTTCGCCGGACAAATCGGACCCCTGACATTTTTGGGGGTACCAGTGACATTACTACAGTAATCAGTGCTAAAAATATGCACTGTTACTGTAATAATGACACTGGCAGGGAAGGGGTTAATACTATGGGTGATCAAGGGGTTAAATGTAAGCCTAGGGGAGTGATTCTAACTGTGGGGGGGTTGGGCTTGTGAGATGACCATAGAGACATGCGATCCTATATAGCAGGATCGCATGGTCCCTGTGATCATGTCAGGGAGAAGGACGGACGGCTGTATTTACATCAGCCATCCGTCCTCTGTCAGTGGGGAGAGATCGCCTATGTCAGGCAGCAATCGGAGCTGCCTGACACTCGCGCCAGCTTCACCACTGACGAGCAGGGACGGGAGCGCGCCGCTGGCGGTGCACGCTTGCCCCCTAGCTCCTCCCAGACGAGCGCCATACATGTGCGGGACTTTGCCTGGGAGAGCTGACCCGCCGTCGTACATCTGCGGCGGCTGGTCGGCAAGTGGTTAAAGGCTATGTTGATCAATTGCGACGGAATTTGCAGCAAGTTTATGAAAAGGCCATGGAGGCATCTGCTATTCGGGAACAGTGGAACAAGAAAAGTTTTGACTTGAAAGTAAGGGTCCAGGATTTGCAACCGGGGGATAGGGTCCTTATGCGAAATTTGGGGGTGCCTGGAAAGCATAAGCTGGCTGATCGTCGGCGCTCCCAGCCCTTTGTTGTTCACAAAAAGCTCCCTGGTTTGCCTGTGTATCAGATTCACCTGGAAAACAAAGTGGGGCCTCTTAAAACGTGGCATAGAAATCATTTGCTACCTACTACTGAAGCAGTTAGAACATCGATGGATTGTGCTGAGGAAGAAAGTGTCTCCAGAGTCCCAAAATTGCGGCCTAGACCTTCACAGGATTCTCAGGCTTCTGATTTATTGGAGGAGGAGGAGGATGGTGAAGATGAAGGGGTTATTTTTGACTGGTAGTGGCCATCATCTGAGAAAGATTCCACTCCAGGGGTCCTTCCACCAATCATTGACTGGCCTTCGGCCCCACTTCCTGAGAGGAAACAAACTCCAGAACCCACTACATCTACTATTGTGACTGAGTCGGAACCTTTAAAAGGGGAAGAGGTAATCAGGATTACCGAAAGTCAGCCAATTGGTGAAGGTGTTCCTGTCGTTCTCTCCTCTTCTGAGGGCTCATGGAAGATTTAACTCACTCCCCTGCTGAGGATTTGGAGGCTCAGGCTGATTAGCAGGGTTTGGAAGTGTCTGACTCAAGGGGAGAAGAAAGTTCTGACAAACCTAGATAATCGCCAATCAGTTACAATCCTCGGGAAGTGGAGAGCGGTTCGGAATCTAATGGTGGGATGACGTTAAGACTAAGAAGAGAAATAAATCCACCAAAGAGACTGACCTATAATACTTTGGGAGAGAGCTCTGAATAACAAATTACAACAGCTCAAAGACCTACTCAAGTAGCTGCCTCTTCTGTTGTAGTTTTCAACTAAGGAGATTCTATTCTACCCTCTGACACTGTACCACCAACCTTTTACTAGCCTTTTGTGAGAGTGACCCAGACCTTTCAGACAATTTGTACAATCAACAGATAGTACTTTTCTTAGTCAGCTATCAGCTGCTATAGGTTCCACCCAAGTTCTTGTTAGTTTAACCTGTTTCCCATGTATGAAATGGATTCTTTTTCCTGGAACTTTGTCTTTTTTGGGGACCAAAGATATTCAAGTGGGGGGAGGATGTAATCTATTTTGGGTTACTAAGGATCTCTTTGCCAGTGAAGACTAACAAGGCCTTGCTCGACCAGGAGACTTTTGACATCCCAACTAAAGGGGGCCCCCTATAGGTGACAGATGCACTCTGATAGTGTTACAAATTCAAGTTAGATCCATTGCATTGTTCTTTTAGAGTACAGTTGATTATATTCAAAGGTCACTCTCACACGTTGAGGGAGGATTGATTTATTGATGAATAATTATAATCTCAGTCTTCATATGTTGTTGCTCATTTCATTGGTTATCTGATTTCTAATAGATGGGATCCTGAGTGCTGAGTCCTATGCTATTTTGGGTTTGAGGACTCAGGATCTTCCCTTTATTTGCTTCATGAATATTGCTTGATGTTTGAACTCAATATTGTTTATTCTTCTTGCTAAAATATAGTAAAGCTAATCTTTTATTGAAACCTGGTGGTATTCTTCATTCAACATGTTCAAGCCTACAGTGTCAAATGGAATGGAAGGTCTTCAGAGCAATAGAAGTGAGGAGGATATGAACATCCCTAGCAGCCCCCCTGGTGGCAGGGCTACACATGTCTGTCAGTCATCCTCCTATCCTCCTTTCTTCCATGTCTCTCAACCTCACTTCCATCCTCCTTCCATGTCTCTCAGACATCCTCCTATCATCCATGTCTCTCAGTGAAATTCTCGTCCTCCTTCCTATCACGTCTCACAGTTTACCTCCTGTTCTTCTTCCTTCCATGCCTCTCGGCCATATTCCCATCCTCTTTCTCTCCATGTCTCTCAGTTCCCTGCCCACCCTCCTTTTTTTCCATGTCTCACAGTCATGCTTTCATCATCCTTCCTTCCTTCCATATCTCCCAAACTCACTCTCATCCTCCACCTCCATGTTTCAATGTCACATTCCCACCCTCATTCCTTCCATGTCTCACAGGCCCTCTCTCATTGTCACATGCCCAAAATCCTTGTCTTTGAGTTATGAACCTTCTCTTTACACAGCCGGGGGAGCTCCCTCCACTTTTGCTCTGTTGGTACTGTGCTGGTGCAGATAATATAAGTGGGGGAGATGAGCCTCAAGTCCAGAGCCTCAACTTCTAAATTGGAATAAATTAATTTTTTTGTTATACAGTAAGTGAACACAGTGTAAGCAAAAATTCAGACATACTGAACCACTCTTGGGCACATAGAAGACAGAAAAACTACCGCATTGGATGATACGTGTGGTCACAAGGTAAGTGTGACCACTTTCAACAGAGTACAAATGACAGTCAAAGACACAGATAAACTTCAGGACAAAGGATCATTTTTAAAAGATACAAACTTCCATTATTACATATGCTTTTCTTCAATAGGGATAAGCTCCCAGTTCCATCTGAACACTTGGTTTCTCTCCCACTACTGTCTATAACAGCTTTTTCCTTCTGCTGTCAATAGTTGTTAGGGAAACAGTGGGTTCCGGCACCCGCCGTGTTGTTAGCAACCTGTGAGATCACCGGCCTCATTCATTTACTGGCCAGAAATCACCAGCCATGCAAAAAAGACCAATGGGATAGTTTTAAATAAGGACACGCAGGGTCACCCTCATTTGTTACACCAGGCCCTTCAGATCTGGTATTAATTTTAACCACTTTCAGTCCAGGCCAATTCTGGCATTCCTCTACAACATGTAAAAAATCTGCATCTTTTGCTAGAAAACAACTTAGAACCCCCAAACATTTTATAAATATATTATTTTTTTAACAGAGGCCCTAGAGAATAAAATGGTGGGCACTGCCAATGTCACAAAATATTTGCACGGTGGTTTTTCCAACACGAAGGGACGATGGATGGGGCCATGTACTGTCAAATCTTGGGTGAGAACCTCCTTCCCTCAGCCAGGGCATTGAAAATGGGTCGTGGATGGGTATTCACATGGGCATGACAATGACGCAAAACCCACGGCCAAGGCAACAAAGGAGTGGCTCAAGAAGAAGCACATTAAGATTCTGTAGTAGCCTAGCCAGTCTCCAGACCTTAATCCCATAGAAAATTTGTGGAGGGAGCTGAAGGTTCGTTACCAAACGTCAGCCTGAAAACCTTAATGACTTGGAAAGGATCCACAAAGAGGAGTGGGAAAAAATCCCTGCTGAGATGTGTGCAAACCTGGTGGCCAACAACAAGAAACGTCTTGACCTCTGCGATTGCCAACAAGGGTTTCTCCACCAACTACTAAGTCATGTTTTGCGAAGGGGTCAAATACTTTTTTTCACTGCAAATCAATTTACACCTTTTTTGAAATGTGTTTTTCCGAATATTTTTGTTGTTATTCTGTCTCTCAATGGTAAAATAAACCGACCATTAAAATTATAGGACTGATCATTTCTTTGTCAGTGGACAAACGTACAAAACCAGCAGGGGATCAAATACTTTTTTCCCTCACTGTACCTGAGCATGCAGCCTGGCAGGCCAGGAAAGGGGGGAGCCAGGCCAGGAAAAATATCAAGAACATCGGCAAAATGCTGCTCGTAAAATGCTTGGATAGTAGAAGGCCTTAAAAGCAATTAAAAGATACAAATCATTCCACAGATTGGTTTAAAAACTTCTTATTGATTTCTAACATGCATCAACTTGTCCTATAGGAGAAGTATATACATGCGAATGGAATAATTTATTATTAAAACATCAAACTTTGGACATTTTCAAATCATGTTTTATTACAAAACGATATAAAAAAAATGAAGCAGAAGCATATCAAAACTCCACAAAGGTGTCTTTCTGAAAACATTCCCAATTTATCTAATTTATTTATTACAGAATAATCTCTCCACCTCCTTGACTAGTGCAATGGCCTCCTCTGACCACCGCCAACCTCCTCAAAGTCCTTCTCACTCTTACCCTGAGATTGTGAGATGGTTATAGAAGGTTTCCTTTCTCTTTTGTGTCCTATTCTTCTACAAGTTGAAGTATTTTGTTCTCCCTTATTATGTGATGTGCAGGGCTGCATTATATACAGGAGCATCTCATAAAATTAGAATATCATCAAAAAGTACATTTATTTCAGTAATTCAATTAAAAAAGTGAAACTCATATATTTTATATTCAAGGGCCACCGACAGCCTCCTCAGCACTCCATCCTCCACCCGACTGACCCTGCTGGCCTGACTCATGCTTATTTATGAAGTAAAACAAGCCTCCTTCCAGCCCCTTTCTGCGCGGGATTGGTCAAGAACCTAAGAGATCACCGGCCTCATTCATTTACTGGCCAGAAAATACCAGCCATACGAAAAAGGCCAATGGGATAGTTTTAAATAAGGACACGCAGGGTTACCCTCATTTGTTACACCAGGCACTTCAGATCTGGTATGAATTTTAACCACTTTCAGTCAGGACCAATTCTGGCATTCCTCTACTACATGTAAAAATCTGCATTTTTTTGCTAGAAAACGACTTAGAACCCCCAAAAATTTTATATTTATATTCTTTTTTTAGCAGAGACCCTAGAGAATAAAATGGTGGGCACTGCCAATGTCACACGATATTTGCACAGCGGTTTTTCCAACGCAAAGGGACGATGGACAGGGCCATGTAATGTCAAATCTTGGGTGAGAACCTCCTTCCCTCAGCCAGGGCATTGAAAATGGGTCGTGAATGGGTATTCACATGGGCATGACAATGAACCAAAACCCACGGCCCAGACAACAAAGGAGTGGCTCAAGAAGAAGCACAGTAAGGTTCTGTAGTAGCCTAGCCAGTCTCCAGACCTTAATCCCATAGAAAATTTTTAGAGGAAGCTGAAGGTTCGAGTTACCAAATGTCAGCCTCATAACCCTAATGACTTGAAGAGGATCTGCAAAGAGGAGTGGGACAAAATCACTCCTGAGGTGTATGCAAATCTGGTGGCCAACTACAAGAAACGTCTGACCACTGTGATTGCTAATAAGAAGCATATCAAAACTCCACTAAGGTGTCTTTCTGAAAACATTCCCAATTTGTCTAATTTATTTATTACAGAATAATCTCTCCACCTCCTTGACCAGTGCAATGGCCTCCTCTGACCACTGCCAAGCTTCTCAAAGTCCTTCTCACTCTTACCCTGAGATTGTGAGATGGTTATAGAAGGTTTCCTTTCTCTTTTGTGTCTTATTCTTCTACAAGTTGAAGTATTTTGTTCTTCTTTATTATGTGATGTGCAGTGCTGCATTACATACAGGAGCGTCTCATAAAATTAGAATATCACCAAAAAGTTAATTTATTTCAGTAATTCAACTCAAAAAGTGAAACTCATATTTTATATTCAAGGGCCGCCGAAAGGCCTTCTTAGCACTTCATCTTCCACCCGACTGCCCCTGCTGGCCTGACCCATGCTTATTTATGAGGTAACAAGACCTCCTTCCAACCCCTTTCTGCTGGGAATTGGTCAAGAACCTAATAAACATGCCAAGCAGCCCCTCCTGGCTTCCCCCCACTACATCTGGAAGCTTCTCCAAAGTTCCAAAAAACCGGGGGAGGCACCAGAAGAGCTGCCTGAGATGTGCTGAATTATATACAGGAGCGTCTCATAAAATTAGAATGTCATCAAAAAAGTTAATTTCAGTAATTCAGTTCAAAAAGTGAAACTCATATTTTATATATTAAAGGGCCACCGACAGCCTTGGGTAAAGTGGCAAAGCTGAGATCCGTCATCATATTAGGGGACTTCAATTATCCTGACATTGACTGGGAAGAGGGGACTACACACTCACAGAATGCCCGTCTCTTCATGGAGTCCTTACAGGACAACTACATGTCTCAGTTGATGGATTTTCCTACTAGAGAAAATGCAGTGATGGATCTATTGATCACTAATGACCCAGACCTAATCTCGGGGTTAGGGGTCCAGGACAACATGGGCTCTAGGGATCACAGGACGATCACATTTAGTGTAAATAACAATATAACAAGGCAAGAGGGGAACATAAGAACCCTAAACTTCAAAAGGGCAAACTTTCCCAAATTGTGCTCAATGATGGAAAGGGTAAACTGGGAGGAAAAATGGGAATGCTTTAGGAACATATTAAGCAAATGCTTAATGCAGTGCATTCCTATGGGAAATAAATTTAGAAGAGACAAAGCCAAACCTGTCTGGCTAAACCGTAATGTTAAAAAAACTTAGGGGAAAAAAATGGCCTTCAAGAAATATAAATCGGAGGGCACATTATCGTCTTTCCGGCAATACAAGGAAGCAAATAAGAAATGTAAATACGAAATCAGATTGGCCAAAATCAACTTTGAGAGACAAATAGCAGAGGATAGTAAAAAGAACCCTTAGAAATTCTTCAAATATATCAACAGCAAAAAAACGAGGTCAGAGCATATTGCACACAAAATATAAATCGGAGGGCACATTATCGTCTTTCCGGCAATACAAGGAAGCAAATAAGAAATGTAAATATGAAATCAGATTGGCCAAAATCAACTTTGAGAGACAAATAGGAGAGGATAGTAAAAAGAACCCTAAGAAATTCTTCAAATATATCAACAGCAAAAAAACGAGGTCAGAGCATATTGCAAACAAAATTAACCATGAGGGGAAGATGGTTACAGAGGACACTGAAAAAGCAACCGTACTTAATGCTTTTTTCTCGTCACAGGAAAAGGAGGGGTACACTGACCATAACTGTATGGTTAGCAGTACTTCACAGGACTTGCCGCTATGGCTAACAGAGGGTGAAATTAGGGAAAGGCTGGATAACAATTAACACAAATAAATCACCAGAACCGGATGGCATACATCCGAGAGTACTCAAAAAAATTAGTAAAACTATATCTAGACCACTGTTCCTGATCTTTGCTGACAGTATTATGACAGGAAATGTACCAGGGGATTGGAGGAAAGCTAACGTGATACCGATATTCAAAAAAGGGCAGAGGCATGTCCCGGGAAATTATAGGCCGGTCAGCCTGACATCGATAGTATGTAAGCTTCTGGAGGGGATGATAAGGGACTATATCGTAGAGTTTGCTAAAGACAACATCATCAGCAGAGGCATATCCTGGGAAATTATAGGCCGGTCAGCCTGACATCGATAGTATGTAAGCTTCTGGAGGGGATGATAAGGGACTATATTGTAGAGTTTGCTAAAAACAACATCATCAGCAGAGGCATGTCCTGGGAAATTATAGGCTGGTCAGCCTGACATCGATAGTATGTAAGCTTCTGGAGGGGATGATAAGGGAATATATCGTAGAGTTTGCTAAAGACAACATCATCAGCAGAGGCATGTCCTGGGAAATTATAGGCCGGTCAGCCTGACATCGATAGTATGGAAGCTTCTGGAGGGGATGCTAAGGGACTATATCGTAGGGTTTGCTAAAGACAACATCATCAACAGTAATCAGCAGAGGCATATCCTGGGAAATTATAGGCCGGTCAGCCTGACATCGATAGTATGTAAGCTTCTGGAGGGATGATAAGGGAATATATCGTAGAGTTTGCTAAAGACAACAATATCATCAGCAGAGGCATGTCCTGGGAAATTATAGGCCGGTCAGCCTGACATCGATAGTATGTAAGCTTATGGAGGGGATGCTAAGGGACTATATCGTAGAGTTTGCTAAAGACAACAACATCATTAGTAGTAATCAGCACAGGCTTACAAATGGGCGTTCTTAGCATACCAATCTGTTAACATTCTACGAGGAGGTGAGCTCTGAGCTAGATAGGGGGAGCCCAGTGGATGTGGTGTACCTGGATTTCACTAAGGCGTTTGATACAGTTCCCCACAAGCGCTTAATTTATAAAATAAGATATGCAGGCATCGACCACAAGGTTTGCTCTTGGATACGGAACTGGCTAAAAGGGCGTGTCCAAAGGGTAGTAATAAATAGCACATACCCAGACTGGTCTGGGGTGGTAAGTGGGGTCCCCCAAGGCTCAGTCCTGGGACCAACCTTGTTCAATTTATTAATAAACAGCATTGAGGACGGGATCAGTAGTTCCATATCAGTTTTTGCAGATGACCCAAATTTGGGCAGGGCAATAACTGCACAGCATGAAGCAGATATCCTACAGAATGACCTGGACAAAATAACAGAGTGGGCAACGACATGGCAAATGAGGTTTAATGTGGAGAAGTGTAAGGTTTTGCACTTGGGGGCTAAAAACATAAAAGCACAATAAACTTTAGGGGGGGGGGGAACCTTTGAGGGAATCAACAATGGAGAAGGATCTGGGAGTCTTGGTAGAGGATAAACTAAGAAATAGCATGCAATGTCAAGTGGCAGCTGCCAAAGCTGGCAGAATATTAGCATGCATAAAGAAAAAGCTATTCAGTCGCAAGGATTGCATGAGGACACGAGGGCATACAATGTGATTAGAGGAGAAGAGTTTTAACCTCAGGCAACACAGGGGGTTCTTTACTGTTAGGGCTACAAGATTGTGGAATTCTCTACCACAAGAGGTGGTTTCTGCGGGAAGTGTGGCTACTTTCAAAAGACTCTTGGAGGTACATCTCAAGGATCAGAGCATTCAGGGGTATGAGAGATGATTACGGCCACACACACCTACACAGGTTGAACTGGATGGACTATTGTCTTTATCCAACCTCAACTACTATGTAACTATGAAACCTTTCCCGCACTCTGAACACGAAAAAGGACGCTCACCCATGTGAATTCTCTGGAGTGGAAGAAGGTCTACTTTCCAAGTGAAACCTTTCCCGTACTCTGAACACGAAAAAAAGGACGCTCACCAGTGTGGCTTCTCTGGTGTAGAAGAAGTCTTCCTTTCCGAGTGAAACATTTCCCCGCACTCTGAACATGAAGAAGGTTGTTCACCATTGTGGCTTCTCTGGTGTGTAGGAAGCCTTTCTGAGTGAAACCTTTCCCGCACTCTAAACATAAAAATGGAAGTTCAACCACGGGGCGTTTCTGGCATTCAAAAAGTGCTGCTTTCCGAGTGAATGTTTTTCTGCACTCTTTCTTGGCATAAAAAAAAAAAAAAAATGTTCACCCATGTGACTTCTCCGGAATATAAAAAATGAAGTAACTTATTATTTTGAGACAAACTCCTCTCATATTCTGAGAAAGAAAAAGGACGCTTCCCCTTCTTTCAGGGCGAAAACATTTTCCTCACACTCAACTTTAAAAAGGACGCTCCCCTGTGTGGTTTTTCTGGTGTACACGAAGGGTATCTTTCCGAGCAAAAGATTTCCCGCACTCTGAACATGAAAAAGGACGCTCTCCTGTGTGGCTTCTCTGGTGTGTACGAAGGCTCTCGTTTTGAGTGAAACTTTTCCCGCACTCTGCACATGAAAAAGGACGCTCACCCTTGTGACTTCTCTGATGTGATAGGAGGTGTTCTTTCTGAGTGAAACGTTTTCCACACTCTGAACATGAAAAAGGACGCTCTCCTGTGTGGCTTCTATGATGTGTACGAAGGTTCTCTTTGCGAGTGAAACATTTCCCGCACTCTGAACAGGAAAAAGGACGCTCCCCAGTGTGACTTCTCTGATGTGTAAGAAGCATTAGTTTTTGAGTAAAACTTTTCCCGCACTCCAAACATGAAAAAGGACGCTCGCCCGTGTGACTTCTCTGATGTGTTAGGAGGCTTCCTTTCTGAGTGAAACGTTTTCCACACTCTGAACATGAAAAAGGGCGCTCCCCAGTGTGACTTCTTTGGTGTTTGGTAAGAACACTTTTATGAGTGAAATGTTTTCCGCACTCTGAACATGAAAATGGACGCTCACCCGTGTGAGTTCTTTGGTGCAAAATAAAGCTTCTTTTCACACTGAAACATTTCCCGCACTCTGGACATGAAAAAGGACGCTCGCCTGTGTGTTTTCTCTGATGTGTTAGAAGGTGTCGTTTCGCAGGGAAACGTTTTCCACACTCTGAGCATGAAAAAGGACACTCCCCAGTATGTCTTCTCTGGTGTGTAAGAAGGTCTCCTTTCTGTTTAAAACATTTTCCGCACTCTGGACATGAAAAAGGACACTCGCCTGTGTGTTTTCTCTGATGTATTAGAAGCTGTTGTTTTGCAGCGAAACGTTTTCCACACTCTGAGCATGAAAAAGGACGCTCCCCAGTGTGGCTTCTCTGGTGTGTTAGGAGGTTTCCCTTCTGACTGAAACGTTTTCCACACTCTGAACATGAAAATGGTTGCTCACCAGTGTGACTTCTCTGGTGTGCGAGAAGTAAGTTTTTTCGAATGAAACATTTCCCGCACTCCGGACATTGAAATGGACGCTCACGCGTTGGGGTCTCTTGTTTTATATCTTCAGAACGCAGGGATACGTTATCCTCCATGTGCAGATCTAAATCCCTAGAATTTCTTTGAGGATTGGATTTATCAGAAGATCTCTCCGCACTGCCAAGTGCGGGACATGCTTTGCTGGTAACATTATGTGATTTATCAAAGGAGTCTTCAGGATTAGAGGAAGCCAACGGTCTATTCACACAGTAAGGTCTGTGATGTGTATCTGGAGGGATATGGATTGCTCCTAGGGAAGATTTTACAATGCCATTTTCTGTCTTACAATCCAAAGACTGAATAGGATTTTCTTCTGAGGAATTCCAGACATGGCGTCCATCTGTGTGAAAGAAGAATATTATTCATTATAAAACCACATTCATACTTAGCTCTTTACACAAAAAAAAAAAACAATGGTATACATATGCGTTCCTAGAACTTATTCAATTAAGTAGGCCTTAGTTTTTGGCCAAAAAAAGTGTATCGGGGTCCGGGTCCTAGCCTGGGGAACATGTATCAATGGAAAAAAAGTTTGAGGCTCGGTTCACATATATGCGATGCGGGAAGGCTGCGAATTCGCAGCCTTTTCCCGCATCGCATACGCACCCCCGGCAGTTCACACTGCCATATGCGATACGCTGGGGGTGTCAATGTAATCTTAACGACACCCCCAGTTTGATCGCATATCGCAGTGCGATCGTGCAGTTCGCACAGGATGGGATCGCACAAGTGTGAACCGATGTGCGATCCGATCCTGATGCGGCTGCAAAAATGCCTCCTGTGCGTGTTTGCACCGGGTGCGATGCGAATTTAGCCATACAAACTGTATGGCTAAACTCGCACCGCACAGCTGATCGCATGTAATGTCGGAGCAGTGCGCTCCGACATTACATGCGAACCTGGCACTCGCAGAAGTGTGAACCGGGTCTCAATGAGGCTTAAATTGAAACTATAAAAATGAAAAATTCCTTCAAATATCGTGCCTGGGGGGTCCCCTGAATGTGCCTGTAAAGTAGTGCATCTCTACGATGTATGTAGCCTGCTGCAGCAATACTGACATTTCTAAAGCAAGAAATG
Source organism: Pelophylax lessonae (assembly GCF_965119305.1). Classification (NCBI taxonomy): domain Eukaryota; kingdom Metazoa; phylum Chordata; class Amphibia; order Anura; family Ranidae; genus Pelophylax; species Pelophylax lessonae. Next base: position 261,388,177 of record NC_138776.1, on the reverse strand, counting down.
TCATACACAAATATACATACAAGTTTCAAATCGCATGAACTTGTCATACAGGTGCAGAAAAATTGGGCCTTGGTTGTTGGTGGTGCCTGAACACCGTAACCCCTCGCAGTTACTATTGGTGGGTGCAGGAATGGGACCTGCTGGTAAGAATGCTATGCAAATTTGAAATCGCATGTGCTATACAAGTGCCAAAAATTGGGCCTTTGCCGTATGTGGTGCCTGAACACCGTAACCAAGGCCTCGTAGTTACTCTTGCTTGGTACAGGAATGGGACCTGCTGGTAAGAATTCCATGCAAATTTGAAGTCGCATATGCTATACAAGTGCCAAAAATTGGGACTTTGCCGTATGTAGTGCCTGAACACCGTAACCAAGGCCTCATAGTTACTCTTGCTTGGTACAGGAATGGGACCTGCTGGTAAGAATTCCATGTAAATTTGAAATCACATGTGCTATACAAGTGCCAAAAATTGGGCCTTTGCGGAAGGTGGTGCCTGAACACCGTAACCAAGGCCTCACAGTTACTCTTGTTTGGTGCAGGAATGGGACCTGATGGCAAGAATTCCATTAAAATTTGAAATTGCATGTACTACACAAGTGCCAAAAATTGGGCCTTTGGTGTTGGTGGTGCCTGAACACCGTAAACCCTCACAGTTAGCAGGGCACAGGGACAGGGCCTGCTGTTAAAAATGACATACGACATTTAAATTGTATGCACCTGTTTTACAAGTGCAGAAAAATTAGGCCTTGGGGGTTGGTAGTGACCTAAACCAAAAACATTGTTGGAAACTAGCAGAATCAAGGTAGATAAAAAGGATAGGCACCATATGCAGACTTCAAGGGATGGCAGACCCATAGCAAATTCAATCAGTTACATCAGCATCAGGGGCCTAATAGCTCTTGTTGATCCGGGACTGGTTAATTTTGATGAAAGTCAGCTGATCAACAGAGTCTGTGGACAGATGCACTCTTTTGTCCGTCACAAAACCTCCAGCGGCACTGAACGTCCGTTCGGAAAGCACGCTGGAAGCAGGACAGGCCAGTAGCTCCATTGCATATTGAGCAAGTTCTGGCCAGTGGTCTATCCTCAAGACTCAGTAAGCCAGTGGATGCGCAGCTGGAAAGGTCTCCAAGTCTGCTCTTGTGCCTAGATAATCATGCACCATATGATAGAGACGCTGGCGATGGTTGCTTAAACCTGGGCCCTGGGTGCTGCTGAGGACAGAAGAACTGTTTAAAGGCATCGGTCAGCCGGCTGCCTTCTCCACTGCTCCACCTTTGGCTGAACGATGCCTCAGAAACACGTCAGGAGAATGGTGACCTCCTAGGGTCTGGAAAGGCGGTACACGATTTTTTTTTTCAAGGCCTCCTCAATATGTTTCATCCTCTGCTCCCTCTGCGAAGGCAGGATGAGCTCTGCAACTTTACCCTTGTAACTTGGATCAAGAAGGGTTGCCAACCAGTAATGATCCCTCTCCTTGATAGTAAGAATCCTCGGGTCCTTTTACAGGCTTTGCAGAATCAGGGAGCCCATGCAACGTAAGTTGGAGGAGGCATGAGCTTCTGAGTCCTCTGGGTCACTAAGGATGACCTTGTCAGCAGGAGCAACCTCTCCCCAACCATGTACAACTCCTGGGGTTCCTGGGGAATCCAAACCATCCCTTGAAGACTGATGTAACCTATCCTCTTCATCCATTCTGCCGAAATCCTCATCCTCCTCCCGTGTGATTTGTGGCCCTGCAGGAATGATATCTGCATAAAGGGGGCCTTGCATCCTTCCCAGCTGCCAGCAGAGTTGCAGAGTTACCCAGTGCGCCGTGAAAGAAATGTAACGTCCCTGTCCATGCCTGCTGGACCAAGAGTCAGCAGTAATGTGCACCTTCCTGCTGCCCGCTTTGTCCAAGGAGACCAAAACACTACCTTCCATATTACGGTAAAGAGCCGGAATGGCCTTACGCGAAAAGTAATGCCTTTTTGGGTCCTGCCACTGTGGTGCAGCACATTCCACCAATTCGCTAAAGGGAGGCGAATCTACCAGCTGAAAAGGCAGCAACTGTAATGCTAGCAATTTGGCCAAGCTAGCATTAAGACGCTGAGCATGTGGATGGCTGGGACAGTATTTCTTTCTACGGTTCAAATACTGGGGTAGTGAAATTTGCCTGATGCTCAAATCAAGCGGTGGTGTACTGCTAGCAGATTGGGTGCAACTCTCTGTGCCACTCATTGCTATACCATCATCCCTCTCAATGCTGGTATTTGAGAAGGCATGCGATATAGTAGGGTTAGAGATCGCAAATGAGGAGCAAGGTGATGTATGCTTGTTTTGATATGGTGACTCTTTCAGGTGCTGTTGCCAACGGACTGCATGGCAGGAAGTCATATACCTTGTCAAGCATGTGGTGCCCAAGCGGCTGGTGTTCTGGCCGCCCTTGATCCACTTTAGACAGATGCTGCAAACAGCAATGCTGCAGTCGACTGCACAGGTGCTGAAAAATGCCCACACTAATGAACTTTTTGGAGTCCGCGGGGATTTTGCAGCACCCTGCACCTGTGGAGCTCTGTGCTGTGATGCAATAGGTTAGCTACTGCTAGGCCGGCCCATCGAGCACATTCTGCCTCGTTGCAGTTGTACATCCTCCCCCTCCTCCTCTATCCTATCAGGCACCCAAGTACGGCCAGTGACCTCATCATCCACTCCCTCCTCATCACTGGAGCAAACTTGGCAATATGCTTCAGCTGTGGCAACATGACTGCTGGTCTCTTGTCCGTTGTTGTCACCCCCTCTCTCTAGGCTCATGTTATTCCCTTCATCAACCTGGGAAACAACATCACAGCTGTCAAATTGCTGTACATCCTCCAGGAGCATGTCACTGACACTATGATTGAATAGTTCCTGTGACTCCTCTGTGCATGATGGTGGGGCAACTGAAAGAGTAGCTGTGGAGAAGGAGCCTGTGGAATGGGCCGCTTTGGCAGCTGCGGTGGAAGGCAAACTACTGGGAGCGTGGGTGTCAGAGGAAGAGGAGGATGGCTTATTGATCCAGTCCACCAACTCTTCCACATGTTGTGGATGAATAGCACGGGCAGCACCGGAAAGAAAGGACGGGCGCGCTCCGCCTGCAGAGAATGCACAATGTCGACTGTGACCACCACTTTTCACAATCGACACAGAGGCTGTTTGCCCTCTTTTCGTGGCCTGTGAGCGTCGGCCTCTCCTTGTCGGCCTTTCGGACATGATGTTGATACAGATCAATATAGGGTATACGCAACTGAACAACAGATACTCAATAACCTGATATGATGTAAATTGCTAGCCCTATAGATGATCTGTGGTGGTTATAGATGCACGTAAGTGACCGATTATCAATACTCTCACTGATATCTGATGTAATCTATAATCCTATAGATGGATGATCTGTCATCCCTATAGATAAAACCCCAACTGAGCGCAAAGGTTACTGCGGTTGATCTCTGGAGTGATGTGTATTCACACAGGTAAGTGACCCCCCTACAGATAAAACCCCCAACTGTGCGCAAAGGTTACTGCGACTGATCTCTGGAATGATGTTTATAAAGATTTTAGAATGTTGCAGAAACTGACCGATAAACAATACTGGTACTGGTATCTGATGTAAAGAAATGAATCTATCCCTCACACAGGAACCTTGGCCCTCCTTACACTGTCTGATATGATGTAAAGAAATCAGTCTATCCCTACCTCAAGCAGGAACCTTGGCCCTCCCTACACTGCTACTCACTCACTGGCGCTATACTGTCTGATATGATGTAAAGAAATCAGTCTATCCCTACACAGGATCCTCGCTCTCCCTATACTGCTAGAAATGTCTCTGCACTGTCTGACTAAAAAAAAAAAACTACTCTGCCCCTGCCTGAATCGCCTGCCTGTCCCTGTCTGATCACCGCACAATGACACTACATGCGAGCAGTCCTTTATGTAGTGTGGGGCGTGTACTTGGCCCCTGAGCCATGATTGGATAAAGGTAGCCTGCCTTTAGTCCAATCATGGCAGAGATCACTAGAATGGCCAAAGCATGAGGTCAGGGTGCATGCTTTGGCCAATCACATAACGCGCTGCACACGCGCATTATGGGAAACTCAAATTTCCCGCGAAGAAGCACATCTGTTCGTCATTCGACGAACGAGCGATGTTCGAGTCGAACTTAGCCTCGACTCCAACTTGAAGCTCATCCCTACTAGGCATGTAGTCTGGGGCCCCTTTAATTTATGGCTTGAGAAAGTTTTTGCTGAGACTTTAAATTTGTCTGTAAGAATCTTTACCCAAGGACAATGAACGTACATTCACCTCATGACAAAATGGCTGCTAGGCTGCCCAATATTACAATGTGTATAAAATAATATCTATGGGCCTTATATGATTCCATTTTAGCCCCCAATAGTTCTGACAGGATGGAGATGGACCTTTCATATGGTGTACAGTATCTCCTCCTCATTTGTTGGGAACATGACGTTATATTGAGGAATGGAGAATGACCTTTCATATGGTGTACAGTATCTCCTCCTCATTTGTTGGGAACATGACGTTATATTGAAGAATGGAGATGGGCCTTTCATATGGTGTACAGTATCTCCTCCTCATTTGTTGGGAACATTAAGTAGTGCAGTGGCTGCAAAGAACTGAAGAATGATCTACTGTATAGTGTACAATATATCTCGGCCTCCTTTGGTGGGCACTTTAGGTGGTGGGGGTAGGTATGCTGATGACTTTTTTTTATATACAACATTATAAAAATATTTGCTGGGAAATTCTTTGGTAGATAAGAATATATATTTTTCTGTCAAATTGGCTTAAGAATAGACAGAGGTGCCGAAGGCTGAGTAATTTATTTTACGTGAAGTCTAATTCAGGACAAAACCCAGGTAAAAATCTTGAAAGCTAGGAGGCATCTACTAATACACTGCTGTCCTGCTAGAAGGTCCATACCCTCATTGGCCAGATAATCCTGGTGGGGAATAGGTGCCTCTCCTCCACCAAGGGCAGCACCACTCACCCACCTTAGAGTTAGGTTTTAGATTTCCCCTAAAAAAGTAACCATGTACTGTATGTTCCCTATGAGTAAGCTCTAGTTATAGTGGAACGTCTTGGGGATTCTTTGTAGTGGCCAGCAACCGCTAGGAGCCAGATCTCTGAGTCGGATGATTTGTGGTGATGATTGCCTGCATTGGAACATTATCTCCTGTATCACATCACAATATGACTTACCTGTCCCAACATCTAGAGAAGTTTCCTCCATTTTAATATTCATCCTCACTCCAACCTCCTCCACAGACTGCTGCTCACCCCTCTCAAACATCTCTTCCTCTTCAGCTTTAACATCACTCGCCCCCTCACCCTAAAGCAACAGAATGATTTAAAAATCTTCATTCCCTGAGCACTGAAATCGAAAAATAACATAAATAATATAATTTCACGCAACTTGGAGATTCAGTCGCTTTGTTCCACCTACCTGATGATGGTGAGGGATGGTGTGACCTTCCTGTGTGGAATCCTGGGAAAACTCCTCATTCTCTTCTTTAACAAGGATTTTACAATATTTCAGATCTCCGCTCTGTGTTTAATAATTAAAAAATAACTTCAATAACTTCAATGTTTATAAACCGACTGAAACACAGACCCAAATGTTAAGCTGAGCATTCTTCCATCTGATGATGGATGAAAAGAGAGAAAATATAACCTATAAAGTATAACTTCACATAATAAGTCCACATATCATCTCAGTGAGTTCATGTTCTAGATGCCCCATCCACAAACCTTGTCATTGTGATATATGGTGTGACCTTCCGGTGTGGAATCCCGGAAATACAGAGGACGGGGACATCTCTCTGGTGGCTTCCCATTACTGGATCCATCTGTAGGAAACACACACACTGACTGAATACATTGTTTCTATGTGTTTATCAGATGATGGGGGATCTAGGTGGTCCCTCCATACTGCTCTCTCCTTTACAATAAAGTCTCCTCTTACCCGGTGATGTGGGGGGCGGCTGATTCTCCATCATGACGTCCTTGTAGCGATCCTTGTGTCCTTCTATATACTCCCACTCCTCCATGGAGAAATAGACAGTGACATCCTGACACCTTATAGGAACCTGACACACACAACGATACAGTCACCATCCAGACACATCCCTTGTCTGTTACTGGATAATGTCCCAGAATTCCCGGCACCGCTCACCTCTGATGTCAGTAGCTCAGTGATCCTCTTGGTGACTTCTAGAATCTTCCACTTGTGGTGCCTCTTAGGATTCAGGGAGTAAAGTGGAGGCACTGTGATGGTTGTATGGTCACCAGACAAACTCTGTATTGAAACAGAAATAAAGATGTTGAGTGACCTCTCAGAATCTTCAGGGCGAGGTCTAATATCCTCCCAGTCAAGTTTTTTTCATCCATCTTCATCGAGGTGGTCATGTGAATTATAAATATAAATATTTGAAATTTAGGGCTCTGTACTTTACAGCCCACATCAATTGATTACATAGTTAGTGAGGCTGAAAAAAGACACCAGTCCATCCAGTTCAACCTATGTGTGTGTGTATAAGTGTTTATGTCAATAGTACCTTGAATACCACTGTATGTTGTGGTTGTTAAGGTGCCCATCTAATAGTTTTTTTAAATTTTGATGCTCCTCGCTGATACCACTGCTTGTGGAAGAGTTCCACATCCTTACCGATCTGACGTTATAGAACCCTTTGCGCAGTTTAAGGTTAAACCGCTTCTCTTCTAATTTTAGCGAAGCATTTTATGCTAGGGTCACCAGTATGGTATTTGTACATTGATATCATATCCCCTCTCATCGTCTCTTCTCCAGAGAGAATAAGTTCAATGCTTGCAGTCTTTCCTCATAGCTGAGATCCTCCAGTCCCTTTATTAGCTTTTTTGCCCTTCACTGGACTCTCCCCAGTTCCAGCACATCTTTCCTGAGGACCGGTGCCCAGAACTGGATGGCATACTCCAGATGCGGCCGGACCAGAGTCTTGTAGAGTGGGAGAATTATTGTTTTATCTCTGGAGTGGATCCCCTTTTTAATACATGCCAATATTCTGTTGGCTTTGCTTGCAGCAGCTTGGCATTGCATGCCATTGCTGAACATGTTGTCTACTAGGACCCCCAGGTCCTTTTCCATATTTGATTTCCCCAAAGACTCTCCCCCTAGTGAGTAACTTGCGTTCGTATTTCTGGCACCCAAATGCATTACCTTAAATTTTTCAACATTAAACCTCATTTGCCATGTAGATGCCCATCCCATTATTTTGTTCAGGTCTGCTTGTAAGGTTACCACATCCTGCATAGAAGTTATTGCCCTACTTAATTTAGTATTGTCCGCAAATACGGAGATTGAGTGGTTTATCCCATCCTCTACGTCGTTTATGAATAAATTAAATAGGATTGGTCCCAGGACCGATCCTTGGGGGACCCCACTTTCCACATCCACCCAATCCGAGTACTCCCCATTTATCACCACCCTTTGGACTCGCCCCTGCCGCCAGCTTTTAATCCAGGTACTCACTCTATGGTCCATACCTACGTAGCTTAGTTTGTATAGTAAAGGTTTGTAGGGAAGTGTATGAAATGTCTTTGCAAAATCCAGATACACCACATCCACAGGCCTTCCTTTATCTAAATGGCAGCTCAATTCTTCATAAAAGAATAATATATTGGTCTGGCAAGAGCGATTTTTCATGAAGCCATGCTGATTGCTACTAATAATACCGTTTTCATTACTAAAGTCTTCTATATAGTCCCTTATCCCCTCCAAAATCTTACAGATTATTGATGTTAGGCTAACCGGCCTGTAGTTCCCTGGGATATATCTCGGCCCTTTTTTAAATATTGGTACCACATTGGCTTTTTTCCAATCAGCTGGTACCATTCCCTTCAGTAGACTAACCATAAAAATTAGGAACAATGGTCTGGCTATCACCTGGCCGAGTTCCTTAAGGACCCTCGGGTGTAAGCCATCTGGCCCCGGTGACTTACTTATGTTAAGTTTTTCAAGTCTAGTTCTGAGTCTGTCTTCTGTTAACCATGAGGGTCCTTCCTGTGACATGTTATTAACTTTAACGTTACAAGCTTTGTTCATGTAGCCTCCCAATTCCTTTGTGAATACAGAGGAGAAGAACTTATTTAGCACCTTCACCTTTTCTCTGTTCTTTGTAGCCAGATTCCCTTTATCGTCCTTTATGGGGCCAATGTGTTCCGGCCTCACTTTCTTACTATTTATATACCTAAAGAGTTTCTTGGGGGTTTTTTTTTTACTCTCTTCTGCAATGCGCCTTTCGTGTTCTATTTTAGCCACCCTAATTTAGCTCTTACATTTCTTATTGCATTCTTTGTAATTTTGGAATGCTGCCAATGACCCCTCAGCCTTGTATTTTTTGAAGGCCTTATCTTTAGTTTTTATATGCATTTTTACGTTGGAGTTTAGCCACCCAGGGTTTATTTTAGCTCTTTTAAGCGTATTCCATGTTGGAATTCACTGACCGATACCTTTGTTTAGTATGTTCTTAAAGCCCTCCTATTTTTCTCCATGTTCTTTGTTCCTAGGATCCCATCTAATAGCGTCTGACATAGAGCGCAGTTTAGGGAAATTGGCTCTTTTGAAATTCAGTGTCCTTGTTTTACCTTTGTGTTTCCTATTTCTATAATTGATACTGAAACTAATTGACCTATGGTCACTGTTTCCTAAGTTTCCCTGTATTTCTACATCTGCAATCAGGTCAGTATTGTTAGTAATCAGTAGGTTTAGTAACGCATTGATTCTCGTTGGTGCGTTCACCATCTGACCCATGAAATTGTTGTGCAAAACATTTAGGAAATGGCGAGCCTTAGATGAATGTGCGGTTCCTTCTGCCCAGTCTATATCCGGATAATTGAAGTCCCCATTATAACGATATGTCCCAACCTTGCTACCATTCCAAGCTCCGATAGGAGGTCTACCTCCCCTTCCTCCCTCTGGTTGGGGGGCCTATAGCATATAACCAATATTAATAACCCCATAGTACCTTCCCTTTGAAGTTCTACTCATTGTCTTTAGTTTTATAATCACCAATTGTTCCATGAATGACTGTCGCGCATACCCCCCAACCATCCCGGATTTGCCGGGACCGTCCCGGTATTACAAGTAAATGCCGGCATCCCGCGGAGCCCGGCTGGAGTCCCGGAAACCAGTGCCAACTCCTTTATTACATGCGCACTGTAGCCGATCATTAGGGAGCATCCACCTCCCACACGCTAACCTCCTGTAGGTATGCCACAGCCCCGCCCCTAGAGAAGATGTCACAAATGCGGGCTGGAAAACATCACAGGAGATTGACAAACTTCGAGACCCGCCCGATTGGAGGTGGTGACTGGCCCTTCAAACCCAGGCAGCAAAACATATCTCCTGCCCTGCCCACCTGCTGCCGATCTGAGAGCAGAGAAGGAGCTGAGTTTCAGCAACTTTCCAGTGACTGGATTGGAGAGGACTGGGGGGAGGATGGCCCACCCATCACCCTTCAAGCAGAGGAAGTGTGTGAGTATGGGAGTGTGTATGTGTGTATGTGTATATATGTGTGTGTGTGTGTATGTATGTATGTGTTATACGTACACTTGGGGGAATAATTAGAGGATATGTGGGCCAGTGGTTAGAGGATATGTGCTGAGAGGGAGCTTTTGGACCTTCTAGCACAAATGGTTTCCCCTCCTAAAGAGCTCCCTTTCACATATCTGGTCCCCCACCTTCTAGCACAAGCCCTCTCTCTTCCCAGAGCGCCCCTCCAGCATATATCCAAAACCTGGGTTTTGTTTAACCATGCCCTTTTAGCCCCTCCCACTGTGAAATTCGACCACACCCACTTCTTGTTGCCACAGTGCGCATAGTGCACCGCAGGTCTCTGCCTCCCTCAAGTGTCCCTCATTCCCAAGTTTTAAAGTTGGGAGGTATGCTGTCACGGCTCTCTAAATCTACCGACGGCGGTAATTGCTATCACTCGGAGTGCCTCTAGTTAGATATTATTATATACACTTTATATTATTATATTTTATATGTGTCTGGGTATCAGAGATGTATAATAACTAAGTAGAACTACTTCACTACTGTACTTAAGTACCGAAAGGCGATATCTGTACTGTCCTAGAGTAGAATTTTTTTCTCCTACTTCCACTTTTACTTCACTACATTTTTTCAATGATTTCAATACTTCTACTCCAATATTTTTTTTTTTTGTGCTGCATAGTTACTCGTTACTATTATAAAAATTACCACTGCCAGAACAGTAGATGGCAGGTTTCATGAAGCTCAAAACATGTGTATTATCAGCGCATACGAAAATAAAAGCTACTGTATGCATAAATAAAAGCTGCATTTGAAATAATAAAAAACAATATGATGTTCAAACTTTTGACTTCTTTCTTTAATAACTACATAACACAGTACTTGTACTTTTACTTTCAGTACTTGAGTAGCATTTTTTTTTCAAAACTACTGGTACTTTTACTTTCAGTACTTAAGTAGCAAAATGTAAAAAAAAAAAAAATACATGCAATACTCAAGTACAAAAAATGTTGAATACTTTAGTACTTCTACTCAAGTCACTTTTTGATCGAGCACTTCCACTTCTACTCAAGTAACTTTTTGATCGAGCACTTGTACTTTTACTCAAGTATTGGTTTCGAGTACTTTATACAACTCTGCTGGGTATTACTATATACACATTATACATTTATTCTACATATGTTGCTAGACCCTATTACGACTATGGAGGAAGAGGACGGACATGACGGGGGGGTTACTGCGTGTAAATAAAAAATAATATCTTATTACCTCCTCTACCACCAATTCCAGCAATGTCTCCTCTCTACTTCCTCCCAACTCACCTCTGACCCGGAACTTCCTGTTTATCTGTGCAATCACTTCCTGTCTGCTTCTAAAATCACTTCCTGTCTGTGCGGGCCATTCCGTAAACATGAGAGTGCCACCTTGTGTGGAACAAGGGAATTGCAGCTTTACCTCTAAAGTTTTTGGGGGACATTATGCATTGTTCCAGTGATTGCAATGATATAATTAGTCCACCTCAAAAAAATATTTCAGTTTTTGGTATATTCTGGAGAGTTAAACCCCTTCACAGCTTCTTATATATCTCAGACACTCTGTTGATGAGGTTTCGGCACTGAGTTCCTGAGTCTACTCCGCCAGTGAGCCCATTATGATGGGTTCCCTCCATTCCATTCATCTTCATTCCATGTGTCACAGTCCCCTACCCATCCTCCTTCCTTTCATGTTTCTTGGTCATCCAGCTATCCTCGTCCTTTCCATGTCTCTCAGTGCTCCACCTATCCCCCTTCCTTCCACATCCATCAGTCACATTCACATCTTCCTTCCTTCCTTCCTTCCATGTTTCTTAGTCACATTCCCATCCTCCTTCCATCCACATATTTAAGTCGCATTCCCTTCCTCCTTCTGTCCATGTCTTCCAGTCCCATTCCCATCCTCCTTCCTTCCATGTCTTTTAGCCATGCTTCCATCCTCCTTCCCTCCATGTCTCTCCTCCTTCCATCCATACATCTTCAATACATTCCCATCCTCCTTCCTTCTATGTCTCTCAGTCATCCTCTGATCCTCTGCCTCTCCATGTAATTCAATCATATTCCTATCCTCCTTCCTTCCAAGTCCCTAAGTCACATTCATGTCCTCCCTCCTTCCATGTTTCTTGGTTGTCCTCCTATCCTCCTTCATTCCATGTATTTCAGTCATATTCCTGTTCACCTTCCTGTCACTGGGTGACATTTCCATCCTCCTTCCTTCCATATAGCTAAGCCACATTCCCTTCCTCCTTTCATCCATTTCTTCCAGTCACATTCCCATCCTTTTTCCTTCCATGTCTCTCAGCCTCACTTCCATCCTCCTTCCTTCTATGTTTCAGGCATCCTTCTTCCATCCATGTATCTTCAAAACATTTCCACCCTTAGTCCTTCTATGTCTCTCAGTCATCCTCCTATCCTCTATCCTATTCTATGTCTTTCAGTTATATTCCCATCCTCCTTCAGTCCATGTCCCTCGGTCACATTCATGTCCTCTTTCCTTTCACATCTCTTGGTTATCCTGCTATACTCCTTCATTCTATGTCTTTTAGTTATATTCCTGTTCTCCTTCTTTCTATGTCCCTCAGTCACAGTCATGTACTTCTTCATTCCATGAGTCCTGGTTATCCTCTTATCCTCCTTCATTCCATGTCTTTTAGTCACATTCCCATCCTTCTTCCTTCCACATCCCTCAGTCACGTTCCAATTCTCTTTCCTTCCATTTGTCACAAGCACATTCAGGTCCTCCTTTCTTTCATGTCTCTCAGCCTCACTCCAATCCTCCTTCCTTCCATGTCTCTCAATCACATTCCTGTTCTCCTTCCTTCCATGTCTCTCAGTCACATTCCTGTCCTCCTTCCTTCTATGTCTCTTGGTCATCCTCCTTCCAAATCTCAATCACATACCTGTCCTCCTTCCTTTCATGTCTCTTGGTTATCTTCCTATCCTTGTTCATTCCATGTCTTCCAGTCACATTCCTATCTTCCTTCCTTCCACAATCCCCAATCATATTCTCAATCTCTTTCCTTCCATGTCTGTCAGTCATCCTCCTTCCTTCTATTTCTCTCAACCTCTCTCCCATCTTTCTCTTTATTTCTCTCAGTCATCTTCCTATCCTCCTTTCTTCCATGTCTCTCAGTCACATTTTCATCTTCCTTCCTTTCATTTTTTACAGTCCACCTCCTGGTATTCTTCCTTCCATGTCTTTTTGCCAAATGACCATCCTCTTTCCCTCCATGTTTCTCAGCCCCTGCCCACCCTCTTTCTTTCCATGTCTCACAGTCATGCTTCTGACATCCTTCCTTCCATATCTCTCAGACTCACTCCCATCCTCCTTCCCCTCCATGTCTTCTAGTCACACTGCCATCCTCCTTCCTTCCATGTCTATTGATCACATCTTATCCTCCTTCATTCCATGTCTTTCAGTCACTTTCCCATCTATCTTCCTTCCATCTCTCTCAGTCACATTCCTATCCTCCTGCCTTCCACATGCCTCAGTCACGTTCCCGTTCTCTGTCCTTCCATCTCTCTCAGCCTCACTCCCATCCTCCTTTGTCTCTCAGTTACAATCCCTACCTCCTATCTTCTGTGTCTCTCAGTCACATTCCTGTACTCCTTCCTTCCATGTCTCTTGGTCATCCTCCTTCCTTTACATCACTTTGTTATCTTCCTATTCTTCTTCATTCCATGTCTTCCTGTCACATTCCTATCCTCCTTCCTTACACGTCCCTCAGTATTATTCCCAATCTTTTTCCTTCCATGTCTGTCCGTCATCCTCCTATCCTCCTTCCATGTCTCTCAACCTCACTCCCATCCTCCTTCCACCTCTCTCAGTCATCCTCCTATCCTCCATGTCTCTCAGTCATCCTCCTATCCTCCATGTCTCTCAGTCATATTCTTGTCCTCCTTCCTTCCATGTCCCACAGTCTACCTCCTATTCTTCTTCCATCCATGTCTCTCAGTTCCCTGCCCTCCCTCTTTTTTCCATATCTCACAGGCCCTCTCTCATTGTCACATGCCCCAAATCCCTGTCTCTGAGTTATGAACCTTCTCTTTACACAGGCGGGGGAGCCCCATCCACTTTTGCTCTGTTGGTACTGTGCTGGTGCTGATAATATAAGTGGGGGAGATAAGCCTCAAGTCCAGAACCTCAAGCTATTATAAAACAGACACGTCATATTAAAAACTTCTAAGTTGGAAATAAAATACATTTTATGTTATACAGTAAGTGAACACCGTGTAAGTAAAATTCAGACACACTGAACCACTCTTGGGCACACCGAAGACAGAAAAACTCTACGGCATTGGATGATACGCGTGGTCACAAGGTAAGTGTGACCGCTTTCAACAGAGTACAAGTGACAGTGTCAGACACAGATAAACTTCAGAACAAAGGATCATTTTAAAAGATACAAACTCTTCCATTATTACATATGCTTTTCTTCACTAGGGATAAGCTCCCAGTTGGATCTGAACACTTGGTTTCTCTCCCACTACTGTCTATAACAGCTTTTTCCTTCTGCTGTCAATAGTTGTTAGGGAAACAGTGGGTGCCGGCACCTGCCGTGTTGTTAGCAACCTGTGAGATCACCGGCCTCATTCATTTACTGGCCAGAAATCACCAGCCATGTGAAAAAGGCCAATGAGATAGTTTTAAATAAGAACACGCAGGGTTCCCCTCATTTGTTACACCAGGCCCCTCAGGTCTGGTATGAATTTTAACCACTTTCAATCCGCGCCAATTCTGGCATTCCACTACTACATGTAAAAATCTGCATTTTTTTTGCTAGAAAACGACTTAGAACCCGCAAACATTTTATATATATATAATTTTTTTGCAGAGGCCCTAGAGAATAAAATAGTGGGCATTGCCAATGTCACACGTTATTTGCACAGCGGTTTTTCCAATGCAAAAAGACGATGGACGGGGCCATGTACGGTCAAATCTTGGGTGAGAAACTCCTTCTCTCAGCCAGGGCATTGAAAATGGGTCGTGGATGGGTATTCCAGCATGAAAATGACCCAAAACCCACGGCCAAGGCAACAAAGGAGTGTCTCAAGAAGATTCTGTAGTAGCCTAGCCAGTCTCCAGACCTTAATCTCATAGAAAATTTGTGGAGGGAGCTGAAGGTTCGAGTTACCAAACATCAGCCTGGAGACCTTAATGACTTGGAGAGGATCTGCAAAGAGGAGTGGGAAAAAAATCCCTCCTGAGATGTGTGCAAACCTGGTGGCCAACTACAAGAAAGGTCTGACCTCTGCGATTACCAACAAGGGTTTTGCTTCCAAGTACTAAGTCATGTTTTGCGAAGGGGTCAAATACTTATTTCACTCATTAAAAATGCAAATCAATTTATACCTTTTTTGAAATGCGTTTTTCTGGATATTTTTGTTATTATTCTGTCTCTCACTGGTAAATTAAACCGACCATTAAAATTATAGACTGATCATTTCTTGGTCAGTGGGCAAACCTATAAAATCAGCAGGGGATCAAATACTTTTTTCCCTCACTGTACCTGAGCATGCAGCCTGGCAGGCCAGGAAAGGGGGGAGCCAAGCCAGGAAAAATATCAAGAACATTGGCAAAATGCTGCTCGAAAAATGCTTGGATAGTAGAAGGGCTTAAAAGCAATTAAAAGATACGAATCATTTCACAGATTGGTTTAAATGTTTCTTATTGATTTCTAACATGCATCAACTTGTCCTATAGGAGAACTATATACATGCGTATGGAATAATTCATTATTAAAACACCAAACTTTGGACATTTTCGAATCGTGTTTTATTACAAAATGATATAAAAAAAATGAAGCAGAAGCATATCAAAACTCCACCAAGGTGTCTTTCTGAAAACATTCCCAATATGTCTAATTTATTTATTACAGAATAATCTCTCCACCTCCTTGACTAGTGCAATGGCCTCCTCTGACCACCGCCAAGCTTCTCAAAGTCCTTCTCACTCTTACCCTGAGATTGTGAGATCGTTACAGAAGGTTTCCTTTCTCTTTTGTGTCCTATTCTTCTACAAGTTGAAGTATTTTGTTCTCCTTTATTATGTGATGTGCAGTGCGGCATTATATACAGGAGCGTCTCATAAAATTAGAATATCATCAAAAACATACATTTATTTCAGTAATTCAATTAAAAAAAAAGTGAAACTCATATTTTATATTCAAGGGCCACCGACAGCCTCCTCAGCACTCCATCTTCCACCCGGCTGCCCCTGCTGGCCTGACTTATGCTTATTTATGAAGTAAACAAGTCTCCTTCCAGCCCCTTTCTGCTGGGGATCGGTCAAGGACCTTATAAATATGCCAAGCAGCCCCTCCTGGCTTCCACCCACTACATCTGGAAGCTTCTCCAAAGTTCCAAAAAACCGGGGGAGGCACCAGAAGAGCTGCCTGAGGTGTGCTGCATTATATACAGGAGCATCTCAAAAAATTAGAATGTCATCAAGAAGTACATTTATTTCAGTAATTCAGTTCAAAAAGTGAAACTCATATTTTATATTCAAGGGCCACCGACAGCCTTGGGTAAAGTGGCAAAGCTGGGATCTGTCATCGTATTAGGGGACTTCAGTTATCCTGACATTGACTGGGAAGAGGGGACTACACACTCACAGAAGGCCCATCTCTTCATGGAAACCTTACAGGACAACTACGTGTCTCAGTTGGTGGATTCTCCTACTAGAGAAAATGCAGTCCTGGATCTATTGATCACTAATGACCCAGACCTAATCTCGGAGGTAGGGGTCCAGGACAACCTGGGCTCTAGCGATCACAGGATGATCACATTTAGTGTAAATAACAATATAGCAAGGCAAGTGGGGAACATAAGAGCCCTTAACTTCAGAAGGGCAAACTTTCCAAAATTGTACTCATTGATGGAAAGGGTAAACTGGGACCAAACCCTAGGAACACGGACCACGGAGGAAAAATGGGAATGCTTTAGGAACATATTAAGCAAATGCTTAATGCAGTGCATTCCTATGGGAAATAAATTTAGAAGAGACAAAGCCAAACCTGTCTGGCTAAACCGTAATGGTAAAAAAACTTAGGGGAAAAAAATGGCCTTCAAGAAATATAAATCCGAGGGGACATTATCGGCTTTCCGGCAATACAAGGAAGCAAATAAGAAAAGTAAATACGAAATCAGATTGGCCAAAATCAACTTCGAGAGACAAATAGCAGAGGATAGTAAAAAGAACCCTAAGAAATTCTTTAAATATATCAACAGCAAAAAAACGAGGTCAGAGCATGTTGCACACAAAATTAACGATGAGGGGAAGATGGTTACAGAGGACACTGAAAAAGCAACCGTGCTGAATGCTTTTTTCTCCTCAGTCTTTACACAGGAAAAGGAGGGGTACACTGACCATGACTGTATGGTTAGCAGTAATTCACAAGACTTGCTGCTATGGCTAACAGAGGGTGAAATCAGGGAAAGGCTGGATAACATTAACACAAATAAATCACCAGGACAGGACTGCGTACATCCAAGAGTACTCAAAAATCTTAGTAAAACTATATCTAGACCACTGCTCCTGATCTTTGCTGACAATATTATGACAGGAAATGTACCAGGGGATTGGAGGAAAGCTAATCTTATACCGATATTCAAAAAAGGGCAGAGGCATGTCCCGGGAAATTATAGGCCGGTCAGCCTGACATCGATAGTATGTAAGCTTCTGGAGGGGATGATAAGGGACTATATCGTAGACTTTGCTAAAGACAACAACATCATTAGCAGTAATCAGCATGGGCTTACAAATGGGTGTTCCTGTCAAACCAATCTGTTAACATTCTACGAGGAGGTGAGCTCTGAGTTAGATAGGGGGAGCCCAGTGGATGTGGTGTACCTGGACTTCGCTAAGGCGTTTGATACAGTTCCCCACAAGCACTTAATTTATAAAATAAGGTCTGCAGGCATCGACCACAAGGTTTGCTCTTGGATACGGAACTGGTTAAAAGGGCGTGTCCAAAGGGTGATAATAAATAGCGCATACTCAGACTGGTCTGGGGTGGTAAGTGGGGTCCCCGAAGGCTCAGTCCTGGGACCAACCTTGTTCAATTTATTAATAAACAGCATTGAGGACGGGATCAAGAGTTCTATATCAGTTTTTTGCAGATGACCCAAATTTGGGCAGGGCAATAACTTCACAACATGAGGCAGATATCTTACAGAATGACCTGAACCTGGGCAACGACATGGCAAATGAGGTTTAATGTGGAGAAGTGTAAGGTTTTGCACTTGAGGGCTAAAAACATAAAAGCACAATACACTTTAGGGGCGGAACCTTTGGGGGAATCAAAAATGGCGAAAGATCTGGGAGTCTTGGTAGAGGATAGACTAGGCAATAGCATGCAATGTCAAGCGGCAGCTGCCAAAGCTGGCAGAATATTAGCATGCATAAAGAAGGGGATGTATTCCAGAGATAAAACTATAATCCTTCCACTTTATAAAACTCTGGTCCGACCGCATCTGGAGTATTCTGTCCAGTTCTGGTCGCCAGTCCTCAAGAGGGATGTGTTGGAGCTGGAGAGAGTCCAGAGAAGGACAATTAAACTAATTGGGGGATTGGAGGACCTTAATTATGAAGAGCGTTTACAATCGCTTGATTTATTCTCCCTGGAGAAGAGGCGCCTGAGAGGGGACATGATAGCGATTTACAAATACCTTAATGGTGATCTCAGCATAGAAAAAAAGCTATTCAGTCGCAAGGATTGCATGAGGACGCGAAGACATACAATGCGATTAGAGGAGAAGCGTTTTAACCTCAGACAACGTGGGGGGTTCTTTACTGTTAGGGCTACAGGATTGTGGAATTCTCTACCACAAGAGGTGGTTTCTGCGGGAAGTATGGCTACTTTCAAAAGACTCTTGGACGTACATCTCAAGGATCAGAACATTCAGGGGTATGTGAGATGATTACGGCTACACACACCTACACAGGTTGAACTGGATGGACTACTGTCTTTATTCAACCTCAACTACTATGTAACTATGAAACCTTTCCCGCACTCTGAACACGAAAAAGGACGCTCACCCATGTGAATTCTCTGGAGTGGAAGAAGGTCTACTTTTCAAGTGAAACCTTTCCAGTACTCTGAACATGAACAAGGTTGTTCACCATTGTGGCTTCTCTGGTGTGTAGGAAGCCTTTCTGAGTGAAACCTTTCCCGCACTCTAAAAACATAAAAATGGAAGTTCAACCAAGGGGCATTTCTGGCATTCAAAAAGTGCTGCTTTCCGAGTTAATGTTTTTCCGCACTCTTTCTTGGCTCTCCTGTGTGGTTTTTCTGGTGTACTCGAAGGGTATCTTTCCGAGTAAAAGATTTCCTGCACTCTGAACATGAAAAAGGACGCTCGCTCCTGTGACTTCTCTGGTGTGCGAGAAGCTTTCCTTTCTGAGTGAAACATTTGCCGCACTCTGCACATGAAAAAGGACGCTCTCCTGTGTGGCTTCTCTGGTGTAGAAGAAGGTGTCCTTTCTGCGTGAAACATTTCCCGCACTCTGCACATGAAAAAGGACGCTCTCCTGTGTGGCTTCTCTGGTGTGTAAGAAGACTCCCTTTGTGACTGAAACATTTCCCGCACTCTGAACAGGAAAAAGGACGCTCGCCTGTGTGACATCTCAGGTGTCGTAGAAGGTTTTGTTTCGCAGTGAAACGTTTCCCACACTCTGAGCATGAAAAAGGAAGCTCCCCAGTGTGGCTTCTCTGGTGTATAAGAAGGTAATCTTTCCGTTTAAAACATTTCCTGCACTCTGTACATGAAAAAGGACGATCTCCCGTGTGGCTTCTCTGGTGTGTAAGGAGGTTTCCTTTATGTTTAAAACATTTCCCGCACTCTGCACATGAAAAAGGACGCTCTCCTGTGTGGCTTCTCTGATGTATAAGAAGGTCTCCTTTCTGTTTAAAACATTTCCCGCACTCTGCACATGAAAAAGGACGCTCTCCTGTGTGGTCTATCTGGTGTGTAATTAGGTCTGCTTTCCGTTTAAAACATTTCCCGCACTCTGCACATGAAAAAGGACGCTCTCCTGTGTGGCTTCTCTGGTGTGTACGAAGGCTCTCGTTTTGAGTGAAACATTTTCCGCACTTCAAACATGAAAAAGGACGCTCACCCGTGTGACTTCTCTGATGTGATAGGAGGTTTTCTTTCTGAGTGAAACGTTTTCCACACTCTGAACATGAAAAAGGACGCTCTCCTGTGTGGCTTCTCTGATGTGTAAGAAGGCTTTCTTTGTGAGTGAAACATTTCCCGCACTCCAAACAGAAAAAAGGACGCTCCCCAGTGTGACTTCTCTGATGTGTGAGAAGCATTACTTTTTGAGTGAAACTTTTCCCGCACTCCAAACATGAAAAAGGACGCACGCCCGTGTGACTTCTCTGATGTGTTAGGAGGGTTCCTTTCTGAGTGAAACGTTTTCCACACTCTGAACATGAAAAAGGGCGCTCCCCAGTGTGAATTCTTTGGTGTTTGGTAAGAACACTTTTTTCAGTGAAACGTTTTCCGCACTCTGAACATGAAAATGGACGCTCACCCGTGTGAGTTCTCTGGTGCAAAATAAAGCTTTTTTTCACACTGAAACATTTCCCGCACTCTGAACATGAAAAAGGACGCTCGCCTGTGTGTTTTCTCTGATGTGTTAGAAGGTGTTGTTTCTGTTTAAAACATTTCCCGCACTCTGAGCATGAAAAAGGAAGCTCCCCAGTGTGGCTTCTCTGGTGTGTAAGAAGGTTTTCTTTCTGTTTAAAACATTTCCCGCACTCTGAGCATGAAAAAGGACGCACCCCAGTGTGGCTTCTCTGGTGTCTAAGAAGGTCTCCTTTCCATTTAAAACATTTTCCGCACTCTGCACAGGAAAAAGGACACTCGCCAGTGTGGCTTCTCTGATGTCTTAGGAGGTTTGGTTTCTGACTGAAACGTTTTCCACACTCTGAACATGAAAATGGTTGCTCACCAGTGTGACTTCTGTGGTGTGCGAGAAGTAAGTTTTTTCGTGTGAAACATTTCCTGCACTCCGGACATTGAAATGGACGCTCACCTGTGTGAGTTCTTTGATGTGTTAGAAGGCTTTGTTTCGCAGTGAAACATTTCCCGCACTCTGGACACTGAAATGGACGCTCACGCGTTGGGGTCTCTTGTTCTACAGCTTCAGAACGCAGGGATACGTTATCCTCCATGTGCAGATCTAAATCACTAGAAGATCTCTGAGGATCGGATTTATCAGAAGATCTCTCCGCACTGCCAAGTGCGGGACATGCTTTGCTGGTAACATTATGTGATTTATCAAAGGAGTCTTCAGGATTAGAGGAAGCCAACGGTCTATTCACACAGTAAGGTCTGTGATGTGTATCTGGAGGAATATGGATCGCTCCTAGGGAAGATTTTACAATGCCATTTTCTGTCTTACAATCCAAAGACTGAATAGGATTTTCTTCTGAGGAATTCCAGACATGGCGTCCATCTGTGTGAAAGAAGAATATTATTCATTATAAAACCTCATTCATTCTTCATGTTTTATGTCTCATCTGTTGGTCAAGTGGTCAGCAGCTTCACAGAAACATCATTACAGCAATATCAATTAGAGACCAAAACAGCCGCAACACACTGGTGATGTTATACTATGAAAAAGACACTGAAGACCTCAACCTCATTTATTGGGGACATTGAGGGATGGAGATGGACCTTTCATATGGTGTACAGTATCTCCTCCTCATTTGTTGGGAACATGACGTTATATTGAGGAATGGAGATGGACCTTTCATATGGTGTACAGTATCTCCTCCTCATTTGTTGGGAACATGACGTTATATTGAGGAATGGAGAAGGACCTTTCATATGGTGTACAGTATCTCCTCCTCATTTGTTGGGAACATGACGTTATATTGAGGAATGGAGAAGGACCTTTCATATGGTGTACAGTATCTCCTCCTCATTTGTTGGGAACTAGACATATGCCGGTTTTCGGTAATTCGATATATCGCGGTATTGCATAGCCACGGTATTGTTATTGTGGCATTTTTAAAATACCGAGTTTCTCTGTCAAGTCTGCCTGACTTGTGAATTGATACATTTCAGTGAGCTGGATGACTCATTCACTCACACAGCTAAGCCTTTCAGCATTAAGTCTCCTAACTATAAACAAAAATGATTACATTTGTATCTTTTCCTTCCCTCTGCCAGGGAGAAAGGAAGTTTAACCTCTTAAAGACTGGATCTTTTTCTGACACTTGTTGCTTGCAAGTTAAAATCAGTTTTTTTTTTGCTAGAAAAGTACTTAGAACCCCCAAACATTTTATATATTTTTTTAGCAGAGACCCTACAGAATAAAATGGCGATTGTTGTAATATTTTATGTCACACTGTATTTGCGCAGCAGTCTTTCAAACGCAATGATTAGACTTTAATGAATAAAAAAAAAAAAAAAACGTAACAGTAAAGTTATCCCAATTTTTTTTTTTTTGTTACACAGAGAATCGTGAGAGAATCGTGATCTTTATTCCAAGCTAAAAAATCGTGATTCTCATTTTGGCCAGAATCGTGCAGCTCTAATAAATATATACACACACACACGCATAGCAGCCCACATTACATTATTATATAGCCATCAAGCAGTGTCTACAAAAAATGCAGAAAGCTTGCCAGAGCAGGAACTGCAGGTTAGTCGCATGGTGCAAAAGCAGGATGGATTTCAAGGCCACTGAATTTTAAAAAAATGCTGCATGCACCTTTTTTCTGCGGAAAATGAGGGCATAGCAGCCCGTTCAAATCAATGGGCTGCTATGCCTGTGCAAATGTGGGCCGCCAACCCGCATACATGTGAACCACCAACCCGCATACATGTGAACCAGGCCTAAAGCAATAGTAAAGTCATTTATAAACAACACCTCCTTCAGGTTTAACCACTTCTTGACCACAAGGATTTGCCCTCTTAATGACCAGGCCATCGGATCGGAGCCGAGCACCAGGACCAGTTATCACCAGTTAGGCCAGACACTGCTTGATGACCTATTTTAGGCCTGGTTCACAGAGTCTGTACTGACTGACTATATAATAATGTGCATAAGTGAACCAAAGCCCCTAAATTCAGCAATGAAATTGAAGTGAGGTGGAAATTTAATAATTTAAATTTAATAATAGAATACCGTGATAATACCGTATACCGTGACAAAACCCTAATCAATTAATCGCAGCATGAAAATCTGATACCGTCACAAGCCTATTGGGAACATGACGTTATATTGAGGAACGGAGATGGACCTTTCATATGGTGTACAGTATCTCCTCCTCATTTGTTGGGAACATGACGTTATATTGAGGAATGGAGATGGACCTTTCATATGGTGTACAGTATCTCCTCCTCATTTGTTGGGAACATGACGTTATATTGAGGAACGGAGATGGACCTTTCATATGGAGTATAGTATCTCCTCCTCATTTGTTGGGAACATGACGATATATTGAGGAATGGAGATGGACCTTTCATATGGTGTACAGTATCTCCTCCTCATTTGTTGGGAACATGACGTTATATTGAGGAACGGAGATGGACCTTTCATATGGAGTATAGTATCTCCTCCTCATTTGTTGGGAACATGACGTTATATTGAGGAATGGAGAAGGACCTTTCATATGGTGTACAGTATCTCCTCCTCATTTGTTGGGAACATGACGTTATATTGAGGAACGGAGATGGACCTTTCATATGGTGTACAGTATTTCACAAAAGTAAGTACACCCCTCACATTTTTGTAAATATTTTTGTGACAGTATTCAACGTCACTGGAATTTAAAGACATAAGTAATGGTTTGGATTGCTTCATATTTGCCAGCAATATCTCCATATAGAAATATTAAGCTTTATTCCCATTTGCCATGAAATCTGTAATTACTAAATGCTGTGTATATTACATATCTTTCAATGTCAGCAAGGTTTTCCTTTTGTTTGTGTATTGGGCAGGGAATGTGGATTGCCCTGTCTCATTGTTAAGTGCTAATGACCTCCCATTGTTCTGTGTCTGGCTATTGTGTACATTGATTGCCTCCTGGGGGCTACTGTCTCATTGCACATGGCAGTCCTTCTGGTCAAGCTATCGGACCAATCCCTGCTGACTCATTTTCAAGTCCTCATTTGCATGGCTAAGGAAGACCTGGAGGAGGATTACAGGTACTTTACAATTGACCAATAGGAAAGCGGTTGTTGGGGGCGGGATGTTCCAAATTCTGTATATAAGTCTTGTTCAATAAAGTTGTTCTAGAGTTCCTTCAACCTCAATCTTAAGTCCTGTCTCTTATTGGGGAAATATGCTGCAGGGATTGCCATGGTCTTCCATACTCCCTTAAGACAATTACTAAGCTCTTGTAAGAGCTTGTATAAGAGCTTGTTCTGCTGCACTCTCTGGGGAAAGAGAGGTTCACCCACAGGAACCTGGAGCCTTGTCGTAGGTCCAGGGTGGGTAGGAGATTGCGAGACCCTAACCAAGCTGCGGCGGTTCGTGGAGTCAGAAGTGGTTACAGTGTCTGGTGGAGTGCTTGGAGCCCCTCGGGAAGCACTAGGAGTATCTGTCAACGGAGGTACCCAGTACGGGGTGCCCTGATCCGTTACAATTTTATTCTATCTTTTCATGTGACAACACTGAAGAAATGACACTTTGCTACAATGTAAAGTAGTGAGTGTACAGCTTGTATAACAGTGTAAATTTGCTGTCCCCTCAAAATAACTCAACACACAGCCATTAATGTCTAAACCGCTGGCAACAAAAGTGAGTACACCTCTAAGTTAAAATGTTCAAATTGGGCCCAAAGTGTCAATATTTTGTGTGGCCACCATTATTTTCCAGCACTGCCTTAACCCTCTTGGGCATGGAGTTCACCAGAGCTTCAGAGTTTGCCACTGGAGTCCTCTTCTACCCCTCAATAATGACATCACGAAGCTGGTTGATGTTAAAGAACTTGCACTCCTCCAGCTTCCGTTTGAGGATGCCCCACAGATGCTCAATAGGGTTTAGGTCTGGAGACATGCTTGGCCAGTCCATCACCCTTACCCTCAGCTTCTTTAGCAAGGCAGTGGTCGTCTTGGAGGTGTGTTTGGGGTTGCTATCCTGTTGAAATACTGCCCTGTGGCCCAGTCTCTGAAGGGAGGGGATCATGCTCTGCTTCAGTATGTCACAGTACATGTTGGCATTCATGGTTCCCTCAATGAACTGTAGCTCCCCAGTGCCCCGGAAGCACTCACGCAGCCCCAGATCATAACACTCCCACCACCATTCTTGACTGTAGGCAAGACACACTTGTTTTTGTACTCCTCACCTGGTTGCCGCCACACACGCTTGACACCATCTGAACCAAATAGGTTTATCTTGGTCTCATCAGACCACAGGACATGGTTCCAGTAATCCATGTCATTAGTCTGCTTGTCTTTAGCAATCTGTTTGCAGGCTTTCTTGTGCATCATCTTTAGAAGAGGCTTCCTTCTGGGACGACAGCCATGCAGACCAATTTGATGCTGGGTGCGGTGTATGGTCTGAGCACTGACAGGCTGACCCCCACCCCTTCAACCTCTGCAGCAATGCTGGCAGCACTCATACGTCTATTTCCCAAGGACAACCTCTGGATATGACGTTGAGCACGTGCACTTAACTTCTTTGGTCGACCATGGCATTGCCTGTTCTGAGTGGAACCTGTCCCGTTAAACCGCTGTATGGTCTTGGCCACCGTGCTGCAGCTCAGTTTAAGGGTCTTGGCAATCTTCTTATAGCCTAGGCCATCTTTATGTAGAAGAACAATTCTTTTTTTCAAATACTCAGAGAGTTCTTTGCCATGAGGTGCCATGTTGAACTTCCAGTGACCAGCATGAGGGAGTGAGAGCGATAACACCAAATGTAACACACCTGCTCCCCATTCACACCTGAGACCTTGTAACACTAACTAGTCACATGACACCGGGGAGGGAACATGGCGAATTGGGTCCAATTTGGACATTATCACTTAGGGGTGTACTCACTTTTGTTGCCAGCGGTTTAGACATTAATGGCTGTGTGTGGAGTTATTTTGAGGGGACGGCAAATTTACACTGTTATACAAGCTGTACACTCACTACTTTACATTGTAGCAAAGTGTCATTTCTTCAGTGTTGTCACATGGAAAGATAGAATAAAATATTTACAAAAATGTGAGGGGTGTACTCACTTTTGTGAGATACAGTGTGTTCCCTATAAGTAAGCTCTAGTTATAGTGGAACGTCTTGGGGTGATCCAGGTGGAACAGTTTGTATGTTGCAGAGTTGAATAAACTTGAACAAGGATTTTAAAACAGTCAGCGGCTTCTTCTCTTCTTTGTAAATTTATTCTTTTGGATCGATTCCTTCTAGCGGCCACCAACCGCTAGGAGCCAGATCTCTGAGTCGGATGATTTGTGGTGATGATTGCCTGCATTGGAAGATTATCTCCTGTATCACATCACAATATGACTTACCTGTCCCAACATCAGGAGAAGTTTCCTCCATTTTAATATTCATCCTCACTCCGACCTCCTCCACAGACTGCTGCTCACCCCTCTCAAACATCTCTTCCTCTTCAGCTTTAACATCACTCGCCCCCTCACCCTAAAGCAACAGAATGATTTCAAATCTTCATTCCCTGAGCACTGAAAGCTAAAAATAACATAAATAATATAATTTCACGCAGCTTGGAGATTCAGACGCTTTGTTCCACCTACCTGATGATGGTGAGGGATGGTGTGATCCTCCTGTGTGGAATCCCGGGAATACAGAGGACGGGGACATCTCTCTGGTGGGTTTCTATCACTGCATGGCTCCATCATCACCTCCTTGTATCCTTCTGAAAACTCCTCTTTCTCTTCTTTAACAAGGATTTTACAATATTTCAGATCTCCGCTCTGTGTTTAATAAATTAAAAAATAACTTCAATGTTTATAAATCAACTGAAACACAGACCCAAATGTTAATTTGAGCATTCTTCCATCTGATAATGATGATTGTCTGTTACTGGATAATGTCCCAGAATTCCTAATTCCGAATCTCTAAATCTACCAACGGCGGTGATTGCTATCACTCGGAGTGCCTCTAGTTAGATATTATTATATATGTGTCTGGGTATTACTATTGTAGCACCCTACAAGGTATAGTGGGCCTTGTCTGCTAATCAGCAGGGCCATGATTTTTAGCTAGGTTGTCATGGTTCCCAGTTGAGACTGGGGAGTCTCCCCACTGTGCTCAATGAGGGCTCTCATTGTTACATAGTTACATAGTAGATGAGGTTGAATAAAGACAATAGTCCATCCAGTTCAACCTGTGTAGGTGTGTGTGGCGTAATCATCTCACAAACCCCTGAATATTCTGATCCTTGAGATGTACGTCTAAGAGTCTTTTGAAAGCCACCATACTTCCCGCAGAAACCACCTCTTGTGGTAGAGAATTCCACAATCTTGTAGCCCTCACAGTAAAGAACCCCCCACGTTGCCTGAGGTTAAAACACTTCTCCTCTAATCGCATTGTATGCCCTCGAGTCCTCGTGCAATCCCTTCGACTGAACAGCTTTTTTTCTAAGCTGAGATCCCCATTGAGATATTTATAAATTGCTATCATGTCCCCCCTCAGGCGTCTCTTCTCCAGGGAGAATAAATCAAGCGATTGCAGACGCTCTTCCAATCCCCTAATCAGTTTAGTTGCCCTTCTCTGGACTCTCTCCAGCTCCAACACATCCCTCCTGAGGACTGGCAACCAGAACTGGACAGAATACTCCAGATGCGGTCGGACCAGAGTTTTATAAAGTGGAAGGATTATAGTCTTATCTCTGGAATACATCCCTTTCTTTATGCATGCTAATATTCTGCTGGCTTTGGCAGCTGTCGCTTGACATTGCATGCTATTGCCTAATCTATCATCAACCAAGACTCCCAGATCTTTCTCCGTTTTTGATTCCCCCAAGGGTTCCCCTCCTAACGTGTATTGTGCTTTTATGTTTTTAGTCCCCAAATGCAAAACCTTAACTTCTCCACGTTAAACCTCATTTGCCAAGTCGTTGCCCACTCCGTAATTTTGTCCAGGTCCTTCTGTAGGATATCTGCTTCATGCTGTGCAGTTATTGCCCTGGCCAATTTTGTGTCATCTGCAAAAACTGATATCGAACTACTGATCCCGTCCTCAATGCTGTTTATGAATAAATTGAACAAGGTTGGTCCTAGGACTGAGCCCTGGGGCACCCCGCTTACTACCTCAGACCAGTCTGAGTATGCGCTGTTTATTACCACCCTTTGGACATGCCCTTTTAGCCAGTTCCGTATCCAAGAGCAAACCCTTCTGTCGATACCTGCAGACCTTATTTTATAAATTAAGCGCTTATGGGGAACTGTATCAAACGCCTTAGCGAAATCCAAGTACACCACATCCACTGGTCTCCCCCTATCTAGCTCACAGCTTACCTCCTCGTAGAATGTTAAGAGATTGGTTTGACAAGAACGCTCATTTGTAAACACGTGCTGATTACTGCTGATGATGTTGTTGTCTTTAGCAAACTCTACAATATAGTCCCTTATCATCCCCTCCAGAAGTTTACATACTACTGATGTCAGACTGACAGGCCTATAATTTCCCGGGACATGCCTCTGACCCTTTTTGAATATCGGAATCACGTTAGCCTTCCTCCAATCCCCTGGTACATCTCCTGTCCTAATACTGTCAGCAAAGATCAGGAACAGTGGTCTAGATATAACCTTACTGAATTCCTTGAGTACTCTGGGATGTACGCCATCCGGGCCTGGTGATTTGTTTGTGTTAAGTTTATCCAGCCTTTCCCTGATTTCACCCTCTGTTAGCCATAGTGGCAAGTCCTGTGTATTACTACTAACCATACAGTCCTGGTCAGTGTACCCCACCGTTTCCTGTGTAAAGACTGAAGAGAAAAAAGCATTCATTCTGTAACCATCCCCCCATCATCGTTAATTATGTGTGCAATATGCTCTGCCCTAGTTTTTTTGCTGTTGATATATTTAAAGAATTTCTTTGGGTTTTTTTTACTTTCCTCCACTATTTGTCTCTCAAAGTTTATTTTAGCCATCTTGATTTTGTGTTTACTCTTCTTATTTGCCTCCTTGTATTGTTCAAAAGCCGATACTATGCCCTCTGATTTATATTTCTTGAAGGCCAATTTTTTTCCCCTAATAAGTTTTCTAACGCTACGGTTTAGCCAGCCAGGTTTGGCTTTGTCTCTTCTAAATTTATTTCCCATAGAAATGCACTGCAAGATGCCTTTGCCTAATATGTTCCTAAAGCATTCCCATTTTTCCTCTGTGGTCAGGGATCCCAGGGTTCGGTCCCAGTTTACCCTTTCCATCAATGAGTACAATTTTGGAAAGTTTGCCCTTCTGAAGTTAAGGGCTCTTATGTTCCCCACTTGCCTTGCTATATTGTTATTTACACTAAATGTGATCATCCTGTGATCGCTAGAGCCCAGGTAGTCCTGGACTCCTACCTCCGAGATTAGGTCTGGGTCATTAGTGATCAATAGATCCAGGACTGCGTTTTCTCTAGTCGGAGAGTCCACCAACTGTGACATGTAATCATCCTGTAAGGTTTCCGTGAATAGACGGGCATTCTGTGAGTGTGTAGTCCCCTCTTCCCATTCAATGTCGGGATAATTGAAGTCCCCTAATATGATGACTGATCCTAGTTTTGCCACTTTACCCAGTAGTGCTAAAAACTCCAGCTCTACCTCCTCCCCTTGGTTAGGTGGCCTATAGCAAACCCCCACAATTACTTTTCCCTTTTCTCCTTCCCTATGGAGTTCTACCCACACTGATTCTAAATCCATGCTCATCCCTTCCGTAATGGCACTCCTCTCTATCACCTTTATATTGTTCTTGACATAGAGACATACCCCTCCCCCTCTTTTTCCTACCCTGTCCTTCCGGTACACCGAATACCCTTGGATATTGGCCAGCCAGTCATGTGAGGGGTCGAACCAAGTCTCTGTTATTCCCACAAGGTCTATGTCACCCTCATGTACTAACATTTCCAATTCATCCATTTTATTAGCTAGGCTCTTGGCATTAGCATATACCCCTCTTAGTTTTACGGAAGTTAAACGTGATTGGTGGTTATGTTTATTCCTGTTTGGTCTGAGGTTTTCCCGCACAGACCTGCCAATTGACGTTATGGACCTACTGTCGCTGCTGACTCTACAACTGCCTTCAGTCCATTGCTCCCTCCTGACTGACTCTACTTCTGAGCCCTCCCCCCCCCGTCTCCTAGTTTAAAAGCCCCTCCAACTTTGTGGCCATCTTTCTCCCCAAAAGAGCTGTACCATCCCCATTAAGGTGCAGCCCATCCTTGCTAAATAGCCGATAGCCGACTGAGAAGTCAGCCTAGTTCTCCAGGAACCCAAACCCCTCCTTCCTACACCTATTCCTCAGCCACTTGTTAAGTTCCCTAATCTCCTTCTGCCTCTCTTGTGTGGCTCAAGGTACAGGCAGTATTTCAGAGAAAACCACCTTGGAGGTCCTATTCCTCAATCTATTACCTAGGTCCCTGAAATCGTTCTTTAGGATCCTCCACCTTCCTTTTACTTTCATTGGGCAGTGGAGGAAACCCAGCCAATGGCACACCCAGGCTTGTATCTACCCCAGAAAGGCAGATTCTGCCGCACAGCATTCTGGGAGTGGGTATAAGTTTGAGGGGAGCGCATGACGCAGCGTCTTTGGCGGGAAGCAGAGTCCCAGGAGGAAGAGTACGGCTGTCTTTCCTCCTGTCAAGAGGAATCGGGTGTCCCAGGCGGCTTGCCTGAGGGGACAGAAGGCTTAGCTGAGCTGCAGAGAGGATCCGGTGTGCTGAGGTCCAGCAGAGCTGAGAGGGGTAGAGTTTCAGGAAAGCATTCCCAGTTCGTGAGTACTGCAAACTGCCCCTGGCGGTCTGCCTAGTGAGAGGGGACCATTCCGGAGAAGGTCAGCGGGATCCGGGAGCTTGCTAGCCGATGCAGGAGCAAGTGTAAAGGGGGTGCCAGTATTGACCCTGAAGAGTAAAGCGGGTGCCATTATTGACCCTGAAGAGTAAAGGGGGTGCCAGTATTGACCCTGAAGAGTAAAGGGGGTGCCAGTATCGACCCTGAAGAGTAAAGGGGGTGCCAGTAATGACCCTGAAGAGTAAAGGTGGTGCCAGTATTGACCCTGAAGAGTAAAGCGGGTGCCAATATTGACCCTGAAGAGTAAAGGAGGCGCCAGTATTGATCCTGAAGAGTAAAGCAGGTGCCAATATTGACCCTGAAGAGTAAAGGAGGCGCCAGTATTGACCCTGAAGAGTAAAGGGGTGCCAGTATTGAGTTCTAAGTACAGTACAGTACAGCAAGTCAGTGATCTCAAGCGCCAGCAAGCGTTGTTCGGCATTCAGTGGGCGTCAAGTCAGCGCTGAAAGGCATTTTTTCTCAAGTGTCCCAATTTGTACCTAGTTGAGCCAGAGGAGCATCCTACTCATTCCCTTCTCCCATCCCCTATATAAAATAAACAAAACGGACTGGTCTTTGACTCAGATCTCACACTTGCAAAATGGGCTGTTGGTGTTACCGGTGACCATGGCAGACCCACATCAGGCCCAATGCCTGGAAATATTGCTACACTGTATACATATTATGCATTTATTCTACATATATTGCTAGACACGATTACTTATATATTTGTAGGACGTCACAGTCACTATGGAGGAAGAGGACGGACATGACGGGGGAGTTACTGGGTGTAAGTAGAAAATAATATCTTATTACCTCCTCTACCGCCAATTCCAGCAATGTCTCCTCTCTACTTCTTCCTGACTCACCTCTGACTCATAACTTCCTGTTTATCTGTGCAATCACTTCCTGTCTGATTCTAAAATCACTTCCTGTCTGTGCGGCCATTCCGTAAACATGAGAGTGTCGCCTTGTGTGGAACAAGGGAATTGCAGCTTTACCTCTAAAGTATGTGGAGGACATTATGCATTGTTCCAGTGATTGCAATGATATAATTAGTCCACCCCAAAAACATTTCAGTGTTTGTTATATTCTGGAGAGTTAAACCCGTTCACAGCTTCTTCTATATCCCAGACACTCTGTTGTTGAGGTTTTGGCACCGAGTTCCTGAGTCTACTCCACCAGTGAGCCCATTATGATGGGTTCCCTCCATTCCATTCCAGCTATCCTCCTTCCTTCCTTCCATATCCGTCAGTCACATTCCCATCCTCCTTCCTTCCATGTCTTTTAGCCATACTTCCATCCTCCTTCCCTCCATGTCTCGCCTCCTTCCATCCATACATCTTCACTACATTCCCATCTTCCTTCCTTCTATGTCTCTCAGTCATCCTCTGTCATTCCATTTAATTGAATTATATTCCCATCCTCCTTCCTTCCATGTCCCTAAGTCACGTTCATGTCCTCCCTCCTTCCATGTTTCTTGGTTATCCTCCTTCATTCCATGTATTTTAGTCATATTCCTGTTCGCCTTCCTTCCATGTCCCTTAGTGACATTGCCATCCTCCTTCCTTCCATATATCTAAGTCACATTCCCTTCCTCCTTTCATCCATTTCTTCCGGTCACATTCTCATCCTTCTTCCTTCCATGTCTCACTTCCGTCCTCCTTCCTTCTATGTCTCTCAGGCATCCTTCTTCCATCCATGTATCTTCAAAACATTTCTGCCCTTAGTCCTTCTATGTCTCTCAGTCATCCTCCTATCCTCTATCCCAGTGTTTCTCAACTCCGGTCCTTAGGGCACACTAACAGGCCAGATTTTAAGTATTACCTTGGGGAGATGCAGACTTGGATACTGCAATCACTGAGCAGCAAATTATATCACCTGTGATGTATTTCAGTTTTCTTGCAAACCTGGCCTGTTGGTGTGCCCTGAGGACCGGAGTTGAGAAACACTGCTCTATCCTATTCTATGTCTTTCAGTTATATTGCCATCCTCCTTCAGTCCATGTCCCACAGTCACATCCTATCCTTCTTCCTTCCATGTCTCTCGGTCGCATCCTATCCTCCTTTATTCCATGTCTTTCAGTCACTTTCCCATCTATCTTCCTTCCATCTCTCTCAGTCACATTCCCGTTTTCTTTGATTCCATCTCTCTCAGCCTCACTCCCATCCTTGTTTGTCTCTCAGGTACAATCCCTACCTCCTATCTTCTGTGTCGCTCAGTCACATTCCTGTCCTCCTTCCTTCCATGTCTCTTGGTCATCCTCCTTCCTTTCATGTCTCTCAGTCATCCTCCTATTCTCCTTCCTTCCATGTCCCTCAGTCACTTTTCTGTCCTCCTTCCTTTTATGTCTTTTGGTTATCCTCCTATTCTTCTTAATTCCATGTCTTCCAGTCACATTCCTATCCTCCTTCCTTACACGTCCCTCAGTCACATTCACAATGTCTTTCCTTCCATGTCTGTCAGTCATCCTCCTATCCTCCTTCCTTCCATGTGCCTCAGTCACTTTTCTGTCCTCCTTCCTTTTATGTCTTTTGGTTATCCTCCTATTCTTCTTCATTCCATGTCTTCCAGTCACATTCCTATCTTCCTTCCTTACACGTCCCTCAGTCAAATTCACAATGTCTTTCCTTCCATGTCTCTCAGTCATCCTCCTATCCTTCTTTCTTCCATGTCTCTCAACCTCACTCCCATCCTCCTTCCACGTCTCTCAGTCATCCTCCTATCCTCCATGCCTCTCAGTCATATTCTCGTCCTCCTTCCTTCCATGTCCCCCACAGTCAACACGCTCCCTTCTTGCCGGCTTTGAGTGTACTACGAGGACGCGGGACGCCGCGATCCCTGCTACAACTACTAGGAGCTGATTTTATGTGATTCATTGATGAATTCATGTAAGTGGATTTTTAATAAAGTCTTATTTGACCTTATCTGGATTACGCTATGTGTCTTCTCCTCCTGGGTTTCTTTTTACACACATATGCCATCCATGGTTCATCCCATATGGTGTCCATCTGATTTCGAGGAATGTTTAACCAGTGATCCTGCCTATTTGTGTCATCTATACTACATCTACCGTGTTTTGGGGCTAGTTCATTGACTTGAACAGCCATTGCTCTCTGGTAAGCAGATTTTACAGCCTCTCTTCTCATGGGTGCTACTTCCCTCTGGCTCCAGACTGTGAAGAGCTATCTGTGACATCTCACTGCAGCTGGGACTTGTAGTCTGTTTTTGGGTTACTACACTCCATCACCGGAACTTCATGTGGCCTCTTTTGGACTTTTGTTTTTTTTCCAGCCTTTTGTTTTTCGCACTTCCCTTGGACCTTTTTTTTATTTATATATGGTTCACAAGTTGCACTTTAGTTCACGATTGTGCATTTGATTATATGGTATTTTTATATACCCTTTTTTCACTTTATAGCGCTGCACATTTTTTTATATTGTTTGTTTTGGTCTTGTCTATTGATCAGTGCTAGCAGCTGTTCCTTATAAACGTAATTATCTTCATCACTCAATATTTAGCGCAGAAAATCTGCCGTTTTTTTTATGGGACACATGACGACCGGGAATCCGTGGCGGGGTGGCATGGGGAGACCATGCCCCTAAGGTTGTGGCATCTTTAGCAGACACAGAGTGCCACAGGGGAGAACAAGGTTGGGTATGTACACAATATATTATACACTGCCCATTAACCTGACTCCCAGGATGTAATGATCCCACTCAGTGCGTTTAGATTTAGTTTTATGATATAGAACAGTGCTTTTCCCTGTTTTTGTGTTTGTTTTTGCCTTTGACCACAGGCCAGTAGCTATTTTGAGACATTTGTTTGTTATTTTGAGGTGTTATTTTGAGGTGGATGAGGACAGAGGGCTGGTCTGGCCCGTAGGAGGTGGGAGGAACTGGTTCAATTGATGCTAGTATATATTTGGGTCTGCTGTTGATATGACCAGCTCTGATGAAGGGACGAAACGCGTTAACGGCCCTATCTACAAGGACGTGTTCCATTCCATGTGTGGTGGATTCTTGTAATGCGATTTTAACATTCTTCTTGTCTGTGAGTATGCATTTGGCATTTTATTAAAATATTTTTTAATTGGTAGTTTTGGCAGCGTGGGTGGTGCCAAGTCCTGCTGGAAAATGAAATCAGCATCTCCATAAAGCCGGTCAGCAGAGGGAAGCATGAAGAGCTCTAGAATTTCCTGCTAGAGGGCTGCGCTGACTTGGAACTTGATAAAACACAGTGGACCAACACCAGCAGATGATACGGCTCCCCAAATCATCACTGACTGTGGAAACTTCACACTGGACCTCATGCAACCTGGACTCTGCGCCTCTCCACTCCTCCTCCAGACTCTGGGACCTTCATTTCCAAATAAAATGCCAAATTTTCCACAGTCAGTGATGATTTGGGGAGACACGTCATCTGCTGGTGGTGGCCCACTGTGTTTTGTTGGTAAACAATACAGAGCTCTGTACAGATGGAGCGATCTCTCTGTCTCTCATCCCTGCAAATTACCAGGGAAAGAAGCGCAGTGCCGAATAGCAAAAAATGGCCTGGTCATGAAGGGGGGTAAAACCTTCCGGAGCTGAAGTGGTCTTTGATCATACAATTGTCCTACAGATGGAAATGTTTGAGAAACGCAACCACCCTTTTCTGACCAACATCGGCAGGTACGGGTTCTCTGTTCTCTACTTATAGTTGGTCTCACTTTGAAAGCCTTCCCACACTGAGAACATTTTAAAGGACGCTCACCCATGTGAATTCTCTGGAGTGGAAGAAGGTCTACTTTCCAAGTGAAACCTTTCCCGCACTCTGAACACGAAAAAAGACGCTCACCCATTTGACTTCTCCGGAATATAAAAAATGAAGTAATTTATTATTTTAGGAGAAATTCATCTCATATTCTGAGAAAGGAAAAGGACGCTTCCCCTTCTTTCAGGGGGAAAACATTTTCCTCACACTGAACTGTAAAAGGGACGCTCTCCTGTGTGGTTTTTCTGGTGTACAAGAAGGGTTTCTTTCCGAGTAAAAGATTTCCCGCACTCTGAACATGAAAAAGGACACTCTCTTGTATGGATTCCCTGGTGTGTAAGAAGGTCTCCTTTCTGCGTGAAATATTTCCCGCACTATGCACATGAAAAAGAGCGCTCACCCGTGTGCATTCTCTCATATCTAAGAAAGATTTATTTCTGAGTGAAATATTTCCCAC
Source organism: Pelophylax lessonae (assembly GCF_965119305.1). NCBI lineage: Eukaryota > Metazoa > Chordata > Amphibia > Anura > Ranidae > Pelophylax > Pelophylax lessonae. The sequence continues at coordinate 261,352,409 of NC_138776.1, read as the reverse complement.
ACTCTAAACAGGAAAAAGGACGCTCGGGACTGTGACTTCTCTGATGTGTGAGAAGCCCTTCTTTCAGAGTGAAACTTTTGCCGCGCTCCAGACATTAAAAAGGATGCTCGCCCGTGTGTTTTCTGTGGTGTCTTAGGAGGATTCCTTTCTGAGTGAAACATTTCCCACACTCTGCACATGAAAAAGGGCGCTCACCCATGTGAATTCTCTGATGTGTAAGAAGGTTCGCTTTCTGATTGAAACATTTCCCGCACTCTGAACAGGAAAAAGGACACTCGCCAGTGTGAGTTCTCTGATGTGTGAGAAGCCCTTCTTTCCGGGTGAAACTTTTCCCACACTCCGAACATGAAAAAGGACGCTCGCCCTTGTGTTTTCTCTGATGTGTTAGGAGGTTTCCTTTCTGATTGAAATGTTTTCCACACTCTGAACATGAAAACGGTTGCTCACCAGTGTGGCTTCTCTGATGTGTGAGAAGTGTTTCTTTCCGAGTGAAACATTTCCCACACTCTACACATGAAAAAGGACGCTCTCCTGTGTGGCTTCTCTGGTGTGTAAGAAGGTCTCCTTTCTGAGTGAAACATTTCCCGCACTCTACACATGAAAAAGGGCGCTCACCCATGTGAATTCTCTGATGTTCGGTAAGAACACTTTTTCGAGTGAAACGTTTTCCGCACTCTGAACATGAAAAAGGACGCTCACCCGTGTGCGTTCTCTGATGTTTTAGAAGGTTTTCTTTTGCAGTGAAACGCTTTCCACACTCTGAGCATGAAAAAGGACGCTCACCAGTGTGGCTTCTCTGGTGTCTAAGAAGCCTTACTTTCCGTTTAAAACATTTCCCGCACTCTGCACACGAAAAACGATGCTCTCCTATGTGACTTCTCTGGTGTGTAAGAAGGTCTCCTTCTTGAGAGAAATATTTCCCGCACTCTGCACATGAAAAAGGGCGCTCACTCATGTGAATTCTTTGGTGTTCGATAAGTATGTTTTTTCGAGTGAAACATTTCCCGCACTCTGGACATTGAAATGGACGCTCACGCGTTGGGGTCTCTTGTTCTACAGCTTCAGAACGCAGGGATCCGTTATCCTCCATGTGCAGATCTAAATCACTAGAACTTCTTTGAGGATTGGATTTATCAGAAGATCTCTCCGCACTGCCAAGTGCGGGACATGCTTTGCTGGTAACATTATGTGATTTATCAAAGGAGTCTTCAGGATTAGAGGAAGCCAACGGTCTATTCACACAGTAAGGTCTGTGATGTGTATCTGGAGGAATATGGATTGCTCCTAGGGAAGATTTTACAATGCCATTTTCTGTCTTACAATCCAAAGACTGAATAGGATTTTCTTCTGAGGAATTCCAGACATGGCGTCCATCTGTGTGAAAGAAGAATATTATTCATTATAAAACCTCATTCATTCTTCATGTTTTATGTCTCATCTGTTGGTCAAGTGGTCAGCAGCTTCACAGAAACATCATTACAGCAATATCAATTAGAGACCAAAACAGCCACAACACACTGGTGATGTTATACTATGAAAAAGATACTGAAGACCTCAACCTCATTTATTGGGGACATTGAGGGATGGAGATGGACCTTTCATATGGTGTACAGTATCTCCACCTCATTTGTTGGGAACATGATGTTATAATGAGGAATAGAGATGGACCTTTCATATGGTGTACAGTATCTCCTCCTCATTTGTTGGGAACATTAAGTAGTGCAGTGACTGCAAAGAACTGAAGAATGATCTCCTGTATGGTGCACAATATCTCGGCCTCCTTTGGTGGGCACATTGGGTGGTGGGGGTTGGTATGCTGATGTTTTTTTTTTCATATATACAACTTATATACAATTATAAAAAAATGTTGCTGGGAAATTCTTTGTTAGATAAGAATATATATTTTTCTGTCAAATAGGTTTAGGAATAGACAGAGGGGCCAAAGGCAGAGTAATTTATTCTACGTGAAGTCTGTAATTCAGGACAAAGCCCAGGTACAAATCTTGAAAGCTAGAGGCATCTACTAGTACACTGCTGTCCTGCTAGAAGGTCCATAACCTCATTGGTCAGATAATCCTGGTGGGGAATAGGTGCCCCTCTACCACCCAGGGCAGCACCACTCACCCACCTTAGAGTTTTAGATTTCCCCCAAAAAAGTAACCATGTACAGTATGTTCCCTATGAGTAAGCTCTAGTTATGGTGGAAGGTCTTGGGGTGATCCAGGTGGAACAGTTTCTATGTTGCAGAGTTGAATAAACTTGAACAAGGCTTTTAAAACAGTCAGCGGCTTCCTCTCTTCTTTGTGATTTTTTTTGGATGGATTCTTTGTAGTGGCCACCAAGCGCTAGGAGCCAGATCTCTGAGTCGGATGATTTGTGGTGATGATTGCCTGCATTGGAAGATTATCTCCTGTATCACATCACAATATGACTTACCTGTCCCAACATCTAGAGAAGTTTCCTCCATTTTAATATTCATCCTCACTCCGACCTCCTCCACAGACTGCTGCTCACCCCTCTCAAACATCTCTTCCTCTTCAGCTTTAACATCACTCGCCCCCTCACCCTAAAGCAACAGAATGATTTAAAAATCTTCATTCCCTGAGCACTGAAAGCTAAAAATAACATAAATAATATAATTTCACGCAGCTTGGAGATTCAGACGCTTTGTTCCACCTACCTGATGATGGTGGGGGATGGTGTGACCTTCCTGTGTGGAATCCTGGGAATACAGAGGACGGGGACATCTCTCTGGTGGGTTTCTATCACTGCATGGCTCCATCATAACCTCCTTGTATCCTTCTGAAAACTCCTCTTTCTCTTCTTTAACAAGGATTTTACAATATATCAGATCTCCGCTCTGTGTTTAATAATTTAAAAAAAACTTCAATAACTTCAATGTTTATAAATCGACTGAAACACAGACCCAAATGTTAAGTTGAGCATTCTTCCATCTGATGATGATGAAAAGAGAGAAAATATAATCTATAAATTCACATATTAAGTCCACATATCATGTCAGTGAGTTCATGTTCTAGATGCCCCATCCACCAACCTTGTCATTGTGATATATGGTGTGACCTTCCGGTGTGGAATCCCGGGAATACAGAGGACGGGGACATCTCTCTGGTGGGTTCCCATTACTGGATCCATCTGTAGGAAACACACACACTGACTGAATACATTGTTTCTATGTGTTTATCAGATGATGGGGGATCTAGGTGGATCCTCCGTACTGCTCTCTCCTTTACAATAAAGTCTCCTCTTACCCAGTGATGTGAAGGGCGGCTGATTCTCCATCATGACGTCCTTGTAGAGATCCTTGTGTCCTTCTAAATACTCCCACTCCTCCATGGAGAAATAGACAGTGACATCCTGACACCTTATAGGAACCTGACACACACAATGATACAGTCACCATCCAGACACATCCCTTGTCTGTTACTGAATAATGTCCCAGAATTCCCAGCACCGCTCACCTCTGATGTCAGTAGCTCAGTGATCCTCTTGGTGACTTCTAGAATCTTCTTCTTGTGGTGCCTCTTAGGAGTCAGGGAGTAAAGTGGAGGCACTGTGATGGTCGTATGGTCCCCAGACTTCTTGACAACAGGGAAACTCTGTATTGAAACAGAAATAAAGATGTTGAGTGACCTCTCTGAATCTTCCTCAGGTCAGCAGGTAGATGATCTTCAGGGTGAGGTCTAATATCCTCCCAGTTAAGTTTTCTTCGTCCATCCTCATCGAGGTGGTCATGTGATCTATACAGACGTAGTATCTGTTCTTATCAGTTGGTATGGGCCTTAGCTAGTACCAGTATGACCGAAACCCAGAGCGCTCAGAGTATTGAGGTATGGGGAGTAGGTCATCTGGGAAAGCATGTAGGGCCCGCCGCCTTCTGATTCGAATGGGTTGAACTGTCCTAACCAGTTTGAAGGGGGCAGGAAAGCCGGTTCAGGGGGCCGGTGGAACTGCTCCTGGATGTAATGGGCTGAGGAACTGGATGGCGAGGGGAGGGCTTTCTCTCCTGGGTTTTGATCTGGCCTTGCAAAAGGCCTGTCCCCAGTGGTAGGCAAGCTCTCTCTAAGCTGTCCAGGTTCTGATGTCTGCTGGTGGGGATGGGCTACACTCGGTCTGGCCGGGGGCTGAGATTGAAAAAGCCCGTATTGTAAGTGCCCCTGGGGTGGCAGCCCAGGGGTGCCTTAATTTCTCACTGGTGAGGGGCAGCTCGCTGTGAGTTTTTTCGGCACCTTGGTCACTGCACTATGCACACCTTTTTCACACCTGCCTCTTGGGACAGGCCTTTTGGCTTGCACCAGAGGAATTTTTTATTCCGGCTGGAAGGCCTGCCTTGGTTCTTCACATGGCACCAAAGCACTTTCCCCACTTCCCCTTCCCCACTTCTTTGTTTTGTCTGTCTATTTCTTTGGAGTCCGTCACCTGCACTGTCACCTTTGTTTTCTTTATTTGCACGACTGGAGTGTGTGGGTCCTCGGGCCCAGCCTTAAGTCTTGGGAGGGGGTGGATATGGCCTTCTGGCTTAGTTCGCCCTCTCCCATGGGGTCTCCCTTCGGGGGAGCCCTACTTAGTACTCGGTGGGGGCTGTTTCGGCAGTCCCCCTGAAGAACGGGGTCGGTCTGGTTTCGGCCAGACAGACCATGAGTACCTTATGTCCCTGTCAGGAGTCTTGCGCCCCGGGGGATTGAGGTTTCGGGTCCTACCTCTTCGGAGGGAAGACCATACGATTTCGCACACCCTGTGCTTTTTTGTGTTCTCACCTTGTGTGTGTGCACTTTTTTATGCACCGGGTGGAGTCTTTTGAGTGTGTTGCACACGCTACGGGCTTTAAAAAAAAAAAAAAAAATGTGATCTATACAGACCTCTCCTCTCTGTCGGACGGGTAATAATCTGAGAAATATTTGAAATTTAGGGCTCTGTACTTTACAGCCCACATGAATTTATCATTGTCTTTAGTTTTATAATCACCAATTATTACATGAATGACTGTCACGGATCTCTAAATCTACCGATGGCGGTGATTGCCATCACTCGGAGTGCCTCTAGTTAGATATTATTATAGATACTTTATATTATTATATTTTATATGTGTCTGCGTATTAATATATACTTATTATACATTTATTCTACATATGTTGCTAGACCCTATTACTTATATATTTGTGGGACATCACAGTGACTATGGAGGAAGAGGACGGAACATGACGGGGGGGGGGGGGGGGTTACTGGGTGTAAATATAAAATAATATCTTATTACCTCCTCTGCTGCCAGTTCCAGCAATGTCTCCTCTCTACTTCCTCCCAACTCACCTCTGACCCGGAACTTCCTGTTTATCTGTGCAATCACTTCCTGTCTGCTTCTAAAATCACTTCCTGTCTGCTTCTAAAATCACTTCCTGTCTGTGCGGCCATTCCGTAAACATAAGAGTGCTACCTTGTGTGGAACAAGGAAATTGAAGCTTTACCTCTAAAGTATGTGGAGGACATTATGCATTGTTCCAGTGATTGCAATGATATAATTAGTCCACCTCAAAAAATATTTTAGTGTTTGGTATATTCTGGAGAGTTAAACCCCTTCACAGCTTCTTATATATCTCAGACACTCTGTTGGTGAGGTTTTAGCACCGAGTTCCTGAGTCTTCTCCGCCAGTGAGCCCATTATGATTGGTTCCCTCCATTCCATGTCTCACAGTCCCCTTCCCATCCTCCTTCCTTTCATGTTTCTTGGTCATCCAAATATCCTCCTTCCTTCCATATCCATCAGTCACATTCCCATCTTCCTTCGTTCCATGTTTCTTAGTGTAGCAAGATTCCAAGCCGTTTTGCTGGATATGGGTCCGCCTGGGTTACCGAGAGCAACAACAGCACATTTAGGCATGTTCTCCAAGTGTGAGCATAAGACAAGAATCAGTCCAGTATCTTTGGGTTTTGTATTTATTTTGTAACTGGGATGGGAGAAGGGATGAGTGGGATGCTCCTCTGGGTCAACTATGCACATATTGCGAGGGACAACTGAAAAATGCCAATTGGCGCTGACTTGATGCTGGCTGGATGCCGGTCAATGCCGATTGACGCTGGCTTGCTGCCTGTTAACTCCAAACTGACTTTTGACTGCTTTCTTGTATAAAGAAGTCTTTTTTAAGCTCCCTTAAGCACTCCTTGCTGAGGTAGCTACTTGTATAACTGCTGAACACTTCAGGGCCCACACCGGCGCCCGCTTTTACTCACTTATCTTCAGGGCTTAGACTCTGGCACCCCCTTTCTAAGCCTTTCTCTACTGGTTAGCTGGCTTCCGGATCCCTCTGACCTTCTGGAGTGGTCCCCTCTCCTAGGCAGACCCCTGAGCAGTTTCGAGTACTCACAACACTGTTTTCCTGGAAACTTCTGCCCAGCAGCTCCACTCGGTCCACAGCACTCTGAATCCCTCTCTGCAGCTCAGCTCAACCTTCGTCCTCTAGGCCGACTGCCCAGAACACCTTCACTAGCGCTGACAGGAGGAGAGACAGCCGTCAGCCTCCTCCTGGGACTCTGCTGCCCGCCAAAGACACTCGGTCATGTGCTCCCCTCAGACTTATACCCCATCCCAGGGTGCATTGCGGCAGGTTCCGCCCACTCAGACTGATATAAGCCCTCGTGTGCTATTGGTTAGGTTTTCTCCACTGTCCAACAAGAGCCCGTATTGGATACAGTGGGGAGAATGCCCAAGCTCAACAGACACATCTGGAAACATCCTCCTTCCTTCTATATATCTAGGTCACATTTCCTTCCTCCTTCCATCAATTTCTTCCAGTCACATTCCCATCCTTCTTCTTTCTGTATCTCTCAGCCTCACTTGCGCCCTTCTTCCTTCTATGTCTCTCAGGCATCCTTCTTCCATCCATATATCTTCAAAACAATTCTGCCCTTAGTCTTTCCATGTCTCTCAGTCATCCTCCTATCATCTATCCTATTCCGTGTGTTTCAGTTACATTCCCATCCTCCTTCAGTCCATGTCCCTCAGTCACATCCTATCCTTCTTCCTTCCATGTCTCTCAGTCACATCTTATCCTACTTCATTCCATGTCTTTCAGTCACATTTCCATCCTTCTTCCTTCCATGTCTCTCGGTCGCATCCTAGCCTCCTTTATTCCGTGTCTTTCAGTCACTTTTCCATCTATCTTCCATCCAACTCTCTCAGTCACATTCCTATACTCCTTCATTCCACATGCCTCATTCACATTCCCATTTTCTTTCCTTCCATCTGTAAGGTTCTGGCACTCTCAGTGCCTCCTATCACATCATTTCCAGGTGCTATCCATCTACCTAGATAGATGAAGCACATATAGGTGTGTTTCCCTTTAAGAGTGCTGACATCATCACTGAGCGCCGGACTGAACAGCTATTTAAATCACTAGCTCTCACTCACATGTGTTCGTTCGACCTGCTGTGTGCCTAGATGTGCCTTGATGCTAACCTGTCTTGAAGCTCTCATGCTTGCAAGCATACCTCGCTGTCGGAACCATGCTGCGCTGATCCCTGTATCCCGCTACCGGATCATCCGCTCTTGTCGAACCTCTCCTCTGCTACATTGCTACTAGTGATAAGTACCCCACAGGGGAAACCTCAATAACCTTCATACTTCATACTAAAGCTTACACTGTCTAGCTCTGCATACTAAGGACTGTTACTACATCTGCACTATCTAGATTGCTAGCTCTTGAGCCTACTATCATCTGCTCTTGCACTGGGTTAGTCTCTCCTGTATGTCATCTGCTATCCTATCATCTACTACCATACATAATTGCTAACCTATCTGCATCCCACCTGTTACTATCTCATTCTAAAGAACATTCCTCTCAAGTGTCTGTCACCTATCGTCTCAACTCAACCTGTCTCTTCAGCCTATCACCTCTATACTACTATATACATAGATCACTCCAGGAACTTCTTATTGAGTGTGTGTATTTATTTGCTGAATTGAGATCATCCACACATGATGAGTCTTTGGGAGTTGGGATTGGTGTCTCAGCGTTTCTCTACATGACTACTGAAGTGGAATATTTCTGCAGCTGTAAATCCACATCATACATAAAACGCAGGAGCGTTACAGATTGAACGAACCAGATAAAATGGATTCAGCAGAAATGACCACTCAGGTGACACAGTTAACACAACAAGTAACTGCGTTAATACACGCACTTACTGAATTAAAAGAAGACAATCAGGCTCTGACGCAGCAGGTGGCCAGACTGACACAGCCTACTGCTGCTCAACCCCCAGAACCTCATGTACTTCTACCAGACAGGTTTGATGGTTCCCGTTCCTCTTTTCTTTTTTTTCGTATAAACTGTGAGCTCCTTTTTATCCTTAAGCCCAGGACCTATCATAATGACTTTATTAAAGTGCATGCTGCCATTAATTTGCCTGCTGGCAAAATGAAAACGTGGGCATACGAGAAACTGCAAGAAAAAAGTCCGATCCTAGACAACTGGGAATCATTTGCAATTGCGATGCACTCCCAGTGTCTCCCCTCCCAAAAATCTACTCCCAAACCTGCTCCAGGTAACCGCAGACCCCGGCTACCTAGGGAAAAAAGGAAACCAAATGAATATGGTGATCCTGCCTGGTCATGGTCCAAGCCTGCCTTAAACAGTCAGCCTTGTCACTCTGACACATCTCATTTGAACCCTGATCCTACAGAGATGGATGAGGAGCCTATGGAGATTGGTGCCGTACATACTAAGTTGTCCTTACAAAAAAAAAAAAAGATCACAGGAGAATCTGTGGCCTTTGTTTTTATTGTGGAGAAGGGGGACATTTCATTACATCTTGCCCAACCCGACCCCCCAGGCCTAAGGCTCTCCCAATGGAGGCCAGGCGAATCCAGACTGTTTTCCCTGAAAAACAGCCTGGAGATTACCAAGGCTGTTGTCAGCCCTGTCCCCGTCCTATATCAAAAAAGGGCACCCAGCCTTTGACAAATATTGGAATAGATATTCCTTCAACTCCAGTGAACTCGATACCACGTTCTAAAAAACCTCCTGTACCACCTCCTGAGGATACTCTTAATTTTGCAAGTACATTTCTAGCTTCCAATGAAAACATTGAGATTCTTGCACCTGACTGCGTACGCACTTCTAATGGCACGGTGGTATGTAGGAAGGATCTGAGGATGTTTGAAGAAGCATTGGTTGCTAGGACTACTAGGATTACTTCGGATGGTTATGCGTCCGATTCTAGTGAGGGGTTCATGTAGCAGACACCCTGATCCGATTCTCATATCGGCAACAAGTGATCCGATTCTCACATCGGTTACCAACCTGATCCGATTCACATATCGGCAACAAGTGATCCGATTCTCACATCGGTTACCAACCTGATCCGATTCTCATATCGGCAACAAGTGATCCGATTCTCACATCGGTTACCAGTCTTATCCGATTCTCGTATCAGCAACCAGTCTTATCCGATTCTCGTATCGGCAACCAGCCTTATCCGATTCTCGTATCGGCAACCAGTCTTATCCGATTCTCGTATCGGCAACCAGTCTTATCCGATTCTCGTATCGGCAACCAGTCTTATCCGATTCTCGTATCGGCAACCAGTCTTATCCGATTCTCGTATCGGCAACCAGTATTATCCGATTCTCGTATCGGCAACCAGTGTTATCCGATTCTCGTATCGGCAACCAGTCTTATCCGATTCTCGTATCGGCAACCAGTCTTTTCCGATTCTCACATCGGCAACCAGCTTTTTCCGATCGACAACCAGCCTTAGAGGCCTTCCGGAGCCGGCCTTACAGGGGGGGGGGGGGTACTGTAAGGTTCTGGCACTCTCAGTGCCTCCTATCACATCATTTCCAGGTGCTATCCATCTACCTAGATAGATGAAGCACATATAGGTGTGTTTCCCTTTAAGAGTGCTGACATCATCACAGAGCGCCGGACTGAACAGCTATTTAAATCACTAGCTCTCACTCACATGTGTTCGTTCAACCTGCTGTGTGCCTAGATGTGCCTTGATGCTAACCTGTCTTGAAGCTCTCGTGCTTGCAAGCATACCTCGCTGTCGGAACCATGCTGCGCTGATCCCTGTATCCCGCTACCGGATCATCCGCTCTTGTCGAACCTCTCCTCTGCTACATTGCTACTAGTGATAAGTACCCCACAGGGGAAACCTCAATAACCTTCATACTAAAGCTTACACTGTCTAGCTCTGCATACTAAGGACTGTTACTACATCTGCACTATCTAGATTGCTAGCTCTTGAGCCTACTATCATCTGCTCTTGCACTGGGTTAGTCTCTCCTGTATGTCATCTGCTATCCTATCATCTACTACCATACATAATTGCTAACCTATCTGCATCCCATCTGTTACTATCTCATTCTCAAGAACATTCCTCTCAAGTGTCTGTCACCTATCGTCTCAACTCAACCTGTCTCTTCAGCCTATCACCTCTATACTACTATATACATAGATCACTCCAGGAACTTCTTATTGAGTGTGTGTATTTATTTGCTGAATTGAGATCATCCACACATGATGAGTCTTTGGGAGTTCGGATTGGTGTCTCAGAGTTTCTCTACATGACTACTGAAGTGGAATATTTCTGCAGCTGTAAATCCACATCATACATAAAACGCAGGAGCGTTACACCATCTCACTCCCATCCTCGTTTGTCTCTCAGTTACAATCCCTTCCTCCTATCTTCTGTGTCCCTCAGTCCCATTCCTGTCCTCCTTCCTTCCATGTCTCTTGGTCATCCTCCTTCCTTTCTTGTCTCTCAGTCATCCTCCTTCCTTCCATGTCTCTTCTCAGTCATATTTCTGTCCTCCTTCCTTTTATGTCTCTTGGTTATCCTCCTATTCTTCATCATTCCATGTCTTCCATTCACATTCCTATCCTCATACCTTAGACGTCCCTCAGTCACATTTGCAATCTCTTTCCTTCCATGTCTGTCAGTCATCCTCCTTCCTTCCATGTCTCTCAACCTCACTGCCATCCTTCTATGCTCCATGTCTCTCAGTCATATTCTCATCCTCCTTCCTTCCATGTCTCACAGTCTACTCACTGCCATCCTTCTATGCTCCATGTCTCTCAGTCATATTCTCATCCTCCTTCTTTCCATGTCTCACAGTCTACCTGTTTTTCTTCCCTCCATGTCTCAGTTCCCAGCCCGCCCTCTTTTTTTCCATGTCTCACAGTCACGCTTCCGTCATCCTTCCTTCTATATCTCTCAGACTCACTTCCATCCTCCTTCCCCTCCATGTCTCTAACTCACATTCCCACCCTCATTCCTTCCATGTCTCACAGGTACACTCCCATCCTCCATTCTTCCATGTCTCTGTCCTCCCTCCTTCCATGTCTCACAGACCCTCTCTAATTTTCACATGCACCAAATCCCTGTCCCTGAGTTATGAACCTTCTCTTTACACAGCCGGGGGAGCTCCATCCACTTTTGCTCTGTTGGTACTGTGCTGGTGCAGATAATATAAGTGGGGGAAATAAATTAATTTTATTGTTATACAGTAAGTGAACACAGTGTAAGCAAAATTCAGACATACTGAACCACTCTTGGGCACACCGAAGACAGAAAAACTCTACGGCATTGGATGATACGTGTGGTCACAAGGTAAGTGTGACCACTTTCAACAGAGTACAAATGACAGTCTCAGACACAGATAAACCTCAGGACAAAGGATCATTTTTAAAAGATACAAACACTTCCATTATTACATATGCTTTTCTTCACTAGGGATAAGCTCCCAGTTGGATCTGAACACTTGGTTTCTCTCCCACTACTGTCTATAACAGCTTTTTTCCTTCTGCTGTCAATAGTTGTTAGGGAAACAGTGGGTGCCGACACCCGCTGTGTTGTTAGCAACATGTGAGATCACCGGCCTCCTTCATTTACTGGCCAGAAATCACCAGCCATGTCAAAGGCCAATGGGATAGTTTTAAATAAGGACACGCAGGGTTCCCCTCATTTGTTACACCGGGCCCTTCAGGTCTGGTACGAATTTTAACCACTTTCAGTCCGGGCCAATTCTGGCATTCCTCTACTACATGTAAAAATCTGCATTTGTTTGCTGGAAAACGACTTAGAACTCCCAAACATTTTATATGTATATTATTTTTTTAGCAGAGGCCCTAGAGAATAAAATGGTGGGCACTGCCAATGTCACACGATATTTGCATAGCGGTTTTTTTCAACGCAGATTTTTAAATAAACTTTAATGGATTTTAATGCACAAAAACACAATATAACGCCCGATTGTTTGGTACAATATAAAAGATGATGTTACGTCAAGTAAATAGATGCCAAATATGTCATGCTTTAACCACTTCATCTCCGGAAGGTTTTACCCCGTTAATGATCAGGCCGTTTTTTGCGATTTGGCACTGCATTACTTTAACTAACAATTGCGCGGTCGTGCGACGCTGTACCAAAATACAATTGATGTCCTTTTTTCCCACAAATAAGAGCTTTCTTTTGGTGGTATCTGATCACCTCTGCAGTTTTTAGATTTTGTGCTATAAACAAAAAAATAGCGCCAATTTTGTATTTTTTACTTTCTGCTATAAAACATTCCCAATAAATTTTTTTTTTAAAAATCTATTTTTTTTATCAGTTTAGGCCAATTTGTATTCTGCTAAATATTTTTGGTAAAAAATAAATCCCAAAAAGCGTATTTTAATTGGTTTGCGCAAAAGTTATAGCGTTTACAAACTACGGGATAGATTTTTTTACTTTTTATTTATTTATATTTTTTATTAGTAATGGCGGCAATCTGCAATTTTTAGCGGGACTGCGACATTGGGGCGGACAGATCGGACCCCTAACTGACATTTTTCGGGGACCAGTGATATTAATACAGTGATCAGTGCTAAAAAATATGCACTGTTACTGTATAAATGACACTGGCAGGGAAGGGATTAATACTGGGGATGATCAAGGGGTTAATTGTATGCCTACTTGTGCTTGCTAACTGTGGGTGGGCTCTGTGCCAGGCAAAGAGAGATTGGTGAGCTTAGCTGAAACACACGATCCCTCACCACCTGTCTGACAGGAGAGCCGCCTGCTTTGTTTACATAGGCAGGTGGCTCTTCTGTCAGTGTCTATGAAGATCGCGGGAGGCCGGCGGCGATCGAGCCCGCTTCTCCCGCGGTCTGACTCCTGCTGTGTCTAATCACCACGTGCACATAAACACAAAGATCCACGTGATTATGCGCAGCCGCCCTGCGCAGTCGGCAATTGGTTAAAATTGCGTCTATGGCGCCAAATTACGGTACCTAAAAATCTTCATGGGCAGCGCTTTAAAAGCCTTTTCAAATTACCAGTTTTAAGTTACACAGGAGGTAAGGCGCTAAAATTTTTGCTCTCGCTCTGTCGTTTGCAGCGTTACCTCACATGTGATGCGAACTCCGTTTACATATATGTGTGGGACCTATGTTCGCAATCGCATTTACATGTGAGCACGAAGGAGCTTTACTTTTTTTTACATTGTTCTCCTTTATTATGTGATGTGCAGTGTGGCATTATATACAGGAGCGTCTCATAAAATTAGAATATCATCAAAAAAGTACATTTATTTCAGTAATTCAATTCAAAAAGTGAAATTCATATTTTATGTTCAAGGGCCACCAACAGCCTCCTCAGCACTCCATCTTTCACCCAACTGCCCCTGCTGGCCTGGCTCATGCTTATATGTGAGGTAAGCAGGCCTCCTTCCAGGCCCTTTCTGCTGGGGATTGGTCAAGGACCTTATAAATATGCCAAGCAGCCCCTCCTGGCTTCCAGCCACTACATCTGGAAGCTTCTCCAAGGTTCCAGAAAACCGGGGGAGGCACCAGAAGAGCTGCCTGAGATGTGCTGCATTATATACAGGAGCGTCTCATAAAATTAGAAGATCATCAATAATTGGTTTCTGGAGGGCTATCCGGGATTTGCTTATGTAGCACTGCCCTCTAGAGGACTGCTGAGAATTGCACTTTCTGGATTCCCCTGGGTTACCCTTAGCAACTGATAGACAAATAGCATTGAAAGTCCTTGGCTCAATCAATAATCAATCCAGGGGATGTTGGTTTTTGTGTTTTTATTTGGAACTGGGATATGATAAGGGATTAGTGGGATACTCCAACTATGAACTATGCACAATCTTGAGGACAACTAGCTGTACTGTGCGGCAAGGTTGCTGCTTCACCTTGCCACAGAAGTGAAGATAATGTGATCCTGCTTGAATTACTCTTCAGGGTCCTAGCTTGGCACCCCCTTTCTCTCTTGTTGTGTGTGCTGACACCTGTCCACTGACTCTCCACTGGAGTGGTCCCCTTCCTGGGCAGACCCCCGGCAAGCTTCCTGGTACTCACAGAAACTGTTTTTCCCAAGGTTGCTCTGCCTCCAACTCCACTAATCAGCTTTCCTGGACCTCCTGGCTCAGCTCCACACTCCTGGCTCACACGTCCGACCGCCTATGATCACCATCCACAGCAGCAGGAGAGACGAATGTCACCCTCCTCCTGCAACCTGGCTTCCTGCCCAAAGACACCTTGTCACATGTGCCCTTGGCTTTTATAACATAACCCAGGATGTACCACTGTTTGTGCAAACCCACGGGGATAGTTACAAAAGCCTGTGTGTCACTGGCTGGGTTTCCTCCTCTGTCCAACAGGCTCCCCTATTGGATACAGCGGGGACACTCCCTCAGCCCAGATGAATCACACATGGACACATGCAACAGGCATAACTACTGATCAGACTCCCCTGAAAAGCAGATGGAGACACTAGGCTTTACCTACCTAGTAGGGTGCTACACTTAGATCAAGTACGGGAATGTCACTTAACCTTACTCCGCAGTTGGCTTTGCTGGGGATAGAGGACTGGACTTCACAATTCAAGGTGATCAAGGGGTTAAATGTGAGCCTAAAGTGCTTACTGACTGTGTGGGGGGAGTTCTGTGACACACACAGAGAGATCACAGTTTCAGCATAGCTGATCTGTCCCTTCCTGTCTTCACAGAAGATCTGCCTACTTTGTTTACATAAGCAGGCGGATCTTCTCTCCGTTTCCCGGAGGAAACACAGCTGGAGTGCGGCTCCAGCGGGGCACGCGCGCGACGCCAAAACCACATGCGCTCCAGTCACGTAGTACTACATGACTGCACGCAGCCAAGCCGCCCTGCCGCAGTAAAAAGGCAGCGGGTGGTCGGCAAGTGGTTAACAATGTTTACTTTGCGGATGTAATGCGTATCTCCAGAGCTCCGTGCAATGCTTCTATTTCTTTATAGTTATGGAAGAGATATTTTTTGTGTAAGAAGCCTTTCTGAGTGAAACCTTTCCTGCACTCTAAACATGAAAATGGAAATTCAACCATAAGGGGTTTTTGGCATTTCAAAAAGTGCTGCTTTCCGATCTTTTTCCGCACTCTTTGAATCTTTTTCCGCACTCTTTCTTGGCATAAAAAAAAAAAGACGCTCACCCATGTGACTTCTCCGGAATATAAAAAATGAAGTAATTTATTATTTTAAGAGAAACCATCTCATATTCTGAGAAAGAAAAAGGACGCTTCCCCTTCTTTCAGGGGGAAAACATTTTCCTCACACTGAACTGTAAAAAGGACGCTCTCCTGTGTGGTTTTTCTGGTGTAGAAGAAGGGTTTCTTTCCGAGTAAAAGATTTTCCGCACTCCGAACATGAAAAAGGACGCTCACCCGTGTGACTTCTCTGATGTGTAACAAGGTTCGCTTTCTGATTGAAACATTTCCCGCACTCTGAACAGGAAAAAGGACGTTCGCCTGTGTGACTTCTCTGATGTGTGAGAAGCCCTTCCTTCCGAGTGAAACTTTTTTCACACTCCGAACATGAGAAAGGACGCTCACCGGTGTGTTTTCTCTGATGTGTTATGAGGTTTCCTTTCTGATTGAAATGTTTTCCACACTCTGAACATGAAAATGGTTGCTCACCAGTGTGGCTTCTCTGGTGTGTTAGAAGGCTCGGTTTCGTAGTGAAACATTTTCCACACTCTTCACACGAGAAAGGATGCTCTCCTGTGTGGCTTCTCTGGTGTTTGATAAGTACGCTTTTCTGAGTGAAACGTTTCCCGCACTCTGGACATTGAAATGGACGCTCACTCGTGTGAGTTCTCTGGTGCAAAATAATGTTTCTTTTACTACTGAAACATTTCCCGCACTCTGCGCATGAGAAAGGACGCTCTCCTGTGTGGCTTCTCTGGTGTTCGATAAGTTTGTTTTTTCGAGTGAAACGTTTCCCGCACTCTGCACATGAAAAAGGGCGCTCACTCATGTGAATTCTTCGGTGTTCGATAAGTATGTTTTTTCGAGTGAAACACTTCCCGCACTCAGGACATTGAAATGGACGCTCACGTGTTGGGGTCTCTTGTTCTACAGCTTCGGAACGCAGGGATCCGTTATCCTCCATGTGCAGATCTAAATCACTAGAAGATCTTTGATTTTCGGATTTATCAGAAGATCTCTCCGCACTGCCAAGTGCGGGACATGCTTTGCTGGTAACATTATGTGATTTATCAAAGGAGTCTTCAGGATTAGAGGAAGCCAACAGTCTATTCACACAGTAAGGTCTGTGATGTGTATCTGGAGGAATATGGATTGCTCCTAGGGAAGATTTTACAATGCCATTTTCTGTCTTACAATCCAAAGACTGAATAGGATTTTCTTCTGAGGAATTCCAGACATGGCGTCCATCTGTGTGAAAGAAGAATATTATTCATTATAAAACCACATTCATTCTTCATGTTTTATGTCTCATCTGTTGGTCAAGTGGTCAGCAGCTTCACAGAAACATCATTACAGCAATATCAATTAGAGACCAAAACAGCCACAACACACTGGTGATGTTATACTATGAAAAAGATACTGAAGACCTCAACCTTATTTATTGGGGACATTGAGGAATGGAGATGGACCTTTCATATGGTGTACAGTATCTCCTCCTCATTTGTTGGGAACATGACGTTATATTGAGGAATGGAGATGGACCTTTCATATGGTGTACAGTATCTCCTCCTCATTTGTTGGGAACATGACATTATATTGAGGAATGGAGATGGACCTTTCATATGGTGTACAGTATCTCCTCCTCATTGGTTGGGAACATGACGTTATGTTAACCACTTAAGCCCCAGAAGATTTTACCCCCTTCCTGACCAGGGCCTATTTTGCGATTCGGCACTGCGTGATTTTAACTGACAATTGCGCGGTCGTGCGACGCTGTACCTAAACTAATTTGACGTCCTTTTTTTCCCACAAACAGAGCTTTCTTTTGGCGGTATTTGATCACCTGTGCGATTTTTTGATCTTGCGCTGTAAACAAAAAAAAGAGCGTAAATTTTGCAAAAATAACAATATTTTTCACATTTTTTTATATGAAATTCCCAAAAAAAAAAAATGTAAAAATCAATACTTTTTAGCATTTTCGGCCAATTTGTTTTCTGCTACATATGTTTGGTAAAAAAAAAAAAAAAAAAAAAAAAAAAAAATCGCAAAAAGCGTATTTTGATTGGTTTGCGCAAAAGTTATTGCGTTTACTAACAAAGGGAAAGATTTTTGTCATTTTCGTTGTTTTTTTTTTTTTTTAACGAGTAATGGCGGCGATCTGCGATTTTTTTTTGCAGGACTGCGACATTGCGGCGGACAGATCGGACCCTATACATATGCACTGTTACCGTAAAAATGACACTGGCAGGGAAGGGGTTAACTTTATTGGAGAGGGAGGGGTTAAGTGTGTCCTAGGGGCGTGCTTCTAACTGTGATTGGACATGGCTACTGGTGTAAGAACAGAGATCAATGGTCCTACATAGTAGAACCGTGTGATCTACATTATTACACAGGGAAGAAGGACAGGCGGCTTTGTTTACATCAGCCGCCTGCCTTTCTTCCGGTGTCACGGACGATCGGGTCCGCCGGGCCTCCGGCGGCGCGCGCTTGCTCCCTAGAAGCCTCACAGGCTAGCGACGTAGACCTACGTCGCTTTGCCTGTGAGGGGCTGACCGCCGCAGTAAATAGTCGTGCGGCGGTCGGCAAGTGGTTAAAACAGTCAGCGGCTTCCTCTCTTCTTTGTGATTTTTTTTTTTGGATGGATTCTCTGTAGCGGCCACCAACCGCTAGGAGCCAGATCTCTGAGTCAAATGATTTGTGGTGATGATTGCCTGCATTGGAAGATTATCTCCTGTATCACATCACAATATGACTTACCTGTCCCAACATCTAGAGAAGTTTCCTCCATTTTAATATTCCTCCTCACTCCAACCTCCTCCACAGACTGCTGCTCACCCCTCTCAAACATCTCTTCCTCTTCAGCTTTAACATCACTCGCCTCCTCACCCTAAAGCAACAAAATTATTTAAAATCTTCATTCCCTGAGCACTGAAAGCTAAAAATAACATAAATAATATAATTTCACGCAGCTTGGAGATTCAGACGCTTTGTTCCACCTACCTGATGATGGTGAGGGATGGTGTGACCTTCCTGTGTGGAATCCCGGGAATACAGAGGACGGGGACATCTCTCTGGTGGGTCCCTGGTATTAGGTGGCTCCATCATATCCTTGTGTCCTTCTGAAAACTCCTTCATCACTTCATACTCCTCATCCTCCTCTTTATACTCTTCTTTAACAACAATATTAGAATCTCTGAGGTTTCCACTCTTAAAATATAATTAAGATATTCATTGTAACAAACATGTTTGTGTATAAATCATAAATATCATTGATTGTACCTCATCTACCTGATGGTGGTGGGGGATGATGTGATCTTCCTGTGTGGAATCCCGGGAATACGGAGGACGGGGACATCTCTCTGGTGGCTCCACCAAATGATCCTTATGTCCTTCTGAATGATTCTCCATCAAGCCATACTCCTCTTCTAACTCTTCCTTAACGACAATATTATAATCCCTGAGGTTCCCGCCCTGAATATATAACGAGACATTTATTGTAACAAACAAGCTTGTGTATAAATGATAACTTCCAGTTATTTTTACTCATCTACCTGATGATGGTGAGGGATGGTGTGACCTTCCTGTGTCAAATTCCAAGAATTCTGAGGATGGGGACATCTCTCTGGTGGGTTCCCATTACTGGATCCATCTGTAGGAAACACACACACTGACTGAATACATTGTTTCTATGTGTTTATCAGATGATGGGGGATCTAGGTGGATCCTCCGTACTGCTCTCTCCTTTACAATAAAGTCTCCTCTTACCCGGTGATGTGAGGGGCGGCTGATTCTCCATCATGACGTCCTTGTAGAGATCCTTGTGTCCTTCTAAAGACTCCCACTCCTCCATGGAGAAATAGACAGTGACATCCTGACACCTTATAGGAACCTGACACACACAATGATACAGTCACCATCCAGACACATCCCTTGTCTGTTACTGGATAATGTCCCAGAATTCCCGGCACCGCTTACCTCTGATGTCAGTAGCTCAATGATTTTCTTGGTGACTTCTAGGAATCTTCCACTTGTGGTGCCTCTTAGGAGTCAGGGAGTAAAGTGGAGGCACTGTGATGGTTGTATGGTCACCAGACTTTTTGACAACAGGGAAACTCTGTATTGAAACAGAAATAAAGATGTTGAGTGACCTCTCAGAATCCTCCTCACCTCTCCGGTCAGCAGGTAGATGATCTTCAGGGTGAGGTCTAATATCCTACCAGTTAAGTTTTCTTCATCTATCTTCATTGAGGTGGTCAGGTGATCTATATTATTATTATTATACAGGATTTATATAGCGCCAACAGTTTGCGCAGCGCTTTACAATATGAAGGAAGACAATACAGTTACAATACAGTTCAAAAAAGGAGGAACTAGAGGGCCCTGCTCGTTAGAGCTTACAATCTAGAAGGGAGGGTCTATCTATACAGGACTCTCCTCTCTAGGAAGGGTAATAATCTGAGAAATATTTGAAATTTATGGCTCTGTACTTTACAGCCCACATCAATTGATCATTGTCTTTAGTTTTATAATCACCAATTGTTCCATGAATGACTGTCACGGATCTCTGAATCTACCGAAGGCGGTGATTGCTATAATTCGGAGTGCCTCTAGCTAGATATTATTATATATACTTTATATTATTATATTTTATATGTGTCTGGGTATTACTATATACATATTATACATTTATTCTACATATGTTGCTAGACCCTATTACTGATATATTTGTAGGACGTCACAGTGACTATGGAGGAAGAGGTCGGACATGACGGGGAGGGGGGTTACTGGGTGTACGTAGAAAATAATATCTTTTTTTTCCAATAAAATGTTTTATTTTATTCAAAATAAGTAAAAAACATACTTATTTACTTATTAATAAGAAAATAATATCTTATTACCTCCTCTACAGCCAATTCCAGCAATGTCTCCTCTCTACTTCCTCCCAACTCACCTCTGACCCGGAACTTCCTGTTTATCTGTGCAATCACTTCCTGTCTGGTTCTAAAATCACTTCCTGTCTGTGCGGGCCATTCCGTAAACATAAGAGTGCCACCTTGTGTGGAACAAAGAAATTGCAGCTTTACGTAGGTGGGGGACATTATGCATCGTTCCAGTGATTGCAATGATATAATTAGTCCACCCAAAAAAAAAAACACATTTCAGAGTTAAACCCCTTCACAGCTTCTTATATATCTTAGACATTCTGTTGGTGAGGTTTCGGCACCGAGTTCCTGAGTCTACTCCGCCAGTGAGCGCATTATGATGGGTTCCCTCCATTCCATTCATCTTCATTCCATGTCTCACAGCCCCCTTCCCATCCTCCTTCCTTTCATGTGTCGGTCATCCAGCTATCCTCCTCCTTTCCATATTCGTCAGTCACATTCCCATCTTCCTTCCTTCCATGTTTCTTAGTAACATTCCCATCCTCCTTCCTTCCATATATCTAGGTCACATTCCCATCCTCCTTCTTTCTATGTCTCTCAGTCATCCTCTGATCCTCTGTCACTCCATGTAATTCAATTATATTCCCATCCTCATTCCTTCCATGTCTCTAAGTCACATTCCATTCCTCCTTCCTTCTATGTCTCTTGGTGATCCTCCTTCGATCAATATCTCAGTCACATACCTTTCCTCCTTCCTTTCATGTCTCTTGGTTATCCTCCTATCCTTGTTCATTCCATGTCTTGCAGTCACATTCCTATCTTCCTTCCTTCCATGTCTTAGAGTCCACCTCCTATTATTTTTCCTTCAACGTCTCTTTGCCATATTCCCATCCTCTTATCCTCCATGTCTCTCAGCCCCCTGCCCACCCTCTTTCTTTCCATGTCTCACTGTCACGCTTCTGTCATCCTTCCTTCCATATTTCTCAGACTCACTCCCATCCTCCTTCCCCTCCATGTCTTCTAGTCACACTGCCATCCTCCTTCCTTCCATGTCTTTCTGTCACATCTTATTCTAATCCATTCCATGTCTTTCAGTCATTTTCCCATCTATCTTCCTTCCATCTTTCTCAGACACATTCCTATCCTCCTTCCTTCCACATACTTCAGTCACATTCCCGTTCCTTCCATCTCTTTCAGCCTCACTCCCATCTTCCTTTGTTTCTCATTTACAATCCCTACCTCCTATCTTCTGTGTCTCTCAGTAACATTCCTGTCCTCCTTCCTTCCATGTTTCTTGTTCATCCTCCTTCCTTTCATGTCTCCCAGTCATCCTCCTATCCTTCCATGTCCCTCAGTCACATTTCTGTCCTCCTTCCTTTTACGTCTCTTAGTTATCCTCCTATTCTTCTTCATTTCGTCTTCCAGTCACATTCATATCCTCCTTCCTTACAAGTCCCTCAGTCACATTCCCAATCTCTTTCCTTCCATGTCTGTCAGTCCTTCTCCTATCCTCCTTCCTTCCATGTCTCTCAACCTCACTCCCATCCTCCTTCCACGTCTCTCAGTCATCCTCGAATCCTCCAAATCTCTCAGTCACATTCTCATCCTCTTTCCTATCATGTCTCACAGTCTACCTCCTGTTCTTCTTCCCTCCATGTCTCTCTGCCATATTCCCATCCTCTTTCCCTCCATGTCTCTCAGTTCCCTGCCCACCCTCTTTTTTTCCATGTCTCACAGTCACGCTTCCATCATCCTTTCTTCCATATCTCCCAGACTCACTCCCATCCTCCACCTCCATGTCTCAATGTCACATTCCCACCCTCATTCCTTCCATGTCTCACAGGTACACTCCCATCCTCCATTCTTCCATGTCTCACAGACCCTCTCTTATTTTCACATGCCCCAAATCCCTGTCTCTGAGTTATGAACCTTTTCTTTACACAGGCGGGGGAGCTCCATCCACTTTTGCTCTATTGGTAATATGCTGGTGCAGATAACATAAGTGGGGGAGATAAGCCTCAAGCCCAGAAAGTTATTATAAAACAGACACGCCATATTAACAACTTCTAAGTTGGAAATAAATACATTTTATGTCATACAGTAAGTGAACACAGTGTTAGCAAAATTCAGACATACTGAACCACTCTTGGACACAACGAAGACAGAAAAACTCTACGGCATTGGATGATACGTTTGGTCACAAGGTAAGTGTGGCCACTTTATACAGTGTACAAATGACAGTCTCAGACACAGATAAACTTCAGAACAAAGGATCATATGTAAAAGATACAAACTCTTCCATTATTACAAATGCTTTTCTTCACTAGGGATAAGCTCCCAGTTGGATCTGAACACTTGGTTTCCCTCCCACTACTGTCTATACCAGCTTTTTCCTTCTGCTGTCAATAGTTGTTATGGAAACAGTGGGTGCCGACACCCGCTGTGTTAGCAACCTGTGAGATCACCGGCCTCCTTCATTTACTGGCCAGAAATCAAAAGCCATGCAAAAAAGACCAATGGGATCATTTTCAATAAGGAGACGCAGGGTTCCCCTTATTTGTTACACCAGGCCCTTTAGGTCTGGTATGAATTTTAACCACTTTCAGTCCAGGCCAATTCTTGCATTCCTCTACTTCATGTAAAAATCTGCATTTCTGCTAGAAAATAATTTAGATCCCCCAAACATTTTATATATATATAATTTTTTTTAGCAGAGGCCCTAGAGAATAAAATGGTGGGCACTACCAATGTCACACGATATTTGCACAGCGGTTTTTCCAACACAAAGGGATGATGGATGGGGCCATGTACTGTCAAATCTTGGGGGAGAACTTCCTTCCATCAGCCGGGGCATTAAAAATGGGTCGTGGATGGGTATTCCAGCATGACAATGACCCAAAACCCAAGGCCAAGGAAACAAAAGGAGTGGCTCAAGAAGAAGCCACATTAAGGTTCTGTAGTAGCCTAGTCTCCAGACCTTAATCCCATAAAAAATTTGTGGAGGGAGCTGAAGGTTCGAGTTACCAAACGTCAGCCTGGAAACCTTAATGACTTGGAAAGGAGCTGCAAAGAGGAGTGGGACAAAATCCCTTCTGAGATGTGTGCAATCCTGGTGGCCAACTACAAGAAACGTCTGACCTCTGTGATTGCCAACAAGGGTTTTGTCACCAAGTACTAAGTCATGTTTTGTGAAGGGGTCAAACCCTTATTTTAAATTGCATTTAAAATGCAAATCAATTTATACCTTTTTTGCAATGCGTTTTTCTGGATATTTTTGTTGTTATTCTGTCTCTCACTGATAAAATAAACCAACCATTAGAATTATAGACTGATCATTTCTTTGTCAGTGGGCAAACGTACAAAATCAGCAGCATCCACCAAACTTTGATTTTGTTTTTTTCTTTAGAGTAAGCATTTTATGGAGATGGAAGTGTGACTGTGAGACATGGAAGGAAAGTTGATGGGAATGTGATTAAGAGACATGAAAGGAAGGAGGATGAAAAGGTGATTGAGTGACATGGAAGGATGGAGGATGAAAAAGGTGGTTGAGAGACATGGAAGGAAGGAGGACAAGAAGAGGACTGAGGGACATGGAGGGAATCAGGATGGAAATGTGGCTGAGACACATACAGTAGAAGAAATGTGGATGGGAATGTGACTGGGGGCATGGAAAAAAGGAGGACAGGAAGGGGTTGAGAGACATGGAAGGAAGGAAGATGAGAAGAGGACTGAGGGACATGGAAGGAATCAGGATGGAAATGTTGCTGAGACACATACAGTAGAAGAAATGTGGATGGGAATGTGACTGGGGGGCATGGAACAAAGGGGACAGGAAGGGGTTGAGAGACATGGACGGAAGTAAGATGAGAAGGTAGGAACCCCTCATAATGGGCTCATTAGCTGAGTAAACTCAGTGCCAAGATCTCACCAACAGGTGTCACCAACTTTAACTTTCCAGCATCTACCAAGCACAGAAATGTTTTTTTGGGTGGACTAATTATATCATGGCAAATACCATCCCAATGCTTAATGTCTCCCACATAACTTCAGAGGTAAAGCTGCAATTCCATTGTTCCACACAAGATGGAACTCTCATCCATATGACAGGAAGTGATTACAAATACAAACAGGAAGTTCCGGGTCAGTGGTGAGTCAGGAAGACGTAGAGAGGAGACATTTCTGGAACTGGCAGAAGAGGAGGTAATAAGATATTATTTTATATTTACACCCAGTAACACCCCCCCCCCCCCCGCCATGTCCGTCCTCTTCCTCCATAGTCACTATGTTGTCTTACAAATATATAACATATATTTGTAGATACCTTCTCCACTTAACACTCCATGCCAACAGGGCATGACGACGTTGCTAAATTTCGTTCTAAAGTCCAGCTAATCCTCCGCCCTCTGGATCCTGTTCCCTTGCAAACACTACATTCACCTTCTGGCTCTATTCTACGCTCTCTAACTCACATCTTCAATCTCTCCCTCCCTTCTGGCATCTTCCCCAACTCTCTAAAACATGTACTAGTCACCCCCATACTTAAAAAGCCCTCACTGGACCCCATCAATCTTAACAACCTACGCCCCATCTCCTTGCTCCCCTATTTACCAAACTCCTTGAACGTCTGGTCCACAACCAACTGAGCGACCACCTCGCCGAGAATCCTCTTGATCCCCTTCAGTCTGAATTTCGCCCTCAATACTTCATAGAAACTGCCCTCCTAAAACTAACAAATGATCTACTAACGGCCAAAACTGATGCCCACTATTCTGGACTCCTGGACCTTTCTGCTGCTTTTGATATGTTTGACCACCCCCTCCTCCTCAAAAAACTCCACACCTTTGGTCTTCATGATTGTACTCTTCGCTGGTTCTCTTCCTACTTTACCAACCGCACTTTTATGCCCCGTACACACGTTCCGATTATCGTACGACTAAAGTTTCGTAATTGTTGCAGGTTACTAAAATCGAAAAACAACTCTGCGTACAATACCATCTGACTTTCTTCCTACGATTCACTGACTAAGTGTATTTTTCATAGCTACGTAACAGAAGTGATGTATATACGCCTGACCCCTGCGGATTATTTTACTGTTTTCAATCATGCGTGGTATTTGTCGATCGACTTTTAGCGTACGAATACTGTACTGACGAAACGATTATCGTTCGAGAAGATGTCGTACGACAGAAGTTTTCCTGTTTGTCCCTTTGGATTTTGTTGGACCAACTGTCGTGATTGGCTGTCGAAAGCTGTGTACTAACGATCAGATTATCATGAGACCAGGTCAAAAGCGAGTTTTGTCGTACGATAATCGGAACGTGTGTACGGGGCATTAGTGTTACTTACAATTTTACTTCCTCCTCTCCTCTTCCTTTCTCTGATGGTGTCCAACAAGGTTCTATTCTTGGACCTCTCCTATTCTCGATCTACACCTACTCCCTGGGCCAGCTGATAGCTTCCCATGGCTTACAATACCATCTCTACGCCAATGACACCCAAATCTATCTCTCTACCTCTCAGCTCACTCCATCAGTCTTCTCATGTATCACTAGTTTACTAACAGACCTATAAGGCTGGATGTCACACCACTTCCTCAAACTCAATCTTTCCACAACCAAGCTCATAATCCTTCCTTCCCCACGTGACTCTTTACCTTGATCTCTCTGTCAAGACCAATGGCACAACTATCAACCCACCATCGTTGCATGCCTTGGTTCTAAATGTAATCCTGGACTCTGATCTGTCCTTTAGGCCCCCACGTCCACTGATTGTCCAAATGTTGCCACCTGAACATCTCCAAAATATGCCCCTTCCTAACCAATGATACCAAAAAGCTCCAAATTCACTTCCTGGTCGCCTTGACTACTGCAACTCCCTCCTCATAGGCTTACCTTTTACATAGGCTATCCCCCCTTCAGTCCATCACGAATGCTGCTGCCAGGCTCATCCACCCTACCAACCACTCGTTGTCTGCTACTCTCCTCCGCCAATCCCTCCATTGGCTGCCACTCAACCAACAAAATAAATTCAAAATACTAACAATGACTTACAAAGCCATCCACAACTCTGCCCCCAACTACATCACTAGCTTGGTTCCAAAATACCAGCCAAACTGTTGTCTTCATTCCTCACAAGACCTCTAGCTCCCTTGTTACCCCTTCCAATGCTTTCCTCCAGGACTTTTTCAGAGCCTCTCCCATCCTTTGAAACTCCCTACCCCAATATGTCCAATTATCTCTTACTCTGTTTGCTTTTAGATAATACCTGAAAACCCTTCTATTTAGAGAGGCCTATTCTTCCCACACCCAACAACTATCGTTATTTTCTCCATCAGACCATCCCCCCGAGTTATTACCTTTTGTATCACTTAACCCTACCTCCTAGATTGTAAGTTCTAATGAGCAGGGCCCTCTGATTCCTCCTATATTACATTGTATTGTAACTGTATTGTCTGCCATCATGTTGTAAAGAGCTGTTCAAACTGTTGGTGCTATATAAATCCTGTATAATAATAAATAAAAAGCTCTAGCTACATATGTAGAATAAATGTATAATATGTATATAGTAATATCCAGACACATATAAAATATAATAATATAAATTATATATAATAATATCTAGCTAGAGGTGCTCTGAGTGATAGCAATCTCTGCAATTGGTAGATTTGGAGATCCGTGACAATAATTCACGGAAAAAATCAGTGATTATAAAACTAAAGACAATGATTAATAATGTGGGCTATAAAGTCCAGAGCCCTAGAGTTCAAAAATTTCTAAAATTATTACCCGTCCTACAGAGAGGAGAGTCCTGTATAGATCACATGACCATCTTGATGAAGATGGACGAAGAAAACTTGACTGGGAGGATATTGGACCTCACCCTGGAGATCATCTACCTGCTGACCGGAGAGGTGAGGAGAATTCTGGGAGGTCACATGACATCACTCTTATCTCTATTAATAAAACACAGACCTGACCGGAGAGGTGAGAAGGATTCTGGGAGGTCACATGACATCACACTTATCTCTATTAATAAAACACAGACCTGACATGAGAGGTGAGGAGGATTCTGGGAGGTCACATGACATCACTCTTATCTCTATTAATAAAACACAGGCCTGACCAGAGAGGTGAGGAGGATTCTGGGAGATCACATGACATCACTCTTATCTCTATTAATAAAACACAGACCTGACATGAGAGGTGAGGAGGATTCTGGGAGGTCACATGACATCACTCGTCTTTATTAATAAAACACGGACCTGACCGGAGAGGTGAGGAGGATTCTGGGAGGTCAGTCAACATCTTTATTTCTGTTTCAATACAGAGTTTCCCTGTTGTCAAGAAGTCTGGTGACCATACAACCATCACAGTGCCTCCACTTCACTCCCTGACTCCTAAGAGGCACCACAAGTGGAAGATTCTAGAAGTCACCAGAAGGATTACTGAGCTACTGACAGGAGAGGTGAGTGGTGCCGGGAATTCTGGGACATTATCCAGTAACAGACAAGGGATGTGTCTGGATGGTGACTGTATCATTGTGTGTGTCAGGTTCCTATAAGGTGTCAGGATGTTACTGTCTATTTCTCCATGGAGGAGTGGGAGTATATAGAAGGACACAAGGATCTCTACAAGGACTTCATGATGGAGAATCAGCCGCCCCTCACATCACCGGGTAAGAGGAGACTTTATTGTAAAGGAGAGAGCAGTACGGAGGCTCCACCTAGATCCCCCATCATCTGATAAACACATAGAAACAATGTATTCAGTCAGTGTGTGTGTTTCCTACAGATGGATCCAGTAATGGGAACCCACCAGAGAGATGTTCCCGTCCCGTACAGGAAGATCACACCATCCCTCACCATCACCAGGTAAATTGGAGTAAGCCTTTGAGAACGCCCAACTAATTCTAATCTGTGTGAGATTGTGTTCCTGTTTTGTGGTCTTGGAATATTCTTGCTCTGAATTTAAACATCTTTTTTTCTGTTATTTTGTGATTTTTTAGGGCGATGAACCAATTGACATAAAAACTGAAGTTAAAGAGGAAGAACAAATGTTTGTGAGAGGTAATCAACAGTCTGCAAGGGAGGTTGGAATAACAATTTAAAAGGGAGTGATGGTGTTAAGATATTGGCTTAAATCCTTAATATAACATTGTGTTCCCAATATATAAAAGTGGAAATACCATACACAATATGAAAGGTCCGTCTGCATTCCGGAATATAATGTCATGCTCCCAACAAATGAGGAGGAGATACTGTACACCATATGAAAGGTCCAGCTCCATTCCTCAATATAACGTCATGTTCCCAACAAATGAGGAGGAGATACTGTACACCATACGAAGGGTCCAACGCCATTCCTCATTATAAGTTAACATCATGTTCCCAATAAATGAAAAGGAGATACTGTACACCATATGAAAGGTCCATCTCCATTCCTCATTATAAAAACCATGTTCCCAACAAAAGAGGAGGAGATACTGTATTTCATATGAAAGGTCCATCTCCATTCCTCAATAGGACACCACGTTCCTAACAAATGAGGAGGAGAAACTGTCCACCATATGAAAGGTCCGTCTCCATTCCTCAATATAACGTCATCTTCCCAACAAATGAGGAGGAGAAACTGTCCACCATATGAAAGGTCCGTCTCCATTCCTCAATATAACGTCATCTTCCCAACAAATGAGGAGGAGATACTGTACATCATATGAAAGGTCCATCTCCATTCCTCAATATAACGTCATGTTCCCAACATATGAGGTGGAGATACTGTACACCATATGAAAGGTCCATCTCCATTCCTCATTATAACGTCATGTTCCCTATAAATGAGAAGGAGATGCTGTACACCATATGAAAGGTTCATCTCCATTACGCTATATAATGTCATGTTCCCAACAAATGAGGAGGAGATACTGTACACCATATGAAAGGTCCATCTCCATTCCTCAATAGGACACCACGTTCCTAACAAATGAGGAGGAGATACTGTACACCATATGAAAGGTCCATCTCCATTCCTCAATATAACGTCATGTTCCCAACAAATGAGGTGGAGAAACTGTACACCATATGAAAGGTCCATCTCCATTCTTCAATTTAATGTCCTGCTTTTAATGATGAACATATTAGTCAGAATGCTACAAACACATATTTTATCTTCTCTCCAGAATTTAAAGAAGAAGATGATGTCATAATGACACATTCTACAGAAGTAAAGCAAAATACTCAGAATATACATCCAGGACCTCCCCATGAAAACAGATCAACACGTCTGTCTAATTCGCAATCTCCTCCTTATAAGTCACGTAATGTTTCCAAAAAAGTACAACCAAGAAGTCCCAGTGTGGACAGATCCTCCGATCTCTCTAAACCTCCTGGAAATACTTCCAGTAATTCAGATACCAATATACTTGGAGATGATAACAAGTCCCCATCCTCTAGTCTAATATCAAAATCATCGCTTGCTGTAAACCAAAAGACAAACAAAAGCGAAGTTCCATTTCCATGTTCGGAGTGCGGGAAAGGTTTCACCTCGAAACAGGACCTCCTTAGACACCAGAAAAGTCACACGGGGGAGCACTCTTTTTTGTGTTCAATTTGCAGCAAATCATTCAGCCGTAAAGTGTACCTTCTTACCCACCAGAGAAGACATACAGGCGAGCGTCCTTTTTCCTGTTCGCAGTGCGAGAAATCCTTTGCTGAGAAAGCATCATTCGTTATACACCAGAGAAGTCACACAGGGGAACGTCCTTACTCCTGCCCAGAGTGCGGGAAATGTTTCACGCAAAAAAAGTTAGTTACTATACACCAGAGAAGTCACACAGGCGAACGTCCTTTTTCTTGTACGGAGTGCGGGACGTGTTTCACTTACAGAGGAGACCTTCTTAGACACCAGAAGCGGCATACGGGGGAGCGTCTTTTTTCGTGTGCAACTTGTAGCCAGTCCTTCTTTCGGAAAGGGCACCTTCTTACCCACCAGAGAACACACACGGGTGAGCGGCCGTATCCGTGTTCGCACTGTGAGAAAACCTTTGCGTATAAAACGGCATTCGACTCTCATCAAAGAGTTCACACGGGCGAGCGTCCTTTTTCATGTTCAGAGTGCGGGAAAAGCTTCACTCGGAAAGATAAGCTTCTTACACATCAGAGAAGTCACACGGGCGAACGTCCTTTTTTATGTTCAGATTGCGGGAAATGTTTCACTCAGAAAGAAAACCTTCTAACGCATCTGAGAAGTCACAGTGGCGAGCGCCCATTTTCATGTTCAGAGTGCGGGAAATCTTTTACTCAGAAAATATCCCTTGTTGTACACCAGAAAAAACACTGAGGGGAGTGTCCCTGACACAGTCCAGTATGAGGGAAACACTCAGGAGAGTGTCCCTGACAACGTCCAGTGTGAGGGAAACACTCAGGAAAGTGTCCCTAATAAAGTCCAGTATGAGAGAAACACTCAGGAGAGTGTCCCTGACAAAGTCCAGTGTGAGGAAAAGGTTTTCACACTGAAAGAATGGTTTCTTACATAGCAGAGGGGGTTGTACAGGAGGAGTACCCTTCTTTCTGAAGTATCTGACATGGGTTTCTACTAAAATAAATAAATACTTTATAAATTCGAAGTCACAAAGGTGAGGGTCGTTTTTTATGCTCCGAAAGAGTGCGGAAAAAGATACACCCAAAAAGCAAAACGTTTTGAATGCCAAAAACGTCCCAATGTTGAGTTTCCATTTTCATTTACAGAGTGCGGGAAAAGGTTTCATTTGGAACGCAGATCTTCTTCCACAGCATAGAAGTCATACAGCTGTCAATAAATCTGGATTTTGACTCAACCTTTTTAACGCATGAATCAGAAAGCAGCAATTGTTGAACACCAGAAGGATTTTAACGGTTTAAACATTTTTCATGATCAGAGTGCGGGAAATGTTTCCCTCAAAAAGAGACCTTCTTACACATCAGAGAAGTCACATAGGAAAGCGTTCATTTTAATGTTCAGAGTGAGGGAAACTTTTCACTCGAAAAAAAAGGCTTCTCACGCATCAGGGAAGTCACACGGGCGAGCGTCCTTTTTCATGTTTAGAGTGCGGGAAAAGATTCACTCGCAAAGAAAGGCTTCTTACACACCAGAGAAGCAACATTAGTGAACAACCTTTTTCAAGTTCAGAGTGCGAGAAAAGTTCCATTCGCATAGAAAGGCTTCTTACACACTAGAGAAGTAACACTAGTAAACAACCTTTTTCATGATTAGAGTGTGGAAAACATTTAGCTCAGAAAGAAAGAAAACCTCCTAACACATCAGAGAAAACACATAGGTGAGCATACTTTTTTGTTCAGAGTGCGGGAAACGTTTCACTCAAAAAGAAAGATTTCTTACACATTAGAGAAGTGACACAGGTGAGCACCCTTTTCATGTTGAAAAAAATGAGATCTCCTTACACACCAGAGAAGTCACACAGGAGAGCATCTTTTTTCATGTGCAGTGTGCGGGAAATGTTTCACTCAGAAAGAAAGACTTCTCGCACACACCAGAGAAGCCACACTGGTGAGCAATCTTTTTCATGTTCAGATTGTGGACAAAAGTTTTACTCGGAAATAACATTTTTTACACACCAGAGAAGTCACACGGGTGAGCGTCCATTTTCATGTTCAGAGTACGGGAAAGGTTTCACTCGAAAAAGAGTCCTCCCTCCACTCCACAGAAGTCACATGGGTGAGCGTCTATTTAAATGTTTCACAATGCTTTCAAATTTTGATCAACTTTTTAGGTAGACATCAGAAAACCCATACTTGCTGATGTTGGTCACAGAAGGATGGTGGCATCTTCTAATCCTTTCCATCTGTAGGACAATCGTGTGATCAATATGAGGAAATTCTATCACACTTCATTTTTCTGCACATCACATAATAAAGGAGAACCAAAAACTTCAAGCTCAACCTGCAGAAGAACAGGACACGAAGAAGGAAGAGAACCTTCCAAGACAATTCTTCCTATGAAGGGTAAAAAGAAGATGTAGAAGGACATCCTGAAGCTTGATGGTGGTGTAGGTGGTGGGAGGCATTTTACCAGTCAGAGAGGCGGAGAGTTTATTCGGTCTTTGAAGATCAAAGTATATTTTAAGAAGGACACCCCTGTAGAGTGAAAAGAAGATGTAGGACATCGTGAAGCTTGATGGTGGTCGGGGATGGGAGGCATTTTACCAGTCAGAGAGGCGGAGAGTTTATTCTGTCTTTGGAGAACAAAGTATATTGTAACCGGTTGCCGACCGCCGCACGACTATATACTGCGGCGGTCAGCCCCGGCCAGGCAGAGTGACGTACCGGTACGTCACTTGCCTGTCACTTCCTTATGAGCCAATAGCGGGCGAGCGCGCCCGCGGAGACGCGCGCCCGCCGTGGCTCGTTCACAGGGAAGTTAGTGCGTGTGACCGGCGGACCCGATGTCCGCCGGTCACTCGCCGATCGTCGGTACAGAGAGAGAAAGTCAGGCGGCTGATGTAAACAAGCCGCCTGTCATTCTCCCCTGTGTAGAAACAGTGATCAGACGGTTCTACTATGTAGGACCGTTGATCACTGTTCCTACACTAGTAGCCACAGCCAATCACAGTAGAAAGCACGCCCCTAGGGACACACACAGCCCCTCCCTCTCAAATAAAGTTAACCCCTTCACTGCCAGTGTAATTTTACAGTAATAGTGCATATATATAGCACTGATTACTGTAGAAATGTCACTGGTAACCCCAAAAGTGTCAAAAATGTCAGTCAAGGGTCCGATCTGTCCGCAATGTCGCAGTACCGCAAAAAAAAATCGCAGATCGCCGCCATTACGCGTTAAAAAAAAAAAACAACAAAAATGACAAAAATCTTTCCCTTTGTTAGTAAACGCGCTAACTTTTGCGCAAACCAATCAAAATATGCTTTTTGCGATTTTTTTTACCAAACATATGTAGCATTTAACAAATTGGCCGAAAATGTTAAAACATTTTGATTTTTACATTTTTTTTGGGGGGGGAATTTCATATAAAAAAATGTGAAAAATATTGTTATTTTTGCTAAATTGACGCTTTTTTTTGTTTATAGCGCATGATCAAAAAAATTGCACAGGTGAACAAATACCACCAAAAGAAAGCTCTGTTTGTGGGAAAAAAAGGACGTCAAATTCGTTTAGGTACAGCATCGCACGAC
This sequence comes from Pelophylax lessonae, assembly GCF_965119305.1. Taxonomy (NCBI): domain Eukaryota; kingdom Metazoa; phylum Chordata; class Amphibia; order Anura; family Ranidae; genus Pelophylax; species Pelophylax lessonae. Next base: position 261,318,878 of record NC_138776.1, on the reverse strand, counting down.
CGTGCAATGGTCCATTAAAGTCACACATTCCCGAATCGCAAAATACCCCCTGGTCTTTTAGCAGCCAAATCCTCCGGGGCTTAAGTGGTTAAGAAGGACACCCCTGTAGGGTGAAAAGAAGATGTAGGACTTCATGAAGCTTAATGGTGGTCGGGGGTGGGAGGCATTTTACCAGTCAGGGAGGCGGAGAGTTTGAAGATCAAAGTATATTTTAAGAAGGACACCACTGTAGAGGTGTGATATGTTTCACCTTCGAAGTCTATTGTTTTTTAATCCCATATAATAAAAAAAATGTTTTCAATGTTTGGTGTTTTAATAATGAAGTGTTCCATATGATGTAAATAGCTTCTCGTATTGAGAACAAGTTGATGCATGTCATAATTCCATAAGAAGCATTTAGACCAGGGGTGTCAAACTCAATTTCATCACAGGCCCGCATCAACATTATGGTTGCCCTCAAAGGGCTGGTTGCATCTGGGAGACTCGATGTCCAGAGCACCACCCCCCTATTACATCAGAAGTCAAGAGCACCCCCAACATCAGAAGTCAAGAGTCCCCTACCTTTTCTTTCATCACAGTGTACCTCCCTTCTGTTGTGCTGCTACCAGGAAGAAGCTGGGGACAGAGCTGGGAAGCAAAACGTGCAGGGCTAGGAGGAGGACCAGAGGGGGACTGGAGTCAGCTGAATGTTGGGACAAGGGGAGGTGGAGACTAGGGGTGCTGCAGCTGCACAGAGAGGCGCAGGATGTGTAGAAAGAGTGCTGCCAACTGCTGAGACGTGGGGGAGGCAGAGACAAGGGGGGTGCCACAGCTGCAGGAGAGGTGTTTGGGCAACTTGAAATATCCTGGCAGGCCAGATGCAGCCCACGTGCGTTTAACCTATGTGATTTAGGCCCTTTAGTCAAGTCTATGGAACAATTCAAATGATCAAATTTCTTTGAAGCCCTTCCACTATCCAGGCATTTAAAGATCAGCAATTTGCCGTTGTTCTTGATAGTTTTACTTCTATTTTTGGGGTAGAAAGAATTATGTGTATTACTTTCAGGAAAGTACATTTAAAGAAACAGGATAAACTTCACTCTTTACATCCTGCTTAACCAACACTGGGTTGTCCTCAATAGAGATAGCTGCCCACTCAGCGGATCCAGCATTGTCCTGCTGTGATCTGCTTCTCCACGGCCACCAGTCAAGTCCTGCAACCCCCATCTTCCTCCTTGACATCATTTGGAAGAAGCTGTCTTTTCCAGGTTCATACTCCTGATGATGCACCACTAGGTCCACCTCCCGCTGCATTGAGAGCTGATATGTGACGTCTAATGTGGGCTCTTTACCACTGACACCATTGTAACCAAGGCTCCAAACTACTGATAAAGGAAAAGGAATTGGCAGCACTCCAGGTTGAGTCAAAATCCAGATTTATTGACTGGACATCCAAATATGACAATCGTGACAAGGTAGACGCGTTTCACACACTGACTGTGTGCTTAATCATTACTAGTAATTATTAGTAATGATTAAGCACACAGTCAGTGTGTGAAACGCGTCTACCTTGTCACGATTGTCATATTTGGATGTCCAGTCAATAAATCTGGATTTTGACTCAACCTGGAGTGCTGCCAATTCCTTTTCCTTTATCAAGTTTTCACGGAGGCGAGCCAGGGCATGCACCGGTGTGAGTCATCAGGCAATCACACCACCTTGAGCAGTGAGTTCTTGTCCTTTCAATTCCAAACCACTGATGCCAGTGTAACCTGGGCTTTACACCAGTGATACGGGCTCTTCACCGCTGACACTATTGTAATATGGACTCTAAAACACTAACACTAATATAACTCGGGCTCTACACCTCTGACACCAGTAAAGTAAGCTCTTCACCACTGACACCAGTTAAACGTGGGCTCTAACCTGCTGTGCTGACACCAGTGTAACCTGGGCTTGACACCAGCGATATGGGCTGTTCACCACTGACACCAGTTGTCTCTTGTTTTCTAATCTAACATGGACTCTAAAACACTGACACTAGTGTCAACGCAGGTGTGACGGACAACCTTAGGTGCAAACTGGAACTCTCTTTATTGTAAATTCACACAGAATATATACTATGCAAAAAATAGGTAAGAGCTTCATCACATTGTCCTAAACAGTGCAAACTGTAAACGGTAATATCATCAGTATATCTAATGAACAGCTAACAGTGATCTAATTAACAGTAAGCTAATCAACAGTCAAGCACCCAGACAATTCTTTGATTTAGAAGGAATGAGGATGGGAGGGTGGGATGGGCTCATTAGTTGAGTGGACTTAGGAAATCAGCGCTGAGAACTCATCAACAAGTGTCACCAACAAGTTTCTGAGATATATTAGAAGCTGTAAAGGGGTTTAACTCTCCAGCATCCACCAAACACTGAAATGTTTTTACGTAGGCTAGCCATTTAATGGAGATGGATGGAAGTGTGACTATGAGACACTGAAAAAAGGGGAACTGAGAGACATAGAAGGAAAGATGATTGGAATGTGGTTGAGAGACATGGAAGGGGGAGTGAGAGAAATGGATGAAGGACAAGAGGGGGCTTGAGGGACATGGAGGGGAAGAGGATGGAAATGTGAGAGATATTAAAGGAAGGACGATGGGAATGTGACTGAATGACATGGAAAGGAGGAGGATAGGAAGGGTGACTGAGAGGCATGGAAGGAAGGAGGATGGGAGCGATGCTGAGAGAAATGGAGAGACGGAGGTTGAGTGTGATTAAGAGACATTGGGGGAAGGAGGAATGGAGGGAACCCCTCATAATGGGCTCATAATTTGAGTAGATCCAGGAAAGTGCCGAAATCTCACTAACGTGTCAATAAAAAGTATCTGAGATATATAAGAAGCTGTAGGGTGTTTAACTCTCCAGCATCTCTTAAACATTGAAACTTGTTTTTGGGTGGACCAATTATTTCATCACCCTACCAACAAAGTGCTGTATAGTCATCAAAGCTATGGTATTTCCAGTAGTAACCTATGGCTGTGAACGTTGGACCATAAGGTAGGGTGAACACTGATAAATTGTTGCTTTTGAATTATGGTGTTGGAGAAGACTTTTTAAAGTCCCTTGGACGGCAAAAAGATCAAACCAGTCAATCCTGAAGGACATCAACCCTAAATATTCACTGGAAGGACAGATCCTGAAGTTGAAACTCGAATACTTTGGCCACCTAATGCGAAAAGAGGACTCATTGGGAAAAAACCCTAAAGCTGGAAAACATGGAAGGAAAAAGGAGAAGAGGACGAAATAAAACAAGACGGATAGATAGCATCATCGAAACATTGAACATGAAGATAAGCAAGCTCTGGGAGGCAGTGGAGGACAGAACAGCCTGGCACACTATGGTCCATGAGTTCACGAAGAATCAGACGCAACTAAACGACTGAACAACAACAACAATTCTTTCATGGCGGCCAGTGGGACAATGCATAATGTCTCCCACATACTTCAAAAGCTTGATTGTATAACGTTGTAGAGTGAAAGCTTCAATTACTTAGTTCCACACAAGATGGCACTCTCATCCATATGGAATGGCCCCCACAGACAGGAAGTGATTAGGGAAGCAAATGGGAAGTGATGTCACATACAAAATAGGTATTTCCGGGTTAAAGGTGAGTCAGAAGGAAGTAGAGAGGAGACATTGCTGGAACTGGCAGCAGAGGAGGTAATAAGATATTATTTTATATTTACACCCAGCAACCCCCCGTCATGTCCGTCCTCTTCCTCCATAGTTACCGTGATGTCCTACAAATATATAAGTAATAAGGTCTAGCAACGTGTGTAGAATAAATGTATAGTCTGTATATACTAATATCCAGACACATATAAAAATATAATATAGTATATATAATAATATCTAGCTAAAGGCACTTCGAATGTAATCCTTCACTATAGTAATACTGACGACAATCACCGAAAACAGTAGACTTGGAGGTCCATGACAGTCATACACTTAGCAATCAGTGATAATAAGCCAAAGACAATGATTAATTGATGTGGGCTGTATAGTCCAGAGCCCTAGTGTTTAATTCATTCTCATATTATTACCCGTCCTACAGAGAGGAGAGTCCTGTATAGATCACATGACCACCTCGATGAAGATGGACGAGGAAAACTTGACTGAGAGGATTTTGGACCTCACCCTGGAGATCATCTACCTACTGACTGGAGAGGTGAGGAGGATTCTGGGAGGTCACATTACATCACTCTTATCTCCAATAATAAAACACAGACCTGACCGGAGAGGTGAGGAGGATTCTGGGAGGTCACATGACCTCACTCTTATCTCTATTAATAAAACACAGACCTGACCGGTGTAACGTGAGATTTACCTACCCCGTGAGAAAAACCTACCTTCGTCACTTCCGGGCAGGAACAGCTGAGCAGCGCAGCACTGCGCATGCTCAGAGCCCCGGAAACCGAAAGAAAAAGATAAGGAGCTGGCTACTGGGCATGCGCAGTAGTATGACAGTATTAGGGTGTCCGTGAAAAAAGCTACCCACGCGGCGGTGACATTAAAACAGCTGCCTGACAATATGAATCAACTCCGCTCCTTCCCCTGTCACTTCACTGATGTCGGCGAGTAAATATAAAAGTGGCTGGCGGGTCCGTTATGTATCTTCTCATACACCCGGCGGCGCTTTTATATTTACTAGCCGACATCAGTGAAGTGTCAGGGGAAGGAGCGGAGATGATTCATATTGTCGGGCAGCTGTTTTAATGTCACCGCCGCGTTACAGACAATGAGGGTGCACCGGAAGTGACGAGGGTAGGTTTTTCTCACGGGTAGGTAATTCTCACGGAACACCGGAGAGGTGAGGAGGATTCTGGGAGGTCACATGACCTCACTCTTATCTCTATTAATAAAACACAGACCTGACTGGAGAGGTGAGGAGGATTCTGGGAGGTCACATGACCTCACTCTTATCTCTATTAATAAAACACAGACCTGACCGGAGAGGTGAGGAGGATTCTGGGAGATCACATGACATCACTCTTCTCTCTATTAATAAAACACAGACCTGACCGGAGAGGTGAGGAGGATTCTGGGAGGTCACATGACATGTATATCTCTTTTTTTAATACAGAGTTTCCCTGCTGTCAAGAAATCTGGTAATCAGATAACCATCAAGGTGCCTCCAGCCCACTTCTGGACTCCCAATAGACACAACGATAGGAAGATTCTGGAAGTCACCAACAAGATCATTGTGCTGCTGACAGGAGAGGTGAGCGGTGCCGGGAATTCTGGGACATTATCCAGTAACATACAAGGGATGTGTCTGGATGGTGACTGTATCATTGTGTGTGTCAGGTTCCTATAAGGTGTCAGGATGTCACTGTCTATTTCTCCATGGAGGAGTGGGAGTATTTAGAAGGACACAAGGATCTCTACAGGGACGTCATGATGGAGGACCACAAGAACCCTCAGGATTGTCAGGTAGAAGCTTAACAATTAATGCAATTGGTGTTTCAGCCTGCATATGTGCTGCCTCGTTAATATTTTTTTTCTATTCTTATGCATTCAGAGCGGAAGCCTGAGTGATTTTAATGTTATTGTTAAAGAAGAGGTTAATGATGAAATAGATGGGGATGATGTTACCAAGGAGTGGAAGTATTTGGAAGGACACAAGAATCTCTACAAGGACGTCATGATGGAGAATCAGCCGCCCCTCACATCACCGGGTAAGAGGAGACTTTATTGTAAAGGAGAGAGCAGTACGGAGGATCCACCTAGATCCCCCATCATCTGATAAACACATAGAAACAATGTATTCAGTCAGTGTGTGTGTTTCCTACAGATGGATCCAGTAATGGGAACCCACCAGAGAGATGTCCCCGTCCTCTGTATTCCCGGGATTCCACACAGGAAGGTCACACCATCCCTCACTATAATCAGGTAGGTGGGACTGAGCATCGAGAATGCAAAAGTAATTGTAATCTGTGTGAGATTGTGCTTCTCTTTGTAGTCTTTGGATGTTCACACTCTCAATTTAAACATCTTTTTTTCAACTTGTGATTTTAGAGTGATGAACCAATTGACATGAAATTTGAAGTTAAAAAGGAAGAACAGATGTTTGTGAAAGGTAATCCAGAGCTTGCAGAGGATGTTGGAATAACAATTAAAAAAGAGAGTAATGTTGAGCTATCGGCCTCATTCCTCAAATTAACATCATGTTCCCAACAAATGAGGAGGAGATACTGTACACCATATGAAAGGTCCATCTCCATTCCTCAATATAATGTCATACTTTTAATGATGATAATATATTTTTTCCAAGAGATGAACATATTGAGCAGAAAACCTCAAACACAAATTTTATCTTCTCTCCAGATTATAAAGAAGAAGACGATGTCATGATTTCTAATAATTTGATGTCGCACTATTCTACAGAAGGAAAGCATGTTTCTCAAAATATACAACCAGGACCTCACTATGAAAACAGATCAACACATCTGTCTATTTCTCAATCTTCTCCTAGTAAGCCACGTAATGTTTCCAAAAAAGTACAACCAAGAAATCCCAGCGTGGACAGATCCTCCAAAATCTCTAAACCTCCTCCTTCCAGTAATTCAGATACCAATATACTTGGAGAAGATAACAAGTCCCCATCCTCTAAAACTGATAAATATCTAATATCAAAATCATCGCTTGCTGTAAACCAAAGGACAAACAAAAGCGAAGTTCCATTTCCATGTTCGGAGTGCGGGAAAGGTTTTACATCGAAACAGGACCTCCTTAGACACCAGAGAAGCCACACGGGAGAGCGACCTTTTCCCTGTCCAGTTTGTGGGAAAAGTTTTGCCCAGAAAGGAGACCTCCTCAGACACCAGAGAACTCACACGGGCGAGCGCCCTTATTCCTGTTCGATTTGCAGCAAATCTTTCAGCCGTAGAGGGCACCTTCTCACTCACCAGAGAGCACATACAGGCGAGCGTCCTTTTTCGTGTTCGCAGTGCGAAAAGACTTTCGCTCAGAAAGCGGCATTCGTCATACACCAGAGAAGTCACACAGGGGAACGTCCTTATTCGTGCTCGGAGTGCGGGAAATGCTTTGCGCAGAAAAAGTTACTTACTATACACCAGAGAAGTCACACTGGCGAGCGTCCTTTTTCTTGTACAGAGTGTGGGAAACTTTTCACTTACAGAGGAGACCTTCTTAGACACCAGAGGAGTCATACGGGGGAGCGTCTTTTTTCGTGTGCAACCTGTGGCCAGTCATTTTTTCGGAAAGGGCACCTTCTCACCCACCAGAGAAGACACACTGGTGAGCGGCCGTATCCATGTACGTACTGTGAGAAGTCTTTTGCGTATAAAGCCGCATTTGATGCTCATCAAAGAGTTCACACGGGCGAGCGTCCTTTTTCATGTTCAGAGTGCGGGAAATGTTTCACTCAAAAAGGAGTACTTACTGCACACCAGAGGAGACACACAGGCGAGCTTCCTTTTTCCTGTTTGGAGTGTGGGAAAGGTTTTGTAGAGAGAGGACGCTTCCTTAGACACCAGATAAAACACGCAGGTGAGCAACCTTTTTCATGTTAAGAGTGCGGGAAAGGTTTCACTCGGAGAGGAGTAGTTATTGTACATCAATAGTCATATGTATTGTTTTTGCTTTCTAGAGTCCAGGGAAGGTTTTGCTCTGAAAGGACACATGGATCCCCGCAAGGATGTAACAATCCAAAATCCGACCCTTCTCATATCATCGGGTAAGAGGAGACTTTATCGTAAAGGAGAGAGCAGTACGGAGGCTCCACTTAGATCCTCCATCATCTGATAAACACATAGAAACAATGTATTCAGTCAGTGTGTGTGTTTCCTACAGATGGATCCTGTAATGGGAACCCACCAGAGAGATGTCCCCGTCCTCTGTATTCCCGGGATTCCACACAGGAAGGTCACACCACCCATCGCCATGTTCAAGTAAGTGGAACTGAGGATCTACAACTCTAAAAGTGATTCTAAACCTGGAGAGATTATATTTCCCTTTTGTAACTTTTTAAACTTTATATATATTTGTTTGTTTTGTGGTTTCTAGGATAAAGAATCCATTGATATAAAAGTTGAAGATAAGGCGGAAAATGAGACTTATGTCAGAGGTAATCATGAGTCTACGACGGAGATAGGAATGAAGGTGACCATTAAGGAGGAGGAATATCCTGTAACTACAAGCACAGGTGAGTAAGAAGGGTTAAATAGAGAAATGGTTCATGTTTTTATTTTTCATTTAAAAGTTTAACCTATACCGATTAACCATTTTACCACTGGTCACTGTGCTGCTACTGCGGCAAAGTGGCTCGTTATCGTCTGGCGATGTAGACCTACGTCACCAGACTCTCGTCGGCGTGCGCGCGCGCCGCCGGAGGCTGGCTCCCGCTGTATTCAGACACAGCGGGAGTCGGGCCAGGGGAGGAGATGCGGTGATCACCGCTGCTCTCCCCCGATCGTCGGGGATCGAGTGTGGAAATCCGCCCGCTTGTGTAAACAAAGCAGGTGGATCTCCTAAGTGACAGGCAGGGACAGATCACAGGATTCAGCATAGCTGAACCTGCGATCTGTGTCTGTGTCACACAATCCCCTCCCCCCACACACGTCAGTAAGCATGAGGCATACATTTAACCCCTTGATCACCAACAGTGTTAACCCCTTCCCTGCCAGTGTCATTATTACAGTAACAGTGCATATTTTTATCACTGATTACTGTAGTAATGTCACTGGTCCCCCCAAAAGTGTCAAAAATGTCAGTTAGGGGTCCGATCTGTCCGCCGCAATGTTGCAGTCCCGCAAAAAAAAAAAAATCGCAGATCGCCGCCATTACTAGTAAAAAAAAATAAACAATAAAAATGACAAATCTTTCCCGTAGTTAGAAAACGCAATAACTTTTGCGCAAACCAATCAAAATACGCTTATTGTGATTTTTTTTTTACCAAAAATATGTAGCAGAAAACGAATTGGCCTAAAGTGTTAAAAAATTTGGATTTATAAATTTTATTTGGGGAATATTATATATCAGAATGTAAAAAATATTGTTTCTTTTTCAAAATTGTTGCTCTTTTTTTCAAAAATTTAAAATCGCACAGGTGATCAAATACCACCAAAAGAAAGCTCTATTTGTGGGGAAAAAAGGACATAAATTTAGTTTGGGTACAGCATCGCACGACCGCGCAATTGTCTGTTAAAATCACGCAGTGCCGAATTGCAAAATATAGCCTGGTCAGGAATAGGGTAAAATCTACCGGTCTTAAAGCGGTTAAAAATACGCTCACTGAGGATTTTTTTGTCAAAGACATGTAGCTAAATACATTTTGGCCTAAATATATGACAAAAATTTAATATATTGGATATTTTTTAACTGTCAAAGTAGAAAATGTGAATTTTTTCGCAAAATTTTCGCTATTTTTTAATTAAAATCGCAAAAAATGAAAAGCGCACAGGTGATCAAATACCACCAAAAGAAAGCTCTGTTTGCGGGAAAAAAAAGGACGTAAATTTTGTTTTGAAAAAAAAAAAAAAAAAAAAAAGATTGCTCATGTAGTCTAGATCCCAACGGTGCCACATCCCGGGAATAGCTACTAAACCAGAAAGGAAAATTTCCCCTAGGGGTGGGACTTTTTAGGTACCAATAAATTGTATACAGTAAATTAGTTTATATAAAAGTTAAATTCTTTATTAGTCGATACAGAAAAAAGATTAAAACAAAAAGGCAAGCTAGAACATATTGCACATGAAACAGTCGAACTTAATACCACATAACCCCCGGGCTGTGACCCGACGCGTTTCGGAGTCTTTTGGGCTCCTTCCTCAGGGGTGCGCCCTTAGAGGGTGGTATAGTTCACTGTGAAAATGAGCATGGAAAGCCTGCCTGGTGATTAAAAACAAATGGGCCGCATATGCTTGTTGTCGATCAGGAGTGCCGTATTCGTGGTGTTATAGGTCAGAACCAGAAATCTTAGGTCTTGAAATGTTTCAGGACTTTTAGTGCTAACCAAGTCTTGGTAAAAGACTGGGTAGGAGCAACTGGAACCTCAATTGACAGCAGGTCTTGAGGACAGCTATATCTTGTTCACAAAAAATGGATGGAAGTCCTCACAGGACCTGCGTATCCGGCAAAAGAGCAGATAGCTGCTCTTTTGCCGGATACGCAGGTCCTGTGAGGACTTCCATCCATTTTTTGTGAACAAGATATAGCTGTCCTCAAGACCTGCTGTCAATTGAGGTTCCAGTTGCTCCTACCCAGTCTTTTACCAAGACTTGGTTAGCACTAAAAGTCCTGAAACATTTCAAGACCTAAGATTTCTGGTTCTGACCTATAACACCACGAATACGGCACTCCTGATCGACAACAAGCATATGCGGCCCATTTGTTTTTAATCACCAGGCAGGCTTTCCATGCTCATTTTCACAGTGAACTATACCACCCTCTAAGGGCGCACCCCTGAGGAAGGAGCCCAAAAGACTCCGAAACGCGTCGGGTCACAGCCCGGGGGTTATGTGGTATTAAGTTCGACTGTTTCATGTGCAATATGTTCTAGCTTGCCTTTTTGTTTTAATCTTTTTTCTGAATCGACTAATAAAGAATTTAACTTTTATATAAACTAATTTACTGTATACAATTTATTGGTGCCTAAAAAGTCCCACCCCTAGGGGAAATTTTCCTTTCTGGTTTAGTAAATTTTGTTTTGGTACGGCGTCGCACGACCGCGAAATTGTCCGTTAAAATAACACAGTGCCGAATCGCAAAATAGGGCCTGGTCAGGAATGGGGTAAAATCTTCCGGTCTTAAAGCGGTTAAAAATACGCTCATTGAGGATTTTTTTGTCAAAGACATGAAGCTAAATACATTTTGGCCTAAATATATGACAAAAATTAAATATATTGGATATTTTTTAGCTGTCAAAGTAGAGAATGTGAATTTTTTCGCAAAATTTTCCCTCTTTTTTTTATTAAAATCGCAAAAAATGAAAAGCGCAGAGGTGATCAAATACCACCAAAAGAAAGCTCTGTTTGTGGGAAAAAAAGGACGTAAATTTTGTTTGGGGCACTACGCTTTGCAAAAGTGCAGGTATTTGGATTACTGTGGGAGATACTGTACTCCATATGAAAGGTCCATCTCCATTCCTCAATATAACGTCATGTTCCCAACAAATGAGGAGGAGATACTGTACACCATATGAAAGGCCCATCTCCATTCCTCAATATAACGTAATGTTCCCAACAAATGAGGAGGAGATACTGTACACCATATGAAAGGTCCATCTCCATCCCTCAATATAACGTAATGTTCCCAACAAATGAGGAGGAGATACTGTACACCATATGAAAGGTCCATCTCCATTCCTCAATATAACGTCATGTTCCCAACAAATGAGGAGAAGATACTGTACACCATATGAAAGGTCCATCTCCATTCCTCAATATAACGCCATGTTCATCAACAAATGAGGAGGAGAAACTGTATAACATATATGAAAGGTCCATCTCCATTCCTCAATATAACGTCATGTTCCCAACAAATGAGGAGGAGAAACTGTACACCATATGAAAGGTCCATCTCCATTCCTCAATATAACGCCATGTTCCCAACAAACGAGGAGAAGATACTGTACACCATATGAAAGGTCCATCTCCATTCCTCAATATACTGTAATGTCCTGTTTCAGAAAAGGAGTTGGAGCCAACTTCCAACTGATAGACACGATCTTCAGAATACCTCAAATACATATTTTTTTATCTTCAGGTTATAAAACAGAAGATGGCATCATACAATATTCTTCAGAAGTAAACCAGGTGACTCCGAATATATATCTTGCTGTAGATCAAAGGCCACAGAAACCTAGGAACCCTTATCTATGTTCAGAGTGCGGGAAATGTTTCTCACAGAAAGGAGACCTTCTTAGACACCAGAGAATCCACACGGGGGTGCGTCCTTTCTCATGCTCAGAGTGCGGGAAATGTTTCACCCAGAAAGGAGACCTTCTTGCCCACAAGAGAAGACACACGGGCGAGCGCCCTTTCTCGTGCTCGGACTGTGGGAAAAGTTTCACTCAGAACGGAGACCTTACAAGGCACAGGAGGATTCACACGGGGGAGCGTCCTTTTTCATGTTCAGAGTGCGGGAAATCTTTCACTCAGAAAGGAGTCCTTACTGCACATCAGAGACGTCACACGGGCGAGCGTCCTTATGCATGTTTAAAGTGCGGCAAACGTTTTGTCCAAAAAGGACAACTTCTTACGCACCAGAGAACGCACGTGGGTGAGGACCCTGCTTCATGTTTGTAGTGCGGGAAATGGATTACTTAGGAAAGAGCGAGTGTTACACGGAAGGGAACTCACACGGGTGAGCTTCCATTCTCTAAATCTTTTGTTTGAGGTCACCGTGATAAAAAGTCTTCCTTCACTTTTTATATCTCTCCTGGTGGTTGGATGGGACCTTAACCACTCGCCGACCAGCCGCCATACTTATACTGTGGCAGGTGGGCTCTGTCCCGCAAAACGACGTACCTGTACGTCGTTTCATAGGACAGCTAGTGGGGGGGTACGTGCGTGCCACCAGAGGAGCGCGCACGCCCCGATTGGCCACAGGGTGAGCCAATCAGAGGGTTGGCCGACCACAATGTCCACCGGGCACCTGTGATAGCTCCCCGTGGAGACAGAACGGTGGTCTGCTGATGTAAATACGGCAGACCGCTGTTCTTTAAGCAATGAACACAGGGATCATCTTATTTAGGAACACAGGTCTCTGTGTTCATCCAGCAAGCCCATCCCCCACACAGTTAGAAAGAACCCCCTAGGAACACATTTAACCCTTTGATCGCCCCTGGTGTTAATCCTATCCCTGCCAGTGTCATTAGTACATATTTTTTTTTAGCAGTGATTACTGTAGTAATTTCACTGGTCCCCCCAAAAGTGCCAGTTAGAGGTCCGATCTGTCCGCCGCAGTGTTGCAGTCCCGCTAAAAATCACTGATCACCGCCATTACTAGTAAAAATAAATAAATAAATAAAAATGACATAAATCTTTCCCCTAGTTTGTAGACGCGATAATTTTTGTGGAAACCAATCAATATACGCTTATTGGGATTTTATTTTATTATTTTATTTTTTTTTTACCAAAAATATGTAGCAGAATACAAATTGGCCTAAAAATGATGAAAAAAATAGATTTTTTTATTGGGAATGTTCTATAGCAGAAAGTAAAAAATATTATTATTTTTTTTTCAGAATTGTCGCTCTTTTTTTGTTTATAGCGCAAAAAAATAAAAATCGCACAGGTGATCAAATACCACCAAAAGAAAGCTCTGTTTGTGGGGAAAAAGGATGAAAAAATACCACATTATGGCCACTAGATGGAGGTAATGGTTATAGGAAATAAATACTTGTTTTCTATGATCATCATCTCTATCTAGTGGGCAAAATGAAGTATTTTCATGATTCACTCTATTTTATATGAAGAATAACTTTCGACCTGGAGAGAAAATAGCCTAATAACATTCGTTTTTGTGAACATGTTCAATGGAGAGCACAGGACGAATAGCTCTGCGATTTATTTATTTTTTTTTTTAATAAATACACCCCTAAAATGGGAAATCATCAAACTTGGCTCTTCTTGCCTACAATGCCAATTATTCTGTAAGACAATGTAACTGGTGGTCCAATAAACTATTTTTTTTTTTTTTTTGTCTAAAGGTTTTCATCTAATGCTCCTTTTATTATGGTGATATGTTTGGTTTTGGTTAATAAACATTATGTAAAGCCGTCTTGTGGATTTTATTTTCAATGTTTTTTTAATTAATTTTCCTGGGAAGAATAATATGAATAATTTAATGGTAACAAAACTGACCTTTCCATTTCATTCTGCAGCTGCTGTAATTCTGTGAAAACAACCAATGCAATATGGCAACTGCAGGCTTTCTGTACTCTCACGGTGCACGGACTCTGTATAGACGACTTAGTTGGATAGATTATTTTCGGGATACCTGCCTAGTGTTCCCTTTCACTCTACAGACTGACACCCGTCCTCTGACTATCCTACACTGGGGTGGCCCCCCTCAGGTCAGGCCCCTAGACACGATCCCCTGTAATCACAATACTGTTTTTTAAGGGTCTCCAGTGTCTCTACCCCTCCAGTCAGTTATCCTGGAACTCTGGGTTCAGTACCTTTCCTCTGGTCCCCAGGCCGACTGCCTGTGACCACGTGCCACTGCTACAGATGAGGAGGCAGCCGCCACCCTCCCTCTGCTCACCAGCCAAAGACCCTGCAGCACATGGATCCTGGCTTTTATACAGTGTACCATAATGCACCGACACAGCTGGTCTCTGACAGTCACTGGGACTGAATCAAAGCCTGTGTACCCATTGGTCAGGTTTCCTCCCACTGTCCAACATGCCTCCCTATTGAAACCAGTGTGAAACACTATCTAGACCCAATAAATCACACACTGAGCACACTGAGCAGACCTAACTCACAGATCCTGCTCTCTGATATGCAGAAAGCAATATAGATTTGCCTGCTACTCCTCTGATAGGAAGAAAGAGACAAAAACTATTCTCTCCCACTAGCACCTACCTAGGAGGGTGCTGCACTTACCCCCGGCCAAACCAAGCCATGTCCTCACTAGCACCTACCTAGGAGGGTGCTACAAAAGCATTGTTTATGAATATCCTAGATTCTTCAGTAACTATATATATATATATTGTGACAGGACGTCAGGAATATGTGACAGGAAGTCAGGTAAATCTGGGGATGTAGTCACAGAGAGGAGACACATTCCCACCTGGTTTGGAAAGTTCACCAATTACTATAGGGTGTCGGCTGCAGAGATAGCCAGCAGGAAGTTGAAAACCATTCAGCTGTTCAGAATGAGGAAATGAAGGCCTCTATAATTTGTCCAAAGGAAGTCTAAGGATTGCTGCTTCCTGTCGCTGTGTGAGCTGGGAAGAGGAGGACAGACAGACGTGTGCCTCCAGACGCCGTGTGGGCATGGGAGAAGGACTGCTGCCTCCTGTCGCCGTGTGGGCTGGGAGAGGAGGACAGTCAGATGTGTGCCTCCCGACAAGCTGTGTGAGCATGGGAGAAGACCCCCTGAAGTGATGTGCGCTAAGGAGGGTAAACAAAGTGTGAAGACTTCTCAAGGTGAGAAACTGAACTATTTCTATGTGGAAGAAATAAAAGGGACATGTTCAATGTGAAGAGGAAAAGGGACATGTTCAATGTGAAAAGGAAAAGGGACATGTTGAATGGACATTTGTTATGTGAAGATAAAAATGGACTATTGAGTGTCTGCTGTGGGATCAGCAAAGTTTGCTCCAACAGTAGGTTGGAGACAGACTCTTAGGTAGGTTCCAGTGTGAGAAGGTAGCCGCCCACAGAGGCAAGGATTTATTTTGTGTTTTATTTTATTTTGGATGTTTTTGCTGCATGCAGTTTGAAAGAAGAAAATCGCATGATTAAACCAAACTGTTGTTTGCAACCACTTCTCGGCTATCTATTTGTGTAAACGCACCCCCCAAAGGGGTCACCCATACGCCTACCACCGAGCGAGTCCCCACATATGGTGGAGGTATGCATTGGGCAGAAGCAGAGATCCCTGCAAAGAAGTGCATGAGATTGCACAATCTATGTGTACAGGAGAGAAGATCCTGAAAGAGAAAAAAACGTGTTTTAAAGAGACAGTGGTCTCAAAATATTTGATGAACTTTGTCTGGTGCATGAGACTGCACAAACTGTGTGCGCAGGAAAGGAGATCCTGAAAGAGAGAAAACTACATGTGTTAAAGAGACAGTGGTCTCAAAATTATTTGCTGGACTGTGAAAATTTTTATTGTGGAGTAATTGAAGATGGGGCGATCAAAACGCCTGAAAGATGCAAAGATAGCTGAAATGAGAGACCGGATTCTATGGATGGAGGGGATGCTACCGCCTGAAGGAGCCCCATCCATGCCTAAAGAGAGTCTACTAAAGAGGAAGGTTGTTGTCCCTAGCAACCCTGGTGCAAATGAAACTGCTATGGAGACGCAGTTTTCTGAGATGAAAAGTAAACCCAAAATGGGGGAGATGCTGAAACAGAGGAGCTTGGCAGCTCAACAACAGGCTCACCAAGAGAGCATGGCAGGCTGGAAACAGAGACGCCAGCAGCAAATGGAGGCCATCGGTTTGGAGGAAACCGAGTATGTGTGCATGGCTGACCTGGATGTCTTGAAAAGACAAATGGAAGAAAAGGAAGTCCTGCATGTTGCAAAGATTGAGGTTCTGGAGACAAGTTTACAAAATCTGCAACAATCCTCTAGGCCAGGGGTACTCAAATGTAAACTTGAAAGGTCCACTTACAAATTTTCCATTCAGTCCGAGGTCCGGAAAAGTGACCGTCAAATTCCAAATACAGAACGCCAACAACAAAAAAAGGCATTCCCCAAAACTTGCCCCCATCCAATGCAGAGCGACCATTGTGCGTGCCCCCATTAATGAAAAGCAACCAGTGTGCATGCCCCCATTAATGCAGAGTGACCATGTGCGTGCCCCCATTAATGCAGAGCGACCATGTGCGTGCCCCCATTAATGCAGAGTGACCATGTGTGTGCCCCCATTAATGCAGAACGACCATGTGTGTGCCCCCATTAATGCAGAGCGTGTCCCCATTAATGCAGAGCGACCATGTGCGTGCCCCCATTAATGCAGAGCGACCATGTGTGTGCCCCCATTAATGCAGAGGGTGTCCCCATTAATGCAGAGCGACCATGTGTGTGCCCCCATTAATGCAGAGCGACCATGTGTGTGCCCCTATTAATGCAGAGCGTGTCCCCATTAATGCAGAGCGACCATGTGCGTGCCCCCATTAATGCAGAGTGACCATGTGCGTGCCCCCATTAATGCAGAGTGACCATGTGCGTGCCCCCATTAATGCAGAGCAACCGTGTGTGTGCCCCCATTAATGCAGAGTGACCAGTGTGTGTGCCCCAAATAATGCAGAGTGACCAGTGTGTGTGCCCTCAATAATGCAGAGTGACCAGTGTGTGTACCCCCAATAATGCAGAGTGACCAGTGTGTGTGCCCTCAATAATGCAGAGTGACCAGTGTGTGTGCCCCCAATAATGCAGTGACCAGTGTGTGTACCCCCAATAATGCAGTGACCAGTGTTTGTGCCCCCAATAATGCAGAGTGACCAGTGTGCGTGCCCCCAATAATGCAGAGTGACCAGTGTGCGTGCCCCCAATAATGCAGAGTGACCAGTGTTTGTGCCCCCAATAATGCAGAGTGACCAGTGTTTGTGCCCCCAATAATGCAGAGTGACCAGTGTTTGTGCCCCCAATAATGCAGAGTGACCAGTGTTTGTGCCCCCAATAATGCAGAGTGACCAGTGTGCGTGCCCCCAATAATGCAGAGTGACCAGTGTGCGTGCCCCCAATAATGCAGTGACCAGTGTTTGTGCCCCCAATAATGCAGTGACCAGTGTGCGTGCCCCCAATAATGCAGTGACCAGTGTGCGTGCCCCCAATAATGCAGAGTGACCAGTGTTTGTGCCCCCAATAATGCAGTGACCAGTGTTTGTGCCCCCAATAATGCAGTGACCAGTGTGCGTGCCCCCAATAATGCAGAGTGAAAAGTGTTTGTGCCCCCAATAATGCAGTGACCAGTGTGCGTGCCCCCATTAATCTGGACCGCCGAGGTCTGCTTCCTTCTGTCATCAGCGGGGGGGGGGTTAGAATTGAGAGGATCGGAGTGGCTGTGTTTAGCGCTGCATGATTACAAAAAGCCGAGTACAAGTTCTTCTTACCCGACGGAGAGGATGTCCTACAAAGTCCCGCCTCCTGGACACTGGCTCCTATGATAGACGTCACCAGTGTTCTGTCTATCATAGGTAACAGCCGGCCCAGGAGGCGGGACTTTGTAGGACATCCTCTCCGCCGCAGAAGAACTTGTACTCGGCTTTTTGTAATCATGCAGCGCTAAACACAGCCAGTCCGATCCTCCCGATCCTCTCCATTCTGTCCCCCGCTGAGACAGAAGGAAGCAGACCGCTTCGGCGGTCCAGATTTTAATCCGTGTGGGTCCGGAGGCGGCCCGGAGTCCGCCTATTGAGGACCCCGGCTCTAGGCAGAAGGAACAAGTCCTAGAGTTGCTTAAGATGGAGCAGGAAAAGAATGAACTACTCGGGTCTCAGGTGTTACAGTGGGAAGAATCCACTGCTCTTCTTTTTTCCGAGTTGCAAAAACGTGGAGAGACTATAATGGAGACAGATACCATCCTCGGGGAAAAGGAAATTGAAATTCAGACTTTGCAGAAGCAAAGTATGTGTGATACGTTGGAGTTGCGTAATCAGCTGGAAAAAAGTCTTCAGTCTTTGGAAGCTACAAAAATAGACCTGCAGGGGGTGCAGGAACAGAATGTCGCTCTGAAAACGACATTGTCTCTCAGCGACAAGGAGAAAAGTGAAAGAGAGGCTAAATTACTGAGTACTGTGTATGAGCTCACCACTTTGAGCAATGTGGTAGATGAATTACGTACGGACTGTTATAATTGGAAAGAGGAAGCCCAACGTGTCCAGCAGCAGCTAAAGGAGAAAGAAGCCTGTGTGGCAGAATTAGTCTCATTCCCAGAAACTAGCCAATGAGGTGAAGGCTCTTATGCAGGGAAAAGGAGATTCTGAACACAGGAGAAAAAAAGTAGAGGCACAGCTGCAGGAATCGCAAGTCAAGGTGTCAGAAGGTGACCGATTGTGTGCTAAGCTGTCAGAGAAGGCAAACCGACTGCAGGTTGAGTTGGACAATGTCACAAATCAGCTTTCTCAAGCAGACAGCAAATCTAGAGAAATTGCGGAAGATTTTTCTATCTTGGAATCGCAGCTGCAAGACATGCAGGAACTCTTACAGGAAGAGAGGTGTCAAAGGCTGAGTTTTAGCACAAAGCTCAAACAAATGGAAGATGAGAAAAATGGCTTCCTGGAACAATTAAAAGAGGAGGAGGAAGCCAAGAAAAACCTATCAGAGCAAGTCGCAACATTGCAAGCTCAGATAGCGGATGTGAAAAAACGCATGGAAGAAAGCGTTGGTGCATTAGAAAATGTTGAAAATGTGAAAAAGAAGTTTGATCAGATGCTTGGTGAGGAGAAGACTGTGTCTGCAAAATATGCAGAAGAACGCGACCGCGCAGAAGCGGAGGCGCGTGATAAAGAGAGCAAAGCCCTGTTCTTGGCTCGCTCTTTGGAGGAAGCTCTAGAGTGTAAGGTTGAACTAGAAAGAGTTAACAAACAGCTGTGTACAGAGATGGAAGGTTTGATCAGCTCCAAGGATGATGTTGAGAAAAGCGTTCAGGAGCTAGAAAAGTCTAAGCGAGCCTTAGAACAGGAAGTAGAAGAGATGAAGATTCAGTGGGAAGAACTTGAAGAGGAATTACAGGCAACAGAGGATCTGTCCCAAAGAGGGGATAGTGTGCCTGATGCAGTTTTTAGAAGGATCAGTGTTGTGGGGTCTGTCCTGAGTGAGCATCAGAAATGTGATGACATGTGGCTTGAATCACCCCTTTGGAATAAACCGTTCCTTCAAAAACTTCAAGCACTGGAAAATGTATCATTAGAGCTTCAGCAAACAAAGGAGCTGTGTAAGAAATGTGATGATTTCTCAGTTCAGGCTGAAAACCTAGTGGAGAAAACTAAAGCAAGTGATGTAAAGCTTGGAGAAAAAAGCAAACGCCACCTAGTGGAGAAAACTAAGGCTGTTGATGAAAACGTAAAGCAAATGAATAAGTGCCTTTCAGGGAGTGTTTCCAAAATGGAACTGGTGAAAGACAGGTGGCAGAAGTTTGATCGTGATCTTGAGATACATTCCATGTGGAGTTCAGATAAAGAAAAGGAACCAGGTGACCTTGAGCGGTCAAATAGTTCAGCAGAAAGTGCATTGAAAAAACCTGTAATAGACTGTGTTGTTGCCTTTGACCCATGTGTTGGTGGAAGGAAAGTTGATGATGTCTCTGGAAAAAGGAACAGGGGTCACTTTGAAGAAATGTGTGACAGCCTGTTGTCACAAATGGAAGGCCTTCTGCACAGCATCTTAGAGCAAGCTAAGCTCAAGAAGGCATTTCTTGGAACAAAGCCAAGTGAAGCAGAGGTTCTCAAAGTGTTGTGGAAATCATTTGTTGATTGCAGAGAGAGGCGTCTTAAGAATGTTGAAGACTTTAACATTATCAAAATTGAGATGCCTATGGATCACGGCCCTCCATGGCGGATAGGACATTTATGAGAAATCTGTCAATGAAGATGACAGAAACAGTTTCATCCGGAAGTTTGAGGATACTAGGAGGCTTATCAGTGAGAGTCAAGAGAAGTGCCTGACACATGCGTGTCTGGAAATCTGTGTCCCAACCCTAGGGTTGAAACAAGAGGGGGGGGTATGTGACAGGACGTCAGGAATATGTGACAGGAAGTCAGGTAAATCTGGGGATGTAGTCACAGAGAGGAGACACATTCCCACCTGGTTTGGAAAGTTCACCAATTACTATAAGGTGTCGGCTGCAGAGATAGCTAGCAGGAAGTTGAAAACCATTCAGCTGTTAAGAATGAGGAAATGAAGGCCTCTATAATTTGTCCAAAGGAAGTCTAAGGATTGCTGCCTCCTGTCGCTGTGTGAGCTGGGAAGAGGAGGACAGACAGACGTGTGCCTCCCGACGCCGTGTGGGCATGGGAGAAGGACTGCTGCGTCCTGTCGCCGTGTGGGCTGGGAGAGGAGGACAGTCAGATGTGTGCCTCCCGACAAGCTGTGTGAGCATGGGAGAAGACCCCCTGAAATGATGTGCGCTAAGGAGGGTAAACAAAGTGTGAAGACTTCTCAAGGTGAGAAACTGAACTATTTCTATGTGGAAGAAATAAAAGGGACATGTTCAATGTGAAGAGGAAAAGGGACATGTTCAATGTGAAAAGGAAAAGGGACATGTTGAATGGACATTTGTTATGTGAAGATAAAAATGGACTATTGAGTGTCTGCTGTGGGATCAGCAAAGTTTGCTCCAACAGTAGGTTGGAGACAGACTCTTAGGTAGGTTCCAGTGTGAGAAGGTAGCTGCCCACAGAGGCAAGGATTTATTTTGTGTTTTATTTTATTTTGGATGTTTTTGCGGCATGCAGTTTGAAAGAAGAAAATCGCATGATTAAAACAAACTGTTGTTTGCAACCACTTCTCGGCTATCTATTTGTGTAAACGCACCCCCCAAAGGAGTCACCCATACGCCTACCACCGAGCGAGTCCCCACAGTATATATACAGTATCTCACAAAAGTGAGTACACCCCTCACATTCTCTGATTAAAAAGTGTTTGTTTAATTTTTTTTGAGCAGTGTATTTATGTGTGTGTGTGTATATATATATAAATATATAATATATATACAGTATCTCACAAAAGTAAGTACACCCATCCCATTTTTGTAAATATTTTATTCTATATTTTCCTGTGACAACACTGAAGAAATGACACTTTGCTACAATGTAAAGTAGTGAGTGTACAGCTTGTATAACAGTGTAAATTTGCTGTCATCTCAAAATAACTCAACTCACAGCCATTAATGTCTAAACCGCTGGCAACAAAAGTGAGTACACCCCTAAGTGAAAGTGTCCAAATTAGGCCTAATTAGCCATTTTCCCTTCCCGGTGTCATGTGACTCATTAGTGTTACAAGGTCTCAGGTGTGAATGGGGAGCAGGTGTGGTAAATTTGGTGTTATCGCTCTCACTCTCTCATACTGGTCACTGGAAGATCAACATGGCACCTCATGGCAAAGAACTTTCTGAGGATCTGAAAAAAAGAATTGTTGTTTTACATAAAGATGGCCTAGGCTATAAGAAGATTGCCAAGACCTTGAAACTGTGCTGCAGCATGGTGGCCAAGACCATATAGCGGTTTAACAGGAAAGGTTCCACTCAGAACAGGTCTCGCCATTGTCCACCAAAGAAGTTGAGTGCATGTGCTCAGCGTCATGTCCAGAGGTTGTCTTTGGGAAATAGAGGTATGAGTGTTGCCAGCATTGCTGCAGAGGCTGAAGGGGTGGGGGGTCAGCCTGTCAGTGCTCAGACCATACGCCGCACACTGCATCAAATTGGTCTGCATGTCGTCCCAGAAGGAAGCCTCTTCTAAAGATGATGCACAAGAAAGCCCACAAACAGTTTGCTGAAGACAAGCAGACTAAGGACATGGATTACTGGAACCATGTCCTGTGGTCTGATGAGACCAAGATAAACTTATTTTGTTCAGATGGTGTCAAGAGTGTGTGACGGCAGCATGGTGGTGGGAGTGTCATGGTCTGGGGCTGCATGATTGCTGCCGGCACTGGGGAACTACATTTCATTGAGGGAACCATGAATGCCAACATGTACTGTGACATACTGAAGCAGAGCATGATCCCCTCCCTTTGAAAACTGGGCCGCAGGGCAGTATTCCAACATGATAACGACCCCAAACACACCTCCAAGATGACCACTGCCTTGCTAAAGAAGCTGAGGGTAAAGGTGATGGACTGGCCAAGCATGTCTCCAGACCTAAACCCTAAACCCTTGCGGAGGAGCTCAAGGTCTCTAACATCCACCAGCTCTGTGATGTCATCATGGAGGAGTGGAAGAGGACTTCAGTGACAACCTGTGAAGTTCTGGTGAACTCCATGCCCAGGAGGGTTAAGGCAGTGCTGGAAAATAATGGTGGCCACACAAAATATTGAGACTTTGGGCCCAATTTGGACATTGTCACTTAGGGGTGTACTCACTTTTGTTGCAAGCGGTTTAGACATTAATGGCTGTGTGTTGAGTTATTTTGAGGGGACAGCAAATTTACACTGTTATACAAGCTGTACACTCACTACTTTACATTGTAGCAAAGTGTCATTTCTTCAGTGTTGTCACATGAAAAGATAGAATAAAATATTTACAAAAATGTGAGGGGTGTACTTACTTTTGTGAGATACTGTGTGTGTGTATATATATATATATATATATATATATGTATATACACTGCTCAAAAAAAATTAAACAAACACTTTTTAATCAGAGTATAACATCAAGTCAGGTAAACTCCTGGGATATTGATCCAGTCAGTTAAGTAGCAGAGGGGGTTGTTAATCAGTTTCACCTGCTTTGGTGTTAATGAAATGACGAACAACAGGTGCACTAGATGGGCAACAATGAGACGACCTCCAAAACAGGAATGGTTTTACAGGTGGTGGCCTCAAACCTTTTTTTTCCTACTCATCTTTTCTGAGTGTTTGTCACTAGTTTTGCATTTGGCTGGGGTCAGTGTCACTACTGGTAGCATGAGGCCATACCTGGACCCTATAGAGGTTGCACAGGCAGTCCAACTCCTCCAGGGTGGCCCATCAATACGTGCCATTGCCAGAAGGTTTGCTGTCTCCCAGCACAGTCTCAGGAGCATGGAGGAGATTCCAGGAGACAGGCAGTTACTCTAGGAGAGCTGGACAGAGCCATAGAAGGTCCTTAACCCATCAGCAGGACCGGTATCTGCTCCTTTGTGCAAGGAGGAACAGGATGAGCACTGCCAGAGCCCTACAAAATGACCTCCAGCAGGCCACTGGTGTGAATGTCTCTGACCAAACAATCAGAAACAGACTTCATGAGGGTGGCCTGAGGGTCCGACATTCTCTAGTGGGCGCTGTGCTCCCGGCCTGGGCCCATGAAGCTCGAATGGCATTTGCCATTGAACACCAGAATTGGCAGCTCCACCACTGGCACCCTGTGCTTTTCACAGATGAGAGCAGGTTCACCCTGAGCACATGTGACAGACGTGAAAGGGTCTGGAGAAGCCGTGGAGAACATTATGCTGCCTGTAACATCGTTCAGAATGACCGGTTGGGTGGTGGGTCAGTGATGGTCTGGGGAGGCGTCTCCATGGAGGGACGCACAGACTTCTACAGGCTAGACCAGTGTTTCTCAACTCCGGTCCTCAGGGCACACTAACAGGCCAGATTTTAAGTATTACCTTGGGGAGATGCAGACTAGAATACTGCAATCACTGAGCAGCAAATGATATCACCTGTGATGTATTTCAGTTTTCTTGCAAACCTGGCCTGTTAGTGTGCCTTGAGGACCGGAGTTGAGAAACAGTGGGCTAGACAATGGCACCCTGACTGCCATTAGGTATTGGGATGAAATCCATGGACCCATTGTCCGACCCTACGCTGGTGCAGTGCGTCCTGGGTTACTTCTGGTGCATGACAATGCCCGGCCTCACGTGGTGAAAGTATGCAGCCAGTTGCTTGAGGATGAAGGAATTGATACCATTAAATGGCCCCAACGCTAGTTTGACCTAAATCCGATAGAACATCTCTGGGACATTCTGTTTCGGTCCATGTGACACCACCAGGTTGCACCTCAGTCTGTTCAGGAGCTCAGTGATGCCCTGGTCCAGATCTGGGAGGAAATACCCCAGGACTCCATCCGTCATCTCATTAGGAGCATGCCCCGATGTTGTCAGGCATGCATACAAGCACATGGGGGCCATACACACTACTGAGGACCATTCTGAGTTGCTGCAATGACATTTCACCAAAATGGACTCGCCTGCTTCATCATTTTTTCTCTTTGATTTTCGGGGTGTCTTTGAATTCAACCCTCTGTAGGGTGATAATTTTCATTTCCATCAAACGATGTGGCATCCTTTCCTTCCTAACACATTACCCAGTCCATACCAGTATAGATCCTAACACATTACCCAGTCCATACCAGTATAGATCCTAACACATTACCCAGTCCATACCAGTATAGATCCTAACACCTTACCCAGTCCATACCAGTATAGATCCTAACACATTACCCAGTCCATACCAGTATATATCCTAACACATTACCCAGTCCATACCAGTAGAGATCCTAACACATTACCCAGTCCTTACCAGTATAGATCCTAACACATTAACCAGTCCATACCAGTATAGATCCTAACACATTACCCAGTCCATACCAGTATAGATCCTAACACATTACCCAGTCCATACCAGTATAGATCCTAACACATTACCCAGTCCATACCAGTATAGATCCTAACACATTACCCAGTCCATACCAGTATAGATCCTAACACATTACCCAGTCCATACCAGTATAGATCCTAACACATTACCCAGTCCATACCAGTATAGATCCTAACACATTACCCAGTCCATACCAGTATAGATCCTAACACATTACCCAGTCCATACCAGTATAGATCCTAACACATTACCGAGTCCATACCAGTATAGATCCTAACACAATACCCAGTCCATGCCAGTATAGATCCTAGCACATTACCCAGTCCATACCAGTATAGATCCTAACACATTACCCAGTCCATACCAGTATAGATCCTAACACATTACCCAGTCCATACCAGTATAGATCCTAACACAATACCCAGTCCATGCCAGTATAGATCCTAGCACATTACCCAGTCCATACCAGTATAGATCCTAACACATTATCCGGTCCATACCAGTATAGATCCTACCACATTACCCAGTCCATACCAGTATAGATCCTAACATATTACCCAGTCATACCAGTATAGATCCTAACACATTACCCAGTCCATACCAGTATAGGTCCTAACACATTACCCAGTCCATACCAGTATAGATCCTAACACATTACCCAGTCCATACCAGTATAGATCCTACCACATTACCCAGTCCATACCAGTATAGATCCTAACATATTACCCAGTCCATACCAGTATAGATCCTAACACATTACCCAGTCCATACCAGTATAGATCCTACCACATTACCCAGTCCATACCAGTATAGATCCTAACACATTACCCAGTCCATACCAGTATAGATCCTAACACATTACCCAGTCCATACCAGTATAGATATCCAGCATGATATTTTCCCCATTGATATCTGACGTGTTTTCAAAGTGTTCCTTTCATTCTTTTGAGCAGTGTAAATTATATAGATCAGACCCACCCACATTCGGGACAAATGATGAGGGAAGAGGGACTTTTGTCCCTTCATATCAGTGACAGTTGGAAGCTATGATATTATGCAGTGCAGGAGACTAATGGGGTGCGTGTCTATATATATGCCCGTTTTATAAAGTGACATCTGGTGTCAGGAAATGTCCAACACCGGCTGCAGAATTAATGACTGCAGAATGAAGGCTGGTTCCTGTATTCTTCAAAAGGTGGAGGATTTTGTTGGTTGACAGGAAGTGATGTCACACTCAGACAGGAAATTAAGTAGGGGCATAACAGGAAGTTCCGGGTTAGAGGTGAGCTGGCAGGAAGTAGAGTGGGGACATTGCTGGGACTGGCAGAAGAGAAGGTAAGCATTGTGTTTACCTTTTTTTTTTTGTTCAACCCCTCCTTTGAGGGGTTCAGTGGTGGAGTCGTGATCATTGCTGGGCTCACACTTGTGGGCTAATGGGCTCTCGTTTGCATAGCAGCCCATTCATTTAAAAATGTCTGCAGTGCCTACGGGAAAGATGACCCGACTGTTTTTTTTTTTTAAATAAAAGAGGGTATACACTTGTCAAAAGTATTGGGACACCTGCCCAATGGCGCTCCTGGAAGAATGGTCAAACATTCCCATAGATACACTCCTAAACCTTGTGGACGGCCTTCCCAGAAGAGTTGAAGCTGTTATCGCTGCAAAGGGTGGGCCAACTCAATATTGAACCCTACGGACTAAGACTGGGATGCCATTAAAGTTCATGTGCGGGTAAAGGCAGGCGTCCCAAAACTTTTGACAATGTACTGTACATAGTAATATCCAGATAAACACATATGAAGACTGATAATAAAAATGTATAAATAGTAATATCCAGCTAAAAGCACTCTGAGTGTAATCCCTCACTATATTATTGGCAGCAGTCACCGCCTTTGGTAGACTTGTATGATGATTAATTGTTGTGAGCAGCAAAGGCCGTTCACATATCATTTCATATTGATATCAATAAAAGAGAAGCCATTTATATAAGAATGAACACCCATATCATCATCATAGTCCAGATAATTCTCAATGTACTATCACTCCACAGAGAGGGGCTTCCTGTAAGGATCACATGACCAGATCAATGAGAATGGACAAGGACTGGAGTCACATGACTGAGAGGATAATAAACCTCACCCTGGAGATCATCTACCTGCTGACCGGAGAGGTGAGGAGGATTCTGGGAGGTCACATGACACCACTCTTATCTCTATTAATAAAACACAGACCTGACTGGAGAGGTGAGGAGGATTCTGGGAGGTCACATGATATCACTCTTATCTCTATTAATAAAACAGACCTGACCGGAGAGGTGAGGAGGATTCTGGGAGGTCACATGACATCACTTATCTCTATTAATAAAACACAGACCTGACCGGAGAGGTGAGGAGGTTTTCGAGGGTCATGTCACATAAAGTGTTCCTCTTTTAAAATAGAGTTTTCCTCTGGTGAAGTCTGGTAATCAGGTAACCATCACAGTTCCTTCAACTCATACCTTGACTCCTAAAAGAAACGACGAAAAGAAGATTCTAGAAGTCACCCAGAAGATCATTGAGCTGCTGACAGGAGAGGTGAGCGGTGCTGGGAATTCTGGGACATTATCCAGTAACAGACAAGGGATGTGTCTGGATGGTGACTGTATCATTGTGTGTGTCAGGTTCCTATAAGGTGTCAGGATGTCACTGTCTATTTCTCCATGGAGGAGTGGGAGTATTTAGAAGGACACAAGGATCTCTACAAGGACGTCATGAAGGAGAATCAGCCGCCCCTCACATCTCCGGGTAAGAGGAGACTTTATTGTAAAGGAGAGAGCAGTACGGAGGATCCACCTAGATCCCCCATCATCTGATAAACACATAGAAACAATGTATTCAGTCAGTGTGTGTGTTTCCTACAGATGGATCCAGTAATGGGAACCCACCAGAGAGATGTCCCCGTCCTCTGTATTCCCGGGATTCCACACAGGAAGATCACACCATCCCTCACCATCATCAGGTAGGTGTTATCAAACGTATGCTACTGAAGGGGATTCTAAATTATATAACATTATTTTTCTCAATGTAATCTCAAGCTAGTAGCACTAACATGTTGGAGATGTTATTTTCTGTCATTTTGTTGTTTTTAGGGCACTGACCCAATTGATTTGAAAGTTGAGGTTAAAACGGAAGTAGAAGATATATATATGAGTAGTGATCAGCTATCTTTGGAGGAGGCTGGAATTAAAGTGACAATAAAAGAGGAAGAATCTTCTTTAGATATCAGCACATGTGAGTAATAATGTCCAGACAGAGAAATACTTTTCAGTTTCCTTTTAATTTCAAAGGTTTAAACGATGCAGATTGATCAAAAGTTCTTGGTTGTAAGCAGACCTTTGCATCTTCAGGCAAGCCTGGATTATAAACTGTAGGCAATCGGTTCATCAGCATAATCCACCATACTGTATAATGTGTCTAAAAGGTAAGATAGAGATATTGTATACTTTACGGTAGTCTAATCTCAAGCACTCATCAGAAAAAATGTACATATCCACTACGTTACCAAATGTTCCCAACAAATGAGGAGGAGATACTGTACACCGTATGAAAGGTCCATCTCCATTCCTCAATATAACGTCATGTTCCCAACAAATGAGGAGGAGATACTGTATACCATATGAAAGGTCCATCTCCATTCCTCAATATAACGTCATGTTCCCAACAAATGAGGAGGAGATACTGTACACCATTGTTTTGCTTGCGTCTAGCAAGGTTACTTTGCGGTACAAACAAGGAAACTTAGACCTTTGTGGTGTATATAAATGTGCTTTTACTATGCAAAAGCAATCTGTACATACAAAACTATTACAATAATACAAGACTGGCAGATACAGATAAAGATGGATATATATCAAGTATACTTAACTAAAAGAAGTTTGCAGCCATGGAGTCCCATTTGCTATCACGCAACATGGCTCAGGGAAAATCAGCGTCCAGTTCTTGCTTCATGGATGTTTCTTGTGAGACTGACTTTCTTGCAGCTTTGGCCAGAAGTATTTAAAATATACCATTCCCCCAAACCAACATCCTTTGTCCTGAGGAGAAAAGGGCTGCTTATCCATTGTTTGGACAGTGACTATGAGGGGGGGGGGAAGGTTATGCTTGGCCAAACTGCATTCCTCATCCTCAAGCCTTTACAAAAGAAAGGTATGACCTTATCATTAGTGAGCCACTGTATTAAATATGCAATTTGCACAACAACCATATGAAAGGTCCATCTCCATTCCTCAATATAACGTCATGTTCCCAACAAATGAGGAGGAGATACTGTACACCATATGAAAGGTCCATCTCCATTCTTCAATATAACGTCATGTTCCCAACAAATGAGGAGATACTGTACACCATATGAAAGGTCCATCTCCGTTCCTCAATATAACATCATGTTCCCAACAAATGAGGAGGAGATACTGTACACCATATGAAAGGTCCATCTCCATTCCTCAATATAACGTCATGTTCCCAACAAATGAGAAGGAGATGCTGTACACCATATGAAAGATCCATCTCCATTCTTCAATATAACGTCATGTTCCCAACAAATGAGGAGGAGATACTGTACACCATATGAAAGGTCCATCTCCATTCCTCAATATAACATCATGTTCCCAACAAATGAGGAGGAGATACTGTACACCATATGAAAGATCCATCTCCATTCCTCAATATAACGTCATGTTCCCAACAAATGAGGTTGAGATACTGTACACCATACGAAAGGTCCATCTCCATTCCTCAATATAACGTCATGTTCCCAACAAATGAGGTGGAGATACTGTACCCCATATGAAAGGTCCATCTCCATTCCTCAATGTAATGTCATGTTCCCAACAAATGAGGAGGAGATACTGTACACCATATGAAAGATCCATCTCCGTTCCTCAATATAACGTCATGTTCCCGACAAATGAGGAGGAGATACTGTACACCATATGAAAGGTCCATCTCCATTCCTCAATATAACGTCATGTTCCCAACAAATGAGGAGATACTGTACACCATATGAAAGATCCATCTCCGTTCCTCAATATAACGTCATGTTCCCGACAAATGAGGAGGAGATACTGTACACCATATGAAAGGTCCATCTCCATACAAATACTTTTGTTAATCCAAATATTTCTTTCTAACAGATGGACATGACGATGAGAAAACCTCAGAGGCACATTTGATGTTCTCTCCACTTTACAATGCCATCATAAAATATTCTTCAGAAGAAAATCACGATACTCAAAATATGCACTCCGGACTTTACCATGAAAATACATCAACAGATCCCCTTAATCTTCCAGATTTTGATAACAAGTCACATCCAAGACTTCCCAGTGCAGACCGATTCTCCGATCGATCGAGTCTTCAGGGATCATCGTCCAGGAGCTTGGATACTGTTACACATTTGGACGAAAAGACGTTCCTATTCTCCAAAGCTGATAATTGGTTTATATCAAAACCATCCTTTCCTTTAGATCAAAGGATACACGGACAGGATGTTTCGTTTCCATGTTCAGAGTGCGGGAAAAGTTTCACTCAGATGGCAGACCTTCTTAGACATCTGACAACTCACACTAGGGAGGGTCCTAATTCACCTTCAAAATGGGACAAATCTATTTTTCAGAAAATAGACCTTCCTACCCATGAGGTAATACACACGGGCGAGCATTCGTTTTCATGTTCCCGTTGCGGGAAATGTTTTGCCCAGCAAGCCGACCTTCTTACCCACGAGATAACACACATGGGCGAGCTTTCTTTTTCATGTTACCAGTGCGGGAAATGTTTTGCCCAGCAAGCAGACCTTCTTACCCACCAGAGAACTCACACAGATGGTCGCCCTTTTTCCTGTTCGGAGTGTGGAAAATGTTATACTCAGAAAGGGGCACTTATTGCGCACCAGAGACGACACACGGGCGAGCGTCCGTTTTCCTGTTCGGAGTGCGGGAAATGTTTTTTAGAGAAAGGACACCTTCAAAGGCACCAGAAAAGACACACGGCCGATCGCCCTTATTCGTGCCCAGAGTGCGGGAAGCGTTTCTTTCAGAAAGATGAACTTGCCACGCACCAGAGAAGTCACACTGGTGAACGTCCTTTTTCCTGTCGAGAGTGCGGGAAATGTTTCACCCAGAGAGGAGGACTCATTGCACACCTGAGGAGTCACGTGGGGGCACGCCCCTATTGCTGTTCAGAGTGTGGGAGAGGTTTTACCGTCAAAGGGCATCTGGTTATTCATCAGAGAATCCACACGGGGGAGCGTCCTTTTTCCTGTTTATTGTGCGGGAAACGTTTTATAAGGAAGGAACATCTTGTGAAGCACGAAAAAAGTCGGATATGTTTGACACCAAAATCAAAGGCAGCTTCACATGCCAGCTAATGCTGACGAAACGTGCATGGGGGGGGGGGGGTGTTCAGAATTGCGTTTTTTACCTCATCTAAAATACTTTGTGAGGTTTTACGCCTTTGTGTATTGCTATGATGTTTCATTTTAATTGGAGCCAACCAATTCTCCAGCACTGTATATCACTCGGGTAGAAGAGGACCTTTCTTCGAGGCGAATAAGATGTAGAAACTTTACGCAGTTTGGGGACTACAATTTTACAAGTCAGAGGAGAGAAAAAAAAAGGGAATTTGGTGATCCGGAGAAGACTGAGATCTACAGAAAGGACTTTTTGGGGTTAAGAACTCATACTTTTAATATAATTTTTTTTGTTATACCAATACCAGAGTCTCCCGCACTGCCATGCAAATTGTGAATCAAATCCAATAAATAATATAAATGATTGCTGCAGCTTTTGTCATGTGTTCCCACACAAAAAAAAAATTATACATTTTATCATAGAATTTCTTAACATTTTCAGGACCGAGCCCATTTTTGACACTTGTTAAAATCAGTATTTTTTGCTAGAAAACTACTGTGATAGAAATAGGCAGTGACAGGTACTCTTTATGGAGGGATCGGGGGGGGGGGGGGGAGGAATGTGACAGTAATAGGCAGAGACAGGTACTCTTTATGGAGGGATCGGGGGGAGGGGGGAATGTGACAGCAATAGGCAGTGACAGGTACTCTTTATGGAGGGATCGGGGTGGAGGGGGGGGGGGGGTGTGACAGTAATAGGCAGTGACAGGTACTCTTTATGGAGGGATCGGGGGGGTAATGTGACAGTAATAGGCAGTGACAGGTACTCTTTATGGAGGGATCAGGGGGGAGGGAGGGAATCAGACAGTAATAGGCAGTGACAGGTACTCTTTATGGAGGGATCGGGGGGGAGGGGGGGAATGTGACAGTAATAGGCAGTGACAGGTGCTCTTTATGGAGGGATCGGGGGGAAGGGGGGGAATGCGACAGTAATAGGCAGTGACAGGTACTCTTTATGGAGGGTTTGGGGGGAGGGGGGGATGTGACAGTAATAGGCAGTGACAGGTACTCTTTATGGCGGGATGGGGGGGGGAATTGTGACAGTAATAGGCAGTGACAGGTACTCTTTATGGAGGGATTGGGGGTCTTAAAGACCCCAAACCCCTCCGCTACACTTCAATGTATTCAGAATGCCGAAAACGGGCATTTTTGAATACTGTTACTTTTTAAATTCGGCAGCTGAGTAACCCGGACATGACGTCATGGACGCCGCCTCCGGGTTACGTCATCGGAGACCCAATCGAAGCCGCATCCAGCTTTGATCAGGACTCCAACCAGCCCGACGGAAGCACCGGCTGGTTGCTCGGGTCTCCCGGTGGGGCGAGCAGAGCCACGGAAGGTGGCGAGAGGGGGGGGAGTCGTCCCCTCCCGCTCGCTGGGGTAACAATCAAATGGCTCCTGATCGCATCAGTCGTTAGCGCCTGGAAGCTGACCGCCTGCTCTAAAAAAACGGTACAGGGGTGATACCTGCAGCAACCACAACCACTTATTGCAGCCGACGTAGGTCTACGTCGATTTGTGGTAAGTGGTTAATAGAGTTTTTTCTTATACTGTACCACATTCTCCCCCGCTACCATGCAGATTGTGAACCAAATTCAATAAATAATAGAAATGATTGACGCAGCTGTTGCCATGTGTTCCCACATAAAAAAAATATTATTATTATTATTAATTTTATTGTATATTTTTTTCTCAGAAAATTAGAATATTATATAAGACCAATAAAAAAAAATTTTTGATAGAGCAATGTTGGCTTAGTGAAAAGTCTGTCCATGTACAGTATAGTAGGCACTCAATACTTGGTCGGGGCTCCTTTTGCATGAATTACTGCATCAATGCGGCATGGCATGGAGGCGATCAGCCTGTGGCACTGCTGAGGTGTTATGGAAGCCCGGGTTGCTTTGATAGCAGCCTTCAGCTCATCTGCATTGCTGGGTCTGGTGTCTCTCATCTTCCGCTTGACAATCCCCCACAGATTCTCTATGGGGTTTAGGTCAGACGAGTTTGCTGGCCAACGAAGCATAGTGATCCCATGATCATGTGACCAGGTATTGGTAGGTTTGGCAGCGTGGGCGGTGCCAAGTCCTGCTGGAAAATTAAATCAGCATCTCCATAAAGACGCAGGTGGAGTCTAAGCGCCAACCGGTGTTCACCAGAGCTCCTAATGGTGGAAATGGACTTTGCTGCTTGTTGGCACCAGGTCGTGGTCCCCAGGGTCTCCCCACCATGAGGTGAGTGAGTTTGGATTCGGGAGTGGAGAAACAGATAGGAATTAGATGGAAGCGTAGTCGCATGAAAGTTGTCAGCCAATGGGAATCAAGAGCCAGGAAGGTGGTCAGCCAAAGCCAGGTCATGCACAGAGGAACACAGAAAGCAGAAGATAGCCAGCAGAGATGCACCTTGAAGCACAAACACACAAGCAAAGGACTGCAAGCCAACAGGTGATATATATATCCTGTGTGCAACCGCATCACTAAGCGATGCCCAAGAAGCAGCAGGAAGTGATGAAGCAATCAGAATCTATAAAAGACAGCAGTCAGCACATGTCCAAGATGGCTGCAGACAGGAAGGCAAGGTAAGACCTTGACAAGGTGTCACACAAGAAACATCTCATCATGGATGAAAGCAAAGAGCTCTCTCAAGACCTTTGCAAGCTTATTGTTGCAAAACATACTGATGTCATTGGTTACAGAAGGATTTATAAACTTCTGAATGTTCCAGTGAGCACTGTTGGGGCCATAATCCAGAAGTGAAAAAGAACACTCTCTCATACTGGTCACTGGAAGTTTAACATGGCACCTCATGGCAAAGAACTCTCTGAGGATCTGGAAAAAAAGAATTGTTGCTCTACATAAAGATGGCCTAGGCTATAAGAAGATTGCCAAGACTCTGAAACTGAGCTGCAGCACGGTGGCCAAGACCATACAGCCGTTTAACAGGACAGGTTCCACTCAGAACAGACCAAAGAAGTGGAGTGCACTTGCTCAGCGTCATATCCAGAGGTTGTCTTTGGGAAATAGATGTATGAGTGCTGCCAGCATTGCTGCTGAGGTTGAAGGGGTGGGGGGGTCAGCCTGTCAGTGCTCAGACCATACGCCACACACTGCATCAAATTGGTCTGCATGGCTGTCATCCCAGAAGGAAGCCTCTTCTAAAGATGATGCACAAGAAAGCATGCAACTAGTTTGCTGAAGACAAGCCGACTAAGGACATGGATTACTGGAACCATGTCCTGTGGTCTGATGAGAGCAAGATAAACCTATTTGGTTCAGATGGTGTCAGGCGTGTGTGGCGACAACCAGGTGAGGAGTACAAAGACAAGTGTGTCTTGTCTACAGTCAAGCATGGTGGTGGGAGTGTCATGGTTTGGGGCTGCATGAGTGCTGCTGGCACTGGGGAGCTACAGTTCATTGAGGGAACCATGAATGCCAACATGTACTGTGACATACTGAAGCAGAGCATGATCCCCTCCCTACAGAGACTGGGCTGCAGGGCAGTATTCCAAAATGATAACGACCCCAAACACCTCCAAGACAACCACTGCCTTGCTAAAGAATCTGAGGGTAAAGGTGATGGACTGGCCAAGCATGTCTCCAGACCTAAACCCTATTGAGCATCTGTGGGGCATCCTCAAACAGAAGGTGGAGGAGCGCAAGGTCTCTAACCTCCACCAGCTCTGTGATGTCGTCATGGAGGAGGGGAAGAGGACTCCAGTGGCAATCTGTGAAGCTCTGGTGAACTCCATGCCCAAGAGGGATAAGGCAGTGCTGGAAAATAATGGCGGCCACACAAAATATTGACACTTTGGGGCCAATTTGGACATTGTCACTTAGGGGTGTACTCACATTTGTTGCCAGAGATTTAGACATTAATGGCTGTGTGTTGAGTTATTTTGAGGGGACAGCAAATTTACACTGTTATACAAGCTGTACACTCACTACTTTACATTGTAGCAAAGTGTAATTTCTTCAGTGTTGTCACATGAAAAGATAGAATAAAATATTTTCAAAAATGGGAGGGGTGTACTTACTTTTTTGAGAATACTGTATTGTATGTATAGGATGGAATCATAGATGACAGTGACAGTTGTCACATACTGTATGTATATGGAATATAGGCTGTAATTCAATCACTGACCACCAGAGGGAGCTCCACTGTATATATATATATAGCTACAGACAGGAAGTGATGTCACAGGGTGACAGGAAGTGGCCTGTGTGAGGAGAGTGAGGAGGAAGCTGGGAGGTAATGATGTATAGATTGTATAGGATGAGGAGAGGAGGACATTGTGTGTGAGATGATATTATAGAGGGGGTGGGTGGCATTATACAGTATACAGGCCATATATGGGGGGGCAATATATAGTACAGATAATATAGAGGGGGGTAATATATAGTACAGATATATAGAGGGGGATAATATACAGTACAGATAATATAGAGAGGGGGGGGGTAATATACAGTACAGATAATATAGAGGGGGGATAATATACAGTACAGATAATATAGAGGGGGATAATATATAGTACAGATAATATAGAGGGGGGGGGGATAATATACAGTACAGATAATATAGAGGGGGATAATATATAGTACAGATAATATAGAGGGGGGGGGGATAATATACAGTACAGATAATATAGAGGGGGATAATATATAGTACAGATAATATAGAGGGGGGGGGGGATAATATACAGTACAGATAATATAGAGGGGGGATAATATATAGTACAGATAATATAGAGGGGGGGGGGATAATATACAGTACAGATAATATAGAGGGGGGATAATATATAGTACAGATAATATAGAGGGGGGGGGATAATATACAGTACAGATAATATAGAGGGGGATAATATATAGTACAGATAATATAGAGGGGGGATAATATATAGTACAGATAATATAGAGGGGGGGGGATAATATACAGTACAGATAATATAGAGGGGGATAATATATAGTACAGATAATATAGAGGGGGGATAATATATAGTACAGATAATATAGAGGGGGGATAATATATAGTACAGATAATATAGAGGGGGATAATATATAATACAGATAATATAGAGGGGGGGGGGATAATATACAGTACAGATAATATAGAGGGGGATAATATATAGTACAGATAATATAGAGGGGGGATAATATATAGTACAGATATATAGAGGGGGGGGGATAATATATTGTACAGATAATATAGAGGGGGGGATAATATACAGTACAGATAATATAGAGGGGGGATAATATACAGTACAGATAATATAGAGGGGGATAATATACAGTACAGATAATATAGAGGGGGGATAATATACAGTACAGATAATATAGAGGGGGGATAATATATAGTACAGATAATATAGAGGGGGGATAATATATAGTACAGATAATATAGAGGGGGGATAATATATAGTACAGATAATATAGAGGGGGGGGGGATAATATATAGTACAGATAATATAGAGGGGGGGTAATATATAGTACAGATAATATAGAGGGGGGGGATAATATATAGTACAGATAATATAGAGGGGGGGATAATATATAGTACAGATAATATAGAGGGGGGGGTAATATACAGTACAGATAATATAGAGGGGGGATAATATATAGTACAGATAATATAGAGGGGATAATATACAGTACAGATAATATGGAGGGGGGATAATATACAGTACAGATAATATAGAGGGGGGGGGTAATATACAGTACAGATAATATAGAGGGGGGTAATATATAGTACAGATAATATAGAGGGGGGGATAATATACAGTACAGATAATATAGAGGGGGGTAATATATAGTACAGATAATATAGGGGGGATAATATATAGTACAGATAATATAGGGGGGATAATATATAGTATAGATAATATAGAGGGGGGGGATAATATACAGTACAGATAATATAGGGGGGATAATATATATTACAGATAATATAGAGGGGGGGTAATATATAGTACAGATAATATAGAGGGGGGTGGATAATATACAGTACAGATAATATAGGGGGGATAATATACAGTACAGATAATATAGAGGGGGGGTAATATATAGTACAGATAATATAGAGGGGGGATAATATATAGTACAGATAATATAGAGGGGGGGTAATATATAGTACAGATAATATAGAGGGGGTAATATATAGTACAGTTAATATAGGGGGGGGATAATATACAGTACAGATAATATAGAGAGGGGGGGGGGGTAATATACAGTACAGATAATATAGAGGGGGGATAATATATAGTACAGATAATATAGAGGGGGGATAATATATAGTACAGATAATATAGAGGGGGGGATAATATATAGTACAGATAATATAGAGGGGGGATAATATACAGTACATATAATATAGAGGGGGGGATAATATATAGTACAGATAATATAGAGGGGGGATAATATATAGTACAGATAATATAGAGGGGGGATAATATATAGTACAGATAATATAGGGGGGATAATATATAGTACAGAGATAATATAGAGGGGGGATAATATATAGTACAGATAATATAGAGGGGGGGATAATATACAGTACAGATAATATAGAGGGGGATAATATACAGTACAGATAATATAGAGGGGGGGATAATATATAGTAGAGATAATATAGAGGGGGGGTAATATATAGTAGAGATAATATAGAGGGGGGGATAATATATAGTAGAGATAATATAGAGGGGGGGTAATATACAGTACAGCTAATATAGAGGGGGGGGGCAATATATAGTACAGATCATATAGGGGGGATAATATATAGTAGAGATAATATAGAGGGGGGATAATATACAGTACAGATAATATAGAGGGGGGATAATATATAGTACAGATAATATAGACGGGGATAATATATAGTGGGGATAATATATAGTACAGCTATTATAGAGGGGGGTAATATACAGTACAGCTAATATAGAGGGGGGGGGTAATATATAGTACAGATCATATAGGGGGGATAATATATAGTACAGATAATATAGAGGGGGGATAATGTATAGTACAGCTCATATAGGGGGGATAATATATAGTACAGATAATATAGAGGGGGGATAATAATATAGAGGGGGGGATAATATAAAGTACACATAATATAGAGGGGGGATAATATACAGTACAGATAATATAGAGGGGGGATAATATACAGTACAGATCATAGAGGGGGGATAATATAAAGTACACATAATATAGAGGGGGGATAATATACAGTACACATAATATAGAGGGGGGATAATATACAGTACAGATAACATAGAGGGGGGTAATATATAGTACAGATAATATAGAGGGGGGGATAATATACAGTACAGATAATATAGAGAGGGGGGGGATAATATATAGTACAGATAATATAGGGGGGATAATATATAGTACAGTTAATATAGAGGGGGGATAATATATAGTACAGATAATATAGAGGGGGGGATAATATATAGTACAGATAATATAGAGGGGATAATATACAGTACAGATAATATAGAGGGGGGATAATATAAAGTACACATAATATAGAGGGGGGATAATATACAGTACAGATAACATAGAGGGGGGTAATATATAGTACAGATAATATAGAGGGGGGGATAATATACAGTACAGATAATATAGAGAGGGGGGGGGGATAATATATAGTACAGATAATATAGGGGGGATAATATATAGTACAGTTAATATAGAGGGGGGATAATATACAGTACAGATAATATAGAGAGGGGGGATAATATACAGTACAGATAATATAGAGGGGGGATAATATATAGTACAGTTAATATAGAGGGGGGATAATATAGAGGGGGGGGGGGGTAATATACAGTACAGATAATATAGAGGGGGGGGGTATAAGAGGCGCTCTGATCCTGGTGCCAGGTAAATCTTTCAGTATTCGGTTGCTGTATTTATTGCTGGAAGTCAGAGAGCGATAACAGCAGCGGTAGAGAAGTACGAAGTTACCTGTCAGTGCCGCCTCACTGGGTGGAAAGTTTATCACAGTCGCTGGAGATTGGGGGAGGGGGAGAAATGATGATGGGGGGGGGGGGGGGGGGATACATTTTGGGAGGAAAGGAGAGGAAGAAATGGAGATTAATGATGGAGAGGAGAGGGAGAAATGTTGGGAGGAGAAGGAGGGAGAGGTAGAAATGATAATGGGGGAAAGAGAAAAATGTTGGGAAGAGGGGTCGGGAGGGGCAAGGGAGAAATGTTGAGAGAAGGGAGGGAGAAACAGTGGGGGGGGGGGCGATGAGGGGGTTGGGGAGAGGAAGAAATAATGGAGGGGGAGAGGGGAGAAATGATGGGGGGAGGGAAAAATGACAGAGGGGAGAAGGAGAAACAATGGGTTGGGAGAAATGATAGAGGGGGGAAGAGGGAGAAATGATGGGGGAGAGGGGGAAATGTTTGGGGGGTGTAGGGAGGGGAGAGGGAGAAATGATAGAGGGGGAAGAGGGAGAAACAACGGAGGGGGAAATGTTTGGGGGGGGGGTATAGAGGGGTGATTGTTAAAGGAGGGGGGAGGGAGGGGAGAAATGATGGAGGTGGGGATATGGAGAAATGTTGATGGGTAGGAGGGAGAAGTGTTGGGGGAAGGGGAGTGGGGAA
Source organism: Pelophylax lessonae (assembly GCF_965119305.1). Classification (NCBI taxonomy): domain Eukaryota; kingdom Metazoa; phylum Chordata; class Amphibia; order Anura; family Ranidae; genus Pelophylax; species Pelophylax lessonae. The sequence continues at coordinate 261,278,862 of NC_138776.1, read as the reverse complement.
AAAGGAGAAATGATGAGGGAAGCAGAAACGATGGGGGGGAGGCTAGGAAGGAGAGAGGGAGAAATGATGAAGGGGGAGAGGGAGAAACAGTGGAGGGGGAAATGTGGGAGGGGGGAGTAGGAAGTGGAGGGGGAAATGTTGGGGGGGAGGGGGGGTTGGATGGAAGGGGAAAGGGAGAAATGATGAAGGGGAGAGAGGAAGAAATGATGGAAGGAGAGGTGTTGGGGGGGGGGGGGGAGGAAGGGTAGAGGGAGAAATGATGGATGTGGGAGAGGGAGAATCGGTGGAGGGGGAAATGTTGGGGGGGGGGTTGGAAGGGAAGAGAGAGAAATAATAACGGCGGGAGAGGGAGAAAAAGTAGAAGGGGAGGTGTTGGGGGGGGGGCGGTAGGAAGGGGTGAGGGAGAAATAATAAAGGGGGGAGAGGGAGAAAATGGTGGAAGGGGAGGTGTTGGGGGGAGGGGGGAGTGGAGAGGGAGAAATAATGGGGGGGGGGAGAAACAGAGTGGAGGGGGAAATGTGGGGGGGTAGGAAGGGGTGAGGGAGAAATGATGGAGGTGGGAGAGGGAGAAACAGTGGAGGGGGAAATGGGGGGTGGGGGGTAGAGGGAGAAACAGAAGGGGAAATGTTGGGGGGGTTGGGGTTTGTAGGAAGGGGAGAGGGAGAAATGTTAGGCGGGGGGGAAACGATGAAGGGGATCTGGGTGGGAATGATGCTGAAGTAGACTGATCTAGGGGGAGCATGGAGGAGAGGGTGGACAGGGAGAACAGATGGAAGGGAGAGGGAGAACCAATGGAGAGGAAAGGAGGAGAAGTGATGGAGAAGAGGGGAGAGTTGGGAATGATGGAGGGGAAGAGGGAAAACGGTTATGGTGGTGATGGAGAAATAATGGAGAGGACGTGGAGATACAATGGAGGAGTCGGAGAAGTTGCCTCTTGTTGGGTAATGTCATTGCTTCCCCCACATTCTGGGGTCGGTCGGAGATGTAGTTCCGGCTCATCACATTGGTGCTCTCATACAGAAGCTCTCAGGTTATCTGCTGTCATTGGTAGATCTTCCCTTCCGGCACCAAGTTTTACATTTACTTCCTATGGAGTGTGAGAAGGATTGCAGTTGATAGTTTACTTTGTCCAGTAACAGAAGGTGTGATGTATCTCCTGACCACACATGGAATCGGAGGTCACCAGGGAGCGGTGTATAATGTACGGAACACTGACGTTATAATCGATCCCCCGTTCTTAGATCTTCCTTTATTATTTAATAATTATAAAATCAAAATAAAGAATGAAGTCATTGTTGCCAACATTACAAAAATATTTTCTAGAGACGGTTTATCCCTGAGGTGACGTAGCTCTACTGACAGCTCGCCAAATGCTAGGTTGCCATTAATAACTTTTTTTTTTAATGCTTCTCAGGAGAGCTCATCGATGGATGTAGATTGTACCATGCTAAGGGCGATGTGTCCCTAAAAATGTAATCCAGAGACCTGCAGTCCACATCATCCACAATTTATTGTCCTTCTGCTGAGAGAAGAGGCCGGCCCAGGTCACATGATCACCTCAAGAAGGATGGATGAGGAGCTGAATGACCGGACCAACAGGATATTAAACCTCACCCTGGAGATCATCTACCTTCTGACGGGAGAGGTGAGGAGGATTCTGGGAGGTCACATGACATCACTCTTATCTCTATTAATAAAACACAGACCTGACCGGAGAGGTGAGGAGGATTCTGGGAGGTCACATGACATCACTCTTATCTCTATTAACCACTTGCCGACCAGTCACTGGGACTGTACTGCAGCAAAGTGGCTCGATTCCGTCCAGCGACGTAGACCTACGTCGCTGGACTCCTCCCCTTGTAGGCGGCGATCGTGCGCCGCTGGAGGCTCGCTCCCGCTGTTTTCAGTTACAGCGGGAGTCGGGCCAGGGAAGGAGCAGCGGCGATCGCCGCTGCTCTTCCCCAATCATCGGGGAATCGAGTTTGGAGATCTGCCCGCTTGTGTAAACAGAGCGGGCGGATCTCCTAAGTGACAGACAGTGACAGATTACAGGATTCAGCATAGCTGAACATGCGATCTGTTCTTGTGTCACACAGTCACCTCCCCCCACACAAGTCAGTAAGCACCAGCCATACATTAACCCCTCCCTCTTCAATAAAATTAACCCCTTCCCTGCCAGTGTAATTTTTACAGTAACAGTGCATATTTATAGCACTGATTACTGTAGAAATGTCACTGGTACCCCCAAAAGTGTCAAAAATGTCAGTTAGGGGTCCGATCTGTCCGCCGCAATGTCGCAGTCCCGCAAAAAAAAGTTGCAGATCGCCGCCATTACTCGTTAAATAAAAAAACAATAAAAATGACAGAAATCTTTCCCTTAGTTAGTAAACGCAATAACTTTTGCGCAAACCAATCAAAATACGCTTATTGTGATTTTTTTTACCAAACATAGGTAGCAGAAAACAAATTGGCCAAAAATGTAAAAAAAATTTAGATTTTTACATTTTTTTGGGGGGGAATTTCATATAAAAAAAATGTTAAAAATATTGTTATTTTTTCAAAATAAACGCTCTTTTTTTGTTTATAGCGCAAAAAGTAAAAATCGCACAGGTGATCAAATACCACCAAAAGAAAGCTCTGTTTGTGGGAAAAAAAGGACGTAAATTTCGTTTGGGTACGGCGTCGCACAACTGCGCAATTGTCAGTTAAAGTCGCACAGTGCCGAATCGCAAAAAGTGGCCTGGACGTAAGACAGCAAAATCCTCCGGTGGTAAAGTGGTTAATAAAACACAGACCTGACCGGAGAGGTGAGGAGGATTCTGGGAGTGTTGTGTGACATCATTATTGCCTTTTCTTTACAGAGTTTACCTCCAGTGAAGTCTGGTGACCATTTAAACATCACAGTTCCTTCACCTCACTGCCTGACTCCAGATAGAGTGAATGAGATGAAGATTCTAAAAGTCATGAAAAAGATGATGGAGCTGCTGACAGGAGAGGTGAGCGGTGTCGGGAATTCTGGGACATTATCCAGTAACAGACAAGGGATGTGTCTGGATGGTGACTGTATCATTGTGTGTGTCAGGTTCCTATAAGGTGTCAGGATGTCACTGTCTATTTCTCCATGGAGGAGTGGGAGTATATAGAAGGACACAAGGATCTCTACAAGGACGTCATGATGGAGAATCAGCCGCCCCTCACATCACCGGGTAAGAGGAGACTTTATTGTAAAGGAGAGAGCAGTACGGCGGGTCCACCTAGATCCCCCATCATCTGATAAACACATAGAAACAATGTATTCAGTCAGTGTGTGTGTTTCCTACAGATGGATCCAGTAATGGGAACCCACCAGAGAGATGTCCCCGTCCTCTGTATTCCCGGGATTCCACACAGGAAGATCACACCATCCCTCACCATCATCAGGTGGGTTTGAAGGTCTACAACTCAAAGATAACTCCAATTGATAAGATTATATTCTATGTAATCTTAGTGGTCACATTTAAAAGATTTATTTTATATCACATATGGTTTTAGGGAGAAGAACAAATTGATATCAAAGTTGAGATCAAAGAAGAAGTGGAGATGTATGTGATTGGTGATCAGCAGCCTGCGGAGGAGAATAAAGTGAAGGTGGTGATTAAACAGGAGGAATCTTCTCTAGATACGGACAACAGTAAGTAAAAGATGCAAACATTGAAATATTCCTTTTACTTTGTTGATTATACAGTAATATAGGCGGACTATGATTGAAAAACAGCAGAACTTCATGTCTTTGTTTCAATAATTAGACTTGATCATAAATAGTACACCAGAAAAGCAGAAAGGCCTTTTATATTGGTAAAATAAGCTTACCTATTCTACATTGATGCTGGCATTTGAAAAATTCTGACCATTTGATATTAAATGATTGTAATTTTGAAATATTTTCAATTTATAATCTATATTTGACCCCGTGTTTAGCTTTACTTTGACCATAAATGTCACCTGAAGGTAGATTCCCAACAAATGAGGAGGAGATACTGTACACCATATGAAAGGTCCATCTCCATTCCTCAATATAACGTCATGTCCCCAACAAATGAGGAGGAGATACTGTACACCATATGAAAGGTCCTTCTCCATTCCTCAATAAAATTTCATCATTGGTATCAGTGGGAGGAATAGTGCCCCATTATTGGTGTCAGTGGGAGGAATAGTGCCCCATCATTGGTGTTAGTGGGAGGAATAGTGCCCCGTCATTGGTATCAGTGGGAGGAATAGTGCCCCGTCATTGGTGTCAGTGGGAGGAATAATGCCCCATCATTGGTATCAGTGGGAGGAATAGTGCCCCATCATTGGTGTCAGTAGGAGGAATAGTGCCCCATCATTGGTGTCAGTGGGAGGAATAGTGCCCCATCATTGGTGTCAGTGGGAGGAATAGTGCCCCATCATTGGTATCAGTGGGAGGAATAGTGTGCCATAATTGGCGTCAGTGGGGGGGATAGTGCCCCATCATTGGTGTCAGTGGGAGGAATAGTGCCCCATCATTGGTGTCAGTAGGAGGAATAGTGCCCCATCATTGGTGTCAGTAGGAGGAATAGTGACCAATCATTGGTGTCAGTAGGAAGAATAGTGACCAATCATTGGGGTCAGTGGGAGGAATAGTGCCCCATCATTGGTGTCAGTGGGAGGAATAGTGCCCCATCATTGGTGTCAGTGGGAGGAATAGTGCCCCATCATTGGTGTCAGTAGGAGGAATAGTGCCCCATCATTGGTGTCAGTGGGAGGAATAGTGCCCCATCATTGGTGTCAGTGGGAGGAATAATGCCCCATCATTGGTGTCAGTGGAGGAATAGTGCCCCATCATTGGTATCAGTGGGAGGAATAGTGTCCCATCATTGGTATCAGTGGGAGGAATAGTGCCCCATCATTGGTATCAGTGGGAGGAATAGTGCCCCATCATTGGTATCAGTGGAGGAATAGTGCCCCATCATTGGTGTCAGTGGGAGGAATAGTGCGCCATCATTGGTATCAGTGGGAGGAATAGTGCGCCATCATTGGTATCAGTGGGAGGAATAGTGCGCCATCATTGGTATCAGTGGGAGGAATAGTGCGCCATCATTGGTATCAGTAGGAGGAATAGTGCGCCATCATTGGTGTCAGTGGGAGGAATAGTGCCTCATCATTGGTGTCAGTGGAAGGAATAGTGCCCCATCATTGGTGTCAGTGGAAGGAATAGTGCCCCAAGGGCCAGATGAAGGCAAGCAAAGGGCCACAGTTTGAAGACCCCTGTTCTAGAACAACAATCAGGGCTCTTGACCACAAAACATAAACAATTAACTTGATTATTATGTATTTCCAATAGATGAATGCGATGAGTTCCTCTGTGCGGGAGACCTTCTTTTATCCCTGGATTATAATACAGAAGATGATGACCTTATACAGTTTTCAACAGAATCAAACCCCGTTCCTTCAGATATACACCAAAGGCTTTCCTGTGGACATGTACCAATGGATTCCACTTTCACTGACTCGCGTACTGTTACCAGCATAGTCCGTACAAGTCCTGAAAGTGCAGAAAGATCTTCTGGACTTTCTTATCTCCCAGGAACCTCCTCCAGGGATTTAGGTACTGTTCTACCAAGAGATCATAACCTATCCATATCTTCTGATCATTCTCTCCCGGGAACCTCCTCCAGGGATTTAGAAACTGTTCTACTAAGAGATCATAACCTATCCATATCTTCTGATCCTTCTTCTCTCCCGAAAACCTCCTCCAGGGTTTTAGAAACTGTTCGACCAAGAGATAACTTATCCATATCTTCCGATCCTTCTTCTCTCCCGGGAACCTCCTCCAGGGATTTAGGTACTGTTCGACCCAGAGATAATAACTTATCCATATCTTCTGATCCTTCTTCTCTCCCGGGAACCTCCTCCAGGGATTTAGAAACTGTTCTACCAAGAGATGATAACCAATCCATATCTTCTGATCCTTCTTCTCTCCCGGGAACCTCCTCCAGGGATTTAGAAACTGTTCGACCAAGAGATAACTTATCCATATCTTCTGATCCTCCTTCTCTCCCGGGAACCTCCTCCAGGGATTTAGAAACTGTTCTACCAAGAGATAACTTATCCATATCTTCTGATCCTTCTCTCCCGGGAACCTCCTCCAGGGATTTAGAAACTGTTCTACCAAGAGATGATAACCAATCCATATCTTCTGATCCTTCTCTCCCGGGAACCTCCTCCAGGGATTTAGAAACTGTTCTACCAAGAGATGATAACGTAGCCATATCTTCTGATCCTTCATCTCTCCTTGGAACTTCTTCTAGGGATTTAGAACCTGTTCTACCAAGAGATATCTTATCCATATCTTCTCATCCTTCTTCTCTCCCGAAAAACTCCTCCAGGGATTTAGAAAGTGTTCGACCAAGAGATAACTTATCCATATCTTCTGATCCTTCATCTCTCCTTGGAACTTCTTCCAGGGATTTAGGTACTGTTCTACCAAGAGATGATAACCTATCCATATCTTCTGATCCTTCTCTCCCAGGAACCTCCTCCAGGGATTTAGGTACTGTTCTACTAAGAGATGATAACCAATCCATATCTTCTGATCCTTCTTCTCTCCCGGGAACCTCCTCAAGGGATTTAGGTACTGTTCTACCAAGAGATGATAACCTATCCATATCTTCCGATCCTTCTTCTGTCCTTGGAACTTCTTCCAGGGATTTAGAAACTGTTCTACCAAGAGATGATAACTTATCCGTATCTTCTGAAGTTCATAAAGGTTCAATATCAGAGTCATCTCTTGCTGTAGACCATAGATCACAAACACGGGAGCGTCCATTTCCATGTGCGGAGTGTGGTAAAGGTTTTTCTCAGAAAACAGACCTCCTTAGACACCAGAGAACCCACACTGGCGAGCGTCCTTTTTCATGTCCGGAGTGCGGGAAGAGCTTCACTTGTAAAAAGGTCCTTCTTGCGCACGAGAGGAGTCACACGGGTGAGCGTCCTTTTTCCTGTCCAGAGTGCTGGAAGTGTTTCATACGCAAAGGAGACCTTCTTAGGCACCTGAGAAGCCACACAGGCGAGCGTCCTTATACCTGCCCCGAGTGCGGGAAATGCTTCGCTCAGAAAGGAGAACTACTTGCGCATCAGAGAATTCACACTGGCGAGCGTCCTTATTCGTGCTCGCAGTGCGGGAAATCTTTTACTCAGAAGGGAATACTTGTCGCACACCAAAGAAGTCACGTAGGCGAGCGCCCTTTTTCTTGCCCAGACTGTGGGAAGACTTTCACTCAGAAAGGAGGTCTTCTTAGACACCAAAGAATCCACACGGGAGAGCGTCCGTTTTCCTGTTCGGAGTGCGGGAAGTCTTTCTTTCAGAAAGGAGAGCTTCTCACGCACCAGAGAATTCACACGGGAGAGCGCCCTTTTTCCTGTTCAGAGTGCGGGAAATGTTTCACGCAAAAAGGGGTACTCATTGCACACCAGAGAAGCCACATGGGCGAAAGGCCGTTTTCCTGTTCAGAGTGCGGGAAATGTTTCACTCAAAAAGGACACCTTCTTTCGCACCATAGAAGTCACACAGGGGAGCGTCCCTTTTCATGTATCGAGTGCGGGAAATGTTTCACGCGGAAGGGGTATCTTCTGAAGCACCAGATCAGTCACGTGAGCGAGCATCCTTTTATATGTTCGGAGAGCGGCAAATATTTACTTCCGGGAGGAGAACTTCTCACACAGCAGAACAGACAAACAAAGGAGCGCCCTTTTTCCTGTCTAGAGTGCGGGAAACGCTTCACCCACAAGGGAGTGCTTATAGCCCACCAGAGGAGTCACACGGGCGAGCGCCCCTTTTCCTGTTCGGAGTGCGGCAAACGTTTCACGCAAAAAGGACATCTCCTTTCACACCAGAAAAGCCACACGGGGGAGCGCCCTTTTTCCTGTTCGGAGTGCGGCAAGCGCTTCATACGGAAGGAAGCTCTTTTCCGACACCAGAGAAGCCACACGGGCGAGCGCCCGTTTTCCTGCCCGGAGTGCGGCAAGCGTTTTTTGCGGAAAGCGCATCTCGCGGCGCACCAGAGAAGCCACACGGGCGAGCGCCCTTATTCCTGTACGGACTGCGGGAGGAGCTTCCTCGAGAAAAGGAAACTTCTTGTGCACACGAGGGTTCACACGGGCGAACATCCTTTTTCGTGCACGGAGTGCGGGAAATGTTTCATGTTGAAGTCGCATCTGATTACACATCGGAGGAACCCGTGCCTGCTGACGCCTGCAACAAGTGTCTGTGGTGTGGTGACCCCACAGGAACTTAATATGGGCTTAGGCTTGAGCTGTGTTATTAAGGATGAATAAATATCTTGACGTTTTATTATATTATTATATGGATTTTTTTCTTTTTATGTTTTTTTTATGTTTTTATATTTTTGGAGGGACTCTGATCATGGGTGGTTTTGGAATGCACAGGTTAATGTTTAGCATTGTAAAGAGGAATAAGATACACTATATTACCAAAAGTATTGGGACACCTGCCTTTACACGCAAGGGGAACTTTAACCAGTTGCCATAGAAACTGTATAGCAGGTAAATGGCACCGCCCCTTAACCGCTTCCCGACCACCCGCCGCCTTTTTACTGCGGCAGGGTGGCTCTCCTGCGCGAACCGACATCGGTCACGCGCCTGCAGCTAGGGGCCCCTGCCCCCACGCTCGGCAGCAGGGAAGCCGATGCACGGGTCAGGCGGCTCCGATTGCTGCCTGACACCCGCAATCGCTCCCCGCTGAGAGAGAAGAACGGTCAGCTGTTGTAAACACAGCCGACTGTTCTTCTCCCTGGAATGATCCCAGAGCTCCTGTGATCCTTCTATATAGGAACACTTGTCTCTATGATCATTTCACAAGCCACGCCCCCCCAGGTACACATTTAACCCCTTGATCACCCACACTTCTATATAGGATCACAGGTCTCTATGATCATTTCACAAGCCACGCCCCTAGGTACACATTTTGGTGTTTATCAGCTTTTTTTAGACATTAGAGCAGTGGCATCCCATCCATTGGGAGCCCCCCCTATCCATGCATCCAGCCCCCTAATCTGCATATAGAATGCCGGACGCATGCATACCAATGGGGTTTTTTTTTTTGAAGCACATAATTAGAGCCAGAGGCTCTAATAGGCTTCAAAAAAGGGTGGGCTCGGGGCGCAGAGCACTGCGCCCTGAGCCCACCTAGTTGTGTGACAATAGTGAATGAATATTCGCTATTGTCACGCGGATTCTCCTCCTGTCAAATCAGGAAGCGGGTCCTGAGACCCGTTTCCCAAAAGGAGAAGCCATGCTATTGGCCAAGGAGGAGGGAGGAGATGAAGGGGAAGCCCGACCCACAGAGGAGACTGAGGGGGAAACTGCTTCCGCTGCCTGCCAGTCCAGGGTGATTGACCGGGGGAGGGGGGTATGGTGTGCGGGCTGGAGCTAGTGTGGTCGGGGGGGGGTATGTTGTGGTCCGTCTGCCGCCTCCCCGGCCAATGGAGCACCAGCCGCCTCTCAAAACCCATTCATTTTTTTTTTTTTTACGGCCCCTGCCAAAAACTGCTGAAAACAGCCTGTGTGTGCATGGTGACAGGATATTGGCCAAGGAGGAGGAGCCATGCTATTGGCCAAGGAAGGGGAGGAGGGAAGAGACGAAGGGGAAGCCCGACCCACAGAGGAGAGTGAGGGGGAAACTGCTGCCTGCCAGTCCAGGGTGATTGACCAGGAGGGGGGGTATGGTGTGCGGACTGGAGCTAGTGTGGTCGGGGGGGGGGGGGGGGTATGTTGTGGTCAGTCTGCCACCTCCCCCCGACCAATGGAGCACCATTCGCCTCTCAAAACCCATTCGTTTTCTGTTTTTTTTTTTTTTTTTTTTACAGCCCCTGCCAAAAACTGCTGAAAACAGCCTGTGTGTGACATAGGATACCATGCTGGGGGGCGTTTATTGGATACCATGCTGGGGGACGTTTATTGGATACAATGCTGGGGGGCGTTTATTGGATACCATGCTGGGGGGGCGTTTATTGGATACCATGCTGGGGGGGCGTTTATTGGATACCATGCTGGGGGGGGCGTTTATTGGATACCATGCTGGGGGACGTTTATTGGATACCATGCTGGGGGGCGTTTATTGGATACCATGCTGGGGGGCGTTTATTGGATACCATGCTGGGGGACGTTTATTGGATACCATGCTGGGGGACGTTTATTGGATACCATGCTGGGGGGTGTTTATTGGATACCATGCTGGGGGACGTTTATTGGATACCGTGCTGGGGGGCGTTTATTGAATACCATGCTGGGGGGCGTTTATTGGATACCATGCTGGGGGGGGGCGTTTGTTGGCTGCAGAAAAAAACGTCTGACGCCAAAAACAGCTGCTGTTCAAAACGTCCCGTGTGCACGAGGCCTTAAATGGAAGTGGGTGGGGCAAAAGCGTGACCTTCACACAGATTGACAAGCTTAGGGCTTGTCATTCCACACTAGCCTCTGATCACAGGCATGCCCGCTGCAACGTAACCGTACCCCCGATCTGGAGTGGCACGACACAAAGGCTGACAGTGCAGCCCCTCTATGAGGTTGGTGCTGCGTAGTCACCTTATAAAAGTAAGAAGATCTGCAAGTAATCAGATGGCGGGATCTAGGGTACAAATCAGACATCACTTGCCCCATTTATACAGACAGAGTTCTGCCAAGTGTTAGTTTATTTATTGCATGGCTAATTTTATTTTTGACCATAGTTCTACCTTAATGTTAGTTCCTCTGCGGAAGCTGGGGTCCAATGGTATACGTGTTTGACACCTCTGTAACATTTATTATTATGTATGTAGGATTAATAAATTTCTGAAACGTTGTCTGGATTCCTTATTCTATCCCGTGGCCTCTGCTGTCTTTTCGGACAATCTTTGGGAAAAAACATGGCCGAGGATATCCTCCTGAGCTCGCTGTGGCATAGTCATCTGATGGAACTTGGGTTACACATGAATGGGAAATTAATTCCCACCAGAACGTTACTTCTTCCGAGTGGCTATCACACTAATATACCGTGCACTTTAGATATGGTAATTATTGCCCGAGCCTGGAAACTTAATTCAAGGGTTCCTCCATGTTCAAAAGGCTGCTTTAGACTGAGGTTTTAGGAAGGAGTTAGGCAATAACATATACAGATCACAGGGGTTACATTTAAGGCTTTAGGTTGGCTTCCTCCTCTGTTCTACACGCTTCCTGAAGAGTAACCACCAACGTGCAACAGGGAGGTCTTAGCTCTTGGGAAATAAGAGGACTCCAGTGGTGGGCAACATGGAGGTCTAAGCTCTTGGGAAGGAAGACGACTCCAGTGGTGGACAATAGGGAGGTCTAAGCTCTTGGGAAGGAAGATGACTGTAGTAGTGGGCAACAGGGAGATCCAAGCTCTCGGAAGGAAGACGACTTCAGTGGTGAACAATAGGGAGGTCTAAGCTATTGGGAAGGAAGACGACTCCAGTAGTGGGCAACAGGGAGATCCAAGCTCTCGGAAGGAAGACCACTTCAGTGGTGAACAATAGGGAGGTCTAAGCTATTAGGAAGGAAGACGACTCCAGTAGTGGGCAACAGGGAGATCCAAGCTCTCGGAAGGAAGACCACTTCAGTGGTGAACAATAGGGAGGTCTAAGCTATTGGGAAGGAAGACGACTCCAGTAGTGGGCAACAGGGAGGTCTAAGCTCTTGGAGAGGAAGATGGCTCCAGTGATGGGTTGGAATTTCGGATGGAGAGAGGAAACATGCTCTTAGAATGGATCTTAAGTCATGTTTTCCGTTACTGAAGCTTCTGTTGTATCAACTGACATGTTCAAGACCTGCAAGCAAAAACAAAAAACCCAGGATCTCCTGATCTTAAGAATCATGAACCCCATAATAAGTGCACACTCGGACACCTCCCAGATTGGCTGGCAACCCCCCTATCTTCCACCACCTGCACCCCCCCTTCTCTCACCTTCCACCCTCTCCCCCTACCCTTACCCTTCTCTCTTCACACCTAAAGCTCCATTCTCCCACCGCCTACTGCACCTGCAATCCCTCTCTCACCATCACTGCACCTGCATCCCCCCTTTTTTCACCACCCACTGCACCTGCAACCTCCCCTTCTCTCATCACACCTGAAACCTCCTTCTCTTGCTGCCTACAACCCCTTCTCTCACCACCACTGCACCTGCGCACCTCCTTTTTGCAACACCCACCACACCTGAAGCCCCCTTTTGCCGCCTGCTGTGCGTATAAACCCTCTCTCACCCACCATTGTACCTGCCCCCCCCCCTGTTTTTCTTTGCAACACCCAATATATCTGAATCCCCCCGCTCTCGCTGCCTACTGCTCCTGCAAACCCTCCCTCGCCACCATTGTACCCCTGCACCCCCTTTCCCACCACTCCTGCACCCCACCTTCTCTCATCACACCTGGACCACCTGTTCTTCCAAGACCCACTACCCCTGCATCCTCTTTCTCTCACCACCCACCACACCTGCATCCCCCTTCTCTCACCACTCCACCTACACCTCTCCTTCACTCATCACACCTGGAGCCCTCTTCTCTTGCTGCTTACTGCACCTTTACCCTCCTTTTCTCACCATCCACTGCATCTGTACCCCCCTTTTCCTACATACCTTCACCCATCTTCTCTTAACACCCCTGCACCCCCCATCTCTTAACACCTACAGACCACTTCTCTTACCACCACACCTGCACCCCCTTCTTTTACCAGCCACTGCATCTCCCCCTTCTCTCCCCAAACAGTGCACCTGCAACTCCCTTCTTTCACCACCTCACCTGCATCCCTCTTCTTTTACCAACTCTTTCTCTGACCACCCAATGCACCTACACTTCACCTCTCTCAGCATCCAACACACCCAACCCCCTATTTACATAGGTTGAAAAAAAGGCAGCCCATCAAGTTCAACCAACAAAAAAAAACAAATAAGCAAATCCAAAACCTGCATGTTCGGAAACCTGTGAAGCATGGTCCCATTTGCTTCATTAGGGATGTGGTGGGGGGGGGGGTTGTTTCTGACTCCCTAAAGAAATCAGATGTTCCCAGGGTCAACAATATCTGGTGTTATTCCTTTTAAATGTTAATATATTCTGTGCATTTAAGAATGCATCTTAGAAAATATCCCCCACACTATTACACCCCCACCACCAGCCTTAACCGTTGATACAGGGCAGGATGGATCCATACTATAATGTTGTTTACGCCAAACTCTGACCCTACCATCTGAATGTCGCAGCTAAAGTCGAGACACATCAGATCAGGTAACGTTTTTCCAATCTTCTAGTGTCCGATTTTGGTGAGTCTGTGCGAATTTTAGCCTCAGTTTCCTGTTATTAGCTGACAAGAGTGGCACCCGGTGTGGTCTTCTGCTGCTGTAGGCCATCTGCTTCAAGGTTCTATTTGTTGTGTGTTCAGAGATAGTATTCTGCATACTTTGGTTGTAACGAGTGGTTATTTGAGTTACTCTTGCCTTTCTATCATCTGGAACCAGTCTGCCCATTCTCCTCTGATCTCTGACATCAACAAGGCATTTTCCTCCACACAACTGCCGCTCACTGGATATTTTCTTTTTCCCACCATTCTCTGTAAATCCGAGATATGGTTGTGTGTGAAAATCCCAGTAGGTCATCAGTATTTGAAATACTCAGACCAGCCCGTCTGGCACCAACAACCATGCCACGTTCAAAGTCGCTTAAATCCCCTTTCTCCCCCATTCTGATACTCTGTTTAAACTTCAGCAAGTCTTCCTCACTACGTCTAGGTGCCTAAATGAATTTAGTTGCTGCCACGTGATTGGCTGATTAGCAATTTGTGTTACAAAGTAATTGAACAGGTGAACCTAATAAAGTGGCCAGTGAGTGTACATCTGGGTGGAGGAAATACGCCGGGAATTAGGCTGAATGGGTTCAGCCAGCCCATGTGTAAGAACCCCAAGAAGGTCCCTTTGGTATTCAAACATTCTTATCTTTACCTCAGGTGTTGATTTGACTTCCAACTGACGCAGTGCTGGTTGAGTCTTGACTTTCACCTAAAACATTTTTGTCCTTCAGATATGAGAATGGCCCCAATAGCTCGTCTTTGTCGGACAAGATTTCACAAAATGTTTCCAGTTTGGTGAAGGGAAAAGTGGGATGGAACTTCAGAGAGGCATCTTCTTTTTCCCTGAACCTAATATACTTCTCTTCCTTACCTTAGACTGTGAACTTGTTTGGTGGTGGTCCTCTTCTTCTAAGTGGTCTTCTATTGTGGGTCACCCAAAAGTGGTATGTCAAAGTAGACGGATGAGAGAGAGAAAATCACTTGAAGACCAAATGGAAATTGGACAACCCCAATTGTGTTTGTTATGATACACATAGTGAAACCAGGTCTTACTCTAAATAAATTTTTGCTTAAATAAAGTAAAAAAAATCGAATATAGATTTTATTTAATAATTATACAATGAGTCGACCAATGACAAGCCAACTTCTTCAATAAAGCAAAAGATAGGACAATTTAAAACAGCCAATAGCAACCATGCAAAAGATACCCTATATTGGGACGCCTGCCTTTACACACACATGCACTGTAATGGCATCCCAGTCTTAGTCCGTAGGGTTCAATATTGAGTTGGCCCACCCTTTGCAGCTATAACAGTTTCAACTCTTCTGGAAAGGCTGTCCACAAGGTTTAGGAGTGTGTCTTTGGCAGTCATTTCCAAAGTCTGGCCCGCAAGCCAGTTGATTTAGTTTAATACGGCCCCAGGTACATCGCTGACTTTTCTCAATGTCTCTCTGAGACTCGTCACATCCCCGCACCGATGCGATGGCTCGGGGACGGGGCCTCGCCGCCTCTGGCCTCCCTCGGTGGCTCAGGCCACTCCCAAGTCCCGGTCCGCCCCTGCTCGGCTTTATCTGGCCGGCGCCGCCCACAAGTGGAGTGGTGGCGGCGAGAGACATGCAACTGCATGGCTGCGGAATGCAGAGTGATCTCTGGGCCCTGGCTGGGTGAGGGACTGAGACTGAAGAGTAGACTCACTAGTTGACTGTGCACTGCAGCGCCGCCGCCAAAGCACGGGGGTAGAACTGGAGGGAGGGAGGGTTTTGAGTCTGGAGGAATAAATTCTTGGAGAATGGAGGGTTCGAGACAACAGTCTAAGATAGGCAAAGTAAGAAGATGGACGGCCTGAAGAAGGAGCGGAGCTCCGCAACGCATCGCCGTTCTATCTCCCTGGTGTCTCGGAAGTGACGTCACGGCAATCCGACCGGCGGGTCCACGCTGCATCACCACCGCTGAGGATCAGCACGTCCCCTGCCTCGCAACAGGAGATCGCCGCTTACCCTCTACAGCATCAGCGCTACAGCCTGACCGGACAGCCCACCCTGGATGTGACTTCAGAGACCCCCCACTGCTTTTAAGATGCCTGCTTTTATACATCCTTTGTGAATAAGATTCTTCTTGTGTGTCCAATAAATTGCCTATAGTGCTACACTTAGATCGGCGCTTGGCCCTCTCTCTCTCTCTTTGGATTTATACAGGGTTGCTTCACCCTCTACAAGCCGGCAGCCAGCAAAGTGTACAAGCAATCTCACTGGACTTTTACCATTTGCCCACATCATAGACTATTGCAGCAACCCGCTCAGTCCGTTTGCGCCAATCTCTCCCCCCCCTCTCTCGAAGTAAGAAGATAACTGTCTTGAAGTCAAGACAGAGTCACTCACTATAGTACTCACTATGGATCAGATCTTTTCTATGGGGAGGGACATGGCCTGGTCTGGTCTAAGGGGATCTATAATGGGAGGGGGACCCTGGCCTACTTTAAAGGGATCTATATTAGGAGGGGGACCCTGGCCTGCTCTAAGGGGATCTATAATGGTCGGTGGACCCTGGCCTGCTCTAAGGGGATCTATAATGGGAGGGGGACCCTGGCCTGCTCTAAGGGGATCTATATTGGGAGGGGGAACCTGGCCTGCTTTATTGTCAAGCAAAATGGTTGGCCTTCACTTATGTTCACTTCATCAAGTCTGCCCCTCTTTGAAAAAAGTTTGGACACCCTTGCTCTATGGGAATGTTTGACCATTGCCTGACCTCACAAATGCACTTCTGGAAGAATGGTCAAACATTCCCATAGACACACTCCCAAACCTTGTGGACAGCCTTCCCGGAAGAGTTGAAGCTGTTATAGCTGCAAAGGGTGGGCCAACCCAATATTGAACCCTACGGACTACGACTGGAATGCCATTAAATTTCATGTGCGTGTAAAGGCAGGCGTCCCAATACTTTTGGTAATATAGTGTAGATTAGTAAAAGACAAATTTTGATTGGATGCTATTTCATTTTTTAATGATCCCGTTCGCATCCTGGTAGGCTGGATACAGATGAACATTTTTCAGGAAATAATATGAGCACATCTATTCAACATAACTGTAAAAATCAAGTTAGACATTGGCTTACAATAGACAGCCTGCCCTATTCACTGAAGAGTTGCAGGCATCAGAGCTCAAAATCTCTGAACGTTCGAGAGTTGAAAAATTTGATTCCTTTATTTGAACATCTTCAACGTCAGATATTCAATCCATTGAAAAGAGTTCAGTATTAGAAGATGCCAGAGAGTGAAACCATCCATCCCTACTACATACAGTGCATCCGGAAAGTATTCACAGTGCTTCACTTGTTCCACATTTTGTTATATTACAGCCTTATTCCAAAATTGAATAAATTCTCTATTTTCTTCAAAGTTCTATAAACCATCCCCCATAATGACAACGTGAGAGAAGTTTGTTTGAAATCTTTGCCCATTTATTAAAAATAAAAAACTATAAAAATCCCATGTACATAAGTATTAAAAGCCTTTGCTCAATACTTTGGTGAAGCTCCTTTGGCATCAATTACAGCCTCAAGTCTTTTTGAGTATGATGCTACAAGCTTGGCACACCTATTTTTGGGCAGTTTCTCCCAATCGTCTTTGCAGGACCTCTCAGGCTCCATCAGGTTGGATGGGGGGTGTAGGTGCACAGTCATTTTCAGATCTCTCCTGAGATTTTCAATCGGATTCACGTCTGGGCTCTGGCTGGGCCACTTAAGGATGTTCACAGAGTTTTCCCGTAGTCACCCCTTTGTTATCTTAGCTGTGTGCTTAGGGTCGTTGTCCTGTTGAAAGCTGAACCTTCACCCCAGTCTGAGGTCCAGAGTGCTCTGGAGCAGGTTTTTATCAAGGATGTCTCTGTACATTGCTGCATTCATCTTTCCCTCAATCCTGACTAGTCTCCCAGTTCATGCCGCTGAAAAACATCCCCACAGCATGATGCTGCCACCACCATGCTTCACTGTAGGGATGGTATTGGCCAGGTGATGAGCAGTGCCTGGTTTCCTCCAGACATGATGCTTGCCATTCAGGTCAAAGAGTTCAATATTTGTTTCATCAGACCAGAGAATTTTGTTTCTCATGGTCTGAGAGTCCTTTAGGTGCCTTTTGGTAAACTCCAGACGGGCTGTCATGTGCCTTTGACTGAGAAGTGGCTTCTTTCTGGCCACTCTACCATACAGGCCTGATTGGTGGAGTGCTGCAGAGATGGTTGTTCTTCTGGAAGGTTCTCCTCTCTCCACAGAGAAACGCTGGAGCTCTGTCAGAGTGACCATCGGGTTCTTGGTCACCTCCCTGACTAAGGCCCTTCTCCCCCGAGCGCTCAGTTTGGCCGGTCGGTCCACTCTAGGAAGAGTCCTGGTGGTTCCAAACTCCTTTCATTTATGGATGATGGAGGTCACTGTGCTCATTGGGATCTTCAATGCTGCGGAAATGTTTCTGTACCCTTCCCCAGATCTGTGCCTCCATACAATCCTGTCTTGGAGGTCTACAGACAATTCCTTGGACTTCATGGCTTGGTTTGTGCTCTGACATGCACTGGTAACTGTGGGACCTTCTATAGACAGGTGTATGCTTCAGAATCATGACCAGTCAACTGAATTTACCACAGGGGGACTCCAATCAAGTTGTAGAAACATCTCAAGGATGATCTGTATAAAAACGATGCACCTGAGATCAATGTTGAGTGTCATGGCAAAGGGTGTGAATACTTATGTACATGGGATTTTTTCCTTTTTTATTTTTAATAAACTTCCAAAGAATTCAAACAAACTTCTTTCACGTTGTCTTTATGGGGGATTGTTTGTAGAATTTTGAGGAAAATAATGAATTTATTCCATTTTCCAATAAGGTTGTAACATAATAAAATGTGGAAAAAGTGAAGCGCTGTGAATACTTTCCGGATGCTCTGTATCTCACCAGTAGGTCTCACCATTCGAGTCTCCAAGAATATCACTTTTTAAGAGGCGGACCCCTTTTAAAATCTATTAAAAAAAAAAAAAAAAAATTATATATATTAAATTATATATACAAATTTTTTTATTTTATTTTATTTTTTTATCAGACGGTTGTCATATGGATGAAGCCGTTTCAACCTGTTATAGGTCATAGGACATTGGTCAACATACTCAACGGGCGTGAGTCTTCTGATGTGTATTTAGATTACTTTTAAGTGTAAAACATTTCCCGCACTCTGAACATGAATAAGGCCGTTCTCCCGTGTGACTTCTCTGGTGTCTAATAAGTTTCCCTTTCTGGTCGAAGCACTTCCCGCACTCCAAACACGAATGAGGCCGCTCACCTGTGTGAACTCTCTGGTGTGCCGTAAGTTTTCCCTTGTCGGGAAAACATTTTGCGCACTCTGAACATTTAAAAGGGCGCTCGCCCGTGTGAATTCTCTGGTGTATAACAAGGTTTGCTTTTTGAGTAAAACTTTTCCCACACTCTGTACAAGAAAAAGGGCGCTCGCCCGTGTGAACTCTCTGATGTCTGGTAAAATCTCCTTTCAGAGTGAAAGATTTCCCGCACTCAGTACACGAATAAGGATTGTGACTTTTCTGGTGCGTAAGAAGCTCGCTCTTCTCTGTGAAAGTTTTCCCGCACTCTGAACAAGTGTAGGTCACTTTGGTGTGGGACCTGAGATGTGCAAGAAGTTCGGGTCTCGTCGTGAAAGATTTGCCACACCCCAAACACGACATTGGACTCTCGCCTGCGTGAGAAGAAGCTTTCTCCCTTGTGTGGATTTTCTGATGAGAGCGGAGTTCGCTTTTCTCGCTGAAAGGTTTCCCGCACTCTGAACAAGTATAGGTCACGCTGGTGTGGGATCGAAGATGTAAAAGAAGTTCGGATTGCATTGTGAACGTTTTCCCGCAACCCAAACACGACATTAAACTCTTGCCTGAGTGAACTGCTTCATGGCTTATGGAAGATTCCTTGGGTTTAGATGGATGGGTTGACCTCTCCACACTCTGAGATCTTGGATCTGTATCTGGATGGGAATTATCTGATGATGTCATGGGTTGGGATGGATCTGTTGGTCTATCTGTATTCTGAGATCTCAGATGTTTTTTTGGAGTAACAGTAAGTGATGTAACAGAAGATTTCTCTGGATTCAAAGGATCTGTTGATGTATCCATACGTTGAGGTTCTAGATCCATATCTGGAGTAACAGTATGTGATTGAGCAGATGATTTCCCGGGATTTGAGGGATCCATTGATGTATCCATACTCTGAGATCTCAAATGTATATCTGGAGTTACAGCATATGATTCCTCAGGATTTGAGGGATCCATGGATGTAGTTGTACTCCGAGACCTCAGAAGCATATCTGAAGGAACAGTATGTGACCCATCAGAAGATCCTTCAGACTTAGAAGGATCCATTGATCGCTCCAAAGGGTAAGGACTGTGAGTAACGGGATTCATTCCCGGAAAATGTTCTACGATGCCATTATCTTCCAATTTAAGTCCAGACAATAAAAGATGTCCTTCGGAAATATTCCCGAAATAGCGTCCATCTGTTGGAAAACAGGTTTTAGATAACATATTTCATGTCTTATATTTATCCCACTTCAATACCGGGCACTTTTACCCCATTTTTCAGCTTTCAGCGCTCTCACACTTAGGCCTCTTGCACACGATACTCCTATTTGAGCATCTACTTTTTTATCGTTTTTTTTTTTTTTTTTAATGTATTTATGCATATTTTCGCGCATATGCGTTTGCGCGCATGCGCAGAATCGTATTCTCTTGTTCTTGTTTTGTGCATTATGTAAATGGCCATTTGCGCACATTTCTGCGCAATCGCGCATATTTGCGCGCATGAGGCGTAAATTACTGACCAAAAATGCAGATTTTTCTATTTTGTTTTTACTGAAGAATGCACGGCGCTCGTTTACGCGCCTGTGTGCATAGGCACATTACAATGAATGGGCTCTATTTTAGCTCTGTAAAAAAAAAAGTTTTTTAAGCTGCAATGTGCAAGAGGCCTTTGAATGACAATTGCGCGGTCATGCAACACTGTACCCATTTGACATTTTTACTATTTTTTCCCCACAAATCTCAGAGCTTTCTTTTGGTGGTATTTGATCACCACTGGGGTTTTTATTTTTTTGCTAAACAAAAAAATTATTTTTCTAAATAAATAATAAAAATAATAATAAAAAGACCGAAAATTTTGAAAAAAAAATGTTTTTTCTTCATTTCGGTTATAAAATCTGGTAAATAAGTACATTTTCTGCTTCACTGACAGGCACTGATAGGTGGCACTGACTGCTACTGATGAGGCTGCACTGATACTTTGCACTCACAGGGCACTAATGGGCACTGATGATGAGGCACTAAGGGCCCTTTCACACTTAAGCGACCTAAATTTTACCGCAATTTTGCCTTGACTTGAAGCAATGCCCATGTCTATGGACCTCAAAATGCATTAAAATCGGCCCAAAGTAGTGCAGGGACTACTTTGAAGTCATTGCGACTTGGTACAGAAATCAACGGTACTCATTGGAAATCAAGGAGTACGACTTGTCATGCGACTTTGCAGTCCCAAGTCGTAGGACAAGTCGCACAAGTGTGAAAGGGGCCTGATATGCAGCACTGATAGGCGGCACTGATGAGGTAGCACTGACGGGCACTGATGAGGTGGCACTGATAGGCACTGATGAGGTGGCACTGATAGGCAGCACTGATGAGGCGGCTCTGATGAAGAGGCACCAATATATCGCACTGATAGGCGGCACTGATTGATGGCACTAATAGGCAACACTAATGAGGAGGCACTGACAGGCATTACTGATTGACACTCTAGGTGGACACTTGTGGGCAACGCTGATGGGTCTGTTCTGATAATCAATGCGCTGATTTTCAACACAAACCCCCCCCCCCCCCATCTGGAGAGCAGCTTATCAACTCTCCTCTACTCGTGCCCTGTCAGAACAAACAGAGGAAAAAGCCTATAACTGACACTTCCTGATTATGATGTGATCAGCTGTGATTGGACACCGCTGATCGCGTTGAAAAGAGCCTACTTCATAGTCTCCTCGAAAATGTGGAGTGTCAGATTGATTAAAATCGGGTACGGCAATTGGCGCAGCTGAGCCAGCCTGCCGCAGTATATATACAGCAGGTGGTCTGCAAGTGGTAAAACATGCTAAAAACTTGGTTATTACATATACAAAAAATACATGACAATGATCACACGACACACAGCCACTCTAATCACTTCTGCTGAAGAGGGAAATGTCAGGTGGAGGCATCATCCCAGTAAAACCACTTCAACTGGAGGACGTCATATGACGTAACATGTGTGGGAAGTGGATTTACAACATCCCAAATTATACCTATAATATTGCGTTGTAACACTATGATGGTTATCTTTAATAAATCGCTATAAAGATACCTTTATTTTTTTGCAGTGATGCGACTGTTAACTTTCCGTCCTGGTGAGCAGCTGGAGGAGACTCCGAAGAGTACTAACAGATAGTAAGTATATTAATGAGAAGATAGTAAAGGGAAGGAGGAGCTTTATGTGGTTTTATATTAGTCTACTAATTCTCAAGAGCTTTTGGTCAGTTTCCATACCTCATATTTAGAGAAGGAAAATTACAACTTTTTCAGCCCTCAATGTTCATTACCTGTGCCGATATCAAGAGCAGATTGCCCAGGTTTATTTTTCATAGTCATCTCCACCTTCTCCATAGGCTGCTGATCACCCATCACATACGTCTCTTCTTCTTCCTCTTTTATCTCAGTTTTTATATGAATCAGGTCTGCACTCTAAACCCCAAAAATAATTGAAATTCATGTTAGTGAGAAGGAAGTATTATTAACAAGATACTACATTGAAGATTATCATCTCACAAAGTTCTGGAATCACTCTGAAGTTCTAGGCACCCAGGTCCACCTACCTACTCTCAAAGCTTGGAATACATTGTTAGGTCTAAATGCTCAGTCCCACCTACCTGATGATGGTGAGGGATGGTGTGATCTTCCTGTGTGGAATCCCGGGAATACAGAGGACGGGGACATCTCTCTGGTGGGTTCCCATTACTGGATCCATCTGTAGGAAACACACACACTGACTGAATACATTGTTTCTATGTGTTTATCAGATGATGGGGGATCTAGGTGGACCCTCCGTACTGCTCTCTCCTTTACAATAAAGTCTCCTCTTACCCGGTGATGTGAGGGGCGGCTGATTCTCCATCATGACGTCCTTGTAGAGATCCTTGTGTCCTTCTAAATACTCCCACTCCTCCATGGAGAAATAGACAGTGACATCCTGACACCTTATAGGAACCTGACACACACAATGATACAGTCACCATCCAGACACATCCCTTGTCTGTTACTGGATAATGTCCCAGAATTCCCGGCACCGCTCACCTCTCCTGTCAGCAGCTCAGTGATCTCGTTGGTGACTTCAAGAAGCTTCTTGTTTCTCTCAACTGTCAGGGAAAGTGGTGGAGGCACCTTAATGGTCACCTGGCCACTAGACTTTAAAGTTGTCAGTATCTAAAAAAAAAAAGGCCAATAATGATGTCATGACACTACCAGATTTTTTTCTTATTCAGATCGTCTGTTCTATTAATTCAAATAAAAGTGATGTCATGTGACCTCCCAAAATCCCCCTCACCTCTCGGGTCAGGTCTGTGTTTTATTAATAGAGATAAGAGTGTTGTCATGTGACCTCCCAGAATCCTCCTCACCTCTCCGGTCAGCAGGTAGATGATCTCCAGGGTGAGGTCTAATATCCTCTCCTCCATTTGAAACTGGTCCTTTTCCATCCTCATTGAGGTGGTCAGTGCGGAATGCCCCTTTCTGTAGGCAGGTAATAAATTGAAGTAATCTGCCCAATAGGGGCCCAGACAGAAATAAAAACTCAACAAAGGTTTTAACCACCCCCACTCTATCCAAACAGACTCTGAAGATCTATAGACTCTGAAAACCCATTAACATTCGACCAGCTTAAACAGCTGGATAAATGGCTCTATATTTAGGAATTACTGTATTATTATTATTATTATACAGGATTTATATAGCGCCAACAGTTTGCGCAGCGCTTTACTATATGAGGAAAGACAATTCAGTTACAATACAATTCAATACAGGAGGAATTGGAGGACCCTGCTCGTTAGAGCTTACAATCTAGAATAAATGGTTCCATATTTAGGATGTATCCGGTCTATAAACCAGAGGCTCTGGATGGACAGTTGGATAAATGGTTCTATATTTAGGACGTATCCGGTCTATAAACCAGAGGCTCTGAATGGACAGTTGGATAAATGGTTCTATATTTAGGATGTATCCGGTCTATAAACCAGAGGCTCTGGATGGACAGTTGGATAAATGGTTCTATATTTAGGATGTATCCGGTCTATAAACCAGAGGCTCTGGATGGACAGTTGAATAAATGGTTCTATATTTAGGATGTATCCGGTCTATAAACCAGAGGCTCTGGATGGACAGTTGGATAAATGGTTCTATATTTAGGATGTATCCGGCCTATAAACCAGAGGCTCTGGATGGACAGTTGGATATTTGTGCATATGTCATCACAGTGACTATGGAGGAAGAGGACGGAACATGACGGGAGGGGGGGGGGGTTATTGGGTGTAAATATAAAATAATATCTTATTACCTCCTCTGCTGCCAGTTCCAGCAATGTCTCCTCTCTACTTCCTCCCAAATCACCTCTGACCCGGAACTTCCTGTTTCAGCGTGACATCACTTCCTGTCTGTGTTTACCACTGGCCATAGGTGAAATTGCCACCTCGTAGACAGTAAAAAAAACTGCAGCTTCCTTTTTTTTTTCTCGAAACTTGGACCTCATCGCTGTGGTGCGTTCTTCCTTCATGCAATATACACAATTTCACTTGCATGCTATACTTGCAATGATTAACGTTAACATTTTGTGAAACTAAAAAATAAGTAAACAGTATTGAATTAATTTACTAAAACCGGGAGAGTGCAAAATCTGGCGCAGCTCTGAATGGTAGCCAATTAGCTTCTAACTTCTGCTTGTTCAACTAAGCTTTCACAAAAAAGAAAAAAAAAAATAGAAACTGATTGGCTATCATGCACAGCTGCACGTGATTTTGCACTTTCCAGTCTTAGTAATTCAACCCCAATGTATACATACATATATTGGGGCAGCACAGTGGTGTAGTGGTTAGCACTTTCACCCAACAGCAAGAGAGTCAGTGGTTCAAATCCCAACCACAACACTACCTGCCTGGAGTTTGCATGTTCTCCCTGTGCCTGCATGGGTTTCCTCCAGGTACTCCAGTTTCCTCCCACACTCCAAAGACATGCTGGTTGGATAATTGGATCCTGTATAAAAAAAAATTGGCCCTACTGTGTATGTATATGAGTTAGGGACCTTAGATTGTAAGCGCCTTGAGGGCAGGGACTGAATGTACAATGTATATGTAAAGCACTGCATAAATTAACAGCACTATATAAATACCTGAAATAAAAAATATAGACATCTACTGTATAAACACACATACATACACAATTAAATGTCCCAAATAAGTGTCTTTTTTGTCACATACCTGCTCCAATTCAGTGAAAAAAACTTTCACCTGGGGCTAAATTTGTGGAGAGCCACATCTTTTGTGTATTTACTTTTCCAGCTGCATTTTCAGATACCAGGTTCCTTTATATAGATCTTTATATCACTAGAGGAATCACCAGCAGGAGGAAGGAGGTCCTGCTTCCTCTACATAGATCGTTATATCACTAGAGGGATCCCCAGCAGGAGGAAGGAGGTCCTGATTCCTCTATGTAGATCTTTATATCACTGGAGGGGTCACCAGCAGGAGGAAGGAGGTCCTGATTCCTCTATATAGATCTTTATATCACTAGAGGGATCACCAACAAGAGGAAGGAGGTCTTGATTCCTCTATATAGATCGTTATATCACTAGACGGGACCCCAGTTGAAGGGAGGAGGTGTTAGATATAATAGATCTTTATATCACTAGAGTGGTCCCCGGCTGGGGGAAGGAGGTCCTGATTCCTCCATATAAATCTTTATATCACGAGAGGCGTCACCAGTGGTAGAACGAGGTCCTGATTCCTAGATCTTTATATCACTAGAGGGATCACCAGCGGGAGGAGGGATCACCAGCGGGAGGAGGGATCACCAGCGGGAGGAAGGAGGTCCTGATTCCTCTATATAGATCTTTATATCACTAGAGGGATCACCAGTGGGAGGAGGGATCACCAGTGGGAGGAAGGAGGTCCTGATTCCTCTATATAGATCTTTATATCACTAGAGGGATCACCAGCTGGAGGGATCACCAACGGGGGGGAAGGAGGTCCTGATTCCTCTATATAGATCTTTACTGGATCTATTACTGAATGTAATATAAAATATTATCTCATTACCTCCTCTGCTGCCAGTTTCAGCAATGTCCCCTCTCTACTTCATCCCAACTCACATCTCATCCAGGGCTTCCTATGAGTGCGTTCCATTTACGAAATGTTGGACTGCCATCTTGTGGTCAATAAAAAATTTGCAACCCTTGTTGTTTTTGAATAGTTGGACCTCTTGCATACAGTGCATTTTTCCTTTGTGTTGCTTACATTATTTCACTTGCATTATATAACTCAACAGTCAATATATACACATATAGAAAGTAGATCTCTTCTTGATGCAACACTTTTTTGGGCAAAGTTATGGATGAAGGGGACTTTTGGGCAAATTTGAGCTGTCGACACAGAGAGGGGTTGCCAGGGAGGCCTAGTGAGTGTCCAACTCAGAAGCCAAGGACTGTTTGATGAAGTTCCCAGAATTAATTAATGTGGGGAGCTGATAGGAGTTCAGGTCCTCACAATAAAAAAGGGTAAGGTAACACCAGGAAAGCGAACCGTGATAGGTAGCAAGCCTAGACCACCTCTATGTGGATGAACTAGACCAGAGAGTTTCTTAAAAAGACAAGGCAGTTTTTAAACTGGTGGCCACAGTAGAGGCATAACCCCAGATTGTGGTGTTGTGTGCAGTTCGAGGAGTGTTCTACCTAGTTGCATAGATTTTTTTCTGTAGTTTAAGTGGTGGAAGATGGAGAAGGTTTGAGCCTTTCAGAAAATGGGGGTTATATGGCCAGAAGAAGGGCAAGGTAGTCCAGATCTTTCGATGGCCTGATCCATCCAGGGTATTAGGGATGGATCTTCTGGCCAGTTCATCCTTTATGCATTCAGAAAATCCCTGCCAGCAAGTAGTGGTAAGGGCTTTGTTGTTCAACCTTGTTTCAAGGTGTGAAATTGGACTGAATTTTGGCCTATGGTCATACCCTCCGGACAAAACCAAAGGAGTTTGCTAGCAGCAGTATTTCTCTTAGGACTCATCAAAAGACTTGTAAAATGTGTCCAGGAAGCAGGTGAGCTTGGAGGTCCTGATGTCTTCACAGTGGAAAGACCCATTCCAAGACTTTACCTAAAGGAAGTAAAAGCATAAAGGCTTGCTTGGAGCAATCGGTACAAAAGTGGTGGGCCAAAAGTTACATTTGAATTGAGTGCGATTTTTATGAATCCACATCATGCTTTATGGTCACCAGAGACCCCCTCACGGAGGTTGCGACCTAGCTATATGCTTATCCCAGGTTGCAGCCCCTAGATTCTCAATGTTCCAACATTTGGAGACTATCCCGCACTGGCAGAAGTGGATGCACATGGGACAATCCTGGTGTGAGCGGCATAGACAGGAAAGGAAACTGGAAGACGGTGGTGGTAAAGAACTAGAACACAAGCCAGGAATAGGGGCAGGTGACAGGCAGGGAAATCCAGGGAGAGAGCCAAGGTCTTTTAATGGTCTGAAGGGGAGGAGCTCTGAGGCAAGTGGAAGCTTTGCTTGGATGTTGGACATACTATATGGGTTCAAATATGTGCGGTCCCATTAAGAGACATGCACCTATCATGTCTTCTGCCGCGGTATCGCAGTAGAAACCCTGAAGCACCCCAGGGAGGGAGGGAGGGGAATTCCTCATGCTGTAGTAATGAAGATGGAAGTAACATATTTGTAAAAAGAAAAAGAGGACTCAGACCAAAATATAAGTATAGAGGTTTCTTGTTTATTTAACAAAATCAAAAAAATGTATTAATGCGCAATAAAACAAATCACTGATGTGAAAATAAATAAGTAAAATTCATAATTTTTCATTGGACCAACGACAAGCCACCATCTTCCATAAAGCAAAATAAAGATCGACAATGAGCAGCATCCAACCAAATGTTTCATTGGTGAAGGATAAATTCTGATTGGCTACTGTAAGTTTCTGCATTTTATTACATTGAGCTTTTCTGCAACTAGTTTACAAAATACATACACATTCATTTATTTATTCGGTAAATTATGAAAATAATATTAACATTTTATTTGATCATCACAATTGTTTAATCAGAAAAAAAGAAAAGTGAACCATCTGCTTGTTCTGCTGCCAAAGTATAGTAAATGTTACAGAATAAAATCAAATCTGAGCTTCCCAAAAACAGAGTTTAGAAAAATAAATTTTTTTAACACATGGTCACACCATGCAAAAGTATTTGATAGATGCCAGAGAACTAAACGACCTAGCAGTTCCCTATATCTCACTGGTGGTAAGATCTCTGGACTCTGTTTCTGGGTTATCCCAACTGCGATAATCTTTTATACTGCAGCTCCTATAGAGGTGCACTACATGAGGGGGCTCGTCCGGGATCTCTAAGCACTAAGGTGTGTGTGCAGTGAACGAGTGACTCCCTCTTTCTCTGATTTATTTTTTAATTATTAAAATAAGATGTGATCTGTCACTGGATTTTATATCATCGGTATCAACGTTCTAATTTCACATTTCATAGTTTTCCTTACTCTGAAATGAAAAAGGATGTTCACATGTATGAATTCTCTGATGTTTACAAAGATTTGCTTCCTCGACAAAAGTTTCCCACACGCTAAACACAAAAAAGAATGCTCTAATATCTGATTTCTCTTTTCTCCTTTCTTCTTTGCCTTTGTGGCTCTTCACCTGTTAAGGTCACACTTGTTAGTAAAACATTTCCCACACTCTCAACATGACAAACAACATTCTCCTGTGTGAATTATCTGTTGGTTTTTAAGGTCTGACCAAAACATTTTTCACACTCTAGACAGTAAAATAAAATAAGCTCAACAGGTCTGCTGAAGGTCTGATTGCAACATTGCCCGCACTCTGAACATGACTAAGCACGTTCACTCATGTGAATTTTCTGGTGTGTAAGAAGACTTCCTTTTTGAGTGAAACTTTTTCCACAATCTGAGCATAAAAAAGGACGCTCACCTGTATGAATTCTCTGGTGTCTAAGAAAGTTTTGCTTCATAGTGAAACATTTCCCACACTCTTGGCATGAGAAAGGACGCTCACCTGTGTGAATTCTCTGGTGAATAATAAGGTTTTCTTTCTCACTGAAACATTTCCCGCACTCTGGACACGAGAAAGGTCGCTCACCCGTGTGAATTCTCTGGTGTTTAAGAAAGTGTTGCTTCATAGTGAAACATTGCCCGCACTCTGAACATGAATAAGGACGCTCGCCCGTGTGAATTTTCTGGTGAGTATGAAGACTTCCTTTTTGAGTGAAACTCTTCCCACAATCTGAACATAAAAAAGGACGTTCACCTGTGTGAATTCTCAGGTGTCTAAGAAGATCTACTTTCTGAGTGTAGCATTTCCCGCACTCGGAACATGGGAAAGGTCGCTCACCGGTGTGAATTCTCTGGTGTTTAAGAAACTGTTGCTTCATAGTGAAACATTTCCCGCACTCTGAGCATGGGAAAGGACGCTCGCCAATGTGAATTCTCTGGTGTATAAGAAGGTTTCCTTTCTCAGTGAAACTTTTCTCACACTCAGAACATGCATAAGGACGCTCACCTGTGTGAATTCTCTGGTGCCTAAGAAGGTTTCCTTTCTGAATAAAACCTTTTCCACACTCCGAGCATGAATAAGGACGATCACCCGTGTGAATTCTCTGGTGTCTACGAAGGTCTTCTCCATGGGAGAAACATTTCCCACACTCTGAACAGGAAAAAGGGCGCTCACCAGTATGAGTTCTCTGGTGCTGAAGAAGTTGTCCTTTAAAAAGAAAACTTTTCCTGCACTCTACACAAGAAAAAGGACGCTCACCTGTGTGAATTTTCTGGTGTCTGAGAAGATCTGCTTTCTGCGTGCAAGATTTCCCGCACTCTGAACATGAATAAGGACGTTCACCCGTGTGAATTTTCTGGTGTGTAAGTAGACTTCCTTTTTGAGTAAAACTTTTCCCGCAATCTGTACATAAAAAGGGACGCTCACCCGTGTGAGTTCTCAGGTGTCTAAGAAGGTCTACTTTCTGAGTGTAACATTTCCCGCACTCTGAACATTCATAGGGACGCTCACCTGTGTGAATCCTCTGATGTTTATGAAGTTTTTCTTTCCGAGCGAAAGCTTTCCCGCACTCAGAACATGAGAAAGGTCGCTCACCCGTGTGAATTCTCTGGTGCATAACAAGTACTTTTTTCTTACTGAAACTTTTCCCGCACTGTGAGCATGAGAAAGGCCGCTCTTCTGTGTGTATTCTGTGGTGTATAAGGAGGTCTCTGTTTTCTGTGAAACATTTCCCACACACCAAACATGAAAATGAACTCTCCTCTGTGTGAACTCCTTCGGGACATAAAGAAGATTCCTGGGAATTAGATGGATCTGTTGATCTGTCAGCACTGTGAGATCTCAGGTGGATTTCTGAAGTCACAGGATGAGATTTATCGGAGGACTCCTTGGGGATGGAGGAATCCATTGATCTCTCCAAAGGGGAAGGTCTGTGATGTATATTTTGGGTGATGGGATTCACTTCTGGAGAATAGTGTGTGATGCCATTATCTTCCACATAATCTTGAGATAGTAAAAGATGTCTTTCTGAGGTAATATTGATATAACGTCCATCTGTTGGAAAACAATTTTTAGAAAATGTTAATTGTCAATATTTAAGTTTTACATTTAAGTGTCACCTATATTGGTCTTTAAGTCAACAGTTCCCCAGGGCTCTGGCAAGGAAATAGAGTCTATTGTAGCACCCAAGTAGAAATACAAAGCAGATAAAGCTTAATACACACCCAAAATGTGTGACAATGATTAACAGTGTTTGTGTATTGATGACATTGTTATGGTGAGGAATCCTCACTATTTGCTGGAAATAATGTTATATTGAGGAATGGAGATGGACCTTTCATATGGTGTACAGTATCTCCTCCTCATTTGTTAGAACATGACGTTATATTGAGGGATGGAGATGGACCTTTCATATAGTGTACAGTATCTCCTCCTCATTTGTTGGGAACATGACGTTATATTGAGGAATGGAGATGGACCTTTCATATAGTGTACAGTATCTCCACCTCATTGGTTGGGAACATGACATTATATTGCCGAAAGGAGAAGGACCTTTCATATGGTGTACAGTATCTCCTCCCCATTTGTTGGGGACATGACGTTATATTGAAGAATGGAGATGGACCTTTCATATGGTGTACAGTATCTCCTCCTCATTTGTTAGAACATGACGTTATATTGAGGAATGGAGATGGACCTTTCATATGGTGTACAGTATCTCCTCCTCATCTGTTGGGAACATGACATTATATTGAAGAATGGAGATGGACCTTTCATATGGTGTACAGTATCTCCTACTCATTTGTTGGGAACATGACATTATATTGAGGAATGGAGATGGACCTTTCATATAGTGTACAGTATCTCCTCCTCATTTGTTGGGAACATGACGTTATATTGAGGAATGGAGATGGACCCTTCATATGGTGTACAGTATCTCCACCTCATTGGTTGGGAACATGACATTATATTGAGGAACGGAGATGGACCTTTCATATGGTGTACAGTATCTCCTCATCATTTGTTGGGAACATGAAATGATATTGAGGAATGGAGATGGACCTATCATTTGGTGTCTTGTATCTCCTCCCCATTTGTTGGGGACATGACATTATATTGAGGAATGGAGATGGACCTATCATTTGGTGTCTTGTATCTCCTCCTCATTTGTAGGAATGCAGATGGGCCTTTCATATAGTGTACAGTATCTCCACCTCATTGGTTGGGAACATGACATTATATTGAGGAACGGAGATGGACCTTTCATATGGTGTACAGTATCTCCTCATCATTTGTTGAGAACATGACGTTATGTTGAGGAATGGAGATGGACCTTTCATATAGTGTACAGTATCTCCTCCCCATTTGTTGGGGACATGACATTATATTGAGGAACGGAGAAGGACCTTTCATATGGTGTACAGTATCTCCACCTCATTGGTTGGGAACATGACATTATATTGCCGAAAGGAGAAGGACCTTTCATATGGTGTACAGTATCTCCTCCTCATTTGTTGGGAACATGACATTATATTGAGGAATGGAGATGGACCTTTCATATGGTGTACAGTATCTCCTCCTCATTAGTTGGGAACATGACATTATATTGAGGAATGGAGATGGACCTTTCATATGGTGTACAGTATCTCCTCCTCATTTGTTGGGAACATGACATTATATTGAGGACAGGAGAAGGACCTTTCATCGTCATGTCCATCTGTTAGAAATAAATATTTGATTAACAAAAGCATTTTTATGGAGATGGACCTTTCATATGGTGTACAGTATCTCCTCCTCATTTGTTGGGAACATGACGTTATATTGAGGAATGGAGATGGACCTTTCATATGGTGTACAGTATCTCCTCCTCATTTGTTGGGAACAGGACGTTATATTGAGGAATGGAGATGGACCTTTCATATGGTGTTCAATATGGAAAGAAACAGCTTTGGGGGGGAATAATGCGTAGTGCGTACCTTACTGGCCCCTGTAAGTACTTACTAGAAGCTGTAGATTTATCACTGCCATGTACCAATAAGCACTACTGGGACTTGCAGTTCTGTAATCACTGGAAATGATGCTGCTCCAGTCACTGTGTGGGACAAATCAAGAAGTGATGTCCCCTTTTGCTTTAGCTTGTTATAGATATGGTGACTTTTACTAATTAAACCATCTTCCCCACTTTGGTGTCTTTCCATTTATAATTCAATCTCATCTTACTGGATGATGTGAAAGTCTGCTAATTCCCATAAACTTTTGGTCAAACGCCATACCTCATATTTTCATAAAAATGAAAATGTGAACTATTTCAGCCTCAATTTTCATTACCTGTGCCGATATCTAGTGAAGATTGCTCCGGGTTATTTTCCATAGTCATCTCCACCTTCTCAGTAGGCTGCTGATCTCCCATCACATACGTCTCTTCTTCTTCCTCTTCTTTTATCTCAGCTTTTATATCAATCAGATCTTTTCCCTAAACCCCAAAAATTATTGAAAATAATGTCTGTAAAAATTATTATTATCAAGAGAGTACATTGAAGAATGTTATCTTAAAAAAAGATTAGAATCTCTTTAATGTTCTAAGTGCTCCATTCTATCTACCTGATGATGATGAGGGATGGTGTGATCTTCCTGTGTGGAATCCCGGGAATACAGAGGATGGGGACATCTCTCTGGTGGGTTCCCATTACTTAATCCATCTGTAGGAAACACACACACTGACTGAATACATTGTTTCTATGTGTTTATCAGATGATGGGGGATCTAGGTGGATCCTCCGTACTGCTCTCTCCTTTACAATAAAGTCTCCTCTTACCCGGTGATGTGAGGGGCGGCTGATTCTCCATCATGACGTCCTTGTAGAGATCCTTGTGTCCTTCTAAATACTCCCACTCCTCCATGGAGAAATAGACAGTGACATCCTGACACCTTATAGGAACCTGACACACACAATGATACAGTCACCATCCAGACACATCCCTTGTCTGTTACTGGATAATGTCCCAGAATTCCCGGCACCGCTCACGTCTCCCGTCAGCAGTTCAGTGATCTTCTTGGTGACTTCTAGAACGTTCTTGTTTCTTCCTATTGTCTTTTTTTTTTGTTGTCAGGGAGAGAGGCACCTTAAAAGCAACCTGGCCACCAAACTATACAGGAGTCTCTATAATAAAAAACTGTGATGTTAGGACACTACCAGAATTATTCCCAGATCTAGAGCAAGTCTATATTTTATTAATAGAGATAAGAGTGATGTCATGTGACCTCCCAGAATCCTCCTCACCTCTCCGCTCAGGTCTGTGTTTTATTAATAGAGATAAGAGTGATGTCATGTGACATCAAAAAGTAACTGCCAATGTTTATCAACAACATTGCTCAGCGCTGACAGAGAGATAAAAACAGAAATTGTATTTTTCTTTTCATTTACACATCAAAGGGATGAACTTTGGTTTGCAAATGAGGTCAATTTAACCACTTATCCTTTTTCTGACAGTATTTTTTGCTAGAAAATTACTTAGAACCCCCAAACATTATATATATATATTTTTTTTTTTTTAAGCAGAGACCCTGGAGAATAAAATGGCGGTCGTTGCAATATTTTATGTCACACTGTATTTCCACAGCAGCCTTTCAAACTCAATTTTTTGGGAGAAAATACACTTCAAAGAATTTAAAGAAAAACTAAAAACAGTAAAGTTAGCCAATTTTTTTGTATAATGTAAAAGATGATGTTACGCCGAGAATCTTGATCTTTATTCTAAGCAAATGAAGCGGGGTTCTCATTTTATCCAGAATCGTGCAGCTCTAATACACAGCACTTCCTGTTTAGTATTACTTAGTGTAGCTGCAAAGGAAGAGGATATTGAGGACTCTGTGTCCGGTCTATAAACCAGAGACTCTGGATGGACAGTTGGGTAAATGGTTCTATATTTAAGATGTATCCGGTCTATAAACCAGAGGCTCTGGATGGACAGTTGAATAAATAGTTCTATATTTAGGATGTATCTGGTCTATAAACCAGAGGCTCTGGATGGACAGTTGGATAAATGGTTCTATATTTAGGATGTATCTGGTCTATAAACCAGAGGCTCTGGATGGACAGTTGGATAAATGGTTCTATATTTAGGATGTATCTGGTCTATAAACCAGAGGCTCTGGATGGACAGTTGGATAAATGGTTCTATATTTAGGGTGTATCCGGTCTATAAACCAGAGGCTCTGGATTGACAGTTGGATAAATGGTTCTATATTTAGGATGTATCCGGTCTATAAACCAGAGGCTCTGGATGGACAGTTGGATAAATGGTTCTATATTTAGGATGCATCCGGTCTATAAACCAGAGGCTCTGGATGGACAGTTGGATAAATGGCTCTATATTTAGGATGTATCCGGTCTATAAACCAGAGGCTCTGGATGGACAGTTGGATAAATGGTTCTATATTTAGGATGTATCCGGTCTATAAACCAGAGGCTCTGGATGGACATTTGGGTAAATGGTTCTATATTAAAAAAGAACGTGGAATATCAACCATAGCAGACGTCACAGTGACTATGGAGAAAGAGGACGGAACATGACAGGGAGGAGGGGGGGTTACTGGGTGTAAATATAAAATAATATCTTATTACCTCTGCTGCCAGTTCCAGCAATGTCTCCTCTCTACTTCCTCCCGACTCACCTCTGACCCTGAACTTCCTTTCACTACCTGACGTCACTTTCTTTCCTTGCGTTCCACTAACGATAAGTCAGACTGCCACCTTGTGGGCAACAAGAAAAAAAATTGCTTCCTTTGTTTGGAAATTAGAGCACTTCCCCATAGTGCATTCTTCCTTCATGTTGCATGCATTATTTTACTTGCATATTATACTTACAGTGCCTTGAAAAAGTATTCACACCCCTTGAAATTTTCTACATTTTGTCATGTTACAACCAAAAATGTAAATGTACTTTATTGGGATTTTATGTGATAGACCGGCACAAAGTAGCACATAATTGTGAAGTGGAAGGAAAATGTTAAATTATACAAATAAATCTGTGAAAAGTGTGTGTGTGTGTGGGGGGGGGGGGACATTTGTATTCAGCCCCCTTTACTCTCATATCCCTAACTAAAATATAGAGGAACCAACTAACTGCCTAATTTCTAAATCGAGTCCACCTGTGTGGAATGTAATCTCAGTATAAATACAGCTGTTCTGTGAAGCCCTCAGAGGTTTGTTAGAAAACCTTACTGAACAAAAAGCATAATGAAGGCCAAGGAACGCACCAGACAGGTCAGGGATAAAGTTGCGGAGCAGGGTTAGGTTATAAAAAAATATCCCAAGCTTTGAACATCTCACGGAGCGCTGTTCAATCCATCATCCAAAAATGGAAAGAGTATGACACAACTGCAACCCTACCAAGACATGGCCGTCCACCTAAACTGACCGGCCGGGCAAGGAGAACATTCATCAGAGAAGCAGCCTAGAGGCCCATGGTAACTCCGGAGGAGCTGCAGAGATCCACAGCTCAGGTGGGAGAATCTGTCCACAGGACAACTATTAGTCGTGCGCTCCACAAATCTGTCCTTTATGGAAGAGTGAGAAGAAGAAAGTCATTGGTGAAAGAAAGCCATAAGAAGTCCTGTTTGCAGTTTGTGAGAAGCCGTGTGGGGGGCACAGCAAACATGTGGAAGAAGGTGCTCTGGTCAGATGAGACGAGGGTTGCCACCCTGTTATTCAAGCCAAATCCGAACACTTTAGTGGTGCACACTGTGCATTTGGTGGTCCTCATTCCTGCACACAGCGCAGAATTTATGTATTGATGTAAAAACGCCATTCTGCACAGGTATAACAAAAGCCCATGATGACGTACTTCCAAGGGTTGTACCTTTCCCAGCCTGGGCTCAGTGGGTTGAATGATGTTGGGTGTCATTCAGCAGTGCACCCAAATTAACTTTTTACCATTTTTTCTATTTAAGTTGTATTGGTAAAAGCCCAACAACCACATCAATACCAGACACTTTTCACTGTGCTTTAATCTAATGGAAATATTTGTAAGGGGGGGGGGGGGCACTGATATAAGGGAACTCTGATCTAATGGGGGGTCTGTAAGGGAGGGTGCTTACAGTATATAAAGGGACTCTAATCTAAATGGGGTCTGTAAGGGGGAGGGGTATATATAGATATAAGGTGACTCTGATATAATGGGGGTCTTTAATGGGTGGTGCTGACTACTGATCTAATGGTTGGTCAGTCCCTTTATATTAGTACCCTCCCTCCCTCCCTTATAGTCCACCCCCCTTAACTCAGAGTCCCCTTATATCAGTGCCCCCCCCCCTTACAGACCCCAATAGATTTGAGTCTGGTGAAGGGGGGGGGGTGACAGAGAGAGAGGGGGCTAACCGAGAGAGAGAGGGTGACAGAGAGTGGGGGGTGAGAGAGAAGGGGTCAGAGAGAGAGAGAGAGGAGTGGCGACAGAGAAAGGGGTGAGAGAGAAGGGACAGAGAGAGAGAGGCGACAAAGAGAGGGATGAAAGAGAGTGGGGGTGAGAGAGCGGCAACAGAAAGAGGAGTGACTGAGGGGGGGGGTGAGAGAGAGAGACCCCTACTCTGTCTGCAGCCCCTCTTTTGCCCCAGTCCCTGTCTGCGGGAAGGTGTGTGTAATGATCAGTATAGTACCTTCCATGTCAGGAGCAGGCAGAACCCATTTTCGTGGTCATGGAAGTGCTCTGCAGCGGATCTCTGTGAGGTGAAGCGGTCCCTGACTGCCTGCTCCTCCCGCCTGTCCTTTTTCTCTGGTCCCCTGGTCAGCCTGTCCTTCGGCCTGGGAGCAGAGAGGAAGTTGAAGGAGTCTAGGGGTTCCAGGCTTTGGCAGGTGCCGGGGATGCTGTGCCCGCATCTTCAGAGGTCTTTTCCCTCCTGGGCTATCGGTGCTTGCCCCACCCTCTCTGCTCTCCTTTCCGGCAGCCTCTGTTCCCTGGGCCGCCCTCTCACACTGTGGTAATGGCAGCTGGAGCCGGGATGTCATCTTGCGGCCTTCGCTGTCCCGTTCTTTGAACCTGCTCTCACCGGACCAGGCCCCTCCACAACCAGGCTTTCATGCAGTGCCCTGCAGCTCCCTGAGCCCCTACATTAATCCAGCCATGGCGAAGGGACATTTTACCGTTTTTGCCCCCCAGCTTGGTGCCCGAAGTCGGCTGCCTGTGCTGCCTTATGGCGGCACCATCTCTGTGTCGGGGTTTCAGGAGAAAAGTGTTAAAACCAGACTGTGGGACCAATGTCCCTGTAACAGAAGCCGGTTACCGGCTTTCTTCCTTTCTCCCCATACTGTCAGTGTGAGGAGAAAAAAAAGCCGATAACCGGCTTCTGTTTACTTCCATGATCAACTGTCATTGGCTGACAGCTAATCACGTGGTAAAGGGCCATCATGTGGTTGGCCCCTTACCCTGTTCTCGGATTAGCTGAGTCCGAAGGATTCGACAGTCACAAAGTGCTCCACCGCACGGGCGCGCGATCATGGGAGGACGTCCATAGACACCCTCCCGGCACCGGAAGCCCGCACTGTAGCCATCTTTCGGGTATAGTGCGGGCGGAAAGTGGTCAATAAAAGTGGGCCATCTGGCCCTCAAACAGAGTTGCTGTCGGAAGATTCAAAGAAGATACGCACTCACATGTGTTCGTTTTAAATACTTTATTTGAATACAGTTTGTGGGGTTGTATTTGGATTCATGTGTATACAAGCCGTTCAATGCAGAATCGTGTCCAGTTGACTTCAATGCTCAAACGCTCCCTATTGACTTCGATGCAAAAAATATAAAAACGCCCCCTATTGACTTCAATGCAAAAACGCCCCCAATTGACTTCAATGCAAAATCACGTTTCATTGACTTTAAAGCTTCAAAGCAAAATCTCGCCCTAGTCACTTTAATGACAAAATCGCACCCCATGGACTTCAACACAAAAACGACAGCCACATAAATTACATTTAAAACTTTTTTTAAAAAAAAACTGTCCATTTCAGTTTTTGGCCAAGTACCTCCTGAATTTTAAATTTCGGTCCAAATTTTTCTTTTCGGTGCACCACTAGTACTTACTGATCTACTGCCAATGCGGTATAACAGATAGCGCAAAGTCCTGTATGGGAAAACGGTAAGCAGTTACCAACCAAAAGATTTATTGGTGAAAGACAAACAAACTCTGATTGGCTGCTGTAGGTTTCTGCATTCTCTGTTTGTCAACGGCATCGGCAGGCGTGTGTTTTCTAAGTCTAATCAGATTTTTATCATGTCTAAAAAGTGTCCCGCACTCTGATCATAAAAAAAAAAAAAAAAAGACTTTGTACCCTTTTCTGTTTAATAAAATGTGCTTCCTTAGCAAAACTTTGAAATTAAAGAACACTCACATGTGTGACTTCCCTGATGCGTAACACGTTTCGCTTCCTCAATTTTTTAATCCATTCCAAAAATGAGAAAAGGATGAGAAAACTTCAGATGTCACAGAAGGTGTTTAACAAGACCTCAAATTTATTCTCCAGTCTTTAAGATCACTTTCTGAGTGCAACATTTAACGCACTTTGAAATTAGAGAACACTCACATGTGTGACTTCCCTGATGCGTAACACGTTTTGCTTCCTCAATTTTTTTGTGCATTCCAAAAACGAGAAAATGATGAGAAAATTTCAGATGTATAAGAAGGTGTTTAACAAGACCTCAAATTTATTCTCTAATCTTTGAGATCACTTTCCCGCACTTTGAACATGAAAAAATGGTCACTCACCCATGTGAATTCTCTGGTGTTTACTCAGGTGCTGTTTTATAGTGAAACATTTCCCGCACTCTAAGCATGAGAAAGGACGCTCACCTGTATGAATTCTCTGGTGCACATTAAGTTTTCCTTTCTCTCTAAAACATTTCCCGCACTCTGAACACGCATAAGGACGCTCGCCCGTGTGAATTCTCTGGTGTGTACGAAGGTTATCTCTCCCATTGAAACTTTTTCCACACTCTGAACATACGAAGGGGCGCTCGCCAGTGTGAATTCTCTGGTGTGAAAGAAATTTTTCTTTCCGCACAAAACGTTTCCCACACTCTGAACATGCAAAAGGATAATCACCCGCGTGCTTTCTCTGGTGATAAGTGAGGCTTATTTTATGACTGAAAGATTTCCCACACTCTGCACATGAATAAGGACGCTCACCCGTGTGAGTTCTCTGGTGTGAAAGAAGTTTGACTTTCCGAGAGAAACTTTTCCCGCACTCAGAACATGAAAAAGGGCGCTCTCTTGTGTGAACTATCAGATGTTTATGGAGGTCTCCTTTATAGGTGAAACGTTTCCCACACTCTGAACATGAGAAAG
The DNA here is from genome assembly GCF_965119305.1 of Pelophylax lessonae. Lineage (NCBI taxonomy): Eukaryota > Metazoa > Chordata > Amphibia > Anura > Ranidae > Pelophylax > Pelophylax lessonae. The sequence continues at coordinate 261,239,286 of NC_138776.1, read as the reverse complement.
GGCGCTCACCAGTGTGAATTATGAGATGTTTACGGAGGTCTCCTTTATAGGTGAAACATTTCCCACACTCTGAACATGAGAATGGACGCTCTCCAGTGTGGATTATCAGATGTCTTTGGAGGCCTCCTTTATTAGTAAAACATTTCCCACACTCTGAACATGAGAAAGGACGTTCTCCAGGGTTAATTCTTTGGTGTGTCAGCAGGTCTGCTTTCTGAGTGGAACAATTCTTGGGAACGGATGTAGCTGTGGATCGATCCGCACTGTGAGAACTTAGATGGATATCTGAAGTCATAGGATTGGATTTCTTAGAAGAGCCTTCAGGTTTAGGAGGATCCATTGATGTCTGTATATGGCGAGGTCTGTGATGTATATTTTGAGGAATGGGATTCACTCCCGGAGAATATTGTGTGATGCCATTTTCTTCTGTATTATAATCCTGAGATGAAATCTGATGCCCCGTTGACGTATTTTGGACATAATGTCCATCTGTGGACAGAAAATTATATATTGCATGAATTAGGTATTTTTCATATTTTGTATTCAGAAGTCATAGATGCTCTGGTCTACCAGCCACAAATTTCATAGAGCTTAGACCTGCGTCCAGGAAAAACGACAACGTCTAAATATTAGTAACAATCACGAGTATAAAATAAACCCAAACCAAATGTAGCACCCGATATACAGTGCTTGTGCATTAATGAGATTGTCATGGTAAAGAATGGAGATGGACCTTTCATACGGTGTACAGTATCTCCTCCTCAATTGTTGGAAACTAGGGCTGGAACTAACGATTATTTTGTCTGTCGACTAATCTAGCGATTATTTTTCCGATTAGTCGACTAATCTAACGATTATTTTTATTTATTTTTTTTCCTTAATTGAGTGATCTTTTTTTGATTAGCTAATTAATCCTTTGAATAACAAAAAGTACAGACCCCTCAGTAAGCCCCCTCCCAGTACAGACCCCTCAGTAAGCCCTCCCACCTAGTACAGACCCCTCAGTAAGCCCCCTCCCAGTACAGACCCCTCAGTAAGCCCTCCCACCTAGTACAGACCCCTCAGTAGGCCCCCTCCCAGTACAGACCCCTCAGTAAGCCCCCCCTCCCAGTACAGACCCCCTCAATGAGCCCCTTCTCCCAGTACAGACGCCTCAGTAAGCCGCCCCTCCCAGTACAGACCCCTCAGTAAGCCCCCCCAGTACAGACCCCTCAGTAAGCCCCCCTCCCAGTATAGACCCCTCAGTAACTCCCCCCTCTCAGTACAGACTCCTCAGTAAGCTCCCCCAGTACAGACCCCTCAGTAAGCCCCCCCCCAGTACAGTACCCTCAGTAAGCCCCCTCCCAGTACAGACCCCTCAGTAAGCCCTCCCACCTAGTACAGACCCCTCAGTAAGCCCCCTCCCAGTACAGACCCCTCAGTAAGCCCTCCCACCTAGTACAGACCCCTCAGTAAGCCCCCTCCCAGTACAGACCCCTCAGTAAGCCCCCTCCCAGTACAGACCTCTCAGTAAGTCTCCTCCCAGTACAGACCCCTCAGTAAGCCCCCCCTCCCAGTACAGACCCCTCAGTAAGCCCCCTCCCAGTACAGACCCCTCAGTAAGCCCTCCCACCTAGTACAGACCCCTCAGTAAGCCCTCCCACCTAGTACAGACCACTTAGTAAGCCCCCCTCCCAGTGTAGACCCCTCAGGCTCACCTGCGATCACATGATGCTGCTGGAGTGGGAGGGATCATCGGCGTTGGCGGCAGTCTGCAGCCACAGAGAATCAGCTCAGTTGATGCCCAGGCGCAGCCGCCCCGGGACGTCATGCCGCTCACAGCGGCTGACGTAGAAGAGTCAGACACTTTGGACTGGAGCGCAGCGGGGGCCGGGGGTGGGGCAGTGCAGCCTGCAGCGGCCCCAATCAATGCAGCGGCTTGGCTGGCAATGCGAACGGGGCGTGTGACATCACGCGTGACGCGTCGACGCCTTTCACGCACGTCGACGAATTTACGTAGTCGACGAGTCGTTGCAGCCCTATTGGAAACATGACGTTATATTGAGGAATGGAGATGGACCTTTCATATGGTGTACAGTATCTCCTCCTCATTTGCTGGGAACATTGGGCAGTGTGGCATATATGATTGCCTTCTCCCGATGAAGACTAGATATAAAGCTTTCATGAAGTATACAATACATAGCCAGGTGGGGTAGGTACATCAATGATGTTCTGTTAGTGTTTAAGGATCAACTGCTGCTTTGAATTTTGTTTTATTTTAGATGAGTTTGACAGACATATACCCTCCTTCACCCGATACAGCAATATATACTTTATACTCACAAATGTAAAATGAAAATGTAAATGGATTTTGCATCTAATATTTATTACTTACGCATGCCAATGTAAAGGGAAGATTCCTCCTGTTTACTTTCCATAACCATTTTCCCCTCCTCCATAGACTGCTGATCTCCACTCACCAACGTCTCTTCTTCTTCCTCCTTAACCACAAGTTTTAGGTCTTTCAGTTCTTCACACTGAACCTCAAAGATGATACAACATTTGTAAAAAAAGAAAAAAAAAAAAAAGAAGCTACATAGAAGAATGTCATCTCAAAGCTTGGAATACATTGTTAGGTCTAAAAGCTCAGTCCAAGAAGTGTTGAGTCAAAGGCTTAAGAGTGCGGTAAGCAGTGGTGCTGTTTGGTGGACCATCCGCCGGCGCCATATATTGTTTTTAGCACGGATCACCACACGTGGCACTTGGTATTATTAGCACTTGGCACTTTATGCAGATGTATGATATATGACACTTTTAATGTGGTACACTGAGCACAGCCCAGGTTAAACCTATTGATGTTTTTAACGGCACGTAGCACTTTCTTTGTATTGATTGCACTACATGCACTTTTATAGCACATAAAGCACATATTTGCACAATACTAATTTAAAAGTGGTAGCGCCGGGTCCAACATTTCTTGCATTTTCCCTAAAAGCTCAGTCGCACCTACCTGATGATGGTGAGGGATGGTGTGACCTTCCTGTGTGGAATCCTGGGAATACAGAGGACGAGGACATCTCTCTGGTGGGTTCCCATTACTGGATCCATCTGTAGGAAACACACACACTGACTGAATACATTGTTTCTATGTGTTTATCAGATGATGGGGGATCTAGGTGGATCCTCCGTACTGCTCTCTCCTTTACAATAAAGTCTCCTCTTACCCGGTGATGTGAGGGGCGGCTGATTCTCCATCATGACGTCCTTGTAGAGATCCTTGTGTCTCAAGTGCAGTTGATGCAATATAGTCTCTAAAAAGAAAAGTTTAGAGCAATTGTGATTTTGTTCTGTGCGAAAAGAGCGCCTAAAGATGTGACCACTATAAAAAAAAAATAAGATAGAAAGATGTGTATGTGAGCTCCTTATCGAACAGTGATGACAGCCAACAACCCAATGGCAATGTTGCGGAAAATGTTTCTATATTTAGGATATATCCGGTCTATAAACCAGAGGCTCTGGATGGACAGTTGGGTAAATGGTTCTATATTTAGGATGTATCCGGTCTATAAACCAGAGGATCTGGATGAACAGTTGGGTAAATGGTTCTATATTTAGGATGTATCTGGTCTATAAACCAGAGGCTCTGGATTGACAGTTGGATAAATGGTTCTACATTTAGGATGTATCTGGTCTATAAACCAGAGGTTCTGGATGGACAGTTGGATAAACGGCTCTATATTTAGGATGTATCCAGTCTATAAACCAGAGGATCTGGATGGAGAGTTGGATAAATGGTTCTATATTTAGGATGCATCTGGTCTATAAACCAGAAGCTCTGGATGGACAGTTGGGTAAATGGTTCTATATTTAGGATGTATCCGGTCTATAAACCAGAGGATCTGGATGAACAGTTGGGTAAATGGTTCTATATTTAGGATGTATCTGGTCTATAAACCAGAGGCTCTGGATTGACAGTTGGATAAATGGTTCTACATTTAGGATGTATCTGGTCTATAAACCAGAGGTTCTGGATGGACAGTTGGATAAACGGCTCTATATTTAGGATGTATCCAGTCTATAAACCAGAGGATCTGGATGGAGAGTTGGATAAATGGTTCTATATTTAGGATGCATCTGGTCTATAAACCAGAGGATCTGGATGGAGAGTTGGATAAATGGTTCTATATTTAGGATGTATCCAGTCTATAAATCAGAGGCTCTGGATGGACAGTTGGACAAATGGTTCTATATTAAAAAAGAACGTGGACTATCAACCATAGCAGACGTCACAGTGACTATGGAGAAAGAGGACGGAACATGACGGGGGGGGGGGGAGGGGGGTTACTGGGTGTAAATATAAAATAATATCTTCTTACCTCCTCTACTGCCAGTTCCAGCAATGTCTCCTCTCTACTTCCTCCCGACTGACCTCTGACCCGGAACTTCCTGTCAGGACCTGACGTCACTTTCTTTCCTTGTGTTCCACTAACGATAAGTCAGACTGCCACCTTGTGGGCAACAAAAAGTAAATTGCATCCTTTGTTGGGAAATTGGAGCACTTCCCCATAGTGCATTCTTCCTTTATGTTGTGTGCATTATTTTTTTTCTTGCATATTATACAGAGCCTTTAAAAAGTATTCAAACCCCTTGAAATTGTCCACATTTTGTCATGTTACAACCAAAAATGTGAATGTATTTATTGGGATTTTATGTGATAAACCGACAAATTATGAAGTGGAAGGAAAATGATAAATTGTTTTACAAATAAATCTGTAAAAAGTGTGGCGTGCATTTGTATTCACCCCCCTCTACTCTGATACCCCTAACTAAAATCTAATGGAACCAAATGTTCAAAAGTCACCTAATTAGTAAATAGAGTCCACCTGTGTGTAATTTGTTCTCAGTATAAATAAAGCTGTTCTGTGAAGCCCTCATGGGTTTGTTAGAGAACCTTAGTGAACAAACAGCATCCTAAAGGCCAAGGAACACACCGGACAGGTCAGGGATAAAGTTGTGGAGAAGTTTAAAGCAGGGTTAGGTTATAAAAAAATATCTCAAGCTTTGACCATCTCACGGAGCACTGGTCAATTCATCATCGGAGAATGGAAAGAGTATGGCACAACTCCAAACCTACCAAGACATGGCCGTCCACCTAAACGGACCGGCCGGGCAAGGAGAGCATTCATTAGAGAAGCACCCAAGAGGCCCATGGTAACTCTGGAGGAACTGCAGAGATCCACAGCTCAGATGGGAGAATCTGTCCACAGGACAACTATTAGTCATGCGCTCCACAAATCTGCCCTTTATGGAAGAGTGGCAAGAAGAAAGCCATTGGTGAAAGAAACCCATAAGAAATCCTGTTTGCAGTTTGTGAGAAGCCATGTGGGGGACACAGCAAACATGTGGAAGAAGGTTCTCTGGTCAGATGAGACGAGGGTTGCCACCCTGTTCTTCAAGCCAAACCCCAACACTTAAGTGGTGCACACTGTGCATTGGGTGGTCCTTACTCCTGCACACAGCGCAGAATTTATGTATTGATGTAAAAGCGCCATTCTGCACAGGTATAATAAAAACCCATGATGACGTACCCCCAAGGGTTGTACCTTTGACAGCCTGGGCTCAGTGGTTTGAATGATGTTGGGTGTCATTCAGCAGTGTACCCAAATTAAATTTTTACCATTGTTTCCATTAAAGTTCTATTTATTAAAGCCCAACAACAACATCAATGCCGGACACTTTTCACCATGCTCTAATCCAATGGGGGTCTTTAAACAGGGGGGCGGGGGCATGATATAAGGGAACTCTGAGCTATTGGGGAGTCTCTAAGGGGGGTGCTTATATAAAGGGACTCTAATCTGAATGGGGTCTGAAGGGGGGAGGGGTTGCTGATATAAGAGGGAGAGAGAGAGGGGCAACAGAGAGAGAGAAGGGGTTAAAGATAGGGGGGTGAGAGAGAGAGGGGAGTAAAAGAGGGGCAACAGAGAGAGGAGTGACAGAGGGGGTGAGCGACAGAGGGGCAGCAGAGAGAGGGGGTCAGAGACAGAGAGAAGGGCTCAAATAAAGAGAGAGGGGTGTTAGAAAGAGAGGGGTGACAGAGAGAGGGGGGAGGGGAGGAGTGATTGAGGGGGGGGGGTTAGTGAGAGAGGGGCAGCAGAGAGAAGGGGTCAAAAAGAGAGAGTGGTGTTAGAAAGAGAGGGGTGACAGAGAGAGGGGGGGAAAGGAGCGATTGAGGGGGAAGGTCAGAGAGAGAGGGAGAGGGTGGGTGAGAGAGAGAGACCCCTAGCCCTGTCTGCAGCCCCTCTTTTGCCCCTATGTCCCAGTCCCTGTCTGCGGGAAGGTGTGTGTAATGATCAGTATAGTACCTTCCATGCCAGGAGCAGGCAGAACACATTTTCGTGGTCATGGAAGTGCTCTGCATCGGATCTCTGTGAGGTGAAGCGGTCCCTGACTGCCTGTTCATCCCACCTGTCCTTTTTATCTGGTCCCCTGGTCAGCCTGTCCTTCGGGCCTGGGAGCAGAGAGGAAGTTGAAGGAGTCTAGGGGTTCCAGGCTCTGGCAGGTGCCGGGGTTGCTGTGCCCGCATCTTCAGAGGTCTTTGTGTCGGTCTACCACATAAAATCCCAATAAAATACATTTATGTTTTTGGTTGTAACATGACAAAATGTGGAAAATTTCAAGGGGTGTAAATACTTTTTCAAGGTACTGTAGCTAGCTTTCAGAACAGGCTGTGCATGAAGGGGTTTCCTATTTGATTTTGAATAATGCTGTGATCTGTGAGGAGGGACTTGGGAGGTTTGGTTGTAGGTGTGACCGGGCTGGATTGAACGCTAATTAGAATGTATTCCATCCCACCCACCATGAGAGCTGTGAAGGAAGTTACATCATTTGCACGTTCTCAAAGACTACAGAGGAGAGTGTTTTAGGCTAGAGATGCAGCAGGAAGGGTCTCAGTCTACAACAGGCTTTACAGAGTGTCACATGGTACAAAGCCACAACTAAACCCAGAATATCAAAGGATCCGCAGATAACAGAGCAACATGGTACAGAGGTCTGATCTATGCTGGGATTGATCATTCCATTCAGTTCTAGCGAAAACAAATGTACCACCCTCCTAGTCAGGTGCTAGTTAGAAAGCATAGTTATAAGCTCTGTCTGCTTGACAGCAGAGCAGCAGGCAAATCTATGTGCTCCCTGCTTCACAGGGAGCAAGAACAGTTAGTTAGGCCCGTTACATGTGTCCAGGGTGTGATTCATCTGGGCTGAGGGAGTGTCCCCACTGTGTCCAATGGGGAGGCCTGTTGGACAGTAGAGGAAACCCAGCCAGTGACACACAGGCTTTTATAGCTATCTCAGTGGGTTGGTACAGACAAGTGGTGCATCCTGGGATATGCTATAAAACCCAAGGACACATGTGGCAGGGGATCTTTGGGCGGGAAGCCAGGTCCCGGAAGGAGGGTGATGGCTGTCTCTCCCTCTTTTTGCTGTGGAAGGTGGTCCGAGCCAGGATGCATGCAGGTAGTACGTGCCGGGGAGCGGCCACCTGGTGCATTGAAGACTGCAGCGGCAGAGATTAAGTCTGCTCCAAAACAGGCAGAGGGGAGTAGATGGCTAGCGGTGACCGGGGTCGCAAGTGTGAGCAGCGAGGAGCAGGCCGGGTTCAATGATGTGGGGTCTCCCAACTTCCAGCATCGGTTTGGATCCTTAGAGGAGGGATTAGATGTCTGGAAGTCAGAAGAAGAGACTGAATGGGACTGGGGGTCCGAAGATCGGGGCAGTCCAGTCATTCTAGGCCCACCTGATGAGGAGACTAGGGATTCTGTGGCTCTTGGTCAGTGCGCCAAGAATCTGGGGTTCTGTGAGGCCTATTCTAATCGGGTCCTGGATTTATCCCCACCAAGAAGCTATGCCCGGGCTCGGGATCAAAATGAGGCCTATGCCTCCCTCATCCAGAGAGTGGAGACCCTATACTTTCCACCTGGGAGAGGGAACCGACAAACCCTCCCCAGACTTTCCGGAATGCAATGCAAGATCCAAAAGAAGGTGGCACTGGAGTTCTGGTTATCGGACTATCCATATGCCCCACGGGAGGTCATGCTGGAGATAGAGTCCAGAAGAGAAGCATGGTGTGATGAAGCTGTGTGGAATTTTCTCTTCATCCCAAAGCCCCACCGCAACCAGTACAAGTTGGAGTTATGGAAGACCTTCCAGTTGGTGAAGGCAAACTGGAACCATGGGCGTGCTATCCATGTAGACCGGGTGGAAGTCCGCCGCCCAGATGAATCTGGCTAGGCTTGGTCGATCTCAGTGCAGGATAAAGAGGGGAAAGTTGTACGAATCCCCCATCCGGATTATTACTGCTAAAACAGAATGCTGACTTTTATCAAGGCTGGCTAGCCTAAAGTTGTTGCACAAGTTCAAGTGCAGTTGCTGTTAGGGTTCAAGCCCTATTCCCATTACCTCTTCCCCTTCTATCCTTACGAGAAGGGTTAAAGAGTTTACGAAAGAAAAAAAACAAACACCACCACTGCTAAGTGGAACCACCAGAGGGCCACCCCACCTATTTTCTAACAAACAAAAGGGACTGTGACAGTACTATTGAGGAGATCCTTTGGGCAATCGGGCCAGGATCATGCCGCATCTGGGGTACTTTGGGCCAATGAGGAAGCATCTTTGCAGAGAGACTCTGTTTTAAAATGCCTTTCAGAGATCCTACTGGGCCAACAGGCCTGAAAATTGAACTTTTGAAGGGTTGCTACTGAGAAGAAGAGTGGCAGCCTAAGAGTTTTTTTTTGGTGTTTTTGGCCGGGGGGGGGGGGGGGGGTGCCCTGGTGCAAGGGGCCCCTGAAGAGACTGTTACTTTTTACAGGTCAGACAGGCTGCTCTGGCTCCAGCAAAAAGTCCTGTTTAAAAAGACGTGTTGCCTCGGTGCTGCAGGTGTGGAAGACGCTGCAGGCACTGGACGAGTGGACTCTACACGTCTTTGTGACCTTGTGGGTGTGGAAAATGATAGACAGTTAGTGACAGGGTTTGGCCATCACCTTGAAGGAGTGCGACTGAACGCCAGGTCAAGATGGATCATCTATCAAAGTCCTTGCTATGGATGCGGGGTGAGAAGGTCGCCTCTTCGGGGAGGGCCTTCTCACCGCATTAAGTCAGGAAATGTGCTTGTTAAAATGTAATTGCAGATGTGCCTAATTCTATTTCTTTTGCAGGTTACCTGAAGAAAATAGATTGCTAGTTAGTTAGGATGTTATGCTCACTCGCCAAACGAAGTTTCGTTTGGTGTGGGGCGCATTATGCTAATGCACTTTGATTTGTATCATATTTTGTATAGCAGATATATCTATTTTTCTACGTAAATTATTGATTGTACATTTGTTCTTTCCTTTTTCAGGTTTGTGGGATACTCCATTGTTTTTTTGGTAGCAATTTTTATAGGGAGTGGCTGCCCCGGAGCCAATAGAACATAGAAACATAGAATGTGTCGGCAGATAAGAACCATTTGGCCCATCTAGTCTGCCCAATATATCTGAATCCTATGAATAGTCCCTGGCCCTATCTTATATGAAGGATAGCCTTATGCCTATCCCATGCATGCTTAAACTCCTTTACTGTATTTGCAGCTACCACTTCTGCAGGAGCAATGGGGACATGGCTCGGTTTGGTGGGGGGTGGATGTAACACCCTCCTAGACAGGTGCTAGTTAGAAAGCATAGTTATTGGCTCTGTCTACTTAACAGCAGAGCAGCAGGCAAATCTATGTGCTCCCTGCTTCTCAGGGAGCAAGAACGGTTAGTTAGGCCTGTTACATGTGTCCAGAATGTGATTCATCTGGGCTGAGGGAGTGTCCCCACTGTGTCCAATGGGGAGGCTTGTTGGACAGTGGAGGAAACCCAGCCAGTGACACACAGGCTTTTGTAGCTATCTCAGTGGGTTGGCACAGACAAGTGGTGCATCCTGGGATATGCTATAAAAGCCAAGGACACAGGTGGCAGGGGGTCTTTTGGCAGGAAGCCAGGTCCCGGAAGGAGGGTGAAAGCTGTCTCTCCTTCTGTTGCTGTGGAAGGTGGTCACAGGCAGTCGGCCTTGTGAGCCAGGAGTTTGGGGCTGAATCTGGAGGTCCAGGAAAGCTGACTGGTGGAGTTGAAGGCAGAGTAAAGCCTAGTACACACGCAACGATTATCGGCCGACCGGTCGTCCGTCTTTTGTCCAGAGTGGTGTTTTGTTGGTTGGAATGTGCCTAGACTGAACACGAATTTTCTCGCCCGACAAAATTCTACTTCAGAAGTGATGTCATGTGTTGGTTTGCTTTCTTTGTGTTCTTTCTTCTCCGAGCATGCCCAGTCTTGCTCATAAGATTTTCCCTGTCGAAATCTCTACTGACTGCACGAAAATCGGCCGTGTTTTGATGGCGGACAAAAATTTTATAGCCTGCGCACCAGATATTTTTCGGCCGAAAAGTCGGAGTCGGTTGTCGGTAGCATCATACTAACAAGCCGAAAATCGGCAGATCGGTCGTCGGACGAAAATTCCCTGCCGATTTTCGACGCGTGTGTACGAGGCTTTACTCTGGAAAAACAGTGTCCGTGAGTACAGAGAAGCTTGCCAGGGGTCTGACCAGGAAGGGGACCACTCCAGTGGATAGAGTCAGTGGACGGGTATCAGCACAAACAGGCAGTGAAAGTAAAGGGGGTGCTAAGTTTAGAACCCAGAAGAGAATAACCAAGCAGGAACCTTTAAAAGTTATCTTCACTTAAGTGGCAAGGTGAAGCAGCGGCCTTGCCGCATTCTACAATTAGTTGTCCTCAAGATTGTGCATAGTTCATAGTTGGAGTATCCAACTCAACCCTTCTCCTATCCAAGTTCTAAATAAAAAACACAAAAACAGCATCCCCTGGATTGAATATTGCCGAAGACTTTCATTGCTGTTTATCTGCTATCAGTTGCAAAGGGTAACCCAGAAAGTGTAATTCTCAGCAGTCCTCTAGGGGGCAGTGCTACACAAAGTTGGAGTTTAGCTTTAAGCAACTGTGTGTGTTGGTATGAAGAGCAGACCTAAGGCCTAGGCTTGAGGCCCGAAGCAGCCGTGTGGCAAGAAAGTGATCCAGGAGGCTGAAGTATTTTGTTGCACAATTTACAGCGATGGTGGAAACCCCTGTGTGGGCAACTGATGTCTTTTGTGAATTTTTAATTCTTTTTTTAACCACTTATACCCCCTTCCTGCTCAGGCCAAGTTTCAGCGCTGTCACACTTTGAATGACAATTGCGCAGTCAATATTTAAAAAAAAAAAATTCACACAAATAGAGCTTTCTTTTGGTGGTATTTATTCACCACTGGGTCGTTTATTTTTTGCTAAAGAAACAAAAAAAATCAGAAAATTTTCGAAAAAAATAAAAAAATTCATAGTTTGTTATAAAATTTTGCAAACAGGTTTTTTTTCCCCCTTTACTGATGTCCACTGATGAGGCAAGACTGATGGACACTGAAAGGCATTGATTAGGTGGCACTGAGGCGGCACTCATGGGCAATGATGAGGCTGCACTGATGGGCACTGACAGGCATTAATTACGTGGCACTGGTGGGCAATGATGAGGCTGCACTGATGGGCACTGACAGGCATTGATTAGATGGGCAATGATGCTGCACTGATGGGCACTGACAGGCATTGATTAGGTGACACTAATGGGCAGTGATGAGGCTGCACTGATGGGCACTGACAGGCATTGATTAGGTGGCCCTGGTGGGCAATGATGAGGCTGCACTGATGGGCAATAACAGACATTGATTAGGTGACACTAATGGGCAATGATGAGGCTGCACTGATGGGCACTGATTAGGTGGCACTAATGGTCAATTATGGGCAATGACAGGCATTGATTAGGTGGCACTGGTGGGCAATAATGAGGCTGCACTAATGGGCAATGGCAGGCATTGATTAGGTGGCACTGAGGCGGCACTAATGGCAATGATGAGGCTGCACTGATAGGCATTGATTAGGTGGCACTAATGGGCAATGATGAGGATGCACTGGTGGGCAATGATAAGGCTGCACTGACAGGCATTGATTAGGTGGCACTGGTGGGCAATGATGAGGCTGCACTGATTATGTGGCACTGGTGGGCAATGATGAGGCTGCACTGACAGGCACTGGTGAGGTGGCACTGATGGGCTCTGATAGGCAGCACTGAAGGGCAGAGAAGTGGCACTGATAGGTGTCTCTGGTGGGCACTGATAATGAGGCAATGATAGGTGGCACTGGTTTCCACTGATTAGCAGCACCGTGTGGGACCAATGTCCCTGTAACAGAAGACGGTTACCGCCTTTCTTCCTTTTCTCCGATAACCGGCTACTGTTTACTTCCGTGATCAGCTGTCATTGGCTTGACAGCTAATCATGTGGTAAAGGGCCATCATGTGATTGGCAGGGGCAGGCGATCACGGGAGGACGTCCATAGACACCCTCCCGGCACTGGAAGCTCACACTGTAGCCGTCTTTCGGGTATAACGTGGGCAGAAAGTGGTCAATAAAAGTGGGCCACCCGGCCCTCAGAGTTGCTGAAGGGAACTGAACTCACCGTTCTGCAGTACCATTGAGCAAAGAAACTCCTCAATGTCACACTGGGAACCCACCTAAGATCACGGCTGCCGGACACGCTCATTTCTTCTCAAGTTTGTGCACGGAGGAGTCGGAAGATCCAAAATAGATACGCACTCACATGTGTCCGTTTTATAGACTTTTTTATTTGGGTTTTATTTGGATTCATTTGTATACAAGTCGATCAATGCAAAAACGCCCCCTATTGGCTTCAATGTAAAAACGCCCCCTATTGGCTTCAATGTAAAACGCCCCCCTATTGGCTTCAATGCTAAATCACATCTCATTGACTTTGAAGCTTCAATACAAAATCCTGCCCTGCTTGCTTAGCAAACTTTTCCCGCACTTTGAACATGAAGAACACTCACATGTGCGACTTCCCTGATGTGTAACACATTTCGCTTCCTCAATTTTTTTTTCTCTGAAACATTTCTCGCACTTAAGGACACTCCCCTTTGTGAATTCTCTGGTGTGCACGAAGGTTCTTTCTCCCACTGAAACTTTTTCCACACTCTAAACATGCCTAAGGGCACTGGCCAGTGTGAATTCTCTTGTGTCTACGAAGGGTTCCTCTCCTAAGGAAACTTTTTCCACACTCTGAACATACGAAAGGGCGCTCGCCAGTGTGAGATATCTGGTGCACATTAAGTTCTCCTTTCTCTCTAAAACATTTCCCGCACTCTGAACATGCATAAGGACGCTCGCTATTGTGAATTCTCTGGTGTGTACGAAGGTCATTTCTCCTAATGAAACTTTTTCCACACTCTGAACATAAGAAAGGGCGCTCGCCAGTGTGAATTCTCTGGTGCATATTAAGTTTTGCTTTCTCTCTGAAACATTTCCCGCACTCTGAACATGCATAAGGACGCTCGCTATTGTGAATTCTCTGGTGTGTACGAAGTTTATCTCTCCCAATGAATCTTTTTCCACACTCTGAACATCCATAAGGACGCTCGCCGGTGTGAATTCTCTGGTGTGTACGAAGGGTTTCTTTCCTAATGAAACTTTTTCCACACTCTGAACATACGAAGGGGCGCTCGCCAGTGTGAATTCTCTGGTGTGAAAGAAATCTTTCTTTCTGCACAAAATGTTTCCCACACTCTGAACATGCAAAAGGATAATCACCCGCATGCTTTCTCTGGTGATAAGTAAGGCTTATTTTATGACTGAAAGATTTCCCACACTCTGAACACGAATAAGGACGCTCGCCCGTGTGAGTTCTCTGGTGCGAAAGAAGTTCGCCATTTCGAGAGAATCTTTTCCCGCACTCGGAACATGAAAAAGGGCGCTCACCAGTGTGAATTGTCAGATGGTTATGGAGGTCTCCTTTATAGGCGAAACATTTCCCACACTCTGAACATGAGAAAGGACGCTCTCCAGTATGGACTCTCAGATGTCTTTGGAGGCCTCCTTTATCGGTAAAACATTTCCCACACTCTGAACATGAGAAAGGACGTTCTCCAGGGTGAATTCTTTGGTTTGTCGGCAGGTCTGCTTTCTGAGTGGAACAATTCTTGGGATAAGATGTAGCTGTGGATCGATCCGCACTGTGAGAACTTAGATGGATATCTGAAGTTATAGTATTGGAGTTCTCAGAAGATCCCTCAGGTTTAGGAGGATCCATTGATGTCTGTATATGGTGAGGTCTGTGATGTATAATTTGAGGAATGGGATTCACTCCCGGAGAATATTGTGTGATGCCATTTTCTTCTGTATTATAATCCTGAATTGAAATCTGATGCCCCGTTGACGTATTTTGGGCATCGTGTTCATCTGTGGACAGAAAATTATTTATTGCATGAATTAGGTATTTTTCATATTTTGTATTCAGAAGTCATAGATGCTCTGGTCTACCAGCCACAAACTTCATAGAGCTTAGGCCTGAGCCCAGGAATAACGACAACGTTCAAATATTAGTAACAACCACAAGTATAAAATAAACCCAAACCAAATGTAGCACCCAATATACAGTGCTTGTGCATTAACCACTTAAGCCCCGGAAGATTTTACCCCCTTCCTGACCAGGGCCTATTTTGCGATTCGGCACTGCGTGACTTTAACGGACAATTGCACAATCGTGCGACGCTGTACCTAAATGAATTTGACGTCCTTTTTTTCCCACAAACAGAGCTTTCTATTGGTGGTATTTGATCACCTGTGCGATTTTTAGTTTTTGCGCTATAAACAAAAAAAGAGCGCCAATTTTGCAAAAATAACAATATTTTTCACATTTTTTTATACGAAATTCCCCCCCAAAAAAAATGTAAAAATCAAAATTTTTTAACATTTTTGGCCAATTTGTTTTCTGCTACATATGTTTGGTAAAAAAAAAAAAATCGCAAAAAGCGTATTTTGATTGGTTTGCGCAAAAGTTCTCGCGTTTACTAACTAAGGGAAAGATTTTTGTCATTTTTGTTGTTTTTTTTTTTAACGCGTAATGGCGGCGATCTGCGATTTTTTTTGCGGTACTGCGACATTGGGGCGGACAGATCGGACCCTTGACTGACATTTTTGACACTTTTGGGGTTACCAGTGACATTACTGCAGTAATCAGTGCTATACATATGCACTGTTACCGTAAAATGACACTGGCAGTGAAGGGGTTAACTTTTTTTTGAGAGGGAGGGGTTATGTGTGTCCCTAGGGGTGTGATTCTAACTGTGATTGGCTGTGGCTTGAGGTGTAGGAACAGTGATCAACGGTCCTACATAGTAGAACCGTATGATCACTATTCATACACAGGGGAGAATGACAGGCAGCTTTGTTTACATTAGCCGCCTGCCTTTCTCCCGCTCTAACGGACGATCGCGAGTGACCGGCGGACATCGGGTCCGCGGGGCACACGCGCGCGGGGGGGTCCGTGACCGTGCGGGAGCACGCCTCCGGCGACGCGCGCTCGCTCCCTAGACCCTCACAGGCTAGCGACGTAGCCCTACGTCGCTTTGCCTGTGAGGGGCTGACCGCCGCAGTAAATAGTCGTGCGGCGGTTGGCAAGCGGTTAATGAGATTGTCTTGGTAAAGAATGGAGTTGGACCTTTCATATGGTGTACAGTATCTCCTCCTCATTTGTTGGGAACAATACATAGCCAGGTGGGGTAGGTACATCAATGAAGTTCTGTTAGTGTTTAGGGCTCAACTGCTGCTTTGAATTTTGTTTTATTTTGGATGAGTTTGACAGACATATACCCTCCTTCCCCTGATACAGCAATATATACTTTATACTCATAGAAGTCAAATAAAAATGTAAATGGTTTCTGCATCTAATTTTTATTACTTACGTATGCCAATGTAAGGGGAAGATTCCTCCTGTTTATTTTCCATAACCATTCTCCCGTCCTCCATAGACTGCTGATCTCCACTCACCAACGTCTCTTCTTCTTCCTCCTTAACCTCAAGTTTTACGTCTTTCAGTTCCTCACACTGAACCTCAAAGATGATACATACATTTGTGAAAAAAAAGAAAAAAAAAAGAAGAAGCTACATAGAAGAATGTCATCTCAAAGCTTGGAATACATTGTTAGGTCAACATGCTCAGTCCCACCTACCTGATGATGGTGAAGGATGGTGTGACCTTCCTGTGTGGAATCCTGGGAATACAGAGGACGGGGACATCTCTCTGGTGGGTTCCCATTACTGGATCCATCTGTAGGAAACACACACACTGACTGAATAACGGAAAATTCCTATCAGATACTTACCGTAATTTTCCTTTCCTGATGGTCTCCATGGCAGCCTACATGTGGGTTAACCCTGCCTCCTCTCCAATGGTATAGGACCCCCCTCTATAAATTTCAGCTTGCAGGTACAGCCAGTGTTTCATATCTTAGCCGAATCCAAGACCAGAGGGTGGGAACTCCGGCTGCCATGGAGACCATCAGGAAAGGAAAATACGGTAAGTATCTGATAGGAATTTTCCATTTTCCTGACAGTCTCCATGGCAGCCTACGTGTGGGAAATAACCAGCCCAAGCCACACGGGTGGGAATGCTTTAACAAAGAAAATTTTACTTCAAATTATTAGCAGACAAAACAGTCAAGCCAAAATTAACTGAAGATAAGGAGGCTGGCTCCACACAATAATGTGTCATAAACGTATTAACAGAAGACCAGGAAGCCGCTCTGCAGACTACTTCTGGCGCAACATTATGTGAAGCTGCCCAGGATGTCGAGATGCCTCTCGTTGAGTGGGCTGTCACCGCCTCCGGAGGAGCCAAACCCTCTACACTGTAGGCCTGTTGAATAGCAGACACAATCCAGGCTGCGATAGACCTAGACGAGGCTCGCTTTCCTCTGTGCCTGCCTGAAAAGAGGACGAAAAGGTTATCCGATTGCCTGAAGGGAGCTGTTGACTGAAGGTAGTCCCTTCGAGTTTTCCCTACATCCAAGGGATGAGGTTCAGTATCCCCAGAGGACCGAAAGGTAGGAAGAACAATCTCCTGGTTCTCATGAAAAACTGATGTTACTTTTGGATTGGAATTGAACATCAGAATGAGGACCACCCGATCCGGAAAGAACGTGAGGAATGGTTCTTTATGACCAAGGGAACTGATCTCAGCGACCCTCTGGCTGAAGTGATTGCCACCAAAAATGCTGTCTTAATGGTAAGTTCTCTGATAGAGATGGAATCTGTTGGACTAGTTCTTGAGAAGACGTTGAGAACAAGAGGAAGGTCCCATTTCGGAAATCTTGGAGTCTGACCGCACCTTTGAAAAATTGTTGGAAAAGTGCATGTTTGGCCCAGGGGAACCATACAGACAAGGCTGATATTTGAACCCTGAGAGTGCCAAGTGAGAAAGACTTATCCAGACATGCTTGGAGGAACTTCAGAACTTCTTGTACTCCAAACTCCGAGGATGAATTTCCCTCCAGATACGTGAATTCTAAGAATCTAGCCCAGACTCGGCAGTAAACTTTGTTCGTGCTTGGTCTTCTAGAATTCATTAAAGTAGGGATTGCCCCAGGAGGGCACCCGAGGGATTCCAACCTCTCCCTCTCAAGAACCAGACCTTCAGCCGGAGCAGAGCAGGGCAGGGGTGTAATGTCGTTCCCTGCGCGAGGAGGTCTGGTCTAAGAGGAAGGGGAATCGGGCTCTGATAACTGAGCTGCAGGAGAAGTGGGAACCAGGGCCTGTTCGGCCAATGTGGGGCCACCATGACGATCTCCACATCTTCTGCTTGGAGTCTTTGTAGAAATCGGAGAATAATGGGAATCGGGGGGGAAAGGCATATGCCCTGCTGAATTCCCATCTATCGGTCAGAGCATCTGTTCCGTAGGATTGATGACACCTGCTGCGTGTGAAGTACCGGTCCAATTTGTGGTTGCAGGGAGATGCAAACAGGTCTACTACGGGTGAGACCCCTAGTGACAGAATCCACTTGAATGAGTCGATGTGGAGAGACCATTCGTTGTGATTCAACTGGACTCTGGAGAGAAAATCTGCCTGGACATTCTGTGGCCCTGGAATGTAGACCGCCGAGATGTTGGACAGATGGGCCTGAGCCCATGTCATGATTGGGTCTAATTCTTGAAGAAGGGAGAGACTTCTGGTTCCACCCTGTCTCTTCACGTAAGCCACTGCCGTGGTGTTGTCCATTCGGAGAAGCACGGATTTGCCTTCTATCAGGTAGCGGAAAGCTCGAAGAGCTAGAAAGGCCGCACGGAGCTCCAGGATATTGGAGACCAGGGAGTTGGGATTGTGGAGGCCACTTCCCTTGAGCCACCTCTGCCATGCAATGGGCTCCCCAACCAGAGTTGCTGGCATCTGTTGTAATGATAACCCAGGAGATGGGAACTAAGGAATGACAATTGAGCAGGTTCTTGCGTTGGAGCCACCATAACAGGCTGTTTCTCATATTGTGGGAAATAAAGGTACGCTGCTCGTGTTCTTCCGGATTTCACTGAAGAAGGAAGCTCGGCCGTGTCCGCCATAGTGCCCACTTGACCATAGGGGCCGTTGAGACCATAGTGCCGATGATCTTGAGACACTGGGATGCCTTCAGAAAGGAGGAGGAGAGGGCTGGGAGGATCCTCTCCCGTACCACTGAGATTTTCTCTAGAGGTAAAGAAATTGTACCTTGAACGGTGTTGAATTGAGCCCCTAGATAGACCAGATGTTGAGTAGGTTCTAGATGGCTCTTTTGTAGGTTCAACAACCAACCGAACTCCATGAGAGTCGCAGTGACCTGATCCCTGTGGGACAGAAGTTGATCCCTGTCTTGGGACAACAGGAGGAGGTTGTCTAGGTAGTGATGTAGACGTACACCTTTTGTCCTGATTAGAGCTACCACAGCCAGAAGGACCTTGGAAAACACCCTTGGGGATGTGGACAGACCGAAAGGGAGGCAGGTGAATTGGAAGTGCCGATGCTCTATCGCAAAGCGGATGTACTTGTGGAAGTTTACTGCTACAGGCACGTGGAAATATGCATCTTTGAGATCTACTGACGCTAGCCAATCTCCTGGAAGCACTGCTTTCTGGTTGGTAGATAAGGTCTCCATCTTGAACTTTTCGTTCTTTATAAATTTGTTGAGATAGGTGAGGTCTATCACGGGTCACCATGATCCATTCTTTTTTTGTACTAGAAAGAGGGGCGAATACATGCCCTGGAACCTCTCTTGCACGGGCACCGGAACTATTGCGCCCTGAGCCACCAAAGTGCTTACATAGACGAGCAAAACACTTCTTTTCTCGTCCTGATAAGGCAAGCGGGTGGGAATGAACCTGGGAACGGGATCTGTCGAGAAAGTCCATGTGTGTCCTGTGGACACTGTCTTGATGGTCCAGAAGTCTGAGATTGAGGCCGCCCAGACACGCTGAAAGTGGAGCAGGCGCGCCCCTACCTGGCATGTCTGAATGGGCCCAATCTCAAAAAGACTTTGAGGTTTCTTGCCCAGAAGGCGCTGAGCTTCTGACCGTTCTACGGGAAGATGCTTGACCTCCTTTCCAGTTTCTTCTGTAGTCTCGCCCAGATCTGTATGAGCGGGCATCTCTTGAATGCTCTGCAAACTGTTTTCTTGGTTGTGGTTTCTTAGGACCAAAGAGGCGCCTATCCTGAGGGAGAAAGCCTGATTTTCCACCCGTAGCTCTAGTAATGGCGCTATCCAATTTGTTCCCAAACAGGGAAGAGCCTTCAAAGGGAATCTTGCACCATGCCTGCTTGGAGGCTGGGTCTACCAGCCAGGGGCGCAACCACAGGGCCCGTTTGGCTGTGACAGAGGACAGCATTGTCCTGGATAGGAGACGTAGAACATCGATAGATGCTTCCCCAAGAAAGACTGAAGCTAGCTTGAGCTCTTGAATGGGAGAGTTTTCCACTGCATCTTCAGAAAGACTTCCCAGCTTCAGCTCCACGTCAGAAACCCAGGTTTCCATGGCCTTAGACATAGCTGCCAAGTGCCAACGCTAGCGCAGGTTTACAGGCCGCACCTGCCGTGATATAAATTCTTTTCAAATCTAGATCCATTTTTCTATCTAGAGGATCTTTGAAAGAAACTGCATCGTCCATCGGTAGGGTAATGTGCTTCGCCAGTCTGGTGACTGCGGCATCAACCAGGGGAGCCGACTCCAGATAACTGACATCCTCTGATTTGAAGGGATATATTTTTGCTAATTTAGAGGATAGGGAGGCCTTGCCATCCCCTCTGCTCCATTCTTCCAAAACAACATCCTTTAACTCTGAAAGGAGTGGGAAGTTTAGCCACTCTTTCCCCAAGTGTTTGAAGAACTTGCTTCGTCTGCGGGGTGATGGGATCTTCCCATTTCAGGGCTTCCTTGACTGCTCTGATAAGAGGTGGAACAAGAGCAAAATCAAAGCCCCCAACTGCACCTTCTTCTTCTTCCGAGTCACTCTCTGAAGATTTTCCGGAAGTGAAGCTCGGTTGAGAGGGGCCTTGGTCTTCAAGGGCCTCAGAAGGAGAGCTGTAAGTAGCAGGACCAAGTG
Source organism: Pelophylax lessonae (assembly GCF_965119305.1). Classification (NCBI taxonomy): domain Eukaryota; kingdom Metazoa; phylum Chordata; class Amphibia; order Anura; family Ranidae; genus Pelophylax; species Pelophylax lessonae. Next base: position 261,218,774 of record NC_138776.1, on the reverse strand, counting down.
CGGGACTAGTACCCCACTCTTTCAGGGATTGTTGAACAACCCGCTTCACCAGGGATTCCAACCTCTGGTCTTCAGACTCCCTCTCACCGGATGCACGAGCAAAACAGGGCTCGCAAAGGGACTTGTCCTCCGGGACATGCGCCCCACAACCCCAACAGGCTCTCTGGGCCGTATGGCTACTGTGGCGGTGTGGGCGGTGTCTGGAGGAGGAATTTGAGCGTCTCCTCTTAAGCCTGCTCCCTGATGGGAGACTCATGGCGTCTGGACCTTGAAGAAGATTCTCTTTGTGGCCTGACAGGGTCTCTTTCTTGACCAGACCTGGATCAGCTGGGAGAAAAGAGAAATCCAGGGAGACACAGGATTTAGCCATGAATCATGAGCCAGCATCCCCCTTCATGCCGCCCCTAAATGTACCCGCACTCACCTGTTGTGAGAGGGCTGGGCACATGAGGGCAGTGACGCAGGATCCATGTTTCAGGCAAAACCACAACTGACAAGGGAAAATACAATGGATCATAATAAAGCACAGAGAGCCATAAGGTGTTACATAGTTACATAGTAGGTGAGGTTGAATAAAGACAATAGTCCATCCAGTTCAACCTGTGTAGGTGTGTGTGGCCGTAATCATCTCACATAGCCCTGAATGTTCTGATCCTTGAGATGTACGTCTAAGAGTCTTTTGAAAGCCACCATACTTCCCGCAGAAACCACCTCTTGTGGTAGAGAATTCCACAATCTTGTAGCCCTAACAGTAAAGAACCCCCCACGTTGCCTGAGGTTAAAACGCTTCTCCTCTAATCGCATTGTATGCCCTCGAGTCCTCATGCAATCCCTTCGACTGAATAGCTGTTTATCTATGCCGAGATCACCATTGAGATATTTATAAATTGCTATCATGTCCCCTCTCAGGTGTCTCTTCTCCAGAGAGAATAAATCAAGCGATTGCAGACGCTCTTCATAATTAAGGTCCTCCAATCCCCTAATTAGTTTAGTTGCCCTTCTCTGGACTCTCTCCATCCCCCTCATCCATCCATCCGCTCCCCCCCCTTTCTCCACACCGCCAATACATATAGCATCCGGCCCCCAGTCCCCACATACCTGGATCACACAAGGTAGAGGCACAGGGAAGTTGTCGCTATGCCCACAGTACTTCCCAATAGTACTGGGGCTGACAGCTGTTTAAATTTTGTGCCAGGATGACGTCAGCGGTGACCTGGCCGCAATTGCGAGTGCGCATGCGCGATCCAGGCCTCGCTTTCGAACACGGAAAACTGTGCGTGCGCGAGCCGGGAACGGAGCTCCGATCCCCTACTGCGCAGGCTCCCGCCGGACTGTGCGGAGGGGGAGCAGGAAGGAGATGGCTGGAACGCAGAGAGCGTTCCAGCAGCCATTGGGCCACCAGGGATTCAAAGAAAAGAAAGTTTAGACAAATACAAATACAACAAACATACTGCCATGGAGGAAGTGAGTATCTTCAGACCCTGTCAGGATATCCGCCGGCCCTATGAAGCACCGCACAGTTGAATAGCCAAAGGGGATTTAAGTGTCACTCACCCGCCCGTGGCTGGGCCCTGGACACAGACACCGCATTGAATTCTGAGGTAAGCCGCCCAAAATTACACAGGAATAATCCAAATAGGACAAAAAAGGAACACTGGCTGTACCTGCAAGCTGAAATTTATAGAGGGGGGTCCTATACCAATGGAGAGGAGGCGGGGTTAACCCACACGTAGGCTGCCATGGAGACTGTCAGGAAACATTGTTTCTATGTGTTTATCAGATGATGGGGGATCTAGGTGGATCCTCCGTACTGCTCTCTCCTTTACAATAAAGTCTCCTCTTACCCGGAGATGTGAGGGGCGGCTGATTCTCCATCATAACGTCCTTGTAGAGATCCTTGTGTCCTTCTAAGTGCAGTTGATGCAATATAGTCTCTAAAAAGAAAAAGCTTTGTTGCAATAAAAAATGGTTCAGTACAATTGTGATTTTGTTCTGTGCAAAAAGAGCGCCTAAATCTAAGATGTGACCACTATAAAAAAAAAAGAAGAAAGAAAGAAAAATGTGTATGTAAATATCCCCCAGTGAGCTCCTTATTAAACAGTGATGACAGCCAACAACCCGATGGCAACGTTGTGGAAAATTGATAAATTATTCTATATTTAGGATGTATCTGATCTATAAACCAGAGGCTCTGGATGGACAGTTGGATAAATGGCTCTATATTTAGGATGTATCCGGTCTATAAACCAGAGGCTGTGGATGGACAGTTGGATAAATGGTTCTATATTTAGGATGTATCTGGTCTATAAACCAGAGGCTCTGGATGGACAGTTGGATAAATGGTTCTATATTTAGGATATATCCGGTCTATAAACCAGAGGCTCTGGATGGACAGTTGGATAAATGGTTCTATATTTAGGATGTATCCTGTCTATAAACCAGAGGCTCTGGATGGACAGTTGGATAAATGGTTCTATATTTAGGATGTATCTGGTCTATAAACCAGAGGCTCTGGATGGACAGTTGGATAAATGGTTCTATATTTAGGATGTATCCGGTCTATAAACCAGAGGCTCTGGATGGACAGTTGGATAAATGGTTCTATATTTAGGATGTATCCGGTCTATAAACCAGAGGCTCTGGATGGACAGTTGGATAAATGGTTCTATATTTAGGATGTATCTGGTCTATAAACCAGAGGCTCTGGATGGACAGTTGGATAAATGGTTCTATATTTAGGATGTATCCGGTCTATAAACCAGAGGCTCTGGATGGACAGTTGGATAAATGGTTCTATATTTAGGATGTATCCGGTCTATAAACCAGAGGCTCTGGATGGACAGTTGGATAAATGGTTCTATATTTAGGATGTATCTGGTCTATAAACCAGAGGCTCTGGATGGACAGTTGGATAAATGGTTCTATATTTAGGATGTATCCGGTCTATAAACCAGAGGCTCTGGATGGACAGTTGGATAAATGGTTCTATATTAAAAAAGAACGTGAGCTATCAACCATAGCAGACATCACAGTGACCAAGGAGGAAGAGGACGGAACATGACGGGGGGGGGTTACTGGGTGTAAATATAAAATAATATCTTCTTACCTCCTCTACTGCCAGTTCCAGCAATGTCTCCTCTCTACTTCTTCCCGACTCACCTCTGACCCGGAACTTCCTGTCAGGACCTGATGTCACTTTCTTTCCTTGCGTTCCACTAACGATAAGTCAGACTGCCACCTTGTGGGCAACAAAGAATAAATTGCATCCTTTTTTGCGAAATCGGATCACTTCCCCATAGTGCATTCTTCCTTTATGTTCCATGCATTATTTTTTTTCTTGCATGTTATACAGTGCCTTTAAAAAGTATTCAAACCCCTTGAAATTGTCCACATTTTGTCATGTTACAACCAAAAATGTAAATGTATTTTATTGGGATTTTAAGTAATAAACCGACAAAGTGGCACATAATTGTGAAGTGGAAGGAAAATTATAAATTGTTTTACAAATAAATCTGTGAAAAGTGTGGCGTGCATTTGTATTCACCCCCCTTTACTCTGATACCCCTAACTAAAATCTAGTGGAACCAATTGCCTTCAAAAGTCATCTAATTAGTAAATAGAGTCCACCTGTGTGTAATTTTTTTTCTCAGTATGAATACAGCTGTTCTGTGAAGCCTTCAGAGGTTTGTTAGAGAACCTTGGTGAACAAACAGGATCCTGAAGGCCAAGGAACGCACCATGAAGGTCAGGGATAAAGTTGTGGAGAAGTTTAAAGCTGGGTTAGGTTATAAAAAAATCTCCCAAGCTTTGACCATCTCACGGAGCACTGTTCAATCCATCATCCGAAAATGGAAAGAGTATGGCACAACTGCAAACCTACCAAGACATGGCCATTCACCTAAACGGACAGGCCGGGCAAGGAGAGCATTCATCAGAGAAGCAACCAAGAAGCCCATGGTAACTCTGGAGGAGCTTTAGAGATCCACAGCTCAGGTGGGAGAATCTGTCCACAGGACAACTATTAGTCGTGCGCTCCACAAATCTGCCCTTTATGGAAGAGTGACAAGAAGAAAGCCATTGGTGAAAGAAAGCCATAAGAAGTCCTGTTTGTGAGAAGCCATGTGGGGGACACAGCAAACATGTGGAAGAAGGTGCTCTGGTCAGATGAGACGAGGGTTGCCACCCTGTTATTCAAGCCAAACCTGAACACTTTAGTGGTGCACACTGTGCATTGGGTGGTCCTTACTCACACAGCTCTGAATTTATGTATTGATGTAAAAACGCCATTCTGCACAGGTATAATGAAAGCCCATGATGACGTACCCCCAAGGGTTGTACCTTTGGCAGCCTGGGCTCAGTGGGTTGAATGATGTTGGGTGTCATTCAGCAGTGTAACCAAATTAAATTTTTACCATTTTTTTCTATTAAAGTTCTATTGGTAAAAGCTCAACAACCACATCAATACCGGACACTTTTCACTGTGCTCTAATCTAATGGGGGGTCTTTAAAGAGGGGGCATGATATAAGGAATCTCTGAGCTAATAGGGGGTCTCTAAGGGGGGTGCTTATATAAAGGGACTCTAATCTAAATGGGGTCTGAAGGCGGGGTGCTTAGATAAGGTGACTCTGATATAATGGTGGTCTCTAATGGGGGGTGCTGACTACTGATCTAATGGTTGGTCAGTCCCTTCATATTAGCACCCTCCCTCCCTTAGAGACCCCCCCTTAGCTCAGAGTCCCCTTATATCAGTGCCCCCCTAACAGACCCCAATAGATTAGAGTCTGGTGAAGAGAAGGGGGGTGACAGAGAGAGAGGGGGTAACAGAGAGAGAGAGCGAGGGGGTCGAAGAGAGAGGGGGTTGAGAGAGAGGAGGGGTGGGAAAGAGGGGTGACCTAGAGAGGGGGAGAGAGAGGTGGGTGAAAGAAAGAGAGGGGGTGAGAGAGGGGCAACAGAGAGAGAAGTAGTCAAAGAGAGAGCGGGGTGATAGAGAGAGACGAGTGAAAGAGGGGCAACAAAGAGAGGGGGGAGAGAGGAGTGACTAAGGGGGGGGTGAGAGAGAGACGAGTGAAAGAGGGGCAACAAAGAGAGGGGGAGAGAGAAGTGACTAAGGGGGGGGGGTGAGTGAGAGAGGGGGGTGAGAGAGGGGCAGCAGAGAGGGGGTCAGAGAGAGAGAAGGGGTCAAAGAGAGTGGCAGCAGAGAGAGGGGTGTGAGAGAGGGGAGAGATAGGAATGACTGAGGGGGTAAGAGAGGGTGGGTGAGAGAGAGAGACCCCTAGCCCTGTCTGCATCCCCTCTTTTGCCCCTATGTCCCAGTCCCTGTCTGCGAGAAGGTGTGAGTAATGGTCAGTAGAGTACCTTCCATCCCGGGAGCAGGCAGAACCTATTTCCCGTGGTCATGGAAGTGCTCTGCAGCAGATTTCTGTGAGGTGAAGCGATCCCTGACTGCCTGCTCATCCCGCCTGTCTATTTTCTCTGGTCCCCTGGTCAGCCTGTCCTTCGGGCCTGGGAGCAGAGAGGAAGTTGAAGGAGTCTAGGGGCTCCAGGCTCTGGCAGGTGTCGGGGATGCTTTGCCCGCATCTTCAGAGATCTTTTCCCTCCCGGGCTATCGGTGCTTGCCCCGCCCTCACTGCTCTCCTTTGCCACAGCTTCCATCCCCTGGGCCGCCCTCTCACACTGTGGTGATGGCAGCTGGAGCCGGGATGCCATCTTGCCTGCACCTTGCGGCCTTCGCTGTCCCGCTCCTTGAACCTGCTCTCACGGACCAGGCCCCTTCCACAACCAGGCCTTCATGCAGTACCCTGCAGCTCCCTGAGCCCCTACATTAATCCAGCCATGGCGAAGGGACATTTTACTGCTTCCCCCCCCCCCCCCCCCCCAGCCAGGCGCCGTGAGTCGGCTGCCTGTGCTGCCTTATGGTGGTTCCAGCGCTATGTGTGGGTTTCTGGAGAAAAAACACAAGTGTCAAAACCTGGACTGTCTGGGTCATTTCTGTACAGGTCGCAACCCTAGATGGGACCAAAATTGAACTTTTTGGCCTAAAAGCAAAACGCTATGTGTGGAAGAAAACTAACACTGCACATCACCCGAAACACGCCATCCCCGCTGTGAAGCATGGTGGTGGCAGCATCATATTGTAGGAATGCTTTTCTTCAGCAGGGACAGGAAAGCTGGTCAGAGTTGATGGGAAGATGGATGGAGCCAAATACAGGACAATCTTAAAAGAAAACCTGTGAGAGTCTGCTAAAGACTTGAGACTGGGGCGGAGGTTCACCTCCCAGCAGGACAACGACCCGAAACATCCAGCCAGAGCTACAATGGAATGGTTTACATCAAAGCATATCCATGTGCTAGAATGACCCAAAGTCCCGACCTAAACCACATTGAGAATCTGTGGCAAGACTTGAAAATTTACAGAGTGTCACATGGTACAAAACCACAACTAAACCCAGAATATCAAAGGATCCGCAGACAACAGAGCAACATGGTACAGAGGTCTGATCTATGCTGGGATTAATCATTCCATTCAGTTCTAGCGAAAACAAAGTTGGAGTTTAGCTTTAAGGAACTGTGTTACATAGTTTGTTATAAAATTTTGCAAACAGATATTTTTTCTCCTTCACTGATGTCTGCTGATGAGGCTGCACTGCTGGGCACTGATAGGCTGCACTGACAGGCATTGATTAGGTGGCACTGAGGCGACACTAATAGACAATGATGAGGCTGCACTGATGGGCACTGACAGGCATTGATTAGGTGGCACTGAGGCAATACTAATTGGCAATGATGAGACGAGACTGATGGGCACTGGCAGGCATTGATTAGGTGGCACTGAGGCGGCACTAATGGGCAATGATGAGGCTGCACTGATGGGCACTGACAGGCATTAATTAGGTGGTACTGGTGGGCAATGCTGAGGCTACACTGATGGGCAATGACAGGCATTGATTAGGTGACACTGAGGCGGCACTGACCGGCATTGATTAGGTGGCACTGATGGGCAACGATGAGGCTGCACTGATGGGCAATGACACTGATTAGGTGGCACTGAGGTGGCACTTATGGGCAATGATGAAGCTGCACTGATGTGCCTGACAGGCATTAATTAGGTGGCACTGATGCAGCACTATTAGGCAATAATGAGGCTGCACTGATGGGCACTGACAGGCATTGATTAGGTGGCACTGGTGGGCAATAATGAGGCTGCACTGATAGGCATTGATTAGGTGGCACTGAGGCGGCACTAATGGCAATGATGAGGCTGCACTAATGGGCACTGACAGGCATTGATTAGGTGGCACTGGTGGGCAATGAATAGGCTGCACTGACCTGGATTGATTAGGTGGCACTGAGGCGGCACTGGTGGGCAATGATGAGGCTGCACTGATGGGCAATGACAGGCATTGATTAGGTGGCACTGAGGCAGCACTAATGGGCAATGATGGGCATTGATTAGGTGGCACTGGTGGACAATAATGAGGCTGCACTGACAGGCATTGATTAGGTGGCACTGAGGCGGTACTGGTGGGCAATGATGAGGCTGCACTGATTAGGTGGCACTGATGGGCTCTGATAGGCAGCACTGAAGGGCAGAGAAGTTGCACTGATAGACAGCACTGATGGGCAATGATAGGTGGCACTGGTGGGCACTGATAATGAGGCAATGATAAGTGGCACTGGTTTCCACTGATTAGCAGCACTGGTGGGACTGTGTGGGACCAATGTCCCTGTAACAGAAGCCGGTTACCGCCTTTCTTCCTTCCTCCTCATGCTGTCAGCGTGAGTAGAAAAAAAAGCCGATAACCGTCTTCTGTTTACTTCCGCGATCAGCTGTCATTGGCTGACAGCTAATCGTGTGGTAAAGGGCCCTTTACCCTGTTCTTTGATCAGCCGAGTACATTGGACTCGACAGTCACAAAGCACGCCGCCGCAGGGGCGCACAATCCCGGCAGGACGTCCATAGACACCCTCCCGACACTGGGAGCCATCCTTTGGCTATAGCGCGGGCAGAAAGTGGTCAATAAAAGTGGGCCACCCGGCCCTCAAACAGAGTTGCTGAAGGGAACTGAACTCACCGTTCTGCACTACCATTGAGCAAAGAAACTCCTCAATGTCACACTGCGAACCCACCTAAGATCACGGCTGCCGGACACGCTCATTTCTTCTGAAGTTTGTGCACGGAGGTGTCGGAAGATTCAAAGAAGATACGCACTCACATGTGTCTGTTTTAAAGACTTTATTCAAATACAGTTTGTGGGGTTTTATTTGGATTCATTTGTATACAAGCCGATCAATGTAAAAACGCCCCCTATTGGCTTCAATGTAAAAACGCCCCCTATTGGCTTCAATGTAAAAACGCCCCCTATTGACTTCAATGCAAAAACGCTTCCTATTGACTTCAATGCTAAATCACGTCTCATTGACTTTAAAGCTTAAATGCAAAATCCTGCCCTGCTTTCTTAGCACATCTTTTCCCGCACTTTGAACATGAAGAACACTCACATGTGAGACTTCCCTGATGTGTAACACGTCTCGCTTCCTCAATATTTTATGTATTCCAAAAATGAGAAAATGTCTAAGAAGGTGTTTTACAAGACCTCAAATGTATTCTCTAGTCTTCTCTGGTGTTTATATATATTTTTATAGTGAAACTTTTCCCGCACTCTACGCATGCGAAAGAATTCTCACCCGTGTCAATTCTCTGGTGCACATTAAGTTTTCCTTTCTCTCTGAAACATTTCCCGCACTCTGAACACGCATAAGGACGCTCGCCATTGTGAATTCTCTGGTGTGTACGAAGGGTCTCTCTCCCACTGAACCTTTTTCCACACTCTGAGCATGCCTAAGGATGCTCGCCATTGTGAATTCTCTGGTGTCTATGAAGGTAGATTCCCAGAGTGAAATGTTTTCCACACTCTGAACATGCCTAAGGACGCTCGCCATTGTGAATTCTCTGGTGTTTACGAAGGGTTCCTCTGCTAATGAAACTTTCTCCACACTCTGAACATGCATAAGAACGCTCACCAGTGTGAATTCTCTCGTGTTTACGAAGGTAGATTCCCAGAGTGAAACGTTTTCCACACTCTGAACATGAGAAAGGACGCTCACCCGTATGAATTCTCTGGTGCACATTCAGTTTTCTTTTCTCGCTAAAACATTTCCCGCACTCTGAACACGCAAACGGGCGTTCGCCAGTGTGAATTTTTTGGTGTGTACGAAGGTTATCTCTCCCATCGAAATTTTTTCCGCACTCTGAACATGCATAAGGACGCTCGCTGTTGTGAATTCTCTGGTGTGTACGAAGGTCACTTCTGCTAATGAAACTTTTTCCACACTCTGAACATACGAAAGGGCACTCGCCAGTGTGAATTCTCTGGTGCACATTAAGTTTTCCTTTGTCTCTGAAACTTTTCCCACACTCTGAACATACGAAAGGACGTTCGCCCGTGTGAATTCTCTGGTGTGTACGAAGTTTATCTCTCCCACTGAAACTTTTTCCACACTCTGAACATACGAAGGGGCGCTCGCCAGTGTGAATTCTCTGGTGTTTAAGAAATTTGTCTTTCCGCACAAAACGTTTCCCACACTCTGAACATGCAAATGGATAAACACCCGCGTGCTTTCTCTGGTGATAAGTGAGGCTTATTTTCTGACTGAAAGATTTCCCACACTCTGAACACGAATAAGGACGCTCGCCCGTGTGAGTTCTCTGGTGTGAAAGAAGTTCGGCATTCCGAGAGAAACTTTTCCCGCACTCGGAACATGAAAAAGGGCGCTCACCAGTGTGAATTGTCAGATGTCTTTGGAGGCCTGCTTTATCGGCAAAATATTTCCCACACTCTGAACATGGGAAAGGGCGCTCTCCAGTGTGGACTATCAGATGTCTTTGAAGGTCTCCTTTATAGTTGAAACATTTCCCACACTCTGAACATGAGAAAGGACGTTCTCCAGTGTGAATTCTTTGGTGTGTCGGCAGGTCTGCTTTCTGAGTGGAACAATTCTTGGGATAAGATGTAGCTGTGGATCGATCAGCACTGTGAGGACTTAGATTAGGGATCCTCAGACTACAGCCAACCAGCTGTTGCGGAACTACACATCCCATGAGGCATTGCAAACCTCCGACATTCACACACATTAATAGGCATGATGGGAATTGTAGTTCCTGAACAACTGGCGGGCCATAGTTTGAAGACCCCTGACTTAGATGGATATTTGAAGTTATAGTATTGGAGTTTTCAGAAGATCCCTCAAGTTTAGGAGGATCCATTGATGTCTGTATATGGTGAGGTCTGTGATGTATAATTTGAGGAATGGGATTCACTCCCGGAGAATATTGTGTGATGCCATTTTCTTCTGTATTATAATCCTGAGATGAAATCTGATGTCCCGTTGACGTATTTTGGGCATAATGTCCATCTGTGGACAGAAAATTATTTATTGCATGAATTAGGTATTTTTCATGTTTTGTATTCAGAAGTGATAGATGTTCTGGTCTACCAGACACATATTTCATAGAGATTAGGCCTGCGTTCAGGAAAAACTACAACGTCTAAATATTAGTAACAATCACAAGTATAAAATAAACCTAAACCAAATGTAGCACCTAATATACAGTGTTTGTGCATTAATGAGATTGTCAAGGTAAAGAATGGAGATGGATCTTTCATACGGTGTACAGAATCTAAACCTCATTTGTTCCGAACATGACATTATATTGAGGAATGGAGATGGACCTTTCATATGGTGTACAGTATCTCCTCCTCATTTGTTGGAAACATGACATTATATTGAGGAATGGAGATGGACCTTTCATATGGTGTACAGTGTCTCCTCCTCATTTGTTGGGAACATGACGTTATATTGAGGAATGGAGATGGACCTTTCATATGGTGTACAGTGTCTCCTCCTCATTTGTTGGGAACATGACGTTATATTGAGGAATGGAGATGGACCTTTCATATGGTGTACAGTATCTCCACCTCATTTGTTGGGAACATGACGTTATATTGAGGAATGGAGATGGACCTTTCATATGGTGTACAGTATCTCCACCTCATTTGTTGGGAACATTGGGTAGTGTGGTATATATGGTTGCCTTCTCCTGATGAAGACTAGATATAAAGCTTTCATGAAGTATACAATACATAGCCAGGTGGGGGAGGTACATCGATGATGTTCTGTTAGTGTTTAAGGATCAACTGCTGCTTTGAATTTTGTTTTATTTTGGATGAGTTTGACAGACATATACCCTCCTTCCCCTGATACAGCAATATATACTTTATACTCACAAATGTAAAATGAAAATGCAAATGGTTTTTGCATCTAATATTTATTACTTACGTAAGCCAATGTAAAGGGAAGATTCCTCCTGTTTACTTTCCATAACCATTTTCCCCTCCTCCATAGACTGCTGATCTCCACTCACCAACGTCTCTTCTTCTTCCTCCTTAACCCCAAGTTTTATGTCTTTTAGTTCTTCCCGCTGAACCTCAAAGATGATACATACATTTGTAAAAAAACAAAAAACAAACAAACAAACAATAAGCTACATAGAAGAATGTCATCTCAAAGCTTGGAATGCATTGTTGGGTCAAAATGCTCAGTCCCACCTACCTGATGATGGTGAGGGATAGTGTGATCTTCCTGTGTGGAATCCCGGGAATACAGAGGACGGGGACATCTCTCTGGTGGGTTCCCATTACTGGATCCATCTGTAGGAAACACACACACTGACTGAATACATTGTTTCTATGTGTTTATCAGATGATGGGGGATCTAGGTGGAGCCTCCGTACTGCTCTCTCCTTTACAATAAAGTCTCCTCTTACCCGGTGATGTGAGGGGCGGCTGATTCTCCATCATGACGTCCTTGTAGAGATCCTTGTGTCCTTTTAAGTGCAGTTTATGCAATATAGTCTCTAAAAAGAAAAAGCTTTGTCGCAATAAAAAATGGTTTAGAGCAATTGTGATTTTGTTCTGTGTGAAAAGAGCGCCTAAATCTAAGATGTGACCACTATAAAAAAAAAGAAAGAAAGAAAGAAAAATGTGTATGTGAGCTCCTTATCGAACAGTGATGACAGCCAACAACATAATGGCAATGTTGCGGAAAATGGATAAATGGTTCTATATTTAGGATGTATCCGGTCTATAAACCAGAGGCTCTGGATGGACAGTTGGATAAATGGTTCTATATTTAGGATGTATCTGGTCTATAAACCAGAGGCTGTGGATGGACAGTTGGATAAATGGTTCTATATTTAGGATGCATCTGGTCTATAAACCAGAGGCTCTGGATGGACAGTTGGATAAATGGTTCTATATTTAGGATGTATCCGGTCTATAAACCAGAGGCTCTGGATGGACAGTTGGATAAATGGTTCTATATTTAGGATGTATCTGGTCTATAAACCAGAGGCTGTGGATGGACAGTTGGATAAATGGTTCTATATTTAGGATATATCTGGTCTATAAACCAGAGGCTCTGGATGGACAGTTGGATAAATGGTTCTATATTTAGGATGTATCCGGTCTATAAACCAGAGGCTCTGGATGGACAGTTGGATAAATGGTTCTATATTTAGGATGTATCCGGTCTATAAACCAGAGGCTCTGGATGGACAGTTGGATAAATGGTTCTATATTTAGGATGTATCCGGTCTATAAACCAGAGGCTCTGGATGGACAGTTGGATAAATGGTTCTATATTAAAAAAGAACGTGAGCTATCAACCATAACAGACGTCACAGTGACTATGGAGGAAGAGGACGGACATGACGGGGGGGGGGGGGGTTACTGGGTGTAAATATAAAATAATATCTTATTACCTACTCTACTGCCAGTTCCAGCAATGTCTCCTCTCTACTTCCTCCCGACTGACCTCTGACCCGGAACTTCCTGTCAGGACCTGACGTCACTTTCTTTCCTTGCGTTCCACTAATGATAAGTCAGACTGCCACCTTGTGGGCAACAAAGAATAAATTGCATCCTTTTTTGCGAAATCGGATCACTTCCCCATAGTGCATTCTTCCTTTATGTTCCATGCATTATTTTTTTTCTTGCATATTATACAGAGCCTTTAAAAAGTATTCAAACCCCTTGAAATTGTCCACATTTTGTCATGTTACAACCAAAAATGTAAATGTATTTTATTGGGATTTTAAGTAATAAACCGACAAAGTGGCACATAATTGTGAAGTGGAAGGAAAATTATAAATTGTTTTACAAATAAATCTGTGAAAAGTGTGGCGTGCATTTGTATTCACCCCCCTTTACTCTGATATCCCTAACTAAAATCTAGTGGAACCAATTGCCTTCAAAAGTCACCTAATTAGTGAATCGAGTCCACCTGTGTGTAATTTGTTCTCAGTATAAATAAAGCTGTTCTGTGAAACCCTCAGAGGTTTGTTAGAGAACCTTAGTGAACAAACAGCATCATGAAGGCCAAAGAACACACCAGACAGGTCACGGATAAAGTTGTGGAGAAGTTTAAAGCAGGGTTAGGTTATAAAAAAAATATCCCAAGCTTTGACCATCTCACGGGTCACTGTTCAATCCATTATCTGAGAATGGAAAGAGTATGGCACAACTCCAAACCTACCAAGACATGGCCGTCCACCTAAACTGACAGGCCGGGCAAGGAGAGCATTCATCAGAGAAGCAGCCAAGAGGCCCATGGGAAGTCTGGAGGAACTGCAGAGATCCACAGTTCAGGTGGGAGAATCTGTCCACAGGACAACTATTAGTCGTGCGCTCCACAAATCTGCCCTTTATGGAGGACTGAGAAGAAGAAAGCCATTGGTGAAAGAAAGCCATAAGAAGTCCTGTTTGCAGTTTGTGAGAAGCCATGTGGGGGACACAGCAAACGTGGAAGAAGGTGCTCTGGTCAGATGAGACGAGGGTTGCCACCCTGTTCTTCAAGCCAAACCCCAACACTTCAGTGGTGCACACTGTGCATTGGGTGGTCCTTACTCCTGCACACAGCGCAGAATTTATTTATTGATGTAAAAGCGCCATTCTGCACAGGTATAATAAAAACCCATGATGACGTACCCCCAAGGGTTGTACCTTTGACAGCCTGGGCTCAAACTCATAGTTGCCAACATTTAAAAAAAAATTCCAGGGACACTTTGCAGCACATTTATTAATTACCACACCCACTTCCCTGAAGCTCCGCCCACTCTGCATAATTAACCACTTTACCACCGGAGGATTTTGCTGTCTTACGTCCAGGCCGCTTTTTGTGATTCGGCACTGTGCAAATTAGAGAACGTGACCACATCACTTCCGTCTGAACGATCCCGAGGCTAGGAACGCATATCCGGCGGTTGGGACGCACGCTGATCCCAGGCGAGCACCGCGAACGAGGTAGTTGCGGACCCTATGCCATACGGATGCGCTGCATGTTGATTTTATGTGAGTACATGTCTTTTTTGGAATCTAAATAAAAGTTTTAAAGGCAATCCTGCACTATCGGAGGCTTCTGTTTTTCCCCTTTTTCATATACCCGGGAATTGTACTGGAGCTCTCTCCCTGATGCTTTAACCCCTATGTGTACCGGAGCAAGGAGTGGATACGAGTGGTAATAGGAAGGATAGGACGGAACCAGATTGCCGGTGTATGGGAGCGATCCCTGTTATCGACCCGCCATTTACCCCTGTAGGGGTACGGACATCCGGTAAGCACAGGACCCCAGGAGAGGGGGAGCACCCTATCTTCCAATCACTCACTGCACTCCCGGCTTCATAGAAAAAAAGAGCACCTTACTCCATCCTTATATGGACTATAGAACTTTATGATTTCTGTACCAGCTCTGATTGCACTATTTCTGGACAATTTTAAAATACACAGAACCTGCTTTTTGAGCCTTTGAGTTTATATGGTTCTCACTTTCATAATTTATATAGTTATTTGCACGGCTGCACTTATTTATTTACTAGTGTTTATATTGTCACCAGTGTGGGATGCACATAGTTCACCCACTTATTTATTTTCATTGCTTATGAGTATGCAGTTGCACTTTATTGAATAGATGGTTATGACTATTCAGAATGCACCTTATTTAGTTTGATTAGTGCACTATATTTATTTTTTAGCACCTTTGCACACTAACTCTCTATATCACCATAATTTATTAATACTATCTTTATATGCTTTTATATTTTTATACCTACAATTACATATATTTGCATATTTATGTTGAGTCTCAATAAGCAAATTAGGTATTGAACACATTTATTTATTTATTGATTTGGTATCAGCACATAGTGTTAATTTTACACACATATTACACACCCATTGTGTTTTTATATCCTATTACTTATATAGTTCTCATTCCCACATACATTCTATGTGCATTTGCATGTGTTGAACTTGGTCTTGAACTATAGGAGCCTAACCCAGATTTCCCATTAACCTACTTTCCTGGCAGCGCCAATCACTTCCCTTTTTGACATTTACTGTGCAAATTTAACTGACAATTGCGCTGTCATGCAACATTGTACCCAAACAAAATTTACGTCCTTTTTTTCCCACAAACAGAGCTTTCTTTTGGTGGTATTTGATCACCTGTGCGCTTTTTACTTTTTACACTATAAACAAAAAAAAGAGTGACAATTTTGAAAAAATAACAATAATTTTCAGATTTTTTTTTATATGAAATTCCCCCCAAAAAAATGTAAAAATCAAAATTTTTTATCATTTTAGGCCAATTTGTTTTCTGCTACATATTTTTGGTAAAAAAAAAACTTAAATAAGCGTATTTTGATTGGTTTGCGCAAAAGTTATTGCGTTTACTAACTAAGGGAAAGATTTCTGTCATTTTTAGTGTTTTTTTTTTTAACGAGTAACGGCGGCGATCTGCGTTTTTTTTTTGCGGGACTGCGACATTGCGACGGACAGATCGGACCCTTAACTGACATTTTTTACACTTTTGGGGTTACCAGTGACATTACTACAGTAATCAGTGCTATACATATGCACTGTAACTGTAAAAATTACACTGGCAGGGAAGGGGTTAATTTTTATTGGTGATCAAGGGGTTAATGTATGCCTGGTGCTTACTAACGTGTTGGGGGGGAGGTGACTGAGTGACACAGGCACAGATCACATGTTCAGCTATGCTGAACCCTGCAATCTGACCCTGCCTGTCACTTTGGAGATCCGCCTGCTTTGTTTACACAAGCGGGCGGATCTCCTCTCTCAATCCCCGAAGATCGGGGAAGAGCGGCGGTAATCACCACCGCTCCTCCCCTGGCCCGACTCCCGCTGTAACTGAATACAGCGGGAGCAAGATTCCGGTGGCGCGCGCGCGTCGCCGAAAGAGGGGAATGTCTGGTGACGTAAGTCTACGTCGCCAGACGATAACGAGCCACTTTGCCACAGTACAGTCAACGTGACTGATCGGCAAGTGGTTAATCTCGCCTACTTATCAGATTATAGGGTCTACTCAATATAGAGAGAATTACAGGAAATTAAAAAAGGAATTTCAAATTTAAATCCACAGTAGCAGAGTTGGAATAATTCTCCCATTCAGTTGCACTACTCTGCGTAACATTTATGGGCAGCCTGATTAACAGGCGCTTCCAGGGACAATATAAATTACCTGGGACAGGCTCCTATTTGCAGGGACTGTCCCAGGACAAAAAGGGATAGTTGGCAAGTATAGGCTCAGTGGGTTGAATGATTTGGAGTGTCATTTAACAGTATACCCAAATTAACTTTTTATCATTTTTTCTATTAAAGTTCTATTGGTTAAAGCCCAACAACCACATCAATACCGGACACTTTTCACCATACTCTAATCCAATGAGGGTCTTTAAAGAGGGGGGGGGAGGGGCATGAAATAAGGAAACTCTGAGCTAATGGGGGGTCTCTAAGGGGGTGCTTATATAAAGGGACTCTAATCTAAATGGGGTCTGAAAGTGGGGGGGGGTTGCTGATATAAGGTGACTCTGACATAATGGGGGGGGGGGGGGGGGCTGACTACTGATCTAATGGTTGGTCAGTCCCTTTATATTAGCACCCTCCCTCCCTTAGGACCCCCACCCCTCCTTAGCTCAGAGTCCACTTATATCAGTGCCCCCCCTTACAGACCCCAATAGATTATATTTCTGTAAAGAGAAGGGGGGGGGGTGACAGAGAGATAGGGGGGAGAAAGAGAGAGGCGCCAGAGAGGGGGGAGTGAGAGAGAGAGAGGGGGTGAGAGAGAAAGGGGGTCAGAGATAGAGAGAAAGGGTCAAAAAGAGGGAGGGGGTGAGAGAGAAGAGGGGGGGAAAGAGGCGACAGAGAGAGGGGGAGAGAAAGATGGGTGAAAGAAACAGAGGGGGAGAGAAAGGGGGATGTGAGAGAGAGGGGGTGAGAGAGGGGCAACAGAGAATTAGAGAGAGAGAGAAGGGGTCAAAGAGAGAGGGGGCAGGTGAGAGAGAGAGAGAGATGGGAGTGAAAGAGGGGCAACAGAGAGAGGGGTTGAGAGAAAGGGGTGAAAAAGAGAGGGGGAGAGAGGAGTGACGGGGGGGGGTGAGGGAGAGAGGGGGGCAGAGAGAGAGAAGGGGTGAAAGAGGGAGAGAGAGGTGTGAGAGAGAGGGGGGTAGAGGAGTGACTGAGGGGGGTGAGTAAGAGAGGGTGGGTGGGTGAGAGAGAGAGACCCCTAGCCCTGTCTGTAGCCCCTCTTTTGCCCCTATGTCCCAGTCCCTGTCTGCGGGAAGGTGTGTGTAATGATCAGTATAGTACCTTCCATCCCAGGAGCAGGCAGAACCCATTTTCGTGGTCATGGAAGTGCTCTGCAGCGGATCTCTGTGAGGTTAAGCGGTCCCTGACTGCCTGCTCCTACCGCCTGTCCTTTTTCTCTGGTTCCCTGGTCAGCCTGTCCTTCAGGCCTGGGAGCAGAGAGGAAGTTGAACGAGTCTAGGGGTTAGAGGCTCTGGCAGGTGTCGGGGATGCTGTGCATTCAGAAGTCTTATCCCTCCCGGGCTATCGGTGCTGGCCCCACCTTCCCTGCTCTCCTTTGCCGCAGCCTCCGTCCCCTGGGCCGCCCGTTCTCACTTTGTTGATGGCAGCTGGAGCCGGGATGTCATCTTGTGGCCTTTGCAGTCCCGCTCCTTGAACCTGCTCTCATGGACCAGGCCCCTCCACAAACAGGCCTTCATGCAGTGCCCTGCAGCTTCCTGAGCCCTTACATTAATCCAGCCATTGTGAAGGGACATTTGGTGGTGAAGGCGGCACTAATGGGCATTGATGAGGCTGCACTGATGGGCACTGACAGGCATTGATTAGGTGGCACTAATGGACAATGATGAGGCTGCACTGATGGGCACTGACAGGCATTGATTAGGTGGCACTGAGGCGGCATTAATGGGCAATGATGAGGATGCACTGATGGGCACTGACAGGCATTTATTAGGTGGCACTGGTGGGGAATGATGAGGCTGCACAGATGGGCACTGACAGGCATTGATTAGGTGGCACTGGTGGGCAATGATGAGGCTGCACTGACAGGCACTGATGGGCAGCACTGAAGGGCAGATAATGAGATAATGTGGCACTGATGGGCAATGATAGGTGGCACCGACAGGTGACACTGATGATTAGGCACTGATAGGTGGCACTGGTTTCCACTTATTAGCAGCACTGTTGGGCACTGTGTGGGACCAATGTCCCTGTAACAGAAGCCAGTTACCGCCTTTCTCCCCATGCTGTCAGCATTTACTTCCGTAATCAGCTGTCATTGGCTGACAGCTAATCATGTGGTAAAGGGCCATCATGTGATTGGCCCTTTACCCTGTTCTTTGATCAGTCGAATCCGAAGGACTTGACAGTCTCAAAGCGCGCCGCCACACAATCACAGCAGGACGTCTATAGACACCCCCATGGCACTGGAAGCCCACACAGTAGCCTTGGTTAATAAAAGTGGGCCACCCGGCCCTCAAACAGAGTTGCTGAAGGGAACTCAACTCACCGTTCTGCACTACCATTGAGCAAAGAAACTCCTCAATGTCACACTGCGAACCCACCTAAGATCACGACTGCCGGACACGCTCATTTCTTCTGAAGTTTGTGCACGGAGGTGTCAGAAGATTCAAAAAAGATACGCACTCACATGTGTCAGTTTTAAAGACTTTATTTGAATACAGTTTGTGGGGTTTTATTTGGATTCATTTGTATACAAGCCGATCAATGCAAAAACGCCCCCTATTGGCTTCAATGCAAAAACGCCCCCTATTGACTTCAATGCAAAAACGCTTCCTATTGACTTCAATGCTAAATCACGTCTCATTGACTTTAAAGCTTAAATGCAAAATCCTGCCCTGCTTCCTTAACAAAACTTTTCCCGCACTTTGAAGATGAAGAACACTCACATGTGTGACTTCCCTGATGTGTAACACGTCTCGCTTCCTCAATATTTTATGCATTCCAAAAATGAGAAAATGTCTAAAAAGGTGTTTAACAAGACCTCAAATGTATTCTCTAGTCTTCTCTGGTGTTTACTCAGGTATATTTTTATAGTGAAACTTTTCCCGCACTCTAAGCATGCGAAAGAATGCTCACCCGTGTCAATTCTCTTGTGCACATTAAGTTTTCCTTTCTCTCTGAAACATTTCCCGCACTCTGAACACGCATAAGGACGCTCGCTAGTGTGAATTCTCTGGTGTGTACGAAGGGTCTCTCTCCCACTGAACCTTTTTCGACACTCTGAACTTGCCTAAGGACGCTCGCCATTGTGAATTCTCTGGTGTCTACGAAGGGTTCCTCTGCTAATGAAACTTTCTCCACACTCTGAACATACATAAGAACGCTCGCCAGTGTGAATTGTCTGGTGTTTACGAAGGTTATTTCCCCTAGTGAAACTTTTTCCACACTCTGAACATGAGAAACGACGCTCACCCGTATGAATTCTCTTGTGCGCATTCAGTTTTCCTTTCTCTCTAAAACATTTCCCGCACTCTGAACATGCATAAGGACGCTCGCTATTGTGAATTCTCTGGTGTTTGCAAAGTTCATTTTTCCTAGTGAAACTTTTTCCACACTCTAAACATACGAAAGGACGCTCGCCCGTGTGAATTCTCTGGTGTGTAAGAAGGTTATCTCTCCCACTGAAACCTTTTCCACACTCTGAACATACGAAGGGGAGCTCGCCAGTGTGAATTCCCTGGTGTTTACGAAATTTGTCTTTCCGCACAAAACGTTTCCCACACTCTGAACACGCAAAAGGATAATCACCCGCGTGCTTTCTCTGGTGATAAGTAAGGTTTATTTTCTGACTGAAAGATTTCCCACACTCTGAACACGAATAAGGACGCTCGCCCGTGTGAGTTCTCTGGTGCGAAAGAAGTTCACTATTCCGAGAGAAACTTTTCCCGCACTCGGAACATGAAAAAGGGCGCTCACCAGTGTGAATTGTCAGATGGTTATTGAGGTCTCCTTTATAGGCAAAACATTTCCCACACTCTGAACATGAGAAAGGACGCTCTCCAGTATGGACTCTCAGATGTCTTTGGAGGCCCCCTTTATCGGTAAAACATTTCCCACACTCTGAACATGAGAAAGGACGTTCTCCTCGGTGAATTCTTTGGTGTGTCGGCAGGTCTGCTTTCTGAGTGGAACAATTCTTGGGATAAGATGTAGCTGTGGATCGATCCGCACTGTGAGGACTTAGATGGATATCTGAAGTCATAGTATTGGAGTTCTCAGAAGATCCCTCAGGTTTAGGAGGATCCATTGATGTCTGTATATGGCGAGGTCTGTGATGTATAATTTGAAGAATGGGATTCACTCCCGGAGAATATTGTGTGATGCCATTTTCTTCTGTATTATAATCCTGAGATGAAATCTGATGTCCCGTTGACGTATTTTGGGCATAATGTCCATCTGTGGACAGAAAATGATTTATTGCATGAATTCGGTATTTTTCATATTTTGTATTCAGAAGTCATAGATGCTCTGGTCTACCAGCCATAAACTTCATAGAGCTTAGGCCTGAGTCCAGGAATAACGACAATGTCTAAATATTAGTAACAACCACGAGTATAAAATAAACCCAAACCAAATGTAGCACCCGATATACAGTGCTTGTGCATTAATGAGATTGTCATGGTAAAGAATGGAGATGGACCTTTCATATGGTGTACAGTATCTCCTCCTCATTTGTTGGGAACATGACGTTATATTGAGGAATGGAGATGGACCTTTCATATGGTGTACAGTATCTCCTCCTCATTTGTTGGGCACATGATGTTATATTGAGGAATGGAGATGGAATCTTTCATATGGTGTACAGCAGGGCTCAAAATTTCAAGTCATGAGCTACTAGCCAGGCCTTAAGAGTTACTCGCCACTGCCCCACCCAAACCCCACCCTACTCTGCCCCTAAACACGCCGTCATAAAATATCTCATAAAATTACACTGTTAAATGTTTTATTCAGAATTAAGTTACAAAAAAATATTAACAACAACTTTAGAGTGATCACAGCATGCCCCCTTTCAATGCAGAGTGCCCACAGCGTGCCCCCTTTCAATGCAGAGTGACCACAGTGTGCCCTCTTTCAATGCAGAGTGCCCACAGCGTGCCCCCTTTCAATGCAGAGTGACCACAGTGTTCCCCCTTTCAATGCAGAGTGACCACAGCGTTCCCCCTTTCAATGCAGAGTGACCACAGCGTGCCCCCTTTCAATGCAGAGTGACCACAGCGTGCCCCCTTCAATGCAGAGTGCCCACAGAATGCCCCCTTTTAATGCAGAGTGACCACAGCGTGCCCCCTTTCAATGCAGAGTGCCCACAGTGTGCCCCCTTTCAATGCAGCGTGCCCCCATTCAATGCAGAGTGCCCGCAGTGAGCCCCCTTTTAATGCAGAGTGCCCACAGCGTGCCCCCTTTCAATGCCGAGTGACCACAGCGTTCCCCCTTTCAATGCAGAGTGACCACAGTGTGCCCTCTTTCAATGCAGAGTGCCCACAGCGTGCCCCCTTTCAATGCAGAGTGACCACAGTGTTCCCCCTTTCAATGCAGAGTGACCACAGCGTTCCCCCTTTCAATGCAGAGTGACCACAGCGTGCCCCCTTTCAATGCAGAGTGACCACAGCGTGCCCCCTTCAATGCAGAGTGCCCACAGAATGCCCCCTTTTAATGCAGAGTGACCACAGCGTGCCCCCTTTCAATGCAGAGTGCCCACAGTGTGCCCCCTTTCAATGCAGCGTGCCCCCATTCAATGCAGAGTGCCCGCAGTGAGCCCCCTTTTAATGCAGAGTGCCCACAGCGTGCCCCCTTTCAATGTAGAGTGACCACAGCGTGCCCCCTTAAATGCAGAGTGCCCACAGCGTGCCCCCTTTCAATGCAGAGTGCCCACAGCGTGCCCCCTTTCAATGTAGAGTGACCACAGCGTGCCCCCTTTCAATGCAGAGTTCCCACAGTGTGCCCCCTTTCAATGCAGCGTGCCCACAACGTGCCCCCGTTCAATGCAGAGTGCCCGCAGCGTGCCCCCTTTCAATGCAGAGTGCCCACAGCTTGCCCCCTTTCAATGCAGCGTGCCCACAGCATGACCCCTTAAATGCAGAGTGCCCACAGCTTGCAGAGAGACCAGCGTGCACTTACCTGATGCAGCGGCGGCTTCTTCTCAATCCTCCGCGTCTCCCGAGTCCTCCTCCTCCTCCTCCTTGGCCAATGGCAATTGTTTGCCTTTCGGCCAATCAGGAAACGGGTCTCGGACCCGCTTCCTGATTGGCCAGGAGGAGGATCCGTGTGACAATAGCGAATATTCATTCGCTATTGTCACACAATGGGTGGGCTCAGGGCACACTGCTCTGTGCCCACGGGTCCACCCTTTTCTTACAGCACAGCCCTTACTCACCATCCTCATCATTCCACTCGCAAAATGCGAGCAGGCGAGTGCAATTTTTGAGGGCTGGTGTACAGTATCTCCTCCTCATTTGTTGGGAACATGACGTTATATTGAGGAATGGAGATGGACCTTTCATATGGTGTACAGTATCTCCTCCTCATTTGTTGGGAACATGACGTTATATTGAGGAATGGAGAGGGACCTTTCATACGGTGTACAGTATCTCCTCCTCATTTGTTGGGAACATGACGTTATATTGAGGAATGGAGATGGACCTTTCATATGGTGTACAGTATCTCCTCCTTATTTGTTGGGAACATTGGGTAGTGTGGCATATATGGTTGCCTTCTCCTGATGAAGACTAGATATAAAGCTTTCATGAAGTATACAATACATAGCCAGGTGGGGTAGGTACATCGATGATGTTCTGTTAGTGTTTAAGGATCAACTGCTGCTTTGAATTTTGTTTTATTTTGGAGGAGTTTGACAGACATATACCCTCCTTCCCCCGATACAGCAATATATACTTTATACTCACAAATGTAAAATGAAAATGTAAATGGTTTCTGAATCTAATATTTATTACTTACGTAAGCCAATGTAAAGGGAAGATTCCTCCTTTTTACTTTCCATAACCATTTTCCCCTCCTCCATAGACTGCTGATCTCCACTCACCAACGTCTCTTCTTCTTCCTCCTTAACCTCAAGTTTTATGTCTTTTAGTTCTTCCTGCTTAACCTCAAAGATGATACATACATTGGAAAAAAAAAAAAAAAAGGAAATACATAGAAGAATGTCATCTCAAAGCTTGGAATACATTGTTAGGTCTAAATGCTCAGTCCCACCTACCTGATGATGGTGAGGGATGGTGTGACCTTCCTGTGTGGAATCCCGGGAATACAGAGGACGGGGACATCTCTCTGGTGGGTTCCCATTACTGGATCCATCTGTAGGAAACACACACACTGACTGAATACATTGTTTCTATGTGTTTATCAGATGATGGGGGATCTAGGTGGAGCCTCCGTACTGCTCTCTCCTTTACAATAAAGTCTTCTCTTACCCGGTGATGTGAGGGGCGGCTGATTCTCCATCATGACGTCCTTGTAGAGATCCTTGTGTCCTTCTAAGTGCAGTTTATGCAATATAGTCTCTAAAAAGAAAAAGCAATTGTGATTTTGTGTGAAAAGAGCGCCTAAATCTAAGATGTGACTACAAAAAAAAAAAAGAAGAAAAAAGAAAAATGTGTATGTAAATATCCCCTCCTTATCGAACAGTGATGACAGCCAACAACCCAATGGCAATATTGTGTAAAATTGATAAATTATTCTATATTTAGGATGTATCTGGACTATAAACCAGAGGCTCTGGATGGACAGTTGGATAAATGGCTCTATATTTGGGATGTATCTGGTCTATAAACCAGAGGCTCTGAATGGACGGTTGGATAAATGGTTCTATATTTAGGATGTATCTGGTCTATAAACCAGAGGCTCTGGATGGACAGTTGGATAAATGGCTCTATATTTAGGATGTTCGGTCTATAAACCAGAGGCTCTGAATGGACGGTTGCATAAATGGTTCTATATTTAGGATGTATCCAGTCTATAAACCAGAGGCTCTGGATGGACAGTTGGATAAATGGCTCTATATTTGGGATGTATCTGGTCTATAAACCAGAGGCTCTGGATGGACAGTTGGATAAATGGTTCTATATTTAGGATGTATCTGGTCTATAAACCAGAGGCTCTGGATGGACAGTTGGATAAATGGTTCTATATTTAGGATGTATCCGGTCTATAAACCAGAGGCTCTGGATGGACAGTTGGATAAATGGCTCTATATTTGGGATGTATCTGGTCTATAAACCAGAGGCTCTGAATGGACGGTTGGATAAATGGTTCTATATTTAGGATGTATCTGGTCTATAAACCAGAGGCTCTGGATGGACAGTTGGATAAATGGTTCTATATTTAGGATGTATCTGGTCTATAAACCAGAGGCTCTGGATGGACAGTTGGATAAATGGTTCTATATTTAGGATGTATCTGGTCTATAAACCATAGGCTCTGGATGGACAGTTGGATAAATGGTTCTATATTTAGGATGTATCCGGTCTATAAACCAGAGGCTCTGGGTGGACAGTTGGATAAATGGTTCTATATTTAGGATGTTCGGTCTATAAACCAGAGGCTCTGAATGGACGGTTGCATAAATGGTTCTATATTTAGGATGTATCTGGTCTATAAACCAGAGGCTCTGGATGGACAGTTGGATAAATGGTTCTATATTTAGGATGTATCCGGTCTATGAACCAGAGGCTCTGGATGGACAGTTGGATAAATGGTTCTATATTTAGGATGTATCCGGTATATAAACCAGAGGCTTTGAATGGACGGCTGCATAAATGGTTCTATATTTAAGATGTATCTGGTCTATAAACCAGAGGCTCTGGATGGACAGTTGGATAAATGGTTCTATATTTTGGACGTATCTGGTCTATAAACCAGAGGCTCTGGATGGACAGTTGGATAAATGGTTCTATATTTAGGATCTATCCGGTCTATAAACCAGAGGCTCTGGATGGACAGTTGGATAAATGGTTCTATATTTAGGATGTATCCGGTCTATAAACCAGAGGCTCTGGATGGACAGTTGGATAAATGGTTCTATATTTAGGATCTATCCGGTCTATAAACCAGAGGTTCTGGATGGACAGTTGGATAAATGGTTCTATATTTAGGATGTATCCGGTCTATAAACCAGAGGCTCTGGGTGGACAGTTGGATAAATGGTTCTATATTTAGGATGTATCTGGTCTATAAACCAGAGGCTCTGGATGGACAGTTGGATAAATGGTTCTATATTTAGGATGTATCTGGTCTATAAACCAGAGGCTCTGGATGGACAGTTGGATAAATGGTTCTATATTTAGGATGTATCTGGTCTATAAACCAGAGGCTCTGGATGGACAGTTGGATAAATGGTTCTATATTTAGGATGTATCCGGTCTATAAACCAGAGGCTCTGGGTGGACAGTTGGATAAATGGCTCTATATTTAGGATGTATCTGGTCTATAAACCAGAGGCTCTGGATGGACAGTTGGATAAATGGTTCTATATTTAGGATGTATCTGGTCTATAAACCAGAGGCTCTGGATGGACAGTTGGATAAATGGTTCTATATTTTGGACGTATCTGGTCTATAAACCAGAGGCTCTGGATGGACAGTTGGATAAATGGTTCTATATTTAGGATCTATCCGGTCTATAAACCAGAGGCTCTGGATGGACAGTTGGATAAATGGTTCTATATTTAGGATGTATCCGGTCTATAAACCAGAGGCTCTGGATGGACAGTTGGATAAATGGTTCTATATTTAGGATCTATCCGGTCTATAAACCAGAGGTTCTGGATGGACAGTTGGATAAATGGTTCTATATTTAGGATGTATCCGGTCTATAAACCAGAGGCTCTGGATGGACAGTTGGATAGATGGTTCTATATTTAGGATGTATCCGGTCTATGAACCAGAGGTTCTATGTTTAGAACGTATTACCTCCTCGTCTTCCAGTTACCCAGATCTTCCTGTCTATCTTGCATCACTTCCTGTTTGAACACAATATCCCTTCATGTCCATGTTGTCCCCATAGTACAAGTTAGATACCATCTTGTGGTGAATGTTAAAGCTGCAGCCTGTGTTACTTTTTATGGCGCCTTCTTTCACGGATGCATACAGGGGCCTGTGTCACCTTGGCTCTCTCTTCTGTACAATTCCCATGGTCACACTGGAAGATGAGGGAATTCAAGTTCAGATCCCAAAGAGTATGTGAAAGATTAAAAAAATTCAGCTGCAGCAATGTCCTTTGACCGTTCTTCCCTAGAAGTAAATAAAGGTTCTAGGCTTTCTACAAGAAGGCCTGGAAGAAGGCCTGGATTGCAGTTCATTAACCACTTCAGATCTGGAAGGTTTTACCCCCCTTCATGACCAGAGCATTTCCTGCTATTCCGCATTGTGCTACTTTAATTGGTACACGGTCATGCAATGCTGCACCCCTAATTAAATATATATAATTCTTTTCTGACAAATAGAGCTTTTTTTTTGGTGGTATTTGATCACCACTGGATTTTTGTATTATATAAACTCAAAAAAAAGGAAAACCGAAAATTGTGAAAAAATATTTTTTTTCTTTCTGCTGTAAAATATATCCAATAAAAAAAATCGAATTTTTTCGTAATTTTCTGCTACGTCTTTGGTAAAAAATAAATAAAAAATCCAAATAAATGTATAATGAGTGATTTGTGGGAATGTTATGGTGTCTACCAACTATGATATTATTTTCCTACCTGGAAACGTTGGATCACGTACATGTACGTAATCCAGTACAACGGGGCTGCTCTGCAGTAGTAAATCTGTAGGTAAGCGGTCTGCTAATGGTCAAACGTTCACATTTCAGCCCTAACCGGCATGAGGTGGGCCTCTAACCCTCTTATAGTGCAGCTTCTCAGATCATGCTTAAAGCTACATCTTCCTAAATGACCAACATTTCCGCAATGGAACCTGACCTTAATCCTATCAGTACTTTCCTAACCCATCTGAAACCTGGACAGTTAGAAATTTAACTCTCAAGATAGCATTACTAATAGCTAGGGATAGACCGATTATTGGCAAGGCCGATATATTGATGGCCAATATTCACTTTCCCCGATATACCGGTATCTGCCCTGGAACTGGCCGATATTGACGATAGTTTTGTGACGTCATTCTGCCTTCTTAGGCCGTCTTCCTCACCTTGGACAGCCTCGTCTGGAGTCGGGACTAGTCTCGCGGGAGTGTATCACAGCCATACACCCACCCACAGCAGCCCGGTGCCAGTCTGCCATCCACAGGCCCTGTACGAGCCAGCCAACCACAGGCACTGTACCAGCGAGCCAGCCACAGGCACTGTACCAGCCAACCAGCCACCCACAGGCCCTGCACCAGCCACTTACCCACCACAGGGTGCCAGACAGCCAGCCACCCACAGACAGGGTGCCAGACAGCCAGCTACCCACAGGCCCTTTACCAGCCACCCACCCACCACAGGATGCCAGACAGCCAGTCACTCACCACAGGGTGCCAGACACCCACAGACAGGGTGCCAGACAGCCAGCCACCCCGCAGGCCCTGTACCAGCCAGCCACAGGCACTGTACCAGCCTGCCGCCCACAGGTTCTGTACCAGCCACCCACCTACCACAGGGTGCCAGCCAGCCACTCATCACAGGGTGCCAGTCAGTCAGCCACCCACCACAGTCAGCCACATGTTCAGTACCAGATTTGTGTCAAAAATTGTCTTTATTTTACAAAACTTTAAATGTACAAAATATTGGCCCATATCGGCCGATACCGATTCGTTGTGACCAAAGTATCGGTATCGGCCCTGAAAAAACCATATCGGTTTATCCCTACTAATAGCGCTCAGGTTCACCTGACCTGTTTCTGAACTCCATGCATTGACAGCATCTGAACCTTACTGTGTTCTCAATCCAGACAGAGTGGTCCTTAGACTGATGTTGTCGAGATCTAATGAGAGATTATTCATCATTTGTGTAGGAATCCGGAAAGGGAAATTTCATCAAGAACCATAACTTCTAGGCTAGTGAAGCGCATTAATGAATCACAAATGATGAGGGAACTTCATGCACCAGAGGAGGTATTAGCACACTCAGTTAAAGAGATGGCATTGTCGTGGGCAACATTCTTCAACGTTTCTGCCTGGACCATCTTCAAAGCCCCAATCTGGTCTTCAAGAAGAACCTTTTATCAAACTCAGCCATATTGATCCAGCTGTTCTTAGGGATCATGAAAAGGGATATTAGCCTCATTAAAAAACCATAACTTCTAAACTAGTAAAGCGTGTTAAGAAATCACAAATAACGAGGGAGCTTCACGGACCAGAGGAGGTACTACTCAACTAGAGAGATTATGTCATGGGCAGCATTCTCCAAGGTTTCAGTCTAGACAACTTGCAAACCCGTGACCTGGTCTTCAAGGAGCACCTTAATCCATCTCTTCCTTATTGATTCAGCAGTTCTCACTACGGTTGATTTTAGGAGTGTCACAGATTGGGAATCCCCTCCCACAATGGCTAAGTGGTTAGCACTTCTGCCTAGCAGCACTAGGGTCACGGTTTAAATCCCAACCATGACACTTTCTGCCTGGTGTTTGCATGTTCTTCCTGTGGTTTTCCTCTGGTTTCCTCCCACACTCCAAAGACAGGAGAATCGGCTCCTCTCTAAATTGGCCCTGGCATTTGTAATGCGAGTCAAGGACCCTAGATTGTAAGCTCCTTGAGGGCAGGGATGAATGTAAATGTACAATATACAGTATCTCACAAAAGTGAGTACACCCCTCACATTTTTGTAAATATTTTATTATATCTTTTCATGTGACAACACTGAAGAAATGACCCTTTGCTACAATGTAAAGTAGTGAGTGTACAGCTTGTATAACAGTGTACATTTGCTGTCCCCTCAAAATAACTCAACACACAGCCATTAATGTCTAAACTGCTGGCAACAAAAGTCAGTACTAAGTGGATGTGTCTAAATTGGGACCAAAGTGTCAATATTTTGTGTTGCCACCATTATTTTCCAGCACTGCCTTAACCCTCTTGGTCATGGAGTTCACCAGAGCTTCACAGGTTGCCAATGGAGTCCTCTTCCCCTCCTCCATGATGACATCACAGAGCTGGTGGATGTTAGAGACCTTGCGCTCTTCCACCTTCCATTTGAGAATGCCCCACAGATGCTCAATAGGGTTTAGGTCTGGAGACATGCTTGGCCAGTCCATTACCTTTACCCTCAGCGTCTTTAGCAAGGCAGTGATCCTCTTGGAGGTGTGTTTGGGGTCGT
Organism: Pelophylax lessonae; assembly: GCF_965119305.1. Classification (NCBI taxonomy): domain Eukaryota; kingdom Metazoa; phylum Chordata; class Amphibia; order Anura; family Ranidae; genus Pelophylax; species Pelophylax lessonae. The sequence continues at coordinate 261,189,053 of NC_138776.1, read as the reverse complement.
TATCATGTTGGAATACTGCCCTGCGGCCCAGTCTCTGAAGGGAGGGGATCATGCTCTGCTTCAGTATGTCACAGTACATGTTGGCATTCATGGTTCCCTCAATGAACTGTAGCTCCCCAGTGCCGGCAGCACTCATGCAGCCCCAGACCATGACACTCCCACCAGCATGCTTGACTGTAGGCAAGACACATTTGTCTTTGTACTCCTCACCTGGTTGCCGCCACACACGCTTGACACCATCTGAACCAAATAAGTTTATCTTGGTCTCATCAGACCACAGGAGATGGTTCCAGTAATCCATGTCCTTAGTCTGCTTGTCTTCAGCAAAATGTTTCTTCAGCAAAGAATGAATGCTTGTCTTCAGCAAAAAAGAGCTTTCTTCTACATCATCTTTAGAAGAGGCTTCCTTCTGGGACGACAGCCATACAGACCAATTTGATGCAGTGTGCGGCGTATGGTCTGAGCACTGACAGGCTGACCCCACACCCCTTCAACCTCTGCAGCAATGCTTACAGCACTCATACGTCTATTTCCCAAAGACAACCTCTGGATATGACGCTGAGCACCTGCACTCCAACTTCTTTGGTCCACCATGGCGAGGCCTATTCTGAGTGGAACATGTCCTGTTAAACCGCTGTATGGTCTTGGCCACCATGCTACAGCTCAGTTTCAGGGTATTGGCAATCTTCTTATAGCCTAGATCATGGGTGTCCAATCTTTTGGCTTCTCTGGGCCACATTGAGTGTAGAGAAATTTTCTCTGGCCGCATATAAAATATATACAGTACTATAGTTAAGGTATATAAGTAATAAAATGCCGCCGCGCCCTTCCCGTGCCCCCTGCACTAATTTAACACAACTAGAGGATGATCAGATGAAATGGAATCAGTATACAGAGGTTTACTACTTCTTCTGAGAGATAATAAAGGAAGACTCTAACCACCATAACCACCATGGTGGTAGGAGTCAGAAACACTGTGCATGCTCGCCTCCCCCCCCCCCCTCCGAGGCAGCCTCTGCCTACCGTTAGGTGGAAGCTGCTGCGGCCATGCCCCCAATCCTTCCTTCATTCCTCCCCAGCAAAAAAAAAATGGTCAGGGGGCAGTGGGCCGTATTGCCTGCGGTTCCGGGCCGCAGGTTGGACATGCCTGGCCTAGATCTTTTTTTTAGAGTTCTTTGCCATGAGGTGTCATGTTGAATTTCCACTATCCAGCATGAGAGTGAGAGCGATAACACCAAATTTAACACACCTGCTTCCCATTCACACCTAAAACCTTGTAACACTAACGAGTCACATGACACCGGGGAGGGAAAATGGCTAATTTGGCCCAATTTGGACATTTTCACTTAGGGGGTGTACTCACTTTTGTTGCCAGCGGTTTAGACATTAATGGCTGTATATTGAGTTATTTTGAGGGGACAGCAAATTTACATTGTAGCAAAGTGTCATTTCTTCAGTGTTGTCACATGAAAAGATAGAATAAAATATTTACAAAAAATATGAGGGGTGTACTTACTTTTGTGAGATACTGTATATGTGGAGCGCTGTGTAAATTGATGGCACTATACAAGTACCTGTAATAAATTAAATAAAATAGTAGGGGCAGGGTGACTGACTAGCACTTAGTTGTACCATCTAGCAGGCCATTGGATGCCCCAACGTAGTCACAAAGAGCTTGACGTGCCTGCTTGATCCGTGGTGGTGAGAGCCCTAAGGAACTGCCTTGTCTTCACCAGAGGTGGAGATTTTACACTGCAGACGATTCCCAGGTTGCAGTCCTCTGACCCACCTGAGCAGGCATTAGTCCCTTGCAGTGCTGGATTCACAAAGTCAATAGGTAGCACAGTCCCAATTGATTGGAGTGTCACGGGAACCCACAGAGACTCAGAGGAGAAACACAAACTAGAAGTGCCCAGGTTCTGATATCGAAGGGCTGGCTGGAAGTCACAGGGGACACACAACGATGCAGAGGGAGACAGGGTGATGAAGGAAGACTGGATACAGGCTACTGTGAGAGTGCACCAGGAAAGGAAAAATAAAGGTGAGTATGGATTTTTCTGGGGGAGGGGGGGGGTTCCCACTTTGGAGTGGTCACATGATAGCTCTATCAGGATGTGAAATCAGATATTCATTCACCACGTTGTGTATCAATTATTTCTAGGCTACTCCTATTTACCCCTTTCCACCTAAGGCCAAGTTCACATTTTTAGAGACAAGAACTCACTGCTCAAGGTGGTGTAATTGCCTGATGACTCACACCGGTGCATGCCCCGGCTCGCCTCCGTGAAAACTTGATAAAGTAAAAAGGAATTGGCAGCACTCCAGTTTGAGTCAAAATCCAGATTTATTGACTGGACATCCAAATATGACAATCGTGACAAGGTAGACGCGTTTCACACACTGACTGTGTGCTTAATCATTACTTTTCCTTTATCAAGTTCACATTTTTGCAGCTGCGGTTTTCAGTCCAGGAGATGGGGCGCTCCTGTTTACCGGTTTAGGTGCGATTCAGGGGCATTGTTGCCTGGTCCATGCCCCTCTGCTGGAGCACTTGTATCCTGTTGTCAGGCAGTCGGGCACCCGCCAGTCTGCTACCAGCCAGCTCTGGTCCTGCTGCATCTGTCTGCTCTCAGCTACCTCTGTCTTCTGGTTTGTCCTGGTGGAGCATCGGCTATCTACCATCACAGAGCTACTGGATTTACTCAGGCACTCATACCTCTCCGTTCTCCCGCAGCCACACGTGACAGATAGACAAACTCTGATTGGCTGCTGTAGGTATCTACATTTTGTATATTTGAGGTTTGTGCACAAGGCAGCCGTCAGAAATTTTGGGGTCCTTTACACAGCTCTTCCTTCAATCCCATCTCCTTCATGTTCTCTTCCTCCTCCATCCCATGTCCTCCTCCTTTGCATGTCCTCCCCCTCCTCCAGTCCCATCTGCTGCATCCTATGTCCTCCTCCAGTCCCATCTCCTCCATCATATGCCCTCCTCCTCCAGTCCCATTTCCTCCATGCCATGTCCCCTTCCTCTAGTCCCATCTACTGCATCCAATGTTCCCTCTAATTTTTTACTGTGCTGAGCAAATAAAAACATTTCTGAGCGCAGTGCTTTTTATCGCAGCGGACCGGTCAACGTTTGATAATTTTTCTGTGGCCCGCTGGGGGGGGGACGTCAATGCAGAGTGACCAGCGTGCCCCCAATCAATGCAGAGTGCCCACAGCATTGCCCCCAATCAATGCAGAGTGCCACAGCGTGCCCCCAATCAATGCAGAGTACCACAGCATTGTCCCCAATCAATGCAGAGTGCTACAGCATTGTCCCCAATCAATGTAGAGTGCCCACAGCATTGCCCTCAATCAATGCAGAGTGCCCACAGCATTGCCCTCAATCAATGCAGAGTGTCCACAGCATTGCCCTCAATCAATGCAATGCCCACAGCATTGCCCCCAATCAATGCAGAGTGCCCACAGCATTGCCCCCAATCAATGCAGAGTGCCCACAGCATTGCCCCAATCAATGTAGAGATGCCAGCATGCCACCTTTCAATGCAGAGATGCCAGCGTTCCCCCCGCGAGACCTGTCCGTGCACTCACCTGACAACAGCTTCTCTTCAGTCCCGACTCCACGCATCTCCTCCCGTCCTTCTCCAGTCCGTGCACTTACCTCACGGTCACGGCAGCTTCTCTTCAGTTCAGTCCCCGGCTTCCTGCGTCTCCTCCTCAGTCCTCCCGGCGCCTCCTCCTCGGCCAATGACATGGGGCTGGCCTTTCGGCCAATCAGGAAGCGGGAGGACCCACTCCCTGATTGGCCAGGAGGAGGATCCGTGTGACAATAGCGAATTTTCATTCGCTATTGTCACACAATGGGCGTGCTCTTGGGACGCACGCTCTGCTCCCCGGCCGCCACGTCTGCGCGATCCGCATCTGTGCTTGCGCGGGACCGTCAATGACACTGCGCGTACCTCAAAGGGAACATTGACTGCATCCCATGTCCTCCTCCTTATCCAGTCCCATCTCCTTCGTCCCATGTACTCCCCCTTCTTCATCCATTGTCCTCCTCCAGTTCCATCTCCTCTATCCCATGTCCTCCTCCAGTCCCATCTCCTCCATCCCATATCCTCCTCCTTCTCTAGTCCCATCTCCTCCATCCCATGTCCTCCTCCTCTTCCAGTCCAATCTCCTCCATCCCATGTCCTCCTCCAGTCCCATCTCCTCCATCCCTTGTCCTCCTCCTCCATCCTTTGTCCTTCTCTAGTCCCATCTCCTCCATCTCATGTCCTCCAACCCATGTCCTCCTCCATCCCATGTCCTCCTGCTCCTCCGGTCCCATGTCCTCATATCAGCACATAGACCATATCAGTACATAGACCCCCCACCCCCCACCACCACCTCATGGAGGTTCCCCAATCTCCCCCTTACCTGAGGATGGCAGCCAGCAGCAGCCAAAAAAGAACCAGCAGCCTCCAGAGCCTCTCCTGCCCCATGTTTCCTCTGGCTCCTCTCACGAAAACAAACAGTACCACTCAGGGTGCAGAAAGACACAACAGATGGTATATTAAGAAACAAATGGCAACTCACATATTGTAGGGATAAATAAGTGCCTTTTAAATCATGCCAATAAACCACCACACCCGGGGGATGTAAGGAAAAATAGGGATCCACCGCTCCAGCCCAGACTAGGTCTTCTGGGTCCCATTTAGTTCCCAGGCACCGGGAGCCGTCTTGTGACCATGAGACCCTCTCTCCTCTCAGCTGCTCTGCTTTACTTTCTGGTTGCCGGTGCAACGCCAAGCTCACTCCTCACAGGCTTGCTTATTGGATGCCTCAGGATGCGCTCCTGCTGGGATTGGTGGAGACGATCAGCCACGGCAGTAGTCAATCATCCAACCTTCAGGTAGCAGATAGAAATACCCCTTGGGGCGGCCGGGCCCTCTACATGTATGTGTGCTATCCCCCCCCTAATGGCTGACCTGTTTGTGCATCCAGTTTAATAAACACGTACACACATTTATTCAGTAAAATACCAAAACAATATTCACGTTTTATTTCATCAATATAATTGTTCAAGGGAATAAAATTGCAGGAGACTCAATCAGCTTATTTCGCACGTTCAATTGCAAACCACAACGGAAGGACTACACAAAGCATTAGTAGAAAAGAGGTCCCTCACTGAAATCTGTGTTCTCTGGAAATAAAGATTAGAAAAACACAGGGTCACGCCGTGTTTATGGACAACATCGGCAGGAGTGCGTTTTCCAAGTCTAATCAGAATTTCACTTTGTATAAAAAGAAGTTTCCTGCACTCTGGTCATAACGGATGTTCATATCCATGTCTTCTCTTATTTATTACGTTTTATGATTATGCATTAATGATATTGTTATATTGAGGAATGGAGATGGACCTTTCATATGGTGTACAGTATCTCCTCCTCATTTGTTGGGAACATGACGTTATATTGAGGAATGGAGATGGACCTTTCATATGGTGTACAGTATCTCCTCCTCATTTGCTTGGAAGACAAAAGAACAGATTCCCCTGGGGTGTGGGACTTTAATGGCAATAACCAGGTCTTGAGTAATGAGTAGCCGCCATTACGCAAGCGTCCACTCAACACTCAGGGATTCTCCTTTTAGGGACCCCTTAACTTCAATATTTGCATACAATATATCTCCATGGAAAGCAATAACAAGACAGAGATACACAATATAACGCCCTATATGTTGGACCGATCCCTGGGATCCTTGTGGGAGTCCACCGGCTGGGCACGGCTATCCCTGTTGTATCACCACCCTATACTGCTTCATAGCCCCTGTTAACCTTTGGACTCTCTTTGGCCCTTTCCCCTCACTGTGAAAGAGTGACCTGCTCAGTTACTATTCTGGCAGAGTGTCAATTAAGTCTATCAGGAGCACAGTAGTTCTTTGAGATGCAGGTCTATACCTGCTTGTTTTAATCTTTGTGGCCCCTCTCTTCATCCAGGACGACTTTTTGTGTCTGAGATCTAATCCTACTGACCGTTGAGAAAGGCGATTGACCGAAACGCGTCTGGTCGCCTTTGGAAGTCTAAGCCATCTTCAGTCCTAGAGACATAACTCATGGCCACATGAGTTTTTAAAGTGTTGTCATTGTTCTGTACATGTTTTTATATTTTTTTGATATACATTGTTTGTTGAATACTAATAAACTTATTTGAATTATCATTACTCAAGACCTGGTTTTTGCCATTAAAGTCCCACGCCCCAGGGGAATCTGTTCTTTTGTCTACCATTTTGGGATGTTGGCAATTCCCAGGTTAACCACTGGATCCAAATTCATTCTTTCCATTTGCTTGGAACGTTACAATATAACGAGGAATGGAGATGGACCTTTCATATGGTGGACAGTATCTCCTCCTCATTTGTTGGGAACATGACGTTATATTGAGGAATGGAGATGGACCTTTCATATGGTGTACAGTATCTCCACCTCATTTGTTGGGAACATGACGTTATATTGAGGAATGGAGATGGACCTTTCATATGGTGTACAGTATCTCCTCCTCATTTGTTGGGAACATGACGTTATATTGAGGAATGGTGATGGACCTTTCATATGGTGTACAGTATCTCCTCCTCATTTGTTGGGAACATGACGTTATATTGAGGAACGAAGATGGACCTTTCATATGGTGTACAGTATCTCCTCCTCATTTGTTTGGAACATGACGTTATATTGAGGAATGGTGATGGACCTTTCATATGGTGTACAGTATCTCCTCCTCATTTGTTGGGAACATGACGTTATATTGAGGAATGGAGATGGACCTTTCATATGGTGTACAGTATCTCCTCCTCATTTATTGGGAACATGACGTTATATTGAGGAATGGAGATGGACCTTTTATATGGTGTACAGTATCTCCTCCTCATTTGTTGGGAACATGGCGCTATATTGAAGAATGGAGATCGACCTTTCATAGGGTGTACAGTATCCCCACCTCATTTTGCCTCCTCATTAAAACTTTTCCCGCACTCTGAACATGAAAAAGAACATCTCACCTGTGAGAGTTTTCTAACGCAAATGAAGATCTCCAACTTAATGAAACATTTTCTACGCTATGAACATGAGAAAGGACGCTCACCAATATGAATTCTATGGTATCCTTCCTGAGTGAAAGATTTCCCGCACTCTGTACACATATATATATATATATATATATATATATAAAATAAAGATGTTCACCTGTGTGAATTCTCAGGTATTTATGAAGGCCTGATGTCTTAGTAATAGTTTTTTCAGGGAAACATTTCCCGCACTCTGAACATGAGAAAGGACACTCACTTGCGTGAATTCTCAGGTGCATAGGCGTGAGCACGGGGTGGGCCGGGGCGCACCCTAATCACCCCCTGTGGTGCCGATTCCCTCTGCATCCCGTCTTTTCCCTGCAGTGCTGCCAGCTTCTCCCCCTATCTTTTCAGGAGCGGGGAAGGAGCTGGTAAATATTTCCTTCCTTTTCTGAATGAACACAGTGAGTGATCTGTACCGATCGCTCCTGTCTTCATTCTTAACTAAAGCATAGTGAACTATGCTTACTGCAGGCTGCAGAGAAAGGGACTGGGGAATCTGTCCTTGGTTTATTTCTGTCTCAAAAGTGGGACATCAGGGGTCTGTTTAGACCCCTGATCTCTCATCAATGCCCCGAAACGGGGCTTCTAAAAAAAAAAATGGCTAAAAAATAATATTGTAAAAATTAAAAAAATATTAAAAACAAAATACTACTTACACCGTCCACTGCCCTACTGACACCAATCTCTGCCCAACTGACACCGTCCTCTGCCCTACTGACACTGTCCACTGCCCAACTAACCCCAATCTCTGCCCTACTGACACCGTCCTCTGCCCTACTGACACCATCCACTGCCCAACTGACACCGTCCACTGCCCTACTGACACCATTCTCTGCCCTACTGACACCAATCATAAAATGGCTAAAAAATAATATTGTAAAAATTAAAAAAAATATTAAAAACAAAATACTACTTACACCGTCCACTGCCCTACTGATACCAATCTCTGCCCTACTGACACCGTCCACTGCCCTACTGACACCGTCCACTGCCCAACTGACACCAATCTCTTCCCTACTGATACCACTCTCGCCCCTACTGACACCACTCTCTGCCCTACTGTGACACCGTCATCTGCCCTGACACCGTCCTCTGCCCCACTGACACCGTCCACTGCTCTACTGACACCAATCTCTGCCCTACTGACACTGTCCACTGCCCAACTGACACCACTCTCTACCCTACTGACACCGTCCACTGCCCTACTGACACCACTTTCTGCTCTGCGGATATACATGCATGTGTGTTTTTACATCGGGGTGTACACCCTACTGCAAGAGGCTGCGCACACCAATGCTCAGGTGTTTATGAAGGTCTGATGTTGAGGGGAAACATTTCCCGCACTCTGCACCTATATGAGGACGCTCCCCTGTGTGAACTCTCTGATGTTTATGAAGGTCTGATGTCTTAGTAATAGTTTTTTTCAGGGAAACATTTCCCGCACCCTGTACATAAATAAAGGACGCTCACCTGTGTGACTTCTCTGATGTGTAACAATTTTTTGCTTCCTGAATTTTTTTTGGAGAAAGTACGGGAAGATTTCAGATTTCAGACGTCTAAAGGTGGTTTGCAAAAAAAAGACCTCATGTTTGAGGGGAAACTTTTCCAACAATCACAACATAAAAAAGGGGCTCATTTCAGTCAATTCTCCGGCTTTTAGGAAAATGCAACATTTCCCGCACACTGGACATGAAAAAAAAATGGTCTATAACTTGTGAGAAGTCTCTGGTGTTTAAGCAGGTGTTGTTCTATAGTAAAACACTTCCCGCACTCTAAGCATGGAAAAGGATGCTCACGCAAACTGATTCTCCGGTATCCATTAGGTTTTCCTTAATCTCTGAAACGATTCCCACACTCGGAACATGCATAAGGACGCTCACAAGAGTTCTCTTGGGTGTGCGAAGGTTATATTTTTCATTGAAGCCTTTTCCGCACATTGAACATACAAAAGGACGCTTGCCGGTGTTAGTTTATCTGGTGTGAAATACATTTTTCTTTCCGCAAGAAACATCTTCCGCACGCTGAACATGAATAGGGATAATTGTCCATGTGCAATCTCTGTTGATAAATAAGGCTTATTTTATGAATGAAAGGTTTCCCACACTCTAACCATGAATAAGGACACTAACCCGTGAGATCTTTCCGGTGTGAAAGTAGTAGTCCTTTCTGAGAGAAACATTTCCCACACTCTGAACGTGAAAAAGGATAACTGTCCATGTGCAATCTCTGGTAATAAGTAAGGCTTACTTTATTAAAAGGTTTCCCACACTCTGAACATGAAAAAGGATAACTGTCCATGTGCCATCTCTGGTGATAAGTAAGGCTTACTTTACGAAGGAAAGGTTTCCCACACTCTGAACATGAAAAAGGATAACTGTCCATGTGCAATCTCCGGTGATAAGTAAGGCTTACTTTACGATTGAAAGGTTTCCCACACTCTGAACATGAACAAGCTAACCCGTGAGATCTTTCTGGTGTGAAAGTAGTAGTCCTTTCTGAGAGAAACATTTCTCACACTTTGAACGTGAAAAAGGATAATTGTCCATGTGCAATCACTGGGGATAAGTAATGCTTACTTTACGAATGAAAGGTTTCCCACACTCTGAACATGGAACAAGCTAACCCGTGCAAACTTTCTGGTGTAAAAGAAATAGTCCTTTTTGAGAGAAACATTTCCCACACTCTGAACATGAAAAAGGATAATTGTCCATGTGCCATCTCTGGTGATAACTAAGGCTTACTTTACGATTGAAAGGTTTCCCACACTCTGAACATGAAAAAAGATAATTGTACATGTGCAATCTCTGGTGATAAGTAAGGATTTACGACTGAAAGGTTTCCCACACTCTGAACATGAACAAGCTAACCCGTGCAAACTTTCTGGTGTGAAAGAAGTAGTCCTTTTTGAGAGAAACATTTCCCACACTCTGAACATAAAAAAAAAAAAAAAAAGAAGAAGAATTGTCCATGTGCAATCTCTGGTGAAAAGTAAGGCTTACTGTATGAGCGAAAGGTTTCCCACACCCTGAACACGAATAAGGGCGCTAACCCGTGTGGACCTTCTGGTGTGAAAGAAGTAGCCCTTTCTGAGAGAAACACTTCCCACACTCCAAGCATCTGTGCGCACCCTCGCCAGTGTGAAATTTCATATGTTTAGTGAGGTAGCTTTTGTTGGTGTAACATACCCCACACTCGGAACATCGGAAAGGACGCAATCCTGTGTGAACTCTATGGTGTGTAAGAAGATCCGCATTCGTATTAAAACTTTTCCCGCACTCTGAACACGAATGGGAGCCTTTTTTGAAGTGACTTTTCTGGTGTGCAAGAAGGGCGCTTCTGTTGGTGAAGGAATACCCGCACACCAAACATGGGAATGAAAAAGGACCTTCACCGTTGTAAGCATCTTCCTGGCTGGAAGAAGACTTATTGGGAAGGGATGTAGCTGTGGACCGATCGGCACTGTGAGAACTTAGATGGATATCTGAAGTCATGGTATGGGATTTATCAGAGGATCTCCCAGGATTACGGGGGTCCACCGATGTCTGCAGATGGCGAGGTCTGTACATCATATTATGAGGATTTTGAGGAGTGGGTTTAAATCTTGGAGAGTATTGTTTGAGACCTTTTTTTACCGCTTTATAATCCTGAGATGAAATCGGATGTCCCTTCGACACATTTTGGACATAGTGTCCATCTGTGGAAAGAAATTTTTTATTGCATGGATTAGGAAATTCTCATATTTTGTTATTAGAAGTCGTAAATGCTCTGGTCTACAAGTCACAAATTTCACTGAGCTTAGACCTGCGTCTAGGAAGAACTACAGCGTGTCCAAATATTACTAACAACCACAAATATACAATAAATCCAAACCTAATATAGCACACGGTGTAACAGTGATTATGCATGAATGATATTGTTATGGAGAGGAATGGAGATGGACCCTTCATATGGTGTGCAGTATCTCCTCCTCATTTGTTGGGAACATAACATTATAGGGATGAACCTTTCAGCACTAAGACTCCGCCCTACGTGTTTTGTCAAAAAGGACATCCTCAGCAGTTTAGCGCTGAATCTCCACCATGGTTCTCCACCTCATCTTGTATTATCTCCTCATTTGTTGGGAACATGACGATATATTGAGGAATGGAGATGGACCTTTCATATGGTGTACAGTATCTCCTCCTCATTTGTTGGGAACATAACATTATAGGGATGAACCTTTCAGCCCTACGTGTTTTGTCAAAAAGGACGTCCTCAGCGGTTTAGCGCTGAATCTCCACCATGTTTCTCCACCTCATCTTGTATTATCTCCTCATTTGTTGGGAACATGACGTTATATTGAGGAATGGAGATGGACCTTTCATATGGTGTACAGTATCTCCTCCTCATTTGTTGGGAATGTGATATTATATTGAGGAATGATGTTATACTGAGGATCCTTTCATATGGTGTACAGTATCTCCTCCTCATTTGTTGGGAACATGATGTTATATTGAGGAACAGAGATGGACCTTTCATATGGTGTACAGTATCTCCTCCTCATTTGTTGGGAACATGACGTTATATTAAGGAATGGAGATGGACCTTTCATATGGTGTACAGCATCTCCTCCTCATTTGTTGGGAATGTGATATTATATTGAGGAATGATGTTATACTGAGGATCCTTTCATATGGTGTACAGTATCTCCTCCTCATTTGTTGGGAACATGATGTTATATTGAGGAACAGAGATGGACCTTTCATATGGTGTACAGTATCTCCTCCTCATTTGATGGGAGCATGATGATATTTTGAGGAATGGAGATGGGCCTTTGTGTGTACAGTATCTCTTCCCTATTTGTTGGAAACATGATGTTATATTGAGGAATGGAGATGGACCTTTCATATGGTGTACAGTATCTCCTCCTCATTTGTTGGGAACATGACGTTATATTGAGGAATGGAGATGGACCTTTCATATGGTGTACAGTATCTCCTCCTCATTTGTTGGGAACATGACGTTATATTGAGGAATGGAGATGGATCTTTCATATGGTGTACAGTATCTCCTCCTCATTTGCTGGGAACATGACGTTATATTGGGGAATGGAGATGGACCTTTCATGTGGTGTACAGTATCTCCTCCTCATTTGTTGGGAACATGACATGATATTGAGGAATGGAGATGGACCTTTCATGTGGTGTACAGTATCTCCTCCTCATTTGTTGGGAACATTGGATAGTGAGGTAAATATGATTGCCATCTTCTGATGAGGACTAGAAATTATCTTTTCTTATAGAATACAATACACACAACACATTGGGCACTAGGGGTAGGTACATCGATGATGTTCAAGCTGTTAAGAGCTGTGGGGTTGAGAAATACTTTGATTCTCAATGACTCTCTATATTAGTTAAACAATAACTGGATTTGATAAACGGCTACTAATATTAGTAGGTAAAAACATTGTTCCTGTTTGTCTTGTTGGATCAGGAAGGAATTCTTTTAACTTGAAGAAAATTAGGCCGAGCTTTATGTGGGTATTCGGTCTTTCTCTGGATCAACTGCTGCTTTGAATTTTTTGTTATTTTCCTTTTAGGTGAGTTTAATAGACATATACCCTTTCTTAACCAATGTAGCAATACATACATTTTCATTTTACTTCTAGGAGTATAATGTATATGATTTTTGCAATTAAAGTTTATTACTTACTTATATCAATATAAAGTAAAGGTTCCTCCTCTTTACTTTCCGCAGTCATCTGCCCCTGCTCCATAGATTGCTGAGCTCCACTCACTAACGTCTCTTCTTCGTCATCATCTTTAATCTCAATGATCTCATCACTCTAAACCCCCAAAGATGACACATTTGTAAAAAGGTGCAAGACGTTACATAGAAGAATGTCATCTCAAAGCTTGGAAAACATTTTGATTTTGAATTGCTCAGTCCCACCTACCTGATTATGGTGAGGGGTGGTGTGACCTTTCTGTGTGGAGTCCCGGGAATACAGAGGACGGGGACATCTCTCTGATGGGTTCCCATTACTGGATCCATCTGTAGGAAACACACACACTGACTAAATACATTGTTTCTATGTGTTTATCAGATGATGGGGGATCTAGGTGGACCCTCCGTACTGCTCTCTCCTTTACAATAAAGTCTCCTCTTACCTAGTGATGTGCGGGATGACCGATTCTCCATCACAACGTCTTTGTAGAGATCCTTCAAAATACTTCCACTCCTCCACAGAAAATATACGATATCCGGACAAACTTTAGGAACCTGACACACACAATGATACAGTCACCATCCAGACACATCCCTTGTCTGTTACTGGATAATGTCCCAGAATTCCCAGCACCGCTCACCTCTCCCGTCAGCAGATCAATGATCTTCTTGGTACTGGTTACTTCTGTTGTCAGGCAGTGAGGTGGAGGGACTGTAGAAGGGTCACTTCCAATAAATTAAAACAAAGAAAAAGAGCTTTATTCCCTATTATAACTACTGTAGAGTTTTGGTTGCTTCTGCAGACTTTATTGTAACATGTGCTAATGTTTACTTTGTTATTCTGTATATTCTGCTCCAGAGAAGACAAGGCGGGAATATTAATCAATTAATATTCCTTGTATAGTAAACTGAAAGGAAAAAAAAAATTGCACCCTAATCAAAAATAGTGCAGCGCAATTCTGATGGTGATTGCCAGACCATTATTCTTGATCTTTAAGGATAGTTTACAGACGGGTATGGTGCCAGCTGATTGGAAAAAAGCCAACGTGGTACCAATATTTAAAAAGGGGCCGAGATATATCCCGGGGAACTATAGGCCGGTCAGCCTAACATCAGTAGTCTGCAAGATTTTGGAGGGGATGATAAGGGACCACATACAAGACTTTAGTAATGAAAACGGTATTATAAGTAGTAATCAGCATGGATTCATGAAAAAATCGTTCTTGCCAAACCAATCTATTAACCTTCTATGATGAAGTGAGCTGCCACCTAGATAAAGGAAAGCCTGTGGATGTGGTGTATCTGGACTTTGCAAAGGCCTTTGACACCGTTCCCCACAAACGCTTACTGTACAAACTAAGGAAGGTAGGTATGGACCATAAGGTGAGTAACTGGATAGAGAACTGGCTCCAGGGGAGAGTCCAGAGGGTGATGATTAATGGGGAGTACTCGGATTGGGCGGGTGTGGAAAGTGGGGTCCCTCAGGGTTCTGTGCTGGGACCAATCCTGTTTAATTTATTCATAAATGATCTAGAGGAGGGGATATCTAGTACAATCTCAGTATTTGCGGATGATACTAAACTAAGCATGCCAATATCTTCTATGCAGGATGTGGAAACCTTACAAGCGGACCTGAACAAAATAATGGGGGGGGGGCAACTACATGGCAGATGAGGTTTAATGTTGAAAAATGTAAAGTAATGCACTTGGGCGTCAGAAATACGAAAGCAAGCTACTCAAGGGGGGGAACCTCTGGGTGAGTCTAGGATGGAAAAGGCCCTGGGGGTACTGGTAGACAACAGGCTTGGCAGTGTCATGCAATGCCAAGCCACTGCAAGCAAAGCCAACAGATGGGATGTATAAAAAAGGGGATTCACTCCAGAAATAAAGAGATTATTCTCCCACTCTACAAGACTCTGGTCCGGCCACATCTGGAGTATGCTGTCCAGTTCTGGGCACCGGTCCTCAGGAAGGATGTGCTGGAACTGGAGAGAGTCCAGAGAAGGGCCACAAAAATAATGAGGGGAATGGAGGGAAAGACTCAAGCACTGAACCTATTCTCTCTGGAGAAGAGACGATTGAGGGGGGATATGATATCAATGTACAAATACTGTACTGGCGACCCTAGCATAGGGAACAAACTTTTCTGAGTAAGGGAATACAATAAGACACGTGGCCACTCACTAAAACTAGAGGAAGAACGGTTTAACCTTAAAATACGTAGGGGGTTCTTCACAGTCAGAGTAGTAAGGATGTGGAATTCTCTTCCACAAGCAGTGGTATCAGCAGGGTTCATCGATAGTTTCAAAAAACAACGTACAAACCCATGTATGTACAACATACATGGGTATACAATGTACAACATACAGGGGTATAGAATGTACAACATACAGGGGTATACAATGTACGGTTAACAGCAAACACACACACACATCATAGGTTGAACTGGATGGACTGATGTCTTTTTTCGACCTCACTAACTATGTAATTCTGTGACAAAAGAGCACACAAATCTAAGATGTGAAAAAAACTTTAAAAAAATTAATAAATATCCCCCAGTTTTCCTTATCTCACAGTGAGGAACAACTGTGAGACTATGAAGGAGGATAAATGGTTCTATATGTAGGATATATCTGGTCTATAAACCAGAGGCTCTGGATGGACAGTTGGATAAATGGTTCTATGTGTAGGATGTATCCGGTCTATAAACCAGAGGCTCTGGATGGACAGTTGGATAAATGGTTCTATATTTAGGATGTATCCGGTCTATAAACCAGAGGCTCTGGATGGACAGTTGGATAAATGGTTCTATATTTAGGATGTATCCGGTCTATAAACCAGAGGCTCTTCATGGACAGTTGGATAAATGGTTCTATATTTAGGATGTATCCGGTCTATAAACCAGAGGCTCTGGGTGGACAGTTGGATAAATGGTTCTATATTTAGGATGTATCTGGTCTATAAACCAGAGGCTCTGGATGGACAGTTGGATAAATGGTTCTATATTTAGGATGTATCCGGTCTATAAACCAGTGGATCTGGACAGACGGTTGTATAAATGGCTCCATATTTAGAATGTATCTATGTAAACATTAAAATACTCTATATATGTATGTATCATCATCTACTGGAGATAAAAGACGTCACAGTGACTATGGAGGAAGAGGACGGACATGACGGGGGGGTTTCTGGGTGTAAATATAAAATAATATCTTCTTACCTCCTCTGCTGCCAGTTTCAACAATGTCTCCTCTCTACTTCCTGAAAACTCCCTCCTCTTCCAGAACTTCCTGTCTAATCCTGACATCACTTCCTGTGTGTACTCCCCCTACTGCATCCTGCCTGAACATGAGATCACTTCCTGTCTTTGTTCTTCCCCCATTGATAAGTTAAGGCCCGTACACACGTACCGATCGTCGGCATACAAACGTCGGTGGACGAAGGATCTGCCGATTGTACGCGTGTTAGTATGGTGCCTCCGACAGATGTCTGCGCACAATCCGCGGACAAAAGTCTTTCGTGCAAACATGAAAATTTTTGTCTGCGGACACCAGAACGGACGATTGTTCGCCTGTCAGTACAGAATTCGGCCGACAGACCGCAGATTTGCAAGACTGGGCATGCTCAGAAAATTAAAAACACAGGGAAAGTTAACCATTACATGACATCACTTCTGCAGTCAGCTGAAGTCTGCAGACAAAATTCTTGTGCTGTCCTTGTGCTGTCTTTGCACTTTTCAACAGACACCGACATCCCGGGGAGAAAAGACGAACATTTGTATGCCGACGATCGGTACGTGTGTACGGGGCTTTAGCCTCCACCTAGTGGAGACTTCTACATCTGTAGTCTGTGTTATTTTTCGTGGTTCCTCCTTCCATGATGTTGCATTTATTATTACACCTACCCCCTTTTTCCAATCCGAAAAGCAAAAACTTATTGCCCATCGTTTTTTTTCTTCTTAAGGCCCGTACACACGTACCGATCGTCGGCATACAAACGTCGGTGGACGAAGGATCTGCCGATTGTACGCGTGTTAGTATGGTGCCTCCGACAGATGTCTGCGCACAATCCGCGGACAAAAGTCTTTCGTGCAAACATGAAAATATTTGTATGCCGACACCAGAACGGACGATTGTTCGCCTGTCAGTACACAATTCGGCCGACAGACCGCAGATTTGCAAGACTGGGCATGCTCAGAAAATAGAAAACACAGGGAAAGTTAACCATTACATGACATCACTTCTGCAGTCGGCGGACAAAATTCTTGTGCTGTCCTTGTGCTGTCTTTGCACTTTTCAGCAGACACCGACATCCCGGGGAGAAAAGAGGAACATTTGTAAGCCGACCATCGGTACGTGTGTACGGGGCTTCTGTGGTACGAGTTGCTTATTTTGATCCCGTCGGTCCCTCATTATCCATGTGGTACCTCCACAATAAATTAGACCCAATGAAAAAAAATATATCCTCTGTTAAAATATCTCTGCAGTGCTGGATATCGTAATGGCTTCCAAAAAACGATTATAGTGAATTGTACACTACAGTAGGACCTGTACTCTACACGTAAATCACCCCCGTAATCATTATATATGATCAGATAATAGAGATGGGCCAAACACTCCCCTCCCCCTCCTGTTTGGTTCACAGCAGAACTCCCGAACAAGGGAAAAATTCTAACCCGAACGGTGAACCCCATTGAAGTCTATGGGAGCCGATCAGGACACATCAAAAGTGCCAATTTTGAAGGCTTATATGCAAGTAATTGGCCGTAGAAGGGGTATGGGGGGTACAGGTATTGCCCTGGGGGGGGGGGGGGGGCACGTATCAATAAAAAGAAAGACAATTTAAAAAAATTGTTTTTTTCAGGAGCAGTGATTTTAATTTTGCTTAAAGTGCAACAATAAAAATGAAAAAGTAGGAAACACAGGACACCGGAGAGGGGAGTAAAATACTTCTTCTATTACAAGGAATGGAGCGGCAGTAGGAGACACGGGACACCGAAGAGAGCAGCATAATACCTCTTCTATTACAGAGAATACAGTTTGTAGATGGGAGGTAGGAGACACAGGAAACTGGGAAGCGGAGAATATAAAATACCTCTTCTATTACAGAGAATGGAGAGGAGGTAGGAGACACAGGACACCGAAGAGGGGAGCATAATACCTCTTCTATTACAGAGAATGGAGGGGATGTAGGAGACACGGGACACCGGAGAGGGGAGTATAATACCTCTTCTATTACAGAGAATGGAGAGAAGGTAGGAGACACGGGACACCGGAGAGGGGAGCATAATACCTCTTCTATTACAGGGAATGGAGGGGATGTAGGAGACACGGGACACCGGAGAGGAGAGTATAATACCTCTTCTATTACAGGGAATGGAGGGGATGTAGGAGACACGGGACACTGGAGAGGGGAGTATCATACCTCTTCTATTACAGGGAATGGAGGGGATGTAGGAGACACGGGACACCAGAGAGGAGAGTATAATACCTCTTCTATTACAGGGAATGGAGGGGAGGTAGGAGACATAGGACACCGGAGCGGGGAGTATAATACCTCTTCTATTACAGGGAATGGAGGGGAGGTAGGAGACACGGGACACCGGAGAGGGAAGTATAATACCTCTTTTGTTACAGGGAATGGAGGGGAGGTAGGAGACATGGGACACCGGAGAGGGGAGTATAATACCTCTTCTATTACAGGGAATGGAGGGGAGGTAGGAGACACAGGACACCGTAGAGGGGAGTATATTGCACACATAATTAGCGAAGATTGGGAGGATGGTTACAGAGGACACTGAAAAAGCAACCGTGCTGAATTCTTTTTTCTCGTCAGTCTTTACGCAGGAAAAGGAAGGGTACACTGACCATGACTGTATGGTTAGTAGTAATACACAGGACTTGCCACTATGGCTAACAGAGGGGGAAATCAGGGAAAGACTGGATAAACTTAACACAAACAAATCACCAGGCCCGGATGGCGTACATCCGAGAGTGCTCAAGGAACTCAGTATGGTTATATCTAGACCACTGTTCCTGATCTTTGCTGACAGTATTAGGACAGGAGATGTACCAGGGGATTGGAGGAAGGCTAACGTGATTCCGATATTCAAAAAGGGCCAGAGACATATCCCGGGAAATTATAGGCCTGTCAGTCTGACATCAATAATATGTAAACTTTTGGAGGGGATGATAAGGGACTATATCGTAGAGTATGCTAAAGACAACAACATCATCAGTAGTAACCAGCACGGGTTTACAAATGGGCGATCTTGTCAAACCAATCTCTTAGCATTCTACGAGGAAGTGAGCTGTGAGCTAGATAGGGGCAGACCAGTGGATGTGGTGTACTTGGATTTCGCTAAGGCGTTTGATACAGTTCCCCACAAGCGCTTAATTTATAAAATAAGGTCTGCAGGTATCGACAGCAGGGTTTGCTCTTGGATACGGAATTGGCTAAAAGGCCGTGTCCAAAGGGTAGTAATAAACAGCGCATACTCAGACTGGTCTGAGGTAGTAAGCAGGGTGCCCCAGGGCTCAGTCCTGGGACCAACCTTGTTCAATTTATTCATAAACAGCATTGAGGAAGGGATCAGTAGTTCGTTATCAGTTTTTGCAGATGACACAAAATTGGCCAGGGCAATAACTGCACAGCATGAAGCAGATATCCTACAGAATGACCTGGACAAAATTACGGAGTGGGCAACGACATGGCAAATGAGGTTTAATGTGGAGAAGTGTAAGGTTTTGCACTTGGGGACCAAAAACATAAAAACACAATACACGTTAGGAGGGGAACCCTTGGGGGAATCAAAAATGGAGAAAGATCTGGGAGTCTTAGTTGATGATAGATTAGGCAACAGCATGCAATGCCAAGCGGCAGCTTCCAAAGCCAACAGAATATTAGCATGCATAAAGAAAGGGATGCATTCCAGAGATAAGACTATAATCCTTCCACTTTATAAAACTCTGGTCCGACCGCATCTGGAGTATTCTGTCCAGTTCTGGTCGCCAGTCCTCAGGAGGGATGTGTTGGAGCTGGAGAAAGTCCAGAGAAGGGCAACTAAACTGATTAGGGGGTTGGAGGACCTTACCTATGAAGAGCGGCTGCAATCGCTCGATTTATTTTCCCTGGAGAAAAGACGTCTGAGAGGGGACATGATAGCAATTTATAAATATCTTAATGGGGATCTCAGCTTAGAAGAAAAGCTGTTCATTCGAAGGAATTGCATGAGGACTCGAGGACATACAATGCGATTAGAGGAGAAGCGTTTTAACCTCAGGCAACGTGGGGGGTTCTTTACTGTTAGGGCTACAAGATTGTGGAATTGTCTACCACAAGAGGTGGTTTCTGCGGGTAGTATGGTGACTTTCAAAAGACTCTTAGACTTACATCTCAAGGATCAGGAGATTGAGGGCTATGTTAGATGATTACAGTCACGCACACCTACACAGGTTGAACTGGATGGACTATTGTCTTTATTCAACCTCACCTACTATGTAACTATGTAAGTATAATACCCTCTTCTATTACAGGGAATGGAGGAGAGGTAGGAGACATGGGACACTGGAGAGGGGAGTAGAATACCTCTTTTATTACAGAGAATAGAGAGGAGGTGGGAGACACGGGACACTGGAGAGGGGAGTATACCTGTTCTATTACAGGGAATGGAGGAGAGGTAGGAGAAACGGGACACCGGAGAGGGGAGTAGAATACCTCTTCTATTACAGAGAATGGAGGGGATGTAGGAGATATGGAACACCGGAGAGGGGAGTATAATACCTCTTCTATTACAGGGAATGGAGGAGAGGTAGGAGACATGGGACACCGGAGAGGGAAGTATAATACCTCTTTTGTTACAGGGAATGGAGGGGAGGTAGGAGACACGGGACACCGGAGAGGGGAGTATAATACCTCTTCTATTACAGGGAATGGAGGGGAGGTAGGAGACACAGGACACCGTAGAGGGGAGTATAATACCCTCTTCTATTACAGGGAATGGAGGAGAGGTAGGAGACACAGGACACCGTAGAGGGAAGTATAATACCTCTTCTATTACAGGGAATGGAGGGGAGGTAGGAGACACAGGACACCGGAGAGGGGTGTATAATACCTCTTCTATTACAGGGAATGGAGGGGAGGTAGGAGACACGGGACAACGGAGAGGGGAGTATAATACATCTTCTATTACATAGAATGGAGGAGAGGTAGGAGACACAGGACACTGGAGAGGAGAGTATAATACCTCCATTCCCTGTAATAGAAGAGGTATTATACTCTCCTCTCCAGTGTCCTGTGTCTCCTACCTCTCCTCCATTCTCTGTAATAGAAGATGTATTATACTCCCCTCTCCGTTGTCCCGTGTCTCCTACCTCCCCTCCATTCCCTGTAATAGAAGAGGTATTATACACCCCTCTCCGGTGTCCTGTGGGAATGGAGGGGAGGTAGAAGACACAGGACACCGGAGAGGGGAGTATAATACCTCTTCTGTTACAGGGAATGAAGGGGAGGTAGGAGACATGGAACACCGGAGAGGGGAGTATAATACCTCTTCCATTACAGGGAATGGAGGGGAGGTAGAAGACACAGGACACTGGAGAGGGAACTATAATACCTCTGCTATTACAGGGAATAGAGGGGAGGTAGGAGACACGGAAAACCGGAGAGGGGAGTATAATACCTCTTCTATTACAGGGTATGGAGGAGAGGTAGGAGACATAGAACACTGGAGAGGGGAGTATAATACCTCTTCTATTACAGGGAATGGAGGAGAGGTAGAAGACATGGCACACCAGAGAGGGGAGTACAATACCTCTTCTATTACAGGGAATGAAGGGGAGGTAGGAGACAGGTAACCGGAGAGGGGAGTATAATACCTCTTCTATTACAGGGAAGGGAGGAGAGGTAAGAGACACTGGACACTGGAGAGGGGACTATAATACCTCTTCTATTACAGGGAATGGAAGGGAGGTAGGAGACACAGGACACCGGAGAGGGGAGTATAATACCTCTTCTATTAGAGGGAATGGAGGGGAGGTAGGAGACACAGGTCACCGGAGAGGGGACTATAATACCTCTTCTATTACAGGGAATGGAGGGGAGTTAGGAGGGTAGGAGACACGGGACACTGGAGAGGGGAGTATAATACCTCTTCTATTACAGGGAATGGAGGGGGGGGGGGTAGGAGACATAGAACACTGGAGAGGGGAATATAATACCTCTTCTATTACAGGGAATGGAGGAGAGGTAGGAGACACAGGACACCGGAGAGGGGAGTGTAATACCTCTTCTATTACAGGGAATGGAGGGGATGTAGGAGACACAGGACACCGGAGAGGGGAGTATAATACCTCTTCTTTTACAGGGAATGGAGGGGAGGTAGGAGACACGGGACACTGGAGAGGAGAGTATAATACCTCTTCTATTACAGGGAATGGAGGAGAGGTAGGAGACACAGAACACTGGAGAGGGGAGTATAATACCTCTTCTATTACAGGGAATGGAGGGGAGGTAGGAGACACGGGACACTGGAGAGGGGAGTATAATACCTCTTCTATTACAGGGAATGGAGGGTAGGTAGGAGACACAGGACACCGGAGAGGGGAGTATAATACCTCTTCTATTACAGGGAATGGAGGGGATGTAGGAGACACGGGACACTGGAGAGGGGAGTATAATACCTCTTCTATTACAGGGAATGGAGGGGATGTAGGAGACACAGGACACCGGAGAGGGGAGTATAATACCTCTTCTATTACAGGGAATGGAGGGGAGGTAGGAGACACAGGACACTGGAGAGGAGAGTATAATACCTCTTCTATTACAGGGAATGGAGGGGAGGTAGGAGACATGGGACACCGGAGAGGGGAGTATAATACCTCTTCTATTACAGGGAATGGAGGGGAGGTAGCAGTCACAGGACACCAGAGAGGGGAGTATAATACCTCTGCTATTACAGGGAATGAAGGGGAGGTAGGAGACACAGGACACCGGAGAGGGGAGTATAATACCTCTTCTATTACAGGGAATGAAGGGGAGGTAGGAGACACAGGACACCGGAGAGGGGAGTATAATACCTCTTCTGTTACAGGGAATAGGGGCTTGCACTGGACATTTTGTGAAAAGAACAATAAGTATTTATTTCCTATGATCATCAGCTCCATCTAGTGCCCAAAATGTGGTATTTTCCTGGTTATCGCTATTCCTTTGAATGAGGAACATTCGACCTGGAGAGAAAATAGCCTACTAACATCCAGTTTTGCACAGTACAGATGTACATCCAGTTTTGCTGCCAGAGTAGCTTTGCAAATATTTTTATACATGCGCCCCCTAGTGTTACCGTCATTCAGACAACAAAACAAAGCGACAGTGACTAGTGCAGATCTTTATTATTCATTATCATCATTCATTTTATTAGGACTTCTTTATAGGATCACAGCTCTCTATGGTCATTTCACAAGCCCCCCCCTACAGTTAGTAAGCACCCCCTAGGCTCACACTTAACCCTTTGATCGCCCCTGGCGTTAACCCCTTCCCTGCCAGTGTCACAGGTCTCTGTTCACTCAGTGAGCCCTTCCCCACACACAGTTAGAAAGCACCCCTTAGGCAGACATTTAACCCTTTGATCGCCCGTAGCGTTAACCCCATCCCTGCTAGTCTCATTATTACAGAAACAGTACATATTTTAAGCACTGATTACTGTAGTAATGTCACTGCCCCCCCCCCCCCCCAAAGTGTCAAAAATGTCAGTTAGGGGTCCGATCTGTCCGCCGCAATGTCGCAGTCCCGCAAAAATGATGGGATGGGCTTAAGGGGGCAAATCCTTCCAGTCCAGAAATGGTTAAAGGGGGCGTGGCAGAGGGTGTGTCCTATACTTACATACTTTTTCTAATAGGTGTTCCTCATTCTTATCTAAGGTTGGGAGGTATGCTAATGGCACTGGCAGGGAAGGGGTTAACCCAGGGGCGATCAAAGGGTTAAATGTGAGCCTAGGGGGTGTCTTCTAACTGTGGGGGGGGGGCTTAAAGGGGCAAATCCTTCTGGTCCAGAACTGGTTAATTATCCACTGGGTCCAATAAGGAGCAGCAACCTAAGGTTCATGGGTAAAAGACAAATTCTGATTGGGTGTTATAGTTCGATTCAGTCTGTTAAAGGCCACCGAACATTCGTCAACAGCGTCCTTAAGTGTGCGTTTTTTGGTGCCTAATTAGGTTTCCTTTATGCGTGAAACATTTCCCGCACTCTGAGCACGGAAAAGGGCCCTCACGGGTGTGGATTCTCTGGTGATAAATGAGGTTCCTTTTCTCGAGAAAAGATCTCCCGCACTCCGAACAGGAAAAGGGGCGTTCGCCCGTGTGCCGTCTCTGGTGTAAAATCAGAGCGCTTTTTTCGGTGAAACTCTTTCCACACTCGGGACATGAAAAGGGACGCTCGCCTGTGTGCCTTCTTTGGTGCGTGATGAGTTTTCCTTTCTCAGTGAAGCATTTTCCACACTCTGAACAGGAGAAAGGACGCTCGCCCGTGTGGATTCTCTGGTGTTTATGGAGGTGTACTTTCTGAGTGAAACATTTCCCGCACTCTGGACACGAGAAAGGAAATTCGCCTGTGTGAATTCTCTGGTGTGTAATTAAGTTTCCTTTGTGAGTAAAACATTTACCACAATCTGCGCAGGAGAAAGGACGCTCGCCCTTGTGGCTTTTTTGGTGTCTAAGAAGGTGCGCTTTCTGCGTGAACCGTTTTCCGCACTCTGAACAAGGGAAAGGATATTCGCCTGTGTGAATTCTCTGGTGTATCAGTAGTGCTCTTTTCTCAGTGAAACTTTTCCCACACTCCGAACACGCAAAAGGACGCTCGTCCGAGTGACTTTTCTGGTGCCTAATAAGTTTTCCCTTCTCGTTGAAACATTTCCAGCACTCTGAACACGAGAAAGGAAATTCACCCGTGTGACTTCTCTGGTGTGCAAGAAGTTTTCCTTTCTCGGCAAAAGATTTCCGGCACTCTGAGCAGGAATAAGGACGCTCTCCTGTGTGAATTCTTTGGTGGGTAACGAGCGCTCCTTTCTGAATGAAACACTTCCCGCACTCTGAACATGAAAAAGGGCGCTCGCCTGTGTGGATTCTCTGGTGTGTAAGGAGGACGCTTTTCTCGGTGAAGCTTTTCCCGCACTCTGAACATGAATAAGGCCGTTCGCCCCTGTGACTTTTCTGGTGCGTCTGAAATTCGCCTTTTTCGGAGAAGGATTGTCCGCACTCCGAACACGTAAAAGTCACTCTGGTGTGAGATCTGAGGTGTAAAAGAAGTTCAGATCTTAGCTTAAAAGATTTCCCGCACCCCAGACACGACATTTTATCCTCGCCTGTGTGAACGTCTTCATTTCCTAAAGATTTCTTTGAATCGGATGTAGTTGTTGATGTGTCCGCATTGTGAGATGTCGGAGGGGTATCGGAAGTCATAGTATGGGATTTATCAGAAGACTTCACACTCTTAGAAGCTTCCACTGGTTTCTCCAAATGGTACGGCCTGTGATTTACATTATGAGTCATGGGATGTCCTCCTGGTGAACGTTTTCTGGTTCCATGATCTTGTGCATGATAACCTGGAGATACCATAAGATGTCCCTCCGAGGAATTCTGGGCATGGAGTCCACCTGTTAGAAGGTAATTAAAAATAGACATTAAAGTACCTGCTAAAGCGTGGCCGTCCTCCAATCCTGAAGCTGCACAAGGTAAATGTAGCACCCTCCTAAGTAGGTGTTAGTGAGGACATGGCTCAGTTTGGTGGGGGGTGAGTGTAGCACCCTCCTAGGTATGTGTTAGTGAGGACGTGGCTCGGTTTGGTGGGGGGAGAGTGTAGCACCCTCCTAGGTAGGTGTTAGTGAGGACATGGCTCGGTTTGGCGGGGGGTGAGTGTAGCACCCTCCTAGGTAGGTGTTAGTGAGGACATGGCTCGCTTTGGTGAGGGGAGAGTGTAGCACCCTCCTAGGTAGGCATTAGTGAGGACATGGCTCGGTTTGGTGGGGGGTGAGTGTAGCACCCTCCTTGGTAGGTGTTAGTGAGGATATGGCTCGGTTTGGCGGGGGGTGAGTGTAGCACCCTCCTTTGTAGGGGTTAGTGAGGACATGGCTCGATTTGGCGGGGGGTGAGTGTAGCACCCTCCTAGGTAGGTGTTAGTGAGGACATGGCTTGGTTTGGTAGGGGGTGAGTGTAGCACCCTCCTATGTAGGTGTTAGTGAGGACATGGCTCGGTTTGGCGGGGGTGAGTGTAGCACCCTCCTAGGTAGGTGTTAGTGAGGACATGGCTCGGTTTGGCCGGGGTGAGTGTAGCACCCTCCTAGGTAGGTGTCAGTGAGGACATGGCTCGGTTTGGTGGGGGGTGAGTGTAGCACCCTCCTTGGTAGGGGTTAGAGAGGACATGGCTCAGTTTGGTGGGGGGTGAGTGTAGAACCCTCCTAGGTATGTGTTAGTGAGGACGTGGCTCGGTTTGGTGGGGGGAGAGTGTAGCACCCTCCTAGGTAGGTGTTAGTGAGGACATGGCTCGGTTTGGCGGGGGGTGAGTGTAGCACCCTCCTAGGTAGGTGTTAGTGAGGACATGGCTCGCTTTGGTGAGGGGAGAGTGTAGCACCCTCCTAGGTAGGCATTAGTGAGGACATGGCTCGGTTTGGTGGGGGGTGAGTGTAGCACCCTCCTTGGTAAGGGTTAGTGAGGACATGGCTCGATTTGGCGGGGGGTGAGTGTAGCACCCTCCTAGGTAGGTGTTAGTGAGGACATGGCTTGGTTTGGTGGGGGGTGAGTGTAGCACCCTCCTAGGTAGGTGTTAGTTAGGACATGGCTCGGTTTGGCCGGGGTGAGTGTAGCACCCTCCTAGCAAGGTGTCAGTGAGGACATGGCTCGGTTTGGTGGGGGGTGAGTGTAGCACCCTCCTTGGTAGGGGTTAGTGAGGACATGGCTCGATTTGGCGGGGGGGGGGGGTGAGTGTAGCACCCTCCTAGGTAGGTGTTAGTGAGGACATGGCTTGGTTTGGTGGGGGGTGAGTGTAGCACCCTCCCAGGTAGGTGTTAGTGAGGACATGGCTCGGTTTGGCGGGGGTGAGTGTAGCACCCTCCTAGTTAGGTGTCAGTGAGGACATGGCTCGGTTTGGCGGGGGGTGAGTGTAGTACCCTCCTAGGTAGGTGTTAGTGAGGACATGGCTCGGTTTGGCTGGGGGGTGAGTGTAGCACCCTCCTAGGTAGGTGTTAGTGAGGACATGGCTCAGTTTGGTGGGGGTGAGTGTAGCACCCTCCTAGGTAGGTGTTAGTGAGGACATGGCTCGGTTTGGTGGGGGGGTTAGTGTAGCACCCTACTAGGTAGGTGTTAGTGAGGACATGGCTCGGTTTGGTGGGGGGGGGGTGAGTGTAGCACCCTCCTAGGTAGGTGCTAGAGAGAGAGTATAGTTTTTGGCTCTGTCTGCCTATCAGAGGAGCAGCAGGTAAATTCTATATTGCTTTCTGCCTACCAGGGAGCAGGATCTGTGAGTTAGGTCTGCTCATGGTGCTCAGTGTGTGATTCATCTGGTCTAGGGAGTGTTTCACACTGGTCCAATAGGGAGGCATGTTGGACAGTGGGAGGAAACCTGACCAATGGATACATAGGCTTGGATACAGTGCTGGTGATCAGGGCTGCTGATAGAAATTGCAGGGCCCCGTACAGACCACCACGAAGATATTAAAGCTATATTTAGATAAAAATACAATAAAATCATTACTAGCAGACATAAATACAACATAACTCACAGAATTCCCACGAAATCTAAAAGATGAAACAGAGTTGATACTGTAAATGTGTGTGAATGAGATTTTGGGGGTCATGCACATGGGTGCTGTGGTCTGTACAGTGCGAATCAGTGGCTAATTTATGTGGCTTGAGCCACCTGGAGCTGTACAAACACAGCTGAGGGTCCTAATTTGCCAGGCGTGGGGATGCCCATGTACAGCCCACACACAGACAGTGGGAATTTGGGGACCGCTCACCTGTCAAATTACGGCCTGTGGCTGTGTTCATACAGGCACTGCATCCCCATAGAATGACAGGTGGTTCCAGCCCAAACCCCTCCTTCACACAGCCAGAGTACCTGTGGGAATGAGCCCTTAGGCCCCTTTCACACTTGTGCGACCTAAAAGTCGCGTAATTTTACCATATTTTTTTTGCCGCGATTTTGATGCGATTTAGACTGGACTTGAAGCAATGCCTATGTCCTTGGACCTCAGAGGGCATTAAAATCAGCCCAAAAGTAGTGCAGGGACTACTTTGAAGTCTTTGCGCCTTGAAGTCGTACAGATATGAATGGTACTCATTGGAAATCATGGAGTACGACTCGTCGTGCGACTTTGCAGTCCCAAATGGCAGGGCAAGTCACACAAGTGTGAAAGAGGCCTGGGGGAGAGGAGTGGGAAGCCCAGCTACATGAAGCACACTAAACTGCACTGGGACAAGATAAATGGCAGCTATAGAACTGGTGTAACAGTAAATCCTTCACCCCATGGGAATGCAGCTGATCAGCTGTGACTGTGTCAGGAAGACCAAGCAATGGGGGGAGAGAGATGAAAAAAATATACAGGCTGGGACAAGGAGTATAGGAAGAACTGCAGGGAGAGAAGTTACAGAGATAAAAAAACTCACCTAGCAGAGATAACATTAGAGCCAGTGCTAGGAGGGGGACCCACACAGGGAGGGAGATTAGTGAGGGACAACTGTCTCTTTCTCAGCAGATAAAAGCTGGCAGCAGGGAGGGGGAAAGATCAGCTTTCAGTGGGTAGAGGAAGGTTTCTGTAAAGGTAGTTCATCACAAATTCCCCTCCCTCTGTGGACCCCCCCCCCCGTGCTCGGGCCCCCTACAAGAGGACCGGTGGTCCCCCCCTATCAGCGGCCCTGCTTGTGATTGGTAGAGGCTGGCTGTCTCGGTGCATTCTGGGATACTGTATAAAAGCCAGGAGCACATGTGCTGTGGGGTCTTTGGCTAGTGAGCAGAGTCCCGGAGGGAGGGTGCCGGCTGCCTCCTCCTCTGTAAGTGGTGGCACGTGGTCGCAGGCGGTCGGCCTGGGGAGCAAAGGAACGGAACTGAAGCTAGAGGTCCAGGAAACTGACTAAAGGGGGAGAGACACTGGAGACCCTCGAAAAGCAGTGTCTGGGGGCCTGACCTAAGGGGGGCCACCCGGTGTAGGATAATCAGAGGACGGGTGTCAGTGTGTCAAGTGAAAGGGGATACTAGGAGAGAATCCTGAAGATAATCTGGTCCATCAAGTCATCTGGATAGAGACTTAATCCAAATTCACCTAGTGGCAGGGTGAGACAGCAGCCTGGCTGCATCATCAGAAGTAGGAGTCCTCCGCATTGTGAATAGTTAATTTGGAGTATGCCACTATTCCCTCCTCCCATCCATAATTTAAATAAAACACCAAAAAAAAACTACATACCCCTGGACTGATCATTGACTGAGCCAAGAAGTAAAGTATTAAACTGCTAATGGTAACCCAAAGGGACCCGAAGGAGTGGAATCCAGCAGTCCTCAAGGGGGCAGTGCTACATAAACATAAAACAACCCTGTTCTTAATGGACCAGAGAATGGCTGCAATCCTTAAAGCTGAATTCTAGGCATACCAAGAGTTATGTCTAATGAGGTGACTGCCGCCTCGTGGACCTATCTCTATTATTCACATCTGACAGGTTTATTGTTCTCCAGGAAGATAACTTCTGGAGCACCAACTGCTGCTCTCTGTGGTCTCAGTTCCTTCAAGAGCAGAGTCGCTGGAACTGCTAAGCCTGCCCCTCCCCCCTCTTTCTGCCCATTCACAGAAGTCCTTGTTTTACGTAAACTCATTCATAAGATACAATGGCTTCTGTGAATGGGCAGCAGTGGGGAGGGATGGGCAGAGCCGCTCTGTGTGCTTTTCTCCTCTCTCTTGGAGGGGCGGAGACTTAACATCACACTATTCCCATCCCACCTAATCACAGAGTCTCTCTATGTATTCTCTGATGCCCCTCTCTCTCTCTGATGCCCCTCTCTCTCTGATGTCTCTCTCTCTTTGATGTCTCTCTCTCTCTGATGTCTCTCTCTGATGCCTCTCTCTCTGATGTCACAGAGATGAGAACAGAGTCTCTCTATGTATTCTTTGATGCCCCTCTCTCTCTGATTTCATTCTTTCTTTAATGTCTCTCTCTCTGATGTCACAGAGATGATCAAAGAGTCTATGTTTTCTCCGATTCCCCTCTCTCTCTCTCTGATGTCACTCTCTCTTTGATGCCTCTCTCTATCTGATGTCTCTCTCGTTCTCTGATGTCAGAGATGATCACAGAGTCACACTATTCCCATCCCACCTAATCACAGAGTCTTTCTATGTATTCTTTGATGTCTCTCTCCCTCTCTGATGTCTCTCTTCCTCTCTGATGTCTCTCTCTCTCTCTCTCTAATGTCTCGCTCTGTCACTGATGACTCATTCTCTGATGCCTCTCTCTCTTTTTCTCTCTGATGTCTCTCTCTCTGATGTCTCTCTCACTCTCTGATGTCACAGAGATGATCACAGAGTCTTTCTATGTATTCTCTGATGCCCCTCTCTCACTGATGTCACTGTCTCTTTGATGTCTCACTCTGATGTCTCTCTCTTGTCTCTTCCTGATATCACAGAGATGATCACAGAGTCTCTCTATGTATTCTTTGATGCCCCTCTCTCTCTGATGTTACGCTCTCTTTGATGTCTCCCTTTCTCTGATCTCTCACTCTCTCTCTGATGTGTTTCTCTCCGATGTCTCTTTTTCTGTACGCTCCACTAACTCAGTGAACTTTGTACCTGGATCTCCAGAGGAGAGGAGAGAGGAAAGTGACAGTAAACTCGCTTCCCAACGAGGTACGGAGCAGCAGCAGGCATGCCTCCTTCACACAGACTCAGGCATGTCTCATTTCACAGGCGGTCAATCAAAAGAAAAGGGGCATGGTGCCACCATATTTTTCATGGTGTTGGTTTTTTTTTTAATCTGGAGAGCAGGGAGGATTACAGACGACAGGCTGTTCTTCTACCAGCCATACTATGCACAAATGATTTGTGCTCTTGTTCTTTATAAGCTTTAGGGATCGACCGATATCGGTTTTTCCTTGCCGATACCGATATTTTGGCCATTGCATATCGGTATCGGCCGATATGGGCCGATATTTTGAACATTTAAAGTTTTGCAAAATAAACACAATTTTCGACACAAATCTGTTACTGAACCCTTTGGTGGGTGGCTGGCACCCTGTGGCCCTGTGGTGGGTGGCTGGCACCCTGTGGTGGCTGGCTGGCACCCTGTGGTGGGTGGCTGGCTGGCATCCTTTGGTGGCTGGCACCCTGTGGTGGGTGGCTGGCTGACACCCTTTGGTGGGTGGGTGGCTGGCTGGCACCCTGTGTGTTGGGTGGGTGGCTGGTGCAGGCCCAGGGCCTGTGGCTGGCTAGCTGGTACAGGCAGGGCCTGTGGCTGGCTGGCTGGTATAGGCCTGTGGGTGGCTGGCACCGGGCAGCTGTGGGTGTATGTATGTGGTGGCTGTGTTAAATACACTGTGTGCACTGTACACTCACTGTCCCGAGACTCCCCGACTCCAGAGGCTGAGGGAGGCAGAAGCTGTCCCAGTGCGCGGAGGCGCGTGGCGCAACATACGCAATGACGTCACGACAATAATCGGCAATATCGGTAACCTCCGGAGCCGATTCCGATATATCGGGGAAAGTGCATATCAGGCCTTCAATATATCGGCCTTGCCAATAAATCGGTCGATCCCTAATTAGCTTTAGTGTTCTGTTTGTTTTTGACTTTCCAGGTTTACAACCACTTTAAGGATTCTGTGCAAAGGTTCGAGGTCGAGCCCCACAGCCCAAGAAATTTAAACTGGGACCTGTTTGGCCTCTAATACATGAAAATAACTTAACTTCCTGGTGGTCCTTTAGGTAGGCTTTAATGTCCAGGACACGGTGCAGATTCTGTATCATGTGACTGCTGTGATTGGCTCACACAGTGGTCCCATGATTGGAAGCCATGGCTCAGAAGCTTTGGCCAAAAGCTGTTGGTGACTGCTTGGTCAGAGTGCTAAGAACCTCCAGAGAGCGCTTTATCAGCACACAAACTCTTGCGTCTTTGGCGGCCTAAGTGTGGCGGCTGTGCGTTAAAGCTCACTTCTCTTGCTGCAGCATATATGCGTTACATGGTCGGCAAAAGGTTAAAAACCCATCTGCTCCTGGCCCTCTTCCCATCTGCTTTTTATTCACCGACCTGTTAGAGGGCTCATTAAAAATGAAAGCTAAATTCCCACGCAATGCAACTGAGACTGTCCACTCTCTGCTAAACCCACCGCCTTAAAGCGGATTTTCACCCTCTATTCCAATTTTTTTTTATTTAAACATCTACTTACCTTGTGGTGAGCTCTGTACATTTTAGATACTCACCGACCCAGCGGATCCAGCGTTGTCCAGCTGGGATCTTCTTCTTCTTCAGCAGACTCGGTCCCGCGCCGCAAAGTTCTGGTGTGATGTCATCGAGAGGCTGCTGGCTTTTCCGGGTTCAGCCGGCATGCCTCCCGATGATACCCCCTGAGCCGGACCCTTCAATTTTTACTAAATGAAAGGCTTTACCTCCTAAGATATGTGATGTGGAGAGGTTGGATCATTTTATAAAGTAGTGGGTTCAAAATTGTGGATGCGGCCCTTTGCTTGCCTTTATCTGGCCCTTGGAACACTATTCCACCCACTAATATGAAACATTATTCTGCCAACTGACATCAACAATGACACCAATAATGGGGCACTATTCCTCCCAATGACACCAACAATGGGGCCCTATTCCTCCCAATGATACCAACAATGGGGCACTATTCCTGCCAATGACACCAACAATGGGGCACTATTCCTCCCAATGATAGCAACGATGGGGCACTCTTCCTCCCAATGATACCAACAATGGGGCACTCTTCCGCCAAATGATACCAACAATGGGGCACTATTCCTCCCAATGATACCAACAATGGGGCACTATTCCTCCCAATTATACCAACAATGGGGCACTATTCCTCCCAATGACACCAACAATGGGGCACTATTCCTCCCAATTATACCAACAATGGGGCACTATTCCTCCCAATGATACCAACAATGGGGCACTATTCCTCCCAATGACACCAACAATGAGGCACTATTCCTCCCAATGATACCAACAATGGGGCACTATTACTCCCAATGATACCAACAATGGGGCACTATCCTCCCAATGATACCAACAATGGGGCACTATTCCTCCCAATGATACCAACAATGGGGCACTATTCCTCCCAATGATACCAACAATGGGGCCCTATTCCTCCCAATGATACCAACAATGGGGCACTATTCCTCCCAATGATACCAACAATGGGGCACTATTCCTCCCAATGATACCAACAATGGGGCACTATTCCTGCCAATGACACCAACAATGGGGCCCTATTCCTCCCAATGATACCAACAATGGGGTACTATTCCTCCCAATGATACCAACAATGGGGCACTATTCCTCCCAATGATAGCAACGATGGGGCACTCTTCCTCCCAATGATACCAACAATGGGGCACTCTTCCGCCCAATGATACCAACGATGGGGCACTCTTCCGCCCCTAATAACAAATGTGGTATTGTTTACTCCCACTGATGCCAGGAAAATTTCCCCTCCCGCTGGCCACAGTCCAGCCCCCTTAAAGTCTGAAGGACAATAAACTGGCCTTTTGTTTAGAAAGTTTAGAGACCCCTATTTTAGAGGGTGAAGATCCACTTTAACTCCAAAAAGAGCCAGATAATTGCTCTAACCTAGCTAATACCATGTAGCGGAGGCGAGAAGATCCTGATGCCTATCAGCTAACAAGGGTTTGAGATCATAGGGAAAGACAGTCCACTTTTCTGGAGATGTACTTTATGAGTTTTTGCAACTAAAACTTGTTTTAACAATGTGAAATGTTTCTGTATTTAGTGTCTATAACTTACTTGTGTCCATATGTAGAGAAGATTCCTCCTGTTTACTTTTCATAATCATCTCCCTCTCCTCCATAGACTGCCGATCTCCACTCACCAACGTCTCTTCTTCTTCCTCTTTAACTTTGATGTCTTTCTGTTCTTCACCCTAAATCCCAAAGATGACAGAATAAGGGAACAAAGTATTACATAGAAAAATGTCCGATAATTAATTACAAATATATTTTGAATTCTAGTTGCTCAGTCCCACCTACCTGATGATGGTGAGGGATGGTGTGATCTTCCTGTGTGGAATCCCGGGAATACAGAGGACGGGGACATCTCTCTGGTGGGTTCCCATTACTGGATCCATCTGTAGGAAACACACACACTGACTGAATACATTGTTTCTATGTGTTTATCAGATGATGGGGGATCTAGGTGGATCCTCCGTACTGCTCTCTCCTTTACAATAAAGTCTCCTCTTACCCGGTGATGTGAGGGGCGGCTGATTCTCCATCATGACGTCCTTGTAGAGATCCTTGTGTCCTTCTATATACTCCCACTCCTCCATGGAGAAATAGACAGTGACATCCTGACACCTTATAGGAACCTGACACACACAATGATACAGTCACCATCCAGACACATCCCTTGTCTGTTACTGGATAATGTCCCAGAATTCCCAGCACCGCTCACCTCTCCTGTAAGCAGCTCCATCATCTTGTTGGAACGGTCTAGAACCTTCTGCTCAATTATTCTTTCAGGAGTCACAGCGGAAGGTGACGGTTGATTATATGTCTTCATAATTACTGAACAATCCTGAGTTATACATAAATATATATGACAACATTTCTCCTCACCTATTTGGTCAAATCTGAGATTTATTATTTGATAAAAAAGTGGCGTGACACCAGTGTTCATTTTGTCTACGAAAATATTTTTGTCAACGAAATTAACACTGGTACTGAAGATTTTGGTAAACTAAAATACGACTAAAACTAAAACAATACAGTTCACTAAAATATGACTAAAACTAAAATGGCATTTTAGACAAAAGACCATGACTAAAACTAAATCGAATTTTGACGTCAAAATTAACACTGCGTGACACCCCCAGGGAATTCTCACCTCTCCAGTCAGCAGGTAGATGATCTCCAGGGTGAAGTTCATTATCATTTCATTGACATGGAATATATTTTTTTGTGATGTTACAGAACGAAAATGCTGCTGATTCTCCATCATGACGTCCTTGGAGAGATCCTTGTGTCCTTCTATATACTCCCACTCCTCCATGGAGAAATAGACAGTGACATCCTGACACCTTATAGGAACCTGACACACACAATGATACAGTCACCATCCAGACACATCCCTTGTCTGTTACTGGATAATGTCCCAGAATTCCCGGCACCACTCACCTCTCCTGTCAGCAGCACAATGATCTTGTTGGTGACTTCTAGAATCTTCTTGCCATTGTTTCTGGGGTTAGATGTCAGGCAGTCAGGTGGAGACGCCATACTGGATGATGTCCCAGGAAAACAGCTGCTGGGTGTTAATGGCTCACCCGATATTTTCTTCACTATTTTATAATTCTGTTTAATAAGACCAAGAAATGGTCACCATACAAGTTAGAATCAGACCATACGATCTTACCCATGTGACCTCCCAGAATTCTCACCTCTCCAGTCAGCAGGTAAATGATCTCCAGGGTGAGGTTTAGGATCTTCTCGGGCATGTGACTCCGGTCCTCCTCCATCCTCATTGAGGTGGCCATGCGATTTATATAGGATGTTCTCTTGTGTAGAAGGAAACAAAAACTGATAGTTTAAGCTGAATTTGGGCTTTAGATCAGCGGCTCTGGATAGACAGTTGGATAAATGGTTCTATATTTAGGATGGATCTCGTCTATAAACCAGAGGCTCTGGATGGACAGTTGGATTAGTTGCTCTATATTTAGGATGTATCCGGTCTACACACCAGAAGCTCTGCATAGACAGTTGCATAAAGGGTTCTAGATTTAAGCCTCGTACACACGCAACGAATTTTCGCCGACCGGTCGTTCGTCTTTTGTCCAGAGTGGTGTCTGTTGGTTGGAATGTGCTCTAGACTGCACACAAATTTTCCCGCACGACAGAATTCTACTTCAGAAGTGATGTCATGTGTTGGATTGCTTTCTTTGTGTTCTTTCATCTCTGAGCATGCCTAGTCTTGCTCATAAGGTTTTTTCCCATCGAAATCTGTACTAATGAGACGAAAATCGGACATGTTTTGACGGTCGACAAAAATTATATAGCCTGCACACCAGGATTTTTTCGGCCAAAAAGTCGGAGTCGGTTGTCGGAAGCACCATAGTAACAAGTCGAAAATCGGCAGATCGGTCGTCGGACAAAATATCCCGGCCGAATTTCTACTCGTGTGTACGGGGCTTTAGGATGTATCCGGTCTATAAACCAGAGGCTCTGGGTGGACAGTTGGATAAATGGTTCTATATTTAGGATGTATCCGGTCTATAAACCAGAGGCTCTGGATGGACAGTTGGATAAATGGTTCTATATTTAGGATGTATCCGGTCTATAAACCAGAGGCTCTGGGTGGACAGTTGGATAAATGGTTCTATATTTAGGATGTATCCGGTCTATAAACCAGAGGCTCTGAATGTATAAATATAAACAATATATAAACACTAATTATATGTGTAACACGAAGGCTATAGAAATATATTGGTAGAAGACGGACATGACAGGGGGGTTATTGGGTGTAAATATAAAATAATATCTTATTACCTCCTCTTCTGCCAGTTCCAGCAATGTCTCCTCTCTACTTCCTCCTGACTAACCTTTGACTCCAACAGTTACATGACATCACTTCCTGTCTACATTTGGTATCACTTCCTGTTTGTGCGTTCCACCGTCAATAATCCCCACCTACTGGAGAATATAAAAACTGCTGCTCCCGTTGTAACGTTAAAAAACCCTACCCCGTGAAAATTCCCTACCCTCATCACTTCCTGTGCACGTACGTCATGCATCAGATGAGCAGCTTCCCAGTGCCCATGCTCAGGCAGTAAATGATCGGCTCACACCGGAAGAGAGAAGGGTAGGGAATTTTCACGGGGTAGGGTTTTTTAACGTTACAATGGCTTCCCGTGAAATAACCCTACCCTCGTTCCCAGTGCTTAAAATATTGGGTTAGCAAATGATGTCGACTTCCCGTGAAAATACCCTACCCTCGTTCCCTGGCGCGTCGAGGAAAATGTAAAAGTGTCTCCTAATGGAGGAAAATGTAATATATATATATATATAGATATTATTTTTTATCATTCCATTTCGATTAATATATATACATTTTCTTCCATTAGGAGGCACTTTTACATTTTTCTGGACCCCCCGGGGAACGAGGGTAGGGTATTTTGACGGGAAGCCGCCGCTGTAAGGACTGGGAATGAGGGTAGGGTTTTTTTTCACGGAAGCCGAGATCATTTACTGTGCGCGCATGCGTACTGGGAAGTGGCTCAGCTGATGACTGACGTACCCTAATCGGAAGTGACGAGGGTAGGGAATTTTCACGGGTTAGGGTTTTTTAACGTTACAACGGCTTCCCGTGAAATAACCCTACCCTCATTCCCAGTGCTTAAAGCATTAGGTTAGCAAATGATGGGTGGCTTCCTGTGAAAATACCTTACCCTCGTTCCCTGGCGGGTCGAGGAAAATGTAAAAGTGTCTCCTAATGGAGAAAAATGTAAAAAAAAAAAAATATATATATATATATTTTATATATATATATTTTATAAATATATATATATATTTTTTTTTAATCATTCCATTTTGATTAATATTTATACATTTTCTTCCATTAGGAGGCACTTTTACATTTTTCTGGACCCGCTGGGGAACGAGGGTAGGGTATTTTGACGGGAAGCCGCCGCTTTAAGGACTGGGACCGAGGGTAGCGTTTTTTTCACGGAAGCCGAGATCATTTACTGTGCGCGCATGTGTACTGGGAAGCGGCTCAGCTGATGACTGACGTACCCTAACCGGAAGTGACTAGGGTAGGGAATTTTCACGGGTAGGGTTTTTTTAACGGAACACCGTTGCTTTTTTTAATTCTTCCATGGCTGCAGTTAATTCGTCATATCTGTGACACACGTTATACTAATTCAAAATATAAAATAAATAAAATATAATGCAAAACTGAAGTCCAAGTCCTACTTTGGAAAAAAAACCTTCTGTTTTACATCCCTCCCTTCCATCGCCCACTAATACCTCCCTCCAGATTTTTATTCTTCCATATGTGTTTCCTAGTGAAGTCAGTTATTCCCATTTGTGTATACATTTTCAGGTCCCTCACTGCTGACAGTCCCATGGTCCCCTTTACGCCCCTTGGTCTGATATCTCTCCTCTTTTGGATCGACCAGTGTTCCCCTCTGCAAGCCAGCTATTGGTAATAGTCTTCGTCAGGCAGGCAGTGGGGTGGACACCCGGAAGAAGGACCCATCCAGAAAGTTAATAGAGAGGAGAAGGACCTGGAGCTGGACGATCACATGACCATGACTTAAAATGGTTGTAAACCTCCCACATGAAATTATAAAAGCATATCTCTCTATGACGTGTACCTGGTGTCGTTACTGTCTGCTGCCTCCTTCCTTTGCTGTCTGCCTGAGTCACTTCTGAGAAGTTTTCCTGACACCAAGAGAAAAAAGTGAGAGGAGAGGGAGCTCCAGCACACAGCCTGTGATTGACAGCCTCAGCTTTGTTCCTATGTGTAGGGGGAACTTACATTCAGCTCTCCTTACTGATCTCTGCAGAATAACTTTAGTTCTCCGTCCCATTTTCTGAAAGCTCAGGCAAGCTTTATAAAATCTGCACTCTGAACGGATGTGGTGAAGAGAAGACTGCAGATAAACAGGTACAACTCATGTAGGAGGATTTGTTTCACCCCTGTGTATCACCTGAGGCCAGTCACTTCATTTGGTATATGTAATGGTTTACATCTACTTTAAGATATTTGAAAACAGGGATTAGAGGCTCGTTCACA
The DNA here is from genome assembly GCF_965119305.1 of Pelophylax lessonae. Classification (NCBI taxonomy): domain Eukaryota; kingdom Metazoa; phylum Chordata; class Amphibia; order Anura; family Ranidae; genus Pelophylax; species Pelophylax lessonae. Next base: position 261,150,228 of record NC_138776.1, on the reverse strand, counting down.
TGTGTTGAAGTTGGGTTTTTAAAGCCTCAAAACTGCACTGGAATGCCCACCATGGATATTACAATGGGCTCCACTCAGTGTAGGACATCCATGTACGGAGGTGTGGAGGTAAAAATTAGGCAGCATGTTGCATTCTGAAGGCATTTCCACTCAGCAACCTTCTCTACTAATAACAATGGAAGTGCGTCCTCTGATCCTTCCCGTAAAGCCACTGAAACAATGATCTTTTTAGCGATCCGTAAGTGACATTCTTCCCATTGTTCACTAATGTAAGGGAAATGCTGCCCACTGACTACCAGTATAAGGTCCTTTCACTTATTACCAATGAAAGGGACTTTCTCACTGGTGACAACCAATGTAAAGGTCAATCTTCCCTACTGATGTCTAAAGTAAAGGAGAATCATTGCCACCAATGAAAGGAGACATTTTTACCGCTGACCACAAATGTAAGGGGCATTCTTCCCACTGATCACCAATATAAGGGACATTCTTCCCACTGATCACCAATATAAGGGACATTCTTCTCACTGACCCCCAATGTAAGGGACATTCTTCCCACTGATCACCAATATAAGGGACATTCTTCTCACTGACCCCCAATGTAAGGGACATTCTTCTCACTGACCCCCAATGTAAGGGACATTCTTAACACTGACGACCAATGTAAGGGACATTCTTTCCACTGATGTCTAAAGTAAAGGAGATTCATTGTCACCAATGAAAGGGGACATTTTTACAGATAACCACAAATGTAAGGAGCATTCTTCCCACTCAACACCAATGTAGGGGCTTTTTCTCTACCGGACGCCAATTTAAGGAACCATCCTCCTATTGTACACCAATGTAAGGGACATTCTTCCCACTGATCACCAATGTAAGGGACATTCTTCCCACTGACCTCCAATGTAAGGGACATTCTTCCCCCTATCCACCAATGTAAGGGACATTAATTCCGCTGGTCACCAATAGAAGGAACATTCATTCCACTAACCACCAATGTAAGGAGCATTCTTCCCACTGGCAACCAATGTAAGGAACATTCTTCCCACTGATCACCAATGTAAGGGACATTCTTCCCACTGACCATCAATGTAAGGAGCATTCTTCTCACAGAACAATAATGTAGGGGCATTCTTCCCACTGGCCACCAATGTAAGGGACATTCTTCCCACTGACCACCAATGTAAGGGACATTCTTCCCACTGACCACCAATGTAAGGGACATTCTTCCCACTGACAACCAATGTAAGGGACATTCTTCCCACTGACCACCAATGTAAGGAACATTCTTCCCACTGACAACCAATGTAAGGGACATTCTTCCCACTGACCACCAATGTAAGGGACATTCTTCCTACTGACCACCAATGTAAGGAACATTCTTCCCACTGACCACCAATGTAAGGGACATTCTTCCCACTGACCACCAATGTAAGGGACATTCTTCCCCCTATCCACCAATGTAAGGGACATTAATTCCGCTGGTCACCAATAGAAGGAACATTCATTCCACTAACCACCAATGTAAGGAGCATTCTTCCCACTGGCAACCAATATAAGGAACATTCTTCCCACTGATCACCAATGTAAGGGACATTCTTCCCACTGACCATCAATGTAAGGAGCATTCTTCTCACAGAAGAATAATGTAGGGGCATTCTTCCCACTGGCCACCAATGTAAGGGACATTCTTCCCACTGGCCACCAATGTAAGGGACATTCTTCCCACTGACAACCAATGTAAGGGACATTCTTCCCACTGACCACCAATGTAAGGGACATTCTTCCCACTGACAACCAATGTAAGGGACATTCTTCCCACTGACCACCAATGTAAGGAACATTCTTCCCACTGACAACCAATGTAAGGGACATTCTTCCCAATTTTGTTTATTAAAAGTCTTGCAATCAATAAGCATAAAATCAATATACATAAATAAATATATACATATTTACATGAAAAGGGGAAAAAAAAATACATAGCAAATTCTGCTCTCAAATAAAGACTGCCTTTACAGCAAAAACAAAACTCACATCATGAAACACATCATTACCGGGAAAAAATAATCTTAATAAGACTCACACCACCACACCAGACATCAAACCTGCGAGGTCAAGAAACAAAACCACCCCCATTATGCATGCAGCCCTTCTTCAAAAATGAAGATATTAACCAACAAAAGCTAAGGGCGTGAAAGAAACAGCATAGGAAAAAAGCTTTTCACCCAGAGATGGACAGTTCACCAAAAGCAGGTCTGATATTCCTCCACGCCCTTATCCAGACCGCTCGAGGCTCCCTGCCCTTCTCAAGACCCTGAATCTTCCCAACCTCACCAAGAATATCGTACACCACCACCTCGACAGGGAGGACTTTCTTCCGCAGGGTAATCTGGCACCGTGCATTCCACGTGAAGTAACGGACAACTATACTAACTAGAAAAAGTGTATCCAAATCAAAATCCCAGCGAGTCGGGAATGCCCCGTACACCCACTCCGCATAACTCATGCGATAGAGAAAGGGGATGCCTAGAGCCCTCCCCACCCTTTTATACACCTCTATGTTAAAGGGACACTGGAGCAAAAAGTGGTCCATAGACTCCACTTTACCAACACACTCCGCTCTAGGACAATCCCGATCATCCACAGGGCGATGCTTCAGGTTCCCTCTCACATAGAGCCTTCCATGGAAAGCGAGCCAGGCTTGATCCCTAAACTTCAAAGGGATTCTTCCTAAGTTAATTAAACGCAACCCCTCCCTCATTACGGGGCCTGGGCAATCCCTTAAGGTCAGCGACACACTGAAAGCAGAGCCCAAAATCCTCTTCTCCAGAAGCTTTCTGGGGAGGGACTTGATATCCCCCACTGTCACCTGCCACTGCCTAAGTATTTTCAGACACGGGGCAACATAAGCCGGAAGCTTGCCATGTCGGACTCTCAGACTTTTCACTGGCCCGCCATCTTCCCAGCATCGCAGAAAAGGCCTAAACCAAGATTGAAAAATACCCACCCATCCCGGCGGGGTCTCTGCTAACAGATTACCAAGATTATACTTTAAAAAAAGCAGAGAAAAGAAAACTATAGGGTTGACCATTCCTAGACCACCCTCCCGCCTGGACAGGTAAGTTACATTGCGTTTGATCAGGTTCAGCCTATTTCCCCATAACAGTTGGAAAAAGCAGCTGTACACCCTTGCATAGAGAGATTCCGGCAAGATACAGACAAAGCTGACATATAAAAAGATTGGGATCAGGTAAGTTTTAATCAAGTCAACCCTTTCCCTCAAGGAAAGTTTCCATTTCTTCCAGCTTGCCACCTTGGCATTGGCATTCAACAACCTGCTTTCCCAATTTCGATGACCATAGTCACCAGGACCAAATTTGATGCCCAACACTTTAATTTCCTGCTGGGGCTCTGGGAAGGCATCCGGAAGTTCGAAGCTTTCACCCTCCTCACCCATCCAGAAAACTTCACTCTTTTCATGATTGATTTTAGAGCCAGAAGCCTCAGTGTACTGCTCTATCACAGAGACCACCTCCTGCGCCTCCTCCATCCCAGAGATAATAACAGACACATCATCGGCATAGGCCACGACCTTCAAAGGTGGCACACCAGCAATGCCCAAAGGCACCCCACACAACGATCCACTCTCTAACCTTCTTATGAAGGGGTCGATTGCGAATACATATAGCAGGGGGCTCAAAGGACACCCCTGGCGCACACCAGAGCCAACCTCAAAAGGCAGTCCAACCCAACCATTAACAAGTGGGAAGCTCTCAGCCCCTTTATATAATGTTTTCAGCCAATCAATAAACCTCCCCTGCAGGCCGTATCTACCAAGTAACAAATACAGGTACTCATGATTGACTCGATCAAAAGCCTTCGCCTGATCCAATGCCAGCAAGTACTTTCTCCATCCAGCAGCCCTGCATCGCTCCAAAGCCTCCCGGACAGCTAAAATTGCTGAAAAAGTACTTCTGCCCTGGACCGAGCAGTGCTGATGATTGGACAACAAATCGCCTGCTACTGACGACAAGCGCCAAAAAAGAATCTTCGCCAAAATCTTTCTATCAACATTGAGAAGACTGATGGGGCGCCAGTTCTCAATTATTGAGGGGTCTTTACCTTTTGACAGAAGAATCACAGCGGATTGCCTCATGGAGGGAGGGAGAGAACCCTCTTCTAAACAGCTGTTATAAACCTCCGCTAAAAAGGGAGCCAGAATGGACTTAAAACACTTGTAAAATTCAGCTGTCAACCCATCTGGCCCAGGCGACTTTTTGGTAGCCAGCTTCTCTATAGCACGAACTACCTCATCCGCTGAAATTGGTTCTGTCAAATCCATCAAAGGCAATGTACCATTTCCCAATCCTGGAGTAGAATCCAGAAAGCTTTCCATCCTGTCCAGACTAAGGACCTTTCTTCCCAGAAGGTCTGCGTAATATGACCTGAAGATCTCCAGGATCCCTGATCTGGACTTAACCAGGGAACCCGTACTATCCCTCAGACCTATGACCGTCTTAACTGCTATGCCTTGCTTACAGTTCTGGTAAGGATCAGGCGAGTGATATTTCCCATAATCTCTCTCCAGAACCAAGGAGGCATGCCGGTCGTATTGACACTTCCTAAGAAGAAGCTTTACCTCTGAGATCTCCCCTGGATCTCCTCCATACGAGACAAGACGATCAAGCTTCCTCCGCAAATGCTGGTAGGCAATATACATACCAAGCTGCTTCTTCTTACTTATGGCCTTGAAAAGTCCAATCACCCTTTGTTTCACAAGCTCCCACCACTCTGACTTACTGCTGCAAAAGTCCAGAATAGAAACCTGTGCCTGAAAAAAATCCTCAAAGGATTGTCTTACCTCTACATCTTCCAGGAGAGCCGAATTCAGTTTCCAGGTACCCCTTCCCCTGGGTGGAGTGTCCGAGGCATTCAGAGTCACAGACAGCATACAGTGGTCAGAGAACTCCACCACCCTCAACTCAGGAGCCGAGAAAGCAGAGTTCTCCTTTAAGAAAAACCTATCTATCCTACTCTGACTATTCCCTCTCTGAAACGTGAATCCCGTGCTGCCAGGGCAGTGCTTAATGTGCACATCTACCAGGCCTGCTTGTCTAACCATATCTCTAAGAAAAACGCTATCATAACCCAGCCTGTCTATGGAGACCCTCCTGTCTTCAGGCCTAATTATGGTGTTAAAGTCACCTCCAAAGACAAACTGCTGGGATGTAAAAAGGAAGGGCTTGATCTTTGTGAAGAGGCATTTCCTGTCCCATTTTGACTGCGGTCCATAGATATTGATCAGGCGCAGGTCCTGCCCCCTAACAGAGACGTCTAAGACCATGCATCTCCCCATTTCTACCTCAATTACCCGCCGGCACGTTACCATATCGGTTTTAAAAAGAACCGCAACTCCGCTGCAAGGCTCAGCCGCAAGAGACCAAAAGGAGGGACCGCATCTCCACTCCCTTTTTGCTAGATGGACATCGGCCAAAGTATTGAGCCAGGTCTCTTGCAAAAATAAAATCTCAGCATCAAACTCACTGAGCAAAAATAAGGCAATATCACGAGCTCTTGCAGATTTCACGCTGGCGACATTAATGGTCGCCACCTTTATCAGAGCGGGCACTGCCATCAGGATGATTGGGGTAGTCGTTTCTTAACCTCCACCACACTCTCATCACCCGAAACAGCTCTCTTTACACTATGTGACTCCCCCTCATCCATAGATGATAAAGAAGTAGATAAATCGGATACTAACTCCTCCCCTGATAAAACCGAAAATGTGTTGCCAAGAGGAACCCCTCCTGGCTCTAACTGTAAGGAAGAAATGACCGCTTTACTGGTCTTCCTCTTCTTCTTTTTCTTCCTCTTTGTCCTCTCCCACCCCTCATCATCCGAATCCTCCACAACAGAGGGTGAGACATGGGACATGGACACCCCTCCCTCAACCCCATCGACCCCACCACCATCCAGCACCCCTGCACCCTCTTGGCCGCGTTTGCGGTGTCGAGAGACAGGGACTGGAGGTGGAGTAGGCCGAGGGGGAAGATCCACTATACCCGCCCCCCGAGCAGCTTCCGCTAGTCTGGAGGATCTACGCACAGTAGATGTAGGAACAACAGGAGGGACAGACTCAGGGACCACATCACTAGGGGAAACAGAATCTGACACAACAGACACAGGAGGGACAGACTCAGGGACCACATCACTAGGGGAAACGGAATCTGACACAACAGACACAGGAGGGGCAACAACAATTTCCTCTCTAACTTCAGCTGCTTCATCTTCTTTATCAAGCCTCTGCAGCTCAGTCTCCAATCCTGGCAAGTTATGCAGTGCCTCTGGGCACTGGCTATATGGATGACCCAGCTGCTGGCACAAATTGCACCGAATCTGGGTGCATTCTCTGGCCAAATGGCCTAAATCCTGGCACAGTGAGCACTTCTTGTGGGTGCAGGACGATGCAAAGTGGCCTTTATCACCACATTTATTGCACACCTTAGGCTGACCTTGGTAGAAAATGGTCAGCCTATCCCTACCCAGAAAGGCTGAGCAGGGAAGGTGCTGAACTACATCGCCCAGCACCCCCAATTTTAGCGACACTGTCCAGGCCCCTGTCCATATCCCATGCTCATCAAGGACCTTCCGCAGTGGAGTGAGGACCTCGCCATATCGGCGTAGCCATACTAATAAATCAGCCTCTGGTATGGATTCGTTACGCACCAAAATGGTCACTGATTTTATCAGAGGCTGCCTTGAAATCACTTTTGGCACCAAACCACTCCACTGCTGAAGGCCCTTGCACCTCCTAAATCTCTCCCAGAAGAGATCCAAACTTTCAGGTTTTACAAACGACAAATCAAATTCATAACTCCCCACCGGGCAAATTAAAGCAAAAATATCACAAGCTTTAAACCCCATTTCCAAAATCAACTCAGCCACCCTCCCCCTTACTGGTGGAGTTCCATCCCCCACCCACCTCAACTGTACCACATTCCTCCTCCTATACCCACCAAACCTCCCTGAATTTTGACTAATAACAGAATTCCCACCACCCACCCTGGTGTGACTCCCCAAAGCTGAAGCATAGCTTCCAACATTCCTCCCAGCAGAAAATCCATCAGTTTTTTTTAAATTATTTGACACACACTTAGCAGATAACGATTGCACAGATTCGGGATTGATCTGTGCAATCAAATCTTTCCTCTGCTGAGCAGGAGGAGAAATGTCATTTTTATTTTTCCCAGCATTACTAACCCCTTCACCACCACCCACCACATTCATTGCTTTAACATTGTCATTTTTTATACTTGCTGGGATATTTATTATTGCTGTTGTCTTCACAGCAGAATCCATAGTTGCTGCTGCATTGGTAAGAACTCCAGCTGTCATCTTCTCTTCCACTAGGACAGGGTTTTCAGCTGTGGAAATAGCATTCTGTTTTAACACAGCAGCAGGTAAAGCATTGCAGGATATTTCCATTGCTACTTCCATTCCACTTCCAGAACCATGTTGATCCCCTCCCCCATCAGCAATCAGCACTGGAAGACTGGGAGGCTCAGGTGAACATGAAGCAGGCTCTTTGGAGCTGGCAGCCATTTTGCTTGCCGTGGGACTACTGGTCTCAGCCAGACCAGCAAAATCCATGCCTGGGGTGTTTAATGCAGGTCCATCCACATTCATCTGATGGTCCGGGGCTTGCATGTCTGCACTCGGTTTCTCCACAGCGGTAACTCCAATAGGTAGCTGTATGCAGAGCTCTTTCTCACCTGGGACACCATCCACTACAGCAGATGGGGCAGACATGTTGGATGGCAGCATGGTGTACTGGGATTTCTCCACCATTACTGGCTTTGCTGGTCTGTATCTCCTCTGCCCATCCTCAGGGATTTCTGATGGATCATCAGAAAATACAAACCTGTCTGCTTTCAGGGGTGACTCCATCTCCTGGATGAATGTCAGGGATCCATGTCCACTCTCAACCCCCTGGCTGGTTGCCGCTGGTGATTCCCAGTTCTGGCATGGGGGGAGAGGTGCAGAGGCAGATGGAGCCTGGTCATCCATTAACTGAGGCTGCTGATCCACAGAACTTGCTGATGCTTGGCTGGTAAATCGCCTCTCATTGTCAAAATTTTCTTTAAATGCTCCACTTCTATCTTTCAGCCTTTCCAATAATAAAGTTTGTTCCTTTACCCTTTCTTCCAATTCCTGTAACTCAGGCTTCATGGCTGTGCGATTTTTACTCCAGGCCTGGAAATACTTGGTTTTGAAGGATTTGTGTTCAGCCTTCAAAACTTTAAGTTTTTCTTCCGCTCTCCCAATCGCCCTAAAACGATTGATAACCTTCTGGCTGAAGACATCCGCATTCTCACCGGGGCCTGGACCCACAGACAGTTCCTCCACCTCCTCCTCACTAGGCCCCGTGTCATCAGGGGGATCCCTCCCAGGGCCTCCCCCAGGATCAGGCATTGTTCCTGGGCCAAGCTAGCAAGCAAGGCCCAGGCTTGAAAAGGGCTGGTTCTCACAGAGAGCTCCTTGGGTGTGTCCTCCTCCTTCTTCCCACTGACCACCAATGTAAGGAGCATTCTTCCCACTGATCACCAATGTAAGGAACGTTTTTCCCACTGGCCACCAATGTAAGGAGCATTCTTCGCACTGACCACCAATGTAAGGGACATTCTTCTCACTGACTACCAATGTAAGAGACATTCTTCCCAATTTTTGTTTATTAAAAGTCTTGCAATCAATAATCATAAAATCAATATACATAAATAAATATATACATATTTACATGAAAAGGGAAAAAAAAATACATAGCAAGTTCTGCTCTCAAAAAAAGAATGGCTTTACAGCAAAAACAAAACTTACATCATGAAACACATCATTACCGGGAAAAATAATCTTAATTAGACTCACACCACCACACCAGACATCAAACCTGCGAGGTCAAGAAACAAAAACCACTCCCATTATGCATGCAGCCCTTCTTCAAAAATGAAGATATTAACTAACAAAAGCTAAGGGTGTGAAAGAAATAGCATAGGAAAAAAGCTTTTCACCCAGAGATGGACAGTTCACCAAAAGCAGGTCTGATATTCCTCCACGCCCTTATCCAGACCGCTCGAGGCTCCCTGCCCTTCTCAAGACCCCGAATCTTCCCAACCTCACCCAGAATATCGTACACCACCACCTCGACAGGGAGGACTTTCTTCCGCAAGGTAATCTGGCACCGTGCATTCCACGTGAAGTAACGGACAACTATACTAACTAGAAAAAGTGTATCCAAATCAAAATCCCAGCGAGTCGGGAATGCCCCGTACACCCACTCCACATAACTCATGCGATAGAGAAAGGGGATGCCTAGAGCCCTCCCCACCCTTTTATACACCTCTATGTTAAAGGGACACTGGAGCAAAAAGTGGTCCATAGACTCCACTTTACCAACACACTCCGCTCTAGGACAATCCCGATCATCCACAGGGCGATGCTTCAGGTTCCCTCTCACATAGAGCCTTCCATGGAAAGCGAGCCAGGCTTGATCCCTAAACTTCAAAGGGATTCTTCCTAAATTAATTTAACGCAACCCCTCCCTCATTACGGGGCCTGGGCAATCCCTTAAGGTCAGCGACACACTGAAAGCAGAGCCCAAAATCCTCTTCTCCAGAAGTTTTCTGGGGAGGGACTTGATATCCCCCACTGTCACCTGCCACTGCCTAAGTATTTTCAGACACGGGGCAACATAAGCCGGAAGCTTGCCATGTCGGACTCTCAGACTTTTCACTGGCCCGCCATCTTCCCAGCATCGCAGAAAAGGCCTAAACCAAGATTGAAAAGTACCCACCCATCCCGGCGGGGTCTCTGCTAACATATAACCAAGATTATACTTTAAAAAAAAGCAGAGAAAAGAAAACTATAGGGTTGACCATTCCTAGACCACCTTCCCGCCTGGACAGGTAAGTTACATTGCGTTTGATCAGGTTCAGCCTATTTCCCCATAACAGTTGGAAAAAGCAGCTGTACACCCTTGCATAGAGAGATTCCGGCAAGATACAGACAAAGCTGACATATAAAAAGATTGGGATCAGGTAAGTTTTAATCAAGTCAACCCTTTCCCTCAAGGAAAGTTTCCATTTCTTCCAGCTTGCCACCTTGGCATTGGCATTCAACAACCTGCTTTCCCAATTTCGATGACCATAGTCACCAGGACCAAATTTGATGCCCAACACTTTAATTTCCTGCTGGGGCTCTGGGAAGGCATCCGGAAGTTCGAAGCTTTCACCCTCCTCACCCATCCAGAAAACTTCACTCTTTTCATGATTGATTTTAGAGCCAGAAGCCTCAGTGTACTGCTCTATCACAGAGACCACCTCCTGCGCCTCCTCCATCCCAGAGATAATAACAGACACATCATCGGCATAGGCCACGACCTTCAAAGGCGGCACACCAGCAATGCCCAAAGGCACCCCACACAACGATCCACTCTCTAACCTTCTTATGAAGGGGTCGATTGCGATTACATATAGCAGGGGGCTCAAAGGACACCCCTGGCGCACACCAGAGCCAACCTCAAAAGGCCGTCCAACCCAACCATTAACAAGTGGGAAGCTCTCAGCCCCTTTACATAATGTTTTCAGCCAATCAATAAACCTCCCCTGCAGGCCGTATCTACCAAGTAGCAAGTACAGGTACTCATGATTGACTCGATCAAAAGCCTTCGCCTGATCCAATGCCAGCAAGTACTTTCTCCATCCAGCAGCCCTGCATCGCTCCAAAGCCTCCCGGACAGCTAAAATTGCTGAAAAGGTACTTCTGCCCTGGACCGAGCAGTGCTGATGATTGGACAACAAATCGCCTGCTACTGACGACAAGCGCCAAAAAAGAATCTACGCCAAGATCTTTCTATCAACATTGAGAAGACTGATGGGGCGCCAGTTCTCAATTATTGAGGGGTCTTTACCTTTTGACAGAAGAATCACAGCGGATTGCCTCATGGAGGGAGGGAGAGAACCCTCATCTAAACAGCTGTTATAAACCTCCGCTAAAAAGGGAGCCAGAATGGACTTAAAACACTTGTAAAATTCAGCTGTCAACCCATCTGGCCCAGGCGACTTTTTGGTAGCCAGCTTCTCTATAGCACGAACTACCTCATCCGCTGAAATTGGTTCTGTCAAATCCATCAAAGGCAATGTATCATTTCCCAATCCTGGAGTAGAATCCAGAAAGCTTTCCATCCTGTCCCGACTAAGGTCCTTTCTTCCCAGAAGGTCTGCGTAATATGACCTGAAGATCTCCAGGATCCCTGATCTGGACTTCACCAGGGAACCCGTACTATCCCTCAGACCTATGACCGTCTTAACTGCTATGCCTTGCTTACAGTTCTGGTAAGGATCAGGCGAGTGATATTTCCCATAATCTCTCTCCAGAACCAAGGAGGCATGCCGGTCGTATTGACACTTCCTAAGAAGAAGCTTTACCTCCGAGATCTCCCCTGGATCTCCTCCATACGAGACAAGACAATCAAGCTTCCTCCGCAAATGCTGGTAGGCAATATACATACCAAGCTGCTTCTTCTTACTTATGGCCTTGAAAAGTCCAATCGCCCTTTGTTTCACAAGCTCCCACCACTCTGACTTACAGCTGCAAAAGTCCAGAATAGAAACCTGTGCCTGAAAAAAATCCTCAAAGGATTGTCTTACCTCTACATCTTCCAGGAGAGCCGAATTCAGTTTCCAGGTACCCCTTCCCCTGGGTGGAGTGTCCGAGGCATTCAGAGTCACAGACAGCATACAGTGGTCAGAGAACTCCACCGCCCTCAACTCAGGAGCTGAGAAAGCAGAGTTCTCCTTTAAAAAAAACCTATCTATCCTACTCTGACTATTCCCTCTCTGAAATGTGAATCCCGTGCTGCCAGGGCAGTGCTTAATGTGCACATCTACCAGGCCTGCTTGTCTAACCATATCTCTAAGAAAAACGCTATCATAACCCAGCCTGTCTATGGAGACCCTCCTGTCTTCAGGCCTAATTATGGTGTTAAAGTCACCTCCAAAGACAACCTGCTGGGATGTAAAAAGGAAGGGCTTGATCTTTGTGAGGAGGCATTTCCTGTCCCATTTTGACTGCGGTCCATAGATATTGATCAGGCGCAGGTCCTGCCCCCTAACAGAGACGTCTAAGACCATGCATCTCCCCATTTCTACCTCAATTATCCGCCGGCACGTTACCATATCGGTTTTAAAAAGAACCGCAACTCCGCTGCAAGGCTCAGCCGCAAGAGACCAAAAGGAGGGACCGCATCTCCACTCCCTTTTTGCTAGATGGACATCGGCCAAAGTATTGAGCCAGGTCTCTTGCAAAAATAAAATCTCAGCATCAAACTCACTGAGCAAAAATAAGGCAATATCACGAGCTCTTGCAGATTTCACGCTGGCGACATTAATGGTCGCCACCTTTATCAGAGCGGGCATTGCCATCAGGATGATTGGGGTAGTCGTTTCTTAACCTCCACCACACTCTCATCACCCGAAACAGCTCTCTTTACACTATGTGACTCCCCCTCATCCATAGATGATAAACAAATAGATAAATCCGACACCAACTCCTCCCCTGATAAAACCGAAAATGTGTTGCCAAGAGGAACCCCTCCTGGCTCTAACTGTAAGGAGGAAACGACCGCTTTACTGGTCTTCCTCTTCTTCTTTTTCTTCCTCTTTGTCCTCTCCCACCCCTCCTCATCCGAATCCTCCACAACAGAGGGTGAGACATGGGACATGGACACCCCTCCCTCAACCCCATCGACCCCACCACCATCCAGCACCCCTGCACCCTCTTGGCCGCGTTTGCGGTGTCGAGAGACAGGGACTGGAGGTGGAGTAGGCCGAGGGGGAAGATCCACTATACCCGCCCCCCCAGCAGCTTCCGCTAGTCTGGAGGATCTACGCACAGTAGATGTAGGAACAACCACAGGAGGGACAGACTCAGGGACCACATCACCAGGGGAAACAAAATCTGACACAACAGACACAGGAAGGACAGACTCAGGGACCACATCACCAGGGGAAACAGAATCTGACACAACAGACACAGGAGGGGCAACAACAATTTCCTCTCTAACTTCAGCTGCTTCATCTTCTTTATCAAGCCTCTGCAGCTCAGTCTCCAATCCTGGCAAGTTATGCAGTGCCTCTGGGCACTGGCTATATGGATGACCCAGCTGCTGGCACAAATTGCACCGAATCTGGGTGCATTCTCTGGCTAAATGGCCTAAATCCTGGCACAGTGAGCACTTCTTGTGGGTGCAGGACGATGCAAAGTGGCCTTTATCACCACATTTATTGCACACCTTAGGCTGACCTTGGTAGAAAATGGTCAGCCTATCCCTACCCAGAAAGGCTGAGCAGGGAAGGTGCTGAACTACATCGCCCAGCACCCCCAATTTTAGCGACACTGTCCAGGCCCCTGTCCATATCCCATGCTCATCAAGGACCTTCCGCAGTGGAGTGAGGACCTCGCCATATCGGCGTAGCCATACTAATAAATCAGCCTCTGGTATGGATTCGTTACGCACCAAAATGGTCACTGATTTTATCAGAGGCTGCCTTGAGATCACCTTTGGCACCAAACCACTCCACTGCTGAAGGCCCTTGCACCTCCTAAATCTCTCCCAGAAGAGATCCAAACTTTCAGGTTTTACAAACGACAAATCAAATTCATAACTCCCCACCGGGCAAATTAAAGCAAAAATATCACAGGCTTTAAACCCCATTTCCAAAATCAACTCAGCCACCCTCCCCCTTACTGGTGGAGTTCCATCCCCCACCCACCTCAACTGTACCACATTCCTCCTCCTATACCCACCAAACCTCCCTGAATTTTGACTAATAACAGACTTCCCACCACCCACCCTGGTGTGACTCCCCAAAGCTGAAGCATAGCTTCCAACATTCCTCCCAGCAGAAAATCCATCAGTTTTTTTTAAATTATCTGACACACACTTAGCAGATAACGATTGCACAGATTCGGGATTGATCTGTGCAATCGAATCTTTCCTCTGCTGAGCAGGAGGAGAAATGTCACTTTTATTTTTCCCAGCATTACTAACCCCTTCACCACCACCCACCACATTCATTGCTTTAACATTAATGTCATTTTTTATACTTGCTGGGATATTTATTATTGCTGTTGTCTTCACAGCAGAATCCATAGCTGCTGCTGCACTGGTAAGAACTCCAGCTGTCATCTTCTCTTCCACTAGGACAGGGTTTTCAGCTGTGGAAATAGCATTCTGTTTTAACACAGCAACAGGTGAAACATTGCAGGAGACTTCCATAGCTGCTTCACTTCCAGCACTATGTTGATCCCCTCCCCCACCAGAAATCAGCACTGGAAGACTGGGAGGCTCAGGTGAACATAAAGCATGCTCTTTGGAGCTGGCAGCCATTTTGCTTGCTGTGGGACTACTGGTCTCAGCCAGACCAGCAAAATCCATGCCTGGGGTGTTAGATGCAGGTCCATCCACATTCATCTGATGGTCCGGGAATTCATTGGTCAGGGATTTTCCTTGCATGTCTGCACTCTGTTTCTCCACAGCAGAATCTCCAATAGGTAGCTGTATGCAGAGCTCCTTCTCACCTGGGACACCATCCACTACAGCAAGTGGGGCAGACATGCTGGAAGGCAGCATGATGTACTGGGATTTCTCCACCAGTACTGGCTTTGCTGACTTGAATCTCCTCTGCCCATCCTCAGGGATTTCTGATGGATCATCAGAAAAGACAAACTTGTCTGCTTTCAGGGGTGACTCCATCTCCTGGATAAATGTCAGGGATCCATGTCCACTCTCAACCCCCTGGCTGGTTGCCGCTGGTGATTCCCAGTTCTGGCATGGGGGGAGAGGTGCAGAGGCAGATGGAGCCTGGTCATCCATTAACTGAGCCTGCTGATCCACAGAACTTGCTGATGCTTGGCTGGTAAAACGCCTCTCATTGTCAAACTTTTCTTTAAATGCTCCACTTCGGTCTTTCAGCCTTTCCAGTAATAAAGATTGTTCCTTTACCTTTTCTTCCAATTCCTGTAACTCAGGCTTCATGGCTGTGCGATTTTTACTCCAGGCCTGGAAATACTTAGTTTTGAAGGATTTGTGTTCAGCCTTCAAAACTTTAAGTTTTTCTTCCGCTCTCCCAATCGCCCTAAAACGATTGATAATCTTCTGGCTGAAGACATCCGCATTCTCACCAGGGCCTGGACCCACAGACAGGTCCTCCACCTCCTCCTCACTAGGCCCCGTGTCATCAGGGGGATCCCTCCCAGGGCCTCCCCCAGGATCAGGCATTGTTCCTGGGCCAAGCTAGCAAGCAAGGCCCAGGCTTGAAAAGGGCTGGTTCTCACAGAGAGCTCCTTGGGTGTGTCCTCCTCCTTCTTCCCAATTTTTGTTTATTAAAAGTCTTGCAATCAATAATCATAAAATCAATATACATAAATAAATATATACATACATATTTACATGAAAAGGGAAAAAAAAAAATACATAGCAAGTTCTGCTCTCAAAAAAAGAATGGCTTTACAGCAAAAACAAAACTTACATCATGAAACACATCATTACCGGGAAAAATAATCTTAATTAGACTCACACCACCACACCAGACATCAAACCTGCGAGGTCAAGAAACAAGAACCACTCCCATTATGCATGCAGCCCTTCTTCAAAAATGAAGATATTAACTAACAAAAGCTAAGGGTGTGAAAGAAATAGCATAGGAAAAAAGCTTTTCACCCAGAGATGGACAGTTCACCAAAAGCAGGTCTGATATTCCTCCACGCCCTTATCCAGACCGCTCGAGGCTCCCTGCCCTTCTCAAGACCCCGAATCTTCCCAACCTCACCCAGAATATCGTACACCACCACCTCGACAGGGAGGACTTTCTTCCGCAGGGTAATCTGGCACCGTGCATTCCACGTGAAGTAACGGACAACTATACTAACTAGAAAAAGTGTATCCAAATCAAAATCCCAGCGAGTCGGGAATGCCCCGTACACCCACTCCGCATAACTCATGCGATAGAGAAAGGGGATGCCTAGAGCCCTCCCCACCCTTTTATACACCTCTATGTTAAAGGGACACTGGAGCAAAAAGTGGTCCATAGACTCCACTTTACCAACACACTCCGCTCTAGGACAATCCCGATCATCCACAGGGCGATGCTTCAGGTTCCCTCTCACATAGAGCCTTCCATGGAAAGCGAGCCAGGCTTGATCCCTAAACTTCAAAGGGATTCTCCCTAAGTTAATTAAACGCAACCCCTCCCTCATTACGGGGCCTGGGCAATCCCTTAAGGTCAGCGACACACTGAAAGCAGAGCCCAAAATCCTCTTCTCCAGAAGCTTTCTGGGGAGGGACTTGATATCCCCCACTGTCACCTGCCACTGCCTAAGTATTTTCAGACACGGGGCAACATAAGCCGGAAGCTTGCCATGTCGGACTCTCAGACTTTTCACTGGCCCGCCATCTTCCCAGCATCGCAGAAAAGGCCTAAACCAAGATTGAAAAATACCCACCCATCCCGGCGGGGTCTCTGCTAACATATTACCAAGATTATACTTTAAAAAAAGCAGAGAAAAGAAAACTATAGGGTTGACCATTCCTAGACCACCTTCCCGCCTGGACAGGTAAGTTACATTGCGTTTGATCAGGTTCAGCCTATTTCCCCATAACAGTTGGAAAAAGCAGCTGTACACCCTTGCATAGAGAGATTCCGGCAAGATACAGACAAAGCTGACATATAAAAAGATTGGGATCAGGTAAGTTTTAATCAAGTCAACCCTTTCCCTCAAGGAAAGTTTCCATTTCTTCCAGCTTGCCACCTTGGCATTGGCATTCAACAACCTGCTTTCCCAATTTCGATGACCATAGTCACCAGGACCAAATTTGATGCCCAACACTTTAATTTCCTGCTGGGGCTCTGGGAAGGCATCCGGAAGTTCGAAGCTTTCACCCTCCTCACCCATCCAGAAAACTTCACTCTTTTCATGATTGATTTTAGAGCCAGAAGCCTCAGTGTACTGCTCTATCACAGAGACCACCTCCTGCGCCTCCTCCATCCCAGAGATAATAACAGACACATCATCGGCATAGGCCACGACCTTCAAAGGCGGCACACCAGCAATGCCCAAAGGCACCCCACACAACGATCCACTCTCTAACCTTCTTATGAAGGGGTCGATTGCGAATACATATAGCAGGGGGCTCAAAGGACACCCCTGGCGCACCCCAGAGCCAACCTCAAAAGGCCGTCCAACCCAACCATTAACAAGTGGGAAGCTCTCAGCCCCTTTATATAATGTTTTCAGCCAATCAATAAACCTCCCCTGCAGGCCGTATCTACCAAGTAGCAAATACAGGTACTCATGATTGACTCGATCAAAAGCCTTCGCCTGATCCAATGCCAGCAAGTACTTTCTCCATCCAGCAGCCCTGCATCGCTCCAAAGCCTCCCGGACAGCTAAAATTGCTGAAAAGGTACTTCTGCCCTGGACCGAGCAGTGCTGATGATTGGACAACAAATCGCCTGCTACTGACGACAAGCGCCAAAAAAGAATCTTCGCCAAGATCTTTCTATCAACATTGAGAAGACTGATGGGGCGCCAGTTCTCAATTATTGAGGGGTCTTTACCTTTTGACAGAAGAATCACAGCGGATTGCCTCATGGAGGGAGAGAACCCTCATCTAAACAGCTGTTATAAACCTCCGCTAAAAAGGGAGCCAGAATGGACTTAAAACACTTGTAAAATTCAGCTGTCAACCCATCTGGCCCAGGCGACTTTTTGGTAGCCAGCTTCTCTATAGCACGAACTACCTCATCCGCTGAAATTGGTTCTGTCAAATCCATCAAAGGCAATGTATCATTTCCCAATCCTGGAGTAGAATCCAGAAAGCTTTCCATCCTGTCCCGACTAAGGTCCTTTCTTCCCAGAAGGTCTGCGTAATATGACCTGAAGATCTCCAGGATCCCTGATCTGGACTTCACCAGGGAACCCGTACTATCCCTCAGACCTATGACCG
This sequence comes from Pelophylax lessonae, assembly GCF_965119305.1. NCBI lineage: Eukaryota > Metazoa > Chordata > Amphibia > Anura > Ranidae > Pelophylax > Pelophylax lessonae. The sequence continues at coordinate 261,132,170 of NC_138776.1, read as the reverse complement.
TCTTAACTGCTATGCCTTGCTTACAGTTCTGGTAAGGATCAGGCGAGTGATATTTCCCATAATCTCTCTCCAGAACCAAGGAGGCATGCCGGTCGTATTGACACTTCCTAAGAAGAAGCTTTACCTCCGAGATCTCCCCTGGATCTCCTCCATACGAGACAAGACGATCAAGCTTCCTCCGCAAATGCTGGTAGGCAATATACATACCAAGCTGCTTCTTCTTACTTATGGCCTTGAAAAGTCCAATCGCCCTTTGTTTCACAAGCTCCCACCACTCTGACTTACTGCTGCAAAAGTCCAGAATAGAAACCTGTGCCTGAAAAAAATCCTCAAAGGATTGTCTTACCTCTACATCTTCCAGGAGAGCCGAATTCAGTTTCCAGGTACCCCTTCCCCTGGGTGGAGTGTCCGAGGCATTCAGAGTCACAGACAGCATACAGTGGTCAGAGAACTCCACCGCCCTCAACTCAGGAGCCGAGAAAGCAGAGTTCTCCTTTAAAAAAAACCTATCTATCCTACTCTGACTATTCCCTCTCTGAAATGTGAATCCCGTGCTGCCAGGGCAGTGCTTAATGTGCACATCTACCAGGCCTGCTTGTCTAACCATATCTCTAAGAAAAACGCTATCATAACCCAGCCTGTCTATGGAGACCCTCCTGTCTTCAGGCCTAATTATGGTGTTAAAGTCACCTCCAAAGACAACCTGCTGGGATGTAAAAAGGAAGGGCTTGATCTTTGTGAGGAGGCATTTCCTGTCCCATTTTGACTGCGGTCCATAGATATTGATCAGGCGCAGGTCCTGCCCCCTAACAGAGACGTCTAAGACCAGGCATCTCCCCATTTCTACCTCAATTACCCGCCGGCACGTTACCATATCGGTTTTAAAAAGAACCGCAACTCCGCTGCAAGGCTCAGCCGCAAGAGACCAAAAGGAGGGACCGCATCTCCACTCCCTTTTTGCTAGATGGACATCGGCCAAAGTATTGAGCCAGGTCTCTTGCAAAAATAAAATCTCAGCATCAAACTCACTCAGCAAAAATAAGGCAATATCACGGGCTCTTGCAGATTTCACGCTGGCGACATTAATGGTCGCCACCTTTATCAGAGCGGGCACTGCCATCAGGATGATTGGGGTAGTCGTTTCTTAACCTCCACCACACTCTCATCACCCGAAACAGCTCTCTTTACACTATGTGACTCCCCCTCATCCATAGATGATAAACAAATAGATAAATCCGACACCAACTCCTCCCCTGATAAAACCGAAAATGTGTTGCCAAGAGGAACCCCTCCTGGCTCTAACTGTCAGGAGGAAACGACCGCTTTACTGGTCTTCCTCTTCTTCTTTTTCTTCCTCTTTGTCCTCTCCCACCCCTCATCATCCGAATCCTCCACAACAGAGGGTGAGACATGGGACATGGACACCCCTCCCTCAACCCCATCGACCCCACCACCATCCAGCACCCCTGCACCCTCTTGGCCGCGTTTGCGGTGTCGAGAGACAGGGACTGGAGGTGGAGTAGGCCGAGGGGGAAGATCCACTATACCCACCCCCCCAGCAGCTTCCGCTAGTCTGGAGGATCTACGCACAGTAGATGTAGGAACAACCACAGGAGGGACAGACTCAGGGACCACATCACCAGGGGAAACAAAATCTGACACAACAGACACAGGAAGGACAGACTCAGGGACCACATCACCAGGGGAAACAGAATCTGACACAACAGACACAGGAGGGGCAACAACAATTTCCTCTCTAACTTCAGCTGCTTCATCTTCTTTATCAAGCCTTTGCAGCTCAGTCTCCAATCCTGGCAAGTTATGCAGTGCCTCTGGGCACTGGCTATATGGATGACCCAGCTGCTGGCACAAATTGCACCGAATCTGGGTGCATTCTCTGGCCAAATGGCCTAAATCCTGGCACAGTGAGCACTTCTTGTGGGTGCAGGACGATGCAAAGTGGCCTTTATCACCACATTTATTGCACACCTTAGGCTGACCTTGGTAGAAAATGGTCAGCCTATCCCTACCCAGAAAGGCTGAGCAGGGAAGGTGCTGAACTACATCGCCCAGCACCCCCAATTTTAGTGACACTGTCCAGGCCCCTGTCCATATCCCATGCTCATCAAGGACCTTCCGCAGTGGAGTGAGGACCTCGCCATATCGGCGTAGCCATACTAATAAATCAGCCTCTGGTATGGATTCGTTACGCACCAAAATGGTCACTGATTTTATCAGAGGCTGCCTTGAGATCACCTTTGGCACCAAACCACTCCACTGCTGAAGGCCCTTGCACCTCCTAAATCTCTCCCAGAAGAGATCCAAACTTTCAGGTTTTACAAACGACAAATCAAATTCATAACTCCCCACCGGGCAAATTAAAGCAAAAATATCACAGGCTTTAAACCCCATTTCCAAAATCAACTCAGCCACCCTCCCCCTTACTGGTGGAGTTCCATCCCCCACCCACCTCAACTGTACCACATTCCTCCTCCTATACCCACCAAACCTCCCTGAATTTTGACTAATAACAGACTTCCCACCACCCACCCTGGTGTGACTCCCCAAAGCTGAAGCATAGCTTCCAACATTCCTCCCAGCAGAAAATCCATCAGTTTTTTTTAAATTATCTGACACACACTTAGCAGATAACGATTGCACAGATTCGGGATTGATCTGTGCAATCGAATCTTTCCTCTGCTGAGCAGGAGGAGAAATGTCACTTTTATTTTTCCCAGCATTACTAACCCCTTCACCACCACCCACCACATTCATTGCTTTAACATTAATGTCATTTTTTATACTTGCTGGGATATTTATTATTGCTGTTGTCTTCACAGCAGAATCCATAGCTGCTGCTGTACTGGTAAGAACTCCAGCTGTCATCTTCTCTTCCACTAGGACAGGGTTTTCAGCTGTGGAAATAGCATTCTGTTTTAACACAGCAACAGGTGAAACATTGCAGGAGACTTCCATAGCTGCTTCACTTCCAGCACTATGTTGATCCCCTCCCCCACCAGAAATCAGCACTGGAAGACTGGGAGGCTCAGGTGAACATGAAGCATGCTCTTTGGAGCTGGCAGCCATTTTGCTTGCTGTGGGACTACTGGTCTCAGCCAGACCAGCAAAATCCATGCCTGGGGTGTTAGATGCAGGTCCATCCACATTCATCTGATGGTCCGGGAATTCATTGGTCAGGGATTTTCCTTGCATGTCTGCACTCTGTTTCTCCACAGCAGAATCTCCAATAGGTAGCTGTATGCAGAGCTCCTTCTCACCTGGGACACCATCCACTACAGCAAGTGGGGCAGACATGCTGGAAGGCAGCATGATGTACTGGGATTTCTCCACCAGTACTGGCTTTGCTGACTTGAATCTCCTCTGCCCATCCTCAGGGATTTCTGATGGATCATCAGAAAAGACAAACTTGTCTGCTTTCAGGGGTGACTCCATCTCCTGGATAAATGTCAGGGATCCATGTCCACTCTCAACCCCCGGGCTGGTTGCCGCTGGTGATTCCCAGTTCTGGCATGGGGGGAGAGGTGCAGAGGCAGATGGAGCCTGGTCATCCATTAACTGAGCCTGCTGATCCACAGAACTTGCTGATGCTTGGCTGGTAAAACGCCTCTCATTGTCAAACTTTTCTTTAAATGCTCCACTTCGGTCTTTCAGCCTTTCCAGTAATAAAGATTGTTCCTTTACCTTTTCTTCCAATTCCTGTAACTCAGGCTTCATGGCTGTGCGATTTTTACTCCAGGCCTGGAAATACTTAGTTTTGAAGGATTTGTGTTCAGCCTTCAAAACTTTAAGTTTTTCTTCCGCTCTCCCAATCGCCCTAAAACGATTGATAATCTTCTGGCTGAAGACATCCGCATTCTCACCAGGGCCTGGACCCACAGACAGGTCCTCCACCTCCTCCTCACTAGGCCCCGTGTCATCAGGGGGATCCCTCCCAGGGCCTCCCCCAGGATCAGGCATTGTTCCTGGGCCAAGCTAGCAAGCAAGGCCCAGGCTTGAAAAGGGCTGGTTCTCACAGAGAGCTCCTTGGGTGTGTCCTCCTCCTTCTTCCCACTGACCACCAATGTAAGGAGCATTCTTCCCACTGATCACCAATGTAAGGAACGTTTTTCCCACTGGCCACCAATGTAAGGAGCATTCTTCGCACTGACCACCAATGTAAGGGACATTCTTCTCACTGACTACCAATGTAAGAGACATTCTTCCCACTGACCACCAATGTAAGGGACATTCTTCCCACTGACCTCCAATGTAAGGGACATTCTTCCCAATTTTGTTTATTAAAAGTCTTGCAATCAATAAGCATAAAATCAATATACATAAATAAATATATACATATTTACATGAAAAGGGGAAAAAAAAAAATACATATCAAATTCTGCTCTCAAATAAAGACTGCCTTTACAGCAAAAACAAAACTCACATCATGAAACACATCAGTACCGGGAAAAATAATCTTAATAACACTCACACCACCACACCAGACATCAAACCTGCGAGGTCAAGAAACAAAACCACTCCCATTATGCATGCAGCCCTTCTTCAAAAATGAAGATATTAACCAACAAAAGCTAAGGGCGTGAAAGAAATAGCATAGGAAAAAAGCTTTTTACCCAGAGATGGACAGTTCACCAAAAGCAGGTCTGATATTCCTCCACGCCTTTATCCAGACCGCTCGAGGCTCCCTGCCCTTCTCAAGACCCCGAATCTTCCCAACCTCACCAAGAATATCGTACACCACCACCTCGACAGGGAGGACTTTCTTCCGCAGGGTAATCTGGCACCGTGCATTCCACGTGAAGTAACGGACAACTATACTAACTAGAAAAAGTGTATCCAAATCAAAATCCCAGCGAGTCGGGAATGCCCCGTACACCCACTCCGCATAACTCATGCGATAGAGAAAGGGGATGCCTAGAGCCCTCCCCACCCTTTTATACACCTCTATGTTAAAGGGACACTGGAGCAAAAAGTGGTCCATAGACTCCACTTTACCAACACACTCCGCTCTAGGACAATCCCGATCATCCACAGGGCGATGCTTCAGGTTCCCTCTCACATAGAGCCTTCCATGGAAAGCGAGCCAGGCTTGATCCCTAAACTTCAAAGGGATTCTTCCTAAGTTAATTAAACGCAACCCCTCCCTCATTACGGGGCCTGGGCAATCCCTTAAGGTCAGCAACACACTGAAAGCAGAGCCCAAAATCCTCTTCTCCAGAAGCTTTCTGGGGAGGGACTTGATATCCCCCACTGTCACCTGCCACTGCCTAAGTATTTTCAGACACGGGGCAACATAAGCCGGAAGCTTGCCATGTCGGACTCTCAGACTTTTCACTGGCCCGCCATCTTCCCAGCATCGCAGAAAAGGCCTAAACCAAGATTGAAAAATACCCACCCATCCCGGCGGGGTCTCTGCTAACATATTACCAAGATTATACTTTAAAAAAAGCAGAGAAAAGAAAACTATAGGGTTGACCATTCCTAGACCACCCTCCCGCCTGGACAGGTAAGTTACATTGCGTTTGATCAGGTTCAGCCTATTTCCCCATAACAGTTGGAAAAAGCAGCTGTACACCCTTGCATAGAGAGATTCCGGCAAGATACAGACAAAGCTGACATATAAAAAGATTGGGATCAGGTAAGTTTTAATCAAGTCAACCCTTTCCCTCAAGGAAAGTTTCCATTTCTTCCAGCTTGCCACCTTGGCATTGGCATTCAACAACCTGCTTTCCCAATTTCGATGACCATAGTCACCAGGACCAAATTTGATGCCCAACACTTTAATTTCCTGCTGGGGCTCTGGGAAGGCATCCGGAAGTTCGAAGCTTTCACCCTCCTCACCCATCCAGAAAACTTCACTCTTTTCATGATTGATTTTAGAGCCAGAAGCCTCAGTGTACTGCTCTATCACAGAGACCACCTCCTGCGCCTCCTCCATCCCAGAGATAATAACAGACACATCATCGGCATAGGCCACGACCTTCAAAGGCGGCACACCAGCAATGCCCAAAGGCACCCCACACAACGATCCACTCTCTAACCTTCTTATGAAGGGGTCGATTGCGAATACATATAGCAGGGGGCTCAAAGGACACCCCTGGCGCACACCAGAGCCAACCTCAAAAGGCCGTCCAACCCAACCATTAACAAGTGGGAAGCTCTCAGCCCCTTTATATAATGTTTTCAGCCAATCAATAAACCTCCCCTGCAGGCCGTATCTACCAAGTAGCAAATACAGGTACTCATGATTGACTCGATCAAAAGCCTTCGCCTGATCCAATGCCAGCAAGTACTTTCTCCATCCAGCAGCCCTGCATCGTTCCAAAGCCTCCCGGACAGCTAAAATTGCTGAAAAGGTACTTCTGCCCTGGACCGAGCAGTGCTGATGATTGGACAACAAATCGCCTGCTACTGACGACAAGCGCCAAAAAAGAATCTTCGCCAAGATCTTTCTATCAACATTGAGAAGACTGATGGGGCGCCAGTTCTCAATTATTGAGGGGTCTTTACCTTTTGACAGAAGAATCACAGCGGATTGCCTCATGGAGGGAGGGAGAGAACCCTCTTCTAAACAGCTGTTATAAACCTCCGCTAAAAAGGGAGCCAGAATGGACTTAAAACACTTGTAAAATTCAGCTGTCAACCCATCTGGCCCAGGCGACTTTTTGGTAGCCAGCTTCTCTATAGCACGAACTACCTCATCCGCTGAAATTGGTTCTGTCAAATCCATCAAAGGCAATGTATCATTTCCCAATCCTGGAGTAGAATCCAGAAAGCTTTCCATCCTGTCCCGATTAAGGTCCTTTCTTCCCAGAAGGTCTGCGTAATATGACCGGAAGATCTCCAGGATCCCTGATCTGGACTTCACCAGGGAACCCGTACTATCCCTCAGACCTATGACCGTCTTAACTGCTATGCCTTGCTTACAGTTCTGGTAAGGATCAGGCGAGTGATATTTCCCATAATCTCTCTCCAGAACCAAGGAGGCATGCCGGTCGTATTGACACTTCCTAAGAAGAAGCTTTACCTCCGAGATCTCCCCTGGATCTCCTCCATACGAGACAAGACGATCAAGCTTCCTCCGCAAATGCTGGTAGGCAATATACATACCAAGCTGCATCTTCTTACTTATGGCCTTGAAAAGTCCAATCGCCCTTTGTTTCACAAGCTCCCACCACTCTGACTTACTGCTGCAAAAGTCCAGAATAGAAACCTGTGCCTGAAAAAAATCCTCAAAGGATTGTCTTACCTCTACATCTTCCAGGAGAGCCGAATTCAGTTTCCAGGTACCCCTTCCCCTGGGTGGAGTGTCCGAGGCATTCAGAGTCACAGACAGCATACAGTGGTCAGAGAACTCCACCGCCCTCAACTCAGGAGCCGAGAAAGCAGAGTTCTCCTTTAAAAAAAACCTATCTATCCTACTCTGACTATTCCCTCTCTGAAACGTGAATCCCGTGCTGCCAGGGCAGTGCTTAATGTGCACATCTACCAGGCCTGCTTGTCTAACCATATCTCTAAGAAAAACGCTATCATAACCCAGCCTGTCTATGGAGACCCTCCTGTCTTCAGGCCTAATTATGGTGTTAAAGTCACCTCCAAAGACAACCTGCTGGGATGTAAAAAGGAAGGGCTTGATCTTTGTGAAGAGGCATTTCCTGTCCCATTTTGACTGCGGTCCATAGATATTGATCAGGCGCAGGTCCTGCCCCCTAACAGAGACGTCTAAGACCATGCATCTCCCCATTTCTACCTCAATTATCCGCCGCCACGTTACCATATCGGTTTTAAAAAGAACCGCAACTCCGCTGCAAGGCTCAGCCGCAAGAGACCAAAAGGAGGGACCGCATCTCCACTCCCTTTTTGCTAGATGGACATCGGCCAAAGTATTGAGCCAGGTCTCTTGCAAAAATAAAATCTCAGCATCAAACTCACTGAGCAAAAATAAGGCAATATCACGAGCTCTTGCAGATTTCACGCTGGCGACATTAATGGTCGCCACCTTTATCAGAGCGGGCACTGCCATCAGGATGATTGGGGTAGTCGTTTCTTAACCTCCACCACACTCTCATCACCCGAAGCAGCTCTCTTTACACTATGTGACTCCCCCTCATCCATAGATGATAAAGAAGTAGATAAATCGGATACTAACTCCTCCCCTGATAAAACCGAAAATGTGTTGCCAAGAGGAACCCCTCCTGGCTCTAACTGTAAGGAAGAAACGACCGCTTTACTGGTCTTCCTCTTCTTCTTTTTCTTCCTCTTTGTCCTCTCCCACCCCTCCTCATCCGAATCCTCCACAACAGAGGGTGAGACATGGGACATGGACACCCCTCCCTCAACCCCATCGATCCCACCACCATCCAGCACCCCTGCACCCTCTTGGCCGCGTTTGCGGTGTCGAGAGACAGGGACTGGAGGTGGAGTAGGCCGAGGGGGAAGATCCACTATACCCGCCCCCCCAGCAGCTTCCGCTAGTCTGGAGGATCTACGCACAGTAGATGTAGGAACAACAGGAGGGACAGACACAGGGACCACATCACTAGGGGAAACAGAATCTGACACAACAGACACAGGAGGGGCAACAACAATTTCCTCTCTAACTTCAGCTGCTTCATCTTCTTTATCAAGCCTCTGCAGCTCAGTCTCCAATCCTGGCAGGTTATGCAGTGCCTCTGGGCACTGGCTATATGGATGACCCAGCTGCTGGCACAAATTGCACCGAATCTGGGTGCATTCTCTGGCCAAATGGCCTAAATCCTGGCACAGTGAGCACTTCTTGTGGGTGCAGGACGATGCAAAGTGGCCTTTATCACCACATTTATTACATACCTTAGGCTGACCTTGGTAGAAAATGGTCAGCCTATCCCTACCCAGAAAGGCTGAGCAGGGAAGGTGCTGAACTACATCGCCCAGCACCCCCAATTTTAGTGACACTGTCCAGGCCCCTGTCCATATCCCATGCTCATCAAGGACCTTCCGCAGTGGAGTGAGGACCTCGCCATATCGGCGTAGCCATACTAATAAATCAGCCTCTGGTATGGATTCGTTACGCACCAAGATGGTCACCGACTTTATCAGAGGCTGTCTTGAGATCACCTTTGGCACCAAACCACTCCACTGCTGAAGGCCCTTGCACCTCCTAAATCTCTCCCAAAAGAGATCCAAACTCTCAGGTTTCACAAAAGATAAATCAAATTCATAACTTCCCACCGGGCAAATCAAAGCAAAAATGTCACAAGCTTTAAATCCCATTTCCAAGACCAACTCGGCCACTCTCCCCCTTACTGGCGGCGTTCCATCGCCCTCCCACCGCAACTGTACCACATTCCTCCTCCTATACCCACTAACCAACCCCCCAACAAACCTCCTTGAATTGCGATTATTAACCGAAACCCCACCACCCACCCTGGTGCGACTCCCCAAAACTGAAGCATAGCTTCCAACATTCCTCCCAGCAGAAAATCCATCAGTTTGTTTTGAAACATCCGACACAGACATAACAGATAACGATTGTACAGATCCGGGATTGATCTGTACAATCGATAAATCTTTCCTCTGCTGAGCAGGAGGAGAAATGTCATTTCTATTTTTCCCAGCAATATTATCCCCTTCACCACCACCCACCACATTCATTGCTTTATGATTATTGTCATTTTTAATACTTGCTGGGATATTTGTTGTCTTCACAGCAGAATCCATAGTTGGTGCTGCACTGGTAAGAGATTCAGCTGTCATCTTCTCTTCCACTGGGACAGGGTTTTCAGCTGTGGAAATGGAATTCTGTTCTAGCACAGCAGCAGGTAAAACACTGCAGGTAACTTCCATGGCTGCCTCCATTCCAAACACAGCAGCATGCTGATCCCCTCCCCCACCAGCAAACAGCTGATCAATCAGCCCTGAAACACTGGGAAGCTCTGGTGAAAGTGAAACAGACTCCTTGGAGCTGGCAGCCATTTTGCTTTCAGAGGGACTACTGGTCTCAGCCAGACCAGCAAAATCCATGTCTGGGGTGTTAGATGCAGGTCCATCCACATTCACCTGATGGTCCGGGGATTTCACGGTCAGGGATTTTCCCTGCATGTCTGTACTGGTTGTGTTCACAGCAGAATCTCCAATAGGTAGCTGTAGGCAAAGCTCCTTCTCACCTGGGACACCATCCACTACAGCAGGTGGGGCAGACATGTTGGATGGCAGCATGGTATACTGGGATTTCTCCACCAGTACTGGCTTTGCTGGTTTGTATCTCCTCTGCCCATCCACAGGGATTTCTGATGGATCATCAGTGAATGCAAACTTATCTGCTCTCAGGGGTGACTCCATCTCCTGGATAAATGTCAGGGATCCATGCCCACTCTCAACCCCCTGGCTGGTTGCCGCTGGCGATTCCCAGTTCTGGCATGGGGGGAGAGGTGCAGAGGCAGATGGAGCCTGGTCATCCATTAACTGAGGCTGCTGATCCACAGAACTTGCTGATGTTTGGCTGGCAAATCTCCTCTCATTATCAAATTTTTCTTTAAACACTCCGCTTCTATCTTTCAACTTTTCCAACAATAAAGATTGTTTCTTTACCTTATCTTCCAGATCCTGTAACTCAGGCTTCATGGCTGTACGATTTTTACTCCAGGCCTGGCAGTATTTGGCTCTGAAGGATTTGTGTTCAGCCTTCAAAACCTTAAGCTTTTCTTCAGCTCTTCCAATCGCCCTAAAACGATTGATAACCTTCTGGCTGAAGACATCCGCATTCTCATCGGGGCCTGGACCCACAGACAGGTCCTCCACCTCCTCCTCACTAGGCCCCGTGTCATCAGGGGGGTCCCTCCCAGGGCCTCCCCCAGGATCAGCAAGCAAGGCCCAGGCTTGAAAAGGGCTGGTTCTCACAGAGAGCTCCTTGGGTGTGTCCTCCTCCTTCTTCCCACTGACCACCAATGTAAGGGACATTCTTCCCACTGACCACCAATGTAAGGGACATTCTTCCCACTGACCTCCAATGTAAGGGACATTCTTCCCACTGACCACCAATGTAAGGGACATTCTTCTCACTGACTACCAATGTAAGAGACATTCTTCCCACTGACCACCAATGTAAGGGACATTCTTCCCACTGACCACCAATGTAAGGAACATTCTTCCCACTGACCACCAATGTAAGGGACATTCTTCCCAATGACCACCAATGTAAGGGACATTCTTCCCACTGATCACCAATGTAAGGGACATTCTTCCATTTGTGCAAAAAAAAAAAGAAAGAAAGGAGACTCAGAACAGAATATTTTAAAGTTTAGAGGTTTTTATTATTGACCTTAGAAAAAGCACAATAAAACTGAGCTTGAAATTGAAATGCAACTTTATATAGCTGAAGCAAAAAGATAAATCTAGGTACGGTAATTAAAATTTGACATGGGAGGTACCATAAAAAGTCTAGTTTCTCCAGTAAAGCAAAAACAGCAAAAAAAATAAATAAAATATAAGGAATGGCCTGCAGCAGCCAATTGCAACTTAGAAGAATGTCCATTGTTGAAGGATTGGATGGTATGGGTTAGTGGGTTAGAACATTTTTCTAGTGGCCTTTCTTCATCCACTATCCTTGATTCATACATATATTTACCAGTAAAAATATACAATTACTAAGTATCCCGGGCTCCATCTACTCTCCGTGCATCAACCTGCCTGTGCATTGTCGTATCCGGCCATGTATTACCACAGTTTATGGTGAAGTTTTTGAAAGTGTGAGACCAAGTCAGCGCTCTTTGTTTCGAAGGCCATGTTGACCCATAACTGGCATGTCATGCCCCTTAAAACTCCAAAATTTCCATCACACCCTCGAAACGCCAAAGATCATGTAGTGAACTGCGTGGGCCTATCAGATCCCTTAGCTGAAGAATCTTGAGGCGTTACAAAGGTTCCCTGGTATGCATATACACTATGTTGTCAAAAGTATTGGGACAACTACCATTACACGTACATGCATTTTAATGGCATCCCAGTCTTAGTCCGTAGGGTTCAATATTGAGTTGAGCCAATCGACGCTCCGAAACGCGTGTCGCCCTTTTGACGTCACTTCCTGGCATTTGTGTTCCACACTGGTCCGGGCAGCACAGCCGTCCTTCCTGGTTCTTTCTCCTGTAGCCCCCCCCCCCTCTGCTGGTCGGTTGGGATCTCCACCATCAAGCTGCACATTGGACCACCCGTCACTGGATTCCTTGCCACATCCTATGATGAGCCTGGTTTATTTTAATGCTAGTAAGTGCATTTTTATCCTTTGGCAATAAAAGACTTTTGTTTTCTGCACTTCGAGGCGCCTTCTGTTTGTTTTCTTTATACCAGAGTTTGCTTCCCCTTGTGAAGTTGCTGCCTTAGTGTTGCCGAGACACCTGCTTGCCTGTTCTGTATCCAATCCATTGCGGACATCGCCTCTGGCCAGAATCCACTATCTCCAGAGCGCTCTCCATCTCCTCATCCATCCTCCATCTCCTCATCCATCTCCTCATCCGTCCTCCATCTCCTCATCCGTCCACCATCTCCTCATCCGTCCACCATCTCCTCATCCGTCCACCATCTCCTCTTCCGTCCACCATCTCCTCATCCATCCACCATCTCCTCATCCGTCCACCATCTCCTCATCCATCTCCTCATCCGTCCACCATCTCCTCATCCGTCCACCATCTCCTCATCCGTCCACCATCTCCTCATCCGTCCACCATCTCCTCATCCATCCTCCATCTCCTCATCCATCCTCCATCTCCTCATCCATCTCCTCATCCATCCTCCATCTCCTCATCCATCTCCTCATCCGTCCACCATCTCCTCATCCGTCCACCATCTCCTCATCCGTCCACCATCTCCTCATCCGTCCACCATCTCCTCATCCGTCCACCATCTCCTCATCCGTCCACCATCTCCTCATCCGTCCTCCATCTCCTCATCCGTCCTCCATCTCCTCATCCGTCCACCATCTCCTCATCCGTCCACCATCTCCTCATCCGTCCACCATCTCCTCATCCGTCCACCATCTCCTCATCCGTCCACCATCTCCTCATCCGTCCTCCATCTCCTCATCCGTCCTCCATCTCCTCATCCGTCCTCCATCTCCTCATCCATCTCCTCATCCGTCCACCATCTCCTCATCCGTCCACCATCTCCTCATCCGTCCTCCGTCTCCTCATCCGTCCTCCGTCTCCTCATCCATCTCCTCATCCGTCCACCATCTCCTCATCCGTCCTCCATCTCCTCATCCGTCCTCCATCTCCTCATCCATTCTCCATCTCCTCATCCATCTCCTCATCCGTCCACCATCTCTTCATCCATCCACCATCTCCTCATCCATCCACCATCTCCTCATCCGTCCTCCATCTCATCCGTCCTCCATCTCCTCATCCGTCCACCATCTCCTCATCCTTCCTCCATCTCCTCATCCATCACCATCTCCTCATCCATTCTCCATCTCCTCATCCATCCGTCTCCTCATCCATTCTCTGTCTCCTCATCCATTCTCCGTCTTCCCATCCATTCTCTGTCTTCCCATCCATTCTCCATCTCCTCAGCCATCCTCCATCTCCTCATCCGTCCACCATCTCCTCATCCATCCTCCATCTCCTCATCCATCTCCTCATCCGTCCACCATCTCCTCATCCGTCCACCATCTCCTCATCCGTCCACCATCTCCTCATCCATCCACCATCTCCTCATCCGTCCACCATCTCCTCATCCGTCCACCATCTCCTCATCCGTCCTCCATCTCCTCATCCGTCCACCATCTCCTCATCCGTCCACCATCTCCTCATCCGTCCTCCATCTCCTCATCCGTCCTCCATCTCCTCATCCGTCCTCCATCTCCTCATCCATCTCCTCATCCGTCCACCATCTCCTCATCCGTCCACCATCTCCTCATCCGTCCTCCATCTCCTCATCCGTCCTCCATCTCCTCATCCGTCCTCCATCTCCTCATCCGTCCACCATCTCCTCATCCGTCCACCATCTCCTCATCCGTCCTCCGTCTCCTCATCCATCTCCTCATCCGTCCACCATCTCCTCATCCGTCCTCCATCTCCTCATCCGTCCTCCATCTCCTCATCCATCTCCTCATCCGTCCTCCATCTCATCCGTCCTCCATCTCCTCATCCGTCCACCATCTCCTCATCCTTCCTCCATCTCCTCATCCATCACCATCTCCTCATCCATTCTCCGTCTCCTCATCCATTCTCCGTCTCCTCATCCATTCTCCGTCTCCTCATCCATTCTCCGTCTTCCCATCCATTCTCTGTCTTCCCATCCATTCTCCATCTCCTCAGCCGTCCTCCATCTCCTCATCCGTCCACCATCTCCTCATCCATCCTCCATCTCCTCATCCATCTCCTCATCCGTCCACCATCTCCTCATCCGTCCACCATCTCCTCATCCGTCCACCATCTCCTCATCCGTCCACCATCTCCTCATCCGTCCTCCATCTCCTCATCCGTCCTCCATCTCCTCATCCGTCCACCATCTCCTCATCCGTCCACCATCTCCTCATCCGTCCACCATCTCCTCATCCGTCCACCATCTCCTCATCCGTCCACCATCTCCTCATCCGTCCACCATCTCCTCATCCGTCCTCCATCTCCTCATCCGTCCTCCATCTCCTCATCCATCTCCTCATCCGTCCACCATCTCCTCATCCGTCCACCATCTCCTCATCCGTCCTCCATCTCCTCATCCGTCCACCATCTCCTCATCCGTCCACCATCTCCTCATCCGTCCTCCGTCTCCTCATCCGTCCTCCGTCTCCTCATCCATCTCCTCATCCGTCCACCATCTCCTCATCCGTCCTCCATCTCCTCATCCGTCCTCCATCTCCTCATCCATTCTCCATCTCCTCATCCATCTCCTCATCCGTCCACCATCTCTTCATCCATCCACCATCTCCTCATCCATCCACCATCTCCTCATCCGTCCTCCATCTCATCCGTCCTCCATCTCCTCATCCGTCCACCATCTCCTCATCCTTCCTCCATCTCCTCATCCATCACCATCTCCTCATCCATTCTCCATCTCCTCATCCATTCTCCGTCTCCTCATCCATTCTCCGTCTTCCCATCCATTCTCTGTCTTCCCATCCATTCTCCATCTCCTCAGCCATCCTCCATCTCCTCAGCCATCCTCCATCTCCTCAGCCATCCTCCATCTCCTCAGCAATCCTCCATCTTCTCGTCCATCCTCCATCTCCTCATCCAGCCACCATCTTCTCATCCATCCTCCATCTCCTCGTCCATCCACCATCTCCTCAGCCATCCTCCATCTCCTCAGCCATCCTCCATCTCCTCATCCATCCTCCATCTCCTCATTCATCCTCCATCTCCTTGTCCATCCTCCATCTCCTCATTCAGCCACCATCTCCTCATCCATCCACCATCTCCTCATCCATTCTCCATCTCCTCATCTATCCTTCATCTCTTCATCCATCTTCCATCTCTTCATCCATCCTCCGTCTCCTCATCCATCCTCCGTCTCCTCATCCATCCTCCGTCTCCTCATCCATCCACCATCTCCTCATCCATCCTCCATCTCCTCATCCATCCTCCATCTCCTCATCCGTCCTCCATCTCCTCTACCTTCAATATTGAGTTGGCCCACCCTTTGCAGCTATAACAGCTTCAACTCTTCTGGGAAGGCTGTCCACAAGGTTTATGGAATGTTTGACCATTCTTCCAGAAGCGCATTTGTTAGGTCAGGCACTGATGTGCACCAGAAGGCCTGGCTTACAGTCTCTGCTCTAATTCATCCCAAAGATGTTCTATCGGGTTGAGGTCAGTCAAGTTCCTCCACCCCAAACCCACTCATCCATGTCTTTATGGACCTTGCTTTGTGCACTGGTCCAAATCATTTGGTGGAGGGGGGATTATGGTATGGGGTTGTTTTTCAGGGGTTGGGCTTGGCTCCTTAGTTCCAGTGAAGGGAACTCTTAAGGCGTCTGCATACCAAGACATTTTGGACAATTTCATGCTCCCAACTTTGTGGGAACAGTTTGGGGATGGTCCCTTCCTGTTCCAACATGACTGCACACCAGTGCACAAAGCAAGGTCCATAAAGACATGGATGAGCGAGTTTGTGGAGGAGGAACTTGACTGGCCTGCACAGAGTCCTGACCTCAACCCGATAGAACACCTTTGGGATGAATTCGAGTGAAGACTGCGAGCCAGGCCTTCTCGTCCAACATCAGTGCCTGACCTCACAAATGCACTTCTGGAAGAATGGTGAAACATTCCCATAGACACACTCCTAAACCTTGTGGACAGCCTTCCCAGAAGAGTTGAAGCTGTTATAGCTGCAAAGGGTGGGCCAACTCAATATTGAACCCTACGGACTAAGACTGGGATGACATTAAAGTTCATGTGCGGGTAAAGGCAGGCGTCCCAATACTTTTGGTAATATAGTGTATGTGCTGTTGTGTAAATGACACATTTCCCGCACCCTAAAGATGAATAAAGAGGCCAGCTTGCTTGTTTTGAAGTCTCCGATGTCAAATAAGTGCTGTTGCGTAAATTAAACATTTCCCGCACTAAAAGAAAGCTAGCTTGTTTGAAGTCTCTAGTGTGAATTAAGTGATGCTGCCTAAATGAAACACTTCCCACACTCTAAACATGAATAGGGAAGCTAGCTTGTATGCTATCCCTGTTGTGAAATAAGTGCTGTTGTGTAAATGAAACATTTCCCGCACTATAAATGTAAGGGGCCCTTCCCTGTATTAATTTCCTAATACTTACGATGACCCTTGCTGCTCCCCTCTGTGAGTCTTCTGGTGTTTCAGAAGATTTCCTTTCTGAACGAAACATTTCCCGCACACTGAACACGAGAAAGGACGCTCGCCCGTGTGAATTCTGTGGTGTTTGAGAAGGTCGGCTTTCTGATTGAAACGTTTCCCGCACTCCGAACATTTGAAAGGGCTGTCACCCGTGTGGCTTCTTTGGTGTGCAATAAGCTTTCCTTTCCCAGAATAACATTTCCCGCACTCGGGACAAGAAAAAGGACGCTCGCCCGTGTGACTTCTCTTGTGTATAACAAGCTTTCCTTTAACAGCGAAACACTTCCCGCACTCTGAACACGAGAAGGGATACTCACGCGTGTGAATTCTCTGGTGGGTAACAAGCGTCCCCTTTTCAGTAAAACTTTTCCCGCACTCCGAACAGGAATAAGGGCGCTCGCCCGTGTGAATCCTTTGGTGTTTGAGAAGGTCTCCTTTGTGCATGAAACTTTTCCCGCACTCCGAACACGAAAAAGGCCGCTCGCCCGTGTGAATCCTTTGATGCCTGCGAAGGTCTCCTTTGTGAATAAAACACTTTCCGCACTCGGGGCAAGAAAAAGGACGTTCTCCCATGTGAATTCTCTCATGCCTAAGAAGGTCTCCTTTGTGAATGAAACATTTCCCGCACTGCGCACACGAGAAAGGGCGCTCGCCCGTGTGACCCCTCAGGTGTTTAAGAAGTATTTTCTTTTCGGTGAAGCATTTCCCGCACTCTGAACACGCATAGGGGCGTTCGGCCGTGTGGCTTCTCTCGTGTACGAGGAGGTCTCTGGTTTCAGCAAATGTTTTCCCGCACACGGAACAGGACATGGAGCGCTCTCCTGCCTTGGAATTCGATGGATGTGCGGAACTTGTTGGAGGGATATTTGAAGCGTGTGATTGGTTAGAAAATCCTTTAGGATTCTCCTCGGGGGAATATTGTATAATGTGGAAATCTTCTGAAGATAAAGTGAGATGTCCCTCGGAGGTGTTCCACACGTAGCGCCCACCTGTGGGGGAAAACAATTTTATTTTTTCAAATAAGAAGAACGTTTTTTTTTTTATTAACACATTCAAGCATAAAGTGCGGGAAAATAAGTATTTGCTCCCCTGCCCACTGACAAAGGAATGACGGGTCTATAATCCTGATCATAGGTGTATTATGAACCCTCCCCGCCCCCGCTATTGTCGAATGCGCAAGGCTTACTTTGCCGGGAGAGCGTTCACTGACGTCCTTGCGTGATCGCGCGGCCAACGCGCTCTGTGATTGCTGAGCTGCTCACAGATCCGGGTAAGGGGCCAATCACAGCGGCCCTTTACCACGTGATCAGCTGTCAGCCAATGATAGCTGATCACCGGATGTAAAGCGTGAGGAGAGAAGAAGAAAGCCGATAGCCGGGTTCTGTTGCAGGGACATCGGTCCTATCAGTGCCCACCAGTACTGCCAATCAGCTCCCACCAGTGCTGCCAAACAGTGCCCACCAGTGCTGCCAATCAGTGCCCACCAGTGCTGCCAATCAGTGCCCACCAGTGCCGCCAATCAGTGCCCACCTGTACCGCCAATCAGGGCTCACCATTATTGCCAATCAGTGCCCACCTGTACCGCCAATCAGGGCTCACCATTATTGCCAATCAGTGCCCACCAGTGCTTGCCAATCAGTGCTACCTTTTAGGGCCCACTAGTATTGCCAATCAGTGCCCACCACTGCTGTTAATCAGTGCCCACCAGTGCAATTTTCAGTGCACACCAGTGCTGCCAATCAGTGCCCACCAGTGCTACTAATCAGTTCCCACCTGTGCTGCCAATCAGTGCCCACCAGTGCCACCTATCAGGGCTAACCAGTATTGCCAATCAGGGCCAACCAGTATTGCCAATCAGTGCCCACCAGAGCTGCAAATCAGTGCTCACCAGTGCCACCTTTTAGGGCCCACTAGTAATGCCAATCAGTGCCCACCACTGCCATTAATCAGTGCCCATCAGTGCAATTTTCAGTGCCCACCAGTGCTGCCAATCAGCACCCACCAGTGCCGCCAATCAGTGCCTCATCATCAGTGTCACCTATCAGTGCTGCCTACCAGTGCTCATCAGTGCCACCTATCAGAGCCCATCAGTGCTGCCCATCAGTGCCACCTATCAGAGCCCATCAGCGCTGCCAATCAGTGCCGCCTATCAGTGCCACCTATCAGAGCCCATCAGTGCTGCCAATCAGTGCCGCCTATCAGAGCCCATCAGTGCTGCCTATCAGTGCCGCCTATCAAATCCCATCAGTGCACATCAGTGAAGGAGAATAATTACTGTTCGCAAACAATTTTAACAAAATTAATATTTTTTTTTTTTCAAAATTTTTGGTTGTTAGCAAAAACTAAATTCCCACCATTTGTGAGGGGAAAAAAAATGATAAAAAATGTCATATGGGTACAGTGTAGCATGACCGCGCAACTGTCATTCAAAGTGTGACAGCGCTGAAGGCTGAGAATTATCCTGGGCAGGAAGGGGGTGAAAGTGCCCGGAAGGCAAGTGGTTAAATGATAGAGACGGAATATCAATCAAACATCCAGAAAAAACACATAAAACAAATGTTATAAATTTAGTTGCAGTTCAGTGAGTAAAATAAGTATTTGATCCCTAAGTAAAACATGACTTAGTAGTTGGTGGAGAAACCCTTGTTGGCACAGACGTTTCTTGTAGTTGGTTACCAGGTTTGCACACATTCCAGGAGGGATTTTGGTCTACTCTTCTTTACAGATCTTCTCTAAATCCTTAAGGTTTCTTGGCTGTCGCTTCGCAACTCGAAGTTTCAGCTCCACATTTTCTATAGGATTAAGGTCTGGAGACCGACTAGGCCACTCTATGACCTTAACGTGCATCTTCTTGAGCCACTCCTTTGTTGCCTTGGCGGTATGTTTTGGGTCATTGTCATGCTGTCACGCGTTTCAAAGCAATCTTGCTTCTTCTTCAGGGCTGAAGAAGAAGCAAGGATGCTTTGAAACGTGTTCCAGGTCCAGATCCAGCATTTTCCTACTACTTAGGGTGGCTTCATACCCTGGGCCCTGTGTTCCATCCATGGCTTTGGCTTTCCAGTGACAGCAGTTCCCGGCTTCCCATCCACCACCGCTCCCTTGCCGGTGGCCAAAGCAAGGCATCCTGGTTGTGTGTCTGATCTCTGTCCCAGAGGCTACCTGACTGTCATGCTGAGCTCTATATTATCTTTGTGAGTGCTTTTTTATATGATCTTTGTCAGTGCTTTTTTATATTACTTTTGTGAGTGTTTTTTTATTTGATCTTTGTGAGTGCTTTTTTATATTATCTTTGGGGAGTGCTTTTTTATATTATCTTTGTGAGTGCTTTTTTATATTATCTTTGTGAGTGCTTTTTTTTTTTTCAAATTATATCTTTATTTCTTTAAGTTCAGTTACATATACAGTATATACATTACATTTTAGCTTTCAAGGTTATAATTACAAACCATTTATTCCCTTTAAGGAACCTTAGCCTTTCTTTGGCAATCTATTACCGAACCCAAAACTCCCATTTCGTTCCTTTTCCTTCTTTCCCCCTTTCCCCCCTGTCCCCCCAAAAAAAAAAAAAAAAAAAAGGGAGAAAAATGGTGCATAGGTCTCTACACTCCTATATCATTATATATCTATCTTCTCCGCACAAGTTCTTGTCCTGTACTTGGAAATTACCTTTCTTCTGAATTAACATAATCTTTCCACTGTTTCCATTTCTTCTCATATTTATCAGTTTGTTGATGAGCAGATAGGACCAATTTTTCTAGGTTATGTATTTCCTCAACTTTCCTTAACCACATGTTTATGTTAGGTGGTTCAGTCTCTTTCCATTTAAGAGGGATACATATCCTGGCAGCGTTCACCAGATGTGGTATAATGGATTTTTTGTAATTTTGTATCGGTATGCTGGGGGTATGGAGCAGAAAGAGGGCAGGTTCTTTGGGAATATGACATTTCATAATTTCCTGTATTGACCTCCAAATCTGCTCCCAAAACTTTTCTAGTTTAGGACATTCCCAGAATATATGGAGCATTGTCCCTCTCTCCGTCCCACATCTCCAGCACAAATCTGTATTTAACACAGAAATTTTATTCATCTTAACCGGGGTGTAATACCATCTGGAAAAAATTTTGTAATTCAGTTCTTGAATTCTAACGCAAATTGAAGTTGAGAATACTGACTTAATTATTTGATTTTCCCGTTCTAGTGAGAAGACAATACCCATTTCCCTCTCCCATTCCTTCAAAAAAGGAGGTTTACGCCGTTCTACTGATGTCATTAGCAGAGAGTAAATTTTAGATATAGTATGTTCCATAATTCCATTTTGGGTGCATAATTTTTCATAAGGTGTTACCTCTTTATCATCCTGAGAGGGGACTTGCAATGTTCCCAAAAAATGGCGTAGTTGAAAGGCCCGCCATAGATCTAGGCCGAAGTGGCCTGAAACGTCTGTTAATTCCTCCATCGTTACCCAGCCTGTCTCTGTTAGGAAGTCGGATATTTGTGTAATTCCTCTATCTGCTAAGGTCTTAAATTTCCTGTCTTGATATCCTGTCTCAAAGTGGGGGTTTCCTAGTATTGGATACAATACGGAGTTCTCCCATATTAATTTATCCTGTTTAAATATTTTTGCACAAGTTTTGATCGTATTTCCTATAATAGGATGTTTCTTTATTGATACTGGTAGGATCTTATAACACCATGGGGCTCTTTTCAACGAGATCTCACATTGTGCCTGCTCTAAGTTTGGCCAGAGCTTGTATTCTCTGTGTCGACACCAGTCAATCACTCTTCCCAGTTGAATGGCTTGGTAGTATTTCTTTATGTTCGGGACTGCCAGCCCCCCATCTGTTTTCGCTTTAAATAGATATTTTTTCCCTACTCTCGGACGTTTTGAATTCCAGATGAAATTCATTATCATAGTTTCAATCTGCGTCAAGTATCGAGGTGGGATGTGTATGGGAAGTGCCTGAAAAATGTACAGGAATTTTGGTATAACACTCATTTTAATTATATTGCACCTTCCCATCCATGAATGCATTCCTCCTCTCCACCTTAGCAGTAGTAGTTTTATAGATTTTAGTAAGGGAATAAAGTTCAGATTAAACAATTGCGATATATTTGGTGTGATCGATGTCCCCAAGTATTTAAGGGCTGTCTTAGTCCAGTTCAATTTAAAATTTGCCCTTAACTGTTGTTGGAGTGTCCCTGTAAGTTCTATTCCCATTGTTTCGGATTTAATGAAATTTATCTTCATATTAGATTGAGTTCCGTATCTCTCCAGCTCGTATAACAAGTTGGGGAGTGATATAATTGGATTCGTGATCGAGAATAGGACGTCATCGGCGTACGCTGATATTTTATACTGATCCTTTCCCACGCTGATGCCCGAAATATCCGAGTTAATTCGGATTCTGCACAGGAAGGGTTCCAGTGATACTACAAACAGGAGCGGGGACAGGGGGCAGCCCTGTCTCGTTCCGTTTGTAATTAAAAACTCTGTAGATAAAATTCCGTTTACCCTCACTTTTGCAGAAGGGACTGAATAGCTCTGTGTTATCCATTTTAACATTTTCTCCCCTATCCCTATATAGCGAAGGACCGTGAACATATACTCCCACCTGACCCTGTCGAACGCTTTCTCTGCGTCGGTATTAAGCAAGACTGTTGGTATTTTATTTTGGTGTGTTATATGTAATAAGCTCAATAGCTTGGTCGTGTTGTCCCTTGCCTCTCGGGTTGGGACAAATCCGACCTGGTCCAAATGGATCAACTTTGTCAGGTATTTCTGTAGTCTAACTGCCAAAATCTTTGTGAAAATTTTAAAGTCAGTGTTCAACAGGGAAATTGGTCTGTAACTTTTGCACGAGGTAGGGTCTTTCCCTTCCTTAGGGATTACCGATATATGTGCATGTATGGTTTCTTTAGGGATTCTATTCTCTGCCCCCCAGGCGTTGAACATATCCCTCATAAATTCCTTCAGGTATGGCATTAACTTCTTATAGTAATGAATAGTAAACCCGTCAGGTCCAGGTGCCTTCCCTACTTTAATATTCTTTATAGTTTCCATTATCTCCGCAGGTGTTATAGGGGACTCGAGTATTTTACTCTCCTCTTCTGACAACTGAGGCATTTGTGAGGTATATACATATTCCTCCATCTGCGTTTGTAGGGCTGTTTGGGTTTTTAAGTTATATAATGTTTCATAATATTTTTTAAATTCTTGAGTTATCTGTTTGGGGTATACAAGTTTCTGTCCTGCGTCTGTTACTATATGTGGAACATATGTTGTCAGATTTTGGTCTTTGAGTGATTTTGCTAATAGCTTCCCACATTTATCCCCTGCTTCATAGAAAATCCTTTTAGTTTTCTGGATTGCTGCTTTGGCTCTAAAGGATAAGAGTTCATTAATATCTCTCCTTATTTTCAAGAGCTCATCCTTTCCCTCCGCTGATGGTGCATGCTTATGTTTTGCTTCTGTTTTATAAAGAGCTTGAAGTAGGTGATCTAATTGTTTATTTCGCTGTTTTTTGATCCTGGCCCCATGTTTTATAAGAATTCCTCGTATAACTGCTTTGTGTGTTTCCCATATTATCCCTGGGTCTGAGTCTGCAGTGGTGTTAGTTAAAAAAAAATAAACTATCTCTGACTCGACCTCTGCCATAGTCTCCTTATCTTGTAAAAGACTTTCATTCAGTCTCCAGGTTGTTTCTCTCCTTTCTCTTTTGTTTGGTAACTCATAAATTAATGTAATTGGGGCATGGTCTGACCAAGTCACTGAGCCTATCGTTATGTCTTTTATAGCGTGTAATTGACTGTGTGGGATTAAGAAATAATCTATGCGGGAGTATTGTTGATGCAAAGAGGAATAGAATGAATAGTCTCTTTCTCTGGGGTGCATCAGGCGCCATGCATCTATTAATTGTCCTTCCTGTAGTATTTTAGCAAAGTGTTTTCGCACCATAGGCGGGATTGAGGATTGGCCCCGGGATGTATCTTCTGAGGGGATCAGGGGGATGTTCATATCTCCTCCTATTATTAAATGTCCCCCCCTAAACTCATTGAGCATGTCCATGCCCCTCCTCAAGAAACCATCCTGCTTTATGTTTGGGACATACATATTGGCTAGTGTGACTTCGGTCTCTCGTATCGTCCCTTTTACAAATAAATATCGGCCATTTGGGTCACTCAAAACTTGTGTACATTTCCAGGGTATGTTCCTTGATAGGAGGATGGATACGCCCTTCGACTTAGCCTCCCAGTTAGTCGAATGATATACTATAGGAAAAAGATTATTGTTTAACTTAGGGCATTTATCCTCTCTGAAATGTGTCTCCTGTACCATCGCAATATCTATCCTTGATCTTTTCAGATCATCTAACAAAATTCTCCTTTTCTCTGGAGTGTTGAGACCTTTTGCATTAATGGATAAAATCCGTATATTCTCCATTATAAAAAAAAAAAAAAAAAAAAAAAAAAAGGGGGGGGGGGGAAACTTAGGGGGGGAAGGGGGGAGGAAGGAAAGTACCTTCTTGGCCTCTCTACTATAGAGGGGTCACTATATAGCTTCACGCTGGGTTGCTCATCCAATCTATATTGGTTCTTTGAGCAATTTCCTAAATGGGGTTATGTTTGGGTTAGGTTAGAGAATAAAACTCTCCCCTCCCTCTCCCGAACCCCAACACAGATCATTCACAGGGTATTCCGGCATATATATATAAATAAGATTCATTATTTTTGTATATCTACTTCTCCCTGCCTCAATTTCTCATATTCCTTGTATCTCATTTAGAGGCAAAGGAGAGAAAAAAAAAAAAAATCAAGGATATAAACATTATATTAAAGAAAAAAAAAAAAAAAAAAAAAAAAAACCCATTCAATTCCCCCTGCAAAAAGGGAAGAAAAAAAAAAAAAAAAATTAGAAAAGAAAAAGTAACGAAAAAAGCAGGGGGGGTGGGAGAAGGAGGAGATGGTTATACGGGGGCTCTCTTCTCCCCTCGTCTCTCCCCCCCCATCCATCCCCACCCCTAGATCTCACAATACATTTGCCATCTACCATCTACCCCTCCTCTTCTCCTAGTTCCTTGGTAGGTCAAGTATTACCCAATGCTTCCTCCGCCCCTCCCCCCCGCCTCTAGGGCACCCTGTGCTCTGTCACCTACTTAGAGACCACTGAAATTGGTCGTATTGTGAAAATGTGTTTATATTCAAAAATAGAAGTTAAACAAAAACTGTGCTTTTTAATAAATCAGATTATTACCCTTATTACCATTATTACCCTTATTAGTGTTTTATAGGTTACAAAGTGTATATTATACCCAAGAAAAAAAAAAAAAAAAAAAAAAAAAAAAGAAAAAAAAAAAAAAAAATTTCTAATTGTTGTGTGCCCAAAACAGAAAAAGAAAAAGAAACAACATAATTTCCCATAATCATAAAAAAAAAGAAAAGGAAAACACCTCCACTACCACTCTACACTCGTGTCTCATGTGTTTTAGAATTGTGCAAAAAAAAAAAAAAATTAAGAATATATAATATAAATATAAGAGTATATGAGAATACGGAAAAAAAAAAAAAAAAAAAAAAAAAAAAAAAAAAAAGTTCAAATCAATAGTGATTTTGTGCAAAAAAAAAAAAATATGACCTTATCTCTTATCCTCCTCCTAGGGGGGGGGGGGGGGGCGGGGGTGTATCCATGTATCCATATACCCTCAAAAAAAAAAACATGTTGGAGTTGACTGCTTCAAAAAGAAAAGGGGGAACAGCCGACGAAGGGGTGGGGGGAAAGGAAAAAAAAAAGAGAAAAAAAAAAAAAGTTATTGAAGAGAGAATTTTGTAATAGCAGTATTTCTTCCTGTCATTTCTTCATTCTCTCGTTCCAATTGGATCCTCAATTTCACTTAGTTCTCTCAGACCTGTCCTTTCTTATTACCATGTCCATTCAACCTCCGTTCACGGGGTCCCCAGTTTGGGTACCCCATTGTTCTGGGGGAAATTGTAAGCCAGTCCTCCACCTGAACAGGTTCTGTACCCAAGAACTCAAATAGGTTGGGTAAATCCGCTGGGGTACGAAGAACAAACATGTCTCGTTCTTTAAAAAAAGTCACTGCCAGCGGGTATCCCCATCTGTACCTAAAACCTTGTTGCTTTGCTCTCTCCAGCACTGGCCGTAGTAATGATCTGCGGTAAAGCGTGGTTTTAGACAGATCCGGGAGTATTTTTATTTTAGCCCCTGCGACTTCCACTGTACCTATGTCCCAGGCTTTCCGGAGGATCTCCTCTTTCTGTGTGTAGTAATGCATTTTACATACTATATCACGGGGTCTGTTGGAGTCTGTATATCTGAACCCTGTCAGTCTGTGGACCCTATCAATTTCCATAGGGGCCGCAGGGTGTGAGGTGGGGGCTAGCACTTTTAAAAAAATGTCTCTCACCTTTTCTTGTAAATTTTCCCCTTCCACCTCTGGTACGCCTCTCAGTTTTAAGTTTCCTCTGCGGCTCCTATCTTCTAAATCTTCCATATGAAGTTGCATATTAATGGTGGCCTCTGATAATGTCTCTGTGGTCTTCCTTATGTCCGCTACTTGGTCCTTTACTTGTGTGATCTCGGTTTCTTTTAAAGTAACTCTATCGGATAGTTGGACCATATCTTTGCGGAGTTCCTGGATATCACGTTGGTGTGTTTCCTCAATCCGCATTATTAATGCCTCTATCTCTGCCTTAGTGGGCAATGCTTTCAATAAGTCTTTGATATCCGGATTTACCTTTTCCTGCTGAGTCCCGGGGTCCGCTTCGAGTTCTCTCGGTGCTGTCCCCCCTGGGTTTGTCATGTTTCCCTCTGGCGGCTTCTCACCTTTCTCTGCATGCTGTGTGCACTGCACTCCCTGCGCACTCTGTTTAGGCTGTGTCCCCACACGTGCCGCCGCCATCTTGGTTTCCGGCACTCCGGACAGCTGCTGCTGAAAGTATTGCTGTATTCCACCACCTGATCTCCTCTGTAGTTGACGCCGGTCTGCTACCGAGCGATCGCTAACCGAGCGGGTCACTGGGCGATTCCTGACCGAGTTACTTGTTTGCATGCCGTGTAGCTATGCCGTGTCGGGGCAGTCCGGGAGAGGGGTTAGCGGGAGCTCCTACTCACACGTCCTCACATCTCTTCCTCTCCAAGCCACTCCCCCAGTGCCTTGTCTCCGTGAGTGCTTTTTTATATTATCTTTGTGAGTGCTTTTTTTATATGATCTTTGTGAGTGCTTTTTTATGTTATCTTTGTGAGTGCTTTTTTATATTATCTTTGTGAGTGCTTTTTTATATGATCTTTGTGAGTACTTTTTCATATTATCTTTGTGAGTGCTTTTTTATATGATCTTTGTGAGTGCTTTTTTATATGATCTTTGTGAGTGCTTTTTTATATTATCTTTGTGAGTGCTTTTTTATATTATATTTGTGACTGCTTTTTTATATTATTTTTGTGAGTGCTTTTTTATATTATTTTTGTGAGTGCTTTTTTATATTATCTTTGTGACTGCTTTTTTATATTATCTTTGTGACTGCTTTTTTATATTATATTTGTGACTGCTTTTTTATATTATTTTTGTGAGTGCTTTTTTATATTATCTTTGTGAGTGCTTTTTTATATTATCTTTGTGAGTGCTTTTTTATATTATTTTTGTGAGTGCTTTTTTATATTATCTTTGTGAGTGATTTTTTCATTAAAATTACACTTTACGTGCTACACTATGGTTGTCGCGTTTCTCTCCCCCTCCCAACTTTTTGTAAAAATAAAATGTGAATGTCTCTCCACTTAGCATTTATGACTTACTTGTGTCGATATGTAGAGAGGTTTCCTCTTGTTTACTTTTCATAATCATCTCCCCCTCCTCCATAGACTGCTGATCTCCACTCACCAACGTCTCTTCTTCTTCCTCTTTAACCTCAATTTTGAGGTCTTTCAGTTCTTCACCCTAAATCCCCAAAAAAAAAAACCGATCAAGTAAAACATCCCAAAAAATGATTCCCAATACTGAGATCACACAGAAGTTTAAAACTAGTTTTCAGTTCTAGTTGCTCGATCCCATCTACCTGATCATGGTGAGTGGTAGTGTGATCTTCCTCTGTTGAATCCTGGCTATATAGAGGAACACCCTCCTCGAAAGACTGCGGAGCTCCAAACATCTTTTCTTCTTCCACTTTAATCTCAACTTTGATGTCTTTCAGATCTTCAGCCTGAGTCACAAATACAATAGAATGGATTTGTGAAAAGCAACATAGGTTACATAGAAAAATATCATCCCATAGCTGAGAATACATTTTTAGGTCTACGTGCCCAGTCCCACCTACCTGATGATGGTGAGGGGTGGTGTGGCCTTCTTGTGTGGAATCCCGGGAATACAGAGGACGGGGACATCTCTCTGGTGGGTTCCCATTACTGGATCCATCTGTAGGAGACACACACACTGACTGAATACATTGTTTCTATGTGTTTATCAGATGATGGGGGATCTAGGTCAGGGGTAGGGAACCAGACGTGGCTCTTTTGATGGCTGCCTCTGGCTCGCAGACAAATCTTTAATAAAGGGGGGCGTGTTTGGACGTGAGCCGCGCTGGACGTGTAGTCCCAGAGCTCCGCCGCGTCTACCACTCAATCCAGTGCCATCCGTGTAGCTGTGCCCGGTGCCAAGGAGATTTTTGCACCCATCGACGGTACACTTTGTGGGCTACCCCCGCTACCCTCAGTTCGTCTCTGGGTGACCGGATTGCCATGCTACGGACCCCACGGCCTACTCGCGGTACCGCCGGAAGCTCATGTGCTGTGCATCTGAGGGCCTTGGCAATCACCGCCTGGTAAGGAGACCTGTCATCCGCTCCCTATGCCCCGACAGACACGATATCCTTCCCCTCTGACACCTGGGGACCCGCGGGAGCTGCCTCTCACATCCAATTCTGAGGCCTTCAGTGGCCGGCCGCCATTTTCTCAGGGCCTATACTCACCTCCATCACTCGCAGGCCTGCAGACTCTTCACCACTCCGGCCTCATTGCATACCTGCCTGCTCTGCTCTCTTCCCGACCGGACTCCAGGCACTTTCACAAGGCTCCATCTACTCACTGTATAGCTGCAGCCCATGAATATGAATATTAAATAAAGGTTCCTGACCCCTGAGATATAGTGTATGGCTCTCACGGAATTACATTTGAAAATATGTGGTGTTTATGGCTCTCTCAGCCAAAAAGGTTACCGACCCCTGATCTAGGTGGACCCTCCGTACTGCTCCTTTACAATAAAGTCTCCTCTTACCAGGTGACTTGAGGGGCGGCTGATTCTCCATCAGGACGTCCTTGCAGAGATCCTTGTGTCCTTCTAAATACTCCCACTCCTTCATGGAGAAATAGACAGTGACATCCTGACACCTTATAGGAATCTGACACACACAATGATACAGTCACCATCCAGACACATCCCTTGTCTGTTACTGGATAATGTCCCAAAATTCCCGGCACCACTCACCTCTGCTGTAAGCAGATCATTGATCTTCTTGGTGAGTTTTAGAATCTTTTTGGCACTGGTTACCTCTATTGTCAGGCAGTGAGATGGAGGCACGGTGATGGGTGATGTCCCTTGAAGACCTCGGTTAGGTATTAAAGGCTCACCAGATATTTTCTTCACTACTTTATAATTCTGTGTAAGGAGAGAAAGTAACAATTCTCACTATAGACTTCCCAGAATCCTCCTCACCTCTCCAGAGTGGTCTGTCGGTGAGTTGTAGAATCTTTTTGGCACTGGTTACCTCTGTTGTCAGGCAGTGAGGCGGAGGCACGGTGATGGGTGATGTCCCTTGAAGACCTCTGCTAGGTAGTAAAGGCTCACCAGATATTTTCTTCACTACTTTATAATCCTGTGTAAGGAGAGAAAGTAACAATTCTCACTACAGACTTCCCAGAATCCTTCTCACCTCCCCAGAGTGGTCTGTCTTTTCAATTACAGAGATACGTCTATTGTCTTGTGACCCTCCCAGAATCCCCCTCACCTCTCCGGTCAGCAAGTAGATTATCTCCAGAGTGAGGTTTAATAAAGTCTCAGTTATGTGAGTCCGCTCCTTCTCCATCCTCCCTAAGGTGATCATGTAATCTATACAGGATGCTCCTCTCTGCAGACAAATAAATCGATGATTATCTAGGACATTCCAGGATCAATAACGTCTGCAGAGCGTTCCTTCGTAGTTACGACACCTTAGACTGCAACTAATACTACTTCGTCTTGTGTTCAACAAACTCACTGAAAGTAAATCAGACATTTCCTTTAAAAAAACAACTCTAACCAAAACCTTTTAGCTTCAGTTTGGTTTGACTTGAGTTAGAATCTTTATTAATGATTTATTCTAACGTCCCCAGTTTGGGAAATTCCACTTTACTTCATAACCAAGTCAAGAGTGTCGGAAAAGTATGTAAGAGGTAACCATTGGTCTAACATTCCCCTTTGCCATCTAAATACTTTTGGTTTTAGATGAGCTTTAAAGGTAGGTGTTACCTGATAAATATTGGGAAAATGTGTTTACTGAATAGCACTGACCATGGAGGATATGTAGACATGACATTGTTCTGTGTGCACAGGGGCCGGGAATGTCGATATTGCGATATTGTGAGCCCCGTCTTATTAGTGTCACTGGACACTGCATGTACTGTGCACATCGATGTCACCCTGACAGCCAACTCCACCAAAATAGGTCTGGGGGCATCTGTGCTGCGATTGGTGCTCAGGATCACATGACAGAGACAGGACAACCAGTTAGGTTATGGTGAGGGGCCAAAGAGAACCAACAATCCCCCACTAACATACTGCAAGGTACAGAATTGCAGCATCACTTCCATCAAATCACAAAAATCAGGAGTTTTATCCCTTATTCTATGCACTGTAGGGATGTTCATTCCTTCCGCTGCCTTCATTAGAACTTCTACTGTAGTTCAGTCTTCTTCCTCCCCATATCCTGATCCAGAGTAGACATGATGTCCATTATCTCACAGTGATGAGAGCCAACATCCCCGAGACAGCTCTATGGAGGATGGATAAATGGCTCTATATTTAGGATGTATCTGGTCTATAAACCAGAGGCTCTGGATGGACAGTTGGATAAATGGTTCTATATTTAGGATGTATCTGGTCTATAAACCAGAGGCTCTGGATGGACAGTTGGATAAATGGTTCTATATTTAGGATGTATCTGGTCTATAAACCAGAGGCTCTGGATGGACAGTTGGATAAATGGTTCTATATTTAGGATGTATCCGATCTATAAACCAGAGGCTCTGGATGGACAGTTGGATAAATGGTTCTATATTTAGGATGTTTCTGGTCTATAAACCAGAGGCTCTGGATGGACAGTTAATGGTTCTATATTTAGGATGTATCCGGTCTATAAACCAGAGGTTCTGGATTGACAGTTGGATAAATGGCTCTATATTTAGTATGTATCCGGTCTATAAACCAGAGGCTCTGGATGGACAATTGGATAAATGGCTTTATATTTAGGATGTATCTGGTCTACAAACCAGAGGCTGTGGATGGACAGTTGGCTAAATGGTTCTATATTTAGGATGTATCCGGTCTATAAACCAGAGGCTCTGGATGGACAGTTGGATAAATGGCTCTATATTTAGGATGTATCCGGTCTATAAACCAGAGGCTCTGGATGGACAGTTGGATAAATGGTTCTATATTTAGGATGTATCTGGTCTATAAACCAGAGGCTCTGGATGGACAGTTGGATAAATGGTTCTATATTTAGGATGTATCCGGTCTATAAACCAGAGGCTCTGGATGAACAGTTGGATAAATGGTTCTATATTTAGGATGTAAGTGGTCTATAAACCAGAGGCTCTGGATGGACAGTTGGATAAATGGTTCTATATTTAGGATGTATCTGGTCTATAAACCAGAGGCTCTGGATGGAAAGTTGGATAAATGGTTCTATATTTAGGATGTATCTATCTATAAACCAGAGGCTCTGGATGGACAGTTGGATAAATGGTTCTATATTTAGGATGTATCTGGTCTATAAACCAGAGGCTCTGGATGGACAGTTGGATAAATGGCTCTATATTTAGGATGTATCCGGTCTATAAACCAGAGGCTCTGGATGAACGGTTGGATAAATGGCTCTATACAGCTGTAGCGGCAGCTGAAGACAAAATACATCACAGTGACTATGGAGGAAGAGGACGGACATGACGGGGGGATTACTGGGTGTAAATATAAAATAATATCTTATTACCTCCTCTGCTGCCAGTTCCAGCAATGTCTCCTCTCTACTTCCTCCCAAATCACCTCTGACCCAGAACTTCCTGTTTTAATATACATTACTTCCTGTCTGTGTGTTCCAGTAAGGTTGTCATCTTGTGGAGAAAATAAATATTGCATCTTATCTTATGTTTCAACATTTTGCCTGATGCTTAGTGGTGCATGTCTTTACGTTGCATTCTTTATTCTTATTATTATCATTAATATTTTTATTATTATTCTCATTATTATTATTAGTATTATTATACAGGATTTATATGCTGCGGTGTTCCGTGAGAAATGCCTACCCTCGTCACTTCCTGTCAGGAACAGCTGAGCAGCATAGCAGTGCGCATGCTCAAAGCCCCGGATACGTCATTGAACAGCAGAGGAACTGACAAGTGCGTATGCTCGGATGGTATGGATTTATCACGGTAGTGTGTGTAATGTTACATTTGCGGCGGGTACATTAAAACAGCTGGGCTGAAACATGAGTCATCTCCGCTCCTATCCCTGTCACTTCCCTGATCTCGGCTAGTAAATGTAAAAGCGGCGGCGGCGGGTGTATGAAATCAAAATGACGGAGATCTCGGCTCCGTGATCCGCTTTTATATTTATTAGCCGCGATCAGGGAAGTGACAGGGATAGGAGCGGAGATGACTCATGTTGCAGAGGAGCTGTTTTAATGTAAGCGCCGCAAGTGTAAAGTGGCACACAGTAAAAATACCCTCCAAGCATGCGCACTTGTCAGGCCCTCAGCTGTTCAATGATGTAGGTGCGGACGTAGGTGCACCGGAAGTGACGGGGGTAGGCATTTCTCACGGGTAGGTTTTTTTCACGGAACAGCGGTTTGTTCAGCACTTTACATAATAAGGGATAGATGGTACAAGTAAGAGAATAATCAAGACAAGAGGATTAGGAGGATTCAAATTTTACTTTGGTTAACAGTCAAACAATATAACAAATATGAAAAACAACAATTATTTGATAGTATTTTAGCATTTCTGATAATAAAACTAAAGAAAATGTGTGTGTGTTTTTTTTCTGGGAATTCTGCAGTTGTTTCCTATAAGTGCTCAATGCATAGGATAGGGACTAGGAATCGACCGATTATCGGCAAGGCCAATATGCACTTTCCCAGATATATCGGAATCAGGCCCGGAGGTTACCGATATTGCCGTGACGTCATTGCGTATGTTGCGCCACGCGCCTCCGCGCACTGGGACAGCTTCTGCCTTCTTAGGCCGCCTACTTCAGCCTCGTCTGGAGTCCGGGAGTCTTGGGACAGTGAGTGTACAGTGCACACCCTGTGTTTAACACAGCCGCCACATATACACCCACCCAAAGCTGCCCGGTGCTCGGAGAATGTAGTGTGGATGGTGGAGGAGAGCTGTCAGAGAATGTAGTGTGGATGGTGGGGGGAGAGCTGTCAGAGAATGAAGTGTGGATGGTGGAGGAGAGCTGTCGGAGAATGTAGTGTGTATGGTGGAGGAGAGCTGTCGGAGAATGTAGTGTGGATGGTGGAGGAGAGCTGTCGGAGAATGTAGTGTGGATGGTGGGAGGAGAGCTGTCGGAGAATGTAGTGTGGATGGTGGGGGGAGAGCTGTCAGAGAATGTAGTGTGGATGGTGGGGGGAGAGCTGTCAGAGAATGAAGTGTGGATGGTGGAGGAGAGCTGTCGGAGAATGTAGTGTGGATGGTGGAGGAGAGCTGTCGGAGAATGTAGTGTGGATGGTGGGGGGAGATCTGTCGGAGAATGTAGTGTGGATGGTGAAGGATCGCTGTTGGAGAATGTAGTGTGGATGGTGGGGGGAGAGCTGTCGGAGAATGTAGTGTGGATGGTGGAGGAGAGCTGTCAGAGAATGTAGTGTGGATGGTGGAGGAGAGCTGTCGGAGAATGTAGTGTGGATGGTGGGGGGAGATCTGTCGGAGAATGTAGTGTGGATGGTGAAGGATCGCTGTTGGAGAATGTAGTGTGGCTGATGGAGGAGAGCTGTCGGAGAATGTAGTGTGGATGGTGGGGGGAGAGCTGTCGGAGAATGTAGTGTGGATGGTGGAGGAGAGCTGTCAGAGAATGTAGTGTGGATGGTGGAAGAGAGCTGTCGGAGAATGTAGTATGGATGGTGGGGGGAGAGCTGTCGGAGAATGTATTGTGGATGGTGGAGGAGAGCTGTCGGAGAAGGAAGTGTGGGTGGTGGGAGAAGAGCTGTCAGAGAATGTAGTGTGGATGGTGGAGGAGAGATGTCGGAGAATGTAGTGTGGATGGTGGAGGAGAGCTGTCGGAGAATGTAGTGTGGATGATGGGGGGGGCGTTACCATAGACATTATTTTGGAAGTGGTGGGACTTTAAATGTTTCGATTTCAAATGTGATATAATTTAGGTTACAAAACATAAGAATGCACCAAGAGGTATTGAGGAAGAAAACAAAAACACACAAGAAGCAGTTCTTTTATTCTCCAAAAGATGGTGATCTCAGCTATCGGTGGAACGCACAGACAGGAAGTGAGGTAAAGGTCAGACAGGAAGTATTTTATGCTATACAAAGCGGTTGCTGGTCACACAGTAGTTTGGGAGGAAGTAGAGAGGAGACATTGCTGGAAGTGGCAGCAGAGGAGGTAATAAGATATTATTTTATATTTACACCCAGTAACCCCCCCTTCATGTTCCGTCCTCTTCCTCCATAGTCACTGTGTTGTCTTTTTATCTTCAGTGGAGCTTTTGTCTACAACAACTTGTGTGGGGACAGTGAGGGGAACGCTGTCAGAAAATGTAGTTTGAATGGTGGAGAGGGCGAATTTAATTATTTGGGCTTTTACATGTTTGGAGGATATGACAGGACAAACTGTGCAAGATAGGTCTTGTCTCTGCAAATAAAATAGAAATTTGAATGGGGAGGTGAGGAGGATTCTGGGAAGTCTTTAGCGACAATATCTTCTCTCTCTATACTCAGGATTATAAAGTAGTGAAGAAAATATCTGGTGATCTATTAACAGCCTGCAGCTGTCTTCATGGGACATCACCCATCACAGTGCCTCCACCTCACTGCCTGACAACAGAGGTAACCAGTGCCAAGAAGATTCTAGAAGTCACCAACAAGATCATTGATCTCCTGACAGGAGAGGTGAGCGGTGCCGGGAATTCTGGGACATTATCCAGTAACAGACAAGGGATGTGTCTGGATGGTGACTGTATCATTGTGTGTGTCAGGTTCCTATAAGGTGTCAGGATGTCACTGTCTATTTCTCCATGGAGGAGTGGGAGTATTTAGAAGAACACAAGGATCTCTACAAGGACGTCATGATGGAGAATCAGCCGCCCCTCACATCACCGGGTAAGAGGAGACTTTATTGTAAAGAAGAGAGCAGTACGGAGGCTCCACCTAGATCCCCCATCATCTGATAAACACATAGAAACAATGTATTCAGTCAGTGTGTGTGTTTCCTACAGATGGATCCAGTAATGGGAACCCACCAGAGAGATGTCCCCGTTCTCTGTATTCCCGGGACTCCACAGAGGAAGATCACACCATCCCTCACCATCATCAGGTAGATGGATCCAGCAATAGGAACCCACCAGAGAGATGTCCCAATCCTCTGTATTGCCGGGATTCCACACAGGAAGATCACACCATCCCTCACCATCATCAGGTAGATGGATCCAGTAATGGAAACCCACCAGAGAGATGTCCCAATCCTCTGTATTGCCGGGATTCCACACAGGAAGATCACACCATCCCTCACCATCATCAGGTAGATGGATCCAGTAATGGAAACCCACCAGAGAGATGTCCCAGTCCTCTGTATTGCCGGGATTCCACACAGGAAGATCACACCATCCCTCACCATCATCAGGTAGATGGATCCAGTAATGGAAACCCACCAGAGAGATGTCTCCGTCCTCTGTATTCCCGGGATTCCACACAGGAAGGTCACACCATCCCTCACCATCATCAAATAGATGGATCCAGTAATGGGAACCCACCAGAGAGATGTCTCCATCCTCTGTATTGCCGGGATTCCACAGAGGAGGATCACACCATCCCTCACCATCATCAGGTAGGTGGGACTGAGCATGTCGATCCAAAAATTTATTCTAAGCTCAGAGAGGACATTCTTCTTTGTAACTTGTTCCTTTTTATAAATGTATTCCATCTTCTCTGGGGTTTAGGGTGAAGAACTGAAAGACATCAAACCTGAAGTTAAAAAAGAAGAACCAATGTTTGTGAGGGGAGATCAGCCGTCTATGAAGGAGGGTGGTCATCTGGGTTCATTTTATTCTTTGAAAGATCAGAGCCTCCCTCTTCATGATCAGGTAAATGGAACTGAGCAACTAGAGCTCAGCTTCTAAGACATTCTTCTATGTCATCTCTTGTTCCTTTTTACGAATCTATTCCATCATCTTTGGGGTTCAGGGTGAAGAACTGGAAGACCTCAAAGTTGAGGTTAAAGAGGAAGAAGAAGAGAGGTTGGTGAGTGGAGATCAGCAGTCTATGGAGGGGGAGATGATTATGGAAAGTAAACAGGAGGAATCTTCTCTACATATGGACACAAGTACGTAATAATGTATTTACATTTTTACAAGGTTTGAAAAAAAGGACATATGAGGTTTACCCACAAAAAAATAAAAAAAACAGCAGTTTATGCACATAAATAAAGAAAACCTGTATAAAGTTTTCAAACTAATTTTCCCCAATCTGGATTAAAGAATTCTTTCCTGATTCGATCCAATATATGATGACAATCCAGATCAACATATTACGACTCTGACCATGTTCTTGAGCAGGGCGCCTCAACCCCTGTTGAGGTCCGGGCTGCGTGGCTGGGTGGCAGACGAGATAGCACTGCCACCCTCCCACCACCAGAGTACGCCACCTCCCCTTCTCCCAACTGTCCCATCATGCCTCTGCCTTTGGGAGTCATGCTTGTAACTGTCAGCCTTGCAATGCCTCATAGAATTTGTAGTTCCGCAACAGCTGAAGGGCCACACGTTGAGCACCCATGTACCTAGCAGCACTACCCCCTTTCTCCTAGCACCACTACTCCCCTTCCTCCCTCTCTGTGGCCACTTTACCTATGGAGAGGATAGGGAAGTGGGGGAAGGAGAAGAGGAGGGAGGAGTGTTGGGCCAGCCTGCAGGCTACACATGCCCACACCCTCTGGAGGTAACAGGCTGCACCCCCCGAAGGTAACAGGCAGCACCGACAACCAGCTCCCGGTCCATGAAGGGGTTGTTGTCACTGAGGCCGCTCCCTGGTTCCAGGGAGGTTGGGGACCACTGTCCTAGAGCATGTCCGAATTCTCTAAGTTTTCTGTAGCATCACATATACTATATATTAAAGCAGCCATTTGGTATTTTACTTAAGCCCTCTATATCTGGTAAGCTGAGCATCGTAGATGTACACCAAAATAAAGTGCCATCTCCATTCTTCAGTAGTCAAGTTCCCAACAAATGAGAAGATACTGTACATTATATGAAAGGTCCATCTCCATTCTTCAATATAATGTCGCGTTCCCAACGATTGAGGAGGAGACACTGTACACCATATGAAATGTCCATCTCCATTCCTCAATATAATGTCATGTTCCCAACAAATGAGGAGAAGATACTGTACACCATATGAAAGGTCCATCTCTATTCCTAAATATAACGTCATGTTCCCAACAAATGAGGAGGAGACACTGTACACCATATGAAGGTCCATCTCTATTCTTCAAGATAATGTCATCTTCATAACAAATGACGAGGAGATACTGTACACCATAGGAAAGGTCCATCTCCATCGCTCAATGTAACGTCATGTTCCCAACAAATGAGGAGATACTGTACACCATATGAAAGGTCCATCTCCATTCCTCAATATAACGTCATGTTCCCAACAAATGATGATATACTGTACACAATATGAAAGGTCCATCTCCATTCCTCAATATATTGTTATGTGTCGAACAAATGAGGAGGAGGTACTGTACACCATATGAAAGGTCCATCTCTATTCCTCAATATAACGTCATGTTCCCAACAAATGAGGAGGAGATACTGTACACCATATGAAAGGTCCATCTCCATTCCTCAATATACTGTCAGGTTCCCAACAAATGAGAAGGAGATACTGTACACCATATGAAAGGTCCATCTCCATTCCTCAATATAACGTCATCTTCCCAACAAATGAGGAGGAGATACTGTACACCATATGAAAGGTCCATCTCTATTCCTAAATATAACGTCATGTTCCCAACAAATGAGGAGGAGATACTGTACACCATATGAAAGGTCCATCTCTATTCCTAAATATAACGTCATGTTCCCAACAAATGAGGAGATACTGTACACCATATGAAAGGTCCATCTACATTCCTCAATATATTGTTATGTGTCGAACAAATGAGGAGGAGATACTGTACACCATATGAAAGGTCCATCTCCATTCCTCAATATAACGCCATGTTCCCAACAAATGAGGAGGAGATACTGTACACCATATGAAAGGTCCATCTCCATTCCTCAATATAACGTCATGTTCCCAACAAATGAGGAGGAGATACTGTACACCATATGAAAGGTCCATCTCCATTCCTCAATATAACATCATGTTCCCAACAAATGAGGTGGAAGAAGGTCTATCTCTGGTCTCACAATAACAATATCATCAATGTCCAATGTTACCCATCGTATTTGGGGTGTATTGTATCCTTTATCTGGCTCGTATTCATATTTTTCTGTCCTAATTGCCCCCAATTTCATGTCAGAGCTCTTATAAAACATTTAGTGCTGGACCATCATATATAACTTCTAAATGGAAGGTTTGGATCACTTATAACGTTTATTGTAAAATTGTTTTTCAGGTGGACACAATGTCCGGAATACCTCTGAGGAACGGCTTATTTCATCTTCAGATTACAATACAGAAGACAATAACATTGTACAATATTCTCCAGGAGTGAATCCCGTTACTCCAAATGTATATCACAGACATTACCGATTGGGGGGATCAATGGATCCCTCTAATCCAGAAGAATCTTCTGATCAGTCCTACACTATGACTTCAGATATCCATCTGAGATCTCACAGTACGGAGAGATCCATAGATCCATCTATTCTCCAGGAATCTTCTGATCAGTCCTACATTATGACTTCAGATATCCATCTGAGATCTCACAGTACGGAGAGATCCATAGATCCATCTATTCTCCAGGAATCTTCTGATCAGTCCTGCACTATGACTTCAGATATCCATCTGAGATCTCACAGTACGGAAGGATCCATAGATCCATCTATTCTCCAGGAATCTTCTGATCAGTCCTACACTATGACTTCAGATATCCATCTGAGATCTCACAGTATGGAGAGATCCATAGATCCATCTATTCTCCAGGAATCTTCTGATCAATCCTACACTATGACTTCAGATATCCATCTGAGATCTCACAGTACGGACAGATCCATAGATCCATCTATTCTCCAGGAATCTTCTGATCAGTCCTGCACTATGACTTCAGATATTCATCTGAAATCTCATAGTACGGAGAGATCCATAGATCCATCTATTCCCCAGGAATCTTTTGATCAGTCCTACACTATGACTTCAGATATCCACCTGAAATCTCACAGTACGGAGAGATCCATAGATCCATCTATTCTCCAGGAATCTTCTGTAAGCCGTGAAGGAGAGAGTTCATTGTCATGTACGGTGTGTCATAAATCTTTCACCCACAGAAAAGCCCTTCTAACGCACGTTAGAAATCACAAACGTGAGCGACCTTTTTCGTGCCCAGAG
This sequence comes from Pelophylax lessonae, assembly GCF_965119305.1. Classification (NCBI taxonomy): domain Eukaryota; kingdom Metazoa; phylum Chordata; class Amphibia; order Anura; family Ranidae; genus Pelophylax; species Pelophylax lessonae. The sequence goes on along the minus strand of NC_138776.1, from coordinate 261,092,340 downwards.
TGCGGGAAATGCTTCCCTGAGAAAAACTTACTCATTATACACCATAGAATTCATACCGGAGAGCGTCCTTTCTCATGTTCAGAGTGTGAGAAACGTTTCATTAAGGTAGGAGATCTTCATAAGCATCAGAAAACTCACACGGGGGAACGTCCTTTTTTGTGTTCAGAGTGCGGGAAAAGTTTTACTCAGAAAAGCTCGCTTCTTACACACCTGAAAAGTCACACAGGCGAGCGGCCTTTCTTGTGCTCAGACTGTGGGAAATGTTTCAGTCTGAAACATGTACTCCTTTATCACCAGAGAATTCACACAGGTGAGCGTCCCTATTCATGTGCAGAGTGCGGGAGAAGTTTCACTCAAAAAGGACACTTTCTTTCACACCAGAGAATTCATACGGGTGAGCGTCCTTATTCATGTTCAGAGTGTGGAAAAAGTTTTACTCAAAAAGAAACCCTTCATAAACACAAGAGATGTCACACGGGTGAACGCCCCTATTCATGTTCAGAGTGCGGGAAATGTTTTACTCAGATACAAGCCCTTCATAAACACCAGAGATGTCACACAGGCGAACGACCCTATTCGTGTTCCGAGTGCGGGAAAAGTTTTACAGAGAAAAAAGTACTTCATGCACACCAGAAAATTCATACGGGGGAGCGTCCTTTTTCATGTTCAGAGTGCGGGAAATGTTTCAGTGAGAAGGGAAGCCTTCTTAAACACCAGAGAACTCACACAGGCGAGCGTCCTTTTTCATGTTTAGAGTGCGGGAAATGTTTTAGTGAGAGAGGAAACCTTCTTATACACCAGAGAATTCACACAGGCGAGCGTCCTTTTTCATGTCCAGAGTGCGGGAAGAGTTTTATTATTAAACAACACTTTCTTAAACATCAGAGAAGTCACACAGGGGAGCGTCCTTTTACTTGTTCAGAGTGTGGGAAATGTTTTAGTCAAAAAGGAAACCTTAATAAACACCAGAGAATTCACACGGGCGAGGGTCCTTATTCTTGTTTAGAGTGCGGGAAATGTTACACTCAGAAAGAAAACCTTCAAAAGCATCAGGGTTGTCACACGGATGAACAGCCTTATTCATGCTCAGAGTGTGGGAAATGCTTTACAAGGGAAAGAGGACTTCTTGCACACCAGAAAAGTCACACAGGAGAGCTTTCTTTCTCATGTTCAGAGTGCGGTAAACGTTTCTGCGAGAAAGGAAACTTTCTCAGACATCAGAGAACTCACACGGGGTTGCGTCCTTTTTCATGTTCGGAATGCGGAAAGTGCTTTGGCGATCAAGGAAACCTCCTTAAACACAAGAGAATTCACACAGGTGAGCACCCTTTCCCGTGTTCAGAGTGCGGGAAATGTTTCACTTTAAAGCAACACCTTCTTACGCACCAGAAAATTCACATGGGGGAGCTTCCTTTTTCGTGTTCAGAGTGCGGGGAATGTTTCACGTTAAAGCAACACCTTCTTAAGCACCAGAAAAGTCACACGGGTTAGCGTCCTTTCTCCGGTTGGGATTGTGGGAAATGTTATAGCAAGAAAGCAAAACTTTTTTGCGCTCCGTGACACGTGGGGGGGGGGGGGGGCGCACCATTTTTCAGGTACCCTAACGGTCTGTAAGAAAATAACGACCCATCCAACTTCCAATGGTCAAAGTCTAGAAAGTACGCCAAGCCAGCAGTATTTTAGAAATCAACATATAACAATCTTGAGCTCCTCCTTAGGTGGGGAGAACAGTTGACCTTTTGGATCACATAACTTGGATGTGCACCCCGATTCGGGGATAAAGGCCTAGACACCGACCCCTCATTTTCTCACCGCTACTGCTCCCTTTTTCTACCCATTTCCTACTGCTCTTTCCTTTCTTTCCATTATTTCTGGATCCCACTTTCCCTCTTCACTCCCCTCTCTTTCCTCTTTCCTCTTTTTTTTCTCTCTCTCTGTTATCTCTTTTCCTTTTTATCTTTCTTTGATTACATGTTCTAATGCCTGCCACAGAGATTTTAATGACAGAGGACCATGGTTGGTCCGAGGTTACCGTTGACCATGGACTCTGCCCTGGCTTAGTGCACAGAAAGGTTTCTTGTGGAATGTCAGTTGGTAGACGCCTCCCCCAGCCAAGTAGGCAACATTGGGGTTGGGGGACCGCCTTCCCACCTGGGCGCAGTAAGTTCCCATAGGGGCGCCGGGGGGGGGGGGGCCGGGCCAGCCGACCTTGAGAGTGAAGGATTTGGGGCTATACCTATGTTACAGTTTAAGCCAATATCCCACTGTTTACATTTTTCCAGTTTTATATCCACTGTTTTGAAGATGCTGTATTATTTCTTTATTTAATGGCCGTGACCTGACGGCATACTTTGCACTGTTGTGACTTTTTCATGAAAATTCAATAAAAATATTGAAATATAAACCGCTGTATGGTCTTGGCCACTGTGCTGCAGCTCAGTTTCAGGGTCCTGGCAATCTTCTTATAGCCTCGGCCAGTGATGGCAAACCTTGGCACTCCAGATGTTTTGGAACTACATTTCCCATAATGCTAATGCATTCTGCAGTGTATTGGAGCATCATGGGAAATGTAGTTCCAAAACATCTGGGGTGCCAAAGTTCGCCATCACTGGCCAAGGCCATCTTTATGTAGAGCAACAATTCTTTTTTTCAGATCCTCAGAGAGTTCTTTGCCATGAGGTGCCATGTTGAATTTCCAGAGACCAGTATGAGAGAGTGAGAGCGATAACACCAAATTTAACACACCTGCTCTCCATTCACACCTGAGACCTTGTAACACTAACGAGTCACATGACATTGGGGAGGGAAAATGGCCAATTGGGCCCAATTTGGACACTTTACCTTAGAGGTGTACTGACTTTTGTTACCAGCGGTTTAGACATTTATGGTTATGTGTTGAGTTATTTTGAGGGTACAGCAAATTTACACTGTTATACAAGCTGTACACTCATTGTTGGCAATAATTCAGACTCATCGGATCCTACAATATGATGGATCGACGAATCTCACCCATAGGTTGGGTTTCCTCAGGATCCAGATATGTAGCAAACTTTCTCAAAGAGAATAGATACACCCCAAATAAAAACACCAAAATATAATTGACACTCTGCCATTTTGCTGCCAGCAGGAATGCCGGTCAGTGCTGCTCTGCTGTGTAGTGACACAAATCTTTTCCTTTGATTGGACATGTAGTTTAGGCCATAGGTGATATTTGGTATTTATATGTTTTTTGAACCCTTTGGCATTTGCACTCAATGCTCATTTGCATTTATTCCTGTTTTGGTACTTTTTTTTCTGCAGGGGCCTGTGAGCTCCCCTTTTCCTGTGTATACGCATTCTATATCTTTGAGTATACCATTATAGGTTTTGTGACTTGGCCAATGAATTATATTTTGGTGTTTCCATTCAGGGTGTATCTATACTCTTTGAGAAAGTTTGCTACACATCTGGATCCTGAGGAAGCCCTAACAATGGGTGAAACGTGTCAATTCATCGCATTGTAGGATGTGCTGCAATACACCTTTTAGATATTGTATCTTTATGTGTTGGTTATATCATATTGTCTTTAATACAATTTATATATATTTTTTATAATTGGTTTCTTAATTGATGTAAATCCTCATTGGCCTCGCCCACAGGGTCTTCCCTGTGAGACTAGGTCTACTGTTTGCATTTAATTTTATAGGGGATTGTGCTGGTACTCTTTTTGATAGATAATTTCTTTCCACTCAATTTCCACCTCTAGGGATTCAATTCTAGTAATATGGCCTTCATAATAAACAGTGTTGAAACAGATGGCACTATAATGGCACCATAGAACCAAACTGTGGTAATACACGGGGAAATATAGCAATACCTGGGCAATATGTTGGCAATGCATATGGTAGAAAACAACAAGCAATCATGACATTATATGGACTACCATACCAATACGGGTGGAAGAAATTAGCCATGGCCACCACGGTACATAGGGAAGAAGATGAAGGAGCAAAGCCTGGAGCTCAGTCTGCTTATTATACTGAACAAAATTATAAACGCAACACTTGTTCTTGCCCCCATTTTTTATGAGCTTAACTCAAAGATCTAAGAAAACCAGGATTCACCCGTGAAGAGAACGCCTCTCCAAAGTGCCAGACACCATCCAATGTGAGCATTTGCCCACTCAAGTCGGTTACAAATACGAACTGCAGTCAGAAGACCCCGATGAGGACGACAAGCATGCAGATGAGCTTCCCTGAGACGGTTTCTGACAGTTTGTACAGAAATTCTTTTGGTTATGCAAAGCAATTGCTGCAGCAGCTGTCCAGGTGGCTGGTCTCAGACGATCTTGGAGGTAGGACCTGGAACACGCTGACGTATACGCCGATCCAGAGCATCCCAAACATGCTCAATAGGTGACATGTCCAGTGAGTATGCTGGCCATGCAAGAACTGGGATGTTTTCAGCTTCCAGGAATTGTGTACAGATCCTTGCAACATGGGGCCGTGCATTATCATGCTGCAACATGAGGTGATGGTCGTGGATGAGTGGGCCTCAGCATCTCGTCACGGTATCTCTGTGCATTCAAAATGGCATCAATAAAATGCACCTGTGTTTGTTGTCCATAACATACGCCAGCCCATACCATAAAACCACCACCACCATGGGCCACTTGATCCACAACGTTGACATCAGCAAACCTCTCACCCTCACGGCGCCATACACGCTGTCTGCCATCTGCCCTGTACAGTGAAAACCAGGATTCATCCATGAAGAGAATACCTCTCCAAAGTGCCAGACGCCATTGAATGTGAGCAGTTGCCCACTCAAGTCAGTTACGATGATGAACTGCAGTCAGGTCAAGACCCAGATGAGGGTGACGAGCATGCAGATGAGCTTCCCTGAGACGGTTTCTGACAGTTTGTGCAGAAATTTTTGGGTTATGCAAACAGATTGTTGCAGCAGCTGTCCGGGTGGCCGGTCTCAGACAATCTTGGAGGTGAAGATGCTGGATGTGGAGGTCCTGGGCTGGTGTGGTGGCCTTTTGAGATGGCTTATGGTAGAGAAATTAACGTATGATTCACAGACAACAGCTCTGGTGGACATTCCTGCAGTCAGCATGCCAATTGCACGTTCCCTCAAAACTTGCAACATCTGTGGCATTGTGCTGTGTGATAAAACTGCACATTTTAGAGTGGCCATCTATTCTCCAGGAATCTTCTGATCAATCCTACACTATGACTTCAGATATCCATCTGAGATCTCACAGTACGGACAGATCCATAGATCCATCTATTCTCCAGGAATCTTCTGATCAGTCCTGCACTATGACTTCAGATATTCATCTGAAATCTCATAGTACGGAGAGATCCATAGATCCATCTATTCCCCAGGAATCTTTTGATCAGTCCTACACTATGACTTCAGATATCCACCTGAAATCTCACAGTACGGAGAGATCCATAGATCCATCTATTCTCCAGGAATCTTCTGTAAGCCGTGAAGGAGAGAGTTCATTGTCATGTACGGTGTGTCATAAATCTTTCACCCACAGAAAAGCCCTTCTAACGCACGTTAGAAATCACAAACGTGAGCGACCTTTTTCGTGCCCAGAGTGCGGGAAATGCTTCCCTGAGAAAAACTTACTCATTATACACCATAGAATTCATACCGGAGAGCGTCCTTTCTCATGTTCAGAGTGTGAGAAACGTTTCATTAAGGTAGGAGATCTTCATAAGCATCAGAAAACTCACACGGGGGAACGTCCTTTTTTGTGTTCAGAGTGCGGGAAAAGTTTTACTCAGAAAAGCTCGCTTCTTACACACCTGAAAAGTCACACAGGCGAGCGGCCTTTCTTGTGCTCAGACTGTGGGAAATGTTTCAGTCTGAAACATGTACTCCTTTATCACCAGAGAATTCACACAGGTGAGCGTCCCTATTCATGTGCAGAGTGCGGGAGAAGTTTCACTCAAAAAGGACACTTTCTTTCACACCAGAGAATTCATACGGGTGAGCGTCCTTATTCATGTTCAGAGTGTGGAAAAAGTTTTACTCAAAAAGAAACCCTTCATAAACACAAGAGATGTCACACGGGTGAACGCCCCTATTCATGTTCAGAGTGCGGGAAATGTTTTACTCAGATACAAGCCCTTCATAAACACCAGAGATGTCACACAGGCGAACGACCCTATTCGTGTTCCGAGTGCGGGAAAAGTTTTACAGAGAAAAAAGTACTTCATGCACACCAGAAAATTCATACGGGGGAGCGTCCTTTTTCATGTTCAGAGTGCGGGAAATGTTTCAGTGAGAAGGGAAGCCTTCTTAAACACCAGAGAACTCACACAGGCGAGCGTCCTTTTTCATGTTTAGAGTGCGGGAAATGTTTTAGTGAGAGAGGAAACCTTCTTATACACCAGAGAATTCACACAGGCGAGCGTCCTTTTTCATGTCCAGAGTGCGGGAAGAGTTTTATTATTAAACAACACTTTCTTAAACATCAGAGAAGTCACACAGGGGAGCGTCCTTTTACTTGTTCAGAGTGTGGGAAATGTTTTAGTCAAAAAGGAAACCTTAATAAACACTAGAGAATTCACACGGGCGAGGGTCCTTATTCTTGTTTAGAGTGCGGGAAATGTTACACTCAGAAAGAAAACCTTCAAAAGCATCAGGGTTGTCACACGGATGAACAGCCTTATTCATGCTCAGAGTGTGGGAAATGCTTTACAAGGGAAAGAGGACTTCTTGCACACCAGAAAAGTCACACAGGAGAGCTTTCTTTCTCATGTTCAGAGTGCGGTAAACGTTTCTGCGAGAAAGGAAACTTTCTCAGACATCAGAGAACTCACACGGGGTTGCGTCCTTTTTCATGTTCGGAATGCGGAAAGTGCTTTGGCGATCAAGGAAACCTCCTTAAACACAAGAGAATTCACACAGGTGAGCACCCTTTCCCGTGTTCAGAGTGCGGGAAATGTTTCACTTTAAAGCAACACCTTCTTACGCACCAGAAAATTCACATGGGGGAGCTTCCTTTTTCGTGTTCAGAGTGCGGGGAATGTTTCACGTTAAAGCAACACCTTCTTAAGCACCAGAAAAGTCACACGGGTTAGCGTCCTTTCTCCGGTTGGGATTGTGGGAAATGTTATAGCAAGAAAGCAAAACTTTTTTGCGCTCCGTGACACGTGGGGGGGGGGGGGCGCACCATTTTTCAGGTACCCTAACGGTCTGTAAGAAAATAACGACCCATCCAACTTCCAATGGTCAAAGTCTAGAGAGTACGCCAAGCCAGCAGTATTTTAGAAATCAACATATAACAATCTTGAGCTCCTCCTTAGGTGGGGAGAACAGTTGACCTTTTGGATCACATAACTTGGATGTGCACCCCGATTCGGGGATAAAGGCCTAGACACCGACCCCTCATTTTCTCACCGCTACTGCTCCCTTTTTCTACCCATTTCCTACTGCTCTTTCCTTTCTTTCCATTATTTCTGGATCCCACTTTCCCTCTTCACTCCCCTCTCTTTCCTCTTTCCTCTTTTTTTTCTCTCTCTCTGTTATCTCTTTTCCTTTTTATCTTTCTTTGATTACATGTTCTAATGCCTGCCACAGAGATTTTAATGACAGAGGACCATGGTTGGTCCGAGGTTACCGTTGACCATGGACTCTGCCCTGGCTTAGTGCACAGAAAGGTTTCTTGTGGAATGTCAGTTGGTAGACGCCTCCCCCAGCCAAGTAGGCAACATTGGGGTTGGGGGACCGCCTTCCCACCTGGGCGCAGTAAGTTCCCATAGGGGCGCCAGGGGGGGGGGGCCGGGCCAGCCGACCTTGAGAGTGAAGGATTTGGGGCTATACCTATGTTACAGTTTAAGCCAATATCCCACTGTTTACATTTTTCCAGTTTTATATCCACTGTTTTGAAGATGCTGTATTATTTCTTTATTTAATGGCCGTGACCTGACGGCATACTTTGCACTGTTGTGACTTTTTCATGAAAATTCAATAAAAATATTGAAATATAAACCGCTGTATGGTCTTGGCCACTGTGCTGCAGCTCAGTTTCAGGGTCCTGGCAATCTTCTTATAGCCTCGGCCAGTGATGGCAAACCTTGGCACTCCAGATGTTTTGGAACTACATTTCCCATAATGCTCATGCATTCTGCAGTGTATTGGAGCATCATGGGAAATGTAGTTCCAAAACATCTGGGGTGCCAAAGTTCGCCATCACTGGCCAAGGCCATCTTTATGTAGAGCAACAATTCTTTTTTTCAGATCCTCAGAGAGTTCTTTGCCATGAGGTGCCATGTTGAATTTCCAGAGACCAGTATGAGAGAGTGAGAGCGATAACACCAAATTTAACACACCTGCTCTCCATTCACACCTGAGACCTTGTAACACTAACGAGTCACATGACATTGGGGAGGGAAAATGGCCAATTGGGCCCAATTTGGACACTTTACCTTAGAGGTGTACTGACTTTTGTTACCAGCGGTTTAGACATTTATGGTTATGTGTTGAGTTATTTTGAGGGTACAGCAAATTTACACTGGTATACAAGCTGTACACTCATTGTTGGCAATAATTCAGACTCATCGGATCCTACAATATGATGGATCGACGAATCTCACCCATAGGTTGGGTTTCCTCAGGATCCAGATATGTAGCAAACTTTCTCAAAGAGAATAGATACACCCCAAATAAAAACACCAAAATATAATTGACACTCTGCCATTTTGCTGCCAGCAGGAATGCCGGTCAGTGCTGCTCTGCTGTGTAGTGACACAAATCTTTTCCTTTGATTGGACATGTAGTTTAGGCCATAGGTGATATTTGGTATTTATATGTTTTTTGAACCCTTTGGCATTTGCACTCAATGCTCATTTGCATTTATTCCTGTTTTGGTACTTTTTTTTCTGCAGGGGCCTGTGAGCTCCCCTTTTCCTGTGTATACGCATTCTATATCTTTGAGTATACCATTATAGGTTTTGTGACTTGGCCGATGAATTATATTTTGGTGTTTCCATTCAGGGTGTATCTATACTCTTTGAGAAAGTTTGCTACACATCTGGATCCTGAGGAAGCCCTAACAATGGGTGAAACGTGTCAATTCATCGCATTGTAGGATGTGCTGCAATACACCTTTTAGATATTGTATCTTTATGTGTTGGTTATATCATATTGTCTTTAATACAATTTATATATATGTTTTATAATTGGTTTCTTAATTGATGTAAATCCTCGTTGGCCTCGCCCACAGGGTTCCTGTGAGACTAGGTCTACTGTTTGCATTTAATTTTATAGGGGATTGTGCTGGTACTCTTTTTGATAGATAATTTCTTTCCACTCAATTTCCACCTCTAGGGATTCAATTCTAGTAATATGGCCTTCATAATAAACAGTGTTGAAACAGATGGCACTATAATGGCACCATAGAACCAAACTGTGGTAATACACGGGGAAATATAGCAATACCTGGGCAATATGTTGGCAATGCATATGGTAGAAAACAACAAGCAATCATGACATTATATGGACTACCATACCAATACGGGTGGAAGAAATTAGCCATGGCCACCACGGTACATAGGGAAGAAGATGAAGGAGCAAAGCCTGGAGCTCAGTCTGCTTATTATACTGAACAAAATTATAAACGCAACACTTGTTCTTGCCCCCATTTTTTATGAGCTTAACTCAAAGATCTAAGAAAACCAGGATTCACCCGTGAAGAGAACGCCTCTCCAAAGTGCCAGACACCATCCAATGTGAGCATTTGCCCACTCAAGTCGGTTACAAATACGAACTGCAGTCAGAAGACCCCGATGAGGACGACAAGCATGCAGATGAGCTTCCCTGAGACGGTTTCTGACAGTTTGTACAGAAATTCTTTTGGTTATGCAAAGCAATTGCTGCAGCAGCTGTCCAGGTGGCTGGTCTCAGACGATCTTGGAGGTAGGACCTGGAACACGCTGACGTATACGCCGATCCAGAGCATCCCAAACATGCTCAATAGGTGACATGTCCAGTGAGTATGCTGGCCATGCAAGAACTGGGATGTTTTCAGCTTCCAGGAATTGTGTACAGATCCTTGCAACATGGGGCCGTGCATTATCATGCTGCAACATGAGGTGATGGTCGTGGATGAGTGGGCCTCAGCATCTCGTCACGGTATCTCTGTGCATTCAAAATGGCATCAATAAAATGCACCTGTGTTTGTTGTCCATAACATACGCCAGCCCATACCATAAAACCACCACCACCACCATGGGCCACTTGATCCACAACGTTGACATCAGCAAACCTCTCACCCTCACGGCGCCATACACGCTGTCTGCCATCTGCCCTGTACAGTGAAAACCAGGATTCATCCATGAAGAGAATACCTCTCCAAAGTGCCAGACGCCATTGAATGTGAGCAGTTGCCCACTCAAGTCAGTTACGATGATGAACTGCAGTCAGGTCAAGACCAAGATGAGGGTGACGAGCATGCAGATGAGCTTCCCTGAGACGGTTTCTGACAGTTTGTGCAGAAATTTTTGGGTTATGCAAACAGATTGTTGCAGCAGCTGTCCGGGTGGCCGGTCTCAGACAATCTTGGAGGTGAAGATGCTGGATGTGGAGGTCCTGGGCTGGTGTGGTGGCCTTTTGAGATGGCTTATGGTAGAGAAATTAACGTTTGATTCACAGACAACAGCTCTGGTGGACATTCCTGCAGTCAGCATGCCAATTGCACGTTCCCTCAAAACTTGCAACATCTGTGGCATTGTGCTGTGTGATAAAACTGCACATTTTAGAGTGGCCTTTTATTGTGGCCAGCCTAAGGCACACCTGTGCAATAATCATGCTGTCTAATCAGCATCTTGATATGCCACACCTGTGAGGTGGATGGATTATCTCGGCAAAGGAGAAGTGATTACTAACACAGATTTAGACAGATTTGAGAACTCGGCCTTTTGTGTACATAGAAAAAGTCTTAGATCTTTGAGTTCAGCTCATGAAAAATGGGGGCAAAAACAAAAGTGTTGAATTTATTATTTTGTTCCGTGTATTTGTGTGTTCTAATGGAAAATGTGTATACCCACGGCAACCAATCAGTATTATATGTCACCTTTTCTTAATAGATTACTATTGGCCGCCCTTCATTGTCCTTTTGTTTTTTGCTCCCCCGAAGAAACTGGCTTTTCACGGTCCAGCCAATTATGTTTAATTATTTTATAATTTGATATATTTTTTATTTTATTTCATTCATTTGTTTTTGTTTCAAACTTCTGATTTTGTAAAATCAACCTATACACTCTTCTGAGTCCCTGTTTTTTTAATTCCTTATTTAGCAAAAGGCAGGAGTTTTACAGACTGCGTATAAAGACTAGTGATCGACCGATATCGTTTTTTTATTGCCGATACTGATATTGTGGTCATCGCATATCGATATCGGCCGATATTTTCGGACATTTAAAAAAACATTATTTTTTATTTATTTTTTTACAGGTACTATTGTGGAGGGATCTGGGGGTCTAAAAGACCCCAAACCCCTCCTCTGCACTTAAAAGCATTCAAAACGCCAAGTTTGGCTGTTTTGAATGCCGTCATTTTTTTTTAATTTGGTGCCGAGTAGCCGGAAGTGGTGTCATGACATCACTTCCGGGTTTTTACATGGAGACCCGATCAGAGCCGAATGTGGCTTTTATCGGGTCTTCGGTGGCCGTGCAGGTAAGTCTCCCGGTGGGACAGGAGACCTGGGCGAGCCACGGAAGGTGGCGGAAGGGGGGAGGCTTCTCAGCCGCATCGGTTGTCATTACAAGACAGCCGACCATCGGCTTTGGACGCCGGTACCGGGGTGATGCCTCTAGCTGCAGGCATCACTCCGGTACAAGCACTTTCCCGAAATATCGGCAATATCGTCACCTTGGTGGCCGATTCCGATATATCGGGGAAAGTGCAAATCAGCCCCCGATATATCGGCATTGCCAATAATCGGTCGATCCCTAATAAGGGCGTCATAACATTGATAAGGCAGTTCTGACGCAGCTGAGGAGTCACAGTGCAGTCAATAACATAGCAACTCGTGTAAAGCTCAAAAGGCCAAGGGCCTACAGCTATGGTCTCCAAACTGTGGCCCCGGAGCCCTTTGCTTGCTTTTATTAGGGCTCTTGGGGCGCCATTTCATCCACTGATACCAACATAACCTCCCTCACCGAGACCAGTGAAGAGGTAGAATTCCTCCGAATTACTCCGAAATAGAAAATAAAAGAATAGAATAGAACAATAGAATGGAACAGAAAGAATATACCTATCTTACAAAATTTAAACAAAATAAATTCAATTTCGAATAGAATTTAAATCGAATTAGGAAAATTTGAATCGTTTCGAATTCGAATAAAGTAAACGAATTTCGAAAACAAATTTAACTAAACAAATTTATGTAAACAACAAATCTAAACGAAACAAAAGGATTCGTCTAGTTTTGTGAGGATGACACAAATCCTGCAGTGCTGCAGTCCTTCCCATTGTTCTGCGGCGCCCCACTGCTGCGATATTCCTGCATAGCGGGAGCTGTGCAGGAGAAATGGCAGTCAGAATGAATCAAACAGCATTGGTTCCGCAGTTCAGCAAATGTGCTCTGTCACTGTAATGTATACCTAATCAAATACGGACCTGATTCTGTTGTGTGTCAATGTCAGACATCTCCTGATTGGCTGCAGCTGGAGAATCTGCAGACACAGATAAACATAAAAAAATACAAGAGCCCCTGCAAGACCGGGGAAAAAGAGGGAGAATGGGGGAGAGAAGGGAGAACAGGGGGAGGAGGGAGACCGGGGGGAGAAGGGAGAACAAGGGAGAGGAGGGAGAACGGGGGGAGGAGGGAGAACAAGGGAGAGGAGGGAGAACGAGGGGGGAGGAGGGAGAATGGGTGGTGGGGGAGAGAAGGGAGAACAGGGAAAGGAGGGAGAACGGGGGAAGGAGGGAGAATGGGGGTAGGAGGGAGAATGAGGGGGAGGTGGGAGAACGGGGGGAAGGTGGGAGAACAGGGGGGAGGTGGGAGAACGGGGGAAAGAGGGAAAACAGGGGGGAAGAGGGAGAATGGAAAAGAAGAGGGAGAACGGGGGGGGAAGAGGGAGAACGAGGGGAAGAGGGAGAACGAGGAGGGAGAATGGGAGAGGGAGAACGGGGGCGGGGGGGGTAGGGAGAACAGGGAGAGACGGAAGAATGGGTGGAGGAGGGAGACCGGGGAAAGGAGGGAGAACAGGGGCAGGAAGGAGAATGGGGGGAGGAGGGAGAACGGGGAGGGGGAGAGAACGGGAAGAGAAGGAAGAACAGGAGGAGGGAGAACGGGGGGGGGGGAGGAGAACGGGGGGAGAAATCAGGAAGAACAATGGGGGAAGGAAGCACAACTGTACACACTTCACTCCAAAGGTTTATTATTGGCAACAAAATGTTGTATAAAAGAATAGTAGTGGTAAAAAAAAGCACTTGTTGGTTTAACCAATCATTTTCTTTATATAATTCTCCTTTAAGGGGCGTGGCAGGGGGTGTGTCCTCTGCCTACATGCTTTTGCTAATAGGTGACCTTCATTCACATTTCAAAAAGTTGGGAGGTCTGCAAATATTCAGTAGAATTTAGCCACGCACATCTATGCCATAGAAGAGTTCCCATGTTTAATGAAGGGGTCCTCCGAGGCTCCCAAACGTCGCTTTTGTAACCATGATGTGGTGAATAACGCTTTGGACCCGTTCTGGAGATAATTGGTGTGCTGGTGACCTACCTTTTGTCAACTATGCCGCAGCACGAGACACACTTGTCATCCCAGGTTGTCCATCATTCTCAAATGTCAAAGTTGGGAGGTATGACAATGCAAACTTTATCCAGAGTTTGTGAAGGGATTCAAGGGAATGAAACTTGCTCTTTTCAACCGGGACTTCGCACTAATTTTCCTGTAGAGAGTCGATGTATAGAGTAGAGTCCAGATCTGAGGCATTAGCTAATCAAAGCACACAAACTTGTCCAACAGATTGTAACCTTTACTTACACTGCTAGAGGACTCTACGACCAATATTGTATAGAGCAGGGTTTCTCAACCAGGGCTCCTCCTGAGGTTGCTAGGGCTTCCTTGAGCAATGGGCAATTTCTGCCTCTCAGATAAGTTCCCAATGACACCATTGTTCCTTTTAGCTATCTGTAAGGGGGGTAATTCTTCCCAATGATGACCAGAGTAAGGAGCGTTCTTCCCACTGACTGTCACACTAATGTGTCATGAGTTGTAGATTTTAAATTTTTAGTAGGAGTTCCCCGAGACCAGAAATTTATTTAGAGGGTTCCTCTGTGTTGAAAAGGTTGGGAAAGGCTGGTATATAGCATGAAAGTAGATGCAGCATATATTAAATCTAGACTATTTTGAAGTTTCGCACTGTAATTAAAAAAAGTCCTGAGGAAAGACATTGTTCCCTCAACAGTAACCACATCCTGGTAGGGACATGGATTCTGCATATCACAACACAATCTCTAAACCCCAGAGTGATACCTCTTTCCTCAATGTCTGTACTGTATTTTTTGGAAGACCATTTTCATCCACAGTTCCACCCTCTCCCTCTCCCATCTACACTACATTCTTTGACAGCTCTCCCCCCACCATCCACACTACATTCTCAGACAGCTCTTCTCCACCATCCACACTACATTCTCAGACAGCTCTCCTCCACCATCCACACTACATTCTCTGACAGCTCTTCTCCACCATCCACACTACATTCTCAGACAGCTCTCCTCCACCATCCACACTACATTCTCCGACAGCTCTCCTCCACCATCCACACTACATTCTCCGACAGCTCTCCCCCCACCATCCACGCTACATTCTCCGACAGCTCTCCTCCACCATCCACACTACATTCTCCGACAGCTCTCCTCCCACCATCCACACTACATTCTCAGACAGCTCTCCTCCACCATCCACACTACATTCTCCGACAGCTCTCCTCCACCATCCACACTACATTCTCCGACAGCTCTCCTCCACCATCCACACTACATTCTCCAACAGCTCTCCTCCACCATCCACACTACATTCCCCGACAGCTCTCCTCCCACCATCCACACTACATTCTCCAACAGCTCTCCCCCCACCATCCACACTACATTCTCCGACAGCTCTCCTCCACCATCCACACTACATTCTCCGACAGCTCTCCTCCCACCATCCACACTACATTCTCCGACAGCTCTCCTCCACCATCCACACTACATTCTCCAACAGCTCTCCTCCACCATCCACACTACATTCCCCAACAGCTCTCCTCCCACCATCCACACTACATTCTCCGACAGCTCTCCCCCCACCATCCACACTACATTCTCCGACAGCTCTCCTCCACCATCCACACTACATTCTCCGACAGCTCTCCTCCACCATCCACACTACATTCTCCGACAGCTCTCCCCCCACCATCCACACTACATTCTCCGACAGCTCTCCTCCCACCATCCACACTACATTCTCCGACAGCTCTTCTCCACCATCCACACTACATTCTCAGACAGCTCTCCTCCACCATCCACACTACATTCTCAGACAGCTCTCCTCCACCATCCACACTAAATTCTCTGACAGCTCTCCCCCCACCATCCACACTACATTCTCCGACAGCTCTCCTCCACCATCCACACTACATTCTCCGACTGCTCTCCTCCACCATCCACACTACATTCTCCGACAGCTCTCCTCCACCATCCACACTACATTCTCCGACAGCTCTCCTCCACCATCCACACTACATTCTCCGACAGCTCTCCTCCCACCATCCACACTACATTCTCCGACAGCTCTCCTCCACCATCCACGCTACATTCTCCGACAGCTCTCCTCCACCATCCACGCTACATTCTCCGACAGCTCTCCTCCACCATCCACACTACATTCTCCGACAGCTCTCCTCCCACCATCCACACTACATTCTCCAACAGCTCTCCTCCACCATCCACACTACATTCTCCGACAGCTGTCCTCCACCATCCACACTACATTCTCCGACAGCTCTCCTCCACCATCCACACTACATTCTCCAACAGCTCTCCTCCACCATCCACACTACATTCTCCGACAGCTCTCCTCCCACCATCCACACTACATTCTCCAACAGCTCTCCCCCCACCATCCACACTACATTCTCCAACAGCTCTCCTCCCACCATCCACACTACATTCTCCAACAGCTCTCCTCCCGCCATCCACACTATATTCTCCGACAGCTCTCCTCCATTATCCACACTATATTCTCCGACAGCTCTCCTCCCACCATCCACACTACATTCTCCGACAGCTCTCCTCCCGCCATCCACACTATATTCTCCGACAGCTCTCCTCCATTATCCACACTACATTCTCCGACAGCTCTCCTCCACCATCCACACTACATTCTCCGACAGCTCTCCTCCACCATCCACATTACATTCTCCGACAGCTCTCCTCCACCATCCACACTACATCCTCTGACAGCTCCCCTCCACCATCCACACTACATTCTCCGACAGCTCTACTCCCCCATCCACACTACATTCTCCTACAGCTCTCCTCCCACCATCCACACTACATTCTCCGACAGCTCTCCTCCCACCATCCACACTACATTCTCCGACAGCTCTCCTCCCACCATCCACACTACATTCTCTGATGTTATCAGCAGATACTTGCATCCTGGTGTTTAATTATATATTTTCACTGAGAAGAAAAAGCAGCCTTAGCACGGTGAGTTCTCTGGTGTCTAAGAAGTTTTGCATTTGCAATAAAACACTTCCCACACTCTGAACAGGAGAATGGAAGCTCACCTGTGTGAATTCTTTGGTGTATAAGAAGTTTTCCTTTCTCAATAAAAGACTTTCCACACTCTGAACATGTGAAAGGGCGCTCACGCGTGTGAATTATCTGGTGTTTATGAAGGGCTCCTTTCTGAGTGAAACATTTCCCGCACTCTGAACATGAGAAAGGACGCTCACCAGTATGAGTTCTCTGGTGTCTAACAAGTTCACTTTTAAGAATGAATGATTTCCCGCACTCTGAACATGAGAAAGGACGCTCCCCTGTGTGATACTTCTGGTGTGCAATGAGAACTTTTTTATCGGTAAAACATTTCCCACACTCTGAGCATGAGTAAGGCCGTTCACCTGTGTGGATTCTCTGGTGAATATGAAGGTCTCCCTTCTGTGTGAAACATTTTCCGCACTCTGAACATGAAAATGGACGCTCACCCGTGTGAATTCTCTCATGTCTAAGAAGATGTCCTTTGTCAATAAAACATTTATGACATTCTGAACACGAATAGAGATGCTCGCCCGTATGCAATCTCTGGTGTTCACGGTGAGTTCTTTTTCGAGTAAAAGATTTCCCACACACTGAGCATGTAAATAAACTCTTCACTTTGTGAACTCCATCAGTTAAAGAAGATTCCTTAGGATTAGATGGATCTAGTGAACTATCTCCATTATCTGGAGTAACACTATGTGATTTATCAGAGGGTTCCTCAGGATTAGAGGGATCCATTGGGGTATGAAAAGTGTAAGGTAGGTGATGTTTATTTTGAGTAATGCTATTATTATCTACTGGAGCATATTGTATAATGCCATTGTCTTCTTCATTAACATTTGTACGTAAAATAGGATTTCTCTCCTTGGTATTCCAAGCATAGAGTCCATCTGTTGGAAAACAAGTTAAAAATAAATACTGTAAGTATTCCACACACGTAGCTTCCAGGTGTTATATTCTGTAGGTTGGTCCAGGACAAGAAAGTTTATGCAATCAGTGTTTGCTCAATGATGACATTGTTACTGTGAGAATGGAGAGGGACCTTTCATACGGTGTACAGTATCTCCTCCTCATTTGTTGGGAACATGACGTTATATTGAGGAATGGAGATGGACCTTTCATACGGTGTACAGTATCTCCTCCTCATTTGTTGGGAACATGACGTTATATTGAGGAATGGAGATGGACCTTTCATATGGTGTACAGTATCTCCACCTCATTTGTCGGGAACATGACGTTATATTGAGGAATGGAGATGGACCTTTCATATGGTGTACAGTATCTCCACCTCATTTGTCGGGAACATGACGTTATATTGAGGAATGGAGATGGACCTTTCATATGGTGTCCAGTATCTCCTCCTCATTTGTTGGGAACATGACGTTATATTGAGGAATGGAGATGGACCTTTCATATGGTGTACAGTATCTCCTCCTCATTTGTTGGGAACATGACGTTATATTGAGGAATGGAGAGGGACCTTTCATACGGTGTACAGTATCTCCTCCTCATTGGTTGGGAACATGACGTTATATTGAGGAATGGAGATGGACCTTTCATATGGTGTACAGTATCTCCTCCTCATTTGTTGGGAACATGGTGTTATATTGAGGAATGGAGATGGACCTTTCATATGGTTTACAGCAGGGGTGTCAAACTACATTTCATTGCGGGCCACATCAGCATTATGGTTGCCCTCATAGGGCCGATTGTATCTGTAATATTAGATGTCCAGAGCACCCCACAACCCATTACACACTTACATGAGATGTCAAAAGCCCCCCCACCATCATAAATCAAGAGTCACCCACCCTTCCTTACATCGCAATGCACACTTTACCTTGTGCTACTGCCAGGAATAAGATGGATCTGGGAAGAAATTGCAAGGTCTGGAGGAGGACCAGAGGAGGGCTGGAATCAGCTTACAGAGTCTGCTGAATGCTGAGACCAGGGGGGGGGGGCATAGACAAGGTGGTGTTGCGGCTGCACAGAGAGGTGCAGGATCTGTAGGAGGAGTTCTGCCCTCCTCTCTGCTGCAGACTGCTCAGAAGAGGAGGGTGTGCAAAGATGGACCTTTCTGCAGCAGCACAGAGAAACACAGGATCTGGCAAAGGAGTTCTGTCCTCTCTGCTCCCTTCCTTACATCGCAATGCACAGCTTTACGTTGTGCTACTGCCAGGAAGAAAATGCTGGTGGATCTGGGAAGAAATTGCAAGGTCTGGAGGAGGACCAGAGGAGGGCTGGAGTCAGCTTACAGAGTCTGCTGAATGCTGAGACCAGGGGAGGCAGAGACAAGGGGGGTGCCGCAGCTTCAGGAGAAGTGTGAGGGTCACATGAAATGGCTTGGGGGGCCGAATTCGGCCCGCAGGCCTTGTGTTTGACACCTGTGGTGTACAGTATCTCCTCCTCATTTGTTGGGAACATGACGTTATATTGAGGAATGGAGATGGACCTTTCATATGGTGTACAGTATCTCCTCCTCATTTGTTGGGAACATGACGTTATATTGAGGAATGGAGATGGACCTTTCATATGCTGTACAGTATCTCCTCCTCATTTAATAGGAACATCATTTTAAAATGAAGATTGGATATGGACTATCTGATTAGCTATTGTTTAGAACATATTGGATCAAGCCTTATATGCGTTTTTTATTTTTTGAGGGAACTTGATGGATAAGTTTTTAACCCGTGTAAGAAAGTAAATACATATTTTATACCCCTAAAATAAAATGAAAATGTGAGCTGTTTCTGCATTTGGTGTTTAATACTTACTTGCGTCTATATGTAGAGACGATTCTTCCTGTTCACTTTTTATAATCATCTTCCCCTCTTCCATAGACTGCTGATCTCCACTCACCAACTTCTCTTCTTCTTCCTCTTTGACCTCAACTTTCAGTTCTTCATCCTAAAACCCAAAGATGATAGAATAGATTCAAAAACGTTAATCAATTACATAAAGGGAGCTTCCTATAGCTTAGAATCATTTTTGAGTTCTGTTGCTCAGTCCCCTCTACCTGATCATGATGAAGGATTCTATAATCTTGTGTGGAATCCCGGGAATACAGTTGACCACCCTCCTCCGTAGACTGTTGATCTCCACTCACAAACGTCTCTTCTTCTTCCTTTTTAATCTCAATTTTGAGGTCTTTCAGTTCTGAAGCCTAATGCCCAAAATGGTAGAATACATTTGTAAAGGGAAACAAGAGATTACATAGAAAAATATCCTTTCATTGATTAGAATTCTTTTTAAGGTTCTGCTCAGTTCCACCTACCTGATGATGGTGAGGGATGGTGTGATCTTCCTGTGTGGAATCCCGGGAATACAGAGGACGGGGACATCTCTCTGGTGGGTTCCCATTACTGGATCCATCTGTAGGAAACACACACACTGACTGAATACATTGTTTCTATGTGTTTATCAGATGATGGGGGATCTAGGTGGATCCTCCGTACTGCTCTCTCCTTTACAATAAAGTCTCCTCTTACCCGGTGATGTGAGGGGCGGCTGATTCTCCATCATGACGTCCTTGTAGAGATCCTTGTGTCCTTCTAAATACTCCCACTCCTCCATGGAGAAATAGACAATGACATCCTGACACCTTATAGGAACCTGACACACACAATGATACAGTCACCATCCAGGCACATCCCTTGTCTGTTACTGGATAATGTCCCAGAATTCCCAGCACCGCTCACCTCTCCTGTTGGTGACTTCTAGAATCTTCTTGGCACTGGTTACCTCTGTTGTCAGGCAGTGAGGTGGAGGCGCTGTGGATCACCAGATATTTTCCTTACTACTTTATAATCCTGAGTATAGAGAGAGAAGCTATTATCACTAAAGATTTCCCCAGAATCCTCCTCACCTCCCCATCCAGATATCTATTTTAGTTGCAAGACCTATCTTTCACAATTTGCCCGGTCATATCCTCTCCTTTGCATACTGCCCACTGTCATATCCTCCACACTCCTCTCCTTTACATACTGCCCACTGTCATACCCTCCACACTCCTCTCCTGTACATACTGCCCACTGTCATACCCTCCACACTCCTCTCCTGTACATACCGCCCACTGTCATACCCTCCACACCCCTCTCCTGTACATACCGCCCACTGTCATACCCTCCACACTCCTCTCCTGTACATACCGCCCACTGTCATACCCTCCACAATCCTCTCCTGTACATACCGCCCACTGTCATACCCTCCACACCCCTCTCCTGTACATACCGCCCACTGTCATACCCTCCGCACCCCTCTCCTGTACATTCTGCCCACTGTCATACCCTCCACACTCCTCTCCTGTACATACCGCCCACTGTCATACCCTCCACACTCCTCTCCTGTACATACCGCCCACTGTCATACCCTCCACACCCCTCTCCTGTACATACCGCCCACTGTCATACCCTCCACACTCCTCTCCTGTACATACTGCCCACTGTCATACCCTCCACACCCCTCTCCTGTACATACCGCCCACTGTCATACCCTCCACACTCCTCTCCTATACATGCTGCCCACTGTCATACCCTCCGCACCCCTCTCCTGTACATTCTGCCCACTGTCATACCCTCCACACTCCTCTCCTGTACATACCGCCCACTGTCATACCCTCCACACTCCTCTCCTGTACATACTGCCCACTGTCATACCCTCCACACCCCTCTCCTGTACATACCGCCCACTGTCATACCCTCCACACTCTTCTCCTGTACATTCCGCCCACTGTCATACCCTCCACACTCCTCTCTTGTACATACTGCCCACTGTCATATCCTCCACACTCCTCTCCTGTACATACTGCCCACTGTCATACCCTCCACACTCCTCTCCTGTACATACTGCCCACTGTCATACCCTCCACACTCCTCTCCTGTACATACTGCCCACTGTCATACCCTCCACACCCCTCTCCTGTACATACCGCCCACTGTCATACCCTCCACACTCCTCTCCTGTACATACTGCCCACTGTCATACCCTCCACACCCCTCTCCTGTACATTCCGCCCACTGTCATACCCTCCACACTCCTCTCCTGTACATACTGCTCACTGTCATACCCTCCACACTCCTCTTTTGTACATACTGCCCACTGTCATACCCTCCACACCCCTCTCCTGTACATACCGCCCACAGTCATACCCTCCACACCCCTCTCCTGTACATACTGCCCACTGTCATACCCTCCACACCCCTCTCCTGTACATACTGCCCACTGTCATACCCAGAGATGTATAGTAACGAAGTAGAACTACTTAAGTACTGTACTTAAGTACCGAAATGCGGTATCTGTACTTTCCTAGAGTAGAATTTTTTTCTCCTACTTCTACTTTTACTTCACTACATTTTTTCGATGATTTCGATACTTCTACTCAAGTATTTTTTTTTTGTGCTGCATAGTTACTCGTTACTTTTAAAAAAATTACCACTGCCAGAACAGTAGATGGCAGGTTTCATGAAGTTCAAAAAAATGTGTATAATGTAATTTGTAAATCAGCGCATACGAAAATAAAGGCTGTGTATAATAAAAGCTGCTATACCAAATCTTTCCAATAAAAAGAAAATATGAAACAAACAAATAAATGGTGCTACAGCGCTTAAAGTGCATCAAGAAACTACTAACAAACACAGGTTAATCATTTGAATAAATCATTTGAAATAATAAAAAACAATATGATGTTCAAACTTTTGACTTCTTTCTTTAATAACTACATAACACAGTACTTGTACTTCTACTTTCAGTACTTGAGTAGAAATTTTTTTTCAAAACTACTGGTACTTTTTACTTTTAGTACTTAAGTAGCAATTGTTTGGAAAAAACTACTTGCAATACTTAAGTAAAAAAAATGTTGAATACTTTAGTACTTCCACTTAAGTAACTTTTTCTTCGAGCACTTCCACTTCTACTCAAGTCACTTTTTGATCGAGCACTTGTACTTTTACTCAAGTAGAAATTTCGAGTACTTTATACAAGTCTGGTCATACCCTCCACACTCCTCTCCTGTACATACTGCCCACTGTCATACCCTCCACACCCCTCTCCTGTACATACTGCCCACTGTCATACCCTCCACACTCCTCTCCTGTACATACTGCCCACTGTCATACCCTCCACACTCCTCTCCTGTACATACCGCCCACTGTCATACTCTCCACACTCCTCTCCTGTACATACTGCCCACTGTCATACCCTCCACACTCCTCTCCTGTACATACTGCCCACTGTCATACCCTCCACACTCCTCTCCTGTACATACCGTCCACTGTCATACCCTCCACACTCCTCTCCTGTACATACCGCCCACTGTCATACCCTCCACACTCCTCTCCTGTACATACAGCCCACTGTCATACCCTCCACACTCCTCTCCTGTACATACTGTCCACTGTCATACCCTCCACACCCCTCTCCTGTACATACCGCCCACAGTCATACCCTCCACACTCCTCTCCTGTACATACTGCCCACTGTCATACCCTCCACACTCCTCTCCTGTACATACTGTCCACTGTCATACCCTCCACACCCCTCTCCTGTACATACCGCCCACTGTCATACTCTCCACACTCCTCTCCTGTACATACCGCCCACTGTCATACCCTCCACACTCCTCTCCTGTACATACTGCTCACTGTCATACTCTCCACACTCCTCTCCTGTACATACTGCCCACTGTCATATCCTCCACACTCCTCTCCTGTACATACTGCCCACTGTCATACCCTCCACATTCCTCTCCTGTACATACTGCTCACTGTCATACCCTCCACACTCCTCTCCTGTACATACTGCCCACTGTCATACCCTCCACACTCCTCTCTCCTGTACATACTGCCCACTGTCATACCCTTGCACTCCTCTCCCACACATTTTTCATACTAAATCATTTAAATAATATTTGTATTATTTCAACCTTTCCTACTCAGCAACATGCACACAATTGGTAATCTAAATATAAAATAATATCTTATTACCTCCTCTGCTGCCAGTTTCAGCAGCGTCTCCTCTCTACTTCCTCCCAACTCACCTTTGACCCCAAACTTCCTGTCTGCTACATCACTTCCTGTTGTTGTATGCCCCTGACCACTCACAGTGGGAGCCATCTTGTGGAGATCTTAAAAATTGTATCCTATATTATGATTCCATATATTACCGGCTACCTTGTGGTGCATTCTTCCAATGTATACCATCTGGATGCACACTTTGTGGTTTGGTTAAAGTCCCAAAAATCTAAATAAAAACATTTTATGGTATAATTGTTTGCAAATATGTGAAAAAATTTAAATTAGAATACAACAATCCTCCCTTCCCTTCTTCATGACTGCGCTATTGCCGAATGACGGCTACAGCACGGTGGCACATTGCCAGGAGGATGTCAATAGACGCCTTCCCCACACACCCCCTGCTGCACGCATCTGCAGTGATCTGATAATACCAGGCATGTAAAATGCAAGGCCCGCTGATTGGCTCCTGCTGTGTCCAATCAGCGGGGCCGGGTCCCGCCAATCATTCCTGACAGAGGTAGAACAGTGGTCTGCCTACAGGGTGGTGGCTCCAACAGGGGAAATTACGTACCTGTATGTCGCCTGTTACTTCTGGGTTTGTGGTGCACACGTGCCCCGCCGGAGACCAGTTGCCAATGTGATTGGACACAACAGGAGCCATTCAGCAGAGCCGGGACCCACCCGATCATTCCCAACAGAGGTAGAACGGCGGTCTGCTACAGGGCGGCGGCTCCTACAGGGGAAATCACGTACCTGTTTATTGTTGCCTGTTACTTCCAGGTTTGTGGCGCACACGTGCCCCGCCAGTGACCAGCTTCCGCTGTGACTGGACACAGCAGGAGCCAATCAGCGGGGCTGGGACCCACTGATCAATCCCGACAGAGGTGGATCGGCGGTCTGCTTACGGGGCGGCAGCTTCTACAGGGGAAATCACATACTTTTTTGTTGTTTCCTGTTACTTCCGGGTTTGCGTTGCACACACGTGCCCCGTCGGAGACCAGCTGCTGCTGTGACTTGACACAGCAGGAACCAATCAGCGGGGCTGGGACCTGCCAATCATTCCTGACAGAGGTAGAACACAAGTCTGCCTACGGGGCAGCAACTCCTACAGGGTAAATCTACAGGATAAATCACGTACCTTTATGTCACCTGTTACTTCCGGGTTTGCGGTGCACACGTGCCTCGTCGGTTACCAGCTGCCACTGTGACTGGACACAGCAGGAGCAAATCAGTGGGGCCGGGACCCACCGATCATTCCTGACAGAGGTAGAACACAAGTCTGCCTACGGGGCAGCAGCTCCTACAGGGTAAATCACGTACCTGTTTGTCGCCTGTTACTTCCGGGTTTGCAGCGCACACGTGCCCCGCCGGAGACCAGCTGCTGCTGTGACTGGACACAGCAGGAGCCAATCAGCGGGACCGGAACCCACCGATCATTTCCGACAGAGGCAAAAGTCTAAGAATGTCCAAAAAAAAAATCAATCAATATCCAAACAACATCTCCATATAAAGTGCTCCAATGTTCTTATAAGTGCTGGACATAAAATTCACTCAGTGATGTGACACCCCCCCCCCCTCACCCCCATATCCCCGTGTCCCTACTTACCAGAGGTAATGGACCCCCCAGCTTTTCAGTCTGAGGCTACAAACAAGCTTGGCTCTGATATAGGGGAATGGCAGGTCACAAGGATCCAGTAAAAATCTCCCCAACGTGGCTCTCAGACATTCCAGGTGCTCCCCAATCTCAGAATAAGAAAGGGAGCCAATAGTGAAGTCCTGTAAGGCTGATGTTTTATTGCAGAATAAGAAAATATACTTAAAAAACAGAGGATAAAACCCAGAATGTAAAATGCAAGATACTTCCGGGAATGCCGTAACCAGTATGCGTTTCACGGCAACAGGAAGTGACGTAGTTAGGACTGGAAACTGGGTCAACGCGTTTCGTCCTCCCACAGGGCATCATCAAGGACCTCAACGCAGTTTCCGAGCCCCAACAACATGGACTTCTTTTTCCTGTGGAAGGCACGCTGGTTTACGGCATTCCCAGGAAGATTTCGTGCATTTTACATGCCCCGGTTTTATCTCCTGGAGATCATTAGGCCTGGTCCTTAAGTGGTTAAGCACTGATTTACCTTTTGGGAAAAGATAAAAGTCGCACTGGTCGACCGCCAGTAGTACTTATACTGCGGCAGGTCGGCTCTGTCCCAAAAAAACAACATACCTGTACGTCGTTTCGCGGGACAGCTAATGGGGGCACGCCAGTTGGCCACAGGGGGAGCCAATCAGCGGGTCGGGCGGCGGCGATGTCTGTGGAGACAGAATGGCGGTCTGCCGATGTAAACACAGCAGACCGCTGTTCTGTCAGTTATGGACACAGGGCTCCTCTTATTTAGGAACACGGATCTCTGTGTTCATTCCATAAATCCACCCCCACACAGTTAGAAAACACCCCCCTAAGGACACATTTAAAACTTTGATCTTCCCTGGTGTTAACCCCTTCCCTGTCAGTGTCATTATTACAGTGACAGTGCATATTTTTAGCACTGATTACTGTAGTAATGTCACTGGTACCCCCAAAAGTGTCAAAAATGTCAGTTAGGGGTCCGATCTGTCCGTCGCAATGTCGCAGTCCCGCTAAAAATCGCAGATCGCCGCCATTACTAGTAAAAAAAAAAAAAATGACATAAATCTTTCCCCTAGTTTGTAGACGCGATAACTTTTGCGCGAACCAATCAAAAAAATGGTACTGCCCGAATTGGGTGGTAATATAGTTTCTAGAGTCCCCCTCTCCTTCCACAGTTGGTACAGTCCTATGGCGGGAAGCTCTCTCCTCACACTGCAGAGACGCTCAGCTCAATCAGAGTCAGGTCACATGACCTTCCTCCGCCAATCACCAAGTTTCCCTCAATTATCACTACTACAAAACCTTTGTCCTAGACACGGAGCCATGTTCCAGAGGACAGACAGTTACTATGAATGGAGAGTTATCTTCAACAAAATGGCTGCCAGCGCCCGGAGATGTCGCCGAACTGGAGACATTTATGTGAGGAGAGCTGAGAGCAGGGCGGCTCTCTATGAGAGGAGATCAGAGAGTGGACTGTGTGACTGGAGATTGCAGGAGACATTCCCTCCACATTAACCCTTCACTGACCTGCTATAGTAAATGTACATTAACCCTTCATGGTGAGTATTAACCCCTCATTGTCTTCTCTATAGTCTCTGTACATTCATCCATGGGAATTATTTATATTAACCCCTCACTGTTCTTCTATAGTCACTGTACGTTAACCCTTTACTAACCGATCAATAATCTGTAGTTTAATCCTTCACTTTCCAATCAATAATCTGTACATTAACCCTTCACTGTCCGATCAGTAATCTGTAGTTTAACCTTTCAATATCCGATCAATAATCTGTACATTAACCCTTCACTGTCCAATCAATAATCTGTACATCAACCCTTCACTGTCCGATCAATAATCTGTACATCAACCCTTCACTGTCCGATCAATAATCTGTACATAAACCCTTCACTGTCCGATCAATAATCTGTAGTTTAAGCCTTCACTATCCGATCAATATTCTGTGCTTGAACCCTTCACTGTCCGATCAATAATCTGTACATTAACTCTTTACTATCCGATCAATAATCTGTACATTAACCCTTCACTGTCCGATCAATAATCTGTACATTAACTCTTTACTATCCGATCAATAATCTGTAGTTTAACCCTTCACTATCCAATCAATAATCTGTAGTTTAACCCTTCACTATCCTATCAATAATCTGTAGTTTAACACTTCACTGTCCGATCAATAATCTGTAGTTTAACCCTTCATTGTCTGATCAATAATCTGTACATTAACCCTTCACTGTCCAATCAATAATCTGTATGTTAACCCTGTATTTTCTTTTAACCACTTGCCCTCTGGAAGATTTAGCCCCCTTAATGACCAGGCCATTTTTTGCCATACAGCACTGCGTTACTTTAACTGACAATTAAAATGTAAAAAAAAAAAAAAAAAATCTAATTTCAATCAGTGCCCACCAGTGTCTCCTCATCAATGTCACCTATCAGTGCCGCCTACCAGTGCAGCCTCATCAGTGCCTACCAGTGCCGCTTCCCCAGTGCCCATCAATGCCGCCCCATCAGTGCCCTCAGTGCAGCCTATCAATGCCGCCTCATCAGTGCCCTCAGTGCAGCCTATCAATGCCGCATCATCAGTGCCCTCAGTGCAGCCTCATCAGTGCCCTCAGTGCAGCCTATCAATGCCGCCTCATCAGTGCCCTCAGTGCAGCCTATCAATGCCGCCTCATCAGTGCCCTCAGTGCAGCCTATCAATGCCGCATCATCAGTGCCCTCAGTGCAGCCTCATCAGTGCCCTCAGTGCAGCCTATCAATGCTGCCTCATCAGTGCCCATCAGTGTAGCTTATCAGTGCAGCCTATCAGTGCCCATCAATGGGCAATGATGGGCCTAGCCTCCGCCTTCCACACTGCAGGAGGGAGATTATTTTCCTCCTGTAAAGGTAGGTAAAAAGGAGCACGCTGTATCCAGTGAATGCAGGTGGGAAGGTGAATTTGTAAACGTTTATTGAACGTAGCAACAAGTGATCAACCCAACGCGTTTCAGGGGAACAAAGACTCCCCCTTTCTCGGGACTGTTGCTGCATGCTAATAATACCCAGCAGGTGTGTCTGTAACCAACACCAAGATCAGAAAGAACGATGTCAGCTATGCCGTTACCCCGAAACGCGTTGGATGATACTTTCAATAAACAATTACAAATTCACCTTCCAGCTTGCATTCACTGGATATCGAGCGCTCCTTTTTTCCTACCTTTTTACATCCTTTCGGCCCCACACCCAATCTCGGTCCAAGCTTGCCTCCTGTCAGGGAAATGGCCATTGGAGAACTGGCAATGTTGCCAATACTAGAAATGGGCGCATCCCTGTGCGACCTGGTGCAAAAATGGCGAATAGGCAAACGCGCATGCGCAATGGCGCAAGGAATATGTAGCAGATGCGGCCACTCTCTGGCCTATTGTCAGGTTACCAGGAAACCAGACCACACGGGGATGCAGGTAAAATAAAGCAGTTTATTGGAGCAAACAACAATAAACGCACAGCAAGAGTGAGGAAGTGGTAGCAGGAACAAGCCGGGGTCAAGTCCAGAAGCGGGTAGTCATCCAAGCCGGGGTCGAGTCCAGAAGCGGGTAGTCTTCCAAGCCGGGGTCGAGTCCAGAAGGGGGTTGTCATCCAAGACGGGGTCGAGTCCAGAAGCGGGTAGTCATCCAAGCCGAGGTCAAGTACAGAAGCGGGTAGTCATCCAAGCCGGGGTCGAGTCCAAAAGCGGGTAGTCATCCAAGCCAGGGTCAAGTCCAGAAGCGGGTAGTCATCCAAGCCGGGGTCGAGTCCAAAATCGGGTAGTCATCCAAGCCGGGGTCAAGTCCAGAAGCAGGCAGTCATCCAAGCCGGGGTCGAGTCCAGAAGCGGGTAGTCATCCAAGCCGGGGTTGAGTCCAAAAGCGGGTAGTCATCCAAGCCGGGGTTGAGTCAAAAAGCGGGAAGTCATCCAAGCCGGGGTCGAGTCCAGAAGCGGGTAGTCATCCAAGCCAGGGTTGAGTCCAGAAGCGGGTAGTCATCCAAGCCGGAGTCGAGTCCAGAAGCGGGTAGTCATCCAAGCCGGAGGTCGAGTCCAAAATCGGGTAGTCATCCAAGCCGGGGTCAAGTCCAGAAGCAGGTAGTCATCAAAGCCGGGTCGAGTCCAGAAGCGGGTAGTCATCCAAGCCGGGTCGAGTCCAGAAGCGGGTAGTCATCCAAGCCGGGGTCGAATCCAGAAGCAGGTAGTCATCAAAGCTGTGGTCGAGTCCAGAAGCGGGAAGTCATCCAAGCCGGGGTCGAGTCCATGAGCAGGTAGTCTTCCAAGCCGGGGGCGAGTCCAGAAGAATGGAGTCATCCAACCCAGGGTAGAGTCCAGAAGAATGTAGTCATCCAACCCAGGGTCGAGTCCAGAAGCGGGAGTCATCCAACCCAGGGTCGAGTCCAGAAGCGGGTAGTCTGCCGATGCAGGGTCGAGAGCCAAGAGAATCATCAGCCAAGCCGGTCATGCACGGAGGAACATGGAGAACAGAAGACTGCTAGCAGAAATGGACCTTGGAGCACAAACACAAGGGCAAGGACTGCAACCCATCAGGTGTTAGATATAGTCAGGTGTGCAGCATCATCAGTGTGCGACACCCAAGCAGCAGGCAAGTGATGATGCAGAGTCCGTAAAAGGCAGCAGTCTGCACATGTCCAAGATGGCTGCCAACAAGAAGGCAAGGTAAGACCTTGACACCTATAAAAGACTACTGCTGTTTTCACCAGATTACTGGATTGTCATCATCCTTCCTGTGTTCCTGAGCCTCTGCATATCTCCGTGGATTTCCTGTTGTTGACCCGGCTTGCCCTTGACCTGGCTGATCCCTGCTCCTTCTGGCTTTGACCCCCTGGCTTGTTCTACCAACTCTGCTGCTACTTGATCACCTGTGTATGACCCTGGCTTGTATTACGGACTTGCTACCATTTGACCGCTCCTCACCTGCCCTCCGGTGTATGACTTTGGCTTGGTCTTGTTCCTTCTACTTGCCTCCACTGCAGACTAAACACCCGTCCGTGTCTGACCTCTGGCCTGGCTTCCACTATTG
Source organism: Pelophylax lessonae (assembly GCF_965119305.1). NCBI lineage: Eukaryota > Metazoa > Chordata > Amphibia > Anura > Ranidae > Pelophylax > Pelophylax lessonae. The sequence goes on along the minus strand of NC_138776.1, from coordinate 261,061,881 downwards.
CCTCCTGTGTGCACTGTTGCCAAGTACTTCTGGAGTTCCTGAGAGACATCTGCCCGATTGTACTTCTGGCCTGTTCCAGCATTCTTCAGGTGATCACTGGTCCAGCTCTGAAGCACTCTACTGGCAACCTGTGCTTATTTGGGCACTGCACCTCCTGTACCATCATCAGGGGTGTACTACACTTAGCCGCAAGGGGAGCCCTCTCAGCACTTCAGCCTCCGACCAGGTACGCCACACTGCCTCAACCTCCGCAACATCTCCAAGATAAGCCTCTACCTAACCAATGTCACCACAAAGTTTCTGATCCACTCCCTGGTCATCTCTCACCTCGACTACTGCAACTCTCTCCTCATTGGATTACCTTTACATACAGTAGGCTTTCCCTCCTTCAGTCCATCATGAACGTTGTTGCCAGGCTCATCCACCTTACAAACCACATGGCGTCTGCTACCCCTCTCTGTCAATCCCTCCATTGGCTGCCACTCAGCCAACAAATTAAAATCAAGATACTAACAGTAATTTACAAAGCCATCCACAACCTGGCCCCAAGCTACATCACTAACCTGGTCTCCAAAAAATGTATCTCTTCATTCCTCCTAAGACCTCCTGCTCTCTAGCTCCCTTGTCACCTCATCCCATGCTTGCCTCCAGGACTTCTCCCGAGCCTCTCCCATCCTCTTGATTGCTTTACCCCGATCTGTCTGACTATCTCCAACTTTGTCTACTTTCAGACGATCCCTGAAAACTCATCTCTTCAGAGAAGCCCACCTAACAACTGTACATCTATTTTCTCCAACAGTCCATCCCCCACAGTTATTACCTTTTGTATCTCTTGACCCTCCCTCCTAGATTGTAAGCAGGAGCACCACACTCAGATTCCTACTGTATTAAAGTGTATTGTAGTTGTACTCTCTACCCTCAAGTTGTAAAGCACCATGTAATCTATATAGATCCTGTATAATAATAATAATGTAAATTACCTTGAGGCCGTACCCAGAAGCAGCAGCCCAAGCCTCCAAAAAGGTATCACCGCCACCTTCTTTTTAAGTTGGGCAGAAATCATTGAAAGAGAACTCTTCAAACCCGCCCCCCATCATTACCTACCCATTGACCAACGACAGAAAGAGTCAAGTCCTGCTCAATATCCAGCCTTAAAGAGCTATTACTTTCCTCCTAGCCAGATTTCTGGGGAAAGATGAGCATCCAATTCCCGGGAGATGACGGTCTAACTAAGTGCAAGAGACTTTTTTTAGTGAGATTCAGGATTCTCCCATTTCTAGGATCTCACCAGAAGGAACACAGTGACATTGTCGCCTACGTACCGTGGATGAAAGTCAGGGGTTCCGGTAATTATATGAAGGCTATACTGAAAGTGGGCATACCTTTTTTATTAACTTACATAGGACCTTCAAATTTCACATGTTGGTAGAGTAACTCTTCCTCTGTAGCAAATATGTCAAACACAAGGCCCGCGGGCCAAATCCGGCCCTCCAGGCCAATTCATGTGGCCCTTACACCTCTCCTGCAGCTGTGGCACCCCCTTTGTCTCCGCCCAACCTTGACTCACAAGAGAGGAGGACCGTCTCTGTGCAACTGCGGGGATGCTTGTCACTACCCCCACCTGTCTCAGCAGTCGGCAGTAGAGAGGACGACAGAGCTCCTCCGCCAGGTCCTGCACCTGTCTCTACAGCCACAGTACCACCTGTGCAACCAGGGAAATGCTAGTTTCTGCCCTCAGCAGTTAGCAGCAAAACCGAGGACAGAGCTCCTCCGCCAGATCCTGCACCTGTCTCTACAGCCACAGTTCCACCTGTGCAAGCAGGGAGATGCACGTCTCTGCCCTCAGCAGTCGGCAGCAAAGAGGAGGGCAGAGCTCGTCCGCCAGATCCTGCAGCTGTCTTTACACCCACAGTACCACCTGTGCAACCAGGGAGATGCTCGTTTCTGCCCTCAGCAGCTGGCAGCAAAGAGGAGGACAGAGCTTGTCCGCCATATCCTGCACCTGTCTCTACAGCCACAGTACCACCTGTGCAATCAGGGAGATGCTTGTCTCTGCCCTCAGCAGTCGGCAGCAAAGAGGAGGACAGAGCTCGTCCGCCAGATCCTGTACCTGTCTCTACAGCCACAGTTCCACCTGTGCAACAAGAGAGATGCTCGTCTCTGCCCTTAGCAGTCGGCAGCAAAGCAGAGGACAGAGCCCCTCCACCAGATCCTGCTCATCTTATCCCCCACCCGTTTTAGCGGTCGGCAGCAGAGAGGAGGACAGAACTCCTCCTACAGATCCTGCACCTGTCTCTGCAGCCACAGTACCACCTTCTCTCCGCCTCCCAGGTCCCAGCATTCACCAGACTCGGGCGGCTGACTCCAGCCCTCCTCCAGACTTTGCACTTTCAGCTTCCCAGCTTCACCCCGAGCTTCTGTCTGGCAGCAACACATGGTAAGGAGGAGGGGGGGGGCACTGTGATGTAAGGAAGGTTGGGGGGACTCTTGACTTCTGACCATGGGGGGGGACTTGCTCTGGACACTTAGTCTTACAGATACAACCGTCCCTCTCAAGGCAACCATAATGTGAATGCGGCTTGTGATGAAATGGAGTTTGACACCCCTGCTCTATAGTAACTCTTCTTCTTCTTCTTCTTTTACAATGCAGGTAAATCATGGATTCCAAGCAGAAGCAACGTGCCGTCATCGAATTTTTGATGAAGGAGGGGTGTAAGCTGTCGGAAATTCACAGAAGGCTACAGAATGTTTACGGAGATGACGCCATCGACAAGAGCAATGTGCACAGGTGGATGAAGAAGTTTAACGTTGGGGAAACCAGCATTGAAGACAAGCCACGTAGTGGGAGACCATCGACTGCGACCACCGACACGAATCTCCAGCGGGTGGACGAAATGATTCGTGCCGACAGGCAAGTCACAATCCGTGAGCTTGCTGCTCAGCTGGACTGTGGCCACAATGCCATACAGAAGATGGTGGAAGACTTAGGGTATCGGAAAGTGAGTGCAAAGTGGGTCCCTGAATCTAAAAATGATTCACACTCACCATGACGGTGCGCGATCACACAGCAAATTTGACTGGTCAAGTGGACCTCCATCCACTGTACAGCCCAGATTTAGTACCCTCTCACTCCTACTTGTTCGGTCCAATGAAGGACAGTCAACGATTTGACGACACAGATGAGGTGAAAGTGGATGAAGTTGTGGGTACAACACAGCGCACCTGAATTTTTTCAAAGAGGTTTTGAGAGTTGGGTTCAACCATGGCATAAATGCATCGATTGTGATGGAGAATATGTTGAGTAGAACCTTTGTATAGAAGAAGAGTTACTCTACCAACATGTGAAATTTGCATGGCTTACACCAACACTAGTAACATGTATTCTTCTGGCAACTGATTGTCCTGAATCCCAGGCTGATAGAGAATGTGCGGGAGGTGTGGGGCCAGTATTCAACACTACTAACAACTAATTCCAAAGTGGAGAATGGATACATAAGTGGGAGATCCCTTGTTCTGGCTGATGTCCAGTAGTTCAACCACGAGGAGGTGAGGAGCTGAGGAGGAGGCATGTGGTGAAGATGGACTTTGTGTCATGGTGACTTCAAAGATAAGCTGCTGCACTTGCAAAAGTATGATGCCTATGAGTCTGTCGAGGGATTTTGCAAAGATCACCACGTTATTTAACCACTTAAGCCCTGGAAGATTTTACCCCCTTCCTGACCAGGGTCTATTTTGCGATTCGGCACTGCGTGACTTAAACGGACAATTGCGTGGTCGTGCGACGCTGTACCTAAACGAATTTCACGTCCTTTTTTTCCCACAAACAGCGCTTTCTTTTGGTGGTATTTGATCACCTGTGCGATTTTTTGATCATGCGCTATAAACAAAAAAATAGCGTAAATTTTGCAAAAATAACAATATTTTTCACATTTTTTAATATGAAATTCCCCCCAAAAAAATGTAAAAATCTAAATTTTTTAACACTTTCGGCCAATTTGTTTTATGCTACATATGTTTGGTAAAAAAAAATCGCAAAAAGCGTATTTTGATTGCTTTGCGCAAAAGTTATCGCGTTTACTAACAAAGGGAAAGATTTTTGTCATTTTTGGTGGTTTTTTTTTTTAACAAGTAATGGCGGCAATCTGCGATTTTTTTTGCGGTACTGCGACATTGCGGCAGACAGATCGGACCCTTGACTGATATTTTTGACACTTTTGGGGGTACCAGTGACATTACTGCAGTAATCAGTGCTATAAATATGCACTGTTACTGTAAAAATGACACTGGCAGTGAAGGGGTTAACTGTATTGGACAGGGAGGGGTTAAGTGTGTCCTAGGGGGGTGATTCTAACTGTAGTGGGACAGGTCTACTAGTGTAAAAACAGAGATCAACGGTTCTACATAGTAGAACCGTCTGATCTCCATTTTTACACAGGGAGAATGACAGGCGGCTTGTTTACATAAGCCGCTCCGCCTTTCTCCCGCTCTACCGACGATCGTAGTGTGACCGGCGGACATCGGGTCCGCCGGTCACACGCCCGCACTCCTTCGTGAACGAGCCTCAGCGGGCGCGCGCCCGCCCGCTATTGGCTCTAAAACCAGTGACAGGCGAGCGACGTAGACCTACGTCACTCTGCCTGGCCGGGGCTGACTGCCGCAGTAAATATACTGTGCGCAGTCGGCAACCGGTTAAAGTGTCACTAAACCCACGTCCTCAAAAACTATCAAATAAAATAAAATATACAACAAAATGAATGGTGTATTCCCTGCTGTTCATGCTCAGTCACTATGAGATTCGTTTTCTGTATCCTGCAAATAATCTTGTTGATCCTGCTGCTCTCCATCTTCTGTCCATATCCCCAATTCAGCTCAAGATTTTGCAGAGCAGTGTTGGCACGTACTTAGTTTTCAGGGAGTTTCTATGCTGAGATTTTCCTCCCTAGCACATCTGAGCAGCCCATGTGACTATAGAGTCACACATGTGGGTGTAAACTAGGGATCAGTTTTTCATGGCTGATACCGATACCGATATTTTGGCCATTGCATATCGGTATCGGCCGATATTTTGAACATTTAAAGTTTTGCAAAATAAACACAATTTGCGACACAAATCTGTTACTGAACCCTTTGGTGGGTGGCTGGCTGGCACCCTTTGGTGGGTGGGTGGCTGGCACCCTTTGGTGGCTGTCTGGCTGGCACCCTTTGGTGGCTGTCTGGCTGGCACCCTGTAGTGGGTGGCTTGCTGGCACACTGTGGTGGGTGGGTGGCTGGCTGGCACCCTGTGGTGGGTGGCTGGCTGGCACCCTTTTGTGGCTGTCTGGCTGGCACCCTGTGGTGGGTGGCTGGCGGACACCCTTTGGTGGCTGTCTGGCTGGCACCCTGTAGTGGGTGGCTGGCTGGCACCCTTTGGTGGCTGTCTGGCTGGCACCCTGTAGTGGGTGGCTGGCTGGCACCCTTTGGTGGGTGGCTGGCTGGCATCCTGTGTGGTGGGTGGCTGGCTGGTACAGGCCCAGAGCCTGTGGCTGGCTGGCTGGTACAGGCCTGTGGGTGGCTGGCTGGCACCGGGCAGCTGTGGGTAGGTGTATGTACTGTATGTGGCGGCTGTGTTAAACACACTGTGCACTGTACACGCACTGTCCTGAGACTCCCTGACTCCAAACGAGGTTGAGGGAGGCGGCCTAAGAAGGCAGAAGCTGTCCTTGTGCACGGAGGCGCATTGGCCAACATACGCAATGACGTCACGGCATCGGTAACCTCCGGGGCAGATTGCGATATATATCGGGGAACGTGCACATCTGCCCTCGATATATCGGCCTTGCCGATAATCGGTCTATCCCTAATGTAAATACAGTGGTAAATGACAGCCCAATCCCTCCCTCCTCCTGCATGCCCACCAACCAGCTAAACACAATGGGGACGGGATATTACATGTAGATTGATGGAGGCTTCACCTCTTGTCTGTGTGGTCCACTCCCAGTAAATCAGATTGTCAGCTTGTAGAAAATAGAAATACTCTGTCCTTTGTTATGTTTTAATGTTTTGCCTGCTGCTGTTTTATTCTCTCTTGACGTTGCATACATTATTATTACACATGAAAATTATACATCAGTTAGAATATAATCAATATAAAAAAATATGAAAAATTACAATTTATAAACGTGAAAAAATATATACAAAAGTGCTTAATTCTATGATTTCTTACATTGATCTTATTCTCGTTATCAATATAAATAAGAATCGTTTATTTTGTACCGGTCATGTGCTTTCTTTGATGATTTTTACCCCGAACGTAGTCATCAGCCTTGCTCACCGCACAACGATTTGTACCACAGACTGCAGCTGTGATACATTATATCGCTTGTAAGGTATAAACTAAGGAATTCTATGCAGCCCTTATCAGACCCAGTCTCTTTTTTTAAAAGTTTTTCCACTGTAATTCTGAAGAACCCTCAGAAAAGAGATTTGTTCCCTCAGTAGTAACCACATCCTGGTAAAGATTTCTACACCAGACATTCTCTGACAGCTCTCCTCCACCATCCTCCACCATCCACACTACATTCTCCGACAGCTCTCCTCCACCATCCACACTACATTCTCCGACACTACATTCACAGAAGGCTACAGAATGTTTACGGAGATGACGCCATCGACAAGAGCAATGTGCACAGGTGGATGAAGAAGTTTAACGTTGGGGAAACCAGCATTGAAGACAAGCCACGTAGTGGGAGACCATCGACTGCGACCACCGACACGAATCTCCAGCGGGTGGACGAAATGATTCGTGCCGACAGGCAAGTCACAATCCGTGAGCTTGCTGCTCAGCTGGACTGTGGCCACAATGCCATACAGAAGATGGTGGAAGACTTAGGGTATCGGAAAGTGAGTGCAAAGTGGGTCCCTGAATCTAAAAATGATTCACACTCACCATGACGGTGCGCGATCACACAGCAAATTTGACTGGTCAAGTGGACCTCCATCCACTGTACAGCCCAGATTTAGTACCCTCTCACTCCTACTTGTTCGGTCCAATGAAGGACAGTCAACGATTTGACGACACAGATGAGGTGAAAGTGGATGAAGTTGTGGGTACAACACGGCGCACCTGAATTTTTTCAAAGAGGTTTTGAGAGTTGGGTTCAACCATGGCATAAATGCATCGATTGTGATGGAGAATATGTTGAGTAGAACCTTTGTATAGAAGAAGAGTTACTCTACCAACATGTGAAATTTGCATGGCTTACACCAACACTAGTAACATGTATTCTTCTGGCAACTGATTGTCCTGAATCCCAGGCTGATAGAGAATGTGCGGGAGGTGTGGGGCCAGTATTCAACACTACTAACAACTAATTCCAAAGTGGAGAATGGATACATAAGTGGGAGATCCCTTGTTCTGGCTGATGTCCAGTAGTTCAACCACGAGGAGGTGAGGAGCTGAGGAGGAGGCATGTGGTGAAGATGGACTTTGTGTCATGGTGACTTCAAAGATAAGCTGCTGCACTTGCAAAAGTATGATGCCTATGAGTCTGTCGAGGGATTTTGCAAAGATCACCACGTTATTTAACCACTTAAGCCCTGGAAGATTTTACCCCCTTCCTGACCAGGGTCTATTTTGCGATTCGGCACTGCGTGACTTAAACGGACAATTGCGTGGTCGTGCGACGCTGTACCTAAACGAATTTCACGTCCTTTTTTTCCCACAAACAGAGCTTTCTTTTGGTGGTATTTGATCACCTGTGCGATTTTTTGATCATGCGCTATAAACAAAAAAATAGCGTAAATTTTGCAAAAATAACAATATTTTTCACATTTTTTAATATGAAATTCCCCCCAAAAAAATGTAAAAATCTAAATTTTTTAACACTTTCGGCCAATTTGTTTTATGCTACATATGTTTGGTAAAAAAAAATCGCAAAAAGCGTATTTTGATTGCTTTGCGCAAAAGTTATCGCGTTTACTAACAAAGGGAAAGATTTTTGTCATTTTTGGTGGTTTTTTTTTTTAACAAGTAATGGCGGCAATCTGCGATTTTTTTTTGCGGTACTGCGACATTGCGGCAGACAGATCGGACCCTTGACTGATATTTTTGACACTTTTGGGGGTACCAGTGACATTACTGCAGTAATCAGTGCTATAAATATGCACTGTTACTGTAAAAATGACACTGGCAGTGAAGGGGTTAACTGTATTGGACAGGGAGGGGTTAAGTGTGTCCTAGGGGGGTGATTCTAACTGTAGTGGGACAGGTCTACTAGTGTAAAAACAGAGATCAACGGTTCTACATAGTAGAACCGTCTGATCTCCATTTTTACACAGGGAGAATGACAGGCGGCTTGTTTACATAAGCCGCTCCGCCTTTCTCCCGCTCTACCGACGATCGTAGTGTGACCGGCGGACATCGGGTCCGCCGGTCACACGCCCGCACTCCTTCGTGAACGAGCCTCAGCGGGCGCGCGCCCGCCCGCTATTGGCTCTAAAACCAGTGACAGGCGAGCGACGTAGACCTACGTCACTCTGCCTGGCCGGGGCTGACTGCCGCAGTAAATATACTGTGCGCAGTCGGCAACCGGTTAAAGTGTCACTAAACCCACGTCCTCAAAAACTATCAAATAAAATAAAATATACAACAAAATGAATGGTGTATTCCCTGCTGTTCATGCTCAGTCACTATGAGATTCGTTTTCTGTATCCTGCAAATAATCTTGTTGATCCTGCTGCTCTCCATCTTCTGTCCATATCCCCAATTCAGCTCAAGATTTTGCAGAGCAGTGTTGGCACGTACTTAGTTTTCAGGGAGTTTCTATGCTGAGATTTTCCTCCCTAGCACATCTGAGCAGCCCATGTGACTATAGAGTCACACATGTGGGTGTAAACTAGGGATCAGTTTTTCATGGCTGATACCGATACCGATATTTTGGCCATTGCATATCGGTATCGGCCGATATTTTGAACATTTAAAGTTTTGCAAAATAAACACAATTTGCGACACAAATCTGTTACTGAACCCTTTGGTGGGTGGCTGGCTGGCACCCTTTGGTGGGTGGGTGGCTGGCACCCTTTGGTGGCTGTCTGGCTGGCACCCTTTGGTGGCTGTCTGGCTGGCACCCTGTAGTGGGTGGCTTGCTGGCACACTGTGGTGGGTGGGTGGCTGGCTGGCACCCTGTGGTGGGTGGCTGGCTGGCACCCTTTTGTGGCTGTCTGGCTGGCACCCTGTGGTGGGTGGCTGGCGGACACCCTTTGGTGGCTGTCTGGCTGGCACCCTGTAGTGGGTGGCTGGCTGGCACCCTTTGGTGGCTGTCTGGCTGGCACCCTGTAGTGGGTGGCTGGCTGGCACCCTTTGGTGGGTGGCTGGCTGGCATCCTGTGTGGTGGGTGGCTGGCTGGTACAGGCCCAGAGCCTGTGGCTGGCTGGCTGGTACAGGCCTGTGGGTGGCTGGCTGGCACCGGGCAGCTGTGGGTAGGTGTATGTACTGTATGTGGCGGCTGTGTTAAACACACTGTGCACTGTACACGCACTGTCCTGAGACTCCCTGACTCCAGACGAGGTTGAGGGAGGCAGCCTAAGAAGGCAGAAGCTGTCCTTGTGCACGGAGGCGCATTGGCCAACATACGCAATGACGTCACGGCATCGGTAAGCTCCGGGGCAGATTGCGATATATATCGGGGAACGTGCACATCTGCCCTCGATATATCGGCCTTGCCGATAATCGGTCTATCCCTAATGTAAATACAGTGGTAAATGACAGCCCAATCCCTCCCTCCTCCTGCATGCCCACCAACCAGCTAAACACAATGGGGACGGGATATTACATGTAGATTGATGGAGGCTTCACCTCTTGTCTGTGTGGTCCACTCCCAGTAAATCAGATTGTCAGCTTGTAGAAAATAGAAATACTCTGTCCTTTGTTATGTTTTAATGTTTTGCCTGCTGCTGTTTTATTCTCTCTTGACGTTGCATACATTATTATTACACATGAAAATTATACATCAGTTAGAATATAATCAATATAAAAAAATATGAAAAATTACAATTTATAAACGTGAAAAAATATATACAAAAGTGCTTAATTCTATGATTTCTTACATTGATCTTATTCTCGTTATCAATATAAATAAGAATCGTTTATTTTGTACCGGTCATGTGCTTTCTTTGATGATTTTTAGCCCGAACGTAGTCATCAGCCTTGCTCACCGCACAACGATTTGTACCACAGACTGCAGCTGTGATACATTATATCGCTTGTAAGGTATAAACTAAGGAATTCTATGCAGCCCTTATCAGACCCAGTCTCTTTTTTTAAAAGTTTTTCCACTGTAATTCTGAAGAACCCTCAGAAAAGAGATTTGTTCCCTCAGTAGTAACCACATCCTGGTAAAGATTTCTACACCAGACATTCTCTGACAGCTCTCCTCCACCATCCACACTACATTCTCCGACAGCTCTCCTCCACCATCCACACTACATTCTCCGACAGCTCTCCTCCACCATCCACACTACATTCTCCGACAGCTCTCCTCACCATCCACACTACATTCTCCGACAGCTCTCCCCCGCCATCCACACTACATTCTCCGACAGCTCTCCTCCACCATCCACACTACATTCTCTGACAGCTCTCCTCCAACATCCACACTACATTTTCTGACAGCTCTCCTCCACCTTCCACACTACATTCTCTCCTCCACCATCCACACTACATTCTCCGACAGCTCTCCTCCCACCATGCACATTACATTCTCCGACAGCTCTCCTCACCATCCACACTACATTCTCCGACAGCTCTGCTCCACCATCCACACTACATTCTCCGACAGCTCTCCTCCACCATCCACACTACATTCTCCGACAGCTCTCCTCCACCATCCACACTACATTCTTCAACAGCTCTCCTCCACCATCCACACTACATTCTCCGACAGCTCTCCTCCACCATCTACACTACATTCTCCGACAGCTCTCCTTCACCATCCACACTACATTCTCCGACAGCTCTCGTCCCACCATCCACACTACATTCTCCGACAGCTCTCCTTCACCATCCTCACTACATTCTCCGACAGCTCTCCTCCCACCATCCACACTACATTCTCCGACAGCTCTCCTCCACCATCCACACTACATTCTCCGACAGCTCTCCTCCACCATCCACACTACATTCTACGACAGCTCTCCCCCCACCATCCACACTACATTCTCCGACAGCTCTCCTCCCACCATCCACACTACATTCTCCGACAGCTCTCCTTCCACCATCCACACTACATTCTCTGATAGCTCTCCTCCACCATCCACACTACATTCGCCAACAGCTCTCCTCCACCATCCACACTGCATTCTCTTAAAGAGCTCCTCCACCATCCACACTACATTCTCCGACAGCTCTCCTTCACCATCCTCACTACATTCTCCGACAGCTCTCCTCCCACCATCCACACTACATTCTCCGACAGCTCTCCTCCCACCATCCACACTACATTCTCCGACAGCTCTCCTCCCACCACCCACACTACATTCTCCTACAGCTCTCCTCCCACCATCCACACTACATTCTCCGACAGCTCTCCTCCCACCATCCACACTACATTCTCCGACAGCTCTCCTCCCACCATCCACACTACATTCTCAGACAGCTCTCCTCCCACCATCCACACTACATTCTCCGACAGCTCTCCTCCACCATCCACACTACATTCTCAGACAGCTCTCCCCCCACTATCCACACTACATTCTCCCTCAACCATCCACACCTGACAGCTCTCCTCCACCATCCTCACTACATTCTCCGACAGCTCTCCTCCCACCATCCACACTACCTTCCTCGACAGCTCTCCTCCCACCATCCACACTACATTCTCCGACAGCTCTCCTCCCACCACCCACACTACATTCTCCTACAGCTCTCCTCCCACCATCCACACTACATTCTCCGACAGCTCTCCTCCCACCATCCACACTACATTCTCCGACAGCTCTCCTCCCACCATCCACACTACATTCTCAGACAGCTCTCCTCCACCATCCACACTACATTCTCAGACAGCTCTCCCCCCACTATCCACACTACATTCTCCCTCAACCATCCACACCTGACAGCTCTCCTCCACCATCCACACTACATTTGTCAACAACATCATGAGCTGTCTGTACTCTGATGTCTAATTCTATTTTGTTCACTATCACTATTGTGAATTCTCTGATGTTTAAAAAGTGCTCCTTTTTCATTAAAAGATTTCCCGCACTGTGAACATGAATAGGGACGCTCACCTGTGTGAATTCTCTGGTGTATAAGAAGTTTTACCTTCTCATTGAAACCTTTCCCGCACACTGCACAGGAAAATGGATGCTTACCCGTGTGATAATTCTGGTGTGCAAGAAGTTTTCTTTTCTCAATAAAGGATTTTCCACACTCTGAACATGAAAAAGGACGTATACCAGAGTGAATCTTCTGGTGTGAAACCAGTGCACCTTTTTGAATGAAACATTTCCCACACTCTGAACATGCAAACGGGCGCTCTCCTGTGTGAGTTCTCTGGTGTGCAACAAGTTTTTCTTTCTGAATGAAACGTTTCCCGCACTCTAAACATGCAAAAGGACGGTCACCTGTGTGAATTTTCTGGTGTTTATTAAGAGCTCCTTTCTGAATAAAACATTTCCCGCACTCAGAACATGGGAAAGGGCGCTCACCTGTATGGATTCTCAGGTGTCTAACAAGTCCATTTTTAAGAATGAAACCTTTTCCACACTCTGAACACGAGAAAGGACGCTCCCCCGTGTGAGACTTCTGGTGTGCAAGAAGTAGTTTGTTCTCTGAAAAACTTTTCCCACACTCTGAACACGAATAGGGCCGTTCACCCGTGTGAATTCTCTGGTGTTTATGAAGGTCTCCTTTTTGAATGAAACATTTTCCGCACTCTGAACATGGGAAAGGACGTTCACCCGTGTGAATTCTCCTATGGATAACAAGGTATCCTCTGTCACTAAAGGATTTCTTGCACTCTGAACACGAATAAGGACGCTCATCTGTGTGACTGATCAGGTGGTCTCGAAGGTCTTTTTTTTCGGTGAAGGATTTCTCACACACTGAACATGAAAATGAACCCTCCTCTTTGTGAGCTCCATCATTTCTTAAAGAAGATTTCTTGAGATTAGACGGATCTGTTGAACTATAGGCACTATCTGGAGTAACAATATGTGCCATATCAGAAGATGCCGCAGGATTAGAGGGATCCATTGAGGTTTGAAGAGTGTAAGGTAGGTGATGTATATTTTGAGTAATAATATTAACTCTTGGAGCACACTGTACAATGCCAATTCCTTGTGGGTTCAAATTTGTACATAAAATAAGATATCCCTTCTTGGTATTCGAGGTATGGGGTCCATCTGTTAAATAGAAATTTAGGAATAAATGTTATAATGGATTCCTCATATATTGAATTCAGAGGTCTTAAAAATTCATCTAGCACTTTAGTGACAGTCAGTGGGAAGAATGCTCCTTACTCTTATCATCATTGCGAAGAATTACCCCCCTTAGAGATAGCTAAAAGGAACAATGGTGTAATTGGGAACTTATCTGAGGCAGAAATTGCTCAAGGAACCCCTAGCAACCTCAGGAGGAAATTTAGGCTTCCACGGAACCCTGTTTGAGAAACCCTGCATTAGTGTGACAGTCAGTGGGAAGAATGCTCCTTACTCTTGTCATCATTGGGAAGAATTACCCCCCTTAGAGATAGCTAAAAGAAACAATTGTGTCATTGGAAACTTATCTGAGGCAGAAATTGCTCAAGGAACCCCTAGCAACCTCAGGAGGAACCCTGGTTGAGAAACCCTGCATTAGTGTGACAGTCAGTGGGAAGAATACTCTCTACTCTTGTCGTCATTGGGAAGAATTTCCCCCCTTAGAGATAGCTAAAAGGAACAATGGTGTCTTTGGGAACCTATCTGAAGCAGGAATTGCCCATTGCTCAAAGAACCCCTAGTAACCTCTGGAGGAACCCTGGTTGAAAATACCCTGCATTAGTGTGACAGTCCGTGAGAAGAATGCTCCTTACTCTTGTCATCATTGGGAAGAATTACCCCCCTTAGAGATAGCTAAAAGGAACAATGGTGTCATTGGGAACTTATCTGAGAGGCAGAAATTGCCCATTGCTCAAGGAACCCCTAGTAACCTCAGTAGGAACCCTGGTTGATAAACCCTGCATTAGTGTGACAGTCAGTGGGAAGAATACTCTCTACTCTTGTAATCATTGGGAAGAATTACCCCCCTTACAGATAGCTAAAAGCAACAATGGTGTCACTGGAAACAATTCTGAGAGGCAGAAATTGCCCATTGCTCAAGGAACCCATAGCAACCTCAGGAGGAACTCTGGGGTTCCACTGAACCCTGGTTGAGAAACCCTCAATTAGTGAGACAGTCAGTGGGAAGAACGCTCCTTGCTCTTGTCATCATTGGGAAGAATTACCCCCTTAGAGATAGCTAAATGGAACAATGGTGTCATTGGGAACTTATCTGAGGCAGAAATTGCTCAAGGAACCCCTAGCAAACTCAGGAGGAACTTTAGGCTTCCACGGAACCCTGTTTGAGAAACCCTGCATTAGTGTGACAGTCAGTGGGAAGAATGCTCCTTACTCTTGTCATCATTGGGAAGAATTACCCCCCTTAGAGATAGCTAAAAGAAACAATCGTGTCATTGGAAACTTATCTGAGGCAGAAATTGCTCAAGGAACCCCTAGCAACCTCAGGAGGAACCCTGGTTGAGAAACCCTGCATTAGTGTGACAGTCAGTGGGAAGAATACTCTCTACTCTTGTCATCATTGGGAAGAATTTCCCCCCTTAGAGATAGCTAAAAGGAACAATGGTGTCTTTGGGAACCTATCTGAAGCAGGAATTGCCCATTGCTCAAAGAACCCCTAGTAACCTCAGGAGGAACCCTGGTTGAAAATACCCTGCATTAGTGTGACAGTCCGTGAGAAGAATGCTCCTTACTCTTGTCATCATTGGGAAGAATTACCCCCCTTAGAGATAGCTAAAAGGAACAATGGTGTCATTGGGAACTTATCTGAGAGGCAGAAATTGCCCATTGCTCAAGGATCCCCTAGCAAACCTCAGGAGGAACCCTGGTATAGAAACCCTGTATTAGTGTGACAGTCAATGGGAATAATACTCTCTACTCTTGTAATCATTGGGAAGAATTACCCCCCTTACAGATAGCTAAAAGCAACAATGGTGTCACTGGAAACAATTCTGAGAGGCAGAAATTGTCCATTGCTCAAGGAACCCCTAGCAACCTTAGGAGGAACTCTAGGGTTCCACTGAACCCTGGTTGAGAAACCCTCAATTAGTGAGACAGTCAGTGGGAAGAACACTCCTTGCTCTTGTCATCATTGGGAAGAATTACCCCCTTAGAGATAGCTAAATGGAACAATGGTGTCATTGGAAACTTATCTGAGGCAGAAATTGCTCAATGAACCCCTAGCAAACTCAGGAGGAACCCTCAAGGAATCCCTAGCAACCACAGGAGGAACTCTAGGGTTCCACGAAACCTTGGTTGTGAAAACCCTGCATTAGTGAGACAGTCAGTGGGAAGAACGCTCCTTGCTCTTGTCATCATTGGGAAGAATTACCCCCTTAGAGATAGCTAAAAGGAACAATGGTGTCATTGGGAACTTATCTGAGGCAGAAATTGCTCAAGGAACCCCTAGCAAACTCAGGAGGAACCCTCAAGGAATCCCTAGCAACCTCAGGAGGAACTCTACGGTTCCACGAAACCTTGGTTGGGAAAACCCTGCATTAGACAGTCAGTGGGAAGAATGCTCCTTACTCTTGTCATCATTGGGAAGAATTACCCCCCTTAAAGATAGCTAAAAGGAACAATGGTGTCGTTGGGAACTTATCTAAGAGGCAGAAATTGCCCATTGCTCAAGGAACCCCTAGCAACCTCAGGAGTAACCTTGGCTGAGGAAACCTGCATTAGTATGACAATCAGTGGGAAGAATGCTCCTTACTCTTATCATCATTGGGAAGAATTTCCCCCCTTAGAGATAGCTAAAAGGAACAATGGTGTCTTTGGGAACCTATCTGAAGCAGGAATTGCTCATTGCTCAAGGAACCCCTAGTAACCTCAGGAGGAACCCTGGTTGAGAAACCCTGCATTAGTGTGACAGTCAGTGGAAAGAATACTCTCTACTCTTGTCATCATTGGGAAGAATTACCCCCCTTAGAGATAGCTAAAAGGAACAATGGTGTCATTGGGAACTTATCTGAGAGGCAGAAATTGCCCATAGCTCAAGGAACCCATAGCAACCTCAGGAGGAACTCTAGGGTTCCACTGAACCCTGGTTGAGAAACCCTCAATTAGTGAGACAGTCAGTGGGAAGAACGCTCCTTGCTCTTGTCATCATTGGGAAGAATCACCCCCTTAGAGATAGCTAAATGGAACAATGGTGTCATTGGGAACTTATCTGAGGCAGAAATTGCTCAAGGAACCCCTAGCAAACTCAGGAGGACCCTGGTTGAGAAACCCTGTATTAGTGTGACAGTCAGTGGGAATAATACTCTGTACTAATGTAATCATTGGGAAGAATTACCCCCCTTACAGATAGCTAAAAGCAACAATGGTGTCTTTGGAAACAATTCTGAGAGGCAGAAATTGCCCATTGCTCAAGGAACCCATAGCAAACTCAGGAGGAACTCTAGGGTTCCACTGAACCCTGGTTGAGAAACCCTCAATTAGTGAGACAGTCAGTGGGAAGAACGCTCCTTGCTCTTGTCATCATTGGGAAGAATTACCCCCTTAGAGATAGCTAAATGGAACAATGGTGTCATTGGGAACTTATCTGAGGCAGAAATTGCTCAAGGAACCCCTAGCAAACTCAGGAGGAACCCTCAAGGAATCCCTAGCAACCTCAGGAGGAACTCTAGGGTTCCATGAAACCTTGGTTGCGAAAACCCTGCATTAGTGTGACAGTCAGTGGGAAGGATGCTCCTTACTCTTATCATCATTGGGAAGAATTACCCCCTTACAGATAGCTAAATGGAACAATGGTGTCATTGGGAACTTATCTGAGAGGCAGAAATTGCCCATTGCTCAAGGGACCCCTAGCAACCTCAGGAGGAACCCTAGGGTCCATAGAACCCTGGTTGACAAACCTTGTTCTACAGTGTTACACGGAGCTAAAAATCTTGCAATCGCAACAGAAAATGTTAATTTTTATCCCAAATAAGAGTGTATATACATTCACAGGCCACTTTATTAGCTACTCCTTGCTAGTACCAGGTTAGAAAGGGTTAATGTTAGCGCGCACAAGGTGGATATATACTAAATACATTAAACATGGTCCATAAGTCCATTAGAGCAGTGTTTCTCAACCTTTTTTTTTTTTTTAGTCGAGGCACCCTTTAAAATTATGCACAGTCTCGAGGCGCCCCATCCTAAAATGTAAACACTATTCTAATAGTTTTACATAATGCAGCAACATCCTTTGGGTGAATCTATGATAGAAAAGGACCTGGGGGTCCTAGTGGACAACAGGCTTGGCAATGGCATGCACGCCGCTGCAAGCAAAGCCAACCGTATACTGGCATGTATAAAAAAGGGGATTCACTCCAGAGATAAAGCGATTATTCAAATGCATTACCTTACATTTTTCAACATTAAACCTCATTTGCCATGTAGATGCCCATCCCATTATTTTGTTCAGGTCATCCTGTAAGATTACAACATCCTGCGTAGAAGTTATTGCCCTGCCTAATTTAGTATGATCCACTTATACGGAGATTGAGCTGTTTATCCCATCCTCTAGGTTGTTTATGAGTAAATTAAATAGGATTGGTCCCAGGACGAACCTGGGGGGGCCCCACTTTCCACACCAGACCATTCCGAGTACTCCCCATTTATCACCACCCTTTGGACTCGCCCCTGCAGCCAGCTTTTAATCCAGGTACTCACTCTATGGCCGCTACCTACGTAGCTTAGTTTGTACAGTAAACGTTTGTGGGGAACTGTATGAAATACCTTTGCAAAATCCAGGTACACCACATCCACATGCCTTCCTTTATCTAGATGGCAGCTCACTTCTTCATAGAAGGTTAATAGATTGCTGCCATGCGACTAGCTGATTAGCAATTTGTGTTACCAAGCAATTGAAAAGGTGTATCTAATAAAGTGGCCGGTGAGTACATCAAATTTTATTAGTCACAGAAGTAAAATGAAATCGTGAGAAGTTTCCATTTTTGGACCAGAAGGCTTACACCCTTGTGTGCTCCAAGAGTTGAGCTCTGTTAAAGGTGAATGAAGTACCTGAAGCAGAAAATTTACACCCATGTGTGCTCCAAGAGTTGAGTTCTGTTGAAGATGAATGAAGCACCTGAAGCAGAAAATTTACACCCATGTGTGCTCCAAGAGTTGAGTTCTGTTGAAGGTGAATGAAGCACCTGGACCAGAAGGCTTACACCCACATGTGCTCCAAGAATTGAGCTCTGTTAAAGGTGAATGAAGCACCTGAAGCAGAAAATGTACACCCATGTGTGCTCAAAGAGTTGAGTTCTGTTGAAGATGAATGAAGCACCTGAAGCAGAAAATTGACACCTATGTGTGCTCAAAGAGTTGAGTTCTGTTGAAGGTGAATGAAGCACCTGGACCAGATAACTTACATCCTTGTGTCCTCAAAGAGCTGAGTTGTGTTATCTCTAAGCTAAGCCATTGTTCCTAATTTTTGAAAACTCTTTAATGACTGGCGTAGTACCACTGGAGTTTTTGTATTTTATTTTTGGGTGCATTTGATAAGACATAGATTTTCTCAATCAATGTAACAATGTTAATACATACTTTATACTCCTTGATGTAAATTGAAAATTTGAACTCTTTCTATATGTACTGTTTATTACTTACTTGTGTCCATATGTAGAGAAGATTCCTCGTGTTTACTTTTCATAATCATCTCCTCCATAGACTGCTGATCTCCACTCACCAACGTCTCTTCTTCTTCCTCTTTAACCTCAAATTTGATGTCTTTCAGCTTTGCAGCCTAAACCCCAAATATGATAGAATACGGTGGTAAAAAGAAATTACATAGTAGAATGTAATTTTATAGCTTAGAATAAATGTTTAGGTCTACATGGTCAGTCCCATTTACCTGATGATGGTGAGGGATGGTGTGATCTTCCTGTATGGAATCCCGGGAATACAGAGGACGGGGACATCTCTCTGGTGGGTTCCCATTACTGGATCCATCTGTAGGAAACACACACACTGACTGAATACATTGTTTCTATGTGTATATCAGATGATGGGGGATCTAGGTGGACCCTCCGTACTGCTCTCTCCTTTGCTGTTTAAACCCTTCTAAACACTTCATTTTGAGAGAGCAGATTTTCCAAGGCTGGGAGCTGCTCACCAAGACGTATACTGTGAGGGAATATTGTCATCGAAGGACATTAGAACAGAAATGGGAATGTTTCAAATCGACTGTATGGCTCACATTCTTAGTTAAAAAAAAAAAAGCCATAAACAATAAAAAAGGGCATTTAAAAAATATAAAAAATGAAGGAACACTATCATCGTTTGAACGTTACAAAGAATAGAACCTGATATGTAAAAAGGAAACAAAGGCCTCAGAAATTAAAAATGAACGACAGGTTGCAAAAGAGAGTAGGACAAAAAAAAAAACAAGAATTCTTTAAATGCATTAATAGTAAAAAGGTCAGGTCTGAGCAAGTAAGCCCTGTACGTGATCATTTCGATTTAGTGACTGGGGACAAAGAGAAGGCAAAATAAATACATCTTCAGTGTATACAAACAAAAGTAGGGATGCTTATGTCCATAATAGGAATAGTATTGACAGAGTCCCAAATGATTCACAGTGGCTCAAAACTGACATGGTACAGAAACATTTAGATAAAAAAAAGGCGAATAAAGCACCCGGACCAGATGGCTTACACCCACGTGTGCTCCAAGAGTTGAGCTCTGTTAAAGGTGAATTAAGCACCTGGACCAGAAGACTTATACCCATGTGTGCTCCAAGAGTTGAGCTCTGTTAAAGGTGAACTAAGCACCTGGACAAGAAGGCTTACACCCATGTGTGCTCCAAGAGTTGAGCTCTGTTAAAGGAGTTGTAAAGTCAGAAGGTTTTTTATCTTAGTGCATTCTATGCATTAAGATAAAAAGCCTTAAGTGTGTAGCAGCCCCCCTAATACTTTCCTGAGCTACATCTCTGTCCAGTGATGTCCATGGGTCTCTTGGCCATCCAGGACTCTCCCTCCTTATTGGCTGTAACACAGCCGTGGGAGCCAATGGTGTCAAAGTCAGCCAATCAGGAGAGAGAGGGGGCGGGGCCAAACCGCAGCTCCGTGTCTAAATGGACATATGGAGCTGCAGCTCAGCTCGGGTGTAAACCTTCTGGTAGCTTGCCCATAGCAAGCTATCAGAAGGTTTACACCCATGTGTGCTCCAATAGTTGAGCTCTGTTAAAGGTAAATGAAGCACCTGGACCAGAAGGCTTACACCCATGTGTGCTCCAATAGTTGAGCTCTGTTAAAGGTAAATGAAGCACCTGGACCAGAAGGCTTACACCCATGTGTGCTCCAAGAGTTGAGCTCCATTAAAGGTGAATGAAGCACCTGAAGCAGGAAATTTACACCCATGTGTGCTCAAAGAGTTGAGTTCTGTTAAAGGTGAATGAAGCACCTGGACCATCCACGTGCCCTCAAAGAGCGCAGCTTTGTTATATCTAAGCCATTGTTTCTAATTTTTGAAAACTCTTTAATGACTAGCGTAGTACCACTGGAGTTTTTTTTTAATTTTCTTTTTGGGCGAATTTGATAAGACATAGATTTTCTCAATCAATGTAACAATGTTAATACATACTTTATACTCCTTGATGTAAATTGAAAATGTGAACTGTTTCTATATGTACTGTTTATTACTTACTTGTGTCCATATTTAGAGAAGGTTCCTCCTGTTTACTTTTTATAATCATCTCCCCCTCCTTCATAGACTGCTGATCTCCACTCACCAACGTCTCTTCTTCTTCCTTCTTAACCTCAACTTTGATGTCATTCAGCTCTTCACCCTAAAACCCAAAGATGAGAGCAGTGATTTGTAAAAAACAAACAGACAAGAGAATAAATAGAAGAATGGCATATCATAGAGTTTAGAATACAGTTTTAGGTCTTTATGCTCAGTCCCACCACCTACCTGATGATGGTGAGGGATGGTGTGACCTTCCTGTGTGGAATCCCGGGAATACAGAGGACGGGGACATATCTCTGGTGGGTTTCCGTTACTGGATCCATCTGTAGGAAACACACAAACTGACTGAATACATTGTTTCTATGTGTTTATCAGATGATGGGGGATCTAGGTGGACCCTCTGTACTGCTCTCTCCTTTACAATAAAATCTCCACCTACTTGGTGATGTGAAGCTTTGGCAATTCTTTGACTTCGCACCCTTAGAGAGGTCCTCTAAATACTCCCAACCCTATCAAGAAATAGACAGTGACATCCTGACATCTTATAGGAACCTGACACACACAATGATACAGTCACCATCCAGACACATCCCTTGTCTGTTACTGGATAATGTCCCAGAATTCCCAGCACCGCTCACCTCTCCTGTCAGCAGATCAGTGATCCTGTTGGTGACCTCCAGAATCTTGTTATATTTTCTTTCAACTGTCAGACACTGAGGTGAAGGCCCTGTTGTGGTCTCTTGAAGACAGATGCTAATTTTTAATGACTCATCATATATGTTCTTCACTACTTTATAATGCTGTGTAAAGAGAGAAATTAACCACTCTCATTTCAGGCGTTCCAAAATACTCATCACCACTTCAGATGGGTCTTTGTCTTATTAATAGAGTGATGTCATGTCCCCTCCCAGAATCCTCCTCATCTCTCCGGTCAGGTCTGTGTTTTATTATTAGAGATAAGAGTGATGTCATGTGACCTCCCAGAATCCTCCTCACCTCTCCGGTCAGGTCTGTGTTTTATTATTAGAGATAAGAGTGATGTCATGTGACCTCCCAGAATCCTCCTCACCTCTCCGGTCAGGTCTGTGTTTTATTAATAGAGATAAGAGTGATGTCATGTGACCTCCCAGAATCCTCCTCACCTCTCCGGTCAGCTCTGTGTTTTATTAATAGAGATAAGAGGGATGTCATGTGACCTCCCAGAATCCTCCTCACCTCTCCGGTCAGGTCTGTGTTTTATTAATAGAGATAAGAGTGATGTCATGTAACCTCCCAGAATCCTCCTCACCTTCCTGGTCAGGTCTGTTTTATTAATAGAGATAAGAGGGATGTCATGTGACCTCCCAGAATCCTCCTCACCTCTCGGGTCAGGTCTGTGTATTATTAATAGAGATAAGAGTGATGTCATGTGACCTCCCAGAATCCTCCTCCCCTCTCGGGTCAGGTCTGTGTATTATTAATAGAGATAAGAGTGATGTCATGTGACCTCCCAGAATCCTCCTCACCTTCCTGGTCAGGTCTGTTTTATTAATAGAGATAAGAGTGATGTCATGTGACCTCCCAGAATCCCCCTCACCTCTCCGGTCAGGTCTGTGTATTATTAATAGAGATAAGAGTGATGTCATGTGACCTCCCAGAATCCTCCTCACCCCTCCCGTCAGGTCTGTGTTTTATTAATAGAGATAAGAGTGATGTCATGTGATCTCCCAGAATCCTCCTCACCTCTCCGGTCAGGTCTGTGTATTATTAATAGAGATAAGAGTGATGTCATGTGACCTCCCAGAATCCTCCTCACCTCTCCGGTCAGGTCTGTGTTTTATTAATAGAGATAAGAGTGATGTCATGTGACCTCCCAGAATCCTCCTCCCCTCTCGGGTCAGGTCTGTGTATTATTAATAGAGATAAGAGTGATGTCATGTGACCTCCCAGAATCCTCCTCACCTCTCAGGTCAGGTCTGTGTATTATTAATAGAGATAAGAGTGATGTCATGTGACCTCCCAGAATCCTCCTCACCTCTCCGGTCAGGTCTGTGTTTTATTAATAGAGATAAGAGTGATGTCATGTGACCTCCCAGAATCCTCCTCACCTCTCCGGTCAGCAGATAGATGATCTCCAGGGTGAGGTCTAATATCCTCTCAGTCATGAGATTTTGGTCCTTGTCCATCCTCCTTGAGGTGGTCATGTGATCTATACAGGACTCTCCTTTCTGTAGATGGATAATAAACTGAGAATTATCTGGACTTTACTGGAATGAATAATGTCTGCACAGAGTTCCCCCATAGTTCTGACACCCCAGACTGCTTCTTATACTGTATTAGAAGGCTTGTAAGTCTTCTTCTATTTAGCCCTTTGATTCCTCCTTTCCCCCCATTTATCAATATACTAAAAAATTTTTTAAACCAAAATGTTTTTGTTTTTTTTACATACAATATTCTGTGATGGCGAACCTTGGCACCCCAGATGTTTTGGAACTACATTTCCCATGATGCTCAAATACACTGCAGAGAGCATAAGCATCATGGGAAATGTAGTTGCAAAACATCTGGGGTGCCAAGGTTCCCCATCACTGCTCTAGACCCAGTGATGACATCATTGGATGTCTATGCTTCCCTATGCAATACAGACAATAAAATACTAGTGGGAGGGGTGGCACAAAACTTCCCCGAAAAAAGCAGATTGACCTAGGTAATGTCCACATGCCATGCCGAGCCTCCAAGACTGAAATCCAAAAAATTAGGCGGGGACAATTAGGCTGGGAAGGAAAGCAATAGATGATGCTGGATGCCCTCCAGCCATGAAATGAGGGGCATACATTGTGCAGCAAATGCAAACCATGCAATTCCAGTGCAGGAGATAACAACTTCAAACAAGTCCTTTTGTATTGACTGGAAAAGTGTTCTCTCCTCTGTGGAGAAATTTTTCTCCCAATGTCCTTGTTGGAAAGAGTTCCTCCAACTTTCTATCCAGTTGACCGATGTCAAACTGATTAGGATTTAAGGAGTCATCAACCCACTAGGTACAAAGACAAATGATAATCTGGTGGGAGTTATAATGGCTCCATTCTCCATCTAAAACTATACAAAGAAAAGATATAGTAAGAAGCCATCATCACTTCCATCAAATCATGAAAATCAGGAGCTTTATCTCCTACTCCAGGGGTCTTCAAGCTATGGCCCACCAGTTGTTCAGCAACTACAATTCCCATCATGCCTAGTCATGTCTGTGAATGTCAGAGTTTTACAATGCCTCATGGGACGTGTAGTTCTGCAATAGCTGGAGGGCCAGAGTTTCAAGATCCCTGCTCTACTCCATGTACTGTAGGGATGTTCATTCCTTCTGCTGCCTCCATTAGAACTTGTACTGTAGTTCAGTCTTCTTCCTCCCCATATCCCAATCCAGAGAAGACATGATGTCCATTATCTCACAGTGATGAGAGCCAACAACCCTGAGACAGCGTTATGGAGGATGGATTGAAGAGACAAGAACTCACTGCTCAAGGTGGTGTAATTGCCTGATGACTCACACCGGTGCATGCCCCGGCTCGCCTCCTTGGAAACTTGATAAAGGAAAATGAATTGGCAGCACTCCAGGTTGAGTCAAAATCCAGATTTATTGACTGGACATCCAAATATGACAATCGTGACAAGGTAGACGCGTTTCACACACTGACTGTGTGCTTAATCATTACCGAGGAGGATGGATAAATGGCTCTATATTTAGGATGTATCTGTTTTATAAACCAGAGGCTCTGGATGGACAGTTGGATAAATGGTTCTATATTTAGGATGTATCTGTTTTATAAACCAGAGGCTCTGGATGGAGAGTTGGATAAATGGTTCTATATTTAGGATGTATCCGGTCTATAAACCAAAGGCTCTGGATGGACAGTTGGATAAATGGTTCTATATTTAGGATGTATCCGGTCTATAAACCAAAGGCTCTGGATGGACAGTTGGATAAATGGTTCTATATTTAGGATGTATCCGGTCTATAAATCAGAGGCTATGGATGGACAGTTGGATAAATGGTTCTATATTTAGGATGTATCCGGTCTATAAACCAGAGGCTCTGGATGGACTGTTGGATAAATGGTTCTATATTTAGGATGTATCCGGTCTATAAACCAGAGGCTCTGGGTGGACAGTTGGATAAATGGCTCTATATTTAGGATGTATGCAGTCTATAAATCAGAGGCTCTAGATGGACAGTTGGATAAATGGTTCTATATTTAGGATGTATCCGGTCTATAAACCAGAGGCTCTGGATGGACTGTTGGATAAATGGTTCTATATTTAGGATGTATCTGGTCTATAAACCAGAGGCTCTGGATGGACAGTTGGATAAATGGTTCTATATTTAGGATGTATCCGGTCTATAAACCAGAGGCTCTGGATGGACAGTTGGATAAATGGTTCTATATTTAGGATGTATCCAGTCTATAAACCAGAGGCTCTGGATGGACAGTTGGATAATTGTGCACAAACCATCACAGTGACTATGGAGGAAGAGGACGGACATGACGGGGGGGGGGGGTTGCTGGGTGTAAATATAAAATAATATCTTATTACCTCCTCTGCTGCCAGTTCCAGCAATGTCTCCTCTCTACTTCCTCCTGGCTCACCTTTCATTAGGAACTTCCTGTCTGTATAATACATAATTTCCTGTCTGTATGCTACATCACTTCCTGACTCTATTATCCGCTCGCAATGTGATCCCCATCATGTGGAGTATGGAACAGTGGAAAATGTTTCAGCCTTTTTTCTGCTGTCTTTTGGGGCATTCTATATTAATTTCTCTATCATACCTATGCACCTTTTATACATTGGGTAACACCAAAACATTAAAAGAGAAAATAAAAATAATTAGTGTAAATATTCAAGATTAGAATACAAAAATCATCATTGATATCAAGGGTTTTCAAACTATGGCCCTCCAGTTGTTCAGGAACTACAATTCCCATCATGCCTAGTCATGTCTGTGAATGTCAGAGTTTTACAATGTCTCATGGGACGTGTAGTTCCCCAACAGCTGGAGAGCCGTAGTTTGAAGACCCTCGATTTATATAGACTGAAGATAATGAAACTTCCTCTTTCCATCGGGGATTTTGCCGATGTGCTCAGTGCATATAGTAGAGCTCAGATCTGAGTGGTTAGCCTTGACCAGCCGCCCATAGCACAAGATTTCTACCACAGATGATAACTATATTCCATCGGGAACAAATGTAGAAGAAAAGGACCTGCGGCTTTTGTTCAAATAAATCTCTTGCGGAGTTTTGCTCAGCAATGTGAAAAGGTTCCCAATTTGCACGTTGTTTCCTCAGGAGTATACACACCCTGGTAGAGACATTTTTTTATCTTCAGTGTCTACATCCCCACCACAAATTTGGCACTTTTCCACTGCATGGTACGGCGCGGTATGGCTCGCTTTGGAGCTTTTCCACTGCATGGTACGTGTTTCGAACGGTTCGGTGCGGCGGGGCTTTTCCACTACATGGCTCGCTTAAACAGTACCACCTCGGCTGGGGTTCCAAGCATGCCGTACCGATGATATCCAACAATCCTTCGGATGCAGCCTCTTGATTGGTCGTCACTACTAGCCACTGATTGGTCAGAGAGAATCGTCACTACCATTCGTCATTGGATTTGTGACAGCTTTTGGCACTTTTCCACTGCGAGTACCGGCTCGGCTCCAATCGGCACTGTTTGGCCCAGCTCGGCTCCGTCTGCGTGGTACGAGTTGGCATGTTTCAGCACTGTATAGGCTCTACTTGGCTCGGTTTTCTTTTGCACTAAAGTAGAAAGTGGGTGGGATTACAACGATTCTCTGACCAATCAGTGGCTAGTAGTGACAAACAATCAAGGCTGCATGCGAAGGATTGTGGGATATGGTACCGGTACGGCCCTCTTGGAACCCCAACCGAGGTGGTACTGTTTAAGCGAGCCGTATCATGTAGTGGAAAAGCGCCGCTGTACCGAACCGTTCAAACACGTACCATGCGGTACCATGCAGTGGAAAAGCGCCAAAGCGAGCCAAACCGAGCTATACCATGCAGTGGAAAAGTACCAATAATTCCCTCACCATTGTCCACATCACTAAACACTCTCTGCATCCCTGTGTTGTATCTATCAATGTCTGCACTAGATTCTTTAGAGCTACCACCCTCTTGTTGACACTATGGGGGGGGGAGTCAAGAAAACATTTGAGACACTTCTCTGGTTCTGTGGCTCTATTCAGGGCTGGCTGAAGACATTGTTCTACAATAAGAAGAGAAGGGCGCACGGACCTTGTGCATTACCGCTAAAAAGTTTATTAAAATCAAAAATGGGTAGCGTACAATATACTCACAAACCTAGGATATGTACAAGCATGTAGGAAATGGGAACCGCTCGCTTCCAGGACACTTCTCTACTGCTGGATAGCGTGATGGCTTCCACAAAACCTGTTTTTTTTAGTGATAATGCAAAAGGTCGGTGTGCCCTTCTCTTGTTATGATCTTACAGTGTTTTTTTTTGGATACCCTTGGTCCCGAGGGGGCAGCAAGACCATTCATATCTGTGCCTAACAAACCACCTAGAACATTCACCTTCCCTCATACCACTTGAGCACAGGAGAGATACTGTTTTTCCAAGATATTGTGCTGCCTGGGTCCAAGAATGAAATGCTTCCCCCACCCCCTGAAAAAAAAAAAAAAAGATCACACCCACCAAAAGTCCCCCACATCCATTTTTTTATGTAAATAAAAAATGTAGAGAATATTATATATACTGTTATCTTCTTCCATAACCCACCACTGAACCAGTCCACCAAACACCCGCTGTCTGTCCTCCTGTCACTCCTGTGTCTGCCACGGCCACCACCCTAGAAGATCCAGCCTGTCCTGCGTGAGATGGAGTCTGATGTCATTGCGTACAAAAGGATCACGCGAGTGACGTTCCCCGGAGGAGAAACTCCGCTTCCTCATACTCAACAGTTTTCACTACGGGAGGCATTATGAGATGGGTTAATGCCGCCTGTAACGCACCGCAAACTGATGACGCACAAAACTGCAAGAAAAAAAATCTTGGGTCTCAATTTGCCGCCTCTCTCAAAGTACCACTACCACCAAACACCCGCTGTCTGTCCTCAGTCCTCCTGTGTCTGCCACGGCCACCACTCTAGAAGATCCAGCCTGCCCTGCGTGAGATGGAGTCTGACGTCATTGCGTACAAAAGGATAACGCGAGGGACGTTCCCCCGAAGGAGACACTCCGCCTCCTCATACTCATCAGTTTGCACTACGGGCGGCAGTATGAGATGGGGAAATGCCCCCTGTAACGCAACGCAAACTGATGACCCACAAAACTGCAAGAAAAGAAATCTTGGGTCTCAATTTGCCACCTCTCTCAAAGTACCACTACCACCAAACACCCGCTGTCTGTCCTTAGTCCTCCTGTGTCTGCCACGGCCACCACCCTAGAAGATTCAGCCTGCCTTGCGTGAGATGGAGTCTGACGTCATTGCGTACAAAAGGATAACGCGAGGGACGTTCCCCTGGAGGAGACACTCTGCCTCCTCATACTCATCAGTTTGCACTACGGGCGGCAGTATGAGATGGGGAATTGCCGCCCGTCACGCACCGCAAACTGATGACACACAAAACTGCAGGAAAAAAATTTGCAGCCTCTCTCAAAGTACCACTAAAATCAAAGAACAAACACAAGGGCGAACCGGCCTAGTGCATTATCCTCTATAAAGGTTTTATTGAATAAAAGGTATAAAAATACACACCGATTCTTGGTATAAGCCTATCAAATGGATATAGTGCCAGCAGCATCAGAACCTCAGAACCAAAGGGTGTATCGTCCTCTGAAGCTAAAAGGCTTACGCGTTTCGAGGCTTAGCCTCTTCCTCAGAGCCTTTGGACCATGTCTCAGCCCTTGCTTTATATACTAAACAATTAATTCATTGTTTAGGCCAGGGATCCTCAAACTACGGCCCTCCAGTTGTTGTGGATCTAGACATCCCATGAGGCATTGTAAAAGTCTAACATTCACAGACATGTCTAGGCTTGATGGGAAATGTAGTTCCTGAACAACTGGAGGGCCATAGTTTGAAGACCCCTGGAGTAGGGGATAAAGCTCCTGATTTTCATGATTTGATGGCAGTAATGATGGCTCCTCACTATATCTTTTCTTTATATAGTTTTAGATGGAGACGGGAGCCGTTATAACTCCCATCAGATTATCATTTGCCATAGTTTGAAGACCCCTGGTTTAGGCTAAGCCTCGATACGCGTAAGCCTTTTAGCTTCGGAGGACGATACACCCTTTGGTTCTGATGCTGATGGCACTATATCCATTTGATGGGCTTATACCAAGAACCTGCTTGTGAGTATTTTTATACCTTTTATTCAATAAAACCTTTATAGAGGATAATGCACTAGGCCGGTGTGCCCTTGTGTTTTATTCTTTGATTTTAGTGGTCTCAGACTACCCTGGTTTTGAAAAGGGGGCTGCAAGGCCGAAGCATCCAAGAAAAGCCAAGTAGAAGGTGTTCGGTAGCCGCATGAGTGTGGCTGGATGTGGTTAGAAGTAGTGATCGACCGATATAATTTTTTTAATGCCGATACCGATATTTTGGTCATTGGATATCGGTATTGGTTTATTTCACAGGTACTCCTTGTCGAGGGATCCCAAACCCCTCCTCGGCACTGAAAAGCATTCAAAACACCAAGTTTAGCTGTTTTGAATGCTGTCAGTGTTTTGAATTCGGCGCAGAGTACCCGGAAGTGATGTCATGACATCACTTCCTGGTTTTTCACATGGAGACCCGATCAGAGCCGAATGCGGCTTGGATCGGGTCTTCTCTTCGGCGGCCGTCCAGGTAGGATGCCCGGGTCTCCCAGTGGGACGGGAGACCCGGGCGAGCCGTGGAAGGCGGCGGGAGGAGGGGACGTCCCCTCCCGCTCCTTGTAATGACAGCCGAGCGGCTTCTCAGCCGCATTGGTTGTCATTACAAGACAGCCGGCCGTCGGCTATGGACGCCAGTACCGGGGTAATGCCTCTAGCTGCAGGCATCACTCCGGTACAGCACTTTCCCTAAATATCGGCAATATCCGTAACCATCGGGGCCGATTCCGATATATCGGGGAAAGTGCATATCGGCCACCGATATATCGGTGGTGCCGATAATCGGTGGATCCCTAGTTAGAAGATTACCTCTCAGAGTGCAGGAGATAGGTGCTTCGCACCAATTTTTTGGTTTGCTCTCTCAAAGTACCGCCTGGGTCCAATGGACCCAGCTGGACCCATGGTAGGGCCGGCCCTGGCCGTATTAGATAATCCAGCGCCAAATTCGTGGAAGCTGTGCAACTGTTTTTTCTGCTATTTACAGTGAATTGAAAAAGTATTCACACCCCTTGAAATTTTCCACACGTCTTTGTTACAACTGAAAAACGTAAATGTATTTTATTGGGATTTTATGTGATAGACCGACACAAAATGGCGCATAATTTTGAAGTGGAAGGAAAATGATAAATGGTTTTCAACATTATTTTTAGAAATAAATCTGTGAAAAGTGTGGGGTTGCATTTGTATTCACCCCCTGAGTCAATACTTTGTAGAACCCCCTTTCCCTGCAAGATTTTTGGGGATGTCTCTACCAGCTTTGCACATCTAGAGAGGGACATTTTTGCCCATTCTTCTTTGCAGAATATCTCTAACACATGAATATGCTTTGATGTAAACCATTCCACTGTAGCTCTGGCTGGATGTTTCGGGTCGTTGTCCTGCTAGAAGGTGAACCTCCGCTCCAGTCTCAAGTCTTTTGTAGGCTCTAACAGGTTTTCTTCTAAGATTTCCCTCCATCCATCTTCCCATCAACTCTGACCAGCTTCCCTGTCCCTGATGAAGAAAAGCATCCCCAGAACATGATTCTGCCACCACCATGTTTCACGGTGGGGATGGTGTGTTCAGGGTGATGTGCAGTGTTAGTTTTCCACAACGCATTTGTTTTGTTTTTAGGCCAAAAAGTAAAATTTTTTCAGAATTGTCGCTCTTTTTTTGTTTATAGCACAAAAAATAAAAATCGCAGAGGTGATCAAATACCACCAAAAGAAAGCTCTGTTTGTGGGGGAAAAAAAATTTAATTTGGGTACAGCGTCGCACAACCACGCAATTATTAGTTAACCACTTGTGGACCGGAAGGATTTTCCCCCTTAATGACCAGGCCTTTTTTTTTTTGCGATTCGGCACTGTTACTTTAACTACTTAAGCCCCGGAAGATTTTACCCCCATTCCGACCAGGGTTTTCTTTGAGATTCGGCACTGCGTGATTTTAACGGACAATTGCGCAGTCGTGCGACGCTGTACCTAAACGAATTTGACATCCTTTTTTTTCCCCACAAACAGAGCTTTCTTTTGGTGGTATTTGATCACCTGTGCGATTGTTTGATCACGCGCTATAAACAAAAAAAGAGCCTCAATTTTGCAAAAATAACAATATTTTTCACATTTTTTTATGAAATTCCCCAAAAAAAATGTAAAAATCAAAATTTTTTTACATTTTCGGCCAATTTGTTTTATGCTACATATGTTCGGTAAAAAAAATCACAAAAAGCGTATTTTGATTGGTTTGCGCAAAAGTTATCGCGTTTACTAAAAAAGGGAAAGATTTTTGTCATTTTTGTTGGTTTTTTTTTTAACGCGTAATGGCGGCGATCTGCGATTTTTTTTGCGGTACTGGGACATTGCGGCGGACAGATCGGACCCTTGACTGACATTTTTTACACTTTTGGGGTTACCAGTGACATTACTACAGTAATCAGTGCTATACATATGCACTGTTACTGTACAATTACACTGGCAGTGAAGGGGTTAACTTTTTTATGAGAGGGAGGGGTTATGTGTGTCCCTAGGGGCGTGATTCTAACTGTGATTGGCTGTGGCTTGAGGTGTAGGAACAGTGATCAACGGTCCTACATAGTAGAATTCCTACACTGTGTATTCCTACACACGGGATAATGACAGGCGGCTTGTTTACATTAGCCGCCTGCCTTTCTCCCTCTGCACCGACGATCGCCGAGTGACCGGCGGACATCGGGTCCGCTGGTCACATGCGCGGGGGGGGGGGGGAAGTCCGTGACCACGCGGGAGCGGGAGTGCGCCTCTGGCGGCGCGTGCTCGCTCCCTAGACCCTCACAGGCTAGCGACGTAGTACTACGTCGCTCTGCCTGTGAGGGGCTGACCGCCGCAGTAAATAGTCGTGCGGCGGTCGGCAAGTGGTTAAAGAAAAATTGCGCGGTCCTGCGACGCTGCACCCAAATATTAATTTATTTTTTACTAATAATGGCGGCGATCTGCGATTTTTGGCGGAGCTGCGACATTGCGGCGGACAGATCGGACCCCTAACTGACACTTTTGGGGGGGACCAGTGACATTATTAAAGTAATCAGTGCTAAAAATATGCACTGTTACTGTAATAATGACACTGGCAGGGAAGGGGTTAACCTAGTGGGTGATCAAGGGGTTAAAATGTATGCCTAGGGGAGTGTTTACTAACTGTGGGGGGCGTGGCTTGTGAAATGATCATAGAGACCTGTGATCCTATATAGAAGGGTCACAGGCGCTCTGTGATCATTCCAGGGAGAAGAACGGTCGGCTGTGTTAACCACTTGCCGACTGCGCACAGTATATTTACTGCGGCAGTCGGCCCCGACCAGGCAGAGTAACGTAGATCTACGTCACTCGCCTGTCACTCCTTCTAGAGCCAATAGCGGGCGAGCGCGCGCCCGCCTCGGCTCGTTCACGGAGGAGTGCGGGCGTGTGCGGGCAACGGTTCTACTATGTAGAACCGTTGATCTTTTTTTTTACACCAATAGGAATGTCCCACTACAGTTAGAAGCACGCCCCTAGGACACACTTAACCCCTCCCTCTCCAATACAGTTAACCCCTTCCCTGCCAGTGTCATTTTTGCAGTAACAGTGCATATATATAGCACTGATTACTGCAGTAATGTCACTGGTACCCCCATAAGTGTCAAAAATGTCAGTCAAGGGTCCGATCTGTCCGCCGCAATGTCGCAGTACCGCAAAAAAAAATCGCAGATCGCCGCCATTACGCGTTAAAAAAAAAAAAAAACACCAAAAATGACAGAAATCTTTCCCTTTGTTAGTAAACGCGATAACTTTTGCGCAAACCAATCAAAATACGCTTTTTGCGATTTTTTTACCAAACATAGGTAGCGTAAAACAAATTGGCCGAAAATGTTAAAAAATTTTGATTTTTACATTTTTTTTTGGGGGAATTTCATATAAAAAAAAGTGAAAAATATTGCTATTTTTGCAAAAATTACGCTCTTTTTTTGTTTATAGCGCGTGATCAAAAAATCACACAGGTGATCAAATACCACCAAAAGAAAGCTCTGTTTGTGGGAAAAAAAGGACGTCAAATTCCTTTAGGTACAGCGTCGCACGACCGCGCAATTGTCCGTTAAAGTCACGCAGTAAAAAAAAAAATCGCAAAAAAAACCCTGGTCTTTTAGCAGGAAAATCCTCCGGTGGTAAAGTGGTTAACTACAGCCGACCGTCCTTCTCTCTCAGTGGGGAGCGATCGCGGGTGTCAGGCGGCAATCGCAGCCGCCAGTCCCATGGATCGGCATTCCCCGCTTCCTAACGGGGGCGGGAGTGCGCACGTAATCATTTCAGAGAGAAGAACGGTCAGCTGTGTTTACAATAGCTGACCGTTCTCTCTCAGCGGGGAACGATCGCGGGTGGCCGGTGTTCTGACAGAATGCTATACCCGCTCAGATTGCTATACCCTCGTCACTTCCGCCCCAGTGCGCATGCGCAGAAGGCATTCTGGAGGTCCGATGTGTATAGCGAACAGCTTACTGAGAAGAGGCGGGGCTGAGGCGTCATCGAGTTCTTACAGGGGGCGGGGCGGGGAGGATTAGTAGATCTGAGAGGAGGCGGTACACCTGAGAGGAGGCGGTACGGATGCAAATATCATCGAGTTCTTACAGGGGGCGGGGCGGGGAGGATTAGGAGACTTGCGGCCGTGTAATAAATGTATTAAAAGTAGTTCCTTCGGTACTGTATACTCCCCGCCCCCTGTAAGAACTCGATGATATTTGCATCCGTACCGCCTCTTCTCAGGTGTACCGCCTCTTCTCAGGTGTACCGCCTCCTCTCAGGTCTACTAATCCTCCCCACCCCGTCCCCTGTAAGAACTCGATGACGCCTCAGCCCTGCCTCTTCTCAGTCAGCTGTTCGCTATACACATCGGACCTCCAGAATGCCTTCTGCGCATGCGCACCGGGGCGGAAGTGACGAGGGTATAGCAATCTGAGCGGGTATAGCATTCTGTCACAACACCGGCGGAAATCGGTGCTGCCAGCCCCGTGCATCAGAGTCCCTGCTGCCTAGTGGGGGGTGAAAGCGCGCCTGCGCGTGCTCGCCCCGCCAGCACTGCGCGCGTGACCGACGTAGTACTGCGTCGGTTCACGCAGCCAGGCCAGCCTACCGCAGTAAAACGGCGGCGGACGGTCGGCAAGTGGTTAAAGTAACGCAGTGCCGAATCGCAAAAAGGGGGGGGGGAGGGGTAAATCTTCCGGAGCTGAAGTGAAAACACGAAAAAATGTGCACTAGAGATGTAATAAATAAATTTATATTTTTATTTCTTCTTTCAAATATACATTTTAAAATCCTCTGTAGAGTTTTTACATAATTCATCTCTAAAGTTTTCTCACTAGGAGGAAATCCGACCCTCAGTGATAGGATTCCTCACTTTCCTCAGTGAAACATTTCCCGCACTCTGAACACATGAAAAAAAAAAAAGGGATGCTCACTGGTGTGGAATTCTCTGGTGCGTAATAAGTGCTTCCTTGCGACTGAAACCTTTCCCGCACTCTGAACACGAGAAACGGTGCTCACCCACATGAATCCTTCTGTGTGTAAGAAGTGCGCCTTGTTCAACAAAGCACTTCCCGCACTCCGAACACAAGAAAGGGCGCTCGCCCGTGTGAATCCTCTGGTGTTTAAGGAGGTCTGATTTCTGAAGGAAACGTTTCCCGCACTCTGAACATAAATGAGGACTTTCATCTGTGTGGGTTTTCTGGTGTGCAAGAAGTTTTGCTTTCTCCGTGTAACATTTCCCGCACTCTGAACATGAGAAATTACTCTCGCCATTGTGTTTTCTCTCGTGCGCGAGAAGTGTTTTATTCTCTGCGAAACATTTCCCGCACTCTGAACATGAAAAAGGATATTCGCCCGTGTGAATTCTCTGGTGCGTAATAAGCGCTTTCTTGTGACGGAAACTTTTCCCGCACTCCAAACATAAGAAAGGGCGCTCACCCGTGTGAATTCTTTGATGCGTAAGAAGTGCGCCTTTTTCGGTAAAGCACTTCCCGCACTCTGAACATAAGAAAGGGCGCTCGCCCGTGTGAATTCTCTGGTGTTTAAGAAGGTCTGATTTCTGAATGAAACACTTCCCGCACTCTGAACATAAATGAGGACTCTCGCCTGTGTGAATTCTTTGATGTGCCAGAAGTTTCGCTTTCTCGGTATAACATTTCCCACACTCTGAACACGAGAACGGAAGCTCCCCCCTGTGTCTTCTCTGGTGTGCGACAAGTTTTCCTTTCTCAATGAAAGATTTCCCACACTCTGGACAGGAATAAGGACGCTCGCCCGTGTGAATCCTCTGGTGTTTAAGAAGGTCTCCCTTTTGAATGAAAGATTTCCCGCAATACGAACATGAGAAAGGGCGCTCACCCGTGTGAATCCTCTGGTGTCTAACGAGTGCGTTTTTCAGAATGAAACATTTCCCACACTCCGAACACGAAAAAGGACACTCTCCTGTATGGCTTTTCTGGTGCGTGAGAAGGACTTTTTTCTCAGTAAAACACTTTCCGCACTCTGAACACGCATGAGGACGATCGCCCGTGTGAATCCTCTGGTGTTTAAGAAGGTCTCCCTTTTGAATGAAAGATTTCCCGCAATAGGAACACGAGAAAGGGCGCTCACCCGTGTGAATCCTCTGGTGTCTAACGAGTGCGTTTTTCAGAATAAAACATTTTCCGCACTCCGAACACGAAAAAGGACGCTCTCCTGTATGGCTTTTCTGGTGCGTGAGAAGGACTTTTTTCTCAGTAAAACACTTTCCGCACTCTGAACACGCATGAGGACGATCGCCCGTGTGAATTTTCCGGTGCCAAAGGAGGTCTCCTCTGTGAATGAAACGTTTCCCGCACTCGGGGCATGCGTGGGGACGCTCGGTCGTGTGGCTTTTCTGGTGCGTAAGAAGGTCTTTGCTTTCAGTGAAAGATTTCCCGCACACCGAGCAGGATAATGAGGCCGCTCCTGTGAGAACACCTTGATGGCTCGAAGACGGTTCCTCGGGATTAGATGGATCTGGTGAGATATGGACACTGGGAGATCTTAGATGGAGATCTTGAAGATCAATAGGCGATTTATCAAGAGGTTCCGCACAATTAGAGGGATGCATTGATCCCTGTAAATGGGAAGGTCTGTGAGTGATGGGATTTACTCCTGACAAATATGGTGGACTTCCAATATCCTCTGCATTAAAACCTCGAGATAGGAGAAGATGTCCCTCAGAAGAGTTCCATACAAAGAGTCCATCTGTTGGAAACCAAGTTTAAAATGAACGTTAGAAGACTCATACAGTATGTTGGTAGAGCATTCAACAGTTTCCCAGAGCCCCTGACGTAGGTTCTGAGTCATTCAACAGTTTCCCAGAGCCCTGATGTGGGCTCTGAGCATTCAACAGTTTGCCAGAGCCCTGCCATCAGATTATCATTTGCCATAGTTTGAAGACCCCTGGTTTAGGCTAAGCCTCGAAACGCGTAAGCCTTTTAGCTTCGGAGGACGATACACTCTTTGGTTCTGATGCTGATGGCACTATACCCATTTGATGGGCTTATACCAAGAACCTGCTTGTTTTTTTTTATACCTTTTATTCAATGAAACCTTTATAGAGGATAATGCACTAGGCCGGTGCGGCCTTGTGTTTTATTCTTTGATTTTAGTGGTCTCAGACTACCCTGGTCTTGAAAAGGGGGCTGCAAGGCCGAAGCATCCAAGAAAAGCCAAGTAGAATATCTTCGGTAGCCGCATGAGTGTGGCTGGATGTGGTTAGAAGTAGTGATCGACCGATATCGTTTTTTTTAATGCCGATATCGATATTTTGGTCATTGGATATCGGTATTGGTTTATTTCACAGGTACTCCTTGTGGAGGGATCTGGCGGTCTAAAAGACCCCAAACCCCTCCTCGGCACTGAAAAGCATTCAAAACACCAAGTTTAGCTGTTTTGAATGCTGTCAGTGATTTGAATTCGGCGCAGAGTACCCGGAAGTGAGGTCATGACATCACTTCCCGGTTTTTCACATGGAGACCCGATCAGAGCCGAATGCGGCTTTGATCGGGTCTTCTCTTCGGCGGCCGTGCAGGTAGGATGCCCGGGTCTCCAGGTTTGACGGGAGACCCGGGCGAGCCGTGGAAGGCTGCGGGAGGGGACGCCCCCTTCCGCTCCTTGTAATGACAGCCTAGCGGCTTCTCAGCCTCATTGGTTGTCATTACAAGACAGCCAACCGTCGGCTATGGACGCCGGTACCAGGGTGATGCCTCTAGCTGCAGGTATCACTCCGGCACAGCACTTTCCCGAAATATCGGCAATATCGCTAACCTTGGGGGCCTGATTCTGATATTTTGGGGAAAGTGCATATCGGTGGTGCCGATAATCGGTGGATCCCTAGTTAGAAGATTACCTTTCAGAGTGGTTTGCTCTCTCAAAGTACCGCCTGGGTCCAATGGACCCAGTGGAAACCCATGGCAGGTTTAGATAATCCAGTGCCAAATTCGCGGAAGCTGTGCAACTATTTTTTTCTGCTATTTGCATTGACTTGGAAAAAGTATTCACACCCCTTGAAATTTTCCACATTTTTTTTTGTAACAATCAAAAACTGTAAATGTATTTTATTGGGATTTTATGTGATAGACCCAAAACAAAATGACACGTGATTTAGGTCGGGACTGTGACTGGGCCATTCTAACACATGGATATGCTTTGATGTAAACCATTCCATTGTAGCTCTGGCTGGATGTTTCGGGTCGTTGTCCTGCTGGAAGGTGAACCTCCACCCCAGTCTCAAGTCTTTTGCAGACTCTCACAGGTTTTCTTCTAAGATTGCCCTCCATCCATCTTCCCATCAACTCTGACCAGCTTCCCTGTCCCTGCTGAAGAAAAGCATCCCCACAACATGATGCTGCCACCACCATGTTTCACGGTGGGTATGGTGTGTTCAGGGTGATGTGCAGTGTTAGTTTTTCACCACACATTCGTTTTGTTTTTAAGCCAAAAAGTTACATTTTTTCAGAATTGTCTCTCTTTTTTTGTTTATAGCACAAAAAAAAAAAAAAAAAAAATCGCACAGGTGATCAAATACCACCAAAAGAAAGCTCTATTTGTGGGGGAAAAAAAACGTCAATTTTATTTGGGTACAGCGTCGCACGACCGCGCAATTGTTAGTTAACCAGTTCTGGACCGGAAGGATTTTCCCCCTTAATGACCAGGCCATATTTTGCGATTCGGCACTGCGTTACTTTAACTGACAATTGCGCGGTCGTGCGACGCTGTACCCAAATAAAATTGACGTCCTTTTTTCCCCACAAATAGAGCTTTTTTTTGGTGGTATTTGATCACCTCTGCGATTTTTATTTTTTGCGCTATAAACAAAAAAAGAGCGACAATTCTGAAAAAAAAAAAAACAATATTTTTCACATTCTGCTATAGGACATTCCCAAAAAAAAAAAAAATTTAAATCTAAATTTTTTAACATTTTAGGCCAATTTGTTTTCTGCTACATATTTTTGTTAAAAAAAAAAAAAAAATCGCAATAAGCGTATTTTGATTGGTTTGCGCAAAAGGTATCGCGTCTACTAACTAAGGGGAAAGATTTATGTTGTTTTTATTTATTTTTTTCTTTACTAGTAATGGCGGCGATCTGCAATTTTTAGCGGGACTGCGACATTGCGGCGGACAGATCGGACCCCAAACTGACTAACTTTTGGGGGGAGCAGTGACATTACTTGCCGCTATTAACAAAAATAAGCGACATTTCTGAAAAAAAAAAAAAAATATTTTTCACATTCTGCTATATAACATTCCCCCCCCAAAAAAACATTTTTAAAATCTAAATTTTTTTTAACATTTTTGTTTCCTGTTACATATGTTTGGTAAAAAAAAAATTAGCAATAAGCGTATTTTGATTGGTTTGCGCAAATGTTATCAAGTCTACTAACTACGGGAAAATGTCATTTTTTTGTTGTTTTTTTTAACTAGTAATGCCAGCAATCTGCAATTTTTAGCGGAACTGCGACATTGCGGCGGACAGATCGGACCCCTAACTGACATTTTTGACACTTTTGGGGGGACCAGTGACATTACTACAGTAATCAGAGCTAAAAATATGCACTGTTACTGTAATAATGACACTGGCAGGGAAGGGGTTAACCTAGGGGTGATCAAAGGGTTAAATGTGAGCCTAGGGGAGTGTTTACTAACTGTGGGGGGCGTGGCTTGTGAAATGATCATAGAGACCTGTGATCCTATATAGAAGGATCACAGGGGCTCTATGATCATTCCAGGGAGAAGAACGGTCAGCTGTGTTTACAACAGCCAACCGTCCTTATCTCTCAGCGGGGAGCGATCGTGGGTGGCCGGCGGCAATCGGTGCCGCCAGTCCCATGGATCGGCATTCCCCGATTCCTAATGGGGGCGGGAGCGCACGTGATCATTTCAGAGAGAAGAACGGTCGGCTGTGTTTACAACAGCTGACCGTTCTTCTCTCTCATCAGGGAACGATCGCAGGTGGCCGACGGCAATCGGTGCTGCCAGCCCCTGGCATTGGCATCCCCGCTGCCTAGTGGGGGGCGGGAGCGCGCCTGCGCATGCTCACCCCTCCAGCACCACGCGCGAGACCACCGTAGTACTGCGTCGTTTCACGCAGCCGGGAGGTCAACAAGTGGTCAAAGTAACGCAGTGCCGAATCGCAAAAATCAGCCTGGTCAGGAAGGGAGGGGGGGGGGGGGGGGTAAATCTTCCGGAGCTGAAGTGAAAACACAAAGAAATGTGCACTAGAGAGATGTAATAAATAAATTTATATTTTTATTTTTTCTTTCAAATATACATTTTAAAATCTTCCGTAGAGTTTTTACATAATTCATCTCTAAAGTTTTCTCACTAGGAGGAAATCCGACCCTCAGTAATAGGACTCCTCCGGTGTCGAATAAGATCTCTTTCCTCGGTGAAACATTTCCCGCACTCTGAACACATGAAAAAAAGGGATGCTCACTGGTGGGGAATTCTCTGGTGCGTAATAAGAGCTTCCTTGCGACTGAAACCTTTCCCGCACTCTGAACACGAGAAACAGCGCTCACCCGTGTGAATCCTTCTGTGTGTAAGAAGTGCGCCTTGTTCAACAAAGCACTTCCCGCACTCCGAACACAAGAAAGGGCGCTCGCCCGTGTGAATCCTCTGGTGTTTAAGGAGGTCTGATTTCTGAAGGAAACGTTTCCCGCACTCTGAACATAAATGAGGACTTTCACCTGTGTGGGTTTTCTGGTGTGCAAGAAGTTTTGCTTTCTCCGTGTAACATTTCCCGCACTCTGAACATGAGAAATTACTCTCGCCATTATGTTTTCTCTCGTGCGCGAGAAGTGTTTTCTTCTCTGTGAAACATTTCCCGCACTCTGAACATGAAAAAGGATATTCGCCCGTGTGAATTCTCTGGTGCGTAATAAGCGCTTTCTTGTGACGGAAACTTTTCCCGCACTCCAAACATAAGAAAGGGCGCTCACCCGTGTGAATTCTTTGATGCGTAAGAAGTGCGCCTTTTTCGGTAAAGCACTTCCCGCACTCTGAACATAAGAAAGGGCGCTCGCCCGTGTGAATTCTCTGGTGTTTAAGAAGGTCTGATTTCTGAATGAAACACTTCCCGCACTCTGAACATAAATGAGGACTCTCGCCCGTGTGAATTCTCTGATGTGCCAGAAGTTTCGCTTTCTCGGTATAACATTTCCCACACTCTGAACACGAGAACGGACGCTCCCCCCTGTGTCTTCTCTGGTGTGCGACAAGTTTTCCTTTCTCAATGAAAGCTTTCCCACACTCTGGACAGGAATAGGGACGCTCCCCCGTGTGAATCCTCTGGTGTTTAAGAAGGTCTCCCTTTTGAATGAAAGATTTCCCGCAATACGAACATGAGAAAGGGCGCTCACCCGTGTGAATCCTCTGGTGTCTAACGAGTGCGTTTTTCAGAATGAAACATTTTCCGCACTCCGAACACGAAAAAGGACGCTCTCCTGTATGGCTTTTCTGGTGCGTGAGAAGGACTTTTTTCTCAGTAAAACATTTTCCGCACTCTGAACACGCATGAGGACGATCGCCCGTGTGAATTTTCCGGTGCCGAAGAAGGTCTCCCCTGTGAATGAAACGTTTCCCGCACTCGGGGCATGCGTGGGGACGCTCGGTCGTGTGGCTTTTCTGGTGCATAAGAAGGTCTTTGCTTTCAGTGAAAGATTTCCCGCACACCGAGCAGGATAATGAGGCCGCTCCTGTGAGAACACCTTGATGGCTCGAAGACGGTTCCTCGGGATTAGATGGATCTGGTGAGATATGGACACTGGGAGATCTTAGATGGAGATCTTGAAGATCAATATGCGATTTATCAAGAGGTTCCACACAATTAGAGGGATGCATTGATCCCTGTAAATGGGAAGGTCTGTGAGTGATGGGATTTACTCCTGACAAATATGGTGGACTTCCAATATCCTCTGCATTAAAACCTTGAGATAGAAGAAGATGTCCCTCAGAAGAGTTCCATACAAAGAGTCCACCTGTTGGAAACCAAGTTTAAAATGAACGTTAGAAGTCTTATACAGTATGTTAGTAGAGCATTCAACAGTTTCCCAGAGCCCCTGACGTGGGCTCTGAGCATTCAACAGTTTCCCAGAGCCCTGACGTGGGCTCTGAGCATTCAACAGTTTCCCAGAGCCCTGACGTGGGCTCTGAGCATTCAACAGTTTCCCAGAGCCCTGAGGTGGGCTCTGAGCATTCAACAGTTTCCCAGAGCCCTGACGTGGGCTCTGAGCATTCAACAGTTTCCCAGAGCCCTGAGGTGGGCTCTGAGCATTCAACAGTTTCCCAGAGCCCTGAGGTGGGCTCTGAGCATTCAACAGTTTCCCAGAGCCCTGACGTGGGCTCTGAGCATTCAACAGTTTCCCAGTGCCCTGACGTGGGCTCTGAGCATTCAACAGTTTCCCAGAGCCCTGACGTGGACTCTGAGCATTCAACAGTTTCCCAGTTCCTGACGTGGGCTCTGAGCATTCAACAGTTTCCCAGTTCCTGACGTGGGCTCTGAGCATTCAACAGTTTCCCGGAGCTCTGACCAGGGCTCTGAGTCATTCATCAGTTGCCCAGTTCCTGACGTAGGTTCTGAGCATTCAACAGTTTCCCAGAGCCCTGACGTGGGCTCTGAGTCATTCAACAGTTTCCCAGTTCCTGACGTAGGCTCTGAGCATTCAACAGTTTCCCAGAGCCCTGACGTGGGCTCTGAGTCACTCAACAGTTTCCCAGTTCCTGACGTAGGCTCTGAGCATTCAACAGTTTCCCAGAGCCCTGACGTAGGCTCTGAGCATTCAACAGTTTCCCAGTGCCCTGACGTGGGCTCTGAGCATTCAACAGTTTCCCAGTGCCCTAACGTGGGCTCTGAGCATTCAAAAGTTTCCCAGAGTCCTGACGTGGGCTCCAAGCATTCAACAGTTTCCCAGAGCCCTGATGTGGGCTCTGAGTTATTCAACAGTTTCCCAGAGCCCTGACGTGGGCTCTGAGCATTCAACAGTTTCCCAGAGCCCTGACGTGGGCTCTGAGCATTCAACAGTTTCCCAGAGCCCTGAGGTGGGCTCTGAGCATTCAACAGTTTCCCAGAGCCCTGACGTGGGCTCTGAGCATTCAACAGTTTCCCAGAGCCCTGAGGTGGGCTCTGAGCATTCAACAGTTTCCCAGAGCCCTGAGGTGGGCTCTGAGCATTCAACAGTTTCCCAGAGCCCTGACGTGGGCTCTGAGCATTCAACAGTTTCCCAGTGCCCTGACGTGGGCTCTGAGCATTCAACAGTTTCCCAGAGCCCTGACGTGGACTCTGAGCATTCAACAGTTTCCCAGTTCCTGACGTGGGCTCTGAGCATTCAACAGTTTCCCAGTTCCTGACGTGGGCTCTGAGCATTCAACAGTTTCCCGGAGCTCTGACCAGGGCTCTGAGTCATTCATCAGTTGCCCAGTTCCTGACGTAGGTTCTGAGCATTCAACAGTTTCCCAGAGCCCTGACGTGGGCTCTGAGTCATTCAACAGTTTCCCAGTTCCTGACGTAGGCTCTGAGCATTCAACAGTTTCCCAGAGCCCTGACGTGGGCTCTGAGTCACTCAACAGTTTCCCAGTTCCTGACGTAGGCTCTGAGCATTCAACAGTTTCCCAGAGCCCTGACGTAGGCTCTGAGCATTCAACAGTTTCCCAGTGCCCTGACGTGGGCTCTGAGCATTCAACAGTTTCCCAGTGCCCTAACGTGGGCTCTGAGCATTCAAAAGTTTCCCAGAGTCCTGACGTGGGCTCCAAGCATTCAACAGTTTCCCAGAGCCCTGATGTGGGCTCTGAGTTATTCAACAGTTTCCCAGAGCCCTGACGTGGGCTCTGAGCATTCAACAGTTTCCCAGAGCCCTGATGTGGATTCTGAGCATTCAACAGTTTCCCAGAGCCCTGACGTGGAACTGGGTGTGATCAAAGAAGAAAAAAGGATACAGTACACCCAAATCACACTAGAATATTGTTTCTGCATTGTTACTGTGAGAATGGAGATGTGACGTCACAAGGAGGCGGGATTGCCTGCTGACGTCATCGGGTGACTCCACCCCTTACCTATTAAGGAAATGTCAGGAGGAGGAGCAGGCAGTCGACGGGGAGCCTTCGAGGAGGCCAGAGATTTCTTTTTATTTTTTCGGGTCCAGTGGTGTGGAGGATGGATCTACTGTACATTGTTGTTTCTGCATTGATGGCATTTTTACTGTGAGAATGGAGATGTGACGTCATGCCCCAGTTGGTGACGTCACAAGGGGGTGGGGTTGCCCGCTGACGTCATCGGGTGCCTCCACCCCCTCCCCTATTTAAGAGGTGTCAGAAGGAGGAGCAGACAGTCGGTGAGGCCAGAGGTTTTTTTTTTTCTTTTTTCGGGTCCAGTGGTGTGGAGGATGGATCTACATGAGGGGACATTGCTTTTTAATTTTTTTAATAAAATCACCCAAATCACACTATAATATTATTTCTGCCTTGATGGCATTGTTACTGTGAGAATTGAGATGTGACGTCCTGCCCCAGTCGGTGACGTTACAAGGGGGCGGGGTCGCCCGCTGATGTCACTGGGTGACTCCACCCCATACCTATTTAATAAATGTCAGGAGGAGGAGCAGGAAGTTGGCGGGGAACCTTCGAGGAGGCGGGAGGTAATTTTTCTTTTTTTCAAGAAAAAAAATTTAAAATTAATTTCTGTAAGAAAATTTTGTAAATAAGTAGTTTTTCTCCTTCACTGATGTGCGCTGATGAGGCGACACTGATGGGCACTGATG
This sequence comes from Pelophylax lessonae, assembly GCF_965119305.1. Lineage (NCBI taxonomy): Eukaryota > Metazoa > Chordata > Amphibia > Anura > Ranidae > Pelophylax > Pelophylax lessonae. The sequence continues at coordinate 261,017,243 of NC_138776.1, read as the reverse complement.
AGGTGGCACTTATGGGCACTGATGAGGTTGCACTGATATTTAGCACTAATAGGTAGCACAAACGGGAAGCACTGATAGGCATCACTGATGGGAAGCACTGATGGGCACTAATGGGAAGCACTGATAGGTGTCACTGACGGGAAGCACTGATGGGCACTGACTGGTATCACTAATGGGCACTGATTGAGGTCACGGATGGGCATTGATTGGTGTTACTGATGGGCACTGATAGGTGGCACTGATAGGCGTCACTGACGGGCAGCACTGATGGGCACTGATTAACAGGACTGATGGGCAGCACAGATGAGCAGGAAATGATGGGCACTGACTGGCATCACTAATGGGCACTGATTGAGGTCACTGGTGGGCACTGATTGGGGTTACTGATGGGCATTCATTGGTGTCACTGATAGGCACTGATAGGCGTCACTGACAAGAAGCACTGATGGGCACTGATAGGCGTCACTGACAGGCAGCACAGATGGGCACTGATTAGCAGGAATGATGGGCAGCACAGATGAGCAGGAAATAATGGGCACTGACTGGCATCACTAATGGGCACTGATTGAGGTCACTGATGGGCATTAATTGGTGTCACTAATGGGCACTGATTGGTGTCACTGATGGGCACTCTTTTTCTTTACTATAATCAGGGTACTAATGATCAGTGCCCTGATTACTCGTCCTGTACTCCCCTTTGAGGAGGAGCCGCTGATCGGCTCTCCTCGCCACATGCTCTGACAGTGTGAGGCGAGGAGCGCCGATAAATGGCACTTCCTTATTTACATGTGACCGGCTGTGATTGGACACAGCTGATCACATTGGTAAAGAGCAATGTCATTGGATCTTTACCAAGATCGGGGTCCTACAAACACGGTGCGGCCACGATTGCAGCGCTGCGCCCCCCCCCCCCCCCCGCGCTTATGAGAGCGTCCGTTCTGGGGCGCCGTCGTATGATGTCCTCCCAAAACGAGAGCCGCACCGCTCCGCCGCCATTTGACGGTGGGCGGGCTGCAAGTAGTTAAACGCAAAGAAGTAACATAAAAAAAGGAATTAGTGTTTATTACTTACTTGTGTCCATATGTAGAGAAGATTCCTCCTGTTTACTTTCCATAATCATCTCCCCCTCCTCCATAGACTGCTGATCTCCACTCACCAACCTCTCTTCTTCTTGCTCCTTATGGTCAACTTTGATGTCTTTCCATTCTTCATTCTAAATTTAAGAGATAATAAAATAGAACATCTGGAAACTCTGCTGCCAATAATAAGACATTACATAGACCAATGTCCTCTCATAGAATTATTTTTTAGTTCTTTGTGCCCAGTCCCATCTACCTGATCATTATCTGTATAGCTGTGATCTTCCTGTGTAGAATTCTGAGAATACAGAGGACAACCTTCCTCCATAGACTTCTGATCTCCGCTCACCAACGTCTCTTCTTCTTCCTCTTTAACCTCAACTTTGATGTCTTTCAGTTCTTCGCTCTAAACCCCAAAGATAACAGAATGCATTTGTAGAAAGCAAGGAACCAGGGATTCCATAGAATGTCCTCTCAGCTTCGAATACAGTAGAGTCCCATCTACCTGATCATGGAAATCTTCCTGTGTGGAATCCCGGGAATACAGAGGACGGGGACATCTCTCTGGTGGGTTCCCATTACTGGATCCATCTGTAGGAAACACACACACTGACTGAATACATTGTTTCTATGTGTTTATCAGATGATGGGGGGTCTAGGTGGACCCTCCGTACTGCTCTCTCCTTTACAATAAAGTCTCCTCTTACCCGGTGATGTGAGGGGCGCCTGATTCTCCATCATGACGTCCTTGTAGAGATCCTTGTGTCCTTCTAAATACTCCCACTCCTCCATGGAGAAATAGACAGTGACATCCTGACACCTTATAGGAACCTGACACACACAATGATACAGTCACCATCCAGACACATCCCTTGTCTGTTACTGGATAATGTCCCAGAATTCCCGGCACCGCTCACCTCTCCTGTCAGCAGCTCCATCATCTTGTTGATAATGTCTAGGACTTTCTTTCCACAGTTTTCTTTCAGGCAGTGAGGTGGAGGCACTGTGATAAGTGATGCCCATTTTTCATAACTGTGGGGTGTAAATGGTTCACTCAATGTTTTCTTCACTACTTTATAATCCTGTGTAAGGATAGAAAGTAAAGATTATCACAACAGACCTCCCAGAATCCTCCTCACCTCTGTGGTCAGATTTGAGTTTTAAGAAAAGAGATAAGAGTGAGGTCATGTGACCTCCCAGAATCCTCCTCACCTCTCCGGTCAGGTCTCTATTTTATTAATAGAGAGGAGTGATGTCATGTGACCTCCCAGAATCCTCCTCACCTCTCTCGGGTCAGGTCTGTGTTTTATTATTAGAGATAAGAGTGATGTCATGTGACCTCCCAGAATCCCCCTCACCAATCCGGTCAGGTCTGTGTTTTATTAATAGAGATAAGAGTGATGTCATGTGACCTCCCAGAATCCTCCTCACCTCTCCGGTCAGGTCTGTGTTTTATTAATAGAGATAGGAGTGATGTCATGTGACCTCCCAGAATCCTCCTCACCTCTCCAGTCAGGTCTGTGTTTTATTAATAGAGATAAGAGTGATGTCATGTGACCTCCCAGAATCCTCCTCACCTCTCCGGTCAGGTCTGTATTTTATTAATAGAGAGAAGAGTGATGTCATGTGACCTCCCAGAATCCTCCTCACCTCTCTCGGGTCAGGTCTGTATTTTATTAATAGAGATAAGAGTGATGTCATGTGACCTCCCAGAATCCTCCTCACCCCTCTGGTCAGGTCTGTGTTTTATTAAAGCGGAGTTCCGGGCAGAAAATCATGCCTTTACATTTTATGGCATCCCCTTCCTTATCCTTCCATGAGCAAGAATTGGATATTCCCCGCGTTTTCTTTTTTTACTTACCTTTACAGAGGATCATATACTCACCTTGACATCCACTTCCTCCTTCCTCGGCCGCGCGGCCCGCGCCGTCACTTCCTGTCCCGCAATGCGACGAGTAAGAGCTCCCAGGATGCAATGGGTAATGACGTAGGCGGCTGGCCACTCCTCTCATCGCGTTATTTCCAAACAGGAAATGACGGGATGTTAGGCGGAGCTGCCGTCCCTATGGAAACCCAGTACTATGTCGATCGTATATTACTGGGCATGCGCGAAATTTCGCGCTGGATTCACCGGCCTCCTCCCACCAGAAGCAGGAAGCAGGGCAGACATTTTCCCCACTAAGGACTCGTGTAACCTGGACAAAGATGGCGGTGCTCTGCAAAAATTATATAAAGTAAGATTTTAGTATTGCCTAACTGTCATTTAATGGTATAAACCAGGATTAGCTGATATATAAAGGTCGGTGGGTCACTGTTTGGGAGGTATTAAAAAAAAAATAAAACGATTCTGTGGCCGGAACTCCGCTTTAATAGAGATAAGAGTGATGTCATGTGACCTCCCAGAATCCTCCTCACCTCTCCGGTCAGTAGGTAGATGATCTTCAGGGTGAGGTCCAATATCCTCTCAGTCATGTGGCTTTGGTTTTTGTCCATCCTTATTGATGTGGTCATGTGATCTATGCAGGGCTCTCCTCTCTGCAGAGGAATAATAACATGACCATTATTTGCATTGTTGTTGGATAGATAATGTCTGCATGTTGTTCTCACATCTCAGAGGGCTTATCGTGCTATGGTATAGACTTTATTCATCAAACTTGCTAAATACATAAACTACAGATTTCCTTTTAGAGGGTAACTATATCAAAATTTCTTGTGATGAACCCCGATACTCAAGAGGAGCATGTCCATCGTATAAGCTTCCCTTGCTCGATAACAGAACGATACAAGATCCCGCAGCCCACCCAGTCACTAGTTGGGACACAGTGTAGGGTGGGGAAACGTAAAACTTCAGACACAGTGTAGGGTGGGGAAACGTAAAACTTCAGACACAGTGTAGGGTGAGGAAACGTAAAACTTCGGACACAGTGTAGGGTGGGGAAACGTAAAACTTCGGACACAGTGTAGGGTGGGGAAACGTAAAACTTCGGACACAGTGTAGGGTGGGGAAAAACGTAAAAAACATTTTTTGAGCTCTCACAGAGAATTTATATACTACACAAAATCCGATAAAAGCTTGATCACGTACCATAAAGAAACTGTATACAGGAAAATAATTTACATAGCCAAGGAACAACCCAACATATACTATATGCTAATCCACCTCTAGCAACTAATAGCTGACAGTGATAGAATTAACATGAGCTAATTAACTAGGCACTTAAAACCAGCCTAGGAGACCGGACCATTCGGCATCTACACATTAAATATAAAGTACTGTGCAATACACATTATTACAATTATATACACATAGATGAGAAGACAGACAGAAACAATAGGGGATCCAATTAACAATGGCAGGAAGACACTTAGGAGGAACACCATGTGAGAGACCTTACTTACAATAAACACATTATGGCAGGCGACCCCAGTGTTTTGAGCTGATTACATTAACATCTAAAGTCATTGCTGGTTTGAGGGATAGAGGCCTCAAATGTGTATATGGAACCTCCAGTTCCCAGATTCTATGTGTTTTGGGGAGTAATGGACTTGAATCCAAACAAGACCACTCCAAGGGTCCCCTAGGCACACACCTCCCAAAGAGTAGTGTTCCCTTAAAAGCCAGGGGCCCATAGTCAGTAGGCAAGAGGCCATCTTGCAGTCCCCTCCAAAACCCTGTTCTGGCTGGGTCTGACACAGATTAGAACAGACTTTCTCAACCTTTTTAACACAGAGGAAGCCTTTTTAAATTTTTTTTGGTCTCAGGAAACCCCTGCTAATGGGACACAAGACACCAATGATGGGGCACAATTCCTCCCAAGGACACCAACAATGGGACACAATTCCTCTCAAGTCCACCAACAATGGGACCCAATGACGGCAATGATGAGGCACAATTCCACCCAAGGACACCAACAATGGGACCCAATTACACCAATGATGGGGCACAAATCCTCCCAAGGACGCCAACAATGGGGCCTAATGACACCAATGATGGGGCATAATTCCTCCCAAGGACACGAACAATGGGACACAAGACACCAATAATGGGGCACAATTCCTCCCAAGGACACCAACAATGGAACCCAATGACAGCAATGATGGGGCACAATTCCTCCCACGGACACCAACAATGGAACCCAAGGACACCAATGATGGGGCAAAATTCCTCCCAAGGACACCAATGATGGGGCACAATTCCTCCCAAGGACACCAATGATGGGGCTCAATTCCTCCCACGGACACCAATGATGGGGCACAATTCCTCCCACGGACACCAACAATGGGGCCCAATAACACCAATGATGGGGCACAAATCCTCCCAAGGATGCCAACAATGGGGCCTAATGACACCAATGATGGGGAAAAATTCCTCCCATGGACACCAACAATGGGACCCAATAACAGCAATGATGGGGCACAAATCCTCCCAAGGACACCAACAATGGGACCCAATGACATCAATGATGGGGCTCAATTCCTCCCAAGGACACCAATGATGGGGCTCAATTCCTCCCAAGGACACCAATGACGGGGCACAATTCCTCCCAAGGACACCAATGATGGGGCACAATTCCTCCCACGGACACCAACAATGGGGCCCAATAACACCAATGATGGGGCACAAATCCTCCCAAGGACAACAACAATGGGACCCAATGACATCAATGATGGGGCACAATTCCTCCCAAGGACACCAATGATGGGGCACAATTCCTCCCACGGACACTAACAATGGGGCCCAATAACACCAATGATGGGGCACAAATTCCCCCAAGGATGCCAACAATGGGGCCTAATGACACCAATGATGGGGTACAAATCCTCCCAAAGACGCCAATAATGGGGCCAATGACACCAATGATAAGGCACGATTCCTCCCACTGACCCCAATGACATTTTGTACTCTCAATGACCACAGTCCAGCCCCACTACAGTCTGGAGGACAGTAAATTGGCCCTTTGTTTTGAAAGTTTGGAGACCCTCGCTGTATAGGATTTTTTACTAAAGTGATCTGGATATCGAACCAGGTTAAGGTTTCGTTTAAGGTGCCGTTTTATTTTCCCAGACGAAGACCTCAATAGAGGGTTTGAGTTTGTCGTATTTCTGTATTTATAGAGGGGGTTTGAGTTTGATGTAACTGTATATCGTATACAAGTGTGCAGCAGCATTTCCTGAAAATAAAAGACATCACATATACACAGAGGAAGAGGACGGACACAATCATCGGTTGAAGACATCAAAGTATATATAGAGGAAGAGGACCGAAACAATGGGGAGAGGTTGGGAAGGGGTTGTAATTGGTCGTAAATATAAAATAATATCTTATTACCTCCTATGCAGCCAGTTCCAGCAATGTCTCCTCTCTACTTCCTGCTACTTCACAGGAAACTATTGTTTTTTCCCTTACCACACTTCCTGCCTTTAATATTACTTCCTGTCTGTACCATACCTCATTTCCTGTCTATGCATTCACAATTCGTGAGAGCGCCACCTTGTAGTGAAAATAAAAACTGCTGCCTATGTTATTTCGGAAAACCTTGAAAACATTTGTCAGTGTTACGTAAGTTATCCATATCTGGACCGGAAAGGTTTTACCCCCTTAATGACCAGGCCATTTTTTGCAATTCGGCACTGCATTACTTTAACTGACAACTGCGCGGTCGTGCAACGCTGTACCCAAATAAAATTGATGTCTTTTTTCCCCACAAATAGAGCTTTCTTTTGGTGGTATTTGATTACCTGTGCGATTTTTTTTTTTGCGCTTTAAACATAAAAATAGCGACAATTCTGAAAAAAAATATATATTTTTCACTTTCTGCTGTGATTCTCCGACAGCTCTCCCCCACCATCCACACTACATTCTCCCACAGCTCTCCCCCACCATCCACACTACATTCTCCGACAGCTCTCCTCCACCATCCACACTACATTCTCCGACAGCTCTCCTCCGCCATCCTCACTACATTCTCCCACAGCTCTCCTCCACCATCCACACTACATTCTCCCACAGCTCTCCCCCACCATCCACACTACATTCTCCGACAGCTCTCCTCCACCATCCACACTACATTCTCCGACAGCTCTCCTCCCACCATCCACACTACTTTCTCCAACAGCTCTCCCCCACCATCCACACTACATTCTCCGACAGCTCTCCTCCACCATCCACACTACATTCTCCGACAGCTCTCCTGCACCATACACACTACATTCTCCGACAGCTCTCCTCCACCATCCACACTACATTCTCCGACAGCTCTCCTCCACCATCCACACTACATTCTCCGACAGCTCTCCTCCACCATTCACACTACATTCTCCAACAGCTCTCCTACCACCATCCACACTACATTCTCCGACAGCTCTCCTCCACCATCCACACTACATTCTCCGACATCTCTCCTCCACCATCCACACTACATTCTCCGACAGCTCTCCTACCACCATCCACACTACATTCTCCGACAGCTCTCCTCCACCATCCACACTACATTCTCCGACAGCTCTCCTCCCACCATCCACACTACATTCTCCGACAGCTCTCCTCCCACCATCCACACTACATTCTCCAATAGCTCTCCCCCCACCACCCACACTATTTATTTCCACTGTTCACCAATATAATGGGATTATCTCCATCAAGAAAGTAAAGGGGGATTTTACAGCTTCATTAGGGGCTCTTCACCGACCTCTAATGTAACTATGACATAGTAATTCATCTTTGATCTTGTAAATAGGGGCCCTTTCTCCACTCACGGCTTATTCAACTTTGGTCAGAGATTCACAGTTTGTTTTATTCTACAGACACCCCTTACCTGTAGGAGGACGTTTTTTTTTTTTTTTTTCGGTAATGAACTAACCTTTTAGGAGTTTTTGTATGTTTTAGGTTTCATTCATACATCCTAAATGGCCATGGAGCAGCCAGTCTACTGCAGATACTTTACCAAACTCAACATTATGCCCCATCAGTGCTCGGCCATCCAGGAGAAGGCTGGACAGAGGAAAGCAGAGCTCCTAAAGAAGGGTTTTAGAACGTTAGTAAAGCTTTTAATTGGAATTTGGAGGTAGCAAGTGATAAACACACAATAAAAAGGAGGCTTGAATCTGTAACAAATCTGTGTCTTTATTATGAATTATACATTGTCTCTGGACAAGCTTAAAAGCAAAAAAAAAAGGACAACAGTCAACGGCGACCTACATTGGTGTTGGGATTACAAACATTTCCTGATATACTTCTATTGTTTGAGTTCCTGGGTTTACATTCCTTCCATGCCCATTATCAGAAGCTTTCTTTTTCTCCTGCTCGGTTAGTTTTTTAGCATAGAGAATGGGTAGAGCAGCGTTTCCCAATTGGTGTTCTGTGGAATCCGCGAGATCAAAATATGGGTTCCGCGGCGGTTTGCCACATACAAGATGGCCGCCGCCTGCTGTTACAGAAGAGATTGCGGGAGCGGGATCCTAATCCGGCCATGATGTCAGCCCTGCATTCAGCCAGCCCTCCCTAGTGCACACCCTGCTGCCAGCCAGCCACTTAGAAAGCTCGTCCATGAGAGAGCCCGCCCAGCAATCAGCCCTGCCATTGGCCATTTTCTATCACTCGTGGTAGAGGAGTGATAGAGAGTGGAGTTTATTGCTAAAGCTCAGTTAGCTCCATTATTGTCAGATAGAAAGGCTCTGTCGGGGACGTTGAAAGGCTCTGTCGGGGACGTTGAAAGGCTCTGTCGGGGACGTTGAAAGGCTCTGTCGGGGACGTTGAAAGGCTCTGTCGGGGACGTTGAAAGGCTCTGTCGGGGACGTTGAAAGGTTCTGTTGGGGACTTTGAAAGGCTCTTTTGGGGACATTGAAAGGCTCTGTCAGGGGCATTGAAAGAAAAGGCTCTGTCAGGGGCATTGAAAGGCTCTGTCAGGGACATTGAAAGGCTCTGTTAGAGACATTGGAAGACTCTGTCAGGGACATTGAAATTCTCTGTCAAGGACATTCAAAGGCTCTGTCGGGGACATTCAAAGGCTCTGTCGGGGATGTTGAAAGGCTCTGTCGGGGACATTGAAAGACTCTGTCAACAACTAAACAATATATAAAAAGAATTTGGCAGAAAAAGAGAACATTAACACTCTGCTCATTGAAAGGTTTGCGCTGCGCTACCCTACGGCACACACTTTTTTGTTGCGGTTCCAAAGTTTTGCTATACCATGTCAAAGGGTTCCAAGGGAAATATTTCATTGGGAAACCATGGGATAGAGAAATGGGGACACCCCAATGTTGTCAGCACCAGTACTAGGAAGTGCATGCAGATCTCACCTATAGAGTCTACAAGACCAACATGGACCTCTTTATAGACACATTTTTAACCTACATTTGGACCAAACTGTTCTACCTGTTAAATGCCACCATAACTGGACAGCTGTTTTAGCAGCTGTGCATACTCTGATGTCTAATTAGAGATTTTTGTGTTGTAAAAAGTTTCCAACAGTCTGAACAGGAATAAGGACGCTCGGCCGTGTGAACTTTTCGGTGTGTGAAAAGGTCCGCTTTGTCAATGAAGCATTTGTCGCACTCCGTGCACGTGAAAGGACGCTCACCCGTGTGAAATTTCTGGTGTCTATCAAGGTGTCCTTTGTGAATGAAACACTTACCGCACTCCGAACATGAATAAGGACGCTCACCCGTGTGAATTCGATGGTGTCTAAAAAGATGTCCTCTCTGAACGAAATATTTCCCGCACTCCGTACATAAATAAGGGCGCTCGCCCGTGTGAATTCTCAAGTGTTTTTGAAGGTCCGATTTCTTAGTGAAAGATTTTTCGCACTCGGAACACGAGAACGGACGCTCGCCCGCATGGATTTTCCGGTGCAGAAAAAGGTTTCTGTTTACCTTAAAACATTTCCCGCACTCTGTGCACAAAAAAGGACGCTCACCTGTGTGACTTCTCAGGTGTCTACGAAGGTCTGATTTCCTAGCAAAAGATTTTCCGCACTCCGAGCATGAAAAAGGACGCCCACTGGTGTGGCTCTTTTGCCGTTTAAGAAGTGCTCTGTTTTCAGTGAATGATTTCCCACACTCTAACCGTGACCATGAACTCTCACCTCTGTGAACTCTTTCATGACCTAAAGAAGATTCTTTGGAATTAAATGGATCTGTTGATCTATCCGCACTTGAAGGTCTCGAAGTCCTTGTATGTGATTTAGGAGGATATTCCTGAGGATTAGAGGGATCCATTGATTTCTCCAAATGGTAAAGTCTGTGAGGTAAATTTTGAGTAATGAAATGTACTATTGGAGAATATTGTGCGATGCCATTATTTTCTGAAGGTAACATAAACTCTCCCTCAGAGGCTTTTTGACCATCTGTAAAAAATAAATCATAAATATGTTTCAGGCCTTGCATCCAGGAGACATAAATACTATATTGTCAAAATGGTTTGGTTGTATTCTATTCTTTATCTGCCTTGTATTTATAATTTTATGTTATCATTGTACCCAGTTCCATGGCAGAGCTCCGCAAAAACGTTTCGTCCTAGATCAACACATACACTATGTTACCAAAAGTATTGATGGTCAAAGTACTATATTACCAAAAGTATTGATGATCAAAGTATCCCCTGGAGCCTACAGAGTGATCTATGAAAGATCGAGATGGAGCAAGAAATATTCTCAACACCTGAATGATCCATGTTGCCAACCCCTAAAGTGCAAAGCGACCCCCCTATTACACTATATTACCAAAAGTATTGGGACACCTGCCTTTACACGCACATGAACTTTAATGGCATCCCAGTCTTAGTCCGTAGGGTTCAATATTGAGTTGACCCATCCTTTGCAGCTATAACAGGTTCAACTCTTCTTGGAAGGCGGTCCACAAGGTTTAGGAATGTGTCTATGAGATTGTTTGACCATTCTTTCAGAAGCGTATTTGTGAGGTCAGGCCCTGATGTGACAACAAGGTCTGGCTCGCAGTCTCCGCACACATTCATCCCAAAGGTGTTGTATCAGGTTGAGGTCAGGACTCTGTGCAGGCCAGTCAAGTTCATCCACCCCAAACTGGCTCATCATGTCTTTAGGGTATTATAGGGGTATATATATACACCTACAGACCTCAATTTGTACAGTAAACGTTTATGGGGAACTGTATCGAATGCTTTTGCAAAATCCAGATACATGACATCCACAGGCCTTCTATTATCTAGATGGCAGCTCACTTCCTTGTAGAATGTTAACAGATTGGTTTGGCAAGAATGATCCTTCATAAATCAATGCTGATTACTACTAATAATGTTTTCATCAGCAAATTCTTGGATGTAATCCTTTATCATCTTCTCCAATAGTTTACATACTATCGATGCTAGACTGACTGGTCTATAGTTTCCAGAGATATGTCTCTGACCTTTTTAAATATTGGTACCACGTGAGCTTTTCTCCAATCAGCTGGTACCATTCCAGTCAGTAAACTGTCTGTAAAAATTAGGAACAACAGTCTAGATATAACCTGACTAAGTTCTTTAAGGACTCTCGGGTGTAAGCCATTTGGTCCTGGTGATTTATTCGTGTTATATTTTTCAAGTCTATTTCTGACACTGGCTTCTTTTAGCCACAAGGGAGCATTCTATGACGGGATATTAACAATACAGTCTTGGTTGCTAGATCCTCCCCTTTCCTTTGTGAAAACTGAGAAGAAAAATGCATTTAAAACCTTTTATCCATAGATATAGAAGTACAATTAAGAAGTGAGCTGTCTCTGCATTTAGTGTTTATTACTTACTTGTGTCTATATGAGGAGAAGATTCCACCTGTTTACTTTCCATAATCATCTCTCCCTCCTCCATAGACTGCCGATCTCCACTCACCAACGTCTCTTCTTCTTCCTCTTTAACCTCAACTTTGATGTCTCTCAGTTCTTCCCCCTAAATCCCAAAGATAGAATACACTTGTAAAATGGAACAAGAAATATTATATAAGAACACTTTCTTATAATTTTTTAACTCTAAATGTTCTGTCCCACCTACCTGATGATGTTGTGCATAGTTATGATCTTCCCATGTGGAATCCTGGGAATACAGAGGATGAGGAAATTTCTCTGGTGGGTTCCAATTACTGGATCCATCTGTAGGAAACACACACACTGACTGAATACATTGTTTCTATGTGTTTATCAGATGATGGGGGATCTGGGTGGACCCTCCGTACTGCTCTCTCTTTTACAATAAAGTCTCCTCTTACCCGGTAATGTGAGGGGCGGCTGATTCTCCATCATGACGTCCTTGTAGAGATCCTTGTGTCCTTCTATATACTCCCACTCCTCCATGGAGAAATAGACAGTGACATCCTGACACCTTATAGGAACCTGACACACACAATGATACAGTCACCATCCAGACACATCCCTTGTCTGTTACTGGATAATCTCCCAGAATTCCCAGCACCGCTCACCTCTCCTGTCAGCAGCTCCATTATCTTCTTGGTGACTTCTAGAATCTCTTTGCCACCATTTAGCTGAAGTGGAGGCATTAGGATGGGTGATGTCCCATTAACATAACTGCTTGATGTTAAAGGCCCCCCAGATGTTTTCACTACTTTATATTCCTGTGTGAAAAGAAAGTAAAAATTATTTCAGAAGACTTCCCAGAATCCTCCTCTCCTCTCCGGTCAGGTCTGTGTCTTATTAATAGAGATAAGAGTGATGTCATGTGACTTCCCAGAATCCTCCTCACCTCTCCAGTCAGGTTTGTGTTTTATTAATAGAGATAAGAGTGATGTCATGTGACCTCCCAGAATCCTCCTCACCTCTCCCGTCAGGTCTGTGTTATATTAATAGAGATATGAGTGATGTCATGTGACCTCCCAGAATCCCCCTCACCTCTCCCGTCAGGTCTGTGTTATATTAATAGAGATATGAGTGATGTCATGTGACCTCCCAGAATCCTCCTCACCTCTCCGGTCAGGTCTGTGTTATATTAATAGAGATATGAGTGATGTCATGTGAGCTCCCAGAATCCCCCTCACCTCTCCCGTCAGGTCTGTGTTATATTAATAGAGATATGAGTGATGTCATGTGACCTCCCAGAATCCTCCTCACCTCTCCGGTCAGGTCTGTGTTTTATTAAGAGAGATAAGTGTGATGTCATGTGACCTCCCAGAATCCTCCTCACCTCTCCGGCCAGGTCTGTGTTTTATTAATAAAGATAAGAGTGATGTCATGTGACCTCCCAGAATCCTCCTCCCCTCTCCGGTCTGTGTTTTATTAATAGAGATAAGAGTGATGTCATGTGATCTCCCAGAATCCTCTTCACCTCTCGGGTCAGCAGGTAAACGATCTCCAGGGTGAGGTCTAATATCCTTTCGGTCATGTGACGCCAGTCCTTGTCCATCCTCCCTGAGATGGTCATTAGACTTGTACAGGACTCTCCCCTCTGTAGAAGGATCAGAATTATTAGGACGGTACTGAGATAAATAGAGTATGCATCCCTCTGAAGGTTTGAAATCTTGGACCTCTTTTAATTTTAGGTTTGGATAGGAAAAAGAAGGGTTAGATCCTCTGCTGAGGTTTTGCCTTTCTCTAGTTGCTTTGGCTCTAGCTGGATCTTACCTGGTAGATATTGGATTGCAGAGAATACATTTTTAATAAATAGTACTAGGGCTGGGCGATTTTGCCTAAAAAAAAAATCTTCGATTTTTAAAGAAAAAATTTGAGTTTCGATTCGATTTTTTTTTCAATGCACTTCAAGGACCCCAAATGAGAAGAAAGAAGGGTACTCTCTGGTGGAAAAAAGCCGACCTCTAATGGCGAAGGCTCGCATGGTCCAGTGTGCGGCCGCTACCTGGAAACGGGGCCGATGTATTGGACTACCGCTGTGTCTTCCGTGAAGACCGGAAGACGCGCTAAGATGACGTCACCAAGGGAGGCCGGAAGTTACCCACGGAGATGAACAAGAAGCCGGGTGGGACGGAGCAAGTGATGCAGTAGCTTCTATGGAGCCTCCTGTTGCCACAACTACATGTTTCGCTACTGTGTAGCTTTGTCAAGTAGCGAAACATGTCGTTTTTCGGAAAAGTCCGAAAAAACTATTGTGGCAAAAAACTTGAGTTTGCAAAATAAAAATAGTTTTACACTACAAAATCGATAAATCGATTAAATCGATTTTTTGCCCAGCCCTAAATAGTACTGACCATGTATGATGGAGGATTTGTAGACATAACATTGTTCTGTGTGCACAGGGGCCGGGAATGTCTATATTGTGAGCCTCATCCTATTACACTGCATGTACTGTGCACATTGATGTCACCCTGACAGCCAACTCCACCAAAGTAGCCCTGGGGGGCATCTGTGCTGTGATTGGTGTACAGGATCACATGACAGGGACAGGACAACCGGTCAGGGTATGGCGAGGAGCCAAAGAGATCCAACAATTCTCCACAAGCATACTGTGAGGTTCAGAATTGCAGCATCACTCAGGAGCTTTATCCCGTATTCTATGTACTGTAGGGATGTTCATTCCTTCTGCTGCCTTCATTAGAACTTCTACTGTAGTTCAGTCTTCTTCCTCCCCATATCCTGATCCAGAGAGGACATGGTGTCCATTATCTCACAGTGATGAGAGCCAACATCCCCGAGACAGCTTTATGGAGGATGGATAAATGGTTCTATATTTAGGATGTATCCAGTCTATAAACCAGAGGCTCTGGATGGACAGTTGGATAAATGGCTCTATATTTAGGATGTATCCGGTCTATAAACCTGAGGCTCTGGATGGACAGTTGGATAAATGGTTCTATATTTAGGATGTATCCGGTCTATAAACCAGAGGCTCTGGATTGACAGTTGGATAAATGGTTCTATATTTAGGATGTATCCGGTCTATAAACCAGAGGCTCTGGATGGACAGTTGGATAAATGGTTCTATATTTAGGATGTATCCGGTCTATAAAACAGAGGCTCTGGATGGACAGTTGGATAAATGGTTCTATATTTAGGATGTATCCGGTCTATAAACCAGAGGCTCTGGGTGGACAGTTGGATAAATGGTTCTATATTTAGGATGTATCCGGTCTATAAACCAGAGGCTCTGGATGGACAGTTGGATAAATGGTTCTATATTTAGGATGTATCTGGTCTATAAACCAGAGGCTCTGGATGGACAGTTGGATAAATGGTTCTATATTTAGGATGTATCTGGTCTATAAACCAGAGGCTCTGGATGGACAGTTGGATAAATGGTTCTATATTTAGGATGTATCCGGTCTATAAACCAGAGGCTCTGGATGGACAGTTGGATAAATGGTTCTATATGTAGGATGTATCTAGTCTATTAACCTGATAGCAATATTTAAAAAAATAATAATATCTTATTACCTCTCATGCCAGTTCCAGCAATGTCTCTTTTCTACTTCCTCCAAACTCACCTTTCACCTGGAACTTCCTGTCTGTAGATGACATCACTTCCTATCTATGAGTTCCATTGACAATAGGTGAGATCACCACCTTGTGAAGAGTTTTAGAACTGCAACCTAATAACTTAATTCACTGACAGCTTCTTTTGGGGCATTTTCACATTGTTTTAAATATTCTACACCTGAGTTTAATTTGAAAATAAAACTAAAAGTTGAAAACACAGTAAAAAAGAACAAATAAATAATAAAAAAATAACATTTTTAGATTCTGTTTCAGCGCTTGGGGGCGCTGTGTGTGTGGTCAGGAGACAGGCCAGGGTCAGTAACAGCAGAGTGGATGAGCAGAAGGAGCAGGCAGAAACGTAATCCAGGGTCGGTACAGTCGATGTTCAAGCAGAGTCAGAGGCAAGATCAAGTCAGCAACAGAAGAACAACAGGAACGGATAACAGTAACACAGAAAATGAAACCTAATGGCGCGAACACGCTGTACTAGTGCAGTTTAAAGAGCCCTTCTGGTGCCAATCTATGCTCGTGCATGCGCATTCGCACACACATTCATTCATCCGGCCACGGGCATGATTCCTCAAGCTTGTTTGTGTACACAAATGTTCCTTTTCTAAAAGGTGATGACCTTTTCTACGACAAGCTCAACGCAAACTAGCACCGTGACTGAGGTAGAACAGATGTCCCCAATCCTATTAAAAATGACCTGCTATGCCATACCAAACCAATTCTGTACCTATACCTGCCAATAACCAGACTACTTTGGATACAAATTGGCCATAGCAGACTTTTATTAACATGTAACAATATTAACAAAAAAAAACAATTCCTTTAAAACAGAAATATATGTATAAAGGTAGCTGATCTTTGGAGCCACTACATCCAAAAACTGGTTAATTTTATTTGCGGAGTAATAGGCCCCCAGTCGCAACACACCGACTTGGGGACAATGACCAAACTATCCGCAGAGACCTCCATGTCCCCAGTTAGCCCATCGTTACCTGGAATGCACCCGAGGATGCCATAGCACAGATGGGTCCCCAACCATTTCCCAAGGACGCCATACCACGGATGGGTCCCCAACCAGTACCTGAGGACACTATACCACAGATGGGTCCCCAAACATTTCCAGAGGACGCCATACCACAGATGGGTCCCCAACCAGTACCCGAGGACATTATACCACAGATGGGTCCCCAACCATTTCCTGAGGACACCATACCATGGATGGGTCCCCAAACATTTCCCAAGGACGCCATACCACAGATGGGTCCCCAACCAGTACCCGAGGACATTATACCACAGATGGGTCCCCAACCATTTCCTGAGGACACCATACCATGGATGGGTCCCCAACCATTTCCCAAGGACGCCATACCACAGATGGGTCCCCAACCAGTACCTGGGGACACTATACTACAGATGGGTCCCCAAACATTTCCAGAGGATGCCATACCACAGATGGGTCCCCAACCAGTACCCGAGGTACTGCCATCTAATATAAATTGGGCCTGATGGGAATTTATCTGGAAGTCTTTACACAAAAAATGGTTGAGTGCCCTAAGACCTACCTCATGTGGAATTGTGCAAACTGATGATTTCCTCGTCTACTGCTGTCACTTCTGGTCGCCGCACTCGGTGCTCAGCTGATCTCCCACTGCTCTCCTTCTCTTCTCCCAGCTGTCAGCGGGGGATCTCAGCCCCTCCCCTCTGCAGTGCTTAGAGCTGGTCAGGGAAGCGCCGAGCGGCGCTGTAACAAAGGTATTTCACACAATTTTAATATAATACTCGGCACTTCCTTGACCCGCTCTGAACACCGCAGAGGGGAGGGGCTGAGATCCCCTACTGACAGCTATGAGAATAGGAGAGCAGCGGGAGATCAGCTGAGCGCCGAGCGGCCCTGTACCGAAGGTATTTCACACAATTAAAATACAGAAACACACACATTGGACATTATATAAAACAGTAATAGAGTGAATTCTAGAATTTTACAAACACTTTAAACTAAGGCTCATTTTGGGGGTAGGGCATATATTGCAGCCCTCCCTCTGAAAATAACAGTAGGTCTTATTTTCAGGGTAGGTCTTATTTTCAGGGAAACACGGTATTGTACCACTTGGTATAGCGCTCCCTGTGATTGCTGTTTTTGCCTTCTCATTTGTTCATATGAGTTAGGGTAGCAACTTCCTATGTGGTCCTTTATTTGTTTACATGGCTCTTCCACCGGAGAACCTTTCCATGCGTCTGGTTTTATGGGTTGTTTCCTCCATCGGTTGCTAGGAGATCCTTGAGCAATGAGCAGTTTCTGCCTCTCAGATAAGCTACCTTTGATTTTATTTTTTTCCATGAACACCATTGATCTTTTTAGCTATCTGTAAGGGGGTAATTCTTCCCAATGACCACAAGTGTAAGGAGCATTCTTCCCCCGGACCATCATGCTAATGTACAATGAGTTGTAGATATAGTCATTTTTAGCAGGGGTTCCTTGAGATCGGAAAGTTATTTCAAGGGTTCCTCTCAGTTGAAAAGGTTAGGAAAGGCTGATCTATATGAACTTAGTGTCACGGAACCATGAACCAGACGTACAACAACAGATAAGTGAAAATAAGAAAGCTTTATTGAAAAACAAGCTGTAAAGCAAAAGTCCAAACGGATGGCGAAACTGATGCAGAGTCTTTTGCGAAGCCAGGGGTCAGGAACCAACAGGGTAGTCAGACGAAGCCAGGATCAGGAACCAACAGGGTAGTCGGACGAAGCCAGGATCAGGAACCAGCAGGGTAGTCAGACGAAGCCAGGAACAGGAACCAGAAGCAGCAGCAGTCTTAGAAGCATGTGAACACAGGAGGACCAAGCAGGGAACTGAAGCCACAGACTTTCTATATATATGAGCTAGGCATCCAGCTCCTCCCAGTGGGAAGGAGGAGCCGCAGGGTGGGAGGCTACAAGAAACCCAGAAACCAAGATGGCCGCCAGCACATGTCAAACGAAGGAGAACAGCAAGAAGGTAAGACCATGACAGTACCTCCCCCTCAAGGGCCCCTCCTCTGCGGAGTAAAGAACGGTTTCTGAGGGAAGCGTGCGTGGAAGGCTCGGAGCAAGGCAGGAGCATGGACATCTGCGGAGGGAACCCAGGAACGCTCCTCTGGACCATAACCACGCCAATGAACCAAAAACTGCACCCGACCGCGGACCAGGCGTGAGTCCAGGATATTGCTCACCTCATACTCCTCACGATTGCCCACTCGGACCGGACGAGGCCGAGGAACCGAGGAAGTGAAACGATTACACACCAGTGGCTTCAACAGGGAGACATGAAACACGTTGGAGATCCGCATGCCAGGAGGAAGCGCAAGGGCATAGGCTACCGGGTTTACCCTGCGAAGCACTCGGAAGGGACCAACAAAGCGAGGCGCCAGCTTGGGAGTGGGCACTCGAAGGTTGAGGTTGCGGGTGGACAACCATACACGGTCTCCGGCCTGGTAGGAAGGAGCAGGCGCTCGTCTGCGATCAGCCTGGAGTCTCTGGCGCTGCGCAGAGACCTCAAGGGACCTCTGGATCTGTACCCAAGAAGCACGTAGGACGGAAAGGTGATCCTCCACAGCCGGAATATCCTGGGGAGAGAATACCTCCGGTAACACGGCAGGTTGGAACCCATAGTTAGCCATGAAGGGAGACGTCCCAGAGGAAGAGTTCACCGCCGTGTTCCTGGCAAACTCAGCCCAAGGCAGGAGGTCAACCCAATTGTCTTGGTGATCGGAGACATAGCAACGAAGGAATTGCTCCAAGGCCTGATTGGATCGTTCTGCGGCCCCATTGGACTGAGGGTGGTAGGCCGAGGAGAAGGAGAGATGAATCCCCAACTGGGAGCAAAAGGCGCGCCAGAACCTGGACACAAACTGACTCCCCCGATCCGACACAATCTCCTTGGGCAAACCGTGCAACCGGAAGACCTCCCTGGCAAAAATCGTGGCCAACTCCTGTGCAGAGGGTAAC
This sequence comes from Pelophylax lessonae, assembly GCF_965119305.1. NCBI lineage: Eukaryota > Metazoa > Chordata > Amphibia > Anura > Ranidae > Pelophylax > Pelophylax lessonae. The sequence goes on along the minus strand of NC_138776.1, from coordinate 260,997,786 downwards.
TTCTTGAGAGGAACACAGTGGCACATTTTGGAAAACCGATCCACAATCATGAGAATGACCGTATGGCCTCGGGATGCAGGGAGGTCCACAATGAAATCCATCCCCAGGTGTGACCATGGGCGCTCCCCGGTGGCTAAGGGTTGCAGAAGGCCCAACGGAAGGTGCCGAGGAGACTTACTCTGGGCACAAACGGAGCATGCCGCTACATATGCGGCGATGTCGGAACGTAGGGAAGGCCACCAGAACAGACGTGAAACAGCCCAGGACAGCTGATTCTTTCCAGGATGCCCCGCGGTCTTAGAGTTATGGTAGGTTCGCAACAACCGAGTGCGCAACTCCTCAGGCACAAAACATCTGCCGTTGGGTCTCCCAGAGGGAGCACCAGATTGAGCCGCCAAAATCTGCTCACCCAGGGGAGAGGTCAGGCTGGTGCGAATGGCGGCCAGGATCTGATTCGGAGGTATGACCGAAGTCGGAATAGACTCCTCCCTGGACAGGTCGGAGTACTGCCGTGATAAGGCATCCGCCCTGATGTTCTTGGAACCGGGTAGGTAGGAGACCACGTAATTAAAACGTGACAAGAACAGAGCCCATCTGGCCTGACGTGGTGTCAATCTCTTGGCCTCAGAGAGGTAGGTCAGATTCTTGTGGTCCGTCAGGATGAGGACCGGAACCACCGAACCCTCGAGCAAGTGCCTCCATTCTTTAAGAGCCTGCACGATGGCCAATAACTCCCTGTCACCAATCTGGTAGTTGCACTCCGCGGAAGACAGTTTCCGGGAGTAAAACCCACAAGGAAGCAGAGGACCCTCTGGTGTTCTACGCTGAGACAGAAGGGCGCCTACTCCCGTCTCAGACGCGTCCACCTCGAGGACAAAGGGCAACCCAGGGTTGGGATGCGACAGAATCGGAGCTGACACAAAGGCGGACTTTAGAGCCTCAAAAGCTTGGATGGCCTCGGGCGGCCAGACCTGGGAATTACTGCCCTTCCTGGTCAGATCCGTGAGAGGCTTGGCTAGCACGGAAAAGTCCCTGATGAACTTCCGATAATAATTGGCGAAGCCCAAAAAGCGCTGCAGGGAGCGAAGACCACTGGGCTGGGGCCACTGTAAGACAGCCGAAACCTTCTCAGGATCCATGGAGAACCCCTCAGCGGAAATGATGTAACCTAAGAAGGTTACCTGGGATCTGTGAAATTCGCATTTCTCAAGCTTACCGAACAGCTTGTTCTCTCGTAACCGTTGCAACACTCGTTTGACATCCAGAATGTGGGTCTCCATGGACTCAGAATATACCAAGATGTCATCCAAATAGACCACCACACACTGCTGCAACAGGTCACGGAAAACATTGTTGATGAATTCCTGAAAGACTGCGGGCGCATTGCACAGCCCAAAGGGCATAACCAAGGATTCATAATGACCGGTCCTGGTGTTAAACGCGGTCTTCCACTCATCGCCCGCCTTGATCCTTACGAGGTTATATGCCGCCCTCAGGTCGAGTTTGGTAAAGACGGTGGCCCCTTTAAGGCGATCGAACAGCTCGGAAATCAAGGGTATCGGGTAAGCGTTCTTGATCGTGATGCGATTGAGACCCCTGTAATCGATGCAAGGCCTCAACTCACCGCCCTTCTTTTTCACAAAGAAAAATCCAGCCCCTGCCGGGGACGAGGATTTGCGAATGTGTCCGCGTGAAAGCGCCTCCCTCACGTACTCCTCCATGGCCTCATTCTCCGCTACCGACAGTGGATAGACTTTGCCACGAGGAGGAACGGCACCAGATTGTAACTCGATGGCACAATCGTATGGGCGGTGCGGAGGTAGGGCAACCGCGCGCACCTTATCGAATACATCCCGGTACTCCTCGTATTCAGGGGGCAACAGAGAGTCCGAGGAAGTACACAGCAACTTGACAGGCCCATGGATGCAACTAGCCCCACACTGCGGTGACCACGTGAGGATCTCGGCCGATCTCCAATCGAAAATCGGATTATGCTTCTGGAGCCAGGGGTACCCCAAGACCACCGAGTAGTGTGGAGACGAAATAACCTGGAAGCAGACCGACTCTCTGTGGACTGCACCAATGGCTAACCCCACTGGAAGGGTCTCATGAGTCACGTGTGGCGGCAGAAGGGGTCTGCCGTCTATCGCCTCAAGAGCCAGAGGAGAACCTCGAGCCTGCAGAGGAATGGAATTGGCGGCAGCGAACACACTATCAATGAACAAACCACCAGCACCAGAGTCCACCAACGCCTGGGTCGTCACCGAGCCCCCGACCCAGGAGAGGACAACAGTGATCAGTGGTTTGTCAACACGGGAAACCGGGGACGAGGAGACTCCACCCAAGATCTGCCCCCGACAGGATCTCAGGTGCGAGCGTTTCCCGGACGGTTCGGACATGCCAACCGAAAATGCCCACCGAGACCACAGTACATGCATCGGCCCTCGCGTCTCCGGAGTACCCTCTCCCCCTCGGACAGGCGAGCAAACCCCAGCTGCATGGGTTCACCCCCAGACAAGTCATCCCCAGGAGGCGTGGGAGGAGAGGGAGGCACGGGTGGGACAACAAAGGTAGGCGCCAATCTGTTAGGAGGCCTCCGCAGACTCTCCTTAAAGGAAGGTCTCTCCCTGAGTCTGGTGTCAATCAAAATCAGGAAAGAAATAAGAGACTCGAGCTCCACTGGTAGGTCCTTAGCTGCAACCTCATCCTTCAAGGCATCCGAGAGACCATGAGAGAAAGCAGCGACCAGAGCCTCATTATTCCAGCCCACCTCTGCTGCCAGGGTACGAAACTCAATGGCGTATTCAGCTACGGATCGTGAACCCTGTCTGATGGACATAAGGAGCTTCGCAGCAGAGGCAGCACGAGCCGGCACATCAAATACCTTCCGAAGAGAAGCAACAAAACCGGAAAACTCGGCAACCACCGGATTGTTGTTCTCCCATAAAGGGCTGGCCCAGGCCAAGGCCTTGTCCGAGAGCAGCGAGATTAAGAAGCCCACCTTTGATCTCTCAGTAGGAAAGGCATGTGGCAGCAACTCGAAATAAATGCCCATCTGGTTAAGGAAACCTCGGCACTGAGTTGGCTCTCCCCCAAAGCGCTGTGGAAGGGGGGCAGAACCGGACAAACCCCGAAACACCGCAGGCGCAACAACAGGTGTCGGGGTAGACTCTGGCGCAACAACCGGAGCGGCAGTAGGAGCGGGCCCAGGAGCGACAACCGACCCATCGGCAACGGGAGCGAAATGAGCCGTGCGTTCAAGCAGGGTTTGCAACGCCACGGCGAACTGACCCAACAGGTGATTCTGCTGATCAAGTCTGGCAACCAGCGTGGGTAGCGAGGATGGCCCTGTACCGTCAGAATTCATGGCTTGGTCCTAATGTCACGGAACCATGAACCAGACGTACAACAACAGATAAGTGAAAATAAGAAAGCTTTATTGAAAAACAAGCTGTAAAGCAAAAGTCCAAACGGATGGCGAAACTGATGCAGAGTCTTTTGCGAAGCCAGGGGTCAGGAACCAACAGGGTAGTCAGACGAAGCCAGGATCAGGAACCAACAGGGTAGTCGGACGAAGCCAGGATCAGGAACCAGCAGGGTAGTCAGACGAAGCCAGGAACAGGAACCAGAAGCAGCAGCAGTCTTAGAAGCATGTGAACACAGGAGGACCAAGCAGGGAACTGAAGCCACAGACTTTCTATATATATGAGCTAGGCATCCAGCTCCTCCCAGTGGGAAGGAGGAGCCGCAGGGTGGGAGGCTACAAGAAACCCAGAAACCAAGATGGCCGCCAGCACATGTCAAACGAAGGAGAACAGCAAGAAGGTAAGACCATGACACTTAGCACATTACAGTTACCAATCATCTAAGAATTTTGGTAATTTGTAAAAAAAAACAGGACTCAGAGCAAAATATCATCAAAGGTAGAACATTCTTGTTTATTTTAGAAAATCAGAACAACATATTACCATAAAAAAAAAATAAGACCCAATTCAAACTGGTCAAAAAAATGTAGAGTCACCAGTAAGAAGGTTGAATGTGAACACACAGAGAATATGAAACGTAGCTTTATTAAATCAATAATAAAAAACAACAAACTGACCACCAAGGGCTGTAATTGCAGCCCAGACAATTAAAACCAGACAACGTTGTCTAATCAGGGGGGAGATAATCAGCAGCTGCTCATGTATTACCCAAAACCATGCAGGCAACATTCATTCGGAAAGGATAGGTAATAGTACCAAATAATGGAATGTAAGTACTGAGTAGAAGTCCATTAATTCATCTTCAAACCGTATGAGAATGTCATAAGGAATGCATGGTTCATGTGCGGTTAAGGGTGTAGAGGAGGCTCTAGGCTTCACATTGAGGCAACAGTGTATCTAAATCATTGATAAGTTAGTAAGTGTCAGAGGTATCAAAACTAGCAGTTTGCCCAAACTAGTCCAAACTAACAGGCTGAGCAAGCCTACTGCTTGTCAGCCTCCACATATACAGCTTGTTAGCTTTTACCAATCTCTTCAGCTCTCCCAGACAGGACTTGTATGATCCCCAGGCTGAGAGCACTGGCTACAGGTTCCAGGTGAGATCAAATTACCAGTGGGGAGAGGAGTAAACCCTGCACTGGACCTTGGATCAGAGATCTCAACATGGATGCTGGTACCTAAATTACCCATGATTCACTACTTGGGATCGCCTTTACCCACATATACAGCTTGTTAGCTTCTATCAACCTATTCAGCTCTCCCAGCCAGGACTTGCCTGATCCCCAGGCTGAGAAGACTGGCTACAGGTTCCAGGTGAGAATAAATCGCCAGTGGGGAGAGGAGTAAACCCTGCACTGGACCATGGATGAGATCTCAACATGGATGCTGGTACCTAAATTACCCAATATTCACTATTTGGGCTCGCCTTTATCCACATATACAGCTTGTTAGCTTCTACCAACCTCTTCAGCTCTCCCAGACAGGACTTGTATGATCCCCAGGCTGAGAGCACTGGCTACAGGTTCCAGGTGAGATTAAATTGCCAGTGGGGAGAGGAGTAAACCCTGCACTGGACCTTGGATCAAAGATCTCAACATGGATGCTGGTACCTAAATTAGCCATTATTCAATACTTGGGTTTGCCTTTATCCACATCTACAGCTTGTTAGCTTCTACCAACCTCTTCAGCTCTCCCAGACAGGACTTGTCTGATCCCCAGGCTGAGAGCACTGGCTACAGGTTCCAGGTGAGATCAAATTACCAGTGGGGAGAGGAGTATACCCTGCACTGGACCTTGGATCAGAGATCTCAACATGGATGCTGGTACCTAAATTAGCCATTATTCACTACTTGGGTTTGCCTTTATCCACATCTACAGCTTGTTTACTTTTACCAACCTCTTCAGCTCTCCCAGACAGGACTTGTCTGATCCCCAGGCTGAGAGCACTGGCTACAGGTTCCAGGTGAGACTAAATCGCCAGTGGGGAGAAGAGTAAACCCGTCACTGGACCTTGGATCAGAGATCTCAACATGGATGCTGGTACCTAAATTACCCACTATTTACTACTTGGGCTTGCCTTTATCCACATATATCCCCATATACAACGTGTTAGCTTTTACCAACCTCTTCAGCTCTCCCAGAGAGGACTTGTCTGATCCCCAGGCTGAGAGCCCTGGCTACAGGTTCCAGGTGAGATTAAATTGTAAGTGGGGAGAGGAGTAAACCCTGCACTGGACCTTGGATCAGAGATCTCAACATGGATGCTGGTACCTAAATTACCCATGATTCACTACTTGGGATCGCCTTTATCCACATATACAGCTTGTTAGCTTCTAAAAACCTCTTCAGCTCTCCCAGACAGGACTTGTCTGATCCCCAGGCTGCGAGCACTGGCTACAGGTTCCAGGTGAGAATAAATTGCCATTGGGGAGAGGAGTAAACCCTGCACTGGACCTTGGATCAGAGATCTCAACATGGATGCTGGTACCTAAATTATCCATTATTCACTACTTGGTCTCGCCTTTATCCACATATACAGCTTGTTAGCTTCTACCAACCTCTTCAGCTCTCCCAGACAGGACTTGTCTGATCCCCAGGCTGAGAGCACTGGCTGCAGGTTCCAGGTGAGATTAAATTGCCAGTGGGGAGAGGAGTAAACCCTGCACTGGACCTTGGATCAGCGATCTATAAATCCAGAAGAGGACTTTCCCAGGCTCCCTATGTGATGCTCTGCTACGAAGGATATTGCGTTGTTCATATTTCGTGTCCAAGGTTTACAACCACTTTAAGGTAAGGATATCTGGGTTATAGCACTAATATGTTGGCAGTAATTCTGTGGAAGCAGGAAGTGTCTGTGGAACACAACCTTCTTAAAGGGAATTCCAGGCAACTTTGGACCTTTTCCAGAGATGTTAAAATGTTTTCACATCATGGAGAATGCAAAATAAAAAAAAGTAGAGAAAACACCCCAGTGTTGGCAGGAAAACAGACAGATACAGTTGTAGGCAGACCTTCCACTACCAGGAGATCCAGACCAGCAGACTCCAACTGTAGCTGAGATGTCACTTTTGACAGAATGTTCTCCTTCGTAAACTAATTTTATTAATCATACAGCTTCCCTATGTAGTGATCGGCTTCACCAGTTAAATGTCACTGTATATGTTTCAACAGAATCGGTAGGTACATGTTTTCTGATGTCTTTTTCCTTCAGTTGTAAAACATTTCCCACACTCTGGGCATCAAATATATCCCCTGCCCTGGAGCCCAACAAGGATTTTGTTCCAGGAGTCCAACAAGGCTTTCGTTCCAAGTGTAAAGTTTCCCACAGTCTGAACATGGAAAATGGTGTTTAGCCTAAGCGAACTCTCTGGTGTTTAAGAAGAGTCTCTTTGCTGAATGAAACATTTCCCGCACGTACTCTGTACATGACTAGGGATGCTCACCTGTGTGAATTGTTCTGAAATTTATGAAGTTTTTCAATCAGAACAAAGCCCTTTCCCTCATTCTGGACATGAATGACGCTACCCTGCGTGCAATTTTTGGTGTCTAAGAAAATTTCTTTTATTTGTGAAACATTTCCCGCATGCTGAACATGAAAAAGGACGCTCACCCGTGTGAATTCTCTGGTGTCTAAGAAGGTGTGATGTCTGCGTGAAACTTTTCCCACATTCCGGGCATGAGTAAGGACGCTCACCGGTGTGAACTCTCTGGTGCAGAAGAAAATGGTGTTTCATTGAGAAACTTTTCCCGCAGTCTGAACATGAAAAAGGGCGCACTCCCGTGTGAATTCTCTGGTGAATAAGTAAGTGTTGTCTGAGAATAAAACTTTTCCCGCACTCTGAGCAGGAATAAGGCCTGTCACCTGTGTGAATTCTCTGGTGAATAGTAAGTCCTTCTCTCTGACTGAAACATTTCCCGCACTCCGAACATGAATGAGGACGCTCACCCGTGTGAACTTTCTGATGTTTATGAAGTTCTTCTATGCGAGCAAAACGTTTCCCGCACTCTGAACATAAAAAAGGACGCTCACCTGTGTGAATCCTCAGATGACTAAGAAGGCTTGCTTTCTGACTGAAATGTTTCCCGCACTCTGAACATGGAAACGGGCGCTCACCCGTGTGAGTTCTCTGGTGTGTAAGGAGGTATGCTTTCTTAGTGAAAGTTTTACCGCACTCTGAACACGAATATGGACGCTCATCTGTGTATGCTGGACGTGACGATGAACCCTCTCCTACGTCAACTCCTTCTTGACTTGAGGAAGATTTCTTGGGATTGGATGGATCTGTAGATCTCTCCATCCTGTGAGATCTTAGATGTCTACCTGGAGTTACGGTATGTGATCTATCAGAGGATTCCTGAAGATTAGAGCGACTCTTTGATCTCTTCGTATTTTGATTAATGACCTTTACTCCTGGAAAGTGTTGAGCATTGTCTCCAGATTTTGCATGATAATCCGGAGATGAAACTGGATGTCTCCCAGAGATATTCCGGACATAGTGTCCACCTGTTGGAAAACAATTTTTAGCTTAATTTTATACGTTTTCTTCCTTTCTTATATTCAGATATCTTATGTGCGGATCTAGCACTAAACTGTTTTGCAGAGTTCTGGAACTGGGTGCAACTATAACATCAAAATAGGAGTACAAACCTGATAAAGGGTGGAAAGCAACCAAACAATACAGTATCTCCTCCTCATTTGTTGGGAACATGACGTTATATTGGGGAATAAAGATGGACCTTTCATATGGTGTACAGTATCCCCTCCTCATTTGTTGGGAACGTGACGTTATATTGAGGAATGGAGATGGACCTTTCATATGGTGTACAGTATCTCCTCCTCATTTGTTGGGAACGTGACGTTATATTGAGGAATGGAGATGGACCTTTCATATGGTGTACAGTATCTCCTCCTCATTTGTTGTGAACATGACGTTATATTGAGGAATGGAGATGGACCTTTCATATGGTGTACAGTATCTCCTCCTCATTTATCGGGAACATGGCGTTATATTGAGGAATGGAGATGGACCTTTCATATGGTGTACAGTATCTCCTCCTCATTTGTTGGGAACATGACGTTACATTGAGGAATGGACATGGACCTTTCATATGGTGTACAGTATCTCCACCTCATTTGTTGGGAACATGACGTTATATTGAGGAATGGAGATGGACCTTTCATATGGTGTACAGTATCTCCTCCTCATTTGTTGGGAACATGACGTTACATTGAGGAATGGAGATGGACCTTTCATATGGTGTACAGTATCTCCACCTCATTTGTTGGGAACATGACGTTATATTGAGGAATGGAGATGGACCTTTCATATAGTGTACAGTATCTCCTCCTCATTGGTTGGGAACATGACGTTATATTGAGGAATGGAGATGGACCTTTCATATGGTGTACAGTATCTCCTCCTCATTGTTGGGAACATGACGTTATATTAAGGAATGGAGATGGACCTTTCATATGGTGTACAGTATCTCCTCCTCATTTGTTGGGAACATGACGTTATATTGAGGAATGGAGATGGACCTTTCATATGGTGTACAGTATCTTCTCCTCATTTGTTGAGAACATGACGTTATATTGAGGAATGGAGATGGACCTTTCATATATGTTGTACAGTTTCTCCTCCTCATTTGTTGGGAACATGATATTTTTGTAGGAAGAATCTTTGTAGAATGTTGATCTGGGGAGATATCTGATTTCCTTTAGAGATCAGAAAGGAATTCTTTTAACTAGAAGAAAATTGGGCAAAAATGTGTGGCCTTTCTGCCCTCCTCTGGATTATCGTTATTACTTACTTGTGCCTATATAAAGAGAAGATTCCTCCTGTTTACTTTTCATAGTTGTCTCCCCCTCCTCAATAGACTGTTGAACTCCGCTAACCAACGTCTCTTCTTCTTCCTCTTTAAACTCAACTTTGAGGTCTTTCAGATCTTCAGCCTAAACCCCAAAGATGACAGAATACATTTGTTAAAGGAATACGAAGCTACATAGAAGAATGTCAATGTCAGCTTGGAAAACATTTTAGGTCTATATGTTCAGTCTCCACCTACCTGATGATGGTGGGGGATGGTGTGACCTTCCGGTGTGGAATCCCGGGAATACAGAGGACTGGGACATCTCTCTGGTGGGTTCCCATTACTGGATCCATCTGTAGGAAACACACACACTGACTGAATACATTGTTTCTGTTTCCTTATTTTGTGAACTGGATAGATACTTGTCTTGTTGAACCACCTGCCAACCGCCCGCCGCAGATATACTGCGGCAGGCTGGCTCGGCTGCGCGAAACGCAGTACCTGCATGGCGGTTCGTGGGAGCGCTCCTGGGGGCGCACGCCCACCCCCATTAAGAAGCGGGGAAGCCTGATCCATGGGACCAGTGGCGGCGATTGCCACCGGGCACCCGCAATCGCTCCCCGCTAAGAGAGAAGAAAGGTCAGCTGTTGTAAACACAGCAGACCGTTGTTCTCTCTGGAATGAACACAGAGAGCCTGCGATCCTCCTATTTAGGATCACAGGTCCCTGTGTTGATTCCACAAGTCCCTCCCCCACAGTTAGAAAGCACCCCCTAGGCTCATACTTAACCCTTTGATCGCCCCTGGGTTAACCCCTTCCCTGCCAGTGTCATTATTACAGTGACAGTGCATATTTTTTAGCACTGATTACTGTAGTAATGTCACTGGTCCCCCCCCCCCCCCACAAGTGTCAAAAATGTCAGTTAGGGGTCCGATCCGTCCGCCACAATGTCACAGTCCACCAAAAATCGCACAGCGGGGAAGGCGTCTCCGATTGCCGACTGACACCCGCGATCGTTCCCAGCTGAGGGAGAAGGACGGTCGGCTGTTGTAAACACAGCTGACCGTTCTACCTGGGATGATCACAGAGACCATGTGATCCTTCTATATAGGAACACATGTCTCTATGGTCATCTCAGAAGTCACGCCCCCCCACATTTAGACTCACTCCCCTAGGCTCACATTTAACCCCTTGATCACCAACAGGGTTAACCCCTTCCCTACCAGTGTCATTATTAAAGTAACAGGGCATATTTTTATCACTGATTACTGTAGTAACGTCACTGGTCCCCCCCAAAAGTGTCAAAAATGTCAGTTAGGGGTCCAATCTGTCCGCCACAATGTCGCAGTCCCGCTTCCCGCTAAAAATCGCAGATCGCCGCCATTACTAGTAAAAAAAAATGACATAAATCTTTCCCCTAGTTTGTAGACGCAATAACTTTTGCGCAAACCAATCAAAAATCGCTTATTGGGATTTTTTACCAAAAATTTGTAGCAGAATACAAATTGGCCTAAAATTATGAAAAAAAAATTTTTTTTGGGGAATGTTTTATAGCAGAAAGAGAATTTTTTATTTTTTTTTTTTCAGAATTGTTGCTCTTTTTTTGTTTATAGCGCAAAAAATAAAAAAAATCGCACAGGTGATCAAATACCACCAAAGAAAGCTCTGTTTGTGGGGAAAAAAGGACGTAAATGTTATTTAGGTACAGCGCCGCACGACCACGCAATTGTCTGTTAAAATAACGCAGTGCCGAATCCCAAAAAATGGCCTGATCATTAAGTGGGGGGGCAAATCCTTCCCGTCAAGAACTGGTGAACTCATTTAAATATGTAAATTAATTCTTAATTCTCCTAAAACCATAGTAAAAATGTGAAATGTTTCTGAATTTAGTGTTTATGACTTACTTGTGCCCATAGGTAGAGAAGATTCCTCCTGTTTACTTTCCATCCTCTCCCCGTCCTCCATAAGCTCTTCATCTCCACTCACCAAGGTCTCTTCTTCTTCTGGATCTTCAACTTTGATGTCTATCAGTTCTTCATCCTAAAACCCCAATGTTGATCATATAGATTTGTAAACAGAAGCACGAGATCACATTAAGACTCGGTCCACACTAGCGCGACTTGTCAGCCTGACAAGTCGCGCTCCCTCCCGGTCCATTGACCGCTACAGGACCCGTTCTAATAGGAGCGACACAAGTCGCTCCGACGTATAAAAAGGGTCCTGTACTACTTCGGGGCGACCTCGGAGCGACTTGCATAGACTTCCAATATGTGAAGTCCCTGCAAGTCGCTCCGAAGTCATGGTGCATGGCAATGCACAAGTCGCCCCCGAAGTAGTACAGAGTCGTGTCGCCTTAGTGTGAACCGACTCTAAATCTCTGAACTTTAAAGATGTTTATAGACGAGGTTTGACAACTTATTTCCCGGAATGCCCGGCCATGGTTGGGAGTCACAAAGGACATTCGCACTCGAGCTTGTTCTGACATGTTCTAACTTGCACTCTCCTGGGTCACAGACCAGTAGGTTCAGTGTTTATGGAGTTGTAGAAGAAATAACGCGTGTGTGCGTTGCGCTGTTGGCGGAAAATGAGTGACCAGGGCTCTGGAGCGGCGGGGTATCATCAAATTTTGAAGGTCAAACTTCTTTTTTTAACCACTTTAAGACCGGAGGATTTTCCTGCTCAATGACCAGGCCACCTTTTTCAACTTGGCACTGCGTGAATTTAACTGACAATTGCGCGGTCATGCAATGCTGTACCCAAACAAAATTTAAGCCCTTTTTTTCCCCCACAAACAGAGCTTTCTTTTGTTGGTATTTGATCACCTCCGCGCTTTTTTATTTTTTGCGATATTAATAAGAAAAGAGCGAAAATTTTGCGAAAAATTAACATTTTCTATGTTGACAGTTAAAAAATATCCAATATATTTAATTTTTGTCATATATTTAGGCCAGAATGTATTTAGCTACATGTCTTTGACCAAAAAAGTTCTCAATGAGCGTATTTTTAACCACTTTAGAATCGGATGATTTTACCCCCCTTCCTGACCAGGCCATATTTTGCGATTTGGCACTGCGTTACTAAACTGAGGCAGGACAGTTGGAGGAATGGTTATGCAATAGGCTGCAAAAAAGTGGAACTAAACCCTCCTCCCCATTACAGACAAGAAAGCTGCCACCTTGGTCTCTGTTTGATCTGAAGTCGCCATGGTGCTGCACATGTGATTATCTATGACAGTGATGGGGAACCTTACCACTGCATATGTTTTGAAACTTCACAGGGACATTTTTTGGACCCGCCAGACACTAAATCCAAAAAAAGTCATGCCTGCCTCAAAAAATGCCCGATAAATGCCTGCAAGAAAAAATGCCAGGTGGAGAGAAGCCGTATTAATGTTCTAATAAAAATTATAAGAAAAATGCTATTTTTTTGGGGGTTCTGGACATGCTACAGAGCTGAAACTTCACAGGTACACTTTTTAGACCCACCAGACACTAAATCCAAAAAAAGTCATGCCTGCCTCCAAAAATGCCCGATAAATGCCTGCAATAAAAAAGGCAAGGTGTAAAAAAGCCGCCACACTGCTGTATTAATAATTATAAGAAAAATGCTAATTTTTTTGGGGTTCTGGACATGCTACAGAGCTGGAACTTCACAGGTACACTTTTTAGACCCCCCCCAGACACTAAATCCAAAAAAAGTCATGCCTGCCTCAAAAAATGCCCGATAAATGCCTGCAAGAAAAAAAGCCAGGTGGAGAGAAGCCGTATTAATGTTCTAATAAAAATTATAAGAAAAATTATAATTTTTTTGGGTTTCTGGACATGCTACAGAGCTGAAACTTCATAGGTACACTTTTTAGACCCCCCAGACACTAAATCCAAAAAAATTCATGCCTGCCTCAAAAAATGCCCGATAAATGCCTGCAAGAAAAAAAGCCAGGTGGAGAGAAGCCATATTAATGTTCTAATAAAAATTAAAAGAAAAAATATAATTTTTTTGGGGTTCTGGACATGCTACAGAGCTGAAACTTCATAGGTACACTTTTTAGACCCCCCCAGACACTAAATCCAAAAAAAGTCATGCCTAACTCAAAAAATGCCCGATAAATGCCTGCAAGAAAAAAAGCCAGGTGGAGAGAAGCCGTATTAATGTTCTAATAAAAATTATAAAAAAAATATATAATTTTTTGGGGGTTCTGGACATGCTACAGAGCTGAAACTTCACAGGTACACTTTTTAGACCCGTATTAATGTTCTAATAAAAATTATAAGAAAAATGCTCTTTTTTTCTTGTTCAATACCATTTTTATGGAAAGTCGGATCACAAGTCGCTTCAATTAAGATAAGGAAGCGACTCCCATTGAAGTATATGGGACAAGTCGGATCACAGGTCGCCTCAAAATAGTACAGGACCATTTTCTGAAGTCGGAGCGACTTCAGTAGTGCCAATTAAGACGGCACTGATTGATTAACATGGCTTTTGTTATGTCAAGCGACCTGGGGCGACACAAGTCGCCTCATAAGTCGCCCTAGTGTGAATGGGGTCTTATCATTCTTGGCATGCCTTGACTATAACTGTTTTGGAAAATCGTTACATTGATGGGTTTATTGTGTTTTGTTTTGCCAGTGTCCAACAGCTGCGTAACTCAGTTTTATATTGTCCCTGTGGCCCTCGGACTCCAAGAAAATTTTTTACGGTATGGTACTTTTCATAATCATCTCCCCCCCCCCTCCATTGTCTGCTGATCTCCACTAACCTCTGTCTCTTCTTCTTCATCTGTATCCTCAGCTTTGATGTACTTCCATTCTTCACCCTAAACCCCAAAGATAACAGAATACATTTGAAAAAAGGAACAAGGGATTACATAGAAGAATATCATCTTATAGTTCAGAATACGTTTTTAGGTCTGCATGGTCGGTCCCACCTACCTGATGATGGTGAGGGATGGTGTGACCTTCCTGTGTGGAATCCCGGGAATACAGAGGACGGGGACATCTCTCTGGTGGGTTCCCATTACTGGATCCATCTGTAGGAAACACACACACTGACTGAATACATTGTTTCTATGTGTTTATCAGATGATGGGGGATCTAGGTGGATCCTCCGTACTGCTCTCTCCTTTACAATAAAGTCTCCTCTTACCCGGTGATGTGAGGGGCGGCTGATTCTCCATCATGACGTCCTTGTAGAGATCCTTGTGTCCTTCTAAACGCTCCTTCACAGAGACAGTGACATCCTGACACCTTATAGGAACCTGACACACACAATGATACAGTCACCATCCAGACACATCCCTTGTCTGTTACTGGATAATGTCCCAGAATTCCCGGCACCACTCACCTCTCCTGTCAGCAGCTCCATCATCTTCTTGATGACTTCTAGAATCTTCTCATTTTTACCCTTAGGTGTCAGGCAGTGAGGTGAAGGCACTGTGATGAGTGATGTCCTGTGAAGAAGGCTGCTGGGTGTTAAAGGATCACCAGATGATTTCTTCACTACTTTATAATCCTGTGTAAAGAGAGAAAATTTTCAATAAATATTTCCCAGAATCCTCCTCACTACTCCGGTTAGGTCTGTGTTTTATGAATAGAGAGAACAGTGATGCCATGTGACCTCCCAGAATCCTCCTCACCTCTCCGGTCAGCAGGTAGATGATCTCCAGGGTGAGGTCTAACATCCTCTCCTCCATTTGGCTTCGTTTTTTTTCCATGCTTCTTGATTTGGTCATGTGACCTAAACAGGACACTCCTGTGTGTGTACAGGCCTCATTTTACAGTGATCTGAAAAAAAAAAAATAGATTACCCTTTAAGTACAATCGACTGCATGGGCATTTGGATAAATGGTTCTATATTTAGGATGTATCCGGTCTATAAACCAGAGGCTCTGGATGGACAGTTGGATAAATGGTTCTATATTTAGGATGTATCCGGTCTATAAACCAGAGGCTCTGGATGGACAGTTGGATAAATGGTTCTATATTTAGGATGTATCCGGTCTATAGACCAGAGGCTCTGGATGGACAGTTGGATAAATGGTTCTATATTTAGGATGTATCCGGTCTATAAACCAGAGGCTCTGGATGGACAGTTGGATAAATGGTTCTATATTTAGGATGTATCCGGTCTATAAACCAGAGGCTCTGGATGGACAGTTGGATAAATGGTTCTATATATAGGATGTATCTGATCTATAAACCAGAGGCGCTGGACGGACAGTTGGATAAATGGTTCTATATTTAGGATGTATTTGATCTATAAACCAGAGGCGCTGGACGGACAGTTGGATAAATGGTTCTATATTTAGGATGTATCTGGTCTATAAACCAGAGGCGCTGGACGGACAGTTGGATAAATGGTTCTATATTTAGGATGTATCTGGTCTATAAACCAGAGGCGCTGGATGGACAGTTGGATAAATGGTTTTATATTTAGGATGTATCCCGTCTATAAACCAGAGGCTCAGGATGGACAGTTGGATAAATGGTTCTATATTTAGGATGTATCTGGTCTATAAACCAGAGGCTCTGGATGGACAGTTGGATAAATGGCTCTATATTTAGGATGTATCCGGTCTATAAACCAGAGGCTCTGGATGGACAGTTGGATAAATGGTTCTATATTTAGGATGTATCCGGTCTATAAACCAGAGGCTCTGGATGGACAGTTGGATAAATGGTTCTATATTTAAAAAGCATGTGGACTATCAACCATAGCAGACGTCACAGTGACCATGGAGGAAGAGGACGGAACATGTTGGGGGGGGGGGGTTACTGGGTGTAAATATAAAATAATATCTTATTACCTCCTCTGCTGCCAGTTCCAGCAATGTCTCCTCTCTACTTCCTGTCTGTTCCTGACATCACTTCCTGTCCTTGAATTCCATTGGCAGTTAGTTAGATTGCCATCTTGTGGTTCATAGAAAATAAAATACACACTTTGTTGTATTTACTAAATTGGAGCCCTTGCAGCGTGGTGCGTTCTTCCTTGGTGTTGCATACATTGTTTTTCTTGCATGTTTTGCCTCAACTGTCAAATCAACAATGCCGTTTTGTAGTGTTCTATCATTAAACATTTGTGAAGCTCAACAATAAATGGTCATCAGGTTCAAATCCTGACCAGGAGACGACCTGCATGGAGTGTGAATGCTCTCCTTGTGGGTTTCCTCCCGCACTCTAAAGACAGGCTGTTGGGTCAACTGAGTGCACCCAAGATGGCTGCCACCTCGTCTCCTAAGCACCTTCAGTCCCCAGGGAGATTAGTGAAACAGAAATTTAAAACTTAAATATACTCTCGCTGGCCAATTCGCTGTTCAAGTGCTTGGTAGCTCAAATTGCTAATCAGCCAATCACATGGCAGCAACTCAATGCATTTAGGCATCTGGGCGTGGTGAAGACCACTTGTTGAAGTTCAAACTGAGCGTCAGAATGGGGATTGAAGTGACGTTGAGCGTGGCATGGTTGTTGGTGGCAGACGGGCTGAACTGAGTATTTCTGGGGTTTTCACACACAACCATCTCTCGGGGTTACAGAGAATGGTGGGAACAGAGAAAATGTCCAGTGAGTGGCAGTTGTGTGGAGGAAAATGCCTCGTTGATGTCAGAGGAGAATGGGCAGACTGGTTCCAGATGATAGAAAGGCAACAGTAACCCAAATAACCACTCGTTACATCCAAGGTGTGCAGAATACCATCTCTGAATGCACAACACATCAAACCTTGAAGCTGAGGTTTAAAAAAAGACACCAGTCCATTCAGTTCAACCTATGATGAGTGTGTGTGTTTATGCCAAGAGTACATTGTATATCCCTGTATGTTGTGGTCGTTAAGTTACCCAGCTAATAGTTTTTTAAACTATCAATGATCCCTGCTGATTCCAAAGTAGTGAGTGTACAACTTGTATAACAGAGTAAATCTGCTGTCCCCTCAAAATAACTCAACACACAGCCATTAATGTCTAAACCGCTGGCAACAAAAGTGAGTACACCCCTAAGTGAAAATGTCCAAATTGGGCCCAAAGTGTCAATATTTTTTGTGGCCACCATTATTTTCCAGCACTGCCTTGGGGCATGGAGTTCACCAGAGCTTAACAGGTTGCCACTGGAGTCCTCTTCCACTCCTCCATGACAACAACACGGAGCTGGTGGATGTTAGAGACCTTGCGCTCCTCCACCTTCCGTTTGAGGGCGCCCCACAGATGCTCAATAGGGTTTAAGTCTGGAAACATGCTTGGCCAGTCCATCACCTTTACCCTCAGCTTCTTGAGCAAGGCAGTGGTCATCTTGGAGGTGTGTTTGGGGTCGTTACCATGTTGGAATACTGCCCTGCAGCCCAGTCTTTGAAGGGAGGGGATCATGCTCTGCTTCAGTATGTCACAGTACATGTTGGCATTCATGGTTCCCTCAATGAACTGTAGCTCCCCAGTGCCGGCAGCACTCATGCAGCCCCAGACCATGACACTCCCACCACCATGCATGACTCTAGGCAAGACACACTTGTCTTTGTACTCCTGTTTGCCGCCACACACGCTTGACACCATCTGAACCAAATATGTTTATCTTGGTCTCATCAGACCACAGGAGATGGTTCCAGTAATGCATGTCCTTAGTCTGCTTGTCTTCAGCAAACTGTTTGTGGGCTTTCTTGTGCATCATCTTTAGAAGAGGCTTCCTTCTGGGATGAAAGCCATGCTGACCAATTTGATGCAGTGTGCAGCGTATGGTCTGAGCACTGACAGGCTGACCCCCCCACCCCTTCAACCTCTGCAGCAATGCTGGCAGCACTCATACGTCTATTTCCCAAAGAAAACCTCTGGATATGACGCTGAGCACGGCATTTAACTTCTTTGGTCGACCATGGCGAGGCCTGTTCTGAGTGGAACCTATCGTGTTAAACCGTTGAATGGTCTTGGCCACCGTGCTGCAGCTCAGTTTCAGGGTCTTGGCAATCTTCTTATAGCCTAGGCCATCTTTATGTAGAGCAACAATTCTTTTATTCAGATCCTCAGAGAGTTCTTTGCCATGAGGTGCCATGTTGAACTTCCAGTGACCAGTATGAGAGAGTGAGAGCGATAACACCAAATTTATCACACCTGCTCCCCATTCACACCTGAGACCTTGTAACACTAACGAGTCACATGACACCGGGGAGGGAAAATGGCTAATTGGGCCACATTTGGACATTTTCACTTAGGGGTGTACTCACTTTTGTTGCCAGCGGTTTAGAAATTAATGGCTGTGTGTTGAGTTATTTTGAGGGGACAGCAAATTTACACTGTTATACAAGCTGTACACTCACTACTTTACATTGTAGCAAAGTGTCATTTCTTCAGTGTTGTCACATGAAAAGATAGAATAAAATATTTACAAAAATGTGAAGGGTGTACTCACTTTTATGAGATACTGTATATTCGCTGGGAGTGGGGAGTGTCTGTATCCTTGCTAGTGAATCCTACAATTTGGATTTTTATTAAAATTATTCTGTGCATACTCTGCTGGACTCGTCAACTCGTCGGACTCTCTGGAAAAAAACCTTGCTCAACAGGGATCTTTCCGCCTATCCCAGTGAGCAGGCAGATGACAGGTCCATGTCTGCTCCGCTTATGTAGAGCAGACACAGCCCGCTCTCCTCTATGGGCAGTTGGATTTAAACTAAGTGCCTGTCCGTTTTCCCCCAACTGCCATTAGATCAGACTGTCCACTAGACAGAAAAGCAACAGAACCCCATCCGTCTGTTTTAAAGTGATCGGATTTAATGTAGGTGGGGGTGCGGGTCCAACTTAAAAACGGAATGGTGGATCCGGTCGGAACTATAGTGTACAAAAGGAGCCCAAGATGATCATCCATATGGAAGAATAAGATGGTCAAAATATCCCCAGCAGCCTAGAGAGTGCTCCAGTGTCCAAAGGTCTCAGTGGAGCAAGATCTATTCTCCAAACCTCAATTACTCTCTATGAACTGAACTGAGAACATTCCAATCATGGCACCAATGGACGACCCTGTATGAACTGAGCACCTTCCAATCACCACACCAATGAATGACTCTCTATGAACTGAGCACCTTCCAATCACCACACCAATGGATGACTCTCTATGAACTGAGCACATTCCAATCACCACACCAATGGATGACTCTCTATGAACTGAGCACATTCCAATCACCGCACCAATGGATGACTCTCTATGAACTGAGCACACTCCAATCACCACACCAATGGATGACTCTCTATGAACTGAGCGTATTCCAATCACCACACCAATGGATTACTCTCTATGAACTGAGCACCTTCCAATCACCACACCAATGGATGATTCTCTATGAACTGAGCACATCCCAATCACCACACCAATGGATGACTCTCTATGAACTGAGCACATTCCAATCACCACACCAATGGATGACTCTCTATGAACTGAGCACAATCCAATCACCGCACCAATGGATGACTCTCTATGAACTGAGCACACTCCAATCACCATACCAATGGATGACTCTCTATGAACTGATCACATTCCAATCACCACACCAATGGATGACTCTCTATGAACTGAGCACACTCCAATCACCATACCAATGGATGACTCTCTATGAACTGAGCACCTTCCAATCACCACACCAATGGATGACTCTCTATGAACTGAGCACTTCAAATCACCACACCAATGGATGACTCTCTATGAACTGAGCACCTTCCAATCACCACACCAATGGATGACTCTCTATGAACTGAGCACATCCCAATCACCACACCAATGGATGACTCTCTATGAACTGATCACATTCAAATAACCGCACCAATGGATGACTCTCTATGAACTGAGCACTTCCAATCACCACACCAATGGATGACTCTCTATGAACTTAGCACACTCCAATCACCACACCAATGGATGACTCTCTATGATCTGAGCACTTCCAATCACCACACCAATGGATGACTCTCTATGAACTGAGCACTTCAAATCACCACACCAATGGATGACTCTCTATGAACTGAGCACAATCCAATCACCAATCGCCTTAGAATTATTGTCATAAAAAAAAAAAAAAAAAAAAAAAAAAAAACAACAGACTCAGAACAGAAGATTGTGAAGTGTACAGCTTTATTTTTTTATTTAGGAAATTAAAGTAACTAATTACCAGACAATAAAACTAAGACTGAATTTAAAGAAAAACTGAAATGCAACAAGGACATCAAACTATTTATACATTGGATGAACCGATGAAAACACAGCAAAGATGTGCAGCAGCCAACAGGAGGTCCATTCATAAAAGACAAATCCTCATTGATGTTCCGCCATTTTTTTTGCCTATATAATGCTGCCGTAGGTTGTTTATTGCCTGTGTATTTGTAGGGATGTCCATGTATTGTCACGATAGCCAGTGCGTTACCTTCTTTGTTACCCATCTTATTCTTCAGCTGCCAATTCGTTGTCACATCTGGTGTAAAACATTTTTGACCATTGTTTGAATATTTGACCATTATTCCAGAAGCGCATTTGAGAGGTCAAGCACTGATGTTGGGACGAGAAGGCCTGGCTCACAGTCTCCACTCGAATTCATCCCGAAGGTGTTCTGTCGGGTTGAAGTCAGGACTCTGTGCAGGCCAGTCAACTTCCTCCACCCCAAACTCGCTCATCCATGTCTTTATGGGCCTTGCTTTGTGCACTGGTGTGCAGTCATGTTGGAACAGGAAGGGGCCATCCCCAAACTGTTCCCACAAAGTTGGGAGCATGAAATTGTCCAAAATGTCTTGGTATGCTGACGCCTTAAGAGTTCCCTTCACTGGAACTAAGGGGCCAAGCCCAACCCCTGAAAAACAACCCCACACCATAATCCCCCCTCCACCAAATTATTTGGACCAGTGAACAAAGCAAAGTCCATAAAGACATGGATGAGCGAGTTTGAGGTGAAAAAACTGGCTTGCAGTCTCTGCTCTAATTCATCCTAAAGGTGTTCTATCTGGTTGAGGTCAGCCCACACTCCTAATGCAAGCCGGGACGCTCACCTGTGACATCGCTGGTGTCTAAGAAGGCTGGACCTCTGACTAAAACATTTCCCGCACTTGGGGCATAAATACGGTCGTTCGCCTGTGTGAATTCTCTGGTGTGTAAAAAGGCTTCCTTTCGCGGTGAAACATTTCCCGCACTCTGAACATGAATAGGGTTTCTCACCTGTGTGAATTTTGTGGTGCGCGAGAAGGCTTCCTTTCGTAGTGAAACACTTCCCACACTCTGAACATGAATAGGGACATGCCCCAGTGTGAGTTTTCTGGTGTGCATGAAGGTCTCCTTTCTTAGGGAAACATTTCCCGCACTCTGAACATGAATAGGGATTCTCCACTATGTGAATTCTCTGATGTTTATGAAGTTTTTCTATCCTAATAAAACATTCTCCACATTCTGAACACGAATAAGGGCGTTCCCCCGTGTGAATTCTTTGGTGCACTTGAAGTACTTTTTTGTCAGTGAAACCTTTCCCGCACTCTGAACATGAATAGGGACGCTCACCACTGTGACACCTCTGGTGGGTAAGAAGGTTTACTTTCTGACTGAAAGATTTCCCGCACTCTAGGCAAGAAAAGGGACGCTCGCCTGTGTGAGTCTTGCGATGGGTATCAAGTTTACTTTTCTGAATAAAGCATTTCCCGCACTCTGGACATGAATAGGGACGCTCACCCGTGTGACTTCTCTGATGTACAAGGAGTTTTCCTTTTCGAATAAAACATTTGCCGCACTCTGGGCATGAAAAAGGACGCTCGCCCGTGTGAATTCTCTGGTGTGTAAGAAGGTCTCCTTTCTGGATAAAACATTTCCCGCACTCTGAACACGAATAAGGACGTTCACCCGTGTGAATTCTCTGGTGTGTAAGAAGGTTTCCTTTCTCAGTGAAACATTTCCCGCACTCTGGACATGAAAAAGGACGCTCACCCGTGTGAGTCCTCTGATGTCTATGAAGGTCCCCGCTTTTAGTGAAAGATTTTCCGCACACCGAACACGACAATGAACGCTCTCCTGTGGAAACTCTTTCATGGCTTCGGAAACGTTCTTTGGGATTGGACGGATCTGTAGATCTCTCCATACTGTGAGATCTTAGATGTGTCTCTGGAGTTACAGTATGTGATCTATCAGAGGACTCCTGAGGATTGGAGGGATCCATCGATCTCTGTGTATTCGGAGTAATGACCTCTTCTCCTGGAAAGTGTTGTTCAATGTCATTTGATTTTTCATTATAATCTGGGGAGAACATAAGATGTTCCTCAGAGATATTCCTGGCACAGCATCCACCTGTTGGAAAAAAAATTAAATACATTTTATAAGTAGTCTTAATGCCTTACATTCAAAAATCATATTTGTGTGTCCATACAAGGATCTCCAGATCCTCCAGAGCTCTGTTATGGAACCGGGTGCAAGCATAACAAAAATAGGTGTACAAGCCAGATAAAGGACAGAATACAACCAAACCATACAGGCTAGCCTGTATGAGCTTTGATGAGATTGTTTTAATGAAGAACAGAAATGGACATTTCTCCTCCTCATTTCTTGAAAACAACAGGGATAGACCTTTCATCTGGTGTACAGTATCTCCTCCTCATGCGTTAGGAAGGCGACGTTATATTGAGGGATGGAGATGGACCTTTCATATGGTGTACAGTATCTCCTCCTCATTTGTTGGGAACATGACATTATATTGAGGAATGGAGATGGACCTTTCATATGGTGTACAGTATCTCCTCCTCATTTGTTGGGAACATGACGTTATATTGAGGAATGGAGATGGACCTTTCATATGGTGTACAGTATCTCCGCCTTATTTGTTGGGAACATGACGTTAAATAGAGGAATGGAGATGGTGTACACTATTGGGAACATTCAGTAGTGTGATAAATATAAGGATTACATTTTTTTGGCTACGACTTTAGAATTAAAGTTTCCCCACCACATATGCCGGAAACATTTGAGTAGGTATATCGATGACAATTTTGCTCCTAATATTAAAGGTTTCTAATTCTTTCCAATGTTGAAGGATGTTAAGATCTCTACTGTATCTTAAACAAGGACAACATTCACTTTCTACAAGTGAGAAAAGTTTGTTTCACGTCTGTATTTAAAAAGAAGCTATTATTAAATGCTATATAATGAGGAATAGTCTTCCACAGGAATTTGTTCTAGCTGACTGGAAGTGCTTCTAATATTTGTAGGAAGAAGTAGTGTAGAATATTGATCTGAGGAGTTATCGGATTGCCTTTTTTGGATCGGGAAGGAATTATTTTAGCTTAAAGAAAATTGGGCAAAATCGACTGTGGCTTTTCTACGCTCCTCTGGATCAACTGTGAGCTTTGGGTTTTTTAGGTAAATTCAATGGACAATTGAAATCTTACATTTCAACCCATGTAACATTGTAAATACATACTTTACATTCATAGAAGTAAATTGATTCTGCATTTAATGATTAGGACTTACTTGTGTCCATATGTAGAGAAGATTCCTTCTGTTCACTCTTTATAATCATCTCCCCCTCCTCCATAGATTGCTGATCTCCACTCACCAACATCTCTTCTTCTTCCTCTTTAACCTCAACTTTGATGGCTTTCAGTTCTTCACCCTAAACCCCAAAGATGACAGAATATGTTTGAGAAAAGGGAACAAGAGGTTACATAGCAAAATGTCATATACAATTTAGATTACATTGGAGTTCGAACAGTTCTAGTTGCTCAGTCCCACCTACCTGATGATGGTGAGGGATGGTGTGACCTTCCTGTGTGGAATCCCGGGAATACAGAGGACGGGGACATCTCTCTGGTGGGTTCCCATTACTGGAACCATCTGTAGGAAACACACACACTGACTGAATACATTGTTTCTATGTGTTTATCAGATGATGGGGGATCTAGGTGGAGCCTCCGTACTGCTCTCTCCTTTACAATAAAGTCTCCTCTTACCCGGTGATGTGAGGGGCGGCTGATTCTCCATCATGACGTCCTTGTAGAGATCCTTGTGTCCTTCTATATACTCCCACTCCTCCATGGAGAAATAGACAGTGACATCCTGACACCTTATAGGAACCTGACACACACAATGATACAGTCACCATCCAGACACATCCCTTGTCTGTTACTGGATAGTGGGATGGAGATATCTGCACAGCGTTCCTCCATAGTTCTCATAGGCTCCTCTTGGACCTCTCGTTATACTATATTAAAGGCCTCATATTTCAATGATGAAAACCAGAGATTTCCTTTTAGGTACAACTCGAACCAGGCATGTCAAACTGTTATTTTATGGGCTCTGTGAAGCCCTCTGTTTCCTACTATGCGGCCCTCAGTGGTTTGAGAAGATTGCACTTTCGGCAATTCTCCAGTTCATAAATTATGGTTTCTTACACAATTTTGAACTCTGGAATGTATATATTGTGAGCCCCGTCCTATTATGCCTCGTTTCCACTGAGTGGTACGGTTCGGTTCAGTACGGTACGGTTCGGAACGGTACACCTTGCGTTTCCACTGCCAATAGTACCCTTTCATGATAGGCGTGGTGTAGCAAGAAAGCTGTGATCGACGATTCTCTGTCAACCAATCAAGTTCTGCAGAGTGTAGCTCCACCCTGTTGGTACGGTACTAATGTGCTTGGTACCTCAACGAAAGGGTACCAAAAAAGTGGTACGGTACGGTTCGGAATTAGGGTACCATTCATAATGGAAACGGCATAAATAGCGTACCGTACCGAACCGAACCGTACCAGAAAGCTCAGTGGAAAGGAGGCATTACACTGAGTGTACTGTGCACATTGATGTCACCCTGACAGCCAACTCCACCACAACAGGTCTGGGGGCATCTGTGCCGTGATTGGTGTTCAGGATCACATGACAGAGACAGGGAACCCGTCAGGGTATGGTGAAGGGTCAAAGAAAACCAACAATCTTCCACTAACATACTGTGAGGTACAGAATTGCAGCATCAGTTCCATCAAACCACAAAAATTAGAAGCTTTATATCTTATTCTACGTACTGTAGGAATGTTCATACCTTCTGCTGCCTTCATTAGAACTTCTATCTGACCTCCCAATTGTCTGAGCTGAGACAAGGAGACACTTTTTTTTAGCATGGATGGATGAATGGTTTAGTGTAGTATAAAACTTTAGGTAGGTAATTAGTATAATTTTTATGGTGGTCCGTACATCAGACCAAAGAGAGGGACAACTGAGGAGGAAAGAGAGACTGACAGATCTGATTCCAAATGAGGCATGGCTGGGAGCTGAGCTCTAACTGTTTATTCTTCTTCCTTCATATATCTGAATCCAGTGAAGCCATGACTTCATCTTCGTGATGAGAGCCAAGAACCCCGAGATAAGCTTGATAAATGGTTCTATATTTAGGATGTATCCGGTCTATAAACCAGAGGCTCTGGATGGACAGTTGGATAAATGGTTCCATATTTAGGATGTATCCGGTCTATAAACCAATGGCTCTGGATGGACAGTTGGATAAATGGTTCCATATTTAGGATGTATCCGGTCTATAAACCAGAGGCTCTGGATGGACAGTTGGATAAATGGTTCTATATTTAGGATGTATCCGGTCTATAAACCAGAGGCTCTGGATGGAGAGTTGGATAAATGGCTCTATATTTAGGATGTATCCGGTCTATAAACCAATGGCTCTGGATGGACAGTTGGATAAATGGTTCCATATTTAGGATGTATCCGGTCTATAAACCAGAGGCTCTGGATGGACAGTTGGATAAATGGTTCTATATTTAGGATGTATCCGGTCTATAAACCAATGGCTCTGGATGGACAGTTGGATAAATGGTTCCATATTTAGGATGTATCCGGTCTATAAACCAGAGGCTCTGGATGAACAGTTGGATAAATGGTTCTATATTTAGGATGTATCTGGTCTATAAACCAGAGGCTCTGGATAGACAGTTGGATAAAAGGTTCTATATTTAGGATGTATCCGGTTTATAAACCAGAAGCTCTGGAGGAAAAGGAGGAAACATGACGGGGCGGTTACCGGGTGTAAATATAAAATAATATCTTATTACCTCCTCTGCTGCCAGTTCCAACAATGTCTCCTCTCTAATCCCTCCCAACTCACCCTGAACCTGGAAATTCTTGTCTATATCAGTTCTTGTTTGTAAATGACATCACTTCCCGTCTCTATGATCCACTGACAAGTGAGATCCCCACCTTGTGGACATTGTTAGAAATGCAGCCTGGTTTATTGATACTTTGACTACTTTTTAGTGCATTCCCAATTATTTGTATGTTTTACCCCTGAGTGTCCTCTTCATGAGCAGCCTCCATGATGGGCGGTTGACACCCACAAAAATGTGTAAAAACCAGTGCCGTCATTTTTGTTGATGGTCGCATGGACCCTTTCCTCGGTAGCCCCTGGCTAATTGGTCAGCCAATTCTGTATAATTCAGGAGCCTGGAAGATGGACTTCACCCAAAGGAAAATAATACACACGAGTAGCAGGTGAAATCAATCTTCATTCTCGTTATAGCATCTGAGGGTTATATACAGCTTACAAGGAGAGGGAAGGCTAGAGCAGATACAGAAAAACAGGTTTGAGATGATTATGGGAAAATCCAGACATTTACAAGGAATGCAAAGTTTCTAGTTTCACTAGTCACGAATGGCTCATTTCCACTGAGCGGTACGGTTCGGTTTGGTACGGTACGCTATTTATGCCGTTTCCATTGTGAATGGTACCCTAATTCCGAATCGTACCGTACCACTTTTTTGGGACCCTTTCGTTGGGGTACCAAGCACATTAGTACCGTACCAACAGGGTGGAGCTACACTCTGCAGAACCTTGATTGGTTGACAGAGAATCGTGTATCACATCTTTCCTGCTACACCACGCCTATCATGAAAGGGTAATATTGGCAGTGGAAACGCAAGGTGTACCGTTCCGAACCGTACCGTACTGAACTGTACCGTACCGTACCACTCAGTGGAAACGAGGCATAAGTGCAACGTGTAACTTAAACACTCTAAAATGGAGACAGTTGATCTCTAAAATGGAGGAGCATACAAAATGGAGTTACGTATATTCCTTCAATATTCACCCATGACCAATGTGATCCACCATTGTCGGATGATCACGTATCTGTAGATGCCTTTTGATGTTTCTATGTTCTTTTTCCCATTGCACACATACAGTATGTTGAAAATTACGTGCAGCCCTTTGGTGATGTCAGGGATGGCATTTGAGGACCCCTTTAGCTCATAGGTTGACCACCACTGGTCTAGAGAGCGATCCAATGATGAAAGCTCTCAGTGGAAGAATATATT
Organism: Pelophylax lessonae; assembly: GCF_965119305.1. Classification (NCBI taxonomy): domain Eukaryota; kingdom Metazoa; phylum Chordata; class Amphibia; order Anura; family Ranidae; genus Pelophylax; species Pelophylax lessonae. Next base: position 260,970,193 of record NC_138776.1, on the reverse strand, counting down.
TTCTTCCACACCCGAATGGCCAAAGTTGCCAATATCTCCGGTACAAGTCAACCTCACTGAAACTCGCTCTCTAATTCATCCCAAAGGTGTTCTATGGGGTTGAGGTCAGGACCAGTCAAGTTCCTCCACCCCAAACTCGCTCATCCATGTCTTTATGGACCTTGCTTTGTGCACTGGTGCGCAATCATGTTGGAACAGGAAGGGGCCGTCCCCAAACTCTTCCCACAAAGTTGGGAGCATGAAATTGTCCAAAATGTCTTGGTATGCTGACGCCTTAAGAGTTTCCTTCACTGAAACTAAGGGGCCAAGCCCAACCCCTGAAAAACAACCCCACACCATAATCATCCCTCACCAAATGATTTGGACCAGTGCACAAAGCAAGGTCCATATTTTCATGGTCCCAACTTTATGGGAACAGTTTGGGGATGACCCCAACCTGACTGCACACCAGTGCACAAAGCAAAGTCCATAAAGACATGGATGAGTGAGTTTGGGGTGGAAGAACTTGACTGGCCTGACTTCAACCCAATAGAACACCTTTGGGATGAATCAGAGTGGAGACTGCGAGCCAGACCTTCTCTACGAACATCAGAGCCTGACCTCACAAATGCGCTTCTGGAAGAACGGTCAAACAGAAGAGTTGAAGCTGTTATAGCTGCAAAGGGTGGGTCAACAAAGTTTTCAACTCTGGGTGGGTCAACAAAGTATTGAACTCTATGGACTAAAGCCTCGTACACACGCGTCAAAAATCGGCAGGGAATTTTCGTCCGACGACTGATCTGCCGATTTTCGGCTTGTTAGTATGATGCTTCCGACAACCGACTGCGACTTTTCAGCCGGACAAAATCTGGTGTGCATGCTATAAAATTTTTGTTGGCCGTAAACAGAACGGCCGATTGTTCTTCAGTCAGTACAGATTTCGGCAGACAAAAATGTGATGAGCAAGACTGGGCATGCTCAGAGAAGAAAAAACACACGGAAAGTAAACCAGAACATGACATCACTTCTGAAGTTGGTTGTTGTTGGCCGATAAAATTTGTGTGCAGTCAAGAGCACATTTCAACCAAAACAACAACACTGGACAAAAGACGGCCGATCGGTCGGCCAACAATCGTTGCGTGTGTACGAGGCTTAAGCTCTAACGAGTCGGGCCCTCTGATTGCTCCTGTATTGTAACTGTATTGTCTGCACTCATGTTGTAAAGAGCTGCACAAATTGCTGGTGCTATATAAATCCTGTATAATAATAATAATAATAATAATAAATTGTAAATAAAACAGAAAAAAAGTAATCAGAACAGAATATAAAAGGTGTAAAGCTTTATTGTTTATTTAAGAAAATCGGAATAACTGATTAACAACAAAAGTGAAGTTGAATTTAAATCAAATCTTGTATAATGGAAATAAAAAAGATACATCAAATTTATTATACATTGGCTGGACCAATGAAAACCCAGCTCCTTCAGTAACGCAAAATGCACGGTAGCTGATAGCAACCTATAAATCTATATTCTATAATCTAAAATGTAAGGTTCAATGGTAAAATACAAATCCTTGTTTGACTGGATGCTCCAGAATGTATTCCTATCATTGTTTGTTTGTTGCCCGTGTATTGGTAGGGTTATCCATGTATTGTCATGATAGCCACTGCATTACCACTTCTTCATTGGCTGCTATACTTAGTCCATTACCCTTCTTCATTGGCTGCTATACTCAGTCCATTACCCTTCTTTATTGGCTGCTATACTCAGTCCATTACCCTTCTTCATTGGCTGCTATACTTAGTCCATTACCCTTCTTCATTGGCTGCTATACTCAGTCCATTACCCTTCTTCATTGGCTGCTATACTCAGTCCATTACCCTTCTTCATTGGCTGCTATACTCAGTCCATTACCCTTCTTCATTGGCTGCTATACTCAGTCCATTACCCTTCTTCATTGGCTGCTATACTCAGTCCATTACCCTTCTTGATTGGCCGCTATACTCAGTCCATTACCCTTCTTCATTTGCTGCTATACTCAGTCCATTACCACTTCTTCATTGGCTGCTATACTCAGTCCATTACCCTTCTTCATTGGCTGCTATACTCAGCCCATTACCCTTCTTCATTGGCTGCTATACTCAGTCCATTACCCTTCTTCATTGGCTGCTATACTCAGTCCATTACCCTTCTTCGATGGCTGCTATACTCAGTCCATTACCCTTCTTCATTGGCTGCTATACTCAGTCCATTACCCTTCTTCATTGGCTGCTATACTCAGTCCATTACCCTTCTTCATTGGCTGCTATACTCAGTCCATTACCCTTCTTCATTGGCCGCTATATACACTCAGACAATGTGATCTTCAGTAATCATGTATATTAAGCACTGGCCTACCAATGTGTCTCAGGGAAGTACCTCAACAGTCCCAGTAACAGCTGAGCATTGCAAGGGGGGACTGGGTAAAGAATCTTACTGGGCACCGTGGCCAACACAGAGAGAAACCGAACATTCCCTAAGACACACCGAGGAGGCTCTATATACACTATATTACCAAAAGTATTGGGACACCTGCCTTTACACACACATGAACTTGAATGGCATCCCAGTCTTAGTCCGAAGGGTTCAATATTGAGTTGGCCCACCCTTTGCAGCTATAACAGCTTCAACTCTTCTGGGAAGGCTGTCCACAAGGTTTAGGAGTGTGTCTATGGGAATGTTTGACCGTTCTTCCAGAAGAGCATTTGTGAGGTCAGGCACTAATGTTGGACGAGACGACCTGGCTCGCAGTCTCCGCTCTAATTCATTCATCCATAAAGGTGTTTTATTGGGTTGAGGTCAGGGCCCTTTACTATAAGGCGTCAGCATACCAAGACATTTTGGCCAATTTCATGGTCCCAACTTTGTGGGAAGAGTTTGGGGATGGCCCCTTCCTGTTCCAACATGACTGCACACCAGTGCACAAAGCAAGGTCCATAAAGACATGGATGAGCAGGGTTGAGGTCAGGACTCTGTGCAGGCCAGTCAAGTTCCTCCACCCCAAACTCGCTCATCAATGAAAATTGTGCTGGATTCCATGTCTGTGTATTTTTATAGAGTTAAGCTGCTTGTGGATGGTGCCAAGTCAGCAGGTGACCACCTCTGTGTCTTATTGAGGAGTTATGTTGCCTGTGGATGATGCCAAGTCAGAAGGTGACCACCTCTGTTCCTTATTGAAGAGTTACGCTGCCTGTGGATGGTGCCAAGTCAGAAGGTGACCACCTCTGTTCCTTATTGAAGAGTTACGCTGCCTGTGGATGGTGCCAGGTCAGCAGGTGACCATATCTATGCCTTACTGAAGAGTTACACTGCTTGTGGATGGTGCCAAGTCAGCAGGTGACCACCTCTGTGTCATATTGAAGAGTTACACTGCCTGTGGATGGTGCCAAGTCAGAATGTGACCACCTCTGTGTCTTATTGAGGAGTTACGCTGCCTGTGGATGGTGCCAAGTCAGCAGGTGTCTGCCTCTGTGTCTTATTAAATAGTTACATTACCTGTGGATGGTGCCAAGTCAAAATGTGACCACCTCTGTGTCTTATTGAGGAGTTACGCTGCCTGTGGATGGTGCCAAGTCAGCAGGTGTCTGCCTCTGTGTCTTATAGAAGACTTACGGTGCCTGGGAATGGTGCCAAGTCAGCAGGTGACCACCTCTGTGTCTTATTGAGGAGTTACACTGCCTGTGGATGGTGCCAAGTCAGCAGGTGACCACCTCTGTGTCTTATTGAAGAGTTACACTGCCTGTGGATGGTGCCAAATCAGCAAGTTTCCCGCACTCTTAGATGGCAGACCTTGTTCATGTTGTGTGAATTTCCTGGTGTGTAACGAGGCTTACTTTGTGACTGAAACATTTCCCGCACTCTGAGCATCAATAGGAATATTTACCTGTGATTTTTCAGATTTTTATGAAGTTTTTCTACCTGAACAAAACATTTCCCGCACTCTTAACATGAACAAGGACGTTACTTTGTGTGAACTCTCTGGTGTTTAAGAAGACTTCTTTTATTAGTGAAAGATTTCTCGCACTCCGAACATGAATAGGGACGCTCGCCCGTGTGAGTTCTCTTGTGCCGAAGAAAGTTTGATTGCTGTGTGAAAGATTTCCCGCACTCCGGGCAGGAATAAGGATGCTCACCCGTGTGGACTCTCTGGTGTATATTTAAGTGTTGTTTCATAGAGAAACTTTTCCCGCAATCCGCGCACGAAAAAGGACGCACCCCCGTGTGCACTCTCTGGTGGGTCAGCAAGATCTGTTTGAGAACGAAACGCTTCCCGCACTCTGAACACGAATAAGGTTTGTCTCCCGTGTGAATTCTCTGGTGCAAAAGAAGGCCTTCTCTCTTACTGAAACACTTCCCGCACTCTGAGCACTTATAGGGACGTTCGCCCGTGTGAACCTTCTGATGTTTTTGAAGCTCTTCCATCCGGCTGAAACCTTTCCCGCACTCCGAACACGAATAAGGACGCTCGCCTGTGTGAATTCTCAGGTGAATAAGAAAGTTATTTTTCTGGCTGAAACTTTTCCCGCACTCCGAACATAAGTAGGGAGGCTTGCCCATGTGAAATTTCTGGTGTGTTATAAGGTGCGACTCCTTAGCGAAACGTATCCCGCACTTTGAACACGAATAAGGACGCTCCTCTGTGTGAGCGGTCTGGTGACTAAGAAAGTCTTTGTTTTTGGTAAAAGTTTTCCCGCACACCGAACAGGACAATGAACTCCCTCCTGGGCGGCGGGAAGACTTCTTGGGATTGGATGGATCTGCAGCTCTCTCCATACTGTGAGGTCTTGGGTTGGAATCTGGAGGTACAATTTGTGACCTATCAGAGGATTGCTGAGGACTGGAGGGATCCATCGATCTCTGTGTGTTCTGAATGATGAAGTTCACTCCCGGAAAGTGTTGTGCGTTGTTATTATCTGGATTACGTCCTGAAGGTAAACTAGGACCATCCTCAGAAATATTCCCGCCATAACGTCCACCTGTTGGAGAATCATTTCGAAATACGTTATCAATATTCTTCATGGTGTACATTCAGAAAACGCACACTATATTACCGAGAGGATCGGGACGCCTGCCGTTATCCGCACATGGACTTCAATGGCATCCCAGTCTTAGTCCGTAGGGTTCAATATTGAGTTGGCCCACCCTTTGCAGCTATAACAGCTACAACTCTACTGGGAAGGCTGTCCACAAGGTTTAGGAGTGTGTCTATGAGAATGTTTCACCATTCTTCCAGAAGCGCATCTGTGAGGTCAGGCACTGTTGTTGGGCAGGAAGGCCTGGCTCGCAGTCTGCACTCTAATTCATCCCAAAGGTGTTCTATGGGGTTGAGGTCAGGGCCAGTCAAGTTCCTCCACCCCAAACTCATCCATGTCTTTATGGGCCTTGCTTTGTGCACTGGTGCGCAGTCATGTTGGAACAGGAAGGGGCCATCCCCAAACTGTTCCCACAAAGTTGGAAGCATGAAATTGTCCGAAATGTCTTGATATGCTGACGCCTTAAGAGTTCCCTTCACTGGAACTAAGGGGCCAAGCCCAACCCCTGAAAAACAACCCCACACCATAATCCCCCCTCCACCAAAGACATTTTGGACAATATTGAGCTCCCAACTTTGTGGGAACAGTTTGGGGATGGTCCCTTCCTGTTCCAACATGACTGCACACCAGTGCACAAAGCAAGGTCCATAAAAACATGGATGAGTGAGTTTGGGGTGGAGGAACTTGACTGGCCTGCACAGAGTCCTGACCTCAACCCAAAAGAACACCCTTGGGATGAATTAGAGCAGAGACTGTGAGCCAGGCCTTCTTATCCAACATCAGCGCCTGACCTCACAAATGCGCTTCTGGAAGAATGGTCAAACATTCCCATAGACACACTCCTAAACCTTATGGACAGCCTTCCCAGAAAAGTAGAAGCTGTTATAGCTGCAAAGGGTGGGCCAACTCAATATTGAACCCTACGGACTAAGATTGGGATGCCATTGAAGTTCATGTGCGGGTAAAGGCAGGTGTCCCAATTTTGACATTATAGTGTATATTCAAAAAAAATGTGAATTTTTATACAATTTGGATATTATTGTGTGTGGGGGTTGTCAGGCTTATTTGGGGAGGTTACATTTAAAAAAAAAAAGAAATAAAATGTCATATTTTGTTCTATATAGAAATATGAAGCAATGACATCCATTTTTGTTAGGTTACTGAAAGGTTAAATATCCTTTAACAAAAAGTGCCTACTCAACAGGTTTACCCCAAACATGCTGTGTTGACCTAAGGTAATAAATAAATAGTCTGTGTAACTTTCTTTAAGATAAAGTCTAAGACGCTATTCCAAGGTAATCTTAACTTTGTGTGATAACCATAAACATTAGTCAGTATTTTCTGTGCTTAAACCCATTTAAAAATAAGATTTACAGATACATTATAATCTTATATGTAATAGAATATTAACAATGAAATATATATATAACTAACATACATAGATATGTAGAAAACCGTTATATATTATAATTGTTTCATCCTTGCTAAAAGAAAGTTTAACTGATATGATGACTCATCTCTGTATGTCAAGAGAGGCTTCAGTAAACATTTGTAAATTGTAAGTTGTAGAAAGCATCATAAAACTTTTCTAACCTTGCTAGATTCTAGAAAGTCTGAGATGGTAAGCTCTTTGTCAATATAAGGTTCAAAGTTTATTTGTAGGCAAATAATGCTGTTATACTGAACCTAAGAGCAATACAATACTGCCATCTCTGGTGACTGACTACTACTAATTGAAGTCTTAGGTTAAAAAGTCATTTCCAATATATATAGATATATATATATATTAAATAAGATATATTAAATATTAAAATGGTGTTGCCAGATTTAATCTTTATTTAGATACAAGGTGGATATTAAATGGACATGTGATAGATGAGAGTATGGATAAATTATTATGTTGTTTTATGATAGTCTTAAATGGAGAAATCATTTACTTTTAATATTCAATATACTGGTCAACCAAGAGGTGTCACCCAATGACATCACCAGTTAATGAATAAGATGTCCCAGCCAATGAGGATAATGTCACTCCTTCTGGGTTTAGCTTATGGTAATTTTAATAGTCCTTTGTTCTATACCATATAAAAAGGAAAACTCAGATGAGAGAGAGACACACATGACATTTGCCCAACATACATCACACATACAATACACACGCTACTACAGCTATGCATAGACTCATCTATACAGACTCCATTTTGCTCCATCATGTATCTGAAACTTTGAGGGACGCCAAACGAAACTCCTCCCTACCTGGCCACCATCTTGGAAAGACAGCCATCTTAAGGACTCTGGTAACGACCATTCTAAGCTAGCAGCAATTTTAAATATGGTAAATATGCCTTGCTGTTTGTTTGATTATTATTCAATATCATTTATTTTCTTCCTTAAATGTTTTACATTGCATATTAAAGGGTAACAAGATTACAATCCCAGCCGTATTAACCATATGTAGATTTTTCTCTAAGAGATGAATTTTGCTTTTTATACATTTTTATTAATATCAGATTTAGCGCATATTGGCGTATTAGTCTCTCGTTTTGCATAGCCTATTCTCGCTTCATCTGCAGTGGAGTGACTATCAGGCTGTGCATTGCGCAGACAATTGTGGTCTGATTATATAGAACATTAATTTATGGTTTATACTATACCTGGAGAAAATGTAATCTTGCTTTATTTTTACTTTCATTATTGAGCTACAAATCACATTGCATTCATTGTTTGAAGTTCATATTTTATGTAAAGTTCTCTTTTTGTGTCATCTCAAGTTTGATCATTTATCGTGAATACATGTCTCGTGAATAAATATTTCATATTTTCCATACTGTAGACTGTTTTCACTAAGATTGGTATATGCTTTTAAAAAGAAATGAATCAATAAAAAGAATTCGCTACATATTGATTTATGGAAATAAGTTGAGATTCTCCTTCCGCACAGATCTTTGCTTATTGACATAAATAGACACTGTTATATTCAGAGCAGTATAAACATTCTGACAGGGTTATCATTGGTATACTCAAAGTTAAATCCAATCTGGATTTCTTTATGGAGTACCAGTGCTGACTCCGCTGTTGGAGATCCTGAGGACAAGGAACTCACGAAGAGCCTGAGGACTCATAAAGGTGGTCACTGAGGACGCTGTTGCTACTGGAGAAACTGCTGATCTCGGAAAAAGTACAGGATGCCGGTTTCAGCTTAAAGAGTAGGTTCGCTATTCAGCAAAAAATGAAAAGGTGCCAAACATCCTGGCCACTCCTCCAGCCCCCGCTGCACATATTAGAATATTGGGGAACCATGCTGCCAGTGTGGGGGTCTGTACACCGTACATGTATGTGGTAGCAAGGATTCTCATGGCATGGTGTTTGTGTAAGTGTTGATCTAGGACAGGGTTTCTCAACCAGGGTTCCTCCTGAGGTTTCTAGGGATTCCTTGAGGGTTTCTTCCAGAGGTTGATAGGGTTTCCTCCAGAGGTTGCTAGGGATTATTTGAGGGTTTTCTCCAGAGGTTGCTAGGGGTTCCTTAAGGGTTCCTCCAGAGGTTGCTAGGGATTCCTTGAGGGTTTCCTCCAGAGGTTGCTAGAGTTTCCTCCAGAGTTTGCTAGGGGTTCCTTAAGGGTTCCTCCAGAGGTTGCTAGGGATTCCTTGAGGGTTTCCTCCAGAGGTTGGTAGGGTTTCCTCCAGAGGTTGCTAGGGGTTTCTTAAGGGTTCCTCCAGAGGTTGCTAGGGATTCCTTAAGGGTTTCCTCGAGAGGTTGCTAGGGTTTCCTCCAGAGGTTGCTAGGGTTTCCTCCAGAGGTTGCTAGGGGTTCCTTAAGGGTTCCTCAGAGGTTGCTAGGGATTCCTTGAGGGTTTCCTCCAGAGACTGCTAGGGGTTCCTTAAGGGTTCCTCCAGAGGTTGCTAGGGATTCCTTGAGGGTTTTCTCCAGAGGTTGCTAGGGGTTCCTTAAGGGTTCCTCCAGAGGTTGCTAGGGATTCCTTGAGGGTTTCCTCCAGAGGTTGCTAGGGTTTCCTCCAGAGTTTGCTAGGGGTTCCTTAAGGGTTCCTCCAGAGGTTGCTAGGGGTTCTTTGAAGGAAAGGAATTTCTGCCTCTCAGATAAGTTCCCAATGACACCATTGTTCCTTTTAGCAATCTGTAAGGGGGTAATTCTTCCCAATGATGACAAGAGTAAGGAGCATTCTTGCCACTGACTGTCACACTATTGTGTTATGAGTTGTAGATTTTTAATTTTTAGCAGGGGTTCCCCGAGACCAGAAAATTATTCCAAGGGTTCCCCTGTGTTGAAATGGTTGAGAAAGTCTGATCTAGGACAAAATATGTTTGCGAAGCTCTGCTACAATTCCCATCATGCCTAGTCATGTCTGTGAATGTCAGACTTTTACAATGCCTCATGGGATGTGTCGTTCCTCAACAGCTGGAGGGCCGTAGTTTGAGGATCCCTGTAGTAACAGAGGAAGAGGAAGAAGGTGGCACACAGAAATGATGCTCAGTGCTCAGGACTAATTACACACTATAGAGGGATATGGATTGTTTAGATTTCATGTCTGAGGTTTACAACCACTTTAAGCAGGCAACGGTTCTACAGTTGGTTCTATGTATGGTGTATGCCTTTAGTAAAGATGGCTGCCAAGCTCGTCCTCAACCAACAGACGTGCGGACTCATGACTATTGCACGACCGGGAATCCAGAAAGGGAAATTCCATCAAATGCCATTTTTCCCCTCCAGTAAGGAGGAGACCTCCATCACCTAGCAAAAAAACGTAGGATTGCTAAGAGCGGGAGGGAGAGTTATTTGAGGTTCTAAAAGTTCTGCTTTCCAACGTATCCAATCCCCTGAGGGTAGGAACATAGAACCCAATCATCGAAGACTCGGCCTGTGTCCTGGACTGTACCAGGAAAAAACATATTCTATACTCATAGAAGTTCAATGAAAATGGGGACTACTTGTGTGTTTATTACTTACGTGTGTCGATATAAAGTGAAGATTCCTCCTGTTCACTTTTGATTGTCATCTCCCCCTCCTCCATAGACTGCCGATCTCCACTCACCAACGTCTCTTCTTCTTCTTCTTCCTCTTTAATCTTGATGTTGAGGTCTTTCAGTTCTTTACCCTGAACCCCAAAGATGATTGAATACATTTGTTAACCACTTAAGCCCCGGAAGATTTTACCCCATTCCTGACCAGGGCCTATTTTGCGATTCGGCACTGCGTGACTTTAACGGACAATTGCGCGGTCGTGCAACGCTGTATCTAAACGAATTTGACGTCCTTTTTTTCCCACAAACAGAGCTTTCTTTTGGTGGTATTTGATCACCTGTGCGATTTTTTTGATCATGCGCTATAAACAAAAAAAGAGCGAAAATTTTGCAAAAATTTTTCAAAAATAACAATATTTTTCAAATTTTTTATATGAAATTCCCCAAAAAAAAATTTAAAAATCTAAATTTTTTAACATTTTAGGCCAATTTGTTTTCTGCTACATATGTTTGGTAAAAAAAAATTGCAAAAAGCGTATTTTGATTGGTTTGCGCAAAAGTTATTGCGTTTACTAACAAAGGGAAAGATTTTGTTGTTTTTTTTTTAACACGTAATGGCGGCGATCTGCGATTTTTTTTGCGGGACTGCGACATTGCGGCCGACAGATCGGACCCTTGACTGACATTTTTGACACTTTTGGGGTTACCAGTGACATTACTACAATAATCAGTGCTATACATATGCTGTAAAAATGACACTGGGAGGGAAGGGGTTAACTTTATTGGAGAGGGAGGGGTTAAGTGTGTCCCTAGGGGCGTGTTTCTAACTGTGATTGGCTGTGGCTTGATGTGTAAGAACAGTGATCAACGGTCCTACATAGCAGAACCGTGTGATCTCCATTCTTACACAGGGGAGACTGACAGGCGACTGTGTTTACATTAGCCGCCTGCCTTTCTCCCGCTCTAACAGACGATCGCGAGTGACCGGCGGACATCGGGTCCACCGGGCACAAGCGTGGGGGGGGGTCCGTGACCGAGCGGGAGCGCGCGCTCGCTCCCCAGAGCCTCACATGCTAGCGACGTAGACCTACGTCGCTTTGCCTGTGAGGGGCTGACTGCCGCAGTAAATATACTGACGGCAGTCGGCAAGTGGTTAAAAGAAGCAAGCGATGACACAGAGCAATGTCACTTCATTAGTCAGAAGACATTTTTAGGTCCAAAGCTTAACCCAACCTACCTGATGATGGCGAGGGATGGTGTGACCTTCCTGTGTGGAATCCCGGGAATACAGAGGACGGGGACATCTCTCTGGTGGGTTCCCATTACTGGATCCATCTGTAGGAAACACACACACTGACTGAATACATTGTTTGAGAACATTTTGTTGAGTGCACTAGATGGACATTTGTCTCTTTGTAACCCATGTGACAATGTAAATACATACTTTATACACCTAAGGCTCGGTTCACACTACGTCGCTCCGACTTAGGGGGCGACCTGTGAAGTCGCGTGCAGTGCGACTTCGGGGCGACTTGCACGGACTTCATATAATGAATGTCTATGCAAGTCGCCTCCAGGTCGCCCCCAAGTAGTACAGGAACCTTTTTCTAAGTCGGAGCGACTTGTGTCGCTCCTATTAGAACGGTTCCTGTACTACACTATGGGAGCGTGACGGACCGCAACTTGTCAGGCTGACAAGTCGCGGTCCAAGTCGGATCAATGTGAATGCGGTCTTAAAGTAAAATGTTTCTACATTTAGTGTTTATTACTTACTTGTGTCCATATGTAGAGAAGATTCCTCCTGTTTACTTTCCATAATCATCTCCCCCTCCTCCATAGACTGCTGATCTCCACTCACCAACCTCTCTTCTTCTTCTTCTTTAACCTTGATGTTGAGGTCTTTCAGTTCTTCACCCTAAACCCCAAAGATGATAGAATACATTTGTTAAAAGAAGCAAGAGATGACACAGGGCAATGTCACCTCATTAGTCAGAAGACATTTTGAGGTCCACAGCTTAACCCCACCTACCTGATGATGGTGGGGGATGGTGTGACCTTCCTGTGTGGAATCCCGGGAATACAGAGGACGGGGACATCTCTCTGGTGGGTTCCAATTACTGGAACCATCTACCTGATGATGGCGAGGGATGGTGTGACCTTCCTGTGTGGAATCCTGGGAATACAGAGGACGGGGACATCTCTCTGGTGGGTTCCAATTACTGGAACCATCTACCTGATGATGGCGAGAGATGGTGTGACCTTCCTGTGTGGAATCCCGGGAATACAGAGGATGGGGACGTCTCTCTGGTGGGTTCCCATTACTGGATCCATCTACCTGATGATGGTGGGGGAGGGTGTGATCTTCCTGTGTGGAATCCCGGGAATACAGAGGACGGGGACAGCTTTCTGGTGGGGCTTTGTCCATGCTTATTGACTCAGTTGTGTGATCTAAACAGGACAAACCTCTCAGTGAATGAATAATAAATTGATCATTATTGGCACTAGACTGAGATGAAGAATATTTATTTCTGTTGCAAGTTGTTTGGGCTCCAGATAGACTTTGTAGAGAACGACCTGGGAAATATTGGATTGCAGAGAATACATGTTTACTAAATAGTACTGACCATGGAGGATATGTAGACATGACATTGTTCTGTGTGAACAGTGGCCGGGAATGTCTATATTGTGATCTCCGTCCTATTGGGGTCACTGGACACTGCATGTACTGTGCACATCGATGTCACCCTGGCAGTCAACCCCACCAAAATAGGTCTGGGGGCATCCGTGCTGTGATTGGTGCTCAGGATCCCATGACAGAGACAGGACAACCAGTCAAGATCTGGTGAGAAGCCATAGGCAACCAACAATCCCCCACTAACATACTGTGAGGTACAGAATTGTAGGATCACTTCCATCAAATCACAAAACTCAGGAGATTTATCCCTTATTCTATGTACTGTAGGGACGTTCATTCCTTCTGCTGCCTTCATTAGAACTTCTATGTCCCCTGAGTCGAGACAAAGGGACACTTTTTAGTATGGGTGGATCAAGGGTTTGGTGCAGTATAAGACTTTGGATAGGTAAATAGTACAATTTTTATGGTTGTCCATACATCAGTCCGAAGAGAGAGACAACTGAGAAGATAAGAGGAACTAACAGATTCGATTTCAAACCAGAGGCAGTCGGGAGATGAGCTTGGACTGTGGACTTTTTTGATCTTGTTGCTCTGTAGATCCAACTCTGGAGAAACCATGGGGTCATCACAGGGATGAGAGGGAAGAACCCGGAGACAAATGGCTCTGTATTTAGGATGTATCCGGTCTATAAACCAGAGGATCTGGATGGACAGTTGGATAAATGGCTCTATATTTAGGATGTATCCGGTCTATAAACCAGAGGCTCTGGATGGACAGTTGGATAAATGGCTCTATATTTAGGATGTATCTGGTCTATAAACCAGAGGCTCTGGATGGACAGTTGGATAAATGGTTCTATATTTAGGATGTATCCGGTCTATAAACCAGAGGCTCCGGATGGACAGTTGGATAAATGGTTCTATATTTAGGATGTATCTGGTCTATAAACCAGAGGCTCTGGATGGACAGTTGGATAAATGGTTCTATATTTAGGATGTATCCGGTCTATAAACCAGAGGCTCTGGATGGACAGATGGATAAATGATTCTATATTTAGGATGTATCCGGTCTATAAACCAGAGGCTCTGGATGGATAGTTGGATAAATGGTTCTATATTTAGGATGTATCCGGTCTATAAACCAGAGGCTCTGGATGGACAGATGGATAAATGATTCTATATTTAGGATGTATCCGGTCTATAAACCAGAGGCTCTGGATGGATAGTTGGATAAATGGTTCTATATTTAGGATGTATCTGGTCTATAAACCAGAGGCTCTGGATGGACAGTTGGATAAATGGTTCTATATTTAGGATGTATCTGGTCTATAAACCAGAGGATCTGGATGGACAGTTGGATAAATGGTTCTATATTTAGGATGTATCCAGTCTATAAACCAGAGGCTCTGGATGGACAGTTGGATAAATGGTTCTATATTTAGGATGTATCTGGCCTATAAACCAGAGGCTCTGGATGGACAGTTGGATAAATGGTTCTATATTTAGGATGTATCCGGTCTATAAACCAGAGGCTCTGGATGGACAGTTGCATAAATGGTTCTATATTTAGGAGAGTTTAAGTGTTTAACATCATCTGCTGGAGATAAAAGACGTCACAGTGACTATGGAGGACGAGGACGGAACATGACAGGGGGACGGGGGGGGGGTTACTGGGTGTAAATATAAAATAATATCTTATTACCTCCTCTGCTGCCAGTTCCAGCAATGTCTCCATATTCCTCCTGATTCACCTTTGACCCGGAACTTCCTGTCTGCGTCCTATATAATTTCCTGTTTATGTCACTTCCTGTCTTTATCGGTCATTACTTTCCATGACCTCGTATCGCCTTCTCGCTCCCTCTCTTGTGGAGCGTATATACAAACGTCAGCCTTCATTTTTTTTAACACTTAAAACCACAACAATAAAGATATGAAATAAAAATAACTGTATTGTGTTTTATATTTATAATAAAGGGAAAAAAATATGAAACTAAAGAATAAATAACTTAAAATGAAAAACAACTATAAAATGGTTTGTGAAGAAAGTGTAAGGAAATTTTTTATATTATCACTTTGGAAAAAAAATACTATATACAGTATCTCACAAAAGTAAGTACACCCCTCACATTTTTGTAAATATTTTATTATATCTTCTCATATGACAACACTAAAGAAATGACACTTTGCTACAATGTAAAGTAGTGAGTGTACAGCTTGTATAACAGTGTAAATTTTCCGTCCCCTCAAAATAACTCAACACACAGCCATTAATGTCTAAACCTCTGGCAACAAAAGTGAGTACACCCCTAAGTGACAATGTCCAAATTGGTCCCAAAGTGTCAATATTTTGTGTGGCCACCATTATTTTCCAGCACTGCCTTAACCCTCTTGGGCATGGAGTTCACCAGAGCTTCACAGGTTACCACTGGAGTCCTCTTCCCCTCCTCCATGATGACATCACAGAGCTGGTGGATGTTAGAGACCTTGCGCTCCTCCACCTTCCGTTTGAGGATGTCCCACAGATGCTCAATAGGGTTTAGGTCTGGAGACATGCTTGGCCAGTCCATCACCTTTACCCTCAGCTTCTTTAGTAAGGCAATGGTCATCTTGGAGGTGGGTTTGGGGTCGTTATCATGTTGGAATACTGCCCTGCGGCCCAGTCTCCAAAGGGAGGGGATCATGCTCTATTTCAGTATGTCACAGTACATGTTGGCATTCATGGTTCTCTCAATGAACTGTAGCTCCCCAGTGCCGGCAGCACTCATGCAGCCCCAGACCATGACACTCCCACCACCATGCTTGACTGTAGGCAAGACACACTTGTCTTTGTACTCCTCACCTGGTTGCCGCTACACACGCTTGACACCTCTGAACCAAATAAGGTTATCTTGGTCTCATCAGACCACAGGAGATGGTTCCAGTAATCCATGTCCTTAGTCTGCTTGTCTTCAGTTTATTTTTATTTTCATTTTTACTTTATCCACGCCAATGGACGACCATCCATGAACGCAAATGGACGACCTTCCATGACAGCCAATGGACAAACATCCATGCACGCCAATGGACGACCATCCATGCAAGCCAGTGGACGACCATCCATACACGCCAGTGGACGACCAACCATGCACGCCAATGGACGACCATCCATGAACGCCAATGGACGACCATCCATGAACGCTAATGGACGACCATCCATAAACGCCAATGGATGACCATCCATGAAAGCCAATAGATGACCATCCATACACGCCAGTGGACGACCATCCATGAACGCCAATGGACGACCTTCCATGACAGCCAATGGACGACCATCCATGAACGCCAATGGACAAATATCCATGCACGCCAATGGACAGCCATCCATGCACACCAGTGGACAACCATCCATACACGCCAGTGGACGACCAACCATGCACGCCAATGGACGACCATCCATGAACGCCAATGGACAACCATCCATGAACGCCAATGGACAACCATCCATAAACGTCAGTGGATGACCAACCATGCACGCCAATGGACGACCATCCATGAACGTCAATGGACGACCATCCATGAACGCCAATGGATGACCATCCATGAAAGCCAATGGATGACCATCTATGAACACACATGGACGACCATCTATGAACTGAGCACATTCCCATCACCAGTCATCTATGAATTATGGGCACTTCTAAAAAAAAAAAAAAAAACAGACTCAGACCAGAATAAGTGTAGAACGTCACTATTTATTTTAGAAAATCGGAACAACTGATCAACATACAATAAAATGAAGATTGAATTTAAATCAAATCTTGTACAACCGAACTAAAAATATACATCACATTTATCATACATTGGCTGGACCAATGAAAATCCAGCTTCTTCAATAAAAAAAACAATGAAAAACAAACTCTGACGTGCAGCAGCCAATAGCAACTTATTAAAAGGTTCAATGGTAGAAGACAGATTATGATTAGATTAAATGTTCCGCCATTTTTCTTGCCTAAGTTTTCCTGCCATTGCTTGTTTTTGGCCCTTGTATGGGTAGGTAGGGTTGTCCATGTCTGGTCATGATAGCCAGTGTGTTACCCTTCTTTGTTGCCCACTTCCTTCTCACAGTTGCCCGTGTGTTGCTGTGTATTTCAACAATTGCCATGTTTGGATTACATTCTGGAAGGACAACAGCACTAGACGGGTTCTACATGGACAATCAGGCCTAGAATTATCACACCAAACTCAAAAAAAAGTCGTAGATTTTGACTCAACACTCAATATTTTGTGGCTTGTAGTCACACCACTTGGGTCTATCCTGCCCCTAGAACACTGGTCTCCACACTGCGGCTCCGGATGTGGCCCTTTGCTTGCCTCTAACTGGCCCCTAGGTCACTATTCCTTCTACTGACAACCACAGTGGGGCATAATTCCTGCCACCGATACCAACATTGGGACACTATTCCTCCCACTGGCACCAATGATGGGGCATTATTCCTTTCAATGACACAAATGATGGGGCACTATTCCTCCCACTGACACCAATGATGGGGCAATATTCCTCCCACTGACACCAATGATGGGACACTATTCCTACCACTGACACCAATGATGGGACACTATTCCTCCCACTGACACCAATGATGGGACACTATTCCTCCCACTGACACCAATGATGGGGCACTATTCCTCCCACTGACACCAATGATGGGACACTATTCCTCCCACTGACACCAATGATGGGGCACTATTCCTCCCACTGACACCAATGATGGGACACTATTCTCATGAATACCAAAAGTGAGGCATTTTAAATCAGTAAAAAAGGTGTGCTTGGCCTCAAAAACAACATGGAATGTCAATAAATCTTTGTGTAGTGAGGAACTAGAGCTGGTTAATAAAATAGGAGCCATTGTTTACGCCTATTGATGTCTGGGCATTTTCTACTCTCACAGGCCACAGTTTGGACCCCTCAAAGCCTGACGGTCAATAAACTGACCCTTTGTTTTTAGAAAGTTTGGAGACCCCTGCCCTAGACCATAGCAAATCCTCTCTCAACCTTTTGGACACAGAGGAACCCTTGAAACACCTTTCCGGTCTATATCTACAACTCATGATATATTGGTGTGATGGTCACTGAGAAGAATGACCCCCTTACAGATAGCTTAAAAGATCAATGGTGTCAGTGGGAACTTATCTGAGAGGTAGTAATTGCTTATTACTGCTCAAGGAATCCCTAGCAACCTCTGGAGGAACCCTCAAGAAAACCCTAGACACCTCTGGAAGGAACCCTCAAGGAATCCCTAGCAACCTCTGGAGGAACCCTCAAAGATTCCCTAGCAACCTCTGGAGGAACCCCTTAAGAAACCCCTAGCAACCTCTGGAGGAACCCCTTAAGAAACCCCTAGCAACCTCTGGAGGAAACCCTCAAAGAATCCCTAGGAATCTCTAGAGGAACCCTCAAGAAACCCCTAGCAACCTCTGGAGCAAACCCTCAAGAAACCCCTAGCAACCTCTGGAGGAACCCCTTAAGAAACCCCTAGCAACCTCTGGAGGAAACCCTCAAAGAATCCCTAGGAATCTCTAGAGGAACCCTCAAGGAACCCCTAGCTACCTCTGGAGGAAACCCTCAAGGTATCCTTGGCAACCTCTGGAGGAAACCCTCAAAGAACCCCTTAGCAACCTCTGGAGGAAACCCTCAAGGAATCCCTAGCAACCTCTGGAGGAACCCTCAAGGAACCCCTAGCAACCTCTGGAGGAAACCCTCAAGGAATCCCTAGCAACCTCTCAAGGAACCCTTAAGGAACCCCTAGCAACCTCTCGAGGAACCCTCCAGGAACCCCTAGCAGCTTCTGGAGGAAACCCTAGCAACCTCTGGAGAAAACCCTCAAGGAATCCCTAGCAACCTCTGGAGTAACCCCTTAAGGAACCCCTAGCAATCTCTGAAGGAACCCTTAAGGAACCCCTAGCAACCTCTGGAGGAAACCCTCAAGGAATCCCTAGCAACCTCTGATGGAACCCTCAAAGAACCCCTAGCAACCTCTAGAGAAAACCCTCAGGGAATCCCTAGCAATCTATGGAGGAACCCTCAAGAAACCCCTAGCAACCTCTGGAGGAAACCTTAGCAACCTCTGGAGGAAACCCTTAAGGAACCCCTAGCAACCTCTGGAGGAACCCTCAAGGAATCCCTAGCAACCTCTGGAGGAACCCTTAAGGAACCCCTAGCAACCTCTGCAGGAATCCATCGAAGAATCCCTAGCAACCTCTGGAGGAACCCTCAAAGAACCCCAAGCAACCTCTGACTCAAGGAATCCCCAGAAACCTCTGGAGGAAACCCTCAAGGAATCCCTAGCAACCTCTGGAGGAACCCTTAATGAACCCCTAGCAACCTGTGGAGGAAACCCTAGCAACCTGTGGAGGAAACCCTAGCAACCTGTGGAGGAAACCCTAGCAACCTCCGGAGGAAACCCTAGCAACCTCTGGAGGAAACCCTCAAGGAATCCCTAGCAACCTCTGGAGGAACCCCTTAAGAAACCCCTAGCAACCTCTGGAGGAAACCCTCAAAGAATCCCTAGGAATCTCTAGAGGAACCCTTAAGGAACCCCTAGCTACCTCTGGAGAAAACCCTCAAGGAATCCCTAGCAACCTCTGGAGTAACCTCTTAAGGAACCCCTAGCAACCTCTGGAGGAAACCCTCAAGGAATCCCTAGCAACCTCTGATGGAACCCTCAAAGAACCCCTAGCAACCTCTAGAGAAAACCCTCAGGGAATCCCTAGCAATCTATGAAGGAACCCTCAAGAAACCCCTAGCAACCTCAGCAACCTCTGGAGGAAACACTTAAGGAACCCCTAGCAACCTCTGGAGGAACCCTCAAGGAATCCCTAGCAACCTCTGGAGGAACCCTTAAGGAACCCCTAGCAACCTCTGCAGGAATCCATCAAAGAATCCCTAGCAACCTCTGGAGGAACCCTCAAAGAACCCCAAGCAACCTCTGAAAGGAAACCCTCAAGGAATCCCTAGCAACCTCTGGAGGAAACCTTAATGAACCCCTAGCAACCTGTGGAGGAAACCCTAGCAACCCCTGGAGGAAACCCTAGCAACCTCCGGAGGAAACCCTAGCAACCTCCAGAGGAAACCCTAGCAACCTCCAGAGGAAACCCTAGCAACCTCCGGAGGAAACCCTAGCAACCTCTGGAGGAAACCCTAGCAACCTCCGGAGGAAACCCTAGCAACCTCCGGAGGAAACCCTAGCAACCTCTGGAGGAAACCCTCAAGGAATCCCTAGCAACCTCTGGAGGAACCCCTTAAGAAACCCCTAGCAACCTCTGCAGGAAACCCTCAAAGAATCCCTAGGAATCTCTAGAGGAACCCTCAAGAAACCCCTAGCAACCTCTGGAGGAAACCCTCAAGGAATCCCTAGAAACCTCTGGAGGAACCCTCAAGAAACCCCTAGCAACCTCTGGAGGAACCCCTTAAGAAACCCCTAGCAACCTCTGGAGGAAACCCTCAAGGAATCCCTAGAAACCTCTGGAGGAACCCTCAAGAAACCCCTAGCAACCTCTGGAGGAACCCCTTAAGAAACCCCTAGCAACCTCTGGAGGAACCCTCAAGGAACCCCTAGCAACCTCTGGAGGAAACCCTCAAGGTATCCTTGGCAACCTCTGGAGGAAACCCTCAAGGAATCCCTAGCAACCTCTAGAGGAACCCTTAAGGAACCCCTAGCTACCTCTGGAGGAAACCCTCAAGGTATCCTTGGCAACCTCTGGAGGAAACTCTCAAAGAACCCCTTAGCAACCTCTGGAGGAAACCCTCAAGGAATCCCTAGCAACCTCTGGAGGAACCCTCAAGGAACCCCTAGCAACCTCTCGAGGAACCCTCCAGGAACCCCTAGCAGCTTCTGGAGGAAACCCTCAAGGAATCCCTAGCAACCTCTGGAGTAACCCCTTAAGGAACCCCTAGCAATCTCTGAAGGAACCCTTAAGGAACCCCTAGCAACCTTTGGAGGAAACCCTCAAGGAATCCCTAGCAACCTCTGATGGAACCCTCAAAGAACCCCTAGCAACCTCTAGAGAAAACCCTCAGGGAATCCCTAGCAATCTATGGAGGAACCCTCAAGAAACCCCTAGCAACCTCTGGAGGAAACCTTAGCAACCTCTGGAGGAAACCCTTAAGGAATCCCTAGCAACCTCTGGAGGAACCCTTAAGGAATCCCTAGCAACCTCTGGAGGAACCCTTAAGGAACCCCTAGAAACCTCTGCAGGAATCCATCGAAGAATCCCTAGCAACCTCTGGAGGAACCCTCAAGGAACCCCTAGCAACCTCTGGAGGAACCTTCAAGGAACCCCTAGCAACCTCTGGAGGAACCCTCAAGGAACCCCTAGCAACCTCTGGAGGAACCCTACGTTTCCATATTGGCAGGAAGAGAGACAGAAACTGTTGTAAAGAGACTCACCAACAGAATGTCTATAAAAAAAAAAAGAAAATAAAGCCAGCAGGAAACTTGGTCCAATGGACTCCACCTGTAGTTAAAATATCACTGCTGCTTAATATACCCCTTAAATGTACCCCCACATTTTTTTAAATCATGCAATTGTTTTATGGACCTGAACAGTCCCACCTGTTAACCGCAGTCCCCCCCCCCCCCCTCCCTACATTTGTCAATGAAATCATTAGGTAAGCGTTCTCTGATGTCTAATTGGAACATTTCCCACACCCTGAACATCAAATAAGGGCTCCTTTCCGGGTGTCCAACAAGGCTTTCTCTCCAAGAGAAATGTTCCTCACAGTCTGAACATGGAAATTTTTGTTGGTCTGCGTAACTTCTTTGGTATTTAGGTAGGTTGTTTTGCTGAATAAAACATGGACTGAACAGTTCCACTTGTTAAATCCCCCCCCCCCACATTTGTCAATCGAATCATCAGGTAGATGTTCTCTAAAGTCTAATTAGGTTTCCTTCTGGAGTAAAACATTTCCCGCACTCTGAACATCAAAAGGGCTCCTTTCCTGGTGCCCAACAAGACTTTCCTTCCAAGCGAAAGGTTTCCCACAGTCTGAACATGGAAAAGGGTGGTAGCCTGCAAATAAAATTTGGTATTTAAAGCAGAACTTTACCTTAAAGGCCAACTTTATGCCCCCCCCCCCCTCTTCTACTTTTGGCACTTCTGGTTTTGACAGGTAGTGCCGGGAAAGGTTTGTCCAGCGCCCAGGGCAAGGATGCAGAACTGGGCCCCCTCTCGTACTGGTAATGCATGCCGTAGAACAGGTCTTTCTGCCCTGTATACATTCTCTGCCCCCCCCCCCCTGCTGTGCCTAGGGCAGCTTCCCCTGCTGCCCACCCCCGTTGACAGGTACCCAACTCCATCTTCCGGTTGAATCACCGTGACAATTCCACCAGAAGTTCTCCTCCACCGGCAAACTTCTAGGACGCCTCACAGGTCCCACAAGGTTGCGGGACTATTCACAAAGCACAGCGTGGCTCGCACATTCCGAATGAGAAGCCACAAGGAATCACAGCCAGCTTCTCACAGAACAAATACCGGCACCAGGAGACCCAAAGAACACCACTTCTGGTTTTGGTGCCGGGAAAGGTTTGTCTAGCGCCCAGGGCAAGGATGCGGACCTGGGCCCCCTCTGCTACTGGTAATGCATGCCGTAGAACAGGTCATTCTGCCCTGTGTCCATTCTCTGCCCCCCTTCTGCCCGCCCCTTGACCTGGCTTCTCACAGAACAAATACCGACACCAAGAGACCCAAAGAACACCACTTCTGGTTTTGACAGGTAGTGCCGGGAAAGGTTTGTCTAGCGCCCAGCGCAAGGATGCAGAACTGGGCCCCTCTCCTACTGGTAATGCATTCCATAGAACAGGACCTTCTGCCCTGTGTCCATTCTCTGCCCACCCCTTGTCCCCGCCCCAGCTTCTCACAGAACAAATACAGACACCAAGAAACCCAAAGAACACCACTTCTGGTTTTGACAGGTAGTGCCAGGAAAGTTTTGTCCAGCGCCCAGGGCAAGGATGCGGAACTGCTTTTCCTCTCCTACTGGTAATGCCCTGCTGCCCACTCCCGTTGACAGGTACCCAACTCCAACTTCCGGTTGAATCACCGTGACGATTCCACCGGAAGTTCTCCCCCACCTGCAAACTTCTAGGATGCCTCACGGGTCCCACAAGGTTGCGGGACTATTCACAAAGCGCAGCGTGGCTTGCACATTCTGAATGAGAAGCCGCAAGGAATCACAACCAGCTTCTGACGGAACAAATACCGGCACCAAGAGACCCAAAGAACACCACTTATGGATTTGACAGGTAGTGCAGGGAAAGGTTTGTCTAGCGCCCAGGGCAAGGATGCGGAACTGGGCCCCCTCTCCTACTGGTAATGCCCTGCTGCCCACCCCCGTTGACAGGTACCCAACTCCATCTTCCGGTTGAATCACCATGACGATTCCACCAGAAGTTCTCCTCCACCGGCAAACTTCTAGGACGCCTCACAGGTCCTACAAAACTGTGGGACTATTCACAAAGGGCAGCGTGGCTCACACATTCCGAATGAGAAGCCACAGGGAATCACAGCCAGCTTCACACAGAATACCGGCACCAGGAGACCCAAAGAACATCACTTCTGGTTTTGGTGCCGGGAAAGGTTTGTCCAGCGCCCAGGGCAAGGATGCGGAACTGGGCCCCCTCTCCTACTGGTAATGCATGCCGTAGAACAGGACTTTCTGCCCTGTGTCCATTCTCTGCCCCCCTGCTGCCCACCCCTTGTCCTGGCTTCTCACAGAACAAATACCGACACCAGGAGACCCAAAGAACACGACTTCTGGTTTTGGTGCCGGGAAAGGTTTGTCTAGCGCCCAGGGCAAGGAATGCGGAACTGGGCCCCCTCTCCTACTGGTAATGCATGCCGTAGAACAGGTCATTCTGCCCTGTGTCCATTCTCTGCCCACCCCTTGTCCCCGCCCCAGCTTCTCACAGAACAAATACTGGCACCAGGAGACCCAAAGAACACCACTTCTGGTTTTGACAGGTAGTGCAGGGAAAGGTTTGTCCAGCGCCCAGGGCAAGGATGTGGAACTGGGCCCCCTCTCCTACTGGTAATGCCCTGCTGCCCACTCCTTTTGACAGGTACCCAACTCCAACTTCCGGTTGAATCACCGTGACGATTCCACCGGAAGTTCTCCTCCATCTGCAAACTTCTAGGAAACCTCACGGGTCCCACAAGGTTGCGGGACTATTCACAAAGCATAGCGTGGCTCGCACATTCTGAATGAGAAGCCGCAAGGAATCACAACCAGCTTCTGACAGAACAAATACCGGCACCAGGAGACCCAAAGAACACCACTTCTGGTTTTGACAGGTAGTGCCGGGAAAGGTTTGTCTAGCACCCAGGGCAAGGATGCGGAATGGCCCCCTCTCCTACTGGTAATGCATGCTGTAGAACAGGTCATTCTGCCCTGTGTTCACTCTATGCCCCCCTGCTGCCCACCCCTTTTCCCAGGCCCCGGCTTCTCACAGAACAAATACCGGCACCAGGAGACCCAAAGAACACCACTTCTGGTTTTGGTGCCGGGAAAGGTTTGTCCAGCGCCCAGGGCAAGGATGTGGAACTGGGCCCCCTCTCCTACTGGTAATGCCCTGCTGCCCACCCCCGTTGACAGGTACCCAACTCCAACTTCCGGTTGAATCACCGTGACGATTCCACCGGAAGTTCTCCTCCACCTGCAAACTTCTAGGATGCCTCACAGGTCCCACAAAGTTGCGGGACTATTCACAAAGGTTGGGGGCACCTCTCCTTCCGCCCATAAAGGTGATCCTACGGCGAGTCCACCGCTGGGACCACCCTTATATTAAAGCGGACTGCCCGCCGTTTAAAAAAATACCGGGGTTACGGAAGCTATCTGCTGCCATAACTCTGGTATTTAACGTCAAAATACCGCCATAAATACACGGTGGGCGGTCCAGAAGTGGTTAAAGGGTTTAAGATGCTAGGAGGCGGGGCAGGGCGGGGTTTATGATCATGTGGCTGCCGTGATTGGCTGTCACAGGTTGCCTTCTGTACAACCAGCCTGCCCACACAAAATTCGTCCGGTCCTTGCTGAGCTGGCCAAAATTTAATCCATGCATGTCCAGGTGTTGCTTCATAAAGAAACATTTCCCGCACTCTGACCAAGAACAGGGATGCTCATCGCTCTGAGATATCTGCGGTGTTAGAAGCTTACTTTTGTCAAATAAAACATTTCCCGCACACTGGCCGTGAATAAGGTTTCTCTGGTGTATAAGATGTCCTTACTGATGAACGAAACAAAGATTGGTCACCTATGCGATATCTTCTGGTGTGGGAAAAGGCTTCTTTTCTAACTGAAACATTTCCCGCACTCTGACCAAGAATAGGGATGCTCATCACTCTGAAATATCTGCGGTGTTAGAAGCGTACTTTTGTTAAATAAAACATTTCCGCACCCTGGACGTGAATAGGGTTTCTCTGGCATATAAGATGTCTTTACTGATGAATGAAACATTTCCCGCACTCTTACCAAGAATAGGGATACTCATCACTCTGAACTATCTAGAGTGTTAGAACCTTACTTTTGTAAATAAAACATTTCCCGCACACTGGCCGTGAATAAGGTTGCTGACCCGTGTGGTTTCTATGGTGTATGAAATGTCCTAACTGATGAATAAAACATTTCCCGCACCCAGAATACGGTTACTCATCCATGTGGCTTCTCGGGTGTATAAGATGTCTTTACTGATTAATGAAACATTTCCCGCACTCTAAGAATAAGGATGCTCATCACTCTGAAATATCTGGTATGTTAGAAGCTTACTTTTGTAAATAAAGCATTTCCCGCACACTGGACGTGAATAAGGTTGCTGACCCGTGTGGCTTCTCATGTGTAAGAGATGTATTCACTGATGAATTAAACATTTCCCGCACTCTGACCAAGAATAGGGATGCTCTTCACTCTGAAATATCTGCTGTGTCAGAAGCTTACTTTAGTTAAATAAAACATTTCCCGCACTCTGGCCGTGAATAAGGTTTCTCTGGTATATAAGATGTCTTTACTAACGAATGAAACATTTTCCACACTCAAAAACATGAGAGAAAAAAAAAAAAAAAGGTTGGTCACCTGTGTGATATCTTCTGGTGTGGGAAAAGGCTTATTTTCGAACTGAAACCTTTCCCGCACTCTGACCAAAAATAAGGATGCTCATCACTCTGAAATATCTGCGGTGTTCGAACCTTACTTTTGTTAAATAAAGCATTTCCCGCACACTGGACGTGAATAAGGTTGCTGACCCGTGTGGCTTCTCAGGTGTAAGAGATGTCTTTACTGAGGAATGAAACACTTCCCGCACTCTGACCAAGAATAGGGATGCTCATCACTCTGAAATATCTACTGTGTTCGAACCTTACTTTTGTTAAATAAAGCATTTCCCGCACACTGGCCGTGAATAAGGTTGCCGACCTGTGTGGTATCTCGGGTCTTTAAGAAGTCTTTACTGATTAATGAAACATTTCCCGCACTCTGACCCAAGAATAAGGATGCTCATTACTCTGAAATATCTGGTATGTTAGAACCTTACTTTTGTAAATAAAACATTTCCCGCACACTGGACGTGAATAAGGTTGCTGACCCGTGTGGCTTCTCAGGTGTAAGAGATGTCTTTACTGATGAAACATTTCCCGCACTCAAAAACATGAAAAAAAAAAAAAAAAGGTTGGTCGCCTATCTTCTGGTGTAGGAAAAGGCCTCTTTCGATCTGAAACATTTCCCGCACTCTGACCAAGAATGAAGATGCTCATCACTCTGAACTATCTAGAGTGTTAGAACCTTACTTTTGTAAATAAAACATTTCCCGCACATTGGCCGTGAATAAGGTTGCCGACCCGTGTGGTTTCTCTGGAGTATGAAATGTCCTAACTGATGAATGAAACATTTCCCGCACCCTGGCTATGAATACGTTTGCTCATCCGTGTGGCTTCGCAGGTGTATAAGATGTCCTTACTGAAGAATGAAACACTTCCCGCACTCTAAGAATAAGGATGCTCATCACTATGGAATATCTGCTGTGTTAGAAGCTTACTTTTGTTAAAATAAAACATTTCCCGCACACTGGACACAAATAATAAGGTTTCTCTGGTATATAAGATGTCTTTACTGATGAATGAAACATTTTCCACACCCAAAAACATGAGAAAAAAAAAAAAATGTTGGTCGCTTATCTTCTGGTGTGGGAAAAGGCTTCTTTTCGAACTGAAACCTTTCCCGCACTCTGACCACAAATAGGGATACTCATCACTCTGAATGAAATATTTGGTATGTTAGAAGCTTACTTTTGTAAAATGAAGCATTTCCCGCACACTAGACATGAATAAGGTTGCTCATCCGTGTGACTTCTCATGTGAATAAGATGTCTTTTCTGATGAATGAAACATTTTCCGCACGCAAAAACATAAAAAAAAAAAAAAAAGAAGTTGGGTCACCTGTGTGAATTTTTCTGGTGTGGGAAAAGGCTTCTTCTCTAACATTCTTCCGCACTATAAGGGAAGCTCATCCGCGTGGACTTCCTGATGTTTAAGAAGCTCTTTTATGCGAACGAAAAGTTTCCCGCACTTTAGACACGGAAAAGGTTGGTGTTTTCTCTGGTGGGTAAGGAGGTTTCTTTTATCGGTGAAACTTTGCCCGCACTCTACACATATATAAGGACGCATGCCGGCGTGGCCTCTCTGGTGCCTGCGAAGGTTGGATATCTGGGAGAAACGTCTCCCGCACTCTTGGCAGGAAAAAGGCTGCTCGCCGGTGTGTATTCTCTGGTGGCTAATCAGGCGATATTTAACGGCGAAGCATTTCCCGCAATCCAAACACGTAAAAGGACGCTCCCCCGTGTGGACTCTCTGGTGGATTTGAAGGTCTCCTTTTTGAACGAAGCATTTCCCGCACTCGGAGCATGGATAAGACCCGACACCTGCGGGGTTTTTAGTGAAAGGTTTCCCGGGTGACCACGAAGCGCCTCCTTGGTGGGCGGCGGAAGATTCTTTGGGAGGAGAAGAAGACGACGTGAGTTGTTCCTCAGAGACGTTCTGGGCGTAGCATCCACCTGTCAGGAAACAATTCCTTTACTGACTTATAGAACCGATTCCCCATCCCCCACACTCACAAATCACTCCTCCAACGCGGTGCAAGCATACAGTGCGGGAAACCAGCATTTCACCCCTCCCCCCAATGAAAACTGTTACAAAGAAATGAAGGGTCCATCATTTTTATCATCGGTGTATTGTAAACACTCCCTGCCCGCCCACCGTCCAATGAGGGCGGAGTGTCGCGGCTCTCCTTTACAGACGACGTCATATGGGGCACGGCGCAACCCCGATGACGTGGCTCTTTACCCATGTGATCAGCGGTGGCCAATCACAGCCGGTCACAAGGAAATGTGGGAGGTGCCGTTTATCGGCTCTCCTCACCACACACTGACAGAGAGTGAGGAGAGGAGAGCTGATCAGCGGCATCAGGGGAGGCAGTACAGGTAATCAGGGCACTGATCATCAGTACAGCCCCAGCAGTGCCCATCAGTGACACCATTCAGTGCCCATTAGTGCCACCAATCAGTGCCGCCTATCAGTGCCCATCAGTGTCGCCTATCAGTACCCATCAGTGTCGCCTATCAGTACCACCAATCAGTGTCGCCTATCAGTGCCGATCAGTGTCGCCTATTGGTGCCCATCAGTGCCGCCTATTGGTGCCCATCAGTGCCGCCTATTGGTGCCCATCAGTGCCGCCTATTGGTGCCCATCAGTGCCGCCTATCGGTGCCCATCAGTGTCGCCTATCGGTGCCCCTCAGTGTCACCCATCAGTGCTCATCAGTTTTGCCTATTAAGGCCCATCAGTGTCGCCTATCAGTGCCCATCAGTGTCGCCCATCAGTGCCACCAATCAGTGCCGCCTATTAGTGCCCATCAGTGTCGCCTATCAGTGCCCATCAGTGTCACCTATCAGTATCCATTAGTGTCGCCCATCAGTGCCACCAATCAGTGCCCATCAGTGTTGCAAATCAGTGCCCATCAGTGTCACCTATCAGTATCCATCAGTGTCGCCTATCAGTGCCCATCAGTGTCGCCCATCAGTGCCACCAATCAGTGCCGCCTATCAGTGTCCATCAGTGTCGCAAATCAGTGCCCATCAGTGTCACCTATCAGTATCCATCAGTGCCCATCAGTGTCGCCTATCAGTGCCACCAGTGCCCGTCAGTGTCGCCCATCGGTGCCCATCAGTGTCACCTATCAGTACCCATCAGTGTCGCCTATCAGTGCCACCTATCAGTAAAGCATATATTAGTGCCTCCTCATCAGTGCTACCTAATCAGTGACCTTTAGTGCTGCCTCACCAGTGCCACCTATCTGTGCCCACTAGTGCAGAATATTAGTGCCTCCTCATCAGTGCCCATCAGTGTTGCCTATCAGTGCCCCCCATCAGTGCCACCTATCAGTGAAGCATATTAGTGCAAACTCATCAGTGCCGCCTCACCAGTGCCACCTATCAGTGCTCATCAGTGCCGCATATCAATGCCACCTATCAGTGCCCATCAGTGCAGCATATTAGTGCCCCCTATCAGAGCCCACCAGTGCCACCTATCTCTCCATGCCCGCAGCACTGCATCTCCTGAGGAGATGCAGGGGCTGTGGAGGAGTCTCACTTACCTTTCGGTGAGGCGCCTTACATTTAAAAATGGCGCCGCTGGCGCCGACACGTCACTGCGCATGCGCCGTCTGCCCGAGAATAGCCGAACGTGTGGGGGCTTTCCGGAGCGGCGGCGGCACGTGCGCACTGATCGGAGAACAGGTAAGGGAGACCGTGACTCAAGGGGGGCTTTTTCAGCATAAAAAAACACGCTGATAAAGTCGGCTTACACTCGAGTAAATGAAATTGTGACCCGTTTCTGCATTACTTACTTGTGTCTATAAGCAGAGGAGACTCCGGTTTACTTTTCAAAGTCATCTCCCCCTCCTCCATAGACTGCTGATCTCCACTCACCAACGTCTCTTCTTCTTCCTCTTTACTCTTGAGGTCGAGTTCTTTCGGTTCTTCACCCTGAACCCCAAAGATGACAGAACAGTTTTGTAAAAGAGGAGCAAGAGATCACTTAGAAGAATGCCCTCGATGTGTGCAGTGGTGTATTTTGGTTTTGTGCTGCCCTAGGCAAGACTTAAATTTGGGCGCCCTCCCCATGTAAATTTTCCCCACTCCTTTTTTAACGGATGTGTCTTCCTCCAAAATTGAAGGACTACAAGTCCCAGCATGAACCCCTGAGATCTCACGAGAGGGGGGGTGAGAGGGGGTGGGAGAGAGAGGGTGGGTGAGGGAGAGAGAGAGGGGGGTGGGTGAGGGAGGGAAAGAGAGGGGGGATGAAAGAGAGAGAGAGAGAGAGAGAGAGAGAGGGGTTGGGTGAGGGAGGGAGAGAGAGAGAGGGGGGAATGATAGAGAGAGAGAGGGGGATGAGAGAGAGAGGGGGGGTGAGAGAGAGAGAGGGGGGATGAGAGAGAGACAGGGGGGATGAGTGAGACAGGGGGGGGGTGAGCTAGAGAGAGAGAGGGGATGAGCGAGAGAGTGAGGGGGGGTGAGAGAGGGGGGATGAGAGATGGAAATGAGAGCGAGAGAGAGAGAGAGAGGGGGATGATAGAGAGAGAGGGGGTGAGAAAGAGAGGGAGGTGAGAGGGAGGGAGAGAGAGAGGAGGGGTGAGAGAGTGAGAAAGGGGGGTGAGAGAGGTGGTTCTAGCAACCAGTGGCCAATAGAGTCTCAGGTGGTGGGGGTGGCTTTTTTGCTGCCCCCCTGCAAAGTGCTGCCCTAGGCCTGGGCCTTGTTGGCCTAGGCCAAAATACAGCACTGGATGTGTGTCCTCAACACAGCGATTGTCCTTCATTCTGCACTCCTGTGACCTGTTTTCAGCAAACAGCGGGCATCAGCACCCAGCCGCTGAGAGCCTGACCTGGCTACTCCCCCTCCACAGCCCAGCGCTCCAGTGAGCACTGGAGGGGTAGAGCAGAGAGCGGTGACTGACAGTCACCAGGAGCTGTGAGAACTGAGCGATCGGCAGTGTCTGATCACTCGGTTCTCAGCATTAGAGCCGGCAGGGGACATCCACCTAGCCAAGTATGATTCTAAAGTAAAAACAATTCCCATACTTCTCTTTTAAAATAGAAGTATGGTTTTCCTTTTTTTTCAAGCTTCATCCTATTCTCTGTGAGCTGCTAATACATAAAAATCTTTCCAACCCTCTGAGAAGTGCACCCTTTCTGTTAAAATCGAGTTAAAATACCTGTGGGAGGGGCTGCAGTTTCCTCCGGATTCCAATGCCGACAATCTTGTCGGGATCCACCCCCTTTCCTTCTCCTCTGTTTGATGTTGGCTCTGGGCTGCCTGAGCTTCCCCTCCTCCTCTCACATCAGACCAATTCTCTTACAGACAGCCTCGATCTGCACACTGTGTAGCTGCCTTCCATGCTGCATTTCCGACCTATAATTATATCTCAGATAGGAACGGCTGTGCAGCATGGAAGGCAGCTACACAGTGTGCAGATCGAGGCTGTCTGTAAGAGAATTGGTCTGACGTGAAAGGAAGAGGGGAAGAGCAGACAGCCCAGAGCCGATATCAAACAGAGGAGAAGGAAAGGAGGTGGATCCCAACAAGGATTATACAGCTGCATCTCCACCAGGAGCAGACTGGGCCAGGGGTGGGCAATGGGGCCTGGAGGCCACTCTGATGCCCCGTAAAAAGGCAGCGCCGCTTCCGCCACTGACACGACTAAAGGCTGACTAGTGAAAAGGAGTAAAAAGTCCCCGCTGGTGTCCTACTGAGTGAGGAATGAGGACAAGGACCCGGCGCAGCATGGATGGTGTATGCTATGTCCAAGCAGAAGCCGGCTTCGTGTCCCGACTAGAGGCTCTCCTCCAAAAGTTGCCAGTCAGCCCTTGATCTTCACTAATGTGGTGTACCTTATTCAAGGCAGCAAGTGCAACAGGGTATGTCACATTGGTGAGACAAAACAGAAATGACATACAAGAATGAATCCACATGGACATGCCATTAAAGAACACAAAGAAGAGGATTACCGCAAACCTGTGGCACATGATTTCTCACCAAGCCATTCCCTGGAAGGAATGTTTTTGTTCTCCGCAGGGGACCTGTGAGCAAATCCCTTGCTGATCAGGGTAAAGTCCACAGACCGGTCAGTCGCAGTTGCAGAGCAGTCGCAGAGCACAGTCAGTCGCAGAGCACAGTCAGTCGCAGAGCACAGTCAGTCGAAGAGCACAGTCAGTCGAAGAGCACAGTCAGTCGCAGAGCACAGTCAGTCGCAGAGCACAGTCAGTCGCAGAGCACAGTCAGTCGCAGAGCACAGTCAGCCGCAGAGCACAGTCAGTCGCAGGATGATAAAGGAAAAAGGATCTTCGTATTTACAGTAAAATCTCTGTCTATTGAAAGACATGGGCCCTGCTTCTTTAATTCTTGGATTTAAGAATTGTTTGTACCTTAAACTGAGGCATGACAATTAGAGACGTGGGCTGGATTATGGTTATGAATTCTACTCTTCCTGTGTTCCTCACAGGATTCCAAGGAAAAGATTTCACATTAAGTGCAAAAATATTATTTTTTTTTAGGTCTATATGCCCACTCCCACCTACCTGATCACGGTGAGGAATGGTGTGATCCTCCTGTGTGGAATCCCGGGACAACACGGGACGGGGACGTCTATTTGGTCTTTTTTTTTTACTGGATCCATCTGTAGGAAACACACACACTGACTGAATACATTGTTTCTATGTGTTTATCAGATGATGGGGGATCTAGGTGGACCCTCCGTACTGCTCTCTCCTTTACAATAAAGTCTCCTCTTACCCGGTGATGTGAGGGGCGGAAGATCCTCCATGGAGAAAGAGACATCTTGACACCTTATAGGAACCTGAAACACACAATGATACAGTCACCATCCAGACACATCCCTTGTCTGTTACTGGATAATGTCCCAGAATTCCCAGCACCGCTCACCTCTCCCGTCAGCAGCTGAATGATGACTTTAGTGGCATTTAGAATATTCTCTTTTCTCTTGGGTGTCAAGCAGAGAAGTGGAGCTGTTGTGATGGATACCTGAGTAAATGGAGAAAAGAATTACTCAGGACTTCCCAGAATCTTCCTCACCTCTCCGGTCAGCTCTGTGTTTTATTAATAGAGATAAGAGTGATGTCATGTGACCTCCCAGAATCCTCCTCACCTCTCCGGTCAGCTCTGTGTTTTATTAATAGAGATAAGAGTGATGTCATGTGACCTCCCAGAATCCTCCTCACCTCTCTGGTCAGGTCTGTGTTTTATTAATAGAGATAAGAGTGATGTCATGTGACCTCCCAGAATCCTCCTCACCTCTCCGGTCAGGTCTGTGTTTTATTAATAGAGATAAGAGTGATGTCATGTGATCTCCCAGAATCCTCCTCACCTCTCTGGTCAGGTCTGTGTTTTATTAATAGAGATAAGAGTGATGTCATGTGACCTCCCAGAATCCTCCTCACCTCTCCGGTCAGGTCTGTGTTTTATTAATAGAGATAAGAGTGATGTCATGTGATCTCCCAGAATCCTCCTCACCTCTCGGGTCAGGTCTGTGTTTTATTAATAGAGATAAGAATGATGTCATGTGACCTCCCAGAATCCTCCTCACCTCTCCGGTCAGGTCTGTGTTTTATTAATAGAGATAAGAGTGATGTCATGTGATCTCACAGAATTCTCCTCACCTCTTCGGTCAGCAGGTAGACGATCTCCAGGGTAAGGTTCAATACGCTCTCAGCCAATTGGCGTTGGTCTTTGTCCATGCTTGTTGAATTGGCCATGTAACCTAAAGAGGACACTCCTTCCTGTCAACAAAAAAAATGATAATTATTAGGACTGTGGAATGATTAATGTCCACAATGCTTCTCCAAACCTCCCATAGGTCTCTCTTGGACCTCTAGCTATAGTATAATACAGGTTCCATATTTCAATGATCCAAAGGATAACTAAGGATGACCTTTTAAGTGCAACTCAAACCAGAACTTTTCTTTAGGTTTGCATAGAAGTGATAGATCAGGCACGTCAACCAAGTGTTCTATGGGGCATGCAGCCCTCTTACTCCTAGTTTACGGCCCTCGGTTGTTTAACATTAAGAATAAAGAAATTAGTGAACTCCCAGCTCCTTCTCCAGTTAATGCATTACACTTTCTTACATTATTTTGCATCGAAATACTACAAAAACTGTATAATGGCCCCTTTTTTCTGAGATTGAATAAGGCAGGTGCATGGAATTAGGCAAGGGCATACCCTAGTGGACATAATGGGGCTTCTTAAAGATTTGGTCCTCTCAATTCAACTCATTTATCAACCTGGGTTTGATCATCTGTTGAGTTTCCTATTAGGACTCGTTTACACTTGTGATTGAGAGGGGATAAAACCTCATAGTTGAGCAATGTTTGACATCCAATCATAGGCAGTTGAATAAATGGTTCTATATTTAGGATGTTTCTGGACTATAAACCAGAGGCTCTGGATGGACAGTTGGATAAATGGTTCTATATTTAGGATGTATCCAGTCTATAAACCAGAGGCTCTGGATGGACAGTTGGATAAATGGTTCTATATTTAGGATGTATCCGGTCTATAAACCAGAGGCTCTGGATGGACAGTTGGATAAATGGTTCTATATTTAGGATGTATCCGGTCTATAAACCAGAGGCTCTGGATGGACAGTTGGCTAAATGGTTCTATATTTAGGATGTATCTGGTCTATAAACCAGAGGCTCTGGATGGACAGTTGGATAAATGGTTCTATATTTAGGATGTATCTGGTCTATAAACCAGAGGCTCTGGATGGACAGTTGGATAAATGGTTCTATATTTAGGATGTATCCGGTCTATAAACCAGAGGCTCTGGATGGACAGTTGGATAAATGGTTCTATATTTATCATGTATCCGGTCTATAAACCAGAGGCTCTGGATGGACAGTTGGATAAATGGTTCTATATTTAGGATGTATCCGGT
This sequence comes from Pelophylax lessonae, assembly GCF_965119305.1. Lineage (NCBI taxonomy): Eukaryota > Metazoa > Chordata > Amphibia > Anura > Ranidae > Pelophylax > Pelophylax lessonae. The sequence goes on along the minus strand of NC_138776.1, from coordinate 260,935,497 downwards.
CTATAAACCAGAGGCTCTGGATGGACAGTTGGATAAATGGTTCTATATTTAGGATGTATCCGGTCTATAAACCAGAGGCTCTGGATGGACAGTTGGATAAATGGCTCTATATTTAGGATGTATCTGGTCTACAAAAAATATAAACAATATATACACAGCAATAATAATATGTATACAGTATATATTTGTGTATAAGATGCAGGATAAAGGAATAAGAATGAAATGATGCTGTAAAAAAGAAAAGAATATCTTATTACCTCCTCGGCTGCCATTTCCAACAATTTCTTCACTCTACTTCCTCCCAACTGACCTCTGACCCGGAACTTCCTGTCTGCATCTTACATCACTTCCTTTGTGCATGACCTCACTTCCTGTCCTTACCTAATATCACTTCTTTGCAACCAATTTGTGTGTTAATTTCACTAACAATAAACAGAAACACTAAAATCCAACAGAATGAGTAAGCGCCCATTCACACTGGCGCGACACGACTTACTGGGGCGACCTGTGAAGTCGCGGTGCACAGCGTGCACCGCGACCTCGGGGCGACTTGCACGGACTTCATATAATTGAAGTCAATGCAAGTCGCCTCCAGGTCGCCCCAAAGTAGTACAGGACCCTTTTTCTAAGTCAGAGCGACTTGTGTCGCTCCTATTAGAACGGGTCCTGTACTATTCAATGGCGAGCGACCGACCGCGACTTGTCAGGCGACCAAGTCGCCTGACAAGTCGCGCTAGTGTGAATGGACCCTGAAGGTAAAAAAAATGTATCCCTATTAATACGAAGACTCCCGCCACTTCCAAACTTCTCAGTCTAACCTCCTCCTTTGACCTGAAGCAATGGATACATGCTTCTACTCACTCTGAAGGTAAAATCCTTGACCTTGTTTTCTCCCACCTATCCACTCCGTACAACCTCTCAAACTATCCTTTCCCTCTCTCCGATCACTACCTTATTTGTTTCAATCTCTCCCTCTCCTCCAACTCTAACTGCCTTACAGTTTCCTGTAGAAACCTACGACATCTCAACCCTTCTCTTCTCTACTCTGCTACCGACCACCTCTATGACAAAATCGCACCCCTGTCCTGCACCAACCTAGCCACTTCTGTCTACAACACTTCACTGTCACCCTCCCTGGACACTCTGGCCCCCCTCCCCACACACCGAATCAGGCCCCGACACCTTCAACCATGGCGAACAGATAACACTAGAAGTCTGAAAAAGCATAGCCGTGCTCTTGAGCTCCTATGATGTAAGACTAGGTCTCAGTAAGATTTCAACCAATATAAATCTGCCCTCCAAAAATACAATCCCAGTCTCCACACTGCCAAGTAGACCTATTTTATCACTCTCATTACCAATTTATCATCCCATTCCCATCAACTCTTCTCTACCTTCAATTCTCTACTTCGTCCTCCACCCACTAACTCAATCACTGCCAAGGAGATCGCCAACCACTTCAAACAGAAAATTGATACAATTCGTGAGGAGATCTCTGCTGTTCAGATACCTTCCACGCTTTACACTTCATGCCCACAGGCACAATCACTACTCCTCTCATTCAACCCCGCCACTATAGACGAGGTTACTAAACTACTTGCTAACGTCAAGGCTAACCACCTGCCCTCTGGATCCTGTTTCCTCGCAAATGCTACGTTCACCCTCTGGCTCTATTCTACGCTCTCGAACCCACATCTTCAATCTCTCCCTCTCTTCTGGCATCTTCCCCAACTCTCTAAAACAAGGATCCTCAAACTACGGCCCTCCAGCTGTTGCAGAACTACACATCCCATGAGGCATTGTAAAACTCGGACATGCACAGACATGACTAGATATGATGGGAATTGTAGTTCCTGAACAACTGGAGGGCCAAAGTTTGAAGACCCCTGTTCTAAAACATACACTAGACAGCCCCATACTTAAAAAGCCCTCACTGGACCCAACCAACCTTAACAACCTACGCCCTATCTCCTTGCTCCCGTTTTTATCCAAACTCCTTGAACGTATAGTCTACAACCGACTGAGCAACCACCTTGCCGAGAATAGCCTTCTTGATCCCCTTCAGTCTGGATTTGGACCTCAACACTCCACAGAAACTGCTCTCCTAAAACTAACAAACGATCTACTAACGGCCAAAACCAATGGACACTATTCTGTACTCCTTTCTGCTGCCTTTGATACGGTTGACCATCCCCTCCTCAAAAAACTCTATGCCTTTGGTCTCCGTGACTGTACTCTTCACTGGTTCTCTTCCTACTTATCCAACCGCACCTTTAGCGTTACCTACAATTCTACTTCCTCCTCTCCTCTTCCTTTCTTTGTTGGGGTCCCCCAATGCTCTGTTCTTGGACCTCTCATATTTTCAATCTACACCTCCTCTCTGGGTCAGCTGATAGCCTCCCAAGGCTTCCAATACCATCTCTATGCTGACGATACCCAAATCTATTTATCCACCCCTCAGCTCTCTCCCTCAGTCTCCTCCCGTATCACTAATTTACTATCAGATATATCAGTCTGGATGTCTCACCACTTCCTCAAACTCAATCCATCCAAAACCGAGCTTATAATTTTTCCTCCACCACGTACCCCTTCCCCTGATCTCTCTGTCAATATCGATGGCATTACTATCAGCCCATCCCCGCATGCCAAGGTCCTAGATGTTGTCCTGGACTCTGAACTCTCCTTCAAGCCCCACATCCAATCACTGTCCACATCTTGACGCCACAACCTCCGCAACATCTCCAAAATACGCCCCTTTCTAACCAATGACACAACAAAGCTCCTAGTTCATTCCCTGGCCATTTCGTGACTCGACTACTGCAATTCCCTTCTCATTGGCTTACCTCTACATAGGCTCCTCCCCCTTCAGTCCATCATGAATGCTGCTGCCAGACTCATTCACCTTACCAATCGCTCAGTGTCCGCCGCTTCTCTCTGTCAAGCCCTCCACTGACTTCCGCCCACAAAACAAATTAAATTCAAAATACTTACAACATCTTACAAAGCCATCCACAGCTTAGCCCCCAGCTACATCTCTAGCCTAGTCTCAAAATACCAACCTAATCGCTCTCTTTGTTCCTCTCAAAACCTCCTGCTCTCTAGCTCCCTCGTCACCTCCTCCCATACTCACCTCCAGGACTTTTCCAGAGCCTCTCCAATCCTATGGAACTCCTTACCCCAACCTGTCCGATTATCTCCTACTCTATTAGCTGTTAGACGATCCCTTAAAACCCTCCTCTTCAGAGAAGCCTATCCTACCCACACCTAACCTCCTCTTCAGAGAAGCCTGCCCACAACTAACAACTGTACTTCCATTTTCTCCATCAGCTCATCCCCCACAGTTATTGCCTTCCGTTTCACTTGACCCTCCCTTCTAGATTGTAAGCTCTAACGAGCAGGGCCCTCTGATTCCTCCTGTATTGAATTGTATTGTAACTGTATTGTCTTCCCTCATATTGTAAAGAGCTGTGCAAACTGTTGGCGCTATATAAATCATAAAAATAATGGTAAAAAAAAAGAGAAACAAATAGAAAAACAACATAAAATAATATCTAGGGAGGGAGGAGATAATTAGAGCTGAGGAGGAGATACTAAGAGCTTGTTTACACGTGCATTGATTAGTAACACATAGGAAAATGCCTAATGCTTTCATCACGCGTTTTTGATGTGTTAATGAAGCTGGACAAATGCCCTGTGTGTTGATTTTCTATCTGTTTTAAAGGGGCTCATTCACATATATTTAGGATGTATCTGGTCTATAAACCAGAGGTTCTGGATGGACAGCTGGAGAAATGGTTCTATATTTAGGATGTATCCGGTCTACAAACCAGAGGCTCTGGATGGACAGTTGGACAAATGGTTCTATATTTAGGATGTATCTGGTCTATAAACCAGAGGCTCTGGATGGACAGTTGGATAAATGGTTCTATATTTAGGATGTATCCGGTCTATAAACCAGAGGCTCTGGATGGACGGTTGGATAAATGGTTCTATATTTAGGATGTATCCGGTCTATAAACCAGAGGCTCTGGATGGACGGTTGGATAAATGGTTCTATATTTAGGATGTATCCGTTCTATAAACCAGAGGCTCTGGATGGACAGTTGGATAAATGGTTCTATATTTAGGATGTATCCGGTCTATAAACCAGAGGCTCTGGATGGACAGTTGGATAAATGGTTCTATACTTAGGATGTATCCGGTCTATAAACCAGAGGCTCTGGATGGACAGTTGGATAAATGGTTCTATATTTAGGATGTATCTGGTCTATAAACCAGAGGCTCTGGATGGACAGTTGGATAAATGGTTCTATATTTAGGATGTATCCGGTCTATAAACCAGAGGCTCTGGATGGACAGTTGGATAAATGGTTCTATATTTAGGATGTATCCGGTCTATAAACCAGAGGCTCTGGATGGTCAGTTGGATATATATTGGTGTATAGGAGGCAGGATAAAGGAAAAGGATTGACTTGATGGATGTAAAAAAGAAAACAATTTCTTATTACCTTCTCTGCTGCCAATTCCAACAATGTCTTCACTCTACTTCCTCTCAACTGACCTCTGACCCGGAACTTCCTGTCTGCATCTTACATCACTTCCTGTGTGCCAGACCTCACTTCCTGTCCTTGCCTAACATCGCTTCTTCGCACCCTATTTCTTTTTTTTTTTATGTTTACATTTTTATTGGAATTTTAATTTAACAATTTCAACAATAACATTTACAATTATTTGTTACTTTTGACTCATTGCTTGGTACATGTAACAACAGTTCTGTGTTGCCAATATTTTACATTTTCCGTTTTGTAAAAGACAAAAAAAGAAAAAAGATAAAAGTAAAATAGGATATTAATGAAAAAAAAAAAAAATAGAAACAAAGAAAAAAAAAATAACAAAACAATAAATAATAATAACTAGGAAGGTAGGAGTTCATTAGAGCTGATGAGGGTTTACTAAGGGACTGTTGACACTTGTATTGATTAGTAACACATATTAAAGCGCCTAATGCTTTAAAATGCGTTTTTTTATGCTTTTATGCATTTTTGAAGCATTAATGAAGCAGGGCAAATGCACTGTTTGTGTTGATTTTCTATTTGTTTTAAAGGGGCTTATTCACTTACATTCCCCGGAATCTCCAACAACATAAGCAAAGGGATGGGGGGGAGGTCACATAGCTATATTAGGGCAACAATGTCATCCCTATCCCCCATTTTTATATGTGGGTGTCTCCCATTACCATCTATATCAATCTCTTTTAGGAAAAGGGTCTGGTATAGGTGAAGAGAATACAAGTACGTTGAGTTCGTGCGAAACGCGTCTACCATTTCCATTCTGCTGTACCTGCAGGAATAAAGAACTTCTTCTCTATCAAGTTTCCTGGTGGTGTGCGACCAATTCCTTCATATACTTTGTTGGCGGTGGCGAGCCGGGGTTCAGCACCAACCATGGACTGTGGATACAGACCCACCTGAGCCGTGTGACTACTCTTTATCACATAGGTGAAGAGAATACCGAGCCAAGTAAACAAAGGAGCATGATTTATAACAGGTCCTTCAGATCTGGTATGAATTTAAGGTTGGGTTCACACTGGATTGCAGGAGGTCCGGTACATCTCTTTGTTGGCGGTGGCGAGATGGGGTTCAGCACCCAACCATGGACTGTGGATACAGACCCACCTGAGCCGTGTTACTCCTCTTTATCACATAGGTGAAGAGAATACCAACCCAAGTAAACAAAGGAGCATGTTTTATAACAGGTCCTTCAGATCTGGTATGAATTTGAGGTTGGGTTCACACTGGATTGCAGGAGGTCCGGTACATCTCATTCACCCTGTCTGAATTTGGACATGAAATGGACCAGAAGACACACACAAATTTCCTTCAATGCGCTCCGCAGCTGTCCCGGAGCTGTGTTAGCTGGTAACAGTCTCCTGACATGTGAATTGGATGCGAGTATCAAGTCTGGTATGGGTTTTAGGAAGGGAATCCCATGCAAAAATCAAGAAAAAAGCATAAGGTCTCTCCAAAAATCCTACCAGACTCTTGTTGGAGTATGCAGCCTCACGGGCCTGGAAAGGTGGGCGACAAGCATGCACCCCTCCACCTCCTGAAAAACATACCAGCCTACATGCCGTCAACATGAGGTAACGTTATGTTGATGAGATCAGGGGCCTCCTCCTCACAACCCTAGCCTGGTGGTTATGGGGGTCTGAGGGCTGGGGGATTATCAGAGCAGGGAAGCCCACTTTAAAAATACAGAGCCCCCCAGATACCAGGCCCCCATGAGAATAAATTAGGGGTACATAGTACCCCAACTCCGGTGTAATTAAAAACATTTTTTGACAAGTCCTTTATTACAAAAAAAATGTCCCACAATGTACATCCGTCTTCACTCACGTCATCCAGTGGTCAGAATACAATGCCTTAGGGGAGATTTGTCCATCCACGCTGTATAGCGTAGATGGAGGGATCTGTTAGTTTTTTTTTGGTTCAGCCTGCAGGCAAGGCATACAAATGTAGATTTCTCCATCCAAGCTAGGCAGCATGGATGGAGGAATCGCCACTGCCTACTATTGTAGGATGACAACCACTACCCAAACTGTGACTGCATTCGCTTGTGGGCCATCACCGTTTAGCTGAGAATTTCCTGCCTGGCACCCTGTCGAGCCAGGAGAGCCAACAGTGCCACCGACAGCTGGACTGTTTAAGTAACTGTTAATAAACCTATATATAATGTGAGATATGGGGTGGTTAGACTTAGAGGAGCTGAGCGACTGTAAGTAGGATCGTGCTTTTATTGAAAAAGGCAAAAGCAAAGTTCAAAACCACAGATTTCCCACACATGGGTCCTTCTCCAACAAGCAACAACAGCAAATGCTAGGCCACCCGGTTACACTTCAGCAGCTCCGTCGTGATTAGCAGATGTCTCCACGACCACAGGTTCCTCAGGCTCCCTCAGTCTTCTTGTCACGGCACCTTGCTGTACAGGCCCACTCCTGGCCACCTGAGAGGGTTGTTCCAGCACCCTGGGTTCTCACACAGGAAGACTAGACCCAGTGCCTCCTGATTTGATTGGGTCTACCTTGTCTGGCCTTGGGCTGGAAAGACAGAGATACCACGGTGCTGTGCCCCCTGGGAGTTGGTTGCCCCACAGGTGTTATTAGTATCACTTGGGAGTGGGAAATCCACTGTGAGGATTGAGCATATGGGCATGGCCCTTATGCCTTTTCTGTACTGCGTTTCTTGGGTTAGGCCTTTTGGTTAAGTCTGGTCCTCAGGGCCTAGCCTGGCACTATTTATTTATTCTTCTCTCATGTTTGTTAATTGTAATTTTGTCTGTTTCTTTTCTCACTAGGATGGAGGGTGCGGGTCCTCTGGCCTACCCTGGGGACGGGGGTGTCTTTATTCGGGAGAGACCCTCACCAAGTACTTGTTGGTCAGCTTAGGCTGACCATGAGGAGAAGGGTCCACCAGGCCTTTTGGCTAGGTGGACTAAGTTGAGCCTGGCCCCTGTCAGAAGCTTTGCACCCAGGGGGGTTGGGGTAAGGTCCTACTCCTTTAGGGGGTGGACATGAGACACACCTTTACTTTTTGTGTACACTTGGGTGTTTCAATTTTTGCGCACCACAGCCTATTAAAAAACAATCTATATTAAATGAGCACCTCGGCACCATACCTCTATGGTAGATGTCTTTTTTTTCTAAAGCATACAACTGAGTCCAAGATGATGATCCTCTCATTGGGAAAAGAAAGATGGTCAAAGTATCCCCCAGAACCTAGAGAGTGGTCCAATGTTGAAAGGTCTTACTGGAGCACGATCTGTTCTCCATACTCTAATGGCCCAGGTTACCAACCCCTCAGATACAAGGCAACCTCACCGATGTGAATATAAACATTTTCAGTCATAATCGTATGATCAGTATAATTCTGCATGCCAAATACAATAACACGAGTGGCCTCTCCAGGATCATTTCCTCCTCTTCTCGCTTTATTCCTCCTTCTAATTCTGGAGCCATTCTACTTTGAGGATACGAAATGTGATTTTTCCAAAAGATGTCAGTTGATGCCCCTTCAGAGCACTGTTATCACCCCCCCCCCCCATTCACCCCCCTTCAAAGCACTGTCCTCACTCCCCCTTTACCCCCACCCTTTCATAGCAGTGTCCTCACCCCCTGCCTCCAACCCCACCCTTTCATAGCACTGTCCTCACCCCCTGCCTCCAACCCCACCCTTTCGTAGCAGTGTCCTAACCCCCTGCACCCCACCCCTTTGTTGCAGTGTCCTCAACCCGTCTCCCCCCCCAAGCCCTGAATAGCAGTGTCCTCACCCCCTGCCCCCACCCTTTAATAGCAGTGTCCTAACCCTCTGCCCCCCACCCCACCCTTTCGTAGCAGTGTCCTCACCCCCTGCCCCCCCCCCACCCTAACCTTTCATAGCAGTGTCCTCACCCCCTTCAGAGCACTGTCCTCACCCCCCCCCCCCCCATTTCACCCCTCTTCAACACAGTCCTCATTTACCCCCCTTCATAGCAGCATCCTTACTCCCCCTCTCTCCCCACTCTTTCATAGCAGTATCCTCACCCAACCCTCTTTCATTGCAGTGTCCTCACCCCATCTCCCCCCCAAACCCTTAATAGCAGTGTCCTCACACCTTGCCCCCACCCCACCCTTTCATAGCAGTGTCCTAACCCCCTGACCCCTACCCCACCCTTTCGTAGCAGTGTCCTCACCCCCTTCAGAGCACTGTTCTCACCCTCCCTCCCATTCACCCTCCTTCAGAGCACTGTCCTCACACCCCCCCCCCCCCATTTCACCCCTCTTCAAAGCAGTCCACATTTACCCCCCTTACTCCCCCCACCCTTTTATAGCAGTGTCCCCACCCCCTGCCCCCCCTTTCATAGCAGTGTCCTTAACTCCTTCAGTGCACTGTCCTCACCCCCCCCCCCTCCCCATCATCCCCTTAAAAGCACTGTCCTCACTCACCCTCTGTATAGCAGCATCCTCACTCCCCCCCCCATCCTTTCATAGCAGTGTCCTCACCCCCCCATTTAATAGTGTCCCCACCCCCCCCCCCCTTCAAAGCACTGTCCTCACTCCCCCTCTTTATTTTTTTTGCAGTCTCCTCAGACTCTCAAAAATTGGCAGCGCTGACTGTATTTCAAGTCATCATGGCGGGGTATTGGGAAAAGTTTTCAATTAGCAATAATCACGCCTCGGGTGGACCTCATTGGCCATACTGCCACTGCACAAAGCTCACTCACCCTCTTTATAGCAGTGTCCTCACCACCCGTTCCCCTCCCCCACCCCTTCATAGCAGTGTTCTCACCCCCCCCCCCCCATAATCCCACAATCACCCATCACCCCCCCTTCAAAGCACTGTTCTCACTCACCCCCCTTCATAGTAGCAACACCCTAAAAAAAAAAAAAAAAAGAACAAACAAGAATAGACTCCGGACAGAATATTGGCAAGTGTAGAACTTTCACATTTATTTTTATAGACACGTGCTGAATAAAATACAATGAAACAGACTGAATGTAAATCAAATCTTGTATAACTGAAGTACAAAAATGACATCAAATTTATTTTACGTTGGATGGCTGGACAAACAAACACCAAGCTCTCAGTACAAAAAAATATATATATAAATAAATAAAATAAGAGCAATGACATGCTGCAGCAGATAGCAACTTATTCAAAAAGTTAATTGGGAAAAGACAAATCCTGATTGGATATTCCACAATTTTCTTGGCTATGTAATCCTGTTTGTTGCCTGTGTGTTGGTACGGTTGTCCATGTTTTGTCATCACAGCCAGTGTGCTACCCCGTCTTTGCTGCCCACCTCCTTCCTTCAGTTGCCAATGTGCTGTAACACGTATTGCCAGAGTGTTGTCATGTTTGCCCACGTATAAGCACAGTTCAGTGCTGTTGTCTTGCTAATTTATTCTCAGCAGGCCCAGAATGATCATATAACACCCTGAAAAATGTCCCTTAATACTTTACGGCAAAGTACACCAGTAGGAGACCCAACCAAATGGACTCCACCTGTAGCCAGCAGGAGACCCAACCCAATAGACTCCACCTGTAGCCAGCAGGAGACCCAACCCAATAGACTCCATCTGTAGCCAGCAGGAGACCCAACCCAATAGACTCCATCTGTAGCCAGCAGGAGACCCAACCCAATAGACTCCATCTGTAGCCAGCAGGAGACCCAACCCAATGAACTCTACCTGTAGAAACTAAACCCAATGGAATCTACCTGTAGCCAGCTGGAGACTCAACCCAATGGACTTCACTTGTAGCCAGCTGGAGACTCAACCCAATAGACACTACCTTTAGCCAGCAGGAGATTCAACCCAATGGACTCTACGTATAGCCAGCTGGAGACTTAACCCAATGGACTCTACGTATAGCCAGCTGGAGACTTAACCCAATGGACTCTACGTATAGCCAGCTGGAGACTTAACCCAATGGACTCTACGTATAGCCAGCTGGAGACTTAAGCCAATGGACTCTACGTATAGCCAGCTGGAGACTTAACCCAATGGACTCTACGTATAGCCAGCTGGAGTCTTAACCCAATGGACTCTACGTATAGCCAGCTGGAGACTTAACCCAATGGACTCTACGTATAGCCAGCTGGAGACTTAACCCAATGGACTCTACGTATAGCCAGCTGGAGACTTAACCCAATGGACTCTACGTATAGCCAGCTGGAGACTTAACCCAATGGACTCTACGTATAGCCAGCTGGAGACTTAACCCAATGGACTCTACCTGTAGCCAGTTGGAGACTCAACCCAATGGACTCTACCTGTAGCCAACAGGAGAATAAACCCAATGGACTCTACCTGTAGCCAACAGGAGAATAAACCCAATGGACTCTACCTGTAGCCAGCAGGAGACTAAACCCAATGGACTCTACCTGTAGCCAGCAGGAGACCCAACCCAATGGACTCTACCTGTAGCCAGCAGGAGATCCAACCCAATGGACTCTACCTGTAGCCAGAAGGAGACCCAACCCAATGGACTCTACCTGTAGCCAGAAGGAGACCCAACCCAATGGACTCTACCTGTAGCCAGCAGGAGACCCAACCCAATGGACTCCACCTGTAGCCAGCAGGAGACCCAACCCAATAGACTCCACCTGTAGCCAGCAGGAGACCCAACCCAATGAACTCTACCTGTAGAAACTAAGCCCAATGGAATCTACCTGTAGCCAGCTGGAGACTCAACCCAATGGACTTCACTTGTAGCCAGCTGGAGACTCAACCCAATAGACACTACCTTTAGCCAGCAGGAGATTCAATCCAATGGACTCTACCTGCAGCCAGCTGGAGACTCAACCCAATGCAGTCCACCTGTAGCCAGCAGGAGACTCAACACAATGGACTCCACCTTTAGCCAGCAGAACACTCAACCCAATGGACTCAACCAAATAGACCTCTACTTATAACCAGGAGGAGACTCAACCCAATGGATTCTACCTATAGCCAGAAGGAGACTCAACCCAATGGATTCTACCTATAGCCAGCAGGAGACTCAACCCAATGGATTCTACAGACTCAACTCATTGGACTCTACCTGTAGCCAGCAGTCAGTGCTGTTGTCTTGCTAATTTATTCTCAGCAGGCCCAGAATGATCATATCACACTCTGAAAAATGTCCCTTAATACTTTACAGCAAAGTACACCATCTGGGTTTATCCTTCCCCTTGTGAATCTGAATATAATAGAATTACAAAAGTTCCCCTGGTATACTTATATCTCCAGAGTTTCTGGGTCTACATGGGGCACATGTTGGTAGGAAGAGAGGCAGGAACTGTAGTAGACAGACCTCATCAACAGAATTTCTAAGAAAAAAAAAAAGGAATCCAGCAGGAAACTCAGGCCAGCGGACTTTTATGTCCAGAATTCCCAGGTCTCCCTACCCATATGAGGGTTCCAATTCTATTTGCTGGATTTTCTTTTTTTATCATGGAGAAAGCAAAAAGAAAAAAAGAAGACATTCCAATACTGACAGGAAGAAAGATAGAACAGAAATAGACAGACGTCACCACAAAAACCTGAAAAAAAAAAAAAAAAAAAACATAAAGGAAGCCACCATCAGGAGAGTAGACCCAATGGACTTCACCTGTAGCCAGCAGGAGACTCAACCCAATGGGCTCCACCTGTAGCCAGCAGGAGACTCAACCCAATGGGCTCCACCTGTAGCCAACTGGAGACTCAACCAAATGAACTCTACCTGTAGCCAGCAGGAGACTCAACCCAATGGACTCTACCTGTAGAAACTAAACCCAAAGGAATCTACCTGTAGCCAGCTGGAGACTCAACCCAATGGACTTCACTTGTAGCCAGCTGGAGACTCAACCCAAATCGACACTACCTGTAGCCAGCAGGAGATTCAATCCAATGGACTCCACCTTTAGCCAGCAGAAGACTCAATGGACTCAACCAAATAGACTCTACAACCAAGAGGAGACTCAACCCAATGGATTCTACCTATAGCCAGCAGGAGACTCAACCCAATGGATTCTACAGACTCAACTTATTGGACTCTACCTGTAGCCAGAAGGAGACTCAACCCAATAGACTCTACCTGTAGCCAGCTGGAGACTCAACCCAATAGACTCTACCTATAGCCAGCTGGAGACTCAACCCAATAGACTCTACCTGTAGCCAGCAGGAGACTCAACCCAATAGACTCTACCTGTAGTCAGCAGAAGACCCAACCCAATAGACTCCACCTATAGCCAGCAGGAGACTCAACCCAATAGACTCTACCTGTAGCCAGCAGGAGACCCAACCCAATGGACTCTACCTGTAGCCAGAAGGAGACCCAACCCAATAGACTCCACCTATAGCCAGCAGGAGACCCAACCCAATGGATTCTACAGACTCAACCCAATGGACTCTACTTTTAGCCAGCAGGAGACCCAACCCAATGGATTCTACAGACTCAACCCAATGGACTCTACTTGTAGCCAGCAGGAGACTTAACCTAAAGGATTCTACAGACTTAACCCAATTTACTCTACCTGTAGCCAGCTGGAGGATCAACCCAATGGACTGCACTTGTCGCCAGAATGTACCCCATAAAAAAACGAATTTGCGTATTCATGCAGTTGTTCTATGGATGGAACATTTGTTAACAGAATCACCAGGTATGTGTTCTCTGATGCCTAATTAGATTACATGCAGGTATAAAACATTTCCCACACTCTGAACAAAAGATCCCTCCCTGGTGTCCAACAAGGCTTTCTTTCCCAGAGAAATCTTCCCCACAGCCTGAATTTGGAAAGGGGGATAGCCTGAGTGAATTATCTAGTATTTTTTTGAGATCCACACTCTGAACATGGGAAAGGACGCTCATCCACGTGACTTCTCTGCTGCATAAGAGTTGTTTCATAGAGAAACATTTCCCGCATTCCGAACAAGAATAATTATGCTCACCAGCATGAATTATTAGGTGCGTAAAAAGTTTACTTTTCTGGCTAAAACGTTGGCAGCACTCTGGATATGAATAAGGACGCTCACCTGTATAAGCTCTCAGGTGTGTAAAATAAGTCTTCTTTGGAAATAGAACATTTTCCACACTCTGAGCATAAGAAAGGACGCTCACCTGTGTGACTTGCTGGTCCTTGAGTAACACTTGTTTCATATAGATATACACTCACAGGCCACTTTATTAGTTACACGTGTTCAATTGCTTAGTAAAACAAATTGCTAATCAGTCAGCCAATCACACAACAGCAACTCAATGCATTTAGGCATCTAGACGTGGTGAAGGCGACTTCCTGAAGTTCAAACTGAGCGTCAGAATGGAGAAGAAAGGTGATTTGAGTGACTTTGAACATGGCATAGTTGTTGGTGGCAGATGGGCTGGTCGGAGTATTTTTGGGATTTTCACACACAGCCATCTCTCGTGTTTACAGAGCATGGTGGGGAAAAGAGAAAATATCCAGTGAGAGGCAGTTGTGTGGAGGAAAATGCCTCGTTGATGTCAAAGGTCAGAGGAGAATGGGCAGACTGGTTCCAGATGATAGAAAGGGAACAGTAACTCAAATAACCACTCGTTACACCCAAGTTGTGCAGAATACCATCTCAGAATGCATGGGATGTGGAAACCTTACAAGAAGACCTTAATAAAATAATGGGGCGGGCAACTACATGGCAAATGAGGTTTAATGTTGAAAAATGGAAAGTAATGCATTTGGGTGCAAAAAATAGGAACGGAAGTTACTCGCCAGCGGGAGAACCTCTGGGGGAATGTAAGATGGAAAAGGACCTGGGGGTCCTAGTAGACGACAAGCTCAGCAATGGCATGCGACGCCAAGCTGCTGCAAGCAAAGCCAACAGAATATTGGCATGTATTAAAAAGGGGATAAAAACAATAATTCTCCCACTCTACAAGACTCTGGTCCAGCCACATCTGGAGTATGCCGTCCAGTTCTGGGCACCGGTCCTCAGGAAGGATGTGCTGGAACTGGAGAGAGTCCAGAGAAGGGCAACAAAAATAATAATGAGACTGGGGGACCTCAGCTATGAGGAAAGACAACAACTTATTCTCTCTGGAATATGCCCTCCAGTTCTGGGCCATCTCCATTCCTCAATATAACGTCATCTATGCCACGAAGAATGAAGGCAAAAGCGGGCTCAACCCGGTACTAGCAAGGTGTACATAATAAAGTGCCCGGTGAGTGTACATTTCTCGCACACTCTTAAGATGCTCACCTATATGAATGCTCTGGTGTATAAGTAACTGTTGTTTATTACTAAAACATTTCCCGCACTCTGACCATGAATGAGGGTTGTCCCCTGTGCGATTTTTCTGGCGTGCAACTTTTTGACTGCAGTCTTTAGGGACGCTCACCTGTGTGAATTTTGGGAAGTTCTACCTGAACCTACCTGATCTTTCCTTCATCCCTATCATGAATTAGGACTGCTCACCCACGTGACTTTTTTGGTGTTTAAGAAGATTTCTTTTATCAGTGAAACATTTCCCGCACTCCGAACAAGAAAAAGGACGCACACCCTTGTGACTTCTCTGGTGCCTAAGAAGGTTCGATTTCTGAGTGAAACGCTTCCCGCATTCTTGGCACGAATAAGGATGTTCACCCGTGTGAATTCTCTCATGGGTTATCAAGTGCTGTCTCATAGTGAAAGATTTCCCGCACGCTGAACATGAATAAGGACGGTCGCGCGTGTGAATTTTCTGGTGGGTAAGAAGGTCTTCTTCCTGAACGAAACACTTCTCGCACTCGGAGCACGAATAAGGCCGTTCGCCAGTGTGAATATTCTGATGTAGAAGAAGCCCTTCTTTGTGACTGAAAAACTTCCCGCACTCTGAACACGAATAAGGGCACTCCCCCGTGTGAGTTTTTTGGTGTTTAAGAAGATTCCTTTTATCAGTGAAACGTTTCCCGCACTCTGAACACGAAAAAGGGCGCACGCCCATGTGGCTTCTCTGGTGTCTATAAAGGTTTGACTTCTGATTGAAACGTTTCCCGCACTCGGGGCACGAATAAGGATGCTCCCCCGTGTGAATTCTCTCATGCGTAAGTAAGTGTTGTTTCATGGTGAACGTTTTCCCGCACTCTTTACAGGAAAAAGGACGCACACCCGTGTGAATTCTCTGGTGGGTAAGAAGGTCCCCTTTTTGAATGAAACTTTTCTCGCACTCTGTGCACGGATAAGGTCTGTCACCAGTGTGAATTTTCTGATGTATGAGAAGCCCTTCCTTCTGACTGAAACGTTTCCCGCACTCTGAGCACAAATAAGGACTCTCACCCGTGTGAAACTTCTGATGTTTCTGAAGCTGTTTTAGCCGGACGAAACATTTCCCGCACTCCGAACATAAATAAGGACGCTCGCCCGTGTGTATTCTCAGATGATTAAGAAGGCTTGTTTTCTGAGTGAAACATCTCCCGCACTCCGAACACGAAAAAGGGCGCTCACCCGTGTGAACTCTCTGGTGCGAAATGAGGTGTGAATTCTTAGTGAAACTTTTGCCGCACACCGAACACGAAAAGGGGCGCTCGCCTGTGTGAATCCTCTGGTGTTTATGCAGTTCTTCTATCCGCGCGAAACATTTCTCGCACTCGGAACACGAGTAAGGACGCTCCCCCGTGTGAACTTTTTGGTGCTTAAGAAGACTTCTCTTATTAGTGAAACATTTCTCGCACTGCGAACACGAAAAAGGACGCAAACCCGCGTGACTTCTCTGGTGTCTAAGAAGGTTCGATTTCTGAGTGAAACGTTTCCCACACTCCGAACACGAATAAGGATGCTCACCCGTGTGAATTCTCTCGTGGATAGTTAGGTGCTGCTTGGTAGCGAAGCTTTTCCCGCACGCCGAACACGAAAAAGGACGAGGGCCCTTGTGAAGTTTCTGGTGGGTGAGAAATTTTCTTTTCTTAGTAAAACACTTCCCGCACTCCGAGCACGAAAAAGGCGTGTCGGCTTTGTGACTTTTCTGGTGCGTAAGAAGGCTTTCCTGCTGACGGAAACGTTTCCCGCACTCTGCACATGAAAAAGGACGCTCCTCTGTGTGAATTTTCTGGTGGGTCACGAGGTGTGCCTTCTGAGTGAAACGCTTCCCGCACTCTGAACATGAAAAGGGGCGCTCACCTCTGTGAGTTTTCTGATGTTTAAGAAGCTCTTGGTTTTTAGTGAAACATTTCCCGCACACCGAACATGACAATGAACTCTCTCCTCCTTCCTGGCTTAAGGAAGATTCCTTGGGATTGGATGGATCTGTAGATCTCTCCGTACTGTGAGATCTTAGATGTTTCTCTGGAGTTACAGTATGTGATCTATCAGAGGATTCCTGAGGATTGGAGGGACCGGTTGATGTCTGTGTATTCTGAATGATGAAATTTACTCCTGGGATGTGTTTTACCACGTTCTTATCATTTGCATTATAATCCGAGGATGAATTAGGATGATCTTCAGAGGTTTTCCTGACGTAGCGTCCACCTGTAGGAAAACAAATTTTTTACTTAATTTTACAAGTCTCGTTCACGTTCAGAAATCATATGATTAGGTCTGGGATAAACAATTTCTACGGAGTTCCACCATGGAGCTGGGTGCAATCATACCAAAAATATGTACACAAGCCAGAGAAAGGATAAAGGACAACCAAACCACACGGAATAACATTGATGTTTTGGTGAAGAATGAAGGTGGACCTTTCTCCAACTCCTTCCTTGGAAACATGAAAACAGAGATGGACCTTTCATATATGGTGTACAGTATCTCCTCCTCATTTATTGGGAACATGACGTTATATTGAGGAATGGAGATGGACCTTTCATATGGTGTACAGTATTTCCTCCTCATTTGTTGGGAACATGACATTATATTGAGGAATGGAGATGGACCTTTCATATGGTGTACAGTATCTCCTCCTCATTTGTTAGGAACATGACGTTATATTGAGGAATGGAGATGGACCTTTCATATGGTGTACAGTATCTCCTCCTCATTTATTGGGAACGTGACGTTATATTGATGACCTTTCATATGGTGTACAGTATCTCCTCCTCATTTATTGGGAACATGACGTTATATTGAGGAATGGAGATGGACCTTTCATATGGTGTACAGTATCTCCTCCTCATTTGTTGGGAACATGACGTTATATTGAGGAATGGAGATGGACCTTTCATATGGTGTACAGTATCTCCTCCTCATTTGTTGGGAACGTGACGTTATATTGATGACCTTTCATATGGTGTACAGTATCTCCTCCTCATTTATTGGGAACGTGACGTTATATTGATGACCTTTCATATGGTGTACAGTATCTCCTCCTCATTTATTGGGAACATGACGTTATATTGATGACCTTTCATATGGTGTACAGTATCTCCTCCTCATTTATTGGGAACATGACGTTATATTGATGACCTTTCATATGGTGTACAGTATCTCCTCCTCATTTATTGGGAACACGACGTTATATTGAGGATCGAAGATGGACCTTTCATATGGTGTACAGTATCTCCTCCTCATTTGTTGGGAACATGACGTTATATTGAGGAATGGAGTTGGACCTTTCATATGGTGTACAGTATCTCCTCCTCATTTGTTTTTTGGCTTTTCTGCCCTCCTCTAGAAGAACTATCACTTTGGATTTTATAGGGTAACCTGAATGGACATATCTTATATATAAACTCATGTAACAATCTAAATACATAAATTCATAGATGTTATATGAAAATGTAAACTGTTTCTGTATTTAGTGTTTTTATACCTACTTGTATCGATATAAAGAGAAGAATCATCCTTTTTACTTTCCACATTCGTCTTCCCCTTCTCCCTAGACTGTTCATCTTCACTCTCTGACGTCTCCTCCTCTTCTTCTTCTTCTTCCTCATCTTTATCCTCAACTTTGATGTCTTTTATTTCTTCACTCTCTGACGTCTCTTCTTCTTCTTCCTCCTCATCTTTATCCTCAACTTTGATGTCGTTTATTTCTTCACTCTCTGACGTCTCTTCTTCTTCTTCTTCTTCCTCCTTATCTTTATCCTCAACTTTGATGTCTTTTATTTCTTCATCCTAAACTCCAAAAATTATAGAATAGATTTATGAAAAGGAACAGGAGATTACGTAGAAGAACGCCCTGTCGTAGTTTCAGATCTACAAGCTCAGTCCCACCTACCTGCTGATGGTGAGGGATGGTGTGATCTTCCTGTGTGGAATCCCGGGAATACAGAGGACGAGGACATCTCTCTGGTGGGTTCCCATTACTGGATCCATCTGTAGGAAACACACACACTGACTGAATACATTGTTTCAGGGTTTTTTTTAGTGAACTGGATGGACATTTATCTTTTTTTCTAACTTATCTAACAATGTGAATACATACTTTATACTCGTAAAAGTAAAATGTTTCTTCATTTAGTGTTTATGACTTACTTGTGTCTCCATGTAGAGAAAACTCCTCTTCTTCATTTTTCAGAATCATCTCCTCCTCCTCCTCCATGGACTGCTGATCTCCACCCACTAAAATCTCTTCTTCTTCCTCTTTAACCTCAATTTTGATTTCCTTCATTTCTTCATCCTAAATCCCGAAGATGCCGGAATACATATATGAGAAGGAACAAGAAGTTACACAGAAGCCATACCTAGTCCCCAGTAAACCAAAGATTGCTGGGCCTGCCAGTAATAAAAGCCTGGGCCGCTGGGCTCTTGGTGCTGCTCAGACACCTACAGGTCTAAAAAGGTCACAAGGAGAACACAGGCAAGATAAGAGTAGCAAAGAAGGGACTAAATACCCTGCCAGCAGCCAGCATCAGGCAATGAAAAATAGCTAGGAACTGCTGCTGAGAAACACCCGCTGGTGAACTCCAGAACTACAACCTACAGGTCTGGGAACAGTGCCACCAGCAGCTTTATTTGCTTTTATTTTTTTTTGGGGGTAGATACGAACTCAGAACTACCTATGATATTTTCTTGTGATAATTTACCTCTGGGTTTAATATCCCCTCGGTCATTCGGCTTTGGTCTTTGTCCATGCTTCTTGATCTGGTCACGTGGTTCAAAACAGGACACGCCTCTCTGTCGACAAATAACAAACTGATCATTATTTGCACGTTAAAGGAAGTAATAATGTTTCCATTGTGTTCCTTGGTGGATTTGGAGAGGGGGAGAGGGAAAGCACATTCACCCACCCCCTTTCCTGGCCTGCAAGGCTTGCATACTAAAATAAGGGTCTGGTATGGATTTGAGCAGGGCGCCCGTTTTTATTTTCATTTTACAGTGAGGCAAAAAAGTATTTGATCCCCTGCTGATTTTGTACGTTCGCCCACTGACAAAGAAATGATCAGTCTATAACCTTAATGGTCGGTTTATTTTACCAGTGAGAGACAGAATAATAACAAAAATATCCAGAAAAACGCATTTCAAAAAAGTTATAAATTGATTTGCATTTTGAGTGAAATAAGTATTTGACCCCCTCGCAAAACATGACTTAGTACTTGGTGGCAAAACCCTTGTTGGCAATCACAGAGGTCAGACGTTTCTTGTAGTTGGCCACCAGGTTTGCACACATCTCAGGAGGGGATTTTGTCCCACTCCTCTTTGCAGATCCTTTCCAAGTCATTAATGTTTTGAAGCTGACGTTTGGTAACTCGAACCTTCAGCTCCCTCCACAAATTTTCTATGGGATTAAGGTCTGGAGACTGGCTAGGCCACTTCAGGACCTTAATGTACTTTTTCTTGAGCCACTCTTTTGCTGTCTTGGCCGTGGGTTTTGGGTCATTGTCATGCTGGAATACCCATCCACGACCCGTTTTCAATGCCCTGGCTGAGGGAAGGAGGTTCTCACCCAAGATTTGATGGTACATGGCCCCGTCCATCGTCCCTTTGATGCGGTGAAGTTGTCCTGTCCCCTTAGCAGAAAAACACTCCCAAAGCATAATGTTTCCACCTCCATGTTTGACGGTGTGGATGGTGTTCTTGGGGTCATAGGCAGCATTCCTTCTCCTCCTCCAAACACGAGTTGATGCCAAAGAGTTAGATTTTGGTCTGATCTGACCACAACACTTCCACCCAGTTCTCCTCTGAATCATTTAGATGTTCATTAGCAAACTTTGCAAGCAGACGGGCTGTACATGTGCTTTCTTGAGCAGCGGGACCTTGCAGGCACTGCAGGATTTCAGTCCTTCACGGCGTAGTGTGTTACCAATTGTTTTCTTGGTGACTATGGTCCCAGCTGCCTTGAGATCCATGACAAGATTCTCTCGTGTAGTTCTGGGCTGATTCCTCACCACTCTCATGATCATTGAAACTCCAGGAGATGAGATCTTGCATGGAGCCCCACACCAAGGGAGATTGACAGTTATTTTGTATTACTTCCATTAGCGAATTATCGCACCAACTCACCAAGCTGCTTGGCGATGGTCTTGTAGCCCATTCCAGCCTTGTGTAGGTCTACAATCTTGTCCCTGACATCCCTGGACAGCTCTTTGGTCTTGGCCATGGTGGAGAGTTTAGAATCCGATTGATTGCTTCTGTGGACAGGTGTCTTTTATACAGGTAACAAGCTGAGATTAGAAGCACTCCCTTCATGAGAGTGCTCCTAATCTCAGCTTGTTACCTGTATAGAAGACACCTGGGAGCCAGAAATCTTGCTGATTGATAGGGGATCAAATACTTATTTCACTCATTAAAATGCAAATCCATTCATAACTTTTTTGAAATGCGTTTTTCTGGATAATTTGTTGTTATATCGTCTCTCACTGGTAAAATAAACTGACCATTAAAATTAGAGACTGATCATTTCTTTGTCAGTGGGCAAACGTACAAAATCAGCAGGTTATCAAATACTTTTTTGCCCTCACTGTATGCGCATAGCAATTTGCACAGTGAAAGTGTGAATGTAAATGCAAAAAAAAAAAAAAACACGAAAGTTATTAGGCTACTTTCTGTGCTGTTCGAATGTTTTCCACCAATGTAAAATAAAAAATACAGCATTTGTCCACTAGATGGCACAAAGCATCATTAGAATATCCAATATATAAACCAGAGGCTCTAAATTGACAGTTGGATAAATGTCTCTATATTTAGGATGTATCCGGTCTATAAACCAGAGGCTCTGGATAGACAGTTGGATAAATGGTTCTATATTTAGGATGTATCCGGTCTATAAACCAGAGGCTCTGGAACGACAGTTGGATAAATGGTTCTATATTTAGGATGTATCTGGTCTATAAACCAGAGGCTCTGGATGGACAGTTGGATAAATGGTTCTATACTTAGGATGTATCTGGTCTATAAACCAGAGGCTCTGGATAGACAGTTGGATAAATGGTTCTATATTTAGGATGTATCTGGTCTATAAACCAGAGGCTCTGGATAGACAGTTGGATAAATGGTTCTATATTTAGGATGTATCCGGTCTATAAACCAGAGGCTCTGGATGGACAGTTGGATAAATGGTTCTATATTTAGGATGTTTCCGGTCTATAAACCAGAGGCTCTGGATGGACAGTTGGATAAATGGTTCTATATTTAGGATGTAGCCAGTCTATAAACCAGAGGCTCTGAATGGACAGTTGGATAATTGGTTCTATATTTAGGATGTATCCGGTCTATAAACCAGAGGCTCTGGATGGACAGTTGGATAAATGGTTCTATATTTAGGATGTATCCGGTCTATAAACCAGAGGCTCTGGATGGACAGTTGGATAAATGGTTCTATACTTAGGATGTATCTGGTCTATAAACCAGAGGCTCTGGATAGACAGTTGGATAAATGGTTCTATATTTAGGATGTATCCGGTCTATAAACCAGAGGCTCTGGATGGACAGTTGGATAAATGGTTCTATATTTAGGATGTTTCCGGTCTATAAACCAGAGGCTCTGGATGGACAGTTGGATAAATGGTTCTATATTTAGGATGTATCTGGTCTATAAACCAGAGGCTCTGGATGGACAGTTGGATAAATGGTTCTATATTTAGGATGTATCCGGTCTATAAACCAGAGGCTCTGGATGGACAGTTGGATACATGGTTCTATATTTAGAATGTATCCATACCATAAAAAGACGTCACAGTGACTATGGAGGAAGAGGACGGAACATAACGGGAGGGATTACTGGGTGTAAGTAGAAAATAATATCTTATTACCTCTGCCAGCTCTAACGTCTCCTCTCCTCCTTCTCCAGGCTGACCTCTCACCCGGAACTTCCTGTCTGTGGGGTACAACATGGGTTCTGTTCTGTTCTTTGTTTGGTATCATCTCCCTTCTCTGTGTTCCCCTAACAAAAAGTGAGATCACCACCTTGTGGAAATCTTTATAACTGCAGCCTATATTTTTTTAAATTACATTTACAACTTCTTTTCGGTGCATTCTAAACTTTTTGCATATTTTACTCCTGAGTTGATAGCTGAAAATTGATTGAAAATGTATAATAAAAAATATAAATACATAAAATATATATAAATGAATAAGCAGCACTGAAATAAATAGGGTTTTTATTTTTTTTTTAATTACCCCTACGTAAATGATAAATACGTCTGTTCTACGATAGATAGATAGATAGATAGATAGATAGATAGATAGATAGATAGATAGATAGATAGATAGATAGATAGATAGATAGATAGATAGATAGATAGATAGATAGATAGATAGATAGATAGATAGATAGATAGATAGATAGATAGATAGATAGATAGATAGATAGATAGATAGATAGATAGATAGATAGATAGACACTATAATACCAAAAGTATTGGGATGCCGGCCTTTACACACACATGAACTTTAATGGCATCCCAGTCTTAGTCCGTAGGGTTCAATATTGAGTTGGCCCACCCTTTGCAGCTATAAGAGCTTCAACTCTTCTGGGAAGGCTGTCCACAAGGTTTAGGAGTGTCTATGGGAATGTTTGACCATTCTTCCAGAAGTGCATTTGTGAGGTCAGGACTCTGAAGTTGGATGAGAAGGCCTGGCTCACAGTCTCCGCTCTATTTCATCCCAAAGGTGTTCTATCGGGTTGAGGTCAGAACTCTGTGCAGGCCGGTCAAGTTCGTTCACCCCAAACTCGCTCATCCATGTCTTTATGGACCTTGCTTTGTCCCCTGGTGCGCAGTCATGTTGGAACAGGAATGGGCCATCCCCAAACTGTTCCCATAAAATTGGGAGCATGAAATTGTCCAAAATGTCTTGGTATGCTGACGTCTTAAGAGTTCCCTTCACTGGAACTAAGGGGCCAATCCCAACACCCCCACACCATAATCCCCCCTCCACCAAATGATTTGGACCAGTGCACAAAACAAGGTCCATAAAGACATGGATGAGCAAGTTTGAGGTGGAGGAACTTGACTGGCCTACACAGAGTCCTGACCTCAACCTGAATACTTTTGGGACGTATTTGAGCGCAGACTGTGAGCCAGGACTTCTCCCCAACATCAGTGCCTGTCAGGGGTTTTGTAGGATTAGAGTCAGGTGTATGATTAACCTAATATACCAAGCAGGTGCTAATGATTATCAATGTAGGTTAAAACACAGTCATTAGCTGAAACACCTGTGTAGGAGGCTTAAAACTTGGTGAGGAACAGCCAAACTCTGTTACTAAGGTGAGGATGTGGAAGATCGGTTCATGTCACAGGTCATACACCATGGCAAGACTGAGCACAGCAACCAGACACCAGGTAGTTATACTGCATCTGTAAGGTCTCTTCCAGGCAAAGATTTCCAAGCAGACTGGAGTTTTGGAGATGTGCCGTTCAAGCTTTTTTGAAGAAGCACAAAGAAACAGGTAAAGTTGAAGACCGTAGACGCAGTGGTTGGGTAACGTTGAGGACCTTAGATACAGTGTTTGGGTAACATTGGGGACCGTAGACGCAGTGGTTGGGTAATATTGATGACCGTAGATGCAGTGGTTGGGTAGTATTGATGAACGTAGATGCAGTGGTTGGGTATCGTTAAGGACCGTAGACGCAGTGGTTGGGTAACGTTGAAGACTGTAGACACAGTGGTTGGGTAAGGTTGAGGACCGTAGATGCAGTGTTTGGGTAACATTGAGGACGTAGACGCAGTGGTTGGGTATCGTTAAGGACCGTAGATGCAGTGGTTGGGTATTGTTAAGGACCGTAGACGCAGTGGTTGAGTAACATTGGAGACCGTAGACACAGAGGTTGGGTAAGGTTGAGGATCGTAGATGCAGTGGTTGGGTATCGTTAAGGACCGTAGATGCAGTGGTTGGGTAACGTTGAAGACTGTAGACACAGTGGTTTGGGAGGGTTGAGGACCGTAGACGCAGTGGTTGGGTACTGTTGAGGGCCGTAGATGCAGTGGTTGGGTAACGTTGAGGACCATAGACGCAGTGGTTTTGTAACGTTGACCGTAGACGCAGTGGCTGGGTAACGTTGAGGACCGTAGACGCAGTGGTTGGGTAACATTGGGGACCATAGACGCAGTGGTAGGGTAACGTTGAGGACTGTAGATGCAGTGGTTGGGTAACATTGAGGACCGTAGACGCAGTGGTTGGGTAGCCTTGAGGACTGTAGACGCAGTGGTTGGGTAACGTTGAAGACCGTAGACACAGTGGTTGGGGAGGGTTGAGGACTGTAGACGCAGCGGTTGGGTACTGTTGTGGGCCGTAGATGCAGTGGTCGGGTAACGTTGAGGACCATATATGCAGTGGTTTGGTAATGTTGACCGTAGACGCAGTGGTTGGGTAACGTTGAGGACCGTAGACGCAGTGGTTGGGTAACATTGGGGACCGTAGATGCAGTGGTAGGGTAACGTTGAGGACCGTAGACGCAGTGGTTGGGTAACATTGAGGACCGTAGAAGCAGTGGTTAGGTAACGTTGAGGACCGTAGATGCAGTGGTTGGGTATCGCTAAGGTCCGTAGACGCAGTGGTTGGGTAACGTTCAAGACCGTAGACACAGTGGTTGGGTAAGGTTGAGGACCGTAGATGCAGTGGTTGGGTAACGTTGAGGACCGTAGACGCAGTGGTTGGGTAACATTGAGGACCGTAGACGTAGTAGTTGGGTAACGTTGAGGAACGTAGACACAGTAGTTGGGTAATGTTGAGGACCATAGACACAGTGGTTGAGAAACGTTTAGCTTTTTTTTTTTGTTAAAGCCTAATTGAAAAAGCTGAAGTTAGAAGCTGATTGGCTACCATGTACAGCTGCACCAGATTTACTGTAGCACTCTCAAGTTTTAGTAAATGATCCTCAATATATATGATGACCTAGGCTAGTTACAGCTCATCCGGAAAGTATTCACAGTGCTTCACTTTGTCCATATTTTGTTATGTTACGGCCTTATTCCAAAATTTAATAAATTCATTATTTTCCTCAAAACTCTACAAACAATCCCCCATAATGACAACGTGAGAGAAGTTTGTTTGAAATCTTTGCAAATTTATTAAAATAAAAAAGGAAAATATCCCATGTACAGAAGTATTCACACCCTTTGCTCAATACTTTGGTGAAGCTCCTTTGGCACCAATTACAGCCTCAAGTCTTTTTGGGTATGATGCTACAAGCTTGGCACACCGATTTTTGGGCAGTTTCTCCCATTCTTCTTTGCAGGACCTCTCAAGCTCCATCTGGTTGATGGGGAGCGTTGGTGCACAGACATTTTCAGATCACTCCAGAGATGTTCAATCGGGTTCAAGTCTGGGCTCTGGCTGGGCCACTCAAGGACATTCACAGAGTTGTCCCGTAGTCACTCCTTTGTTATCTTGGCTGTGTGCTTAGAGTTATTGTCCTGTTGGAAGATGAACCTTCTCCCCAGTCTGAGGTCCAGAGCGCTCTGGAACAGGTTTTCATTACGGATGTTTCTGTACATTGCTGCCTTCATCTTTCCCTCGATCCTGACTAGTCTCCCAGTTCCTGCCACTGAAAAACATCCCCACAGCATGATGCTGCCACCACCATGCTTCACTGTAGGGATGGCATTGGCCAGGTATTCCTCCCACTGACACCAATGATGGGGCACTATTCCTCTCACTGATGAGTTTGGTATCACTGAGACACACTTTGGAGACCCCTGTTCTAGATTAAAAAACATAATCTACGTTATCTGGCCCTTGGGGCACTATTGCTTCTACTGACACCAATGATGAGTTTCAATTCCTCCCACTTACACCAATGATGGGACACTATTCCTCCGTACTGACACTAATGATGGGGCACTATTCCTCCCACTGACACCAATGATGGGGCACTATTCCTCCCACTGACACCAATGATGGGGCACTATTCCTCCCACTGACACCAATGATGGGGCACTAGTCCTCCCAATGACACCAATGATGGGGCACTATTCCTCCCACTGACACCAATGATGGGGCACTATTCCTCCCACTGACAGCAATGATGGGGCACTATTCCTCCTACTGACACCAATGATGGAGCACTATTCCTCTCACTGATACCAATGATGGGGCACTATTCCTCCCACTGATACCAATGATGGGGCACTATTTCTCCCACTGACACTGATGATGGGGCACTATTCCTCCCACTGACACCAGTGATGAGGCACTATTCTTCCCACTGATACCAATGATAGGGCACTATTCCTCCCACTGATACCAATGATGGGGCACTATTCCTCCCACTGATACCAATGATGGGGCACTATTCCTCCCACTGACACCAATGATGGGGCACTATTCCTCCTACGGACACCAATGATGGGGCACTATTCCTCCTACGGACACCAATGATGGGGCACTATTCCTCCCACTGATACCAATGATGGGGCACAATTTCTCCCACTGACACCAATGATGGGGCACTATTCCTCCCACTGATACCAATGATGGGGCACTATTCCTCTCATTGATACCAATGATGGGGCACTATTCCTCCCACTGATACCAATGATGGGGCACAATTCCTCCCACTGACACCAATGATGGGGCACTATTCCTCCCACTGACACCAATGATGGGGCACTATTCTTCCCACTGACACCAATGATGGGACACTATTCTTCCCACTGATACCAATGATGGGACACTATTCTTCCCACTGATACCAATGATGGGGCACTATTCCTCCTACTGACACCAATGATGAGGCACTATTCCTCCCACTGATACCAATGATGGGACACTATTCCACCCACTGATCATTTCTAAAAAAAAAAAAATTGAACTGAGCACAAAATATTGTAAAGTGCGGAGCTTTCTTGTTTATTTTAAAAGCGCATGATAAATGATTAACATACAGTAAAATGAAGCTTTAGGGGATCTGCTTATCAATGTTTTCACAAGATTCACCCAATGTGCACCAACAATTCACACATTTTCAAATGGAATTAAAGCAGGACCAAACCCTCCTATCGTTTTCAGCCAAGGAAGCCGCCATCTTGGCTTCTGTTTGATCTTCAGCTGCCATGATGCTGCACATGTGATCAGTTATGACACCAGCCATTTGAGGGTTTGACAGTTGGGTTGAGAGCACAACCAATGTGACAGTTGGCACTCCCAGCATGCTGGGATTGTAACTGTTTTTGTAACCATTAAAGGGATGGGTTTAGTTCCACTTTAATATTATTCATTTACAAAGCCATTCACAACTCTGCCCTCAGCTACATCATCAACCTCCACAAATATCATCCAAACCATCCACTTTGCTCCTCCCAAGACCTCTTACTCTCTAACTTCCTTGTCATCTCTTTCTGTATTCTTCTTCAGGACTTCCAACATCCTCTGGAACACCTTACCCCCAACCTGTCCATCTATCGTCTTGATCCCTGAAAACTCATCTCTTCAGGCAAGCCTATCCCACCTCCACCTAACAATTGAACCTTTACTTTCTTGATCAACTCCATAGTGATTACCCTTCGTATCACTTCCTCTTTCCTTTAGATTTTAGGTTCTCACAAGCAGGGCCCCCTAGCTTTCTTCTATTGAATTGCATTGTAAATGTATAGTCTACCTTACCCCCCAACCTCTCCAGCTATTGTCTACTCTGCCTTTAGGGGATCCCTGAAAACCCATCTCTTCAGGCAAGCCTATCCCATCTCCACCTAACAGTTGAACCTTTACTTTCTTGATCAACTCCTCCCTTCATAGTGATCACCCTTGGTATCACTTCCCCTTTCCTTTAGATTTTTGGCTCTCACAAGCAGGGCCCCCTAGCTTTCTTCTATTGAATTTAATTGTAAATGTATTGTCTACCTTACCCCCCAATCTCTCCAGCTATCGTCTTCTCTGCCTTCAGGTGGTCCCTGATAACTCCTCTCTTCAGGCAAGCCTTTCCCACCTCAACCAAACAATTGAACCTTTCCTTTCTTGATCAACTCCTCCCTTCATAGTGATTGCCCTTTGTATCACTTCCCCTTTCCTTTAGATTTTAGGTTCTCACAAGCAGGGCCCCCTAGATTTCTTCTATTGAATTGCATTGTAAAATGTACTGTCTACCGTGACGGTGTTCACCGTCACTGGAATTTAAGGACAGATGGGTGATGGTTTGGATTGCTTCATATTTGTCAGCAATGTCTCCATGTAGAAATATTGAGATTTGTTCCCATTTGCCATGAGGTCTGTGATTTCTGAGTGCTGTGTGTGTTACATATCTTTCAGTGTCAGAGAGGTTTTCCTTTTGTTTGTGTATTGGGGGTGAATGTGGATTGCCCTGTCTCATGCTGAGTGCTGATGACCTCCCATTGTTCTGTGTCTGGCTATTGTGTACATTGATTGTCCCCTGGGGGCTTTTGTCTCATTGCACATAACAGTCCTTCTACTCAAGCTATCTGACCAATCCCTGCTGACTCATTTTCAAGACCTCATTTGCATGGCTAAGGAGGACCTGAAGGAGAACGGCATGTACTGTGCAATTGACCAATGGGAAAGCGGTTGTTGGGGGCAGGATGTTCCAAATTCTGTATAAAAGTGTGCTGTGTACTTCCAATAATTGCTTCCTGTTTGAACTTACATACAGCCTGCCTGATGTTTGTTCTAATAGATTCCAAATGGCACATAGCTGTAGTTCGGATCCCGGAGCCTTGGTTGACCGAACCATCTGACGTTGCGATCTGCAAGCTGACTCACTAGAAGCAGAGGAGTGTCGGGAGAGCGGAAGCGAGCGAGCAAGGGTCTCGTCACATCTACTTTACCCCCAACCTCTCCAGCTATCGTCTTCTCTGCCTTCAGGTGGTCCCTAATAACTCATCCCTTTCCCACCTCCACCTAACAATTGAACCTTTACTTTTCTTGATCAACTCCTCCCTTCATAGTGATTACCCTTCTTATCACTTCCTCTTTCCTTTAGATTTTAGGCTTTCACAAGCAGGGCCCCCTATCTTTCTTCTATTGAATTTCATTGTAATGTATTGTCTACCTTACCCCCCAACCTCTCCAGCTATCGTCTTCTCTGCCTTCAGGTGGTCCCTGAAAACTCATCTCTTCAGGCAAGCCTATCCCATCTCCACCTAACAATTGAACCTTTTTCTTTCTTGATCAACTCCTCCCTCCATAGTGATTACCCTTCGTATCACTTCCCCTTTCCTTTAGATTTTAGGTTCTCACAAGCAGGGCCCCCTAGCTTTCTTCTATTAAATTTCATTGTAAATGTATCGTCTACCTTACCCCCCAACCTCTCCAGCTATCGTCTTCTCTGCCTTTAGGGGATCCCTGAAAACTCATCTCTTCGTTCCTCTTGTTCAATTTGGAGCACTGGGCAGTAAGTGCTTTCCATTGAGTTCTGTCACTTGTGGCCAGTTCAGCCTCATCTAATGGGACCTCGATGGCTTTCAGGATTGTCAGATTGTTGGTGGTCTTCGTTGTGTAGTAGCATCCAGCACATTGCAATTTTGGGTAGGCGGTGGTCGGGGAGCCTCCGATCGGTGACAATATCTTTTAGCTTCTGTATATCATGGCGCTTCAGGGTTTCCTTTTTTTTTTGTGCTACGGTCTATGTGTGTGATGGCCAGAATTTTCTGCAGGCATCTCAGGTGAAACCGGTAGAGTTGCCTATATCAACCTATAAAAAGGTCCATTGGTGAAATGGGTTTAGCAGCTTTAAAGCAACCTACAGAAAAGTCAATTTATGAAATGGGTTCAACAGCCTACAGAAAGGTCCATTGGTGAAATGGGTTCTGCAGCCTACAGCATCCATCAGAAAGGTCCATTGGTGAAATGGGTTCAGCAGCCTACAGAAACCTACAGACAAGTCCATTGGTGAAATGGGTTCAGCAGCCTATAGCAACCTACAAACAAGTCCATTTGTGAAATTGGTTCATCAGCCTATAGCAACCTACAAAAAATGTGTCCATTGGTGAAATGGGTTTGGCAGCTTACAGCATCCTACAGAAGGGTCAATTGGTGAAATGAGTTCAGCAGCCAATAGCAGCCTCTAGAAAGGTGCATTGGTAAAATGGGTTCAGCAGCCTACAGCAACCTCTAGAAAGGTCCATTGGTGAAATGGGTTCAGCAGCCTACAGCAACCTCTAGAAAGGTCCATTGGTAAAATGGGTTCAGCAGCCTACAGCAACCTCTAGAAAGGTGCATTGGTAAAATGGGTTCAGCAGCCTACAGCAACCTCTAGAAAGGTCCATTGGTGAAATGGGTTCCGCAGCCTACAGCAACCTCTAGAAAGGTCCATTGGTGAAATGGGTTCCGCAGCATACAGCAACCTCTAGAAAGGTCCATTGGTGAAATGGGTTCAGCAGCCTACAACAACCTCTAGAAAGGTCTATTGGTGAAGGGGGTTCAGCAGTCTACAGCATTCTAAAGAAAGGTCCATTGGTGAAATGGGTTCGGCAGCCTACAGCATCCATCAGAAAGGTCCATTGGTAAAATGGGCTCAGCAGCCTACAGTTGGATGTGTTGGATGTGCAGAAACCGGGACGTTTTCTTTCCTCATACTTGCATTTATTGAGTCAAGATGAGCTCTTCCCCAGCCTGCATTCTCAGCATTATTTACCAGACATGAACTGATTGACGCCTGGAGCGGCAGCCCGAATGTTTGGTGTAGGTTCATAGTGGCAAAGTATACCTTTGGGCCTATCTGCCCCTCTCACCTGGAAAATCTGAGGCTTGCAGGGTTAAAACCCAGCAGTATCTGTAGTAAAAGCAGCCTCATCTGCTCATGACCTCCATGCCTCGTGGGCGGGGTGACCTCCATGCCTCGTGGGTGTTGCCTGGACTGAGTCCAGGCTGAGGCTGCTTTTTACAACAGATACCACTGGGTTTTGTTGGATGTGTGGTACCTGGGATGTTTCCTTTCCTCATGCTTGCATTTAGTGAGCCGAGACGAGTTCTTTCCAAGCCTGCACTCTCAGCGTGAGTTACCAGACCTGGGCCGATATGAACCTGGATTCACACCTCCAATTTTTGGTGTGGGTTCATAGTTGCATAATATACCACTGGGCCTATCTACCCCCATCCCCTGTAAAATCGGAGGCTTGCAGGGTTAAGGGTTAAACCCAGCAGTATCTGTAGTGAAAGCAGCCTCAGCTGCTGAAGACCTCCATAACTAAGCCTTGTGGGTGGGGCGAAACGCATTAGGCCATGGCCTGAAAAGAGACTGGGCCGAGGCTGCTTTTCACTACAGATATCGCTGGGTTTTGTTGGATGTGCGGCACCAGGAGGTTTCCTTACCTCATGCTTGCATTTAGTGAGCCGAGACGAGTTCTTCCCCAGCCTGCACTCTCAGTGTGAATTGCCGGATATGAACCTGGAGGGGCACCCTGAAAATTTTGGGTGTAGGTTCATAGTGGCAAAGTATACCATTGGGCCTATTTGCCCCCTCCACTGAAAAATCTAAAGCTTGCAGGGTTAAGGGTTAAACCCAGCAGTATTTGTAGTAAAAGCAGCCTCAGCTGCTCAAGACCTCCATGACTAAGCCTTGTGGGTGGGGCGAAACACGTTAGGGGCATGGCCTGGGTGGAGTCTGGGCTGAGGTTGCTCTTGACTCTCTTTAGCAAGGCTATCTTTCAACAGTCTGAAAAGCGTGCTAGCCCGTGTGAATTCGCTGGTGTTTAAGAAGGTCTCCTCTCTGAATGAAACATTTCCCGCACTCTGAACATGAAAAAGGACGCTCACCAGTGTGAATTCTCTGGTGTTTAAGAAGGCTTGCTTTTTCGCCAAAACATTTCCCGCACTCTGAACACGAATAAGGGCGCTCACCCGTGTGACATCCCTGGTGTCTAAGAAGGCTTCCCTTCTCAACGAAACACTTCCCGCACTCTGAACATGGATAAGGACGCTCGCCCGTGTGAATCCTCTGATGCCTAACAAGCCCGTCTTTCACATTGAAACATTTCCCGCACACTAAACAGGAATAAGGGCGCACGCCCGTATGAATTCTCTGGTGTGTAAGCAGTGATTTCTTCACAGCAAAACATTTTCCACACTCTGAACATGAATACGGGAGCTCACCCGTGTGAATTCTCTGGTGCAAAAGGAATGTTGTTTTCTCAGTCAAACATTTCCCGCACACCGAACATATATAAGGACGCTCACCTGTGTGAATCCTTTGGTGTCTAATAAGTCCATATTTCACAATGAAACTTTTCCCGCACTCTGAACATGAATAGGGACGCTCACCAGTGTGACTCCGCTGGTGCTTAAGAAAGTTTCCTTTCTGAATGAAACTTTTCCCACACTCTGAACATGAATAAGGACGCTCACCTGTGTGAATTCTTTGGTGCTTTTGAAGCAACTGTTTCTCAGTAAAACATTTCCCACACTCTGAACATAAATAAGGACGTTCACCTGTGTGTATCCTTTGGTGCGTAAGAAGTTTTCCTTTTTCGAAGAATCTTTTCCCGCACTCGGAACATGAATGAGGACGCTCACCTGTGTGAATTCTCTGGTGTCTATAAAGTGTGCTGGTTTCGGCAAATGATTTCCCACACAATGAACACGACAAGGAACGGTCTCCTGGGTGAATTTGTTTATGGCTTAGAGACGATTCCTTGGATTTGGATGGACCTTTTGATCTATTAGCCCTGTAAGATGTTTTAGAGATATCTGGAGAAACAATATCTGATTGATTAGATGATTCTCTAGGATTGGAGGAATCCATTGATCCCTCTGATTGGGAAGGTATTTGGTGTGATTTGTTTCCTGTGTGTGTGATTCCGTTATAATCTGGAGATACAATAGGAGGTCCCTCGGAGATATTCCAGACATAGTGTCCATCTGTTGGAAAATAATTTTTAATTACCGTAAATATTTTAGGAATTTTTCAACAATTTTCTCAGAGCTCTGGCATGAAGTTGGGTACAAATATGAATATAAACCAGATAAAGGGTCCACTAAACCTAAACAAAGCAACAGTGTTTGTACATTGAGACTGGAGATGGACCTTCCTCCACCTCACTTCTTGGAAACATGAAAGCAAAATTAACAAAAGAGATGGACCTCACAGCAGTGATGGTGAGGTAATAAGAAGGGGGAACATTATATTGAGGAATAGAGATGGACCTTTCATATGGTGTACAGTATCTCCTCCTCATTTGTTGGGAATGACGTTATATTGAGGAATGGAGATGGACCTTTCATATGGTGTACAGTATCTCCTCCTTATTTGTTGGGAACATGACGTTATATTGAGGAATGGAGATGGACCTTTCATATGGTGTACAGTATCTCCTCCTCATTTGTTGGGAACATGACATTATATTGAGGAATGGAGATGGATCTTTCATATGGTGTACAGTATCTCCTCCTCATTTGTTGGGAACATGACGTTATATTGAGGAATGGAGATGGACCTTTCATATGGTGTACAGTATCTCCTCCTCATTTGTTGGGAACATGACGTTATATTGAGGAATAGAGATGGACCTTTCATATGGTGTACAGTATCTCCTCCTTATTTGTTGGGAACATGACGTTATATTGAGGAATGGAGATGGACCTTTCATATGGTGCACAGTATCTCCTCCTCATTTGTTGGGAACATGACGTTATATTGAGGAATGGAGATGGGCCTTTCATATGGTGTACAGTATTTCCTCCTCATTTGTTGGGAACATGACGTTATATTGAGGAATGGAGATGGACCTTTCATATGGTGTACAGTATCTCCTCCTCATTTGTTGGGAACATGACGTTATATTGAGGAATGGAGATGGGCCTTTCATATGGTGTACAGTATTTCCTCCTCATTTGTTGGGAACATGACGTTATATTGAGGAATGGAGATGGACCTTTCATATGGTGTACAGTATCTCCTCCTCATTTGTTGGGAACATGACGTTATATTGAGGAATGGAGATGGACCTTTCATATGGTGTACAGTATCTCCTCCTCATTTGTTGGGAACATGACGCTATATTGAGGAATGGAGATGGACCTTTCATATGGTGTACAGTATCTCCTCCTCATTTGTTGGGAACATGACGTTATATTGAGGAATGGAGATGGACTATTTCTATGGTGTACACGATTTCTACCCTATTTGGTTGGAACAGGACATTATTTAGAAATTTTCTATTGCTGTAAGCTATGAAAGTGAGGAAGAGTCTTTTACAGGCAAAAAGTTCTAGCTGTCTCAAGATATTACCTAAAAAAGCCTAGATGTGTTTGTAAATATACTGTAGGATATATAAATGGATACTAAGATTTATAGAAAGGAATATTAAGGAATGGTGTTCTGGGATGATATCTGATTGCCTTTTTGGAAGGATTTATGCCTTCCTTTGGGTTATTTGCTTTTTTTAGGAGGTAAACTTGATGAACATTTGTATTTTTCAGTTCATGTAACACTCAAAATTCTGTCCATACAGTATGTTGTATTTATGAAAGTAAAATGAAAATGTGAATTGTTTCTGCATTTAGAGTTTATTGCTTACTTGTGTCGATATGTAGAGAAGATTCCTCCAGTTTACTTTTCATAATCATCTCCCCCTCCTCCATAGACTGCTGATCTCCACTCACCAACGTCTCTTCTTCTTCCACTTTAACTTCAACTTTGATGTCTCTCAGTTCTTCACCCTAAACACCCACGATGAGAGAAAACATTTGTAAAAAGGAGCAAGAGATGACATATTGTGGAAGAATGTAATCTCAAATCATAGAATTGTTTTGGAGTCATTGTTGGAGTTCTTTGGCTCAGTCCCATCTACCTCGTCATGGTGTAAATGATCGTCATCTTTCTTTATGGAATCCTGGGAACACAGATGACCACCCTCTTCCACAGACTGCTGATCTTCCATGACCAACGTCTCTTCTTTTTCAACCTTTACCTGAACTTTGACATCTTTCAATTCTTCACCCTAAACCCCAGAAATAATGAAATGAGATAACATAGGGGATTGTCGTCTCATAGCTTAGGATACATTTTTAGGTCTACCTGCTTATTCTCATCTACCCGATCCTGATGAGGGATGGTGAAATCTTGTGATGTGAGGGGCGGCTGATTCTCCATCATGACGTCCTTGTAGAGATCCTTGTGTCCTTCTAAATACTCCCACTCCTCCATGGAGAAATAGACAGTGACATCCTGACACCTTATAGGAACCTGACACACACAATGATACAGTCACCATCCAGACACATCCCTTGTCTGTTACTGGATAATGTCCCAGAATTCCCACTCACCTCTCCTGTCAATAGCTAATCATGCTTGTCCCATGTAGACAAGGTGGCAGCATAGTTTGTGTTTACCTGCGTCCCTCACAGAGCCAACAATCCTCTGCTAATATACTATGAGGTACAAAATTGCAGAATCACTTCCGTCAACTCAGGAATATCAGGAGCTTTACCCTTTATTGTAACTGTAGAACCTGGTCTATAAACCAGAGGCTCTGGATGGACAGTTGGATAAATGGTTCTATATTTAGGATGTATCCGGTCTATAAACCAGAGGCTCTGGATGGACAGTTGGATAGATGGTTCTATATTTAGGATGTATCCGGTCTATAAACCAGAGGCTCTGGATGGACAGTTGGATAAATGGTTCTATATTTAGGATGTATCTGGTCTATAAACCAGAGGCTCTGGATGGACAGTTGGATAAATGGTTCTATATTTAGGATGTATCTGGTCTATAAACCAGAGGCTCTGGATGGACAGTTGGATAAATGGATCTATATTTAGGATGTATCCGGTCTATAAACCAGAGGCTCTCGATGGACAGTTGGATAAATGGTTCTATATTTAGGATGTATCCGGTCTATAAACCAGAGGCTCTCGATGGACAGTTGGATAAATGGTTCTATATTTAGGATATATCCGGTTTATAAACCAGAGGTTCTGGGTGGACAGTTGGATAAATGGTTCTATATTTAGGATGTATCCGGTCTATAAACCAGAGGCTCTGGATGGACAGTTGGATAAATGGTTCTATATTTAGGATATATCCGGTTTATAAACCAGAGGTTCTGGGTGGACAGTTGGATAAATGGTTCTATATTTAGGATGTATCCGGTCTATAAACCAGAGGCTCTGGATGGACGGTTGGATAAATGGTTCTATATTTAGGATGTATCCGGTCTATAAACCAGAGGCTCTGGATGGACAGTTGGATAAATGGCTCTATATTTAGGATGTATCCGGTCTATAAACCAGAGGCTCTGGATGGACAGATGGATAAATTATTCTATATTAAGATATATGACTATGGAGGAAGAGGACGGAACATGACGGGGGGATTACTGGGTGTAAATATAAAATAATATCTTATTACCTCCTCTGCTGCCAGTTCCAGCAATGTCTCCTCTCTACTTCCTCCTGACTCACCTCTGACCCAGAACTTCCTGTCTGCATCTTTGATCACTTCCTGTATATTTTTGACATCACTTCCTGTTTGTTCGGCTCACCGACAATAAGTGAGATCATCACCTCTTAGAGGATATAAACCGTCGGCCTTTATTGCTTTTTATTACTTTAACTGCTTTTTAGAACATTCTAAAAATTGTTTGAATATATTATATCCGGTATAATAAAAAAACAACAAGGATATAGAATGAAAATAGCATTATTTTATTAAATTAATACTTACATTACTAGCGCTTCCTCTCTCTGGAAAATCTCCTTCCCCTAGGGCATACAAAACCTACCTACCTCTCGAAATTTACGAGCAGGATGGGCCACCGGATCGGTTCCTCTCTGTCTCCATATGCCAGCCACTTGATGGATGCCGGCTGAGGTTGAGACCTTTCTGGAGGGCCAGTGCCCTGCAGTCAGCTCTTTGATCTTGCCTTTCGTGTTTATCACTGTGGGATCACTTGTCCTGAGATATGTTTTTTTTTATTACCTCCTACGTTGTTTTCCGCTTGCCTACTGTTTTTGGACATGTACCACTGCTCTTGAATATGTTGTATGCCTATTCCTTTTTCAATAAACATTGAATTTATAAAAAAAAAAATACTTACATTAAATAATATTATTATTATTATATGGAAGCACTTAACCCCCCCCCCCAGAAAAAGTAAAGCCCCCACCTACACGCACATATAAACATAAACATATGCCTCAAGGGAACTGAACGTCAATTGTGCCTATACCTGTCACCTCACAAGCGGGAGTGAAAGCAGTAATTCTAGGGCCATTATTTATGGTTAAATCTAAGTGGATGACCTGTAAAGGCTTTCAAAGTATTGCCTATGAAAGATTTGGGAGAGATTTGCGAGAGGTCCCGGGTTCAAATCCCGGACGAGCCCCCAATCTGAAGGTGATTTCTCTTAATATTCACCCTAGATACCTTAAATGTATATGTAAAAGATAAGTCCCTGACCTTTTAGCAAATGTCTGTTCTATGCAAAAGAAAGCAGAGCTCTGGAGAATGCTTTATCCTGTGGAAGAAGACACATGCAACCAGTGTTCAGTCTAAAACATTCTTAAGTTTATTCAGCAAAGCGGGGTAACTATTATACACAGAATTGAACAGGAAATACAGTTGGGAGGGGGGAGTGAGTGCTCTCAGGAAGAGTCACATCTCACAAAAGTCAAACAATGGGTTAATACAGAATGTTCGTTAGAAATTGCAAAATACGCCCTGTCTAGACCCTTTAACTCAAAGTAGACTTAAGATGAAGTAAATGTGTTAGGAACAGAAGGAAATGGAATGTATCTTTATCTTAAAGCGGAGTTCCGGGCAGAAAAACGTTTTTTTGTTGAACATACCCCCGGGACAGTC
Source organism: Pelophylax lessonae (assembly GCF_965119305.1). Lineage (NCBI taxonomy): Eukaryota > Metazoa > Chordata > Amphibia > Anura > Ranidae > Pelophylax > Pelophylax lessonae. The sequence continues at coordinate 260,896,923 of NC_138776.1, read as the reverse complement.
AGGGCTAGCACATTCCACAATGGCTAGCCTCTGATCTGTCCCGGTTCGCACTTACCTTTTAGAAAAAATACTTACTTAGAAATTTTCTTCCACAGCGTTTCCATCTCGGTTGTGGGCAGCTGAAGCCGGCGCGGTCCTCTTCTCTGTCTTCTTCCGCGTCTTCGTGTCCCAGAATGCACTGCACCGGCCCCTCTCGTCACTTCCGGCGCGGCGCCGCAAATGACGAGTGGGGCCGGTGCGGCGCATTGATTCCTGGGAGCTATGACGTTTAGCTCCCAGGAATCATCGCGAGGCAGGAAGTGACGGGGTGAGCCTCGGCGCTGGAGGAGGAAGCTGTCATAGGTGAGTATTTACGATCGTCAATAAAAAGGTGAGTAAACAAAAAAAAAAAAAAAAAACTATCCAATTCCTTTTCAGGTGCGGCATACCTAGCGGAGGGGCACAAAAAAAAAAAATCTTTTTTGTGCCCGGAACTCCGCTTTAAGGTGTCAGAACACTGAAGAACACATAGGGTGATTTACTTAGTTCATTGTTCGTGTAACTAAAGACTTAAAGTAACCTTAACTGAAATAAGTCATTACAAGTCAGAGCTGTATTTAAGAAAATGGCGTGACACAGGTCAAGCACTAGAAAATGGTGGCAAGCAACTACTAAAGAGGTTCTGTCATTCCCCTTCAATGTACCAAAGTTCATGGCCATCCATCCAGGGTGCAATTTTAAAGCTTGACGTTTGCCATCTAGTATCTTGGTGCAACCTAGTTCAGGGTTTCTCAACCAGGGCTCCATGGAACCCTAGGGTTCCTCCTGAGGTTGCTAGGGGTTCTTTGAGCAATGGGCAATTTCTGCCTCTCAGATAAATTTCCAATGACACCATTGTTCCTTTTATCTGTAAGGGGGGTAATTCTTCCCAATGATAACAAGAGTAAGGAGCATTCTTCCCACTGACTGTTGCACTAATGCAGGGTTTCTCAGCCAGGGTTCCTCCTGAGGTTGCTAGGGGTTCCTTGAGCAATTGGCAATTTCTGCCTCTCCGATAAGTTTCCAATGACATCATTGTTCCTTTTAGCTATCTCTAAGGGGGGTAATTCTTCCCAATGATGACAAGAGTAAGGAGGACTCTTCCCACTGACTGTCAAACTAATGTGTCATGAGTTGTAGATTTTAAATTTTTAGCAGGGGTTTCCCGAGACCAGAAATTTATTTCAAGGGTTCCTCTGTGTTGAAAAGGTTGAGAAAGGCTGTCATAGTTTATGTGTACGCTCAAAATTCCTTTCGTGCATTCTTTGCTAAAACTATAATTTTGATAAACCATTGCACTAATATCGTAGGACATCCAATGATATCAACACTTGTCCCAACCTCACCTTGAGGTTGGGACAAGTGTTGTCACTTAGGTGACACCTACGGCCTGCTTATTCACCATCGTGGACATCTCCCCAGGTTTATTATGGTCGATTGGAGTTTTGCTGCTTCTTCTGCCTTGGTGGTTATAAGCCCCATTTTAATTGGTTTCTGGTAAGCAGATCTGAAGTTGGTGGTGGATTGAGCACTTGCAGTGGATTTATCACACAGTATATTCCCACAGAATATTGAATATTTTACACAATGTGTTACACTCTTTAATGGGACTTTTGGACTTTCACTATTGAGATTATTCACATATCTATACATTTATTTATTTTATTTTTTATTTATTTGATGCATCTGGTTATTGCTGTGAATTCAGATACTCACCATTATTTGTATAATTTTTGTCATTTATATTTATTGCATCTAATTTTTGGGTTCATTCATATACTAATGATCATCACTTAGCGCAGCTTGTTCTTTATTATTAACCTTCATCTGCCTCCATATGGGCCCCAGTTTTCAGACAACAGGTAGACCATTGACGGAGGTCAGTTGATTTCTTGCAGAGAAGACTCATGGGAGAAGAAGGATTCAGGAGGAAATCTATCAGCAGCACTGTAGCCTATCATTCATCTGCCTCCATCTGGACCACAGTATAGGTTTTCTGAGGATAGGTGGACCTTTGACCTAGGCCAGTTGACTTGGAGGATAGTTGGACCTTTGATGGAGGTCACCTGACTTCTTGCAGAGAAGACCCATAAGAGGGGAAGAATTCAGGAGGAATCTACTAGCAGTTTTGTAGACTAACATCAATCTGGGCCACAGTAAAGGTTTTCAGAGGATAGGTGGACCATTGATGGAAGTCAGTTGACTTCTTGCAGAGAAGACCCATGGGAAGGATTCATGAGGAAATCTACCAGCAGCACTGTAGCCTCACCTTCATCTGCCTCCATCTGGGCCCCAGTACAAGCTTTCATAGGACAGGTGGACCATTGACAGAGGTCAGATTACTTTTTGCAAAGAAGACACATGGGAGAGGAAGGATTCAGGAGGAAATCTATTAACAGCACTGTAGCCTATCATTCATCTGCCTCCATTTGGGCCACAGTATAGGTTTTCAGAGGATAGGTGGACCTTTGACTAAGGTCACTTGACTTGGAGGATAGTTGGACCTTTAATGGAGGTTACTTGACTTCTTGCAGAGAAGACCCATAAGAGAGGAAGGATTCAGGAGGAATTTACTAGCAGTTTTGTAGACTAACATCCATCTGCCTCCATCTCGGCCACAGTAAAGGTTTTTAGAGGATAGGTGGACCATTGATGGAGGTCAGTCGACTTCTTGCAGAGAAGACCCATGGGAAGGAATCATGAGGAAATCTACCAGTAGCACTGTAGCCTCACCTTCATCTGCCTCCATCTGGGCCCCAGTACAAGCTTTCATAGGACAGGTGGACCATTGACGGAGGTCAGATTACTTTTTGCAAAGAAGACACATGGGAGAGGAAGGATTCAGGAGGAAATCTACCAGCACCACTGTGGCCTAACCTTCATCTACCTCCATCTTGGCCCCAGTAAACCTGTGCAATAATCATGCTGTCTAATCAGCATCTTGATATGCCACACCTGTGAGGTGGATGGATTATCCCGGCAAAGGAGAAGTGCTCACTAACACAGATTTAGACAGATTTCGGAACAATATATGAGAGAAATCGGCCTTTTATGTACATAGAAAAAGTCTTAGATCTTTGAGTTCAGCTCATGAAAAATGGGGGCAAAAACAAAAAAAAGTGTTGTGTTTATAATTTTGTTCAGTGTATTTTGCAGATTATTTTTGTGTTTGTTTTTTTTCCAGATATTGGTGTGCCATTGTTCTGTTGGGTTCGGTCACAGGAAACGGAGAATCCAACATTTCCATTGGCTTCCTTGGGGGTCATGACTACATTTGCAACACAACTTTAGTAAATTAATAAATTATTATGCCCAACCCATTAAAGAAGCACCCAACACATACAGTTGAGTCAAAATGATGATCATGTAATTGGGAAAACCAAGATTTTCAAATTATCCCCTGTAGCCAAGAGAGTGATCCAACAATAAAAAGGCTCTCTAAGGCCCCTATCACATGGGGTGGACTTCGCCAGGAGTCTGCCTGCTCATCAGGGAATCTGTCCGTGGCTCCCCGTTGAGCAGGTGGATCGCTGGTCTTTGTCGGCTCCGCTATGCAGAGGTAAAGTTGATCCAGAGAATATCCGATTGTCTCTCGGGGGGCTCAGGAAAAAAATGTTCTCCCTGCTGTAGCAAATTGGATCATGCTTTGCTGGGGCTTTTGGCTTTCCTCTGAATCAACTGCAGGTATAGGATTGTGTATATAGGATTGTATGATTTTTTTTGGTTGAACTAGATGGACTTATGTGTCTTGTTCAACCTACTGTAACTATGTAACAGCCCGCTGTCCTCTATGGGAGGTCGGGTGTAAACAGACCGCCTGTCCGTTTACACCCGACAGCCATTCGATCCACTAGATGGATGGGGAACAGATCCCCATTTTTGACTGTTTTTAGTGGATAGGATCAGATTGGATGTCAGCAGGTGTCAACAGACACATGTCCGTTGACCCCCCGCCACTCCATGAAGGTCAATGGATGGTCCATTTTTTTCCCCTTAAATACTGACAGGAGGACCCAGGGGCAGACTTGCAACTTTTGGCCCAAGGTGAAAGTACAAACCAGAGGCCCATGGTGCAGCAACTTGGCCCCCCCTCCCACTCTCCCTCTTCCCGTTTTCTCCCTGACCCCCATTCCAAGCTGAAGCCCTGCTCCAGATACTCTCTACTTACCAGCTGAATATGCGTTCCCAACCTGGCCAGCAGGGGGCGGTTGGGCAGAGCTGGGACAGCTCGATCAGGGCTGGCCAGGGGAGAAGAGTCTCCAGTTGGGCATGGAACTGGCCTCTGCTCAGACGCAGTTTACGCTAACCATGATGGAGGGGGGTGGGGAGGCCTGCGATCTGTCCTTGTCTTCAACCCGCACTCAATAGGTCAGCAGTGGGGACTTTTTACTTCTCTTCACCAGGAATCCATTAGGCATGTCTGTGGCAGAAGCAGTGCAGCCTTTTTACGGGGCATCAGAGTGGCCCAGGGGGCAATTTCCCCCCTGCCCCAGTCCTCCCATGGGAGGACCGGATCGATCCGCCCCTATGAAAGGGGCCTAAGATACTGTATTACCTCCACACCATGACCCAGTTTGTCTACCCTGTGGGTACAAAACGACAACTTGTGGATCTTCTCTACTATTAGAACATGAATGGATGGACTCTCTAAGAACTGAGCACACTTCAATTATTGATCATCTAAGAATTACGGCAATTGGTAAAAAAAAGAAAATACTGTAAAGTGTAGAGCTTTTTTTTTATTTTTTTTATTTTGGAAAGTTGGATTAACTAATAAAGATACAAATCTTGTATAACTTATGCAAAAAGATACATCATTTTTATTTATTAATACATTAGCTTGACCAATGAAAACCTAGCTTCTCCAGTAAGGCAAAAAAAACAAAAACAAAAAAAAAAAAAAAAAACAAAAAGGGTGGGCCAACTCAATATTGAACCCTACGGACTAAGACTGGGATGCCATTAAAGTTCATGTGCGTGTAAAGGCAGGCGTCCCAATACTTTTGGCAATATAGTGTAGATACAGTGTGCTAGGGTAAGTCTCCTCCTGTCCTCTTCTTGGAGACTCCGGTGGTGAGGTCTGTCTACTACAGTTTTCTCCCTTCGGTATCTCTTGAAATAGAAGTATAGCAGGGAATTTTTGTAATCCCACAAGCTTCAGGTTCTCCGGGGGAAAGATAGACCCAAATGGTGTCTGCAAAGAGTTTGCCAACTCAATATTAAACCCCTACGGACTAAAGCCTAGTACACACGCAACGATTATTGGCCGACCGGTCGTCCGTCTTTTGTCCAGAGTGGCGTTTTGTTGGTTGGAATGTGCCTAGACTGCACACTAATTTTCTCGCCCGACAAAAAATTCTACTTCAGAAGTGATGTCATGTGTTGGTTGGCTTTCTTTGTGTTCTTTCTTCTCTGAGCATGCCCAGACTTGCTCATCAGATTTTTCCCTGTCTAAATCTGTACTGACTGCACAAAAATCGGCCGTGTTTTGACGGCAGACAAAAATTTTATAGCCTGCACACCAGATTATTTTCGGCCGAAAAGTCGGAGTCGGTTGTCGGAAGCATCATACTAACAAGCCGAAAATCGGCAGATCGGTCGTCCGACGAAAATTCCCTGCCGATTTTCGACGCGTGTGTACGGGGCTTAAGACTGGGATGTCATTAAAGTTCAAGTGCGTGTAATGGCAGGCGTCTCAATACTTTTGACAATATAGTGTAGATACAGTGTGCTAGGGTAAGTCTCCTCCTGTCTTCTTCTTGGAGACCCCGGTGGTGAGGTCTGTCTACTACAGTTTTCTCTCTTCGGTATCTCTTGAAATAGAAGTATAGCAGGGAATTTTTGTAATCCCACAAGCTTCTGGTTCTCTGGGGGAAAGATAGACCCAAATGGTGTCTGCAAAGAGTTGGCCAACTCAATATTGAACCCTTACGGACTAAGACTGGGATGCCATTAAAGTTCATGTGCGTGTAAAGGCCGGGGTCCCAATACTTTGGACAATATAGTGTATATTTGGCTGCAGTGTATTGGTAGAGTTGTCCATGTATGGTCATGATAGCCACCATGTAGGTGTTCTTCAATGCTGTAGAGTTGTCCACGTATGGTCATGATAGCCACCGTGTAAGTCTTCTTCAATGCTGTAGAGTTGTCCACGTATGGTCATGATAGCCACCGTGTAGGTCTTCTTCAATGCTGTAGAGTTGTCCATGTATGGTCATGATAGCCACCGTGTAGGTCTTCTTCAATGCTGTAGAGTTGTCCATGTATGGTCATGATAGCCACCGTGTAGGTCTTCTTCAGTGCTGTAGAGTTGTCCACGTATGGTCATGATAGCCACCGTGTAGGTCTTCTTCAATGCTGTAGAGTTGTCCATGAATGGTCATGATAGCCACCGTGTAGGTCTTCTTCAGTGCTGTAGAGTTGTCCACGTATGGTCATGATAGCCACCGTGTAGGTCTTCTTCAATGCTGTAGAGTTGTCCATGTATGGTCATGATAGCCACCGTGTAGGTCTTCTTCAATGCTGTAGAGTTGTCCACGTATGGTCATGATAGCCACCGTGTAGGTCTTCTTCAATGCTGTAGAGTTGTCCATGTATGGTCATGATAGCCACCATGTAGTTCTTCTTCAATGCTGTAGAGTTGTCCCCGTATGGTCATGATAGCCACCGTGTAGGTCTTCTTCAATGCTGTAGAGTTGTCCCCGTATGGTCATGATAGCCACCGTGTAGGCCTTCTTCAATGCTGTAGAGTTGTCCACGTATGGTCATGATAGCCACCGTGTAGGTCTTCTTCAATGCTCAACTCCTTCTCACAGTTGCCAAAGTGTCACCATCTTTGCCCATGAATAACCACAGTTTAACGCTGTTGTTTTATTATAACTTAATCCCAAAAAGTCTACAAGTATTGAACCACACCCTGAAAAACGTTGCAAATTTGTGCTGCACCCCCCAACGCTCTGCGGCACGCAAAGCACATCCCTTTGGTCATCCTTCCCCCTACAGAATCCGAGGCTTGTGGAGCCACAAAAGTTCCTCAGTAGACTTCTATCTCCATACCCACCTATTATGAGGACCCCATTTCTGACGGCTGAATTTTTTTATTGTATATCATGTAGAATGCACCTTCAGGTGAAAAACATTTCCCGCACTTTGAATATAAAGAAATGTCTCAACAAGGCTTTTAAAATGCTTTCCAGTCTGAACATGGAAAAAGGTGTGAGCTTGCTGTTGTTTAGGAAGGTTCCCTTGCTGAATGAAACATTTTCCAAACTCTAATGAGAAAGAAAGGTGTGACTTCTCTGGTGTCAAAGTCTTATTTAAAAAATAAACATTTCCCACACTCAAACATGAAAATGGAAGTTTTTTTGGTGTCAATTCCCCAGTTATATAGGTTTTGATTAAAACAGTTTCCCACACTCTCGACATAACTAAGGTCTGTGTGTGAATTTCCTGGTGTCAAAACAAATTTTCTTTTCTCAGTGAAATGTTTCCCGCACCCTTAACAGGTATCGGAATGCTCACCTGTGTGAATTCTCTGGTGTCTAATAAGTCCGTATTTCACAATGAAACTTTTCCCGCACCCCGAACATGAAAAGGGACGCTCACCAGTGTGACTCCGCTGGTGCTTAAGAAAGTTTCCTTTCTGAATAAAAATTTCCCCACACTCTGAACATGAATAAGGTTGAACGCCCGTGTGAATTCTTTGGTGTATAAGAAGTACTTTTTTTTCAGTGTAACATTTCCCGCACATAAATAGGGAGATTCACCTGTGTGACTTCTCTGGTGTCTTAGAAGGTCTCCTTTCCTGCTAAAACACTGCTCACACTCTGGACACGATTAAGGCTTTTTCTCTGTGTGAGTTTTCTGGTGTCTAAGAAGTTTTCCTTTCTCCCTGAAACGTTTCCCGCACACTGGACACGAATAGGGGCGCTCACCTGTGTGAATTCTCAGATGTCGATGAAGTCCTTCTCTCCGAATGAAAGATTTCCCGCACTCTGAACATGAATAAGGGTGCTCTCCCGTGTGAATTCTTTGGTGAGCAAGAAGACCTTTTTTCTCAGTGAAACATTTACCGCACTCTGAACATGAATAAGGTTTAACCCCTGTGTGAATTCTTTGGTGAATAAGAAGAACTTTTTTCTCAGTGAAAGATTTCCCGCACTCTGAACATAAATACGGACGCTCTCCTGTGTGACATCTCTGGTGTGAAAGAAGGTTTGCTTTCTGGACAAAAGTTTTCCCACACTCTGGACATGAAAAAGGTCTGTCATCAGTGTGGATTCTCTGGTGTCTATGAAGTCTTGCTTTGTCGCTGAAAGATTTCCCGCACTCTGTACATGAATAAGGACGCTCACCCGTGTGGCTTTTCTGATGTCTATGAAGTTCTCCTTTGTTAATGAAACGCTTCTCACATTCTAAACATGAATAGGGACGTTCACCCGTGTGAATTTTCTGGTGTGTAACAAGTTCTTTTTTCTGAATGAAAGTTTTCCCGCACTCTGAACATGAATAGGGACACTCACCCGTGTGAATTCTCTGATGTTTATGTTCTCTCCGAATAAAACGTTCCCCGCACACTGAACATGAAAAAGGTTGAACCCCTGTGTGAATTCTTTGGTGAATAACAAGAACTTTTTTCTCAGTGAAAGATTTCCCGCACTCTGAACATAAATACGGACGCTCTCCTGTGTGACATCTCTGGTGTGAAAGAAGGTTTGCTTTCTGGACAAAAGTTTTCCCACACTCTGGACATGAAAAAGGTCTGTCATCAGTGTGGATTCTCTGGTGTCTATCAAGTCTTGCTTTCTCGCTGAAAGATTTCCCGCACTCTGTACACGAATAAGGACGCTCACCCGTGTGGCTTTTCTGATGTCTAAAAAGTTCTCCTTTGTTAATGAAACGCTTCTCACATTCTAAACATGAATAGGGACGTTCACCCGTGTGAATTTTCTGGTGTCTAACAAGTCCTCCTTTCTGAACGAAAGTTTTCCCGCACTCTGAACATGAATAGGGGCGCTCACCTGTGTGAATTCTCTGGTGTATAAGAAGTTTTCCATTTTCAATGAAAGACTTCCCGCACTCTGAACATGAATAAGGACGCTCACCTGTGTGAGTTTTCTGGTGTACATAAAGGCTTTCTTTACGAGTGAAAGATTTCCCGCACTCTGAACATAAATAGGGACGCTCACCCGTGTGAACTCTCTGGTGTTTAACAAAGCCTCCTTTATGAGTGAAAGATTTCCCGCACTCTAAACATAACAACGAACTCTCGCCTGTGTTAATGCCTTGATGGCTTAAGGAAGGTTCCCCGGGATTAGAAGGATCTGTTGACCTCCCGAAACTTGAATACATATTTGAAGTTAGAATATGGGATCTATCAGATGACTCCATTGATCTCGGTACATTTTGAGTAATGACATTATCTCCTGGCAGGTATGGTGCAGGGTCGTAATCTGAAGATAAAATAGGATGCCCCTTCGAGATATTCCACGCACTGCATCCATCTGTTGGGAAAAATATGTTTTTAGAAGCATTACAATCAGAAATCATGTGTTGATCTACCATCAGTTTTACAGATCTGTCGTCTAACTGGGAGCAATCATAACATAAAAATATGAATATAAGTCAGATAAAGAATAGAATACCATTAAATCAAAGAGGATGACATGGTTTTGGTGAAGAACAAAATTGGACCTTCCTCTACCTCATTTCTTGGAAACGGGACATTAAAGATGGACCTTCACCTCAGTTCTTGGAAACAGAACATTAGAGATGGACCTTCACCTCAATTCTTGGAAACAGAACATTAGAGATGGACCTTCACCTCAGTTCTTGGAAACAGGACATTAGAGATGGACCTTCACCTCAGTTCTTGGAAACAGGACATTAGAGATGGACCTTCACCTCAATTCTTGGAAACAGAACATTAGAGATGGACCTTCACCTCAGTTCTTGGAAACAGGACATTAGAGATGGACCTTCACCTCAATTCTTGGAAACAGGACATTAGAGATGGACCTTCACCTCAGTTCTTGGAAACAGGACATTAGAGATGGACCTTCACCTCAGTTCTTGGAAACAGGACATTAGAGATGGACCTTCACCTCAGTTCTTGGAAACAGGACATTAGAGATGGGCCTTCACCTCAGTTCTTGGAAAAAGAACATTAGAGATGGACCTTCACCTCAGTTCTTGGAAACAGGACATTAGAGATGGACCTTCACCTCAGTTCTTGGAAAAAGAACATTAGAGATGGACCTTCACCTCAGTTCTTGGAAACAGGACATTAGAAATAGACCTTCATCTCATTTCTTGGAAACAGAACATTAGAGAGATGGACCTTCACCTTAATTCTTGGAAACAGGACATTAGAAATAGACCTTCACCTAATTTCTTGGAAACAGAACATTAGAGAGATGGACCTTCACCTTAATTCTTGGAAACAGGACATTAGAAATAGACCTTCACCTAATTTCTTGGAAACAGAACATTAGAGATGGACCTTCACCTCAGTTCTTGGAAACAGGACATTAGAGATGGACCTTCACCTCAGTTCTTGGAAACAGGACATTAGAGATGGACCTTCACCTCAATTCTTGGAAACAGAACATTAGAGATGGACCTTCACCTCAATTCTTGGAAACAGAACATTAGAGATGGACCTTCACCTCAGTTCTTGGAAACAGAACATTAGAGATGGACCTTCACCTTAATTCTTGGAAACAGGACATTAGAGATGGACCTTCACCTCAGTTCTTGGAAACAGAACATTAGAGATGGACCTTCACCTCAATTCTTGGAAACAGGACATTAGAAATAGACCTTCACCTTAATTCTTGGAAACAGAACATTAGAGAGATGGACCTTCACCTTAATTCTTGGAAACAGGACATTAGAAATAGACCTTCACCTCATTTCTTGGAAACAGAACATTAGAGATGGACCTTCACCTTAATTCTTGGAAACAGGACATTAGAAATAGACCTTCACCTCATTTCTTGGAAACAGAACATTAGAGATGGACCTTCACCTCAGTTCTTGGAAACAGGACATTAGAAATAGACCTTCATCTCATTTCTTGGAAACAGAACATTAGAGAGATGGACCTTCACCTCAGTTCTTGGAAACAGGACATTAGAAATAGACCTTCGCCTCATTTCTTGGAAACAGAACATTAGAGATGGACCTTCACCTTAATTCTTGGAAACAGAACATTAGAAATAGACCTTCACCTCATTTCTTGGAAACAGAACATTAGAGATGGACCTTCATCCACCTGATTTCTTGGAAACAGAACATCGGAGATGGACATTCTTCCACCTCATTTCTTGGAAACAGAATATAAGAGATGGACCTTCCTCCGTCTAATTTCTTGGAAATAGAGTATTAGAGATGGACCTTCACCTCATTCCTTGGAAACAGGACATTAGAGATGGACCTTCATCCATCTCATTTCTTGGAAACAGAATATTCCAGATCCTCTAAGAAATGTTTACTTAATTTAAACTTCTCTTCTAATGTTCTAGATTGTAAGCTCTAACGAGCAGGGCCCTCTAATTCCTCCTGTATTGAATTGTATTGTAACTGTATTGTCTTCCCCCACACTGTAAAGCGCTGCGCAAACTGTTGGCGCTATATAAATCCTGTATAATAATAATGTAAAAGAATTCAAGAGGATATTTACATACAGATTGGGTGAATGGTTTAGGAATTATACCAAACTATTTTTGTAGGACCCTCCTTTTAAAAGTATTTGGACAATTGACCAACAAGCTGTTCCATATCCATGTCTGGACAGTTTACGCATTTTTCATTAACAATTAAGCAAGTATTCTGGCCAAAAAGTGTTTATTCCACATGGACCGCCCATGAAATACCAGGCTTATGAGGTTTTGTAGCCGGGGCCTGTAGATAAACGTTGTGATTGGATGCAAGATAGGTCTCTCGTTATCAGTGGTCTGCTAAGTAATGGTTTTGATAAATTGTTAATGGCAATTTTCGGGGCTGAGTAGAAGTCCTTTGATGTTTCTGGGCCCTCTGAGAAATGTTTACTCAATTTAACCACATCCCACCCGCCCTATAGCAAAATGACAGCGGGATTGTGGTTGTATTATCCTGACCGGACGTCATATGACGGCGGCAGGATAATACAGCTCTGCGCGCTCCCCGGGGGCGCACAGAGCGGCGATCGGTGATGCGAGGTGTCAGCCTGACTCCCTGCATCTCCGATCTGACGTAGGCTCTTTACCATGTGATCAGCTGTGTCCAATCACGGCTGGTCACATAGTAAACAGGAAGAGCCGTTGATCGGCTTTCCTTAGTTCGTGCCTGACAGGCACGAGTAAAGGAGTGCCGATCGGCCGCTCCCCTGACAGGGGGGGGGGTCGGCACTGGTAATCAAATCATTGATTACAAGTTGACCCTCGGGGGGGGGGGGGGATGGGTGCCACTAGAACCACCAGGGATGCCCACCCATGACCCCAGGGATGCCCACCATGACCCCAGGGATGCCCCCTATGGCCACCAGGGATGGCAATCAGGGCTCAGGGAGCCCCCCATTGTCCTCCCCATCAGTGCTGCCAGCCAGTGCCCTCCCTATCAGTGCTGCCCACCAGTGCCCATCATTGCCATCTATCAGTGTCGCCCACCAGTGCCCATTATTGCCCACCAGTGCCGCCTATCAGTGCCCATTAGTGCCGATCAGTGCCGCCCGTCAGTGCCGATCAGTGCCGCCTATCAGTGCCCACCAGTGCCGCCTATCAGTGCCCATTAGTGCCACCTATCAGTGCCCATCAGTGTCACCTATCAGTGCCCATCAATGCCGCCTATCAGTGCCCAGCAGTGCCGCCTATCAGTGCCTACCAATGCTGCATATCAGTGCTACCTATCAGTGCCACATATCAGTGCCTATCAGTGCCGCCTATCAGTGCCACCTATCAGTGCCACCCCATCAGTGCTACCCCATCAGTGCCTCCTCATCAGTGCCTCCTCATCAGTGCCTGTCAGTGCTGCCTCATCAGTGCTCATCAGTGCAGGAAAAAACGAATTTATTTACAAAATTGTATAACATAATCAAAAAAACTTTTTTTTTTTCCAAACTTTTCAGTCTTTTTTTATTTGTTTAGATAAAAGGAAAAAACCCAGAGGTGATCAAAAAGAAAGCTCTATTTGTGGGGGGAAAATGACATAAATTTGGTGTAGGTACAGTGTTGCATGACCGCGCAATTGTCATTCAAAATGCAACAGCGCTAAAAGGGGAAAATTGGCCTGGGCACAAAGGGGGTGAAAGTGCCCGGTATTGAAGTGGTTAAACTTCGTCTAATGCAAAGGAATATTTTTACATTAGATGAAGTTCTGGGTTCAATGAGTTTTTACACACGGTTTTTGATTGAATATTTAAATTGGATAGAATGCTTAGAGGTTATGAGTGCTTAGGACAACACCCTGTTAGCCACTGGGGGGTCCCAGGCCTCATACATATCACAGTAGGACTAGAGAGTTGTATATCATATGGTGTACAATGCCTGCACTTCATTTTTTTTTGGAACAATAGGTGGTAGGGAAGGTACATCGACGACCTTTTTACAGTCAGCAGGTAACGTTTCCAAATTTTTCATGTATTATATGTAAGGTTCTCTATCTTGAATAAGGACACCATACATTTTACGTAATTAGAGGGAAACTAGTTCCCCCTTATTTATAGAAAGGGTTCTCTGCTGTAACAGCAATAAAATGAGGAACAGTATTGCACAGGAATGTGTTCTAAATGACTGGGAGGGTTTATAATTACAGACTATAAAGAGACTACTACTGTTTGTACCAAAAATTATTGTAGAATGTGGATCCAGGACAAATTGGGTTTCCACTTTCCTCTTGATCAGTTGCCTCTTGCAGTTTTTTTTTTACCTGTTTTTAGGTGAACTGGATTGACAAATGTTATATTTAAATACATACTATTTACTTATATAAGTAAACACAAAATGTGAACTGTTTCTGCTTTTCGAGTTTATTACTTACTTGTGTCCATATGTAGAGAAGATTCCTCCTGTTTACTTTCCATAAACATCTCCCCCTCCTCCATAGACTGCTGATCTCCACTCACCAACCTCTCTTCTTCCTCTTTAGCCTTAACTTTAATGTCTTTACGTTCTTCACCCTAAACCCCAAAGATGGTAGAATATTTAGTAAAAAGGAACTTACATAAAATAATGTTGTCTCATAATTTAGAAGACATTTTAGGACTTCATGTTCAGTCTGATGTCTTTGATGTCTTTCAGTTCTTCATCCGAAACCCCCGAAAATGATAAATTATAGCATCTACAATCGTTACTGCCAATAACAGATTACATGAGAATTGTATCTCATAGAATTATTTTGAAGCCTTTTTGTCCAGTCTCATCTACCTGATCATTCTCTGTATAGTTGAGATCTTCTTGGGTGGAATCCTGGAAATACAGAGGACAACCCTTCTCCACAGACTGCTGATCTCCACTCACCGTCTCTTCTTCCTCCTCTTTTACCTCAACTGTTATGTCTTTCAGTTCTTCAATCTAAAGCCCAAAGATGACAGAAAACATTATAATAGATTTGATTAATCAGAAGAGATTACATAGAAGAAGGTACTCTGTAGGACTAATCATATCTTTCTTCCAAACCGATCGGCATAACCATTTGACTTTGTGTAACCTCAAGGGTATAATTTTGGCCCTGATCATTCTTTTCCAAAGATTAGTTGTCTCTCTGCCCCAGTGACATTGTCGAATCTCAGCATGGGTTTGCACGTCCTTCAGAAACCGTCATTTGAACTTTTCAGGCATGCTCCCCTGTCTAATCTTTCTTACAAGGTTGCTTTCTTATTTCTTTTACCTCCTCGAGGTGGTACTGAGCTCCTGGAGTTCACCTGTAAAAAGCCCATCTAAAGCCCCGTACACACGTACCGATCGTCGGCCGAACGATCGGCCGTCTTTTGTCCAAGGGCTGTCGTGTCTGTTGAAAACTGCAAAACACTGCATGCAAATTTTGTCGGCCAACAACAGCCGACTGCAGAAGTGATGTCATGTGATGGTTAACTTTCCTTGTCTTTTTTCTTCTCTGAGCATGCCCAGTCTTGCAAATCTGCTGTCTGTCGGCCGAAATCTGTACTGACTGGCGAACAATCGGCCGTTCTGGTGTTGGCCAACAAAAATTTTAATGCCTGCACGACAGATTCTGTTCGGCCGAAAATGCGCTGTCGGCCGTCGGAAGCATCATACTAACAAGCCGACAATCGTCCGATCGGTCGTCGGCCGAATATTTACGGCCGACAATCGGTACGTGTGTACGGGGCTTTAGTTTTACACAGGGATAAGGTTGTTTGAGATCTGCTGATCTCTGCACGTGATAGATTTACCCAGCTTAAGTTCTTGCACCAAGCTGGGATCTTCCTATTCGAAATCCCGGGAATACAGAGGACCACCCTCTTTTATAGATCTCCACTCACCAACGTTTCTTCTTCTTCCTCTTTATCCTCAACTTTGATGTCTTTCAGTTCTTCTTCCTAAACCCCAAAGGCAACAGAGTACATCTATAATACCATTTAAACAAAGGTTTTCTTGTAGCTTAAAATATATTTTTAGGTCTACATGCTCAGCCCCATCTACCTGATGATGGTGAGGGATGGTGTGACCTTCCAGTGTGGAATCCCGGGAATACAGAGGACGGGGACATCTCTCTGGTGGGTTCCCATTACTGGAACCATCTGTAGGAAACACACACACTGACTGAATACATTGTTTCTATGTGTTTATCAGATGATGGGGGATCTAGGTGGACCCTCCGTACTGCTCTCTCCTTTACAATAAAGTCTCCTCTTACCCGGTGATGTGAGGGGCGGCTGATTCTCTATTGTGACGTCCTTGTAGAGATCCTTGTGTCCTTCTAAATACTCCCACTCCTCCATGGAGAAATAGACAGTGACATCCTGACACCTTATAGGAACCTGACACACACAATGATACAGTCACCATCCAGACACATCCCTTGTCTGTTACATGGATCTGACAGATGTTCTTCTAACCCTTCCAGTCTAAATCTAAAAGTAAAAAACAAACATTTGGCTCCAAGTAGGCTTTTATGAGTACTATTACTTGATAAATACTGTATTATATAGGGGACCATACATGTTTACTGTATAGTGCTGACCATGTATGATGGAGGATATGTAGACATGACTTTGTCCTGTGTGCACAGGGGCTGGGAATGTCTATATTGTGAGCCCCGTCCTATTGGGGTCACCGGACACTGCATGTACTGTGCACATCGATGTCACCCTGACAGCCAACTCCACCAAAACTGGTCTGGGGGCATCTGTGCTCTGATTTGATGTTCAGGATCACATGACAGAGACAGGACAGCCAGTCAGATTATAATGAGGGAACAAAGAGAACCAACAATCCTCCACTAACATACGGTGAGGTTCAGAATTGCAGCATCCCTTCCATCAACTCACAAAAATCAGGAGCTTTATCCCTTATTCTATGTACTGTAGGGATGTTCATTCCTTCATTAGAACTTCTACTGTAGTTCAGTCTTCTTCCCCCCATATCCTGATCCAGAGTAGACATGATGTCCATTATCTCACAGTGATGAGAGCCAACAACCCCGAGACAGCTTTATGGAGGATGGATAAATGACTCCATATTTAGGATGTATCCGGTCTATAAACCAGAGGCTCTGGATGGACAGTTGGATAAATGGTTCTATATTTAGGATGTATCTGGTCTATAAACCAGAGGCTCTGGATGGACAGTTGGATAAATGGTTCTATATTTAGGATGTATCCGGTCTATAAACCAGAGGCTCTGGATGGACAGTTGGATAAATGGTTCTATATTTAGGATGTATCCGGTCTATAAACCAGAGGCTCTGGATGGACAGTTGGATAAATGGTTCTATATTTAGGATGTATCCGATCTATAAACCAGAGGCTCTGGATGGACCCTTGGATAAATGGTTCTATATTTAGGATGTATCCAATCTATAAACCAGAGGCTCTGGATGGACATTTGGATAAATGGTTCTATATTTAGGATATATCTGGTCTATAAACCAGAGGCTCTGGACGGACAGTTGGATAAATGGTTCTATATTTAGGATGTATCCGGCCTATAAACCAAAGGCTCTGGATGGACATTTGGATAAATGGTTCTATATTTAGGATGTATCCAATCTATAAACCAGGGGCTCTGGATGGACAGTTGGATAAATGGTTCTATATTTAGGATGGATCTGGTCTATAAACCAGAGGCTCTGGATGGACAGTTGGATAAATGGTTCTATATTTAGTATGTATCCGGTCTATAAACCAGAGGCTCTGGATGGGCAGTTGGATAAATGGTTCTATATTTAGGATGTATCCGGCCTATAAACCAGAAGCTCTGGACGGACAGTTGGATAAATGGTTCTATATTTAGGATATATCTGGTCTATAAACCAGAGGCTCTGGACGGACAGTTGGATAAATGGTTCTATATTTAGGATGTATCCGGTCTATAAACCAGAGGCTCTGGATGGACAGTTGGATAAATGGCTCTATATTTAGGATGTATCCGGTCTATAAACCAGAGGCTCTGGATGGACAGTTGGATAAATGGTTCTATATTTAGGATGTATCCGGTCTATAAACCAGAGGCTCTGGATGGACAGTTGGATAAATGGCTCTATATTTAGGATGTATCCGGTCTATAAACCAGAGGCTCTGGATGGACAGTTGGATAAATGGCTCTATATTTAGGATGTATCCGGTCTATAAACCAGAGGCTCTGGATGGACAGTTGGATAAATGGTTCTATATTTAGGATGTATCTGGTCTATAAACCAGAGGCTCTGGATGGACAGTTGGATAAATGGCTCTATATTTAGGATGTATCCGGTCTATAAACCACTATAATACTCTATATATGTGTGTATCATCATCTGTTGGAGATAAAAGACGTCACAGTGACTATGGAGGAAGAGGACGGAACATGACCGGGGGAGGGGGGGGGGGTTACTGGGTGTAAATATAAAATAATATCTTATTACCTCCTCTGCTGCCACTTCCAGCAATGTCTCCTCTCTACTTCCTCCCAATTCACCTCTAACCCGGAACTTCCTGTTTATGCCCTTACATCACTTCCTGTCCTTACTATTACTTCCTGAGTGCTCTTGGTATCATTTCCTGTCTGTGTAATTCGCTCAAAATCAGTGAGATCACCTTGTGTGAAATATACAGTATATATATCCATACAAAGATTGGAAGCTGCTGGTTTAGCTGCAAAGGGCAATATTGAACCCTACCGACTAAGACTGGGATGTCATTAATGCTGATGTGCGTGTAAAGGCAGGCGTCCCAATACTTTTGGTAATATAGTGTATGCCAGCCTAAATACTTGGGAAATTTAACTTTCTGACAGTGTTAATTTTGGCAGCAAATTTCAATTTAGTTTTAGTCTTAGTCTTAGGACTAAAATGGCATTTTAGTTTTACTCCCATTTTAGTCTTATGCAAGTGTTTTAGTTTTAGTCGTATTTAGTCGACTAAAACTCCAGTACATTTTAGTCGACTATAACTCATTTTAGTCATCTATAATCGAATGGGTGTAGTTCAATTGTAATTTGTAATGCATTATTTAAGCATTTCTCTACAATTTCCAAACTCATTATGTGAAGGAATGTGATGAACACTTGGCCAGAACACCGGTGAAACATGGTCCTGCCATCAAAGATTTAATGGATGCACTACTTCTACCGGAACAAGTGGCTGTCTTGAAGGTTAAAGCACATGGCAAGCTGAACTCTCAAGAGGCCAGGGGAAACCACTTGGCGGACAAAGCGGCTAAACAAGCAGCAACAAACCAACGAAAAACGGCCAAAGCGGCTGAAGAGCAGAGTGAATCCTCAGTACAGATGCCTTTGGCAGTGCATGTGCCATCTGACAGACTATACCTAGCCTCTATGCAACAGGCAGCCTACACAGGTGAAAAGCTGGAATGGATCGACAAAGGAGAAGAATACGAAAGACGGTGAGGACAGAAAAGACACTGCAGAAACATTTGAAAAAAACCCTTATATCCATCCAAGAGGATACACATTGATCACATACAGATGCCAAAAAGCGGCTAAGAATACGCCCTAGTGGTGGTGGACATGTTCTCGGGCTGGCCAGGAGCCTACGCAGTCACAAACATGACAGCTGAAACCACGGCTAAAAAAAAAAAAAAAGAAAAAAAAAACGACTTAGTGAGATAGTACGTAGATTTGGGGTCCCAAAGGTGATAGAGAGCGATCAGGGCCCAGCTTTCACAGCCACCCTAACAGAAGAGATTTGGGCAGCACTGGGAGTTCAGTTGGTTTTACGCACCCCATACCACCCTCAAAGTAGTGGGAAGGTAGAAAGGATGAATGGGATTCTAAAGAACAGGATGTTAAAGATGGCCCAAGAGACTAACATGAGTTGACCAGACAGTTTGCCTATTGCCCTGTTCAGTGTCAGGCACACCCCCCAGGGGGGGGGGGACATGCCCTGTCTCCCTATGAAATTTTGTTTGGTTCAGCCCCCAGACTTGGCTGTTACTCCCCACAGCAGTCGCAGTTACAATCTGATATGTTAACTTGTTATGTTACATATTTGTCTAAAGCCTTAACTAATATCCTTCTCGAGTATTTTCCTCCATTCCAGATCCAGAAACAGACTCGGGAACCCACAGTCTTCAGCCAGGAGATTGGGTGTTAGTGAAGAAATACACAAGGAAAAATTCACTTGATCCCCGATACGAAGCACCTGGATACACGCCTTTCACTGCAAGAAAGCCCAATCTCCTGAAGACAAGATCCTGCTGGCAGCACAATGATTGTGCTGTATATCCTTTTTTCTTATAAGTTTGATAAAAGCTCAGCAGGTGATTATCACCAAAACAGGTACTCAACAGGCGGCCATCACTAAGACAAATGGTGTCACTACATTTTGGTACAATTTATCCAGCACACAAGTGGTTATGTTTATTTCTTTCTTTTTTTTTGATCTTTGTAGTATAATACCCCTGATAAATACACTGACTCAGCACCCAACCACAGGAGGAAGCGAGCAGCTCCCGCTGGAAGCTTTGATCCTCATGTGTAGATGCCATAGGGGTCCCAAGGGGGGTCCTAGATGAATTCCAAGCTAGGGATCAGGTAAAAGCTGGTTTTGAGTCTTTGCTCCCCATAATAACCTTCCTGACAACACTGGTCCAAATGGTAAGGTTACTCTAGCTATCAAGAAATTGGAAGATCTGTCATTTGAGTTGAAGAAGAACTCGGGTATTACAGACCCTTGGGATCAATATTTTAGCTGGATGAGTGGGTGGCAGAAGGTGCTTGCCCAGGTAGGAGTAACAGTACTAATAATCCTAGTTCTTTTAGCCCTGATTGTATGCTGTATTCTACCATTTATAAAGAAGCTAATGAGCAAAGCTGTAGACAATAGCACACCTACATTTCTACACCAACAAGAAGACCGCCTTATGATGGAAGAGGACAAACCCTTCACCCCTCTACAGTCACTCCCTGTTCATAATTTCACAGTTCTATAGGGTTGTAGGGATAGATAGCACCTGACTGCCCTCTCCAGGCTGTATCGAGGGGGGTAGTGAACTAGTTACTGCTCTTCTCTATGTACAGCCCTAAAAAGTTCCGGAGGAGTTTGGGCCAGGTGAGTAGGCACTTTAGTATGAGGGACAGAAGAAAAATAGCCATTTTAGGGGGGCTTGTGAAGGAATGTGATGAACACTTGTGAATTAAGCAAAATGTCTATTTTTCTATGTGTATTCTTCTCTACATGTATATATATATTTTTCCTCTGTCGTCCTTACTCAAAATGGCCGTTACTAGATACCTACTCGCCCCCACCCACCGAGATGGAACGTGAAGAGAAAGATGGAGCCTTGGCACAGTGCCTTCAAAAGAAGGTAACATTCATGAACTCGAAGGGACCACCTTATAACGGACATGACTAATCAGAAAGCTGCAAATAATCAGTATTATGCTAATATTATGCTTATGACGTACTAACATATGACCCCGCCTACTAACTATATAATATACTGTCCATTAGAAATAAAAGCAGTATCATTTACCTGAACAATGTGTCAGTCTACGATATCCACGTGCATGCACTCTAATTACCTATTTAATCAGATCCAGCAGCAAGAAATCTATTTTGAACCTGATTGAGGTTCGTTAACTATTACAATTATATACTACTGCTGGTCCTGGAGTGAAAAATCTAATATGTTATTATTTATGGTATTAAGCTTTGAGAATGCACCAGTGTTAATTTTGGCAGCAAATTTCGATTTAGTTATAGTCTTAAGACTAAAATGCCATTTTAGTTTTAGTCGTATTTTAGTCATCTGAATTGTTTTAATTTTAGTAGACTAAAATTGTGTTAATTTAGTCGACGAAAACGTTTTAGTCGACGAAATTAACACTGCTTTCTGGACTTTTCTCTCCACTAATAAAATAGCAGTGAATGACTCTATAGGAACCAATCACATTCCAATCATCAATGATCTGGGAATTATCTTCATTTGTAAAAGAAAAAAACGAGACTCAGAAGAGAGTATTACCAAGTGTAGCGTTTTCTTGTTTATTGTCGAATTTAGAATAACTGATTAACATACAATAAAACAAAGATGACATTTTTTAAATTTTGATCAAATTTTGTAAAACTGAGGTAAAAAAATTTACGTAATTGTATTATGTTAGCTGGACCGATGAAACTCAGTTTCTCGTTGCTTGTTTTTTTGCTCATGTATAGGGACGGTTGTCCATGTATTGTCATGATAGCCAGTGTGTTACCCGTCTTTGTAGCCCATCTTCTTCTCACAATTCCCAGCATGTTGCCATGTTTGCCCGTGTATAACCTTAGTTCAGTACGGTTATTTTGCTCTAATTTCTTCCCAGGATTTTCAAACCACACTCTGAAAGGAAGGAGTTTCATGGTGTCAGTGGAAGGAATAGTGCCCCATTGTTGGTGTCAGTGGAAGGAATAGTGCTCCAATGTTGGTGTCAGTGGAAGGAATAGTGCTCCAATGTTGGTGTCATTGGAAGGAATAGTGCCCCAATGTTGGTGTCAGTGGAAGGAATAATGCCCCGTTGTTGGAGTCAGTGGAAGGAATAGTGCTCCAATGTTGGTGTCAGTGGAAGGAATAGTGCCCCATTGTTGGTGTCAGTGGAAGGAATAGTGCTCCAATGTTGGTGTCAGTGGAAGGAATAGTGCTCCAATGTTGGTGTCATTGGAAGGAATAGTGCCCCAATGTTGGTGTCAGTGGAAGGAATAGTGCTCCAATGTTGGTGTCAGTGGAAGGAATAGTGCCCCATTGTTGGTATCAGTGGGAGGAATAGTGCCCCATCATTGGTATCAGTGGGAGGAATAGTGCCCCAATGTTTGTGTCAGTGGGATGAATAGTGCCCCATTGTTGGTGTCAGTGGAAGGAATAGTGCTCCAATGTTGGTGTCAGTGGAAGGAATAGTGCCCCATCATTGGTGTCAGTAGGAGGAATAGTGCCCCATTGTTGGAGTCAGTGGAAGGAATAGTGCTCCAATGTTGGTGTCATTAGAAGGAATAGTGACCCATTGTTGGTGTCAGTGGGAGGAATAGTGCTCCAATGTTGGTGTCAGTGGAAGGAATAGTGCTCCAATGTTGGTGTCATTGGAAGGAATAGTGCCCCATTGTTGGTGTCAGTGGAAGGAACAGCGCCCCATTGTTGGTGTCATTGGAAGGAATAGTGCCCCATTGTTGGTGTCAGTGGGAGGAATAGTGTCCCATTGTTGGTGTCAGTGGAAGGAATAGTGCCTCATTGTTGGTGTCAGTGGAAGGAACAGTGCCCCATTGTTGGTGTCATTGGAAGGAATAGTGCCCCATTGTTGGTGTCAGTGGGAGGAATAGTGCCCCATTGTTGGTGTCAGTGGGAGGAATAGTGCCTCATTGTTGGTGTCAGTGGAAAAAAAGTGCACAATCTTTTATATCAGTGGAAGGAATAGTACCCCAATGTTTGTGTCATGGGGAGGAATAGTGCCCCATCGTTGGTGTCAGTAGGAGGAATAGTGCCCCATCGTTGGGGTGTCAGTGGAAGGAATAGTGTCCCATTGTTGGTGTCAGTGGAAGGAATAGTGACCCATTGTTGGTGTCAGTGGAAGGAATAGTGCCCCATTGTTGGTGTCAGTGGAAGGAATAGTGCCCCATTGTTGGTGTCAGTGGAAGGAATAGTGACCCATTGTTGGTGTCAGTGGAAGGAATAGTGCCCCATCGTTGGTGTCAGTAGGAGGAATAGTGCCCCATCGTTGGTGTCAGTGGAAGGAATAGTGCCCCATTGTTGGTGTCATTGGAAGGAATAGTGCCCCATTGTTGGTGTCAGTAGGAGGAATAGTGCCCCATCGTTGGTGTCAGTAGGAGGAATAGTGCCCCATTGTTCTTGTCAGTGGAAAAAAGTGTGTAATCTTTTATCTCAGTGGGAGGAATAGTGCCCCATCTTTGGTGTCAGTGAAGGATTTAATGCTTCATCATTGATGTAAGTGGAAGGAATAATGCTGCATTGTTGGTGTCAGTGGAAGAAATACTGCTTCACTGCTATTGTCAGTGAAATTAATGGTGCCTTATCATTGGTGTCAGTGAGAAGAATAGTGCCTCATATCAGTGGGGGGAACAGTGTCCCAAGGGCCAACTAAAGACATGCAAAGGGCCACATCCGGCCGCAGTTTAGAAACCACTAGTCTAGATAGACTTTTAACCCAATATGTACCCTGGATGGTGTCCACCAGACATGACTGCACAGGTTGGAGCAGGACCTGAAGTTAGGTTACTGGGCATGCAAAGGACACCATTTGGGTCTATCTTTCCCCCAGAGAACCTGAAGCTTGTGGGATTACAAAAGTTCCCTTCTATACTTCTATCTCGAGAGATACTGAAGAGAGAGAACCGTAGTAGACAGACCTCACTACCGGAGTCTCCAAGAAGAAGAGAGGAGGAGACTTACCCTAGCACACTGTATCTACACTATATTGTCAAAAGTATCGCGACGCCTGCTCTTACACGCACATGAGCTTTAAAGGCATCCCAGTCTTAGTCCGTAGGGTTCAATACTGAGTTGGCCCACCCTTTGCAGCTATAACAGCTTCAACTCTTCTGGGAAGGCTGTCCACAAGGTTTAGAAGTGTGTCTATGGGAATGTCTGACCATTCTTCCAGAAGAGCATTTGTGAAGTCAGGACTCTGTGCAGGCCAGTCAAGTTCCTCCACCCCAAACTCGCTCATCCATGTCTTTATGGACCTTGTTTTGTGCACTGGTCCAAATCATTTGGTGGAGGGGGGATTATGGTGTGGGGTTGTTTTTCAGGCGTTGGGCTTGGCCCCTTAGTTCTAGTGAAGGGAACTCTTAAGGCAGGGGTGTTAAACTCAATTTCATCATTGGCCACATCAGCATTATGGTTCCCCTCCTAGGGCCGGTTATATCTGTAAGATTAGATGTCCAGAGCACCCCACGCCCCCTTACACCCTTAAGACTTCTGATGTCAAGAGCCCCCCACCATCAGAAGTCAAGAGTCACCAACCCTTCCTTACAACACAATGCAACCCCTTACCTTGCTGCCAGGAAGAAGATGCAGGTGGATCTGGGAGGAACAAGGTACAGGGTCTGGAGGAGGACTGGAATCAGCTTCCAGAGTCTGCTGAATGCTGAGACCAGGGGAGGCAGAGACAAGGTGGTGTTGTGGCTGCACAGAAAGGTGCAGTATCTGTAGGAGGAGTTCTGCCCTCCTCTCTGCTGCCGAATGCTGAAAGGAGGGGGGGGGGGGGCAAAGACGAGCCTTTCTGCTGCTGTACAGAGAAACGCTGCATCTGGCAAAGGGGTTTTGTCCTCTCTGCTGCCGACTACTGAGACAAGGTGGGGGGCAGAGACAAGTGGGGTGCTGCAGCTGCAGGAGAGGTGCAAGGGCCACATGAAATGGCCTGGGGGGCCACATTCGGCCTCCGGGCCTTGTGTTTGACACCTGTGTCTTAAGGTGTCAGCATACCATGACATTTTGGACGATTTTATGGGAACAGTTAGGGGATGGCCCCTTCCTGTTCCAACATGACTGCGCACCAGTGCACAAAGCAAGGTCCATAAAGACAAGGATGAGTGAGTTTGGGGTGGAGGAACTTGACTGGCCTGCACAGAGTCCTGACCTCCACCGGATAGAACACCTTTGGGATGAGATTGAGAGCCAGGCCTTCTCACCCAACATCAGTGCCTGACCTCACAAATGCACTTCTGGAAGAATGGTCAAACATTCCCATAGACACACTGCTAAACCTTGTGGACAGCCTTCCCAGAAGAGTTGAAGCTGTTATAGCTGCAAAGGGTGGGCCAACTCAATATTGAACCCTACGGAATAAGACTGGGATGCCATTAAAGTTCATGTGCGGGTAAAGGAAGGCGTCCCAATACTTTTGACAATTATAGGGTAGAACTGAAAATGAAAGGTTGGCCAGAATGTTGTTAAGTCGTTTTCTTAGTCATGCGGATGTTCTCTGAACTGATCGGTTCCACCTGTAAAAGGTCTCCGCACAATTTTCGGCAGGCATGTGTCCTCTGATGTCTAATTACATTTCTTTTCAGGTGTAAAACATTTCCCGCACTCTGAACCTAAAAAAGAGCTCCTCCCCTTGTGTTCTTTCAAAGTGAAATGTTTCCCATAGTCTGAACATAGAAAGGGGTGTTAGCCTGTGTGCACTCTCTGGTGTTTAAGAAGGTCTCCTTTGTGAATATAACATTTCCCGCACTCTAAACACGAGAAAGGCCTCTCACCCGTGTGGCTTCTCTGGTGTATAAGTAAGACTTGTTTTGTAGTGAAACATTTCCCGCAATCCGAACACGAAAAAGGGCGCTCACCCGTGTGAATTCTTTGGTGTATAAGTAATTGTTGCTTCTCCATAAAACACTTCCCGCACTCTGGACACGAATGAGGCCTGTCACCTGTGTGAATTTTCTGGTGTCTATGAAGCTGGCCTTTCTCTGTGAAACTTTTCCCGCACTCTGAACATGAAAAAGGACGCTCCCCCATGTGTCTTCTCTGGTGCCTGAGAAGACTCCTTTTCTCAGTGAAACATTTCCCGCACTCTGAACACGAGAAGGGATTTTCCCCCGTGTGACTTCTCTCATGTTTACGAAGTTCATCTATCCCAATAAAACATTTCTCGCACTCTCGACATGAATAAGGACGCTCCCCCGTGTGAATTCTTTGGTGTCTAAGAAGCACTTTTTTCTCAGTGAAACATTTCCCGCACTCAAAACATAAATAGGGACGCTCTCCTGTGTGACTTCTCTGGTGTCTAAGAAGGCTTGCTTTTTGAGTGAAACATTTCCCGCACTCTGGGCACGAATAGGGACGCTCACCCGTGTGGATTTTCTGGTGCGTGAGTAGGTTTCCTTTCTCGCTGAAACACTTCCCACACTCTAGACATGAATGAGGACGCTCACCTGTGTGGATTTTCTGGTGCCTAAAAAGGTCTCTGTTTTTAGTGAAACATTTCCCACACACTGAACATGACATCGAATTCTGTCCCCTGTGAAGTCCTTCATGGCCTAAGGAAGGTTCTTTGGGATTGGGTGGATCTTGTGAGTTCTCTGTCCCGTGAGATCCTGGATCTGGAGTTATCCCAGATGCCACCTGGAGATTAGCGTGATCCATTCTCTGATGTTTATGAAGTTCTTCTATCCGAATGAAACATTTCCCGCACTCTGAACAAGAATATGGACGCTCCCCTGTATGAATTCTTTGGTGTGTAAGAAGTACTTTTTTCTCGGTGAAACATTTCCCGCAATCTGAACACAAATAAGGGCGCTCACCCGTGTGACTTCTATGGTGTCTAAGAAGGCTTGCTTTCTGGCTGAAACATTTCCCGCACTCTAGGCACGAATAAGGACGCTCACCTGTGTGAATTTTCTGGTGTGTAAGAAGGTTTCCTATGTGAGTGAAACCTTTCCCGCACTCAGAACAGGAATAGGGACGCTCACCCGTGTGACTCCTCTGGTGTATAACAAAGTGTTGTCTATTTCTGAAACATTTGCCACACTCTGAACACGAAAACGGGCGCTCGGTTGTATGAGTTTTCTGGTGTATAAGGAGGCTTTGGCTTGTATTGTAACATTTCCCGCACTCAGGACATGAAACGGAATTCTCGTGCAAGGGACTACTCTGCTGTTTAGTCAGTGGTCTGTTGGTGTGAGATTTCTCGCAATCCAAAAAGGAAAATGAGCTCTCTCCTGTGGGACCTCCGTCACATAAAGAAAACTCCTCGGGATTGGATGGATCTGTTGATCTCTCCGCACTGTGAGGTTTCAAATGGATATCGGAAGTCGTATTCTGAGAATGGTTCGAGGATTCCTCAGGATTAGAGGGATCTGTTGATCTCTCCGCACTGTGAGGTCTCAAATGGATATCGCAAGTCATATTCTGAGAATGGTTCGAGGATTCCTCGGGATTGGATGGATCTGTTGATCTCTCCGCACTGTGAGGTCTCAAATGCATATCAGAAGCCATATTTTTAGAATAGTCAGAAGATTCCTCAGGATTCGATGGATCCATTGATCTCTCCAAGTGGTAAGGTCTTTGATGTGAAATTGGAGTAAAGGGTTTTATTCCTGGAGAACATTGTGTAATGTCATCATCTTGGGATAACATTGGCTGATCTCCACTCACTGACGTCTCTTCTTCTTCTTTTTTACCCTCAAATTCAAAGTCTTTCAGTTCTTCATCCTCCTGAACCCCAAAGATGATAAAATACTTTAGAAAAAAGGAACTTACAAAGAATAATGTTGTCTCATAACATAGAAGACATTTTAGGTCTTCATGCTCAGTCCCACCTACCTGATGATGGTGAGGGATGGTGTGACCTTCCTGTGTGGAGTCCCGGGAATACAGAGGACGGGGACATCTCTCTGGTGGGTTCCCATTACTGGATCCATCTGTAGGAAACACACACACTGACTGAATACATTGTTTCTATGTGTTTATCAGATGATGGGGGATCTAGGTGGACCCTCCGTACTGCTCTCTCCTTTACAATAAAGTCTCCTCTTACCCGGTGATGTGAGGGGCGGCTGATTCTCCATCATGACGTCCTTGTAGAAGTTGGTCTACAGATCCTCAAACATCAATCCATACACCCAAACAGTTTTTGTATTTAGTGGTCATCACTCACCTGTGCTGATGTCTGGAGAAGATTCCTCCTTTTTAACGTTGTCCATCATCCCAACCTCTTCCCTGAGCTGCTGATCCCCCATCACATACGTCTCTTCTTCTTCTTCTTTAACCTCATCTTTTATATCTATCAGATTTTCATTCTAAACAAACAAAATAGCAGGGAATGGTTTCTTTAAAATGTGAGCACAAATAACCTTACACCTAAAAGTGGAATATATTTTCATACAGTCAGATCACTTTTACGATCTTGATTTCATCTTCACCTACCTGATGATGGTGAGGGATGGTGTGATCTTCCTGTGTGGAGTCCCGGGAATACAGAGGACGGGGACATCTCTCTGGTGGGTTCCCATTACTGGATCCATCTGTAGGAAACACACACACTGACTGAATACATTGTTTCTATGTGTTTATCAGATGATGGGGGATCTAGGTGGAGCCTCCGTACTGCTCTCTCCTTTACAATAAAGTCTCCTCTTACCCGGTGATGTGAGGGGCGGCTGATTCTCCATCATGACGTCCTTGTAGAGATCCTTGTGTCCTTCTAAATACTCCCACTCCTCCATGGAGAAATAGACAGTGACATCCTGACACCTTATAGGAACCTGACACACACAATGATACAGTCACCATCCAGACACATCCCTTGTCTGTTACTGGATAATGTCCCAGAATTCCCGGAACCGCTCACCTCTCCTGTCAGCAGATCAATGATCTTCTTGGTGACTTCTAGAATTTTCTGCACTTTGGTGCCAGGTGTCAGGCAGTGAGGTGGAGGTAATGTGCTGGGAGTAGTCCCCTGAAGACAGCTGCTGGGTGTTAATGGGTCACCAGACATTTTCTTCACTAATATACAATCCTAAGTAGATTGATAAAACAATCAATATAGTCTTCCCAGAATCCTCCTCACCTCTCCGGTCAGCTCTGTCTTTTATTATTAGAGATAAGACTGATGTCATGTGACCTCCCAGAATCCTCCTCACCTCTCCGGTCAGGTCTGTGTTTTATTAATAGAGATAAGAGTGATGTCATGTGACCTCCCAGAATCCTCCTCACCCCTCAGGTCAGGTCTGTGTTTTATTATTAGAGATAAGAGTGATGTCATGTGACCTCCCAGAATCCCCCTCACCTCTCCGGTCAGCAGGTAGATGATCTCCAGGGTGAGGTCTAATATCCTCTCAGTCACTTGGTTTTGGTCCTGGTCCATGTTTATGGATTTGGTCATGTGATCTAAGCAGGACACTCCTCTCTGCCAATGACTATTAAACTGATAATTATTTTGCACTATAGTGGGATGAAGAACGTCTCCTCAGCGCTCCTCCATAGTTCTCCTAGGTCTCCCCTGAACCTCTTGGTATACTATATAACAGACCTCATATTTCAATGATCTGAAAGAAAACCAGAAATTATCTTGTGAATGCAACTCCAACCAAAACTTTTTATCTCAGGTTCAGATAGAAGGTTCAGATGCAGCCAATATTACTCCATATTTGTTGTCCTCAGTGGTTTAGGAATTAAAAAAATATAAATAAATAAAGGCACTTCCAGCTATTCTCCAGTTTATAAGTGTAGCACTGCCCCCGTAAGGACTGCTGGATACTGACTCTGCGACTTTTACTATGCCTCATGAGATGTGTAGTTCCGTAACAGCTGGAGGGCCGTAGTTTGAAGATCCCTGCTCTACAGACACTGTCCTCCTAAAACAACCTATAACTGCTAAAACCGATGGCCACTACACAGTACTCTTCCTTACTCCTTGGCCTCCAAGACTTTGTTATTTTCTGGTTCTCCTCTCACTTTCCTCAGTGCACATTAAGCGTCACCTTAAAGTTTACCTCCTCTCCTCTTTTTCTTTCCATAGAGTTTCCCCAAGGCTCTGCCCTCAGACCCCTTCTATTCTGCATCTACACTTCCCCCATTGTTCAATTGATAACTCCTATGGCTTCCAATCCCATCTCGAAGCTGATGACAGTCAAATCTGACATATTAGTATAGATGTCACACCACTTCCTCAAACTCAAATCTTTCCAAACCTACGCTCGAAATTTATTCATCCCTCCTGTGCCCCCCTCTCTCGACTTTTCTATGAGGCCAATAGCAGAATTATAGGTAGGTGTAATCTTGGACTCTGACCTCTCCTTCCACCCCACATCCAATCACTGTTCAAATATTGTCGCCTTCACCTTTGTAACATCTCCAAAATGATGACTATATTTAGGATGTATCTGGTCTATAAACCAGAGGCTCTGGATGGACAGTTGGATAAATGGTTCTATATTTAGGATGTATCCGGTCTATAAACCAGAGGCTCTGGATGGACAGTTAGATAAATGGTTCTATATTTAGGATGTATCTGGTCTATAAACCAGAGGCTCTGGGTGGTAGTTGAATACATGGCTCTATATTTAGGATGTATCCAGTCTATAAACCAGAGGCTCTGGATGGACAGTTGGATAATTGGCTCTATATTTAGGATGTATCTGGTCTATAAACCAGAGGCTCTGGATGGACAGTTGGATAAATTGCTCTATATTTAGGATGTATCTGGTCTATAAACCAAAGGCTCTGGATGGACAGTTGGATAAATGGTTCTATATTTAGGATGTATCTGGTCTATAAACCAGAGGCTCTGGATGGACAGTTGGATAAATGGCTCTATATTTAGGATGTATCCGGTCTATAAACCAGAGGCTCTGGATGGGCAGTTGGATAAATGGTTCTATATTTAGGATGTATCTGTTCTTTAAACCAGAGGCTCTGGGTGGTAGTTGAATACATGGCTCTATATTTAGGATGTATCCAGTCTATAAACCGGAGGCTCTGGATGGACAGTTGAATAAATGGCTCTATATTTAGGATGTATCTGGTCTATAAACCAAAGGCTGTGGATGGACAGTTGGATAAATGGTTCTATATTTATGATATATCCGGTCTAAAAACCAGAGGCTCTGGATGGACAGTTGGATGAATGGTTCTATATTTAGGATGTATCCAATCTATAAACCAGAGGCTCTGGATAGACAGTTAGATAAATGGTTCTATATTTAGGATATATCTGGTCTATAAACCAGAGGCTCTGGATGGACAGTTGGATAAATGGTTCTATATTTAGGATGTATCCGGTCTATAAACCAGAGGCTCTGGATGGACAGTTGGATAAATGGTTCTATATTTAGTATGTATCCAGTCAACAAACCAGAGGCTCTGGATGGACAGTTGGATAAATGGTTCTATATTTAGCATATATCCGGTCTATAAACCAGAAGCTCTGGATGGACAGTTGGATAAAAGTCTCTATATTCTGGATATATCATCATCTGTTGGAAATAAAAGACGTCACAGTGACTATGGAGGAAGAGGTCGGAAATGACGGGGCGTAAATCTGAAATATCTTATTACCTCCCCTGCCGATAGCAGGAATTTCACCCTCCACTTCCTCCCAACCTTCCTCTCTCCTGGGGCTTTCTTTGTTTGGGATCACTTCCTGTCCTTACACTCGATCACTTCCTGTCTCTGCGTTCCACCAACACTAAGTGAGATCACCACCTTGTGGAGAAAATACTAAATGCAGTTTTTTTTTTTGGTGCGTTTTTCAGCGTTTTGGTGCGTTTTTCCGTTATGTTGCATACACTACACAGTATATAAAAAGCCAAAGATAACAAATATACAAAAAAATAAATAATTGTGTATTAAACTTAAATAGTCAAAAAACAAAATGTCTCATGTACTATGAAACCAATATTCATTCACATGGGGGGGATCGGGATTTAGGGACCCTCTTGTTAAAGGGGGCTTCCAGATTCTGATAAGATTCTTAACCCCTTAGCGCTGACGGAATGCAAATATGCGGCCTCGGCTTCAGCTAGAGGTATCACCCCGGTACCGTTGTTTAGAGCTGGTGGTCAGCTTTCTTGCAATGACAAGCAATGCGTCTGAGCAGCCACTCAGCTGTCATTACAAGGAGCGGGAGGGGACGTCCCTCTGCCGCCTTCTGCAGCTCGCCCGGGTCTCCCGTCCTACCGAGAGACCCGTGCGACCAGCCGACACGTTCGCTGGCTGGCCTAAGACCCGACCAAAGCCGAATTCGGCTTTGATCAGGTCTCCGATGTAAAAACTCTGAAGCGATGTCATGACATCACTTCTGGGTACTGGAGCCTTAAAGGCTTAGGGTCCTTTCACACGGGTTTTCTGCCCGGCAGGACTCCGTTTTGCTCAGCAGGGATCCATCCGCTGATCCCTGCGGAGCAGGCGGATGACGGGTCTGTCTCCGCTTACTTTGCAGAGACAGACCTGTCAGATCCCCGCTCTCCTGTATGCGAGATCAAATGAAAACAGACCGCCTGTCCGTTTTTATCCGATCCTCCAGATGGATGGAAAAGAGGGTTTCCATCCATCTGGATTTCATGGACAGGATCAGATCGGATAGCAGTGGGTGTCAGCGGACATGTCACCGCTGACATCCGCTGCTCCATAGGGGTGCATGGAGCAACCGATCAGGTCCGCCTGAAAAACTAACAGGCAGACCTGATCGGAAACCCCCTGTGAAAGGGGCCTTAGGCTTCAAGGGGTTTACAAAGCGGGTGTTTTGAAATGCATCACCCTATTGGTCTGCAGAAACTTCCAGTCCCCTTCTGACGTAACTACTGGTCCGACGACTTCTGTGCTCCATGCTGGTTGTCACAGTCTGGAGCCGGTATTTCCTCGGCTGACATCCAGACACTTCAGCCACAGGAACAGGGAGCCTTGATGAGCCCTTCTAAAGCCTCATACACACGCAACGATTATCGGCCGACTAATCGGCCGACTTTTGTCCAGTGTTGTTGTGTTGGTTGAAATGTGCTCTAGACTGCACACGAATTTTCTCAGCCAACAAAAATCAACTTCAGAAGTGATGTCATGTGATGGTTTACTTTCCGTGTGTTTTTTCATCTCTGAGCATGCCCAGTCTTGCTCATCAGATTTTTGTCTGCCGAAATCTGTACTGACTGACGGAAAATCGGCCGTTGTGGTGACGGCCAACAAAAATTTTATAGCCTGCACACCAGATTTTTTTCGGCCGAAAAGTCGGAGTCAGTTGTCGGAAGCATCATACTAACAAGCCGACAATCGGCCGATCGGTCGTTGGCCGAAAATTCACAGCCAACTATCGATGCGTGTGTACGAGGCTTTAGATAACCATGGAACCACCATAACAGCGTGCCTAAGACCATGTGATGTGCTTGTTTGCTCCTTTAGCTTATTGCTTTTAAAAATATGTTTGGCCTTTCGCATACTTCACTTATGTTTTGTATTCCGTCTATGGAGCCTACTCTAGGCTTGATGACATCAGTAACATGAGAAAGGCCTCTCACCTGTGTGACTTCTTTGGTGTATAAGTAAGATTTGTTGTGTAGTGAAACACATCCCGCAATCTCGAGTCCATTGGTGGAATCTCAGTAACCAGGTGCCTTAACTGGAGATGGTGATATGCAACTTATGGAGTAGGAGTTTCTTCCCTGTGGTCTAGTATTTGGTCACACTTAACTAATGTTAGTAAAGCCTAGTACACACGCAACAATTATTGGCCGACCAATCGTCCGTCTTTTGTCCAGAGTGGTGTTTTGTTGGTTGGAATGTGCCTAGACTGCACACGAATTTTCTCGCCCGACAGAATTCTACTTCAGAAGTGATGTCATGTGTTGGTTTGCTTTCTTTGTGTTCTTTCTTCTCTGAGCATGCCCAGACTTGCTCATTACATTTTCCCTGTCGAAATCTGTACTGAGTGCACGAAAATCGGCCGTGTTCTTATAGCCTGCACACCAGATTTTTTTCGGCCGAAAAGTCGGAGTCAGTTGCAGGAAGCATCATATTAACAAGCCGAAAATCGGCAGATCGGTCGTCGGACGAAAATTCCCTGCCGAATTTCGACGCGTGTGTACGAGGCTTAAGGGTATGCCCTTCTTTGCCTTGATATGGGAGACCACAAACCCATTGGCCCTTCTGCCGGATGTGTCTACATGACCAGATCAGGTGTTGAGAGTATATAGTCTTGCATGTCCCTTTATGCCAAAGATCTCAAAGAATTTAGGTTTAACAAGAGATCGGTTGCTCTGCTCATCTATTATGGCATACATCCTGGTAGCTTTCTCAGGTTGATCCCTCAGATATATTTTGACTAGACAAACCTTGGCACAGCATTTGTGGCTTATTCCCTCTCCGCAGACTTCAGCACATGAAGAAGAAACATTTGTTGTGGCTGGAGCATGGCTTTGTTGCTCCCCGCCATGATTTAAAGCAGGGCTCGATGTGGATGGCTGCTGTGGATTATCTGGAAATGGAGCAGGATGCATAACTAACGTGTTTTGTCATTACTGCAGTCTTTATCTCCATCACCCAAACCACTCTGGTGAGTAGGTGAGGATACGGGAGGTGAGAGGTCTGTCTTTATAGCAGCTACTGCTCTAAGTTTTTATGTCTAGCTGCTTTGTTATCATACCTTGATGACGATGAAGCAGGCAAGCTAGATTCACTGAAGCTGGGATCATTTCTCGTCCAGGCCTGTTCACTGATGAACCTGCAAAAAAAGTATGGAGGAAAGGATACATTATAGTCTCTTATTTTTTGAGCCCTGTTGTATCCATTTCTCTTGCAGGTTGTACGGCAGTTTAGACACCACTGGATTCACCCCATGAGCGGTGTCCAGATAGCTTAGCCCAGGTAGACGAGGGTCTGTCTTTGCCAACTCTAGCTCCATGAGGAGGTAGCTTAGTTCTTGAAGCTTGCGATGATCTTGGTTTCCTATTTTCGGAAAGTTTTGCAGTCTCTTGAATAGAGAGCTTTCTATGGCTTCAAAACTACCATAGGTTTGCTCAAGTCTTGCCCATGCAGCAGCAAGACCTGCATCTGTGTAGTCGACATGTACTGCTCTCAACACGAACGATATGCATTATCTGGCCCTAGCTACTTTATGAGCAAATCAAGTTCCTCCTTGGCAGTAAGGTTGAGATCAACAATAGCAGCTTTGAAGGTTGATCTTCAAGCCCTATAGTTATCTGGACAGTCGTTGAACCTTGACAGGCTAATGTTAATGAGCTTGCAGCGAATCATATCTGCCGAATACAGACAGGTCTGATCTCTGAATCTTTTGGTGCCAAAGTAACTTGTGGGACCCCTTAGGTATCAAAAGTGGTGAATAAGGGTGAGGTTTACCAGGATAAGACGACATTGCAAAAGCATTTAGCTGTAATTTAGCCTCTAAGGCTTCTATCTCTGCTTGGCAAGCTGTCATCTCTGCTTGAAGAATTTTGCTTTGAGCTTCCACCTGTGCTTGAAGAGTTTTGCCTTGAGGTTTCATTTCCGCTTGAAGAATATTGCTTTGAGCTTCCATCTGTGCTTGAAGAGTTTTGCCTTGAGGTACCATCTCTGCTTGAAGAATTTTGCTTTAAGCTTCCACCTCTGCTTGAAGAGTTTTACCTTGAGGTTCCATCTTTGCTTGAAGAGTTTTGCCTTGAGCTTCCATCCCTGCTTGAAGAGTTTTGCCTTGAGATCCATCTCCACTTGAAGAATTTTGCTTTGAGCTTCCACCTCTGCTTGAAGAGTTTTGCTTTGAGGTTCCATCTCCACTTGAAGAATTTTGCTTTGAGCTTCCATCCCTGCTTGAAGAGTTTTGCCTTGAGGTTCCATCTCCACTTGAAGAATTTTGCTTTGTGCTTCCATCCCTGCTTGAAGAGTTTTACCTTGAGGTTCCATCTCCACTTGAAGAGTTTTTCCTTGAGCTTCCATCCCTGCTTAAAAAATGTTTTGCCTTGAGATCCATCTCCACTTGAAGAATTTTGCTTTGAGCTTCCACCTCCGCTTGAAGAGTTTTTTGCCTTGAGCTTTCACCTCTGCTTGAAGAGTTTTGCCTTGAGCTTTCACCTCTGCTTGAAGAGTTTTGCCTTGAGGTACCATCTCTGCTTGAAGAATTTTGGTTTTAAGCTTCCACCTCTGCTTGAAGAGTTTTGCCTTGAGGTTCCATCTCCGCTTGAAGAATATTGCATTGAGCTTTCATCCCTGCTTGAAGAGTTTTGCCTTTAGCTTCCACCCCTGCTTGAAGAGTTTTGCCTTGAGCTTCCATCCCTGCTTGAAGAGTTTTGCCTTTAACTTCCATCCCTGCTTGAAGAATTTTGCCTTGAGATCCATCTCCACTTAAAGAGTCTTGCTTTGAGCTTCCATCTCTGCTTGAAGAGTTTTGCTTTGAGCTTCCATCTTTGCTTAAAGAGTCTTGCATTGAGCTTCCATTTCAGCTTCTTTTCTGGCAAAGGAGCTTCACACTTTATTTGCTTCCAGACTTGCACAAGCCTCTATTAGCTTGTCATTTAATGTTGAGTTTCTGTAATTAGAGGATCTAGAGAAACATGCTTTGAGCTTAGTAAATGCGGATTTATGAGATCTGCTCTCCTGCAGTTGAGCAATGCGAAGTTCTGCCTTATCCTTAGTATCTTGCACTAAGAGATCCCTTTGTTGGTTTAGTTCATCTGCCTTAGTTTTCTTAGTCTAAAGAGCCCCCTATATTAGGGTCCTTTAAGAAAGCTGAGTATTTTGCAGACTGCCGCTGGTAGCATTCGAACACTGCCATTAGGCGATATATAGAGTCTCTTAATTCAGCCGGTTGATCAATACAGAGCGGCAAAACTAACATGCAGTATGTAGTTCTGTCCTATAGATCGGACAGGTTGCTGGAGAACGCATCTCTGGAGGGGTTATAGTTTTCTCTAAATTTCTGTGTTGGTTTTATTGTGCGTGTGGTTCTTAAACTTTGCTCTGCGATATCTGCAACATCTGTTCCCTGTACACCTGTGTGGTCAGAGGCATTAAGTATCCGTGTCGATCCAGCGATAATAGTGCTCAAAGCCTTGTCCAAACATTTTTTTTCAAGTGTTGTAAAAAATGGTTACTGTCTTTTTAAGAAGACAAACAGCAGCTTAGGCAGGTGGGATAACAGTCCAATGCAGAGAAACTGTTTTCAGCATGCACAGGTGAAGTGCAGTTGACTATTCTGACTCCAACTGTTGTGACCAAAGACCAAGCAATCTCACACCCTGCCGTCACCTCTACATTATAATGAGCCTAGAGGACGCTCGTGATTTTACAAATATCAATTATGACTTTAGAATAACCGTCTGTAACACACACTGTCACCTCTGACAAGAATGTTTCAGATAGGTTAGCCTATACAGTAGCGCGCTTTCAGGAGACAGGTTCTTTTGGGTCAGTTTGCGTTTAAGAGCTTAGAGACAAAGTTAACACTTTTCAAAATAAGGTTTAATTATAAGAAAGGTTAAAATTGGTGCGAATAAAAATATTTACAGAAAAATGGGTTACAAATAAATAGGGACACAATACAGCAATTTAGAAATATGAATATAAAGAGTGAAAATACTTGCATTAAAACGGTCCTGGTATTACCTTAGTTTCAGAAGCTGAACAGGTATAGTTGCTTAGTTAATGCCAGGTGGCACTTTTTTTTTTGGTCGGGCAGTGTATTTTAATACAACACATGTAACAGCACACCGAGCAATGCACCCAAGCACTAGACGACACTAGCTTAGGTGCAAACAGGAACTCTCTTTATTGTAAATTCACACAGAACATATACACCACACAAAATCAGTCAAGAGCTTGATCACGTTATCCTAAACAATGCGAACTGTAAACAGTAATATCAGTACATCTAATGAACAGCTAGCAGCTAACAGTAACCTATTTAAAAAGTGATCTAATTAACAGTAAGCTAATCAGCAGCCAGTCACCTTGACAAGCCTTGAATAATCAGGGAGCCCACCCCAGACAGTCCAGTGCCTACATAGGAGTACATTACACATGCTGTCTTTCAGGTGTTTAGCTCTCACTTGTGTAATCTGTCCACTAGAAAAGTCATCAAAAGAAAAAGTGGAATTCATTTATCTTCAAAGAGCTTGTGGGACATTGTTGATAACTAATTCTGTCCAAAGTTGAGGAGCTTCTCCAACCCAGTCTGCAGGAGGGCCACCATATTCCCTCTGATCATTACCTGAACAAGATTATTATTACACCCTTCCATCCACTCCAGAAGGGAATCTTTATTGTCTTTATTCAGAGAATTAATCCAAGCCTCGCTCTCAGCGTTCCTCATGTTGTTGTCCTTCATTAGAATGATCTGCTCTCTCCATGGGATCAGAGGCCGAACTGAGATCTTTTCCATGATCTTGCCGGGAGAAGCAGACAAAATCCCCGGGCTCCTCCATGGGCCATAATCAGTAGGTAGAAGGCTTGCCCCTAGTCCCCTCCAAAAGCCTCTGTCCCAGTTGGGTCTGTCACAATATGTAGTAGTTGTTTCTCCGTATTGCATTTCCCGCACTCCGAAAATGAATGAGGCTTGTCACCTGTATGACTTTTCTGGTGTCTATGAAGTTGGCCTTCTCTCGTAATCTCAACATGAATAAGGAAGCTCCCCCATGTGGCTTCTCTGATGTCTAAGAAAACTTCTTCTTTCAGTGAAACTTTTCCAGCAATCTCAACATGAAAAAGGACTCTCCTCCATGTGGCTTCTCTGATGTCTAAGAAGACAACTTCTCTCAGTGAAACTTTTCCCGCAATCTCAACATGAATAAGGACTCTCCCCCATGTGGCTTCTCTGATATCTAAGAAGACTTCTTCTCTCAGTGAAACTTTTCCAGCAATTTCAACATGAAAAAGGACTCTCCCCTATGGGGCTTCTCTAATGTCTAAGAAGACTTCTTCTCTCAGTGAAACTTTTCCCGCAATCTCAACAGGAATAAGGACTCTCCCCCATGTGGCTTCTCTGATGTCTAAGAAGGCTTCTTTTCTCAGTGAAACTTTTCCAGCAATCTCAACATGAAAAAGGACTCTCCCCCATGTGGCTTCTCTGATGTCTAAGAAGACTTCTTTTCTCAGCGAAACATTGGCCACACTCAGAACAGGAAAAGGGTTTCTCCCTTGTGTGAATTCTCTCATGTACACGAAGTTCACCCATCCCAATAAAACATTTCCCGCATTCTGAACATGAAAAAGGACGCTCCCCTGTGTGAATTTTTTGGTGTCTAAGAAGTACTTTTTTATCAGTGAAACGTTTCCCGCACTCCAAACATAAATAGGGACGTTCTCCTGTGTGACTTCTCTGGTGCCCAAGAAGGCTTGCTTTTTGAGCGAAACATTTCCCGCACTCTGAGCATGAATAAGGACGCTCACCCGTGTGAACTTTCTGGTGCCTTAGAAGGTTGCCCTTTTCACTGAAACACTTCCCACACTCTAAACATGGATAAGGACACTCACCTGTGTGAATTCTCTGGTGCGTAAGAAGGTTCCCCTTTTCACTGAAACACTTCCCACACTCTAAACATGGATAAGGACGCTCACCTGTGTGAATTTTCTGATGCCTACAAAGGTCGCCCTTTCTAGTGAAACATTTCCCACACTCCAAACATGAGAATAAACTCTGTCCCCTGTGAAGTCCTTCATGGCCTAAGGAAGGTTCTTTGGGATTGGTTGGATCTTGTGAGTTCTCTTTCCCATGAGATCCTGGATCTGCAGTTACTGTAGATGGCTCCTGGAGATTAGCGTGATCCATTCTCTGATGTTTATGAAGTTCTTCTTTTTGAAGAAAACATTTCCCGCACTCTGAACATGAACATGGATGCTCCACTGTATGAAATCTTTGGTGTCTAAGAAGAACTTGTTTATCACTGAAACATTTCCCGCACTCTGAACACAAATAAGGGCGCTCACCGGTGTGACTTCTTTGGTGTCTAAGAAGGCTTGCTTTCTGGCTGAAACGTTTCCCACACTCTAGGCACGAAAAAGGACGTTCACCTGTGTGAATTTTCTGGTGTGTAAGAAGATTTCCTATGTGAGTGAAACTTTTTCCGCACTCTGAACATGAATAGGGCCTCTCACCTGTGTGACTTCTCTGGTGTACAACAAAGTGGTGTTTATTTATGAAACATTTTCCGCATCCGGAACACGGAAACGGGCGCTCCGTTGTATGAATTCTCTGGTGCATAAGAAGGCTTTGTTTTGAATTATAACATTTCCCGCACTCAGGACATGAATATGGATTCTCGTGCAAGGGACTACTCTGCTGTTTAGTCAGTGGTCTGTTAGTGTGAGATTTCTCGTAATCCAAGGAGGACAATGAGCTCTCTCCTGTGGGACCTCCGTCACATAAAGAAGACTCCTCGGGATTGGATGGATCTGTTGATCTCCCCGCAATGTGAGGTCTCAAATGGATATCAGAAGTCGTATTCTGAGAATGGTTAGAGGATTCCTCAGGATTAGAGGGATCGGTTGATCTCTCCGCAATGTGAGGTCTCATATGGATATGGGAAGTCATATACTGAGAATAGTTAGAGGTTTCCTCAGGATTCGAGGGATCCATTGATTTCTCCAAGTGGTAGGGTCTATGATGCGAAGTTGGAGTAACGGGATTTATTCCTGAAGAACATTGTGTGATGTCATCATCTTCTGCCTTATAATCTTGAGATAACATTGGACCTCTATTTAGAACACCAAATTCATCTGTAAGAAAACAAATTTAAAAAAAATTGAATATTTTTTTCAAGTCTTGCGTTTAGTAGTCACTATATATATATATATATATATATATATATATATAGTATGTTGGGTTCAATCATTACACCAAGCTTTGCATGGATTTCTGCCTTCCTCTGGATCAGCTGTAGGTTTAAGATTTTTTTCTTTTGAGGTGAACACTTTATATACAGTATATGTCTTTTTTCAACCCACGTATACATTCTTTATATTCATAGAAGTAAAATAAAAATGTGAACTGTTTCTGCATTTAGTGTTTATTACTTACTTATGTCCGTATGTAGAGAAGATTCCTCCTGTTTACTTTCCATAATCATCTCCCCCTCCTCCATAGACTGCTGATCTCCACTCACCAACTTCTCTTCTTTAACCTCAACTTTAATGTATTTCAATTCTTCATCCTGAGCCCCAAGAAACCAGAATTTACAAAAGAATAATGTTGCATCATAGCTTAGAATACAATTTTAGGTCTACATGCTCAGTCCCACCTACCTGATGATGGTGAGGGATGGTGTGATCTTCCTGTGTGGAATCCCGGGAATACAGAGGACGGGGACATCTCTCTGGTGGGTTCCCATTACTGGATCCATCTGTAGGAAACACACACACTGACTGAATACATTGTTTCTATGTGTTTATCAGATGATGGGGGATCTAGGTGGATCCTCCGTACTGCTCTCTCCTTTACAATAAAGTCTTCTCTTACCCGGTGATGTGAGGGGCGGCTGATTCTCCATCATGACGTCCTTGTAGAGATCCTTGTGTCCTTCTAAATACTCCCACTCCTCCATGGAGAAATAGACAGTGACATCCTGACACCTTATAGGAACCTGACACACACAATGATACAGTCACCATCCAGACACATCCCTTGTCTGTTACTGGATAATGTCCCAGAATTCCCGGCACCGCTCACCTCTCCTGTCAGCAGATCAATGATGACTTCTACAATCTTCTTTGCTTTTCTCTCAGCTGTCAGGCAGTGAGGTTGAGGCACTGTGTTGTCCCGTGGGATTTAACTGTTGGGTTTTATTGGATCATCGAATATTTTCTTCACTACTTTATAATCCTGTGCAGAATGAGAAAATAATTAATGAAAACTTCCCAAAATCCTTCGCACCTCTCCGGTCAGGTCTGTGTTTTATTAATAGAGATAAGAGTGAGGTCATGTGACCTCCCAGAATCCTCCTCACCTCTCCGGTCAGGTCTGTGTTTTATTAATAGAGATAAAAGTGAGGTCATGTTTTATTAATAGAGAAAATTATTTTCACTATGAAGGGATGAAGGTGTCTCTCCATAGTTTACTAGATCTCTCTTGGACCGCTTGTTATACTATACTACGGGCCCCATATGTCAAGTCACCCAAATTTGACATATTAGTATGGATGTCACACCACTTCCTCAAACTCAAATCTTTCCAAACCTGATCATAGAATTTGACCCCTCCCTTGACTTTTCCATGAGACAGCTTCACCATAGGCCTGTTCACCTGGCTGTAACACCCGTTCTCTGGTGTCCAACTGCCAAAGTTTCCCCACTCCCTCAACAGGGGTCTTCTGTTCCTGCAGCACCCGCTGAAATCGCTTCTCGGCCTTTTGGCTAAGATCAAGTGTAGTATCTGTTCTTATCAGTTGGTATGGACCCTGATGGTTAGTATCGGCAGGGGCTGAAATGAACCGGGGCGCTCCAGACGTCACTGGGGGACCGGGAAGTAGGCACTGTCAGAGAAAGCCGGATGGGTCCGTTGCCTTCTGATTTGAATGGGTCCGCCCCTACCAGTTTGAAGGGAGCGAGAAAACTGGATTGGTTCCGTGGCCAGTTAGTACTGCTCCTGGATGTGATTGGTAAGGAACGGCGGTGGCGGTGGGGGAGCCTTTCCTCCTGGGTTGAATCTGGCCTTGCAAAAGGCTTGTCCCCAGTCGAAGGCAGGTTCTCCCTAAGCTGTCCAAAGTTCTGATGCCTCCTGGTAGGATAGGGCTACGCTTGGTCTGGCCTTTGGGCCGGGGTAGAAAAAGCCCGTAGTGTATGTGCCCCTGGGGTGGCAGCCCAGGGGTGCCTTAATTCTCACTGGTGAGGGGCAGCTCGCCTTGAGTTTTTCGGCACCATGGTCACTGCACCTACGCACACTTTTTTTAAGCACCTGCCTCTTGGGCAAGGCCTTTTGGCTTCGACCAGAGGAATTTTTATTCCGGCCGGAAGGCCTGCCTTTGTATTTTCACAAGGGCACTAATTCACCTCTCCACTTCCCCTCCCCCACCTTTTTGTTTGTGTGTGCCTTTTCTTTGTGGTTTGTCACCTTTCTATCACCTTTTTTCACTTTGCACGACTTGTAGGGTGTGGGTCCTCGGGCCCTACCTTGAGTCTTGGGAGGGGGTGGATATGGCCTTTTGGCTTGGTCCGCCCTCTCTCATGGGGTCTCCCTTCGGGGGAGCCCCACTTAGTACTCGGTGGGGGCTGTTTCGGCAGTCCCCCTGAAGAACGGGGTCAGTCTGGTTCCGGCCAGACAGACCATGAGTACCTCAAATCCCTGTCAGGAGTCTTGCGCCCCGGGGGATCGAGGTTCGGGTCCTACCTCTTCGGAGGGAAGACCACTTTGTTCGCACACCCTGTGCACTTTTTGTGTTCCTCACGTTTGTGTGTGTGCACTTTTTTCACCGGGTGAAGTCTTTTGAGTGTGTTTCACACGCTACGGGCTTAAAAAAAAAAAAAAAAAAATGAGATCAGTGGCACAACTATCAGTCTCTCCACTGATAGGTGTAATCCTAGACTCTGACTTCTCCTCTCCACCCCCCCATTCAATCACCGTCCAAATCTTGACGCCTTTACCGTCATAACTTCTCCAATATGATGGCTCTATATTTAGGATGTATCTGGTCTATAAACCAGAGGCTCTGGATGGGAAGTTGGATACATGGTTCTATATTTGGAATGTATCTGGTCTATAAACCAGAGGCTCTGGATGGACAGTTGGATATATGGCTCTATATTTAGGATGTATCTGGTCTATAAACCAGAGGCTCTGGATGGACAGTTGGATAAATGGTTCTATATTTAGGATGTATCTGGTCTATAAACCAGAGGTTCTGGATGGATAGTTGGATAAATGGTTCTATATTTAGGATGTATCTGGTCTATAAACCAGAGGCTCTGGATGGACAGTTGGATAAATGGTTCTATATTTAGGATGTATCTGGTCTATAAACCAGAGGCTCTGGATGGACAGTTGGATAGATGGATCTATATTTAGGATGTATCCGGTCTATAAACCAAAGGCTCTGGATAGACAGTTGGATAAATGGTTCTATATTTAGGATGTATCCGGTCTATAAACCAGAGGCTATGGATGGACAGTTGGAGAAATGGCTCTTTATTTAGGATGTATCTGGTCTATAAACCAGAGGTTCTGGATGGACAGTTGGATAAATGGTTCTATATTTAGGATGTATCCGGCCTATAAAGCAGAGGCTCTGGATGGACAGTTGGATAAATGGCTCTATATTAAAAAATATATCTGTGTACATATTATAATACTCTATATATATATA
The DNA here is from genome assembly GCF_965119305.1 of Pelophylax lessonae. NCBI lineage: Eukaryota > Metazoa > Chordata > Amphibia > Anura > Ranidae > Pelophylax > Pelophylax lessonae. The sequence goes on along the minus strand of NC_138776.1, from coordinate 260,852,553 downwards.
TGTGTGTGTGTGTATCATCATTTGTTGGAGTTAAAGGACCTCACAGTGCATATGGAGGATGAGGACGGACATGATGGGGGGGGGTTACTGGGTGTATATATGAAATATCTTATTACCTCCTCCCCTGCTGGTTGCAGGAATTTCTCCCTCTGCTTCCTCCCAATTTTCCTCTCACTTGGCACTTCCTTAGCTTCCTTTTAGTATCACTTCCTGTCTGTAGATGACATCACTTCCTGTCTGTAGATTACATCACTTCCTGTCTCCTGCTTTCCAATGACAATAAGTGAGATCACCACCTTGTGGAGAAAATACAAACTGCAGCGTGTGTTTTTTTTAAACTACTGTATTATGACTGCTTCTTCTTGGAGTGTTCTTCAGGACAAGCATACCCTCTGGTACTTGGTTGCCACCAGATCTTGGTAGACAGTGCTATAGTTGCTAGTCTATTGGTACAAGAGAATGAGTTTAGGTATCAGATCTCGGAAATGGAGTGAAAAAGTGTATCCCAATAAGTGTATATTGACTGTCTACTGTCGTAGCGTCTACAAATTATGGGATATATACTGGAATGTTTATTCTTTCATTTTTTTCTCAATACTAGTAATGGTGGCAATCATCAACTTATAGTGGGACTGTAATAGTGCGGCGAACAATCTGATGCTAACAGACGCCCCATCGTGTACAATGTAAGTGATCCGGTGCTGCGAGGCCGCTCCGCTGCAGTAACTCTGCGGTCGGGGGTCTGCAAGCCAATAAAGTTTTTTTAGTGCGATTGATGCTGTGGTTATTTTAAACCCAAACACCTCCGGATGTGCCATGGTAGGGCACACATTTCGGGGGCATAGTGAGGGTGAAAACACATTGGAATGCACAGATACCATTTTTTTTCTATACAGAGTATGAGTACTGATACTTACCAATTTTCAATACCTATTGCCAAGGAAGAGTAGGTAGTGGAGTGGTTTGGTAGGGGGGGGCAGGGGTGGTTGGGATCGAAAAGGCTGTGATTGCTGGGGGGGGGGGGGGGCAGAGAGGATTATTGGGAGATTTTTGTTTTTGGATGGCTGGAATGGACCTCTGTAGGTGGTAGAGGATAGGGCATAAAGCCTGGGCTTTGTATTGGTTGGCCAGTTATTCATTTGCAGCAGTGGTGGCTTTAGGAGTTTTCACCCTCACTATGCCCCGAAATGTGTGCCCTACTGAATTTTGAATAGAATAAATTTGAATTCAAACAGAAAAGAATAGAATATAAATAAATAGAAAAAAAAAATAATTGAATAGATCAGAACAAATAATAGAAAATAATAGAATTGAAGGAATATAACAAGAAATAATAAAAACAATAAAACAACCGTTTTCCAAAAAATTTGAATAGAATAAATTTGAATAGAATAGAAAAGAATATAATAGAATAGAAAAAAGAATAAAGAAAAACAATAAAAACAATAAATCAACCGTTTTCCAAAAATTTGAATAGAATAAATTTGAATAGAATAGAAAAGAATATAATAGAATAGAAAAAAGAATAAAGAAAAACAATAAAAACAATAAATCAACCGTTTTCCAAAAATTTGAATAGAATAAATTTGAATAGAATAGAAAAGAATATAATAGAATAGAATAGAAAAAAGAATAAAGAAAAACAATACAAACAATAAATCAACCGTTTTCCAAAAATTTGAATAGAATAAATTTGAATAGAATAGAAAAGAATAGAATAGAATAGAAAAAAGAATAAAGAAAAACAATAAAAACAATAAATCAACTGTTTTCCAAAAATTTGAATAGAATAAATTTGAATAGAATAGAAAAGAATAGAATAGAATAGAAAAAAGAATAAAGAAAAACAATAAAAACAATAAATCAACCGTTTTCCAAAAATTTGAATAGAATAAATTTGAATAGAATAGAAAAGAATAGAATAGAATAGAAAAAAGAATAAAGAAAAACAATAAAAACAATAAATCAACCGTTTTCCAAAAATTTGAATAGAATAAATTTGAATAGAATAGAAAAGAATATAATAGAATAGAAAAAAGAATAAAGAAAAACAATAAAAACAATAAATCAACCGTTTTCCAAAAATTTGAATAGAATAAATTTGAATAGAATAGAAAAGAATATAATAGAATAGAAAAAAGAATAAAGAAAAACAATAAAAACAATAAATCAACTGTTTTCCAAAAATTTGAATAGAATAAATTTGAATAGAATAGAAAAGAATATATTAGAATAGAAAAAAGAATAAAGAAAAACAATAAAAACAATAAATCAACCGTTTTCCAAAAATTTGAATAGAATAAATTTGAATAGAATAGAAAAGAATATAATAGAATAGAAAAAAGAATAAAGAAAAACAATAAAAACAATAAATCAACCGTTTTCCAAAAATTTGAATAGAATAAATTTGAATAGAATAGAAAAGAATATAATAGAATAGAAAAAAGAATAAAGAAAAACAATAAAAACAATAAATCAACCGTTTTCCAAAAATTTGAATAGAATAAATTTGAATAGAATAGAAAAGAATATAATAGAATAGAAAAAAGAATAAAGAAAAACAATAAAAACAATAAATCAACCGTTTTCCAAAAATTTGAATAGAATAAATTTGAATAGAATAGAAAAGAATATAATAGAATAGAAAAAAGAATAAAGAAAAACAATAAAAACAATAAATCAACCGTTTTCCAAAAATTTGAATAGAATAAATTTGAATAGAATAGAAAAGAATATAATAGAATAGAAAAAAGAATAAAGAAAAACAATAAAAACAATAAATCAACCGTTTTCCAAAAATTTGAATAGAATACATTTGAATAGAATAGAAAAGAATAGAATAGAATAGAAAAAAAATAGAATAAAATAGAAAGATTATAACCTTCTTCTGAAATTTGAATTTCAAATGAATTCAAATTTGAATATAATGGAAAAGAACAGAATAGAAAAGAATAGAATAGAGTAAATAAAACAATAGCATAGAATAGAAGGAATATAACCATTTCCCAAAATTCTATAAGAATAAATTTGAATTCAAATAGAATAGAAAATAAAATAAAAGAATAGAATTGACGAGAACAGATAAGAATAGAATAGAGTAGAAAGGATATAATCATCTTCCGAAATTCAAATTTCGAATAGAATAAATTTGAATTCAAACAGTAAAGAAAAGAATAGAAAAAAAAATAAAACAATTGAATGGATCAGAACAAATAATAGAATAGAATAGAATAGAAGGAATATAACAATAAAACCATTTTTCAAAAATGTTAATCGAATAAAATTGAATAGAATAGAAAAGAATAGAATAGAAAAGAATAAAATAAGAAAAGAAAAGAATAGAAAGAAACACTCAAATAGAATGGAACAGAAAGAATAAAACCATCTTCCAAAATTCAAATTTGGAATAGAATAAATTTGATTTTTTTAAATGGAATTCGATTCAAATTCAAATTGATTCGAATTTTCCAAATGTGTTTGAATTTATGTCACTTCCGAAAACAAATTAAACTAAACAACTTTATGTAAATATTAAACAAAATATATATTTTTTTTTATTTCTGCACATGTCTAATTTGAATATTCATTATTTTAGAAGTGTTTTTTGCCTCTTGATATAAGAGAGCTTTACATATTCCTATTTTTCCCTCCTCGTATTCTTTTTCTACTTTTTTTTTATTTATGATTTTTTATTGTGCATTGAGATGTAGTTGTGATTTTTTTTTTTTTACATGTATATGTTATTTTTGTTAGCGACATCTACAGGTGTGTTAGGTAAGCTGGCTGTGATGTAATTGATGATATTTATATGTAATGATGCCAGTTTGACGTTATGATTCAGCCGCTTGTGGTGTCCCCGAGGCAGGAAGTGCCTGTTTTCCTTATCGTGTCCCGATGTGCTCAGAAGTGTCACTTCCTGTTCCGATATGCGAGGAATGAGAAGTTGCCAGTGAATGGGCCTCTCCGTGTTAGCTTCAGAGGAAGGGCGCGGGTAACTTCCTGTCTAGGTTTTCCAGCAGCCTTTTGATTTCTTTAGTGGCAGAGCTCTCAGCAGGAGATATCATATCGTGTCTCATATTGCCGCCTTGTATGCTATTGATGGAAAGGAAAAGGAACAATTGTATCAAATACTTACCGTAATTTTCCTATCTGTCAGTGGAACGCAGAGTCTAGACAGGAAGTGATAAAGAGACAGGAAGTGATGTCATGTATAATTAGGAAGTTCTAAATGCCAGGCCAAGTCGGGAGGAAGTAGAGAGGAGACATCGCTGGAACTGGCAGCAGAGGAGGTAATAAGATATTATTTTATATTTACACCCAGTAACCCCCCGTCATGTTTCGTCCTCCATAGTCACTGTGACGTCTTTTATCTCCAGGACATACATTTTAAATAAAGAGCCATTTATCCAACTGTCCATCCAGAGCCTCTGGTTTATAGACCGGATACATCCTAAATATAGAACCATTTATCCAACTGTCCATCCAGAGCCTCTGGTTTATAGACCGGATACATCCTAAATATAGAACCATTTATCCAACTGTCCATCCAGAGCCTCTGGTTTATAGACCAGATACATCCTAAATATAGAACCATCTATCCAACTGTCCATCCAGAGCCTCTGGTTTATAGACCGGATACATCCTAAATATAGAACCATTTATCCAACTGTCCATCCAGAGCCTCTGGTTTATAGACCAGATATATCCTAAATATAGAACTATTTATCCAACTGTCCATCCAGAGCCTCTGGTTTATAGACCGGATACATCCTAAATATAGAACCATTTATCCAACTGTCCATCCAGAGCCTCTGGTTTATAGACCGGATACATCCTAAATATAGAGCCATATATCCAACTGTCCATCCAGAGCCTCTGGTTTATAGACGGGATACATCCTAAATATAGAGCCATTTATCCAACTGTCCATGAAGAGCCTCTGGTTTATAGACCAGATACATCCTAAATATAGAGCCATTTATCCAACTGTCCATCCAGAGCCTCTGGTTTATAGACCAGATACATCCTAAATATAGAACCATTTATCCAACTGTCCATCCAGAGCCTCTGGTTTATAGACTGGATACATCCTAAATATAGAACCATTTATCCAACTGTCCATCCAGAGCCTCTGGTTTATAGACCAGATACATCCTAAATATAGAGCCATTTATCCAACTGTCCATGAAGAGCCTCTGGTTTATAGACCAGATACATCCTAAATATAGAGCAATTTATCCAACTGTCCATCCAGAGCCTCTGGTTTATAGACCGGATACATCCTAAATATAGAACCATTTATCCAACTGTCCATCCAGAGCCTCTGGTTTATAGACCAGATACATCCTAAATATAGAACCATTTATCCAACTGTCCATCCAGAGTCTCTGGTTTATAGACCGGATACATCCTAAATAAAGAGCCATTTATCCAACTGTCCATCCAGAGCCTCTGGTTTATAGACCAGATACATCCTAAATATAGAACCATTTATCCAACTGTCCATCCAGAGTCTCTGGTTTATAGACCGGATACATCCTAAATAAAGAGCCATTTATCCAACTGTCCATCCAGAGCCTCTGGTTTATAGACCAGATACATCCTAAATATAGAACCATTTATCCAACTGTCCATCCAGAGTCTCTGGTTTATAGACCGGATACATCCTAAATATAGAACCATTTATCCAACTGTCCATCCAGAGCCTCTGGTTTATAGACCGGATATATCCTAAATATAGAACCATTTATCCAACTGTCCATCCAGAGTCTCTGGTTTATAGACCGGATACATCCTAAATATAGAACCATTTATCCAACTGTCCATCCAGAGCCTCTGGTTTATAGACCAGATACATCCTAAATATAGAACCATCTATCCAACTGTCCATCCAGAGCCTCTGGTTTATAGACTGGATACATCCTAAATATAGAACCATTTATCCAACTGTCCATCCAGAGCCTCTGGTTTATAGACCAGATATATCCTAAATATAGAACTATTTATCCAACTGTCCATCCAGAGCCTCTGGTTTATAGACCGGATACATCCTAAATATAGAACCATTTATCCAACTGTCCATCCAGAGCCTCTGGTTTATAGACCGGATACATCCTAAATATAGAACCATTTATCCAACTGTCCATCCAGAGCCTCTGGTTTATAGACCAGATACATCCTAAATATAGAACCATCTATCCAACTGTCCATCCAGAGCCTCTGGTTTATAGACTGGATACATCCTAAATATAGAACCATTTATCCAACTGTCCATCCAGAGCCTCTGGTTTATAGACCAGATATATCCTAAATATAGAACTATTTATCCAACTGTCCATCCAGAGCCTCTGGTTTATAGACCGGATACATCCTAAATATAGAACCATTTATCCAACTGTCCATCCAGAGCCTCTGGTTTATAGACCGGATACATCCTAAATATAGAACCATTTATCCAACTGTCCATCCAGAGCCTCTGGTTTATAGACCAGATACATCCTAAATATAGAACCATTTATCCAACTGTCCATCCAGAGCCTCTGGTTTATAGACCAGATATATCCTAAATATAGAACTATTTATCCAACTGTCCATCCAGAGCCTCTGGTTTATAGACCGGATACATCCTAAATATAGAACCATTTATCCAACTGTCCATCCAGAGCCTCTGGTTTATAGACCGGATACATCCTAAATATAGAGCCATATATCCAACTGTCCATCCAGAGCCTCTGGTTTATAGACGGGATACATCCTAAATATAGAACCATTTATCCAACTGTCCATCCAGAGCCTCTGGTTTATAGACCAGATACATCCTAAATATAGAACCATCTATCCAACTGTCCATCCAGAGCCTCTGGTTTATAGACCGGATACATCCTAAATATAGAGCCATATATCCAACTGTCCATCCAGAGCCTCTGGTTTATAGACGGGATACATCCTAAATATAGAGCCATTTATCCAACTGTCCATGAAGAGCCTCTGGTTTATAGACCGGATACATCCTAAATATAGAACCATTTATCCAACTGTCCATCCAGAGCCTCTGGTTTATGGACCGGATACATTCTAAATATAGAGCCATTTATCCAACTGTCCATCCAGAGCCTCTGGTTTATAGACCAGATACATCCTAAATATAGAGCCATTTATCCAACTGTCCATCCAGAGCCTCTGGTTTATAGACCAGATACATCCTAAATATAGAGCCATTTATCCAACTGTCCATCCAGAGCCTCTGGTTTATAGACCGGATACATCCTAAATATAGAACCATTTATCCAACTATCCATCCAGAGCCTCTGGTTTATAGACCGGATACATCCTAAATATAGAACCATTTATCCATCCCCCATAAAGCTGTCTCGGGGTTGTTGGCTCTCATCACTGTGAGATAATGGACATTATGTCTTCTCTGGATCAGGATATGGGGAGGAAGAAGACTGAACTACAGTAGAAGTTCTAATGGAGGCAGCAGAAGGAATGAACATCCCTACAGAACATAGAATAAGGGATAAAGCTCCTGATTTGTGTGATTTGATGGAAGTGATCCTACAATTCTCTACCTCACAGTATGTTAGTGGGGGATTGTTGATTCTCTTTGGCTTCTCACCATAACTGTACCGGTTGTCTTACCTTATTCATGGGATCCTGAGCACCAATCACAGCACAGATGCCCCCAGACCTATTTTGGTGGAGTTGGCTGTCGGGGTGACATCAATGTGCACAGTACATGCAGTATAATAGGACGGGGCTCACAATATAGACATTCCCGGCCTCTGTGCACAACGTCATGTCTACATATCCTCCATCATACACGGTCAGTGATTCTCTTTAATCCAATATTAATAAGGTAATTCTTCTCATTAAAAGCAAACTTGACACTTGATTTTCACTCCCGTCCTTTTCTTCTTGATATTGGTCACCTAGGCAGAAAGTGGAAGGTCACAGATAGAAGAAAGTCCTAAAAGAAGTTCCAACTCTTCTCCACTCACTCCAGACCTAAACTAAAAGGCATTGGTTAGAGTTCTACATTTAAAAAGAATCTATGATACAGTCCAGATAATTCTCATTTTCTTATCCGTCTACAGAGAGGAGAGTCCTGTATAGGTCAAGCAAAGGTGAGGAGGATTCTGGGAATTCTGTAATGATGATTGTTACTTTCTCTTTTTACATATAAAATACTAAAGAAAACATCTGGTGATCCATTAACACCCAGCAGTCGTCTTCACAGGACATCACCCATCACCGTGCCTTCACCTCACTGCCTGACAACAGAGGTAACCAGTGCCAAGAAGGTTCTAGAAGTCACCAACAAGATCACTGATCTGCTGACAGGAGAGGTGAGCGGTGCCGGGAATTCTGGGACATTATCCAGTAACAGACAAGGGATGTGTCTGGATGGTGACTGTATCATTGTGTGTGTCAGGTTCCTATAAGGTGTCAGGATGTCACTGTCTATTTCTCCATGGAGGAGTGGGAGTATTTAGAAGGACACAAGGATCTCTACAAGGACGTCATGATGGAGAATCAGCCGCCCCTCACATCACCGGGTAAGAGGAGACTTTATTGTAAAGGAGAGAGCAGTACGGAGGATCCACCTAGATCCCCCATCATCTGATAAACACATAGAAACAATGTATTCAGTCAGTGTGTGTGTTTCCTACAGATGGATCCAGTAATGGGAACCCACCTGAGAGATGTCCCCATCCTCCGTATTCCCGGGACTCCACACAGGAAGATCACACCATCCCCCATCATCATCAGGTAGGTGGGACTCAGCATGTAGACTAGGGTTGCACCGACATCAGGATCAGCCCCGATACTAAGCATTTGCACAAGCATCGGTACTCGTGCAAATGCCTCTGATACTAGAAACCGATACTTTCAGGCTCGGTTCTTTCAGCTGTCAGCGGGATTCCCCCACTGACAGCTGAAATGTACACAAAAGAATGCCAGCAATTATCAGTCGTTAAAGTGGAGTTCCACCCTAAATTTATACTTACCTCCATCTTCTCGCTCCGGGTCACCTGAAAAACAAATGGATAATCGCAATTTTTTTTTTTTTTTTAACTTGCCTCGTTTAGAAGAAAATATACTTACCTTACTTCCTTCTTCCTCCCCTCGGCGGCCTTCCTGGCTTTTCAATGATTCCTGGGAGCTGAACGTCATCGTCGCAGCGGCCCGACGTCGGTTCCAGTGCGCGCGCGTCATTCCCTTCTAAACAGCTTCTGGGCATGCCCAGAAGCTGTGGAGGGATGACGCGTGCGCACCGGAACTGACAGCGGGGCCGGTGCAGTGCATCGTGGGACCGAAAAAGACGGAAGAGGACCGCAGAAGAGGATCGTGCTGGCTTCAAGATGCCCACACCTGAGATGGCAGCGCTGGACAATACTTTTTCAAGGTAAGTATTTCCTCTATCTCCGTTGACGTCTGTTTAGAGGAAACGCGTCAGGAAGGAGCGCCGCATCGTCATCACCAGTCGCCGCAGACCGCGCTGCAGACGGCCACGGCCTCTCTCTTATCGGTTTTGATTTCTTGTGACCACAGAAGAAACTACCTATGTAAGTGCATCTGATTTTTTGTTGTAATAAATACTAGAGGTACTGCACTATGGTCTGGTTTTTGTTTCTGTGAGACACGTGCGGAAGTCTTCACCCGTGACAATAGAGAGACATCGCCCAGAGTGTGGATGACCACCAGAGAGGCACCACGATATTAGTGTGATATTAGCCCTACTACTGTGCGATCTGGTAAGAGGCTGAACCTCCCACTTGAGTGCTTCACCTGCTCTCCTGAATATCTACTATACTGCTGAGCTGACATTTCGCCCTTGACCTTCTTCCTTCTGGTAAGGGGCTAGTCCCCAATAAGGTGGTGGAACCTATCTGCACCCGACAAGTCCAGGGGAATCTGCTGTGTGGATTTCACCACAAACTTGTGTGGGAATAGCTGGGACTATATGCACCTTCCACCTTTTTTTTCCTACGTTTTGTACACATCATACAGTGGTGGCAACGATTGAATTAATTGACACTTTATGTTGAGATTCACTCCAGTGTACACGTTCGTGTTCTTCTTTGATTTTCACCTGAGTGACATTTACCCAATCACGATTTTATTCATCACGTTTATGTTTATGCATATGAGTATATAATGCTTTATTGTATACACACTTGATTGTACATCAACCCAGGCACACATCACAGGAGTGTGGTAGATACTTATTGTAGTATCATATTTACCTCCTGATTTGTGTGTGAATTTAGCGCACCTGATTTTTTCTTATTAATCTTTATCCCCATTTGGTTCTAAGGTTGCAGCTTTATTAATTTCACAGATCCTGCGCACAATTTTTTACATACACAAGTATTTCTTCTTGCAGGTAAGTGTAACCCGGGACAGATCAGAGGCTATCCATTGTGGAATGTACTAGCCCTGACTGTCCCGGGGGGATTTTTATTAAAAAAAAGTATTCCCAGGGTGGAACTCCACTTTAAGGAGTGGGGCCACCATGTTCTTAACAACTGATGACATTTCAACTGTCAGCGGAAGTCCCCTATCCCTTCCTCCTCCTTCTTCCCTCCCCCCCCAGCTTTCACTTCTGCCTGTTGCTTCCCCCTTCCCTCCGCCAGCTGTAACCTCTGCCCCTATGTCTTTCCAGCTCCCTCCTCCACCCCCACGACTCCTAGCCCAAACCAGCCTCCATCTCTTCCAACATTGTCCTCAACTCCTAAAGCCTCCACTGCTGCAAATGATATAACGGGTCCAACCAATACATAGCCCAGCCTTTATGCCCTATCCTCTACCACCTACCACCTCCAGAGGTCCCTTCCGGCCAGCCAGCAATCTCCCAATAACCCCCCCCCCCCCTCCTAGTGATCACAGCCTTTTCCATCCCAACCACCCCCCTTCCTACTCTTGGCAATAGGTTTTGGGAATTCGTATCGGTGAATATCAGTACTCATACTCGGTGTTAAAAAAAAATGGTATCGGTGCATCCCTTATGTAGATCTAAAAATGTATTCTAAGCAAAAAGATGACATTCTTCTATGTATTTTATTGTTCCTTTTTACAAATGTATTCTATCATCTTTGTGGTTTAGGATGAGGAACTGAAAGACATCAAAGCTAACATTAAAGAAGAAGAAGAGATGTTCATGAGAGATCAGCAATCTATGAAGGAGGGAGGTCCTCTGTATTCCCGGGATTCCACACAGGAAGATCACACCATCCCTCACCATCATCAGGTAGATGGAAAAAACATAAAAGTGACTCTAGATTGTATGAGATTATATTCTTCTCCCGGCCTATTGTTCCTCACATTTCTAAGTTTTTTTTTTTTCTTTTCTTTCTGTTGGTTTAGCATGAAGAACAGATGTATGTGAAAGATAAGGTTAAAGAGGAAGAAGAGGAGATGACTGTGATGGGTTTTCAGGAGTCTACAGAGAAAGTTGGGATGATGGTGACAACTAAAGAGGAGGAACCTTCTGTAGATATCAGCACAGGTGAGTAATAAACACTAATTACAGAAACCGTTCAAGTATATACGGCGATGATTAAGGATCTGTGGACCTTGTATTAGTTTAAATGACCTCTACAAGGACGTTATGATGGAGAATCGGCCGCCCCTCACATCATCGGGTAAGAGGAGACTCTATTGAAAAGGAAAGAGCAGTACGGAGGGCCCACCTAGATCCCCCATCATCTGATAAACACATAGAAACAATGTATTCAGTCAGTGTGTGTGTTTCCTACAGATGGATCCAGTAATGGGAACCCACCAGAGAGATGTCCCCGTCCTCTGTATTCCCGGGATTCCACACAGGAGGATCCCACCATCCCTCACCATCATCAGGTAGGAGGACTCTGTGTATAGAACACAGAAATTACACACAGAAAAAAGCAGTGCCGAATCGCAAAAAAAATGGCCTGGTCATTAACGGGGTAAATCCTTCCGGGGCTGAAGTGGTTAATAGATGTTTTCTATTATTTTTGGGTTTAGGGTGAAGAACGTATTAATATAAAAGCTGAAGTTAAAGAGGAAGAAGTAGAAAGATATGTGGGGGGTGAGCACTCATCCACGGAGGAGGTCGGAATGATTATGAAAAGTCAACTGGACGAAATGTCTCTACCTATTGATACAAGTAAGTATAGGCACTATGGAAGAAACAGTTCACAGTCTCTATTTACTTCTGTGTATAAGGATTGTAGTTTAAGGAAAAATGTTAGATAATTATCAGATCTTCATATCATCCTAAACATATGCTTGCCTAATAAAGGGTTAATGTGTGGTGTTGCAAGAGTTACCACTTGGTGCTCTGATGTCCCTTTCCCCACATGTGTCACTTCCTGCTTCTTTAGTAATATATGTAGGAGGAGACCGGACCTTGTGGTCTGTCCGTGTATTGGAGGTGATCAGTGAGGATGCTGTAAAGAGGTGAACTGAACTGTGTGGTGGAGTTTCCCCTTAGCGGGACCCCGGGATGGGTTCCGAGGACCAGGCTTTTGATGCTATTTACTGAGATGCAACTAAGCTATAAAAAGTTATGGTGAGCGCCACACAGAACAGCCAAATCCAGTACATGGAGTGGAAATCCAATTATTTCGTATATCACTCAAATGTACTCCTATGGAAGTTTTTACTCAAGAGTAACCATCGGATTTGAGTTATGAAGAAGAGGAGGGAGAACTGGGGAACGAAATGGACAGTCCATTTTACCCTTGAGGTTATGACGTAAAGCGTGGTGGTAACCATCTGATTTGAGTTACGAAGAAGAGAAGGGAGAACTGGGGAACGAAATGGACAGTCCATTTTACCCTTGAGGTTATGACGTAAAGCGTGGTGGTAACCATCTGATTTGAGTTACGAAGAAGAGGAGGGAGAACTGGGGAATGAAATGGACAGTCCATTTTACCCTTGAGGTTATGACGTAAAGCGTGGTGGTAACCATCTGATTTGAGTTACGAAGAAGAGAAGGGAGAACTGGGGAATGAAATGGACAGTCCATTTTACCCTTGAGGTTATGATGTAAAGCTTGGTGGTAACCATCTGATTTGAGTTACGAAGAAGAGAAGGGAGAACTGGGGAACGAAATGGACAGTCCATTTTACCCTTGAGGTTATGACGTAAAGCGTGGTGGTAACCATCTGATTTGAGTTACGAAGAAGAGAAGGGAGAACTGGGGAACGAAATGGACAGTCCATTTTACCCTTGAGGTTATGACGTAAAGCGTGGTGGTAACCACGTGATTTGAGTTACGAAGAAGAGAAGGGAGAACTGGGAAACGAAATGGACAGTCCATTTTACCCTTGAGGTTATGACGTAAAGCGTGGTGGTAACCATCTGATTTGAGTTACGAAGAAGAGGAGGGTGAACTGGGGAACAAAATGGACAGTCCATTTTACCCTTGAGGTTATGACGTAAAGCGTGGTAAGGAGAAGGAACAGCAAGCTCAGAAGAGGAAACGGTGGTGGCCTGTAATTCTTCTGTAGGTGCGGATAGTATGGCACTTGGCTATCTCTAATGCAGCCTTTCTCAACCTTTTCAAGACAGAGGAACCCTTGAAATAATTTTCAGGAACCCCTGCTAAAAATGACTATATTTACAACTCATGATACATTAGTGTGATGGTCAGTGGGATGAATGCCCCTTAAACTTGTGGACGTTGGGAAGAATTACCTTCTTCCAGATGGCTAAAAAGATCAATGGTGTCAGGAGGACCTTATCTGAGAGGCAGAAATTGCTCATTGCTCAAGGAACGCCTAGCAACCTCTGGAGGAACCCTGGTTGAGAACCACTGCTCTACTGAGTGGCTGGACCCCTAACCTAGGGCCTGCTGCGTAATAGAAGCCTCCTAGGGACCATGCCTTGAACCATTGACTGTGTGGCCTCATAGAGTGTGGTGGTTCCACTCTTCGCCTTGAGGTTGGACATGGTGAAGTCTACAGTGTTGTGAAGATTTGGTGGCAGACAACCAGTGCTCAATGCTATTCCCATCAAAATGTCTCTGTGCCGGAACAGGTGTCCTTCTGAAGTGGGGCCTGATAGAGTGATTCGACCTCCAGCCATGAGGTGACATTCGCCAACATGTGAAGCAATAAAAATGTATCCCCCATCAATTTTCTGAGATATATACCATAGTTTGTAGACGCAATAACTTTCACACAAACCAATCAATATACGCTTTTTGAGATTTTTTTTTTTTACCAAAGACATGTAGCAGAACACATTTTGGCCTAAATTTATGAAATTTTAATTTTATTAGATATGTTTTATAACAGAAAATATAATTATTTATTTAGTGCAAATTGGGTGGAGAGTGAATCTCTGTCAATACAATTCTGGCACCGTCCCCTAAAAATTCAAAAGCGTAAAGTATAAGGTCTGGCAGGGGAACAAGGAAGGGGAAGGGCGGGGGGGGAGGTAAGGGAAAAAGGAAAATAGCCCGAAAATCCTGGAAATGGGGATTTGAATGTGCCCAAAATATAAAAAAAGAAGGAATAAAAAGATATATACATTTATTTATAATACAAAAATATAAAAATGACAGTCAATATAAACATGTCAAGATAAATTCATATGATACATATCATCATCTCGTTGGTGGAGGCCATTCTTGGCAGAGTCCATAGTGCTATTGCCCAGGATTGGCATCTTTAGGGTTGACTACAAGTCCCAGCAGCTCTTTCAGACTGTAGCAGGATCCAGGGGTTCTGCCTCCTGCATTACTTGTCATCCCAAACTCAGCATGTTCAGAAGGGAAACAGGACGGAGTCTGGCAGCAGTACCAACAGTTCTCAGCTCTTGGCCCATTCAGCTCTCTGGTCCTAGACCACTGTCCCTTTTTATAAAGCACAAAACCAGTGGGTTGGACCCAGGATGCCCGCCAAGAAAAGAACCGGAAAAACACAATTATCCCTAACCTTCCCATGCACAATGTGTGTGACTGGGAAGAGCCCTCCCCCTTTTTAGTTCCAACATCTGGAAAGAGGAAGAACTTAGCCTGTTTCCTGCATTATTTTTGCTAACTGTTTTCCTCCTGATTGGGACAGCATAAATCTCTACCTGCCTACATACCCATAAATGTTGCTGTTCCCTTTAAATGGTCAAGGTTTCACCCATATTGGTGGGCAAAGCCCCAGAGGGGTCTTTGAGGTTTGGATTCCATAGGGATGGACCACAGTCTTTGGCTTGTATAGCACTCTGTGGCTAACTGCTTCTAACAATTGAAGTGGAGATGAAAAGCTTCATTCCTATTCCTCAATATAACATTATATTCCTAACAAATCAGGTGAAAGTACTGTACCCATATAAAAGGTCCACCTCCATTCCTCAATATAATGTCATGTTCCCAACAAATGAGGAGGAGATACTGTGCACCATATGAAAGGTCCATCTCCATTCCTCAATATAATGTCATGTTCCCAACAAATGAGGAGGAGAAACTGAACACCATATGAAAGGTCCATCTCCATTCCTTAATATAACGTCATGTTCCCAACAAATGAGGTGGCCATCTCCTTTCCTCAAAATAACGTGATGTTCCCAACAAATGAGGAGGAGATACTGTACACCATATGAAAGGTCCATCTCCATTCCTTAATATAACATCATGTTCCCAACAAATGAGGAGGAGATACTGTACACCATATGAAAGGTCCATCTCCATTCCTTAATATAACATCATGTTCCCAACAAATGAGGAGGAGATACTGTACACCATATGAAAGGTCCATCTCCATTCCTTAATATAACATCATGTTCCCAACAAATGAGGAGGAGATACTGTACACCATATGAAAGGGCCATTTATGTCCCCAATATATAGTAACAAAGAAATTTTACCCCACGTGTCCTAGTTGTTTTGGGTGTTTATATCTTTAACTTGATTTTCATATTTTGATGTTACAGTTGTACCCAGTTCCATGCCAGAGCTCTGTGAAACTGTTGACTGTTAGACCAACGTGACTTTTCTATTACTGGTATTTTTAGAAAAGTGTTCAAAGAGTCCTTAAGTGATTTGCAAATTCTTTATAATTTCAAATCCAGACAAATCCGAGAAATGTAGCGAAAAAAAACGATAATGAATTGTAGCGAAAAAAAACGATAATGAATTCTGGCTAACGAAGACTTAGTGGTAGCTATTTAATATGAACAATTTTGCAGATCATATATGGACTCGGTGTGAACACTTTTCTGATTGATTTTGGAGGGAGAAAAGGAGCCCAACTGTGAGATCGGCATTTCAAATGTCGGGGAGGAGGGGCTAAAACTCCAGTTATTTGTGATCTACTGATAATTTTTTCTTTACATTTGTCTCCAACAGATGGAGGTGATGTCAGGAATACCCCAGAGACACCTCTTATATTATTATTATATTATAGTAACTCAGAAGATAATGTCATCACACAGGATCCTCCAGGAGGAAATCCAAATACACAAAATATCCATCACAGACCTTCCTGTCCGGAGACATCAATGGATCCCTCTGATCAGGGGGAATCTTCTCACCAATCACATACTATGATTGCAAATATCCATTTAGGATCTCACACTGCAGATAGATCAGCAGATCCTTCTAATCCCAAGGTATCTTCCTTACCTCATGAAGGAGTTCCCCGAGAAGAGAATCTATTCTCATGTTCAGAGTGTGGGAAATGTTCTATTTATAAAGGAGATCTTGTTAAACACCAGACAGTGTTTAGGGGTAAGCATCCCTATTCATGTTCGGAGTGCTGGAATTCTTTCCATAAGAAAAATAATCTTGCTAGACACCAGAAAATGAAAACAGGTGTGCATCTCTATTCATGTTCAGAGTGCGGTATATGTTTCACTCATAGAGGAGAACTTGTTGAACATCAGAAAATTCACACGGGTGAGCATCATTATTCATGTTCAGAGTGCGGAAAATCTTTCACTCGGAGAGAAACGCTTGTGACACACCAAAGATTTCATACAGGTGAACGTCCCTATTCATGTTCAGAGTGCGGGACATCTTTTACTCAAAAAGGAAACCTTCTTAGACACCAGAGAATTCACACGGGTGAGCGTCCTTATTCATGTTCAGAGTGCGGGAAAGCTTTCATTAAGAAAGATCATCTTGTTACACATCAGAGAATTCACACTGGTGAGCGTCCTTATTCATGTTCAGAGTGTGGGAAATCTTTCACTCATAAAAATGACCTTGTTAGACACCAAAGAATTCACACAGGTGAACGTCCCTATGCGTGTTCAGAATGCGGATATTCTTTCACTCAGAAGGCAGGCCTTTATACACACCAGAGACTTCACACAGGTGAGCGTCCCTATTCATGTTCAGAGTGCGGATGTTCTTTCTTTCGGAAAGCAGATCTTCTTGTACACCTGAGAATCCACACGGGTGATCGTCCTTAGTCATGTTTCAGAGTGAAGGAAATCTTTCTATAAAAAAGAAACTCTTGTTAAACACCAGAAAATACAGTGTAGTGTGGATGGCGGAGGAGAGCTGTTGGACAATGTAGTGTGGATGGTGGGGGAGAGCTGTCGGAGAATGTAGTGTGGATGGTGGAGGAGAGCTGTCGGAGAATGTAGTGTGGATGGTGGGGGAGAGCTGTCTGAGAATGTAGTGTGGATGGTGGGGGAGAGCTGTCGGAGAATGTAGTGTGGATGGCGGAGGAGAGCTGTCAGAGAATGTATTGTGGATGGTGGAGGAGAGCTGTTGGACAATGTAGTGTGGATGGTGGGGGGAGAGCTGTCGGAGAATGTAATGTGGATGGTGGAGGAGAGCTGTTGGACAATGTTGTGTGGATGGTGGGGGAGAGCTGTCGGAGAATGTAGTGTGGATGGCGGAGGAGAGCTGTCGGAGAATGTAGTGTGGATGGGGGAGGAGAGCTGTCGGAGAATGTAATGTGGATGGTGGAGGAGAGTATCGGAGAATGTAGTGTGGATGGTGGGGGGAGAGCTGTCAGAGAATGTAGTGTGGATGGTGGAGGAGAGTGTCAGAGAATGTGGTGTGGATGGGGAGGAGAGCTGTCGGAGAATGTAGTGTGGATGGTGGAGGAGAGCTGTCGGACAATGTAGTGTGGATGGTGGAGGAGAGTGTCGGAGAATGTAGTGTGGATGGTGGAGGAGAGCTGTCAGAAAATGTAGTGTGGATGGTGGGGGAGAGCTGTCAGAGAATGTAGTGTGGATGATGAAGGAGAGCTGTCAAAGAATGTAGTGTGGATGGTGGAGGAGAGCTGTTGGAGAATGTAGTGTGGAAGAGGAGATCGGTCAGAGAATGTAGTGTGGATAGTGATGGAGAGCTGTCAGAGAATGTAGTGTGGATGGTGGGGGAGAGCTGTCAGAGAATGTAGTGTGGATGGTGGAGGAGAGCTGTCAGAGAATGTAGTGTGGATGGTGGAGGAGAGCTGTCAGAGAATGTAGTGTGGATGGTGGAGGAGAGCTGTCGGAGAATGTAGTGTGGATGATGAAGGAGAGCTGTCAAAGAATGTAGTGTGGATGGTGGAGGAGAGCTGTCGGAGATTGTAGTGTGGATGGTGGGAGGAGAGCTGTCGGAGAATGTAGTGCAGACAGTGGGAGGAGAGCTGTTGGAGAATGTAGTGTGGAGGAGGAGATTGGTCAGAGAATGTAGTGTGGATAGTGAAGGAGAGCTGCTGGAGAATATAGTGTGGATGGTGTAGGAGAGCTGTCGGAGAATGTAGTGTGGATGGTGTAGGAGAGCTGTCGGAGAATGTAGTGAGGATGGTGGGAGGAGAGCTGTCGGAGAATGTAATGTGGATGGTGGGGGGAGAGCTGTCGGAGAATGTAGTGTGGATGGTGGGGGGTAAATTTACTATGAAGGGACATGACTAATATTAAATAAATGAGTCGTGTGTATATTTGAAATCAATTTTATAAACATTGTCAGAAATTCATATATTTCTACAGTTAATAATGTGTGTACATTATAAATTCGTCCCTCAATTTCAGTTGGATTTCAATCTTTTGTTTCGCCATAATTATAAATAGGGATGAGCCGATCATACCCGTGTTTGCTTCAATGCGGTTTCAGAGAATGGTATGACGTTTGGATCCCAAATCCGAACCCTAATGAAGTGAATTGGGAGCCGAATCTTCAGTATCAGTAATGGGCATTTTCTGGACTAATAGGCAAGGGATTGTCAAACACAGGGAGCTGAGCAGTGGTCTGAATGATATGTATCAATACCAAAAATTTGTTGCAAAAATGATAATTCCGCAGAGGGGATTTTTAGGTAGCGTACAACTCAATAAAACTTTCAAGAGCCAGAAATAATTCACGGACTCGCTGCACACAATGTAAGTTTTTTTCTCTTTTGTTCATTGACGGACACAGCTCCTGATTCTTCCTAACGATTGGGTTATGCTTCTCTCTACAGGAGTAGGACACTAGGCAGGAAAAAAACCTTGACTATGCCTATGGGGCAGTCCCAGGGCGTATACTCTTACTTCCTGCTATAGGTACTCAGTTTTGTTACAAGCAGTGTCTGAAGAAAAAAAAAAACTCCATAGAGAGGTGGGTGCTGTGTCCATCAATGAACATAAAAAATAGATTTTACGATAAGTCAAAAATCGTTATTTAACCACTTTAATACAGGGCACTTCCCTCCCTTCCCGCCCAGGCCAATTTTCCCCTTTTAGCGCTGTTGCATTTTGAATGACAATTGCGCGGTCATGCAACACTGTACTTACACCAAATTTATATCATTTTCCCCCCACAAATAGAGCTTTCTTTTGGTGGTATTTGATCACCTGTGCGATTTTTACTTTTTGCTAAACAAATAAAAAAAGACAGAAAAGTTTGAAAAAAAAAAAAAGTTTTTTTGTTTATGTTATACAATTTTGTAAATAAATAAGTTTTTTCCTGCACTGATGAGCACTGATGAGACTGCACTGACAGGCACTGATGAGGAGGCAATGATGGGGTGGCACTGATGGGGTGGCACTGATAGGCGGCACTGATAGGCGGCACTGATAGGCACTGATATGTGGCACTGATATGCAGCATTGGTGGGCACTGATAGGCGACACTGCTGGGCACTGATAGGCGGCATTGATGGGCACTGATAGGCGGCACTGATGGGCACTGATAGGTGGCACTGACGGGCACTAATGGGCACTGATAGGCAGCACTGGTGGGCACTGATGGGCGGCACTGATGGGCGGCACTGATGGGCACTGACGGGCGGCACTGATGGGCACTAATGGGCACTGATAGGCGGCACTGGTGGGCAATAATGGGCACTGGTGGGCGACACTAAAGGATGGCAATGATGGGCACTTGGGCAGCACTGATAGGGAGGACACTAGTGGGCATCACTGATGGGGAGGGCAATGGGGGGCTCCCTGAGCCCTGATCGCCATCCCTGGTGGCCATAGTGGGCATCCCTGGGGTCATAGTGGGCATCCCTGGGGTCATAGTGGGCATCCCTGGTGGATCTAGTGGCATCCCCCCCCTGAGGGTCTGCACTGGTAATCAATGATCTGATTACCAGTGCCGACCCCCCCCCCCCCTGTCAGGGGAGCCGCCGATCGGCGCTCCTTTACTCGTGCCTGTCAGGCACGAACTAAGGAAAGCCGATCAACGGCTGTTCCTGTTTTACTATGTGACCAGCCGTGATTGGACACGGCTGATCACATGGTAAAGAGCCTCCGTCAGAGGCTCTTTACCGAGATCGGAGATGCAGGGTGTCAGACTGACACCCCGCATCACCGATCGCCGCTCTGCGCGCCCCCGGGGGGCGCCCAGAGCGGTGTTATCCTGCCGCCGTCATATGACGTCCGGTCAGGATAACTCAACCACATTCCCGCCGTCAATTTGTAATAGGGCGGGCGGGAAGTGGTTAAGCAGGAGAGACGCCAAAGTAAAAAAAAAGCGCTAAAAATCTTGAAAACACACAAAAAAGTAAGGGAAATTAGCTTTATGCTCAAAAAGCTCAATAAAAACGTGCAAAAGAGCAAAAAAAAGCACAAGCTCCTTCAAGCTGAAATAAAAGCTCAAATGCCTATAAAAAGCAGCTTTTTTTTTTCTGAGCTGCAGTTTGCATGAGCCCTTACCACATTTCCTGTGACAGAAAACAGAACCCATTCCACCGTCACTTCTGTCACCGATGTAAAACAAAATGGAGAATTCAGTCATAGAAGAGCCGAGGAGAGCCGGTGTAACGTGAGAATTACCTACCCCGTGAGAATAACCTACCCTTGTCACTTCCGGCCAGAAACAGCTGAGCAGCGCAGCAGTGCGCATGCTCAGAGCCCCAGATACCTAAAGGAAGAACAGAGGAGCTTACTAGTGCGCATGCAGTATGAAACGATCACGGTGTACCGTGAAAAAAACCTACCGACGCGTCGGTTACATAAAACAGCGGGGCTGAAATAGGAGTCATCTCCGCTCCTGTGCCTGTCACTTCCCTGCTCTCGGCAAGTAAATATAAAAGCAGCTCTCGGCTCCGTGATTTATGTTTTCATACAGCCGCCGCCGCTTTTATATTTACTATCCGAGATCAGGGAAGTGGCAGGCACAGGAGTGGAGATGACTCGTATGTCAGCACAGCTGTTTTAATGTAACCGCTGCATTACATACAGTGCCGAGAACCGGAAGTGACGAGGGGTAGGTAATTCTCACGGAACACCGGACACCTCACAGCCATCACTTCAGAGTTCCCTCTTCACTCCTCCTCCACTGCTATTGGCTGCACTCCCTCCACACCAACCAATCACAGGGCGGGATCACAGTTACTAGGCAAATTCTGCTCTCACTCACCTTAGACCTCTCCACTGTGATTGGTGGCACAACCAGCAGATTCTGCTCTCCACAGAAACTAATCTCAGACCTCTCCACTGCAATAGGCTGCACTCCCTTTACAGGAACCAATTACAGGGCAGTATCACAGTCACCACAGAGATTCACCTCTGATCTCATCCCAGTCCCACACTATTATACATTTATATAGCTCTGACATATACCGCAGTGCTGTACAGAGATCACTAAGCCAATCACATCAGTCTCTGTACCAGAGGAGCTTACACTCTAATATCCCCTCCCCCACAGTCACATCAGTCTCTGTACCAGAGGAGCTTACACTCTAATGTCCCCTCCCCCACAGTCACATCAGTCTCTGTACAAGAGGAGCTTACACTCTAATGTCTCCCCTCCCCCACAGTCACACACTATTATTATTATACATTTATATAGCTCTGACATATACCGCAGTGCTGTACAGAGATCACTGAGCCAATCACATCAGACTCTGTACCAGAGGAGCTTACACTCTAATGTCCCCTCCCCCACAGTCACATCAGACTCTGTACCAGAGGAGCTTACACTCTAATGTCCCCTCCCCCACAGTCACACACTATTATTATTATACATTTATATAGCTCTGACATATACCGCAGTGCTGTACAGAGAACACTGAACCAATCACATCAGTCTCTTTTCCAGAGGAGCTTACACTCTAATATCCCCTCCCCCACAGTCACATCAGTCTCTGTACCAGAGGAGCTTACACTCTAATGTCCCCTCCCCCACAGTCACATCAGTCTCTGTACCAGAGGAGCTTACTCTCTAATGTCCCCTCCCCCACAGTCACACACTATTATTATTATACATTTATATAGCTCTTATACCGCAGTGCTGTACAGAGATCACTGAGCCAATCACATCAGTCTCTGTACCAGAGGAGCTTACACTCTAATGTCCCCTCCCCCACACTCACACACTATTATTATTATTATTATACATTTATATTGCTCTGACATATACTCACTGGCCACATTATTAGGGAAACCTGTTCAATTGCTTGTAAACACCAATTGCTAATCAGCCAATCACATGGCAGCAACT
The DNA here is from genome assembly GCF_965119305.1 of Pelophylax lessonae. Lineage (NCBI taxonomy): Eukaryota > Metazoa > Chordata > Amphibia > Anura > Ranidae > Pelophylax > Pelophylax lessonae. The sequence continues at coordinate 260,829,701 of NC_138776.1, read as the reverse complement.
TAATGCATTTAGGCATCTAGACATGGTGAAGGCGACTTCCTGAAGTTCAAACCAAGAATCAGAAAGGGGTATAAAGTAAAAATTAAATTACTTTGAACGTGGCATGGTTGTTGGTGGCAGACAGGCTGGTCTGAATATTTCTGGGATTTTCACACACAGCCACCTCTCGGGGTTACAGAGAATGGTGGGAAAAAGAGAAAATATCCAGTGAGCCGCAATTGTGTGGAGGAAAATGCCTTGTTGATGTCAGAGGTCAGAGAATGGGCAGACTGGTTCCAGATGATAGGGAAGCAACAGTAACTTAAATAACCACTTGTTTCAACCAATGTATGCAGAATATCATCTCTGAACCCACAACACATCGAACTTTGAGGCAAAAGACCACAATTCTGTCAGCTAAGAACAGGAAACTGAGGCTACAATTGGCACAGGCTCACCAAAATTGGACAATAGAAGATTTGAAAAACGTCTGGTCTGAAGAGTCTCAATTTCAGCTGCGACATTTAGATGGTAGGGTCAGAATTTGGTGTAAACAACATGAAAGCATGGATCCATCCTGCCTTGTATTAAACTTTCAGGTTGGTGGTGATATAATGGTTTGAGGGATATTTTCTTGGCACACTTTGGGCCCCTTAGTACCAATGCCATGAAGAATTAAGGCAGTTCTGAAGGCAAAAGGGGGACCAACCCGGTGTTCCGTGAGAATAACCTACCCCGTGAGAAATGCCTACCCTTGTCACTTCCTGTCAGGAACAGCTGAGCAGCGTAGCAGTGCGCATGCTCACAGCCCCGGTGACCTAATTGAACAGCTGAGGAGCTGAGAAGTGCGCATGCTCTGAGGGTATGACATTTTGACGGTAGTGTGTGTATCGTTACACGGCATGAGCTGTTGCGGCGGTTACATTAAAACAGCTCGGCCGCAACATGAGTCATCTCCGCTCCTACCACTGTCACTTCCCTGATCTCACCAAAAATAAAAATAACTGGCGCACAACGGGGAATAAATATCACCAGGGGCTATACCAATGTCACTGGACACACAATTAACCAGAGTGAATGATAATAAGGTAAAAAGGGCAGATTGAGAATTCCATGTATGGCAAAGTCCATAAAAAAGTCCATAAAAGTCCATAAAAAGCTCAAGGTGCACTCCTGAGGCAGCTCTAGTGACAAGTAGAAGATTTGCTTGGGGCCAACTAGAAGAAAACACAGGCGCCACTCTAAGTGCAGTAACTTGAAACTTTTTTATTTGGATAAACCGCTAGATAGGGGGGTACTCACAAAAGGGATGATTAAAACAGCTCATAAAACACACTCCGGTAAGGATCAGGATGGCTCAAGCGGTGACAAGTAGACAGGCTGTAGCGGTAGCTGCCGCACTTCCTCGTCCCGGGGACACTCAGATGACCGTCCGTCGTCACTTCCGTGAGCGTGATTACGTCATGGCGCCGGCGACGCGTTCTCGGAGCATGCGCTCCTTCCTCAGGCCGATGAGTAAGGAGCGCATGCTCCGAGAACGCGTCGCCGGCGCCATGACGTAATCACGCTCACGGAAGTGACGACGGACGGTCATCTGAGTGTCCCCGGGACGAGGAAGTGCGGCAGCTACCGCTACAGCCTGTCTACTTGTCACCGCTCGAGCCATCCTGATCCTTACCGGAGTGTGTTTTATGAGCTGTTTTAATCATCCCTTTTGTGAGTACCCCCCTATCTAGCGGTTTATCAAAATAAAAAAGTTTCAAGTTACTGCACTTAGAGTGGCGCCTGTGTTTTCTTCTACTTCCCTGATCTCGGCTAGTAAATGTAAAAGCGGCGGCGGGTGTATGTAATGTAAATCACGGAGATCTCGGCTCCGTGATCCGCTTTTACATTTAGTAGCCGACATCAGGGAAGTGACAGGGGTAGGAGCTGAGATGACTGATATTGCAGCCAAGCATGCGCACTAGTCAGCTCCTCAGCTGGTCAATGACGTAGGTGCACCGGAAGTGACGAGGGTATAGAATTTTTACGGGTATGGTTTTTTCACGAAACACCGGTGTTCCGTGAAAAATCCATACCCGTGAGAAAACCATACCCTCGTCACTTCCGGTTCAGCTACGGAGGGTATGGATTTCTCACGGTAGTTAAACTTGCGGCGCTTACATTAAAACAGCTTATCTGCGACATAAATCATCTCCGCTCTTCGCCCTGTCACTGCCCTCATCTCCGGTAATAAATATAAAAGCGGATCACGGAGCCGCGATCGTCGTCACATTTACATCTCATACTCCCGCCGCCGCTTTTATATTTATTACCGGAGATGAGGGAAGTTACAGCGATAGCAGAGGAGATGATTGATGTTGCAGCCGAAGTGTTTTAATGTACCCGCCGCAAGTATTACATTAGACACAGTGCCGTGAGAATTTCATGCCCACCGAGCATGCGCACTTGTCAAATTCTTTCATGTTCATTTACGTATCCGTGGCTCTGAGCATGCGCACTGCTGCGCTGCTCAGCTGTTTCAGACCGGAAGTGACGACGGTATGGTTTCTCCACGGGGTATGGTTTTTTAACGTTACACCGGTACTAGCAAGGTGTACCTTGAAAACCAGACCAGAGATAGGAAGAGTGTGATTGTACAGACACAGGACATGATACCAAAACTGGGGAGGAAGTGATGTCTGGTGCAGACAGGAAGTGATATACAGACAGGAAGTGAGGTAACTTATGAACAGGAAGTGATGTAGGGGTCCAAAAGTAAGTTCCAGGTGAGAGGCGAGTTGCGAGGAAGTAGAAAGACGACATTGGAACTGGCAGTAGAGGAGGTAATAAGATATTTTGTTTTACACCCAGTGAAGTTCCGTCCTGTCCATCCTCTTCCTCCATAGTCACTGTGATGTATTTTATCTCCATCAGATGCTGATATACACACAGATGCTATTACTGTATAAATAGACGTCTTTTTTTACACGGTTAGCTAGTATATGGGTTAGGAGGCTTTTTTAACATTCTACTTTAAACCTCACCCTGGAGATCATCTTCCTGCTGACCGGAGAGGTGAGGAGGATTCTGGGAGGATCATTGTTGTTCTTTCAATGCAGAGTTTACCTCCGGTGAAGTTTGGCGATTACTTAACTATCACAGTTCCTTTAGCTCACTCCCTGAAACCCAAGAGAAAAAGAGAAGAAGATTCTGGAAGTTACCAACCAGATCATTGATCTGCTGACGGGAGAGGTGAGCGGTGCTGGGAATTCTGGGACATTATCCAGTAACAGACAAGGGATGTGTCTGGATGGTGACTGTATCATTGTGTGTGTCAGGTTCCTATAAGGTGTCAGGATGTCACTGTCTATTTCTCCATGGAGGAGTGGGAGTATATAGAAGGACACAAGGATCTCTACAAGGACGTCATGATGGAGAATCAGCCGCCCCTCACATCACCGGGTAAGAGGAGACTTTATTGTAAAGGAGAGAGCAGTACGGAGGATCCACCTAGATCCCCCATCATCTGATAAACACATAGAAACAATGTATTCAGTCAGTGTGTGTGTTTCCTACAGATGGATCCAGTAATGGGAACCCACCAGAGAGATGTCCCCGTCCTCTGTATTCCCGGGATTCCACACAGGAAGATCACACCATCCCTCACCATCATCAGGTAGGTGAGACTGAACAACTAGAACTCAAAGAGAATTCCAATATATGAGATTATATTTTTCTATGTAATCTCCTTTTAACAATTGTATTTTAACATCTGTGGGGTTTAGGATGAAGAACTAAAAGACATGAAAGTTGAGATTAAAGAAGAAGAGACGTTGGTGAGTGGAGCCCAGCAGTCTATCGGAGGGGGAGGTCCTCTGTATTCCCGGAATTCCTCACAGGAAGATCACACCATCACTCACCATCATCAGGTAGGTGGACTCAGTATAAAGAACACAGAAATTTTTCTGGTTTTGTGAGATTATATTCTTCTACGTAGTTTCTTGTTTTATTGCTTACTTCTATATCTGAAGAGCAGTCTTTACTCCCTACGCCATCATTCCTGGTTTCCAGCTCTTTCTTCTGTAAGCACCCTATATTTTACCCCCCCCCCCATTTTATTGTTTTTTTTCTTTTTATCAATATTTGTCACTTTCTTTTGTGGGTCTTTAGTTCATTCACATGTCATCCGGGGTCCAGCATACTGATTAGATCACTTTTCTGTCACCCTGCTATGCAGTACAGCTGGTAAGCTCCTGTTTCTCCCACTCCTAGTCTGAGCTTTAACCACTTCCCGCCCGCCCTATAGCATATTGACGGCGGGAATGTGGTTGTATTATCCTGACCGGACGTCATATTACGCCGGCAGGATAATACAGGGCGCGCAGAGCGGCGATCGGTGATGTGGGGGGAAAATGACATAAATTTGGTGTAGGTACAGTGTTGCATGACCGCGCAATTGTCATTCAAAATGGAACAGCGCTAAAAGGGGAAAATTGGCCTGGGCAGGAAGGGGGTGAAAGTGCCCGGTATTGAAGTGGTTAATGTACTGATACCAGGTCACATTTCGGTCATTACACTGCTTACATTTACATTCAATGATGTATTAATGATTACAGAACTGTTGTCGTTTGTTTCTTTTATAACTGTCTGGAATTCAGCTTTAATAGATGTTTTCTATTATTTTGGGGTTTAGGGTGAAGATCGGATTAATATAAAATCTGACGGTAAAGAAGAAGAAGTGGAGACGTATGTGGGGGGTGATCAGCCGCCCACGGAGGAGGTCGGGATGATTATGAAAAGCGAACAGGATGAAATTTCTCTACCTAACGACAAAAGTAAGTATAGGCACTATGGAAGAAACCGGTCACAGTCTTATTTTACTTATAAGTGTAGCACCCTCCTAGTTAGGTAGGTGCTAGGTAAAGCATCTATTTGCTCCTTCTGCTTATCAGGGGGCCTGATCTATTAGTTTGCCTGTCACATGTTTCCAGGTGTGATTCACTGGGTCTGAGGTAGTGTCCCCACTGTATCCAATGAGGGAGCTTGTTGGACAGTGGAGGAAACCCAGCCAGTGACACATCAGGTATTATGTCAGTCCCAGTGGGAGGGCATTCCTGCAATGCATCTTGGGCATGACCATAAATACGGAGGGGACATGTTACAGGGCATCTTTTAGCGGGAGCAAAGTCCCAGGAGGAGGTGGACGGATATCTCTCCTCCTGCAGGTGTGAGGAAAGTGGTTCAGGCGGTCAGGTCTAGTGAACCAGGTGTGGAGCTGAGCTGCAGAGGATCCAGAGTGCTGACAAGTGGAACTGCTGGCAGAGTCTCTCGGGAAAAACAGTGTCCGTTAGTACCAGGAGATTTGCCAAAGGGTCTGCCCAGAAAGGGGGACCAGTCCAGAGAAGTCAGGGGATCATGGAGCCAGCTCACACAGGAAGTGTAACAGTAAGGGGGGTGCCGTGTAGATGACCCTGAAGATTAGGAACAAAGGGGGTGCCAGGAAGGGCCCTGAAGTTTGTTCTGCAGTACAGTACAGTTTACCTTAATTCTACTTCACTGCAAATGTCAAGGTGAAGCAGCGGCCTAGCCGTGACTAGCGTTCCTCAGCGTTTTTCAGTTGTCCCAGCTAACTGTGCATAGTTATATAAGTTGGAGTATCCCACTCATTCCCTTCTCCCTTCCAAGTTCTAAATAAAAACACAAAAACCAAAGCTCCTAGATTGTTTCCTGGCTGAGCCAAAATCACTCTGAAAATGTCGAACTGCACTGTTGTTGCTAATGGTAACCCAGGGGGACCCGTAGTAAGCAGCTACCATGGGAGTAGTGCTACACAAGGATTGTATTTTTATGGAAAAATGTTAGATAATTAATGTTGGAGGACAGTGATGAAGGTTCTGTAGACAGGGGTAATTAGGCGAACACTACGAAGTGGCTGGGTCCATAACTTAGGGCCCGTTGCAGAACAGAAACCGTGCCTGTGCCCAGGGCTGCTGATAGGGGGGGACCACCAGTCCTCCTGTAGTAGGCCCGGGGCCCAAACAGCATTGGGAATCGGTGCAGTTGAGCGGAGGGGCAATTACTGATGGAAGCCTTGTGTGGCTCTCTGCAGCAGCTGAAAGCCAGTTTCTCCCCCTCCTACCAGCTTTCAGCAGGGAGAGACACCGACACAGGGCATCTTCTAACAATGCCCAACAACAAGGGGTCTTTAGGTGTCCTTAAGACACAATTTTAACTGTAATCGTCCATGTCCTCAGCCATGCCCCAACCGACTCGAAGATATTACGACCTCACACATACTTCCAATATGTGTCCCCAGGGGACCTAGCTCCTGGGAGAACGATCGCAAACCAAATGGGGAGCGCCATACCCTGGATGGGCCCCCACCATTAGCTAAAATGTAAGTAAACACTGACCCCCCCCCCCCCCAAAGACCCCCCCGACCCGCCAACTGCTGTGACAAAATGCGCAAGAGACATAATCATGTATTCGTTATTTTTTTTTTATAATTTATTCTGTAATTTTTTTTTTTTTTTGTATAAACTCAATTCGAGTCGAAAAACACAAAAATGTTCCCCCAACCCATACTCCTCAGCAACCCTTAACATAAGGGTGGTGGGAGGGAAGTTACCTCTTCTCCTGAATTCTTTGGACTGAATCCAAAACCACCTATCTGTATTGACCCTCACATCTTGCTCCCTGCCCATCCAACCTTTTTCCTCCAATCAGGTAATGACTACTCTCCTTGCAACCCCTCCGACCTCGCTGACCCTTCCCTGACCCTGTTTCTCCTTAAATCATGCCGCCCCTTCATCCATTTTCTCCTCCGGGCCTCACTTTTTTTACCATTTTTTTTAACTTCTTTCCTACAGATGGAGGTGATGTCAGGAACACCTTGGAACAACCTCTTATATTATTATTATATTATTCTAATACAGAAGATGATGTCATCACACAGGATCCTCCAGGAGGAAATCCAAATACACAAAATATCCATCACAGACCTTCCTGTCCGGAGACATCAATGGATCCCTCTGACCAGGGGGAATCTTCTCACCAATCACATACTAGGATTGCAAATATCCATTTAGGATCTCACACTGCAGATAGATCAACAGATCCTTCTAATCCCAAGGAATCTTCCTTACCCCATGAAGGAGTTCACCAACATGAGAATCTATTCTCATGTTCAGAGTGTGGGAAACATTCTATTTATAAAGGAGATCTTGCTAAACACCAGAAATTTCACATGGGTGAGCATCCCTATTCATGTTCAGAGTGCTGGGAATCTTTCCATAAGAAGCATAATCTTGCTAGACACCGGAAAATTCAGAAGGGTGAGCGTCTCTATTCATGTTCAGCGTGTGGGAAATGTTTCACTCATAGAGGAGACTTTGTTGAACATGAGAAAATTCACACTGGTGAGCGTCCTTATTCATGTTCAGAGTGTGGAAAATCATTCTCCCACAAAGGAAATCTTGTGAAGCACCAGAGATTTCACACGGGTGAACGTCCCTATTCATGTTCTGAGTGCGGGACATCTTTCACTCAAAAAGGAAACCTTCTTCGACACCAGAGAATTCACACAGGTGAACGTCCCTATTCATGTTCAGAGTGTGGGAAATCCTTCATTAAGAAAGATCATCTTGAAACACATCAGAGAATTCACACAGGTGAGCGTCCCTATTCCTGTTCAGAGTGCAGAAAATCTTTCACTCATAAAGGAGACCTTGTTAGACACCAGAGAACTCACACGGGTGAGCGTCCTTATTCATGTTCAGAGTGTGGGAATTGTTACACTCAGAAAGCAGGCCTTGATGCACATAGGAGAATTCACATGAGTGAGTGGCCTTATTCATGTTCAGAGTGTGGGAAATCTTATACTCAGAAAGCAAACCTTCTTGCACACATGAGAATTCACATGGGTGATCGTCCTAATTCATGGTCAGAGTGAAGGTAACCTTTCCATAAGAAAGAAACTCTTGTTAAACACCAAAAAATACATTGACGTGTGGATTGTGGAGGAGAGCTGTCAGAGAATGTGGTGTGAATGTTGTGAGAGAGCTGTCAGAGAATATAGTGTGGATGGTGGAGGAGAGCTGTGGAAGCTTGTAGTGTGGATGGTGGGAGGAGAGCTGTTGGAGAATGTAGTGTGGATGGTGGGAGGAGAGCTGTCGGAGAATGTAGTGTGGATGGTGGAGGAGAGCTGTCGGAGAATGTAGTGTGGATGGTGGAGGAGAGCTGTCGGAGAATGCAGTGTGGATGTGGGAGGAGAGATGTTGGAGAATGTAGCGTGGATGGTGGAGGAGATCTGTCGTAGAATGTAATGTGGATGGTGGAGGAGGTCTGTCAGAGAATGTAGTGTGGATGGTGGAGGACATCTGTCGGAGAATGTAATGTGGATGGTGGGGGGAGAGCTGTCGGAGAATGTAGTGTGGATGGTGGGATGGTGGGGGGAGAGCTGTCGGAGAATGTAGTGTACATGGTGGAGGAGAGTTGTCGGAGAATGTAGTGTGGATGGTGGGGGAGAGCTGTCTGAGAATGTAGTGTGGATGAAGGATGGAGCAGCCAGGGAATGTAGTAATGACATTGAGAAAAGAGATACAACACAGGGGTGCAGAGAGTGATGTGGACAATGCTGAGGGAACAATGGGTGGTGAGGATGTAGACAATGATAATGCTGAGGGAACAATGTGTGGCGAGGATGTAGACAATGATAATAAAAGAATGTCCCAACCAGGGCGCTGTTACACTGTGTACGTCGGGGACTCTGCATTACAGTGTAAAACTCCAGAAAAGACTGAATTTGAGTTCTACATATTTATTCCTTGTACATTTATTCCTGGTGATAGAATCCTCCAGCACTGTAGGTCGGGCTAGTTATTCAGATCTGCACTGAACATTTACAAAAAAACACATGGCGGAGTCATCAGTGAAAACAGAAAGTTCCAATGTCTTTTGAATGGGAAGATATATTATCCATGAAATAAAGTAACTATAGAAGACTAATTTACAGTGATGTCAAATGTGTAAATTTACTATGAAGGGACATGACTAATATAAAAAAAAAGAGTCCTGTGTATATTGGTAATCATTTTAAAACATTGTTAAAAATGTGTATGTTTATACACTTAATGTGTGTACTTTATAAATTTGTGCATTCATTTCAGTTTGTTTGTCATTTTTTTGTTTTGTTTTGCAGTAATTATAAATAGGGATGAGCAATTGCAGTTTTTTTTAGGCATGTTTCTTAAGGTGACATGGATCTGTAAAGAAAAAATAATGTCTATTTTGTTTAAAATGTAAAGGAAAAATACTTCACATCTTTGAAACCTTTATTGGATAGGCCAGAATTTCTGAGGGAGAGAACAAGTAGATTGCATATAGATTAAAAAAAAAAAAAAGATTGTATTATTTTGGAGTCTAAAAATGAAAATAGGTTATAGATTTGCACAACAGATATTAAAGTGGTTGTAACCCCACTTGGTTATTTTCAGGCACTCACCTGTCTTCCTTAACCACTTGCCGACCAGTCACTGGGACTGTACTGCGGCAAAGTGGCTCGATTCCGTCCAGCGATGTAGACCTACGTCGCTGGACTCCTCCCCCTGTAGGCGGCGCTCGCGCGCCGCCGGAGGCGCGCTCCCGCTGTTTTCAGTCACAGCGGGAGTCGGACCAGGGGAGGAGCGGCGGCGATCGCCGCCGCTCTTCCCTGATCGTCGGGGAATCGAGTTTGGAGATTCGCCCGCTTGTGTAAACAAAGCGGGCGGATCTCCCAAGTGACAAGGAGTGACCGATTGCAGTGTTCAGCATAGCTGAACATGCGATCTGTCCCTGTGTCACTCAGTCACCTCCCCCCACACACGTTAGTAAGCACCAGGCATACATTAACCCCTCCCTCTCCAATAAAGTTAACCCCTTCCCTGCCAGTGTCATTTTTACAGTAACAGTGCATATTTATAGCACTGATTACTGTAGAAATGTCACTGGTATCCCCAAAAGTGTCAAAAATGTCAGTCAGGGGTCCGATCTGTCCGCCGCAATGTCGCAGTCCAGCAAAAAAAAAACGCAGATCGCCGCCATTACGCGTTACAAAAAAAAGACACCAAAAATGACAAAAATCTTTCCCTTAGTAAACGCAATAACTTTTGCGCAAACCAATCAAAATACGCTTATTGTGATTTTTTTTACCCAACATAGGAAGCAGAAAACAAATTGGCCAAAAATTTAAAAACATTTTGATTTTTACATTTTTTTTGGGGAATTTCATATAAAAAAATGTGAAAAATATTGTTATTTTTTCAAAATAAACTCTCTTTTTTTGTTTATAGCGCAAAAAGTAAAAATGGCGCAGGTGATCAAATACCACCAAAAGAAAGCTCTGTTTGTGGGAAAAAAAATTTCGTTTGGGTACAGCGTCGCACGACCGCCCAATTGTCAGTTAAATTCGCACAGCGCCGAATCGCAAAAAGTGGCCTAGACGTAAGACAGCAAAATCCTCCGGTGGTTAATGCTAAGTGACCAGTGTATGTGTTTTATTAAACAAAAATGTTGTTCTCTACCTTAAATCCTTATATCCTAGTGCCTCTCAGCTGAGAATCCCCTGCTTACGTTAGTTGGGAGGAGGAGAGAGGCGGGCGGTCACGTGAGCGCCGAGCAGCGCTAAGATATAAGGTATAGAATGTCATTTTGTTAATAAAACGCATACACTGGGCACTTCGCATTAAGAAAGACAGGTGAGTGGTCACAAACGCTTTAAGCCTGTATAAGCAGGTATATGATATCCAAAAACTAAAACAAACTGTATTTTTGTGTTAAATTTGAAAATAAAAAAAACAAGCTATTTGTATCACAACTTTGAAGCCTTTATTGAATAGGACAGAATTTCGGAGGGAGAGAGCAAGCACATTGCATCAGGAAATTAGAAATGTGTGTCTTGTTTTTGAAGGCTGAAGATAAGAAGATGTTAGATATTAACTCCACAAAAAACAAGTCTAAGGCTGCAGTTTCTAAACATTGAACAGAATTGCACCACACTTGTTAAGCCTTCATTAGAATAGGTTGCAATTTCTTAGGCAGAAAGTAGATTGCACCTGAAAGCGAAAAATTTACTTCCTTTTTCACAGACTGAATAAACAAACATTTTACAGATTTGGTGCAAAGTTTGTAATAATGCCTGGCAACTCTGCTTTTTCTGAGAGAGAGAGTAAGTACATTGCAGCTAAAAATATTATATATACAGTGCATTGCGAAAGTATTCGGCCCCCTTGAACTTTTCAACCTTTTGCCACATTTCAGGCTTCAAACATAAAGATATAAAACTGTATTTTTTTTTTTTTTGAAGAATCAACAAGTGGGACACAATCATGAAGTAGAACAAAATTTATTGGATATTTCAAACTTTAACAAATAAAAAACTGAAAAATTGGCCAATGTAGCCTAATAACAACACTTACATGGTGTGCAGAGAGTCCATTACATATTTCTGGCTCTTGACTCTGACATAATAAACATATATATTTTTTTTTTCTTTAGGATAACATATGCTGGAGTTTTTCGTCTTCCTTTGGATCAACTGCGGGTATAAGATTGTGTATATGGGATTGTACAGTTGGGTTTTCTTTACTGTTATTTATTGGTTTAGCCAGATGGGATTGTGTCTTTTTTCAACCTATGTACAGTGCCTTGCGAAAGTATTCGGCCCCCTTGAACTTTGCAAGCTTTTGCCACATTTCAGGCTTCAAACATAAAGATATAAAACTGTAATTTTTTGTGAAGAATCAACAACAAGTGGGACACAATCATGAAGTAGAACAAAATTTATTGGATATTTCAAACTTTGTTAACAAATAAAAAACTGAAAAATGGGGCGTGCAAAATTATTCAGCCCCTTTACTTTCAGTGCAGCAAACTCTCTCCAGAAGTTCAGTGAGGATCTCTGAATGATCCAATGTTGACCTAAATGACTAATGATGATAAATAGAATCCACCTGTGTGTAATCAAGTCTCTGTATAAATGCACCTGCACTGTGATAGTCTCAGAGGTCCGTTTAAAGCGCAGAGAGCATCATGAAGAACAAGGAACACACCAGGCAGGTACGAGATACTGTTGTGGAGATGTTTAAAGCCGGATTTGGATACAAAAAGATTTCCCAAACTTTAAACATCCCAAGGAGCACTGTGCAAGCGATAATATTGAAATGGAAGGAGTATCGGACCACTGCAAATCTACGAAGACCTGGCCGTCCCTCTAAACTTTCAGCTCATACAAGGAGAAGACTGATCAGAGATGCAGCCAAGAGGCCCATGATCACTCTGGATGAACTGCAGAGATCTACAGCTGAGGTGGAAGACTCTGTCCATAGGACAACAATCAGTCGTATACTGCACAAATCTGGCCTTTATGGAAGAGTGGCAAGAAGAAAGCCATTTCTTAAAGATATCCATAAAAAGTGTCGTTTAAAGTTTGCCACAAGCCACCTGGGAGACACCAAACATGTGGAAGAAGGTGCTCTGGTCAGCTGAAACCAAAATCAAACTTTTTGGCAACAATGCAAAACGTTATGTTTGGCGTAAAAGCAACACAGCTCATCACCCTGAACACACCATCCCCACTGTCAAACACGGTGGTGGCAGCATCATGGTTTGGGCCTGCTTTTCTTCAACAGGGACAGGGAAGATGGATGGAGCCAAATACAGGACCATTCTGGAAGAAAACCTGATGGAGTCTGCAAAAGACCTGAGACTGGGACGGAGATTTGTCTTCCAACAAGACAATGATCCAAAACATAAAGCAAAATCTACAATGGAATGGTTCACAAATAAACATATCCAGGTGTTAGAATGGCCAAGTCAAAGTCCAGACCTGAATCCAATCGAGAATCTGTGGAAAGAACTGAAAACTGCTGTTCACAAACGCTCTCCATCCAACCTCACTGAGCTCGAGCTGTTTTGCATGGAGGAATGGGCAAAAATTTCAGTCTCTCGATGTGCAAAACTGATAGAGACATACCCCAAGCGACTTACAGCTGTAATCACAGCAAAAGGTGGCGCTACAAAATATTAACTTAAGGGGGCTGAATAATTTTGCACGCCCAATTTTTCAGTTTTTTATTTTTTTAAAAAGTTTGAAATATCCAATAAATTTTGTTCCACTTCATGATTGTGTCCCACTTGTTGTTGATTCTTCAAAAAAAAAAATTACAGTTTTATATCTTTATGTTTGAAGCCTGAAATGTGGCAAAAAAACGAAAAGTTCAAGGGGGCCAAATACTTTCGCAATGCACTGTGTATATATATATATATATATATATCAATTAATTATTTTCTTTTTTTATTTTTATTTTTTTCCAAGAATGAATCAAAGTGGTACTTGGTAACAGATTTGCACTATGGTGCAGTCTCCAGCACATATCTTGACTACCTGCCTCACTGATGTTGTGCCTCTCCCTCACTTTCCTTCTTTTCAATATCTGGCACCTAAGAAGAGTCAGCTATCTCATCACCATACCTCCCTCATCACTAGAGACAACTTAAATGCAGGCAGCAGCTGCAGAAACATCTGTGCCTATTGGCTTTCCCTGCCTGTTGTCACTTTAATTGCTCTCCCCCTCACCTGTGAACACTGCCCCACCTCCCTGCACACAATGCTTCCCTTCCTGTACTCACCAACCCCCCTCACACAATGCTTCCCTTTCTGTGCACCCCCCCCCCCCCCCAGCACACAATGCTTCCCTTCTTGTGCAAAAAACTGCCCCCCCCCCGCACACAATGTTTGCCTCCCTCCACACCCCCCCCCCCGCACACAATGCTCACCTTCCTTTACACCCTACCCCCCTGCACACAATGCTTCCCTTTCTGTACACACCGCCCCCGCCTGCACACAATGCTTCTCTTCCTGTACACACTGCACCCCCTCCCTGCACACAATGCTTACCTTCCTGTACACACTGCACCCCCTCCCTGCACACAATGCTTACCTTCCTGTACACACTGCACACCCTCCCTGCACACAATGCTTACCTTCCTGTACACACTGCACCCCCTCCCTGCACACAATGCTTACCTTCCTGTACACACTGCCCCCTCTCCCTGCACATAATGCTTCCCTTCCTGTACACCCTGCCCCCCCTCCCTGCACACAATGCTTACCTTCCTGTACACCCTACCCCCCCCCCCCCGCATAGTCAAAAGAAAATGACCGCACTGAGGATCTTGATGAAAACATCAAAGTATTCCTCCCCACACATAAAAGTGTAGACAGTACATCACAGCAACATGCAAAAGGTCGACGCGTTTCACGATACCCCCCCCCCCCCCGCATACATTGCTTCCCCCTTCTGTACACATTGCCCCCCTCTCCCTGCACACAATCCTTCCCTTCTTGTACACATCCCCCCTCCCTGCACACAATGCTTCCCTTCCTGTACACACTGCCCCCCTCCCTGCACACAATGCTTACCTTCCTGTACACACTGCCCCCCTCCCTGCACACAATGCTTCCCTTCCTGTACACACTTCCCCCTCCCTGCACACAATGCTTCCCTTCCTGTACACACTGCCCCCCTCCCTGCACACAATGCTTCCCTTCCTGTACACACTGCCCCCCTCCCTGCACACAATGCTTCCCTTCCTGTACACACTGCCCCCTCCCTGCACACAATGCTTCCCTTCCTGTACACACTGCCCCCCTCCCTGCACACAATGCTTCCCTTCCTGTACACACTGCCCCCCTCCCTGCACACAATGCTTCCCTTCCTGTACACACTGCCTCTCTCCTTGCATGCAATGCTTCCTTTCCTGTACACACTGCTTCTCTCTCTGCACACAATGCTTCCCTTCCTTTACAGACCGCCCCATCCCTGCACATAATGCTTTCCTTCCTGTACACACTGCCCCCCCCTGCACACAGTGCCTCCCTTCATCTACACCCTTTTCCTTGCACACACTGCCTCACTCCTATTACTTACTGCCCCCTTTCTTGTACACATTGCCTGCCTTTACCTCTGCACACACTGTCCCCTTCCCTGTACACAATGCCTCCCTCGTACACACTTCCCCCTTTTTCCCTCTACCTTCCCCATGAAGTCTAAAATAGGGGTGTCCCTCCCTCTTCATTCTACCTCACTCTTCCTCCTTATTTCTCCTATTCCACCACCAGCAATTCAGGGCAAAAAAAGTGAAACTATCAGCTACTACAATTTCTTTCTCTGACACATGTAGTAGATGGCTTGTTTTGTTGTGGGCTTGTGTAGGTGTAGTAGTTGGCTTGTTCTGTTGTGGGCTTGTGTAGGTGTAGTATCTGGCTTGTTCTGTTGTGGGCTTGTGTAGGTGTAGTATCTGGCTTGTTATGTTGCGGGCTTGTGTAAGTGTAGTATCTGGCTTGTTCTGTTGTGGGGGAACTCCGCTTTAAAGGGGAAGTGTCAAAATGAAAAAAATCGAAGTAAACTAAACATCCAAAAAAATATGTAAATGGCGTTCAAACCATACATGTGAGGTATTTTTTTTTTCTTTTGTTAATTCATGAAAATGTTGGTTTTTCATGAAAAACATGTTTGAAAAATTGCTACGCAAATATCACGTGACATAAAAAGTTGCAACGACCTCCGTTTTATCCCCTAGGGCAGTGATGGCAAACCTTAGCACCCCGGATGTTTTGGAACTACATGTCCCATGATGCTCATGCACTCTGCAGTGTAATTGAGCATCATGGGAAATGTAGTTCCAGAGCATCATGGGAAATGTAGTTCCAAAGCATCTGGGGTGCCAAGGTTTGGCATCACTGAACTGGATGGACTTGTGTCTTTTTTCAACCTGACCAACTATGTATCTATGCAACTATGATGCAGACCAAATGCCGGATAAAGTCTTCTTCAGAAACCCACTTTCTTGGTAATGTTGATGTCCTGGTCCCCTCATCTCCTCATAGTGCCCTGTGGTTTTAAGCCTCATGACCTATGCCATTTTCCTTGTACTATATTCTGTACCATGTCGTAGAGATTATCAGGAGTAACCACAGAACCCTGTGAAGGACCAGGAGATCGGCACTCCATTGTCATGTCAGTTCCTGAAAAATACTTCACCTGGCACTACTGGATGTATTGGTTTCTGAAGAAAACTTCAGCAGGAATGGAGCTCCGTGCTGTGTCCCTGTACCATGTCCTGTATTGTGTGTCCTTTAGTGATGAGGAGATCAGCGGGAGGAAACACAGAGCTCTGTGGAGGACCAGGAGCTCGGCACTCCCCAGTCGTGTCTGTTCCTGGAGTGTAGTTGAGCATCATGGTAAATGTAGTCCCAAAACATCTGGGGTGCCAAGATTCGCTATCACTGCCCTAGGGTCTCTGCAAGGGTTTAGACTCCTGTAATAAGTTAAAGCTCAGATCCAGCCTCTTTGAAAAATATTTGCAAGTAAGAAACCTTGGAATTTCTGCACAATCTTTTCCAATGTATGACACCTGGTCGCCAAACACTGTCTCCCCTCCGGAGGAGTATAAACCCTTGGGAAACCCCATGGTTCCAAACTGAGAGAGAGGAACTTTGTTGGAGGACCTACGTGGATGACCTAAAGCCCAGACTGAGTTAGGCGATAGATGACCTTTTGTAACGAGAGGTCATTGACATCTGGTAAGGGTGTAAATTATTCTTTGGTGAAGGCGTTTTCAATCACTTATCAAGGTAGTGGATGGTGGCGTCAATACTTTGGATCATCACACTATTTGGACTTTCTTTCAACATTATTTACACATATTGTTTGATTCATGCTGCACTTTTGGGCATTGAATAGCGCAACTTTAGTTATTATATATTTTTTGTACTGTGATTACATCACACAGAATTGTTGCTGCTTTTATTATTTTATTTTGTATTTTTATTGTCACCTTTAGCGCGTTTTTTTTTCTTTGTTTATAGGTAATTAACATACTCAATTTTTCTGTGCTTTTACCTGCAATTATTTAAGATGGTTACAGGATCTGGTGATTCTTATTTTTTATTACTTTTTTTAGCCTATAATATTTAAATACTGAAAAATAGACATTACTGTCAAGGTGGAAATCTTTTCATATTGTACCGAGTAGAACACGGAGACAGGAAAAGTGTGATTGTACAGACACAGGAAGTGATGTCAGGTGCAGACAGGAAGTGATAGACAGACAGGAAGTGAGGTAGGGGTCTAAAAAGGAATTTCCGGTGAGTTGTGAGGACGTAGAGAGAAAAGATTGGAGCTCTTCAAGAGAAACAATGAGCAGAAGGTTCTAGAAGTCACCTACAAGATCATAAAGCTGCTGACAGGAGAGGTGAGCGGTGCCGGGAATTTCGGGACATTATCCAGTAACAGACAAGGGATGTGTCTGGATGGTGACTGTATCATTGTGTGTGTCAGGTTCCTATAAGGTGTCAGGATGTCACTGTCTATTTCTCCATGGAGGAGTGGGAGTATATAGAAGGACACAAGGATCTCTACAAGGACGTCATGATGGAGAATCAGCCGCCCCTCACATCACCGGGTAAGAGGAGACTTTATTGTAAAGGAGAGAGCAGTACGGAGGGTCCACCTAGATCCCCCATCATCTGATAAACACATAGAAACAATGTATTCAGTCAGTGTGTGTGTTTCCTACAGATGGATCCAATAATGGGAACCCACCAGAGAGATGTCCCTGTCCTCTGTATTCCCAGGATTCCACACAGGTAGGTCACACCATCCCTCACCATCATTGGGTAGATGGGACTGAGCAACTAGAACTGAGAAGAGCTCTTATCTATGAGAGGACATTCTTCTATGTTATCTTTTATTAGTTTTTACAAATATATTCTGTCATCTTTGGGGTTTAGGTTGAAGAAATGAAAGTTGAGATTAAAGAGGAAGAAGAGACATTGGTGAGTGGAGCTCCCGAAACTATGGAGGAGGGTGGTCCTCTGTATTCCCAGAATTCCACACAGGAAGATCACACCATCCCTCACCATCATCAGGTAGACGCGAAGAACATAAATGTGACTCTAGACTGTATGAGATAATACTCTTCTCTAATTAGCCTATTGTTCTTCACATTTTAACATAATTCTTTCTTTTTGTTGGTTTAGCATGAAGAACAGGTGTATATGACAGTTACGTTTAAAGAAGAAGAAGAAGAGGTGATGGCTGTAATGGGTTATCAGGAGTCTTTGGAGGAAGTTGGGATGATGGTGACAACTAAAGAGGAAGAACCTTCTCTATACATCAGCACAGGTGAGTAATGGACACTAAATACAGAAACTGTTCAGATATATATGCTGATGATTGAGGATCTCTGGACCTTCACATAAGGTCATATGACCTCTATAAGGACATCATGATGGAGAATCAGCTGCCCCTTACATCACCGGGTAAGAGGAGACTTTATTGTAAAGGAGAGAACAGTACGGAGGGTCCACCTAGATCCCCCATCATCTGATAAACACATAGAAACAATGTATTCAGTCAGTGTGTGTGTTTCCTACAGATGGATCCAGTAATGGGAACCCACCAGAGAGATGTCCCCGTCCTCTGTATTTCTGGGATTCCACACAGGAAGGTCACACCATCCCTCACCATCATCAGGTAGGTGGACTCGATGTATAGAACACAAATATTGAATGAAATTTTCGATGTAGTCTCTTGTTTTATTGCTTACCTCTACATCTGAAATGCAGAGTTTGCTTCCTGCACCCCCACTTTCAGCTCCTTCTTTAAGCATCCTACATTTTTTAGAATCCCCTACCCTCTATTTTTATCGCCGTATTAAAAGAATTTTTCGTTCCTTTTTCCTGTGAGTCTTAAGTCCAGTCCAATCCGACATAATGATGTGCCCCCAGGGAATGGGTCCCTGGCTTCCCTGACCATTTGAAGTGCAGCCTTTGCTCTTCGCACCCTCCTATCCCCGTTTCCAGCTCCTTCCTTGGGCACCCTACAGTTTCACCCCCCCCCCCTTGTGTTTTTTTTGTGTTTTTATAATCAGAATACGTACCTTTCTTCTGTGGATCTTAAAGTGGAGTTCCACCCGAAATTTATACTTACCTTCATCTTCTCGCTCCCGGTCACCTGAAAAACAAATGGATAATCGCAATTTTTTTTTTTTTTCACTTACCTTTTAGAGAAAATATACTCACCTTACTTCCTTCTTCCTCCCCTCGGCGGCCACGGCGATTCGTCACTTCCTGGCTTTTGCAATGATTCCTGGGAGCTGAACGTCATCGCTCCCAGGAATCATTGCGCCTGCACCGGCCCCGACGTCAGTTCCGGGGCGCGCGCGTCATTCCCTTCTAAACAGCTTCTGGGCATGCCCAGAAGCTGTGGAGGGATGACGCGCGCGACCCGGAAGTGACGTCGGGGCCGGTGCAGTGCATCGTGGGACCGAAGAAGGAGGAAGAGGACCGAAGAGGACGCGGAAGAGGATCGCGCTGGCTTCAAGCTGCCCACACCCGAGATGGCAGCGCTGGAGAAGACAATTTCAAGGTAAGTATTTCTCCTGAAAGGTAAGTGCAACCCGGGACAGATCAGAGGCTAGCCATTGTGGAATGTGCTAGCCCTGACTGTCCCGGGGGTATTTTTATAAAAAAATGTATAACTAGGGTGGAACTCCGCTTTAACACCAGTCACATGTCATCATGGGTCCAGCCAACTGATAGGCTCTCCTTTCTTTCAGCTGATTGGCTCATTGTTCTGCTTTTCCCTCTCCCAGGCTGAGCTCTTATGTACAGGTACTGCAAGAACCTGATACCAGGTCACATTTGGGTACTTACACTTTCATTACATTCAATGATTTACCAATGATTATAGACCTGTTGCCGTTTGTATCTTTTAAATCTGCCTGGAGTTCGACATTAATAGATGTTTTCTATTATTTTGGGGTTTAGGTTGAAGAACGGATTAATATAAAAGTTGAGGTTAAAGAGGAAGAAGTAGAGACGTATGTGGGGGGTGATCAGCCGTCCACAGAGGAGGTTGGGATGATTATGAAGAGTGAACAGGAAGAAATGTCTCTACTTATCGACTTAAGTAAGTATAGGCACTATGGAAGAAACAGGTCACAGTCTCATTTTACTTCTGAGTATAAGGATTGTAGTTTAAGGGAAAATGTTAGATAAGTAATGGTGGTGGCCAGTGACGAAGGTTCTCTAGGCAGGGGTAGCTTGGTACTAGGCAAACACAACTAAGCGGCTGGGTCCCTAGCTAGGGCCCGCCGCACAGAATTAACACTTGGTGCTGTGATGTGCCTTCCCCTGCATGCGTCACTTTCTGATATATAAAAAACAGGTCTACCTCAATAAAACACAATCAATAGTAAACAGTGGCGCAAAGCATAATCACCCGTGAGAAAAGTGATTATTAAATTGATAAGAATAAAGTCCATAACAGGAGATAAATGACTAAAAGTTCATATACAAGACACTTCTGAAGTTGACTTTCCACCACACCACATGTCAGGGAAGAACTTTGAGCAGAACTGGCAGATACGCCATTGCCCAAGATGGCCGCACGGATGCGCATTAGCAAAAAGAACGTATTGGCGCACGCAACCGGGCATTGGCGTATGCCGCGGTGCGTCACTGGCCTATATAAACTCAGCACTGGCTATCACTCATTGCTGGATTATCTTCAGCTAGTACCTGTGTTCCCTGTGCCTTGAAATTCAGCTTGATTACCCGTTACCGACCCGACTATCCTTGACCTGCTCTGGCTTATCTCTTGGCTCTGAACCTGGCTTGCTTTACTGACTTTCTCCTGCCTGCTCCTGATTGACTTCTCGTGTTTGACTTTGGCTTGATCCCGACTACTCTACCTGCCACTGTTCCTGATTGACCTCCCGTGTTTGACCCTCGGCCTGGCTACTGACCTTGATTGCATTGACCTGCCTGCACTTCCAGTGATCCTGTGGCTTATCCACTACAGATCCGATTCCTGAAGCAGCTACAGCTGCAGGCAGTCCGTGCACCTTTGGGCACAGCAACCTCTGTCACCACCTCCAGGGGTGCTCTGCACTCAGCCACAAGGGGAGCCCTCTCATCACCTCAGCCTCCAACCTGATTCCTGACACCACATGAGTTTGTGTCACCGCTCCCCATTGGTTATTCAATAACCAGATGCATGCCAAATATTCGCATATCCAGCAAAAACAAAAACAGGGAAACCTCTTAAAGATAAATGGTGTTCCCAAGCGATATCTGCACACTAATGGCACTCCATAAAGGTGTAACACAAATATAGGGGAAAACAAAAGATATCCATAGCATGATACCATAAAAACTTTATTGAAGTAAATTCCTCATCAGTTGCACTTTTTTTGGTGAATAAAACACTGGCAGCTGAACCAACAGATGCCGCTGGCAGGTCGAAAGAGACAATCTCCATGTCTCAGCAAGTTCCTCACGATATTCCGTAATTTCACTTCCGGTTTGGACGTTAGTAAACGAAACGAGTTGCCGTGCAGCCACGTTCCAACGCGTTTCGTCATTCCGACTTTGTCCTGGGATTGATCAACTGCTTTATTTAGGTAGACATGTTTTTTATGTTTTGTTTTTCCTAAAGTGGCAGCTGTTCACCAGTTTCTCACCTTTTATCATTTACTATTGAGTGCTGAGGCGCAGTGGTAGGTTACAATTTTTTTAGAGCGCCTTTAGGGTGGATCCTGCAGTTTTTTATACTTTATGATATATGTAGGAGGAGACCAAACCTAGTGGTCTGTCCAGGTATGGGAGATGATCGACGAGGACGCTGTACAGATATGAACTGACCTGTACAATGGAGTTTCCCCTTAGCAGGACCCCGGGATGGGTTCCAAGGATTGGATTTTTTGATGCCATTTACTGGAATGCAACTAAGCTATAAAAAGTTATTACCAACGCTGCACAGCATAGTCAAATCCGGTACAGTGTTATTAGAGAGAGAGAGAGTGGAAATGCAATTGCGAGTCCTTATGTCACATAAATGTACTTCTATGGACCCTTAACAGAACTATAAATACACGTGTTACATGTTCCATTGGGACGTTTGCCAGGTCACTGTGCTTTATGACTGTATTTTTTATATGCTGGTATTTTTATATGTTGGATCTGACTGTTTGGTAAACTCTGGATTAGGGGCCCTTGTCTGGGTCACCATTTTTCTTTTATGTTACATCCTTTGCTCGGCAATGAATAGATTGGTATCTCCCTATTTCTGTGGAGGTTTATTCCTCCTTATTCTCTTTTTTTGTATCTCCACATCATACAGCCAATCTCCTTTTAAAATACAAGATTTCATTATCTTCCTATGATATTGGTCGAATAAGCTATGCTAAGGAGGTTTTTCTGTACGCTTATACAATCGTAACCTGAAGAAGCTCAGCAGTTTTTGAGCGAAACGCGTCGATCCACCAACCAGATCATATGATCCACCTACCAGACCATGTGATGCATTATATGCATTTTTTGTGATATATTAATTGTGACTGTGGTTCTTTTTATCCTTTTGTACTTTGAATAATTATGGATTCATTCCTTTTAATTGATATTGTCTGATATGTTTGGGCACATATAAATCCCAATTTTCTAGGACTTGCTGGCAATTCCCCCCCCATCTTTCCTCGCCTCTTTCCCCTTCCACTCCCTCCCCCTACCGTCCTTCCTTTCTCTTCCTGCCAGACCTGGATATATTTGCATAATAACTGTAAATATAACTTTATTCAGTAAAGTAATTGGTTAAGGCTGGCCATACATGTTAGAATTTCTTGTACAATTTTCCTTTAGATTTACCAAAAACCATATAATATGAGGTCAAAACGAAACAACTTTCGGTTGTATCCAATTATGCAGGCCGTTGCACTACATAGTTTAATGTAAATCTAAAGGAAAATTGTACAAGATAATTAAACATGTATATCCAGCCTAAGAGTAACTATCTGGTCTGTGTTACTTTGGAAGAGAAGGTACTTTACAGTGTGTTGGGAAGAACTGGGGAACAAAGCATCCAATCCAATTAAGCCTTGACGTTATGGAGTGCAGTGTGACAAGGAGAAGCAGCCAGCTCGGGAGAGGGACCAATGGTGGTCGGTGGCGAAGCTTCTGTAGGCACGGGTAGCTTGGCACTTGGTGAACCCTACTGAGCTGCTGGGTCCCTAACTTAGGGCCCACTGCAGAATGAAAACCTTATAGGGACCATGCCTCAACATTATGGAGTCCAGTGTGACAAGGAGAAGGAGCCAGCTCGGGAGAGGGACCAATGGTGGTCGGTGGCAAAGCTTCTGTAGGTCGGGGTAGCTTGGCACTTGGTGAACCCTACTGAGCTGCTGGGTCCCTAACTTAGGGCCCACTGCAGAATGAAAACCTCATAGGGACCATGCCTCAACATTATGAAGTCCAGTGTGACAAGGAGAAGCAGCCAGCTCGGGAGAGGGACCAATGGTGGTCGGTGGCAAAGCTTCTGTAGGCAGGGGTAGCTTGACACTTGGTGAACCCTACTGAGCTGCTGGGTCCCTAACTTAGGACAAACTGCAGAATGAAAACCTCATAGGGACCATGCCTCAACATTATTGAGTTTAGTGTGACAAGGAGAAGCAGCCAGCTTGGGAGAGGGACCAATGGTGGTCGGTGGCAAAGCTTCTGTAGGCAGGGGAAGCTTGACACTTGGTGAACCCTACTGAGCTGCTGGGTCCCTAACTTAGGGCTCACTGCAGAATATAAACCTCATAGGGACCATGCCTGGAGCAACCGTGTGTGAGGCCTTGCAAAGTAAGTGACACAGAAGTCTCTAGACCAGGGGGTCTTCAAACTATGGCCCTCCAGTTGTTCAGGAACTACAATTCCCATCATGCCTAGTCATGTCTGTGAATCTCAGAGTTTTACATGGGATGTGTAGTTCCGCAACACTTGGAGGGCCGTAGTTTGAGGATCCCTGCTCTAGACAACACTTGGCCTGACCTTTAAAGTGTATATGATCCCAGAAACAAATATTCAATATATTGCAACTTACCAATCCTTAGATGTGGTGGATGCATTTGTTTTCTTTTTTAGACTTTTTTCCTTTATTTTCTCCTGGTGATCCTGCCAGTAACACACCTCCTGTCTTAGGGTGTCTCCACAATTGATATATGATCTTCAAATTCTTTTTAATTTAAAATCCAGACAAATCCAGGCAATCCGATGTAGTAACAAACCATTAACGCGTTTCGGCTAATGAAGACTTAGTCATGGCTATGTATTAATAAAGAATTTGCAGATCATATATGGACTCGGTGTGAACACTTTTCTGATTGATTTTGGAGGGAGTACAGGAGCCCAACTGTGAGATCGGCATTTCCACTGACGGGGAGGAGGGGCTAAAACTCCAGTTATTTGTGACCAACTGACATTTTTTTACATTCCTTTCCAACAGATGGATGTGATGTCGGGAATTCCTCGGAGAGACCTCTTCTATTATCTGCTGATTGTAAGTCAGAAGATAATGTCATCACACAGGATCCTCCAGGAGGAAATCCAAATACACAAAATATCCATCACAGACCTTCCTGTCCGGAGACATCAATGGATCCCTCTGATCAGGGGGAATCTTCTCACCAATCACATACTATGATTGCAAATATCCATTTAGGATCTCACACTGCAGATAGATCAACAGATCCTTCTAATCCCAAGGAATCTTCCTTACCCCATGAAGGAGTTCACCGAGGCGAGAATCTGTTTTCATGTTCAGAGTGCGGGAAATGTTTCACTCGGAAAGGGAAACTTAGTCAACACCAGAGAGTTCACACTAATGAGCGTACATTCCCTTGTTCAGAGTGCGGCAAATGTTTTAAGCATAAACAAAACCTAGTTACACACCAGAGATTTCACACAGGTGACCATCCCTATTCATGTTCAGAGTGTGGGAAATCTTTCACTCATAAAGGAGACTTTGCTAAACATCAGAGAATTCACACGGGTGAGCGTCCCTTTTCATGCTCCCAGTGCGGAAAATCTTTCATTTGTAAAGGAGACCTTGTTAAACATCAAAGAATTCACATGGTTGAGCGTCCATTTTCATGTTCAGAGTGCGGAAAATCTTTCATCTATAAAGGAGACCTTGATAAACACCAGAAAGTTCACACGGGCGAGCGCCCCTATTTATGCTCAGAGTGCGGGAAATCCTTCATTTGTAAAGGAGACCTTGATAAACACCAGAAAATTCACACAGGTGAACATTCATGTTCAGAGTGCGGAAAATCTTTCACTCGGAAAGGAGAGCTTGTTGAACACCAGAGAATTCACACGGGTGAGCGCCCTTATTTATGTTTAGAGTGCGGAAAATCTTTCACTATAAAAGGAAGCCTCGTTGCACACCAGAAAGTTCACACAGGAGAGCATTCATGTTCGGAGTGTGGGAAATCTTTCACTATTAAAAGAAGCCTTGTTGCACACCAGAGAATTCACACGGGTGAACGTCCTTATTCATGTTCAGAGTGTGGGAAATCTTTCACCAAAAAAGAAGGCCTTGTTAGACACCAGATAATTCACACGGGTGAGCGTCCTTATTCATGTACTGAGTGCGGGAAATCCTTCAATCGTAAAGAAACCCTTGTTACACATCAGAGAACACACACCACATAGCGTCCTCCATGCGTTCAGACTGTGGGAAATGTTTTACAGATAAAAAGACATAAGAGCGAAAGAAACAGCCGAGTGTGATGGTTTTTGTGTGTGGAACTTTTTAATCTATGGCGCAACTGTAGGAATAAAATATTTAATGAATAAAGGCAAAAGTGATATTGATGGGTTGAGTCTTCTCCTCTTTTCTCGAATTTATGGGAGGAGTTTGATGGGCTGAGTCTTCTCCTCGTTTCTCGAATTTATAGGAGGAGTTTGATGGGCTGAGTCTTCTCCTCGTTTCTCGAATTTATAGGAGGAGTTTGATGGGCTGAGTCTTCTCCTCGTTTCTTGAATTTATAGGAGGAGTTTGATGGGCTGAGTCTTCTCGTTTCTTGAATTTATAGGAGAAGTTTGATGGGCTGAGTCTTCTCGTTTCTTGAATTTATAGGAGGAGTTTGATGGGCTGAGTCTTCGCCTCAGTTCGTGAATTTATAGGAGGAGTTTGATGGGTTGAGTCTTCTCCTCGTTTCTCAAATTTATAGGAGGAGTTTGATGGGCTGAGTCTTCTCCTCGTTTCTTGAATTTATAGGAGTAGTTTGATGGGTTGAGTCTTCTTCTCGTTTCTTGAATTTATAGGTTGAGTTTGATGGGCTGAGTCTTCTGTTCGTTTCTTGAATTTATAGGAGGAGTTTGATGGGTTGAGTCTTCTTCTCGTTTTTTTAATTTATAGGAGGAGTTTGATGGGCTGAGCCTTCTTCTCATTTCTTGAATTTATAGGAGGAGTTTGATGGGCTGAGTCTTCTCCTCGTTTCTTGAATTTATGGGAGGAGTTTGATGGGCTGAGTCTTCTTCTCGTTTCTTGAATTTACAGGAGGAGTTTGATGGGCTTTATCTTCACCTCGTTTCTTGAATTTATAGGTGGAGTTTGATGGGCTGAGTCTTCTCCTCATTTCTTGAATTTATAGGAGGAGTTTGATGGGCTAAGTCTTCTTCTCGTTTCTTGAATTTATAGGAGGAGTTTGATGGGCTAAGTCTTCTTCTCGTTTCTTGAATTTATAGGAGTTTAATGGGCTGAGTCTTCTTCTCGTTTCTTGAATTTATAGGAGGAGTTTGATGGGCTGAGTCTTCTCGTTTCTTGTGTTTCTTGGAGATGTCCAGGTTGGCATGTCCCTGCCACAGTTTTTACCCCCACTTTGTGGTATCCTTATATCTTTGTAAATTTGTGCATCAGTTTCAGTTGGTTTTTCATTCTTTTGTTTTGCAATAATTACAAACAGGGAGGAGCTGAATATACCCGGGTTTGATCCAACATAGGTTCAGCGAATGATATGAAGTTTGGGTCCCGAATCTGAACCCTATTGAATCCAATGGGAGCCAGACCTTAGATATCGGTAATCAGGGCAGCCATCAGAAATTCTGGGGCCGCTTGCACAGCTTTAGGCCTGGGCCCCTCCAGGCCTGAAACCAACATTCCCCAGGGCCGTCCCATCAAATCCGCCCACTAGCCATCCCAACCGAGTCCCTCAGTGCGCCCACTTTTATTTTATCATTCTTACAACTTAATATATGAAAATGAATCCAATCCAGCAAAGAGACATCTCCATATTTGCAGCAAAATACATGCCAATCCAGCAAAGAGATGGCCTCATATATTCAGCAAAGAGACAGCCCAATCCAGCAAAGAGACATCCCTTTGGCTGCATTGGCTTAGTCTGCGGCCGTCCTGCTTTAGCAAGTGCTAGTTACTACAACAACAGCTCAATCTCATTGGTTGGGCTTGGGGGACGGGCCTCTCGGGATGCCTGGGCCCCCTACATGTGCATGGGCTGTCCCCCCCTGATAGCAGCCCTTTCGGTAATGTACAGGTTTCCTGTCTGGCAGGGACAGCGCATAGTGGTAGGGACAGGTTTCAGAGGAGTAGGGAGCAGGGACTACGCTATCTCCACTTAGGAAGCCTCCCATTTGGGTGTAGACCAGTCAGTTTGCATTTCTGCTCCTTATTGCAGAAACGGTCAGCATCATCTCAGGATAGGCTTCTCTGCTACAGATTTGTTAGTGGTCAACTGTGCCTACCCACCGGGCCTAGATGTGCATTGTTGAGACTATTAATACACTACTCTCAATCATCTTGGCCTTTGTGTGATCTATGCTCGCTGAAAGACCACACTGCACCCCTGCTCACATGTATACAGGGGGGCCTCAGCTGTAGTGCACAGTTCACATTTGGTTTTATTTATGGAAGGTTTTGTCAAAGGGTACATCTTTACATCATAGGGAAGTTATGGACAGTTTATTAAAGCTTTAGTTTAGACTATCTAAATTGGAGCATCAGTACAGCCAACAGTTAGGTTTTTGGGACGTAGGCATTCCTATTGCCAGAAGGATGTCAGAATTTGGAGCTCTTTTACACTTTCTTGTTCTTCACAAGTACAGCATAGTACACCATATGAAAGGTCCACCCCCATTTCTCAAAATAACCTCACGTTCCCAACAAATGAGGAGCGGATATATATGAAATGTCCATCTCCATTCCTCAATATAATGTCATGTTCCCATCATGTTCCCAACAAATAAGGAGGAAACACTGTACACCATATAAAAGGTCCATCTCCATTCCTCAATATAACGTCACGTTCCCAACAAATGAGGAGATACTGTACACCATACGAAAGGTCCATTTCCATTCCTCAATATAATGTAATGTTTCCAACAAATGAGGAGGAGATGCTGTACACCATATGAAAGGTCCATTTCCATTCCTCAATATAATGTAATGTTTCCAACAAATGAGGAGGAGATGCTGTACACCATATGAAAGGTCCATCTCCATTCCTCAATATAACGTCATGTTTCCAACAAATGAGGAGGAGATACTGTACACCATATGAAAGGTCCATCTCCATTTCTCAATATCACGTCATGTTCCCAACAAATGAGGAAATACTTTACACCACGTGAAAGGTCCATCTCCATTCCTCGATATAACATCATGTTCCTAACAAATGAGGAGGAGCTACTCTATTCCATAATAAAAAGTCATGTTTCCACAAATCAATGTGGTAAAAGGTCCACCTTCGTTACGTCCCATAGCTATCTTTAATGCACAAAACAAATTTATATTGTGTGCCATAATTGTTTTAGGTGCTTTGTGGCCCTTACCCATTTTGTTTTCATATTTTGGTATTATAATTTTACCCAATTCCATGCAAGTGCTTTGTGAAACTGTTGACTGCTAAAATACCATACACAGTAGCTATGCTAGACTTTAATTTCTTTCCAACAGATGGATGCGATGTCGGGAATTCCTCGGAGAGACATCTTCTATTATCTGCTGATTGTAATGCCTTGTACACACGCAACGATTATCGGCCGACCGATCGTCCGACTTTTGTCCAGAGTGGTGTTTTGTTGGTTGGAATGTGCCTAGACTGCACACAAATTTTCTCGGCCAACAAAAATCTACTTCAGAAGTGATGTCATGTGCTGGTTTACTTTCCGTGTGTTTTTTCTTCTCTGAGCATGCCCAGTCTTGCTCATCAGATTTTTGTCTGCCGAAATCTGTACTGACTGACGGAAAATCGGCCGTTGTGTTGACGGCCAACAAAAATTTTATAGCCTGCACACCAGATTTTATTCGGCCGAAAAGTCGGAGTTGGTTGTCGAAAGCATCATACTAACAAGCCGAAAATTGGCCGATCGGACGTTGGCCGAAAATTCCCAGCCAATAATCGATGCGTGTGTACGAGGCATAAGTCAGAAGATAATGTCATCACACAGGATCCTCCAGGAGGAAATCCAAAATATCCATCACAGACCTTCCTGTCCGGAGACATCAATGGATCCCTCTGATCAGGGGGAATCTTCTGGTCCATTTCTAAAAAAAAAAAAAAAAAAGACATATATATATATATAGCAATACCGTTTATGTTAATGATATATACAAGTCAAATAAATAAAGCTGTCAGCATTCCAAGCGAAAAATACGATAACGTACAAATTAAAAAATAGGAGTTTTTGTCATACCGAGCAGCTCTACCCCCAACTGAACAATTAATATGTGTATCAAAGCACAACCACCATCCATCCACGTGACAAAATGCGTAGGGCAGGGTCCAATGACTTATAATACATAATTCCTGGAAATTTACCCTGCTGAAGTCTAAATGTGACTTAACTAGAGGGACACAGAATAGCCACATATACAGAGTCCCTTCCCCCACCTCCCCCCTCCCAAAGCAGTCACATAGAGAGTCTATGCCTATTAAAATGTATAGCATTTACCAGGAGGGGATTGGTTTGCTGTCAGCAACACTGGAGATACATTATACTGTCCAATAACTGGTGAAATTTCCATTACTGAGAGGAAGACCGAAAGTGGTGTTACACACAGACAGGAAGTGGGGTCACACACAGACAGGAAGTGAGGTCACACACAGAGAGGAAGTGGAGTCACATACAGAGAAGAAAGTTTCAGGTTGTGGCTCAGTAGAAAGAAGACATTGCTGGACAACCCCCCCCCCCCCCCGTCATGTCCGTCCTCGTCCTCCATAGTCACTGTGGTGTCTTTTATCTCCAGCAGATACTACATTTACACATATAGGGATATAAAAATGTGACTCTGATATTATTTTACCTTTACCACATTTCCTGTGACAGAAAACAGAACCCATTCCACCGTCACTTCTGTCACCGATGTAAAACAAAATGGAGAATTCAGTCATAGAAGAGCCGGACACCTCACATCATCACCTCAGAGTTCCCTCTTCACTCCTCCTCCACTGTCATTGGCTGCACTCACTCCACACCAACCAATCACAGGGCAGGATTACAGTCACTGGGCAGATTCTGCTCTCCGCAGAGACTCACCTCAGATCTCTGTACTGCGATTGGCTGCATTCCTTTCACAAGAACTAATCATGGGATGGTATCAGAGTCACCACAGAGGCTCACTTCAAACTTCTTCACTGCAATTGGCTACACTCGCTTCATAGGAACCAATACATTTATATAGCTCTGACATATACTGCAGTGCTGTACAGAGATCACTGAGCCAATCACATCAGTCTCTTCACCAGAGGAGCTTACACTCTAATGTACCCCCCCCCCCCCACAGTCACACACCATTATTATTATACATTTATATAGCTCTGACATATACCGCAGTGCTGTACAGAGATCACTGAGCCAATCACATCAGTCTCTGTACCAGAGGAGCTTACACTCTAATGTCCCCTCCCCCACAGTCACACACTATTATTATTATACATTTATATAGCTCTGAAATATACCGCAGCGCTGTACAGAGATCACTGAGCCAGTCACATCAGTCTCTGTACCACAGGAGCTTACACTCTAATGACCCCTCCCCCACAGTCACACACTATTATTATTATACATTTATATAGCTCTGACATATACCACAGTGCTGTACAGAGATCACTGAGCAAGTCTCTGGAGAGATGGCATACTTGCCAACTGTCCCGTTTTGGCCAGGACCGTCCCGGCAAATAGGAGCCTGTCCCAGGTAATTTACATTGTCCCTGGAAGCGCCCGTTAATCAAGATGCCTGTAAACTTTAGGCAGAAGTAGTGCAGCTGAATGGGAGAATTTTTCCAACTCTGCTACTTTGGCCTTAAATTTGAAATTCCCTTTTTAATTTCCTGTAATTCTCTCTTTATTGAGTAGACCCTATAATCTGATGATAAGTAGGCAGAGATTAATTATGTGGGGCGGGCGGAGCTTCAGGGAAGTGGGTGTGGTTAAGTAATTGATAGCTGTGCTGCAAAGTGTCCCTGGAAATGTTGGCAACTATGAGATGGGCGCGAGGAGACGTTCTCATTGGGAAGGATATGTGAGAGGAGCTGAGCTGGTGGGACTTGGTCAGATGTTAGGAGGGGTTCGTGTGAGAAATGCGGTAAGGAGAATCAGAAAAAAGGTTGAGCGTACGTTGAGCACATTATGAAAACAAGGAATCGCCGCAGTATTCGGCACTGCTAGAGCGGTCGCAGAGGTCCTCTTGTCCCTCTGCCGTAGGGCCACCCTTCTGCTAAGTAAACACAGTGGTTCGCTTAATCAGCATGGCCGCCATTAACAGAATGCCTATTATTATTTTTAATTAATACAAGGCGTTCTCTGATTGGACGAGGTGGTAAGGTGGGTTGTGATGCCCTGAGGAAGATGAGCTTGTGCCCCATCGAAACCTCAAATCACACTTTATTACGGAATGTTCACCTTTCAAGCCCTGTGACTACAACCTTCTGTGTTCGATTTTTATATATATATATATGAATAAAGACTGCCGTATTTACTGTATATTCAAGTGATTTATTGGTTGAACTGGACTTGCATTTTTTTTGGACCAGAATAACTATGTAACTTGGATGAACGCACAGACAGGAAGTGATGTACAGTAGACAGGAAGTGATGTAGGAAACAAACAGGAAGTTCCAGGTGAAAGGTGAGTTGGGAGGAAGTAGAGAGGAGACATTGCTGGAACTGGCAGAAGAGGAGGTAATAAGATATTATTTTATATTTACACCCAGTAGCAAGACTGCTATATTTATATATCTGTCTACAGGGATCAGAGTTGTGTATGGATTACGTGGTCTCCACTCATCTCAAAGTTGAACTCCAGCTAAAGCCTAACTAGTCCTTAAACAGCTTCCCTCCCCCTTCCTAACTAACCTATGTATGTACTTACCTCTCTTCAGCCCGCTCCAGTGTGGTCACATGATCCAGCTGCCCTGTGTCAGCTAGTGTTGGCTGCAGGGGAGAGGAGGGACTGCCGACAATGGCTGCACCATGGGAGCCTATAGATGATATCAGGGCTCCCGTATTTCACAGCTGTTGTCAGGTGATTTCTCCATTACCCTGCAGCCATCGGATGCTGACACAAATGATCATGTGATCAGCAGAGTGAAAATAGGTAAATACATACATCTTTTTTACACAGGTTAGTTAGTATAGGTGGGGGGGGGGGGATTCTATTTTAAACCTCAACCTGGAGATCATCTATCTGCTGACCAGGGAGGTGAGGAGGATTCTGGGAGGTAACATGTCATTACTTAGCTCTATTAATAAAACACAGTCCTGAACGGAGAGGTCAAGAGGATTCTGGGAGGTCACATGACATCACTCTTATCTCTATTAATAAAACACAGACCTTACAGGAGAGGAGGATTCTGGGAGGTCATATGACATCACTCTTATCTCTATTATTAAAAAGCAGACCTGACTGGAGAGGTGAGGAGGATTCTGGGAGGTCACATGACATCACTCTTATCTCTATTAATAAAACACAGACCTGACCCGAGAGGTGAGGATGATTCTGGGAGGTTACGTGACACTGTTGCTCTTTCAATGTAGAACTTTCTTCAAGTGAAGCTTGGTGGCCATTTAACGATTAGAGTGCTCTCACCTCATTCCCTGAAACCCAAGAGAAATAGAAGAAGATTCTAGAAATCACAAAGAAGATCAATGATCTGCTGACAGGAGAGGTGAGCGGTTTTGGGAATTCTGGGACATTATCCAGTAACAGATCTCAGGTGTCAGGATGTCACTGTCTATTTCTCCATGGAGGAGTGGGAGTATTTAGAAGGACACAAGGATCTCTACAAGGACATCGTGATGGAGAATCAGCCGCCCCTCACATCACCGGGTAAGAGGAGACTTTATTGTAAAGGAGAGAGCAGTACGGAGGATCCACCTAGATCCACCATCATCTGATAAACACATAGAAACAATGTATTCAGTCAGTGTGTGTGTTTCCTACAGATGGATCCAGTAATGGGAACCCACCAGAGAGAAGTCCCCATCTGTATTGCCGGGATTCCACAGAGGAAGGTTATACCATCCCTCACCATCATCAGGTAGGTGGGACTGAATAGCTAGAACTGAAAATAATTCTAAGCTATATTATGACATTCTTCTATGTAACTTTTTGGGGTTTAGGCTGAAGAAGTGAAAGACTTTAAAGTTGAGATTAAAGAGGAAGAAGAAGAGTGGTTGGTGAGTGGAGATCAGCAGTCTATGGAGGAGGGGGAGATGATTATGAAAAGTGAACATGAGGAATCTTCTCTACATATGGACACAAGTAAGTAATAAACTTTAAATTCAGAAACAGTTCACATTGTTACACCAATTGAGATAAAGAATATACTGTATCTGTCAAATTCAACCAAAAGAAAAATACCCGTATAAAGCTCAGCCTAATTTTCTTCAGGGTAAAAATATTAATTCCTGATCCCAAAAGACGATCAGACAATTCCCTGGATCAACATTCTACTATGTTTTACCTACAAATATTAGTAACCATTTACAGTTATGTAATAAGAAAAAATAAGTCATTCTCAGTAATGTACTGAGTCCTTTAGAACCAAGACTATTCCTCGACTGCACAGCTGTAAAAATAAAGCACCGCTTTCATATACAGGGGTTAAACCCTTCTTATTTCAATCATGTGCGATCTGTGCTGCCCTTAATCTAAATAGAGAACATCACATCCTTCTGTACAAGAAAAATGGATAAACTTTAACTACTGAGAGAAGGAACATCATCAACGTATCTACCCCACCGTCCAATGTATTGTATACTATAAAAAACCTCATCTCTAGTCCTCATGAGAGACGAAAGAAGGCAATTATATTTAACATACTACTCAATGTTCTCAACAAATGAGGGGGAGATACTGTACACCATGAGAAAGGTCCATCTACAATCCTCAATATAATGCCATGTTCCCAACAAATGAGGAGGAGATACTGTACACCATATGAAAGGTCCATCTCCATTCCTCAATATAAGGTCATGTTCCCAACAAATGAGGTGGAGATACTGTACACCATATGAAAGGTCCATCTCCATTCCTCAATATAATGTCATGTTCCCAACAAATGAGGAGGAGATACTGTACTCCATATGAAAGGTCCATCTCCATTCCTCAATATAACGTAATTTTTCCCACAAATGAGGAGATACTGTACACCAACTGAAAGGTCCACCTCCATTCCTCAATATAACGTCATGTTCCCAACAAATGAGGAGGAGATACTGTACACCATATGAAAGGTCCATCTCCATTCCTCAATATAACGTCATGTTCCCAACAAATGAGGAGGAGATACTGTACACCATATGAAAGGTCCATCTCCATTCCTCAATATAACGTCATGTTCCCAACAAATGAGGAGGAGATACTGTACACCATATGAAAGGTCCATCTCCATTCCTCAATATAACGTCTTGTTCCCAACAAATGAGGTGAAGGAAGGTCTATCTCTATTAAAGTAAGAATAATAACGATGCACAGAATGTAACCCAGTGTGATTTGGGTGTATTGTATCTTTTATCTAGTTTGTATTAATTCTTTTCTGTTCTAATTGCACCCAATACCATGCCAAAGCTCTTAAAAAAATATTTAGTTATGGGCCAACATATGACCTATCAATTACAAGGTTTAGAAAATACAAAGTACTTCTAGCGTTAACTTATTGTAATATTGTTTTTCAACAGATGAACACAATGTCCGGAATACCTCTGAGGAACGTCTTATTTCATCTCCAGATTATAAAGCAGAAGATAACATTGTACAATATTCTCCAGGAGTAAATCCCGTTACTCCAAATACACATCCCGCACCTTACCAATTGGGGGGATCAATGGATCCCTCTAATCCTGAGGAATCTTCTGATGGATCACACACCAAGACTATAGGACCTCACAGTACAGATACTTCCATAGATCCATCTATTCCCCAGGAATCTTCTGTAAGCCATGAAGGAGTTCACATAGGAGAGATGTCAGTGTGTGGGGAATCTTTCTTAGAAAGCATAGACCTTCTTCAGCACCAGAGAAGTCACACAGGTGTGTGTCCCTATTCATGTTTAGAGTGTGGGAAATTTTTTATTCAGAAAAGAGACCTTCATAAACATCAGAGAATCCACACAGGTGAACGTCCCTTTTCATGTTCAGAGTGCGGGAAAAGTTTCACTCATAAACATGTACTTCGTACACACGAGAAAAGTCACACTGGTGAGCATCCCTATTCATGTTCAGAGTGTGGGAAATGTTTCATTCAGAAAGGGCACTTTATAACCCACCAGAGAAGTCACACGGGTGAACGTCCCTTTTCATGTTTAGAGTGCGGGAAATGTTTTGTTCAGAAAGGAGACCTTCATAAACATCAGAGAATCCACACAGGTGAACGTCCCTTTTCATGTTCAGAGTGCGGAAAATGTTTTACTGAGAAAAAAGTACTTCTTACACACAAAAGAATCCATACAGGTGAGTGTCCATACTCGTGTTCAGAGTGCGGGAAACAATTCAATGTCAAAGAAAATCTTCTTAAACATCAGAGAGTTCACACAGGTGAACGTCCCTTTTCATGTTCAGAGTGCGGGAAAAGTTTCACTCATAAGCATGTACTTCGTACACACGAGAAAAGTCACACTGGTGAGCATCCTTATTCATGTTCAGAGTGTGGGAAATGTTTTATTCAGAAAGGAAACTTTCTTACACACCAGAAAAGTCACACGGGTGAGCGTCCTTATTCTTGTTCTGAGTGCGGGAAATGTTTCGCTAAGAAAGAAAACCTTGTTAACCATCAGAGAATTCACACGGGTGAGCGTCCTTATTCATGCTCAGAGTGTGGGAAATGCTTCGTTCATAAAGGAAACCTTCTTATACACCAGAGAATTCACACGGGTGAGCGTCCTTATTCATGTTCAGAGTGTGGGAAATGTTTCATTCAGAAAAATGCACTTGTTACACACCAAAAGATTCACACAGGTGTGCGTCCCTATTCTTGTTCAGAATGCGGGAAATGTTTTATTCAGAAAGGAGACCTTGTTAAACACCAGAGAAGTCATACGGGTGAGCATCCTTTCTTATGTTCAGAGTGCGGGAAAGGTTTTGGTTACAGAAAATTCCTTATTGCACACCAGAGAATTCACATGAGCTAACAACCTTTTTTTTGTTCAGACTGGTGTGTTGGGACAAAAAGATTCTGAAGTTTTTCGGGTGGACTTTGGTAGGTCCAGGCCTTCTGGAATTGAATTGTAGTAATATGGTCCTCCAAACATAAAGTGCTGACTCGGTCCCGCACTCACACAACTAAACTGTGCTAATACATGGCCAGATATGACCATACATGGACAACATTTCTTATTGGTAGATATCGGCTTGTGTACATTATTGGTATACTGAAGAAGCTGGATTTTCATTGGTCCAACCAATGATTACTACATTTTATAGTTTGTTCTTCAGTTATGGATGTAGATTCTATGTTCATTTTTATTGTTTATTAATCACGAATCCTGATTTTCTAAAATAAACAAGAATGCTCCACACTTTCCAATACTCGTGTTCTCAGATTTCTTCTTTTTAAATTATCAAAATTCTTAGATGATTAAATGTTTTAGTGTTTCGGGTTCAACCAAATGAGAAATGTTACTGTTTGGTGGATACTGGAGAGGAAATCTGCCTTGACTGTCTCTACTGTCTCTCAGGGACTCTGTTGGTGAGATTTCTGAATAGAGTTCCCAGGTCTGCACACCAGCTGTGTCAATTAGGGGTTCCCGCCATCCCTGTGCTGAACTACTGGGTCTCCATAGCTGCTAAGCCCCTTATAAAGAGTTCCCACCATCCCTATGTAGAGTACCCACCTCTGCACTCCCACTGTACCTAACATGAGAGGTCCCCACCATCCTTGTGCTTATTTCCTAGGTCTGCACACCAGATGTGCCCACCATCCATGTGCTGAGCTCCCAGGTCTTCACACCAGCTGAGAACATCATGAGGGTTTCCCAACATCCATATGCTGAACTCCTAAGTATTCACACCAGCTGAACCCATTCCTGTGCTTAGTTCCCAGCTCTGCACACCTGCTGTATCTATTATGAGGGATTCCCATCAACCCGATGTTGAGTTCCCAGCTCTGCACACCTGCTGTTTTTATTACGAGGGGTTCCCACTAACCCGGGGGAACCACCAACCCGATGTTGAGTTTCCAGCTCTGCACACCTGCTGTATCTATATGAGGGGTTCCTACCATCCCAATGCCGAGTTCCCAGCTCTACGTGCCTGCTGTGTCTATTATGAGGGGCTCCCATCATTCCTATGTTGAGTTCCCAGCTCTACATGCCTGCTGTGTCTATTATGAGGGGTTTCCACCATCCCAATACTGAGTTCCCAACTCTGCACGCCTGCTATGTCAACTATGAGGGGTTGCCACCATCCCTATCTTGAGTTTCCAGCTCTGCACGTCTGCTGTATCTATTATGAGGGGTTCCCACTATCCCTGTTTTAAGTTCCCAACTCTGCACGCCTGCTATGTCAATAATGAGGGGTTCCCAACATCCCTATGTTGAGTTACCAGCTCTGCACGTCTACTGTATCTATTATGAGGGGTTCCCACTATGCCTATGTTGAGTTCCCAGCTCTGCACGTCTACTGTATCTATTATGAGGGGTTCCCACTATGCCTATGTTGAGTTCCCGGCTCTGTATGCCTGCTTTGTCTATTATTTGGAGTTCCTACCATCCTTATGTTGAGTTCCTGAGCTCTCTATACCTGATGTTTCTATTATGTGGGGTTCCCACAATCCCTGTATTGAGTTCCCAGCTCTGTACACCACCTGTGCCCATTATGAAGAGTTCCCAGCTCTGCACTCCTGCCCTACCTAACATGAGGGGTTCCCACCATCCTCGTGTTGAGTTTCTGGGTCTGTACACCATCTGTGCCTATTATGAGGAGTTTCCACCATCCCTGTGCTGAGTTCCTGGGTCTCCACACCATTTGAGCCCATTATGAGGGGTTCCCACCATCCTTGTGCTGAGTTCCCAGCTCTGTACACCTGCTGTGCCCATTATGTGGGGTTCCCACCATCATCATCTCTGTGGGATCTTTAATTTTATAATATGGAGGAAATAGGGGCTGGGACACACAAAACTGGTACCATTATCAGTAGTCAGCCACCAGCGAGTATAGAAGAAAGCAGTTGTGACCTAAGCACAGTAATATACTGTATATAATTTACTGTATGCATTTTTTGAAAACTTTTTGAGTTGATGCTTTTTGAACATAATTTCGAGCTTTAATAAGGGGACTTTCGACTTACCGTAAAATCCATTTGTTCATTGATGGACACAGCTTCTGATTCTTCTTAACTATTGGGTTATACTGCCCCCTACAGGAGTAGGACATTAGGCAGGAAAAAGCTTGACTACACCTATGGGCAGTCCTAGGGGGTATACACCCACCCAATCACCCAATGAAGTAACAAGCCTTGCACTGCCCCAAAGTGACCCGTATGCGATCTGGGGACAAGTGCAGGTTGGAAGGGAAGAACCTTTCCGGAGGAAAAGACCAAAACTCGATCTTGTACCTGGACCGAATGACTTCATGGACCCACTTGACCTGTATCAGAGAGGTCCACAGATCCAGAAATCAGCAAAGATGTCCCCCCACCCCAGGTATGTGGGCCCCCTTTCATGCAGAGGAAGCCTTGTCCGCAGGTCTGGAAGAGCACCTTGTGGCTTGCCAGACCAGGTCCTCTTTGAACCTCCGGGGGAGGCCCTGAAGAACTTTTATCCCTGGAGGGATAAAAAAAGGCCTCTTATGAGCTGAGAAGAATGGCCCATGCCTACGACGGGACTCCTTGCCCTCAGTAGCCTGCGGAAGAAGAGTACTCTCCGCCCCCTGTGAGACCCTTAATGATGTCACCCAAGGAAGCTCCAAACAGGCGATTCCCCCCACAAAGAGGGGAGATCAGATAAGGCCTTCTTAGAAGTCTGGTCTGCAGACCAGCATTGTCAGCCAGATAAGACGCAGAAGGACCACTGCTCATAAGACAGCCTAAAATCGAAGGAGCCGCATCCAAAGAGGCATCACAGATAAACTGTAGCCCCTGGATCAACTGATATGCCAGCTCTGTAAAGGCAGGGGGAAGCCGTTTCCCCTCCAGGTCCCAGCGTAAAGGATTAGCCCACTCGTCAGAGTTTGCGACACCAGGGCAATAGTAAATACCGGCCTAAGCCGAATCAGCCATAGTGAAACAGAGCCTCCGCTCTCCTATCAACCGGGCCAAGGACTCCTCAACTGGAATTAAGGTAACTTTATTTAACCTGGAAACCAGGGAGTCCACTATAGGTGGGACTGTCCACTTTTTAAGCAGGGAATCCTTATAAGGATACTGCATAGCAAAACGCTCTGGGACCACAAGAGTGCGTTTTGGACAACCCCACTGTTATGTGACAATGTTGTCAAAGTAAGCGGGAAAGGGGAAAACCCCCGCAACAGTGGAGGACCTGTGGTGCCAAAAGGGACCGGTGCCTCCAATGCAGCATATCGCCATGTTTAAAATGTCATGCTCTGACACAATCAGTGCATCCACCAGTGATTTTTTCATGCAGGGCTAGAGAAGCAGAGGAATCATCCCAGTTGGGTGACTCCTGTCCGCGGCAGCCAAAATAGATTCACAATCTAATGGACAGATGAGGCAGGGGAGGGCGGTGGATGCTATATACTAAGCTCACCTGGGAAAAACATAACATTTAGGGGAGGGCCATCGACTGCGATACCACAAATGGACCACCTACTGGATCCCTGCAAAAAACAAGGGGGTCGCCCTCCGAGCCCCTCCATAGAGGCCCGCACAATAGGAAATAAGGGGCCGCCCGCCGGGATGCAGATGCGCAGGCAGGGTATCCTGATGGTCCCGCAGAGCTAAAAGGGATAGGTGCCCTCCAGAATAAGGACGGCATGGTTGCCATGAAAAATTAAACCGCACACACAGCACCATTTGTTCCAAGGGAGGCCACCCAGTGAGGGGAGGTTAGGGTGGGGGGTTTTGTGGCCCAAAGACCCACAGTGACCAAAATTTTAGAGGGGCTTGGGGTAAGGATGGGAACCCTGTGGTCTGACCATCCCAGGGAGGGGCCCACGTCCAACCCAAAACCCTGCAGGGGTAGTGGGGAGACAGCTACTTACCACTCCAGGAACAGGGTGGGCACCGCTCTGGACAGGAAACCGCTGCATCGTAATGTGGATGCTGTCGGCCAGGGGTAAACGCTGTGACTCTGGGAAACTATGCGTCCTGGCGAGACGTTTAACTCTCAGGCCAGCCCCGTCCAGTGGTTCAATGGGGCTATGTTGCAGCCGACCTAGCACGGAGCTGCAGTCTGCACGCGTACGCTGGCCTGACTGGGGGGACCCTAAGGATCTAGATTATCCAGTTCGTCGCACAGTCCGACACTTGATTGTAGATCACACAGGAACAAAATAATAAAAAGAGGAAAAAAATTTCATTTAAAAAGAAAAAATTGCCAGAATCAGAGATCCCAGCATGAAACTAGGTCCTTGCTACTTAGCTGAGAATGGGTGTATACCCCCTGGGACTGCCCATAGATGTAGTCAAGCTTTTTCCTGCCTAGTGTCCTACTCCTGTAGGGGGCAGTATAACCCAATGGTTAAGAAGAATCAGGAGAAGCGTCTATCAATGAATGAAAGAGAAAACTTCTTATGAGCCGAGAAGGAAGGTCCACGTCTACGACGAGGTTCCTTGCCCTTAGTAGCCTGCGGAAGAAAGGTACTCTTCCCCTCTGTGAGACCTTTACTAATGTCATCCAGGGTAGCTCCAAACAGGTGATCTCCTTGAAAGGGAAGATCAGTCAAGGCCTTTTTAGAAGTCTGGTCCACAGACCAGCATTTGAGCCAAAAGACACGCCAAAGGACCACCGCCAAAACAAAGAGGTGAGCCATCAGGGGAGCTGCATCCAAAGAGGCATCACAGATAAACTGCAGCCCCTGGACCAACTGGTCCGCAAGCTTAGCAAAGGCAGGGGGGAGCTGTTTTCCCTCCAGGTCACGGCGTAAGAGATTCGCTGACTCGGTCAGAGTTTGCGACACCAGGGCAATGGTAAATACCGGCCTCATTGCCGAACCAGCTAAGGTGTACATAGTGCGGGCCACAGCCTCCGCCTTCCGGTCAACCAGGTCCTTAAAGGTCAGGGACTCTTCAACCAGAATCATGGTTGCCTTGTTTAATCTGGAAACCGGAGGGTCCACCTTCGGTGGCACAGTCCACTTCTTAAGAAGGGACAACTCATAGGGGGTAACGCCTAGTAAATTGCTTAGGAACCCCACGGAGACGCTTTGGTCGTCCCCACTCTTTAGCAACAATTCTGTCAAAATAGGCAGGGAAAGGAAACACCTTTGCCGCTCTGGATGGCTTGTGAGTGCCAAAGGGTACCTTCGCCTCCGTCGCAGCTTCAGCTGCATCCTCCATCTTCAGGGTCTCATGCACAGATACAATCAGTGCATCCACCTGCGCCTTTTTGTGTGTCACTATCAGAGGAATCCAGGCGCGTGGCTGCAGACCCAGAAGGGTGACCCACGTCCGCGGTGGCCGAATCAGATTCAGGATCTGATGAGACAGATGAGGAAGGGGAAGGCGGTGGGTGCAGCCTCAGAGAGGGGATCAGGTGGCGAAACATGCTCCAAAGACAGCACCACCCTGTCGCCAAGCAAAAGGCACAGAGCGATCCTCAGACTCACTAACCATGGACAGAGGCACCTGCAACCACCAGGAGAATGTGCACTACTTGTGCGGCGATCAGGAAGCTAAATGATCAAGGAGTCAGCAAAAGGGGATAAAGAGGGGCTCCCACCACCACCCATAGGGCTCCACTGTCATGGCCGCCGCTATTTGCAATGGCAAACCACAAGAAAATGGCTGCCAGACTACACAAACATGACCACATGTATAGGAATACACATGCTACAACAAAATGGCGGCCCTGTGCGGCACCACGAGGCATACAGGGACCCAGGATTGGGAGACCAGGCCTCAGGACAGATCCAGGCAGGACTGGGGACCCTAGCAGGAGCCCCTACCAGGTACAACCCTCCCCGCACAATTGATCGTCCGGTCGCCGGCAGCGCACCCCCCACGACCCCCATCGCCAGTTTGTGTCCTGCCCCCACCCCAGAAAAGTGGCCAGACCACCCATAAAAATACATTCCCAGCATATTTGAAGGGGGGGGGGCAGGATGAGGGACTTGGAAGGGGAGGGGGGGTGACTGCGGGAAGGAGGGGAACCCGGGGGTCTGACCGTCACAAGAAGGGGCCCACATCCACCCCAAAACCCTACAAGTGTAGAGGGGGATGGCTACTCACCATACCAGGAACCAGGTGGGCACCGCTCCAGACAGATTCTCCTCTCCATTGAAATGGGGGGCTGTCGTCTAGGAGGAACGCTACGACTCGGGCTGAGACCCGGTCGTAAGGCTTTTAACTCGCAGGCCAGCCCCGGTGGAGCTATGTCACGACCGACCTAATGTGAAGCTGAGGTCTGCAAGCGCTAGCTGGCCAGACTGGATCTAGATTATTCAGTCCGGCAGTTGATAGTAGATCTCACAGGAAAAATTATTTTTAATTTTTTTTGCCAGGATCAAAGATCCCAGCAAGGAACTAGGTCCTTACTACTGACTAGGCAGAAAAAAACTGAGTGGGCATAGCAGGGAGAGGGAGTACACACCCTGGGACTGCCCATGGGTGTAGCCAGATGCTTTTTCTGCCTAGTGTCCTACTCCTGTAAGGGGCAGCATAACCCAATGGTCAAGAATGACAGGAGCTATGCCCGTCAATGAACAAAAGAGAAAATCTAATTTTCTTCATAAGTTTTTACCAAAATGTATTCTGCTACATGTCTTTGATAAAAAAAATCCCAATAAGTGTATATTGATTGGTTTGTGTGAAGGTATAGTGTCTACAAACTATGGTATATATACTAGAATTTTTTTATACTAATGGCAGTGATCAGCAACTGTGATATTGGGTCAGACAATCTGATGCTAACTGACGCTGGAGGGGAACTAACTGCCACTGACATCACCAGTGCCCTCGTTAAGGAGATTCAGCCTCTCTATTTGTCCTATTTACCATTTTCATTTAAAGTGAAAATAAAAGAAACCCCCAAATTTTAGGTTGTCCCCAGAAAAGTAATAGAGGGGAAATCTTCCAATAGGTACACTAGTTTTGGTGACCTGGGGGGTCCTCAAGAAATTCCCTTCATTTGCAGGGATTTCCTCTTACTTCCTGTTTGGCTATAGGACAGGAAGTGAAGGGAAATCTCCACAATGAGACCCAGAAGGGTTTAAATATGTGCCCAACTACAGTGCATCTGGAAAGTATTCACAGCGCTTCACTTTTTCCACATTTTGTTATGTTACAGCCTTATTCCAAAAATGTTATAAATTCATTATTTTTCCCCAAAATTCTACAAACAATCCCCCAAAATGACAACTAGAAAGAAGTTTGTTTGAAATGTTTGCAAATTTATTAAAAATAAAAAAGGAAAAAATTCCATGTACATAAGTATTCACACCCTTTGCAATGACACTCAACATTGAGCTCAGGTGCATCCTGTTTCCACTGTTCGTCCTTGAGATGTTTCTACAACTTGATTGGAGTTCATCTGTGGTAAATTCAGTTGATTGGACATGTTTCGGAAAAGCACACAGCTGTCTATAGAAGGTCCCACAGTTAGGAATTGTGGTGGGGGACACAGTGGTTATTTAAATAAACGTCTATTGGCACCTCCCCCAAGAAGAACAAAAATTGTATGTAGGGAGTGAAGGCATGTGCTGGTCTACACACAGAAAGGGTGCAGTCCAAGCATCAGGCCTGGGGGTTTAG
This sequence comes from Pelophylax lessonae, assembly GCF_965119305.1. Lineage (NCBI taxonomy): Eukaryota > Metazoa > Chordata > Amphibia > Anura > Ranidae > Pelophylax > Pelophylax lessonae. The sequence continues at coordinate 260,785,491 of NC_138776.1, read as the reverse complement.
ATGTGCCACATATACTAACAAAAGAAAATTATTTTCACACTTCCAAACCATGTAAAAGGTAACAAATATAATTTTATTAGGTTTATGTTGACAACAATAGGGAGTGTAAGAGTTAAATGTGGTACAGTAATCATAAATACATATTATTACATTACATAAAGCCCCAAAGTGTCCGGGCTACATAGGTATAATGAAGAGCTGGAACTACGCGTTTCGCATGAGATGCTTCCTCAGGTTCCAGCAAGGTAGAAATAACAATATGTTCTATGAAATAAGCAACATATACATTAATTTATAAATAAACAAAAATATATGTTAATATTATTCATACATGTGGAATATATAGAATTTTAAGAGTAAAGAAAATTGCCAACTTTACACTGTTTGGATCTTATCAGTATATCAAGAATTATTTATCTCTATAAGATTAAAAAATATTTTATGCCTTTATTCTGACCAGTCTTATATCAATGAATATTTATTTCATATTTTCTAAGCTCTATATTCTAGAAAAACTCAATTAATGTTATTTCTTTAGTTAATATACTCAAAATAATAAAAGAAAAAGAGGAAAAATAGAATGAAAGAAAAAAAAAGGAGAGAGAAAAGAAAAAAAGGAGAAAGAAAAAGGGGGGAGGGGTACCTATTAGCATATATAGTAATCCATCAGAGAAACTTAAGGGGGGGCATATTAGCCATATCCCCGGTCACCCCTGGATGGGAAGTCCGGGGCGTCCTGGGGAAAGGGCCAGACAGGAAGAGAGATGAAATACAGATATTGTAGAAAACTGATTTGTAGATGTTTTTCACACGATAATGTATATAAATGGCAAAGATAGCTTACCTATATACTTTTATTAGCGTTGGTTCTTACTGAATATATAGATCTCAATCAGCTGACTAAAGATCTATCCTTCCACATAGCATTAGAGTGGGGGGTGGGGGTGGGAAAAGGAGAGGGGCAAATTTTGGAAAAAACGAAAATAACAGGGATGTTTCATTAAAACCTAAAAATAAAGAAACAATTATACCAACATTAATTATTTCTTAATTTAGCAAACAATGTGTATATAAATAAAGAGGATAAAATATCCAGTATGTTGACAAGTGAAAATATAAATAGGGAAAAGGTTACTAAAGAAGCTAAGCAGTGTTACAGAATTACTATTGATATACTATTTTGTAATTCTGATGGATTACTATATATGCTAATAGGTACCCCTCCCCCCTTTTTCTTTCTCCTTCTTTTTTTCTTTTCTCTCTCCTTTTTTTTTTTCTTTCATTCTATTTTTCCTCTTTTTCTTTTATTATTTTGAGTATATTAACTAAAGAAATAACATTAATTGAGTTTTTCTAGAATATAGAGCTTAGAAAATATGAAATAAATATTCATTGATATAAGACTGGTCAGAATAAAGGCATAAAATATTTTTTAATCTTATAGAGATAAATAATTCTTGATATACTGATAAGATCCAAACAGTGTAAAGTTGGCAATTTTCTTTACTCTTAAAATTCTATATATTCCACATGTATGAATAATATTAACATATATCTTTGTTTATTTATAAATTAATGTATATGTTGCTTATTTCATAGAACATATTGTTATTTCTACCTTGCTGGAACCTGAGGAAGCATCTCATGCGAAACGCGTAGTTCCAGCTCTTCATTATACCTATGTAGCCCGGACACTTTGGGGCTTTATGTAATGTAATAATATGTATTTATGATTACTGTACCACATTTAACTCTTACACTCCCTATTGTTGTCAACATAAACCTAATAAAATTATATTTGTTACCTTTTACATGGTTTGGAAGTGTGAAAATAATTTTCTTTTGTTAGTATATGTGGCACATCTAAACCCCCAGGCCTGATGCTTGGACTGCACCTTTTTTGTGTGTAGACCAGCATATGCCTTCACTCCCTACATACAATTAAGGTCCCACAGTTACCTGTGCATCTCAGAGCACAAACCAAGCCATGAAGTCCAAGGAATTGTCTGTAGACCTCGGCAACAGTATTGTATGGAGGCACAGATCTGGGAAAGGGTACAGAAACATTTCTGCAGCATTAAAGGTCCCAATGAGCACAGTGACCTCCATCATCTGTAAATGGAAGACATTTGGAGCCACCAGGACTCTTCCTAGAGCGGGCCGCCCGGCCAAACTGAGGGATCGGGGGAGAAGGGCCTTAGTAAGGGAGCTGACCAAGAACCCAATGGTCCCTCTGACAGAGCTCCAGCATTTCTCTGTGGAGAGAGAACCTTCCAGAAGAACAACCATCTCTGCAGCACTCCACCAATCCGGCCTGTATGGTAGAGTGGCCAGACGGAAGCTACTCCTCAGTAAAAGACACATGATAGCCCGCCTGGAGTTTGCCAAAAGGAAGGACTCTCAGACCATGAGAAACAAAATTCTCTGCTCTGATGAAACAAAGATTGAACTTTTTGGCCTGAATGGCAAGTGTCATGTCTGGAGGAAACCAGGCACCGCTCTTCACCTGGCCAATACCACCCCTACAGTGAAGCATGGTGGTGGCAGCAGAATCATGCTGTGGGGATTTTTCAGCTGCAGGAACTGGGAGACTAGTCAGGATGGAGGGAAAGATGAATACAGCAATGTACAAAGACATCCTTGATGAAAACCTGCTCCAGATCGCTCTGGACCTCAGACTAGGGCAATGGTTAATCCTCAAACAGGACAACGACCCTAAGCACACAGCCAAGATAACAAAGGATTGGCTACAGGACAACTCTGTGAATGTCCTTGAGTGGCCCAGCCAGAGCCCAGGCTTGAACCCAATTGAACATCTCTGGAGAGATCTGAAAATGGCTGTGCACCGACGCCCCCCATCCAACCTGATGGAACTTGGGAGGTCCTGCAAAGAATGGGAGAAACTGCCCAAAAATAGGTGTGCCAAGCTTGTAGCATCATACTCAAAAAGACTTGAGGCTGTAATTGGTGCCAAAGGTGCTTCACCAAAGTATTGAGCCAAGGCTGTGAATACTTATGTACATGAGATTTTTATATGGTGGAGGATACGGGCATTGATTTTTTTTTTTAATAAGTTTGCAAAGATTTCAAACAAACTTCTTTCACTTTGTCATTATGGGGGATTGTTTGTAGAGTTTTGAGGAAAATAATGAATTTAATCCATTTTGGAATAAGGCTGTAACATAACAAAATGTGGAAAAAGTGAAGCGTTGTGAATAATTTCCGGATTCGCTGTATGTGTAATTGTGTGGAGTGGGCTGCTTTTACTACTAGATCTCAGAGTTTTTCATCCCTGCTTCGCAGGGATAAGAAACAGAGATTGTTCACTCTGTACAGAGCTCTGTGTTGTTTACCAACACAGAGTTCTTGCCTGTGATTGGAGACAGCCAATCAGCAGGTCCCAGCTGTGAATCACAGGCCAGGACTTGTTGACAGACTCCCGCTGTGTATAATTTCAGCAGGTGTTGGGTGGGGTCACGCGCATGCTTGTGCCCTAAACCCGGAAGTAGGCAGCAATGTACGTGTACATCGCTTTGCCTACAGCAGCCGCTTACCCGCAGTACATTAATCATAAATTGTCCATTCTAAACTACGAGTCCCATCTAATGCTACCCCACACAGGTTGACAATGCGGCTGTCCAAGGGTGGTTAAGAGAAGTCTCCATAAATACAGTGGAGGAACGAATGTAGCCACCCTAAGACAGGAATTGTGTGACTAGCTGGATCACTAGGCGAAAAGAAACAAAATAAAAAGCTCCAAAAAGAAAATCAATACAGCCGCCACATCTAAGGATTGGTAAGTTACAATTTTTTTTAATTTTTTTTTTGGATTAGATACATTTTATTAATTATACATTGTCTGGACCAATGAAATGCCAGGGTTTTATTAGTTAATAAAAATAAGCAATGACGTGCAGCAACCAATCAAAAATAACAAAGAGGTCCACTGAAGAAAGAGAAGTCCTGGTTGAATTGGATGTTCCTGTATTTGTCTTCGCTATTTTTATCCATTGCTTCTTCGGTGCATGTTTATTGGTACAGTCGTCCTTGTATTGTCATAATTGCCCAAATATTGCCCCATGTGTTGTCACGTTTGCCCAATTATTGCCCCATGTATTGTCATGATTGCCCAATTATTGCCCCATGTGTTGTCATGATTGCCCAATTATTGCCTCATGTGTTGTCATGATTGCCCAACTATTATTGCCCCATGTGTTGTCACATTTGCCCAATTATTGCCCCATGTGTTATCATGATTGCCCAATTATTGCCCCATGTGTTGTCATGATTGCCCAATTATTGCCCCATGTGTTGTCATGATTGCCCAATTATTGCCCCATGTATTGTCATGATTGCCCAATTATTGCCCCATGTGTTGTCATAATTGCCCAATTATTGCCCCATGTGTTGTCATGTTTGCCCAATTATTGACCCATGTGTTATCATGTTTGCCCAATTATTGACCCATGTGTTATCATGTTTGCCCAATTATTGCCCCAACATATTGTCACAGTTTCCGGCATGTTATCCACCTTTGTGGTGTACCTGCTCTCACAATTGCCAGTGTGTTACCCATATTTTTCCCAAGGATTACCAGAGTTATGAAGTTATCGAGGCAAGTGTGTTCTTTATATTATTATAATTGAATCATGGGAGGCCAATAACTGCTAGATCCCACCCTGAAACACTTTTGTAGTTTTGCCATGCCTCCAATACATTGTGGCACACAGTGTGCACCGATCGAGTCTATCCTCCCCCTAGAGCAAAGCTATACTTTTTAGACAAAGGGCCAGATTACCCCATCATTGATATTAAAGGGAGGAATAGTGCCCCATTATTGGTATCAGTGGGAGGAATAGTGCCCCATTATTGGTATCAGTGGGAGGAATAAAGCCCCATTATTTGTATCAGTTGGAAGAACAGTGCCCTATCATTGGTGTCAGTGGGAGGAATAGTGCCCCAACATTGGTGTCAGTTGGAGGAATAGTTCCCCATTATTGGTGTCAGTGGGAGGAATAGTGACCCATCATTGGTGTCAGTGGGAGGAATAGTGCCCCATCATTGGTATCAGTGGGAGAAATAGTGCCCCATCATTGGTGTCAGTGGGAGAAATAGTGCCCCATCATTAGTGTCAGAAGAAGAAATAGTGACCCATCATTAGTGTCAGTAGGAGGAATAGTGCCCCATCATTGGTGTCAGTGGTAGGAATAGTGTCCCATCATTGGTGTCAGTGGGAGGAATAGTGCCCCATCATTGGTGTCAGTGGGGGGAATAGTGTCCCATCATTGGTGTCAGTGGGAGGAATAGGGCCCCATCATTGGTGTCAGTGGGAGGAATAGTGCCCCATCATTGGTGTCAATAGGAGGAATAGTGTCCCATTATTGGTGTCAGTGGATGGAGTGGTGCCCCAAGGGCCGGATATAGGTGAGCATAGAGCCGTATCTGGCCTGTGAGCAACAATTTGGAGACCCCTGCCCTGGATATTCTGAGGCTCAAGGGGTTACGAAAGTTCTCTGATATACTTACCGTATATCTCTATAGAGTTCCTGGGTCTACATATTTGTTATGAGGGACTCCCGCTCTCCCTGCACGGTTAGCCCACATGAATTCTCTGGTGTTTGAGAAGGACTGCTCTCTGAATTAATCATTTCACGCACTCCCGAGTAAGGACGCTCACCTGTGTGACTCCTCTGGTGTCTAAGAAGGCTTCCTTTCTCTGTAAAACTTTTCCCACACTCTGAACATGAATAGGGACGCTCACCCGTGTGAATCCTCTGGTGTTTAAGGCGGTCACTGTTCTGAATGAAACCTTTCCCACAATATGAACATAGGAAAGGACGATCTCCCGTGTGAATTTTCTGGTGTTTACAAAGTTCTCCTTTCATAATGAAAGATTTCCCGCACTCTGAACACGAATAAGGGCGCTCACCTGAGTGAATTATCTGGTGTGCAGTGAGTGTTTTTTTGCTTATGAAACCTTTTCCGCACTCCAAACACGAGTAGGGACGATCGCCTGTGTGAGTTCTCTGGTGTACAAGAAGGTTTCCTTTCTCTGTGAAACTTTTCCCGCACTCTGAACATGAATAGGGACGTTCACCTGAGTGAATCATCTGGTGTGCAGCGAGTGTTTTTCTGCTTATGAAACATTTTCCGCACTCCATACATGAGTAGGGGCGATCGCCTGTGTGATTTCTCTGGTGTACAAGAAGGTTTCCTTTCTCAATGAAACATTTCCCACACTCTGGACATGAATAGGGACGCTCACCTGTGTGATATTTCTGGTGGATGAGAAGATGTTTCTTCTGAATGAAACATTTTCCACATTCTGAACATGAAAAAGGACGTTCACCCGTGTGAATTTTCTGGTGGGTAAGAAGGTTTCTTTTCTCTTTGAAACATTTTCCACACTCGGAACATGAATACGGACGCTCACCTGTGTGATTTTTGTGGTGACTAAGAAATGCTTTTTTCTCATTGAAACCTTTCCCACACTCTGAACACGAGTAAGGACGCTCGTCTGAGTGACTCCGCTGGTGTGTAAGAAGGTTTCGTTTCACTGTAAAACTTTTCCCGCACTCTGAACATGAATAGGGACGCTCGCCCGTGTGAACCCTCTGGTGTTTAACAAGGTCACTGTTTTGAATTAAACCTTTCCCGCAATATGAGCATGAGAAAGGACGTTCTCCTGTGTGAGTTCTCTGGTGTTTAGAAAGTTCTACCTTCCTAATGAAACATTTCCCGCACTCTGAACATGGATAAGGACGCTCACCTGAGTGAATCATCTGGTGTTTCACAAGGTCACTGCTTTGAATGAAACCTTTCCCGCAATATGAACATAAGAAAGGACGTTCGCCTGTGTGAGTTCTCTGGTGTACAAGAAGGTTTCCTTTCTCAGTGAAACATTTCCCACACTCTGGACATGAATAGGGACGCTCGCCCGTGTGATATTTCTGGTGCTTGAGGAGATGTCCCTTCTGAATGAAGCATTTCCCACATTCTGAACATGAAAAAGGACGTTCACCCGTGTGAATTCTCTGGTGGGTAAGAAGGTTTTTTTTCTCTTTGAAACACTTTCCACACTCTGAACACGAAAAGGGACGCTCGCCTGTGTGATTTTCGTGGTGATTAAGAAATGCTTTTTTGTCACTGAAACATTTCCCGCACTCCGAACATGAATAGGGCTCTTTTGATCTATCAACACTGTGAGATCTCAGATGGCTGTCAAGAGTTACAGGATGTGATTTATCAGAAGATTCTCCAGGATTAGAGGGATCTACTCCCGAAGAATATTGTGTGATGCTATTACAATCTGTGGATAAAATAAGATGTTCTTCAGGGGTATTCCAGACAGAGTGTCCATCTGTTGGAAAACAAAAGAATAATTATTCTTCATGCTTCACAGTCAAGATCCAGGTTTGTTGGTTTAGCACTCATCAGTTTCTAATAGCTCTGGTAATCAACTGAGTACATTCATAACACCTTTCATATGGTGTCCAGTATCTCTTTCCCCATTGTTGGGAACATGACGTTATATTGAGGAATGGAGATGAACCTTTCATATGGTGTACAGTATCTCCTCCTCATTTGTTGGGAACATGGCGTTATATTGAGGAGTGGAGATGGACCTTTCATATGGTGTACAGTATCTCCTCCTCATTTGTTGGGAACATGACGTTATATTGAGGAACTGAGATGGACCTTTCATATGGAGTACAGTATCACGCCCTCGTTTGTTGGGAACAGGACATTTTATTGAGGAATGCAGATGGACCTTTCATATGGTGTACAGTATCTCCTCATTTGTTGGGAACATGACGTTATATTGAGGAGTGGAGATGGACCTTTCATATGGTGTACAGTATCTCCTCCTCATTTGTTGGGAACATGATGTAATATTGAGGAATGGAGATGGACCTTTCATATGGTGTACAGTATCTCCTCCTCATTTGTTGGGAACATGACGTTATATTGAGGACTGGGGATGGACCTTTCATATGGTGTACAGTATCTTCTCCCCATTTGTTGGGAACATGACATTATATTGAGGAATAGAGATGGACCTTTCATATGGTGTACAGTATCTCCTCCTCATTTGTTGGGAACATGACGTTATATTGAGGACTGGGGATGGACCTTTCATATGGTGTACAGTATCTTCTCCCCATTTGTTGGGAACGTGAGCTTATATTTTATTAAGAATGGAGATGGACTTTTCATATGGTGTACAGTATCTCCACCTCATTTGTTGGAAACGAGACGCTAGATGTAGGGATGGAGATGGACCTTTTATATGGTGTACAGTATTTTCATCTGATTTGTTAGGAACATGTTATATTGAGGAATACAGAATGATGAACCCTTTTACCTGCAGGGTGCTATACAGGCCCAGGGCCGTGGTCCATCCCAATAAAACCCAGACCCTGAAGACCCTTCTGGGGGTTTTCCCACCATTATGGGCAAAGTCTTGACCATTTATAGGTTCTAGTGACGTTGACACCCTGTAGCTCGGACTTTACTGCAATAACTCGGACTGCGTTTGGAATGCTTTCACTTTACAGTGTAATCTTTTCAAACTCTCAGAGCTCTTTCCTCAACCACTCAGAGCTTAGCATCAGTTCCTTTACCAGACAAAACTGTCTTCTATATTGCTTATACTTACTTGTGCCAATAGGTAGAGAAACGTCATCCTGTTCACTTTTCATAATTATCCCAACCTCTTCCGTGGACGGCTGATCACCCCCCACATACGTCTTTACTTCTTCCTCTTTAACCTCAGGTTTTATATTAATCCGTTCTTCACCCTAAACCCCAAAATAATAGAAAACATCTATTAAAGCCAAACTCCGGGCAGATATAAAAGACATAAATAACAGCAGTTCTGTAATTATTAATACATTATTGAATGTGCTTTTTTATGGATATAAGCAGGCTAAGTACCTGAATGTGACCTGGTATCAGGCTCTTGCAGTACCTGTACATAAGAGCTCAGACTGGGAGAAGGAGAAATGGAACAAAGAGCCAATCAGTTGTACATCAGAGCAGAGTGACAGAGAGGTTAGCTTATCAGTCTGCTGCTTCTCCTTTTACTGTCCAGTTACAGGCTGGGGAAGGGAGAAGACCGGCAGGTGTTACTGACTTAAAACAGAAATAAATCAGGTCTACTGCCCTTTTCCTGTGAGCCTAGGAAGCCCGGGACCCATCCCCTAGTGACACATCATCACATCAGCGTGGACTTACAGGAGCCAAGAACAGCCCCACGTCATTCAGTATGCACCTCCATTGGAGGAACACAAGGAGGAAGAGGACCCATGATGGCATTATGACTGGACATAAGACCCACAGAAGAAAGGAACGAATAGTGATTTTAATAAAGCAATAAATATAGGGGAAGAATAATGAAGGGTGCTCGAAGAAGGAGCTGGAAATGGGGATGGGTGGTGTAACGGAGCTCCAATACCCAGCCTAGGTATCTCCGCTGTATAATCCTTGGAGCTGAGGAAGTACTAAAATATCCAAGGCAAAATCCCCCCCCCCCCCCAGTAACTGGACGACACACAGTTCTGGGAGTCAAACTAGACTAAGTTTATTTATTGAAAACCCCAACACAGGGAATCTACAATCTAGGAAAACCCCTCCCTCTTCGAACCATCCCACACACAAAGCTGAACATCCCATAATAACCTTACTCTAGCCAGACAGGAACAATAGAACAATGGAATGCAGGTATTTAACAATAACAAACCCCCACACATCTCCTGAGGGACACTGCTCCCTGACTCTTTCAACACAAACCACACTCTCAGTGTCCATTCCGCTACAGGTGGTTTTGGGAGAAAAGGCTGCACTTCAGATGTAGAAGTAAGCAATAAAACAAGAGAGTACATAGAAGAATGTCATCTCACAAATTCAGAAATATTTCTATATTCTATAGAATAGTTCTATACACCGAGTCCACCTACCGGATGATGGTGAAGGATGTTGTGATCTTCCTGTGCAGCATCCCGGGAATACAGAGGACCACCTCCTACCATAGACTGCTGAGCTCCACTATTCAACGTCTCTTCTTCTTCCTCTTTAATCTCAACTTTGATATCTTTTGGTTCCTTTTCCTAATCCCCAACATGATAGAATATAAAAAAGAACAAGAAGTTTCATAAAAGAATGTCCTCTCATAGATTAGAATTCTGCATTCCAGTAGTTCAGTCCCACCTACCTGATGATGGTGAGGGATGGTGTGATCTTCCTGTGTGGAATCCCGGGAATACAGAGGACGGGGACATCTCTCTGGTGGGTTCCCATTACTGGATCCATCTGTAGGAAACACACACACTGACTGAATACATTGTTTCTATGTGTTTATCAGATGATGGGGGATCTAGGTGGACCCTCCGTACTGCTTTCTCCTTTACAATAAAGTCTCCTCTTACCCGGTGATGTGAGGGGCGGCTGATTCTCCATCAGGAGGTCCTTGTAGATATCATTTGACCCAATGTGAAGGTCTACAGATCCTCAATCATCCATCTATATTCTTAATTAGTTTCTGTATTTAGCGTTCATTACTTACCGGTGCTGGTATCTGGAGAAAATTCCCCTTCTTTAATTGTCACCATCATCCCAGCTTTCTCTGTAGACTCCCGATAACCCATTACATTCATCTCCTCTTCTTCCTCTTTAAACTCAACTTTCACATACATCTCTTCTTCAAGCTAACAGAAAGAAAAAAAAAGTTAAAATGTCAGGACCAATAGGATAACAGAAGAGTGTAATCTCATACAGTCTAATGCCACTTTTATGTTTGTCCCACCTACCTGATGATGGTGAGGGATGGTGTGATCTTCCTGTGTGGAATTTGGGGAATACAGAGGACCACCCCTTCCCAAAGACTGCTGAGCTCCACTTATCAACATCTCTTCTTCTTCCTCTTTAATCTCAGCTTTGATGTCTTTCAGTTGTTCACCCTAAACCCCAAAGATGATAGAATACATTTGTAAAAATGGACAGGAGATTAAAAAGAAGAAAGTCTTCTCATAGATTAGAATTCTTTTTGAGTTCTGTTTGTTCAGTCCAACCTACCTGATGATGGTGGGGGATGGTGTGACCTTCCTGTGTGGAATCCCGGGAATACAGAGGACGGGGACATCTCTCTGGTGGGTTCCCATTACTGGATCCATCTGTAGGAAACACACACACTGACTGAATACATTGTTTCTATGTGTTTATCAGATGATGGGGGATCTAGGTGGATCCTCCGTACTGCTCTCTCCTTTACAATAAAGTCTCCTCTTACCCGGTGATGTGAGGGGCGGCTGATTCTCCATCATGACGTCCTTGTAGAGATCCTTGTGTCCTTCGAAATACTCCCACTCCTCTATAGAGAAATAGACAATGATTTCCTTGCACCTTCTAGGAACCTGACACACACACAATGATACAGTCACCATCCAGACACATCCCTTGTCTGTTACTGGATAATGTCCCAGAATTCCCAGCACCGCTCACCTCTCCTGTCAGCAGCTCACTGATCTTGTTGGGGACTTCTAGAATCTTCTGCTCGTCGTTTCCTTTTGGTTTCAGGAAATGAGGTGAAGGTACTGTAATGGATACAAAATAAATAGTTTGAACAACGCAGTGTCACAACTAACAAACAAATGTGTTTATATACTGTATATATATATATATATATATATACATACACATATATATATATATATCCTCCTCCAGCAGCTGTCAACAATGTGATTCACTCCACATACAGTATATTGCATATATGTGTTCACGTGTGTGTATATCAGCATCTGCTAGAGATAAAAGACAAACAAGTACAACTTTGGTGCAATGCACCTGTCCCCTGCGCTCTGAGTAGGGATGCACCGATCTGACTTTTTTGCTTTGTGAAATCACCGATCCCGAGTCCGATCCGGAAGTACTGTTTTGTGAGCTTATAACAAAAAAATACTTCCGGATCGGTATCGGCAGATACCTTATAACAGTTTTGCATTCAAAATCTAAAATGTCATGGGTTTAGTCTTTAAGAGGTTAAACTTCCCTCCTCCGGCAGACGGAATTAAAAGATACATTGTAATCATTGTGTTTACTTAACTGGGAGAGTTGAAAGGCATTTGCAGGAGGCTCTTTTTTTTTTCTTTGACAGCTGTTCTCTGCTCCCTCACATGCTATGTAAAGAGCAAAACCGGTGTTGTAAAATTTTGTCGGACCCGTGAAAAAATCGGACCTCGTCACATCCGGTTATGGGAGTCTCAAGTGCGCATGCGCACCAGACATTATCTTGGTTTGGTAAACTTATAACACAGAGCGACCAGTTGAATGAGAGGAGGCGGGGCTGAGGTGGGACGGAAGACACCGCCGCGTCATCTGCAGAGCTGAATAGAGGAGGCGGGACGGAGGTGCGACCGTGTAATAAATGCAGGACTTTAGCGACTCCTTCTGTTTTATTATCTTTACTAATTATCGTATTATTTACCCTTAGGATTTCATTACATTTAGTATTTCTTATTTTGCATTATAGAAATACTAAATGTCATGAAATCCGAAGGATAAATAATACGATAATTACTAAAGATAATAAAACAGGGAGTCGCTTAAGCCCTGCATATATTACACGGCCACACCTCCGTCCTGCCTCCTCCGCCAGCTCTGCATATGTGCCTCCGTCCCGTCGCACCTCAGCCCCGCCTTCTCTCAATCAGCTGTCCGTTCTCTGTTATAATTTTGCCAAACCTCGAAAAATGTCTTCTGCGCATGCGCACGGACGACTCCTATCAACTGTTTTGTGACGCTCTGTCACCGGAAGTGACGAGGTCCGATTTTTTCACGGGTCCGACAAAATTTTAGAACACCGGATCGGCCCGTGGATCTCTTAATTTTACGGATCCCCGATCCAGCTATTTTTCCCGTATCGGGGCCGATATCCCTAGCTCTAAATGGTGCAATCCTCTATTCACCTCGGCTACAAACTTGCAGATGTTGAGAACTATTGACACGGCAAATCTGGAAAGCTTCGGCCTTGCGGCCCCTTTCAAGACCAGTGTAGTCTGGGACCACTAAAAACTACAAACAAACAAACACAAGGGCGCACCAGCCTAGTGCATTATCCTTAAAACGTTTATTAAAATAATGGAATAAAAATACTCACAAACGAGTTCTTGATAAAAGCTGTATAGGCTTTCGCGTTTCGAGGCATCGCCTCTTCTTCAGAGACTCTGAAGAAGAGGCGATGCCTCGAAACGCGTAAGCCTATACAGCTTCGGGGGACGATCCAATCTTGATCTCGGTGCTGAGGACTCTATTCTGATATGCTTTTATCAAGAACTCATTTGTGAGTATTTTTATTCCATTATTTTAATAAACTTTTTAAGGATAATGCACTAGGCCGGTGCGCCCTTGTGTTTGTTTGTTTGTCGTTTTTAGAGATAAAAGATGTCAGAGTGACCATGGAGCAGGGTTTCCATCAGTAAATTTACTGAAAGTTTTCAAAAATCATTGATTTTTACAACTATTTGTAGATATCAGGGGCTAATAATTTGTCACATTAGGATAACTTTTTCTTTTTTCCTTTCTAAAAATTATTTATTGATATCAAAGAATAAAGCAGCCAACAGAGCAATGCTCAACAGAAAAGGAACGATATCTCACATAAAACTCAGATGATTCAAAGCAGTATTCTATTATACAGCGAGATACATAAAATGCTAAATATTCCGACATTAAGAATACACAAGTTTGAGGCAGTAACTGTAACCAGGGGCTAACTGGTAACTTTCAGCCAAGGGGGCAAGTACAAACCAGAGGCCCATGGTGCAGCAACTCGGCCCCCCGTCTGACCCCCATTCCAGGCTGAATCTCCACTCCAGGTGCTGTCTACCCACTGGCCGAATGTGGGTTACCGACCTGGGACAGCTCGGTTGGGGGGGTGGCGGGGGCGGTCTTCAGTGGGGCATGGAACCGGATTCTGCTCAGGCACAGTTCACACCATCCATGCTAAGGGGGGAGGCCTGCACTATGTCTTTGTCTTCAACCAGCACCCAGGTAGTTACTGATATGCCAGAATTTGTTCAGGTGGACACTGGAATGAGAACAAAGAAACTAAAGGACGCCTATAGACGCTAAAAAAGAAGACCCAGGAAAAAGAGGGAAAAGGGGGAGGAAAAAGAAAAAAAAAAGGGGGGGGGTGTACATGTGCATTGGCAAGGATGGGAGGACTTCATTCTCCAGAGTAGCTCTCAAAGAGGGTCTTCCTTTCGTCCGAATATACAAACATGTTCCAATATGACCATGTCCTGACCCCCATTCCAGGCGAAGGTCCGCCCCAGGTACTCTCTACTCACCGGCAGAATCTGGGTTACCAACCTGGCCAGCAGGGGGCAGTTGGGGGGAGCTGGGACAGCTCGGTTGGGGCTGGACGGGAGGGGGGAGAGTCTCCAGTGGAGAATAGAACCAGCCTCTGCTCAGACACAGTTCACAACATCCATGCTAGGGGGTAAGCGTGCACTCTGTCTTTGTCTTCAACCCGCACCCAGTAGGTCAGGGACTTTTTAATTTTTTTCACCAGGAATCCTTTAGGCATGTCTGTGGCAGAAGCGGTGCAGCCTTTTTTTGGGGCAATAAAAGTGGCCCAGGGGGCAATTGCCCTCCTGCCCCATTCCTCCCCTGACTGTAACCGATATGCCAGAATTTGTTGGGGTGGACACTTCAATTTTTAAAGGGAATGGAATGAGAACCATATCTAAAGGACACCTATAGACACCAAAAAAGAAGACCCAGGAAAAAGAGCGAAAAGGGGGAGGAAAAAGAAAAAAAAAAGGGGGGGGGGGCAGAGTGATGGGGTGCACATGTGCATTGGCAAGAAGGATGGGAGGACTTCGTTCACCAGAGTAGCTCTCCAAGAGGGTCTTCCTTCGTCGGAATACACAAACATGTTCCAATATGACCAAGGATGGGAGGACTTCATTCACCAGAGTAGCTCTCCAAGAGGGTCTTTCCTTCATCCGAATATACAAACATGTTCATATATGACCAAGGGTGGGAGGACTTCATTCACCAGAGTAGCTCTCCAAGAGTGTCTTCCTTCATCCGAATACAAAAACATGTTCCAATATGACCAAGGATGGGAGGACTTCATTCACCAGAGTAGCTCTCCAAGAGGGTCTTCCCTTCATCCGAATACACAAACATGTTCCAATATGACCAAGGATGGGAGGACTTCATTCACCAGAGTAGCTCTCCAAGAGGGTCTTCCCTTCGTCTGAATACACAAACATGTTCCAATATGACCAAGGATGGGAGGACTTCATTCACCAGAGTAGCTCTCCAAGAGGGTCTTCCCTTCCTCCGAATAAACAAACATGTTCCAATATGACCAAGGATTGGAGGACTTCATTCACCAGAGTAGCTCTACAAGAGGGTCTTCCCTTCGTCCGAATAAACAAACATGTTCCAATATGACCAAGGATGGGAGGACTTCATTCACCAGAGTAGCTCTCCAAGAGGGTCCTCCATTTATCCGAATACACAAACATGTTCCAATATGACCAAGGATGGGAGGACTTCATTCACCAGAGTAGCTCTCCAAGAGGGTCTTCCCTTCGTCCGAATATACAAACATGTTCCAATATGACCATGTTTTAGTATTTTGCTCTCTCCTGTTTCGGGTGGTAAGCTATGATAACTTTTTAAGTATAAATCAGGAAAATGACTTGTTATGGGTATTGTCAGTGTTTTCATAGTGTGTTTATGCTGTTTAAATATCGATTGTCTTCGTTTTGTCACTTTTCAGGTTGTGAGTAAAAAAAATATGCACCGTCAGTAAATTTTTCATGTTTTGTCAGTAAAAAATGCTGTGGGAAATTGGCAACACTCCTATGGAGGAAGAGGATGGAGAGGACGGGGGGTTACTGGGTGCAATTAGGACAGGGCTTGACAAATTTGCTTTGAACCTAGGAGCCAGGCGCCCGGGACTGCATAATCCAAAAGCTATTCTCCTGTGCTTGGGTGGTGGGCTTGGAGGTGTATAGTATAAATATCCTCCCGTGCCAGTGGTCTTGCTGCCCCCCTCAGGACAATGGGTATCCTTGGGACTGTACAACAATGACACTGGCAGGGAAGGGGTTAACACTAGGGGCACTCAAGGTGTTAAATGTGTTCCTAGGGAGTGCTTTCTAACTGTAGGGGGAGTGGATGCACTAGAGGAAAAGAGTGATGCATTTCAGCTTAACTGAAACACAAGATCTCTCTCTTCCTATGTGACAGACTGGCGGTCTGTCTTGTTTACATAGGCAGACCGCCGTTCTGTCATTCCACCGAACGACTAGCGGGTTTCCGGCGGTAATCGCGGCCACAGGATCCGCTGATTGGCTCCCGCTGTGTCCTATCATAGTGGGGGCGGTTCCAAAATCTCCTGCACAAAATCACGTACATATATATGCGGCAGGCGGTCCGGAACTGGTTAAACACCCCTACAGCACCAAGCATCAGTCTCATGTATCTGGTCTATAAACCAGAGGCTCTGGATGGACAGTTGGATAAATGGTTCTATATTTAGGATGTATCTGGACTATAAACCAGAGGCTCTGGATGGACAGTTGGATAAATGGTTCTATATTTAGGATGTATCTGGTCTATAAACCAGAGGCTCTGGATGGACAGTTGGATAAATGGTTCTATATTTAGGATGTATCCGGTCTATAAACCAGAGGCTCTGGATGGACAGTTGGATAAATGGTTCTATATTTAGGATGTATCCGGTCTATAAACCAGAGGCTCTGGATGGACAGTTGTATAAATGGTTCTATATTTAGGATTTATCCGGTCTATAAACCAGGTTCACTATATGGACCCCTTATGTATTTATACATGGTGATCATATCCCATATTATCAACGTAAATATAAAATAATATCTTATTACCTCCTCTGCTGCCAGTTCCAGCAATGTCTCCTCTCTACTTCCTCCCGACTCACCTCTGACCCGGAACTTCCTGTCTGTAGCTGACATCACTTCCTGTCTGTGTGTACCAAGTGGGATCACCGCTTGAATAAACCGTACACTCTATCCTTCTGTCATTCATCCAGCAGTAAGGATCCCCCCTCCTTCCCATATGCCAGGGGTGTCCAAACTATTGCCCTCCAGCTGTTCAGGAACTACAATTCCCATGAGGCATTGTAAATCTTTGACAGTCACAGACATAACGAGACATGATGGGAATTGTAGTTCCTGAACAGCTGGAGGGCAATAGTTTGGACACCCCTGCCATATACCATTCCCTATGTAATTTACGCCCCAACATTCCTCCCTGGATGCCCCACAGACACCCCCACTGAAAGACATCCCTTCCCAACTGACTGTGGGGGAGGGGACATTAGAGTGTAAGCTCCTCTGGTACAGAGACTGATGTGACTGTGGGGGAGGGGATATTAGAGTGTAAGCTCCTCTGGTACAGAGACTGATGTGACTGTGGGGGAGGGGACATTAGAGTGTAAGCTCCTCTGGTACAGAGACTGATGTGACTGTGGGGGAGGGGACATTAGAGTGTAAGCTCCTCTGGTACAGAGACTGATGTGACTGTGGGGGAGGGGACATTAGAGTGTAAGCTCCTCTGGTACAGAGATGGATGTGACTGTGGGGGGAGGGGGTATTAGAGTGTAAGCTCCTCTGGTACAGAGACTGATGTGACTGTGGGGGGAGGGGACATTAGAGTGTAAGCTCCTCTGGTACAGAGACTGATGTGACTGTGAGGGGACATTAGAGTGTAAGCTCCTCTGGTACAGAGACTGATGTGACTGCGGGGGGAGGGGACATTAGAGTGTAAGCTCCTCTGGTACAGAGACTGATGTGACTGTGGGGGAGGGGACATTAGAGTGTAAGCTCCTCTGGTACAGGGACTGATGTGACTGTGGGGGAGGGGACATTAGAGTGTAAGCTCCTCTGGTACAGAGACTGATGTGACTGTGGGGGAGGGGACATTAGAGTGTAAGCTCCTCTGGTACAGAGATGGATGTGACTGTGGGGGGAGGGGGTATTAGAGTGTAAGCTCCTCTGGTACAGAGACTGATGTGACTGTGGGGGGAGGGGACATTAGAGTGTAAGCTCCTCTGGTACAGAGACTGATGTGACTTTGGGGGGAGGGGACATTAGAGTGTAAGCTCCTCTGGTTCAGAGACTGATGTGACTGTGGGGGGAGGGGACATTAGAGTGTAAGCTCCTCTGGTACAGAGACTGATGTGACTTTGGGGGGAGGGGACATTAGAGTGTAAGCTCCTCTGGTTCAGAGACTGATGTGACTGTGGGGGAGGGGACATTAGAGTGTAAGCTCCTCTGGTGCAGAGACTGATGTGACTGTGGGGGAGGGGACATTAGAGTGTAAGCTCCTCTGGTACAGAGACTGATGTGACTGTGTGGGGGAGGGGACATTAGAGTGTAAGCTCCACTGGTACAGAGACTGATGTGACTGTGGGTGAGGGGACATTAGAGTGTAAGCTCCTCTGGTACAGAGACTGATGTGACTGTGGGGGGAGGGGACATTAGAGTGTAAGCTCCTCTGGTACAGAGACTGATGTGACTGTGTGGGGGAGGGGACATTAGAGTGTAAGCTCCACTGGTACAGAGACTGATGTGACTGTGGGTGAGGGGACATTAGAGTGTAAGCTCCTCTGGTACAGAGACTGATATGACTGTGGGGGAGGGGACATTAGAGTGTAAGCTCCTCTGGTACAGAGCCTGATGTGACTGTGGGGGAGGGGACATTAGAGTGTAAGCTCCTCTGGTACAGAGACTGATGTGACTGTGGGTGAGGGGACATTAGAGTGTAAGCTCCTCTGGTACAGAGACTGATATGACTGTGGGGGAGGGGACATTAGAGTGTAAGCTCCTCTGGTGCAGAGCCTGATGTGACTGTGGGGGAGGGGACATTAGAGTGTAAGCTCCTCTGGTACAGAGACTGATGTGACTGTGGGGGGGAGGGGACATTAGAGTGTAAGTTCCTCTGGTACAGAGACTGATGTGACTGTGGGGGAGGGGACATTAGAGTGTAAGCTCCTCTGGTACAGGGACTGATGTGACTGTGGGGGAGGGGACATTAGAGTGTAAGCTCCTCTGGTACAGAGACTGATGTGACTGTGGGGGAGGGGACATTAGAGTGTAAGCTCCTCTGGTACAGAGACTGATGTGACTGTGGGGGGGGGAGGGGACATTAGAGTGTAAGTTCCTCTGGTACAGAGACTGATGTGACTGTGGGGGAGGGGACATTAGAGTGTAAGCTCCTCTGGTACAGAGACTGATGTGACTGTGGGGGAGGGGACATTAGAGTGTAAGCTCCTCTGGTACAGAGACTGATGTGACTGTGGGGGAGGGGACATTAGAGTGTAAGCTCCTCTGGTACAGAGACTGATGTGACTGTGGGGGAGGGGACATTAGAGTGTAAGCTCCTCTGGTACAGAGACTGATGTGACTGTGGGGGAGGGGACATTAGAGTGTAAGCTCCTCTGGTACACAGACTGATGTGACTGTGGGGGGAGGGGACATTAGAGTGTAAGCTCCTCTGGTACAGAGACTGATGTGACTGTGGTGAGGTCGGAGGTGAGTCTCTGTGGAGAGTAGAATCCGCCCAGTGACTGATCGCTGCCTGTGATTGGCTCCTGTGGAATAAGTGCAGTCAATAGTAGTAGATAGGTCTGAGGTGAGTTTCTGAGGAAAGCAGAATCTGCCCGGTGACTGTGATCCCATCCTGTGATTGGCTGCACTCCCTTCACATCAATTCATCTCAGTGGTGAGCTCAGTCTGAGGTAAGTCCCTGAGGAGAGTAGGATCTGCCCTGTGATTGGTTGGTGTGGAGGGAGTGCAGCCAATAGCAGTGGAGGATGAGTGAAGAGGGAACTCTGAGGTGATGATGTGAGGTGTCCGGCTCTCCTCGGCTCTTCTATGACTGAATTCTCCATTTTGTTTTACATCGGTGACAGAAGTGACGGAGGAATGGGTTCTGTTTTCTGTCACAGGAAATGTGGTAAAGGTAAAATAATATCAGAGTCACATTTTTATATCT
Organism: Pelophylax lessonae; assembly: GCF_965119305.1. Classification (NCBI taxonomy): domain Eukaryota; kingdom Metazoa; phylum Chordata; class Amphibia; order Anura; family Ranidae; genus Pelophylax; species Pelophylax lessonae. The sequence continues at coordinate 260,765,439 of NC_138776.1, read as the reverse complement.
CTCTATATGTATATGTAGTGTCTGGGGGGGGGGGGGGGGGGGTTTCAAACAATGTATTTTCTGTACTTTTTTCACAACTTGAAACTTTTTGACTGCAAGTGACACCACTTCCTGCCTGTTTGTGACACCAATTCCTGCCTGTGTGTGACACCACTTCCTGCCTGTGTGTGACACCACTTCTGCCAGTGTGTGACACCACGTCCTGCCTGTGTGTGACACCACTTCCTGCCTGTTTGTGACACCAATTCCTGCCAGTGTGTGACACCACGTCCTGCCTGTGTGTGACACCACTTCTGCCAGTGTGTGACACCACTTCCTGCCTGTGTGTGACACCACTTCTGCCAGTGTGTGACACCACTTCCTGCCTGTGTGTGACACCACGTCCTGCCTGTGTGTGACACCACTTCTGCCAGTGTGTGACACCACTTCCTGCCTGTGTGTGACACCACGTCCTGCCTGTGTGTGACACCACGTCCTGCCTGTGTGTGACACCACTTCCTGTCTTCCATGTAAGAGAGATGAATAGCTATTGGACAGTGTGCGTATTGTGATCTCCAATGCTACAGAGATGAATCCCAACCTCGTCATTTCTGTTCATTTATGCAGAGACTCTATACACTGTGACTGCTTTGGGGTGGGGTTGGAAGGATATGTGGTTACTCTGCGTCACTTTGAGTGACACCACGTCCTGCCTGCGTGTGACACCACTTCCTGCCTGTGTGTGACACCACGTCCTGCCAGTGTGTGACACCACGTCCTGCCTGTGTGTGTGACACCACGTCCTGCCTGTGTGTGACACCACGTCCTGCCTGTGTGTGACACCACTTCCTGCCTGTGTGTGACACCACTTCCTGCCAGTGTGTGACACCACGTCCTGCCTGTGTGTGACACCACTTCCTGCCAGTGTGTGACACCACGTCCTGCCTGTGTGTGACACCACTTCCTGCCTGTGTGTGGCACCACTTCCTGCCAGTGTGTGACACCATGTCCTGCCAGTGTGTGACACCACGTCCTGCCAGTGTGTGACACCATGTCCTGCCAGTGTGTGACACCACGTCCTGCCAGTGTGTGACACCACGTCCTGCCTGTGTGTGACACCACTTCCTGCCTGTGTGTGACACCACTTCCTGCCTGTGTGTTACACCACGTCCTGTCTGTGTGTGACACCACGTCCTGCCTGTGTGTGACACCACTTCCTGCCAGTGTGTGACACCACTTCCTGCCTGTGTGTGACACCACGTCCTGCCAGTGTGTGACACCACGTCCTGCCAGTGTGTGACACCACGTCCTGCCTGTGTGTGACACCACGTCCTGCCTGTGTGTGACACCACGTCCTGCCTGTGTGTGACACCACTTCCTGCCAGTGTGTGACACCACTTCCTGCCAGTGTGTGACACCACGTCCTGCCTGTGTGTGACACCACTTCCTGCCTGTGTGTGGCACCACTTCCTGCCAGTGTGTGACACCACGTCCTGCCAGTGTGTGACACCACGTCCTGCCAGTGTGTGGCACCACTTCCTGCCTGTGTGTGACACCACTTCCTGCCTGTGTGTGGCACCACTTCCTGCCAGTGTGTGACACCATGTCCTGCCAGTGTGTGACACCACGTCCTGCCAGTGTGTGACACCACTTCCTGCCAGTGTGTGACACCACGTCCTGCCTGTGTGTGACACCACTTCCTGCCTGTGTGTGACACCACTTCCTGCCTGTGTGTTACACCACGTCCTGTCTGTGTGTGACACCACGTCCTGCCTGTGTGTGACACCACTTCCTGCCAGTGTGTGACACCACTTCCTGCCTGTGTGTGACACCACGTCCTGCCAGTGTGTGACACCACGTCCTGCCAGTGTGTGACACCACGTCCTGCCTGTGTGTGACACCACGTCCTGCCTGTGTGTGACACCACGTCCTGCCTGTGTGTGACACCACTTCCTGCCAGTGTGTGACACCACTTCCTGCCAGTGTGTGACACCACGTCCTGCCTGTGTGTGACACCACTTCCTGCCTGTGTGTGGCACCACTTCCTGCCAGTGTGTGACACCACGTCCTGCCAGTGTGTGACACCACGTCCTGCCAGTGTGTGGCACCACTTCCTGCCTGTGTGTGACACCACTTCCTGCCTGTGTGTTACACCACGTCCTGTCTTCCATGTAGGAGAGATGAATAGCTATTGGACAGTGTGCGTATTGTGATCTCCAATGCTACAGAGATGAATCCCAACCTCGTCATTTCTGTTCATTTATGCAGAGACTCTATACACTGTGACTGCTTTGGGGTGGGGTTGGAAGGATATGTGGCTACTCTGCGTCACTTTGAGTGACACCACGTCCTGCCTGCGTGTGACACCACTTCCTGCCTGTGTGTGACACCACGTCCTGCCAGTGTGTGACACCACGTCCTGCCAGTGTGTGACACCACGTCCTGCCTGTGTGTGACACCACGTCCTGCCTGTGTGTGACACCACTTCCTGCCAGTGTGTGACACCACGTCCTGCCTGTGTGTGACACCACTTCCTGCCAGTGTGTGACACCACGTCCTGCCTGTGTGTGACACCACTTCCTGCCTGTGTGTGGCACCACTTCCTGCCAGTGTGTGACACCACGTCCTGCCAGTGTGTGACACCACGTCCTGCCAGTGTGTGACACCACGTCCTGCCAGTGTGTGGCACCACTTCCTGCCTGTGTGTGACACCACTTCCTGCCTGTGTGTTACACCACGTCCTGTCTTCCATGTAGGAGAGATGAATAGCTATTGGACAGTGTGCGTATTGTGATCTCCAATGCTACAGAGATGAATCCCAACCTCGTCATTTCTGTTCATTTTATGCAGAGGCTCTATACACTGTGACTGCTTTGGGGTGGGGTTGGAAGGATATGTGGTTACTCTGCGTCACTATGAGTTGAATGAAGGTTTGATTGATGGAAGTGTCAGTCGATCGAAGGGCTAGCCGACTCATCAATGGAAGGATCCTTCCATCTATCCTTTCCTCCTTCATTATTTTTGTGCTAGTCATTTTTTGCATTGTTATTGTTGTATACTGTATATACTGCTCAACAAAAAGTAAAGGAAGAATTTATAATCAGAGTATAGCATCAAGTCAATTCAACTCCTGAGATATTGATCTGGTCAGTTAAGTAGCAGAGGGGGTTGTTAATCGGCTTCAACGGCTTTGGTGTTAATGAAATTAACAACAGGTGCACTAGATGGGCAACAATGAGACGCCCATCTAGTGCACCTGACCAAAACAGGAATGGTCTCACAGGTGGAGGCCACTGACTTTTTTTTCCCCCTCTCATCTTTTCTGAGTGTTTGTCACTAGTTTTGCATTTGGCTGGGGTCAGTGTCACTACTGGTAGCATGAGGCCATACCTGGACCCTATAGAGGTTGCACAGGCAGTCCAACTCCTCCAGGATGGCACATCAATACGTCCCATTGCCAGAAGGTTTGCTGTGTCTCCCAGCACAGTCTCAGGAGCATGGAGGAGATTCCAGGAGACAGGCAGTTACTCTAGGAGAGCTGGACAGGGCCGTAGAAGGTCCTTAACCCATCAGCAGGACCGGTATCTGCTCCTTTGTACAAGGAGGAACAGGATGAGCACTGCCAGAGCCCTACAAATTGACCTCCAGCAGGACACTGGTGTGAATGTCTCTGACCAAACAATCAGAAAGACTTCATGAGGGTGGCCTGAGGGTCCGACGTCCTCTAGTGGGCCCTGTGCTCACTGCCCGGCATCGTGGAGCTCGATTGGCATTTACCATTGAACACCAGAATTGGCAGCTCCACCACTGGCACCCTGTGCTTTTCACAGATGAGAGCAGGTTCACCCTGAGCACATGTGACAGACATGGAAGGGTCTGGAGAACATTATGCTGCCTGTAACATCGTTCAGCATGACCGGTTGGGTGGTGGGTCAGTGATGGTCTGGGGAGGCAAATCCATGGAGGGACACACAGACCTCTACAGGCTAGACAATGGCACCCTGATTACCATTAGGTATTGGGATGGAATCCTTGGACCCATTGTCAGACCCTACGCTGGTGCAGTGGGTCCTGGGTTCCTCCTGGTGCACCACAATGCCCGGCCTTATGTGGTGAGAGTATGCAGCCAGTTCCTGGAGGATGGAGGGATTGATACCATTGAATGGCCCCCACACTCACCTTACCTAAATCCAATAGAACATCTCTGGGACATTCTGTTTCGGTCCATCTGACACCACCAGGTTGCACCTCAGTCTGTTCAGGAGCTCAGTGATGCCCTGGTCCAGATCTGGGAGAACTGCTGCATCATTTTTTCACTTTGATTTTCGGGGTACCTTTGAATTACATTACCCAGTCCATACCAGTATAGATCCTAAGACATTACCCAGTCCATACCAGTATAGATCCTAAGACATTACCCAGTCCATACCAGTATAGATCCTAACACATTACCCAGTCCTTACCAGTATAGATCCTAACACATTACCCAGTCCATACCAGTATAGATCCTAAGACATTACCCAGTCCATACCAGTATAGATCCTAAGACATTACCCAGTCCATACCAGTATAGATCCTAACACATTACCCAGTCCTTACCAGTATAGATCCTAACACATTACCCAGTCCATACCAGTATAGATCCTAAGACATTACCCAGTCCATACCAGTATAGATCCTAACACATTACCCAGTCCACACCAGTATAGATCCTAACACATTACCCAGTCCATACCAGTATAGATCCTAATACATTACCCAGTCCACACCAATGTAGATCCTAACGGATTACCCAGTCCATACCAGTATAGGTCCTAACCCATTACCCAGTCCATACCAGTGTAGATCCTAACACATTACCCAGTCCATACCAGTGTAGATCCTAATGCATTACCCAGTCCATACCAGTATAGATCCTAACACATTACCCAGTCCACACCAGTATAGATCCTAACACATTACCCAGTCCATACCAGTGTAGATCCTAACACATTACCCAGTCCATACCAGTGTAGATCCTAATGCATTACCCAGTCCATACCAGTATAGATCCTAACACATTACCCAGTCCACACCAGTATAGATCCTAACACATTACCCAGTCCATACCGGTATAGATCCTAACGCATTACCCAGTCCATACCAGTATAGATCCTAACGCATTACCCAGTCCATACCAGTATAGATCCTAACGCATTACCCAGTCCATACCAGTATAGATCCTAACACATTACCCAGTCCATATCAGTATAGATCCTAACATTACCCAGTGCATACCAGTATAGATCCTAACACATTACCCAGTCCATACCAGTATAGATCCTAACACATTACCCAGTCCATACCAGTATAGATATCCAGCATGAGAATTTTCCCCATTTGAGATCTGATGTGTTTTCCAAATGTACCTTTAATTTTTTTGAGCAGTGTATATTATAGTTGTTTCACTCTAATCATGGCTGCCAGTGTATGATGGCGTGCTCAGTTTACGTCTTTCCGTCATCCTACTTTTTCTGCAGCAATTGTATCTCCCTCCCCCTTCCTGTCATTTCCATGGTCTGTTTGAAGCTGATCATTTCCCTGCCACTTTCCTATCTTCTCGCCTTGATTGACTAATTCCCCTGCAGCTTCTCCTTCTCTCCTCTTTGTTAAAGTATAACTAAGGGCTCTTTAACACAGGCGGACCTGTCCGTTTTTGTTGGCGGATCTGAACGGTCCCCCCCATGCATCCCTATGGGGCATCGGATGTCAGCGTAGACATGTCTGCTGACATCCGATCCGTCAAATCTGGACGGATGGAAACCCTATTTTCCATGCATCCAGCGGATCGGATGGGATCGGATGAGAACGGACCGACGGTCCATTCCCATCCGACTTCCCCCATAGAGATGCATGGGGAACTGACAGCTGTGTCTCCGCATACAGTGCGGAGCCACAGCTGTCATCCTCCTGAAAATCGATCCCCCGCTGTGAAAAACGAACTCCGTCCGACGGACGGAGTGTGTGAAAGGGGCCTAAAGGCACATTTTTTTTTTTTTTTAGTTCCATTCCAGGCTGGTTGGACAACAGTTGGAGGATACAACCATGACCTCTGATCTTATCTTTAGGTCTCCGACCCAAAGACAGACACCGCGTCATATTCCGGGACCTCTGCGACTGGACTTTGCTGCAACATTCTTTGGAGGTATCTCTATTAATAACTATATATACCCGGGTATATGTGCACAATTCCACCAGGACTCCTATTGGGCCCTTTACCTGTTTTTTCCTTGGATGTATGTACTGTTATTAATCTCTTCTTTTATAAAGCTTGTATTATTTCTATACTGTTGTAAATCTATATGCTTATGGTTATTGTTACGCATATCAAAGATTCAGCTCCCATGGACTTCAATGCGGTTCAGATTTGAGATCCAAAGTTCAGTGACATTTTCCGAACCTTCAATGACTAAAACCCTGGTACATTCAGCTCATCCATATACGTTTACCCGCCACTTTATTGGGTACATCTTGACTTCAGAACTGCTGTAATCCCTCATGGCATAGATTCAACAAGATGTTGGAAACATTCCTCAGAGATTTTGGTCCATAGTGACATGATAGCATCACGCAGTTGCTGCAGACGTGTCAGCTGCACATCCATGATGCAAAACTCTGGTTCCACCACATCCCGAAGGTGTTCCATTGGATTGAGATCTGGTGGAATTATTGGAGTACAGTGACCTCATTGTCATGGTGAAGAAACCAGTGGTGAGATGATTGGCACTTTGTGACATGGTGCATTATCCTGCTGGAAGGAGCCATCAGAAGATGGGGACACTGTAGTCATAAAGGGATGGACATGGTCAGCAACAACACTCGGGTAGGCCGTGGCGTTTAAACCTTGTTCAATTGGTACTAAGGGGCCCAAAGTGTGCCAAGACCCACCCCACACCATTACACCACCACCAGCAGCCTGAACTGTTAATGCAAGTCAGGATGGATCCATGCTTTCATGTTGTTTATGTCAAATTCTGACCCGATCATCTGAATGTTGCAGCTAAAAATCGAGACTCCTCAGACCAGGCAACCCTTTTCCAATTTTGGTGAGCCTGTGCCAATTTTAGCCTCAGATTCCTGTTCTTAGCTGACAAGAGTGGCACCTGGTGTGGTCTTCTGTTGCTGTAGCCCAAGGGTCTTCAAACTATGGCTCTCCAGCTGTTCAGGAACTACAATTCCCATCATACAAGTCTGTTAATGTCAGAGTTTTACAATGCCTCATGGGATGTGTAGTTCGGCAACAGCTGGAGGGCTGTAGTTTGAGGATCCCTGCTGTAGCCCATCTGTTTCAAAGTTGGATGTGCTGTGCTTTCAGTGATGGTACTCTGCATACCTTGGATGTAACCAGTGGTTATTTGAGTTACCGTTGCCTTTCTATCATCTGGAACCAGTCTGCCCATTCTCCTCTGATCTCTGACATCAGCAAGCCATTTTCCTCCACACAACTTTTTCTCTTTTTCAAACTTTTCTCTGCAAACCCGAGAGGTGGCTGTGTGTGAAAATCCCAGAAATACTCAGACCAGCCCGTCTGGCACCGACAACCATGCCACGTTCAAAGTCACTTTAATCCCCCTTCTTGCCCGTTCTGATGCTCGGTTTGAACTTCAGGAAGTTGTCTATTCCACGTCTAGATGCCTAAATGCATTGAGTTGCTGCCTTGTGATTAGCAATTTGTTTTACCAAGCAATTGAACAGGTGTACCTAATCGAGTGGCCGGTAAATGTAATATGTATGGTCAAATAAAAGGGTGAAAAACAAACCGAAATTGATTCATAAATTAATAAAGCACACACTATAAATTGTAGAAATATACACATTTTTGACAATGTTTTGAAATGGTTACCAATATACACAGGACTCATTTATGTAATATCGGTCATGCACCTTCATAGTAAATTTAAACATTTAACATCACTGCAAAATTATTTTACTTTATATTACATATTATACTTTTCACCTACAGTGATGGAGGATACTAACACCAGGAATAAATGTACTACTACAGGATATGCAGGTCTCATCAGATCAAATTTCTTCTGGGGTGTGTACACTGCAATGCAGAAAAGTCCTCAGCGCACACATTGATCCCTCAATAATAGCCAAAGCCTGGTAGAGATATTCCTTTATCATCAGTGTCTACATCCCCACCACACATTGTTCTCTCAGCATTGTCCACATCACTGAATACTTTCTACATTCTCTCAGTTTTATACCTCGTTTTCCAACATCTGTTCTACACTCCCTAGGAGTTCTGCCCCATCCACACTGTCAGGGTTTGGGAATCCGCTCCCACTAGAGGCAGATGGCTGAACAAGACTTAAGACCCGTACACACGATAAGAAAATCTGAAGGGAAATTTCGTCCGAAGACCGATCTGCCGATTTTCGGATTGTTTGTATGGTGCTTTCGACAGCTGACTCCGACTTTTCTGCCGACAAAATCCTGATGTGCAGGCTATAAAATTTTTGTCGTCGGTCAACACAACGTCCGATTTTCGTCTCATTAGCACAGTTTTCGACGGAAAAAAAATCTTAAGAGCAAGACTAGGCATGCTCAGAGACGAAAGAACACATACTAATCAATCCAACACATGACATCACTTCTGAAGTAGAATTCTATCCTACGGGAAAATTCGTATGAAAATAACCTCTTCACTTTCCACATCAGACTAGCATGCCACACAAAACAGACGACAGATCGTTCGATAATCTGATCGTGTGTACGGGGCTTTAGTTGTACCAACTGGACAGACGTTGGCAAAGGCCACAGAGTAGACACACAGAGAGCTCAGTGTGCCTGCTTAAATAGTGACGGTGAGAGCCCTGAGAAAGGCGGTAGGGTAGAGTCTAAGGTATCACCTGGCCTTCACCAGAACTCCTAGAGGTAAAGATGTTTGGAGGATTCTATCACCAGGAATAAATGTACAACTACAGGATATGCAGCTCTCATCAGATCCAATCTCTTCTGGGGTGTTATACTGCAATGCAGAAAACTTCTTAGTGCAAAAATTAATCCTCCAACAATAGCCAGATCCTGGTAGAGATATTCCTTTATCATCATCATCATCAGTGTCTACATCCCCACCACACATTGTTCTCTCAGCATTGTCCACATCACTAAATAAGCCCCGTACACACGTAGCGATTGTCGGCCGTAAATATTCGGCCGCCGAACGATCGGCCGATTGTCGGCTTGTTAGTATGATGCTTCCGACAACCGACTCCGACTTTTCGACCAAACAGAATCGGGTGTGCAGGCATTAAAATTTTTGTTGGCCAACACCAGAACGGCCGATTGTTCGTCACTCAGTACAGAATTCGGCCGACAAACAGCCGATTAGCAAGACTGGGCATGCTCAGAGAAGAAAAAACACACGGAAAGTTAACCATCACATGAGATCACTTCTGCAGTCGGCTGTTGTTGGCCGACAAAATTCGTGTGCAGTCTTTAGCACTTTTCAACCGACAGGACAGCAACGGACAAAAGACGGCCGATCATTCGGTACGTGTGTACGGGGCTTTACTTTCTAAATTCTCTTTGTTTTATACCTCGTTTTCCAACATCTGTTCTACACTCCCTAGGAGTTCTGCCCCATCCACACTGTCAGGGTTTGGGAATCCGCTCCCACTAGAGGCAGATGGCTGAACAAGACTCAGTTGAACCAGCTAGGCAGACATTGGCAAAGGCCACAGAGTAGAAACACAGATAGCTCAGTGTGTCTGCCTAAATAGTGATGGTGAGAGCCATGAGAAAGGCCGTGGAGTAGAGTCTAAGGAATCACCTGGCCTTCACCAGATGTGCTAGAGGTGGAGATGTTATGCTTCAGGCGTTACCCAGGTTGCAGTCCTATGACTAACCCAAGAAGACAGCTAAGAAATTAAAGGCTGGAGTGAGTTATGACATCGGGAACCACTGAGACATATTTAAGCTGGAAGGACACTAAAGGTCATGGAGACAATACTGGTAAGCACTGAAAAAAACTTGGGGAACAAGGAGGGACAACTGCTGAGGTGTGGATGTGTTGCCTGAAAACACATCCACACGACAATCTCTTACAGCTCTTCTCCACCATCCACACTACATTCTCTGGCAGCCTTCCCCAACATTCATGCTTCATTTTTCCATGTGAATTCTCAGGTGTTCAACTAGGTTTCCTTTCCGAGTGAAAGATTTCCCACACACTGAACATGAATAAGGATGCTCACCCGTGTGAATTCTCAGGTGCTCAACAAGGTTTCCTTTTAGTGTGAAAGATTTCCCGCACTCTGAACATGTATAAGGACGCTCACCTGTGTGAATTCTCAGGTGTTCAACCAGGTTTCCTCTCAGTGTGAAAGATTTTTTGCACTCTGAACATGAATAGGGACGCTCACCTGTGTGAATTCTCTGATGTCTAAGAAGTACCTGTTTCTCAGTAAAAGATTTACCACACTCTAAACATGAATAAGGACGTGCAACAGTGTGAATTCTAAGGTGTTTATCAAGGTCTCCTTTCTGGGTGAAAGATTTCCCGCACTCTGAACATGAATAGGGGCGCTCACCTGTGTGAATTCTCTGGTGTTGCACAAGATTTCCTCTCTGAGTGAAAGATTTCCCGCACTCTGAACATGAATAGGGACGCTCACCCGTGTGAATTCTCTGGTGTTGCACAAGGTTTGCTTTCTGGGTGAAAGATTTTCCGCACTCTAAACATGAATAGGGATTCTTATACTCAATGTGAGATGTTAAATGGATATTTCCAGTCATATTATGCGATTGATGAGAAGATTCCCCCTGATCAGAGGGATCCATTGATGTCTCCGGACAGGAAGGTCTGTGATGGATATTTTGTGTATTTGGATTTCCTCCTGGAGGATCCTGTGTGATGACATTATCTTCTGACTTACAATCAGCAGATAATAGAAGATGTCTCTCCGAGGAATTCCAGACATCACATCCATCTGTTGGAAAGAAATGTAGAAATGTCAGTTGGTCACAAATAACTGGAGTTTTAGCTCCTCCTCCCCGTCAGTGGAAATGCCGATCTCACAGTTGAGTCCTGTTCTCCCTCCAAAATCAATCAGAAAAATGTTCACACCGAGTCCATATATGATCTGCAAATTCTTTGTTTTATTTTTTGTAAAAAAATGGTGTACAGTATCTCCTCCTCATTTGTTGGGACCATGACGTTATATTAAGGAATGGAGATGGACCTTTCATATGGTGTACAGTATCTCCTCCTCATTTGTTGGGAACATGACATTATGTTAAGGAATGGAGATGGACCTTTCATATGGTGTACAGTATCTCCTCCTCATTTGTTGGGAACATGACGTTATATTGAGGAATGGAGATGGACCTTTCATATGGTGTACAGTATCTCCTCCTCATTTGTTGGGAACATGACATTATATTGAGGAATGGAGATGGACTTTTCATATGGTGTACTGTATCTCCATCTTGTTCGTTGAGAGCATGAAATAATGATATTGAAACATGGTGGAGATGCACGTGTGAAAGGGGTGGCGTGGAAGAAATACAGTTGTACATTCCAACCCACCCTGTTTAAATATAATTTCATGTTCTTAACAAACAAGATGGAGATACAGTTGTTTCCACCTGACAGCAAACAGTTGGCTTGTCAGGTTTACACACAAACCCCCCCGGCTACCAGCATTATTGGCAGCGAAAAGGTTAAAGGAGATGGCACTCAGTATATACTCCTGAATACACAGGTACACCAGTATCTGTGAGAACTCTGTATTACTTATTCATGGATAATATATTTGTGTTGCGGATATCACCACAATTCCAGCATATAAAACCTGGAAGCTGATTAGTTTCTATGCAGAAGTGAGCCTGATTTTGCATGCTCCAGCTCTAGTAAATATACACTATTGTGTCTGTTACTTACTTTTGATTATAGGTAGAGAAATTTCATCTTCTTCACTCTTCATTATCTTCCCAACCTCCACCATGGATGGCTGATCACACCCCACATATGTCTCTACTTCTTCTTCTTTAAGCTCAACTTTTATTTTAATCAGTTCTTCACCCTAAAACCCAAAACGATAGAAAACATCTATAATCGGGATGGGTGGTGTGGGGGGAGCACAGGTTCTACTTTGGATGTAGAAGGAAGTATTAAAAGAAGAGAATACATCAAAGAATGTAATCTCATAACTTAGAACATATTTTTGGGTCTACATGCCCAGTCCTACCTACCTGACCATGGTGAGGGATGGTGTGATCTTCCTGTGTGGAATCTCGAGAATACAGAGGACAGGGACATCTCTCTGGTGGGTTCCCATTAATGGATCCATCTGTAGGAAACACACACACTGACTGAATACATTGTTTCTATGTGTTTATCAGATGATGGGGGATCTAGGTGGACCCTCCGTACTGCTCTCTCCTTTACAATAAAGTCTCCTCTTACCCGGTGATGTGAGGGGCGGCTGATTATCCATCATATTGTTCTTGTAGACATCCTATTACCTGATGTGAAGGTCCACAGATCCTCAATCACTAATTTCTATTCTTGAACAGTTTCTGTATTTAATGTTCATTACTCACCTGTCCTGATATCTATAGAAGATTCCTCCTGTTTAGTTGTCACCATCTTCTCAAATTCTTCTGTAGACTCCTGATGATAACCTATCACAGTCATCTCCTCTTCTTTCCGTTTGAACTCCACTTTCACATATATCTGTTCTTCATGCTAACAGAAAGAAAAAAAAACCTTTAAAATGTGAGGACAAATAGGCTAAGAGAAAAGTGTAATCTCCTACAGTCTAGAATCACTTTTATATTCTTTGCATCTACCCGATTATGGTGAGGGATGGTGTGATCTTTTTGTGTGGAATTCCAGGAATACAGAGGACCTACCTCCTCCATAGACTGCTGATCTCCATTTACCGACGTCTCTTCTTCTTCCTCTTTAATCTCAGTTTTAATGTCTTTAAATTCTTCACCCTAAACCCCAAAGATGATAGAATACATTTATAAAAAATGAACAAGAGATTACAAAGGAAGAATGTCCTGTCATCAATTAGAATTATTTTTGAGTTCTATTTGTTCAGTCCCACCTACCCGATGATGGTGAGGGATGGTGTGATCTTCCTGTGTGGAATCCCGGGAATACAGAGGACGGGGACATCTCTCTGGTGGGTTCCCATTACTGGATCCATCTATAGGAAACACACACACTGACTGAATACATTGTTTCTATGTGTTTATCAGATGATGGGGGATCTAGGTGGATCCTCCGTACTGCTCTCTCCTTTACAATAAAGTCTCCTCTTACCCGGTGATGTGAGGGGCGGCTGATTCTCCATCATGACGTCCTCGTAGAGATGCTTGTGTCCTTCTAAATACTCCCACTCCTCCATGGAGAAATAGACAGTGACATCCTGACACCTTATAGGAACCTGACACACACAATGATACAGTCACCATCCAGACACATCCCTTGTCTGTTACTGGATAATGTCCCAGAATTCCCAGCACCGCTCACCTCTCCTGTCAGCAGATCAATGATCTTGTTGGTGACTTCTAGAATCTTTTTCTCATTGTTTCTATTGTGTTTCAGGGAATGAGGTGAAGGAACTGCAATAGTTAAACGGTCACCAGAGGAAAACTCTGCATTGAAAGAGCAACAATGTCATGTGACCTCCCAGAATCCTCCTCATCTCTCCGGTCAGGTCTGTGTTTTATTAACCGCTTGCCGACCAGCCGCCGTCGTTTTCCGATGGCAGGTCGGCTCTGTCCCGTTAAACGACGTACCTGTACATCGCTTCGCGGGACTGCTAGCGGGGGCGCACGTGTGTGCCCATTCACCACAGGGGAAGCCAATCAGCGGGTCCAGCGACCGTGTTTGCTGCCGGGCACTCACGATCGCTCCCCATGGAAAGAGAATGGCAGTTATGAACAGAGGGACCTTGTGTTCCTCTTATTTAGGAACACGGGTCTCTGTATTGAGTTCACAAGTCCACCCGCCCCCCCCCACAGTTAGAAAGCACCTCCTAGGGACACATTTAACCCTTTGATCGTCCCTGGTGTTAACCCCTTCCCGGCCAGTGTCAGTACAGTAACCGTGCATATTTTTAGCACTGATTACTGTCGTAATGTCACTGGTCTCCCCAAAAGTGTAAAAAAATGTCAGTTAGGCGTTTTAGGTGTTAAATTTGTATTTGGTGCATTTTTAATGTATGTCGCATTGTGAACATTTGTGTAATGTGAGGCCATGTACTGTTACTAAGACATTGTCTTTTTTATCTATGTGTAACAATAAAGATTAATACTTTTATAGATATATTCTTTGTATCTATACCCATCCTTTCACCTTTCCTGGTATCGCAACATCCCTTCACCCGCCTCTTAAATCCCTTTTGGGGTTTATTTTTGTATACAATTTTTTGAGATGGATACCACAAGTTGTTGTCTGTGAGTGGAACTGAGCAGCTTTCTCCATGTACTGTGACATACTGAAGCAGAGCATGATCCCCTCCCTTCGGAGCATGAGCCGTAGGGTAGTATTCCAACATGATAACGACCCCAAACACATCTCCAAGATGACCACTGCCTTGCTGAAGAAGCTGAGGGTAAAGGTGATGGACTGGCCAAGCATGTCTCCACACCTAAACCCTATTGACCATCTGTGGGACATCCTCAAACAGAAGATGGAGGAGTGCAAGGTCTCTAACATCCACCAACTCCGTGATGTCGTCATGGAGGAGTGGAAGAGGACTCCAGTGGCAAACTGTGAAGCTCTGGTGAACTCCATGCCCAAGAGGGTTAAGGCAGTGCTGGAAAATAATGGTGGCCACACAAAATATTGACACTTTGGGCCCAGTTTGGACATTGTTACTTAGGGGTGTACTCACTTTTGTTGCCAGTGGTTTAGACATTAATGGCTGTGTGTTGAGTTATTTTGAGGGGACGGCAAATTTACACTGTTATACAAGCTGTACACTCACTACTTTACAGAAGAAAGTGTCATTTCTTCAGTGTTGTCACATGAAAAGCTAGAATAAGATATTTACAAAAATCTGAGGGGTGTACTCACTTTTTTGTGAGATACTGTATTTATGTAGTTTTTCTCTCTGCTTTTTTAGGGAGAAGAAACTGCCAGATGGCTGTTCCCTGTACACAGAGTTCTGTGCGTTTGTAAACACACAGAACTCTATGTTGTGATTGGACACAGGTAATCATCAAATAAGGTCCGCAATCGTTGGCTAAAATCTGCTGCCAATTTCATGCTGTGCGCAATCACAGTATGGGTCAGCATGGGGCATGCGCATGCACACCCCAAACACGAAGAAAGGGCAGTCACGTACATGACTGTGCCTGTACCTGTTGCCCACTCACAGTATATTTACCGTGAGCGGTCAGCAAGTCATGTGACTCGGGTCCTTCTCCATCCTCACTTATCCATACAAGACTCTGATCTCTTAAGACAGGTAATATAGGGGCCTCGCTGGTCATTATAACTCATAGACAAGCAGAGATTCATTTTAAAACTAGTTCTATATATACAGTAGGTTATATTTCTGCATTGAATATAATATATATGTATTTTGGCATTAGTGCGTGTAGCAGCATCTGCTGGAGATAAAAGACATCACAGTGACTATGACGGACGAGGACGGAACATGACAGGGGGGGGGGGGGTTACTGGGTGTAAATAGAAAATATTATCTTATTACCTCCTCTGCTGCCAGTTCCAGCAATGTCTCCTCTCTACTTCCTCCCAACTCACCTCTCACCCGGAACTTCCTTTTTATACCTATTCACAAGGTACCTCACTTCCTGTCTGTATATCACTTCTTGTCTGCGCTGACATTACTTCCTCCCCAGCTGTGGTATCACTTCCTGTATCTGAACAATCCCACTCTTCCTGTCTCCGTGTTCTACTCGGCATAATAGGAAAAGAGCTCCACCTTGTCAGTCATGTCATTAACCACTTCCGGATTGACTGCCGCATGTATACTGTGGCAGGGCGGACCGGCTGCGCAAAATCACGTACATGTATTTTATTATATGCATGAGTCTTCAGGGGTGCACGCGTGCCGCCGGAGCGCCGCTCCTGCTGTGATTGGACACAGCGGGAGCCAATCAGCGAGTCCAGCGGCTGCAATGGCCGCCAGGACCCGTTGATCGTTCAGGGGAATGATAGAAGGGTGGTCTGCCTATGTATACAAGACAGACCGATGTTCTGTCAGGGAGGAAAAGAGAGATCTTGTGTTTCAGCTAAGTACCTAAGAGTAGTACATCCACTCCCTCCACAGAAAGAAAGCACTCCCTAGGAGCACACTTAACCCCTTGAGCACCCCTGGTGTTTTCCTGCCAGTGTCATTTATACAGTGACAGTGCATTTTTTTATTAGCACTGATCACTGTATTGGTGTCACTGGTCCCCAAAAATTGTCACTAATAGCAGGAATACACGGTTTGAATATCGAGCGATTGCCGACCAACAATAAATGGTTCTATATTTAGGATGTATCTGGTCTATAAACCAGAGGCTCTGGATGGACAGTTGGATAAATGGTTCTATATTTAGGATGTATCTGGTCTATAAACCAGAGCCTCTGGATGGACAGTTGGATAAATGGTTCTATATTTAGGATGTATCCGGTCTATAAACCAGAGTCTCTGGATGGACAGTTGGATAAATGGTTCTATATTTAGGATGTATCTGGTCTATAAACCAGAGGCTCTGGCTGGACAGTTGGATAAATGGTTCTATATTTAGGATGTATTTGGTCTATAAACCAGAGGCTCTGGATGGACAGTTGGATAAATGGTTCTATATTTAGGATGTATCTGGTCTATAAACCAGAGGCTCTTGATGTACAGTTGTATAAATGGTTCTATATTTAGGATGTATCTGGTCTATAAACCAGAGGCTCTGGATGGAACGTCAGATAAACCGCTCTAGATTTAAAATATATGTGAACTATCAACCATAAGAGACACCATGATGAATATGGAGGAGGAGGAGGATGGACGTGATGGGTGGTTAGTGAGAGTACATATAGAATATTATATAATTACCTCCTCTGCTGCCAGTTCTAGCAATGTCTCCTCGCTTCCAACTCACCTCTCATCTGGAAAGAAGGTAGGTTAATCCTCCAGGGGACCCCGTGCACATAATTTTTGTCCATGTTTATGAAGCGTTATCCCAGTGAAGACCGCTAAAAGGATTTGTACCCCACTGGTTGTCCTGGCCTTTCAAGTCCTCTGACATTCTTGTTGTGACCAAAAACACTTAGAGACACACATAGTCAAGGGAAACGGTTGAATCTCTTTTACTAGATAGAAAAAACATTAGATTCCAGTGACATAAATTTTGTCACTCGCAGAAAAATGACTATGACAAATAACCCCGATGACAGAAGAGTCAAAAAGAGACAATAACTGATTGCAATATATAATGTACATTTACAGAAGATCAACAGGCTCTGTTTAGGTTGAGATCTATGGGTATAGGCCTGAAAAAGGGCAGGGGGATGACCATGTCTGTGTCAGACCTCTATCTTCTATACCTCAACACCACAGTCCAAAGAACTGTATGGATACTGTATTCAATTGAATTTAAACAATATGGCCCTTAAGTCTTTAAACTCGCTCTTTCAGTGAGTAGAGTCTGGAGTGTAAGCTTGGGCCCTTTATGCTGCCAATGACACTTATCCCTTGTGGAGGGGGGGGGATATGTTGTAGTCTCTCAAAAGGAGATGTCTTGTGTCTTCAGCTAGCTCTTTAACCACTTGCCGACCGCTCACTGGAGCTCTACTGCGGCAAAGTGGTTAGTTCCCGTCCAGCGACGTAGACCTACGTCGCTGGACTCCTCCGATTGTGGGCGGCGCACGCGCGCCGCCGGAGGCTCGCTCCCGCTGTATTCAGTCACAGCGGGGGTCGGGCCAGGGGAGGAGCGGCGGCGATTGCCGCTGCTCTTCCCCGATCGTCGGGGAATCGAGTCTGGAGATCCGCCCGCTTGTGTAAACAAAGCGGGCGGATCTCCTAAGTGACAGACAGTGACAGATTTCAGAGTTCAGCATAGCTGAACCTGCGATCTGTCCCTGTGTCACTCAGTCACCTCCCCCCACACACGTTAATAAGCAACAAGCATACATTAACCCCTCCCTCTCCAATAAAATTAACCCCTTCCCTGCCAGTGTAATTTTTACAGTAACAGTGCATATTTATAGCACTGATTACTGTAGTAATGTCACTGGTACTCCCAAAAGTGTCAAAAATGTCAGTCAAGGGTCCGATCTGTCCACCGCAATGTTGCAGTCCCGCAAAAAAAAAAAAATCGCAGATCGCCGCCATTACTCGTTAAAAAAAAAACACCAAAAATGACAGAAATCTTTCCCTTAGTTAGTAAACGCAATAACTTTTGCGCAAACCAATCAAAATACGCTTATTGTGATTTTTTTTTTTACCAAACATAGGTAGCAGAAAACAAATTGGCCAAAAATTTTAAAAAATTTTGATTTTTAAATTTTTTTGGGGGGGAATTTTATATAAAAAAATGTGAAAATATTATTTTTTCAAAATGTACGCTCTTTTTTTAATTATAGCGCAAAAAGTAAAAATCGCACAGGTGATCAAATAACACCAAAAGAA
Organism: Pelophylax lessonae; assembly: GCF_965119305.1. Lineage (NCBI taxonomy): Eukaryota > Metazoa > Chordata > Amphibia > Anura > Ranidae > Pelophylax > Pelophylax lessonae. The sequence goes on along the minus strand of NC_138776.1, from coordinate 260,746,810 downwards.
AGCACTGTTTGTGGGAAAAAAAGGACGTAAATTTCGTTTGGGTACGGCATCGCACGACCGCGCAATTGTCAGTTAAAGTCGCACAGTGCCGAATCGCAAAAAGTGGCCTGGACGTAAGACAGCAAAATCCTCTGGTGGTAAAGTGGTTAATGATGCACTTGATGTTGCAGTGTCTGGGTGAGCAGGGTGAAAACTGTGGCTGCTCAGCTGAAAGTGTAGCACAAGATCTCCTACAGAATATTTAGAGCAGGGGTCTTCAAACTATGGCCCTCCAGTTGTTCAGGAACTTAGTTCAATTCCCATCATACCTAGTCAGATCTGTGAATATCAGAGTTTTACAATGCCTCATGGGATGTGTAGTTCTGCAACAGCTGGAGGGCCGTAGTTTGAGGATCCCTGGTCTATCACATAAAATCCCAATAAAATACATTTACGTTTTTTTGTTGTAACATGAAAAAATGTGGAAAATTTCAAGGGGTATGAATACTTTTTCAAAGCCCTTCATGTTATACATACACATCAGTCCCTTCCTCCGAGGAGCTTACAGTCTAAGGTCCCTAAATTACATTCATATATATACATTTTAGGGACAATTTAGACAGAAGCCAATTAACCTACCAGCATGTCTTTGGAGTGTGGGAGGAAACTGGAGTACTGGGTGGAAACGCACGCAGGCATGCATGCACGGGGAGAACATGTGAAACCCAGACAGGTTGTGCTGTGGTTGGGATTGGAACCAAAGACCCTAGTGAGGGAAGTAGTCAACACTTGCTGTAGACTGAACCAAAATGCAGATCGGTAACTTGATTCATTCTTGAAAAAAGTTTTTTGTTTTAGTTGCAATCTACTTGCTCTCTCTCAGAAAAAATGATTGCCAAAAGGATTAAAAGCTTAGCAGAAAATCTGTCAGTCATTTTTTTTCTTTATTCAGTCTGTGAAAAAAGGAAGCCATTTTTTTTTTCTTTTAAGTGCAATCTATTTACAATCTCTCCAAGGCATTGCAGCCTATTCCAGTGAAGGCTTGGGCAAGCGTGTTGCAACTCAATGTTTAAATTTCAAATTTTACACAATAATATGACTTTTTAGTTCCAGTTGTAATATGCGTTCTCAAGTCGCTCAGAAATTGTGGCCTGACCATGCAGGCTTGATATATCTGTGTGGTGAATATCTAACATCTTCCTATCTTCAGTCTCCAAAACATGACATGAAATTGTTACTTCCAGATGCAATGTGCTTGCTCTCTCCCTCAGAAATTGTAGCCTATCCAATAAAGGCTTCAAAGTTGTGGTGTAAATTAGTTCATGGTTTTTATTTTCAGTTTACCACAAAAAGACACTTTTTAAATTTTCTGAATGTCATAGGCCTACTATCTAAGGTGCAACTTTAGACTCCAGAACAATACATAATCGTTTTTCTGAACCTTCATACAATCTGCCTGTTCTTTCCTATACAACAAAGGCTTCAAATGTGTTCTGCAAATTTGTGCATTTTTTTTCTTTTACATTTTAAATAAATAGATATTATTATTTTTATAGATACAACATATCTCTGTTGACTTTCTATGACAGTTCTCCCCCCACCATCCACACTACATTCTCCGACAGCTCCCCTCCACCATCCACACTACATTCTCCGACAGCTCTCCTCCACCATCCACACTACTTTCTCCGACAGCTCTCCTCCACCATCCACACTACATTCTGCTACACCTCTCCCCCACCATCCACACTGCATTCTCCGACAGCTCTCCTCTACCATCCACATTACATTCTCCGACAGTTCTCCACCATCCACACTACATTCTCCGACAGCTCTCCCCCACCATCCACACTACATTCTCCGACAGCTCTCCTCCACCATCCACACTACATTCTCCGACAGCTCTCCCCCACCATCCACACTACATTCTCCGACAGCTCTCCCCCACCATCCACACTACATTCTCCGACAGCTCTCCCCCACCATCCACACTACATTCTCCGACAGCTCTCCCCCACCATCCACACTACATTCTCCGACAGCTCTCCCCCACCATCCACACTACATTCTCCGACAGCTCTCCTCCACCATCCACACTACATTCTCCGACAGCTCTCCCCCACCATCCACACTACATTCTCTGACAGCTCTCCCCCACCATCCACACTACATTCTCCGACAGCTCTCCTCCCACCATCCACACTACATTCTCTGATAGCTCTCCTCCACCATCCACACTACATTCTCCGACAGCTCTCCTCCACCATACACAAGATAAGAGAAGAATCAGACCATCAAACTCCATCTAAATTTTTTAAAATTCTCTCCAGGATGTAGAATGTACAGTACTTAAAATAAATATGTTCTTCCAGTATTTCTTTGGATTGATCAGTTTATCCAGTAAAAACCATTCTAAATTTATCAAAAGGATCAGCCAGTGCTTTCCCGCTGAATTTGAATTAGACTTCGTTTATCTGTAAAACATTTACCACAATCCAAAGGCATTGAGGACTCTGTACAGTGTCTCTTCTCTGATGCGTAATAAAAGTTTCTTTGAGTTTGAAACATTTCCTATACTCAATACATGAACAAGGAAGCAAACCCATGTGAATTCTCTGGTGTTCAATTAGGCGTCCTTTCTGAGTGAAAGATTTTCCACACTTGCTTGGAAAATAAATAAGGACACTAACCCATGTGAATTTTTAGGTGTCTAAGAAGTACCTGTTTCTCAGGGAAAGATTTGCCACACTCTGAACACGAATATGGATGTTCACCGTTGTGAACTCTTTGATGTTTATCAAGGTGTCCTTTCTGAATGAAGGACTTTCCACACTCTGAACATGAATAGGGACGCTCACCCATGTGAATTCTCTGGTGTCTAACAAGGTCTCCTTTCTGAGTAAATGATTTCTCGCACTCTGTACATGAGTAGGGACGCTCACCTGTGTGAATTCTCTCATGTTTTTCAAGGTGTCCTTTCTGAGTAAAGGATTTCCCGCACTCTGAACATGAATAGGAACGCCTTGCTTTGTAATTTCTCTGGTGTTCATCTAGGTTCTGTTCCTTAGAGAAAGATTTCCCGTGCTTTGAACGTACATAGCGAGGCCCACCTCGGTGACTTCTCTGGTGTTTTACAAGGTCTCCCTTACAAATGAAAGATTTCTCACACAGTAAACATGGATAAGGACGCTCACCCGTGTGAATTCTCTGGTGTGTAACAAGGTCTCCTTTACAAATGAAAGATTTCTCGCAATCTGAACATGAATAGGGACGCTCTCCCGTGTGAAGTTTCTGGTGTCGAAGGAAGTTGCATTTCTGTTTAAAACACTTCCCACACTCTGAACATGAATGGGGACGCTCATCTGTGTGAACCTGTTGGTGTCTAAGAAGAGTGCATTTCTGTTTGAAACATTTGCCGCACTCTGAACAAGAGAAGTTACGTTTCGTGTGAGTTTTCCGGTGTTTAATCAGGTCTCTTTTCTGAGAGAAACATGTCCCACACTCTGAACATGAGAATAGAGTCTCACTTCGCTGAACTCCTTCAGAAGATTCCTTGGGATTAGAAGGGTCTGTTGGTCTATCTGCAGTGCGAGATCTTAAATGAATATTTGCACTCATAGTATGTGATTGATGAAAAGATTCCCCCTGATCAGAGGGATCCATTGATGTCTTCGAACAGGAAGGTTTGTGATGGATATTTTGTTTATTTGAAGGAGGATCCTGTGTGATGACATCATCTTCTGAGTTACATTCGGAAGATAATATAGGATGTCTCTGTGAGGTATTCCTGGAATAACATCCATCTGATGGAAAGAAATGTAAAACATGTCAGTAGTTCACAAATAACCGGAATTTTAGCGCTACCTCCTCACCAGTGGAATAAATGTAAATCCTGATCACTAGTTGGAATCCTGTTCAACATCCAATATCAATCAGAAATCTCCATCCGTCCTCCTTTACAAATTCAACCCTGTCACACCCAACCAATGCTGGCAAAGTCACCAACCAAGCGGCTCCTTTCTCCATATTTGGTGGGAATGCCCACTCATCCAAGTTTTTTGGGGACAGGTTCATGAGAAAATAACCCGCATAACCAAACTCTCACTGGACTTCACTCCAGCGCCATATCGTCTCCACTACTCCCCATCTCTTATCCCTACTTACTTCAAATCCAGTGATGGCTGGTGCTCCATGGGCCAGCAGACGGAAAACACCATACCCCCGACGGGGGCTTCCCCCCAGCGGCGGCGGTGGCTTCCCCTGCATCTCCTTCCTTTCTCCTCCTCCTTGGCCAATAGCATGGCCTCTCAGCCTCGCCTTTCGGCCAATTGGGAAACGGGTCTCAGGACCCGCTTTCTGATTGGCTGGGAGGAGAATCACTGTGATAATAGGGAATATTCATTAGCTTACAGTGCTCTGCGCCCCGATCCCATCCTTTTTTGAATCCTATTAGAGCCTCTGGCTCTAATCACGTGCTTAAAAAAAAAAAAAAACCCCATTGGAATCCATGCGTCCAGCACCCTGCATGTAGATTACGGGGCCGGACACATCGATAGGGGGGCAGCGCCCCTGTGCCCCCAATGGACGGGCTGCCACTGTTCAAATCTCTTGCAATGATGCTGGTAAATGCCGCTATAATGTGTGTCCCAGTACTTTAGGGCACTGACAAAACACCCTCTCTTTGGTATAGACGCGTGCACAAGTTTCCGAAACGGAAGAACTGACTGCAATTGGCAAAGACATACCATCCAAATTTACAAACACTTGGGCAGACTGGCTACCAGACATGGGAGTAAGTCACACATGTGCAAGTCACAAGCAAGCCTCAAGTCTTAACCTTCAAGTCTCAAGCAAGTCCCAAGTTACTGTGGCAAAAAGCAAGCAAGTCAAGTCGAGTCCCTGCTAGAAGTCAAGCAAGTCAAGTCATTTATTTTGGTCAAGTCACAAATCAAGTCAAAATACTGATCTACCCCAATTTTCACCTTTTAAATTAGTTAAGTCAGTGGTCAGCAAAGGTTTTGTTTTATTTTCAACATTAACAAAATTGCTTAGTGCTTTTTTCTTGGCATATTAAAGAAACACTTTGAATGCCCAAACAGCTCAAAATCCTTCGTCCGGTCATGTTTCAACACCACAGTCACTAAAAACATGTTAAGTATTTCAATTGTTAAACAGCCAGTGTCTTAAAAATCAGAACACGCTGAAGTGTTTTAAGTGACTGTGGTGTCAGAAACATAACAGGCACATTCATTTTGCTTTAACACATCTTGAGAAAATGCAAATATTTAATAACTTAAAAAAGTAAAGTCATTTCGAGTCATATGTCTCAAGTCAAAGTCAAGTCTCAAGTCATGAATACCAAGTCAAAGTCAAGTCGAGTCTTTTATTAATTTTAGTCAAGCAAGTCTCAAGTCCTCATACTGGTGACTCAAGTCTGACTCAAGTCAAGGCATGTGACTTGAGTCCCCCACATCTGCTGGCTACACTTACAAAACTCGAGAGGAGTACCTACTCGAACTAGATAACTTCTAATAATTCTTACAACTCCATAAACAGCTCTATGCATAGCGCACTCCTGAGCTCTGCACTCTGTACATAGCATAATACTGGGGTCTGCACTCTGTACATAGCATAATCCTGAGCACTCTGTACGTAACATACTCTTGAACCCAGCACTTTTTACGTATCGCGCCCCAGATAAAACCACCCTTTTAGGGGGCAACCATACTGCTAATGTGGTCCGCAATGAAATGGAGTTTGACACCCCTGTAGGAAACTCTCCCATACAGTTCAGTTCACATCTTTGGAGCATCCTCACTGATCACCTCCCATACACGGACAGACCACGAGGTCCGGTCTCCTCCTACATATATCACTACAGAAGCAGGAAGTGACACATGCAGGAGAAGGCACATCACAGCACCAAGAGTTAACCCTTGCCACACTACACATTAACCCTTTAGTAGGTGTGACAGGAGTCACTTTGGCTGGGGGGGCTCGTGAAACCCAGATTACTTTAGAGAGGTTGGGAAACTCCTTGTCCAGCCTCCCCGACCCCTCCTATGTGTAAGTCACCCTGGGGTTCAGGGTGACCAAGAACCCCAGTTGGGTCTGCACTAACCAGACTCTCTGTACAACCACACTGGATTTCATATTACCCTGATTATCCTTGGTTCTATATGTGTGGTTTGTGTTGAAAGAGTGAGGGGCCTCTTTCACTTGGGACAATAATATTTCTGAACAGTGTCCCTCAGGAAATATATGAAGATGAACGGTTGACTTCTCAGATTGCTAGAATATTGTAGGAGTGTCTCATAGACCCTTGCTAGATATTGAGGTGGGGTGGGGTTTGTTATTGTTAAGTACCTGTATCCCATTGTTCTATTGTTTCTGTCTGCCTTAAGATCAACCCATTATGGGATGTATATGTGTGGTTTGTGTTGAAAGAGTGAGGGGCTCTTTCACTTGGGACAATAATTTTTCTGAACAGTGTCCCTCAGGAAATATATGAAGATGAACGGTTTGACTTCTCAGATTGCTAGAATATTGCAGGAGTGTCTAATAGACCCTTGATAGATATTGAGGTGGGGTGGGGTTTGTTATTGTTAAGTACCTGTATCCCATTGTTCTATTGTTTCTGTCTGCCTTAAGATCCACCTATTATGGGGTGTATAATGTGAATGTGGATTGGCTGCTAAGGGGGAGGGGGGGGGTCGTCCCTCAGTGTATATCTCTTTGTGCCTGTGTTTTGAATAAACAGTTCTTATCCAAGAAGGGTCCAAAACTTGTACAAGCTAAGTTGTTGGCTAGCTTTGTATGAGGGCGGCAGGGAAAATCTGGTATATATGTTCATGACTGCAAGGAAGCCGTATACTGACGGAAGCCTACAAGTACAGTGTGGGTCGGCGGTTCCGTTACAGTAGGCAAACACATATTTAACCTTTTAGCACCTCCCCACAGGATGATTTGAAGATCTACATAGTTACATAGTTACATAGTTAGTGAGGCTGAAAAAAGACACAAGTCCATCCAGTTCAACCTATGTGTGTGTGTTTGCTTTTAACCGTACATTGTATACCCCTGTATGTTGTGGTCTTTAAGGTGTCCATCCAATAGTTTTTTGAAACTATCAATGCTCCCCGCTGATACGACTGCTTGCGGAAGAGAATTCCACATCCTTACCGCTCTTACAGTGAAGAACCCCTTACGCACTTTAAGGTTAAACCGCCTTTCCTCTAGTTTTAGTGAGTGGCCACGTGTCTTATTGTATTCCCTTACTCTAAATAGTTTGTTCCTTATGCTAGGGTCGCCAGTACAGTATTTGTACATTGATATCATATCCCCCCTCAAGCGTCTCTTCTCCAGAGAGAATAGGTTCAGTGCATGTAGTCTTTCCTCATAGCCGATGTCCTCCATTCCCCTAATTATTTTTGTTGCCCTTCTCTGGACTTTCTCCAGTTCCAGCACATCCTTCCTGAGGACCGGTGCCCAGAACTGGACAGCATACTCCAGATGTGGCCGGACCAGAGTCTTGTAGAGTGGAAGAATAATCTCTTTATTTCTGGAGTGAATCCCCTTTTTTATACAACCCAGTATTCTGTTGGCTTTGCTTGCAGCGGCTTGGCATTGCATGCCACTTCCAAGCCTGTTGTCTACCAGTACCCCCAGGTCCCTTTCCATCCTAGACTCACCCAGAGGTTCCCCCCCTAGTGAGTAGCTTGCTTTCTGGTTTCTGGCCCCCAAGTGCATTACTTTACATTTTTCTACATTAAATCTCATCTGCCATGTAGTTGCCCACCCCGTTATTTTGTTCAGGTCTGCTTGCAAGATTTCCACATCCTGCATAGAAGATATTGGCATGCCTAATTTAGTATCATCTGCAAATACTGAGATTGTACTAGATATCCCCTCCTCTAGATCATTTATGAATAAATTAAACAGGATTGGTCCCAGGACAGAACCCTGGGGGACCCCACTTTCCACACCCGCCCAATCCGAGTACTCCCCATTAATCACCACCCTCTGTACTCTCCCCTGGAGCCAGTTCTCTATCCAGGTACTCACCTTATGGTCCATACCTACCTTCCTTAGTTTGTACAGTAAGCGTTTGTGGGGAACGGTGTCAAAGGCCTTTGCAAAGTCCAGATACACCACATCCACAGGCTTACCTTTATCTAAGTGGCAGCTCACTTCATCGTAGAAGGTTAATAGATTGGTTTGGCATGAACGATTTTTCATGAATCCATGCTGATTACTACTTATAATACCGTTTTCATTACTAAAGTCTTGTATGTGGTCCCTTATCATCCCCTCCAAAATTTTGCAGACTACAGATGTTAGGCTGACCGGCCTATAGTTACCCGGGATATATCTCGGCCCCTTTTTAAATATTGGTACCACGTTGGCTTTTTTCCAATCAGCTGGCACCATACCCGTCTGTAAACTATCCTTAAAGATCAAGAATAATGGTCTGGCAATCACCTGACTGAGCTCATTTAGAACCCTTGGGTGCAAGCCATCCGGTCCCGGGGATTTATTTATGTTAAGTTTCTCTAGTTTAGCTCTAAGTCTATCCTCTGTTAGCCATGGCGGCACTTCCTGAGGTGTATTATTTAGTTCGGCCTTACAAGCGGGGTTCGTGTAGCCCCCCGATTCCTTTGTGAAGACTGAAGAAAAGAAATTATTTAACACTTCCGCCTTTTCTCTGTCCTCAGTGGCCATTTTTCCTTTATCATCTTTTATGGGGCCAATGTGTTCTGGCCTCGCTTTCTTACTGTTTATATACTTAAAGAATTTCTTGGGGTTCTTTTTACTCTCCTCCGCTATATGTCTCTCGTGTTCTATTTTAGCCGCCCTGATTTCATCTTTACATTTCTTATTACACTCTTTGTAATGCTTAAATGCTGCCAATGACCCCTCAGTCTTGTATTTTTTGAAGGCCTTTTCTTTAGCTCTAATATACATTTTTATGTTGGAGTTTAGCCACCCAGGGTTTAGTTTTGCTCTTTTAAATTTATTTCCCTGTGGAATGCACTGGTCCACCCCCTTGTTAAGTATGCTCTTGAAGCACTCCCATTTTTCCTCCGTGTTCTTTGTTCCCAGGGTTCTATCCCAATTGATATTTTCTAGCAGCGAGCGCAGTTTAGGGAAATTGGCTCTTTTGAAATTCAGTGTCCTTATATTACCCTTGTGTTTCCTATTACTGTAATTAATACTGAAACCAATTGACCTATGGTCACTGTTCCCTAAGTTGTCCCGTATTTCTATATCCGTGAGCAGGTCTGTATTGTTGGTAATCAGTAGGTCAAGTACCGCATTGTTTCTTGTCGGTGCATTCACCATCTGACCCATGAAATTGTCCTGCAAAACATTTAGGAACTGCCGAGCCTTGGCTGAATGCGCGGTTCCTTCTGCCCAGTCTATATCAGGATAATTAAAGTCCCCCATTATAATGACATTTCCCATCCTTGCTGCCAATCCTATCTGTAACATGAGGTCCACCTCACCCTCCTCCCTCTGGTTTGGGGGCCTATAGCATACGCCCAATATTACCTTCCCCACCGTGCCTTTCCTTTGAAGCTCTACCCATAGGGATTCTGCTTCGTCCATAGCTCCATTATTAATATCATCCCTCATATTTACCTGTATACTGTTCTTAATATACAAACATACCCCTCCCCCTTTTTTACCCTCTCTATCTCTGCGATAAAGGGAATACCCCTGAATGGACGCCATCCAGTCATGAGAGCTGTCAAACCAAGTCTCAGTTATCCCCACAAAATCTAAGTCCTCCTCAAACATCAGCAGCTCCAGCTCTCCCATCTTGTTGGCCAGGCTTCTGGCATTGGTATATAAGCCTCGTAATTTTGATGTTTTTAGGCTGCTCTCTTGATTTTTCCCCGTACCCACCCTGGGTATAGGGGCTCCGAACACCCTACCGCTAATGCCCCCATTTCTGCCCTCTGAAACTTGCTTTCCACTGGCTAATTCTACATCTGTACCCTCCCCCCCATTCCCTAGTTTAAAAGCCCCTCTAACTTTTTGGCCATCCTCTCACCCAGTACGGCTGCACCCACCCCATTTAGGTGCAATCCGTCCCTACCAAAGAGCCGGTGACCGACTGAGAAGTCGGCCCAGTTCTCCAGGAACCCGAAACCCTCCTTACTACACCAGCTCCTCAGCCACTCGTTAACTTCCCTAATCTCCCGCTGCCTCTCTGGTGTGGCTCGAGGTACCGGTAGTATTTCGGAAAATACTACCTTGGAGGTCCTAGTCCTCAACTTAGCGCCTAAGTCCCTGAAATCGTTTAGGACTCTCCGTCTTCCTCTGCCTATGTCATTGGTACCCACGTGTACCATGACAGCTGGGTCTTCCCCAGCCCCACCCAATAATCTGTTCACCCGATCCGCGATGTGCCGAACCCGAGCGCCCGGCAAACAACAGACTGTTCGGCGCACACGGTCTTTGTCACAGATTACACTGTCTGCCCTTCTAATAATTGAGTCCCCTACCACCAGCACCTGAGAATTATCTAACAGTTTTCCATAAACTACAATCCTTATACTCAGAAGTAAAATTAGACTGTGACCTGTTTCTTCCATAGTGCCTATACTTACCCCCGTTGATAAGTAGAGACATTTCTTTCTGTTCACTTTTCGAAATCATCCCAACCCCCTCCGTGGGTGGCTGATCACCCCCCATATACGTCTCTTCTTCTTCTTCTTCCTCTTCTTCCTCTTTAACTACAACTTTTATATTAATCCGTTCTTCACCCTAAACCCAAAAATAATAGAAAATATCTATTAAAGCCGAACATCAGGCAGATATAAAAGGCACAAACAGCAGCAGCTCTGCATTTATTATTACATCATTACCTCTTCTCCCCCTGAAGGCTTACCCCCCCCTTAATGACCAGGCCATTTTTTGCGATACGGCACTGCGGTATTTTAACTGCCAATTGCTCAGTCGTGCGACGCTGTACCCAAATAAAATTGTTGCCTTTTTTCCCCACAAATAGAGCTTTCTTTTGGTGGTATTTGATCACCTGTGTGGTTTTTATTTTTTTCCACTATAAACAAAAAAAGAGCGCCAAATTTAGAAAAAAAAAAAATATATATTTTTTACCTTATGTTATAAAACATACCCAATAAAAAAATGTAAAAAATCTAATTTTTCATCAATTTAGGCCAATATGTATTCTGCTACATATTTTTGGTGAAAAACAAAAATCCTAATAAGTGTATATTGATTGGTTTGCGCAAAAGTTATCGTGTCTACAAACTAGGGGATAGATTTATGATTTTTTTTTTTAACTAGTAATGGCGGCGATAAGCAATTTTTAGTGGGACTGCGACATTGTGGCCGACAAATCTGACACTGAGTGATACTTTTTGGGGACAAGTGACACTAATACAGTGATCAGTGCTAAAAAAAAAAATGCACTGTCACTGTACTAATGACACTGGCAGGGAAGGGGTTAACACCAGCAATCAAAGGGTTAAATATGTTCCCTGGGAGTGCTTTCTAACTGGGGGGGGAGGGGTTGCTTTGATTGGGGGAAGACAGAGATCAGTGTTCCTGCTTAGCAGAAACACAAGATCTCCATCTTCTGGAGAAACACAAGGAGGAAGAGGATCCACCATGGCATGTGATTGGACTTAAAGACCCACAGAAAAAAGTAAGGCATGTTGATTTAAAAAAAAACACTATAAATGTGGGGTGAAAAACGTATGGTGCTAAAAAAAAAAGAGCTACTGTAGAAATAGGGATGGGGGGTGCAAGAGCGACAAAATGCACTTCAGGTGTAGAAGTAAGCTTTAAAATAAGAAACTACATAGAAGAATGTCATCTCACAAATGTATAAATATTTCTGTGCTCCATATGAGTCCACCTACCTGATCATAGTAAGAGATGGTGTAATCCTCCTGTGTGGAATCCCGGGAATACAGAGGACGGGGACATCTCTCCGGTGGGTTCTCATTACTGGATCCATCTGTAGGAAACACACACACTGACTGAATACATTGTTTCTATGTGTTTATCAGATGATGGGGGATCTAGGTGGATCCTCCGTACTGCTCTCTCCTTTACAATAAAGTCTCCTCTTACCCGGTGACGTGAGGGGCGGCTGATTCTCCATCATGACGTCCTTGTAGATATCATATTACCTGACGTGATGGTCTACAGATCCTCCATCATCAATCTACATACTTTTCTGTATTTAGTGTTCATTTCTCACCTGTGCTGATATCCGGAGAAGGTTCCTCCTCTTTAGTTTTCTCCATCATCCCAACTTCTTCCATAGACTCCTGATAACCCATTACAGTCACCTCCTCTTCTTCCTCTTTAACCACAACTTTCAAAAACATCTGTTCTTCATGCTACACCAACGTAAAGAAAAACTTTCAAATGTGAGGACCAATAAAATAAGAGAAAAGTGTAAGCTCATAAACAGTAGTCTAGAGCCATTTCCCACCTACCTGATGATGGTGAGAGATGGTGTGACCTTCCTGTGTGGAATCCTGGGAATACAGAGGACGGGGACATCTCTCTGGTGGGTTCCCATTACTGGATCCATCTGTAGGAAACACACACACTGACTGAATACATTGTTTCTATGTGTTTATCAGATGATGGGGGATCTAGGTGGTTCCTCCGTACTGCTCTCTCCTTTACAATAAAGTCTCCTCTTACCCGGTGATGTGAGGGGCGGCTGATTCTCCATCATGACGTCCTTGTAGAGATCCTTGTGTCCTTCTAAATACTCCCACTCCTCCATGGAGAAATAGACAGTGACATCCTGACACCACTGTTGTCAGCAGCTCACTGACATTGTTGGTGACTTCTAGAATCTTCTTGTTATTGTTTCTCTTGGGTTTCAGGGAGTGAGGTGAAGAAACTGTGATGGTTAAATGGTCTTCAGACTTCACCAGAGGAAAACTCTGAAATGAAAAAGCAACAATAATGTCCTCACCTCTCTGGTCAGGTCTGTGTTTTATTAATAGAGATAAGAGTGATGTCATGTGACCTCCCAGAATCCTCCTCACCTCTCCGGTCAGGTCTGCGTTTTATTATTAGAGATAAGAGTGATGTCATGTGACCTTCCAGAATCATCCTCACCTCTCCAGTCAGGTCTGTGTTTTAATAAAAGAGATAAGAGTGATATCATGTGACCTTCCAGAATTCTCCTCACCTCTTGGGTGAGGCGGCTGATGATCTCCAGCAGGGGTTTAAAGGAGACTTCAAGCTAAAAACCTAGATTTATATACTTAACTTTTTTTTAGCCCTGTCCGGTCATGTGATCCCTTGTGTTAGCCAGCGTTGGCTACAGAGCAATAGAAAAAGTGCCCAACAAAGGCTGGTCATTATCACTCAAAAACAAATAGAGTATAAGTGCCGATTCACACTAGGTCGCTCCGACTTAGGGGGCGACCTGTGAAGTCGCGTGCAGCGCGACTTCGGCACGACTTGCACGGACTTCATAAAATTAATGTCAATGCAAGTCGCCTCCAGGTCGCCCCAAAGTAGTACAGGACCCTTTTTCTAAGTCGGAGCGACTTGTGTCGCTCCTATTAGAACTGGTCCTGTACTACTCAATGACCGCGACGGTGCACGACTTGCCAGGCTGACCAAGTCGCCTGACAAGTCGTATTAGTGTGAATCGGTACTAATTGTAAACCCTCCGTCCAAAAGTGAGGGAACTGTGTCTGTGTTGTGTTAAATAAAAACATACTGTATACAGTGTCTTGAAAAAGTATTCACACCCCTTGAAATTTTCCACATTTTGTCATGCTACAACCAAAAATGTGAATGTATTTTATTGGGATTTTATGTCATAGACCCGAATTGTAAATAAAACATAAACCTTTGCACGTGTGTGTGTGTGTTTTTCAATCATATATATATTTTTTCCATGACTAGGGTAGTGAGAAGTTTATGGAGACATCATATGTCCATATTAGTGGAATATGTTGCTCTATACAGAGGTTATATTTCTGTATTGATTATATATGTATATATATACATATATATGTATACACACAAACGTGTATCAGCATTTGTTGGGCATAAAAGACGTCATAGTGACTATGGAGAAAGAGGACGGAACATGACGGGGGGGGGGGGTTACTGGGTGTAAATATAAAATAATATCTTATTACCTCCTCTGTTTCCAGTTCCAGCAATGTCTCCTCTCTACTTCCTCCAAACTCACCTTTCACCCGGAACTTCCTATTTATACCTGATATCACTTCCTGTTCACAAGGTACCTCACTTCCTGTCTGTATATCAATTCCTCCCCAGTTGTGGCATCACTTCCTGTTTCTGACTTCCTGCATCCGTACGATTTTGTATTCCTGGTCTCTCTGTGTTCCACCATGAATTGTATTTTTGTTCCACTTGATATAACTGGAAAAGATCTCCACCTTGAGAGTAATGTCATTACCTTCTTGCTGACCACCCGCCGCAGATATACTGCGGGAAAGAGGCTTGGCTGCGCAAATCGCCGTGCCCATTCGTCGCTCGTAGGGGCGCGCTGCGATTCGCGTGACGGGAAGCTGATCTGCGGGGTCGGGGGCAGTGATTGCCGCTGGGGACCCACGATCGCTTCTCGGGAAGACAGCGGCGGTCTGCGTTATAAACAATGCAGACCCTTATTCTGTCAGCAATAAACACAGGGCTCCTGTATTCCTTCTATTTAGGAACACAGGTCCCAGTGTTGATTCCATAGGCCCATCCCCCTCACAGTTAGAAAGCACTCCCTAGGCCAGTGGTGGCGAACCTTGGCACCCCGGATGTTTTGGAACTACATTTCCCATGATGCGTGATACGTGGGGGCATCTCAGAAGAGGAGAATTGGGACTGCTTTGTGCAAAACCCATGCACAGAGCAGGTAAGTCCAGGGCTTTTTTTTCAGCTGGAACTCAGTTCCACCACCTCTGGCTCAGCCCTCTGCTCCTTGCTCATCACTATCACTTGTAAACAAGTGACAGCTTGTCTTCCATTGGCATCCACAGATCTAATCTCCTGAGTGGCTCTTACTGAGTGCATGATGGGGACAAGGGAGATGCAGGTTCCTGGGGTGCAGTGCAAATGTGGACACCCCAAGTGGATGATCTCCCAGGAAGGGAGAGAGGCAGAGCCAACTACAGTGTGCAGGGAGGTACTAGAGCTGACTGGGTGCTTCAGCCTAATGCAGCAACAAAAGTAAGACACGTAGAAGATGATTGAGCTTTTAAGGAGATGAGGAGAAGATGGGGGGGGGGGGTTCATGCATAAGTCAGAGCTGAAGAGGGGTGAAAATGAGATGTGGATGGGGGGTACAGAGGTAATCAGCTGCGGAAGAAGGCTAAACTCTGCATGCAGTGCACCCCTGAATTCTGCATTCTGTGTGTAACCCCCCCCCAAACTCTGCACTCTGTACGTCATGCACTCCTAGTATTTTTTGCCCCTTTAAGACCCTCCCACTCTTAGTGAAATTTGACTGCACCCACTATTTGATGCGATTTGGAGGGTTTGTGTGTGTGGGGGCAGAGGGTTTTTTTGGGGGGCCGTGGTTGAGTTCCTGTACCTATTGTCTGAGAAAAAAGGCTCTGGGTACAAAAAAAAAATGAACCTTTACAATCACTTTAATCACTGCTGTTTTTATTATTTTTTGCCCTGATTACCTGCACTGGTCTCCCCTGTGAGGAGATACCACTGATTGGCTCTCCTCTCCACACACTCTGTCATGTCTGTGATTGGACACAGCTGATCACATGGGTAAAGAGCCGCCTCATAGGCGTTGTTCTGGGGCGCCGTCATATGACGTCGTCACAGAACGAGAGTGCCACCCCGCCGCCGTCATTTTACTAGGGAAATGGTTAAGACCCTCTTTCTGCTGAACGATTGTTTTTTGTGGGGGGGGTTCTTAGCATTGGTACATATCCCTCTATTACTGGCCAGCTCCCTGTGTCTGACAATCCCTTACCTATAAGCCCGGTAAATGGCCAATACTGATACAATATCTAAGATTCGGCTCCAATTGACTTCAATGGAGTTCGGATTCGGGATCCAAACTTCATACCTGCACTGAACCGGCACCTAAACCTGGGTACACCTGGCTCATCCCTATTTAGAATTATGGCAAAATTAAAAACAAAACTGAAATTGATGCACAGAATTATAAAATGCACATTTTATTGTATAAACAGGAATTCTTGACAATATTTTAATTAATTTGCTACACCGGACTCATTTCATTCATATTATTTATGGTCTTTCAATTTTACACATTTGACATCACTGAAAATTTTTCTGCTATAGTTATCATGGATCACAAATCTTCCCATTCTTCCCAAAAGATATTGGAATTCCCTCTTTTCATCGGGGATTCTGCCACGTGGGTTCCCCGAAAGTGCTCAGTAAGTAGAGTAGATCCTAGATCTGAGTAATTACCCTACCTACAGCAGACATGTGCGGTTCACTTCATTCCAAATTTAAATTTGGGCAAATTTTTCGTTATTCAGATGTATCCGTATTTCCGAATTACAATAGTAACAAATTTAAATTAATCCGAAATAACAAAACAAAATTTTGACCGAAATTCAAATTCGAATAGCTTTCTAATCCAATTCAAATTTGGAATTAGAATTCAAAGAGAATAAAATAAAATAGAAAATAAAAGAATAGAATAGAAAAGAATATAGTAGAATAGAATAAAAAAATAGAATAAAATAGAAATAATATAACCATCTTCTGAAATTCGAATTTCCAAAAAGAATAGTATAAAATAGACAGCTCTCCACCACCAGCCACACTACATTCTCTGACAGCTCTCCTCCTACCATCCACACTACATTCTCCGACAGCTCTCCCCCCACCATCTACACTACATTCTCCGACAGCTCTCCACCACTATCCACACTACATTCTCCGACAGCTCTCCTCCACCATCCACACTACATTCTCCGACAGCTCTCCCCCCACCATCCACACTCCATCCTCCGACAGCTCTCCTCCACCATCCACACTCCATTCTCCGACAGCTCTCCTCCACCATCCACACTACATTCTCCGAGAGCTCTCCTCCCACCATCTACACTACATTCTCCGACATCTCTCCCCCACCATCCACACTACATTCTCCGACAGCTCTCCTCCACCATCTACACTACATTCTCTGACAGCTCTCCTCCCACCCTCCACACTACATTCTCCGACAGCTCTCCCTCCACCATCCACACTACATCCTCCGACAGCTCTCCCTCCACCATCCACACTACATCCTCCGACAGCTCTCCTCCACCATCCACACTCCATTCTCCGACAGCTCTCCTCCACCATCCACACTACATTCTCCGAGAGCTCTCCTCCCACCATTCACACTACAAGTCCGACAGCTCTCCCCTCTCCATCTACACTACATGCTCTGATAACTCTCCAACTCTATTCACACTACATTCTCTGACAGCTCTTCGCCCACCATCCACACTACATTTTCCGACAGCTTTTCTCTCACCATTTTACACTACATTGCTTTGTGCACTGGTCCAAATCATTTGGTGGAGGGCGTGATTATGGTATAGGGTTGTTATTCAGGGGTTGGGTTTGGCCGCTTAGTTCCAATGAAGGCAACTCTTAAGGCGTCAACATACCAAGACATTTTGGACAATTTCATGCTCCCAAATTTGTGGGAACAGTTTGGGGGTGGCCCCTTCCTGTTCCAACATGACTGCACACCAGTGCACAAAACAAGGTACATAAAGACATGGATGAGCGAGATTGTGGTGGAGGAACGAGACTGGCCTGCACAGAGTCCTGACCTCAACCCGATAGAACACCTTTGGGTTGAATTAGAGCATAGGCGACGAGTCAGTTCCTCCACCCCAAACTCGCTCATCCATGTCTTTATGGACCTTGCCTTGTTCCAAATCATTTAGTGGAGGGGGGATTATGATGTGGGGTTGTTCTTCAGGGGTTGGGCCAGGCCTTCTCGTCTAACAACAGTGCCTGACCTCACAAATGCTCTTCTGGAAGAATGGTCAAACATTCCCATAGACACACTCCTAAATCTTGTGGACAGCCTTCCCAGAAGAGTTGAAGCTGTTATAGCTGCAAAGGGTGGGCCAACTCAATATTGAACCCTACGGACTAAGACTGGGATGCCAATAAAGTACATGTGCCTGTAAACGTAGGCGTTCCAATGCTTTTGACAATATAGGGTATTTTGGGACTTTTGATTTGAGCTCGCTACGGAGTTCATTTGGGATATCCTGTAACTAACTATGTGATCCCTCTATTGTCTTGAACAAAAGTTGAATAAACACTGGTTGTCTTTGAGAATCTTCTCAGCCTCAAACCAATAAGGGTAGTCAATGAATATTTAGTAGGTGCAAACAAGGATGATTTGCCTAGATGGAGGGATTGTTGTCCTTTTGGGTATATTTTGGAATTTTACGAACATGAAGACAATCCCACTTAGTGAAGATATTCTGTTCCCTGTATATTCCAGGCCAGGGATCCTCAAACTACGGCCCTCCATCTGTTGTGGAACTACACATCCCATGAGGCATTGTAAAACTCTGACATGCCCAGACATGACTTGGCATGATGGGAATTGTAGTTCCTGAACAACTGGAGGGCCATAGTTTGAAGACCCCTGATCCAGGGAAACATACAATATGTCTTCACACTAAACATTTGATACCTGGAAGTTAAGTTCTCTCTGGTTGAGGCTGCTTGAATCCATTGTCCAGGACTCTGTCTTGTAGATAAGAGTTTTTACAGACTAATTTTCCCACTTTCTTCCTGTTGGGATGGCTCATCCAAAGTTTCCTTTTTCTTGGGAAGAACCCATTTTGTTTTGAGCATTTTTCATTGGTTGTATATTTTATATAATTGATAGATTATATATATCAATATCATGAGAGAACATGAATAGGGACGCTCATCCAGGTCAGATCTGTTATGTTGCATAAGATTTCTTTCCTGAGTGAAAGATTTTCAATGCTATTAAAATAAATGGAGATGACCACTTGTGTGAATCTTCTGGTGTTTAACAAATTTACTTTTCCTAAGGAAAGATTTCCCGCACTCTGAACACGAATAAGGATGTTCACCTGTGTGAATTCTCTGATGTATAACAAGGTATCGTCTGAGAGTGAAAGATTTTCCACACTCTGAACATGAATAAGGACGCTCACCCGTGTGAAATCTCTGATGTTTAACAAGGCCTTCTTTATCTGTGAAAGATTTCCCACACTCTGAACATAAATAAGGACACTCACCCGTGTGAAATCTCTGATGTTTAACAAGGCCTCTTTTCTGAGTGAAGGATATCCCGCATTCCAAACATGAATAAGGACGCTCACCCGTGTGAGTTCTCAGATGTTTAATAAGGCCTCCTTTCAGGGTAAAAGATTTCCCGCACTCAGAACATGAATAAGGACGCTCACCCGTGTGAATTCTCTGATGTTTAACAAGGCCTCCTTTGTCAGTGAAAGATTTCCCGCACTCTGAACATGCAAAGGGACGCTCACCAGTGTGAATTTTCTGGTGTCTAATAAGATGGTGTTTGTTGTTGAAAGATTTTTCACACTCTGAACATGAGAAGGGACGCTCACCCGTGTGAATTTTCTGGTGTTTAACAAAATTATGTTTCTTAAGGAAAGCTTTCCCGCACTCTGAACATGAATAAGGACGCCCACCTATGTGAATTCTCTCATGCTTAACAAGGTCTCCTTTGTCAGTGAAAGCTTTCTCACACTCTGAACAGGAAAAGGGACGCTCACCCGTGTGAATTTTCTGGTGTCTAATAAGACGATCTTTCTTTTGGAAAGATTTTCCACACTCTGAACATGAATAGGGACGCTCACCTGTGTGAATTTTCTGGTGATTCAAAAGGTTTCCTTTCAGAGTGAAAGATTTCCCGCACTCTGAACATGAATAGGGGCGCTCACCCGTGTGAACTCTCTGGTGCTCAGTAAGTTTTCTTCTCTTATTAAAAGATTTCCCGCACTCTGAACATGAGAATAGATCCTCACCTCGGTGAACTCCTTCATGAAGTAAGGAAGATTCCTTGAGATTAGAAGGAGCTGTTGATCTATCTGCAGTGTGAGATCCTAAATTGATATTTGCAATCATAGTATGTGATTGGTGAGAAGATTCCCCCTGATCAGAGGGATCCATTGATGTCTCCGGACAGGAAGGTCTGTGATGGATATTTTGTGTATTTGGATTTCCTCCTGGAGGATCCTGTGTGATGACATTATCTTCTGACTTACAATCAGCAGATAATAGAAGATGTCTCTCTGAGGAATTCCCGACATCACATCCATCTGTTGGAAAGAAATGTAAAAAAATGTCAGTTGGTCACAAATAACTGGATTTTTAGCTCCTCCTCCCCGTCTGTAGAAATTCAGATCTCACAGTTGGGCTCCTGTTCTCCCTCCAAAATCAATCAGAAAAGTGTTCACACCAAGTCCATATACGATCTGCAAATTCTTGAAAATTTAAATAGTTATGACAAAGTCTTCATTCGCTAAAAACACATTAATGGTTTACTCATACATTGGATTGGACTCCAGGATGAACACTTTTCTAAAAATGTGAGTAACAAAAAAGCAACGTTGCTCTAACAGTCAACAGTTTTTACAGAGCTCTGGCATGGAACTGGGTACAACTGTACCATCAAAATATATTAAGAAAGCAGTTAAATTATATAAAACACCCAAAACAACTATGACACACTGGGTAACAACCCGGTGGAAACAATGGGTTTCTTTGTGCATTAACAACAGCTATGGGGAGTAATGAAGATGCTGCATTATGTTGTGGAAACATGACGTTATATTGAGGAATGGAGATGGACCTTTCATATGGTGTACAGTATCTCCTCCTCATTTGTTGGGAACATGACATTATATTGAGGAATGGAGATGGACCTTTAATATGGTGTACAGTATCTCCTCCTCATTTGTTGGGAACATGACATTATATTGGGGAATGGAGATGGACCTTTCATATAGTGTACAGTATTTCCTCCTCAGTTGTTGGGAACATGACGTTATATTAATGAATGGAGATGGACCTTTAATATGGTGTACAGTATCTCCTCCTCATTTGTTGGGAACATGACGTTATATTGAGGATTGGAGATGGACCTTTAATATGGTGTACAGTATCTCCTCCTCATTTGTTGGGAACATGACATTATATTGGGGAATGGAGATGGACCTTTCATATAGTGTACAGTATGTCCTCCTCTTTTGTTGGGTACATGACGTTATATTAATGAATGGAGATGGACCTTTAATATGGTGTACAGTATCTCCTCCTCATTTGTTGGGAACATGACGTTATATTGAGGATTGGAGATGGACCTTTCATATGGTATACAGTATGTCCACCTCATTTATTGGGAATGTGACGTTATATTGAGGAATGGAAACGGACCTTTCATTTGGTGTACAGTATCTCCTCATTTGTTGAGAACATGACATTATATTGAGGAATGGAGATGGACCTTTAATATGGTGTACAGTATCTCCTCATTTGTTGAGAACATGACGTTATATTGAGGAGTGGAGATGGACCTTTTATATGGTGTACAGTATCTCCTCCTCATTTGTTGGGAACATGACGTTATATTGAGGAGTGGAGATGGACCTTTTATATGGTGTAAGGGAAACCCCAGAACTCATGGGTTTCAGTAACATTTTGACTGTTGAAGCCAGATTGAAAATTATATTTATTTAGACAAATATGTAGGTAGAAAGACATGTTTGGAGAGCAAGTCAATCACATTACATTCTTAAGTATGAAATCATTTGCTCTAACTGACTAGGGCCCTTAATACAATTTATACATTCTAAAGTGGGTTGAACCTAGATATCTAGTTTCTTTAAAGTCACATCTGAGTCTTTGGTGACTTTGATCTATGGTATCTTTGATATGCGGATGGACATTTAACATAGATGTGTCACTTCCAAAGCTTGTTGGCTAAACAGGTCTTCAAGGGTCGAGATAGCAATCTTAACAGCTGGAGCTGTAAATGGCTTTTGAATACAACAGCTGTTATACAATATGACTTCTCACAACATTTACATCCAATATATATGCTTAACCATAAATCCATGTTTCATAATCATAAATAAATGTTTGAGAAATAAAATGGCTGCTTCCCTTTTCCTCATCAATAATCCTCCTGTTGGCAATATATATTGCCACAAACAAAACTGTCCCTTCCTACATTGGAGTTCCAAAACAGATCACTGCTATCTCAAGCAATCCACACACTAGTTGTAGTGAATAGTTGGGCCAGGGACCATTGACAGTGTAGCCGTTTCCTCTCTGCTACCCCTGTGGATCCTGGAGGTGCTGATATGAGGAAGAAGGAACAAATTAGGTCTCATAACACATACAAAACCTAACATAAAATGTATTTTGAAGAAAGGCAGATAAAATTACATTTCCTCTCAATCCCTTCTAAATTCCCTGACAATGGTGTACAGTATGTCCACCCTATTTGTTGGAAACATGACGTTACATTAAGGAATGGAAAGTGACCTTTCATATGGTGTACAGTCCTCTTTATTTGTTGGGAACAAGACGTTCTTCAGGTTTTATAGGAGCCTAAATAATGTATCGGCTTTCCTGACCACTTATTACATCCCTTGAGGCCCTGAGGTGTCAGGACAGGAGAATCAGCCACAAAATGACCCCATGTTTGAGAGTTAACACCCTAAGGTATTTTTTAGAAGGTATGGTAAGTCTTTTGAAAGTTTCGCCACAAGCTTTTGGAAAATGTGGAAAGAAAATTATTACTATTATTTTTTTTTTTTACACAAAGTTGTAAGTTGATAAGATATTTCCACAATGCATCAAAGGTATACCAAAACACATTCTGCTACTCCTTTTGAGGGATACCACGTTTGTCCCTTTCCCGTAATGGCAGTTCCTCCTTATATCATTTCACTTAATGACATCAAAGGTTAACTGATTTTCCTTCCCAAGTTTCAGTGTCTGTTACTTACTTGTATCGACAGGTGAAGATTTTTTATCCTGTTCACTTTTCAATATCATTCCAACCTCCTCAGTGGGTGGCTGATCACACCCCACATACGTCTCTACTTCTTCCTCTTTTACCTCAAATTTTATATTAATCTGTTCTTCAACCTAAACCCCAAATAACAGAAAACCTCTATTAAAAACTTCAGGTAGATATAAAGGACACAAATGACACCAGCTCTACATTCATTAACACATCATACAGCGAGTCCACCTACCTGATGATGATGAGGGATGGCGTGATCCTCCCGTTTGGAATTCCGGGAATACAGAGGACGGGGACATCTCTCTGGTGGGTTCCCATTACTGGACCCATCTGTAGGAAACACACACACTGACTGAATACATTGTTTCTATGTGTTTATCAGATGATGGGGGATCTAGGTGGACCCTACATACAGCTCTCTCCTTTACAATAAAGTCTCCTCTTACCCGGTGATGTGAGGGGTGTCTGATTCTCCATCATGATGTTCTTCTAGAAATCGTATTATCTGATTTGAATAACTATATTTCCCTCAATCACCAATCTACTGTATATGCTTGAACAATCCTCCGTATTCAGTGTTCATTACTCACCTGTGCTTATAACTAGAAAAGGTTCCTCTTCTTTTTTTGTCACCAGCATCCCAACTTGCTCCGTAGACTGCTGATAACTCATCACAGGCATCACCTCTTCCTCCTCTTTAAAGTCAACTATCATAAACATATGTTCTTCATGCTAAACCAACAAAAAAAAAACAAAACGTTGAAATGTGAGGACCAATAGGCTGAGAGCATAGTGTAATCTTATACAGTCTAGAGTCACTTTTATGTTCTTCCCATCTACCTGATGATGGTGAGAGATGGAGTGATCTTCCTGTGTGGAATCCCGGGAATACAGAGGACCATCCTCCTCAATAGACTGCCCATCTCCACTCACCAACGTCTCTTCTTCTTCCTCTTTAATCTCAGCTTTGATGTTTTTCAGTTCTTCACCCTAAACCCCAAAGATGATAGAACATATTCGTAAAATGGAACAAGAGATTAATTAGAAGAATGTCTTCTCATAAATAATAAGAATTATTTTTGTGTTCTACTTGTTCAGACCAATCTACCTGATGATGGTGATGTATGGTGTGATCTTCCTGTGTGGAAACAAGGGAATATAATGGACCACCCTCCACCATAGACTGCTGAGCTCCACTTATCGATGTCTCTTCTTCTTCCTCTTTAATCTCAGCTTTGATATCTTTCAGTTCTTCGTCCTAAACCCCAAAGATGACAGAATATATTTGTAAAAAGGAACAAGGGATTCCATGAAAGAATTTCCTCTCATAGCTTAGAATTTGGTTTGAGTTATAGTTGGTTAGCCCCATCTACCTGAACATAGTGTCTATAGTTATGATCTTCCCATATCGAATCTCGAGAATACAGAGGACATGGACATCTCTCTGGTGGGTTCCCATTACCGGATCCATCTGTAGGAAACACACACACTGACTGAATACATTGTTTCTATGTGTTTATCAGATGATGGGGGATCTAGGTGGACCCTCCGTACTGCTCTCTCCTTTACAATAAAGTCTCCTCTTACCCGGTGATGTGAGGGGCGGCTGATTCTCCATCATGACGTCCTTGTAGAGATCCTTGTGTCCTTCTAAATACTCCCACTCCTCCATGGAGAAATAGACAGTGACATCCTGACACCTTATAGGAACCTGACACACACAATGATACAGTCACCATCCAGACACATCCCTTTCCCAGAATTCCCGGCGCTGCTCACCTCAGAGGATAAATGATCTTGTTGGTGGCTTCTAGAAACTTCTTATCATTGTTTTTCTTGGAATTCAAATAGTGAGGTTTGGGCACTGTGATGGTTAAATGGTAACCAGACTTCACTGGAGGAAAACTGCATTGAAAGAGCAACAATAATGTCATGGAACCTCGCAGAATCCTTCTCACCTCTCCAGTCAGGTCTGTGTTTTATTAATAGAGATAAGAGTGATGTCATGTGACCTCCCAAAATCCTCCTCACCTCTCCGGTCAGGTCTGTGTTTTATTTATAGAGATAAGAGTGATGTCATGTGACCTCCCAGAATCCTCCTCACCTCTCCGGTCAGGTCTGTGTTTTATTTATAGAGATAAGAGTGATGTCATGTGACCTCCCAGAATCCTCCTCACCTCTCCGGTCAGGTCTGTGTTTTATTAATAGAGATAAGAGTGATGTCATGTGACCTCCCAGAATCCTCCTCACGTGACCTGTGTGCACTGAAAGTAGTTAAGCATATACATATGTTTTGCACAGGATAGTTAATAGAGATGTTTGGAGGGTGGAGGGAACATTTTTAGTACTATTTGGGCTTTAGCTACAATTCTACTTTAAGATCCTTTCAGTCATGTGACTCGGGTTCGCCTCCATCCTCATTGATGTGACCATGTGATCCATACAAGACTCTGATCTCTGTAGGCAGATAATATAGTGACCTCGCTGGTCTTTATAATTCATAGATGAGTAAAGAATAATTTTAAACCCTCCGTCCAATAGTGAGGGAGGTTTACAACCGTGTCTGTGTTGTGTTAATAAATACCAAATATATTCAACATAAAAACCATGAGTGCCTGAAAAACACAAAAAAAAATACAATACCTAAAATTGTAAATATGCAACAATCAATAATTCTTCAAAAATGTTATAAATGTAAAAAAAATATATTATTTATTTAGCGTTATTAATAAGTTCGTGGGAAGTTCTATTTATGGAGACATACTTCCATGTAGTGGAAGATATGGCTTTATACAGTATATATATATATATATATGTAATATTTATGTATTGATCATAATATACATTATATATGTGTGCATTTGTGTCTGTTCCAGCATTAACTGGAGATAAAAGACGTCACAGTGACTATGGAGGAAGAGGACGGAACATGTTGGGGGGGGGGGGTTATTGGGTGTAAATATAAAATAATATCTTATTACCTCCTCTGCTGCCAGTTCCAGCAATGTCTCCTCTGCATCCTCGCTACTCACCTCTGACCCAGAACTTCCTTTAAGGACCTGTTCATATTACTTAACTTCCTGTCTGCATTTGGCATCTCCCCATTTGTGGCATCACTTCCTGTGTCTTTGTCCTACCCATAATTGTATGTTCCACTCAACAAAACTGAAAAAGATCTCTACCTTGACAGTAAATCAAGAAGAAATCTTGTTTATTATCAATAATGTGAACATTATAAGATAACACTGGAGTCGTTAAAACAAGAAGAACCATCAGATCCTGTAACCATTTTAGAAAATTGCAGATAAAAAGAAAAAAAAAAAATTAATTATGTAAATGGCTCACTTATCATGTTTTCTTCTCCATAAAATATTCTCTTATTAGCATTGTGTGTTCATATCTGTACAACTGCCATTTCTTCCACTGTAATTATAGAACTTATATCAGCCGGAGGTTGGGAACTACGGATAGAGATTGTCATTTGAGTGAAAGTTCCGAATCTGCTGACATCACTACCAAGATGGCGGCATCCTGCAATAGTCTCACAAATCTGGGCTATAAACTAGAAAGTCTGTATATACAGTTAAATAAATGGTTCTATATTTAGGATGTATCCGGTCTATAAACCAGAGGCTCTGGATGAACAGTTGGATAAATGGTTCTATATTTAGGATGTATCTGGTCTATAAACCAGAGGCTCTGGATGGACAGTTGGATAAATGGTTCTATATTTAGGATGTATCTGGTCTATAAACCAGAGGCTCTGGATGGACAGTTGGATAAATGGTCCTATATTTATGATGTATCTTGTTTATAAACCAGAGGCTCTTCATGGACAGTTGGATAAATGGTTCTATATTTAGACTGTATCTGGTTTATAAACCAGAGTCTCTGGATGGACAGTTGGATAAATGGTTCTATATTTAGGATGTGTCTGGTCTATAAACCAGAGGCTCTGGATTGACAGTTGGATAAATGGTTCTATATTTTGGATGTATCCGGTCTATAAACCAGAGGCTCTGGATGGACAGTTGAATAAATGGCTCTATATTTAGGATGTATCTGGTTTATAAACCATAAGGCTTTTCATGAACAGTTGGATAAATGGTTCTATATTTAGGATGTATCCGGTCTATAAACCAGAGGCTCTGGATGGACAGTTGAATAAATGGCTCTATATTTAGGATGTATCTGGTTTATAAACCAGAGGCTTTTCATGAACAGTTGGATAAATGGCTCTATATTTAGGATGTATCTGGTTTATAAACCAGAGGCTCTTCATGGACAGTTGGATAAATGGTTCTATATTTAGGATGTATCTGGTTTATAAACCAGAGACTCTGGTTGGGCAGTTGGATAAATGGTCCTATATTTAGGATTTATCTTGTTTATAAACCAGAGGCTCTTCATGGACAGTTGGATAAATGGTTCTATATTCAGGATGTATCTGGTTTATAAACCAGAGTCTCTGGATGGACAGTTGGATAAATGGTTCTATATTTAGGATGTGTCTGGTCTATAAACCAGAGGCTCTGGATGGACAGTTGGATAAATGGTTCTATATTTAGGATGTATCCGGTCTATAAACCAGAGGCTCTGGATGGGCAGTTGGATAAATGGCTCTATAATTAGGATGTATCTGGTTTATAAACCAGAGGCTCTTCATGAACAGTTGGATAAATGGTTCTATATTTAGGATGTATCCGGTCTATAAACAAGAGGCTCTTCATGGACAGTTGGATAAATGGTTCTATATTTAGGACGTATCTAGTTTATAAACCAGAGGCTCTGGATGGACAGTTAGATAAATGGCTCTATATTTAGGATTTGTCTGGTTTATAAACCAGAGGCTCTTCATAGACAGTTGGATAAATGGCTCTATATTTAGGAAGTATCTGGTCTATAAACCAGAGGCTCTGGATGGACAGTTGGATAAATGGCTCTATATTTAGGATGTATCCAGTCTATAAATCAGAGGCTCTGGATGGACAGTTGGATAAATGATAACGGCTAGTGGGTGGGCGAAACACGTTGACCCACTTCCGGTACGGCAATAGCGGAACGTCACTTCTGGTTAAGCTTCCTGGATCGGCCGTGGAACGCACGCCAGCAGCGGCGTTCGCGGCTACCTGTTGAGATTTTACTGCCAGTTTTTGCCATATGTTTGTGAGTATGTTTTTTTGATTTCATCAATAAATTCATTTAAAACGTACTTCGCCATCTATGGTCTCTTGTCTTTTGCACTGGGTCTATGGAGGAATCTTGGACCACCTCTGACAAAGAATCATCCAGAACAACTTGGCATTATATGGGAGAAGTCCTGGTGCATTGTCATATCCCAGTGGTTACAGGCTTTTTAGACCCCTTGGTCTGGTGAGTGGGGTACCTGGAGGGGTCACAGTCACCTGGAGCACCTTTAATATTTTCTCTGCACTGGAGCACCTTGCACTTTATTGATCAATTTCATATATTGGACTTTTATCACATAATATATATTTTTTAATTATTTATGTGGTTTAATGATGTTTTCACATTGTGCACACTTCTTATTTTAGTGTTTAAGACACTTTATTTATTATTGATTTTTATGTTAGCGCTGTTTTATTTACCGTATTTATCGGCGTATAACACGCACCTAAATTTTAGGGCAGAAATTTCAGGAAAAAAGCTGAAATTTAAAATAAACAGCTTTAAACTCAAAACATTTTTTTAAAATTAAATGTAGTCTTACCAGTGCCCACAAATGCAACCTCATCAGCGCAGTGTCCTTAAATGCAGCCTCGCCAGTGCAGTGCCCATACATGCAGCCTCGTCACTGCAGTACCCATACATGCAGCCTCGCCAGCGCCAGTGCCAATACATGCAGCCTCACCAGCGCCCATAATTGCAGCCTCGCCATCGCCAGTGCCCATACATGCAGCCTCACCAGCGCCCATACATGCAGCCTCGCCAGCGCCAGTGCCCATACATGCAGCCTCGCCAGCGCCAGTGCCCATACATGCAGCCTCACCAGCACCCATAATTGCAGCCTTGCCATCGCCAGTGCCCATACATGCAGCCTTTGCCAGTGCCCATACATGCAGCCTTTGCCAGTGCCCATACATGCAGCCTTTGCCAGTGCCCATACATGCAGCATTCGCCAGCGCCCATAATATCAGCCTCGCCAGCGCCACTATACACATATATCCACACAACCACTATGCACGAAACATCTCCAGAAAACAGTGCCGAGGGGTAGAAGGGGGTGGGCGGGGCCGAGGAGAAGGAAGGATGCGCTCTCATCGGAAGTCCCGGCGCCTGTGATTGACGTCGGCATAGGAGGCGGGACTTCCGATGACAGCGTGTCCTTCCTTCTCCTCTGCGGCGCCCGCCCCCTTCTAACTCTCGGCGCCGCCCGCTCCCTTCTGACTCTCGGCGCCGCCCGCCCCCTTCTGACTCTCAGCACTCACTGCTTTCTGGACATTTTTTTTATACATCGGCGTATAACACGCACAGCTACTTTTTCCTCCATTTTTAGGAGGAAAAAGTGCGTGTTATACGCCGATAAATACGGTATATATAAATTGGGTTCATACATATTGTCTAATTTTACTTAGTGTAACAGCAGCTGCATCACATACATTTTTTTCATATACCTTTTAGGGAGCGCGGGTTTATATTATCTTATAGTTGGATAAATGGTTCTATATTTAGGATGTATCCGGTCTATAAACGAGAGGCTCTTCATGGACAGTTGGATAAATTGTTCTATATTTAGGATGTATCGGTCTATAAACCAGAGGCTCTGGATGGACAGTTGGATAAATGGTTCTATATTTAGGATGTATCCGGTCTATAAACCAGAGGCTCTGGATGGACAGTTGGATAAATGGTTTTATATTTAGGATGTATCCGGTCTATAAACCAGAGGCTCTGGATGGACAGTTGGATAAATGGTTCTATATTTAGGATGTATCCAGTCTATAAACCAGAGGCTCTGGATGGACAGTTAGATAAATTGCTCTATAAACCAGAGGGCCTGCATTTAAGTTGGATGAATGCATAACTATTTAGTATGTAACTGCTCTCTAAGTCAGAGGCTCTAC
Source organism: Pelophylax lessonae (assembly GCF_965119305.1). Taxonomy (NCBI): domain Eukaryota; kingdom Metazoa; phylum Chordata; class Amphibia; order Anura; family Ranidae; genus Pelophylax; species Pelophylax lessonae. Next base: position 260,716,714 of record NC_138776.1, on the reverse strand, counting down.
ATGTGTGTTCGGGTAAATGATCATTTCTAACAATGTGTGTTTGGCAATCCCTTCTCTATTATCCCAGAAAATGGCCTTTACTGATATCGGAGATTCATCTTCAGGATTAGTAACATTCCCTGAATCAAACCCAGGTACATTCAGCTCATCCCTATTTATAATTACGGCAAAACAAACGAGTGAAAATCAAACTGAAATCAAAGCACAAATTTATAAAGTACGCACTTTAATTGTATAAACAGGAATGTTTAGCAATGTTTCTAAACGGTTACCAATATACACAGGACTCAAATTATTTAATATATTAATATACCTAATCATTATCATTCATGTCCTTTCATAGAACACTTACACATTTGAAATCACTGTAAATCATTCTGGTCTAGGTACCCTATTTTGTGGATAATACATCTTCTCAGTTTAATCAAAAGTTTTGGAATTTCTTCTTCTGATTGGGGATTCCGCCATGTTTCCTGAAGATGTTCAGTGCATGGAGACCAGATCTGAGTGATTAGCTCGGCCTACCATGCTGGAGAATTCTATCACTGGAATATGCAACTCTTATCAGATCCAGGCTCTTCTGAAGTTTTACATTGAAATGTAGAAAAGTCCTCAGCTTGGCCCCTTGGTAGGGACATTCCTTTATCATCGGTGTCTACATCCTCACCACGCATTGTTCCCTCAGCATTGTCCAAATCACTGAGCACTCTCTGCACCCCTGTGTTGTATCTCTTTTCTCAATTTCTTTACTACATTCTCCGACAGCTCTCTTCCACCATCCACACTACATTCTCCGACAGCTCTCTTCCACCATCCACACTACATTCTCCGACAGCTCTCCTCCCCCCATCCACACTACATTCTCCGACAGCTCTCCTCCACCATCCACACTACATTCTCCGACAGCTCTACTCCACCATCCACACTACATTCTCCGACAGCTCTCCTCCACCATCCATACTACATTCTCCAACAGCTCTCCCCCACCATCCACACTACATTCTCCGACAGCTCTTCCCCCAACATCCACACTACATTCTCCAACAGCTCTCCTCCACCATCCACACTACATTCTCCGACACCTCTCCTCCACACTACATTCTCCGACAGCTCTCTTCCACCATCCACACTACATTCTTCGACAGCTCTCCCCCCACCATCCACACTACATTCTCCGACAGCTCTCCTCCACCATCCACACTACATTCTCCGACAGCTCTCCCCCCACCATCTACACTACATTCTCCGACAGCTCTCCTCCCACCATCCACACTACGTTCTCTGACAGCTCTCCTCCACCATCCACACTACATTCTCTGACAGCTCCCCTCCCACCATCCACACTACATTCTCCGACAGCTCTCTTCCACCATCCACACTACATTCTCCGACAGCTCTCCTTCACCATCCACACTACATTCTCCGACAGCTCTCCTCCCACCATCCACACTACATTTTCTGACAGCTCTCCTCCACACTGTATTCTTTGGCAGCTCTCTCACTATACACACTACACTGATTTTTCTGGTGTTTAACAAGATTATCTTTCCTATGGAAAGATTTCCTGCACCCTGAACATGAATATGGAAGCTCGCCAGTGTGAATTCTCTGATGTATAGTAAGGCTTTCTTTACGAGTGAAAGAGTTCCCACACTCTGAACATGAATATGGTCGCTCACCCAAGTGAACTCTCTGATGTTTAACAAGGTCTCCTTTACAAGTGAAACATTTCCCGCACTCTGAACATGAATAAGGATGCTCACCTTTGTGAATTATCTGATGTTGAACAAGGTTTCCTTTAAAAATAAAAGATTTCCCGCACTCTAAACATGAATATGGATGCTCACCTGTGTGAATTCTCTTATGTTTAACAAGGTCTCCTTTATGAATGAAATATTTCCCGCACTGTGAACATGAATAAGGACGCTCATCTGTGTGAATTATCCGATGTTCAACAAGGACTTCTTTATGAGTGAATGATTTCCCGCACTCTGAACGTGAATAAGGATGCTCACCTGTGTGAATTCTCTGATGTTCAACAAGGCCTCCTTTATGAGTGAAAGATTTCCCACACTCTGAACATAAATAAGGACGCTCACCCGTATGAATTCTCTGATGTTTTACAAGGCCTGCTTTACGAGTGAAACATTTCTCGCACTCTGAACATGAATAAGGACGCTCACCGGTGTGAATTCTCTGATGTTTAACAAGGTCTCCTTTATGAGTGAAAGATTTTCCGCACTCTGAACATGAATAGGGACGCTCACCCGTGTGAATCCTCTGATGTTCAACAAAGTATCTCTTACGAGTGAAAGATTTCCCGCACTCTGAACACGAAAAAGGACGCTCACCCTTGTGAGTTTTCTGATGTTCAACAAGGTATCTTTTATGAGTGAACGATTTCCCGCACTCTGAACATGAATAAGGACGATCACCCATGTGACCTCTTTGGTGTTGAACAAGGTTTCCTTTCTGAGTGAAAAATTTCCCGCACTCTGAACATGAATAAGGGCGCTCACCTATGTGAATTCTCTGATGTTTAATAAGATTATCTTTCTTACGGAAAGATTTCCCGCACTCTGGACATGAATGAGGATGCTCACCTGTGTGAATTCTCTGGTGTCTAATAAGATTATCTTTCTTACGGAAAGATTTCCCGCACTCTGGACATGAATGAGTACGCTCACCCATGTGAATTCTCTGGTGTCTAACAAGGCCAGCTTTCTTATGGAAAGATTTTGCGCACTCTGAACACGAATAAGGACGCTCACCTGTGTGAATTCTCTGATGTGTAAAAAGGTTTCCTTTCTGAGTGTAAGATTTCCCGCACTCTGAACATGAATAGGGACGCTCACCTGTGTGAATTCTCTGATGCGTAAAAAGGTTTCCTTTGTGAGTGAAAGATTTCCCGCACTCTAAACATGGGAATAGTTTCTGACCTCTGTGAGCTGCTTCATGGGGTGAGGAAGATTCCTTGGGATTAGAAGGATCTGTTGATCTATCTGCGGTGTGAGATCCTAAATGGATATTTGCAATCATAGTGTGTGATTGGTGAGAAGATTCCCCCTGATCAGAGGGATCCATTGATGTCTCCGGACAGGAAGGTCTGTGATGGATATTTTGTGTATTTGGATTTCCTCCTGGAGGATCCTGTGTGATGACATTATCTTCTGACTTACAATCAGCAGATAATAGAAGATGTCTCTCCGAGGAATTCCCGACATCACATCCATCTGTTGGAAAGAAATGTAAAAAATGTCAGTTGGTCACAAATAACTGGAGTTTTAGCCCCTCCTCCCCGTCAGTAGAATAAGTGGAAATACGGAGCTCAGTACTCCATGAAATGGAATAAATAGAAAAGTTGGTAGGGAGAACGCACTCACTTATACCTGAACACAAGAAAATAAATCTGATGAAAAATATGGAATTATGCGAAAAGGAAAATACAATCAGCTTGTGTCTAGTGAAATATTAAACGTGCAGATCAATACTTTAGATGTGCCAATTCCAGTTCACCACCTCTAAGAGACAAGAACCAGAATTACATGACCACTAGCAGTAGAGGTCATGCACACTTACAGGTACTGAAAGTGCCCACTGGATGGAGATGGCCAGCTTGGCATGGAATAAAACCCTTTAACCAATGACACAACAATCTATCCAGAACCGAACTTATGATTTTTCCTCCACCACGTGCCCCTTCCCCTGATCTCTTTGTCAATATCGATGGCACAACTATCAGCCCATCCCCGCATGCCAAGGTCCTAGGTGTTGTCCTGGTGTCTGAACTCTCCTTCAAGCCCCACATCCAATCGATGTCCAAATCTTGCCGCCTCAACCTCTGCAACATCTCCAAAATATGCCTCTTTCTAACCAATGACACAACAAATCTCCTAGTTCACTCCCTGGTCATCTCGCACCTCGACTACTGCAATTCCCTTCTCATTGGCTTACCTCTACATAGGCTTTCCCCCCTTCAGTCCATCATGAATGCTGCTGCCAGACTCATCCGCTTCACCCATCGCTCAGTGTCTGCTACTCCTCTCTGTCAATCCATCCACTGACTTCTACTCACCCAATGAATTAACTTCGAAATACTAACAACATCTTACAAAGCCATCCACAATTTAGCCCCCAGCAACATCACTAGCCTTATGTCAAAATACCAACCTAATCGCTCTCTTCGTTCCTCTCAAAACCTCCTGCTCTCTAGCTCCCTCGTCACCTCCTCCCATGCTCTCCTCCAGGACTTTTCCATAGCCTGTCCAAACCTATGGAACTCCTTACCCCAATCTGTCCGATTATCTTCTACTCTATTAGCTTTTAGACGATCCCTGGAAACCCTCCTCTTCAGAGAAGCCTATCCTGCCCCCACCGAACAACCGTACTTCAATTTTTCCATCAGCTCACCCCTCACAGTTATTGCCTTTTGTTTCATTGGACCCTCCCTTCTAGATTGTAAGCTCTAATGAACAGGGCCCTCTAGTTCCTTCTGTTTTGAATTGTATTGTCTTCCCTTATATTGTAAAGCTCTGCGCAAACTGTTTGCGCTGTATAAATCCTGTATAATAACAATAACAAGGCAAAAGGTTGGAATCTCCCCACTTCAAGAGGCCTTGGACATCTTGGTTCCAGGCATGGTCTGTAGGAGGGTTCTGTTCTGCAGTGTGCCCCAACATAGGGGCCCAGCCAAGCTACACTTACCTACAGACCCTCTGTCACAGCCACCACCATTCATAGCTTAACTGGATTGTTACACAGCAATTGAGGTTGAATAAAGACAACAGTCCATCCAGTTCAACCTGCGTAGGTGTGTGTGGATGTTTTCATTTCCCATAACCCTGAATGTTTTGATCTTTGAGATGTACGTCCAAGAGTCTTTTAAAAGTAGCCATACTTCCCGCAGTTACCACCAATTGTGGAAGAGAGTTCCACAATCTTATCACCCTTACAGTGAAAACCCCCTTAAGGTTAAACCGCCTCTCCTCTAATCTCATTGTGTGGCCACATGTCCTCTTACACTCCTTGAGACTAAATAGTTTTTTCCTATGCTGAGATCACCATTGAGATATTCGTAAATCGCGTCTCTTTTCCAGGGAGAATAAATTTCTTGCAAAGTGCTTGCAATCGCTCCTCATAATTAAGACCCTCCAATCCCCTAATTAGTTTAGTTGCCCTTCTTTGGGCTCTCTCCAGTTCCAGCACATCCTTTCTGAGGATTGGCCACCAGAACTGGACAGAGTACACCCAGATGTGTGGACCATGGTTTTATAACCATTGTACATTGTTCTTCCCCAATACACTGTAAAGCACCCTTTCTTCCTAACTAACACAGATGGTTATTCTTAACCAATAAGTTCTTTTGTGAATAAAGTTATATGTACACGGGAGCATGGCCTTGAGCGGCATGTGAGCAGATGCATCTCCCTGAGAACCCATTGATCCTCCTGCATCGATTCTGTTTCCGGCCTCTCAGTCATGCTAATTCTGCACTCCGCTGGTCTCTACTGTCTCCTGCAGGTACTGGAGCTATTCCTGGCCCGTTAGAGCATCATGGTGACCCGTAAAAGCAAGGAGGATGCCGTGGCGGCCTTTCCACAGCAGGGCCCACGTGGTGCAGAGACGCATAAGGACACTGTAAGTGAACCTCCCAAAAGCTCCTCTAAAGACAAACCTTTGGGAATGAGGTTTTCTGCCCAGAAATTATCAGGTGCATGGGAGGTAGATGAGGACCCGAACAGAGCAGGGGGAAGCTGAAAAGTTTTCCTTAAACTACAATCCTTATACACAGAAGTAAAATGAGCCTGCACCCTGTTTCTTCCATAGCGTCTGTTACTTGTGACGATAGGTGGAAAAATTTCCTCCTGTTCACTTTGTGAGGTCTCGCACATCGTGGCTCCAGGCAAGGTCTCTAGGAGGTTTCTGTCCAGCTGCTAGTGTTCACCTAGTGCCAAGCTACCCCTGCCTACAGAACTTGGCCACCACCATTAATTAGCTACCATTTTCCCTTAAAACTACAATCCTTATACTCAGAAGTAAAATGAGACTGTGACCGGGTTTCTTCCATAGTGTCTGTTACTTACTTGTGTTGATAAGTAGAAACATTTCTTCCTGTTCACTCTTTATAATCATCCCAACCTCCTCCGTGGATGGCTGATCACCCCCCACATACGTCTCTACTTCTTCTTCCTTAACCTCAGCTTTTATATCAATCTGTTCTTCACCCTACACCAAAAATAATGGAAAACATCTACTAAAGTCAACTCAAGGCAGATATAAAAGACACAAATGACACGTCATTCAGTGTGGAAGAAGACAAGGAGGAAAACGACCTTGTGATGACATGTGACTGGGCCCACAGAGCAAAGAAATGTATATTAAATAAAAATGTAGGGAGCTCAAAGGAGCTAGAAACTGGGATGGGGGGTGTGGGTAACAAAGGCTGCACTTCAGATGTAGAAGTGAATAACGTCATCTCATGGCTTAGAATATATATTTAGATCTACATGTCCAGTCCCACCTACCTGATTCTGGTGAGGGATGGTTTGATCTTCCTGTACGGAATCCGAGGAACAGCAAGGACGGGGACATTTCTCACCCTAAACCCCAAAGTTGATAAAATACATTTATAAAAATGAAGCAAGAGATTACAAATGTCTTATAGCTTAGAATCCTTTTGAGTTCTAGTTGCTCAGTCCTATCTACCTGATGATGGTGAGGGATGGTGTGATCTTCCTGTGAGGTATCCTGGGAATACAGAGGATCACCCTTCTGCATAGACTGCTGATCCCCAAACATCTCTTCTTTTTCAACTTTAACCTCAACTTTGATGTCTTTCCGTTCTTTAACCTAAAGCACAGATATGATAATACAGATTTGTAACGGAAACGAGAGATGACATAGAAGAATGTTATCTCAAAAGTGTAAAATTCCACAATGTACTTGAGTTCAAATTGCTCAATTCCATCTACCTGATGATGGTGAGGGATGGTGTGATCTTCCTGTGTGGAACCCCGGGAATACAAAGGACCACCCTCCTCCATAGACTGCTGATCCCCAAACATCTCTTCTTTTTCCACTTTAACCTCAACTTTGATGTCTTTCAGTTCTTTAACCTAAAGCACAGAAATAATAATACAGATTTGTAAGAGAAACACGAGATGAGATAGAAGAATGTTATCTCAAAAGCGTAAAATTCCACAAAGCATTTGAGTTCTAGTTGCTCAGTTCCATCTACCTGATAGTGGTGAGGGATGGTGTGATCTTCCTGTGTGGAACCCCGGGAATACAGAGAACGGGGATATCTCTCTGGTGGGTTCCTGATATTAGGTGGCTCCATCATATCCTTGTGCCCTTTTGAAAACTCCTTCATCACTCCATACTCCTCATCCTCCTCTTTATACTCTTCTTTAAAAACAATATTATAATCCCTGAGGTTTCCACTCTTAAAATATAATTAAGATATTCATTGTAACAAACATGTTTGTGTATAAATCATAAATATCATTGATTGTACCTCATCTACCTGATGATGGTGAGGGATGGTGTGACCTTCCTGTGTGGAATCCCGGGAATACAGAGGACGGGGACATCTCTCTGGTGGGTTCTCATTATTGGATCCATCTACCTGATGATGGTGAGGGATGGTGTGATCTTCCTGTGTGGAATCCCGGGAATACAGAGGACGGGGACATCTCTCTGGTGGGTTCCCATTACTGGATCCATCTGTAGGAAACACACACACTGACTGAATACATTGTTTCTATGGGTTTATCAGATGATGGGGGATCTAGGTGGACCCTCTGTACTGCCTTTTCCTGTACAATAAAGTCTCCTCTTACCCGCTGATGTGAGGGGCGGCTGATTCTCCATCATGACGTCCTTGTAGAGATCCTTGTGTCCTTCTAAATACTCCCACTCCTCCATGGAGAAATAGACAATGACATCCTAACACCTTATAGGAACCTGACACACGCAATGATACAGTCACCATCCAGACACATCCCTTGTCTGTTACTGGATAATCTCCCAGAATTCCTGGCACCACTCAATGATCTTGTTTTTGGTTTCTACAATCTTCTCCTCTAAACCTCTTTTTTAAGACCCTACATCACTTCCTATTTATATGATCACTCACTTCCTGTCTGTATATTACTTCCTGTCTGTATATCACTTCCTATCACTTCCCCCCCCATTTGTGGTATCACTTCCTGTGTCTGTACAATCACGCTCCTCCTGTCTCGGCATTCCAATCAATGTAATAGGAAAAGATCTCCACCTTGAGAGTAATATCAATAAATGAGAAGTCCCGTCTATTTTCAGTATGTAAATATTAAAGGATAACACTGCAATAGTTAAAAAATAAGAAAACACCAGATCCTGTAACCATCTTAAAAAAAGAATAAAGCACAGAATAATTAAGTATTTTAATTGCTTACTTGCTGTGTTTTTCCTTTACATCTACGGATTTAGAATGTCACTTGATTGACAGCTATCACATCCAAGTAGGCCGTATCCAGCAGAAGTCTCATATCAGGTCTATAAACCAGAGCCTCTGGGTGGACAGTTGGATAATTGGCTCTATATATAGGATGTATCTGGTTTATAAACCAGAGGCTCTGGATGGACAGTTGGATAAATGCCTCTATATTTAGGATAAATTTGGACTATAAACCAGAGGCTCTGGATGAACAGTTGGAAAAGTGGTTCTATAATTAGGATGTATCTGGTCTATAAACCAGAGGCTCTGGATGGACAGTTGGATAAATGGCTCTATATTTAGGATGTATCTGGTCTATAAACCAGAGGCTCTGGATGGACAGTTGGATAAATGGTTCTATATTTAGGATAAATTTGGACTATAAACCAGAGGCTCTGGATGAACAGTTGGAAAAGTGGTTCTATAATTAGGATGTATCTCGTCTATAAACCAGAGGCTCTGGATGGACAGTTGGATAAATGGCTCTATATTTAGGATAAATTTGGACTATAAACCAGAGGCTCTGGATGAACAGTTGGTTGAATGGCCTTATATTTAGGATGTATCTGGTCTATAAAGCAGTGGCTTTGGATGTACAGTTGGATAAATGGTTGTATAGGAAGGATCTCTCTGCTCTGTAAAAAAGGGGGCTCTGGATGGACAGTCATAAAAGCGGGAAATTGTATCATACTTACCGTAATTTCCCTTTCCTGGTGCCAATCCATGGCAGCATACCAATGATAGAGCTCCGCCTCGACTCCTCCCTCAGGACTAGTGCATAGCATAAAAGACAAGAAGGTCCCTTCCCCCAGCATTCTCCTGTAATTTAGAATACCGAGGGTGGGAGCGTATGCTGCCATGGATTGGCACCAGGAAAGGGAAATTACGGTAAGTATGATACAATTTCCCGCTTTCCTGGTGCCTCCATGGCAGCATACCAATGATAAATAAATAGCTGACACGGGTGGGATAATGCACACACAAAAAAATACATTTTATTCAGACAGAGGACATGGCTAAGCTTAGTGCCTTTCTTCCAAAGTTTACAGTTGAAAGGGATCCTGGATCAATTCTGTAATGCCTGATGAAAGTATGGCAAGAAGACCAGGATGCTGCCCTGCATACCGTCTCCAAGGAGACGTTGGCCCTAGCTGCCCAAGATGCTGCTACAGCCCTCGTGGAATGGGCTTTCACCTGTGTTGGAGGCACCAACTTCTTGGATATGTACGTTTTCTTGATTAGCTTCACTATCCAGGAGGCTAGAGTTCTGCTAGTGGCATCTTTCCCTCTATTTTTGCCGTGAGGGATGATGAATAGTCTTTCGGATAACCTAAAAGATTTGGTGGCAGCCAAGTAGGCTTTCAGCACTCTGGCGATGTCTAATTCGTGGCAAGTATCGGAATCCATATCAGTAAAAACTGGCAATGCCCAGGGTTCTCTTAGGAAAGCTGATGACGCCACTTTGGGGACAAAGCCATGAATCGGACAGAGTTCCACCCTATCCGGGAAAAGGAAATGTGTTCCTCACCAATTCCTAGTGAGTGGAGTTCCGAAATTCTCTTTCCAGATGTTATGGCTAAGAGGAAGACAGTTTTTAATGTAAGATTCCAAAGTGAAATTTGCTCTACTGGGGCAAACGGCTGATCTGAGAAGACCTCCAAAACGAATGAAAGATCCCATTTTGGAAAGGAGCGCCTGGCCGGAGGGCGGATTTTTAATACTCCTCTCAGAAAGGTCACTACTAAGGGGTCTTCTGCCCACCTTCTATTGGATGCGGCCGATATTGCTGCTACCTGAACCTTTAGGGAGCTCAGACTAAGACCCAAATCTAGACCCGTCTGTAAAAAACTGAGGACGTCAATCGTAGAAGGAGAGACCGGGTTGAATCCTTTTCCAGAAGCAAAGGTTTGAAACTTGTTCCAGATTTTATTGTATACTGTTTGATCAAGTCTACTACTTGTTTGCTTTCCTGCTCCCGATTGGCCGCATAATCTCTCAAGCAGTCCTTGCAGACTAATTTATCCGGGAGGGGATTTGCGCCACAAGCCCAGCATTTCTTCCTGGAAGTATGAGGAGGGGGAGATGAGGAATAGTCCCGCCTCCTTGATCTTGATCTTCCAGATCTATGTTGTGAGGATCAGGATCTATATGGACTCTCGTCATCTTGAAGATTTCTCTGATCTCTTGGAATGGGCAGGGCTGGTGAGAGAGGGAAAATTCCCATCACTCAAAGGAACATGCTCTCTTTTTTTTTTTTTTTTTTAATACTCACGTAAAGTTGGTCCCATACCTATCAGAAGTGTGAGGATCTTTTGCATGAGATGAGTGACTCATGATGGCTTACGAGCAGCAGGGTCAGGAGAGAGAGAGACAGAGAGAGAGAGAGAGTGAGAGAGAGTGAGAGAGAGTGAGAGAGAGAGAGAGACAGAAGAAATCCCCATTTTTTTTTTTTTTTTAAAGACAACTGGGGATGAAGAAAAAGAAAAGAGAGAGGGAATAAAACTGTCAGACCTATACAAGACAGATACCCATACATACATACATATATACATATATACACATATACATACATATACACATACATATACATATATACATATATATATATATACATACACACATACATATACACACACACATACACACACACATACACACATACACACACATAGCTGCACAACTATACCCACAGATATACTTGTACAGATTTTAAATAAAAATTTACTTTACCTAAGGGCAGGGAAAGGAGCACTTGAAGGTCTTCTCATAGAGGCAGATCCCAGCAAGATGCCTCCTTATATCTTTAATTAGGGAAAGGGAGAGCCTAATGGACAAAACTGCTGCTCATAGTTTACTTTGATTACTTTAGGGAAAGCGAGCACTGCTTTCCTCCAACAAACATGGCCGGCGACTAACACACTATATTATTTTCTTTAGATTTTTTCCTCCAGACCTACAATAACCATATAACATGAGGCCAAACCTAAACACCCCCAACCTGCATGCAATCAGGCAGGCCCCTGCACCACACAGAAAAGGCAAATCTAAAGGAAATCTGACAACAAAAGTTGCACAGTGTGTATCCAGCTTAAGAGGTAACTTTTTGGGAAAAAGGACAAACCCCTAAAAAAAACGCATTACTACCAGAATATAAGGAAGAAAAAAATAACAAAATATGCCTAACTAATAACATCATCTAGCGACAGTAACCTGAAAAAAGGGGAGAAATGGAAAATAAGACATTGATAACACATACAGTAGCCTTAAAGAAACCAGTGAAATATATAAATGAAACAGATAAAATAAAGGGAAAAACCTGACCCGGCTGTTTTGCAGAAACGACTCATCCATAATTTTCCAGAAACTGCAGACTGCGTTCCTATGAGGAAACTCTGCTTTGACCCCAAAAGATCCACAGAAGGGGTTCCCTGCCTTATTAGTGCTATGAGCGACCCAAGAGCAGGGACTGCGTCTGGGAGAGGCTGAACCCAGCGGAAGCTGCCGAACTAAGTAAGGCAGAGGTAGGGACATACTGCTAACTCTTCACCAGTTCCAGAGGTATGAGGAAAAAAAGGAGAATGCTGGGGGAAGGGACCTTCTTGTCTTTTATGCTATGCACTAGTCCTGAGGGAGGAGTCGAGGCGGAGCTCTATCATTGGTATGCTGCCATGGAGGCACCAGGAAATTGGTTCTATACTTTGGCCTCAATGGTCTCTGAATTAGGACACTATTTTTTATTTCCAGCTCTAATATGCCCGCTTCGTCACTCTGAAATTGAGGGGCTGTTGTTTGCAGGCTAAATATCTGTGATGGAAATCTAACATTTTTCCATCTTCACTCCCCTAATAAAAAAAAAATGTTATTTTTAAATGCTGTCTTCCTGAGAAAGACTATCTGTCAAGGTTTTACTTTGCCCTCCTGTTGGCAGCCATTTTGGACATGTGCAAACTGCTGCCTCTTATAGATTCTGATAGCATCATCACTTCCTGCTGCCTGGGCATCGCACATTGATGATGCTGCACACCTGACTATATCTATCACCTGTTGCGTTGCAATTCTTGCCCTTGTGTTTGTGCTCCAATGTGCATCTCTGCTAGCAGTCTTCTGTTCTCTGTGTTCCTCCATGTATGACCTGGCTTGGCTGATGACTCTCCTGGCTCTCGACCCTGCATTGGCAGACCACCCGGCAACGGCAGACTACCCACTTCTGGACCCGACCCCGGTTTGGATGACTACCCACTCCTGGACTTGACCCCGGCTTGCCTCTTGTTCTCTCTTCCTCACTCTTGCTGTGCGATCATTGTTGTTTCTCCAATAAACTGCTTTATTTTACCTGCATTCTCGTGTGGTCTGATTTCCTGGCACCCTGACACCATCCACAAAAAGCTTAAAAGGTGTGCTGCAAATCTGCAATTCTAGGAAAAAGACAACTATTTAAAAAAAAAAAATAAAAATAAATTCCATCTGCTCTCCCCCTCTGAAAAAAACAGACTATAAAAAAGACTGCTACAAATATGTACTATGTTTAGGTCTTCAGTCATAAACAAAAATACTGTTATTTCTTTAACCAAGATTAAATCATCATGCTCTCTCCCTCTGGAATTGCATCCTAGCTAAAAAAGGAGTACATACTGTCCAACAAATCAATTCTGTTTTTCTTGTTTGTGTCTCTGGCAAATTACACTTTCATTTAGTTATACATTACACTGGCCAAGTCTCTCCATCTTCCAATGTAGCCTAATAACAACACTTACATGGTGTGCAGAGAGTCCATTACATATTTCTGGCTCTTGACTCTGACATAATAAACATATATTTTTTTTTTTTCTTTAGGATAACATATGCTGGAGTTTTTAGTCTTCCTTTGGATCAACTGCAGGTATAAGATTGTGTATATGGGATTGTACAGTTGGGTTTTCTTTACTGTTATTTACTGGTTTAGCCAGATGGGATTGTGTCTTTTTTCAACCTATGTACAGTGCCTTGCGAAAGTATTCGGCCCCCTTGAACTTTGTGAGCTTTTGCCACATTTCAGGCTTCAAACATAAAGATATAAAACTGTAATTTTTTGTGAAGAATCAACAACAAGTGGGGCACAATCATGAAGTAGAACGAAATTTATTGGATATTTCAAACTTTGTTAACAAATAAAAAACTGAAAAATGGGGCGTGCAAAATTATTCAGCCCCTTTACTTTCAGTGCAGCAAACTCTCTACAGAAGTTCAGTGAGGATCTCTGAATGATCCAATGTTGACCTAAATGACTAATGATGATAAAAAGGATCCACCTGTGTGTAATCAAGTCTCCGTATAAATGCACCTGCACTGTGATAGTCTCAGAGGTCCGTTTAAAGCGCAGAGAGCATCATGAAGAACAAGGAACACACTAGGCAGGTCTGAGATACTGTTATGGAGAAGTTTAAAGCTGGATTTGGATACAAAAAGATTTCCCAAGCTTTAAACATCCCAAGGAGCACTGTGCAAGCGATAATATTGAAATGGAAGGAGTATCAGACCACTGCAAATCTACGAAGACCTGGCCGTCCCTCTAAACTTTCAGTTCAATCAAGGAGAAGACTGATCAGAGATGCAGCCAAGAGGCCCATGATCACTCTGGATGAACTTCAGAGATCTACAGCTGAGGTGGGAGACTCTGTCCATAGGACAACAATCAGTCATATACTGCACAAATCTGGCCTTTATGGAAGAGTGGCAAGAAGAAAGCCATTTCTTAAAGATATCCACAAAAAGTGTCATTTAAAGTTTGCCACAAGCCACCTGGGAGACACACCAAACATGTGGAAGGAGGTGCTCTGGTCAGATGAAACCAAAATCAAACTTCTTGGCAACAATGCAAAATGTTACGTTTAGCGTAAAAGCAACACAGCTCATCAATCACCCTGAACACACCATCCCCACTGTCAAACATGGTGGTGGCAGCATCATGGTTTGGGCCTGCTTTTCTTCAGCAGGGACAGGGAAGATGGTTAAAATTGATGGGAAGATGGATGGAGCCAAATACAGGACCATTCTGGAAGAAAACCTGATGGAGTCTGCAAAAGACCTGAGACTGGGGCGGAGATTTGTCTTCCAACAAGACAATGATCCAAAACATAAAGCAAAATCTACAATGGAATGGTCCACAAATAAACATATCCAGGTGTTAGAATGGCCAAGTCAAAGTCCAGACCTGAATCCAATCGAGAATCTGTGGAAAGAACTGAAAACTGCTGTTCACAAACGCTCTCCATCCAACCTCACTGAGCTCGAGCTGTTTTGCAAGGAGGAATGGGCAAAAATTTCAGTCTCTCGATGTGCAAAACTGATAGAGACATACCCCAATCGACTTACAGCTGTAATCGCAGCAAAAGGTGGCGCTACAAAGTATTAACTTAAGGGGGCTGAATAATTTTGCACGCCCAATTTTTACGTTTTTTATTTGTTAAAAAAGTTTGGAATATCCAATAAATTTCGTTCCACTTCATGATTGTGTCCCACTTGTTGATTCTTCACAAAAAATTACAGTTTTATATATTTATGTTTGAAGCCTGAAATGTGGCAAAAGGTCGAAAAGTTCAAGGGGGGCGAATACTTTCGCAAAGCACTGTAACTGTGCTTCATAGTTACCACGTACAAATGTGTGCATAAAGGGCACTGAAAACATTTTTCATAGTTTGTTAAAAATGTTTGCAAACAGGTCATTTTTCTCCTTCACTGATGTGCGCTGATGAGGCTGCACTGGTGGGCACCGTCGAGACCGATGTCCCTTTAACAGGAGCTGGTTATCGGCTTTCTTCTTTTCTCCTCACGCTGAGAGAAAAGCCAAAAACCGACTTATGTTTACATCCTGTGATCAGCTGTCATTGGCTGACAGTGATCACATGGTAAAGGCCCTTTACCTTGATCTGCGATCAGCCAAATCTGCAGAGGGGGGGAGGGTGACGTTCATGTTCACCCTCCTGGCATTGTAAGACCAAGCTGTAGCCGTCTTTAAGCTGCCCAAAAAAAACCTCTTCGTATTGAATGCTAATTTTTTAAATTTTTTTTTAGCAATAATACATATGGCCCAGATCTCTGTTTTTGCCTATCCCTTCACTATTATCCCAGAAAATGGCCTTTACTGATAACGAAGATTCATCTTCAGGATTCAAAGATCCATAACATTCGCTGAATCAAAACACATGTACATTCGGCTCATTCCTATTTATTATAATGGCAAAAATAAAAAAATAAAAAGAATAAAGCACAAACTGAAACACACATTAATTGCAAAACATATGAATTTTTTAATAATTTTTATAAATGGTTACCAATATACACATACTGTATAGTTCATGCCGTTTCATAATACACTTACACATTTGAAACCATAATCAATGATTCTGGTGTAGTTCATTTATTTTGTGGAAAATCAGTGATCTCAGCATAAAAAAAAAAAACTATTCAGTCGCAACAAATGCATGAGGACACGAGGCCATACAATGCGATTAGAGGAGAAGCTATTCAACCTCATGCTATGCAAGGTTTTTTATTTTACAGTAAGGGCTACAAGATTGTGGAACTCTCTTACACAGATGGTAGTAACTGCGGGAGTATGGCTACCTTTAAAAGACTCTTGGACGTACATCTCAAGGATAAAAACATTCGGGGGAATGATTACGTTCACACGCACCTACACAGGTTGAACTGGATGGACTATTGTCTTTATTTAACCTCAACTACTATGTAACTATATAATATACTGTATCTTCTTATTTTTATTAACCACTTTAACTCCGGCCACTGTGCCTCTACTGCGGCACAGTGGCTCGTTATCGTCCAGCGACGTAGACCTACGTCGCTGGACTCCTCCCCCTGTAGGCGGCGCTCCCGCTGTTTTCATTCACAGCGGGAGTCGGGCCAGGGGAGGAGCGGCGGCGATCGCCGCCGCTCTTCCCCGATCGTCGGGGAATCTAGTTTGGAGACCCGCCCGCCTGTTTGGAGATCATTCCGCGAAAAAAAATAAAAAATTGGAGATCGCCGCCATTACTCGGTAAAAAAAAAAACACCAAAAATGACAGAAATCTTTCCCTTAGTTAGTAAACGCAATAACTTTTGCGCAAACCAATCAAAATACGCTTATTGTGATTTTTTTTACCAAACATAGGTAGCAGAAAACAAATTGGCCAAAAATTTTAAAAAAAATTAGATTTTTACATTTTTTTGGGGGGGGGGGGGGAATTTCATATAAAAAAATGTTAAAAATATGGTTATTTTTTCAAAATAAACGCATTTTTTTGTTTATAAACAAAAAGTAAAAACTTTTTATTTACAAAAAGTAAAAATCGCACAGGTGATCAAATACCACCAAAAGAAAGCTCTGTTTGTGGGAAAAAAAGGACGTAAATTTCGTTTGGGTACGGCGTCGCACGACTGCGCGATTGTCAGTTAAAGTCACACAGCGCCGAATCGCAAAAAGTGGCCTGGACGTAAGACAGCAAAATCCTCCGGTGGTAAAGTGGTTAAAAGATATTGGAATTTCCTTTGTTCTTTTGGGATTCCGTCACGTGTTTCCTGAAAGCATTCAGTACATGGAGTCCAGATCAGCTCGGCCGACAGTGCTTGAGATGTCTATCACCGGAATGTTCAGCTCTTATCAGATCCAGGCTCTTCTGAAGTTTTACAAAGAAATGCAGAAAAGTCCTCAGTGTGGCCCCTTTGTATTGACATTCCTTTATCATCGGTGTCTACATCCTCACCACACATTGTTCCCTCAGCATTGTCCAAATCACTGAGCACTCTCTGCACCCCTGTGTTGTATCTTATTTCTCAATGCCTGTATTACGTTCTCTGGGAGATCCCACTATCCGCACTGTGAGAGGAATAACTGATGACATTTGTTACTGCTGGGACATTGAGGCATACTGGAGCTGGATACATGCGGGAAGGACACTAGAGGGAGGTCTGGCTGCTAACATGTGGATGTGTTCCTCAAACAGTTTGCTGCAGTGCCGGAGGAAGCAGGAGGCCAGACACAGAGGGAATGACTGGGAGCTGGAGCATGAACAGGAGCAACACCTCTCCCATCAATCTTATAATCTCTTGCAGCTCTCCTCCGCCGTCCACACTACATTCTCCGACAGCTCTCCTCCACCATCCACACTACATTCTCTGACAGCTCTCCTCCACCATCCACACTACATTCTCCGACAGCTCTCCTCCCACCATCCACACTACATTCTCCGACAGCTCTCCTCCGCCATCCACTACATTCTCTGACAGCTCTCCTCCCACCATCCACACTACATTCTTCGACAGCTCTCCTCCCACCATCCACACTACACTCTTTGACAGCTCTCTTCCATCATCCACACTACATTCTCCGACAGCTCTGTCCCCAACCAACCACATTACATTCTCCTACGTCATCTACACTACATTCTCCGACATGTCTCCTCCGCCATCCACACTACATTCTCCGACAGCTCTCCCCCCACCATCCACACTACATTCTCCGACAGCTCTCCCCCCACCATCCATACTACACTCTCTGACAGCACTCCCCCTTCCATTCACACTACATTCTCTGACAGCTCTCCCCCCACCATCCACACTACATTCTCCTACAGCTCTCCCCCAACCATCCACACTACATTCTCCTACGTCATCCACACTATATTCTCCGACAGCTCTCCTCTGCCATCCACACTACATTCTCCGACAGATCTCCCCCATCATTCACACTACATTCTCCGACAGCTCTCCTCCCACCTTCCACACTACATTCTCGTACGTCATCCACACTACATTCTCTGACAGATCTCCTCCGTCATCCACACTACATTCTCCGACAGCCCTCTTCCCATCATTCACACTACATTCTCCGAAGCTCTCCTCCACCATCCACACTACATTCTCCTAAAGCAGCCCTCCCACCATCCACACTACATTCTCCGACAGCTCTCCTCCACCATCCACACTACATTCTCCGACAGCTCTCCTCCACCATCCACACTACATTCTCCGACAGCTCTCCTCCACCATCCACACTACATTCTCCGACAGCTCTCCTCCACCATCCACACTACATTCTCCGACAGCTCTCCCAGTATGCACACTACACAGATTTTTCTGGTGTTTTACAAGACTATTTTTCCTATGGAAAGATTTCCCGCACTCTGAACATGAATACCGAAGCTTACCCGTGTGAACTCTCTGATGTTCAATAAGGTTTCTTTTATGAGTAAAAGATTTCCCGCACTCTGAACATGAAAAAGGACGTTCCCCCGTATGAATTCTCTGATGGGTAACAAGATGATCGTTCCTGAGGAAAGATTTCCCGCACTCTGAACATGAATAAGGACGCTCACCTGTGTGAATTCTCTGATGTTTAACAAGGACGTCTTTATAACTGAAGGATTTCCCGCACTCTGAACATGAATAAGGACGCTCATCTGTGTGAATTCTCTGATGTTTAACAAGGTCTTCTTTATGAGTGAAACATTTCCCACAATATGAACATGAATAGTGAGGCTCACCCTTGTGAATTTTATGATGTTCATCGAGAAATCTTTTATGAGTGAAAGATTTTCCGCACTCTGAACATGAAAAAGGGCGCTCACCCGTGTGAACTCTCTGATGGGCAACAAGATGATCTTTTCTGAAGAAAGATTTCCCGCACACTGAACATGAATAAGGACGCTCACCCTTGTGGCTTCTTTGGTGATGAAGAAGGTTTCTCTTCTGAGTGAAAGATTTCCCGCACTCGGAACATGAATAAGGACGCTCACCTGTGTGAATTCTCTGATGTGTAACAAGGCCGTCTTTAAAACTGAAAGATTTCCCACACTCCAAACATGAATAAGGGCGCTCACCTGTGTGAATTCTCTGATGTTTAACAAGGCCTTCTTTATGAGTGAAACATTTCCCGCACTCTAAACACGAAAAAGGATGCTCATCCGTATGAATTTTCTGATGTTTAATAAGGACTCTTTTATGAGTAAAAGATTTCCCACACTGTGAACATGTATAGGGGCGCTCACTCTTGTGAATTCTCTGATGTTCATCAAGGTATCTTTTCAGAGTGAAAGATTTCCCGCACTCTGAACATGAATAGGGACGCTCACTCGTGTGAGTTCTCTGATGTTCATCAAGGTATTTTTTATGAGTGAAAGATTTCCCACACTCTGAACATGAAAAAGGACGCTCAACTGTGTGAATTCTCTGATGGGCAACAAAATGATCGTTTCTGAGGAAAGATTTCCCGCACTCCGAACATGAATAAAGACGCTCACCCATGTGACTTTTTTGGTGATGAACAAGGTTTTTTTTCTGAGTGAAAGATTCTCCGCACTCTGAACATGAGAATAGATTCTCCCATTGGTGGGCTCCTTCATGGGGTGAGGAAGATTCCTTGGGATTAGAAGGATCTGATGATCTATCTGTAGAGTGAGATTCTAAATGGATATTTGCAATCATAGTATGTGATTGGTGAGAAGATTCCCCCTGATCAGAGGGATCCATTGATGTCTCCGGACAGGAAGGTCTGTGATGGATATTTTGTGTATTTGGATTTCCTCCTGGAGGATCCTGTGTGATGACATTATCTTCTGACTTACAATCAGCAGATAATAGAAGATGTCTCTCCGAGGAATTCCTGACATCACATCCATCTGTTGGAAAGAAATTAAAAAGAAATATCAGTAGACCACCTGGAGTTTTAGCTCCTCCTCCCCGTCGGTGAAATAAGTGGAAATACGGAGCTCAGTGCTCCATGAAATGGAATAAACAGAAAAGGTGGTAGGGAGACTGCACTCACTTATACCTGAACACAAGAAAATGAATCTGATGAAAAATATGGAATTATGAAACGGAAAATACAATAAGCATGTGTCCAGAGAAATATTACACCTGCAGATCAATACTCCAGATGTGTTGACTCCAGTGCACCACCACTAAGAGACAAGAGCCTCTTACTAGAATTACATGACCTCTACCAACGGAGGTAATGCACACTTACAGGTACTGAAAGTGTCCAAAACATGGAGATGGCCAGCTTGGCATGGATCACAAGCCAGCACAAGGCAGGGGTTGGAAGCACTACACTTACTTCAGGAGGCCTTGTATACCATGGTTCCAGGCATGGTCTGTAGGAGGGTTCTGTTCTGCAGTGAGCCCTAACATAGGGGCCCAGTCTTGTGAGCCCTAACATAGGGGCCCAGTCAAGCTACCCTTACGTACAGAACCTCTGTCATCAGCCACCACCATTCTTTCTGCCCCGAACTGGCTGCTCCTCATCACTCCATGACATCAAGACTTAACTGAATTGTACTTTTTGTTCCCCAGTTCCCCCCAATATGCTGTAAAGCATCCTCTCTTTCGAAGCAATATAGATGGTTACTCTTAATCAATAAATTCTTTATCGAATAAAGTTATATTAACAGTTCTGTACAGGTTCCATAGAAGTACATTTGTGCAATATAAGGAATCACTGATGCATTTCCATTCTCTCTCTCTTTTTCTAATAACACTGTACCAGATTTGGCTGTGCGCCGTTCTTCATACCTTTTTATAGCTTAGTTGCATCCCAGTAATTAGCAAAAAAAATACGGTCCTTTACAGAGTCCTCACTGATCACCTCCCATACACAGAAAGACCACAAAGTCCGGTCTCCTCCTACATAGGTCACTCCAGAAGCAGAAAGTGACACAAGCAAGGGACGCAACATCACAGCACTAAATGGTAACCCTTGCAACGTCACACATTAATCCTTTATTAGGCAAACACATATTTAACCTTGTAGCACATGCCTACAGGATGACCATCTGGAGTTGTCCTTACACTACAATCCATATACACAGAAGTACAATGAGACTATGACCAGTTTCTTCCATAGCGTCTCTTACTTACTTGTGTCGATGAGTAGAGACATTTTTTCCTGTTCACTTTTCATAATCATCCCAACCTCCTCCATGGACGGCTGATCACCCCCCACATACGTCTCTACTTCTTCCTCTTTAACCTCAGCTTTTATATTAATCCGTTCTTCACCCTAAACTCCCAAATAATAGAAAACATCTATTAAAGTCAACTCAAGGAAGATATAACAGACACAAATAATAGGTCATTCAGTATGCACCCTCCATTGGAGGATGCATGAGGGCATATGACTGAGCTTAAGACCCACAGAGGAAAGGAATGTATATACATTAAAAAGAAAAATAAATAAAAACGGGGGGGGGGGGGGAATGTAGGGCACTCAAAAGAGCTAGAAACGGGGATTGGGGGTGTGGGGAACAAAGGCAACACTTCAGATGTAGAAGTAAGCTTTAAAACAAACTACATAGAAAAATCATTTTATAGCTTAGAATACATATTTAGATTTACATGCCCAGTCCCACCTACCTGATCATAGTGAGGGATGGTGTTATCCTCTTCTATGGAATCCCGGGAATACAGAGGATGGGGAAATTTCTATTTCTAGTTGCTCAGTCCCACCTACCTGACGATGGTGAGGGATGCAGTAATCTTCTTGTGTGGAATCCCGGGAATAAAAGGGGATGGGGAAATTTCTATTTCTAGTTGCTCAGTCCCACCTACCTGATGATGATGAGGGATGGGGTGAACTTCCGGTGTGGAATCTCGGGAATACAGAGGACCACCATTCTCCATGAACTGCTGATCCCCAAACATATCTTCATTTTCCACTTTAACCTCAACTTTGAGGTCTTTCAGTTCTTCACCCTAAACCCCAAACGTGATAGAACAGATTTGTAAAAGGTAACAAGAGATGACACAGAAGAATATTATCTCAAAGCGTAGATTTTTACAATGTATTTGCTTTTTAGTTGCTCAGTTTTATCTACCTGATGATGGTGAGGGACTGTGTGATCTTCCTGTGTGGAATCCAGAGGACGAGGACATCTCTCTGGTGGGTTCCCATTACTGGATCCATCTGTAAGAAACACACACACTGACTGAATACATTGTTTCTATGTGTTTATCAGATGATGGGGGATCTAGATGGACCCTCCGTACTGCTCTCTCCTTTACAATAAAGTCTCCTCTTACCCAGTGATGTGAGGGGCGTCTGATCCTCCATCTTCATTTCATCCTCCATTTCACCTGGAACTTCCTGTTTCAGACCATACATCACTTCCTGTTTCTATGTTGTATCATTTCCTGTCTGCACCTGACATCACTTCCTCTCCAGCTGTGGTATCACTTCCAGGGTCTGTACAATCACACTCTTCCTGTCTTTGTGTTCCACTCAATGTAATAGGAAAAATCTCCACCTTTAGAGTAATTTGATTAAATGGGAAGTCCAACGTAATTACCAGACTGAATATACAAGCACAGTACGAACTGCTTTTAACATACAAAAATTCATCTACTAATAAATTTAAAAAGAAATGGCAAATTTGGTTAAACAATCCAAGAGCTTCTGCTTACCTAAAGAAATGTGATATCTAAATCTCCATTATAGTTCAGATCAATTGGTAATAATGTCCCATCCCTAATAAACTTTAGTACACGGCAACCAAATACGCTTACAGATAGTTCCCATTGGGGGTAGGCAGATTGGGTATGCTGTGTTTTATTTAATCATTTTTTTATATATATATTTTAATTGTTTTTATCATTTAACTGTTACCCTGTAATCCTGTAATTCTCGTAATTTTCTTCATTTTCCTAACTGTTGTTACATGTACCAAGCAATGAGTCAGAAGTAACAATTAATTGTAAATGTTATTGTTGAAATTGTTAAATTAAAAATTATAAAAAAAAAAAAAATGGGGAGTCTCGTCTATTTTCACTATGTGAATATTATAACACTGCAAAGGTTAAAAAAAATTAAAAAGGTTGTAAACACCGGAAGACAAAAAAAAATAATAAAAAAAAAAAACGGCCTAATGATCCAGCATGCATCAAATACTAGCTCATTATGAAATACCTTAGATCAAAGCCTTTCTCAGCTCACCCCTGAGACAGCTGACATCTTCCCTGATGTTTCTTCGCAGGCTTCGGCGGTATGAGTGGCCGGAGCCGTGATGACATCACTCCCGCGCGCATTACGTCACAGGCTCTGAAGGTCCAGCATGGTAAGCCAGACTTTCAGAGCGCATGTGCCGATGACGATGATCTAAGATAGAGTCTAAGATCTGTCCGGACTCTGGACAGATAGACTCCACTCCTACTGATGAAGTCAATGCTGAACACTTCGACGTAACGCGTATAGGGGGTGAAGCCTGTCGGTCACACGTCACATCCTCTTTGTTGTGTATGAGGAACAGTGAGACAGCTCGTACTGCTGAAGTGATGACATTTGTAAGTGTATTTCATTTGAATAAACAGTCTATGCACCTTATCAGAGAGCATTAGATCCTGTTTTATTTTTCTCATGCCTGGTGTGGACCATGAATAATCCGGTGCTGGCCCTGGAAATATCTGCTCATCTCCAAGTGTAGATCTGTCCATCGATCCATTAACCCTAAAAGGGAACTGCTGTATCTGACCCATTGGTGACTCTTGGGTCAGATGGGAAGGTGAGAGGCTTTAACACTTGGTGTTGGTGGATCAAGGAGCACGCTTGTCATTTGAGTTTTCACTGAGGTGTTGAATACCTGAGTTATTTTTGGATCTTATTATCTTTTGGACACTTGGACTTTTTTTGCACTATATGTATTTATATATATTTTTATTCTTATTACCAAATTATTCACATGTACCTATATAATAACTTTTGAGGACATATTCTGGGATGTTATATTTATTTATATTTCACTCTTTATTTTTGTGTCTTAGGTATATCACTTATATTTATCTGGCGAAACACATTTTGTTCACTATATTAGCGCACCCGCTGCCAAACAAAGACTGCTTGACAGGGAAAATGGTTAAACACCCTAACTATCTATACTAAATATAACATTTTTACACATATACATAAATGGGTCATGGACAACCTCTACAGAGGCATGAAGACTCCTTGCAGGCCTGCAAAGAAAAACACAAGCATATAGCAACTATATATTCCATATACTTTCAGTGAGAATGTCCTCTCAACAGAGGCAACCTTCTCACCTGAACAATCTCTATCACTAGCATTCATGTAGAGATAGCTAATACATCCAGCCCCCTAAGGACAACTCTTGACTCGTCGTCCTGTTGTGTTCCTGTAATAGACAAACAGAACCTACCATTCTAACTAAACTTACTCTGTACTTGTTCCATTCGGGAACCACATGACTAGCATAAGGCAAAGTCCCTTTCAATTACCAGGGAGCTGACTCTTTCCTATTCTAGCCAGACCCACAAGTTAGGATGAAGAGGTATGGCGTCTGTCCGACTGATGCTCGCAGTGTCCTTTTCTCTGCAGCATCGAGGCAACCCATCTTCTCCTGGCGGCCTGCTGTCATTGCTAGAGCCTAATGCCCCATACACACGTGCAGATTATCTGCAGACTTTTGTCTGCAGACTTAAGTTTTCTATGTAGTGCAAGGGCCTGCCGGATTGCATACAAATTGAAAGTGTTTAGGTTTGACCTCATATTATATGGTTTTGGTAAGTCTGCAGACAAAAGTCTGCAGATAATCTGCACGTGTGTATGGGGCATTGGCAATAGCTGGCCTATTTGTGAGTGTCTGTAAGAACTCCTCAAGGGAGCCCTTTCTCTCTGGCACCCTCTTCTCTGAAGAGACATTACATGGGCCCAAAGGAATCTTTGCAAAGTGCCCTTAATGAAGTATCTTCGTAAAGTGTCCCTTCTCAGTATTGCTTTACCCATGGCCCAAAGGATCTTCACTAAGTGTCTTTGTGAACTAGGGGTTTACCCCCTCTAGGTAGCAGCCCCTGGCTTTACCAGGAGAAGTCCTCTGTGGCAGAAGTTCTTTTCTCCCAGGTAATGAAACAATAGCTGTTTCAGTGATCCCCTCCTTCATTTGCAAGGAAGGGGATTTGGGGAAAGGGCCTTTAGCCCTAACAGCAACATATCAATGGTGGTAATTCTTTGGACACAACAGCCCCTTTGTAACATGCAGCACTTTGAACAGCCAAGAACTTGGTGTACATTAGTAGTAATGGTCAGGATAAGGTATATAAACCATCTTGCCTTCAGGACTCAAAATGCTGATGGAATAAGCTTGGCCTTTTCTGTTTGGACAGTTGACGTCTACTCGATCAATATAGGTCGCCACAGCTGAGGCCTGAACGGGTTCCGATGCGGTTTGGGAACATAGCAAAAGTCCCAGACAGCTGCTTCACAGCAAGCCTCCCTCTTGCTTTCAATTTCCTCCATTATTTCCGGTGGAGCATATGGATAATCGTATCCGTATTCCATAGCCACCTTCCTCTGAATGAGCCTTTGAAAACGGGAGAACCTGGGAAGTTTCTTCTCTCAGGTGGGGCATACGGGGTCTCCACTTTAGAGATCAGCTTGGAATAGGAGTTATTCTGTGCTCAGGCCAGAGCATAAGGAGTGGGGTGGGATAAGTCTGGGGCCCTTGTGGCATAGGCCTCACAGAACCTGAGATTCTTGCACACCTCATGCGAACGACCACTGCCTCTGTCTCTTCACTAAGTGAACTGAAACTTGGAGGACTTCTTCCCTCAGTTCCCCAGTCCCACATCTGATCCCCATTCACCGATTCCCTCTTCCAGGGATCCAAATCAGCACTCAAAACTTGGTGACCCCACATCAAATATCCCTGCCTCCTCCTCACTGGACGACCTCAGCTTCTGGGTCCATTGAAGCCCCTCTGCCTCTTTAAGAGCTGGACTTCCTGTTGCTGGGACTGCAATCAATGCACCCTGTGGCCGCTGCCCAGCCTTCACAACATGTGTGCATTGAACCTCTGAAATGTGGGTCTCCCTGATTTGGCAGATGGTTTTGCAGGTTTCCACCCTTGGTCCGGGCCCCAGCGGTGTTCTCGGCACGCCCTGTTCTCTTCCAAAAGGAATAGCCACTACAGGTGTTAGCAGTTCAGAAGTGGTCCCTGCGTCACATTTTACATATAATCTTCTGGGCTGACAATCACTTTGCTCCAACCTCAGCAACATGTTACGGCAGTGCCCACACTGGCCTCACGCTCGCAGCCACACGGATATATTCAGGCACCTGTCACATACCTGTCCAAGATGCCCCATGCCTCCTTTGCTGCACAACACCAGACTTCCTTTGGGCATCAATTGGACTTGTGTGTCCAACAGGGTCGGATTCTGAGTCTTAGTACACTCTGCAGGCTCTCCGCCAACACGTGAGATAGCCTCTGTGCTTTGGCTCACCACAGCATTCGCCATTTTGCTACTCCACACGTCTCCTCCTCAGCTACACCCGATAGCAGAAGTGAGTTCTCAGTTCCCTTTCTCAGTTGGGACTGGCCGCCTGCAGGCGAAGACTTCGTCCATGTCCCCAAACTGGCTGACTCTCTGGCGGTGGATCCTTCTGCTAGGCAGATCTCTTTGGTGCGCTCTCTCCTGCGTGGTGCAGTTCGCTGCTGCCACAACACTGCTCAGGCTGCACGAATGGTACTGCAATGCAGATTATGTTCTCTGCCACAGAAACACATACATCTGCCTCTTCTGTCTGTACTTGAGCTCCGCTTACACTTTTCCGTTCACATGTCAACAGAACTCCCCCACTGCTGCTGGAAACTGAACTTGCATGGACTTCATAAAATGAATGTCTATGCAAGTCGCTCCAGGTCGCCCCGAAGTAGTACAGGACCCTTTTTCTAAGTCGGAGCGACTTGTGTCGCTCCTATTAGAACCGTTCCTGTACTAAACTATGGGACGCGACGGTGCGTGACTTGTCAGGCTGACCAAGTCGCCTGACATGTCGTACTAGTGTGAATGGAGACTAATACGTATGCCTTAGGCCACTGCCCAGCTCTCTGTGTTTGCCAATCCCCTGCCTATTATCCCAGAAAATGACCATTACTGACATCAAAGATTCATCTTCAGGATTCAAAGTTCAGTAACATTCACTGAATCAAATACATGTACATTCCCCTCAATCCCATTTATAATTATGACAAAACAAAAGAATAAAAAACAAACTGAAATTGATGCACAAATGTATAAAACACACACATTAATTTCATGAATACATTCATTTTTACAATGTTTATAAACGGTTACCAATATACGCAGAGCTCATTTATTTATTATCATTCATGTCCTTCC
Organism: Pelophylax lessonae; assembly: GCF_965119305.1. Taxonomy (NCBI): domain Eukaryota; kingdom Metazoa; phylum Chordata; class Amphibia; order Anura; family Ranidae; genus Pelophylax; species Pelophylax lessonae. The sequence goes on along the minus strand of NC_138776.1, from coordinate 260,689,074 downwards.
ATAGTACACTTAGACATTTAACATCATTGTAAATTATTTTGGTATATTTACTTTATTTTGTGGATAATACATATTCTAATTTTTTATCAAAAAATATTGAAATGTCCTCTTTTCATCGGGGATTCCGCCATGTTTCCTGAAGGTGTTCAGTACATGGAGACCAGATCTGAGCGATTAGCATGGCCCACAGTGCTGGAGAATTCAATCACCGGAATATGCAGCTCTTATCAGAGCCAGGCTCTTCTGAAGTTTTACATTGAAATGTAGAAAAGTCCTCAGTGTGGCCCCTTGGCAGGGACATTCTTTTATCATCGGTGTCTACATCCCCACCACACATTGTTCCCTCAGCATTGTCCCCATCACTGAACACTCTCTGCACCCCTGTGTTGTATCTCTTTTCTCATTGCACCCCTGTGTTGTATCTCTTTTCTCATTGTCTGTATTACATTCCTTGGGAGTTTCTCCCATCCACACTGTGAGAGGAAGAACTGATGACATTTGTTACTGCTGGGACCATTGAGACACACTGGATCTGGATACAGGAATGAAGGACACTAGAAGGGGGTCTGGCTGCTAACATGTGGATGTGTTCCTCAAATAGTGAGGAACCTGCATGCTAGCCCTTTAAGACCTCCTTTGTGATTTACTGCAGTACCGGAGGAAGCAGGAGACTGGACACAGAGGGAAGGACTGGGAGCATCAGCATCATCCACACTACATTCTCCGACAGCTCTCCTCTACCATCTACACTACATTCTCCGACAGCTCTCCCTCCACCATCCACACTACATTCTCCGACAACTCACCTCCCATCATCCACACTACATTCTCCGACAGCTCTCCTCTCATCATCCACACTACATTCTCCGACAGCTCTCCTCTACCATCTACACTACATTCTCCGACAGCTCTCCTCCACCATCCACACTACATTCTCCGACAGCTCACCTCCCATCATCCACACTACATTCTCTGACAGCTCTCCTCTACCATCTACACTACATTCTCCGACAGCTCTCCCTCCACCATCCACACTACATTCTCCGACAACTCACCTCCCATCATCCACACTACATTCTCCGACAGCTCTCCTCCACCATCCACACTACATTCTACGACAGCTCTCCTCTACCATCTACACTACATTCTCCGACAGCTCTCCTCCACCATCCACACTACATTCTCCGACAGCTCTCCTCCATCATTCACGATACATTCCCTGACAGCTCTCCTCCACCCTCCACACTACATTCTACGACAGCTCTCCTCCACCATCTACACTACATTCTCCGACAGCTCTCCTCCACCATCTACACTACATTCTCCGACAGCTCTCCTCCATCATTCACAATACATTCTCCAACAGCTCTCCTCCACCATCTACACTACATTCTCTGACAGCTCTCCTCCACCATCTACACTACATTCTCCAACAGCTCTCCTCCCACCATCCACACTACATTCTCCAACAGCTCTCCTCCACCATCCACACTACATTCTCCGACAGCTCTCCTCCACCATCCACACTACATTGTTCGACAGCTCTCCTCCATCATTCACAATACATTCTCCGACAGCTCTCCTCCCACCATCCACATTACATTCTCCGACAGCTCTCCTCCCCCATTCGCACTACATTCTCCGACAGCTCTCACAGTATTTACACTACACAGATTTTTCTGGTGTTTAACAAGGTCTCCTTTACGAATTAAACATTTCCCGCACTCTGAACATGAATAAGGACCCTCACCTTTGTGAATTCTCTGATGTTGAACAAGGTTTCCTTTAAAAATAAAAGATTTTCCGCACTCTGAACATAAATTGGGATGCTCAGCTGTGTGAATTCTCTGATGGATGCTCACCTGTGTGAATTCTCTGATGGATGCTCACCTGTGTGAATTCTCTGATGTTCAACAAAGTCTCCTTTCTGAGTGAAAGATTTCCCGCACTCTGAACATGAGTAAGGACGCTCACCCGTGTGAATTCTCTGATGTTTCACAAGGTCTCCTTTATGAGTGAAAGATTTCCCACACTGTGAACATGAGTAAGGACGCTCACCTGTGTGAATTCTCTGATGTTCAACCAGGTATCTTTGATGATTGAAAGATTTCCCACACTCCGAACATGAAAAAGGACGCTCGCCCGTGTGAATTCTCTGATGGATAACAAGATGATCATTCCTGAGGAAAGATTTCCCGCACTCCGAACATGAATAAGGACGCTCACCTGTGTGAATTCTCTGATGTTTAACAAGGTATCCTTTATGAGTAAAAGATTTCCCGCACTCCGAACATGAATAAGGACGCTCATCTGTGTGAATTCTCTGATGTTTAACAAGGTCTCCCTTATGAGTGAAAGATTTCCCACACTGAGAACATGAATAAGGATGCTCACCCGTGTGAATTCTCTCATGTTTATCAAGGTATCTTTTATGAGTAAAAGATTTCCCGCACTCTGAACATGAAAAAGGACGCTCACCGGTGTGTATTCTCTGATGGGCAACAAGATGATCATTTCTGAGGAAAGCTTTCCCGCACTCTGAACACGAATAAGGACGCTCACCCATGTGACATCTTTGGTGATGAACAAGGTTTCTTTTCTGAGTGAAAGATTTCCCGCACTCTAAACATAAGAATAGATTCTCACCTTTGTGAACCCCTTCACGAGGTAAGGAAGTTTTCATAGGATTAGAAGGATCTGTTGGTCTATCTGCAGTGTGAGATCCTAAATGGATATTTGCAATCATAGTATGTGATTGGTGAGAAGATTCCCCCTGATCAGAGGGATCCATTGATGTCTCCGGACAGGAAGGTCTGTGATGGATATTTTGTGTATTTGAATTTCCTCCCGGAGGATCCTGTGTGATGACATTATCTTCTGACTTACAATAATATGACAATATAGGATGTCTCTCCGAGGAATTCCTGGCATAACATCCATCTGATAGAAAGAAGTAAAAAAAAAAGAAAACGTCAGTTGGTCACAAATAACTGGAGTTTTAGCTCCTCCTCCCTGTCAGTGGAATAAGTGGAAATACTGAGCTCCGTGCTCCATGAAATTGAATAAATAGAAAAAATATGCAATCACGTGAAATGGAAAAATTGGATTTTTCACTTACCGTAAAATCCATTTCTCTGCGTTCATTGATGGACACAGCTCCTTAGGATTCTTGACCATTGGGTTATACTGCCTCCTACAGGAGTAGGACACTGGGCAGAAAAAAGAGCTTGACCACGCCTATGGGCAGTCCCAGGTGGTAAACTCCCCCTCTCTGCTATAGGTCCTCAGTTTTGTGGGCAGAAAAAAGAAATTGACTACGTCTATGGACAGTCCCAGGTGGTATACTCCCTCACTCTGCTATAGGTCCTAAGTTTTGTTATAAGCAGTGTCAGAAGTATTACAACTCCACAGAGGGGTGGGTGCTGTGTACGTCAATGAATGCAGAGAAATGGATTTTACGGCAAGTCAAAAATCACATTATCTCTTTCGTTCATTGGCGGACTTAGCTCCTTAGGATTCTTGACCGTTGGGACGTCCCAAAGCAGTGCAAAAACATGAGGGGTGGGACAACAAACAAAATCCTAAGGCTAAAACGGTAGCCAACCAGGTAACAGGAGCTCAACAAAAAAACTACTAGAGCCCAACCTGAACAGTACACCCCAAAGAGGGAATAGACCCTCTATACAGCAGCCTGCAAAACCTTGCAGCCAAAAGGAACCATCCGCAGATGCCAACATGTCCACTTTTTAGAAATTAGTGAAAGTGTGCACCGACGACCAAGTGGCCGCCTTGCAATTCTGCGCCACTTACACCTGATGACGGAAGGCCCAAGAAGCACTAAGCGCCCGAGTAGAGTGCGCCGCTACAGGGAAAGGAGGAACCTGACCCCTGATCGAATAGGCCGTCTGTTGATCGATCTGAAAATGGTTGCAGAACCCTTTTTTTGGCCCATCTGTGAGCACAATGAATCTGACTTCCGAAAAGACTCCATAGCTGCCAGGTACACCCAAATCGCCCGAACCACATCCAGGGCGTGGACGGCAAATTCCTTAGGATGTTTGGACCCAGGACAAAGGGAAGCCAACACAAGGTCTTCATTCAAATGGAAATCAGAGACTTCTTTAGGAAGGAAAGACAGACATGGGTGAAGAACCATCTTATCTTTGTGGACCACCAAGTAAGGAGTACGACAAGATAACGCCGTCAGTTCCGACACCCTGCATTCAGGTGATGGCCACCAAAAAGGCCACCTTCTGGGACAGCGTAAGCAGGGGAATCTCCTGAATATTTTCAAAAGGAGGCTTCTGGAGAACTGAAAGCACCAAGTTCAGATCCCATGGCGGTAGAGGAGACCGCACCGGTGAAGTCAGATGTCGAACCCCATGAATGAAAAAGGTACACACCAGGGAGTACGTGGCCAGGAGTCGTTGAAAGAAGACCGCCAAGGCTGACACCTGGCCCTTGACGGTACTCAAGGCCAATTTCTGCTCAACCCCCCATTTAAGGAAGGTCAAGACCGGAGCCACCAAAAAAGAGCGAATGTGAACACCAAATCGACTCACACCACGAAATATATGCATTCCATGTATGACGGTGGATGTTCCTAGAGGTAGATTTCCTAGCCTTCAGCAGTGTCGGAATCACTGACCCAGGTAAACCTCTATCCTTCAGCACCTTGTTTTCAACAGCAAAGCCGTCAAAGCCACCGACTGTAAAGCAGGATTGAAGACTGGCCCGTGGGACAGGGGATCCTCCCTGAGAGGCAGTCTGCAAAGGATGTCGGTGACCAGCTGCACCAGGTCAGCGTACTAAGACCAGCGAGGCCAGATCAGGGCCACTAGAATGACGGGAATCACTTCTGCCTGGATTCTGCGCAAGAGCATCAGCAGAAGCATGAGAGGAGGCAAAGCATAGATCAGATGATATTGGCCCCACGGGCCAACAAAGCGTCTGTGGCGGCCACCAGAAGATCACGTGACCTTGCCACAAACCTCAGAACTTTTCTGTCAAGTCAGGATGCCAACAGATCCACTTAGGGGGTGCCCCACCAGAGACATATCTGATAAAACACATCCAGATGAAGGGACCACCCCCCGTGGTCCAACGCCTGGAGGAAAGCTGTGACTCAGGCCGAGACCTGGTCGTTGCGACCTCGCAAAGGCGTTTAACTCGCAGGTCAGCCCCCAGTGGGGCTATGTCGTGGCTGACCTAGCACAGAGCTGTGGTTTGCGCACGCTGGCTGGCCAGACTTGGGAAACCACTGGATCTAGATTACCATGCCCATTGCCCTGTCCGACAGTTAATTGTAGATCTTGCAGGAAAAAAAGAAAAAAAGCAAAAGAAAAAAATGCCAGGATCAGAGATCCCAATAGGGAACTAGATCCTTACTCCTGACTAGGCAGAAAAAAAAATGAGGACCTATAGCAGAGAGGGAGTATACCACCTGGGACTGCCTATAGGCGTAGTCAAGTTATTTTTTCTGCTTAGTGTCCTACTCCTGTAGGGGGCAGTATAACCAAATGGTCAAGAATCATAAGGAGCTGTGTCCATCAATGAACGGAACAGAAATACAATCAGCATGTGTCCAGTGAAAATTTACACGTGCAGATCAATACTCTAGATGAGTTAACTCCAGTGCACCACCACTAAGAGACAAGAGCCTCTTACTAGAATTACATGACCTCTACCAACTGAAGTCATACACACTTACAGGTACTGAAAATGTCCAAAACATGGAGATAGCCAGCTTGGCATGGATCACAAGCCAGCACAAGGCAAAGGTGGGAACCACTAAACTTACTTCAGGAGGCCTTGCATACTGTGGTTCTAGGCATGGTCTGTAGGAGGACCTATAGCAGAGAGGTAGTGAACCACCTGGGATTGCCCATAGGCGTAGTCAAGTTGGCGCTCTCCATAATTTTTTTTATAGCTTAGTTGCATCCCAGTAAATAGCATCAAAAATACAAACCTTGGAACCCATCCTAAGGGGAAACCCTACCATTCAGTTCAGTTCATATCTTTACAGCGCCCTCACTGATCGCCTCCCATACATGGACAGACCACGAGGTCCGGTCTTCTCCTACATATATCACTACATAAGCAGGAAGTGACACATGCGTGGGAAGGCACATCACAGCACCATCTGTTAACCCTTCAAACACCACACATTAACCCTTTATTAGGCAAACACACATTTAACCTTTTAGCACCAGCCTACAGGACGATGTGAAGAGCTGATGAACATTTACCAGTTGTCCTTACACTACAATCCTTATACACAGACGTAAAATGAGACTGTGACCTGCTTCTTCCATAGTGTCTGCTACTTACCTGTGTCGATAAGTTGAGACATTTCTTCCTGTTCACTTTTCATAGTCATCCCAACCTCCTCCGTGGATGGCTGATCACCCCCCACATACATCTCTACTTCTTCCTCTTTAATCTCAACTTTTATAGTAATCCGTTCTTCACTCTAAACCCCAAAATAATAGAAAAAAAATATTTAAGGCAACTCAAGGCAGATATAACAGACACAGATGACACGTCATTCAGTATGCACCCTCCATTGGAAGAACACAAGAGGAAAGAGGACCGACGAGGGCATGTGACTGAGCTTAAGACCCACAGAGGAAAGGAATGTGTATTAGATAAAAACAGGGGGGATGAAAAATGTAGGGCAATCAAAAGAGCTAGAAACGGGGATTGGGGAAGGGGGGCTAAGGCAGCACTTTAGATGTAGAAGCAAGCTTTAAAACAGAATACTACATAGAAATTTCATTGTATAGCTTAGAATACATATTTAGATCTACATGCCCAGTCCCACCTACCTGATCATAGTGAGGGATGGTGTGATCCATCTGTATGGAATCCCAGGAATACAGGGTATGCGGAAATTTCTAGTTCTAGTTGCTCAGTCTGACCTACCTGATGATGGTGAGGGATGGTGTGATCCTCCTGTGTGAAATCCCGGTAATACAGAGGACCGCCCTCCTCCATAAACTGCTGATCCCCAAACAACTCTTCATTTTCCACTTTAACCTCAACTTTGATGTCTTTCAGTTCTTCACTCTAAACCCCAAATATGATAGAACGGATTTGTAAAAGGAAGCAAGAAATGATATAGAAGAATATTATCTCAAAGTGTAGCATTCTAAAAACTTATTTGAGTTCTAGTTGCTCAGTTCCATCTACCTGATGATGGTGAGGGATGGTGTGATCTTCCTGTGTGGAATCCCGGGAATACAGAGGACGGGGACATCTCTCTGGTGGGTTACCATTACTGGATCCATCTGTAGGAAACACACACACTGACTGAATACATTGTTTCTATGTGTTTATCATAGGGCTGCACGATATTGGAAAAAAAGTACATTGCAATATTTTTTTTTTTCAACGATATATATATTGCGATATTGAGAGGAAATCATGGATGTATTGCAGCAGCCCAGCCTTCTTCTGATTGTAATAGCAGATTGCACCACACAGCCAGGGCAGGCCAGGGGTAATGTTATTGTAGGGATTGACAGTGACAGTCAGTGTGGATTAGGCACAGTCGGGACTCAGTGGTGGCAGGAGGTAGAAGAACACAGCCTGACAAGACATCCCTCCAGTCCTACACGTACTGACTCGACTCTTCACTCTGAACTGTTACAATACAAGCTTGTTTCCAGTTCTTCAGTGTGCTGAGAGCCACTGATTGGTTACAGGGAGGAGCTGAGCTCCTCACTCTAGGATCATATTACCATCAGCTGGAGAACTAGGCTAGCTGCTGGCAGGCAAACTGAACATGTGGGACGGATGTCGGCTCTGTTCTGCTACAACCACTGTGAGTCATCCCGACTTCTTCCTGCCTAATGCCTCTGCCTTACGTCGTATCTTCGGCGATGTGAATATCTCCCAGGCCCACAGCACGATAGTCGATATCACATCGACTATCGTTCAGCCCTAGTTTATCAGATGATGGGGGATCTATGTGGACCCTACGTACCGCTCTCTCCTTTACAATAAAGTCTCCTCTTACCCGGTGATGTGAGGGGCGTCTGATTCTCCATCATGATGTCCTTGTAGAGATCCTTGTGTCCTAAATGAATATGTTATTACCTCCTCTGCTGCCAATTCCAACAACTTCTTCTCTTTTCTTCTCACACAATTCACCTCTTACCTGGAACTTACTGTTTTAACCTCCTACATCACTTCCTGTTCCTTAGTTGTATCTTTCCTGTCTGGCAATCACTTCCTGTCTGCACCTGACATCACTTCCTCCCCAGTTGTGTTATCACTTCCTGTGTCTGTACAATCACACACTTCCTATCTCTGTGTTCCACTCGGTATAATAGGAAAAGATCTCCATTTTTTTTTTCCTTTTAAATTTTTATTGGAATTTTAATTTATCAATATCAACAATAACATTTACAATTATTTGTTACTTCTGACTCATTGTTTGGTACATGTAACAACAGTTAGGAAAATGAAAAAAATTATGAAAATCACAGGAGTACAAGGTAACAGTTAAATGAGAAAAAAATACAATTAAAATCTATATATTTATATCTCTATATATATATATATATCTATATATAGATATATATACACACACACACACACACAGCATAACCAATCTGCCTACCCCTAATGGGAAGTATCTGTAAGCGGATTTGGTTACTGTGTACTAAGGTTTATGAGGGATGGGACATTGTAACCAATTGATCGTAACTATAATGGAGATTTTGACAGTAATATCATTAAAGGGGGCGTCTTGTCTATTTTCAGCATGTGAATATTATAAGATAACACAGCAATGGTCATAAAAATAATCACCAGATCCGGTAACCATCTGAAATAATTGCTGGTAAACGTACAGAAAAAATAAGTATTTTAATTACGGACTTGCCGCGTTTTGCCCATAATTTTTTTTTTTCCTCCCTTGCATTGTGTGTTCTCTAAGACTCTCATGTGTTCCCCTGTAATGAAGGAGAATTCTGTGAGTAGAAGGAATACGGCGTACATGTGGCTTGGTATGTATGACAGCTGTTATATCTAAGGGAAAATCCCAAAACATAATCTGTTGGGGTACCTGGTGGCTGAGGTTAGGAACTACTGATATAAAATGTTACTTGATTGACAGCTCTGATACCAAATCCAAGATGGCCGTGCCCAGCAGCAGTCTTGTATATCTGGTCTATAAAACAGAGTCTCTGGATAAACAGTTGGATAAATGGTTCTATATTTAGGATATATCTGGTCTATAAACCAGAAGCTCTGGATGGACAGTTGGATAAATAGCTCTTTATTTAGAATGTATCCTGTCTATAAACCAGAGGCTCTGGATGGACAGTTGGATAAATGGTTCTATATTTAGGATGTATCCAGTCTATAAACCAGAGGCTCTTGATGGAGAGAGTTAGATAAATGGCTCTATATTTAGAATGTTTTTTTTTTTAAAGCTCCCGTCCCCGTGTGCTTGCACACAGAAATAAAAGCATTAGTATGTTGCGCCCGCATCTGTAAACGGCATTCAAACCACACATATGAGGTATTGCCGCGAACGTTAAAAAAAACCGCTCCCTACTCAATGATAATTTGTAACATTTTATTTTTAGCATTAATACATATGCCTCAGGCTACTGCCCAGCTCTCTGTGTTTGCCAATCCCCTGCCTATTATCCCAGAAAATGACCATTACTGACATCAAAGATTCATCTTCAGGATTCAAAGTTCAGTAACATTCACTGAATCAAATACATGTACATTCCCCTCAATCCCATTTATAATTATGACAAAACAAAAGAATAAAAAACAAACTGAAATTGATGCACAAATGTATAAAACACACACATTAATTTCATGAATACATTTATTTTAACAATGTTTATAAACGGTTACCAATATACGCAGAGCTCATTTATTTATTCATTCATGTCCTTTCATAGTATACTTATATTTGACATCACTGTCAATTATTTTGGTATATTTACTTTATTTTGTGGATAATACATCTTCTCATTTTTATCAACTAATATTGGATGTCCTCTTTTCATCGGGGATTCCGCCACGTGTTTCCTGAAGGTGTTCAGTACATGGAGACCAGATCAGAGTGATTAGCTTGACCAACCATGCTGGAGAATTCTATCACCGGAATTTACCCCCATTTATCACCGGAATATGCAGCTCTTATCAGATCCAGGCTCTTCTGAAGTTTTACATTGAAATGTAGAAAAGTCCTCAGTGTGGCCCCTTGGTAGGGACATTCCTTTATATTCGGTGTCTACATCCTCACCACACATTGTTCCCTCAGCATTGTCCACATCACTAAACACTCTCTGCACCCCTGTGTTGTATCTCTTTTCTCATAGTCTGTTTTACATCCTTGGGAGTTCCTCCCATCCACACTGTGAGAGGAAGAACTGATGACATTTGTTACTGCTGGGGCCATTGAGACACACTGGAGCTGGATACATACGGGAAGGACACTAGAGGGGGGTCTGGCTGCTAACATGTGGATGTGTTCCTCAAACAGTGAGGAACCTGCATGCTAGCCTGTTAAGACTTCCTTTGTGATTTGCTGCAGTAACAGAGGAAGCAGGAGACTGGACACAGAGGGAAGAACTGGAAGCTGGAGCATCATCCACACTACATTCTCCGACAGCTCTCTTCCACCATCCACACTACATTCTCCGACAGCTCTCCTCCAACATCCACACTACATTCTCCGACAGCTCTCTTCCACCATCCACACTACATTCTCCGACAGCTCTCTTCCACCATCCACACTACATTCTCCAACAGATCTCCCCCCACCATTCACACTACATTCTCCGACTGCTCTCCTTCACCACCCACACTACATTCTCCGACAGCTCTCCTCCACCACCCACACTACATTCTCCGACTGCTCTCCTCCACCACCCACACTACATTCTCCGACAGCTCTCCTCCACCACCCACACTACATTCTCCGACTGCTCTCTTCCACCATCCACACTACATTCTCCGACAGCTCTCCTCCCACCATCCACACTACATTCTCCGACATCTATCCTCCACCATCCACACTACATTCTCCGACAGCTCTCTTCCACCATCCACACTACATTCTCCAACAGATCTCCCCCCACCATTCACACTACATTCTCCTACTGCTCTCTTCCACCATCCACACTACATTCTCCGACAGCTCTCCTCCACCATCCACACTACATTCTCCGACAGCTCTCCTCCACCATCCACACTACATTCTCCGACAGCTCTCCTCCACCATCCACACTACATTCTCCGACAGCTCTCCCCCCACCATCCACACTACATTCTCCGACAGCTCTCCTCCACCATCCACACTACATTCTCCGACAGCTCTCCTCCCACCATCCACACTACATTCTCCGACAGCTCTCCCCCCACCATCCACACTACATTCTCCGACAGCTCTCCTCCACCATCCACACTACATTCTACGACAGCTCTCCTCCACCATCCACACTACATTCTCTGACAGCTCTCCTCCAACATCCACACTATATTCTCTGACATCTCTCCTCCACCATCTACACTACATTCTCCGACAGCTCTCCTCCACCATCCACACTACATTCTACGACAGCTCTCCCAGTATTCACCCTACACAGATTTTTCTGGTGTTTTATAAGATTATCTTTCCTATGGAAAGGTTTCCCGCACTCTGAACATGAATATGGACGCTCACCTGTGTGAACTCTATGATGTTTAACAAGGTCTCCTTTACGAGTGAAACATTTTCCGCATTCTGAACATGAATAAGGACGCTCACCTTTGTGAATTCTCTGATGTTGAACAAGGTTTCCTTTAAAAATAAAAGATTTTCCACACTCTGAACATGAATAGGGATGCTCACCTGTGTGAATTCTCTGATGTTCAACAAGGTCTCCTTTCTGAGTGAAAGATTTTCCGCACTCTGAACATGAATAAGGACGCTCACCCGTGTGAATTCTATGATGTTTAACAAGGTCTCCTTTATGAGTGAAAGATTTCCCACACTGTGAACATGAGTAAGGACGTTCACCTGTGTGAATTCTCTGATGTTCAACAAGGTATCTTTTATGATTGAAAGATTTCCCGCACTCAGAACATGAAAAAGGACGCTCACCCGAGTGAATTCTCTGATGGGTAACAAGATGATCATTCCTGAGGAAAGATTTCCCGCACTCTGAACATGAATAAGGACGCTCACCTGTGTGAATTCTCTGATGTTTAACAAGGTCTCCTTTATGAGTAAAAGATTTCCCGCACTCTGAACATGAATAAGGACGCTCATCTGTGTGAATTCTCTGATGTTTAACAAGGTCTCCCTTATGAGTGAAAGATTTCCCACACTGTGAACATGAATAAGGATGCTCACCCTTGTGAATTCTCTCATGTTCATCAAGGTATCTTTTATGAGTAAAAGATTTCCCGCACTCTGAACATGAAAAAGGACGCTCACCGGTGTGTATTCTCTGATGGGCAACAAGATGATCATTTCTGAGGAAAGCTTTCCCGCACTCTGAACACGAATAAGGACGCTCACCCATGTGACATCTTTGGTGATGAACAAGGTTTCTTTTCCGAGTAAAAGATTTCCCGCACTCTAAACATAAGAATAGATTCTCACCTTTGTGAACCCCTTCACGAGGTAAGGAAGTTTTCATGGGATTAGAAAGATCTGTTGGTCTATCTTCAGTGTGAGATCCTAAATAGATATTTGCAATCATAGTATGTGATTGGTGAGAAGATTCCCCCTGATCAGAGGGATCCATTGATGTCTCTGGACAGGAAGGTCTGTGATGGATATTTTGTGTATTTGGATTTCCTCCTGGAGGATCCTGTGTGATGACATTATCTTCTGACTTACAATCAGCAGATAATAGAAGATGTCTCTCCGAGGAATTCCTGGCATAACATCCATCTGATAGAAAGAAGTAAAAAAAAAAAAAAAAAAATGTAAGTTAGTCACAAATAACTGGAGTTTTAACTTCTCCTCCCAGTCAGTGGAATAAGTGGAAATACTGAGCTCCGTGCTCCATGAAATTGAATAAATAGAAAAAATATGCAATCGTGTGAAACGGAAAAATTGGATTTTTGACTTTCTGTAAAATCAATTTCTCTTTTCTTGATATAAAACAAAAAAATCAATTTCTCTGCATTCATTGATGGACACAGCTCCTAAGAATTCTTAACTATTGGGATACACTGCCTCCTACAGGAGTAGGACACTGGGCAGAAAAAAGAACTTGACCATGCCTATGGGCAGTCCCAGGTGGTATACTCCCCCTCTCGGCTATGGGTTTTCAGTTTTGCGGGCAGAAAAAAGAACTTGACCATGCCTATGGGCAGTCCCAGGTGGTATACTCCCCCTCTCTGCTATAGGTCCTCAATTTTGTGGGCAGAAAAAAGAACCTGACCATGCCTATGGGCAGTCCCAGGTGATATACTCCCCCTGCTATAGGTCCTCAGTTTTGTGGGCAGAAAAAAGGACTACGCCTATAGACAGTCCTAGGTGGTATACTCCCTCTTTCTACTATAGGTCCTCAGTATTGTGGGCAGAAAAAAAGAACTTGACCACGCCTATGGGCAGTCCCAGGTGGTATACTCCCCCGGCTATAGGTCCTCACTTTTGTGGGCAGAAAAAAGGACTACGCCTATAGGCAGTCCCAGGTGGTATACTCCCCCTCTCTGCTATAGGTCCTCAGTTTTGTTATAAGCAGTGTCAGAAGTATTACAACTCCACAGAGGGGTGGGTGCTGCGTCCGTCAATGAATGCAGAGAAATGGATTTTAGGGTAAGTCAAAAATCCCATTTTCTCTTTCGTTCATTGATGGACACAGCTCCTTAGGAATCTTGACCGTTGGGACATCCCAAGGCAGTGCCAAACATGAGGGGTGGGACAACAAAAAAAATCCTAAGGCTAAACGGTGGCCAACCAGGTAACAGGAGCTCAATAAAAAACTACTAGAGCCCAACCTGAACAGTACACCCCCAAAGAGGGAATAGACCCTCTATACAGCAGCCTGCAAAACCTTGCAGCCAAAAGGAAGCATCCGCAGATGCCAACACGTCCACTTGTTAGAAATTAGTGAAAGTGTGCACCGATGACCAAGTGGCCGCCTTGCAATTCTGCGCCACTTACATCTGATGACGGAAGGCCCAAGAAGAACTAAGCGCCTGAGTAGAGTGCGCCGTGACAGGGAAAGGAGGAACCTGACCCCTGATCGAATAGGCCGTCTGTCCGATCCATCTGGAAATGGTTGCAGAACCCTTTTTTTGGCCCATCTGTGAGCACAATGAGTCTGACTTCTGAAAAGACTCCGTAGCTGCCAGGTACACCCAAATCGCCCGAACCACATCCAGGGCGTGCAACGCAATTTCCTGAAGATGTTTGGGCCCGGGACAAAGGGAAGCGAACACAACGTCTTCATTCAAATGGAAATCATCTCATCTTTGTGGACCACCAAGTAAGGAATACGACAAAATATTGCCGCCAGTTCCGACACCCTGCATGCAGAGATGATGGCCACCAAAAAGGCCACCTGCTGGGACAGGGTAAGCAGGGGAATCTCCCAAATATTTTCAAAAGGAGGCTTCTGGAGAACTGAAAGCACCAAGTTCAGATCCCAGGGCGGTAAAGGAGACCGCACCGGTGGAGTCAGATGTCGAACTCCATGAATAAAAAAGGTACACACCAGGGAGTGCATGGCCAGGGGTCGTTGAAAGAAGACCGCCAAGGCTGACACCTGGCCCTTGACGGTACTCAAGGCCAATTTCTGCTCAACCCCCCATTGAAGGAAGGTCAAGACCGGAGCCACCGAAAAAGAGCGAGGGTGAACACCAAATCGACTCATACCACAAAATGCACGCATTATATGTACGACGGTGGATGTTCCTAGAGGTAGACTTCCTAGCCTTCAGCAGTGTCAGAAATTGAATCACTGACCCAGGTAAACATCTATCCTTCAGCACCTTGTTTTCAACAGCAAAGCCGTCAAAGCCAGCGACTGTAAAGCAGGATTGAAGACTGACCCGTGGGACAGGGGATCCTCCCTGAGAGGCAGTCTGCAAAGGATGTCGGTGACCAGCTGCACCAGGTAAGCGTACCAAGACCGGCGAGGCCAGTTCAGGGCCACTAGAATGACCGGAATCACTTCTGCCTGGAGAGGAGGCAAAGCTTGGATCAGATGATATTGGCCCCACAGGGCCACCAGAGCGTCTGTGGCGCCAACCAGAGGATCCAGTGACTTTGCCACAAACCTCAGAACTTTTCTGTCAAGTCCAGATGCCAACAGATCCACTTAGGGGGTGTCCCACCAGAGACATATCTGATAAAACATGTCCAGGTGAAGGGACCACCCCCCGTGGTCCAACACCTGGAGGAAAGCTGTGACTCAGGCCGAGACCTGGTCGTTGCGACCTCGTGAGGTGTTTAACTCGCAGGTCAGCCCCCCGTCCAGTGGGGCTATGTCACGGCTGACCTAGCACAGAGCTGTGGTTTGCGCACGCTGGTTGGCCAGACTTGGGTGAACACTGGATCTAGATTATCATGCCCATTGCCCTGTCCGGCAGTTGATTGTAGATCTTGCAGGAAAAAAAGAAAAAAAGCAATTTAAAAAGAAAACATTTCCAGGATCAGAGATCCCAGTAGGGAACTAGATCCTTACCCCTGACTAGGCAGAAAAAAAACTGAGGACCTATAGCAGAGGGGGAGTATACCACCTGGGACTGCCCATAGGCGTAGTCAAGTTATTCTTTCTGCTTAGTGTCCTACTCCTGTAGGGGGCAGTATAACCCAATGGTCAAGAATCTTAAGGAGCTGTGTCCATCAATGAACAGAACAGAAATACAATCAGCATGTGTCCAGTGAAAATTTACACGTGCAGATCAATACTCTAGATGTGTTAACTCCAGTGCACCACCACTAACAGACAAGAGCCTCTTACTAGAATGACATGACCTCTACCAACTGAAGTCATACACACTTACAGGTACTGAAAATGTCTAAAACATGGCGATGGCCAGCTTGCACGGATCACAAGCCAGCACAAGGCAAAGGTGGGAACCACTACACTTACTTCAGGAGGCCTTGCATACTGTGGTTACAGAAATCCAAGTTTGAGACCGCACTCAGGGTATTATGATGAAATCAAAGGTATCTTTATTCCTCACAAATAAAGTAGACAGACAGTGTACAGAACAGACGTGTCCGGTTGACGCGTTTCACGACGCTGTAGGTCGCTTACTCATATGAGTAAGCGACCTACAGCATCGTGAAACGCGTCAACCGGACACGTCTGTTCTGTACACTGTCTACTTTATTTGTGAGGAATAAAGATACCTTTGATTTCATCATAATACCCTGAGTGCGGTCTCAAACTTGGATTTCTTCTACTCTTGGATGACGGATCTGACCTGCACCGGGTTTGGAACACACACCTGAGCGGCTCTTTTCCTGTTTTCTCATACTGTGGTTACAGGCATGGTCTGTAGGAGGGTTATGTTAGGGTCCTAACATAGTGGCCCAGCCACGTATCAAGCTACCCTTACCTACAGAACCTCTTTCACTGGCCACCACCATTCTCTCTGTCCTGAACTAGCTGCTCCTCATCACTCCATGACATCAAGACTTAGCTGAATTGTACATTTTGTTCCCCAGTTCTCCCTAATATGCTGTAAAGCACCTTCTCTTTCAAAGCAACACAGATGATTAATCTTAACCAATAAGTTCTTTACCGAATAAAGTTATATTTACAGTTCTGTACAGGTTCCATAGAAGTACATTTGTGCAATATAAGGAATCACTGATGCATTTCTACTCTCTATTTTTCTAATAACTCTGTACCGGGTTGGCTGAGTGGCGCTCTCCATACTTTTTTTATAGCTTAGTTGCATCCCAGTAAATAGCATCAAAAATACAAACCTTGGAACCCATTGCAGGGGTCCCCCTAAGGGGAAACTCCACCATACAGTTCAGTTCACATCTTTACAGCGTCCTCACTGATCACCTCCCATACATGGACAGACCATGAGGTCCGGTCTCCTTCTACATATATCACTACAGAAGCAGGAAGTGACACAAGGAGGGGAAAGGCACACCACAGCACCAAGTGTTAACTGTTGTCCACTACAATCCTTATACTCAGATGTAAAATGAGACTGTGACCGGTTTCTTCCATAGTGTCTGCTACTTACCTGTGTCGATAAGTAGAGACATTTCTTCCTGTTCACTTTTCATAGTCATCCCAACCTCCTCTGTGGGCGGCTGATCACCCCCCACATACATCTCTACTTCTTCCTCTTTAATCTCAACTTTTATAGTAATCCGTTCTTCACTCTAAACCCCAAAATAATAGAAAAAAAATATTTAAGGCAACTCAAGGCAGATATAACAGACACAGATGACACGTCATTCAGTATGCACCCTCCATTGGAAGAACACAAGAGGAAAGAGGACCGACGAGGGCATGTGACTGAGCTTAAGACCCACAGAGGAACGTAATGTGTATTAAATAAAAATGGGGTGGGGGTGAAAAATGTAGGGCACTCAAAAGAGCTAGAAACAGGGATTGGGGAAAGTGGGGACTAAGGCAGCACTTTAGATGTAGAAGCAAGCTTTAAAACAAAATACTACATATAGATGTCATTGTATAGCTTAGAATACATATTTAGATCTACATGCCCAGTCCCACCTACCTGATCATAGTGGTGTGATCCATCTGTATGAAATCCCAGGAATACAGAGGATGGGGAAATTTCTAGTTCCAGTTGCTCAGTCTGACCTACTTGATGATGGTGGGGGATGGTGTGATCTTTCTGTGTGGAATCCCGGGAATACAGAGGATGGGGAAATTTCTAGTTCTAGTTGCTCAGTCTGACCTACCTGATGATGGTGAGGGATGGTGTGATCCTCCTGTGTGGAATCCCGGTAATACAGAGGACCATCCTCCTCCATAGACTGTTGATCCCCAAACAACTCTTCATTTTCCACTTTAACCTCAACTTTAATGTCTTTCAATTCTTCACTCTAAACCCCAAATATGATAAAATGTATTTGTAAAAGGAAACAAGAAACGACATAGAAGTTTATTATCCCAAAGTGTGGAATTCTACAACGTATTTGAGTTCTAGTTGCTCAGTTCCACCTACCGGATGGTGAGGGATGGTGTGTTCTTCTAGCGTGGAATCCCGGGAATACAGAGGACGGGGACATCTCTCTGGTGGGTTCCCATTACTGGATCCATCTGTAGGAAACACACACACTGACTGAATACATTGTTTCTATGTGTTTATCAGATGATGGGGGATCTAGGTGGACCCTCTGTACTGCTCTCTCCTTTACAATAAAGTCTCCTCTTACCCGGTGATGTGAGGGGTGGCTGATTCTCCATTATGATGTCCTTGTAGAGATCCTTGTGTCCTAAATGAATATGTTATTACCGCCTCTGCTGCCAATTCCAACAACTTCTTCTCTTTTCTTCTCACACAATTCACCTCTCACCTGGAACTTACTGTTTTAACCTCCTACATCACTTCCTGTTCCTTATTTGTATAATTTCCGGTCTGGCAATCACTTCCTGTCTGCACCTGACATCACTTCCTGTCTCTGTACAAACAAATACATCCTATCTCTGTGTTCCACTCGGTATAATAGGAAAAGATCTCCATTTTTTTTTTCTTTTTTTTTTTTTTTTTTTTTAATTTTTATTGGAATTTTAATTTAACAATTTCAACAATAACATTTACAATTATTTGTTACTTCTGACTCATTGCTTGGTACATGTAACAACAGTTAGGAAAATGAAGAAAATTATGAAAATCACAGGAGTACAAGGTAACAGTTAAATGACAAAAAAATACACTTAAAATCTTTATATATATATATATATATATATATATATATATATATATACAGTGGGTACGGAAAGTATTCAGACTACCTTAAATTTTTCACTCTTTGTTATATTGCAGCCATTTGCTAAAATCATTTAAGTTCATTCTTCTTCCTCATGAATGTACACATAGCACCCCATACTGACAGAAAAACACAGAATTGTTGACATTGTTGCAGATTTATTAAAAAAGAAAAACTGAAATATCACATGGTCCTAAGTATTCAGACCCTTTGCTGTGACACTCATATATTTAACTCCGGTGCTTTCCATTTCTTCTGATCATCCTTGAGATGGTTCTACACCTTCATTTGAGTCCAGCTGTGTTTGATTATACTGATTGGACTTGATTAGGAAAGCCACACACCTGTCTATATAAGACCTTCCAGATCACAATGCATGTCAGAGCAAATGAGAATCATGAGGTCAAAGGAACTGCCTGAAGAGCTCAGAGACAGAATTGTGGCAAGGCACAGATCTGGCCAAGGTTACAAAAAGATTTCTGCTGCACTTAAGATTCCTAAGAGCACAGTGGCCTCATAATCCTCAAATGGAAGACGTTTGGGATGACCAGAACCCTTCCTAGAGCTGGCCGTCCGGCCAAACTGAGCTATCGGGGGAGAAGAGCCTTGGTGAGAGAGGTAAAGAAGAACCCAAAGATCACTGTGGCTGAGCTCCAGAGATGCAGTCAGGAGATGGGAGAAAGTTGTAGAAAGTCAACCATCACTGCAGCCCTCCACCAGTCGGGGCTTTATGGCAGAGTGGCCCGACGGAAGCCTCTCCTCAGTGTAAGACACATGAAAGCCCGCATGGAGTTTGCTAAAAAACACCTGAAGGACTCCAAGATGGTGAGAAATAAGATTCTCTGGTCTGATGAGACCAAAATAGAACTTTTTGGCCTTAATTCTAAGCGGTATGTGTGGAGAAAACCAGGCACTGCTCATCACCTGTCCAATACAGTGCCAACAGTGAAGCATGGTGGTGGCAGCATCATGCTGTGGGGGTGTTTTTCAGCTGCAGGGACAGGACGACTGGTTGCAATCGAGGGAAAGATGAATGCGGCCAAGTACAGGGATATCCTGGACAAAAACCTTCTCCAGAGTGCTCTGGACCTCAGACTGGGCCGAAGGTTTACCTTCCAACAAGACAACGACCCTAAGCACACAGCTAAAATAACGAAGGAGTGGCTTCACAATAACTCCGTGACTGTTCTTGAATGGCCCAGCCAGAGCCCTGACTTAAACCCAATTGAGCATCTCTGGAGAGACCTAAAAATGGCTGTCCACCAACGTTTACCATCCAACCTGACAGAACTGGAGAGGATCTGCAAGGAGGAATGGCAGAGGATCCCCAAATCCAGGTGTGAAAGACTTGTTGCATCTTTCCCAAAAAGACTCCTGGCTGTATTAGATCAAAAGGGGGCTTCTACTAAATACTGAGCAAAGGGTCTGAATACTTAGGACCATGTGATATTTCAGTTTTTCTTTTTTAATAAATCTGCAACAATGTCAACAATTCTGTGTTTTTCTGTCAGTATGGGGTGCTATGTGTACATTCATGAGGAAGAAGAATGAACCTAAATGATTTTAGCAAATGGCTGCAATATAACAAAGAGTGAAAAATTTAAGGGGGTCTGAATACTTTCCGGACCCACTGTATATATATATATATAAAAACCATAGCACACACAATCCGCCTACCCCTAATGGAAACTATCTGTAAGCGGATTTGGTTACCGTGTACTAATGTTTATTAGGGATGGGACATTATTACCAATTGATCGTAACTATAATGGAGATTTAGATTTTGACAGTAATGTCATTAAAGGGGGCGTCCTGTCCATTTTCAGCATGTGAATATTATAAGATAACACAGCAATGGTTATGAAAATAATCACCAGATCCTGTAACCATCTGAAATAATTGCTGATAAACGCACAGAAAAAATAAGTATTTTAATTGCTGACTTGCCGTGTTTTGCCCTTACATGATATTTTTTTTCCTCCCTTGCATTGTGTGTTCTGTAATGCCCCATACACACGTGCAGATTATCTGCAGACTTTTGTCTGCAGACTTACCAAAACCATATAATATGAGGTCAAACCTAAACACTTTCAATTTGTATGCAATCCGGCAGGCCCTTGCACTACATAGAAAAGGTAAGTCTGCAGACAAAAGTCTGCAGATAATCTGCACGTGTGTATGGGGCATAAGACTCTCATGTGTTCCCCTGTAATGAAGGAGAATTCTGTGAGTAGAAGGAATACGGCATACATGTGGCTTGGTATGTATGACAATTGTTATATCTAAGGGAAAATCCCCAAAACATAGTCTGTTGGGGTACCTGGTGGCTGAGGTTAGGAACTACTGATATAAAATGTTACTTGATTGACAGCTCTGATACCACATCCAAGAAGGCCGTGCCCAGCAGCAGTCTTGTATATCTGGTCTATAAACCAGAGTCTCTGGATAAACAGTTGGATAAATGGTTCTATATTTAGGATATATCTGGTCTATAAACCAGAGGCTCTGGATGGACAGTTGGATAAGTGGTTCTATATTTAGGATGTATCTGGTCTATAAACCAGAGGCTCTGGATGGACAGTTGGATAAATGGTTCTTTATTTAGGATGTATCTGGTCTATAAACCAGAGGCTCTGGATGGACAGTTGGATAAATGGTTCTATTGTTAGGATGTATCCGGTCCATAAACCAGAGGCTCTGGATAAACAGTTGGATAAATGGTTCTATATTTAGGATGTATCCGATCTATAAACCAGAGGCTCTGGATGAACAGTTGGATAAATGGTTCTATATTCAGGATGTATCTGCTCTATAAACCAGAGGCTCTGGATGGACAGTTGGATAAATGGTTCTATATTTAGGATGCATCTGGTCTATAAACCAGAGTCTCTGGATGGACAGTTGGATAAATGGTTCTATATTTAGGATGTATCTGCTCTATAAACCAGAGGCTCTTGATGGACAGTTGGATAAATGGCTCTATATTTAGGATGTATCTGCTCTATAAACCAGAGGCTCTGGATGGACAGTTGGATAAATGGTTCTATATTTAGGATGTATCCAGTCTATAAACCAGAGGCTCTGGATGGACAGTTGGATAAATGGTTCTATATTTAGGATGTATCTGGTCTATAAACCAGAGGCTCTGGATGGACGGTTGGATAAATGGTTCTATATTTAGGATGTATCCGGTCTATAAACCAGAGGTTCTGCATGGACAGTTGGACAAATGGCTCTATATTTAGGATGTATCCGGTCTATAAACTAGAGGCTCTGGATGGACAGTTGGATAATTGGCTCTATATCTTAATATCAAGATTAAATCTGCATGGTCTCTCCCACTTACATTGCCTCTTGGCTAAAAAGGAGTACATACTGACCAATGAATCAATTCTGTTTTTCTTGTTTGTGACTCTGGAAAATTACACTTTAATTTAGTTACATATTACACTAGCCAAGTCTCTCCATCTCCCTTTGTTGCCTAGGAACAACACTTACATGGTGTGCAGAGAGTCCATGACATATTTCTGGCTCTTGACTCCGACATAATAAACAAATTTTTATTGGACGGTTGGATAAATGGTTCTATATTTAGGATGTATCCGGTCTATAAACCAGAGGCTCTGGATGGACAGTTGGATAAATGGCTCTATATTTAGGATGAATCTGGTCTATGAACCAGAGGCTCTGGATGGACAGTTGTAAAATTGATTCTATATTTTGACCTCTTCAGTCTCTGAACCAGGACACTACTTTATTCCCAGTTCTGAAATGCCCACTCAGTCACTCCAAAATTGAGGGCTGTTTTTTCAGGCTAAATATCTGTGATGGAAATCTGAAATTTTTCTATCTTCACTCTCCTAATAAACACATTTTTTGTTTTATTTCAAAGTGCACTATGCTTGCTCTCTCCCTTAGAAATTATACAAAAGGCTTAAAATTTCCATTTATAGGAAAAAAATAACTTTTTTTTTTAACATATCTGTCTGCTGTCTGCCTCTGAAATAGCAGAATATCAAAACGACTGCTGCAAATTTGTAATATGTTTCAGTCTTCAGTCTTAATATCAAAATTTAAGGCCCGTACACACGCACCGATTGTTGGCCGTAAATTTTCGGCCAACGTCCGATCGGCCGATTGTTAGTATGATGCTTCCGACAACCGACTGCGACTTTTCGGCTGAACAAAATCTGGTGTGCAGGCTATAACATTTTTGTTGGCCACAACAGAACGCCTGATTGTTCGTCAGTCAGTACAGATTTCGGCCAACAAAAATGTGATGATCAAGACTGGGCATGCTCAGTGAAGAAAAAACACACGAAAAGTAGACCAGAACATGACATCACTTCTGCAGTTGGTTGTTGTTGGCCGAGAAAATTCGTGTGCAGTCTAGAGCACATTTCAACCAACACAACAACACTGGACAAAAGACGGCCAATCGGTCGGCCAACAATCGGTGCGTGTGTACGGGGCTTAAATCTGCATGGTCTCTCCCACTTACATTGTAGTTCCGGTACAGCGCCACTTAAATCAGAAATTCTAAATATAAAGGAAATAGACCAGAGTCCATAAACTCCATCTGAGGAAAATAATTCAGGTGTAGAAAGATATGCTCATATGTTCCAACACCAATCGTGCAAAAAAGCTCCTGACGGTCACCACGTGCAAAGAAATAAATGGTTGTCTCCTTACCAGAAACTTAGACCCCCTGTTAAGGAAGGTCCACCACGCATGAGGTGTAAATGATCACCAGGAACAAACTCACCAAATCTTCCTCCAATCCTCCACGGGATATCCGGGCAGGACCATGGGCTCGGTCAACTTCATATACCCCAGATGAAAACCATTGGTGTTCTTGCTCAGAGCCTCGTGCTGCTGTCAGTCTCAGCCAGTTAGGAGAGGTCCGGTCGAGCCCGTATGAGTGCCCCCATAGCAAGCAGAAGAGGGGGAGGAGCTAGGAGCGCCGTCCAGGGACCCTAGAAGAGGAGGTTCTTTTGCCTGCTACCCTGCCCTCCTTACGCTGGCTTGTCTGAACAGTGCAGGTGAGATGGTCAAGACATGCGCTTAACTACTCAGAAGTTCTGGGAAGACACTTACATTGCCTCTTGGCTAAAAAGGAGTACATACTGCCCAATGAATCAATTCTGTTTTTCTTGTTTATGACTCTGGAAAATTACACTTTAATTTAGTTACATATTACACTGGCCAAGTCTCTCCATCTTCCTTTGTTGCCTAGTAACAACACTTACAATGTGTGCAGAGAGTCCACGACATATTTCTGGCTCTTGACTCCGACATAATAAACTTTTTATTTATTTTTTTTGTTAGAATAACATACTGTATATTTCATAGTTACCAATTACAAGTGGTTGTATAAAGGGCAGTGCCGGGGTCAAGTCCAGGAGCAGGTAGTCATCTAAGCCAGGGTCGGGTCCAGAAGTGGGTAGTGTGCAAATGCCGGGTCAAGAGCCAGGAGAGTCTTCAGCCAAGTCATGTCATACACAGAGGAACACAGAGAACAGAAGACTGCTAGCATAGATGCACCTTGGAGCACAAACACAAAGGCAAGGATTGCAACCCAACAGGTGATAGATATAGTCAGGTGTGCAGCATCATTAATGTACAATGCCCAGGCAGCAGGAAGTGATGATGCAATCAGAGTCTATAAGAGGCAGCAGTCTGCACATGTCCAAGATGGCTGCCAACACGAGGGCAAGGTAAGTCCTTGACACTGTCTTTGAAATAACACTTCTTTTCTCATTTCAGGAACAAAAATGTAACAATCTTTCCCTTAGATTGCTGCCCAAGGCCCAGATCAATTTCCTTCCATACGCTGCAGCCACTGGGCCGTGTTTGGCTGTTGTTTCTGAAACATGGCAATGAAATATTTTAGGTTGGCAAAACAACTGCCTGATCTTCTGAATGTGGGTTGGTGTAATCTGAGCTGACAAATTTTGTGAAACTTTGTACAGAATATAGAGTGGTACCAAATATAGGATCACACGTGACTTCTCTTGCCACTCTTTGGCAATTTTCATAAAGTTGATTAATGTTATTGTTTTATAGTATGTAGTAGCTATATTGCCTCTGCTAATTCCAGCGCTTACCTATGGTCTGATATTACTAAAAAAACGTTTTCTGTCTTTTAAAAGAAACTACCTAAAAAAAACGTTTTTTTCTGGGATGGAAATCAACCATATTGGGTTGCTGCTGTATGTTATCCAATGAGAAATTAAAACGAAATTGTTCCATGCGTAATTTATTTGATAACACAATATGTTGTCACTGTCACATCTTGGCTGGGAGTCGATCTGGTGATCAGGTGTGTTCTGGGTCATCTCCCTGCTGCCTGGGCCACTGGGTGACTCCAATTCAGGGCAAGCTTCTCATTATTAGCTACCTATTGGTATGAGACTCTTGTTCCATGCAGTGGCCAGCTGTTGTCAGTTACCTGATCCTATGACCCATAAATACCCTCTTCCACTTCCTGCTGGCGCCTTAGTATAGGTTTTGCTTCCTCTGGTTATCGAACTCCGCTCGCTCTTGACCTCAGTTTGGATCACCCCTTTGGATTGTACCAACTCTGGTTTCACTCTTGACCTCTCTTAGGATCACCCCCTTGGTTTGTACTGACTCTGGTTAACGAACTCGGCTCGCTCTGGACCACTCTTCTGGACTTCGCTCCCTTAGGGTCTGGCTCCTGACCTACTAACCGTGAGTCATTTTCTTGTTTGTTGTTCCCTGAGTTTGCTTTGCTGGTTGTACTTTTACTTGAGGTGCCGAAATTTTTCGGGTGCAGGACCCTATCTGCTCCTCCACCTGATAGCGGGATAGCAAGACTACTGGTGAGGAAATCGGAGGAGCAGTTGGTGTCTCTGGCAGGCCTAATAGTCACTAAGCGTTATAATGTTCTATGAAACCACATATACCATTTTAAAGCATCCCCTAAGCATGTAGGTTAAATCATTTTTGTTTTTGTAATAGTGACCTTTAAGATGCCCGAAAAAAACTCTTCCTACTGAATGATAATTTGTAACATTTTATTTTTAGCACTAATACGTATGCCTCAGGCCACTGCCCATCTCTCTGTGTTTGCCAATCCCTTGCCTATTATCCTAGAAAATGACCATTACTGATATCAAAGATTCATCTTCAGGATTTTAAGTTCTGTAGCATTCGCTGATTTAAACACATGTACATTCAGCTCATCCCTACTTATATTTAAAAACAAAACAAAAGAATAAAACAAACTCAAATGGATGCACACATTTATAAAGTACACACATTCATTGCATTAATTCTTAACAATGTTTTAAAATGGCTACCAATATACACAGAGCTCATTTATTTATTCATTCATGTCCTTTCGTAGTACACTTACACATTTGACATCACTGTAAATTATTCTGATCTAGTTACTCTATTTTATGGATAATACATCTTCCCATTTTTATCAAAAAATATTGGGATGTCCTCTTTTTAATCAGGGATTCCGCCACGTGTTTCCTGAAAGTGTTCAGTACATAGAGACCAGATCTGAGATATTAAATCGACCTACAATGCTGGAGAATTTAATCACCGGTATATGCAACTCTTATCAGATCCAGACTCTTCTGTATCCTCTTATTTTTATTAAAAGATATTGGAATTTCCTTTGTTCTTTAGGGATTCCGTCACGTGTTTCCTGAAAGCATTCAGTACATGGAGTCCAGATTAGCTCGGCCGACAGTGCTTGAGATGTCTATCACCGGAATATTCAGCTCTTATCAGATCCAGGCTCTTCTGAAGTTTTACATTGAAATGCAGAAAAGTCCTCAGTGTGGCCCCTATGTAGGGACATTCCTTTATCATCGGTGTCTACATCCTCACCACACATTGTTCCCTCAGCATTGTCCACATCACTGAACACTCTCTGAACCCCTGTGTTGTATCTTATTTCTCAATGTCTGCACTACAGTCATCCCATCCACACTGTTTGAGGAATAACTGATGACATTTGTTACTGCTGGGACCATTGAGACACACTGGAGCTGGATACATGCGGGAAGGACACTAGAGGGGGGTCTGGCTGCTAGTATGTGGAGGTGTTCCTCAATCTGTGAGGAACCTGCATGCTAGCCCTCTAGAACCTCCTTTACGATTTTCTGCAGTACCGGAGGAAGCAGGAGGCTGGACACATAGGGAAGGACTTGGGGCTGGAGCATCAACAGGAGGGTTGACATGACACATTATATGTTTTACAGCAGCTCCACCTCTGCCAATTAATACTATGATTTCTGACAGCGCTACTCCACCATCCACACTACATTCTCCGACAGCTCTCCTCCACCAGCCACACTACATTCTCCGACAGCTCTCCCCCACCATCCAGACTACATTCTCCGACAGCTCTCCTGCCACCATCCGCACTTCATTCTTCGACAGCTCTCCTCCCACCATCCACACTACATTCTCCGACAGCTCTCCTCCACCATCCACACTACATTCTCCGACAGCTCTCCTCCCACCATCCACACTACATTCTCCGACAGCTCTCCTCCACCATCCAAACTACATTCTTCGACAGCTCTCCTCCCACCATCCACACTACATTCTCTGACACAGCTCTCCTCCCACCATCCACATTACATTCTCCGACAGCTCTCCTCCACCATCTACACTACATTCTCCGACAGCTCTCCTCCACCATCTACACTACATTCTCCGACAGCTCTCCCCCACCATCCACACTACATTCTCCGACAGCTCTCCTCCACCATCTACACTACATTCTCCGACAGCTCTCCTCCACCATCTACACTACATTCTCCGACAGCTCTCCTCCACCATCTACACTACATTTTCCGACAGCTCTCCTCCCACCATCCACACTACATTCTCCGACAGCTCTCCCACTATACACACTACACTGATTTTTCTGGTGTTTGACAAGATTATCTTTTCTAAGGAAAGATTTCCCGCACTCTAAACATGAATATGGACGCTCACCTGTGTGAATTCTCTGATGTTTAGCAAGGTATTCTTTATGAGAGAAAGATTTCCCACACACTGAACATGAAAAAGGGCGCTCAACCAGGTGAACTCTCTGATGTTTAACAAGGTCTCCTTTACGAGAGAAAGATTTCCCACACTCTGAACATGAAAAGGGATGCTCACCTGTGTGAATTCTCTGATGTTGAACAAGGTTTCCTTTAAAAATAAAAGATTTTCCGCACTCTGAACATGAATAGGGATGCTCACCCGTGTGAATCCTCTGATGTTTAACAAGGTCTCCCTTATGATTGAAAGATTTCCCGCACTGTGAACATGAATAAGGACGCTCACCTGTGTGAAGTCTTTGATGTTCAATAAGGACTTCTCTATGAGAGAAAGATTTCCCGCACTCTGAACATGAATAAGGACGCTCACCCGTGTGAATTCTCTGATGTTTTACAAGGCCTCCTTTATTAGTGAAACATTTCCCGCACTCTAAACATGAATATGGACGCTCACCTGTGTGAATTCTCTGATGTTTGATAAGGTCTCCTTTATGACCGAAAGATTTCCCACACTGTGAACATGAGTAAGGACGCTCACCCGAGTGAATTCTCTGATGTTCAACAAGGTATCTTTTATGAGTGAAAGATTTCCCGCACTCTGAACATGAAAAAGGACGCTCACCTGAGTGAATTCTCTGATGGGTAACAAGATGATCGTTCCTGAGGAAAGATTTGCCGCACTCTGAACATGAATAAGGACGCACACCCATGTGACTTCTTTGGTGTTGAACAAGGTTTCCTTTCTGAGTGTAAGATTTCCCGCACTCTGAACATGAATAAGGATGCTCACCCATGTTAATTCTCTGATGTTTAACAAGCAATTCTTCATGATTCAAAGATTTACCGGATGTTGAACATGAAGAAAGACGCTCATCTATGTGAGCTCTCTGATGTTTAACAAGATTATCTTTCTTACGGAAAGATTTCCCGCACTCTGAACATGAATGAGGACGCTCCCCAGTGTGAATTCTCTGGTGTCTAACAAGGCCATCTTTCTTATGGAAAGACTTCCCGCACTCGGAACAAGAATAGGGGCGCTCACCCGTGTGAATTTTCAGATGATTAACAAGTCCTCCTTTCTGAGTGAAAGATTTCCCACACTCTAAACATGAATGAGGACGCTGACCCAAGTGAATTCTCAGATGTTTAACAAGGTTATCTTTCTTATTAAAAGATTTCCCGCACTCCGAACATGAATAAGGACGCTCACCCATGTGAATTCTCTGATGTGCCAAAAGGTTTCCTTTCTGAGTGAAAGATTTCCCACACTCTGAACATGAGAATAGATTCTGAGCTCTTTGAGCCACTTCATGGGGTAAGGGAGATACCTTGGGATTAGAAGGATCTGTTGATCTATCTGCAGTGTGAGATCCTAAATGGATATTTGCAATCATAGTATGTGATTGGTGAGAAGATTCCCCCTGATCAGAGGGATCCATTGATGTCTCCGGACAGGAAGGTCTGTGATGGATATTTTGTGTATTTGGATTTCCTCCTGGAGGATCCTGTGTGATGACATTATCTTCTGACTTACAATCAGCAGATAATAGAAGATGTCTCTCCGAAGAATTCCTGGCATAACTTCCATCTGATAGAAAGAAATGTAAAAAACAAAACGTCAGTAGTTTACAAATAATTGGAGTTTAACTCCACCTCCCCATGTGAAACCAAAAATACAGTAAGCATGAAATATTACACGTGAAGATCAATACTCCAGATGTGCCAACTCCAGTGCACCACCACTAAGAGAGAAGAGCCTCTTGACCACTGCCATCAGAGGTCATACACTTACAGGTACTTAAAGTGTACAAAACATGGAAATGGCCAGCTTGGCACGGATCACAAGCCAGCACAAGGCAGGGGTTGGAACCACCACACTTACTTCGGGTTGGCTTTGCATTCCGTGGTTCCAGGCATGGTCTGTAGGAGGGTTCTGTTCTGCAGTGAGCCCTAACATGGGGGTCCAGTCCCGTGTCAAGCTACCCTTACCTACAGAACCTCTGTCACTGGCCACCACTATTCTCTCTGCCCTGACCTGGCTGCTCCTCATCACTCTATGGACATCAAGACTTAGCTGAATTGTACATTTTATTCCCCACTTCTCCCTAATATGCTGTAAAGCACCTTCTCTTTCAAAGCAACATAGATGGTTACTCCTAACCAAAATGTTCTATACCGAATAAAGTTAAATTTACAGTTCTGTACAGGTTCCATAGAAGTACATTTGTGCAATCAGAGGTCAAACACGCTTACAGGTACCGAAAGTGTCCAAAACATGGAAATGGCCAGCTTGGCACGAATCATAACCCAGCACAAGACACAAGTAGGGACCACCACACTTACTTCAGGAGGCCTTGCACGCTATGGTTCCAGGCATGGTCTGTAGGAGGGTTCTGTTCTGCAGTGGGCCCTAACATAGTTGCCCAGCCAAGTGCAACGCTATCCTTACCTAGAGAACCTGTGTCACTGGCCACCACCATACTCTCTGTCCTGAACTGGAGGCTCCTCCTTATCACTCAATGACATCAAAAGTCACCTGAATTGCACATTTCATTCCCCGGTTCTCCGTAATACATTGTAAAGCACCTCCTCTTCCAAAGTAACACAGAAGGTTACTCTTAACCAATAAGTTCTGTACCAAGTAACGTTAGAATTACAGATCTGTACAGGTTCCATAGATTTGAGCAATATACAGAATCCCAATGGCGTTTCCACTCTCTCCAATAACACTGTACTGGATTTGGCTGTGCTGTATGGCGTCGTTTTATCCTTTTTATAGCTTAGTTGAATCTCAGTAAATAGCATCAAAAGACTGGTCCTTGTAACCCATCCCGGGGTCTCCCACTAAGGGAAAACGCCACAATACGGTTAAAGTAGAGTTCATATTCCCATCGCACACATTCCTGGATATAGGCACATATGTTGTGGGCGCTGAAGAGAAAACCAGCTGGACACTGGATCTATCTCAGATATATACATATTCGCCAGCACACCATGGATCTCGCAAAAGCAGTCCAAAGAAACTTTTTATTACAGAAAGAATCACATCAGAAACAGTACAACGTTTCAGAGTCACGCAGGGCCCCATTATCAGGCATCTGCCTGACGAAGGGGTCCTGCGTGACTCCGAAACGTTGCACTGTTTCTGATGTGATCCTTTCTGTAATAAAAAGTTTCTTTGGACTGCTATCACACAATACAGTTAAACTCACATCTTTGCAGCATCCTCACTGATCACCTCCCATACACGGACAGACCACGAGGTCCGATCTCCTCCACATAACAGCACCAAGTGTTACCCCTTGTCATACCACACATTAACGCATTTAACCTTTTAGAACCTGCCTACAGGACGATGTGAAGATCTGAGAATTATCTAACAGTTTCCCTAGACTACAATCCATATACTCAGAAGTAAAAGGAAACTGTGACCCGTTTCTTCCATAGTGCCTATACTTACTTGTATTGATAAGTAGAGACATTTCATCCTGTTCACTTTTCATAATCATCCCAACCTCCTCCATGGACGGCTGATCTCCCCCCACATATATCTCAACTTCTTCTTCTTTAACCTCAACTTTTATATTCATCCGTTCTTCACCCTAAACCCCAAAATAATAGAAAACATCTATTAAAGTCAACTCAAGGCAGATATAACAGACACAAATGACACGTCATTCAGTGTGCACCCTCCGTTGGAAGAACACAAGGAGGAAGAGGACCCGCGATGACCTGTGACTGAGCTTAAGACCCACAAAGGAAAGGAATGTATATGAATTAAAAAGAAACATAAAGAAATACAAATGGGGGCGTGAAAAACTGTGGGGAACAAAGGCTACACTTCATATGTAGAAGTCAGCATTAAAACAAGAGAGTACATAGAAATGTCACCTCATGACTTAGAATACATATTTTGATGCAGAGGCCTACCTACCTGATCCTGGCGAGGGATGGTGTGATCCTTCTGTATGGAATCCCAGGAACACAGAGGATGGGGAAATTTCACATCCTAAACCACAACGATGATAAAATACATTTATAAAATGACGCAAGAGATTACATGGAAAAATATCATCTCATAGTTTAGAATACTTTTGAGTTTCTAGTTGCTCAGTGCCATCTACCTGATGATGGTGAAGGATTGTGTGATCTTCCTGTGTGGAATCCCGGGTATACAGAGGACCACCATCCTCCATAGACTGCTGATCCCAAAACATCTCTTCTTTTTCCTCTTTAACCTCAACTTTAATGTCTTTCAGTTCTTCACCCTAAACCCCAAAAGACGAGAGAACGGATTTGTAAAAGCAAACAAGAGTTGACATAGAGGAACGTTATCTCAAAGCGTAGAATTCTATTTGAGTTCTAGTTGCCAAGTCCAACCTACCTGATGATGGTGAGGGATGGTGTGGTCTTCTTGTGTGGAATCCCAGGAATACAGAGGACGGGGACATCTCTCTGGTGGGTTCCCATTACTGGACCCATCTGTAGGAAACACACACACACTGACTGAACACATTGTTTATATGTGTTTATCACATGATGAGTAGAGATGGGCTTGGGCATGTTCAAGTTTGCACATGCCAGATCACGTCAGGAAGCCGACAGTGCAGTCCACTAATCACAGGCAGTGAGACATTTCCCAATCCGCAGCTGGACAGATCAGGAAATGTCTCTGTGCCTGTGATTAGCAGAGTGCAGTGTCAGCTTCCTGGTGGGATCGGGCACTTGTAAACTCAAACACGCCAGAGCCCGTCTCTAATGACTGGGGATCTAGGTGGGCCCTCCGTACTGCTCTCTCCTTTACAATAAAGTCTCCTCTTACCAGGTGATGTGAGGGGCGGCTGATTCTCCATCATGACGTCCTTGTAGAGATCCTTGTGTCCTTCGAAATAAAATAATATGTTATTACCTACTCTGCTGCTAATTCCAACAACTCTTCGCTTTGCTTCCTCACAACTCACCTCTCACCTGGAACTTCCTGTTTTAGACTTCTACATCACTTCCTGTTCCTAAAATGCATAATTTCCTGTCTGTCTATTACTTCCTGTCTGTATATCACTTCCTATCTGCACCTAACATCACTTCCTCCCCAGTTGTTGTATCACTTCCTGTGTCTGTACAATTACGCTCTCCCTTTCTCCATGTTCTTTTTTTTTTTTTTTAATACATTTTTATTGGAATTTTAAGTTAACAATTTCAACAATAACATTTACAATTATTTGTTACTTCTGACTCATTGCTTGGTACATGTAACAACAATTAAGAAAATGAAGAAAATTATGAGAATTACAGGAGTACCAGGTAACAGTTAGATGAGAAAAAACTATTAAAAGATATATATATATATATAAAAAAAAAATGATTAAATAAAACACAGCATACCCAAACTGCCTACCCCTAATGGGAACGATCTGTAAGCGGATTTGGTTACCGTGTACTAAGGTTTATTAGGGATGGGACATTGTAACCAATTGATCTGAACTATAATGGAGATTTAGATATCACATTTATTTAGGTAAGTAGAAGCTCTTGGGTTGTTTAACCAAATTTGCCATTTCTTTTTAAATTTATTAGTAGATGAATTTTTGTATGCTAAAAGCAGTTCGTACTTAATTTTTATTGGAATTTTAAGTTAACAATTTTAACAATAACATTTACAATTATTTGTTACTTCTGACTCATTGCTTGGTACATGTAATAACAGTTAGGAAAATGAAGAAAATTATGAGAATTACAGGAGTACAAGGTAAGGCCTCATGCACACTGGACGTTTTTGGAGCTGCTGTTAGCAACGTCAGACGTGTTTTTTTTTTGCAGCTGCAGAACGCCCATCCATGTTATTCTATGGCCTCATGCACACATAGAGCTTTTAGGAGCTCCAAGTGGCATAGGCGTTTTACAGCTCCAAAAAAAACCCAGGAACTGTGCGTTCTGGAGCTGCAGCGTCAAGCTGTAAAAACGTCTGACGCTGCTAAAGGCTGAATAACGTTGCTTAACGTGCGTTAAGCCACGTTATACGTTTTTTTTTCTTCCATTCAAAATCAATGGTTCCCTATGGGAGCCTATTGATTTGAACGGAAGTCGCACCGCAGGTCGGATCAGGGTGATCCGACTTGCGGCGCGACCTGCACTGTGAGAATCTTGAGGGGGAACTCCACGCCAAAATGGGGAAAAAAAAGAGCGTGGGGTTCCCCCCCAGGTTCCAAACCAGGCCCTTCGGGTCTGGTATGGAATTTGAGGGTAGCCCCACGCCGAAAAAACGG
This sequence comes from Pelophylax lessonae, assembly GCF_965119305.1. Lineage (NCBI taxonomy): Eukaryota > Metazoa > Chordata > Amphibia > Anura > Ranidae > Pelophylax > Pelophylax lessonae. The sequence goes on along the minus strand of NC_138776.1, from coordinate 260,654,863 downwards.
CGTGGGGTCCCCCCCCAAAATCCATACCAGACCCTTATCCGAGCATGCAGCCCGGCATGCCAGGAAAGGGGAGGGGACGAGCGAGCGGCCCCACCCCCCCCTGGATCATACCAGGCCACACGCCCTCAACATGGGGGGGTGTGGGTGCTTTGGGGCAGGGGGGGCTCTGCACCCCCCACCTCAAAGCACCTTGCCCCCATGTTGATGAGGACAAGGGCCTCATCCCCACAACCCTGGCCGGTGGTTGTGGGGGTCTGCGGGCAGGGGGCTCATCGGAATCTGGAAGCCCCCTTTAACAAGGGGGTCCCCCAGATCGATCCCGGACCCCCTCCCTATGTGAATGGGTATGGGGTACACTGTACCCCTACCCATTCACCCCATAAAAGACAGTGTGAGTAAATAACGACAGGAGACGTTTTGGAAAGTTTATTAAAAATCTTCACCCCGTCTTCTCCCTCTCCGGTCTTCTGCTCTTTTGCTTCTTGTCTTCTCCTCTCCGGTCTTCTGCTCTTTTGCTGTCGCCTCTTCTTGTCTTGTCTTCTCCTCTCCTCTCCGGTCTTCTGCTCTTTTGCTGTCGGCTCTTCTTCTTCCTCCGGTCCTCCTCCGACGACGTCTCCGGCGATTATGCCGGTCTCCGGTCTCTGCAGCTTATTATATAGCCATTAGGCTAAAAAGTGAGAGCCTTAATGTGGTACATAGTGGTTGAATAAACATATAGAGTTCGTCAACAGTCTATTGGCGCTTTTCCACTGCATGGAACCGAACGGTTCGGCTCGCTTTTGCACTTTTCGACTGCATGGTACCGCATGGTACGGTGTTGGAACGGTTTGGTACGGTACGGTACGGCGGCGCTTTTCCACTACATGGAACCAAAGGGTACGGCTCGCTTAAAGCAGGTGTAAACCTAAAATAAAAAAGAATAAATAAAAAAAAAACCCTGCAAGACAAAGGCATAATGAGCTAGTATGCATACTAGCTCATTATGAATTACTTACCTTAGAACAAAGCCCCGACACGGACCCCCGGACACCGCTGCGGGCGCGGACATGATCCCACGGCGTCTCTTCCGGGCTCGGCGGCTCCCGCGCTGTGATTGGCCGGAGCCGCGATGGCGTCACTCCCGCGCATGCGCGCGGGAGTCATTTTCCGGCAAGCTCCCGTCAAGGGAAGCTGAAGGTCCGCCGGACCTTCAGAGCGCATGCGCCGCTCGCGTGAGCGGCTGCATGCACTGCAAATATCTCCTAAACCGTGCCGGTTTAGGAGATATTAATTGTACCTACAGGTAAGCCTTATTATAGGCTTACCTGTACTTAAAAATGAAAAAATGCGGTATACTACCTCTTTAAACAGTGCCACCTCGGTTGTGGTTCCAAGAGGGCCGTACCGGTACCTTATCCCATAATCCTTTGCATGCAGCTTTGACTGTTTGTCACTACTAGCCACTGATTGGTCAGAGAATCGATGTTATCACACCCACTAACTACTTTAGTGGAAAAGCAAACCGTACCAAACCGTTCCAACACCGTACCATGCGGTACCATGCAGTAGAAAACCAAACCGAGCCAAGCAGGGCCGAGTGGAGCCGAGCTGGTACTTGCAGTGGAAAAGTGCCATATGTCTACTGAACTTCATTCCGTAATCATAAGTGGTTCACCAGAAGATTTTTATCACAGCCACTAGATGTGCTTTAGCCAGAAGAAGCACAGCAGGCGCAGGAAGGAGAGTGTAAGGAAAGGAATAGTGGAAAGAAAAGTGAGAGAGTACATTGTAGAATCAGAAAATAGACAAGAGAACAGAGGGAAAAAGTAAGAAAATAAAAAAGGGAAGAGAAAACAAAAAACACATATTAATTGTACAGTATCTCACAAAAGTGAGTACACCCCTCACATTTTTGTAAATATTTTATTCTATCTTTTCATGTGACAACACTGAAGAAATGACACTTTGCTACAATGTAAAGTATTGAGTGTACAGCTTGTATAGCAGTGTAAATTTGTTGTCCAATCATATACCCCAACACACAGCCAATAATGTCTAAACTGCTGGCAACAAGAGTGAGTAAACCCCTAAGTCAAAATGTTCAAATTGGGCCCAATCAGCTATTTTCCTTCCCCAGTGTCATGTGACTCGTTAGTGTTACAAGGTCTCAGGTGTGAATGGGGAGCAGGTGTGTTTAATGTGATGTTATCGCTCTCTCACTCTCTCATACTGGTCGCTGGAAGTTCAATAAGGCACCTCATGCCAAAGAACTCTTTGAGTATCTGAAAAAAAAGAATTGTTGCTCTACATAAAGATGGTGTGAGTAAGGGTGCGCTGATATAGAAATTAAAGCTGCTACATGAACTGTGCCTTAGTGAAAAATTCTGTGTAAAAAATAGGTGCGCTAAAGTAATAAATGTCTAAATCCACAATGTGATATGATATACAGTTGATATACAATCTTACATAAATGGTGATCAAGTGAAGACAGGTGAATAAAAATGGTCAAAAGTCCAAACTTCCACCAAGTGTTACAAGTGATGAAACTTATAACCCTTGAACTTTATAAGTGCAATAACTCATAAAAGTGATATGAATTCCAAAGTCCACAAAGAGGAAATTGGAAAGTATCATCAAACAAGGTTTTGAAGATGGGATTTTAAACAGGAAAGAAAAGGAATTTTTAATACCACTTTCTCCAAAATTGCCCATTATTTACTATCTCCCGAAAGTTCATAAAAACTTGACGAAACCTCCTGGAAGACCCATTGTGAGTGGGATTGACTCCGTTACCTCCAGGATCGGAAAATACATAGACCACTTCTTGCAACCCTTGGTCCAGGAAACCCCAGCTTACCTGAAAGACACCACGCAGTGCATACAAGAAATGAGACAATTAAACATTGAAGGAGATGTATTGCTTGTGACTGCCGATGTGGCGTCTTTATATACAATTATTCCACATGAGATGGGGTACGAAGCGGTAAGCACCTTTTTAGACATCAATCAAGATATATCAGTGGCACACAAACAGTTCATTTTAGACCTTTTAACCTTTGGCATGGAACATAATTACTTTTATTATGATCAACGGTTTTATCTCCAACACACCGGAGTGGCGATGGGGGCTAAATTTGCCCCCAGTGTGGCGAATCTCTTTATGGCTCTGTAGGAGGATTGCAATATCTTTTCCCACAGAGCCAAGGAACTTGTTTTTTGGAGACGCTACATTGACGACACATTTTTTATCTGGAAAGGGAGTAACCAATCATTGAAAGTTTTTATGGACCAGTTAAACTGTAACAGTTGGGGAATTAGATTTTCTTATGAATCTAGCCCCACAGCGGTCAATTTTCTAGATCTAGTGATTTTAAGACATGGCTCAGGTTTTATCACAAAAACGTAATTTAAAGCGACCGACAAAAACGGTTTTATTACCATGGACAGTTGCCACCATCCCAAGTGGCATAGATCGGTCCCTAAAGGACAATTTAAGCGGATCAGGCGCAACTGCACAAATGAGTCGGATTTTAAAGAACAAGCCAATGTTTTAAAACAAAGATTTTTGGAAAAAGGTTACATGCCACAGATACTGGACCAAGAAATTGAATTGTTAGGCCAACAGACACAAGAAGATCTCATTTTGCCCAAACCGATTGATCCCACTCACACATCTCAGTTCAGATTCGAATATGCCTTTGTTACAGAGTTTTCCCAGAACTACAAATGGCTCAATCATGTCTTTAGGAAACATTGGAGCATCCTACAAGGAGACAAAGTATTGGGGCCTTCTCTCCCCGAGAAACCAAATATGATCTATAGGAAAGCGAGGAATTTGAAAAATCTCATTGCAAGTAATCCTATTGAAAAACCTATAGTACCTAAATTCTTTCCAGACATGAAAGGCTATTTCCCATGTAGAAATTGCCAAATCTGTAGAGAAGCAAAAACCATACGTACTAATAAGTTCTCATTTACCACCACTGGAAAAGAGTATAAGATCAAGGAGTTTATCTCCTGCCATACTAAGGGGGTCGTTTATCTCCTCCAATGTAGTTGCGGGCAGCAATACATTGGGAGGACTATACGCACTGCCAGTATTCGAATAGGGGAACACCTCTCCAATATAAGAAAAGGGTTCGTTGGACACAGTGTATCTTTACACTTTTCCAAATGTCATCACAAAAATCCCAAGAATTTACGAATCATAGTGATTGAAAAATATATACCCCATTGGAGAGGGAGTAACCTGAAAAGATCCATTTCAAGAAGGGAAACCTTCTGGATCTATGAGATGAAGTGCTTCAGACCTTGGGGACACAACATTGAATGGGACATTAACGCCCATATAAACAACAGTTAATTCCTTGCTCAGTCTCATTACATTTATTTTAATACATTTTAGCATTTTGCACATTTTAATCATGGATTTTAATAAATTTTTAAACTTTTTTCATGAGCAAATAAATGAAAGTACAGTATATGTTTAATATATTTTTTAAAATAATACTATTTAAGATTGTTTTTAGATATACATCATTTATTTTGCACTTTACATGGACTCTAATTTGTCCTATATTCACATTCCCCGTACTTCCGAAGTTGGCTTATGCATAAATTTTTATGGTGGCACAGGAAGTTGGAGGATTGCACATTTCCGGAGTCCCCCCGTTTTGTATTTGCATACTGATTTATTATATATACATATATATTACCAACACGGCTCTATCAACTGTCTAGTACCGATGGGAAAGATTAAGATGTGTTTTGATAGATAAATCAGCAAATTACGTTTGTAAGCGAGCATTTTCGCACATACACTGCGGACACCGGAAGTGGTCATACCCCAGAGCTTCATAAGGGCGGATGTGGCGGCGCGCACGTCCCTCCTATCTCAGCAGAAGCCTGTTTAGAGGAAACGTCGTCAGAGAGGAGGCGTGTCGCGCCGCCACGAACGTCCAGCACTGCTCGGTCTGCAGCCGAGTCAGGTGTATCGTTTGTATTGTTGCAGTTGTTTCCATCCCGAATGTAAGTGTAACACTTTATTTGAATAAATTACCTCGGGGATATCACGCTATGGTCCGTTTATTTTCTATTATATCGATGCTCACTCTGGAGAGCCAGTAGAAGGACGGATCCCTAGTGAAAGTGGAATACAGCTGCTTACTACAGACATATTGAAAAGGCATCGTCTACCCCCATATTCTCTGTGCCGATTCCATCCACCATCTGGTAAGAGGCTAGTCCTGCACCGTATCACAGGGTGGTTAATTTGATTATTTCCTCCTTCCCAACATTATCAACAGAGTTTTGTCTGCCTTTCAAGTTTATTCATCTGGTAAGGAGGATAGTGTGTTGGTGGCGGGATCTTCAATCACAGAGCACTGGCAATATACTTTACCTTTTCAACATTAATTATTTGGTGAAGAGATTTTTGTGGACTTTGGAATTCATATCACTTATGAGTTATTGCATTTATAAAGTTCAAGGGTTATAAGTTTCATCACTTGTAACACTTGGTGGAAGTTTGGACTTTTGACCATTTTTATTCACCTGTCTTCACTTGATCACCATTTATGTAAGATTGTATATCAACTGTATATCATATCACATTGTGGATTTAGACATTTATAACTTTAGCGCACCTATTTTTTACACAGAATTTTTCTACATAAAGATGGCATAGGCTATAAAAAGATTGCCAAGACCCTGAAACTGAGCTGCAGCATAGCGGTGAAGACCATACAGCGGTTTAACAGGACAGGTTCCACTCAGAACAGGCCTCGCCATAGTCGACTACAGAAGTTGAGTGCACGTGCTCAGCATATCCAGAGGTTGTCTTCGGGAAATAGACGTATGACTGCTGCCAGCATTGCTGCAGAGATTGAATGGGTGGAGGGTCAGCCTGTCAGTGCTCAGACCATACGTCGCACACTGCATCAAAATTGGTCTGCATGGATGTTGTCCCAGAAGGAAGCCTCTTTTAAAGATGATGCACAAGAAAGCCCGCAAACAGTTTGTTGAAGACAAGCAGACTAAGGACATGGTTCCAGTAATCCATGTCCTTAGTCTGCTTGTCTTCAGAAAACTGTTTGAGGGCTTTCTTGTGCACCATCTTTAGATGAGGCTTCCTTCTGGGACAACAGCCATGCAGACCAATTTGATGTGGTGTGATGAGACCAAGATAAACGTATTTGGTTCAGGTGGTGTCAAGCGTGTGTGGTGGCAACCAGGTGAAGAGTACAAAGACAAGTGTGTCTTGCCTACAGTCAAGCATGGAGGTGGGAGAGTCATGGTCATGAGCTGCATGAGTGCTGCCAGCACTGGGGAGCTACAGTTCATTGAGGGAACCATGAATGCCAACATGTACTGTCCAATACTGAAGCAGAGCATGATCCCCTCCCTTCGGAGACTGGGCTGCAGGGCAATATTATAACATGATAACAACCTCAAACACACCTCCAAGATGACCACTGCCTTGCTAAAGAAGCTGAGGGCAAAGGTGATGGACTGACCAAGCATGTCTCCAGACCTAAACCCTATTAAGCATCTCTGGGACATCCTCAAACAGAAGGTGGTGGAGCGCAACGTCTCTAACATCCACCAGCTCCGTGATGTTGTCATGGAGGAGTGGAAGAGGACTCGTGGCAACCTGTGAAGCTCTGGTGAACTCCATGCTCAAGAGGGTTAAGGCAGTGCTGGAAAATAATGGTGGCCACACAAAATATTGACCCTTTGGGTCCAATTTGGACATTTTTACTTAGGAGTGGACTCACTTCAAAAGTCACATGAAAAGTTATAATAAAATTTTTACAAAAATGTGTGGGGTGTACTCACTTCTGTCAGATACTGTATATATATGAATTTTTAACAATGTTTTAAAATAGTTACCAATATAAACTACAATCATTTCATTAATATCGTTTGTCCCCCTTCATAGTAAATGTACACATTTGACATTACTGTAAATTATTCTGGTCTAGTTACTCTATTTTGTGCATAATATATGTTCCCATTTTTGTTTCAATCTGATTTTATTAGTTTTCCCAAGCAAAATTATAATAAAACATATCTAAATCTTTCAATACTACAGTATTAGGCCTTCAATATATAATAACTATTACAAATATAGAATGTTGGTATACATAAATATAAATCAGAGAAGATATCACAAAGTTATTTCAGGCTTGTTTTCCATCTCCGGCATCTCTGAGGGAATTGGAAGGATTTTTGCATAAAGAGTGGAATCAGATTCTATTATCCACCATCGAAGGCTTATATTTGTCAATTCTCAGGAGAATTCAAGCCGCCTTGGATACCAAATGTGGTCCAACACCATATTACTAAGTATTTCATTCTTTTGCCTGGTGTTTCCATAATTTTGTCCATCCCTGGTACTTTTTACTTTTACATGTAGTAACATGACACTCCTGTGAGTTACAGAAACCACTCCAAGCGACCCATGTACTAGAATAATTATCCAGTTTATCATGCTCAACTGCTAGTAGAGATTTCAAATTCATGAGAGCATCTAAGCTACCCTCTCCATTCTAAAATGGATGGGATCCCAGAAGACTTCCAATGACGAGGTATGACCATGACCAATGACGAGCGCCTGGCCACCATCAGAAAATTATCTACTTTGATGGATCACAGCATAAAAAAAAAAAAAAGTATTTGGGGGTTGGACTATATACATCAACTGGTTATTCTATAACAGCGGTAGCCAACCACTGATGGTCCACGAGAAAATGTTGACAGCTGTCCTCCACCATCCACACTGCATTCTCTGACAGCTCTCCTCCACCATCCACACTACATTCTCCGACAGCTCTCCTCCTACCATTCACACTACATTCTCCGACAGCTCTCCTTCCACCGTCCACACTACATTCTCCAAGAGCTCTCCTCCACCATCCACACTACATTCTCCGACATCTCTCCTCCATCATTCACACTACATTCTCCGACAGCTCTCCTCCCACCATCCACACTACATTCTCCGACAGCTCTCCCCCCACCATCCACACTACATTCTCCAACATCTCTCCTCCATCATTCACACTACATTCTTCGACAGCTCTCCTCCACATTCACACTACATTCTCCGACAGCTCTCCTCCACCATCCACACTACATTCTCCGACAGCTCTCCTCCCACCATCCACACTACATTCTCCGACAGCTCTCCTCCACCATCCACACTACATTCTCCGACAGCTCTCCTCCACCATCCACACTACATTCTCTGACAGCTCTCCTCCACCGTCAATACTTCTTGTAAAAATGGGTGGAACTCCACTTTAAGGAAGCTCACCCACATGAATTCTCTGTGTAGCACAAGGTCCCTTCCTATTAAAAGATTTCCTGCACTCTGAACTACAAGAAGGATGTTTACCCGTGTGAATTATCTGATGTTTAACAAGGATTCCCTTATTGTTGAAAGATTTCCCGCACTCTGAACATGAATAGGGACGCTCACCTGTGTGAATTTTTTGATGTCTAACAAGGTGTGCTTTATTAATGAAAGATTTCCCGCACTCTGAACATGAATAAGGACGCTCACCTGTGTGAATTCTCTGATGTTTAACAAGGTATCCTTTATAAGTAAAAGATTTCCCGCACTCCGAACATGAATAAGGACGCTCGCCTGTGTGAATTCCCTGATGTTTAACAAGGTATCCTTTATGAGTAAAAGATTTCCCACACTGTGAACATGAATAAGGATGCTCACCAGTGTGAATTCTCTCATGTTTATCAAGGTATCTTTTATGAGTAAAAGATTTCCCGCACTCTGAACATGAAAAAGGACGCTCTCCGGTGTGTATTCTCTGATGGGCAACAAGATGATCATTTCTGAGGAAAGCTTTTCCGCACTCTGAACACGAATAAGGATGCTCACCCATGTGACATCTTTGGTGATGAACAAGGTTTCTTTTCTGAGTGAAAGATTTCCCGCACTCTAAACATAAGAATAGATTCTCACCTTTGTGAACCCCTTCACGAGGTAAGGAAGTTTTCATAGGATTAGAAGGATCTGTTGATCTATCTGCAGTGTGAGATCCGAAATGGATATTTGCAATCATAGTATGTGATTGGTGAGAATATTCCCCCTGATCAGAGGGATCCATTGATGTCTCCGGACAGGAAGGTCTGTGATGGATATTTTGTGTATTTGGATTTCCTCCTGGAGGATCCTGTGTGATGACATTATCTTCTGACTTACAATCAGCAGATAATAGAAGATGTCTCTCCGAGGAATTCCTGGCATAACTTCCATCTGATAGAAAGACATTTAAAAAACAAAATGTCAGTAGTTTACAAATAATTGGAGTTTTAGCTCCACCTCCCCATGTGAAACCAAAAATACAGTGAGCATGAAATATTACACGTGAAGATCAATACTCCAGAAATGCCAACTCCAGTGCACCACCACTAAGCAAGAAGAGCCTCTTGACCACTGCCATCAGAGGTCACACGCTTACAGGTACTGAAAGTGTCCAAAACATGGAGATGGCGAGCTTGGCACAGATCACAAGCCAGCACAAGGCAGGGGTTGGAACCACCACACTTACTTCGGGTTGGCTTTGCATTCCGTGGTTCCAGGCTTGGTCTGTAGGAGGGTTCTGTTCTGCAGTGAGCCCTAACATGGGGGCCTAGTCACGTGTCAAGCTACCCTTACCTACAGAACTTCTGTCACTGGCCACCACCATTCTCTCTGCCCTGACCTGGCTGGTCCTCATCACTCTATGGACATCAAGACTTAGCTGAATTGTACATTTTATTCCCCACTTCTCCCTAATATGCTGTAAAGCACCTTCTCTTCCAAAGCAACATAGATGGTTACTCTTAACCAAAATGTTCTATACCGAATAAAGTTAAATTTACAGTTCTTTAAAGGTTCCATAGAAGTACATTTGTACAATCAGAGGTCAAACACGCTCACAGGTACCGAAAGTGTCCAAAACATGGAGAGGGCCAGCTTGGCACGGATCATAACCCAGCACAAGACACAAGTAGGGACCAACACACTTACTTCAGGAGGCCTTGCACGCTATGGTTCCAGGCATGGTCTGTAGGAGGGTTCTGTTCTGCAGTGGGCCCTAACATAGGTGCCCAGCCAAGTGCAACGCTATCCTTACCTACAGAACCTCTGTCATTGGCCACCACCACACTCTCTGCCCTGAACTGGAGGCTCCTTATTATTACTCTATGACAGTGATGGTGAACCTTGGCACCCAGATGTTTTGGAACTACATTTCCCATGATGTTCAAGCACTCTGCAGTGTAGTTGAGCATCATGGCAAATGTAGTTCCAAAACATCTGGGGTGCCAAGGTTTGCCATCACTGCTCTATGACATCAAAAGTCACCTGATTTGTACATTTCATTCCCCAGTTCTCCATAATACACTGTAAAGCACCTTCTCTTCCAAAGTAACACAGACGGTTACTGTTAACCAATAAGTTCTGTACTGAATAAAGTTAGAATTACAGATCTGTACAGGTTCCATAGATTTGAGCAATATACAGAATCTCAATGGCGTTTCCACTCTCTCCAACAACACTGTACTGGATTTGGCTGTGCTGTATGGCGTTGGTTTATCCTTTTATAGCTTAGTTGAATCTCAGTAAAGAGCATCAAAAGACTGGTCCTTGGAACCCATCCCGGGGTCTCCCACTAAGGGAAAACGCCACAATACGGTTAAAGTAGAGTTCATATTCCCATCGCACACCTTCCTGGATATAGGCAGATATGTTGTGGGCGCTGAAGCGATCACCAGCTGGACACTGGATCTATCACAGGTACATACATATTCGCCAGCACACCATCGATCTTGCGAAAGCAGTCCAAAGAAACTTTTTATTACAGAAAGAATCACATCAGAAACAGTACAACGTTTCAGAGTCACGCAGGGCCCCGTTGTTAGGCATGTGCCTGACGAAGGGGTCCTGGGTGACTCCGAAACTTTGCACTGTTTCTGATGTGATCCTTTCTGTAATAAAAAGTTTCTTTGGACTGCTATCGCACAATACAGTTAAACTCACATCTTTGCAGCATCCTCACTGATCACCTCCCATACACAGACAGACCACGAGGTCTGGTCTCCTCCTACATATATCACTACAGAAGAAGGAAGTGACACATGCAGGAGAAGGCATATAACAGCACCAACTGTTACCCCTTGTCACACCACACATTAACACATTTAACCTTTTATAACCTGCCTACAGGACGATGTGAAGATCTGAGATGTATCTAACAGTTTCCCTAGACTACAATCCATATACTCAGAAGTAAAAGGAACCTGTGACCTGTTTCTTCCATAGTGCCTATACTTACTTGTGTTGATAAGTAGAGACATTTCATCCTGTTCACTTTTCATAATCATCCCAACCTCCTCCATGGATGGCTGATCACCCCCCACATACATCTCTACTTCTTCTTCTTTAACCTCAACTTTTATATTCATCCGTTCTTGACCCTAAACCCCAAAATAATAGAAAACATCTATTAAAGTCAACCCAAGGCAGATATAAAAGACAAAAATAACAAGTCATTCAGTGTGCACCCTCCGTTGGAAGAACACAAGGAGGAAGAGGACCCGCGATGACCTGTGACTGAGCTTAAGACCCACAAAGGAAAGGAATGTATATGAATTAAAAAAAAACATAAAGAAATACAAATAGGGGTGTGAAAAACTGTGGGGGGCTCAAAAGAGCTAGAAACAGGGAACAAAGGCTGCACTTCATATGTAGAAGTCAGCATTAAAACAAGAGAGTACATAGAAATGTCACCTCATGACTTAGAATACATATTTAGATGCCCAGTCCTACCTACCTGATCCTGGTGAGGGATGGTGTGATCCTTCTGTATGGAATCCCAGGAACACAGAGAATGGGGAAATTTCACATCCTAAACCACAACGATCATAAAATACATTTATAAAACAGAGCAAGAGATTACATGGAAAAATATCATCTCATAGCTTAAAATACTTTTGAGTTTCTAGTTGCTCAGTGCCATCTACCTGATGATGGTGAAGGATTGTGTGATCTTCCTGTGTGGAATCCCGGGAATACAGAGGACCACCATCCTCCATAGACTGCTGATCCCAAAACATCTCTTCTTTTTCCACTTTAACCTCAACTTTGATGTCTTTCAGTTCTTCATCCTAAACCCCAAAGACGAGAGAACGGATTTGTTAAAGCAAAAAAGAGTTGACATAGAGGAACGTTATCTCAAAGCGTAGAATTCTATTTGAGTTCTAGTTTCCAAGTCCTACCTACCTGATGATGGTGAGGGACGGTGTGGTCTTCTTGTGTGGAATCCTGGGAATACAGAGGATGGGGACATCTCTCTGGTGGGTTCCCATTACTGGATCCATCTGTAGGAAACACACACTCTGACTGAATATATTATTTATATGTGTTTATCAGATGATGAGTAGAGATGGGCTTGGGCATGTTCGAGTTCGCACATGCCAGATCACGTCAGGAAGCCGACAGTGAAGTCCACAAATCACAGGCAGTGAGACATTTCCCTATGCGCAGCTGGACAGATCAGGAAATGTCTCAGTGCCTGTGATTAGCGGAGTGTAGTGACGGCCTCCTGGTGGGATCGGGCACGTGTAAACTCGAACACGACCAAGCCCGTCTCTAATGACTGGGGATCTAGGTGGACCCTCCGTACTGCTCTCTCCTTTACATTAAAGTCTCTCCTTACCCGGTGATGTGAGGGGCGGCTGATTCTCCATCATGACGTCCTTGTAGAGATCCTTGTGTCCTTCTAAATAAAATAATATGTTATTACCTACTATTACTACCTGCTGCCAATTCCAACAACGCCATCACTTTGCTTCCTCACAACTCACCTCTCACCTGGAACTTCCTGTTTTAGACTTCTACATCACTTCCTGTTCCTAAAATGCATCATTTCCTGTCTGTCTATTACTTCCTGTCTGTATATCACTTCCTATCCGCACCTAACATCACTTCCTCCCCAGTTGTTATATCACTTCCTGTGTCTGTACAATTACGCTCTTCCTTTTTCCACGTTCTACTCAATATAATAGGAAAAGATCTCCACCTTGGCTGTAATGTCATTAAAGGGGGAGTCCTGTCCATTTTCAGCATGTGAATATTATAAGATAACACTGCAATGGTTATAAAAATAACCACCAGATCCGGTAACCTTCTTAAAAATTGCTGGTAAACGCACAGAAAATTTGGTATTTTAATTGCTTACTTGCCATGTTTTTACCTTACATTGTTTTTTTTTTCGTCCCTTGCATTATGTGTTGACGTGTCTACAAGACTCTCATGTGTCTCTCTGTAATGAAGGAGAATTCTGTGAGTAGAAGGAATACGGCGTACATGTGTGGTGTATACACAAGTAGGCTCAGACTCTATTATACCACACCCAGTATTCACTGTAACTTTCACAGCCCAACTTTTGGCCGCAAGTACACCATAGATCCTTTTCTCCCTTGGGTGCCCCTCTAGGATTTTTAAGTCAAGATGTATACCCATTTTAGGGCAGGAGAATACTGTTGAGCAGTGCTGCCCAAATACACTTTTCAATTACCCACCAACAGGTCATGTTTTTAGGTTTTCCTGCACCTTGCACAATGGTTTGGTATGCATGACAGCTGTTATATCTAAGGGAAAATCCCCAAAACATGGTCTGTTGAGGTACTTGGTGGCTGAGGTTATGAACTACTGATATAACTGATATGTTACTTGATTGATAGCTCTGATATCACAGGGGGTGCCCACCAGCAGTCTCATATATCTGGTCTATAAACCAGAGTCTTTGGATGTAGAGTTGGATAAATGGTTCTATATTTGTGATATATCCAGTCTATAAACCAGAGGCTCTGGATGGACAGTTGGATAATTTGTTCTATATTTTGGATATATCCGGTCTATAAACCAGAGGCTCTGGATGTAGAGTTGGATAAATGGTTCTATATTTGGGATATGTCCGGTCTATAAACCAGAGGCTCTGGACGGACAGTTGGATAAATGGTTCTATATTTAGGATGTATCCAGTCTATAAACCAGAGGCTCTGGATGGACAGTTGGATAAATGGTTCTATATTTAGGATGTATCTGGTCTATAAACCAGAGGCTCTGGATGGACAGTTGGATAAATGGTTCTATATTTAGGATGTATCCGGTCTATAAACCAGAGGCTCTGGATGGACAGTTGGATAAATGGTTCTATATTTAGGATGTATCCGGTCATAGTATAAACCAGAGGCTCTGGATGGACAGTGGGATAAATGGTTCCATATTTAGGATATATCTGGTCTATAAACCAGAGGCTCTGGATGGACAGTTGGATAAATGGTTCTATATTTAGGATGTATCTGGTCTATAAACCAGAGGCTCTGGATGGACAGTGGGATAAATGGTTCTATATGTATCTGGTCTATAAACCAGAGGCTCTGGATGGACAGTTGGATAAATGGCTCTATATTTAGGATGTATCTGGTCTATAAACCAGAGGCTCTGGGTGGACAGTTGGATAAATGGCTCTATATTTAGGATGTATCCCATCTATAAACCAGAGGCTCTTGATGGACAGTTGGATGAATGGTTCCTAATTTAGGATGTATCTGGTCGTTAAACCAGCATTTTTATATTTTTAAGTTGCAATCTTCTCGCTCTCTCTTGGGAAAAAAACAGCTGTGCCAAAAAGGATTACAAGTTTTCAGGTGCAATCTTTCTAAGAAATTGCAGCCTAATACAATGAATGCTTTGATAAGTGTGGTACAATTCTGTTTAATCTATAAATGTGAAATTTTACACAAAGAAAACTACTTTTTTGTTCCACTATATTATAAAAAGTATTGGGACGCCTGCCTTTGCACACACATGAACTTCAATGGTATCCCAGTCTTAGTCCGTAGGCTTCAATATTGAGTTGGCCCACCCTTTGCAGCTATAACAGCTTCAACTCTTCTAGGAAGGCCGTCCACAAGGTTTGGGGGTGTGTCCATGGGAATGTTTGACCATTCTTCCAGAAACACATTTGTGAGGTCAGGCACTGATGTTGGATGAGAAGGTCTTGGATGTTGGAAGGAACCCTTACCAGCTCATCTAAAGCATGCAGTAAAAAATAACCACTTAATGAACAGGGATCAGTGGACCAGGGTGTCTTCCCACAACCCAGATGAGTCACAGTGTGGAATAGTAGGAATGGACTCTTACCAGATGGTTATAGATCATGTACTAAATGCTGGATGTTGATAAGGGATTCACAAACTCCAGGACCTTGGTAGTGTTGTTATAACACTTTCCACGTTCCACTAGTTCCAGTCTGATGAAAGATCTGAAGAAAATACTGATGGTGTAGGCCAAACTTCGGGTCATCAGTATCAATGTTTTCTCCTCCCCAAGGCTCCTCTGTATACTGTGGTCCATAGACACACTCCCAAACCTTGTGGACAGCCTTCCCAGAAGAGTTGAAGCTGTTATAGCTGCAAAGGGTGGGCCAACTCAACAATGAACCCTACGGACAAAGACTGGGATGCCATTAAAGTTCATGTGCGTGTAATACTTTTGACAATATACAGTAGTGTATATTTAATATGCATGCCCAGTCGCTCAAAAATTGCAGCTTGTTCATACAGGCTTGATATCCGTGGGGTAAATATCTAACATTTCCTACCTTCAGCCTCTAAAACAGTACACGCATTTTTTGCGTTTAGATGGAATGTGCCTGCTCTCTCCCTCAGGAAATGTGGTCTATCCAATGAAAACTTCAAAGATGTGGTGCAAACCAATGCGTTTTTTATCTTTATGGATACAACATGTTTGCTCAAGAAACATGCCTAAGAAATTGCGGCCTGTCCAAAAACCCTAATTGCTGTGGTGCAAAACCATGAAAGGGGGGGACCTCACCAGGGTCCCTGTTGGCTGATGCTTTTTGAGGGTATGTCCTTTTTCATCAGAGCCAAACAGCAAATGATCATTCAGCCATATTCATACCCGCAGTCCTTCATCACGTCCACAGCAACGTGGTCCACTTATTTATTTACCAGAGCCACTGGTCTATTACCTTTTTTCACTCTACTTGGGGAAATTATACTTCTAAGATCTTGTGGCTTTCTGTATATAATATGTGGTTTATCGGCCAGATGTTTTCATAATTTCGGATCCTGTTTTAGGATACCCCAGTTTTTTATAATATGTTGGCTTTACTAGTGTATTGAGTGGTGAATCTGACTTGACTGTATTGTATTCTTGGAGAGCCAGATGGTTTAGCTTCCTGTTTAGTAATGAATTTTTCTTCTCCCCCTCCCAACCTTCTGGGAGGGGCCTTGGCTCTAATGCTGTGGGCGAGATAAAAATGTTACTGAGGGTGTATATATATATATATATATATATATATATATATATATATATATATATATATATATATGGCTGAATGATCATTTGCTGTTTGGCTCTGATGAAGAACAGACCTTTGAAACGCATCAGCCAGCAGGGACCTTGGTGAGGTCTCCCCTGAACTCAAGTCTTTGGCCAGCCTGGGAGAGTGGAGCCACGAATGCCTGATGAGCATTTTAAATACATATATATGTGTGTAGGTCAGGGCCTGACAAATTTGCCTGAAATCTAGGAGCCAGCTAAAAAAGTTAGGAGCCAGTTTTTTTTTTTTTTTAAACAACCAAGCTTTAGTTAATAAAACGGATACTAAATTTACACATAAATACGACTAGAGCCCCACTCTCCTCTATAGCGCAATTGGATGGAAACAGACTGTCTCTTTGCATCCGCTGCCATCTGATCCGATCCACGGTCGGGATGGATAGAGAATAGAACAACCATCCGTCTGTTTTTGGCGGACAGGATCAGATGGCGGCAGATTACTGCTCCATAGAGGAGAATGAAGGGTCCGATCAGGTCTGCCTGAGAAACTGACAGGCGGACCTGATCAGACAGCCCGTGTGAAAGGGGCCTTCGGCTGTGGCATGGCGATGAGGGAAAAAAAAAAAAAGATTTTATATATATATATATATATATATATATATATATATATATATATATAAATAATTAAAAAAAAATATATATTATATTTTTTTTTTTAATTTAAAAAATAAATGAATAATAATAACCACACTCCCTGTCCACTTACCTTTAAGCAAAGGTAACTGGATAGGGAGATGAAGCCTGCAAAAACTTCCCTCTCATTGCATTGAGAACAGGCAGTGGAAAGTCATTACTCCCGGCCACCACAAGAGGGCGCCAGTTCCCCATTGGAAGCCTCTCTCAGTCACAGAAGAAGGCCGAAAAGCCGGGGCCTCAATTTTTGGACGGCGCGGAAGTCCCTTTTGGGGGCGCAAAAGGGATAAGACACCTCCTGCAGGGCATCCCAGGGTCCAGGTCGCTAATTCTAGTCTCAAATGCGACCTGGCGCTCGGGGTTTGTCGAGCCCTGGTGTAGGTATTTATTATGCTCTACTTTTAATATAAAATGGTTTTGGACTAGGCTAGTGTGCCCTCTGTGTTTATATATTTTAACAGTGTTTCTGAGGAACACCCTGGTCCAAGAGGGCAGCAAGGCTTGAAGGGGATTATCCATTTTTTGAAACTCAGGGACGTTTCCTGTTGGGCTATCACACATATGCGCTGGGGATTATCATCATAAAATGCAGGAAAACCTATAACTATGTCCCAGTGTGGTCAACTGGAGGATGTATACTAGAAACATTGATGAACAGGCCCTACAGGTCGGTTAAAGAACAGGCATTGTGAAAAAGGGGGAAAAAGTTGGGGGTAAGAAAAAAAAAAAAAAGTGACCCTCAAGCGAGAGAGGGGAAAGGACCCCGAAAACCAAGAGTAAAAAATGACTAGGGGGAAAGAAAGGGCAGAGGAATGGGGAGAGGGTCTTTTGCCATAGGGAACGGCAGTTTTTATTCCCGAAAGCTAGGACGAAGAAGGAGGACTATCTAACTCTCAGATCACAATTGAATTAACCGCATGGTAAAACGAAAGACCAGTTGGTAAATCAAGCTAGGGCTGCCAGACAGAAAGACATGTATTATGTTTGTCCTCCAGGATCGCAGAGGGCTTTTCATTACTAAAAATGCCTCGAATTCTGGACTTGACCTCCTCAAAACCAGGGGTAGGGGATTTCTACGTGTGGGCTATGGTTTGCTTCATAGCCATAAAAATGATGAAGATAAAGGTGCGAGACAGCAATCTTTTATTGGTCTGTGGAGTAAGACTTCTCCTGATACCAATTTGCGTAAATGATAGTGCCATGTTATACACCCTAATCCATTGGCGACGCGCAACTGGACAGAACCACCATATGTGGAGCATCTCACCGTCAACTCCACAGCCGCGACTGAATGATCATTTTTAAAACATTTTTTAAGCATTGGTACACATACTTTAGGCCACTGTCCAGCTTCCTTTCTTTGACAATCCCTTGCCTATTAGCCCAGAAAATGGCCATTACTGATATCTAAGGTTCAGCTTTCAACCTTCAGTAAAATCGCTGAACCTGTGCTGAACCAAACCCAGGTACATTCGGCTCATCCCTTTTTATAATACAAAAGAATGGAAAACAAACTAAAACTGATGCAGAAATGTATAAAGAACACACATTAATGTCAACATGAACTTTTAACAATGTATTAAAATGTATTTATTTAGTATCATTCATGTCCTTTAATAGTAAATTTACACATTTGACATCACTAAAAATTAAAGTAAGATATATACAGTATATAGTAAGGTAACTGTAAGGTATAGATACTCTATTTGGTGGATAATACCTCATCCCACCATCCACAGTACATTCTCTGACAGCTCTCCTCCCACCATCCACACTACATTCTCCGACAGCTCTCCTCCACCATCTACACTACATTCTCCGACAGCTCTCCTCCACCATCCACACTACATTCTCCGACAGCTCTCCTCCCACCATCCACACTACATTCTCCGACAGCTCTCCCCCACCATCCACACTACATTCTCTGACAGCCCTCCTCCCACCATCCACACTACATTCTCCGACAGCTCTCCTCCACCATCCACACTACATTCTCCGACAGCTCTCCTCCACCATCCACACTACATTCTCCGACAGCTCTCCCCCACCATCCACACTACATTCTCTGACAGCCCTCCTCCCACCATCCACACTACATTCTCCGACAGCTCTCCTCCACCATCTACACTACATTCTCCAACAGCTCTCCCCCCACCATCCACACTACATTCTCCGACAGCTCTCCTCCATCATCCACACTACATTCTCCGACAGCTCTCCTCCACCATCCACACTACATTCTCCGACAGCTCTCCTCCCACCATCCACACTACATTCTCCGACAGCTCTCCTCCCATCTTCTACATTACATTCTCCGACAGCTCTCCTCCACCATCCACACTACATTCTCCGACAGCTCTCCTCCACCATCTACACTACATTCTCCAACAGCTCATCCCCCACCATCCACACTACATTCTCCGACAGCTCTCCCCCACCATCCACACTACATTCTCCGACAGCTCTCCTCCACCATCCACACTACATTCTCCGACAGCTCTCCTCCACTATCCATACTACATTGGATTTTTTGGTGTTTACGAAGTTCAGAACGATTTCCCACACTCAAACATATCTAAAGCAGAGCCCCAGTCCCCATAAGCAATTTTCTGATAAAAGCCCCTGTGATTGTTAGTACGTTTACTATAGTATTTGGATTTTGTCATAACTGTAGTCATACTTGTTATTTTTAAATCTGTAATATCTTACGTTATCTCTGAAGGAGTCAGGGGCCATCGAGGTTGTGGGCATCTGAAGCCCACTCCTGTATATTTCTGGGATTAGGTGCAGCTGGCTACCCAGAATGCACCTCCCAATATAGTGCCTGTGCAGTAATGGCGCTGCGCGGCACAGTCTGTGGATTACAGGTTGCCATAGCAATTCTTCCAAATTGGTGCCGAACTCCTCCCCATGGTGTCATTTCCTGTCTCGAAATACCGTGAGATTTCACCATTAGCCTTCCTGAAAACTCCTAGGATAGATGGCGCCGAAACCCAAGGAGTCCTTGGGAATCGCCCAATGAGGACATACCCTGGGCAGTCGGGACTCGAAGTGCCGCCTCAAGATATTTAGAAAAGCTATTGAGAAGTTTAGGACTTAACTGCATTGAGATCAGAGGAAAACGGGTGGAACTCCGCTTTAAGGAAGCTTACCCATATGAATTCTCCGGTGTTGCACAAAGTTTCCTTTCCTAGTGAAAGATGTCCCGCACTCTGAACAAAAATAAGGATGTTCACCCGTGTGAATTTTTTGATGCTTAACAAGGCATTCTTTATACCTGAAAGATTTTCCGCACTCTGAACATGAAAAAGGATGCTCACCTGTGTGAATCCTCTGATGTCTATCAAGGCATTCTTTATACCTGAAAGATTTCCCGCAATCTGAACAGGAATAAGGACGCTCACCTGTGTGAATTCTCTGATGTCTCACAAAGTATCTTTTATCAGTGAATGATTTATCGCACTCTGAACATGAATAAGGGCGCTCACCCGTGTGAATTCTAAGATGTTTAACAAGGACTCCTTTCTGAATGAAAGATTTCCCGCACTCTGAACACGAATAAGGAAGCTCCCCCGTGTGAATTTTCTGATGTTTAACAAGGGATTCTTTGTGAATGAAAGATTTCCCGCACTCTGAACATGAATAAGGGCGCTCACCCGTGTGTATTCTCTGATGTATAACAAGATAATCTTTTTTATGGAAAGATTTCCTGCACTCTGAACATGAATAAGGAAGGTCACCTGTGTGAATTTTCTGATGTATAACAAGGATTGCTTTTTGAGTGAAAGATTTCCTGCACTCTGAACATGAATAGGGACGCTCTCCTGTGTGAGTTTTCTGATGTTTAACAAGATAGCGTTTTTTATGGAAATATTTTCCACACTCTGAACATGAATAAGAACGCTCATTTGTGTGAACTTTCAGGTGTCTATCAAGATTATATTTCTGAACGAAAGATTTCCCACACTCAGAACAGAAATAAGGATGTTCACCTGTATGACATTTCTGGTGTTTCGCAAGGTTTCCTTGCTGAGTGAAAGATTTCCCGCACTCTGAACATGTATAAGGACGCTCACCTGTGTGAATTTTCTGATGAATAACAAGAATAGTTTTTTTGAGGAAAGATTTCCCGCACTCTGAACATGAATAGGGACGCTCCCCTGTGTGAGTTCTCTGATGTAGAACAAGGTGTCCTTTACTAGTGAAAGATTTTCCGCAATCTGAACAGGAATAGGGACGCTCACCCGTGTGAACTCTCTGATGCCGAATAAGTTTTCCTTTCTGAGTGAAAGATTTACCGCACTCTGAACATGAGAATGGATTCTCATCTCTGTGAACTCCTTCATGGGGTAAGGAAGATTCCTTGGGATTAGAAGGATCTGTTGATCTATCTGCAGTGTGAGATCCTAAATGGATATTTGCAATCATAGTATGTGATTGGTGAGAAGATTCCCCCTGATCAGAGGGAACCATTGATGTCTCCGGACAGGAAGGTCTGTGATGGATATTTTGTGTATTTGGATTTCCTCCTGGAGGATCCTGTGTGATGACATTATCTTCTGACTTACAATCAGCAGATAATAGAAGATGTCTCTCCGACGAATTCCCGACATCACATCCATCTGTAGGGAAGAAATGTTTAAATGTTAGTAGTTCACAAATAACTGGAGTTTTAGCTTTAGTCCTTCCTCCCCTTGATGGGAACATGACATTATATTGAGGAATGGAGATGGACCTTTCATATGGTGTACAGTATCTCCTCCTCATTTGTTGGGAACATGAAATTATATTGAGGAATGGAGATGAATCTTTCATATGTCGTGCAGCAGGGATCCGCAACTTGTTGATCGCGATCCACCCGTCGTTTGCAGGAGGGTGACAGTTGATAGGCAACCCTGCTTTGCCAAGCCCCGGACTGCTCCTACCACATTGCAGAGTGGCGTAGGGAAGGAACGACCTGGTATACTGCACTGATCCTGGCTCTCATGTCCATCCCAGGCGCTTGTGTGTGACATCACATTGGATGGATGAGAGAGGACAGTTGGTTGGGATTTGGGTGCCAGGAGAAAGAAGCATACTGTGTGCCCAGCGCTTTCCATCTGTTCAGGTTTCATCTCTCCTGTGAGCCCTTGTACACACATCAATGCTCAACTGACTGACCTCATCCTCTGCCCTGCTGACACCATCCACAGCCCTGCTAACTTACACCATCCACAGCCCTGCTAACTTACACCGTCCACAGCCCTGCTAACTTACACCTTCCACAGCCCTGCTAACTTACACCTTCCACAGCCCTGCTAACTGACACCCTCCACATCCCTGCTAACTGACACCTTCCGCAGTCCTACTAAAATACACCATCCACAGCCTTACTAATGGTCACCATCCACTGCCTTACTATTGGTCACCATCCACTGCCTTACTAACTGACCCCTTCCTCTGCCCTACTGACTGACACCATCCCCTGCTCTGCTGACTGACACTGTCCACTGCCCCAATATTCTGCCCTACAAATTGCTGTCTCCTGCACTCTGCTCTACTTATTACTGACCCCCTATACACTGCTCTATCTATTACTGACCTATAGTGAACAGTATCTCCTCCTCATTTGTTGGGAACATGACGTTATATTGAGGAATAGAGATGGACCTTTCATATGGTGTACAGTATCTCCTCCTCATTTGTTGGGAACATGACGTTATATTGAGGAATGGAGATGGACCTTTCATATGGTGTACAGTATCTCCTCCTCATTTGTTGGGAACATGACGTTATGTTGAGGAATGGAGATGGACCTTTCATATGGTGTACAGTATCTCCTCCGCATTTGCTAGGAACACGACATTATATTGAGGAATGGAGATGGACCTTTCAATATGGTGTACAGTATCTCCTCCTCATTTGTTGGGAACATGAGGTTATATTGAGGAATGGAGATGGACCTGTCATATGGTGTACAGTATCTCCTCCTCATTTGTTAGAAATATGATGTTATATTGAGGAATGGAGATGGACCAGTATCTGTGACAACTCTGTATAAACTATTCATGGATATTTAATATAGTAAAGCTCCACACTCCATGAAAATTAAATAAATAGAAAAGGTGGTAGAGATACTGAACTTTGCCTACCGGAATACAAGGTAATGAATCTGATGGAACATATGCAATCATGTGAAGCATACAGTACAAGAAGCATGTGTTTAGTGAAAAATTACATGAGCAGATCAATACTCCAGATGTGCCAACTCCAGTGCACCACCAATGAGGTCATATACGCTTACAGGTCCTGAAAGTACCCAAAGTATCACACTTACTTTGCAAGGCCTTGCACACCATGGTTCCAGGCATGGTCCCTAAGAGGGTTCTATTTTGCAGTGGGCCCCAACGTAGGGGCCCAGACACGTGCCAAGGTAACCTTACTTACAAAGCCTCTGTCATCCACCACCACCATGCTCTCTGCCCAGAACTGGCTGCTCCTTCTTATCACGCTTCACTACATGACATCAAGACTTAACTAAATTGTAAATTCTGTTCCCCAGTTCTTCCCAATACACTGTAAAGCACCTTCTCTTCCAAGGTAACACAGATGGTTACTCTTAACCAATAAGTTCTTCAGTGAATAGAATTATATATACAGTTCTGTGCAGGTTCTATAGAAGTACATATGACTGATCTACAGAATTGCAATTGCATTTCCACTCGCTCTAATACCAATGTGCTGGATTTGGTTGAGCTGTGCGGCGTTGTTCATAACTTTTTTTTTAGTAGGCAAACACATAGTTAATCTTTTAGAACCTTCCTACAGGATGATGTGAAGATCTAAGAATTATCTAACATTTTTTCTTAAAACTACAATCCTTATACTCAGAAGTAAAATGAGACCGTGACCGGTTTCTTCCATAGTCTCTGTTACTTACTTGTGTGGATAGGTAGAGAAATGTCCTCCTGTTCACTTTTCATAATCAGCTCCACGTCCTCCATGGACTGCTGATCACCCCCCACATAAATCTCTACCTCTTCTTCTTTAACCTCAGCTTTTATATTAATATGTTCTTCACCCTACACCAAAATAATGGAAAATATCATAAAGTCAACTCAAGGCAGATATAAAAGACACAAATGACACGTCATTTAGTTTGCACCCTCCATTGGAAGAAGACAAAGAAGAGGACCCGTGAAGACATGTGAATGGGCTTAAAACCCAAAGAAGAAAGGAATGTATATTAAAAAAAATTTAAATTGGGGATGAAAAATATAGGGTGCTCAAAGGAGCTAGAAACAGGGATGGGGGGGGGGGGGGGGTTGTAGGTAACAACAGCTGCACTTCAGATATCAAAGTAAAACAAGAGACTACATCTCATGGCTTAGAATAAATATTTAGGACTAGATGCCCAGTCCTACTTACCTTATCATGGTGAGGGATGGTGTGATTCTTTGGTATGGAATCCCAGGAACACAGAGGAGGGGGAAATCTCTCACCCTAAACCCCAAAGATGAAAGAGTAATAATTAAATAGAGCAAGAGAATTCATAGAAAAATATTATCTCACAGCTTAGAATACTTTTGAGTTGTAATTGCTCAGTCCCATCTACCTGATGAAGGTGAGGGATGGTGTGATCTTCCTGTGTGGGATCCCGGGAATACAGAGGACCAACCTCTACCATAGACTGCTGATCTCCAAACAACTCTTCTTTTTCTTTTTTAACCTCAGTTTTGATGTCTTTCAGTTCTTCACCCTAAACTCCAAATATTATAGAACGTATTTGTAAAAGGTAGCAAGAAATTGCATTGAAGAATGTTATCTCAAGGTATAGAATTCTATTTGAGTTCTAATTGCTCAGCCCCACCTACCCGACGATGGTGGGGGGTGGTGTGATCTTCCTGTGTGGAATCCCGAGAATTCAGAGGACTCCCCTCCTCCATAGACTGCTGATCCCCAAACATCTCTTCTTTCTCCACTTTAACCTCAACTTTGATGTTTTTCAGATCTTCACCCTAAACTCCAAATATGATAGAACGCATTTATAAAAGGAAACAAGAGCTGAAATAGAAGCTTGTTATCTCGAAGCATAGAATTCTACAAGGTATTTGATTTCTAGTTGCTCGGTCCCACCTACCTGATGATGGTGAGGAATGGTGTGATCTTTCTGTGTGGAATCCCAGGAATACGGAGGATGGGGACATCTCTCTGGTGGGTTCCCATTACTGGATCGTTCTGTAGGAAACACACACACTGACTGAATATTGTTTCTATCTGTTTGGGGAATCTACGTGGACCCTCCGTACTGCTCTCTCCTTTACAATAAAGTCTCCTCTTACCCCGTGATGTGAGGGGCGACTGATTCTCCATCATGACGTCCTTGTAGAGATCCTTGTGTCCTTCGAAATAAATTTTATTACCTCCTCTGCTGCCAGTTCCAAAAACGTCTTCTCTTTACTTCCTCACAACTCACTTCACCCAGGACTTCCTTTTTTCTACCCCTACATCACTTCCTGTTCCTTAGTTACATCACTTCCTGTTCCTTAGTTACATTACTTCCAGTCTTCACCTGAAATCCCTTCCTCTCCAGCTGTGGTTTGGCTGTGTCTGTACAATCACACTCTTACTTTCTCAGCGTTCTACTAGATATAATAGGAAAAAACCTCCATCTCTATATTTATTATGTGTCTGTTCTACAATCTAGTAACTCCAGATGGACAGTTGAATAAATGGCTCAATATTCACAATGTATCTGGTTTATTAATCAGAAGATCTGGATAAATAATTCTATATTTTCGATGTATCTGGTCTATGAACCAGAGGCTCTGTATGGACAATTGGATAAATGGCTCTATATTTAGGATGTATCTGGTCTATAAACCAGAGGCTCTGGATGGACAGTTGGATAAATGGCTCTATATTTAGGATGTATCCGGTCTATAAACCAGAGACTCTGGATGGACAGTTGGATAAATTGCTCTATATTTAGAATGTGTCTGAACTATAAACCAGAGGTTCGGGATTAACAGTTTGATACATGTCTCTATATTTAGGATGTATCTGTATTTGGCCTGAGAAAGGGGACCCTGTCAGGTAGGCTCTATGGGGCCCCGTAATTTCTCACAGCAGCCCTTGGGCATTATGACGAGGTCTGCTACTGCACTTGGTTGCCAGATAGTGAAGAGGAGGAAAGTGAGGGAGAGGCACAACATCAGTAAAGGCAGGTAGTCAACACATGTGCTGTAGATCTGCAATCTACTTGCTTTCTCTTAGTAAAAGCAGCTTTGCCAAAAAGGAAGAAGAAATGCTGAGGAAAAAGAGATTATCTAAGAAGCTGATTTCTACTTAGTTGAACAGCAGAAAGAAGGTGACAAGAGCCATCTACTTCAAACTTGGAAATGTATGTTGTGGTCTTTAAGGTGCCGTCTAATAGTTTTTTGAAACTATCTATGCTCCCTGCTGATACTACTGCTTGTGGAAGAGAATTCCACATCCTTACTGCTCTGACAGTAAAGAACCCTTTACGTATTTTAAGGTTAAACCGTTTTTCCTCTAATTTTAGTGAGTGGCCACATGTCTTATTGTATTCCCTTTCTCTGAATAGTTTGCTCCTTATGCTAGGGTCATCACCAGTACAGTATTTGTACATTGATATCATATCCCCCCTCATGCGCCTGTAGTCTTTCCTCAAAGCTGATGTCCTCCATTCCCCTAATTATTTTTGTTGCCCTTCTCTGGACTCTCTCCAGTTCCAGCACATCCTTCCTGAGGACCGGTGCCCAGAACTGGACGGAATACTCCAGATGTGGCCGGACCAGAGTCTTGTAGAGTGAGAGAATAATCTCTTTATTTCTGGAGTGAATCCCCTTTTTAATACATGGCAGTATTTTGTTGGCTTTGCTTGCAGCGGCTTGGCATTGCATGCCACTGCCAAGCTTGTTGTCCACTAGGACCCCTAGGTCCTTTTCCATCTTAGATTCACCCAGAGGTTCCCCCATATTGAGTAGCTTGCTTTCGTTTTTCTGACGCCCAAGTGCATTACTTTACATTTTTCAACATTAAACCTCATCTGCCATGTAGTTGCCCACCCCATTATTTTGTTCAGGTCCGCTTGTAAGGTTTCCACATCCTGCATAGAAGATATTGGCATGCTTAGTTTAGTATCGTCTGCAAATACTGAGATTGTACTAGATATCCCTTCCTCTAGGTCGTTTATGAATAAATTAAACAGTATTGGTCCCAGGACAGAACCTTGGGGGACCCCACTTTCCACACCCGCCCAATCCAAGTACTCCCCATTAATCACCACCCTCTGGACTCTCCCCTTTAGCCAGTTCTCTATCCAGGTACTCACCCTATGGTCCATACCTACCTTCCTTAGTTTGTACAGTAAGCGTTTGTGAGGAACGGTGTCAAATGCCTTTGCAAAGTCCAGATACACCACATCCACAGGCTTACCTTTATCTAGGTGGCAGCTCGCTTCATCATAGAAGGTTAATAGATTGGTCTGGCAAGAACGATTTTTCATGAATCCATGCTGATTACTACTAATAATACCGTTTTCATTACTAATTACTAAAATCTTGTATATAGTCTCCTAACATCCCCTCCAAACTCTTGCAGTCTGCATGTGAACCAATAAGGAAAGGAAAGTAAATTATATTGTAATTTATTTGATGACACAATATGTTGTCACTGGCACTGTCCCTGAGGATTGTAATGTTCTATGCAACCATATACTGTTTTAACGCATCCCCTAAGCATGCAGTTTGAGGAATTTTTTTTTTTTTTTATCATCAATTTTCAGGCTGCCCGAAAAGACCCTCTTCCTAGAAAAAAAATAGATTTTAACATTTTTTTTTAGCATTGGTACTTATCCCTCAGGCCATTGTCCACCTCCCTGTGTTTGACAATCCCTTGCCTATTAGCCCAGAAAATGCCCATTACTGATCTCTAAGGTTTCGGCTTCAGATTTCAAGCTTCATTGGCATTTGCTGACCCTGCGCTGAATAGAAAACCCACAGCTCACCCCTCTTTTAACCACTTTAAGACCGCTCACTGTGCTGCTACTGCGGCTCCCCTGGGTCCAGCGACGTAGACCTACATCTCTGGACTGCTAGAGGTCTCGGCGGCGCGCGCGCGCCGCCGGAGGCTCGCTCCCTCTGTGTTTAGACACAGCAGGAGTCGGGCCGGAGGAGGAGAGGCGGCGATCACCGTCTCTCTTCCCCGATCGTCGGGTAAAGAGTGAGACACAAGCAGGCGGATCTTCTATGTGACAGGCAGGGAGAGATCACAGGATTCAGCATAGCTGAACCTGCGATCTCTGTGTGTGTCACAGAACCCCCTCCCCCCCACACACGTCAGTAAGCATAAGGCATACATTTCACCCCTTGTTTACCAATAGTGTTAACCCCTACCCTGCCAGTGTCATTATTACAGTAACAGTGCATATTTATAGCACTGATTACTGTAGTAATGTCACTGGTCCCCCCAAAAGTGTAAAAAATGTCAGTTAGGGTCCGATCTGTCCGCCGCAATGTCACAGTCCCGCAAAAAATCGCAGATCGCCGCCATTACTAGTAAAGAAAAAAAAAATTACAAATCTTTCCCGTAGTTAGTAAACGCGATAACTTTTGTGCAAACCAATCAAAATACGCTTATTGCGATTTTTTTTTACCAAAAATATGTAGCAGAAAACAAATTGGCCTAAAATGTTAAAAAATTTAGATTTTTAAAATTTTTTTTTGGGAATGTTATATATCAGAATGTGAAAAAAAGTTTTTTTTTTTTTTTCAAAATTGTCGCTCTTTTTTTAAAAAAAAATTAAAAATTGCACAGGTGATCAAATACCACCAAAAGAAAGCTCTATTTGTGGGGAAAAAAAGGACGTAAATTTTATTTGGGTACAGCGTCGCCTGACCACGCAATTGTCCGTTAAAGTAACGCAGTGCCGAATCGCAAAATATGGCCTGGTCGGGAAGGAGGTAAAATCTTCCGGTCCCCGGTCTTAAAGTGGATAAAAATACGCTCATTGAGAATTTTTTTTGTCAAAGACAAGTAGCTAAATACATTTTGGCCTAAATATATGACAAAAATGTAATATATTGGATATTTTTTAACAGTCAAAGTAGAAAATGTCAATTTTATGCAAAATTTTCACTCTTTTTTTATTAATATTGCAAAAAAAAAAATAAAAAGCGCAGAGGTGATCAAATACCACCAAAAGAAAGCTCTGTTTGTGTGGAAAAAAAGGACATAAATTTAGTTTGGGTACAGCAATGCATGACCGCGAAATTGTCAGTTAAAGTCGCGCAGTGCCTAGTTGAAAAAAGTGGACTGGTCATTGAGCAGCAAAATCTTCCGGGGCTAAAGTGGCTAATTATGGCAAAACAAAAGGATGAAAAACAAAGTGAAATTGATGCACGAATTCACAAAATACACATTTTTTTTTTTCATATAATCTTTATTTTTATCAAGTAACAACAAAACAGATAAAAGGAAAAATGAAAAAGCGAGAGCCCTTAATATGGTACATAGTGGTTGAATAAACATATAGAGTTCATCAACAGTCTATGTCTACTGAACTTCATTCCGTAATCATAAGTGGTTCACCAGAAGATTTTTATCACAGCTTTAGCCAGGAGTACAGGAGGCGAAGGAAGGAGAGTGTAAGGAAAGGAATAATGGAAAGAAAAGTGAGAGAAGTCAGAAAATAGACATTAGAACAGAGGGAAAAAGGGAAGAGAAAACAAAATACACATATTAATTATACAGTATCTCACAAAAGTGAGTACACCCCTCACATTTTTGTAAATATTTTATTCTATCTTTTCATGTGACAACACTGAAGAAATTACACTTTGCTACAATGTAAAGTAGTGAGTGTACAGCTTGTATAACAGTGTAAATTTGATGTCCAATCAAAATACCCCAACAACAGGCCGTTAATGTCTAAACTGCTGGCAACAAATGTGAGTACACCCCTAAGTCAAAATGTCCAAATTGGGCCCAATTAGCCATTTTCCCTCCCCAGTGTCATGTGACTTGTTAGTGTTACAAGGTTTCGGGTGTGAATGGGGAGCAGGTGTGTTAAATTTGGTGTTATCGCTCTCACTCTCTCATACTGGCCACTGGAAGTTAAACATGGCACCTCACGCCAAAGAACTCTTTGAGGATCTGAAAAAAAAGAATTGTTGCTCTACGTAAAGATGACCTAGGCTAGAAGAAGATTGCCAAGACTCTGAAACTGAGCTGCAGCACAGTGGTGAAGACCATACAGCGGTTTAACAGGACGGGTTCCACTCAGAACAGGCCTCGCCATGGTCGACTACAGAAGTTGAGTGCACGTGCTCAGCACATCCAGAGGTTGTCTTTGGGAAATAGACGTATGACTGCTGCCAGCATTGCTGCAGAGATTGAAGGGTTGGAGGGTGAGCCTGTCAGTGCTCAGACCATACGTTGCACACTGCATCAAATTGTTCTGCATGGCTGTCGTCCCAGAAGGAAGCCTCTTCTAAAGATGATGCACAAGAAAGCTCGCAAACAGTTTGCTGAAGACAAGCAGACTAAGGACATGGTTCCAGTAATCCATGTCCTTAGTCTGCTTGTCTTCAGCAAACTGTTTGAGGGCTTTCTTGTGCATCATCTTTAAAAGAGGCTTCCTTCTGGGACAACAGCCATGCAGACCAATTTGATGTGGTGTGATGAGACCAAGATAAACGTATTTGGTTCAGATGGTGTCAAGCGTGTGTGGTGGCAACCAGGTGAAGAATACAAAACAGGTGTGTCTTGCCTACAGTCAAGCATGGTGGTGGGAGAGTCATGGTCATGAGCTGCATGAGTGCTGCCAGCACTGGAGAGCTACAGTTCATTGAGGGAACCATGAATGCCAACATGTACTGTGACATACTGAAGCAGAGCATGATCCCCTCCCTTCGGAGACTGGGCTTCAGGGCAGTATTCCAACATGATAACGACCCCAAACACACCTCCAAGATGACCACTGCGTTGCTAAAGAAGCTGAGGGCAAAGATGATGGACTGGCCAAGCATGTCTCCAGACCTAAACCCTATTGAGCATCTGTGGGGCATCCTCAAACAGGTGGTGGAGCGCAACGTCTCTAACATCCACCAGCTCCGTGATGTCATCATGGAGGAGTGGAAGAGGACTCGTGGCAGCCTGTGAAGCTCTGGTGAACTCCATGCTCAAGAGGGTTAAAGCAGTGCTAGAAAATAATGGTGGCCACACAAAATATTGACACTTTTGGACATTTTTACTTAGGGGTGTACTCACTTCAAAAGTCACATGAAAAGTTATAATAAAATATTTACAAAAATGTGTGGGGGTGTACTCACTTCTGTCAGATACTGTATATATATGAATTTTTAACAATGTTTTAAAAAAGGTACCAATATAAAACTACAATCATTTCATTAATATCGTTCGCCCCCCTTTATAGTAAATGTACACAATTGACATCACTGTAAATCATTCTGGTCTAGTTACTCTATTTTGTGCATAATATATGTTCCCATTTTTGTTTCAATCTGATTTTATTAGTTTTCCCAAGCAAAATTATAATAAAGCATATCTAAATCTTTCAATACTACAGTATTAGGTCTTCAATATATAGTAACAAATACAAATATAGAACGGTGGTATACATAAATATAAATCAGAGAAAATATCACAAAGTTATTTTTGGTGAACAAGGTTCAGGCTCGTTTTCCATCTCCGGCATCTCTGAGGGAATTGGAAGTATTTTTGCATAAAGAGTGGAATCAGATTCTATTATCCACTATCCAAGGCTTATATTTGACAATTCTCAGGAGAAGTCAAGCCTTCTTGGATACCAAATGTGGTTCAACACCATATTAGGTAAGGCTTTCATTATTTTGCCTGGTGTTTCCATAATTTTGTCCATCCCCGGTACTTTTTACTTTTACATGTAGTAACATGACACTCCTGTGAGTTACAGAAAACACTCCAAGCGGCCCATGTACTAGAATAATTATCCAGTCTATCATGCTTAACTGCTAGTAGAGATTTCAAATTCATGAGTGCACCTAAGCTACCCACTCCATTCTAAAATGGATGGGATCCCAGAAGACTTCCAATGACAGCCTGGCAACCATCAGAAAATGATGTACTTTGATAGATCACAGCATCATAAAATACAAAAGTATTTGGGGGTTGGACTATATACATCTACTGGTTACTCTATTACAGCGGTCGCCAACCACTGATGGTCCACGAGAAAAAAGTTGACAGCTCTCCTCCACCCTCCACACTACATTCTCCGACAGCTCTCCTCCACCATCCACACTACATTCTCCGACAGCTCTCCTCCACCATCCACACTACATTCTCCGACAGCCCCCCTCCACCATCCACACTACATTCTCCAACAGCTCTCCTCCACCATCCACACTACATTCTCCAACAGCTCTCCCCCCACCATCCACACTACATTCTCTGACATCTCTCCTCCCACCATCCACACTACATTATCCGACAGCTCTCCTCCCACCATCCGCACTACATTCTCCGACAGCTCTCCTACTTTCATCCACACTACTTTCTCCGACATCTCTCCTCCACCATCCACACTACATTCTCCGACAGCTCTCCTACTTTCATCCACACTACTTTCTCCGACAGCTCTCCCTCCACCATTCACACTACATTCTCCGACAGCTCTCCTCCACCATCCACACTACATTCTCCGACAGCTCTCCTCTCACTATCCACACTACATTCTCCGACAGCTCTCCTCTCACCATCCACACTACATTCTCCGACAGCTCTCCTCTCACCATCCACACTACATTCTTCGACAGCTCTCCTCTCACCATCCACACTACATTCTCCGACAGCTCTCCTCTCACCATCCACACTACATTCTTCGACAGCTCTCCTCTCACCATCCACACTACATTCTTCGACAGCTCTCCTCTACCATCCATACTTCCAGTGGGTGGAACTCCACTTTAAGGAAGCTCACCCATATGAATTCTCTGGTGTAGCACAAGGTCCCTTCCTATTAAAAGATTTCCTGCGCTCTGAACAAAAAGAAGGATGTTTAACCGTGTGAATTCTCTGATGTTTATCAAGGATTCCCTTATTGTTGAAAGATTTCCCGCACTCTGAACATGAATAGGGACGCTCACCTGTGTGAATTTTTTTATGTCTAACAAGGTGTGCTCTATTAATGAAAGATTTCCCGCACTCTGAACATGAATAAGGACGCTCACCGGTGTGAATTCTTTGATGTTCAACAAGGATTCCTTTCTGAGTAAAAGATTTCCCGCACTCTGAACATAAATAGGGACGCTCGCCCGTGTGAACTCTTTCATGATCAACAAGGGTTCCTTTATCAGTAAAAGATTTCCCGCACTCTGAACATGAATAGGGACGCTCACCGGTGTGAATTCTTTGATGTCTAACAAGGTGCGATTTATTAATGAAAGATTTCCCGCACTCTGAACATGAATAAGGACGCTCACCCGTGTGAATTTTTTGATGTTCAACAAGGATTCCTTTATGGGTAAAAGATTTCCCGCACTCTGAACATGAATAGGGACCCTCACCTGTGTGAATTATTTGATGTCTAACAAGGTGTGCTTTTCTAATGAAAGATTTCCCGCACTCTGAACATGAATAAGGACGCTCACCCGTGTGAATTCTTTGATGTTCAACAAGGATTCCTTCATAAGTGAAAGATTTCCCGCACTCTGAACATGAATAAAGACACTTACCCATGTGAATTTTCTGATGCTTAACAAGTCCTCCTTTCTGAGTGAAAGATTTCTCGCACTCTGAACATGAGAATAGATTCTCATCTCGGTGAGCTCCTTCATGGGGTAAGGAAGATTCCTTGGGATTAGAAGGATCTGTTGATCTATCTGCAGTGTGAGATCCTAAATGGATATTTGCAATCATAGTATGTGATTGGTGAGAAGATTCCCCCTGATCAGAGGGATCCATTGATGTCTCCGGACAGGAAGGTCTGTGATGGATATTTTGTGTATTTGGATTTCCTCCTGGAGGATCCTGTGTGATGACATTATCTTCTGACTTACAATCAGCAGATAATAGAAGATGTCTCTCCGAGGAATTCCCGACATCACATCCATCTGTTGGGAAGAAATGTAAAAATGTCAGTTGGTCACAAATAACTGGAGTTTTAGCTCCTCCTCCCTGTCAGTGGAAATGCCGATCTCACAGTTGGGCTCCTGTTCTCCCTCCAAAATCAATCAGAAAAGTGTTCACACCGAGTCCATATATGATCTGCAAATTCTTTAAAAATAAATAGCTGACTAAGTCTTTATTAGCCAAAATGCGTCAGTGGTTTCTTCCTACATTGAATTGTCTGGATTTTAAATTATGAAGAGTGTGCAGATCATATATGGACTCCAACGGGAGTCAGCAAAAAAAACAAGGCATTGGTCTAACAGTTTCACAGAGCTCTGAGATGGAACTGGGTACAAATCTAACATTACAATATGAAGAAATAAAAAAAAAAAAAAACATTAAAGAATATAAAACACTCAAAATAACAATGACACACTGCATAACATTTGATTGCTTATCAAATTACCAATTACTGACCTATAGTGTACAGTATCTCCTCCTCATTTGTTGGGAACATGACGTTATATTGAGGAACAGAGATGGACCTTTCATATGGTGTACAGTATCTCCTCCTCATTTGTTGGGAACATGACGTTATATTGGGGAATGGAGATGGACCTTTCATATGGTGTACAGTATCTCCTCCTCATTTGTTGGGAACATGACGTTATATTGGGGAATGGAGATGGACCTTTCATATGGTGTACAGTATCTCCTCCTCATTTGTTGGGAACATGACGTTATATTGGGGAATGGAGATGGACCTTTCATATGGTGTATAGTATCTCCTCCTCATTTGTTGGGAACATGACGTTATATTGAGGAATGGAGATGGACCTTTCATATGGTGTACAGTATCTCCTCCTCATTTGTTAGGAACATGACGTTATATTGAGGAATGGAGATGGACCTTTCATATGGTGTACAGTATCTCCTCCTCATTTGTTGGGAACATGACGTTATATTGGGGAATGGAGATGGACCTTTCATATGGTGTACAGTATCTCCTCCTCATTTGTTGGGAACATGACATTATATTGAGGAATGGAGATGGACCTTCCATATGGTGTACAGTATCTCAACCTCATTTGTTGGGAACATGACGTAATACTGAGGAATGGAGATGGACCTTTCATATGGTGTACAGTATCTCCACCCCATTTGTTGGAAACATGACGTTATATTGAGGAATGGAGATTATCCAGTATCTGTGACAACTCTGTGTAAAATATTCAAGGTTGTAAAGCTCCGCACTGCATGAAAATTGAATAAATAGAAAAGGTGGTTGGGAGACTGCACTCACTTATACCGAAACACAAGGTAATGAATCTGATGGAAAATGGGCAATCATGTGAAGCGTATAGTACAAGAAGCATTACATGAGCAGATCAATACTCCAGATGTGCCAACTCCAGTGCACCACCAATGAGGTCATGCACACTTATAGGTACCAAAAGTGTCCAAAGGATGGAGATGGCCAGCTTGGCATGGATCACAACCCAGCACATGGCAAAGGTGGGAATCCCCACACTTACTTTGCAAAGCCTTGCACACCATGGTTCCAGGCACAGTCCCTAGGAGGGTTTTGTGTTGCAGTAGGCCCTAACATAGGAGCCCAGCCACGTGCCAAGCTACCCTTACCTACAAAACCTCTGTCATCAGTCACCACCATTCTACCTCTAACTGGCTGCTCCTTCTCATCACACTTCACTTCATGACATCAAGACTTAACTAAATTGTAAATTCTGTTCCCCAGTTCTCCCCAATACACTGTAAACCTTCTCTTCCAAAGTTACACAGATGATTACTCTTAACCAATAGGTTCTTTAGTGAATAGTTAGATTTACAGTTCTGTCCAGGTTTCATAGAAGTACATATGAGCGATATACAGAATCGCAATTGCATTTTCACTCTCCCTCTCTAATAACACTGTACAGGATTTGGTTACATAGTTACATAGTGAGGTTGAAAAAAGACACCAGTCCATCCAGTTCAACCTATGATGTGTGTTTGCTGTTAACCGTACATTGTATACCCCTTTATGTTGTGGTCTTTAAGGTGCCCATCGAATCGTTTTTTGAAACTATTGATGCTCCCTGCTGATACCACTGCTTGTGGAAGAGAATCCCACATCCTTACCGCTCTGACAGTTAAGAACCCTTTATGCAGTTTAAGGTTAAACCGCTTTTCTTCTAGTTATATTGAGTGGCCCCGTGTTTTACTGAATTCCCTTTCTCTGAAAAGTTTCTTCCCTATGCTAGGGTCACCAGTACGGTATTTGTACATCGATATCATATCCCCTCTCAAGCGTCTCTTCTCCAAAGAGAATAGGTTCAATGCTTGTAGTCTTTCCTTATAGTTGATGTCCTCCACTACCCTAAGTATCTTTGTAGCCCTTTTCTGGACTCTCCAGGTCCAGCACATCCTTTCTGAGGACCGGTGTCCAGAACTGGATGGCATATTTAAGATGTGGCTGGACCAGAATCTTGTAGAGAGGGAGAATAATCGCTTTATCTGTGGAGGGGGTCCCCTTTTTTTTAATACATGCCAATATTCTGTTGGCTTTGCTTGCAGCAGCTTGGCATTGCATGCCATTGCTGAGCCTGTTGTCTACTAGGACCCCCAGGTCCTTTTCTATCTTAGATTCACCCTGAGGTTCACCCCCTAGCGAGTAACTTGTGTTCGTATTTCTGACACCCAAGTGCATTACTTTACATTTTTCAACATTAAACCTCATCTGCCATGTAGTTGCCCATCCCATTATTTTGTTCAGGTCCGCTTGTAAGGTTACCACTTACCACATCCTGCATAGAAGATATTGGCCTGCTTTGCTTAGTATCATCCGCAAATACCAAGAATGTGCTAGATATCTCCTCCTCTAGGTAGTTTATGAATAAATTAAACAGGATCCTTGGGGGACCCCTCTTTCCACACCCGACCAAT
This sequence comes from Pelophylax lessonae, assembly GCF_965119305.1. NCBI lineage: Eukaryota > Metazoa > Chordata > Amphibia > Anura > Ranidae > Pelophylax > Pelophylax lessonae. The sequence goes on along the minus strand of NC_138776.1, from coordinate 260,617,752 downwards.
CCGAGTACTCCTCATTTATCACCACCATCTGAACCCTATGGTTCATACCTACGTACCTTGGTATGGAAAGAAAGCGTTTGTGGGGAACTGTACCAAAAGCCTTTGCAAAATCCAGATACACCACATCCACAGGCCTTCCTTTATCTAGATGGCAGCTCAATTCATCGTAGTAGGTTAATAGTTTGGTCTGGCAAGAATGATTCTTCATGAATCCATGCTGATTACTACTAACAATACAGTTTTGTATTTAGTCCCTTATCATGCCCTCCATTATCTTGCAGACTACTGATGTTAGACTAACCAGATACATCTTGGCCCTATTTTAAATAATGGTACCACGTTGGCTTTTTTCCATTCAGCTGGCACCATTCCCATCAGTAGGCTATCCATAAAAATTAGGAACAATGGTCTGGCTATCACCTGGCTGAGTTCTTTAAGGACCCTCGGGTGTAAGCCATCTGGTCCCAGTGACTTATTTATGCTAAGTTCCTCTAGTTTAGTTCTGAGTCTATCTTTTGTTAACCATGAGGGTGCTTCCTGAGATGTATTATTAACTTTAACATTACAAGCTGGGTTAGTGTAGCCCCCAATTCTTTTGTGAAGAGTGAAGAGAAGAATTTATTTAGCACTTTCACCTTCTCTCTGTCCTTTGTGGCCAGATTCCCTTTGTCATCTTTTATGGGGCTAATATGTTCTGGTCTCACTTTCTTACTATTTATATACTCAAAAAAAACCCCAAGAAATTCTTTAACTCTCTTCCGCTATGTGCCTTTTGTGTTCAATTTTAGCTGCCTTGAATGCACTCTTACATTTCTTATTGCACTCTTTGTAATGTTGTAATGCTGCCAATGACCCCTCGGCCTTGTATTTTTTAAGGCCTTTTCTTGAGGTTTAATATGCATTTTTATGTTGGCGTTTATTTTGCTCTTCTAAACATATTCCCCTTTGGAGTGCACTGGCCAATCCGTTTATTTAGTATGTTGTTTAAGCACTCCCATTTTTCCTCCGTGTTCTTTGTTCCTAGGGTTCTATCCCATTTTATATTGTCTAGCAAAGAGCGCAGTTTATACTGAAAACGAATTGACCTATGGTCACTGTTTCCTAAGATGCCCCGTATTTCTACATCCGTGATCAGGTCTGTATTGTTAGTAATCAGTAGGTCTAGTAATGCATTGTTTCTTGTTGTTGCATTCACCATCTGACCCATGAAATTGTCCTGCAAAACATTTAGGAGCTGCGGAGCCCTAGGCTAATGTGCGGTTCCTTCTGCCCAGTCTATATCTGGTTGTGCTGTGCGGAGTTGTTCATAACTTTTTATAGCATAGTTGCATCCCAGTAAATAGCATAAATGTCAGGTCCTGGGAACCCATCCCGGGGTCCCGCTAAGGTAAAACTCCACCACACAGTTCGGTTCACCTCTTTTCAGCGTCCTGACTGATCACCTCCCATACACGGACAGACCCTGAGGTCCGGGCCAGTTCAGAAGCAGAAAGTGACACATGCAGGGTAAGGTGCATCACAGCACCAAGTGTTAACTCTTGCAAGACCACGCCATCTTTGGCTACAGCACGTACTTCAAAATGCCAGGAAGATGTACATAGATGTCCTTCTGTTCTCGCGTCGCATGTGAAATAAAAAAAGAAAATTTGTTTGGATACAGTGTTGCATGACCGCGCAATTGTCATTCAAAGTGTGACAGCGCTGAAAGCTGAAAACTGGCCTGGGCAGGAAGGGGATGAAAGTGCCCAGTAAGCAAGTGGTTAAACTACAATCCTTATACACAGAAGTATAATGAGAATGTAAATGGTTTCTTCCATTGTCTCGGTTACTTACTTGTGATGATAGGTAGAGAAATGTCCTTCTGTTCACTTTTCATAATCATCCCAACCTCCTCCGTGGAGATCTGATCACCCCCCACATACATCTCTACTTCTTCTTCTTTAACCTCAGCTTTTATATTCATCTGTTCTTCACCCTAAACCCCAAAAATAATAGAAAATATCTATTCAAGTCAACTCAAGGCAGATATAAAAATTACAAATGACACGTCATTCAGTATGCACCCTCCGTTGAAAACAACACAAGCAGGAAGAGGATCCGCGATAACATGTGACTGGGCTTAAGACCCACAGAGAAAAGGAATGTATATTAATAAATAAAAATGGGGGATGAAAAATGTAGGGTGCTGAAAGGAGCTAGAAACGGGGCTGGGGGGTGTGGGTAACAAAGGCTACACTTTAGATGTCGAAGTAAAACAAGAGACTACATAATAACATCATCTCATGGCTTAGAATACATATTTAGGTCTAGATGTCCAGTCCTACCTACCTTGTCATTGTAAGGGATGGTGTGATCCTCCTGTATGGAATTCCAGGAGCACCGAAAAGGGGGAAATCTCTCACCCTAAACCCCAAAGATTAAATAGAAAAAATGTAATAGAGCATGAGATTTAATAGAGAAATATCTAGTAGCTTAGAATACTTTTGATTTGTAATTGCTCAGTCCTATCTACCTGATGATGGTGGGGGATGGTCTGATCTTCCTGTGTGGAATCCGGGGAATACAGAGGACCACCCTCCTCCATAGACTGCTGATCCCCAAACATCTCTTCTTTCTCCACTTTAACCTCAACTTTGATGTCTTTCAGTTCTGCACCCTAAACCCCAAATATGAGAGAACGGATTTATAACAGGAAACAAGAGATGAAATAGAAGACTGTTATTTTACAAGCGTAGAATTCTACAAGGTATTTGGGTTTTAGTTGCTCAGTCCCACCTACCTGATGATGGTGAGGGATGGTGTGATCTTCCTGTGTGGAATCCTGGGAATACAGAGAACGGGGACATCTCTCTGGTTGGTTCCCATTACTGGATCCATCTGTAGGAAACACACACTGACTGAATACATTGTTTCTATGTGTTTATCAGATGATGGGGGATCTAGGCGGACTCTCCGTACTGCTCTCTCCTTTTATAATAAAGTCTCCTCTTACCCGGTGATGTGAGGGGCGGCTGATTCTCCATCATGACGTCCAATCCTTGTGTCCTTCTAAATAAATTATAATGTTATTAACGCCTCTGCTGCCGTTTCCAATAACAACTTCTCATTACTTCCTCATAACTCGCCTCACCCAGGACTTCCTTTATAGACCCCTACATCACTTCCTGTTCCTTAGTTACATCACTTCCTGTCTGCACCTGACATCACTTCCTCTCCAGCTGTGGTATCACTTCCTGTGTCTGTACAATCACACTCTTCCTGTCTTCACGTTCTACCCGATATAATAGGAAAAGATCTCCACCTCTATATTTATTATGTGTCTGTTCTCCAATCCAGCAACTCCAGATGCACAGTTAGATAAATGGTTTATTTATTCACAATGTATTTGGTCTATAAACCAGAGGCTATGGATGGACAGTTGGATAAATGGTTCTATATTTAGGATGTATCCGGTCTATAAACCAGAGGCTCTGGATGGACAGTTGGATAAATGGTTCTATATTTAGGATGTATCTGGTCTATAAACCAGAGGCTCTGATGGACAATTGGATAAATGGTTCTATATTTTGGATGTATCCGGTCTATAAACCAGAGGCTCTGGATGGACAGTTGGATGAATGGCTCTATATTTAGGATGTATCCGGTCTATAAACCAGAGGCTCTGGATGGACAGTTGGATAAATGGTTCTATATTTAGGATGTATCTGGTCTATAAACCAGAGGCTCTGATGGACAATTGGATAAATGGTTCTATATTTTGGATGTATCCGGTCTATAAACCAGAGGCTCTGGATGGACAGTTGGATGAATGGCTCTATATTTAGGATGTACCCCGTCTATAAACCAGTCCATGATTAGATTTGTGCAGAAGTCCAACAATAGCAGTTGGAAGATAGCTGGCCCTGCCACCAATATCCAACAATACTGACAAATGGAGATGGAGTTCTAGACTGGGGGGAGGGGATGTGACAGGCAGTGCACACAGAGTCCATACAACTCTTGTCGTCTCCTTGTCCTCCTAAGTTTTGCTGTGAAGTGTTCGGCCTCCTCATCAATCCTATTTTTTGCAGACTGAGGCTGGACCCATCGCCAGAGGTGCACTTTCGTTCACCAAAACACAAGCTGGCAACAGTACAAGCCAGCTGCTACACTGGTCCGAGAGAAATAAAATCTAGTAACTGACAGTTTCACTGTCTGTGTCCTGAATATCTGCTAGTGGGGTCTTCCTCAGTCTGCAATAAACAGAAAAGATAAGGAGGCAGAGTGCAGCAGAATGGAGAGAAGGCGGCGCTTAGTGCTGGCTGTATCTACCCTATAGGGATTCCAATATTTTAGGCTTCGGGGGAAGGTTGAGTTGCAGCTAGCACTGATAGAAAAAAATATTTTTTGTAAAGGTGGGGGGGGGGGGGGGGCGCAATGTGTAGAGGGGACAGTCTCTACAGGGAGGTGGTAGCGTGAGCAGGGTGGGCAGTGCATGCAGGGGAAAAGTATACAAGGGGGGTGTATACGGGAAGTGGTGAAGTTTGCGCAGGAGGAAATAGGGCAAAGTGTTCAAGAGGGCGGTGTGTACAGGGAAAAGGGGGGCACTGTGTACAAGAAGGGTGACAGTGGTGGCAGCATGTACACGGAGAAGAGGCAGTGTGTACAGGGAGCGGACAGTGTACACAGGTAAGGAGGAGAGCAATGGAAGCATAGAGGGAGGGAACAGACAGAGAAAACCAATTGGCATAAATGTTTCTGCAGCTGGAGCCTACTGCTAAGTTGGCTGCATTGAGGGGCATTATGATGAGGTCTGCTACTGTACATGGGTGTCAGATAGTTAAAAGGAGGAAAATGAGGGGCAGGCACAACATCGTTGAGGCAGGTAGTCAACACACGTGCTGTAGCCTGCACTGTTGACTCTTTCTTGGAAAAACTAGAAAACAGTTTTCAGATGCCAATATGGCAGCATACTAGTGATAGAGCTCCGCCTCTTTACCACTCCCTCAGGACCAGTGAATAGCATAAAAAAGGCGTAATTAGCCGCCCCCCCATTCTTTCTTTTTTCCTCATAACTCAGTTATCCCAGTGAAGAGTAGGCAGGCCTAGCCTAAGAACGAGCTGTTGTTTCGAGCGCGTAGCCTGCCATTCTTGCCATCCCCTCGTCTTCCGGTGACATCACTTCCACTTGCAGTCCATGCTGGTTTGCTTCCTGGTGCACGGGAGAACCGCAACAGCTGGACGAACAACATGTAGCTCCGTGGACGGCGTGCATAAAGAGGACAAGGGACAGATTGGAACGGCCCCCCCTGCCTACCTACATTGATGAGCCTATTACCTACTTTTATCTTGTGAGTTATTATTTGTGTGACAATACATTGTCTATAATACTACACTTAGGTGGCGTTTCCTGTTTTTGTCCTTCATCTTCAGTTTGGCTTGTGCATGTCTCTGAGCATATTTGCAAAGTTCTCAGTGCCGTATTAGCTCCACTCAGAGAACAGGGTCTCCCGCTTCGCCATTACCTGGACGACATTTTTCTTCTAACCTAAAGTCTGGAAAAATTGTGGACACCAGAAGATCCTCACACACCCTGCAGAAACCCATAATGTCCGGGACAAAAAATCACCTACAAATTTGGAGAGCATGGTTACCTCCTAGAGAATCTTAACATGCAGGCAGACCGACTATCATGTAAGTTTCCCAGATCACTAGTTTGCCCTGTGCCTCAGGTCTTCTCCGATCTGGTCCACATGTGGGACTTACCACAGACAGACTTCGCTTCCTGCACCAATCACAAACTTGGGAAATGTCTGACCCGGTTTTCGCATGCCCAGGCAGAGGGGACAGATGCTCTGGTCTCTCCTGGAACTGCATTCTAGCCTATATATTTCTCTCAACATCTCTCGTAATGAGATTCCTCTTAAAGCGGTCGAGAGATAATATGGTAGTCATACCCATTTCTCCATATTGGCCACGGAGGCATTGGTGTCCCTGGACATTTACTTCAGGATACAGAAGCCAATTCCCCTTCCGCACATACGCAGACTGAGGCTGCAAGCATGGCAGCTAAAAGGGGAGGCTTGAGAATCTAGGTTGCTCCAGAGCGGGCTCTACTTTGTTGAGTGCTAGAAGACACTCTACTAACAACATCTATGCCAAAATCGGAAACAAATTTGCATTTTTCTTGGCAGGGCGAGACTTTGATCCTACTGTGCTTCCGGTGACAGCTCTTCTGGACTGCCTCTAGGCTGGATTATACATTGGCCTTAACCCATACTCATTGAGGTTGCAAATGTTGGTTGTATCGGCAATAACAACTTTGAAAGGGGCCAAAGATCCTTTAGTTGCACAATTTTTGAAGGCAGTCATGAGGAGTCAACCACCAAGACGGAGAGTCTTTCCCAAGTGAGACCTATTTATGTTGCTGGATTTCCTGTCAGTTCAACCATTTGCTCTAACAGAGCAGCGTCCGGTTTGGGACATTACCAACAAAGCAGTATCTATCATAGTATCTTCAGGCAGAAGGATGTTCAAGATGTAAGCTCTTGGAGCTCCATAAAAACATATTGTTTTCTTTCCAGAAAGAGTAGAGTTTTTTTCCTGTAGGTCATCTTGTATCAAAGGTAGCGACGGCCCTCCATTTAACAGACATCTTACAATTACCTAATGTTCCAGATGATCACACTGGAAAGTCACACGAATGGGACGTTTTCAGAACTCTAAAGAAGTATCTGTCCAAAACTGCTCCTTGCAGATTAACTAAGTCTTTCATCGTTCCAGCTGGAAGTAATCAAGAATAAGAGGCTACTGCCAGGACACTAGCAGGCTTGGTTGTGCATTTAGGGCAAGGGGTCCTGAGCCTCTGTCAGCGGTGGCTGCGCACTCTGCCAGAGCCGTTTCATTAATGGTCGTCCCAGCATAGTTTTTCAAGCATTATGGAGTAGAACTAGGTGCCTTGTCAAAGTGGACTTTGGAGGAAGGGCTATGCAGTCTTCTGTTCCATCCTAATTAAAGAATTGATTTGATAAGCAGAACCCACCCTGGCAGCTAATTATTGATCACTAGTATGCTGCCATGTTGGTGTGTGGAGATGTGTGAACCGGCTCCATTGAAAAATTGGATGCGAGGAAGCTGCAATAGTGTGAACCCAGCCTCAAACTTCATTAGCATTTTCTGAATCAAACAGGTACATTCCACTCATCCCTCTTTTTAATTATGGCAAAACAAAAGAACGAAAAAACAAAGTGAAACTAAAGCACAAATTTACTAAATACAGTGGAACCTTGGTTTACGAGTATAATTGGTTCCAGCAGCTTGCTTGTAATCCAAAACACTCGTATATCAAAGCAAGTTTTCCCATAGGAAAGCATTGAAACTCAGATGATTCGTTCCACAAGCATTTATAGTAATATAAATATATGCTGTTATATATAAAGTAGTACATTACTGTACAGTATAAGTATGCCATCTCCTTTGTTAAACATTATGTGTCCCTGTGTTCGTGCTGTACTACATAACAGATGCCGATTATACTGTATAGTGCTTGTCTGGCTGTTCACTCACTTCACTGCAGCCCTCTGCTTCCTCCTCAGATGACGTCAGAAGGAGTGATCGGCCCCTCCCGCCGGGTAGAGCACAGAGCCGAGGTGAGAGAGAGACAGAGAAACGAGGAGACACATACATACAGTAAGTGCAGGGACACTCTAAAACAATATAAATCGGCATGTTTATACACTGTACAAGCGCTGGGACACATAATGGTATGTGAGAGAGTGCATTTACAGAGGGGATGGCATGCTTTTAGAGTATAAAACTGCTCGTATATCAAGACAGTGCTCGTATACCAAGACAGTTTTTTAAAAAAAATGTTGCTCGTCTTTCAAAACGCTCGTAAACAGAGGTACTCGTAAACCAAGGTTCCACTGTACACAGAACTGTGTATATATATATATATATATATATATATATGAATTTTTTACAATGTTCTAAAAGGGTTACCAATATACACAGGCCTCATTTAATGAATATCGGTCATGCCCCTTCATAGTAAACGTACACATTTGACATCACTGTAAATCAATCTGGTCTAGCCCACTGAATAATGACATCTCCAGCATATGTTGTGGAATGTTGCATTGATACAGTGAAGGACATCTGGACTTCTATACCAATAGGTAAGAATTTTGAAGCTCTTTCCCTGGGCTGTACGACCAACAGAAAGATTATGAGAGAAAATAAATGCTTTCTCCCGATCCTCTTTCCCAAGTACTGTAGATGTATAAAGTGGGAGTTTGGGGTAAGTAAAAGTAGACAATATTGAGAAAATTTGAGAAATCGAGTGCTGGGGTCAAGTCACATAACAATAGTTTCTCTAAGGGATTAGGATGAGAAACCAACCTTCGTCTGCCTGGCAAAGATTGAATGAAAGAGGGGAGTTGTTGGTTCAAGAACCAAGTCTGTAATCCTTTTTAATTAGAGATAATAGTGAGTGGGCCAGATGGAGGATGGGCAGAAGAAAATATTGACTCCGGGAGGCTTTGAATGAATATCAGTCATGCCCCTTCATAGTAGACTTACACATTTGACATCGCTGTAAATTATTCTGGTCTAGTCTAGCCCACTGAATTATGACATCTCCAGCATATGTTAGGCAAGGTTGGATTGATACGGTGAAGGACATCTGAACATCTATACCAATGGATACGACCAACAAAAATGTTGTGAGAGAAAGTAAATGCTTTTTTTGACCCTCACTGCTGAGTTTTGTGCCTAATCCTCTTTCTCAAGTACTGTAGCTGTATAAAAAGTGAGAGATTGGGTTTAGTAGAAGTGGACATATTTAGTAAATTTGGGAAATCAAGTGTGGTGGGGGGGCGGGTCACATAATAACGATAGTTTCTCTAAGGGAGTAGGATGAGAAACCAACCTGCGTCTGTCCAGCAAAGATTGGATGAAAGAGGTGAGTTGTTGGTTCAAGATCCCAGTCTGTAATCCAGGTAAATTAGAGATAATATTGAGAGGGCCAGATGGAGAATGGGTAGAAGAAAATATTGATGCTGGGAAGCTTTACTCCAGGGAACAATTACTGATCTATGTATACCAATGGGAAAAGACATGATGTCAAATAGTGTTGTCATTTGGCCTGCATAGGTGCAGACATATTAGAGTGTCTTGAAACACCCCTTGAAATTTTCCACATTTTGTCATGTTACAGCCAAAAACCTAAATGTCTTTTATTGGGATTTTAGGTGATAGACCGACACAAAGTGGCACATAATTGTGAAGTGGAAGGAAAATGATAAATGTTTTACAAATTTTTTTACAAATAAATATCTGAAAAGTGTGGCGTGTATTTGTATTCAGCCCCCTTTACTCCGATACCCCTAACTAAAATCTAGTGGAACCAAATGCCTTCAGAAGTAACCTAATTAGTAAATAGAGCTGTGTGTAATTGAATCTCAGTATAAATACAGCTGTTCTGTGAAGCCCTCAGAGGTTTGCTAGACAACCTTAGTGAACAAACAGCATCATGAAGGCCAAGGAACATACCAGACAGATCAGGGATAACGTTGTGGAGAAGTTTAAAGCAGGGTTAGGTTATAAACAAAATATCCCAAGCTTTGAACATCTCACAGAGTGCTGTTCAATCCGTCATCCAAAAATGGAAAGAGTATGGCACAACTGTAAACCTACCAAGACATGGCCGTTCACCTAAACTGACTGGCCGGGCAAGGAGAGCATTCATCAGAGAAGCAGCCAAGAAGCCCATGGTAACTCTGGAGGAGCTGCAGAGATCCACATCTCAGGTGGGAGAATCTGTCCACAGGACAACTATTAGTCCTGCACTCCACAAATTTTCCCTTTATGGAAGAGTGACAAGAAGAAAGCTATTGTTGAAAGAAAGCCATAAGAAGTCCTGTTTGAAGTTTGCGAGAAGCAATGTAAAGGACACAGCAAACGTGGAAGAAGGTGTTCTGGTGAGATAAGACCAAAATTTTATCTTTTTTGTCCTAAAAGAAAAACGCTGTGTGGCGGAAAACTAACACTGCACATCACCCTGACTGAACACACCATCCCCACTGTGAAACATGATGGTGGCAACATAATGTTGTGGGGATGCTTTTCTTCACCAGGGACAGAGCTGGTCAGAGGTGATGGGAAAATGGAGGGAGCCAAATACAGGGCAATCTTAGAAGAAAACCTGTCTAAAAGAGACTGGAGCGGAGGTTCACCTTCCAGCAGGACAACAACCCTAGACTTGCTCATCAGATTTTTTCCCTGTCGAAATCTGTACTGACTGCACGAAAATCGGCCGTTGTGTTGACGGCCAACAAAAATTTTATAGTCTGCACACCAGATTTTTTTCGGCCAAAAAGTCGGAGTTGATTGTTGGAAGCATCATACTAACAAGCCGAAGATCGGCAGATCGGACGTTGGCCGAAAATTCCCTGCCAATTTTCGACGCGTGTGTACGGGGCTTTAGAAGAAAACCTGTCTAAAAGAGACTGGAGCGGAGGTTCACCTTCCAGCAGGACAACAACCCTAAACATACAGCCAGAGCTACAATAGAATGTTTTAGATCAAATCATATTCATGGGTTAGAACAGTCCAGTAAAGGTGCAGACCTAAATCCAATTGAGAATCTTTATTAGCATTTTCTGAATCAAACGGGTACATTCGGCACATAATTCTTTTTAATTATGGCAAAACAAAAGATTGAAAAACAAAGTGAAATTGATGCACAGATTCACAACATACACATAATAATTGTATATACATATGAATTTTTAACAATGTTCTAAAATGGTTACCAATATACACAGGACTCATTTAATGAATATCGGTCATGCCCTTTAATAGAAAGCGTACACATTTTACATCACTGTAAATCAATCTGGTCTAGAGTTGTTGGTGAAGCGTTACTCCAGGAACCAATTAATGATCTATGTATACCAATGGGAAAAGAAGGATTGTCAAATTGTGGTGTCATTGGGCCTACATAGAGATAATAGAAGCAGTGATCCACCAATTCTACAAATTTATGGTTTAGTCTTTAGGTGGCAACACGAAACCCGTGTCCTTCCGCTTATTTGGTAATGTCCATGGGAGAACCGGAGATCAAGTGGGGATAAAGTCTGCTCAATGTGGACTAAGTTAAATGGAACGTTGTGGAACCAGTGGAAAAGCCTCACCAGGACTGATGCTTAAAAACAAAGTGCAATGTCTGGGGCAACTAGGCCTCCTTTCTGTTTAGGGAGATACAATGTTTTACTATTCAGTTGAGGTTGTATTGAAATCCAGACAAAGATAGTGAAGAGTTTCTGCAATTGTTTTTAAAAAAGGAAGATGGGCCCTAAGTTGGGATAGCTTAAAAAAGATACAAAAATCTGTCAATGTTGTCCTTAGTCCAAGAGCATTTATCCTTCCAAACCAGAACAGCGTCTTCCTTTCATAATTTTCTAGATCTAAACAGTCTTATGAAAGAGGAGTTTAATATTCAGAGAAAATCCATCCACACTACTTTCTCCGACAGCTCTCCTCCACCATCCATACTTCTTGTAAAAATGGGTGGAACTCTGTTTTAAGGAAGCTCACCCATATGAATTCTCTGGTGTAGCACAAGGTTTACCTTCCTATTAAAAGATTTCCCGCACTCTGAAAATGAATAGGGATGCTCACCATTCTCCGACAGCTCTCCTCCACCATCCACACTACGTTCTCCGACAGCTCTCCTCCATCATCCACACTACATTCTCCGACAGCTCTCCCCCACCATCCACACTACATTCTCCGATAGCTCTCCCTCCACCATCCACACTACATTCTCTGACAGCTCTCTTCCACCATCCACACTACATTCTCCGACACCTCTCCCCCCACCATCCACACTACATTCTCCGACAGCTCTCCCCCACCATCCACACTACATTCTCCGACAGCTCTCCCCCACCATCCACACTACATTCTCCGACAGCTCTCCCCCACCATCCACACTACATTCTCCGATAGCTCTCCCTCCACCATCCACACTACATTCTCTGACAGCTCTCTTCCACCATCCACACTACATTCTCCGACACCTCTCCCCCCACCATCCACACTACATTCTCCGACAGCTCTCCTCCACCATCCACACTACATTCTTCGACAGCTCTCCTCCACCATCCACACTACATTCTCCGACGGCTCTCCCCCCACCATCCACACTACTTGTAAAAATGGGTTGCACTCTACTTTAAAGAAGCTCACCCATATGAATTCTTTGGTGTAGCACAAGGTTTCCCTTCCTATTAAAATATTTCCTGCGCTCTGAACAAAACTAAGGATGTTTACCCGTGTGAATTCTTTGATGTTTAACAAGATTTCCTTTATGATTGAAAGATTTCCCGCACTCTGAACATGAATAGGGACGCTCACCTGTGTGAATTTTTAGATGTTCAACAAGGATTCCTTTTTGAGCAAAAGATTTCCCGCACTCTGAACATGAATAAGGACGCTCACCTGTGTGATTTCTTTGATGTCTAACAAGGTGTACTTTAGAAGTGAAAGATTTCCCGCACTCTGAACATGAATAGGGACGCTCACCTGTGTGAACTCTCTGATGTTCAACAAGGTTTTCTTTATCAGTGAAAGATTTCCCGCACTCTGAACACGAATAAGGACGCTCACCTGTGTGAATTTTCTGATGTCTAACAAGGCCTCCTTTTTGAATAAAGGATTTCCCGCACTCTGAACATGAATAGGGACGCTCATCCGTATGAATTCTTTGATGTGTAACAAGGTCTCCTTTGTTAGTGAAAGATTTCCCGCACTCTGAACATGAATTGGGGCGCTCACCTGTGTGAATTCTCTGATGTGTAACAAGAATATTTTTTCTATGGAAAGATTTCCCGCACTCTGAACATGAATAAGGACGCTCACCTGTGTGAAATCTTTGATGTTGTACAAGTTCTCTTTTGTTTGTATAAGATTTCCCGCACTCTGAACATGAATAAGGACGTTCACCTGTGTGAATTCTCTGGTGACTTACAAAGTGATCTTTTTTATTGAAAGATTTCCCGCACTCTGAACATGTATAGGGACGCTCACCTGTGTGCATTCTCTGGTGTCTAACAAAGTGATCTTTTTTGTGGAAAGATTTCCCGCACTCTGAACATGAATAGGGACGTTCACCTGTGTGCATTCTCTGGTGTCTAACAAAGTGATCTTTTTTATGGAAAGATTTCCCGCACTCAGAACATGAATAAAGACGCATACCCATGTAAATTTTCTGGTGTCTATTAAGGTTTCCTTTCTGGGTAAAACATTTCCCGCACTCTGAACATGAGAATGGAATCTCATCTCGGTGAACTCCTTCATGGGATGAGGAAGATTCCTTGGGATTAGAAGGATCTGCTGATCTATCTGCAGTGTGAGATCCTAAATGGATATTTGCAATCATAGTATGTGATTGGTGAGAAGATTCCCCCTGATCAGAGGGATCCATTGATGTCTCCGGACAGGAAGGTCTGTGATGGATATTTTGTGTATTTGGATTTCCTCCTGGAGGATCCTGTGTGATGACATTATCTTCTGACTTACAATCAGCAGATAATAGAAGATGTCTCTCCGAGGAATTCCCGACATAACATCCATCTGTTGGAAAAAATATATAAAAAATGTCAGTTGGTCACAAATAACTGGAGTTTTAGCCCCTCCTCCCCGTCAGTGGAAATGCCGATCTCACAGTTGGGCTCCTGTTCTCCCTCCAAAATCAATCAGAAAAGTGTTCACACCGAGTCCATATATGATCTGCAAATTCTTTATTAATAAATAGCTGACTAAATCTTCATTAGCTAAAATGCATCAGTGGTTTCTTCCTACGTTGCATTGTCTGGATTTAAAATTATGAAAAGCTCTGAGATGGAACTGGGTACAACTCTAACATTACAATATGAAGAAAAAAAAAACATTAAATAATATAAAACACTCAAAATAACAATGACACACTGCATAACATTTGATTGTTTATTATGGACGACTATGGGGGAGTAACTGAGATGCCACATCATATGCTAGGAACATGCATGACGTTATATTGAGGAATGGAGATGGACCTTTCATATGGTGTACAGTATCTCCTCCTCATTTGTTGGGAACATGACGTTATATTGATGAATGGAGATGAACCTTTCATATGGTGTACAGTATCTCCACCTCATTTGTTGGGAACATGACGTTATATTGAGGAATGAGATGGACCTTTCATATGGTGTACAGTATCTCCTCCTCATTTGTTGGGAACATGACGTTATATTGAGGAATGGAGATGGACCTTTCATATGGTGTACAGTATCTCCTCCTCATTTGTTGGGAACATGGCAATATATTGAGGAATGGAGATGGACCTTTCATATGGTGTACAGTATCTCCTCCTCATTTGTTGGGAACATGACGTTATATTGAGGAATGGAGATGGACCTTTCATATGGTGTACAGTATCTCCACCTCATTTGTTGGGAACGTGACGTTATATTGAGGAATGGAGATGGACCTTTCATATGATGTACAGTATCTCCTCCTCATTTGTTGGAAACATGACGTTATATTGAGGAATGGAGATGGACCTTTCATATGGTGTACAGTATCTCCTCATTTGTTGGGAACATGGCAATATATTGAGGAATGGAGATGGACCTTTCATATGGAGTACAGTATCTCCTCCTCATTTGTTGGGAACATGACGTTATATTGAGGAATGGAGATGGACCTTTCATATGGTGTACAGTATCTCCTCCTCATTTGTTGGGAACATGATGTTATATTGAGGAATGGAGATTGACCATTATCTGTGACAACTCTGTGAAAAATATTCAATATGGGAAAGCTCTGCACTGCACGAAAAGTGAATAATCAGAAAAGGTGGTAGGGAGACTGCACTCACTTATACCGAAACACAAGTCAATAAATCTGATGGAAAATATGCAATCATGTGAAGCGTATAGTACAAGCATTACATGAGCAGATCAATACTCCAGATGTGCCAACTCCAGTGTACCACCAATGAGGTCATGCACACTTACAGGTACTAAAAGTGTCCAAAGGATGGAGATGGCCAGCTTGGCATGGATCACAACCCAGCACATGGCAAAGGTGGGAATCCCCACACTTACTTTGCAAAGCCTTGCACCCCATGGTTCCAGGCACGGTCCCTAGGAGGGTTCTGTGCTGCAGTGGGCCTTAACATAGGAGCCCAGCCACGTGCCAAGCTACCTTACCTACAAAACATCTGTCATCAGCCAACACCATTCTTTCTGTCTCTAACTGGCTGCTCCTTCTCATCACACTTCACTCCATGACATCAGGACTTAACTAAATTGTACATTTCGTTCCCCAGTTCTCCCCAATACACTGTAAAGGCCCTTCTCTTCCAAAGTAGCACTGATGATTACTCTTAACCAATAAGTTATTTAGTGAATAGTTATATTTACAGTTCTGTCCAGGTTCCATAGAAGTACATATGAGCGATATACAGAATCACAATTGCATTTCCACTCTCTCTCTAATAACAATGTACAGGATTTAGTTGTGCTGTGCGGAGTGGTTCATAACATTTTAGAGCTTATTTGACCCCCAGTAAATAGCATCAATGTCAGGTCCTGGGAACCCTTCCCAGGGTCCCGATAAGGGGAAACCCCACCACGCAGTCCAGGTTCACCTCTTTTCAGAATCCTTACTGATCACCTCCCACACACTGTGAGACCCCGAGGTCCGGTCCAGTTTAGAAGCAAGAAGTGACACATGCGGGGGAAGGTGCATCACAGCACCAAGTGTTAACTCTTGCAAGACCAAACATTAACCCTTTAGTAGGCAAACACATATTTACCCTTTTAGCACCTGCCTACAGACAAAAACCTGATATTTATCGAACATATTTTGTTAACCATTTGACGCCTATGCTATAGCCAAAAGATGGCTACAGCGCGGACTTCAAATGCCGGGAAGATGTACATAGATGTCCTCCTGTTCTCACGCCGCATGTGCACCCGCTGGGCAGCGCGCTCAGTGATTGCTAAGTTCTTGGGACATGGCTGATCACAGAGCAGGGTAAAGGGTCAATCACAGAGGGCCCTTTACCACATGATCAGCTGTCAGCTAATGACAGTAGATTGCGAAAGTAAACAGAAGCCAGTTACCGGCTCTTTTTGACACTGTCAGCCTGAAGAAAAGAAGAAAGTCCTTAACCGGCTTCTGTTAGAGGGACATCAGTCCCCTAAGTGCCCATCAGTGCAGCCCTTCATTACCACATCTTTGTGCCATCTATCAGTGCATTCTGATCAGTGCCACCTCATAAGTGCTCATCAGTACAGCCTATCTGTGCTTATCAGTGCAACCCATCAGTGCCCATCAGTACAGCCTATCTGTGCCCATCAGTACAACCCATTAGTGCCCATCAGTACAGCCTATCTGTGCCCATCAGTACAGCCCATCAGTGCTCATCAGTACAGCCCATCAGTACAGCCTATCTGTGCCCATCAGTACAGCCCATCTGTGCCCATCAGTACAGCCCATCTGTGCCCATCAGTACAGCCCATCAGTACAGCCCATCTGTGCCCATCAGTACAGCCCATCTGTGCCCATCAGTACAGCCTATCTGTGCCCATCAGCCCATCAAATCAAATTACCTGTTTGAAACATGTTATAACATATAACGAAATATGAATAGCCTTTTCTTTTTTTTTTCTTTAATTTTCGGTCTCTGTTTGTTTAGCAAAAATTAAAAAAACCCCAGTGGTGATTAAACACCACCAAAAGAAAGCTCTATTTGTGTGAAAAAATAAAAATGTGTTTGGGTACAGTGTTGCATAACCGTGCAATTGTCATTCAAAGAGCGACAGCTCTGAAAGCTGAAAATTGGCTAGTCAGGAAGGGGGATATACAGTAAGTGCCCAGTAAACAAGTGGTTAAACTACAATCCTTATACACAGAAGTATAATGAGAAGGTAAACAGTTTCTTCCATTGTCTCTGTTACTTACTTGTGTTGATATGTAGACAAATGTCCTCCTGTTCACTTTTCATAATTATCCCAACCTCCTCCGTCGACGGCTGATCACCCCCCACATACGTCTCTACTTCTTCTTCTTTCACCTCAGCTTTTATATTAATCCGTTCTTCACCCTAAACCCCAAAATAATATTCAAGTCAACTCAAGGCAGATATAAAAATTACAAAATGACACGTCATTCAGTGTGCACCCTCCGTTGTAAGAACACAAGGAGGAAGAGGACCCGCAATGAGATGTGATGACATGTAAATGGGCTTCAGACCCACAGAGAAAATTAATGTATATTAAAAAAATTAAACTGAAAAATGTAGGGTGCTCAAAGGAGCTAGAAGAGTGGGATGGGGGGGGGGGGTAACAAAGGCTGCACTTCAGATATCAAAGTAAAACAAGAGACTACATAGAGTAACGTCATCTCATGGCTTAGAATAAATATTTAGGTCTAGATGCCCAGTACTACCTACCTTATCATGGGGAGGGATGGTGTGCTTCTCTGTTATGGAATCCCAAGAACACAGAGGAGGGGGAAATCTCTCACCCTAAACCCCAAAGAATAAAGAAAACATTTTAATAGAGCAAGAGATTTAATAGAGAAATATCTAGTAGCTTAGAATACTTTTGAGTTGTAATTGCTCAGTCCTACCTACCAGGTGATGGTGAGGGATGGTGTGATCTTCCGGTGTGGAATCCCGGGAATACAGAGGACCTCCCTCCTCCATAGACTGCTGATCCCCAACCTTCTCTTCTTTTTCCACTTTAACCTCAACTTTGATGTCTTTCAGTTCTTCACCCTAAACCCCAAATATGAGAGAATTTGGCATTTACAGTCCCAAACAATTGGGGGTACCCTTCTTGTCTCAAATATGAGAGAACAGATTTATAACAGGAAACAAGATGAAAGATGAAATATAAGACTGTTATTTCCAAGCGTAGAATTCTACAAGGTATTTGGGTTCTAGTTGCTCAGTCCCACCTACCTGATGTTGGTGAGGGATGGTGTGATCTTCTTGTGTGGAGTCCCGGGAATACAGAGGACGGGGTAATCTCTCTGGTGGGTTCCCATTACTGGATCCATCTGTAGAAAATACACACACTGACTGAATACATTGTTTCTATGTGTTTATCAGATGATGGGGGATCTAGGTGGATCCTCCGTACTGCTCTCTCCTTTACAATAAAGTCTCCTCTTACCCGGTGATGTGAGGGGCGGCTGATTCTCCATCATGACGTCCTTGTAGAGATCCTTGTGTCCTTCTAAATTAATTATTGTTATTACTTCCTCTGCTGCCAGTTCCAATAACGTCTTCTCTTTATTTCCTCACAACTTAACCTCACTCGACTTCCTGTTTTAGTCCCCTACATCACTTCCTGTTCCTTAGTTACATAACTTCCTGTCTGCACCTGACATTACTTCCTCTCCAGCTGTGGTATCACTTCCTTTGTCTGTACAATCACACTCTTCCTGTCTCCACGTTCTACCCAATATAATAGGAAAGTATCTCCATCTCAATATTTATTATGTGTCTGTTCTCCAATCCAGCAACTTCAGATGCACAATTGGATAAATGCTTCTATATTTAGGATGTATCTGGTCTGTAAACCAGTGGCTCTGGATTGACAGTTGGATAAACAGTTCTATATTTAGGACATATCTGGTCTATATACCAGAGACTCTGGATGGACAGTTGGATACATGGCTCTATATTTAGGATGTATCCGGTCTATAAACCAGAGGCTCTGGATGGACAGTTGGATAAAGGGTTCTATATTTAGGATGTATCTGGTCTATAAACCAGAGGCTCTGGATGGACAGTTGGATAAATGGTTCTATATTTAGGATGTATCTGGTCTATAGACCAGAGGCTCTGGATGGACAGTTGGATAAATGGTTTTATATTTAGGATGTATCCGGTCTATAAACCAGAGGCTCTGGATGGACAGTTGAATAAATGGTTCTATAGTTAGGATGTATCCAGGCTATAAACCAGAGGCTCTGGATTGACAGTTAGATAAATAGTTCCAGATGTAGGATGTATCAGGTCTATAAACCAGTCCATGTTTAGATTTGTGCAAAAGTCTAACAATAGCAGTTGGCTAATAGCTGGCCCTGTCACCAATATCCAACAATACTGACAAATGGAGATGGAGTCCTAGACTTAGGGAGAGGGGATATGACAGGCAGTGTACACAGAGTCCATACAGCTCCCATCATCTCCTTGTCCTCCTAAGTTTTGCTGTGAAGTACTCGGCCTCCTCATCTATCCTATTTTTTGCAGATTGAGCCTGGACCTACAGCCAGGAGGTGCACTTCAATTCACCAAAACACAAGCTGGCAACAGTACAAGCCAGCTACTACACTGGTCCGAGAGAAAAAAAATCTACTAGCTTAAAGTTTCACTCTCTGTGCCCTGAAAATCTGCTGGTGGGGTCTTCCTCAGTCTGCAATAAACAGAAAAGATAAGGAGGCAGAATGGAAAGAAGGTGGGGCTTAGTGCTGGCTGTACCTTCCCTATAGGGACACCCATATTTAAGGCTTCGGGAGGGGGGGTTGAGCTGCAGCCAGCACTAATAACAGAAAAATAATTTTTGTGAAGGTGGGGGGGGGGGGGGGCGCAATGTGTAGACTGTAGAGGGGACAGTCTATACAGGGAGGTGGTAGTGTGAGCAGTGCATGCACGGGAAAAGTCTACAAGGGGGGTGTGTACGGGAAGTGGTGAAGTTTGTGCAGGGGGAAATAGGGCAAAGTGTACAAGAGGGGGGTGTGTACAGGGAGAAGAGGCAGTGTGTACAGGGAGCGGACAGTGTACACAGGTGAGGAGGAGAGCAATGGAAGCATAGAGGGAGGTGACAACAGACAAAGAAAACCAATTGGCATACATGTTTCTGCAGCTGGAGCCTACTGCCAAGTTGGCTGCATTGAGGGGCATTATGATGAGGTCTGCTACTGTACATGGGTGCCAGATAGTTAAAAGGAGAAAAGCGAGGGAGAGGCACAATAACGTTGAGGCAGGTAGTCAACAAACGTGCTGTAGACTGCACTGTGGAGCAAACGTGTTGACTTGACATTCTTGGAAAAATTAGAAAACACTTTCCTGACGCCAAGATGACAGCATACTATTGATAGAGCTTGCCTCTTGACCACTCAGGACCAGTGAATAGCATAAAAAAAAAAGGCGTTGTTAACCGTCCCCCATTCTTCCTTTTTTTCCTCATAACCCAATGCACCAGTGAAGAGTAAGCAGTATTATGTCCCCACCTCTGCCTCAGTGCAGTATCCGTCTGGGTTCAGCCTCTCCCAGAACGCAGTCCCAGCGATTGGGCTGCTAAATGTGCTAAATAGCCTGGGAGCCCCTTCTATAGGTCTTGATGGGGCCTGCAGTGTTTCCTCACTAGGAACCAAATCTGCCACAATGTAAGGGTCTGCAGTCTGGGGTTTGGAGGGGCCAGCTTTTTAATGCCGTCTCTCTTTTTGTCCCTTGTACCACACAGGGTTGCCTTTCTCTTTATTTCGGTCTCCCGATAGGTATTTTCCTTTTACCTTTGTCCTTTGTTTATTCTTTCTTGGCTCCTTTTGTCTCCATTTTTAGATAGTATTTGATTTTTTGTCTCCCTCTTGTTTGCATGGGCGGGGATCAATACCGCACCGCCTGGGGTATCCACGGCATCTCAATAGGGACAGAGCGGCCACCCATTGCTGCTTTTCTTTACAAAGGACGTTCTTAATTATGTAATTTGGCCGCAATGGTCTGCACATGTGCGCTGGCAGGTGCGGAAGGCCGGGCACCATCTTGGTTTGGGTCACGGGATGCTTTCTTGACACCAGTGGATGGGGGAGTCCTGGGGGATCTTTCGCTCTCCCTGGACAATTCAAAAGGCTCAGACTGCCTTGGCTTGTTGGATAATGCACAGCCTCCCAAATTTGACTCCTGGCTGTGACTACCTCCTGGTCTGAATCAGCAGGCTTCCCTCTGCTGTTATTGTTCCGTCGTTTAGTCGTGTCCAACTCATCATGACCTCATGGACCATAGTGTGCCAGGCTTTTCTGTCCTCCACCTCCTCCCGGAGCTTACTTAACTTCATGTACATTGTTTTGGATGATGCTATCTATCCATCTTGTCGAGTTTATCCATCTTTGGCTGCAGAGAATATAATCTGGAGAAGGATAATATAACCACTGGATAAGGAAATGGCAACCCATTCTGGTATCCTTGCCAAGAAAACCTCATGAACAGAAACAAAAGGCTAACAGATATTTTCAAGTAAAGCACCCAACAAAAAAAAAAAAAAGCTTTTCTTTGTCTAAAACCCACTCTCTGTTACTGTTTTCTTTTCAGCTATCCTAATTTCAGCTGGCCATCCTATTTTTTTCTCAACCATGAGTCAGTCACTACTTATGCAAAAAGACCCTTAAATTCACCGTGTTGGTAAGTTTTTAGGAAAAAAGAGTGCCTGCCTATGCAGATTGCTTTGGTTTCAGCCCCCCATGCTCACGCTCTAAAAGATCAGGAGCCAGAGAGGACAGACGTTCTTCAGTGGAACGTAGCCCTAGATGCCGCTCCCACTCAAGGGAAAAATTCCAATCCCTGAATCCCTGAGTGAAATAGTAACGTTTTGTTTATTCGTTTTCCAACAAATACCAACTTTTCAGAACGATTAGAATTTCGGATCGGTCAAGGATATCTGTAGGATATCTGCTTCATGTTGTGCAGTTATTGCCCTGCCTAATTTTGTGTCATCTGCAAAAACTGATATAGAACTAATGATCCCGTCCCTAATGCTGTTGCTTTTTCAGTGTCCTCTGTAACCATCCTCCCATCATCGTTAATTTTGTTTGCCACATGCTCTGCCCTAGTTTTTTTGCTGTCGATATATTTAAAGAATTTCTTAGGGTTCTTTTTACTATCCTCCGCTATTTGTCTCTCGAAGTTGATTTTAGCCATTTTGATTTCGTATTCACTTTTCTTATTTGCCTCCTTGTATTGCTGGAAAGCCGATACTGTGCCCTCTGATTTGTATTTCTTGAAGGCCATTTTCTTTTCCCTAATAAGTTTTTTTAACATTACGGTTTAGTGAACCAGGTTTGGTTTTGTCTCTTCTAAATTTATTTCCCATAGGAATGCACTGCGAGATGCATTTGTTTAATATGTTCCTAAAGCATTCCCATTTTTCCTCCGTGGTCAGTGTTCCTAGGGTTTGGTCCCAGTTTACCCTTTCCATCACCGAGCACAATTTGGGAAAGTTTGCCCTTCTGAAGTTTAGGGTTCTTATGTTCCCCTCTTGCCTTGTTATATTGCTATTTACGCTAAATGTGATCACCCTGTGATCGCTAGAGCCCAGGTTGTCCTGGACTCCTACCTCCGAGATTCGTTCTGGGTCATTAGTGATCAATAGATCCAGCACTGCATTTTCTCTAGTAGGAGAATCCACCAACTGAGACACGTAGTTGTCCTGTAAGGTTTCCATGAAGAGACGGGCCTTCTGTGAGTGTGTAGTCCCCTCTTCCCAGTCAATGTCGGGATAATTGAAGTCCCCTCAAAACACCTCATCCGAGCATCCTACTTCCTTCCTGATCTTTTTAATTCTCCTCCCTGTCTCTCACTTACACTAAAGATGTATCCTATGGGAATGTGGGCGTGGATTTGGTTTTCCACATGAAAATACATCAGACAGGGGAAAATTGTATGGCGAGGGCTAGGCTATAAACAAGATACAACCATTGTCCCCACAATAGTAAATGGGAAGAAAATTGTAATCCAGCTGTGATAGTGGGAAGCACACAGGAAAGGGGGGAGAGGAAAGGTAGGGAAATTGAAACTATCAGACCTGGACGGTGGGGATTTAAATGTGCCCAATAATAAAAATATAGGTCCACATACAGTGTAAAATGTTTAAACAGTTTTATTAAATACAAATAATCCATTAAAATAGATACAGTCAGAATTGTGATACGTTTGCATAACAGGTCCCAAGGCCTAACTATAAAATGTAAGATCTATTGATGAATCAACGCGTTTCGCTGAAATAGCTTCTTCAGGATCCAGCCACTACATATACATCAAACAGATTTGCAACGTGTCAAAGTATACAACAATGCTGGTCAAACTACAGACTGCCAAGCACGACAACAGGTGAGATCACCTTAGTACCCACTGTATCAAAAAAGAGGGGAAAATTTCCCCATTTAAAAAGACATCAATCCCCAAGATGGTAAACGGGCTCACAGGGAGGAAGGGGGGGGGATACACCCTCCCAGGGGCCCTGAAATGAGGACACAGGTATCGAGATGGATGTCCCCTCCGTCCGTGCCCGGGTGGTCCTGGATGGTTCTTTTGAGCCAAACAATCCTGCAGGCAGACCTTGTTTGGCTCAAAAGGGGGGGGGGGC
Source organism: Pelophylax lessonae (assembly GCF_965119305.1). Taxonomy (NCBI): domain Eukaryota; kingdom Metazoa; phylum Chordata; class Amphibia; order Anura; family Ranidae; genus Pelophylax; species Pelophylax lessonae. Next base: position 260,594,344 of record NC_138776.1, on the reverse strand, counting down.
TGGGGCACCGCCTTAACCACTTTAGCCCCGGAGGATTTGGCTGCTCAAAGACCGGGCCCTATTTTGCGTTTCGGCACTGTGTGAATTTAACGGACAATTGCGCGGCCATGCGACGCTGTACCCAAATGAAATTGACGTCCTTTTTTCCCACAGAGCTTTCTTTTGGTGGTATTTGATCACCTGTGCGATTTTTATTTTTTTGCGCTATAAACAAAAAAAGAGCGACAATTTTGAAAAAATAATATTTTTCAAATTTTTTTATATGAAATTCTCAAAATAAAAAAAGTAAAATTCGAAATTTAACATTTTAGGCCAATTTGTTTCCTGCTACATATTTTTTGTAAAATAAATAAAAAAAAATTGTAAGGGCGTGGCTAGTGAAGTAATCACAGAGACATACGATCCTACATAGCAGGATCGCATAGCCTCTGTCATTACTTCAAGGAGAATGACAGACGACTGTGTTTACATCAGCCGTCTGTCTTTATCCCTCTCCTGTGGAAGATCGCGAGTGGCCAGCGGACATCGGAGCCACCGGTCACACGCGCGGGCTAGGCAGGGAACGAGCGGGGGCGGGAGCGTGCCTGCGGGGGCGAGCAATGTAGGTCTACGTCGTTTTGCCCAGGAGAGGCTGACTGCCGCAGTAAATAGTCGTGCGGCGGTCGGCAAGTGGTTAAAGATAAAAGATACCAACCACTTACATAGAGGCAATTAAAAACGAGCACATATGCAATGTATATCTGTACCAGGATTTACGCTGACAGCCTCATGGGGTCAGCGGGCATGGTAACGTCACAAGCATGGACTCCGCCCCACGTGTTTCATGAAAGATAACGTCATCGGGGGCTTTAGGAGACTAAAGCTTCGTACACACGCAATGAATTTCCGCCGACTGGTCGTCCGTCTTTTGTCCAGAGTCGTGTCTGTTGGAATGTGCTCTAGACTGCACACGAATTTCCCGCATGACAGAATTCTACTTCAGAAGTGATGTCTTGTGTTGGATTGCTTTGTATGTGTTCTTTCATCTCTGAGCATGCCTAGTCTTGCTCATAAGATTTTTCCCCATCGAAATCTGTACTAATGAGACAAAAATCAGACGCGTTTTGATGGTCGACAAAAATGTTATAGCCTGCACACCAGGATTTTTTCGGTGAAAAAGTCGGATTTGGTTGTCGGAAGCATCATACTAACAAGCCGAAAATCGGCAGATCGGTCGTCGGACGAAAATTCCCGGCCGAATTTCCACTTGTGTGTACGGGCCTTTACCCTTTTGTCATTTTAGAGCGGCAATTTTCTGTTTCTATATGCTGTTTACAATCTTATCCGTATTGTTTTTACCAGCAGCTTTCCAACTTGGGTTTATCTGCGCAATGCTTTTGAAATTTAAAAGCTTTAGCGGCATCCAGTGACAGCAACACTCTAACACCCTCATTCTCAGTTGGAGTCTGCATGTTGATAAAAAAGCGTCTGAGATCCAGTGACAGCAACACTCTAGCGCCCTCATTCTCAGCGGGAGTCTGCATGTTGATAAATAAGGGTCTGAGATTCACTGCTGTAGATTTATTGGCCATGAATCCCACTTGATCTGGATGGACTATATCGGAAATGAAATGATCCAATCTGCAGGCTAACACCTTAGCCAGTATTTTAATGTCAGATTGGAGGAGTGATATTGGTCTTTAAGAATTTGGTTCAGTAGACATAGATATAGGCCAGTGTTTTTTCAAACTAGTGTGCCGCAGAAAAATTTCGGGTGTGGTGTGGGAATTCAGTGGTGTCGGGAAGGGGGGCTCTCATAGTCAGTGGCGTCGGGAAGGGCGGGGCTGACCCGGGCTATAGCCCCGAGTGGGCCCCTATAAAGCCCCGAGGCCCATAGTGCTCCTTTTACATTATTAGCCACGAGTCCTGGGCGGCAGGCCGATCCTCTGCTGGCCTGTACTGCGGTCCGGCGCACTGGTTGCTAGGATCGCCTGCCGCCTGGCATCTAGCAACGTTGCAAGGAGAGAGCGAGGCGAGGCCCTCAGCATTCAAATAAAGAAGTTCTTCACCACAAAAATTGTGAAATATTTTCAGGTGTGCCGCGAAAAGCTTTTTGGTGCGCCGCAAGACAAAAAAAAAAGTTTGAGAAACATGGATATAGGCAGTTGCTGACTGTCCCTCATTAAATACTTTTAGCGGTTGTATACTTGATCTCGGAAGCAGGCAGCGGCCATCGAGGTTGTGGGCATCTGAAGCCCACTCCCGTATATTTCCTGGATTAGGTGCAGCTGGCTACCCAGCATGCACCTCCCGATATAGCGCCTGCGCAGTGATGGCGCTGCGCGGCACAGTCTGTGGATTACAGGTTGCCATAACAATTCTTCCAAAATGTTGCCTAACTCCTCCCCATCGCGTCACTTCCTGTCTTGAAAAAAGATTTCACGGGATTTAGAAGACTCCTGGGATAGATGACGCCGATATCCCAGGAGTCCATGGAAATCGCCCAATGACGAATTGGCTTGGTGGCCGGGACCGGAAGTGCCGCCTCAATATATATAAAAAAGGTATTGAGAAAAAATATATATATATCTATTTAGGAGATTTGGGCATGGAGATCAGAGGAACTTGTGAAAATGTGTGGAACTCCGCTTTAAGGAAGGTCACCCGTATGAATTCTCTGATGTTGCACAAGGTTTCCTTTGGTATTGAAAGATTTCCCGCACTCTGAACATAAAAAAGGACGTTCGCTCGTGTGAATTCTCTGATGTCTAACAAGGCCTTCTTTAAAAATGAAAGATTTTCCGCACTCTGAACATAAAAAAGGACGCTCGCCCACGTGAATCCTCTGATGTTGCACAAGGTGTCCTTTCTGAATGAAAGATTTTCCGCACTCCGAACAAACATAAGGATGTTCACCTGTGTGAATCCTCTGATGTTGCACAAGGTGTCCTTTATTATTGAAAGATTTCCCGCACTCCGAACAAAAATAAGGACGCTTGCCCGTATGAATTCTGTGATGTTCCACAAGGCATACTTTATAACGGAAAGATTTCCCGCACTCTGTACATAAAAAAGGACGTTCGCCCGTGTGAATTCTCTGATGTTGCACAAGGCCTGCTTTATCACTGAAAGATTTCCCGCACTCTGAACATAAAAAAGGACACTCGCCTGTGTGAATTCTAAGATGTTTAACAAGCTGTATTTTATCAGTGAATGATTTCCCGCACTCTGAACAAGAATAAGGGCGCTCGCCTGTGTGAATTCTAAGATGTTTAACAAGGCTTTTTTTAAGAGTGAAAGATTTCCCACACTCTGAACATGTGTAAGGACGCTCGCCCCTGTGAATTATTTGATGTTGCACAAGGTTTCCTTTTGTAGTGTAAGATTTACCGCACTCTGAACATGAATAAGGACGCTCACCTGTGTGAAGCCTCTGGTGTTGCTCAAATTGTCCCTTTTCAGTGAAAGATTTCCCGCACTCTGAACATGAATAAGGACGCACTCCTGTGTGAATTTGCTGATGTTTAACAAGGTATCCTTTATGAGTGAAAGATTTCCCACACTCCAAACAAAAATAAGGATGTTCACCCGTGTGAATTCTCTGATGTTGCACAAGGCCTTCTTTAACACTGAAAGATTTCCCGCACTCTGAACATAGAAAAGGACGCTCGCCCGTGTGAATTCTCTGATGTTTAACAAGGCCTGATTTATCACTGAAAGATTTCCCGCACTCTGAACATGGGTAAGGACGCTCGCCTGTGTGAATTCTAAGATGTTTAACAAGATGTGTTTTATAAGTGAAAGATTTCCCGCACTCTGAACATGGGTAAGGACGCTCACCTGTGTGAATTCTAAGATGTTTACCAAGCTGTGTTTTATAAGTGAAAGATTTCCCGCACTCTGAACATGGGTAAGGACGCTCGCCCCTGTGAATTATTTGATGTTGCACAAGGTTTCTTTTCTTAGTGAAAGATTTACCGCACTCTGAACATGAATAAGGACGCTCACCTGTGTGAAGTCTCTGGTGTTGCTCCAAGTGTCCCTTTTCAGTGAAAGATTTCCCGCACTCTGAACATGAATAAGGACGCTCACCTGTGTGAATTCTAAGATGTCTAACAAGCTGTATTTTATCAGTGAATGATTTCCCGCACTCTGAACAAGAATAAGGGCGCTCACCTGTGTGAATTCTAAGATGTCCAACAAGGCCTTTTTTAAGAGTGAAAGATTTCCCGCACTCTGAACATGAGTAAGGACGCTCGCCCCTGTGAATTATTTGATGTTGCACAAGGTTTCCTTTCGCAGTGAAAGATTTCCCACACTCGGAACATGAATAAGGACGCTCACCTGTGTGAAACCTCTGGTGTTGCTCAAAGTGTCCCTTTTCAGTGAAAGATTTCCCGCACTCTGAACATAAAAAAGGACGCTCGCCTGTGTGAATTTTCTGGTGTCTATTAATGGCTCTCTTTTCACTGAAAGATTTCCCGCACTCTGAACATGAATAAGAACGCTCGCCTGTGTGAATTCTCTGGTGTCTAATAATGGCTTTCTTTTGAGTGAAAGATTTCCCGCACTCTGAACACGAGAATAGATTGTCAACACAGAGTACCCCTTCATGGGGTGAGGAAGATTCCTTGGGATTAGAAGGATCTGTTGATCTATCTGCAGTGTGAGATCCTAAATGGATATTTGCAATCATAGTATGTGATTGGTGAGAAGATTCCCCCTGATCAGAGGGATCCATTGATGTCTCCGGACAGGAAGGTCTGTGATGGATATTTTGTGTATTTGGATTTCCTCCTGGAGGATCCTGTGTGATGACATTATCTTCTGACTTACAATCAGCAGATAATAGAAGATGTCTCTCCGAGGAATTCCCGACATCACATCCATCTGTTGGAAAGAAATGTAAAAAATGTCAGTTGGTCACAAATAACTGGAGTTTTAGCCCCTCCTCCCCGTCAGTGGAAATGCCGATCTCACAGTTGGGCTCCTGTTCTCCCTCCAAAATCAATCAGAAAAGTCTTCACACCGAGTCCATATATGATCTGCAAATTCCTTATTAATAAATAGCTGACTAAATCTTCATTAGCTAAAATGCGTTAGTGGTTTGTTACTAAAATGAATAATATTAAAGGATATAAAACACCCAAAACAACAAAACACTACATAAAATGTGTTTTTTTTTATTAGTGACGACTATGGGGAGTAATGGAGATGTCACATCATATGCTAGGAACATGACGTTATATTGAGGAATGGAGATGGACCTTTCATATGGTGTACAGTATCTCCTCCTCATTTGTTGGGAACATGACGTTATATTAAGGAATGGAGATGGAACTTTCATATGGTGTACAGTATCTCCTCCTCATTATTGGGAACATGACGTTATATTGAGAAATGGAGATGGACCTTTCATATTGTACAAGACACTGGGAATTTGTCCTGGATGGCAGGTACATTTCCCCGATATTTGAGTTGTGGTCCCTTTAATGAAGTCAGTTGCAGAGCTTTTGTGGTACTCAGGGGTTAAGTCCCAGGTGAGGGAGGCTTGAAAGGCAGCAGAGGGAAATCAGCACGTGTGTCAATGAAGTGAATGGGAGAGAGACAGAGACTCACAAGCTGTGTAGTGAGTGGAAGCTCTCAGACAAGCTGAGCCATGGGCTGCTAACTTTCCCCCTCCGTGGCCTGCCTGGCACCCTAGACTTTGGAGGAGCCTGACCCCTGTATGAAACCAAAGACTAGTGGTGAGCCTGCTGCTTTATTACCAATACCAGGATTTGAACTGTTTATTTACTTTGGCTGAAGTAAGCTGCCTTTTGTTTTGCTGGGATTCAAATAAATGAACTGTTTAATGAACTGTTGTGGCCCCAAGTGTCCACAGGTTTTTCCCCGTTTGAATTGGTGTACGGGCGAAGACCAAGGGGACTACTAGACTTAGTGAAGGAAACGTGGGGAAGTGAGTCCTCTCCTCATAAGACAGTTGTAGAACATGTAACTCAGATGAGAGAGAGGATTGCCAAGGTGATGCCTCTGGTCAAGGAGCACATGCAAAAAGCGCAGGAGGCACAAAGAAGGGTGTACAACCGGTCTGCCAAACTTAGACAGTTCCAGATTGGGGATCGGGTGTCTGTGCTTATACCTACGGTGGAAAGTAAGTTCCTAGCCAGGATGCAGGGGCCCTTTGAGGTGGTAGAAAAGGTTGGGGAGGTTAATTATAAGATACACCAGCCTGGGAAGAGGAAGCCCTATCAGATATACCATGTAAATCTCCTAAAGCCTTGGAAGGACTGTGACCAGGAAGTTGCCCTGGCTGAGGTTAGTCCTATGCCCCTGGTAGGGGAGAACTCGGTCCCAGTTTCCACCTCCCTAACCAAGCCGAAAATGCAGCAGGTGAAGGAGTTCTTACAGAGGAATAGGGAGAAGTTCTCGGGACTGCCAGGTCTTACCACGGTTATTAAACATGATCTTGTCACGGAACCTAATGTGCAGGTTCGAGTGAAACCCTATCGTATCCCCGAGGCACATAGGAAAGCGGTGTCAGAGGAAGTCCGGAAAATGGCTCAAACTCAATATCATTAAGGAATTTGAGAGCGAGTGGTCGAGCCCGATTGTGTTGGTACCGAAGCCCAACGGGACTCTGCGTTTTTGTAATGATTTCAGGAAACTCAATGAGGTATCAAAAGTTCAACGCATATCCGATTGCCCCAAGTGGATTAACTGATAGAAAGGTTGGGACCAGCCCGATACATCACTACCTTAGACCTCACCAAAGGCTACTGGCAAATACCTTTAACTAAGGAAGCCCGAGAAAAGACTGCCTTTTCTACCCCAGATGGCCATTTCCAGGATCAAAGGATGCTATTCGGCTTGCATTCCGCTCCAGCTACCTTCCAGAGAGCTATGGATAGAACCTTACGCCCACATAAGAAATACACTTCTGTGTATTTAGATGACATTGTCTGTTTTCTACTGACTGGGAATCCCATCTTCCGCGAGTTCAGGCAGTCTTAGACTCTCTAAAGAAAGAAGGATTTACTGTGAACCCGGAAAAGTGTGCCATTGCTATGGAGGAAACCAAGTACTTGAGGTACATTGTAGGTAGAGGGCTGGTGAAGCCACAGATGAACAAAGTAGAGGCTATCCAGGCCTGGCCCTGCCCAATCACGAAGAAACTGGTGCGAGCCTTTTTGGGTATTGTGGGGTACTACCGCAGGTTTGTCCCCAACTTTGCCACTATGGCTGTACCTCTCACAGACCTGACAAAGGGTAAAAAGTCAGTCATGGTGAAATGGAATGACAAGGCTGAAAAGGCTTTCCAGGAGCTTAAAACAGCCTTGTGTCAGTATCCAGTGCTGGTCGCTCCGGACTTCTCAAGAGAATTTGTTGTCAAACAGATGCCTCCAGTGAAGGCTTGAGAGCTGTTCTGTCCCAAGAGGTCAATAGGAAGGAACCCCCCGTAGTTTTTCTGAGTATAAAATTAACAGCCGCCGAGAGAAATTATGTTGTAGTGGAGCGGGAGTGCCTGGCCATTAAGTGGGCTCTAGACTCACTACGCTATTTTCTCCTCGGTAGGAAGTTTCGCCTGATGTCAGACCATGCCCCATTAACCTGGATGAGACAGAATAAACACACGAATGCTAGAGTTACCAGGTGGTTTTTGGCGTTGCAAGAGTTCAAATTTGTAGTTGAACACAGGCCAGGAAAGCAACACCAGAACACGGATGCTCTCTCTAGGGTACACTGTAGGGTGTCCCATGTTGCCTTCGACACCTCCGCGTCGAGGCACGGGGGGGGGGGGTATGTACAGGACACTGGGAATGTGTCCAGGATGGCAGGTACATTTCCCCGATATTTGAGTTGTAGTCCCTATAATGGGGTCAGATGCAGAGCTTTCGTGGTACTCAGGGGTTAAGTCCCAGGTGAGGGAGGCTTGAAAGGCAGCAGAGGGAAATTTGTTTTTCTGGGATTCAAATAAATTAACTGTTTTGCTTTCACCAAACTGGCTGGCGGTCATTCCAGAGCTACCCCAGGTTACAATATGTAGTACAGTATCTCCTCCTCATTTGTTGGGAACATGACGTTATATTGAGTAATGGAGATGGACCTTTCATATGGTGTACAATATCTCCTCCTCATTTGTTGGGAATATGACATTATATTGAGTAATGGAGATGGACCTTTCATATGGTGTACAGTATCTTCTCCTCATTTGTTGGGAACATGATGTTATATGGAGGAATGGAGATGGACCTTTCATATGGTGTACAGTATCTCCTAATTTGTTGGGATCATGTTATATTGAGGAATGGAGATGGACCATTCATATGGTGTACAGCAGTGCTCCCCAACCTTTTTTTCGCTGCGGACCGGTCAACGTTTGATAATTTCTCTGTGGCCCACTGGGGGGGGGGGGGACATCAATGCAGAGTGCCCAGCGTGCCCCCAATCAATGCAGAGTGCCCACAGCATTGCCCCCAAACAATGCAGAGTGCCCACAGCATTGCCCCCAATCAATGCAGAGTGCCCAAAGCATTGCCCCTAATCAATGCAGAGTGCCACAGCATTGCCCCCAATATATGCAGAGTGCCACAGCAATCCCCCAATGAATGCAGAGTGCCACAGCAGTGCCCCCAATAAATGCAGAGTGCCACAGCAATGCCCCCAATAAATGCAGAGTGCCACAGCATTGCACCCAATAAATGCAGAGTGCCACAACAATGCCCCCAATAAATGCAGAGTGCCACAGCAATGCCCCCAATAAATGCAGAGTGCCACAGCAATGCCCCAATAAATGCAGAGTGCCACAGCAATGCCCCAATAAATGCAGAGTGCCACAGCAATGCCCCCAATAAATGCAGAGTGCCACAGCAATGCCCCCAATAAATGCAGAGTGCCACAGCATTGCCCCCAATAAATGCAGAGTGCCACAGCATTGCCCCCAATAAATGCAAAGTGCCACAGCATTACCCCCAATAAATGCAGAGTGCCACAGCATTGCCCCCTTTCAATGTAGAGATGCCAGCATGCCACCTTTCAATGCAGAGCGCCAGCTTCCCCCCGCGAGACCCGTCCATGCACTTACCTCACTTCTCTTCAGTTTAGTCCTCAGCTTCCCGCATCTCCTCAGTCCTCCCGCGGCGCCTCCTCCTGGGCCAATGGCGTAGGGTTTGCCTTTTGGCCAATCAGGAAGCGGGAGGACCCGCTCCCTGATTGGCCAGGAGGAGGATCAGTGTGACAATAGCAAATTTTCATTGTTCATTTGTTGGGAACATGACGTTATATTTAGTGATGGATGAACATTGGACGGTGTGGTTCGCGAACACGATCCGCTAACTTTCTCAAATGTTCGCGAACCGCAATTTTGCGCGGACCCCATTCACTTTAATGGCAGGCGAACATTTAAAACCTCCAGGTCATATTTGCAGCCACATAATACTTACTAGCTGTGCACAAATAGTCCCACAACATGGACACTGACATACCAGAAGTTTTTTTTTTCCCAGCCAAAAAATGTTTTATTTTTTTTTCTAAATCAGCCAGAACTGACAACAGCCGGTAAATACATGTCAAATACATATAGGGTCCATTCACACGTCTGTAAAATGGGTCTGCATCCGTTCCACAATTTAACGGAACTTTTACAGACCTATTGATTTTCAAAGCCAGCCTGAAAAATTAGGCATTCGCAGGATAAAGAAGTAAGTGTCGGCCAGTACAGGCCCAAAAAATAGCCAACAGGCGTTCACCTGACAGCAAAGAACGTAGTATTCTATGGCTGGAGGTACATTAAGGCATTCACAGGATACAGAAGTGTCGGCCATTACAGGCCCCAAAAATGAGCCCACAGGCATTCATCTGACAGCAAAGAACTTTGTATTCTGTGACTTGAGGTACATTAGGCATAAACAGGATACAGAAGTAAGTGTCGGCTAGAACAGGACCCCAAAGATTAGCAAACAGGCGTTCAACTGACAGCAAAGAACTTTGTGTTCTGTGGCTGGAGGTACATTAGGCATACACAGGATACAGAAGTAAGTGTCGGCCAGTACAGGCCCCAAAAATTAGCCCACAGGCATTTATCTGACAGCAAAGAACTTGGTATTCTGTGGCTGGAGGTACATTAGGTATTCAATGGACATAAAAGGCCTTTTATGCCGCTGTATTTACCTAAGACAGGGACCATGAATTGGTATGGGTGGTGGCGGATATTTGTGGGCTCTCATGAGGAATTTGAGGAATTTGAATCAAAACATGGTCTACTGGTCACGTGTGTTGAATTCCTCCGAGATCCATGCCTCATTAATTTTTATAAATGTGAGGTAGTCAACACTGTCGTGAGCTAGGCGAGTGCGCTTATCGGTCACAATCCCCCCTGCTGCGCTGAACGTCCTCTTGGACAGGACAATGGACGAGGGGCAAGCCAACAGTTCCATTGCAAATTCTGTAAGCTCTGGCCAGAGGTCAAGCCTGCCCACCCAGTAGTCCAGGGGGTTCATCACTTCTCAGAGCGTCCACATCGGCCGTCAACCCGATGTAGTTGGACACCTGTCGGTCTAGGCGTTCCCTGATGCTGGATCAGGAGGACAGCTGTGGATGGGTCGGCTGAAGGAATGATCTCATACTAGAAGTGACCAACACATCTTCAAACTGCCCTCTTCTTGCAAGCGCTGTTGGATTGGTACCTGCAGCTGTTTCTCTAAGTGGAAATTCCTCTGCCACCGCACGCAAAAGCAGAATGCAGCATTTCCCGAAGCAAAGCCTGGAAGTGCTGCATTCTGACAGCCCTCTGTGATGGTGGTAACATTTCCGCCATTTTTTGTTTGTACTGGGGGTCTAAGTACGTTGCCACCCAGTAGAGGTTCTTGCCCTTTATGCTTTTTCTACGGGGGTCCCTCTTAAAACACTGGAGCATGAAGGCCCCCATTTGCACTAAACTGGAAGCGGTGTAGTGGCCTGGCTCCTGCTCATCATCCAGGATAATGTCGTCCTCGTTCTCTCCCCTACATGGACAACACCAGGGATCCCAGAAAGGTTTAAAGTATGCTCTTCTTGCTCCTCCTCATCGGCCCCGGCACCATCCTCCTCTGACTCCTCTTCAGACTCCTGCTGTTGACTTGTCTCATATGGAGTAGCCCCCTGAAAATTCATCCAGCATTGCGACTTCCTCATCTTCCAGCTCCTCGACGATTTGATCAATGACACAACGCAATGCACGCTCCAGAAAGAAGGCGTAAGGTACGATGTCACTAAAGGCGCCCTGGCTGCGACTGACTAGTTTGGTGATCTCATCAAATGGCCGCAGAAGTCTGCATGCGTCGTGCATGAGCAGCCACTGGCGTGGTGAAAAAAACCCAGGCTCCCTAGAACCTGTCCTGCCGCAGAGCTCGTACAGGTAGTCATTAACTGCACGTTTCTGCTGGAGCAGCCTATCAAGCATATACAAGGTTGAGCTCCATCGCGTTGGGCAATCACAATAAAGACGTCTGATGGGCAGGTTGTGTCACCGCTGAACGTCAGCAAGGCGAGCCATGCTCATGTAATGCTTCTTGTACTATACGCTTCACATGATTGCATATTTTCCATCAGATTCATTACCTTGTGTTCTGGTATAAGTGAGTGCAGTCTCCCTACCACCTTTTCTATTTATTCAGTTTTCATGCAGTGCAGAACTTTACAATTTTAACCACTTTACCACCGGAGGATTTTGCTGTCTTCCGTCCAGGCCACTTTTTGCGATTTGGCGCTGTGCGACTTTAACTGACAATTGCGCGGTCGTGCGACGCCGTACCCTAACGAAATTTACGTCCTTTTTTTCCCACAAACAGAGCTTTCTTTTGGTGGTATTTGATCACCTGTGCGATTTTTACTTTTTGCGCTATAAACAAAAAAAGAGCGTTTATTTTGAAAAAATAACAATATTTTTAACATTTTTTTATATGAAATTCCCCCCAAAAAAAATGTAAAAACCAATTTTTTTTTAAATTTTTGGCCAATTTGTTTTCTGCTACCTATGTTTGGTAAAAAAAATCACAATAAGCGTATTTTGATTGGTTTGCGCAAAAGTTATTGCGTTTACTAACAAAGGGAAAGATTTCTGTCATTTTTGGTGTTTTTTTTTTAATGCGTAATGGCGGCGATCTGCGATTTTTTTGCGGGACTGCGACATTGCGGCGGACAGATCGGACCCTTGACTGACATTTTTGACACTTTTGGGGGTACCAGTGACATTACTGCAGTAATCAGTGCTATATATATGCACTGTTACTGTAAAAATGACACTGGCAGGGAAGGGGTTAATTTTATTGGAGAGGGAGGGGTTAATGTATGCCTGGTGCTTACTGACGTGTGGGGGGGGAGGGGACTGAGTGAGTCATGGACAGATTGGATGTCCAGTTATGCTGAACAGTCCGATCTGTCACTCCCTGTCACTATGGAGATCCGCCCGCTTGTGTTTACACAGGCGGGCGGATCTCCACACTAGATCCCCCGACGATCGGGGGAAGAGCGGCGGCGATCGCCGCTGCTCCTCCCCTGGCCCGACTCCCGCTGTGACTGAAAACAGCGGGAGCGAGCCTCCGGCGGCGCGCAAGCGCCGCCCAGAAGGGGGAGTGTCTGACGACGTAGTACTACGTCGTCAGACGATAACGAGCCACTCTGCCGCAGTAATATTACTGTGGGCGGTGGTAAAGTGGTTAAGATCTTCTGAAATGGGCCGAGATTTTCCTGGCCTGCCGCAAGATGTCCTGGACCCCAGGGTATTTGACAAAGAATCGCTGCACAACCAAGTTCAGGACGTGTGCCATGCATGGCACGTGTGTAATTTTGCCCTGTTTCAGTGCGCTCAGCAGATTGGCCCCGTTGTCGCACACCACTTTACCAACTGTCAAATTGAGCAGTGTTAGCCACTGATCTGCCTGTGAACGCAAAGCTGAAAGCAGTGCAGGACCAGTGTGGCTCTTGGCTTCCAGGCACAACAGACGCAGCACAGCATGGCAACGTTTCACCTGGCATGTTGAATAGGTTCTGGGGATCTTGGGCGGCACAGCGGAAGAGACGGTAGCAGCGGAAAAGGAGGAGTCAGCCGAGTAGGAAAGGGAGGATGGAGGAGGAGAAGAAGAGGCAGGCCTGCATGCAATCTGTGGCGGTAAAACCAAATCTACACGGGTGCCGTGGGTTACATGCTTGACGGCCGTCAGAAGGTTCACCCAGTGGGCAGTAAAAGTTATATACCTTCCCTGCCCGTGTTTGCTAGACCAAATTTCTGTGGTCATATGTATGTTGGCACTGACACTGTGTGCCAGAGATAAATTCACTTGCCGCTGAACATGGCCATATAGCTCTGGGATGCCTTCTGCAAGAAATATTTCCTTCCTGGGACCTTACATTGTGGTGTTCCAATGGCCACAAATTTTCTAAAGGCCTCCAAGTCTACCAGTTTATATGGCAGTAGTTGGCGGGCTATCAGTTCCGACCAGCCATCGGTCAACCGTTGAGCAAGTGGGTTATCCGGCGTCATAATTTTTTTACACTCGAACATTTGGGCCACGGAAGCCTGCCTTTTTCCAGAAAAACTTAATGATGGCATGATGGAAGGTGGAGTGGAGGACAATCGTGAGGAGAGAGGAGAAGGAGAAGAGGCTGGACGGTGAGAGCCTGGAGTGTGGCTTTGTGGGTTCTGACGGCGTTGCTCCCACTGGGCTCGGTGATGGGAGTCCAGGTGCCTTCTTAAGGCGGTCATCCCTAGATGAGTGTTGGGCTTACCGTGACTTTTGCGTTGACTGCAAAGGCTGCAGATGGCAACACTATTGTCAGCAGCGGACAGGTTAAAAAAAGCCCACACTGCGGAGCTATGTGCCAGCGTCCTGGGAGCGCCAGATGTGACCGTACATGGTTGATGGCTCGCTCCTGATACATTAGCAGTCTGGTTTGTCCCTCCTGTGCAATGTAAGTTTGGCCTGCTTCTCCTCCCTATCTGCTGGTCCATCTCTCCCTCTGAACTCCCCTCCTCTTCCTCTCTTGTGGGCACCCACGTGACATTCATAGACACGTCATCGACATCACCTTCCCCATCAATAACATTTGGGATCTCGGAGTAGGCAGCAACAGCGGGGACCAACCTCCTTGGGCTGATCTGGGTACTGTCAGACTGCTGAGTGGCAGCTGTTGCTACCTCCTCTTCCTGATCTGATGCCAACAATGACTGCGCATCGCAAATGTCTTGTGATGAATCGGAAAATAATTCCTGTGACTCAAGCGGAGGGTATATGGTGGTGGTGTCTTTGTGGGTGCACACAGCAGAGAGTGAAGAGGGTGCAGAAGAGGAAGGCTTAGTGAGCCACTCAACTAAGTCTGGTGCGTCCTTTGACGTAATCTAATGCACCTTCTGCAACTTCCCACTTTGGCTCCGGCCTGGTACTCCTGCCCTACCCCTACCACCCCTGCGGAAGGGCCTTCCTCTGCCTGTCATTTTTTAGATGACCCTGTGACAAAAGTCTCTAGAGAAGCGCAGTATATGTGGAAGAAGGAATATAACACCCCACTTCAATCTGTCGTTTTGGGGGGCCACTGGTCTATCACACCAGTTCTAAAAAAAAATTCCCAGTAACTTTTGTCACTTTGTGTAGCAGAGTTAACGCAGCAAAAGAGGCAAAATTTCTGCAGTACCCAAAAACACTATTATGAAAGTATATTGTTATATAACACCCCGCTTCAATCTGTCGTTTTGGGGGACCACTGGTTTATCACACCAGTTATGAAAAATATTTTCTAGTAACTTTTTTTGTCACTGTGTGTAGCAGAGTTAACGCAGCGAAAGAGGCAAAATTTCTGCAGTACCCTAATACACTATAATATGCTTTCTATATTAGAAAGTATATTGTAAGTGTATTAGAACCCTATATACTGCACACCAATCAATAGTACACCTATACCAGTCCTTAAAAAGGACTTTTGTGCACCTATTACCGAGCGATTTGGGTCACTGACAATCTGTCCCTGCTCCACACAGCAAACCTCTTCCTAAACTGACAAAAGGCAGAATGTAAAATGGCAGCCAGATCAGGTCTTTTATAAGGTAGGGGGTATGTCCATGTGCTGAAATGTCTCAATTAGCTGTCCTGTACCACCTGATGGATATGTCATGGGTCAAAGTTCTTCACAATGTAAAATAATATGGCGGCCGCGAACATCGCCATATGTTCGCATAATCGGCGCACAGCGAACGAGCAAAGTTTGCTGCAAACCGACCGCCGGGCGAACCGCAGGGCCATCTCTAGTTATATTGAGGAATGGAGATGGACCTTTCATATGGTGTACAGTATCTCCTCCTTATTTGTTGGGATCATGACGTTATATTGAGGAATGGAGATGGACCTTTCATATGGTGTACAGTATCTCCTCCTCATTTGTTGGGAACATGACGTTATATTGAGGAATGGAGATGGACCTTTCATATGGTGTACAGTATCTCCACCTCATTTGTTGGGAACATGACATTATATTGAGGAATGGAGATGGACCAGTATTTATGACAACTCTGTATAAACTATTCTGGATATTAAAATTGTAAAGTTCTGCACTGCATGAAAACTGAATAAATAGAAAAGGTGGTAGGGAGACTGCAATCACTTATACCAGAACACAAGGTAATGAATCTGATGGAAAATATGCAATCATGTGAAGCGTATAGTACAAGAAGCATTACATGAGCAGATCGATACTCCAGATGTGCCAACTCCAGTGCATTACTAATAAGGCCATGCACACTTACAGGTACTAAAAGTGTCCAAAGGATGGAGATGGCCAGCTTGGCATGGATCACAACCCAGCACATGGCAAAGGTGGGCACCACCACACTTAGTTTGCAAAGCCTTGCACACCACGGTTCCCCGCACGGTCCCTGTGTTGCAGTGGGCCCTAACATAGGGGCCCATCCACGTGCCAAGCTACCCTTACCTACAAAACCTCTGTCATTGGCCACCGCTATACTCTCCGTCCCAAATTGGCTGCTGCTTCTATTTATTCTTCAGTCCATGACATCAAGACTTAAATTGTAAATTCTGTTCCCCAGTTCTCCCCAGTACACTGTAAAGCACCTTCTCTTCCAAAGTAACAGTTACTCTTAGTTAATAAGTTCTTTAGTGAATAAAGTTATATTTACTGTGCTGTTCTCCTCATAGTTATTTTGTACATTGCATTATCAATCTTTCTTTCACCGCGTTGTTTCTATGCATTGTTGTACCGCTGCCATCTGCTGGCCAGAATTTGCATGCCGCACACCTTTGTTGTTAGTAAAGTTTTTGATATTATGGGCGAGGTTTTTCAGACTGTGTGTCTTATCACATCCAGCAGCCATCTTCAGTTCTTTATGGCTGTGTGACTGGAAACTCCACATTTTTGGACTTGTGAAGGCATCAGTTTTTGACCAGCAGTTAGCCTCAGGATAGACACCAACAGGACAGTATTGATACCATTACTACAGAACAGTATTGTATCACCGTCTATTGTTGTACCTGGATTGAATAAACCCACGTTTGATTTCATCCTCATGCCTAAGTCTGGATCCATCTAACCTGAGCATCTGCCGGTCCGGTCTGCCCCACTGCTCGGATACGAAGGTAGGAAGTCACACAGCTATTATCAGTATACCTTCATTCGCCTTCATGTGGGGTCAGAACATTTACAGTTCTGTCAAGGTTCCATAGAAGTACATATGAGCGATATACAGAATCGCAAATGCATTTCCACATTCTCTCTCCAATAACAATGTACTGGGTTTGGCAGAGCTGTGCGGCGTTGTTCATAACGTTTTATAGCTTAGTTGCATCCCAGTAAACAGCATCAAAAGTCCAGTCCTTGGAACCCTTACCGGAGTCCCGCTAAGGGGAAACTCCACCACACAGTTCAGTTCACCTCTTTACAGCGTCCTCACTGATCACCTCCCACACGCGGAGAGACCTTGAGGTCCGGTCCGGTTAAGGAAGTGACACATGCGGGGGAAGGTGCATCACAGCACCAAGTGTTAACTCTTGCAACGCCACACATTAACCCTTTAGTAGGCAAAACACATATTTAGCCTTTTAGAACCTGCCTACAGGACGATGTGAAGATCTGATAATTATCTAACATTTGTTCTTAAACTACAATCCTTACTCAGAAATAAAATTCTATTTCTGTTACTTACTTGTGTGGATAGGTAGAGAAATGTCCCCCTGTTCACTTTTCATAATCATCCCAACCTCCTCCGTGGAAGGCTGATCACCCCCCACATACGTCTTTACTTCTTCTTTAACCTCAGCTTTTATATCAATCGGTTCTTCACCCTACACCAAAAATAATGGAAAACATCTACTTAAGTCAACTCAAGGCAGATATAGAAGACACAAATGACACATCATTCAGTATGCACCCTCGGATGGAAGAACAGAAGGAGGAAGAGGACCCGCGATGACATGTGACTGGGCTTAAGACCCGCAGAGGAAAGGAATGTATATTAAAAAAATAAAAATGAGGGATGAAAAATTAATGTATGTTTGGGCAAAGAAAAAACCTCGCCTGGCGCGGAAGCAATTAACTTGGCCAAAAAAGTACGGAGGTTTAGCCCTCCCGGACTTGCAAAAATATTTTCAGGCAGCCCACTTGAGTAGGGTGGTAGATTGGTGTAGACATCAAACATTTAAATTATGGACTAATGCAGAGCAAGCACAAACAAATATCCCCCTCAGAGGAGCACTTTGGTGTTATGCAGACTTACCTTCACAACTGAGACTACATCCTCTTATAGGCACCACGCTGCGTATAGGCCACCTGGTTAATAGGAGATACTCTATCATTCCCCCCAGTTCTCCACTGCTCCCGGTGATTGGCAACCCTCGATTTAAACCTGGATTCTCATCTCCAGACTTATGCGCGCTAGGTAAAACCGGGGGAGCTCGAGTTGAGCAATTTTTGATAGCAGGTAATTGGCCGACATTAACGACTTTAATGAACCAGGAGGGCGACTTTAAGTTAACCTTCTGGTCGGCTATACAATTGCACCACTTTCTGAGTGCCCTGTCAAATCCGACAGAATACTCAAGGAGTCTGTCTAAATTTGAGGGATACTGTCGAGGAGAAGGAGTGTTAATACACACGCTCTCCCTACTATACAACCTATTAATATCACCACCGGACAACCCTGACCTGTCCTGGTTGACTAAATGGGCAAATGATCTAAACTGCATCTTCACAGCATCACAAAAACAGAAGATGCTCTCGCTGGTTTTTGAAACATCTAT
Source organism: Pelophylax lessonae (assembly GCF_965119305.1). Taxonomy (NCBI): domain Eukaryota; kingdom Metazoa; phylum Chordata; class Amphibia; order Anura; family Ranidae; genus Pelophylax; species Pelophylax lessonae. The sequence goes on along the minus strand of NC_138776.1, from coordinate 260,576,087 downwards.
TTGTACTAAAACTCAGGAGACTAATTTTAAGATATTGACCAGATGGTACTATACACCCTATAAACTCCATAAGATATTTCCAGGTACATCAGCGAATTGCTGGAGATGTGGAGGAGAAGATGCAGGCATGTTTCACATTTTTTGGTCCTGCCCGAAACTCTTGAGATATTGGACTGAGGTGAAAACCCTTGTCCAAAAATTTACGGAATACACTATTTATGAAGATCCTGCTTTTTTCTTGTTTCATCTGTCAGATATTCCCACACAGAGATATGTGAAGTCAGTGGTGAGACATTTGGTAAACGGGGCAAAGGCCTGTATCCCCGCATTATGGAAAAACCCGCATCCCCCGACAATAAGAGATTGGCTACACAGGGTAGAGGCGATTAACAGAATGGAAGACTTAGTATTGACATCACAGTGTAAACGTGGGTTATATATGGAGACCTGGGAGCTTTGGAATACTTTTATTTTGTCAGAAGAGGGGACTAGGCTGCTGCAGACATAGATGGAGAGAGAGAGGTGATCTGGGGGCTTGGGGAGGTGTAGGGGAGGAGGGGGAGACCTTAGGGAGGGATTTGGAGAGGGGGAGTCTTCCCCCTGTTTGTCTTTACCCCTTTCCTCCCTCCCCTCCTTTTTTTTTTTTTTTTTTTTTTTGGGTGTTTTTGGCGCTTGTTATTTGGTTTGTGTCCAGAGACTGAGATTAGATCAGCCTAATGTTTGAAGCGATCACAGATGATGGGAAAGATATATAGATCTAATAATTTAAGAGATCTCTTTGAAGAGACATACAGTTGATGTGTTAGGACTGGAATGACCTCTTATGTATGTAACAGTCGCAACTCTGTATAATTGGTTTGTATTGTAATATTGTTTTTTTGTGTTTGAAAAAAATAAAATAAAAGATATATTTGAAAAATTAATGTAGGGTGCTCAAAGGAGCTAGAAACGGGGTTTGGGATGTAGGTAACAAAGGCTGCACTTCAGATGTTGAAGTAAAGCAACAGATTACATAGAATAACATCATCTCATGGCTTACAATACATATTTAGGTCTAGATGTCCATTCCTACCTACCTGATCATGGTGAGGGATGGTGTGATCCTTCTGTATGGAATCCCAGGAACACAGAGGAGGGGGAAATCGCTCACCCTAAACCCCAAAGATGAAAGATAAATAAATAAATAGAGCAAGAGATTTCATAGAAAAATATAATCTCCTAGCTTAGAATACTTTTGAGTTATAATTCCTCAGTGCCATCTACCTGATGATGGTGGGGGGTGGTGTGATCTTCCTGTGTGGAATCCCGGGAATAGAGAGGACCTCCCTCCTCCATAGACTGCTGATCCCCAAGCTTCTCTTCAATTTCATCTTCAACCTTGATGTCTTTCAGTTCTTCACTCTAAACCCCAAATATGATAGAAAAGATTTGTAAAAGAAAAAACGAAGATGACATAGAAGAATTATCTCAAAAGCGTAGAGTTGTACATTGTATTTGGGTTCTAGCTGCTCAAATACACCTACCTGATGATGGTGAGGGATGGTGTGATCTTCCTGTGTGGAATCCCGGGAATACAGAGGACGGGGACATCTCTCTGGTGGGTTTCCATTACTGGATCCATCTGTAGGAAACACACACACTGACTGAATACATTGTTTCTATGTGTTTATCAGATGATGGGGTATCTAGGTGGACCCTCCGTACTGCTCTCTCCTTTACAATAAAGTCTCCTCTTACCCAGTGATGTGAGGGGCGGCTGATTCTCCATCATGACGTCCCTGTAGAGATCCTTGTGTCCTTCTAAATACTCCCACTTCTCCACAGAAAAAAAAAGGGAAATCCTGACACCTTATAGGAACCTGACACACACACAATGATACAGTCACCACCCAGACAAATCTTTTGTATGTTACTGGATAATGTCCCAGAATTCCCGGCACCGCTCACCTCTACTGTCAGCAGATCAATGATCTTCTTGGTGACTTCTAGAATCTTCTTGGGTTTCAGTGAATGGGATGCAGGCACTGTGATGGTTATATTGTCACCAGGTTTCATCAGAGGAAAACTCTGCATTGAAACAACACTATTTTCATGTGATCCTCCCAGAATCCTCCTTAACTTCCCAATTAGCAGGTAGACGATCTTCAGGGTGAGGTTTAAAGTAGAATCCCAGCTAAAGCCTAACCTGTGTAAAATAAGATATATATATAGTTACCTATTTTCAGCCAGCTTTGGGGTTAGCAACAAAGGTATTGAGAGAGCGAGAGCCATGACATCACCAGTAGGCTCCCATGGTACAGCCATTATCCGCAGTCCCTCCTCTCCCCTGCAGCTTCTGCTGGGTGTAAATATAAACTAATATATTTTTACCTCCTCTGCAGTCACTTTCAGCAATGTCTCCTCTCTACTTCGTCATGACTCACCTCTGACCGGGAATTTCATTTACAGACCCTTATATCACTTCCTGGTCAAATGTTACCTCCCTTCCTGTCTGTATATCACTTCCTGGTGATATCTTACCTTACTTCCTGTCTGTATATCACTTCCTGGTGATATCTTACCTCCCTTCCTGTCTGTATATCACTTCCTGGTCATATGTTACCTCACTTCCTGTCTGTATATCACTTCCTGGTCATATGTTACCTCACTTCCTGTCTGTATATCACTTCCTGGACATATGTTACCTCACATCCTGTTTATATTAAGGTGACTAGTTTAGTCAGAAGTAATTTTCTTCTGGTTAAACAACCCAAGAGCTTCTGCTTACCTAAAGAAATGTGATATCTAAATCTCCATTATAGTTCAGATCAATTGGTTACAATGTCTCATCCCAAATAAACATTAGTACACGGTAACCAATTCCACTTACAGATAGTTCCCATTAGGAACGTATTAGTGTACAGGCTGAGGAAACATTCCTCACTGTCTTGTGGGATATGAAGAGCGACTGTCCCTAAATATGCCCTGGCAGTACCACAGACATAGCAGTTGCTTCTGTTATGTTTGTTTGCATTGAATCTCATCCACTCAAGCCACAGATTAGTGTCAGAGAACCCGGTTTCAGCTGCCATTGTCTCTTCAAAGGTTGGGTTTGCCATTGCTATCATATCTTTTATAGTAGTGATGGAAGGTTTAAGGGGATTTGATATTGGTTTTGATGCGGCATACATGTCTTTCAGGTAAAATTTTTCTATAGGTAGACCCTTTGATGGGTACCTACCCAACCAATAAAGTCCTGCATCTCCGGGGCTGGGATTCTCAATGTTCAAGACAAGTCTTTTTCCGCCATTACTGGACCCTGACTTGCAGATGGTCATACGTTTAAGGAGGGGTTTCCCCATGTGATCTTTCCTATTCATGGCACTCTGTGGTTCATACCCCCAGCCTCCTCCGGTACTCCATCCCACTGATTCCCAATGTGCACAGTTCTTTCCCCAATACTTATCCGTTAAACATATGTATATCTGATCGAAATAGCTTGGCATCATACAAGCCCGCAGTGCCCACCCTGAGTTATACCAGTTGCAATATTTGGGTATTATACTACAAAAATCAAAAGTAAACGTAACCACTTGTGTGCTGGATGAATTGTACCAAAATGTAGTGACACCATTTGTCTTAGTGATGGCCGCTTGTTGAGTACCTGTTTTGGTGATAATGACCTGCTGAGCTTTTATCAAACTTATTAGAAAAAGGATATACAGCACAATCGTGCTGCCGGCAGAATCTTGTCTTCAGGAGATTGGTCTTTCTTGCAGTGGGAGGCATGTATCCAGGTGCTTTTCCCTTCTAGCTTGACTGATGTAGCTGTAGTCAGCAGCACCTGGAATGGTCCTTCGTATCGGGGATCAAGTGAATTTTTCCTTGTGAATTTCTTCACTAACACCCAGTCTCCTGGCTGAAGACTGTGGGTTCCCGAGTCTGTCTCTGGATCTGGAATGGAGGAAAATACTCGAGAATAGATACTAGTTAATTCTTTAGACAAACGTGTAACATAACTAGTTAACACATCAGACTGTAACTGAAACTGCTGTGACCCTGTGCGTGACCCTCCAGATGACATCGTAGTGACAAAACGCGTAGGGCATGGTTTATTGCGTCAGTACGTCACTTCCGGTAGCGGTGGTTCAGACCGGTGGAACGCAGAAGCGACACAGCCTGGCGGACCCTGCACGCTGAAAGTGAACTCCTACAATGTGAGTGGATACAACACTTGTTTTCATCTTACATACTGTATACTACGCAATGGAGGCTTTTTTCTATTACAGCATCTGAGGAGAATCGAGCTACCCATCATAAGCATCTGAGGAGAATCGATCTACCCATCATAGGGTGTGCGGTAAGCTACTACACCCAGTGGTGATCCACGGGTGCTTACTTTCCCATTCTAACAGTATTCTACTGAGCACTTGTTGCACTGGCTCACAGCAAGCACTAAAGCACTTTGTATAACCCAAGTGGCAACACTATATGGTTTTATCGAATGCACTATATGCACCTTTTATGATGTTATGATTTTAAAACGATTGTTTTAAAACGCACAGCACATATTTATCTTCACGAGTTTTATGATGTTATGATTTTAAAGGCATTGTTTTAAACCGCACAGTACACATTTATTTCTACGTTTTAAAAACGCACAATACACATTTTTGTGGTAGCGCCTGGCACCAACACCTTTGCATTTTCCTATATTATAAAGGCCGCCCTTTGTATGAAATATTAAAATATTAAAACATTAAGACATTATAAATATGGACATGATAACTCTTGCTTTACAGATTGATTTGCGTATACATATATATATATATATATATATTGTGACAGGAAGTCAGGTAAATCTGTGAATGTAGTCACAGACAGGAGATACATTAGCACCTGGATTGGAAAGTTCACCAATTACTATAGGGTGTCAGCTGCAGAGCTAGCCAGCAGGAAGTTGAACAGACTTCAGCTGTTCAGAATGAGGAAATGAAGGCCTCTATAATTTGTCCAAAGGAGGTCTAAGGATTGCTGCCTCCGGAAGCTGCCTCCTGTCGCCGTGTGGGCTGGGAGAGGAGGTCAGTCAGATGTGTGCCTCCCAACAAGCTGTGTGAGCATGGGAGAAGACCTCCGGAAGCGATGTGAAGCTGAGGAGGGTAACAGGTGTGAAGACTACTCGAGGTGAGGTCTTGGATCATTTCTGTGTGGAAAGAAACCAATGGACATTTCCTGTGTGAAGGGGAAATTAATTAAGAGTGAAGACTTCTCAAGGTGAGAAAATGAACTATTTCTACGTGGAAGAAATAAATGAACTGTTTGCTATGTGAAGAGACAAACAAAGGGACCTGTTCAATGTGAAGAGAAAAACAAAGGGACAGCTTAAATGAACATGTGCTGTGTGAAGAGATAAAACATGGACTATTGAGAGTCTGCTGTATGACCAGCCAAGTCTGCCCAACAGTAGGTTAAGGACAGACTTTCTTAGGTAGGTTCCAGTGTGAGAAGGTAGCCGCCCACAGAGGCAAGGATTTATTTTGGTGTTTTATTTTATTTTGCTGTTTTTGACGCTTGCAGTCTGGTGAAGAAAATTGCATTAATAAACCAAACTGTTGTTTGCAACCACTTCTCGGATATCTTCTTGTGAAAACGCACCCCCCAAGGGGTCATCCACGCCTACCACTGAGTGAATCCCCCACAATATATATATATATATATATATATATATATATATATATATATATATATATATAGTTCCTATATGTTTTTGTCTAGCTTTTAAGGGTTGTGAATGTTTAGCTGTTTGTTTTTTTTTAACACATATGATGTGCTTGATTGTTATATTAACAACATATAAGTCCCCTTCTTTCTATGCGCATCATATGTGTATTCTTTTGCTATATTATTTCCTGCATATATGTATCTATTTGTTTTGTTGGTAATTTGTGGAAAGATTTTTTCTTTTCTTTCTTTTTTCATTGATTTTACATATTTTTTGATAAAATGTTTGTTTGATTATCTTTTGAACATTGTAGATTTTTCATATATATGCAATCTACATGCTGCTCACGGAGACATCCTTTAGATGTATTTGTTTGTATATATATATACACATCTGTAAAGATTAGAGCATTGCATGTATATGTTTAGCATTATAATTGGATGAAGGTGTTTTCTTTTATTGGAGCCGGGTGTGAGAAACGTCTTTGATTTTATTCTCTGATTGGATGAAGTGATTTCCCCCAGTCCATAAAGGAAGACACATATCTAATTACAATCAGCAATGATTAAGCATATGGTGTGAAACGCGTCTGCTGATCAAGTCTGTCTTGTATGTTCGATGTTGGGCCTTTAATTCTACAATAAATTCAAGTTTCCTACTACTGGAGGTGCCGCTTTCTTTCTACAATATATGGACTTTCCAGGCTGCGGACCTTTGGCGAGCACCCAGTTTCTTAGGATCACCACAGTCCGCCCTGGGTCTTTTTGTTCAGCTGACAGCCTTTGAGCTGTGATTTGTTTCTGCCCTCAGGTTGAGAGTGAGACACCTTTGGAGGGTCACGTTGTCAGGAAGTAGAAGGGAGATTTGCAGCCGTAGATGTCTGGCCGTGGACAGGTGTTGGAGTTGCACCTGATTTAACATGGCAGCAATGTCATGCGGTGCCAGAAGAAGCATGGGGTGTGCTAAGACAAGGTCTGAAGTTTTGTCTAGGAGTGGTTGGGCAGCAAGCTCTTAGACAGGAAGGACCACCCCTAGCCACGGGGGTCTAAGCGGCAAGAATGGTACCCAATGGGTCTAGTCCATCCTCCATGTTCCTGAGCCAGGACCCCTGTGGCGTGGCCTTTCTCCCCCGACACAAGCAGTTTGAAGAGTTTCTCATAATCTGGAAGGCCCAAAGCAGGAGCTGTGGATATTGCTTGCTTCAGCAGAATAAAATTGTCCAGGGCCTCGTTTGACAGGGTAAATGGCACGGACTTGAGAGCACCATAGAGTGGTTGCATGAGGATTGATGCATCAGGGTGACATGGGTTTGCCCATTTTCTAGCGAGAGTTGGGGCGTGGTGATTGTTGTTGTTGTCCATCATGGGGATCCTTGTCTTGTCTGTGACGTCTTGGTGCTTTACATTCTCTTTTGAAGTGTCCTTACTTCCCACAGCTATAGCAGGTGATCCTGTCCTTGTTACTAGGCAGTGGTGGTGGTCGAGTGTAGGTGTGATCATCATCACGTGCTACCATTAGGGGGGGTTGGCTTCTTCCCTTTTTGGTTTTCTATATCTCTAGCAACCAACAGTAGATCGGACATCTTCTTAGAGCAGTATTCAGGGGGTTTAGCATCAGACCTTTTCTGATATCCTCTCTGAGCCCTGTGACAAAAGCAGTTGATAGTATATGTGTATGTGCCTTTTCATAATGAGAAAAGCCTAGATCATCAAAGGCCTGTGTGAGTCTGGCATGATACTTCTCCAAAGATTCCCCTTTATCTTGGACTATATCTTGAATTGTGGTAGTCTGATCCGACAATTTCTCCTTTGCCCAGTCGTGGAGTTGGGTGCAGAACTCCACACCTAAGGAATAGGAAGTGTCACTTGTCAGGCAGGCCTCATTGAAGGCCGCCTGCATGACCGGCCAAAAGACATGTCCTGCTTTAATTTGGCATAGGCTGATCAAGTCTTTCCAGGCAGCTGAATAAGTTTGTTGTATTTGCACTATCCTGCGATAGAAGGGCATTGGTTGTTTTTCTGGGTCAGGCAGACTTGTCATTAAGGTCACTGCTTGTGATGGGGTAAAAGTGACATACTTTATTGGTGCCCCTTCTGGTAACCGGGACTGGTGTTGGGGTGAGAACAGACAAAGCCCTTGGAATTGTGAGTCCGGGGCTGGATTGGGGGTTAAATCAGCGGGTGCCCTTGTCGCCTGTGGTTGGTCTTCCGAGTCAGATGCGTCTCCATCACCAGTATATTGGACCTGTGAAAAGGGGAGGATGGGAGTGTGGTAGGAACCATCCTGGTTTAAAACAGGGAGAATTGGATATAGGCCTTTGTTAGGCCTTCCTGGTGTACCAAGATGGCCGTCTGCAGGAACTGTACTGGGCGGGGCAGGAAGTGAAGACATGACTGCACCAGGATGGCCGTCTGCAGGAACTGTCCCTGTGGGTTGTGTTTGAGTAGGAGTGGTGTGAGGATAATGGGCAGTAGGCGGAGAGTAAGGACCCTCCCCTTTATCGCTCCAGACGTCATTATAGGGCGGGGGCTAATTGGCATTACAATCTACTTTATGATATACATACATCATGCAATTTCCAACCTTGATCGTCTCTTCAAGCCATCCTTCAGAATGCAAAGCTTTTGCGTTTTTTTTTTACCAGGCTGTTGCCACGTTCAACAAGTCCTTTACATCACATATCCCCCCCCCCCCCCCCTGGCAAGTAGCCAATTCTCAAAATTTTGCAGCCAGACTCCCCCAAGGCTAAGAAACCACAGGCAAAATATTATTCCTCACTAGATATAATTTTGTAGAAAATAACCTCAGAGGATCCTGCCGACTATACTAATGTATGTTTTTTGTGATAAAACAGTGTTTTTTTTTTTCTACTACTGCTACGCTCTCTGTCAAACCCCTTGAGTAATTGTTGTAAGGTCCATCTTTTCAAGGGCAGACAGCCCACTTGAATCCCAGGCACTCTTAAAACTATTCTTTCAATCTGCTGAGATACACTTCAAACAAAACAACAGACACTGAGACATTACTCCTGCCTCCCCTAGTGTCGGTATCCTCCTGCAGCTGAGCTAAACCCTCAGGGGGGTCCTTCAATCAGTCAACCCCCCCCCCCCCGAGTTACCCGCCCAGCTTCACCTCCCTCTTCGGCGCCGCCCAGCTAGGCAGCCAGCTTAGAAACAAAGATGTTGCCCTTGCTAGGAATAGGTACACAAACTATTAATATTTATAGAATCCCGATAAAAGAAGTTATTCTGAAACTCTAGTGAGGCATAGCTGTAAGATTGCCAGGTAAAGGTGGAACCATGCATTTCTCTATGTACTGTATGTGTACACATAAAAAAAAAAAAAAAAAAAGAGGGTTAACAGGTGCAACAGGGGGGTTGAGTTGGGAGGGGAAATGGCTTCCTCCCCGCCCCCTTTGTGTTAGTTAAAAGGTGGCTTCACTCTGGGCTGGGTGCTACCGAGTCAAGTCAGCTGTGACCTGCAGGCCGCCTCTTACGCTTCCTTATGCACGGTATTAGCTCTACTGCCATACGCTTACTTTCTCTCTATAATTTAATGGTGTAACCTTATTACTAGCTTCTTTTCTACTCTACAGTTGACCCTCCTGCCCATTCGCTACCATGAGTCGTTCGTCATGTACTCAAGATCCTCCTATGAACAGTAGGTATGGGACCATCTTTTCGTAAGTATATATAAAAAAAAAAAAAAAAGAGTGCCATTGACTGACAGGCCTTTTTTCTGTTACAGTCCTGTGCCCTCGAAGAAGTCTAGGAAGTCTTCAAGATGGCACAATGACGACAGCCCAGACCGCAGATCTTGTTCATCGCACCATAGGTCATCAGACAGATCAAGGTCACAGAGATACCATCGCTCTCCCTCACCCCACACTCATTCATCGAGAAAGAAATGTTGGACATGTGGCACGGTTCCACTCCCAGATAAGCTGGTCTGTAAGGACTGCTTCAGGGACTATGCAGCAAACCGAGATCTTGAAAGCCGGCAAGTAGTGGACTTGCTAAAACAAACCATGAAGGATTCGTTTTCAGAGTTAGCGGCATCAATTCCCACTCAAGCTGCTCCACAAATGTCTCGGCTGCAGGATACAGGACCCAATATACCAGGTCCATCAGTGGTCAGTAACCCTTTGCCTCCTTCAGAGCAAGTGGCCAGAGGCTCATCTCAGGAAGACCCTTAAGATGAGTCCTTTGAGGATTCGGATCGGTCAGGCTTCAGTTTTGCCCTGGTACAGCCTTTTATTCAGGCAGTTCAGAGTGCCATTCCCTGGGAGGAATTGGCGGAAGCACCACAGAAATCCAAGTCATACTTTCCTTTTCTAAAAAGGAAGCAAATTACCTTCCCTCTGATGGGTGAAATTAAAGAAATTATTGAGGATGTATGGAGCAAGCCGGACAAAAAGCTGTCCCTGGGACGGCTAAACAAATTGTACCCATTATCAGAGTCTGACTCTCAGTACCTCAATTTAATGCCGGTGGTCGATGCTTCAGCGGCTCCTATGGGCGAAAAACATTACCTTGCCTATGGAGGATTCAACATCTTTTAAGGACCCCCTAGATAGGCGTATTGATCTAGACCTTAAAAAAAGTTACCTGGCTGCAGGAGCGGCCTGTAAACCAGCTATTGCTCTAACCTCAGTGTCCAATGCTATTAGATCCTGGACGGAAAATATTGAGATGGCTCTACGACAGGATGTCCTGCGAGATTACATAATTAAAGCTCTAGAAGAACTAAAACTGGCTGTAGACTTCGTAGGGGAGGCAGCCACAGAAACAATCCGGTGTTCGGCTCGGTCAATGCTGCACTCGGTTATGGCAAAACAGGCCTTATGGTTAAAACCCTGGACGGCTGATCTAGCCTCTAAGCAGAGCTGGTGCAAGATCCCATTTGATATCAAGTCTTTATTCGGGGAAAGACTGGACAAAGCTATTTCCCGAGTAACCAGAAGAAAATCAGGTCTGCTTCCCCAGGATAGGAGAGCTCGGAGGTCAAGAGCCTATTTGTCAAGGTTCAGGCAGTCTAACGCCAGAGACTTTAGGCAGTCTCGTCAGTTTAGGGACAATAAGAAACCGTGGAAGGGCACGCAGTCCTCCTTCTTGGGAGCCAAAAGAAACAAGACCCTCACCACCACCCAAAACGGGACGAAATCCTTTTGACATCAGGAGGGCCGAGGGGCTCCCAGTTGGGGCTCGGCTTTTTCTCAGATCTGGGCCATCAAGTGCCAGGACCCATGGGTTCTATCAACCGTTCAGCACGGACATTTCTGGACTTTTTTTTAGCAACCTCCTCAGGCTTCGTTCGAAAGAACAGAATTGCCAGTCTCCCCACAGAAAGCAACAGCCCTAACCCAGTATGTGGCATCACTGCAACTCCAGCAGGCAGTGGTACCTGTACCCTCTGGGAAGCAATTCACAGGCTTCTATTCCACCCTGTTCTTGGTGGTGAAAAAGACAGGCAGACTTAAAAGGCCTCAACCGTTTTATCCATCTCGAGAGTTTCAAGATAGAGTCTCTCCACACAATCATCCAAGCTATACAGCCAGGAGAGTGGTTAATATCAATAGACCTTCAGGGTGCCTACCCTTCCATCCTTCCAAAAGTACCTAAGATTTGCAGTAAATCATATCCACCTACAATTCCAGGCTCTGCCTTTCGGCCTCTGCACTACTCCCAGAGTCTTTACCAAAGTGCTGATCTCAGCTCTGGCCCCTCTCAGGGAAAAAGGATTGAGAGTCTATCATTACCTGAACGATATTCTCCTGTTGGCAGAGGACCCTAACGGGCTTATCCTCCACAGAAACATCCTTTTACAGTCTCTGGCGGAACTAGGATGGCTGATAAACTACGAAAAAAGTAAACTGGCGCCAACACAGAACATGATTTACCTGGGGGCATTATTCAATACAGCCCAAGGCACGGTCTTTCTACCGAAGAGGAAGGTCATTTTTCAAAGACTGTTCGAAACCATGCGCAAACATCATCTGACGGCTTCACAATGCCTGATCCTCCTAGGTACAATGTCTTTATGTATCTCTCTAGTCCCGTGGTCATACTGGCATCTCCGATATTTTCAGACAGGCTTCCTATCTCAGTGGAAAAGGAAATGCCTCACTCAGACAATTCTGATGACAGCTCGCATGCGCAGAAGCCTGCGGTGGACAGTTCCGGAAAATCCTTCCAATCCCCATTATCTAGGCCCCCACTCATGGACCATAATTACGTCCGGCGCAAACAGGGTTCAGGGCAGATGGTCTTTTTCGGCCAAGGATTTGGTGTCCGAGATCCTAGAAATGAGAGCGGCGTTCCTGGCTTTAACTTCACTAGTCCCTCAAGTCGAGGGTCGGAGGGTGCTGTTACACCTGGACAACACAGCGGCGGCCTCATATCTGCAGAGACAGGGAGGCACCCGCAGCAAGACGCTTCTCAGGGAGGTGGAGACAATAATGATATGGGCAGAGAGAAACCTGGAGGATCTCAGGGCAATGTATCTCCCAGGCAGACTGAACATGGAGGCAGATTCCTTATCAAGGAAATTTGGGGACAACAATGAGTGGAGTCTTCACCCTCAAATATTTCACCAAATTGTTCAACTATCTGGGACCCGACACAGGTGGACCTCTTTGCGACCTCTGAGAATGCCAAGCTCCCGAGGTTGTTTTCTCTCCTTCCTCATCCTCAAGCAGAAGAAATCAATGCTCTATCCTGCCCATGGAGATTCGACGGCACCCACCCCGTCCACTCATCTCGAGATTTCTTCTGAGACTACTGAAGGAGTCAGTACAAGTGCTGGCCATCCTTCCTTACTGGCCGAAGAGACCCTGGTTTCCGCTGGCACTGCACCTCAGCATGGGTTCCTCTATCAGAATTCCTCCATTTCCTCAGCTCCTGTCCCAGGGCAGTCTAATCCATCCAGACCCTCAGAGACTGGCACTTCGAGTATGGAGGTTGAGAGGAGGCGGTTTGAATCACTAGGTTGTTCCCAGGGAGTCATATCCACCCTCCTTAATGCAAGAAAACCAGCGACAAATTCCATATATGGAAGGATCTGGGACAAATTCATATCTCACGCAGAAGAAGGGGGCTTCAACCCTATCTCCCCCTCTGCTTCCAATTTATTGGAGTTTCTTCAGTCTGGATTCGACTTGGGTCTTAGCCTAAGCTCCCTTAAGGTTCAAGTAGCAGCGATTTCGGCAGCAACTAACACCAGGTGGGCAGAGAACCCATTGGTCATCACATTTCTTAAAGAAGTGTTGAAGTTGCGTCTTACTGTGAGACGCTCTTTTCCCAAGTGGGATCTCACTTTGGTTCTGGAAGTTCTATCCGGGCCCCCCTTTGCACCTACAGAACAAGCCTCAGTTTGGGACCCATCCCTGAAGACAGCCTTCCTAGTGGCCATTACGTCTGGAAGAAGAATCTCAGAACTCCATTCTCTGGGGATAGGGGACGAACACATCTCTTTTTTCCCGGATACAATGGAGCTTCGCCCCCTCAGAGGGTTTACCCCTAAGGTAACTACCCCGGGTCATCTAGCGGAACCATGGGTGTTACCAGTCTTTTCAGAATCAGAAGCCTGTCACGATCTAGATGTGGCCAAGGTGCTCAAAATCTACCTGGAGGTGACCGAGAGGTTCAGGTCCTCCGAAAGACTATCATTCCATGGGGCAAAAACAAAGGAAAAGAAGCATCCAGCAGGACTTCGGCAGCCTGGGTGGTCAAGCTGATATAAAAAGCCTACAAGCTGGGAGGCATGGCCCCTCCACCTAATGTGAGCGCACACTCAACAAGGGCAGTTTCAGCGCCATGGGCAGTGAGGGCAAACGTTTCCTTGGAAACGGTCTGCAGGGCGGCTTCTTTGTCCTCTTATCACACGTTTCTCAAGCATTATCGTATAGACCCAGGGGCTCTTACGACTGTACAGTTTGGAAGAAACACAGTTCGTGCAGCCATGGCATTGCCTAAATAAATAATTTTTTTCTGTTAGCATCAACCCACCCGTGTAAGCTAGTTATTTATCATTGGTATGCTGCCATGGAGGCACCAGGAAAACGGAAAATTGTATCATACTTACCGTAATTTTCCTTTCCTGGTGCCAATCCATGGCATCATACGCTCCCACCCTACGGTATTTCTATATTATGTAGAATGTTGGGGGAGGGGCGATGTCTTTAATTTAAGCTATTCACTGTTCCTGAGGGAGGAATCGAGACGGAGCTCTATCATTGGTATGCTGCCATGGATAGGCACCAGGAAAGGAAAATTACGGTAAGTATGATACAATTTTCTGTTTTCGTACTGTGCTTGTATATTCAGTCTGGTAATTACGTTGGACTGGTTGAGAGATTCGGTAGATTTTCACATTTAATTGTATTTCTCTCTCATTTAACTGTTCCCTTGTACTCCTGTAATTTTCATAATTTTCTTAATTTTCCTAACTGTTGTTACATGTACCAAGCAATGAAGTAAAAAATAATTGTAAATGTTATTGTTGAAATTGTTAAATTAAAATTCCAATAAAAATTAAAAAAAAAAAAAATGAAATCCGGGGGGACATATATTTTTTTTTTTATTGGCAAATGGCACAGGACCGCATAATACACAGAGTGCTGGGCCCAGGACCGCACAATACACAGAGCGCTGGGCACAGGACTGCATAATACAACAGAGTGCTGGGCACAGGACTGCATAATACACAGAGCACTGGGAACAGGACTGAAAAATACACAGAACGCTGGGTACAGGACTACATAATACACAGAGCACTGGGTACAAGACTACATAATATACAGAGCCCTGGGTACAGGACTGCATAATACACACAGCGCTGGGCACAGGACCGCATAATACAAAGAGCGCTGGGCACAGGACTGCATAATACAGAGTGCTGGGCACAGGACTGCATACTACACAGAGTGCTGGGCACAGGACTGTATAATACAGAGTGCTGGGAACAGGACTGCATAATACACAGAGCGCTGGGTACAGGACTACATAATACCCAGAGCGCTGGGCACAGGACTACATAATACACAGAGCGCTGGGCACAGGACTACATAATACACAGAGCACTGGGTACATGACTGCATAATACACAGAGCGCTAGGCACAGGACTGCTTAATACACAGAGCACTGGGAACAGGACTGCATAATACACAGAGCGCTGGGTACAGGACTACATAGCGCTGGGTACAGGACTACATAATACACAGAACGCTGGGCACAGGAATGCATAATACACAGAGCGCTGGGCACAGGACTACAAAATACACAAACTAAAATTTTCTCTTTCTATATGCTGTTTACAATGTTATCCGTATTGTTTTTGCCAGCAGCTTTCTAACTTGGGTTTATCTACGCAATGCTTTTGAAATTTAAAGGCATTAGCGGCATCCAGTGACAGCAACACTCTAGCGCCCTCATTCTCAGTGGGAGTCTGCATGTTGATAAATAAGCAACAACAACAGAGGGACGCACCGTCCTTGTGCATTACCACTATAAAGGTTTAATAATATCCGAAAGCAACATACAGCCTCGTGGAGTTAGCGGGCGTGGTAACGTCATGCGCATACACTCCGCCCAACGGGTTTCGTGAAAGATCACGTCATCGGGGGCTTTGTGAGACTTTATATCTTTGTTATTTTAGCGCAGCAATTTTCTGTTTCTATATGCTGTTTACAATCCTATCAGTATTGTTTTTGCCAGCAGCTTTCTAACTTGGGTTTATCTGCACAATGCTTTTGAAATGTAAAGGCTTTAGCGGCATCCAGTGAGAGCAACACTCTAGCGCCCTCATTCTCAGCGGAAGTCTGCATGTTGATAAATAAGCATCTGAGATCCAGTAACAGCAACACTCTAGCGCCCTCATTCTCAGTGGAAGTCTGCATGTTGATAAATAAGCAAAACAAGAAAGGGGCGAACCAACCTCGTGCATTACCACTAAAAAGGTTTATTAAAATCCAAAACCAACATACATTGCACGCACAAACAAATGATGATTGCGTAAATGTAACACAATGGAACCGGTCATCTCCAAAGTAGCCAGGGCACTCCTGTGCTGGTTGACGTGCTGGTGTCCGGAAATGTCTGTGTAGGCTGACGCGTTTCGAGGGAGGACCCTCCTCCTCAGAGACAAAAAGTGCTACTGAGCCATTGTTACCTTTGCAAGGTGTTAAGTAATCGGTTTGCACCGCCCTCCACATACCGCTCCGCCGCCACAGGGAGCAAAGGTCAGCAATGTGAGTACCAAGGATGGGTATAGCAATAGGACAGCACAGTATGCAATAGCATGTGCAAAACCAACCACAACCTACACCAATTGCAAATCATAATGGTAGCATTGACAGAAACAAATCAATTCATACAAAAGCATGTGCAAGAATAAAAAATAAAAGTACCTGCGCTCAATAAGTGAAAAAAAGGAATAAAAATTATAAATATAGTAGCAGCTCATACAGATCAATAGATAATATGCAAGTATGTGTAGCGCTATCCAAACATTATGTGTTTTAAATCATAAAAGAATAAACATATTAAAGTGAAATTATAAAAACCAAATATTAAACTCAATCAAATAGTTGGTTATACAGTGACACCATCATAAGTGAATAATCAAATAATGATAACAAGTCCATATGAGTCCATATAGAAACAATCAATCTTAGAGAAAAAAATAAATTAATTAGGAAGAAAAAGGATGTGTTGAATAGAGGAACCACAAGTCCCAGCAAATGACTACCACTCCGTTTCTGTTGCTGATTAAGAAGGAGAGGGGAGGGGGCACCCGTGGAGGATCACCCAATATCAAAAAAGCAGCTTACCAGATAGTATTGGTCACCCAACTTAATGGATAGACCTCAGTAGGCTTAATTAGTAATACAAGGAGGTTCGCCAGCTGCGGATCGATGCAAGTTATAATAGTTCAAAATCTGGTATTCAGAGGACATGTGTATAAGGAAATGATAGGGACATAGAGTGATACCGTAAAAACAAACATATTTATTAAAATCAAATTATTCCACTCACATGTAAAACGCCATGAACAGACAAGTATCCATAAATGTTGAAGATCAATGTGTTTCGGCGTCCCCGCATACATTCACAGAAGGCCGGCTCTGGGGGCGTGGTTGCGTCACGTCTGACTCCAACCAACCCGTTTCGTCATAGGTTTGACGTCGTCAGGGGCGTTAATAGATAAAACGCTAAACAATAAGCAAAGAAAAGTGCAGCGCTCACAGAAAAAAACTGATTGTAAATGTTAGATAAAAAGTGGATCCTATATGAAAAAATTGTGCAAAGTGATCAGATCAATCCCATAAAAATACAAAAATGACAATAATAAATGAAATCATGAAGAATCCATATAGACATGTGACAAAAGGGATGAATAAAATAAAAATATCCAAGAAAGTTCTATGCTGAAAAGTTCTAAAAACAGAGGAAACGTGTAGGAAGCACCACTAGTCCCAGCATGCGTGAAGGGTAACCTCCCGAGGCAACTCCAATATGTGCAAAACACCACACCAAACACTAAAGGGGATGGCAGCTTACCAAAATCAAATGGCCCCCAACTTAATGGAAAAGCCAAAAGCGCTAGATAGGTATCCAAAGCATGTAGAAACAATCAGCTCTGCTCAATCGACCAAATCTCCAAAGGGCACGTTTTTAGACGTGGATAGAAAAGAGTCATAGCGTAATGCAGTATGGAACAATGAATTTTTCTAAAAAAAGATTGCACTTACAAACATCGTAGATAAAATGCGTGATCCTCCGATGGCCTCTACTGTGGCCCGGCGCACTGGTTGCTAGGATCGCCTGTCGCCTGGCATCTAGCAACGTCGCAAGGAGAGAGCGAGGCGAGGCCCTCAGCATTCAAAAAAAGAAGTTCTTCTCCACAAAAATTGTTAAATCTTTTCAGGTGTGCAGCAAAAATCTTTTTGGTGCGCCGCAAGAAAAAAAAGTTTTGAGAAACACTGATATAGGCAGTTGCTGACCATCCCTTGCCTCAAATACTTTTAGCGGTTGTATACTTGATCTCAGAAGCAGGCAAGAGCCATCTGAAGCCCACTCCTGTATATTTCCTGAGTTAGGTGAAGCTGGCTACCCAGGATGCACCTCCCGATATAGCGCTGCGTGGCACAGTCTGTGGATTACAGGTTGCCATACCAATTCTTCCAAAATGTTGCCTAACTCCTCCCCATCGCGTCACTTCCTGTCTCGAAAAAAACGCAAGATTTCACGAGATTTAGAAGACTCCTGGGATAAATGACGCCGCTATCCCAGGTGTCCACGGGAATCGCCCAATGACGAGTCGCCTTGGCGGCCGGGACCGGAAGTGCCGCCTCAATATATTTAAAAGGTATTGAGAAAAAAAAAAGAATATCTATTTAGGAAATTTGGGTATGGAGATCAGAGGAACTTGTGAAAATGGGTGGAACTCCGCTTTAAGGAAGCTCAGCCGTATGAATTCTCTGATGTTGCACAAGGCTCCCTTTCCTATTGAAAGATTTCCCGCACTCCGAACAAAAATAAGGATGTTCACCCGTATGAATTCTCTGATGTTTCACAAGGTTTCCTTTCCTATTGAAAGACTTCCCGCACTCGGAACAAAAATAAGGATGTTCACCCGTGTGAATTCTCTGATGTTCCACAAGGCATTCTTTATACCTGAAAGATTTCCCGCACCCTGAACATAAAAAAGGACGCTCGCCTGTGTGAATTCTAAGATGTTTAACAAGCTGTTTTTTATCAATGAATGATTTCTCGCACTCTGAACAAGAATAAGGACGTTCGCCCGTGTGAATTCTAAGATGTCTAACAAGGTCTCCTTTAACAGTGAAAGATTTTCCGCACTCTGAGCATGAATAAGGATGTTTGCCTGTGTGTATGCTAAGATGTTTAACAAGCTGTATTTTATGAGTGAATGATTTCCCGCACTCCGAACAAGAATAAGGACGTTCGCCCGTGTGAATTCTAAGATGTCCAACAAGAGCTCCTTTATGAGTGAAAGATTTCCCGCACTCTGAACATGAATAAGGACGTTCGCCTGTGTGAATTCTAAGATGTTGAACAAGCTGTATTTTATGAGTGAAAAATTTCCCGCACTCTGAACATGAACAGGGATACTCGTCTGTGTGGAGTCTCTGGTGTATTTTAAGATAATATTTTTGAACAAAAGATTTCCCGCACTCTGAACATGAATAAGGACGCTCGTCCGTATGATTTCTTTGATGTTTAACAAGGTCTCCTTTGTTAGTGAAAGATTTCCCGCACTCTGAACATGAATAAGGGCGCTCACCCGTGTGAATTCTCTGGTGTTGCACAAGGTTTACTTTCTGACTGAAAGATTTCCCGCACTCTGAACACGAATAAGGGCGCTCACCTGTGTGAACTCTCTGGTGTTTCACAAGGTTTTCTTTCTCAATGAAAGAATTCCCGCACTCTGAACATGAATAGGGACGTTCACCCATGTGGAGTTTCTGGTGTCTTTGAAGATGACCTTTCCGAGCGAAAGATTTCCCGCACTCTGAACATGAATAAGGGCGCTCACCTGTGTGAGCTCTCTTGTGCTGAATAAGTTTCCATTTGTCGACAAAAGAATTCCCGCACTCTGAACATGAATAGGGACGCTCACCCATGTGGAGTTTCTTGTGTCTTTGAAGATGACATTTCCGAGCGAAAGATTTTCCGCACTCTGAACATGAATAGGGACACTCACCCATGTGGATTTTCTGATGTTTAGCAAGGAGCCTTTTGAGAATGAATGATTTCCCGCACTTTGAACATGAATATGAACGCTCACCTGTGTGAATTCTCTGATGTTTAACAAGGCTTTTTTTATGAGGGCAAGATTTCCCGCACTCTGAACATGAGAATAGATTGTCCTCTCGGTGAGCTCCTTCAAGGGGTAAGGAACATTCCTTGGGATTAGAAGGATCTGTTGATCTATCTGCAGTGTGAGATCCTAAATGGATATTTGCAATCATAGTATGTGATTGGTGAGAAGATTCCCCCTGATCAGAGGGATCCATTGATGTCTCCGGACAGGAAGGTCTGTGATGGATATTTTGTGTATTTGGATTTCCTCCTGGAGGATCCTGTGTGATGACATTATCTTCTGACTTACAATCAGCAGATAATAGAAGATGTCTCTCCGAGGAATTCTCGACATCACATCCATCTGTTGGAAAGAAATGTAAAAAAATATTAGTTGGTCACAAATAACTGGAGTTTTAGCCCCTCCTCCCCGTCAGTGGAAATGCCGATCTCACAGTTGGGCTCCTGTTCTCCCTCCAAAATCAGAAAAGTGTTCACACCGAGTCCATATATGATCTGCACATTCTTTATTAATAAATAGCTGACTAAGGCTTCATTAACCAAAATGTGTTAGTGATTTGTTACTACAATAAATAATATTAAAGGATACAACACAACGACACACTACGTAAAATGTGTTTTCTTTTTATTAGTGACGACTATGGGGACTAATGAAGATGTCACATCAAAAGCTAGGAACATGATGTTATTTTGAGGAATGGAGATGGACCTTTCATATGGTGTACAGTATCTCCACCTCAATTGTTGGGAACATGACGTCATATTTAGGAATAGAGATGGACCTTTCATATGGTGTACAGTATCTCCTCCTCATTTGTTGGGAACATGACGTTATATTGAGGAATGGAGATGGACCTTTCATATGGTCTACAGTATCTCCTCCTCATTTGTTGGGAACATGACATTATATTGAGGAATGGAGATGGACCTTTCATATGGTGTACAGTATCTCCTCCTCATTTGTTGGGAACATGACGTTATATTGAGGAATGGAGATGGACCTTTCATATGGTCTACAGTATCTCCTCATTTGTTAGGAACATGACGTTATATTGAGGAATGGGGATGGACCTTTCATATGGTGTACAGCAGTGTTCCCCAACCCCCGGGCCACGGACCGGTACCGGTCCGTGGATCAAACGGTACCGGGCCGCCCGAGGAACTTTAAATGATTTCACTGTGGCGGCCGAGGCGCAGAGCATTGCGCCCCTCGAGCCTGCCCAATGTGTGACAATAGCGAATGAAAATTCGCTATTGTCACACTGATCCTCCTCCTGGCCAATGAGGGAGCGGGTCCTCCCGTTTCCTGATTGGCCGAAAGGTAAATCCCACGCCATTGGCCAAGGAGGAGGCGCCGCGGGAGGACTGAGGAGACGCGGGAAGCCGGGGACTGAACTGAAGAGAAGTGAGGTAAGTGCACGGACGGGTCTCACGGGGGGAGCGCTGGCACTCTGCATTGAAAGGTGGCACGCTGGCATCTCTACATTGAAAGGGGGCAATGCTGTGGCACTCTGCATTTATTGGGGGCAATGCTGTGGCACTCTGCATTTATTGGGGGCATTGCTGTGGCACTCTGCATTTATTGGGGGCATTGCTATTGATGAATGGAGATGGACCTTTCATATGGTGTACAGTATCTCCTCCTCATTTGTTGGGAACATGACGTGATATTGATGAATGGAGATGGACCTTTCATATGGTGTACAGTATCTCCTCCTCATTTGTCGGGAACATGACGTTATATTTAGTGATGGACGAACATTGGGCTTTCTCAAATGTTCGCGAACCGCACGTTCGCGGCTGACCCCATTCACTTTAATGGCATAACATTAAAAACCTCCAGGTCATATTTACAGCCACAAAATACTTACTAGCTGTGCACACATAGTCCCACAACATGGACACTGACATACCAGAAGTATTGCTATTGGAAAAATTGCCATAAAAA
This sequence comes from Pelophylax lessonae, assembly GCF_965119305.1. NCBI lineage: Eukaryota > Metazoa > Chordata > Amphibia > Anura > Ranidae > Pelophylax > Pelophylax lessonae. Next base: position 260,554,593 of record NC_138776.1, on the reverse strand, counting down.
ATTATTATTATTTTTTTTTTTTTTTTTTCAGCCAAAAAATGTATTGATTTTTTTTCTAAATGAGCCAGAACTGACAGCAGCCCGTAAATGCATGTCAAATACATATAGGGTCCATTCACACGTCTGTAAAATGGGTCCGCATCCGTTCCACAATTTAGCGGAACTTTTACAGACCCATTGATTTTCAATGCCAGTCTGAAAAAATAGACATTCACAGGATAGTGTCGGCCAGTACAGGCCCCAAAAATGAGCAAGCAGGCGTTCACCTGACAGCAAAGAACTTGGTATTCTGTGGCTGGAGGTACATTAGGCATACACAGGATACAGAAGTAAGTGTCGGCTAATTTTTGGGGCCTGTACTGGCCAACACTTACTTCTGTATCCTAATGTACCTCCAGCCAGGCCCGGATTGGCCAATCGGGAGAACCGGGAGAATTCCCGGTGGGCTGGTCGGGTTGAGGGCCGGTGACACCGGTGTTCTAAAATTTAGAACACAGCTGACAGAGAGGAGGCAGGACTGGTTGCTTAGCAGAGAGGAGGCGGCACGGATAGAATACATCCTCGGGTCTGAGAGGAGGCGGGGCTGAGGCGGGACAAACTGCTTAGCTGGGAGGAGACGGGACGGAGGTAGAGAAAAAATGTAATCAGCCAGCTCTGCATTATTACAATTATGCTCGCCCTCCGTCCCGCCTCCTCCAAGCTAAGCAGTTTGTCCCGCCTCTGCCCCGCCTCCTCTCAGACCCGAGGATGTCTTCTCTCCCTCCCACCTCCTCCCAGCTAAGCACTTCGTCCCGCCTCCGCCCCGCCTCCTGTCTCAGCTAAGTAATCTGTCCCGCCTCCTCTGCCAGCAGTGACCTAATGACGCCGGGGGGGCGCCATTTTTAAAACTGCAGTGGCCCAGCAGTGGCGCTCGCCTCTCATCACGGCCAGGTAAGACCCCTCCACAGCTTCTGACCATCTCTCCCTGTACCATGCCCACAGCCTCTGACCATCTCTCCCTGTACCGTGCCCACAGCCTCTGACCATCTCTCCCTGTACCATGCCCACAGCCTCTGACCATCTCTCCCTGTACCATGCCCACAGCCTCTGACCATCTCTCCCTGTACCATGCCCACAGCCTCTGACCATCTCCCCTTGCACCATGCCCACAGCCTCTGACCATCTCCCCTTGTACCGTGCCCACAGCCTCTGACCATCTCTCCCTGTACCATGCCCACAGCCTCTGACCATCTCTCCCTGTACCATGCCCACAGCCTCTGACCATCTCTCCCTGTACCGTGCCCACAGCCTCTGACCATCTCTCCCTGTACCATGCCCACAGCCTCTGACCATCTCTCCCTGTACCATGCCCACAGCCTCTGACCATCTCTCCCTGTACCATGCCCACAGCCTCTGACCATCTCCCCTTGTACCATGCCCACAGCCTCTAACCATCTCTCCTTGTACCATGCCCACAGCCTCTAACCATCTCTCCCTGTACCATGCCCACAGCCTCTGACCATCTCTCCCTGTACCATGCCCACAGCCTCTGACCATCTCTCCTTGTACCATGCCCACAGCCTCTGACCATCTCCCCTTGTACCATGCCCACAGCCTCTGACCATCTCTCCCTGTACCATGCCCACAGCCTCTGACCATCTCTCCTTGTACCAGGCCCACAGCCTCTAACCATCTCTCCCTGTACCATGCCCACAGCCTCTGACCATCTCTCCCTGTACCATGCCCACAGCCTCTGACCATCTCTCCCTGTACCATGCCCACAGCCTCGGACCATCTCTCCCTGTACCGTGCCCACAGCCTCTGACCATCTCTCCCTGTACCATGCCCACAGCCTCTGACCATCTCTCCCTGTACCATGCCCACAGCCTCTGACCATCTCTCCCTGTACCATGCCCACAGCCTCTGACCATCTCCCCTTGTACCATGCCCACAGCCTCTGACCATCTCTCCTTGTACCATGCCCACAGCCTCTAACCATCTCTCCCTGTACCATGCCCACAGCCTCTGACCATCTCTCCCTGTACCATGCCCACAGCCTCTGACCATCTCTCCTTGTACCATGCCCACAGCCTCTGACCATCTCCCCTTGTACCATGCCCACAGCCTCTGACCATCTCTCCCTGTACCATGCCCACAGCCTCTGACCATCTCTCCTTGTACCATGCCCACAGCCTCTAACCATCTCTCCCTGTACCATGCCCACAGCCTCTGACCATCTCTCCCTGTACCATGCCCACAGCCTCTGACCATCTCTCCCTGTACCATGCCCACAGTCTCTGACCATCTCTCCCTGTACCATGCCCACAGCCTCTGACCATCTCTCCCTGTACCATGCCCACAGCCTCTAACCATCTCCCCTTGTACCATGCCCACAGCCTCTAACCATCTCTCCCTGTACCATGCCCACAGCCTCTAACCATCTCTCCCTGTACCATGCCCACAGCCTCTAACCATCTCCCCTTGTACCGTGCCCGCAGCCTCTAACCATCTCCCCTTGTACCATGCCCACAGCCTCTAACCATCTCCCCCTGTACCCCATAGACATGCATTATGTCCGTATATCATCTGCAAACGGATAGGATGATATGCAGACATACGGACCGGATGACACAAGTGTCATCCGTGTCCGTAAAAAAAAAAAAAAGTGCCACAGCGGACAAAAAAACCGGAGCGGCCGTGTGAAAGAGGCCTTATGCCCCGTACACACGTGCAGATTATCTGCAGACTTTTGTCTGCAGACTTACCAAAACCATATAATACGAGGTCAAACCTAAACACTTTCAATTTGTATGCAATCCGGCAGGCCCTTGCACTACATAGAAAAGGTAAGTCTGCAGACAAAAGTCTGCAGATAATCTGCACGTGTGTACGGGGCATTAGGCTACTGAATTTGCACTGAATTGTAAATATTTTTTGAAAAATACAATGAATTACAAGGCTGTAGAGAATAGAGAACAGTGCACCTTTGCAAACTTATATTCTGAGGTTTTAACTACATTATTTTAATATAGTCAGTCGTGAACTAAAGTGGGCCGGTCTAAGTCATGAAACTCCAGGGCTGAAAATGAGTCCCACTCCGGCCCTGCCTCCAGCCATAGAATATCAAGTTCTTTGCTGTCAGGTGAACGCCTGTGGGCTCATTTTTAAAGCCTGTACTGGCCGACACTTACTTCTGAATCCTGTGTACAGTGGTGATCGAAAGTTTGGGCACCCCAGGTAAAAATTTGTATTAATGTGCATTAAGAAGCCAAGGAAAAATGGAAAAATCTCCAAAAGGCATCAAATTACAGATTAGACATTCTTATAATATGTCAACAAAAGTTGGATTTTATTTCCATCATTGACACTTTCAAAATTACAGAAAACAAAAAAATGGTGTCTGCAAAAGTTTGGGCACCCTGCAGAATTTATAGCATGCACTGCCCCCTTTGCAAGGCTGAGACCTGCCAGTGTCATTGATTGTTCTCAATCATCGTCTGGGAAGACCAGGTGATGTCAATCTTAAAGGTTTTAAATGCCCAGACTCATCTGACCTTGCCCCAACAATCAGCACCATGGGATCTTCTAAGCAGTTGTCTAGAAAACTGAAACTGAAAATAGTTGACGCTCAAAAAGCTGGGAGAAGGCTATAAGAAGATAGCAAAGCGTTTTCAGATGTCAATATCCTCTGTTCGGAATGTAATTAAGAAATGGCAGTCATCAGGAACAGTGGAAGTTAAAGCAAGATCTGGAAGACCAAGAAAAGTATCAGATAGAACAGCTTGCAGGATTGTGAGAAAAACAATTCAAAATCCACGTTTGACTGCACGATCCCTCCAGAAAGATCTGGCAGACACTGGAGTTGTGGTACACTATTCCACTATAAAGAGATACCTGTACAAATATGGTCTTTATGGAAGAGTCATCAGAAGAAAACCTCTTCTACGTCCTCACCACAAAAATCAGCGTTTGAACTTTGCAAATGAACATATAGACAAGCCTGATGCATTTTGGAAACAAGTTCTGTGGACCGATGAGGTTAAAATTTAACTTTTTGGCCGGAATGAGCAAAGGTACGTTTGGAGAAGAAGGGGACAGAATTTAATGAAAAGAACCTCTGTCCAACTGTTAAGCATGGGGGTGGATCAATCATGCTTTGGGGTTGTATTGCAGCCAGTGGCACAGGGAACATCTCACGAGTAGAAGGAAAAATGGATTCAATAAAATTTCAGCAAATTTTGGATGGTAACTTGTTGCCATCTGTGAAAAAGCTGAAGTTAAAGAGAGGATGGCTTTTACAAATGGATAATGATCCTAAACACGCCTCGAAATCCACGGGGGATTACATCAAGAGGCGTAAACTGAAGGTTTTGCCATGGCCTTCACAATCTCCTGACCTCAACATAATTGAAAATCTATGGATAGACCTTAAAAGAGCAGTGCGTGACAGACAGCCCAGAAATCTCAAAGAACTGGAAGACTTTTGTAAGGAAAAATGGGCAAAGATACCTCAAACAAGAATTGAAAGACTCTTGGCTGGATACAAAAAGCGTTTACAAGCTGTGATACTTGCCAAAGTGGGCAGTACAGGATATTAAATCTGCAGGATGCCCAAACTTTTGCAGACGCCATTTTTCTGTTTTCTGTTGTTATTTTGAAAGTGTAAATGATGGAAATAAAATCTAACTTTTGGTGACATATTATAAGAATGTCTAATCTGTAATATGATGCCTTTTGGAGATCTTTCCATCTTTCCTTGGCTTCTTTATGCACATTAATACACAGGATACAGAAGTGTCAGCCAGTACAGGCCCCAAAAATTAGCCCACAGGCGTACACCTGACAGTTAAGAACTCTGTATTCTGTGGCTGGAGGTACATTAGGCATACGCAAGATACAGAAGTAAGTGTCGGCCAGTACAGGCCTTAAAAATGAGCCCACAGGCATTCACAGGATAAAGAAGTGTCGGCCATTATAGGACCCAAAAATTAGGCATTCAATGGACATAAAAGGCCTTTTATGCCGCTGTATTTACCTAAGACAGGGACCATGAATTGTTATGGGTGGTGGCGGATATTTGTGGGCTCTCATGAGGAATTTGAATCAAACATGGTCTACTGGTCACATGTGTCAAATTCCTCCGAGATCCATGCCTCATTAATTTTTATAAATGTGAGGTAGTCAACACTGTCGTGAGCTAGGCGAGTGCGCTTATCGGTCACGATCCCCCCTGCTGCGCTGAACGTCCTTTCGGACAGGACACTAGACGAGGGGCAAGCCAACAGTTCCATTGCAAATTCTGCAAGCTCTGGCCAGACGTCAAGCCTTCCCACCCAGTAGTCCAGGGGTTCATCACTTCTCAGAGCATCCACATCGGCCGTTAACCCGATGTATTCGGACACCGGTCTGTCTAGGCGTTCCCTGATGCTGGATCCGGAGGACAGCTGTGGATGGGTCGGCTGAAGGAATGATCTCTCATCAGAAGTGATCAACACATCTTTAAACTGCCCTCTTCTTGCAGGCGCTGTTGGATTGGTACCCACAACTGTTTCTCTGTGAGTGGAAATTCCTTTGCCAGCACATGCAAAAGCAGAATGCAGCATTTCCCGAAGCAAGGCCTGGAAGTGCTGCATTCTGACAGCCCTCTGTGATGGTGGTAACATTTCCGCCATTTTATGTTTGTACCGGGGGTCTAAGTACGTTGCCACCCAGTACAGGTCCTTGCCCTTTATGTTTTTTATACGGGGGTCCCTCTTAAAACACTGGAGCATGAAGGCCCCCATTTGCACTAAACTGAAAGCGGTGTAGTGTCCTGGCTCCTGCTCATCATCCAGGATAATTTCGTCCTCGTTCTCCTCCCCCCATCCACGGACAACACCAGGGATCCCAGAAAGGTTTAAAGCATGGGTGTCCAACCTTTGGGCTTCTCTGGGCCAAATTGAGTCTAGAGAAATTTTCTCGGGCCGCATATAAAATATATACTATAGTTAAGGTATATAAGTAGTAAAATGCTGCCGCGCCCTTCCCACTAATTTAAACACAACTAGAGGATGATCAAATGAAATGGAATCAGTATACAAAGGTTTACTTCTTCTGAGAGATATTAAAGAAACACTCTAACCATCATGACCACTTCAGTGATTTCAAGCGGTCATGGTGGTAGGAGTCAGAAACACTGCACATGCTCGCCCCCCCCCCCCCCTTCAAGGTAGCCTCTGCCTACCGTTAGTTGGAAGCCGCTGTGGCCATGCCCCCGACCTGACTTCCTTCCTCCCCAGCAAAAAAAAAAAATTGGCAGGGGGTTCTGGGCCGCATGTGGCCCCCGGGCCGCAGGTTGGACATGCCTGGTTTAAAGTATGCTCTTCTTGCTCCTCCTCATCTGCCCTGGCACCATCCTCCTCTGACTCGTCTTCAGACTCCTGTTGTTGATTTGTCTCATATGGAGTAGCCCGCCCGGGAATTCATCCAGTATTGCGACTTCCTCATCTTCCTGCTCCTAGATGGCTTGATCAATGACAACGCAATGCACGCTCCAGAAATAAAGCGTAAGGTACGATGTCACTGATGGCGCCCTGGTTGAGACTTAGCAGTTTGGTGATCTCATCAAATGGCCGCAGAAGTCTGCATGCGTTGCGCATGAGCAGACACTGGGGCGGTGAAAAAAATCCAAGCTCCCAGAACCTGTCCTGCCGCAGAGTTCGTACAGGTAGTCGTTAGCTGCACGTTTCTGCTGGAGCAGCCTATCAAGCATATACAAGGTTGAGTTCCATCGCGTTGGGTAGTCACAATAAAGACGTCTGACGGGCAGGTTGTGTCACCGCTGAATGTCAGCAAGGCGAGCCATGGCTGTGTAAGATCTTCTGAATAGGGCTGAGATTTTCTTGGTCTGCTGCAAGACATCCTGGACCCCAGGGTATGTGACAACGAATCGCTGCACGACCAAGTTCAGGATGTGTGCCATGCATTGCACGTGTGTAATTTTGCCTTGTTTCAGCACGCTCAACAGATTGGCACCGTTGTCGCACACCACTTTACCAACTGTCAAATTGAGCGGTGTTAGCCACTGATCTGCCTCTGAACGCAAAGCTAAAAGGAGTGCAGGACCAGTGTGGCTCTTGGCTTCCAGGCACAACAGACGCAGCACAGCATGGCAACGTCTCACCTGGCATGTCGAATAGGTTCTGGGGATCTTGGGCGGCGCAGCAGAAAAGGAGGAGTCAGCCGGGGAGGAGAGGGAGGATGGAGGAGTAGAAGAGGCAGGCCTGCATGCAATCCGTGGCGGTAAAACCAAATCTACACGGGTGCCACAGGTTACATGCTTGACGGCCGTCAGAAGGTTCACCCAGTGGGCAGTAAAAGTTATATATAACTATATATATTTGCGGACACCGGAAGTGGTCATTCATCTTAGGAGGTATTTATTGGCGAGCGTGACGGCGCGCACGTCCCTCCTATCTCGGTGGAAGTCTCGTAAGAGGAAACGCGTCAGAGAGGAGGCGTGCCACGCCGTCACTCGCGTCATCCCGGTTGTCTGTTACTGCAGTCAGACACGGGAGCGTTCCTGTATCCATTCAACGCATATGCCTGTGATTTCAAAGAGACATGTAAGTGCAATTGCTTTTATTCTTCAATAAATCGGGGGTAATGCACGATTGGTCCTCTTGCATTCTTTACATATCCGTTGCGGAGCCACAAGGAGACACTATACTCTGTATTGGGATCGTCATACCAACAGACAGCCTATTCTGAGGAGAGGAGATTATATTCCCATGTTCAAACCATATTGATATCTGGTAAGCGGCTTATACACACACTTCGGGTGAAGCTGCATGGGGAGTGAGTGGTCGTTTAATATGTTCAACTCACACATAAACCTGTCTTTCTGGTAAGAAGAATAGCCTGTTGGTGGTGGGGATCGTCTCACGTGGTGATCACATATATCCAATCAAAGTTACAGGATTCACAATTATTTTCAAGTCACTTCAAAGTTTATTCATTTTGCACGTTGTCACAAGAGAATGGACTTTTTCTTTTGAATTTTTCACAATCAATTTATGTTTGTATATATTATTTATGTGGAATATTAAGTTTAGCGCACCAACCCTTTTTTTACATATTATTACTTACACATCTTGGTAGCAGCTTTACGCACGTTTATCAGCGCACCTTCATTTTTTCATATATTCAAGTAAAAGATATATACCTTCCCTGCCCGTGTTTACTAGACCACGTGTCTGTGGTCAGATGTATGTTGGCACCGACACTGTGTGCCAGAGATACATTTACTTGCCTCTGAACATGGCCATATAGCTCTGGGATGCCCTTCTGCAAGAAATATTTCCTTCCTGGGACCTTCCATTGTGGTGTTCCAATTGCCACAAATTATCCACCAGTTTATATGGCAGTAGTTCCAAAAAGCCAGCGGTCAACCGTTGGGCAAGAGGGTTCTCCGGCGTAATTTTTTTAGGCTCGAACATTTGGGCCACAGAAGCCTGCTTTTTTCCAGAAAAACCTGAGGACGGCATGATGGAAGGTGGAGTGGAGGACAATTGTGAGGAGAAGGAGAAGAGACTGGACGGTGAGAGCCTGGAGTGTGGCTTTGTATGTTCTGACGGCGTTGCTCCCACTGGTCTCGGTGATGGGAGTCCAGGTGCCTTCTTAAGGCGGTCCTCCCTAGGTGAGTGTTGGGCTTACCGCGACTTATGCGTTAACTGCAAAGGCTGCAGATGGCAACACAATTGTCAGCAGCGGACAGGTTAAAAAAAGCCTACACTGCGGAGCCATGTGTCGGTGTCCTGGGAGCGCCAGATGTGACCGTACATGGTTGATGGCTCGCTCATTATACATTACCAGTCTGGATTGTCCCTCCTGTGCAATGTAAGTTCAGCCTGCTTCTCCTCCCTATCTGCTGGTCCAGCTCTCCCTCTGAACTCCCCTTCTCTTCCTCTCTTGTGGGCACCCACGTGACGTCCATAGACACATCATCATCAACGTCACCTTCCCCACCACTTAAATTTGAGATCTTGGAGTAGGCAGCAACAGCGGGGACCAACCTCCTTGGGCTGATCTGGGTACTGTCGTCAGACTGCTGAGTGGCGGCTGTTGCAATGGCTGCGCATCGCACATGTCTTGTGATAGATCGGAAAATAATTCCTGTGACTCAAGCGGAAGGTATATGGTGGTGGTGTCTTTGTGGGTGCACACAGCAGAGAGTGAAGAGGGTGCAGATAGAGAGGATGAGGAGGGTGCAGAAGAGGAAGGCTGAGTGAGCGACTCAACCAAGTCTGGTGTGTCCTTTGACGTAATCGAACGCACCTTCTGCAACTTCCCACTTTGGCTCCGGCCTGGTACTCCTGCCCTACCCCTACCACCCCTGCGGAAGGGCCTGCCTCTTCCTCTGCCTGTCATTTTTTAGATGACCCTGTGACAAAAGTCTCTAGAGAAGCGCAGTATATGTGGAAGAAGGTATATAACACCCCTCTTCAATCTGTCATTTTGGGGGGCCACTGGTTTATCACCCCAGTTATAAAAAAAATTCTCCCAGTAACTTTTGTCACTGTGTGTAGCAGAGTTAACGCAGCAAAAGAGGCAAAATGTATGCAGTACCCAAAAACACTAGTATGAAAGTATATGGTTATATAACACCCCGCTTCAATCTGTCGTTTTGGGGGGCCACTGGTTTATCACACCAGTTATGAAAAATATTTTCTAGTAATTTTTTTTGTCACTGTGTGTAGCAGAGTTAACGCAGCGAAAGAGGAAAATTTTCTGCAGTACCCAAATACACTATAATATGCTTTCTATATTAGAAAGTATATTATAAGTGTATTACACCCCTATATACTGCACACCAAACAATAGTACACCTATACCAGTCCTTTAAAGCAGTGGTCCTCAACCCTGGCCTACAGGGCCCACTAACAGGCCAGATTTGCAAGATAACTGAAATACATCCCAGGTGATATCATTTGCTGCTCAGTGATTGCAGTACTCTAGTCTGCATCTCCTCAAGGTAATACTTAAAATCTGGCCTGTTAGTGGGCCCTGAGGACCGGAGTTGAGGACCACTGTTTTAAAGGACTTTTGTGGACCTATTACTGAGCGATTTGTGTCACTAACAGTCTGTCCCTGCTCCACACAGCAACCTCTCCCTACACTGACAAAAGGCAGAATGTAAAATGGCAGCCAGATCAGGTCTATTTATAAGGTAGGGGGTATGTCCATGTTCTGAAATGTCTCAATTGGCTATCCTGTAGCACCTGATGGATGTGTCATGGGTCAAAGTTCTTCACAATGTAAAATAATATGGTGGCCGAGAACATCGCCATATGTTCACATGATCGGCGGACAGCGAACGAGCAAAGTTCGCCGCAAACCGTAGGGCCAGCTCTAGTTATATTGATGAATGGAGATGGACCTTTCATATGGTGTACAGTATCTCCTCCTCATTTGTTGGGAACATGACGTTATATTGATGAATGGAGATGGACCTTTCATATGGTGTACAGTATCTCCTCCTCATTTGTTGGGAACATGACGTTATATTGATGAATGGAGATGGACCTTTCATATGGTGTACAGTATCTCCTCCTCATTTGTTGGGAACATGACGTTATATTGATGAATGGAGATGGACCAGTATTTGTGACAACTCTGTATAAACTATTCATGATATTAAAATTGTAAAGTTCTGCACTGCATAAAAATTGAATAAATGGAAAAGGTGGTAGAGAGACTGCACTCACTTATACCAGAACACAAGGTAATGAATCTGTTGTAAAATATGCAATCATGTGAAGCGTATAGTAGAAGCATGTGTTCATTGAAAAATTAGATGAGCAGATCAATACTCCAGATGTGCCAACTCCAGTGCACCACCAATAAGGCCATGCACACTTACAGGTACTAAAAGTGTCCAAAGGATGGAGATGGCCAGCTTGGCATGGATCACAACCCAACACATGGTAAAGGTGGGAACCACCACACTTAGTTTGCAAAGCCTTGCACACCACGGTTCTAGGCACGGTCCCTGTGTTGCAGTGGGCCCATCCACGTGCCAAGTTACCCTTACCTACAAAACCTCTGTCATCGGCCACCACCATTCTCTCCATCCCAAAATGGCTGCTGCTTCTATTTACGCTTCACTCCATGACGTCAAGACTTAAATGGTACATTCTGTTCCCCAGTTCTTCCCAGTACACTGTAAAGCACCTTCTCTTCCAAAGTTACTCTTAACCAATAAGTTCTTTAGTGAGTAAAGTGATATTTACAGTTCTATCCAGGTTCCGTACATATGAGCGATATACAGAATCATAATTGCATTTCCACATTCTCTCTCCAATAACAAGGTACTGGATTTGGCAGAGCTGTGCGGCGTTGTTCATAACTTTTTATAGCTTAGTTGCATCCCAGTAAACAGCATTAAAAGTCCAGTCCTTGGAACCGGGGTCCCGCTAAGGGGAAACTCCACCACACAGTTCAGTTCACCTCTTAACAGCGTCCTCACTGATCACCTCCCACACACGGAGAGACCCTGAGGTCCAGTCCGGTTAAGAAGCAGGAAGTGACACATGTGGGGGAAGGTGCATCACAGCACCAAGTGTTAACTCTTGCAACGCCACACATTAACCCTTTAGTAGGCAAACACATATTTTACCTTTTAGAACCTGCCTACAGGACGATGTGAAGGTCTGATAATTATCTAACATTTGTTCATAAACTCAGAAGTAAAATGACACTGTGACGGGTTTCTTCCATAGTCTGTTACTTACTGGTGTGGATAGGTAGATAAATGTCCTCCTGTTCACGTTTCATAATCATCCCAACCTCCACCATGGATGGCTGCTCACCCCCCACATATGTTTCTACTTCTTCTTTAAGCTCAGCTTTTATATCAATCTGTACTTGACTCTACAACAAAAATAATGAAAAACATCTATTAAAGTCAACTCAAGGCAGATACAGAAGACACAAATGACACGTCATTCAGTATGCACCCTCGGTTGGAAGAACACAAGGAGGAAGAGGACCTGTGATGACACTTAAGACCCACAGAGAAAGGAATTTATATTAAAAAAATAAAAATGAAGGATGAGAAATGTAGGGTGCTCAAAAGGAGCTGGAAACGGGGTTTGGGATGTGGATAACGAAGGCTGCACTTCAGATGTCGAAGTAAAGCAACAGATTATATAGAATAACGCAATTTCATGATTTACGATACATATTTAGGTATAGATGCCCAGTCCTACCTACCTGATCATGGTGAGGGATGGTGTGATCCTTCTGTTTGGAATCCCAGGAACACAGAGGAGGGGGAAATCTCTCACCCTAAACCCGAAAGATGAAAGAAAAATAAATAAACAGAGCAAGAGATTTCACAGAAATATATCATCTATATATATATATATAGAATAACGCAATTTCATGATTTACGATACATATTTAGGTATAGATGCCCAGTCCTACCTACCTGATCATGGTGAGGGATGGTGTGATCTTCCTGTGTGGAATCCCGGGAATACAGAGGACCTCCCTCCTCCATAGACTGCTGATACCCAACCTTCTCTTCATTTTCCACTTCAACCTCAACTTTGATGTCTTTCAGTTCTTCACTCTAAACCCCAAAGATGAAAGAACAGATTTGTAAAAGAAAAAAAAGGAGATGACGTAGAAGAATTATCTCAAAAGCGTAGATTTGTACAATGTATTTGAGTTCTAGTTGCTTAGATTCACCTACCTGATGATGGTGAGGGATGGTGTGACCTTCCTGTGAGGAATCCCAGGAAAACAGAGGACGGGGACATCTCCCTGGTGGGTTCCCATTACTGGATCCATCTGTAGTAAACACACACACTGACTGAATACATTGTTTCTATGTGTTTATCAGATGATGGGGGATCTAGGTGGACCCTCCATACTTCTCTCTCCTTTACAATAAAGTCTCCTCTTACCCGGTGATGTGAGGGGCGGCTGATTCTCCATCATGACGTCCTTGTAGAGATACTTGTGTCCTTCTAAATACTCCCACTTCTCCTAAGAAAAAAAGGGAAATCCTGACACCTTATAGGAACCTGACACACACAATGATACAGTCACCATCCAGACACATCCCTTGTATGTTACTGGATAATGTCCCAGAATTCCCGGCACCGCTCACCTCTCCTGTCAGCAGATCAATGATCTTCTTGGTGACTTCTAGAATCTTCTTGGGTTTCAGGGAATGGGATGCAGGCACTGTGATGGTTATATCGTCACCAGGTTTCACCGGAGGAAAACTCTGCATTGAAACAACACTTTTTCCATGTGATCCTCCCAGAATCCTCCTTACCACCCCAATCAGCAGGTAGACAATCTTCAGGGTGAGGTTTAAAGTAGAATCCCAGCTAAAGCCTAACCTGTGTAAAATAAGATATATATATATATAGTTACCCATTTTCAGCCAGCTGAAAGTAGGTAACTAAACACATTTGTTTTACCCAGGAAAAATAAGATAGGTCTTTTTTTTTTTTTTTTTTAAGACTATTTAGGCTTAACTAGAATTCTACTTTAATATCCTCTCGGTCACATGACTCAGGTCCTCCTCTATCCCCATTGATGTAAGCATGTGATTTAAAAAAAATCTATGAAACCCAAAATGTAAATATGCAACAAATAAAGATCATTATCAGTTTGGTTTTCAATCGTCTTTAAATATTTTATTAATAAGTTAGTGAGAAGTACTATTTATGGTGACATCATACTTCCATATGGAATATATGGCTCTATACAATATATAGGTAATATTTCTGCATTGATTATAATATATACTACACACTATATATATATGTGTGTATCAGCATCTGTTGGGGATAAAAGACATCACAGAGTAAAAAGGACGGACATAGGGGGGGGGGGGGGGGGTTACTGGGTGTAAATATAAAATAATATCTTTATTTTTTTTTTATTGGAATTTGAATTTAACAAGATCAATTGGTTATAATGTCCCATCCCTAATAAACATTAGTACACGATAACCAAATCTGCTTACAGATAAAATAATATCTTATTACGTCCTCTGCAGCAATGTCTCCTCTCGACTCACCTCTGACCCGGAACTTCCTTTAAAAACCCTTATATCACTTCCTGGTCACTTGTTACCTCACTTCCTGTCTGCATATCACTTCCTGGTCATAAGTTACCTCACTTCCTGTCTGTATATTCTTAGTTGGGGACTATCTGTAAGTGGATTTGGTTACCGTGTACTAATGGGACATTGTAACCAATTGATCGGAACTATAATGTAGATTTAGATATCACATTTCTTTAGTTATACGCTACCTCACTTCAGTGGCAACTGGTGCTCAAAATTTTTTGGGGGGGCACAAACAGAAAAATGTAATAAGCATTGCTTTGCGGCAAAAAACGCTGTAAAAAATTGTGTGACTTTGAGGTCACAAAAGTGTGAAAGGGGCCTTCAGTAATCAAGGTATAGTGTGCCTCCTTCAATGCAGAGTGACCAGCGTGCCCCCTTTCAATGCAGAGTGACCAGCGTGCCCCCTTTCAATGCAGAGAGACCAGCGTGCCCCCCTTCAATGCAGAGTGACCAGCGTGCCCCCTTCAATGCAGAGAGACCAGTGTGCCCCCTTTCAAAGCAGAGTGTCCAGCGTGCCCCCTTTCAATGCAGAGTGACCAGCGTGCCGTGTTCCCTTTCAATGCAGAGAGACCAGCGTGCCCCCCCCTTTCAATGCAGAGACCAGCGTGCCCCCTTTCAATGCAGAGAGACCAGCATGCCCCCTTTCAATGCAGAGAGACCAGTGTGCCCTCTTTCAATGCAGAGTGACCAGCGTGTCGTGCCCCCTTTCAATGCAGAGTGACCAGCGTGCCCCCTTTCAATGTAGTGACCAGCGTGCCCCCTTTCATTGCAGAGAGACCAGCGTGCCCTCCTTCAATGCAGAGAGACCAGCGTGACCCCCTTCAATACAGAGCGACCAGCGTGCCCCCCTTCAATACAGAGCGACCAGCGTGCCCCCCTTCAATGCAGAGGGACCAGCGTGCCCCTTTTCAAAGCAGAGTGTCCAGCATGCCCCCTTTCAATGCAGAGTGACCAGCGTGCCCCCTTTCAATGCAGAGTGACCAGCGTGCCCCCTTTCAATGCAGAGAGACCAGCAAGCCCCCCTTCAGTGCAGAGAGACCAGCGTGCCCCCCTTCAAGGCAGAGAGACCAGTGTGCCCCCTTTCAAAGCAGAGTGTCCAGCATGCCCCCTTTCAATGCAGAGTGACCAGTGTGCCCCCTTTCAATGCAGAGTGACCAGCGTGCCGTGTCCCCTTTCAAAGCAGAGACCAGCGTGCCCCCTTTCAATGCAGAGAGACCAGCATGCCCCCTTTCAATGCAGAGTGTCCAGCGTGCCCCCTTTCAATGCAGTGACCAGCGTGCCGTGACCCCTTTCAATGCAGAGTGACCAGCGTGCCCCCTTTCAATGCAGAGTGACCAGCGTGCCCCCTTTCAATGCAGAGTGGCCAGCGTGCCCCCTTTCAATGCAGAGTGGCCAGCGTGCCCCTTTTCAATGCAGAGTGACCAGCGTGCTGTGCTCCCTTTCAATGCAGAGAGACCAGCGTGCCCCCTTTCAATGCAGAGAGACCAGCGTGCCCCCTTTCAATGCAGTGACCAGCGTGCCGTGACCCCTTTCAATGCAGAGTGACCAGCGTGCCCCCTTTCAATGCAGAGTGACCAGCGTGCCCCCTTTCAATGCAGAGTGACCAGCGTGCTGTGCTCCCTTTCAATGCAGAGAGACCAGCGTGCCCCCTTTCAATGCAGAGAGACCAGCGTGCCCCCTTTCAATGCAGAGAGACCGCCATGCTCCCTTTCAATGCAGAGAGACCAGCGTGCCCCCTTTCAATGCAGAGAGACAAGCATGCCCCCTTTCAATGCAGAGAGACCAGCATAGCCCCCTTTCAATGCAGAGTGAACAGCGTGCCCCCTTTCAATGCAGAGTGACCAGTGTGCCCTGCCCCCTTTCAATGCAGAGTGTCCAGCTTGCCCCCTTTCAATGCAGAGTGACCAGTGTGCCTCCTTTCCATGCAGAGTGACCAGCGTGCCCCCTTTTAATGCAGAGTGACCAGCGTGCCCCCTTTCAATGCAGAGTGTCCAGCGTGCCGTGCCCCCTTTCAATGCAGAGTGTCCAGCCTGTGGTGCCCCCTTTCAATGCAGAGAGATCATCGTGCCCCCTTTCAATGCAGAGTGACCAGTGTGCCATGCCCCCTTTTAATGCAGAGTGACCAGCGTGCCGTTCCCCCTTTCAATGCAGAGAGACCAGTACACTTACCTGCAGCGGCGGCTTCTCCTCAGTCCCCTGCGTCTCCTTGAGTCCTCCTGCCTCCTCCTCAGCCAATGGCATGGGTTTACCTTTCGGCCAATCAGGAAGCGGGTCTCGGACCAGCTTCCTGATTGGCCAGGAGGAGGGTCCGTGTGACAAAAGCGAATTTTCATTTGCTATTGTCACACAAATGGATGGGTAAGGCGTACTGCTCTGCACCCCGGGTCCACCCTTTTCTGAAGCCTATTAGAGCCTATGGTTCTTATCAGGCGATTCAGAAAAAAACCCCATTGAACTCCATGCGTCCGGTGCCCCGCAGGTAGATTAGGGGGCCGGACGCATGGATAGGGGGGGGGGTGGTGCCCCCATCGCACCAGCCTCAATTTCTGTCCGTATTTCACTTCCTGGTCAAATGTTACCTCACTTCCTGGTGATATGTTACTTCATTTCCTATCTGTATATCACTTTCGGGTCATATGTTACTTCACTTCCTGTCTGTATATCACTTCCTGGTCATATGTTACCTCACTTACTGTCTGTATATCACTTCCTGTCTAAATGTCACTTCCTGTCTGCAGTGACATCCCTTCCTCCCCAGCTGTGGCACCACTTCCTGTGTCTGTACAATCACACTCCTCCTTTCTCAGTGTCCTACTCGGTATAATTGGAAAAAATGTCCACTTCTAAGTAATGTCATCAAAGGGGGATTCCCGTCTATTTTTAGTATATGATTACTATAAGATAACACTGAAATGGTTAAAAAATAAGAATTAGAGATGAGCTCCGGCGTGTTCGAGTTCGCACGTGCCCGATCCCGCCAGGAAGTCGACACTGCATTCCGCTAATCACAGACAGTGAGACATTTCCCTATCTGTGCAGCTGCGGATCGAGAAATGTCTCACTGCCTGTGATTAGAGGAGTGCAGTGTCTGCTTCCTGGTGGGATCGGGCACGTGCAAACTCGAGCATGCCCAAACTCATCCCTGATAAGAATCATCACATCCTGTAACCGTCTTAAAAAATTGCTGGTAAAACGCACAGAAAAATTAAGTTT
This sequence comes from Pelophylax lessonae, assembly GCF_965119305.1. Lineage (NCBI taxonomy): Eukaryota > Metazoa > Chordata > Amphibia > Anura > Ranidae > Pelophylax > Pelophylax lessonae. Next base: position 260,537,270 of record NC_138776.1, on the reverse strand, counting down.
TGTTGTGTTTTTCCTTTAGGCCTCTTTCATACTTGTGCGACTTGTCGTACTCCATGATTTCCAATCAGTGCTGTTTGTATCTGTGCGACTTTAGGTCGCAGTGACTCCAAAGTAGTCCCTGCACTACTTTGGTCTGACTTTGATGCGTTTTGAGGTCCGTAGACCTCAAGACTACACAGGCATTGCTTCAAGTCCAGTCAAAGTCGAGGTAAAAAAAAAATTGCACGATTTTTAGGTCGCACAAGTGTGAAAGGGGCCTTTTTTAAATATTTGCACTGTGTATTGATGGGTCTACAATAATGAAGGGGAATTCTGTGAGTAGAAGGAATATGGCGTACATATGTGGTGTTTACACAAGTAGGCTCACACTCTATTATACCGCACCCGGTATTCACTGTAACTTACACAGCCCAACTTTTTTACCGCACCCAGGATTCATTGTAACTTACACAGCCCAACTTTTGTACCGCACCCAGGATTCACTGTAACTTACACAGCCCAACTTTTGTACCGCACCCGGTATTCACTGTAACTTACACAGCCCAACTTTTGTACCGCACCCGGAATTCACTGTAACTTACACAGCCCAACTTTTGTACCGCACCCAGGATTCACTGTAACTTACACAGCCCAACTTTTGTACCGCACCCAGGATTCACTGTAACTTACAAAGCTCAACTTTTGTACCACACCCGGTATTCACTGTAACTTACACAGCCCAACTTTTGTACCACACTGTCAGAATATTTATACTGCTCTGATATAACAGTGTCTCCATGTAAATAAGCAAAGATCTGTAAGTTAGGAAAATCTCAACTTATTTCCATAAATCAATATGTAACGAGTTCTTTTTAAATCGATTAATTTCTTTTTAACAGCATATACCAATCTTAGTGAATACAGTCTACAGTAGGGAATATATAAGTATATTTATTCACAAGACATGTATTTACAATAAATGGTTAGACTTGAGGTAACACAAAGAGATAACTATTACATAAAATACAAACTTAAAAACGATAAATGCAATGTGATATGAAGCTCAATAATGAAATTAAAAAGAAAGCAAGATTACGTTTTCCCCAGGTATAGTAGAAACCATAGATAAGTGTTCTATATAATCAGACCACAATTGTCTGTGAATTGCGCAGCCAACAGTCACTCCGCTGCAGTTGGAGTGAGACTAGGCTATGCAAAACGGGAGACTAAATCGCTAATATTGCGCTAAATCTTATATTAATAAAAACGTATAAAAACAAAAATCCGTTTTTAGAGAAAAATCTAATATGGTTCATACGGCTGGGACTGTAATCTCGTAACCCTTAAATATGAAATATAAAACATATAAGGAAGGAAATAAACGATAGTAAATAATAATCAGATAAACAGCAAGGTATATTTACCACAGTTAAAATGGCTGCTAGCTTAAAATGGTCGTTACCAGAGTCCTTAAGATGGCTGCTTTCCCAAAATGGTGGCCAGTTACGGAGTAGTTACATTTGGCATCCTTCAAACTTTCAGATAAGGGATGGAGCAAGATGGAGTATGTATAGATGAGTGTATGTAAGGATGTGAGAAGCGTATGTGTTGAAAGTGTAATGAATGTTGTCGTAATTTGTGAGTCCTATTACATCTGGGTTTCCCTTTTTATATTGTGTTGAACAAAAGGGCAGTAAAATTACCATAAGCCAAACCCAGAAGAAGGAGGAACTTTATCCCCATTGGTTGGGATTACTTATCCATTAACTAGTGAGGTCATTGGGCAACACCTCTACTAGTCATCCAGTATATTGGATATTAGAATTATATGATAAGTTCTTCATTTAAGAATAATCATAAAAACAATATAAAAATCGGTCCATACTCTCATGGTACATACGTGTCCATCTAATATCTCCATCATGTATCTAGGTAAGGATTAAACCTGGTAACGCCATTTAATAAGGATATATTATTAATACAATATACATATTGATTGGAAATGACTGATTTACCCAGAGACTACATTTAGTAGCAGTCACCAAAGGGGGCAGTATTGTATTACTCTTAGATTCAGTATATAGAATACAATTGCATTATTTTTTTTTACAGATAACCTTTTCGACCTTGGCTGGATAAAAGTAATTAAATCACTTGGATCCTGTCAAACCCTTCAGACTCTTTGGCTAAATTGGAAGTTCTATGGTGGCCATAAAAACTTAACAAAACCTACACAAACGTTTCTAAAATGAAGTAATTAGCTTCACCTAAGTAAAATTATTATGTGCAAAAGTATAAAACCAAAATGTGGTATACAAAGCATTCCGAAATATGCATATGCTACACACACGTATAATTATTGCTAATATTTTCTCACACATGATTATAATGTATCTTTAAAACTTAGTTTAAATTAATTTAATAGAATATACTCAACTATTGTTCATTGTCATACACAGATAAGATTATAAGCTGGACTGGCCATCAGTGACTGGTATGGTGTCTGGCTTGTAGGATTTATACGACTTAACCAAAACATAAATAAACTTTTATGCCTTAGAAAATCTCTCCTCCGCCTACTTTAAAATGAAGTAATTAGTTTCAAGACACATAAGTCCTTAAACATGATGATGCTTTCTAAAACTTATTTTTAAATAAACCTTTGAAAAGAAATATACTGAACTTTCTGTTCATTGTAAAATACAGACAGACCAACATCTGGACTGGCACGACATTATTTCTTATCTGATTAGATGTAAAAAGGGCCTCATTATTTACGGCCAAAGAAAGACAGAAATATGTGTTGAAAATATAAGACTTTTTTGTAAGAGACATGTTGTTTAAAAAGGATATTTGAACTTTCAATCACCCCTATACAAGATGGATGCTGTGCTGTTAAGAATTTCTCTGTATAGAACTGAATATATATGACATATATAGAATTCCATTTTTCTTTTATTTAATCTCCCCAATAATTCTGACAACACCCGGTATTCACTGTAACTTACACAGCCCAACTTTTGGTCGCAGGAGCAACACAGATCCTCTTCTCCCTTTTACTAGAATTCTTAAGTGGGATAAAAGAGTGAGGGGCAATACTGTAGAGCAGTGCTGTCCAAACTCACCCCTCAATAACCCCCAACATGTCATGTTTTCAGGATTTTCTTCACCTTGTACAGGTGCTTGTGATCCATATCAATGACTCCGTATTCATGACAGATTTTATATCTGAGGGAAAATCCCCAAAACATGGACTGTTGAGGGTACCTGAGCATTGTGGTTAGGAACTACTGAAGAAGAACAAACACAGGGGTGATAAAGGGTAAATCTCCCGCCCATAAAAGTGGACTTTAAAGGACGTAGATTTATCAAAATACAGATGAGCACACCATGAAATAAGTTACATAAAACAATACATTTTATTTGATACAAATTGATTAAAAGTCTACATCATAAAAACCACCACATCATAGCAAGATACCCCCCAACATTTCCAAGGGCTTGCTATAACCATCTAGTCGATGGTTGTGTAGAAATACGGTTGGTAGGTCTGGTAGGGCTAACGCATTTTGCAGAACAGATTTGTACGTATAATGCTTCCTCAGTGACCCTTCACATTAGCCATATTATTATCCACTTCTGGACTGAGCCTATTTCTGACATGTTATTAACAGGTTAAAAATCTGTATTTTTAGCTAGAAAATTACTTAGAACCCCCAAACATTCTATATATTCATACATACACACATATATATATTTATTAGGGATATATGGGCCGATATATCAGGGGCCAATATGCACTTTTCCCGATATATCGGTAACAGCCCCGGAGCTGGCCGATATTGCTGAAATTTTTGTGACATCATTCTGCCTTCTTAGGCCGCCTCCCTCGCCTTGGACAGCCTTGTCTGGAGTCGGGACTAGTCTTGCAGGAGTGTATCACAGCCATACACCCACCCACAGCAGCCCAGTGCCAGCCAGCCATCCACAAGCCCTGTACCAGCCAGCCACAGGCACTGTACCAGCCAGCCACCCACCCACAGCTCCTGTTCCAGCCACCCACCCACCACAGGGTGCCAGCCAGTCAGCCACCCACCACAGGGTGTCAGACAGCCAGCCACCCACAGGCTCCGTACCAGCCAGCCACAGGCACTGTACCAGCCAGCCATCCATAGGCCCTGTACCAGCAAGCCACCCACCTACCACAGGGTGCCAGCCAGCCACCCACCTACCACAGGGTGCCAGCCAGCCATCCATCCACCACAGGGTGCCAGCCAGACAGCCATCCACCACAGGGTGCCAGCCAGACAGCCATCCACCACAGGGTGCCAGCCAGCCAGCCACCCACCACAGGGTGCCAGCCAGCCAGCCACCCACCACAGGGTGCCAGCAAGCCAGCCACCCACCACAGGGTGCCAGCAAGCCAGCCGTTAAGCATTAAACAACAATTAAAGAGGAAGTAAACCCTCCTCTGCAAGTTGTACCTATAGGTAAGCCTATGATAAGGCTTACCTATAGGTACTGTAAATATATCCTAAACATGTACCGTTTAGGAGATATTTACCTTACATGCAGCCAGTGACGACACTGGCGCATGCGCTCTGAAGTAACAGCCGCTCGCGCCGTTCCTGCAGAGCCCCGTGTCGTGACCGTCGGCTCCCGTGCACGTGCGATGGGCGACTGAACATGTCGCCCGTCATAGAGGTAAGCGGGCGGCATGCCGGGGGCTTGTTCTATTTTTTTGTATATATTTGTGTATTTTTTTGATGTGAAAGATGATGTCACACCGAGTAAATAGATACCTAACATGTTACGGTTTAAAACTCCACACCTGCGGAATGGCGTCAAACTACCGACAATAAAAATCTCGACGCTTAAAAATGTTTTAACGTTCACCAGTTTAAAATTACAGAGGAACGTGGGAAAATGGGTGGAACTCCGCTTTAAGGAAGCTCACCCGTATGAATTCTCTGATGTCGCACAAGGCCTGCTTTAGCACTGAAAGATTTCCCGCACTCCGAACAAAAATAAGGATGTTCACCCGTGTGAATTCTCTGATGTTGCACAAGGCCTGCTTTAGCACTGAAAGATTTCCCGCACTCTGAACATAAAAAAGAAAGACGCTCGCCTGTGTGAATTCTAAGATGTTTAACAAGGCCTCCTTTAAGAGTGAAAGATTTCCCGCACTCTGGACATAAATGGGGACGCTCACCTGTGTGAAATTTCTGATGTTTAACAAGATGATCTTTTTTTTGGAAAGATTTTCCGCACTCTGAATATGAACAGGAAAACTCGTTGGTGTGGAGTTTCTGGTGTATTGTAAGATCATACTTTTGAGTGAAAGATTTCCCGCACTCTGAACATGAATAAGGACGCTCGCCCGTATGAATTCTTTGATGTTTAACAAGGTCTCCTTTGTTAGTGAAAGATTTCCCGCACTCTGAACATGAAAAAGGGCGCTCACCCGTGTGAACTCGCTGGTGTAGCACAAGCTGTCCTTTCTGAATGAAAGATTTCCCGCACTCTGTACATGAATAAGGGCGCTCACCATTGTGAATTCTCTGGTGCCGAATAAGTTTTCCTTTGTTGGTGAAAGATTTCCCGCACTCTGAACATGAATAAGGGCGCTCACCAGTGTGAACTCCCTGGTGTTGCACAAGGTTTCCTTTGACAATGAAAGATTTCCCGCACTCTGAACATGAATAAGGGCGCTCACCCGTGTGAATTCTCTGGTGCTGAATAAGATTATCTTTTTTGATGAAAGATTTCCCGCACTCTGAACATGAATAGGGACGCTCACCTGTGTGAATTCTCTGATGTTTAGTAAGGAGTATTTTGAGATTGAATGATTTCCCGCACTCTGAACATGAATAGGGACGCTCACCTGTGTGAATTCTCTGATGTTTAACAAGGCTTTCTTTATGGGAGAATAATCTTCCGCACTCTGAACATGAATAGGGACGCTCACCTGTGTGAATTCTCTGATGTTTAACAAGGCTTTCTTTATGAGAGAATAATTTCCCGCACTCTGAACATGAATAAGGGCGCTCACCTGTGTGAACTCTCTGGTGTTGCACAAGGTTTACTTTCTCAATGAAAGATTTCCCGCACTCTGAACATGAATAAGGGCGCTCACCCGTGTGGAGTTTCTGGTGTTTTTGAAGAAGACATTTCTGAGCGAAAGATTTCCCACACTCTGAACATGAATAGGGACGCTCAACCATGTGGAGTTTCTGGTGATTCAAAAGGTTTCCTTTCAGAGTGAAAGATTTCCCGCACTCTGAACATGAATAGGGACGCTCACCTGTGTGAGTTTTCTGGTGATTCAAAAGGTTTCCTTTCAGAGTGAAAGATTTCCCGCACTCTGAGCATGAATAGGGGCGCTCACCCGTGTGAACTCTCTGGTGCCGAATAAGTCTTCCTTTCTGAGTGAAAGATTTCCCGCACTCTGAACATGAATAGGGAAGCTCATCCATGTGGAGTTTCTGGTGATTCAAAAGGTTTCCTTTCAGAGTGAAAGATTTCCCGCACTCTGAACATGAATAGGGGCGCTCACCTGTGTGAGTTTTCTGGTGAATCAAAAGGTTTCCTTTCCATGTGAAAGATTTCCCGCACTCTGAACATGAATAGGGACGCTCACCTGTGTGAGTTTTCTGATGAAGCAAAAGGATTTTTTTCAGAGTGAAAGATTTCCCGCACTCTGAACATAAATAGGGACGCTCACCTGTGTGAATTCTCCGGTGTTCAACAAGGGCTCTTTCATTATTTAAACATTTCCCGCACTCCAAACATGAATAAGAGTGCTCACCCTTGTGAACTCTCTTGTGTGAATCAAGGCAATTTTTATGAGTGAAACTTTTCCCACACTCTGTGCATAGAAATGGTCCCTCGCCTGTCTGAACTCTCTGGTGCGTTAGAAGTAAGCTCTTCTTGGTGAAACATTTCCCGCACTCTGAACATTTATGAGGATCCTCAGCCTTGTGGAGTTTCTGATGTGTAAGAAATTCGCTTTCGTTAGTAAAGGATTTCCCGCATTTCGAACATGTAAGAGTTACACTGGTATGGGATCTGAGATGGATACGAAGTTCAGATTTGGTCTTGAAAGATTTTCCGCACCCTAGACATGATAATAAATTGTTATTGTGAGCTACTTCATGGGGTAAGGAAGATTCCTTGGGATTTGAAGGATCTGTTGATCTATCTGCAGTGTGAGATCCTAAATGGATATTTGCAGTCATAGTATGTGTTTGGTGAGAAGATTCCCCCTGATCAGAGGGATCCATTGATGTCTCCGGACAGGAAGGTCTGTGATGGATATTTTGTGTATTTGGATTTCCTCCTGGAGGATCCTGTGTGATGACATTATCTTCTGACTTACAATCAGCAGATAATAGAAGATGTCTCTCCGAGGAATTCCCGACATCACATCCATCTGTTGGAAAGAAATGAAAAAAATGTCAGTTGGTCACAAATAACTGGAGTTTTAGCCCCTCCTCCCCGTCAGTGGAAATGCCGATCTCACAGTTGGGCTCCTGTTCTCCCTCCAAAATCAATCAGAAAAGTGTTCACACCGAGTCCATATATGATTTGCAAATTCTTTATTGATAGCTGACTAAGGCTTTATTAGCCAAAATACGTTAGTGGTTTGTTGCTAAAAAAAAAAAAAAATATGAAAGGCTATAAAACACCCAAAACAACGACACACTACGTAAAATGTGATTTTTTTTTTTTTAAGTGACGACTATGGGGAGTAATGAAGATGTCACATCATATGCTAGGAACATGACGTTATATTGAGGAATGGAGATGGACCAGTATTTGTGACAACTCTGTAAAAACTATTCTTGATATTAAAATTGTAAAGTTCTGCACTGCATGAAAATTGAATAAATGGAAAAGGTGGTAGGGAGACTGCAATCACTTATACCAGAACACAAGGTAATGAATAGGGATGATCGAACGGTTCGGGTCGACCATCGGTTTCGACCCGAACATTGACTGTTCGAAATTCGGCCGAATTCCGAACTTTTTGCTGAAAAAGTTCAGAATTCGGCAACCAGAACCGACCAAAATGCAATGGGCCAGGAAATTGGCTTTAAAAGCCTGTGATTGGACCAGAACCATTAGCAAAAGCCAATTGAGGGGGCAGGAGAATGCTAGGAATGTGATTGGAGTGACTAGGGGGTCCATAGTCCAATCATTAGTGAATACGCCCCCCACTATATAAGCTAGCCCCTCCAAATCTCTACCATTTTAATACAAGGATGTGGAAGAGAGTGGAAGCAGTTCTGTTACTTCTGCTTCAAAGTGTCATTTAGCAATTATTAGTGTGAGGAAAGGGATATCTAGTGTAGTTAGGGTGCTATTTTCCACTATAGTTAGTTATAATCTAGTTTCTGTAGGGAAAGTGTTAAGTGTAAGGGGACCGTAGTGTAGTGTAGGGTTAACTGACTCTGACTGCTATGGCAGGGTGACAAAACCCTTCCATGTCAGGGTAACCGCTATAGAGAAAAGATTGTTTCTCTTAGAACACTTACAGAACAGGATGGTGGCTTCTCCCCTGTCACCCTGCTTTTTGTTGCAGGCATTTATAGGGCTTTTTGGAGGACATGTTTGGAGTCAGGCATGACATCAGAACTTCCGTGTAGGGGTATATATACACATACACATATATAGGTGTGAAAGTAGCAGAAACCTATGCTTGCGCTAATGAAATAATTAACAGGCCTATGTCTCCGCTCCTATAACATCTATATGTGTGTATGTGTATAAATAGATATAAGTGTGTGTGTATATATACCCCTATACAGAATTTCAGATGTTTTGCCTGCCTCCAAAGACCCCCAAAAATGCCCAAAAAAACGCCTGCTGCAAAAACACACCTGGGCGTTTTTGTAGCTGGCGTTTTTTGGGCGTCTTTGGAGGCAGGCATAACATCTTAACTTCTGTATAGGGGTATATATACACACACACACTTATATGTATTTATACACATACACACATATAGGTGTGATAGGAGCGGAGACATATGCCTGTTAATTATTTCATTAGCGCAAGCATAGGTTTCTGCTACTTTCACACCTATATATGTGTATGTGTATATATACATACATGTATACCCCTACACAGAAGTTCTGATGTTATGCCTGCCTCCAAAGACGCCCAAAAAATGCCCAAAAAACGCCAGCTACAAAAACGCTCAGGTGTGTTTTTGCAGCAGGCGTTTTTTTTGGGGGTCTTGGGAGGCAGGCAAAACATCTGAAATTCTGTATAGGGGTATATATACACACACTTATATGTATTTATACACATACACACATATAGGTGTTATAGGAGCGGAGACATATGCCTGTTAATTATTTCATTAGCGCAAGCATAGGTTTCTGCTACTTTCACACCTATATATGTGTATATATACATACATGTGTGTGTGTATATATACCCCTATACAGAAGTTCTGATGTCATGCCTGACTCCAAACATGTCCTCAAAAAAGCCCAATAAAACGCCTGCAACAAAAAGCCGGGTGTAAAAGTAACGAAGCTACTAACCTGTTCTATATTAATTCTAATACAAACAAACTTTTTTTTTCTGGTTCTGGACATGCTACAGAGCTGAAAAACTTCACAGGTACACTTTTTAGACCCCCCAGACACTAAATCCAAAGAAATCTAATTTTTTTTTTCAATAATTTTTTCAATAATTGGCTCTCTATCAAAAATGACAATTTTTAAGAACTTTTTTTTTGTGTGATTAATAGTCCCTGGGCATGACCCAGAACCCTAGGCACTTTTTAGGGGCATTTATTGGATTTTAGGGCTTCAAAATTGTGTTTTTTGATTACCGAAGTTCGGGTCCCATTGATTTCAATGGGGTTCTGTAATCCGGGCCGAACTTTTGGGAAGTTCGGGTGTTCTGGTCGAACCGAACTTTTCAAAAGTTCGATCATCCCTACTCCCCAGTACACTGTAAAGCACCTTCTCTTCCAAAGTAACAGTTACTGTTAACCAATAAGTTCTTTAGTGAATAGTTATATTTACAGTTCTGTCCAGGTTCCATAGAAGTACATATGAGCGATATACAGAATCGCAATTGCATTTCCACATTCTCTCTCCAATAACAAGGTACTGGGTTTGGCAGAGCTGTGCGGCGTTGTTCATAACTTTTTATAGCTTAGTTGCATCCCAGTAAACAGCATCAAAAGTCCAGTCCTTGGAACCCATCCCGGGGTCCCGCTAAGGGGAATCTCCACCACATAGTTTAGTTCTCCTCTTTACAGCGACCTCACTGATCACCTCCCAAGCTCCCACACGGAGAGACCCGAGGTCTGGTTAAGAAGCAGGAAGTGACTCATGCGGGGGAAGGTGCATCACAGCACCAAGTGTTAACTCTTGCAACACCACACATTAACCCTTTAGTAGGCAAACACATATATAGCCTTTTAGAACCTGCCTACAGGACGATGTGAAGATCTAATAATTATCTAACATTTGTTCATAAACTCAGAAGTAAAATGACACTGTGACCGGTTTCTTCCATAGTTTCTGTTACTTACTTTTATGGATAGGTAGAGAAATGTCCTCCTGTTCACTTTTCATTATCATCCCAACCTCCTCCGTGGAAGGCTGATCACCCCCCACATATGTCTCTACTTCTTCTTTAAGCTCAGCTTTTATATCAATCTGTTCTTCACCCTACACCAAAAATAATGAAAAACATCTATTAAAGTCAACTCAAGGCAGATATAGAAGACACAAATGACACGTCATTCAGTATGCACCCTCGGTTGGAAGAACACAAGGAGGAAGAGGACCTGTGATGACACTTAAGACCCACAGAGAAAGGAATTTATTTTAAAAAAATAAAAATGAGGGATGAAAAATGTAGGGTGCTCAAAGGAGCTAGAAACGGGGATGGGGGGTGTGGATAATCAAGGCTGCACTTCAGATGTCGAAGTAAAGCAACAGATTATATAGAATAACGCAATTTCATGATTTACGATACATATTTAGGTATAGATGCCCAGTCCTACCTACCTGATCATGGTGAGGGATGGTGTGATCCTTCTGTTTGGAATCCCAGGAACACAGAGGAGGGGGAAATCTCTCACCCTAAAACCCAAAGATCAAAGAAAAATAAACAAAGCAAGAGATTTCACAGAAATATATCATCTCATAGTTTAGAATACTTTTGAGTTATAATTGCTCAGTCCCATCTACCTGATGATGGTGGGGGGTGGTGTGATCTTCCTGTGTGGAATCCCGGGAATACAGAGGACCTCCCTCTTCCATAGACTGCCGATCCCCAACCTTCTCTTCATTTTCCACTTCAACCTCAACTTTGATGTCTTTCAGTTCTTCACTCTAAACCCCAAAGATGAAAGACAGATTTGTAAAAAAAAAAAAAAAAAAAAAAAAAAAAGGAGATGACATAGAAGAATTATCTCAAAAGCGTAGAGTTGTTAATGTCTTTGAGTTCTAGGTGCTCAGATCCACCTACCTGATGATGGTGAGGGATGGTGTGACCTTCCTGTGTGGAATCCCGGGAATACAGAGGACGGGGACATCTCTCTGGTGGGTTCCCATTACTGGATCCATCTGTAGGAAACACACACACTGACTGAATACATTGTTTCTATGTGTTTATCAGATGATGGCGGATCTAGTTGGACCCTCCGTACTGCTCTCTCCTTTACAATAAAGTCTCCTCTTACCCGGTGATGTGAGGGGCGGCTGATTCTCCATCATGACGTCCTTGTAGAGATCCTTGTGTCCTTCTAAATACTCCCACTCCTCCATAGAAAAAAGGGAAATCCTGACACCTTATAGGAACCTGACACACACAATGATACAGTCACCTTCCAGACACATCCCTTGTCTGTTACTGGATAATGTCCCAGAATTCCCGGCACCGCTCACCTCTCCTGCCAGCAGATCAATGATCTTCTTGGTGACTTCTAGAATCTTCTTGGGTTTCAGGGAATGGGATGCAGGCACTGTGATGGTTATATCTTCACCAGGTTTCACCAGAGGAAAACTCTGCATTGAAACAACATTATTTTCATGTGATCATCCCAGAATCCTCCTTAACTCCCCAATCAGCAGGTAGACGATCTTCAGGGTGAGGTTTAAAGTAGAATCCCAGCTAAAGCCTAACCTGTGTAAAATATGATATATATATATATATAGTTACATATTTTTAGCCAACTTTGGGGTCAGCAGCAAAGGTATAGAGAGAGCGGGAGCCATGATATCACCTGTAGGCTCCCATGGTGCAGCCATTATCCGCAGTTCCTCCTCTCCCCTGCAGCTTCTGCTGGCTGACATATGGAAGCAGAATTACGAGACCAGACCAAAGTGGGCTGAAAGTAGGTAACTATACACATTTGTTTTACCCAGGAAAAATAAGATTGGTCTTTTTTTTTTTTTTTTGGGGGGGGGGGGGGCATTTTTTAGACTGTTTAGGCTTATCTAGAATTCTACTTTAATATCCTCTCGGTCACATAACTCAGGTCCTCCTCTACCCTTATTGATGTAATCATGTGATTTAAAAACCAAAAAGAGCTATAATACCCAAAATGTAAATATACAACAAAGAAAGATCATTATCAGTTTGGTTTTCAATCGTCTTTAAATATTTTATGTTATTTTTTCACGTTATTAATAAGTTAGTGAGAAGTACTATTTATGGTGACATCATACTTCCATATAGTGCAATATATGGCTCTATACAATATATAGGTAATATTTCTGTATTGATAATATATAATACACACTATATATGTATGTATCAGCATCTGTTGGAGATAAAAGACGTCACAGAGTAAAAAGGATGGGCATGACGGGGGAGGGGTTACTGGGTGTAAATATAAAAGAATATCTTTTTTTTTTTTTTTTTTACTTTTACATTTTTATTGGAATTTGAATTTAACAAGATCAATTGGTTAGAATGACCCATCCCTAATAAACATTAGTACACGATAACCAAATCCGCTTACAGATAAAATAATATCTTATTACCTCCTCTACAGCAACTTCCAGCGATGTCTCCTCTCTACTTCCTCCTGACTCACCTCTGACCCGGAACTTCCTTTAAAGACCCTTATATCACTTCCTGGTCATAAGTTACCTCACTTCCTGTCTGTATATTACTTCTTTTTTTTTTCAATCAATAAATTTTTATTGGTTTCATCAAAAAAGACAATAACAACGAAGTTACATCAACTGGATGTAGAAAACAGGGGTAGAACAATAACATTTACAATTATTTGTTACTTCTGACTCATTGCTTGGTACATGTAACAACAGTTAAGAAAATGAAGAAAATTATGAGAATTACAGGAAATTCCAATAAAAAAAAAAAAAGAAAACAGGGGGAGAAACAGGGTAGTGGAGCTTCATTTCAAAGATTGTCAATAAAATATTACAATAGTAGATGACAATAGTAAATATATAAACAAGAGAGAACATATGCATAGGAGAAAATATATATTTAATGGTGGAACTATGGTTCAAACTTCCAAATGGGAAGAGAAGGGAAGGGGTAGCTCCCGCCCACCCAGCCCAGAGCCCCAAGGGGAACAATGTAGCCACCCCCCTGCACGGGCAGCATTGTACAAAACGTTGTCATTTATTGAGTAAGAAATTGCTAAATAATTACTGTGGTCTATAAGGCCACGCCATTTGTGGTAGGATAAGTTATTCAGAGAAAGAGCTTTTTCTAGTTTATAATTCTCATTCACTAAACGTATAGTTTCAGAAATGTTTGGCGTTTCAATGGTTCTCCATTTACGCACTATTAAAGTTCTGGCAGCTAGGAGAAGGTGAAGAATTATTTGTCAGAAATTGGGTGGATAGTATTCGAAGTTGAGGTTCAAAAGGGCCAATTCTGGTCTAGGTGGGGATAACATACCCGTGGTGGACGCTATACATTTAAATATGGCATTCCAAAAGATTGTTAAAGATGGGCATTCCCAAAGGATATGTTGAAGTGTGCCAATTTTTCCGCACTCACCCCAACAAAGTGGTGATATAGCTGGGTTCATTTTAGACAGTCTATATGGTGTGAAGTACCACCTGTTGGTAATTTTTGTCATCATCTCCCATTGGTTAGTGCAATGTGACAATTTATGAGTGGAGATGAGTGCTTTTTGCCACTGTTTAAGAGTGAAAGATAGGTTTAGTGAATCTTCCCATTTTTCCATGTGTGAGGATTTTGTGGTGAGGATATTGGCCGTTAGAATGGAGTAAAAGACGGATATTCCTTTGGTTTGGAGGGGAAATGTAGTGAGGAATTTCCATACTTGGGTATTGGTGTGTAGGTCTATGATCGAGTGTTTTGCCAATAACAATGTTATTTTAGAGATGGTAATGGACAGATTTTGGGGGAGGGAAAATTCTTCTAGAATTTCTTCTGTTTTTTTTTAGTTTTTTTCTCAGCGTAGAATTGTGAGGTTGAGGACAATCCATAGTTCCCCAGCTCTATTGTGTTTAATTTTTTAATTTTATGGTCGAGTAGTTGAATGTGGATGTGGTGGGTGGAGAGGGTGTTTGTTTTTGGTGATATATTAGAGATAGCTCTCCAGGCTTGGAGTGAGGCTTTAATAGTGATCTGTAAATTCGTCCATTGCCAGGGGATCCAAAGATCACTCAAGAGTAGATGTATCAGGTTTTTAGTTTGGACTAGATGTTCCTCTAATAGGGCCCACTTAGGTTTTTCATGGTCTATGAACCAATGTTTGAGTTGGTCTAATTTTGACGCCTACCAATATGCTTGGAGGTTAGGTAGTCCTGCACCTCCCATAGATTTGTGGGCTGTAAGTGTTTCATAAGCTATACGTGCTTTTTTCCTGTCTGTATATTACTTCTTAGTTGGGAACTATCTGTAAGCTGATTTGGTTACCGTGTACTAATGTTTATTAGCGATGGGACATTGTAACCAATTGATCGTAACTATAATGAAGATTTTTTTTTTTTCAATCAATAGATTTTTATTGGTTTCATCAAAAAAGACAATAACAACGAAGTTACATCAACTGGATGTAGAAAACAGGGGTAGTAACAGGGTAGTGGAGCTTCATTTCAAAGATTGTCAATAAAGTGTTACAAGAGTATAGGACAATAGTAAATATATAAGCAAGAGAAAACATATACATAGGAGAAAATATATATTTAATGGTGGAATTATGGTTTAGACTTCCAAATGGGAAGAGAAGGGAAGAGGTAGCCCCCGCGTACCCAGAGCCCCAAGGGGAACAATGTCACCGAGTCGGGTGGCAGAGCCACCTCCCCCCCCCCCCCTTCACAGGCAGCACGCCACGCCAGGCTTTTTTAAATTTGTGGTAGGATAAGTTATTCAGAGAAAGAGCTTTTTCTAGTTTATAATTCTCATTCACTAAACGTATAGTTTCAGAAATGTTTGGTGTTTCAATGGTTCTCCATTTACGCACTATTAAAGTTCTGGCAGCTAGGAGGAGGTGAAGAACTATTTGTCGGAAATTGGGCGGATAGTATTCTAAGTTGAGGTTCAACAGGGCTAATTCTGGTCTGGGTGGGGATAACATACCCGTGGTGGACGCTATACATTTAAATATGGCATTCCAAAAGCTTGTTAAAGAGGGGCATTCCCAAAGGATGTGTTGAAGTGTGCCAGTTTTTACGCACTCTCTCCAACAAAGTGGAGATATAGCTGGGTTCATTTTAGACAGTCTATGTGGTGTGAAATACCATATGTTGCTAATTTTAGTCATCATCTCTCAGTGGTTAGTGCAATGTGACAATTTATGAGTGGAGGTGAGTGCTTTTTGCCACTGTTTAAGAGTGAAAGATAGGTTTAGTGAATCTTCCCATTTTTCCATGTGTGAGGATTTTGTGGTGAGGGTATTGGCCGTTAGAATGGAGTAGAAGACGTATATTCCTTTGGTTTGGAGGGGGGAACGTAGTGAGAAATTTCCATGCTTGGGTATTGGTGGGTAGATCTATGATCGGGTGTTTTGCCAATAACAGTGTTAGTTTAGAGATGGTAATGGACAGATCCTGGGGAGGGAAAATTCTTCTAGAATTTCTTCTGCTTTTTTGAGTTTTTCCTCAGCGTAGAATTGTGAGGTTGAGGACAATCCATAGTTCCCCAACTCTATTGTGTTCAATTTTTTAATCTTATGGTCGAGTAGTTGAATGGGGATGTTGTGGGTGGAGAGGGTGTTTGTTTTTGGTGATATGTTAGAGATGCTCTCCAGGCTTGGAGTGAGGCTTTAATAGTGATCGGTAAGTTCGTCCATTGCCAGGGGATCCAAAGATCACTCAAAAGTAAATGTATCAGGTTTTTAGTTGGGACTAGATGTTCCTCTAATAAGGCTCACTTAGGTTTTCCATGATCTATGAACCAATGTTTGATTTGGTCTAATCTTGACGCCCACCAATATGCTTGGAGGTTAGGTAGTCCTGCACCTCCCATAGATTTGTGGGCTGTAAGTGTTTCGTAAGCTATGCGTGCTTTTTTTCCTGACCATATAAATTTTGTGATAAGGGTGGTGAGAGATTTAAATTGAGATTTGGACATTGAGACAGGTAGGGCTCTGAATATATAAAGGATTTGGGGTAGGATAATCATTTTTATTATTGCCATTTTTGCTCCCCATGTCAGAATTATGTTGGACATAGATTTGAAATCATCAGAAATGTTTTGTTTTAGGGATTTGAGGTTTTCATGTAGAAGGTAGGAAATGCGGGGGGTGATTAGAATGCCAAGGTAGGAGATTTTTTTCCTCCGTCCATGAGAAGGGGCAAATTTGTTGTAAATGCATTTTGGTATCGTGTGTTACATGTAGGTTAAGGACTTGGGATTTGGAGTTATTCACTTTATAATAGGAGATTTTACTAAAGTTAGCTAGAATATTATGTGCTTCTGGCAGGGATCTTTCGGGGTCAGTCATCATTAAGAGGATGTCATCAGCGAATAATTACATAGTTACATAGTTACATAGTAGGTGAGGTTGAATAAAGACAATAGTCCATCTAGTTCAACCTGTGTAGGTGTGTGTGGCTGTAATCATCTCACATACCCCTGAATGTTCTGATCCTTGAGATGTAAGTCTAAGAGTCTTTTGAAAGCCACCATACTACCCGCAGAAACCACCTCTTGTGGTAGAGAATTCCACAATCTTGTTGCCCTAACAGTAAAGAACCCCCCGCGTTGCCTGAGGTTAAAACGCTTCTCCTCTAATCGCATTGTATGCCCTCGAGTCCTCATGCAATCCCTTCGAATGAACAGCTTTTTTTCTAAGCTGGGATCCCCATTAAGATATTTATAAATTGCTATCATGTCCCCCCTCAGACGTCTCTTCTCCAGGGAGAATAGTAATAATGTAATACGATGGTCAGTGTTTCCTATATTAAAACCTTTAATAATGGGAGGCATTCTTATTGCTTCTGCTAGAGGTTCAATAGCCAGATTGAAAATCGTGGGGGACAGGGGGCATCCCTGTCTAGTGCCATTTGAGATTTGAAAGGGTTTGGATAAGGTCCCAGAGGTGTAGACCCTGGCTGAGGGTTGGGAATAAAGTGCAAGGATGGCTGAGTAGATGTTACCCTCTAAACCAAATTTATTCAGTACTGACGTCATATATTTCCAGTTAATCCTGTCAAACGCCTTCTCTGCGTCCAACGTTAGCAGCAGAGAAGGCGTTCAACGTTTTTCAGCCATGTTGACAATGTTGACAATTCTCCTGGTGGCATCTGACGTTTGTCTACCAGGGATAAACCCTAGCTGGTCTTGTTGAACTAATAAGGGAATCATTTTTTGTAGACGTTTGGCAAGAAGCTTGGCGAAAATTTTTAGATCTGTGTTCAGTAAGGAGATAGGTCTGTAGCTTTCTGGTAGTAGAGGATCTTTACCTTGTTTGGGGATTGTGGTCACATACGCTCCCAGCATCTCTTTAGGAAATGAGGATGTTCTAATGGCTTTATTGAATGTTTCAAGGAGAAAGGGTGATAGAGTTTGGTGAAATAATTTGTAGTATTAACTAGGAAAACCATCTGGGCCTGGTGATTTTCCTTGAGGTAGTGAGAGTACAATTTTCCTGATTTCATCAATTGATATGGGCTGATTTAGAGATTCAAGTTGTGAGTTGGTAAGTTGGGGCAGATTAAGATTGTCTAAGAAATTAGTTATATCTGTGTTTAACGGTTGTAAAGTCGTGGGGTCTGTATGCAAGTTGTATAGTGAATGGTAATATAAATATACATTATAGTTACGATCAATTGGTTACAATGTCCCATCCCTAATAAACATTAGTACACGGTAACCAAATCCGCTTACAGATAGTCCCCAACTAAGAAGTAATATACAGACCAGTCCAACGTAATTACCAGACTGAATATATAAAGACAGGAAGTGAGGTAACTTATGACCAGGAAGTGATATAAGGGTCTTTAAAGGAAGTTCCGGGTCAGAGGTGAGTCAGGAGGAAGTAGAGAGGAATTATTGCCTCCTACACGGTCAATGGCATGGGTTCATCTTTCGGCCAATCAGGAAGCGGGTCTCGGACCTGCTTCCTGATTGGCCAGCTTCCTGATTGGCCAGGAGGAGGATCCGTGTGACATAAGCAAATTTTCATTTGCTATTGTCACACAAATGGATGGACTTGGGCGTACTGCTCTGCGCCCCGGGTCCACCCTTTTCTGAAGCCTATTAGAGCCTCTAGCTCTAATCAGGTGATTCAGAAAAAAACCCCCATTGAACTCCAAGCGTCCGGCGCCCCGCATGCAGATTAGGGGGCCGGACGCATGGATGGGGGGGCGGCGCCCCTGCGCCCCCAACGCACCAGCTTCACTTCCTGTCTGTATTTCACTTCCTGGTCATATGTTACCTCACTTCCTGTCTTTATATCACTTCCTGGTGATATGTTACCTCATTTCCTATCTGTATATCACTTCCGGATCATATGTTACTTCACCTCTTGTCTGTATATCACTTCCTGGTCATATGTTACCTCACTTACTGTCTGTATATCATGTCCTGTTCATATGCCACTTCACCTCCTGTCTTTAAGTCACTTCCTGTCTAAATGTCACTTCCTGTCTGCAATGACATCCTTTCCTCCCCAGTTGTGGTATCATATGTTACCTCACTTCCTGTCTGTATATCACTTCCTGTCTGTATGTCACTCCCTGTCTGCAGTGACATCCCTTCCTCTCCAGCTGTGGCACCACTTCCGATGTCTGTACAATCACACTCCTCCTTTCTCAGTGTCCTACTCGGTATAATTGAAAAAAATGCCCACTTCTAAGTAATGTCATCAAAGGGGGATTCCCGTCAATTTTTAGTATATGATTATTATAAAGATAACACTGAAATGGAAAAAAATAAGAATTAGAGATGAGCTCCGGCGTGTTCGAGTTCGCACGTGCCCGATCCCGCCAGGAGGTTGACACTGCATTCCGCTAATCACAGACAGTGAGACATTTCCCTATCTGTGCAGCTGCGGATCGGGAAATGTCTCACTGCCTGTGATTAGAGGAGTCCAATGTCGGCTTCCTGGCGGGATCGGGCACGTGCGAACTTGAGCATGACCAAAATCATCCCTGATAAGAATCATCACATCCTGTAACCATCTTAAAAAATTGCTGGTAAACGCACAGAAAAATTAAGTTTTGTTGTGTTTTTCCTTTAGGCCTCTTTCATACTTGTGCAACTTGGCACTGCACAGTCGTACTCCATGATTTCCAGTCGTACTCCATGATTTCCAATCAGTGCCATTTGTATCTGTGTGACTTTAGGTCGTAGTGACTCCAGAGTAGTACCTGCACTACTTTGGTCTGACTTTGATGCGTTTTGAGGTCCGTAGACCTCAAGACTACACAGGCATTGCTTCAAGTACAGTCAAAGTCGAAGTTAAAAAAAAAAAAAATTGCACGACTTTTAGGTCTCACAGGTGTGAAAGGGGCCTTTTTAAAATATTTGCACTGTGTATTGATGTGTCTACAATAATGAAGGAGAATTCTGTGAGTAGAAGGAATATGGCGTACATATGTGGTGTATACACAAGTAGGCTCACACTATTATACCGCACCCGGTATTCACTGTAACTTACACAGCCCAAATTTTGTACCGCACCCAGGATTCACTGTAACTTACACAGCCCAACTTTTGTACTGCACCCGGAATTCACTGTAACTTACACAGCCCAACTTTTGTACCGCACCCAGGATTCACTTACACAGCCCAACTTTTGTACCGCACCCGGTATTCACTGTAACTTACACAGCCCAACTTTTGTACCACACTGTCAGAATATTTATACTGCTCTGATATAACAGTGTCTCCATGTAAATAAGCAAAGATCTGTAAGTTAGGAAAATCTCAACTTATTTCCATAAATCAATATGTAACAAGTTTCTTTTAATCGATTAATTTCTTTTTAACAGCATATACCAATCTTAGTGAATACAGTCTACAGTAGGGAATATATAAGTATATTTTTTCACAAGACATGTATTCACAATAAATGGTTAGACTTGAGGTAACACAAAGAGATAACTATTACATAAAATACAAACTTAAAACGATAAATGCAATGTGATATGAAGCTCAATAATGAAATTAAAAAGAAAGCAAGATTACGTTTTCCCCAGGTATAGTAGAAACCATAGATAAGTGTTCTATATAATCAGACCACAATTGTCTGTGAATTGCGCAGTCAACAGTCACTCCCCTGCAGTTGGAGTGAGAATAGGCTATGCAAAACGGGAGACGAAATCGCTAATATTGCGCTAAATCTGATATTAATAAAAACGTATAAAAACAAAAATCAGTTTTTAGAGAAAAATCTAATATGGTTCATACGGCTGGGACTGTAATCTCGTTACCCTTAAATATGAAATATAAAACATAGAAGGAAGGAAATAAACGATAGTAAATAATAATCAGATAAACAGCAAGGTATATTTACCACAGTTAAAATGGCTGCTAGCTTAAAATGGTCGTTACCAGAGTCCTTAAGATGGCTGCTTTCCCAAAATGGTGGCCAGTTAGGGAGGAGTTTCGTTTGGCGTCCTTCAAAGTTTCAGATAAGGGATGGCGCAAGATGGAGTATGTATAGATGAGTATATGTATGGATGTGAGTAGCGTGTGTGTTGAAAGTGTAATGAATGTTGTCGTAATGTGTGTGTCCTATTACATCTGGGTTTCCCTTTTTTATATTGTGTGGAACAAAAGGGAAGTATAATTACCATAAGCCAAACCCAGAAGGAGGAACTTTATCCCCATTGGTTGGGATTACTTATCCATTAACCACTTAAGCCCCGGAGGATTTGGCTGCTAAACGACCAGAGGGTATTTTGCGATTCGGCACTGCGTGACTTTAATGGACAATTGCGCGGTCGTGCGACGCTGTACCTAAACGAATTTGGCGTCCTTTTTTTCCCACAAACAGAGCTTTCTTTTGGCGGTATTTGATCACCTGTGCGATTTTTTGATCACGCGCTATAAACAAAAAAAGAGCGTAAATTTTGCAAAAATAGCAATATTTTTCCCTTTTTTTATATGAAATTCCCCCCAAAAAAAATGTAAAAATCAAAATTTGTTAATATTTTTGGCCAATTTGTTTTATGCTACCTATGTTTGGTAAAAAAAAAAACGCAAAAAGCGTATTTTGATTGGTTTGCGCAAAAGTTATTGCGTTTACTAACAAAGGGAAAGATTTTTGTCATTTTTGTTGTTTTTTTTTTTAACGCGTAATGGCGGCGATCTGCGATTTTTTTTGCGGTACTGCGACATTGCGGCGGACAGATCGGACCCTTGACTGACATTTTTGACACTTTTGGGGTTACCAGTGACATTTCTACAGTAATCAGTGCTATATATATGCACTGTTACTGTAAAAATACACTGGTAGTGAAGGGGTTAACTTTATTTGAGAGGGAGGGGCTGTGTGTGTCCCTAGGGGCGTGATTCTAACTGTGATTGGCTGTGGCTTCAACTGTATGCAGAGTGATCAATGGATCTACATAGTAGATCCATGTGATCATCTCTCATACAGAGAGGAGAATGACAGGCAGCTTGTTTACACAAGATGCCTGACTTTCTCCCTCTCCCCCGCCGATCGCAGAGTGGCCGGCGGCGATCGGGTCCGCCGGTCACACGCGCGGGGGGGTCCGTGACCACGCGGGAGCGTGCCTCCGGCGGCGCGCGCTCGCTCCCTAAACCCTCACAGGCGAGCGACGTAGACCTACGTCACTTTGCCTGTGAGGGGCTGACCGCCGCCGTAGATAGTCGTGCGGCGGTCGGCAAGTGGTTAACTGGTGAGGTCAGTGGGCGACACCTCTACTAGTTATCCAGTATATTGGATATTCGAATTATATGATAAGTTCTTCATTTAAGAATAATCATAAAAACAATATAAAAATCTGTCCATACTCTCATGGTACATACGTGTCCATCTAATATCTCCATCATGTATCTAGGTAAGGATTGAACCTGGTAACGCCATTTAATAAGGATATATTATTAATACAATATACATATTGATTGGAAATGACTGATTTAACCAGAGACTAAATTTAGTAGAAGTCACCAAAGGGGGCAGTATTGTATTACTCTTAGATTCAGTATATAGAATACAATTGCATTATTTTTTTTCACAGATAACCTTTTCGACCTTGGCTGGAGAAAAGTAATTAAATCACTTGGATCCTGTCAAACCCTTCAGACTCTTTGGCTGGATTGGAAGATCTATGATGGCCATAAAAACTTAACAAAACCTACACAAACGTTTCTAAAATGAAGTAATTAGCTTCACCGAAGTAAAATTATTATGTGCAAAAATATAAAACCAAAATGTGGTATACAAAGCATTCCTAAATATGCATATGCTACACACACGTATAATTATTGTTAATATTTTCTCACACATGATGTATCTTTAAAACTTAGTTTAAATGAATCTAATAGAATACACTCAACTATTGTTCATTGTCATACACAGATAGGATTATAAGCTGGACTGGCCATCAGTGACTGGTATGGTGTCTGGCTTGTAGGATTTATACGACTTAGCCAAGACGTAAGGAAACTTTTATGCCTTGGAAAACCTCTCCTCCACCTACTTTAAAATGAAGTAATTAGTTTCAAGACACATAAGTCCTTACACATGATGATGCTTTCTAAAACGTATTTTTAAATAAACCTTTAAAAAGAAATATACTGAACTTATTGTTCATTGTAAAATACAGACAGACCAACATCTGGACTGGCACGACATTATTTCTTATCTGATGAGATGTAAAAAGGGCCTCATTATTTACGACCAAAGAAAGACAGAAATATCTGTTGAAAATATAAGACCTTTTTGTAAAATACATTTTATTTAAAAAGGATATATGAACTTTCAATCACCCCTATACAAGATGGATGCTGTGCTGTTCAGAATTTCTCTGTATATAACTGAATATACATGGCTTATATATATATATATAATTCAATTTTTCTTTTATTTAATCTCCCCAATAATCCTGACAACACCCAGTATTCACTGTAACTTACACAGCCCAACTTTTGGTCGCAGGAGCACCCCAGATCCTCTTCTCCCTTTTACTAGAATTCTTAAGTGGGACAAGAGCGAGGGGCAATACTGTAGAGCAGTGCTGCCCAAACTCACCCCTCAATAACCCCCAACAGGTCATGTTTTCAGGATTTTCTTCACCTTGTACAGGTGCTTGTGATCCAGGTCAATGACTCTGTATTCATGCCAGATTTTATTTCTGAGGGAAAATCCCCAAAACATGGACTGTTGAGGGTACCTGAGGACTGAGGTTAGGAACTACTGAAGAAGAAAAAACACAGGAGTGAAAAAAGGGGAAATCTTCCGCCCATAAAAGTGGACTTTAAAGGACGTAGAGTTATCAAAATACAGTAGTACATACATATACATCATAAAAACCACCACATCATAGCAAGATACCCCCCAGCATTTCCAAGGGCTTGCTATAACTATCTAGTCGATGGTTGTGTAGAAATAGGGTTGGTAGGTCTGGTAGGGCTAACGCGTTTCGCAGAACAGATTTGTACGTATAATGCTTCCTCAGTGGCCCTTCACATTAGCCATATTATTATCCACTTCTGGACTGAGCCTATTTCTGACATGTTATTAACAGGTTAAAAATCTGTATTTTTAGCTAGAAAATTACTTAGAACCCCCAAACATATATATATTTATTAGGAATATATGGGCCGATATATCAGGGGCCAATATGCACTTTTCCCGATATATCAGTATTGGCCCCAGAACTGGCCGATAATACCAACATTTTTGTGACATCATTCTGCCTTCTTAGGCCACCTTCCTCGCCTTGGACAGCCTCGTCTGGAGTCGGGACTAGTCTTGCGCGAGTGTATCACAGCCATACACCCAACCACAGCAGCCCAATGCCAGCCAGCCATCCACAAGCCCTGTACCAGCCAGCCACAGGCACTGTACCAGCCAGCCAGCCACCCACAGCTCCTGTTCCAGCCACCCACCCACTACAGGGTGGCAGCCAGTCAGCCACCCACCACAGGGTGTCAGACAGCCAGCCACCCACAGGCACTGTACCAACCAGCCACCTATAGGCCCTGTACCAGCCAGCCACCCACCTACTACAGGGTGCCAGCCAGCCATCCATTCACCACAGGGTGCCAGCCAGACAGCCATCCACCACAGGGTGCCAGCCACCCACTACAGGGTGCCAGCAGGCCAGCCACCCACCACAGGGTGCCAGCAGGCCAGCCGTTAAGCATTAAACAACAATTAACATATTCAGTACCAGATTTGTGTCAAAAACTGGTCTTTATTTTTCAAAACTTTCAAATGTACAAAATATCGGCCGATATCGATACGTTGTGACCAAAATATCGGTATCGGCCCAGAAAAAAACATATCCCTAATATATATATATATTTTTTTAGCAAAGACTTTGGAGAATAAAATGGATTGTTGCAATATTTTAAGTCAGGCGGTATTTGCGCAGCAGTCTTTCAAACGCCATTTTTTTTTGGAAAAAAATACATTTCATTGCATTTAAAAAGAAAACTAAACAATAAAGTTAGCCCAATTTTTTTGTATATTTTTTTTTATGTGAAAGATGATGTCACACCGAGTAAATAGATACCTAACATGTTACGGTTTAAAATTCCACACCCGCGGAATGGCGACAAACTTCTGACAATAAAAATCTCCAAAGGTGACGCTTAAAAACTTTTTTAACGATCGCCAGTTTAAAATTACAGAGGGGCTCTTTTTTTTTTTTTTAATTACCAGTATTGCTCTCGCTCTGGCGATCGCAGCGATACCTCACATGTGTGGTTTGAATAGCGCTTTCATTTGCGGGCACGACTTCTGTATAAGTTTTCTTTTTCGCATGAGCTCACGGCGTCAGGAGCGTATTTTTAACCACTTTAAGACTGGAAGATTTTACCCCCTTCCTGACCAGGCCATATTTTGCGATTCGGCAATGCAATACTTTAAACAAAAAATTGCATGGTCGTGCGGCGCTGTACCCAAATTAAATTTACGTCCTTTCCCCCCCCACCACAAATAGAGCTTTATTTTGGTGGTATTTGATCACCTGTGCGATTTTTAATTTTTGAAAAAAGGAGCGACAATTTTGAAAAAAAAAAAAGAAACAATGTTTTTCACATTCTGATATATAACATTCCCAAAAAAAAAAAATTAAAATTTTTTTAACATTTTAAGTCAATTTGTTTTCTGCTACATATTTTTGGTAAAAAAAAAAAAAAAAAAAAATCGCAATAAGCGAATTTTGATTGGTTACTAACTACGGGAAAGATTGTCATTTTTTATTTTTTTTTTTACTAGTAATGGCGGCGATCTGCGTTTTTTTGCGGGACTGCGACATTGCAGCGGACAGATCGGACCCCTAACTGACATTTTTGACGGGACCAGTGACATTACTACAGTGCTAAATATATGCACTGTCACTGTAATAATGACACTGGCAGGGAAGGGGTTAACACTGTTGGTGATCAAGGGGTTAAATGTGTGCCTCATGCTTACTGACGTGTGTGGGGAGAGGGGATTGTGTGACAGAGACATAGATTGCAGGTTCAGCTATGCTGAATCCTGTGATCTGTCCCTGTCTGTCACAGAGAAGATCCGCCTGCTTTGTTTACACAAGCGGGCGGATTTTCTCACTCTTTTCCCGACGATTGGGGGAAGAGAGACGGTGATCGCCGCCTCTCCTCCTGCGGTCCGACTCCGGAGGCGTGGCTTATGGAATGACCATAGAGACCTGTGTTCCTATATAGAAGGATCACAGGCGCTCTGTGATCATTCCAGGGAGAAGAACGGTCAGCTGTGTTTACAACAGCTGACCATCCTTTTCTCTCAGCGGGGAGCGATTGCGGGTGTCAGGCGGCAATCGGAGCCGCCTGCCCCGTACAGTTACATCAGGTTCGCGCAGGACCGGCTGCCTGGCGCAGTAAAACTGCAGCGGGCGGTCATTGAGTAGTGAATATCAGATTGGAGGAGTGATATTGGTCTGTAAGAATTTGGTTGAGTAGCAGGCTTAAGGAGAAGTTTAATACAGGCCCTAGACATGGATATAGGCCAGTGTTTTTCAAACTGTGTGCCGCGGCACCCTAGTGTGCCGCACAAAAATTGCAGGTTTGTCGTGGTAATACAGTGGTGTCGGGAAGGGGGGCTCTCATAGTCAGTGGCGTCGGGAGGGGGGGCTGACCCAGGCTATAGCCCCGAGTGGGCCCCCAAAAAGCCCCGGGTCCCGTAGTGCTCCTTTTTTACATTATTAGCCCCGAGTCCTGGGTGGCAGGCCGATCCTCCGCTGGCCTGTACTGCAGTCCGGTGCACTGGTTGCTAGGATCGCCTGCCGCCTGGCATCTAGAGAGCGAGGCGAGGCCCTCAGCATTCAAATAAAAAAGTTATTCGCAACAAAAATTGTTAAATCTTTTCAGGTGTGCCGCAAAAATCTTTTTGGTGCGCCACAAGAAACACGGATATAGGCAGTTGCTGACCGTCCCTCATTAAATACTTTTAGCGGTTGTATACTTGATCTCGGAAGCAGGCAGCGGCCATCGAGGTTGTGGGCATCTGAAGCCCACTCCCGTATATGTCCTGGATTAGGTGCAGCTGGCTACCCAGCATGCACCTCCCGATATAGCGCCTGCGCAGTGATGGCGCTTCGCAGCACAGTCTGTGGATTACAGGTTGCCATAGCAATTCTTCCAAAATGTTGCCTAACTCCTCCCCATCGCGTCACTTCCTGTCTCGAAAAACTGTGGGATTTAGAAGACTCCTAGAATAGAGGACGCCGATATCCCAGGAGTCCATGGAAATCCCCCAATGATGAGTCGCCTTGGCGGCCGGGTCGGAAGTGCCGCCTCAATATATTTAAAAGGTATTGAGAAAAAAAAAAAAAAGAATATCTATTTAGGAAATTTGGGTATGGAGATCAGAGGAACTTGTGAAAATGGGTGGAACTCCGCTTTAAGGAAGCTCACCCGCATGAATTCTCTGATGTCGCACAAGGTTTACTTTAGCAATGAAAGATTTCCCGCACTCCGAACATGAATAAGGGCGCTCACCTGTGTGAATTCTCTGATGTTGCACAAGGCCTGCTTTAGCACTGAAAGATTTCCCGCACTCTGAACATAAATGGGGACGCTCACCTGTGTGAAATTTCTGATGTTTAACAAGATGATCTTTTTTTTGGAAAGATTTCCCGCACTCTTAATATGAACAGGAAAATCTGTCGGTGTGGAGTTTCTGGTGTATTGTAAGAACATTCCTTTGAGTGAAAGATTTCCCGCACTCTGAACATGAATAAGGACGCTCGCCCGTATGAATTCTTTGATGTTTAACAAAGTCTCCTTTGTGAGTGAAAGATTTCCCGCACTCTGAACATGAATAAGGGCGCTCACCTGTGTGAACTCGCTGGTGTAGCACAAGCTGTCCTTTCTGAATGAAAGATTTCCCGCACTCTGAACATGAATAAGGGCGCTCACCGTTGTGAATTCTCTGGTGCTGAATAAGTTTTCCTTTGATGAGGAAAGATTTCCCGCACTCTGAACATGAATAAGGGCGCTCACCCGTGTGAACTCCCTGGTGTTGCACAAGGTTTCCTTTCTGAATAAAAGATTTGCCGCACTCTGAACATGAATAAGGGCGCTCACCCGTGTGAACTCGCTGGTGCTGAATAAGATAATCTTTGCTGGTGAAAGATTTCCCGCACTCTGAACATGAAAAAGGGCGCTCACCCGTGTGATTTCTCTGGTGCTGAACAAGACTACATTTTTTGATGAAAGATTTCCCGCACTCTGAACAGGAATAGGGACGCTCACCTGTGTGAATTCTCTGATGTTTAGTAAGGAGATCTTTGAGATTGAATGATTTTCCGCACTCTGAACATGAATAGGGACGCTCACCTGTGTGAATTCTCTGATGTTTAACAAGGCTTTCTTTATGGGAGAATAATCTCCCGCACTCTGAACATGAATAAGGGCGCTCACCTGTGTGAACTCTCTGGTGTTGCACAAGGTTTACTTTCTCAACGAAAGATTTTCCGCACTCTGAACATGAATAGGGACGCTCACCCATGTGGAGTTTTTGGTGATTTAAAAGTTTTCCTTTCCAAGTGAAAGATTTCCCGCACTCTGAGCATGAATAGGGGCGCTCACCCATGTGAACTCTCTGGTGCTGAATAAGTCTTCCTTTCTTAGTGAAAGATTTCCCGCACTCTGAACATAAATAGGGACGCTCACCTGTGTGAATTCTCCGGTGTTCAACAAGGGCTCTTTCATTATTTAAACATTTCCCGCACTCCAAACATGAATAAGAGTGCTCACCCTTGTGAACTCTCTTGTGTGAATCAAGGCAATTTTTATGAGTGAAACTTTTCCCGCACTCTGTGCATATAAATGGTCCCTCGCCTGTCTGAACTCTCTGGTGCGTTAGAAGTAAGCTCTTTTTGGTGAAACATTTCCCGCACTCTGAACATTTATGAGGATCCTCAGCCTTGTGGAGTTTCTGATGTGTAAGAAATTTGCTTTCGTTAGTAAAAGATTTCCCGCATTTCGAACATGTAAGAGTTACACTGGTATGGGATCTGAGATGGATACGAAGTTCAGATTTGGTCTTGAAAGATTTTACGCACCCTAGACATGATAATATATTGTTATTGTGAGCTTCTTCATGGGGTGAGGAAGATTCCTTGGGATTAGAAGGATCTGTTGATCTATCTGCAGTGTGAGATCCTAAATGGATATTTGCAATCATAGTATGTGATTGGTGAGAAGATTCCCCCTGATCAGAGGGATCCATTGATGTCTCCGGACAGGAAGATCTGTGATGGATATTTTGTGTATTTGGATATCCTCCTGGAGGATCCTGTGTGATCACATTATCTTCTGACTTACAATCAGCAGATAATAGAAGAGGTCTCTCCGAGGAATTCCCGACATCGCATCCATCTGTTGGAAAGAAATGTAAAAAAAAATGTCAGTTGGTCACAAATAACTGGAGTTTTAGCCCCTCCTCCCTGTCAGTGGAAATGCCGATCTCACAGTTGGGCTCCTGTTCTCCCTCCAAAATCAATCAGAAAAGTGTTCACACCGAGTCCATATATGATCTGCAAATTCTTTATTAATAAATAACTGACTAAGGCTTCCAGTCCTTGGAACCCATCCCAGGGTCCCGCTAAGGGGAAACTCCACCACACAGTTCAGTTCACCTCTTTACAGCGTCCTCACTGATCACCTCCCACACACGGAGAGACCCTGAGGTCCGGTCCGGTTAAGAAGCAGGAAGTGACACATGCAGGGGAAGGTGCATCACAGCACCAAGTGTTAACTCTTCCAACACCACACATTAACCCTTTAGTAGGCAAACACATATTTAGTCTTTTAGAACCTGCCTACAGGACGATGTGAAGATCTAATAATTATCTAACATTTGTTCATAAACTCAGAAGTAAAATGAGACTGTGACCGGTGTCTTCCATAGTTTCTGTTACTTACTTGTGTGGATAGGTAGAGAAATGTCCTCCTGTTCACGTTTCATAATCATCCCAACCTCGACCGTGGAAGGCTGATCACCCCCCACATACGTCTCTACTTCTTCTTTAAGCTCAGCTTTTATATCAATCTGTTCTTCACCCTACACCAAAAATAATGAAAAACATCTATTAAAGTCAACTCAAGGCAGATATAGAAGACACAAATGACACGTCATTCAGTATGCACCCTCGGTTGGAAGAACACAAGGAGGAAGAGGACCTGTGATGACACTTAAGACCCACAGAGAAAGGAATTTATATTAAAAAAATAAAAATGAGGGATGAAAAATGTAGGGTGTTCAAAAGGAGCGAGAAACGGGGTTTGGGATGTGGATAACGAAGGCTGCACTTCAGATGTCGAAGTAAAGCAACAGATTACATAGAATAACGCAATTTCATGGCTTACAATACATATTTAGATATAGATATAGATGCCAAGTCCTACCTACCTGATCATGGTGAGGGATGGTGTGATCCTTCTGTTTGGAATCCCAGGAACACAGAGGAGGGGGAAATCTCTCACCCTAAAGCTCGATTCACACTACCACACCACCTCGCGGTCCATTGACTGCTACAGGACCCGTTCTAATAGGAGCGACACAAGTAGCTCCGACTTAGAAAAAGGGTCCTGTACTACTTCGGGGTGACCTTGGAGCGCCTTGCATAGACATTTGTTATATGAAGTCCGTGCAAGTCGTGCCGAAGTCGCGGTGCACGGGACTTCACAAGTCGCCTCCGAAGTAGTACAGAGTCGTGTCGCCATAGTGTGAACCGACTCTAAACCCCAAGGATGAAAGAAAAATAAACAGAGCAAGAGATTTCATAGAAAAATATAATCTCATAGTTTAGAATACTTATGAGTTATAATTGCTCAGTCCCATCTACCTGATGATGGTGAGGGATGGTGTAATCTTCCTGTCTGGAATCCCGGGAATACAGAGGACCTCCCTCCTCCATAGACTGCTGATCTCCAAACATCTCTTCTTTTTCCACTTCAACCTTAACTTTGATGTCTTTCAGTTCTTCACTCTAAACCCCAAAGATGAAAGAACAGATTTGTAAAAGAAAAAAAGGAGATGACACAGAAGAATTATCTCAAAAGTGTAGAGTTGTACAATGTATTTGAGTTCTAGTTGCTCAGATCCACCTACCTGATGATGGTGGGGGATGGTGTGACCTCCCTGTGTGGAATCCTGGGAATACAGAGGATGGGGACATCTCTCTGGTGGGTTCCCATTACTGGATCCATCTGTAGGAAACACACACACTGACTGAATCCATTGTTTCTATGTGTTTATCAGATGATGGGGGATCTAGGTGGACCCTCCGTACTGCTCTCTCCTTTACAATAAAGTCTCCTCTTACCCGGTGATGTGAGGGGTGGCTGATTCTCCATCATGACGCCCTTGTAGAGATCCTTGTGTCCTTCTAAATACTCCCACTCCTCCATGGAGAAATAGACAGAGGCATCCTGACACCTTATAGGAACCTGACACACACAATGATACAGTCACCATCCAGACACATCCCTTGTCTGTTACTGGATAATGTCCCAGAATTCCCAGCACCGCTCACCTCTCCTGTCAGCAGATTAATGATCTTCTTGGTGACTTCTAGAATCTTCTTGGGTTTCAGGAAATGGGATGCAGGCACTCTGATGGTTATATCTTCTCCAGGTTTCACCAGGAGGACTCTGCATTGAAACAACATTATTTTCATGTGATTCTCCCAGAATCCTCCTTACCACCCCAATCAGCAGGTAGACGATCTTCAGGGTGAGGTTTAAGTGGAATCCCAGCTAAAGCCTAACCTGTGTAAAATAAGATCTATATATATATATATATATATACAGTATATAGTTACCTATTTTCAGCCAGCTTTGGGGTCAGCAGCAAAGGTATAGAGAGAGCGGGAGCCATGACATCACCTGTAGGCTCCCATGGTGCAGCCATTATCCGCAGTTCCTCCTCTCCCCTGCAGCTTCTGCTGGCTGACATATGGAAGCAGAATTACGAGACCAGACCAAAGTGGGCTGAAAGTAGGTAACTATACACATTTGTTTTACCCAGGAAAAATAAGATAGGTCTTTTTTTTTTTGGGGGGGGGGGGGCATTTTTAAGACTATTTAGGTTTAACTAGAGTTCTACTTTAATATCCTCTCGGTCACATGACTCAGGTCCTCCTCTATCCCCATTGATGTAATCATGTGCTTTAAAAAGCAAAAAGAGCTATAATACCCAAAATGTAAATATGCAACAAATAAAGATCATTATCAGTTCGGTTTTCAATCGTCTATTAAATATTTTATGTTATTTTTCACGTTATTAATAAGTTAGTGAGAAGTACTATTTATGGTGACATCATACTTCCATATAG
This sequence comes from Pelophylax lessonae, assembly GCF_965119305.1. Classification (NCBI taxonomy): domain Eukaryota; kingdom Metazoa; phylum Chordata; class Amphibia; order Anura; family Ranidae; genus Pelophylax; species Pelophylax lessonae. The sequence goes on along the minus strand of NC_138776.1, from coordinate 260,504,856 downwards.
CGGAATATATGGCTCTATACAATATATAAGTAATATTTCTGCATTGATTATAATATATAAAACACACTATATATGTGTGTATCAGCATCCGTTGGAGATAAAAGACGGACATGACGGGGGGGGGGGGGGTACTGGGTGTAAATATAAAATAATATCTTTTCTTTTTTACTTTTAAATTTTTATTGGAATTTGAATTTAACAAGATCAATTGGTTATAATGTCCCATCCCTAATAATTATTAGTACACGATAACCAAATCCGCTTACAGATAAAATAATATCTTATTACCTCCTCTGCAGCAACTTCCAGTGATGTCTCCTCTCTACTTCCTCCTGACTCACCTCTGACCCGGAACTTCCTTTAAAGACCCTTATATCACTTCCTGGTCATAAGTTACCTCACTTCCTGTCTGCATATCACTTCCTGGTAATAAGTTACCTCACTTCCTGTCTGTATGTTTTTTTTTTCCCAATAAAAATGGAGACAGCCAGAGAGACTGCAGACATGGTACAGTGGAGACAGTCAGAGAGACTGCAGACATGGTACAGTGGAGACAGTCAGAGAGACTGCAGACATGGTACAGTGGAGACAGCCAGAGAGACTGCAGACATGGTACAGTGGAGACAGTCAGAGAGACTGCAGACATGGTACAGTGGAGACAGTCAGAGAGACTGCAGACATGGTACAGTGGAGACAGCCAGAGAGACTGCAGACATGGTACAGTGGAGACAGTCAGAGAGACTGCAGACATGGTACAGTGGAGACAGTCAGAGAGACTGCAGACATGGTACAGTGGAGATGGATGCTTCCCCCCTTTCCTCCCCCTCCTCTGTGTGCAGGCATGGCCAGACTCCTCTGTTTACTTCCCCCCCTGACTGACCCTTACTCCCTTGTCCCTGCACAAACTTCTACGCAGTAGGCTGTTACCTTGAAGTCTCTTTTGCTGCTGACTCTTCTTCCTCCTCCTCGCTGCCCTGGGACACGCATCTTTTCTGCCCGCTCAAGTCCGGAATGTCAGTGAGAAGAGAATCCATGGGGCTGTGCTGGAAACTACATTTCCCAGCGTGCAGCGCGGCTCACAGCCCTCCATAGAGATGACTAGGGAGGCGGCTCCTGCGGCTTGTCTAAAGCCGAGTAGACCCGCCCCCCACCCTAGCCGAGCCGAGCGGATCTGCAACCACCTGAGCCAAGCTGGAACACTCGCTTTCAAATAAATTCCACTCGCCAAATGCGACCAGGCGAGTGGAAATTTTGAGGGCTGCTCTAGAGTGTAAGGTTGAACTAGAAAGAGTTAACAAGCAGCTGTGTACAGAGATGGAAGATTTGGTCAGCTCCAAAGATGATGTTGGGAAAAGCGTTCAGGAGCTAGAAAAGTCTAAGCGAGCCTTAGAACAGCAAGTAGAAGACATGAAGATTCCGTTGCAGGAACTTGAAGAGGAATTACAGGCAACAGAGGATCTGTCCCAAAGAGGGGATAGTGTGCCTGATGCAGTTTATAAAAGGATCGGTGTTTTGGGGTCTGTCCTGAGTGAGCATCAGAAATTTGATGACATGTTTGAATCACCCCTCTGGATTAAACGCCACCTAGTGGAGAAAACTAAGGCTGTTGGTGAAAATGTGAAGCAAATGAATAAGTGCCTTTCAGGGAATATTTCCAAAATGGAACTGGTGAAAGACAGGTGGCAGAAGTTTGATCGTGATCTTGAGATACATTCCATGTGGAGTTCAGATAAAGAAAAGGAACTAGGTGACCTTGAGCGGTCAAATAGTTCAGCAGATATGCAATTCAACCAAATCACGGAAATACTAAAGGAGCTACAAGGGAAAAGTAGTGCGATAGCGGAAAGTGCAGTGAAGAAACCTGTAATGGACTGTGTTGGTGCCTTTGACCCATGTGTTGGTGGAAGGAAAGTTGATGATGTCTCTGGAAAAAGGAACAGGGGTCACTTTGAAGAAATGTGTGACCGCCTGTTGTCGCAAATGGAAGGCCCTCTGCACAGCATTCTAGAGCAAGCTAAGCTCAAGAAAGAAGATCATTCCCTTTTACAACAAAGAGTCAATGATTGTGTACAGCTGTATGACTCTAGTCACAGAGGGACGTCAAGAGTCCCTACTTGGAACAAAGCTAAGTGAAGCAGAGGTTCTCAAAGTTTTGTGGAAGGCATTTGTTGATTGCAGAGAGAGGCGGCTCAAGAATGTTGAAGACTTTAAGACTAGCACAGTTGAGTTGCCTATGGATCACGGTCCTCCATGGTGGATAGGACAAACTTGTATGCAAGACAAACTTGAGAAGGAGCGAAATGATGCCAAAAATGCAGTTGAAGAATGTGTATATGAGATGAGGGACAAACTGTGTGACATTTATGAGAAATCTGTCAATGAAGATGACAGAAACAGTTTCACCCTGAAGCTTGAAGATACTAGGAGGCTTATCAATGAGAATCAAGAGCAGTGCCTGACACATGACAGTGCCTGGAAAACTGTGTCCCAACCCTAAGGTTGAAACAAGAGGGGGGGGGGGTATGTGACAGGAAGTCAGGTAAATCTGTGGATGTAGTCACAGACGGGAGATACATTTCCACCTGGTTTAGAAAATTCACCAATTACTATAGGGCAGGAGTTCCCAAACTGTGGGTCGGGACCCACTGGTGGGTCGCGAGCTGCATTTGAGTGGGTCGCGATGAGCTGGAAATCACTGAGAGCGGGCCTGCTTAAATTGTGCTGTGTGAGCCTGCGCAAATTACAGAGAGCCAAAACAGTCAAATCGCGATGGATTCAGGACCCCGCCTATGCAGTTTATGGAGGCTGGTCTGCATTTCCCACGAGGAGGATGCTTGCATCAGTGAGTACGTATGTGGACTGTTATGTAGGATATGTTCATGGGGTGCAGAGCCAGCTCCTCAGTCCTGCTGGCAGCAGCGGTGGTGGCTAGACTGGCGGCAGGATTTTCTCAGCTATAGCGGACAGAGACAGCAGCCTTGATGCCATAGGAGGACCAGGTGGCCTGGCGGGGTCAGGAGTTCATGGCAGCTTCTGTGACCCCAGTAGAGGATCTGAAGGAGAAGAGCCAGGACACCAAGACCAGCATAGAGCTCCTCATCATGGAGACTCTGGGTGAGGTGTGCTGGGCCCTGGAGAGGGCAAACAGGGGCTTCACCTTCACTATGGACCATTGGGAGAGGAAGGAGGGTGAGTGCTATATAGCCTTATATTTATTTAAATATTAAGTATTTTCAAAAATAAAATTGATTGATATTTCTAGTTTAACATCCCCCTCCCTTTAAAATATTATTTATTATTATTATTTGCATTCATATAGCGCCAACAAATTCCGTGGCGCTTTACAATATTCGAATACAAGCAAGTGGGTCCCGAAAAATAACTTTATTCAGAAGTGGGACTTGGCCCAAAAAAGTTTGGGAAGCCCTGCTATAGGGTGTCGGCTGCAAAGGTAGCCAGAACTGGCTTAAGGAAGTTGAAAGGCTTTCAGCTGTTCGGAATGAGGAAGTTAAGGCCTCTATAATTTGTCCAAAGGAAGTCTATTGATTGCTGCCTCCTGACGCTGTGTGAGCTGGGGAGAGGAGGACAGTCAGATGTGTGCCTCCCGACGCCGTGTGGGCATGGGAGAAGGATTGCTGCCTCCTGACGCTGTGTGAGCTGGGGAGAGGAGGACAGTGAGATGTGTGCCTCCCGGCGCCGTGTGGGCATGGGAGAAGGATTGCTGCCTCCTGACGCTGTGTGGGTAGAGGAGGACAGTCAGATGTGTGCCTCCCGACGCTGTGTGAGAATGGGAGAAGACCTCCTGAAGTGATGTGCGCTGAGGAGGGTAAAAAGTGTGAAGACTACGCAAGGTGAGGTCTGGACTATTTCTATGTCAAAAGAAATAAATGAACTGTTTGCTATGTGAAGAGACAAGCAAACGGACATGTTCAATGTGAAGAGGAAAAGGGACATGTTCAATGGACATTTGTTGTGTGAAGAAAAAACATGGACTATGGAGTGTCTGCTGTAGGATCAGCAAAGTTTGCCCAACAGTAGGTTGGAGACCGACTCCGTAGGTAGGTTCCTGTATGTGAGAAGGTAGCCGCCCACAGTGGCAAGAATTTATTCTGTGTTTTTTTTTTATTTTGATGTTTTGAGGCTTGCACTTGTGTGAAGTAAATTGCAAGAATAAACCAAACTATTGTTTGCAACCACTTCTCGGCTATCTCCCTGTGTAAACGCACCCCCCCAAGGGGTCATCCATACCCGCCACCGCGCACATCACTTCAGGAGGTCTTCTCCCATACTCACACAGCGTCGGGAGGCACACATCTGACTGTCCTCCTCTACCCACACGTCATCAGGAGGCAGCAATCCTTCTCCCATGCCCACACGGCGTCGGGAGGCACACATCTCACTGTCCTCCTCTCCCCAGCTCACACAGCGTCAGGAGGCAGCAATCAATAGACTTCCTTTGGACAAATTATAGAGGCCTTAACTTCCTCATTCCGAACAGCTGAAGGCCTTTCAACTTCCTTAAGCCAGTTCTGGCTACCTTTGCAGCCGACACCCTATAGTAATTGGTGAATTTTCTAAACCAGGTTGAAATGTATCTCCTGTCTGTGACTACATCCACAGATTTACCTGACTTCCTGTCACAATATATATATATATTTATATATAGAGAGAGAGAGCGATGCAATCAGTTAGGCCGCCCTTGCACTACATAATTGAAGGTAAATTTAAATTGTATAATGTATGGCCAGCTGTAGGGGGCACCGAGTTTTAGCTCGACTTAAAGTAACATTAACAAACATGTTATACCTACCTGCTCTGTGTAATGGTTGTGCACAGAGCAGCCCCAATCCTCTTCCTCTGGGGTCCCCCACCAGCGCTCCCCAGGCAGGCATGCCCCTATTGACACAGACCAGGTAACTCAGCCCCGCCCCTCGCTCCCTTGTCACAGCATTTTATTGGCAATCAATCTGCCCACTGAGGGAGACAGTGGCGAGAGCTGCTGCTCTCATGCACATCGCTGGATCAGATCGGGCTCAGGTAAGAATGAGGGAGGACCACCTGTCAAATGCTCTCCGAAGAGCAATTTAAAAGTGGATCGCTCTTCAGAGAGCAAAAGCATATGCAAAAGAGGCCCTAGGGCTCAATCACAACAGCACGTTGTAAAACGTGATATGCGTTTTTGAACCAACATTCCCAAAGTGCACGTTCTGGAAACTGGTTGTAGATGTAAATGGGTGCTGCAGCGACCAGCATCTTGGAACTGAAGATATTGAAAGCAAAAAGCATGTCACCAGTGCACCAAGCATCTCCAGGACGGGTCCAAAACTATATTTACACACCTTATGACAAAGTTACAGGCTGAGAAATCGGGTTGCGGAGGGAACACAGAGTGGAGAAAAACCCTGTCACCACGCAGGATAAAAAAAGGTCGCTCTTGATGCCATGGGGGTCCCAGTCATGGCACCCATAGTCATATGTCTAAAGGATGGCTTGGAGTCATTTGGTTTAACCACTCCGGAAGTACTGCTATATTGCAGTGGGAAATCTGACGCCAACTGACATTGGAAGGAACTGACTAACTGCCACTGATTTCACCAGTGACACTACTATAGTGATCAGTGATAATACTATACACTGTCACTGTACTAATGACACTGGCTGGGAAGTGGTTAATATCGGGGCAATCAAGGGCTGAAATATATGCCTAACTACACTATATTACCAAAAGTATTGGGACGCCTGTCTTTACACGCACATACTTTAATGGCATCCCAGTCTTAGTCCATAGGGTTCAATATTGAGTTGGCCCACCCTTTGCAGCTAAAACAGCTTCAATTCTTCCGAGAAGGCTGTCTACAAGGTTTAGGAGTGTGTCTATGGGAATGTTTGACCATTCTTCCAGAAGCACATTTGTGAGGTCAGGCACTGATGTTGGATGAGAAGGCCTGGCTCGCAGTCTCCGCTCTAATTCATTCCATTCAAAGGTGTTTTATTGGGTTGAGGTCAGGCCAGTCAAGTTCCTCCACCCCAAACTCGCTCATCTATGTCTTTATGGACCTTGCTTTGTGCACTGGTCAGCAGTTATGTTGGAACAGGAAGGGGCCATCCCCAAACTCCTCCCACAAAGTTGGGAGCATGAAATTGTCCAAAATGTCTTGGTATGCTGACGCCTTAAGAGTTCCCTTCATTGGAACTAAGGGGCCAAGCCCAACCCCTGAAAAACAACCCCACACCATAATCCCCCCTCCACCAAATGATTTGGACCAGTGCACAAAGGTCCATAAGGAGTTTTTCCTATAGGTAAGCCTATAATAAGGCTTACCTATAGGTGGTGTAAATATCTCCTAAACGTGTACTGTTTAGGAGATATTTACTGTACATGCAGCCAATGAAATCATTGGCGCATGCACTCTGAAGGAACAGCCACCCGTGCCATTTCTTCAGAGCCCTGTGCCGTAATGCGGCGGCTCCCACGTGCTGCGCGGAAGTAAGATCATCGCAGCTCTGACCAGTCACAGAGCCGGAGTCCGAAAACTCGAAAGAAAGACAGGGTGAAAATAGACACCGTCTCCAGCGATGAAATCGCATCGCTGGAATGCTTTGTTTTGAGATAAGTTTCACATAATGTGCTAGTATGCGATGCATACTATTACATTACGCCTTAGCCTTGCAGGTACAAAAAAAAGAATAAACGCTCTAAAGACATGGATGAGCGAGTTTGGGGTGGAGGAACTTGACTGGCCTGCACAGAGTCCTGACCTCAACCCGATAGAACACCTTTGGGATGAATTTGAGTGGAGACTGCGAGCCAGGCCTTCTCTCTCTTATTTAGTCTGTAGGACCTTGCTTTGTGCACCGGTGCGCAGTCATGTTGGAACAGGAAGGGACCATCCCCAAACTGTTCCTACAAAGTTGGGTGCATGAAATTGTCGAAAATGTTGACGCCTTAAGAGTTCCCTTCAATGGAACTAAGGGGCCAAACCCAACCCCTGAAAAACAACAACCCCCCTCCATTAAATGATTTGGACCAGTGCACAAAGCAAGGTCCATAAAGACATGGATGAGTGAGTTTGGGGTGCAGGAACTTGACTGGCCTGACCTCAACCTGATAGAAACCTTTGGGATGAATTAGAAGAGACTGCGAGCCAGGCCTTCTCATCCAACATCAGTGCCTGACCTCACAAATGTGTTTCTGGAAGAATGGTCAAACATTCCCATAGACACACTCCTAAACCTTGTGGACAGCCTTCCCAGAAGAGTTGAAGCTGTTATAGCTGCAAAGGGTGGGCCAACTCAATGTTGAACCCTACGGACTAAGACTGGGATGCCATTGAAGTTCATGTGCGTGTAAAGGCAGGCGTCCCAATACTTTTGGTAATATAGTGTATACATATACACCCACAAATATACTATATATATATATATATATATATATATATATATATATATATATACACACACACACACACACACAGCGTATATTTATAAGCAACATTTTTAGACACTTTGAGAAAAACCTTTATCTTGGGTAAGATTATTTTATAAATAATAAATAGAAATAGACATTGATATCCTAACTCCCCTACAGGAACCCGACACACACAACGACACAGTCACCTAGTGTCCTGGTTGCCCTCTTCTCCTCGGTGGTCAGGCGGTGAGATGTTCTCCTCAGTGGTCAGGCGGTGAGATGTTCTCCTCGGTGGTCAGGCGGTGAGATGTTCTCCTCGGTGGTCAGGCGGTGAGATGTTCTCCTCGGTGGTCAGGCGGTGAGATGTTCTCCTCGGTGATCAGGCAGTGAGATGTTCTCCTCGGTGATCAGGCGGTGAGATGTTCTCCTCGGTGATCAGGCGGTGAGATGTTCTCCTCGGTGGTCAGGCGGTGAGATGTTCTCCTCGGTGATCAGGCAGTGAGATGTTCTCCTCGGTGATCAGGCGGTGAGATGTTCTCCTCGGTGATCAGGCAGTGAGATGTTCTCCTCGGTGATCAGGCGGTGAGATGTTCTCCTCGGTGGTCAGGCGGTGAGACGTTCTCCTCGGTGGTCAGGCGGTGAGATGTTCTCCTCGGTGGTCAGGCGGTGAGATGTTCTCCTCGGTGGTCAGGCAGTGAGATGGAGACACCGTGGTGGAGGGCGATGTCCTCTGCTGATGGCTGCTCAGAGCTAATGGCTAACTAAATGTTTTCTTCCTTTGTTAAGTGCAGAGCCTGGCAATTAACTTTATAGCCTTCCCAGAATCCTCCAGGCCGCTCAGAGTAGGTTTACGTTTTTTATTACAGAGATAAGGATGAAGTCATGTGACCCTCTCAGAGTCCTCCTCACCTCTTCCTGATCTATACAGGATGCTCCTCTCTGTAGACGGATAATGAATTGGGAATTATCTGGACTGTACTGGGATTTGCTGTATAATGTATGCACAGAGTTCCTCCATGCTTCTGACACCTCAGACTGCTTCTTGCATTGTATTACAGGTTTTGCTAATTACTCTTTAACCCTGCCAACGTCAAAAGACATATGGTGGAACAGAATGGCTTCCAGCTGGTCAGGTTAATGGGCCTTACATCAGCTGCATTATCTCTTCTGCTGTAAGCAACAGTGTGGAGTCCCCTCGGGTGCTATACTTTTATATTTTAAGTGGAAAGCCTACGCAAAAAAAAAAAAAAATAGCACAGGGTCCTCCCTAAAAATCCATACCAGACTCTTGTATGAGCATGCAGCCTGGCTGGCCAGGAGAGGGGAAGGACAACCATACAACAGCAAGTCACGTGCCCCCCAACATATGAGGTACCGCTCATGGCAAAGCACCCTGTCCTATGTTGATGAAGACAAGGGCCTCTTTCCTAAAACCCTGGATCAGTGGTTGTGGTGGTCTGCAAATGGGGGGCTTATCAAAACCTGGAAGCCAACTTTTACCATAAGGGTGCACCCCGACACCCCCCCCCCCCCCACGATGTGTATTTTTAATTATTATTTCATTTATACTGCATGCTATTTTTTTTCACATACTTTGCACAGATTTATTTAATTTAACCACTTACGGACCGCCCACCGTGTATTTACGTCGGTACTTTGACGTTAAATACCGAGATTATGGCAGCAGATAGCAGCCATAACCCCAGTATTTTTGATTTCAATTATTTTTATTAAGTTAAAACATAAATGAACAAGAGAATAACAGCTTGTACATTGACCATCATCAAATATAACACAGGATAATATGTATAAATGGCGTATACATTGTTAGCAAAAATAAGTCGCAACAACAAAGCATGCATAGCGTGGAAACCATGAATGACGGAGAACATAAGTATCAAAATGCCTAATGCTCCGGGCACCCCAAGCGGAAACTAACTGTGCCAGGAGAAAGGTAGGCCAGCCATCCTAATTTCCATTATTGGTAAGGAGTTCCAACTGAGTTCCTGCAAGACAGGTGAACGCCATAGCAATATAACAACCAGTAACGTGGGACTTGTGAAAAGAAATAAGCAGGGATAACGGCAATGATGATACAAAAGTTATATAGGCCGAAGTTATCCAAGATTATTTAGCGGGCATATAACATGGAAGTATGAAGTCCCACACATTCATAACAAAAGTATCAGAGGGAATGAGGAAGAAGAGAAAAGAAGAGGGTAAGGGGGGATAGTAGAGTAGGGGATCTTCTGCAAAAAAGAGGGGGAGAGAGTAGGAAGAAGGAATAAAGAAAAGGAAGCAGAACAATTCTCCTCAGGGGATCCCGTGACCGGTCGGTAGGTGACCCAGGAATAGTGGGATCTTAGTGTATATAGCCCAGGGTTCCCATACTGCTTCGAAAACATGTTCCCTATCAAGGAGTATACCGGCGAGTTTTTCTTGCGCCATAATCCAGGATATTTTCCGTTTCGCTGCAGGAAGGGAGACTCCCTCCTTTTTCCAAGATTTAGCAAGTGTCATTTTGGTTTCCAATAGTATGAAAGAGAGGAGTTTGGACATATGTTTGGGGGCTTTGTCAACCTTAAAGTTGAGAAGAGCAATTTTGGGATCATGAGGGATATCTAGGCCCAAGATTCTTCGTAATATGTGGAATATCTTGTTCCAGAAAGATCTAATGCGAGGGCAGGACCACCATGTATGGAACATGGAGCCCACCAAACCACAATTTCGAAAGCATAAGGGAGACGTGTTAGGAAATATGGTGGCCAACCTGGACGGGACTCTGTACCATCTGAGAAACACCTTAATGGGCCATACACACTATAAGATTTTCTGAAGACTTTTTCCTTTAGATTTACCAAAACCATATAATATGAGGTCAAACCTAAACACTTTCAATATGTATGCAATCTGACGGGCCCTTGCACTACATAGAAAAGGTAAATCTGAAGGAAATCTAACCACAAAAGTTGTATAGTGTGTATCCAGCTTAACATTGGCTTCAATCAGGGAAACATTAGGGACGCCTTTAAAGGAGCTTCGGAAGTTTTGGGACCAGGTGTCCTGTGGAAACTCTGCTCCCAAGTCAGATTCCCACGTGTGTACATAAGGTTTCTCTGTAGCTTCTGCCAAAGAAGCATATATGGTGGAGATTCCACCCCTCTGATCCATTATATTAGAGCACCAAGTATTGTAGGGTGTTAGTCTGGGGGGGGGTTTGCTTTTGTCATGCCACAGGGAGTGGAGGAAATGGGAAATTTGAGAGTGTCTTAATATTTCCAAAGGAGGCATCTTCAGGATTTTTGCGCAGTGCGCGGGGGCCTAATCTGTTGAAGAAATGCCCAATTCTATATAGGCCCTTGTTGAGCCACCATTTGAAGGCACCAATATCCATGCCAGGGGTAAAGTTTGGGTTATTAAATAAATGGGTCAAAGGTTTCAGAATAGAAACAAGGGAAGGTTGCTTATGGAGTGAGTCGCAAAGGGAGAGAGAAAGAGAGTGTCGGGGAGAGGACAGAGGGTCTACGTTTAGGGGACCACCAAATTAGGTAGTCAATAGTGTTAAGTGGGACCACCTGCCGTTCAATCTGGACCCAGTCTGGTTTCGGGCCCCTAGAGTACAACATAGAAAATTGGGAGAGTTGTGCTGCCTGGTAGTACCACCATAAGTTTGGAAGACCAAGTCCTCCACCCTCCTTCCGTCTGTAAAGAATAGGTTTCGCGCAACGGTGGCCTTTGTTACCCCAAGAGTAATGTATAATTTTGGATTGTAAATTAGCAAGTTGCGGTTTTTTGAGGGGAATGGGAAGTGGCCTAAAGAGGTAAAGGATGCGAGGCAGTTGTGTCATTTTGATGGTGTTAATTCTCCCTATCCAGGAGAGGTCAAGTCTGGACCAGGATCTTAGATCCATTTCAAATTTTTTGAATGCTCCAGGGTAGTTCACCGAATAGAGCTTGTCAATGGAATTAGGGAGGTTGACGCCAAGATATGGAATATAGTGAGTGTTCCAGGTAAATGGGAAGTAAGAGCGGATGTTATCCACCAGATGGCTGGGGACTGAAATATTTAAAGCTGTAGATTTAGGCATATTCACCTGTAAGCCTGAAGCTTGCCCGAAGTTTGAGGATGTTGGGCGTGGAGGTGAGAGGGGAAGTAACGAATAGTAATAGATCATCCGCAAATAAAGCACACTTGTGTTCTGTTTCCGCATGTGACCCCCTTGATGTCCTGGTATCTCCGAATTGCTATAGCTAGAGTCTCTATCGCAATAGCGAAGACAATCGGAGACAATGGGCATCCTTGTCTTGTACCCCTGCGGATGTTAAGAGGGGTAGAATATTGTCCAGTTATTCGTATCTGGGCCGAAGGAGAAGAATAAAGCGATTGGAGCATGCCTCGGAAGTTCGGGCCAAAGCCCCATCTCTTCAATATCTCAAAAAGATAAGGCCACCTGACCGAGCCAAATGCCTTGTATAGGTCAATCGAAAGGAGGTAACCCTCTTGTTTGTTACCACCGCCCCATTGAGATTGAAGCAAGGGGGTTATGTCTATGGCCCTCCAGATCTGATCAGTGCCTTGACAGCCTGGTATGAACCCTTCTTGATCTATATGAACACATAACGAGCTATGAAGGAGGAGAGCCTATTGGCTAAAACTTTACTGAAAATCTTGAGATCATTGTTGATTAAGGATATAGGGCGGTAATTACTATTTTCGCTCGGGTCCTTGCCTGTTTCGGGATAAGTGAGATGGAAGCAAAATTTAAATCCTTATCTAAATTATGGCCGTCACGGACAGCGTTAAAGAAACGAGTCATGTAGGGGGCGAGGACGGTGCCAAATTTCTGATAGTAAAAGTTAGAGAACCCGTCTGGGCCTGGGGCCAAATGGAGTTTCAGAGATTTTATAACTGCAAGAATTTCTGTTTCAGAAATCGGTTTCTCTAAAGATTTAGAATGTTCCGGGGACAGTGTAGGAATTGGGATATCATTCAGGAACGTTTCCAAATTCTCAGAGGGCGTATCAGAAGAAGAATAAAGGTTGGAGTAAAAATCCTGAAACGCTGTTAAAAACTTGTGAGGATGTTGCGTGAGATCACCCTGTTTAGTGCGGATTTTGGGGATAGAAGTGGCTAGATGTTTAGGGTTGATTTTCGTAGCAAGTTTGGAGCCTATTTTATCCCGCTGATGGTACAAGCAAGCCCCTGTCCATCTAAGGTGCTTCTCAGCTTCCGTAGTGAGAGCCAGATTCAGCGCAAGCGAGCAGAATCCAGTTGGGCGAGAGTAGCCGCAGAGGGATTGGCTTTATGTCGCTTTGATAAAGACAGAAAGTCAGAAGTTAGGGAAGCGATCTTCTGTTTACATTCCCGTTTAAGTTGGGACGAAATTTGGATTAGATGTCCCCTGATCGAGCGTTTGTGGTTTTTTTCAAATGACGGGCGGTCTGCTTTAACAAAAGGGTGGTCCTAGCGGTGGATTCGCCGCGGGATCACCCTTATGGGTGGCGGGAGAGGTGCACCCCCCTCCCGCCGCTTCTTGGTCATTTTCCCCGCTTACCGGACCCGCCAGCAGCACGGGAAAACAATCTGGTCCTCTCTCCCCTCAGGCAGGAAGTCAAGCGAGGGCAAGATGGCCCCCACTCCACTCTATGGCCTTGGAGGACCAGAGCGACGTCATACCTCGCTTCCTAGCAACGGATTTAAAGAGCCCATTTTCTTTCATCATGAAAAAAATGATTTTTTTTTTTTTCTTTTATAGTGTAGATGTGAGCAGTGAGGTTTTGTTGACCCCAAATCTCACATTAAAGAGGACCTGTCCTGCTTATTTCTATTACAAGGGATGTTTACATTCCCTGTAACAGGAATAAAAGTGATCAAAAAATATTTTTTTTTAAAAGTACAGTGTAAGAATAAAAGATAAAATAAATAGGAAAAAAATCAAATTAAAGTGCCCCGTCCCTCCGAGCTCGCGCTCAGAAGCGAACGCATCCGCAAGTCACACCCACATATGTAAAAGGCGTTCAAATCTCACATGTGAGGTATCCCAGCAAACATTAGAGCTAGAGCAATAATTTGAGCCCTAGACCTCCTCTGTAACTCTAAACTGGTAACCTGTAGATTTTTTCTAATATGTCACCTATGGGGAATTTTTAAGTACCAATGTTTGTCGCCATTCCACGAGCGTGCGCAATTTTGAAGCATGACATGTTAGGTATCTATGTACTCGGCGTAACATTATCTTTCACATTATAGAAAAAATTGGGCTAACTTTATGGTTTTCTTATTTTTTTATTAAACAAAGTGAATTTTTCCATAAAAAAAATTGTGTTTGTAAGACCGCTGCGCAAAAACGGTGTGATAAAAAATATTGCAACGATCCCCGTTTTATTCTCTAGGGTCTCTGCTGAAAAAAAATATATATAGAATGTTTGGAGGTTCTAAGTAATTTTCTAGCAACAAAAAAAAATGGTTTTAACAACAAGTGTCAGAAATAAGCCCGGTCCAGAAGTGATTAATATTTGATTTATATGCTGTGATCAATTTGATTATTGCACAGCGTATAATTTAGCCACGTTTAAAGAGACAGTGTGTTTATTTTAATTCAATCTTTTTTTTTTTTTTTTTTAATCTGCCTAGGATCAAAGCAGTGAGGATCTCCTGGCAATGTCTGTTTTTTGTGCCTTCTTATCAGTGACTAGGATGTGAGGTGGGGGTGGGGGAAGGAGTCATAGGACCTGAAAAGATAAACAAAAAAGACAGCAGAAAGGTTATCTACCTTTTATTGTGCTGATTCATTTAAAACTGTTAACTATTTAAGACAATGCAGGTAGAAAAAGGAGGGGTTGGTTGTAGGGGGTGACAAGTCCCATGAGGACACCTTGTCCCCAGCAGGAATTGCTGTCAGATAGAAGCTAATGTATTCCGGATGATCAAGGTGATGGGGGAGGTACGTTGAGTGACCAGGCCTGAGAACAGAGTGGGATCATCCACGGGGATAATAGAAAAATGGTTCTGTGGGGTAGGAAAAGGTATCTGGATGCACATCTCAAGACCCTGGTCCATAAAATTACTGGCAGAACCAGGGTCTACAAAGGTCGATAGCTGGTGGGTCAGAAAGTCAAGGGTGAACTGGGCAGGAACAAACAACCTGTTATGATTTGCACCTTGTACTGAATCTCAGAGAGGTTGGTTGTAGGGGGTGACAAGTTCCATGGGTCCACATGGTTAGCGCCATGTTCCCAGCAGAAGATGCTATCAGATAAATGCTAATGTATTCTCAAAGAAGAGCACAATGATCAAGGTGATGGAGGAGGAACCTTAAGAGACCAGGCCTGAGAACAGAGGGGGATCATCCACGTGGATAATAGAAAAAGGGTTCCATAGGGAAGCAAAAGATATCTGGATGCACATCTCAAGACCTCTGTAAATAAAATTACTGGCAGAACCAGAGTCTACAAAGGCCGATAGCTGGTGGGTCAGAAAGTCAAGGGTGAACTGGGCAGGAACAAACAACCTGTTATGATTTGCACCTTGTACTGAATCTCAGAGAGGTTGGTTGTAGGGGGTGACAAGTTCCATGGGTCCACATGGTTAGCGCCATGTTCCCAGCAGAAGATGCTATCAGATAAATGCTAATGTATTCTCAAAGAAGAGCACAATGATCAAGGTGATGGAGGAGGAACCTTAAGAGACCAGGCCTGAGAACAGAGGGGGATCATCCACGTGGATAATAGAAAAAGGGTTCCATAGGGAAGCAAAAGATATCTGGATGCACATCTCAAGACCTCTGTAAATAAAATTACTGGCAGAACCAGAGTCTACAAAGGCCGATAGCTGGTGGGTCAGAAAGTCAAGGGTGAACTGGGCAGGGACAAACTTGTTAGGATTTGCACCTGGTACTGAATCTCAGAGGGATTGGTTGTAGGGGGTGACAAGTTCCATGGGTCCACATGGTTAGCCCCATGTCCCCAGAAGAAGATGATATCAGATAGAAGCTAATGTATTCGTAAAGAAGAGCACAATGATCAAGGTGATGGAGGAGGTACCTTGAGAGACCAGGCCTGAGAACAGAGGGGGATAATCCAGGGGGATAATATAGAAGGGTTCCGTAGGGAAGCAAAAGATATCTGGATGCACATCTCAAGAGATCTGTAAATAAAATTACTGGCAGAACCAGAGTCTACAAAGGCCGATAGCTGGTGGGTCAGAAAGTCCAGGGTGAACTGGGCAGGGACAAACTTGTTAGGATTTGCACCTGGTACTGAATCTCAGAGGGATTGGTTGTAGGGGTGACAAGTTCCATGGGTCCACATGGTTAGCCCCATGTCCCCAGAAGAAGATGATATCAGATAGAAGCTAATGTATTCGTAAAGAAGAGCACAATGATCAAGGTGATGGAGGAGGTACCTTGAGAGACCAGGCCTGAGAACAGAGGGGGATCATCCAGGGGGATAATATAGAAGGGTTCCGTAGGGAAGCAAAAGATATCTGGATGCACATCTCAAGAGATCTGTAAATAAAATTACTGGCAGAACCAGAGTCTACAAAGGCCGATAGCTGGTGGGTCAGAAAGTCCAGGGTGAACTGGGCAGGGACAAACTTGTTAGGATATGCACCTGGTACTGAATCTCAGAGGGATTGGTTGTAGGGGGTGACAAGTTCCATGGGTCCACATGGTTAGCCCCATGTCCCCAGAAGAAGATGATATCAGATAGAAGCTAATGTATTCGTAAAGAAGAGCACAATGTTTAAGGTGATGGAGGAGGAACCTTGAGAGACCAGGCCTGAGAACCGAGGGGGATCATCCAGGGGGATAATAGAAAAGGGTTCCGTAGGGAAGCAAAAGATATCTGGATGCACATCTCAAGACCTCTGTAAATAAAATTACTGGCAGAACCAGAGTCTACAAAGGCCTATAGCTGGTGGGTCAGAAAGTCAAGGGTGAACTGGGCAGGAACAAACTTGTTATGATTTGCGCCTTGTACTGAATCTCAGAGGGGTTGGTTGAAGGGGGTGACAAGTTCCATGAGGCCACATGGTTAGTCCCATGTCCCCAGCAGAAGATGCTATCAGATAGAAGCTAAAGAAGAGCACAATAATCAAGGTGATGGAGGAGGAACCTTGAGAGACCAGGCCTGAGAACAGAGGGAGATCATCCACGGGGATAATAGAGAAGGGTTCCGTAGGGTAGCATAAGTAATCATGTGACCAAAATCTATTTGATTTATAAACCCATGTCCAGTGCAATGAATATTCAAATTTCATACACCATATATAGGTGAATAATGTGCATTAATGCAAAAGCCAAATAAATAATTTAACCACTTGCCGAGATATGGATGAGCGAGTTTGGGGTGAAGGAACTTGACAGGCCTGCACAGAGTCCTGACCTCAACCCGACAGAACATCTTTGGGATGAATTAGAGCGGAGACTGCGAGCCAGGCCTCGTCCAATATCAGTGCCTGACCTCACAAATACGCTTCTGAAAGAATGGTCAAACATTCCCATAGACACACTCCTAAACCTTGTGGACAGCCTTCCCAGAAGAGTTGAAGCTGTTATAGCTGCAAAGGGTGGGCCAACTCAATATTGAACCCTACGGACTAAGACTGGGATGCTATTAAAGTTCATGTGCGTGTAAAGGCAGGCGTCCCAATACTTTTGGCAATATGGTGTAGAAATCTGCAGCTTTTATTAAAATAATTAATGGTGGTCCTGCCATGATGGTCCTTGTTCAAGCACTTTCCATTATGGGGTGAGATAACGCTCTGCCCCGTCTCCCAGTTGTGCTCCTGTGTTGTCACCCCCGTAAAAAACAGACTCCTTGCGGAATCTACGAATGGCCATTTTCCTACAGATTGCATCGCCATGGTCCACTGTTTTCACCATCAGGAAACCCACCCTAAGAAATGCCATGTAGCCATCGCTGTGGTGCCAAGACAAGAAGTGGCTGCAAAGAGGATGTAGAAGATCAGCAGCAACGAGATAGAACAAAAGAAGAACATATGGAAAAATGATTTTATTAATTTATTTTTTAACAAATGTCATTTGTTTATGATATGCAGTGTACATAGCCAGCTAGATAGGAAATACAGTACAGGTATTTAAAGGCTTCTTAAATCCTTCCTAACATGTTCAGTCACCATTCTTCCTCTTCTCTCCTCCTTCATTGACCATGATTGGCTCCTCCCCTTCCTTCTATACTCCATCAATGTAAAGGACATTCTTCCCACTAACCACCAATGTAAGGGACATTCTACCCAGTGACCACCTATGTAAGGGACATTCTTCCCACTAACCACCAATGTAAGGGACATTCTTCTCACTGACCACCAATGTAAGGGACATTCTTCCCACTGACCACCAATGTAAGGGACATTCTTCCCACTGACCATCAATGTAAGGAGCATTCTTCCCACTGACCACCAATGTAAGGGACATTCTTCCCACTGACCACCAATGTAAGGGACATTCTTTACACTGACCACCAATGTAAGGGACATTCTTTACACTGACCCCCAATGTAAGGGGACATTCTTCCCACTGACCATCAATGTAAGGAGCATTCTTCCCACTGACCTCCAATGTAAGGGACATTCTTCCCACTGACCACCAATTTAAGGGGCATTATTCCCCCTGACCACCAATGTAAGGGGCATTATTCTCACTGAGCATCAATGTAAGGGACATTCTTCTCACTGTCCACCAATGTAAGGAACATTCTTCCCATTGACCACCAATGTAAGGGACATTCTTCCCACTGACCACCAATGTAAGGGACATTCTTCCCACTAACCACCAATGTAAGGGACATTCTTCTGCTGACCACCAATGAAAGGAACATTGTTCCCACTGATCACCAATGGAAGGAACATTGTTCCCACTAACCACCAATGTAAGGGGCATTCTTCTCACTGACCACCAATGTAATGGACATTCTTCCCACTGACCACCAATGGAAGGAGCATTCTTCTCACTGACCACCAATATAAGGGACATTCTTCCCACTGACCACCAATGGAAGGAGCATTCTTCCCATTGACCACCAATGGAAGGAGCATTCTTCTCACTGACCACCAATGGAAGGAACATTCTTCCCTCTGACCACCATTGGAAGGAGCATTCTTCTCACTGACCACCATTGTAAGGGACATTCTTCCCACTGACCACCAATGTAAGGGACATTCTTCCCACTGACCAATGGAAGGAACATTGTTCCCACTGAGCACCAATGGAAGAGACATTCTTTTTTTTAATCAGATAATTTTTTTTATTGAAATTTTTCACATACAATACAAAACAAAACAAAACCAAAAAAACAGACGAAGAAGCCTCTACAATGCAGGAACATAATCAGTGAAGTGTAGAATAAGCATAGTCGGCAGCAGAAGAGCCGCCGACGTGTTCGTAAGTGCACAGAAACATATAAAAAAAAAAAATCAAGGTAATGCAGCAATATCCTTATGCTCTATGCAATATACACCAAGCTCAGAATACTGGGGAGAGATGCCTTCATCAACTACAAAAACAGAACAGAACACGTGAATTCCGGTGAGCTACCCAATGTGCGCGTGATACAGAGAGTGTCCTAGTACCAGCCATAAAGGAGATGTGGTAAGCATCGTGAGAGACCTCCCTCGTGCCGACCCAGGTAGAAGTACTGAGTCCGCAGCCACGTTACGCTGGGGATAGTACCCCTCCCATAATTCTATTGGACACTAAGTGAAGAGGAGCTAGGCCTGGAACGTCTAACCATGGGCTCCAAATGCGATCAAATTTCAGTACATTCCCTCTGTGTTTATAGGTGAGATGCTCCCTATTCAGAAGCACCTTAACCTCCTCAATCCAGGCAGCATGTGAAGGCGCCTGAGCAGATATCCATCGCCGGGCTATCAACTTTCTAGCAATAAAGAGAACTCTGAGGATCGCAGTCTGTACCTCAGGAGGAGGATAGAGCTCCTCATCCAGCCATCCCAGGACACACAATTTAGGTTCCACAGACAATTTCAGTTTCCAGATATCGTTAATGGAGCGTATAACCCCATGCCAATAGCGTTGCAATTTTGGGCAGCGCCAAAGCATATGTAGTAGAGTGCCCGTGTGGACCTTGCATCGGGGGCAGAAGGGAGAGTCCCGGAAGAGACATTCTTCCTACTGACCACCAATGGAAGAGACATTCTCCCAGTGACCACCAATGTAAAGAGCATTCCTCCCACTGATCACCAATAGTCAGTAGGGGGCATTTTTCCAACTGGCCTCACATGTAAGTTGCCATTTGGCAAACTGACAAGGACGTATTCTGTAAGCCACTGATGAGATAAAGACTGTGAACTTATTAAGTCTAACACTGTGACCATGAGGAGGGGAACCAAAATGGCAGCAATGGAAATATTCTATGTGGCTTTTGTAGTGGCTCCAAATTTCCTCAGAATATCAGCTGACACACATGGAACTGAAGTCCCCATCTCATAAAAAAAAAAAACTAAATTGGATGACTGTAAGAATTAAGACAATTCCCAACCACCAATCTTCTTAAAATTTTGGTCATCGTAAGAAAAAAAAAAAAATGGATTCAGAACAGAATGTTGGCAAGTGCAGACATTTCTTGTTTATTTGGGAAACCTATAGAAAGGTCCAATGATAAAATAGATGTTCCTCTATTTGTCTTCACTATGTTTCCCCATTGCTTCTTTGGTTTTAATGGTATGGTTGTCCTTGTATTGTCATGGTTGCCCACTTGTTGCTCCATGCATTGTCATGGTTGCCCACTTGTTGCTCCATGTATTGTCATGGTTGCCCACTTGTTGCTCCATGTATTGTAATGATTGTCTTGTTGTTGGTCCATTTATTTGCCCACTTGTTGCTCCATATATTGTCATGTTGCCAACTTGTTGCTCCATATATTGTCATGGTATCCCACTTGTTGCTCCATGTATTGTAATGATTATCTTTCTGTTGATCCATCTATTTGCCCATTTGTTGCTCCATGTATTGTCATGGTTGCCCACTTGTTGCTCCATGTATTGTAATGATTATCTTTCTGTTGATCCATCTATTTGCCCATTTGTTGCTCCATGTATTGTCATGGTTGCCCACTTGTTGCTCCATGTATTGTAATGATTATCTTTCTGTTGATCCATCTATTTGCCCATTTGTTGCTCAATGTATTGTCATGGTTGTGAAAAGAGTGGAATAAATTGCGCTCAACACTTAAAACACAACCAAAAGGTGCTTGTGTGCATAAATATGTGAATAAATGGTTATAAATAAATAAATATACAGAATCCTAAATGTGAAAAAAGTCCTTGGTAAATAAATATATCAACAGTCTTTAATGTGCCCAGTGCAATACAAATCTCTCAGCAATGACTGAATATCACTCCAACTTCAAGTGAGGGACCTCCACCTTAAGAGACTTTTCTCCACCCAGTGCTCGGGGTAAATACTTCTTACCAAAGCTGGTGGACCCCTTAATTACAGGGGGTCTAAAGCAGCGTAAATGGTCCACAAATGCCTCCAAGCTATCCTTCAGGTCCCTTGATATATGGCTCAGCTCGCATAAGGAACTCCAAGTATTTCAGGATAATATATGATAGGATGGATATCAGGTGAAACAGCGATGCTTCCTAGAAGGATTCAGCTCCATTTTCAGACACCTCATGGGGACCAGCTAGGGCCTGCATCTCATGCTCTTGAGGAAAATTCCTGAATCCTTCTAGGAAGCATCGCTGTTTCACCTGATATCCATCCTATCATATATTATCCTGAAATACTTGGAGTTCCTTATGCGAGCTGAGCCATATATCAAGGGACCTGAAGGATAGCTTGGAGGCATTTGTGGACCATTTACGCTGCTTTAGACCCCCTGTAATTAAGGGGTCCACCAGCTTTGGTAAGAAGTATTTACCCCGAGCACTGGGTGGAGAAAAGTCTCTTAAGGTGGAGGTCCCTCACTTGAAGTTGGAGTGATATTCAGTCATTGCTGAGAGATTTGTATTGCACTGGGCACTTTAAAGACTGTTGATATATTTATTTACCAAGGACTTTTTTCACATTTAGGATTCTGTATATTTATTTATTTATAACCATTTATTCACATATTTATGCACACAAGCACCTTTTGGTTGTGTTTTAAGTGTTGAGCGCAATTTATTCCACTCTTTTCACATTTATGCGTTTTATACGTTTTTATTGCAGCTTGCACTATGGAAGCAATTCCTCTTATATATATTTAATTTATTTATGACAATTTGATTGATTAATTTATTATCGAATATCACCAATTTTGCGCAGTTTCTTTTGGGCCACCAAAATTTTTTTCATGTATTGTCATGGTTGCCAACTTGTTGCTCCATGTATTGTCATGGTTGCCAACTTGTTGCTCCATGTATTGTCATGGTCATGGCTGCCACCCACCACATGGTTTTTGCGGGACTGCAACATTGCGGCGGACAGATCGGACCCTAACTGACATTTTTGACGGGACCAGTGACATTACTACAGTGCTAAATATATGCACTGTCACTGTAATAATGACACTGGCAGGGAAGGGGTTAACACTGTTGGTGATCAAGGGGTTAAATTTGTGCCTCATGCTTACTGACGTGTGTGTGTGTGTGTGTGTGTGTGTGTGTGGGGGGGGGGATTGTGTGACAGAGACGAAGATCGCAGGTTGAGCTATGCTGAATCCTGTGATCTGTCCCTGCCTGTCACAGAGAAGATCCGCCTGCTTTGTTTACACAAGCGGGTGGATTTTCTCACTCTTTACCCGACGATTGGGGAAGAGAGACGGTGATCGCTGCCTCCCCTCCTCCGGTCCGACTCCGGAGGTGTGGCTTATGGATTGACCATAGAGACCTGTGATCCTATATAGAAGGATCACAGGCGCTCTGTGATCATTCCAGGGAGAAGAACGGTCAGCTGTGTTTACAACAGCTGACCGTCCTTTTCTCTCAGCGGGGAGCGATCGCGGGTGTCAGGCGGCAATCGGAGCCGCCTGCACCGTACAGTTACATCAGGTTCGCGCAGGACCGGCTGCCTGCCACAGTAAAACTGCAGCAGGCGGTCGTTGAGTAGTGAATATCAGATTGGAGGAGTGATATTGGTCTGTAAGAATTTGGTTGAGTAGCAGGCTTAAGGAGAAGTTTAATACAGGCCCTAGACATAGCTATAGGCCAGTGTTTTTCAAACTGTGTGCCGCGGCACCCTAGTGTGTCGCACACAAATTGCAGGTTTGTCGTGGTAATACAGTGGTGTCGGAAGGGGGGGGGGGGGAAGCTGACCCAGGCTATAGCCCCGAGAGGGCCCCGAGAGGGCCCCCATAAACCCCCGGGTCCCGTAGTGCTCCTTTTACATTATTAGCCCCGAGTCCTGGGCGGCAGGCCGATCCTCCGCTGGCCTGTACTGCGGCCCGCTGCACTGGTTGCTAGGATCGCCTGCCGCCTGGCATCTGGAAACGTCGCAAGGAGAGAGCGAGGAGAGGCCCTCAGCATTCAAATAAAAAAGTTCTTCGCCACAAAAATTGTTAAATCTTTCAAGGTGTGCCGCAAAAATCTTTTTGGTGCGCCGCAAGACAAAAAAAAGTTTGAGAAACATGGATATAGGCAGTTTCTGACCGTCCCTCATTAAATACTTTTAGCGGTTGTATACTTGATCTCGGAAGCAGGCAGCGGCCATCGAGGTTGTGGGCATCTAAAGCCCATTCCCGTATATTTCCTGGATTAGGTGCAACTGGCTACCCAGTATGCAGCTCCCGATATAGCGCCTGCGCAGTGATGGCGCTTCGCAGCACAGTCTGTGGATTACAGGTTGCCATTGCAATTCTTCCAAAATGTTGCCTAACTCCTCCCCATCGCGTCACTTCCGGTCTCGAAAAACTGCGAGATTTCACGGGATTTAGAAGATTCCTGGGATAGAGGACGCCGAAGGAAATCGCCCAATCATGAGTCGCCTTGGTGGCCGGGACCAGAAGTGCCGCCTCAATATATTTAAAAAAAAAAAGAATATCTTTTTAGGAGATTTGGGCATGGAGATCAGAGGAATTTGGGAAAATGGGTGGAACTCTGCTTTAAGGAAGCTCACCCGCATGAATTCTCTGATGTCGCACAAGGTTTACTTTAGCAATGAAAGATTTCCCGCACTCCGAACATGAATAAGGGCGCTCACCCGTGTGAATTCTCTGATGTTGCACAAGGCCTGCTTTAGCACTGAAAGATTTCCCGCACTCTGAACATAAAAAAGAAAGACGCTCCCCTGTGTGAATTCTAAGATGTTTAACAAGGTCTCCTTTAAGAGTGAAAGATTTCCCGCACTCTGGACATAAATGGGGACGCTCACCTGTGTGAAATTTCTGATGTTTAACAAGATGATCTTTTTTTTGGAAACATTTCCCGCACTCTGAATATGAACAGGAAAACTCGTCGGTGTGGAGTTTCTGGTGTATTGTAAGAACATTCTTTTGAGTGAAAGATTTCCCGCACTCTGAACATGAATAAGGACGCTCGCCCGTATGAATTCTTTGATGTCTAACAAGGTCTCCTTTGTGAGTGAAAGATTTCCCGCACTCTGAACATGAATAAGGGCGCTCACCCGTGTGAACTCGCTGGTGTAGCACAAGATGTTCTTTCTGAATGAAAGATTTCCCGCACTCTGTACATGAATAAGGGCGCTCACCCTTGTGAATTCTCTGGTGCTGAATAAGTTTTCCTTTGATGAGGAAAGATTTCCCGCACTCTGAACATGAATAAGGGCGCTCACCCGTGTGAACTCCCTGGTGTTGCACAAGGTTTCCTTTCTGAATAAAAGATTTGCCGCACTCTGAACATGAAAAAGGGCACTCACCCGTGTGATTTCTCTGGTGTTGAACAAGATTATCTTTTTTGATGAAAGATTTCCCGCACTCTGAACATGAATAGGGACGCTCACCTGTGTGAATTCTCTGATGTTTAGTAAGGAGATTTTTGAGATTGAATGATTTTCCGCACTCTGAACATGAATAGGGACGCTCACCTGTGTGAATTCTCTGATGTTTAACAAGGCTTTCTTTATGGGAGAATAATCTCCCGCACTCTGAACATGAATAAGGGCGCTCACCTGTGTGAACTCTCTGGTGTTGCACAAGGTTTACTTTCTCAATGAAAGATTTCCCGCACTCTGAACATGAATAAGGGCACTCACCCGTGTGGAGTTTCTGGTGTCTTTGAAGAAGACATTTCTGAACGAAAGATTTCCCGCACTCTGAACATGAATAGGGACGCTCACCCATGTGGAGTTTCTGGTGATTCAAAAGGTTTCCTTTCAGAGTGAAAGATTTCCCGCACTCTGAACATGAATAGGGACGCTCACCTGTGTGAGTTTTCTGGTGATTCAAAAGGTTTCCTTTCCAAGTGAAAGATTTCCCACACTCTGAGCATGAATAGGGGCGCTCACCCGTGTGAACTCTCTGGTGCTGAATAAGTTTTCCTTTCTTAGTGAAAGATTTCCCGCACTCTGAACATAAATAGGGACGCTCACCTGTGTGAATTCTCCGGTGTTTAACAAGGGCTCTTTCATTATTTAAACATTTCCCGCACTCCAAACATGAATAAGAGTGCTCACCCTTGTGAACTCTCTTGTGTGAATCAAGGCAATTTTTATTAGTGAAACTTTTCCCGCACTCTTTGCATATAAATGGTCCCTCGCCTGTCTGAACTCTCTGGTGCGTTAGAAGTAAGCTCTTCTTGGTGAAACTTTTCCCGCACTCTGAACATTTATGAGGATCCTCGGCCTTGTGGAGTTTCTGATGTGTAAGAAATTTGCTTTCGTTAGTAAAAGATTTCCCGCATTTCGAACATGTAAGAGTTACACTGGTATGGGATCTGAGATGGATACGAAGTTCAGATTTGGTCTTGAAAGATTTTCCGCACCCTAGACATGATAATAAATTGTTATCTCTGTGAGCTCCTTCATGGGGTAAGGAAGATTCCTTGGGATTAGAAGGATCTGTTGATCTATCTGCAGTGTGAGATCCTAAATGGATATTTGCAATCATAGTATGTGATTGGTGAGAAGATTCCCCCTGATCAGAGGGATCCATTGATGTCTCCGGACAGGAAGGTCTGTGATGGATATTTTGTGTATTTGGATTTCCTCCTGGAGGATCCTGTGTGATGACATTATCTTCTGACTTACAATCAGCAGATAATAGAAGAGGTCTCTCCGAGGAATTCCCGACATCGCATCCATCTGTTGGAAAGAAATGTAAAAAAATGTCAGTTGGTCACAAATAACTGGAGTTTTAGCCCCTCCTCCCTGTCAGTGGAAATGCCGATCTCACAGTTGGGCTCCTGTTCTCCCTCCAAAATCATTCAGAAAAGTGTTCACACCGAGTCCATATATGATCTGCAAATTCTTTATTAATAAATAGCTGACTAAGGCTTCATTAGCTAAAATGTGTTAGTGGTTTGTTACTAAAATGAATAATATTAACCACTTAAGCCCCGGAGGATTTGGCTGCTAAAGGACCAGGGTTTTTTTTGCGATTTTTTACTGCGTGACTTTAACGGACAATTGCGCGGTCGTGCGACGCTGTACCTAAACGAATTTGACGTCCTTTTTTTCCCACAAACAGAGCTTTCTTTTGGTGGTATTTGATCACCTGTGCGATTTTTTGATCACGCGCTATAAACAAAAAAAGAGCGTAAATTTTGCAAAAATAACAATATTTTTCACATTTTTTTATATGAAATTCCCCAAAAAAAAAAGTAAAAATCAAAATTTTTTAACATTTTTCGGCCAATTTGTTTTATGCTACCTATGTTTGGTAAAAAAAATCGCAAAAAGCGTATTTTGATTGGTTTGCGCAAAAGTTATCGCGTTTACTAACAAAGAGAAAGATTTTTGTCATTTTTGGTGTTTTTTTTTTTAACGCATAATGGCGGCGATCTGCGATTTTTTTTCGGTACTGCGACATTGCGGCGGACAGATCGGACCCTTGACTGACATTTTTGACACTTTTGGGGTTACCAGTGACATTACTGCAGTAATCAGTGCTATACATATGCACTGTTACTGCAAAAATGACACTGGCAGGGAAGGGGTTAACTTTATTGGACAGGGAGGGGTTAAGTGTGTCCTAGGGGCGTGCTTTCTACTGTGTAGGGACATGGCTATTGGTGTAAAAGCAAAGATCAACCGTTCTACATAGTAGAACGGTCAGATCTTCACTTTTACACAGGGAGAACTGACAGGCAGCTTGTTTACACAAGCTGCTCTGTCTTTCTCCCTTTACAGGAGCGATCGTAGTGTGGCCGGCGGACATCGAGTCCGCCGGTCACACGCACTGACTTGCCTGTGAACGAGCCGCGGCGGGCGCGCGCCTCGGCGGGCGCGCGCCCGCCCGCGATAGGCTCGCAAGTCAGTGACAGGCGAGTGACGTACCGATACGTCACTCTGCCTGGCCGGGGCTGACCGCCGCAGTATATAGTCGTGCGGCGGTCGGCAACCGGTTAAAGGATATAAAACACCCAAATCAACGACACACTACGTAAAATGTGTTTTTTTTATTAGTGACGACTATGGGGAGTAATGAAGATGTCACATCATATGCTAGGAACATGACGTTATATTGAGGAATGGAGATGGACCTTTCATATGGTGTACAGTATCTCCTCCTCATTTGTTGGGAATATGACATTATATTGATGAATGGAGATGGACCTTTCATATGGTGTACAGTATCTCCTCCTCATTTGTTGGGAACATGACGTTATATTGAGGAATGGAAATGGACCAGTATTTATGACAACTCTGTAAAAACTATTTTTGATATTAACCACTTTACGGCCGCCCACATTGACACAACTGCCGCAATGCGGTATGATCCCGTCCAGCGACGTACTCCTCCCCCTCTAGGCGGCGCTCGCGCGCCGCCAGAGGCGCGCTCCCGCTGTTTTCAGTCACAGCGGGAGTCGGGCCAGGGGAGGTGCGGCGGCGATCGCCGCTGCTCTTCCCCGATCGTCGGGGAATCGAGTTTGGAGATCCGCCCGCTTGTGTAAACAGAGCGGGCGGATCTCCTCAGTGACAGGCAGGGTCAGATTGCAGGGTTCAGCATAGCTGAACATGCGATCTGTCCTTGTGTCACTCAGTCACCTCCCCCCACACATGTCAGTAAGCACCAGGCATACATTAACCCCTCCCTCTCCAATAAAGTTAACCCCTTCCCTGCCAGTGTCATTTTTACAGTAACAGTGCATATTTATAGCACTGATTACTGTAGTAATGTCACTGGTACCCCCAAAAGTGTCAAAAATGTCGGTCAAGGGTCCGATCTGTCCGCCGCAATGTCGCAGTCCCGCAAAAAAAAAAAAAAAACGCAGATCGCCGCCATTACTCCATTATGCCATTAAAAAAAAAACACCAAAAATGACAGAAATCTTTCCCTTAGTTAGTAAACACAAAAATTTTGCGCAAACCAATCAAAATACGCTTATTGTGATTTTTTTTTACCAAACATAGGTAGCAGAAAACAAATTGGCCAAAAATTTAAAAAAAAAATTAGATTTTTACATTTTTTTTGGGGGGGGGGGGGGAATTTCATATAAAAAAAATGTGAAAAATATTGTTATTTTTTCAAAATTGACGCTCTTTTTTTGTTTATAGCGCAAAAAGTAAAAATCGCACAGGTGATCAAATACCACCAAAAGAAAGCTCTGTTTGTGGGAAAAAAAGGACGTAAATTTCGTTTGGGTACGGCGTCGCACGACCGCGTAATTGTCAGTTAAAGTCGCACAGCGCCGAAGCGCAAAAAGTGGCCTGGACGTTATACAGCAAAATCCTCCGGTGGTAAAGTGGTTAAAATTGTAAAGTTCTGCACTGCATGAAAACTGAATAAATAGAAAAGGTGGTAGGGAGACTGCACTCACTTATACCAGAACACAAGGTAATGAATCTGATGGAAAATATGCAATCATGTGAAGCGTATAGTACAAGAAGCATTACATGAGCAGATCAATACGCCAGATGTGCCAACTCCAGTGCACCACCAATAAGGTCATGCACACTTACAGGTACTAAAAGTGTCCAAAGGATGGAGATGGCCAGCTTGGCATGGATCACAACCCAGCACATGGCAAAGGTGGGAACCACTACACTTAGTTTGCAAAGCCTTCCACACCACGGTTCCAGGCACGGCCCATGTGTTGCAGTGGGCCCTAACATAGGGGCCCAGCCACGTGCCAAGCTACCCTTACCTACAAAACCTCTGTCATTGGCTACCACCATTCTCTCCGTCCCAAAATGGCTGCTGCTTCTATTTACGCTTCAATCCATGACATCAAGACTTAAATTGTAAATTCTGTTCCCCAGTTCTCCCCAGTACACTGTAAAGCACCTTCTCTTCCATAGTAACACAGTTACTCTTAGCCAATAAGTTCTTTAGTGAATAAAGTGATATTTACAGTTCTATCCAGGTTCCATAGAAGTACATATGAGCGATATACAGAATCGCAATTGCATTTCCACATTCTCTCTCCAATAACAATGTACTGGGTTTGTCAGAGCTGTGCGGCGTTGTTCATAACTTTTTATAGCTTAGTTGCATCCCAGTAAACAGCATCAATAGTCCAGTCCTTGGAACCGATCCCGGGGTCCTGCTAAGGGGAATCTCCACCACACAGTTCAGTTCACCTCTTTACAGCGTCCTCACTGATCACCTCCCACACACGGAGAGACCCGAGGTCCGGTCCGGTTAAGAAGCAGGAAGGGAAGGTGCATCACAGCACCAAGTGTTAACTCTTCCAACACCACACATTAACCCTTTAGTAGGCAAACACATATTTTGTCTTTTAGAACCTGCCTACAGGACGATGTGAAGATCTAATAATTATCTAACATTTGTTCATAAACTCATAAGTAAAATGAGACTTTGACTTATTTCTTCCATAGTCTCTGTTACTTACTTGTGTGGATAGGTAGAGAAATGTCCTCCTGTTCACGTTTCATAATCATCCCAACCTCCTCCGTGGATGGCTGATCACCCCCCACATACGTCTCTACTTCTTCTTTAAGCTCAGCTTTTATATCAATCTGTTCTTCACCCTACACCAAAAATAATGAAAAACATCTATTAAAGTCAACTCTAGGCAGATATAGAAGACACGTCATTCAGTATGCACCCTCGGTTGGAAGAACACAAGGAGGAAGAGGACCCGTGATGACACTTAAGACCCACAGAGAAAGGAATTTATATTAAAAAAATAAAAATGAGGGATGAAAAATGTAGGGTGCTCAAAGGAGCTACAAACGGGGTTTGGGATGTGGATAACGAAGGCTGCACTTCAGATGTCGAAGTAAAGCAACAGATTACATAGAATAACGCAATTTCATGGCTTACAATACATATTTAGGTATAGATGCCAAGTCCTACCTACCTGATCATGGTGAGGGATGGTGTGATCCTTCTGTTTGGAATCCCAGGAACACAGAGGAGGGGGAAATCTCTGACCCTAAGGCTCGATTCACACTACCGCGACTTGTCAGGCGACTTGTCAGCCTGACAAGTCGCGGTCCATTGACTGCTACAGGACCCGTTCTAATAGGAGCGACACAAAGGGTCCTGTACTACTTCGGGGTGACCTTGGAGCGCCTTGCATAGACATTCGTTATACGAAGTCCGTGCAAGTCGCGCCGAAGTCCCGGTGCACAGGACTTCACAAGTCGCCTCCGAAGTAGTACAGAGTCGTGTCGCCATAGTGTGAACCGACTCTAAACCCCAAAGATGAAAGAAAAATAAACAGAGCAAGAGATTTCATAGAAAAATATCATCTCATAGTTTAGAATACTTTTGAGTTATAATTGCTCAGTCCCATCTACCTGATGATGGTGGGGGGTGGTGTGATCTTCCTGTGTGGAATCCCGGGAATACAGAGGACCTCCCTCCTCCATAGACTGCTGATCTCCAACCTTCTCTTCATTTTCCACTTCAACCTCAATTTTGAGGTCTTTCAGTTCTTCACTCTAAACCCCAAAGATGAAAGAACAGATTTGTAAAAGAAAAAAAGGAGATGACACAGTAGAGTTATCTCAAAAGCGTAGAGTTGTACAATGTATTTGAGTTCTAGTTGCTCAGATCCACCTACCTGATGATGGTGAGGGATGGTGTGACCTTCCTGTGTGGAATCCCGGGAATACAGAGGACGGGGACATCTCTCTGGTGGGTTCCCATTACTGGATCCATCTGTAGGAAACACACACACTGACTGAATACATTGTTTCTATGTGTTTATCAGATGATGGGGGATCTAGGTGGACCCTCCGTACTGCTCTCTCCTTTACAATAAAGTCTCCTCTTACCCGGTGATGTGAGGTGCGGCTGATTCTCCATCATGACGTCCTTGTAGAGATCCTTGTGTCCTTCTAAATACTCCCACTCCTCCATGGAGAAATAGACAGTGACATCCTGACACCTTATAGGAACCTGACACACACAATGATACAGTCACCATCCAGACACATCCCTTGTCTGTTACTGGATAATGTCCCAGAATTCCCGGCACCGCTCACCTCTCCTGTCAGCAGATCAATGATCTTGCTGGTGACTTCTAGAATCTTCTTGGGTTTCAGGAAATGGGATGCAGGCACTGTGATGGTTATATCGTCACCAGGTTTCACCGGAGGAAAACTCTGCATTGAAACAACATTATTTTCATGTGATTCTCCCAGAATCCTCCTTAACACCCCAATCAGCAGGTAGAGGATCTTCAGGGTGAGGTTTAAAGTAGAATCCCAGCTAAAGCCTAACCTGTGTAAAATAAGATATATATATATATATAGTTACCTATTTTCAGCCAGCTTTGGGGTCAGCAGCAAAGGTATAGAGAGAGCGGGAGCCATGACATCACCTGTAGGCTCCCATGGTGCAGCCATTATCCGCAGTTCCTCCTCTCCCCTGCAGCTTCTGCTGGCTGACATATGGAAGCAGAATTAAGAGACCAGACCAAAGTGGGCTGAAAGTAGGTAACTATACACATTTGTTTTGCCCAGGAAAAATAAGATAGGTCTTTTTTTTTGGGGGGGGGGGGGGGGGGCATTTTTAAGACTATTTAGGCTTAACTAGAATCCTACTTTAATATCCTCTCGGTCACATGACTCAGGTCCTCCTCTATCCCCATTGATGTAATCATGTGATTTAAAAAACAAAAAGAGCTATAATACCCAAAATGTAAATATGCAACAAAGAAAGATCATTATCAGTTCGGTTTTCAATCGTCTTTAAATATTTTATGTTATTTTTCACGTTATTACTAAGTTAGTGAGAAGTACTATTTATGGTGACATCATACTTCCATATAGCGGAATATATGGCTCTATACAATATATAGGTAATATTTCTGTATTGATTATTAGGGATGCACAGAAATGAAAATTCTGGGCCGAAACCGAAAATGCAGGATGCCCTTGGCCGAAAACCAAAACCAAAAATTACTTTTTCCCCCAAATAATTTTAAAATAGATAGAACAGGGGCATACACCAAAAACAGGCAGGTGTACACTTGTAGCTGCCACCCTGTTGCAAGTGGTTAATTTAATTACCAATGGTATTTGTATTATGCAGCATGAGGGGGTTAATGTATTGCCACTGGTCACTGAGGAATTAGTGACCGGCCAGTGGCAGTTAATTAACCCCTTTGTGCTGCATTAGTGCAACCAGTATCATAGTTGCCAACATTTAAAAAAAATTTCCAGGGACACTTTGCAGCACAGCTATCAATTACTTACCACATCCACTTCCCTGAAGCTCCGCCCACTCTGCATAAATAATCTCCGCCTACTTATCATCAGATTATAGCGTCTACTCAATATAGAGAGAGAATTACAGGAAATTAAAAAGGGAATTTCAAACTTAAGGCCAAAGTAGCAGAGTTGGAATAATTCTCCCATTCAGCTGCACTACTTCTGCATAACATTTATTGGCAGCCCGATTAACAGGCACTTCCAGGGACAATATAAATTACCTGGGACAGGCTCCTATTTGCAGGGACTGTCCCAGGAAAAAAGGGACAGTTGGCAAGTATGCAGTATCAGTGTTAATTAACACTGGGTTGCACTAATGCAGCACAAAGGGGTTAATTAACTGCCACTGATCGGTCACTAATTCATCAGTGACCAGCAGTGGCAATACATTTACCCCCTCATGCTGCATAATACTAACACCAATGGTAAGCTCGCCTCAGCGTTCCTCCCCCCCCCTGCCTCAGCTTCCCTCCCCCCCCCCCGCCTCAGCATCCCTTACCCCCCTCTGCCTCAGCATCCCTCACAATCCCAATGCAATCTCCTTACTTTCAGCTCCAGTCCTCCGGTGTCCTTCCTTTCAAAAAACCCGCCTCTGGCCGGCGGCCCGCCTCCCGGTGATGTCACTACTACTGCGATCTGTGCATGAATTAACACACCGGGCGGGCGAGGGGCCGCTAATAGCTATAACATGCCTGACAGGGAAGTGAAGCGCTCACATAGTTACAGCTATTAGCGGCCGCTCGCCCGCCCTCCCGGTGTGTTAATTCATGCACAGATCGCAGTAGTAGTGACAGCAGCGGGAGGCGGGCTGCCGGCCAGAGGCGGGTTTTTATAAACCTGCGCTGCGCCCGCGGCGGGCATCTTTGGTATCGGCATATTTAACTCATTTTCGGCCGAAATGGAATAAGCCCATTTTCGGCCGAAAATTTCGGTACATCACTATTGATTATAATATATAATACACACTATATATGTGTTTATCAGCATCCGTTGGAGATAAAAGACGTCACAGAGTAAAAAGGACGGACATGATGGGGGAGGAGGGGGGGGTTTACTGGGTGTAAATATAAAATAATATCTTTTTTTTTTTTAATTTACATTTTTATTGGAATTTTAATATAACAATTTCAACAATAACATTTACAATTATTTGTTACTTCCGACTCATTGCTTGGTACATGGAACAACAGTTAGGAAAATGAAGAAAATTATGAGAATTACAGGAGTACCAGGTAACAGTTAAATGAGAAAAAACAATTAAAAGATATTTATATTAAAGATATTTATATAAAAAAAAAAAAAAATGATTAAATAAAACACAGCATAACCAAACCGCCTAACCCCAATGGGAACTATCTGTAAGCGCATTTGGCTATCGTGTACTAAAGTTTATTAGGGATGGGACATTATTACCAATTGATCTGAACTATAATGGAGATTTAGATATCACATTTCTTTAGGTAAGTAGAAGCTCTTGGGTTGTTTAACCAAATTTGCCATTTCTTTTTAAATTTATTAGTAGATGAATTTTTGTATGCTAAAAGCAGTTCGTACTGTGCTTGTATATTCAGTCTGGTAATTACGTTGGACTGGTAGGGAGATTCGGTAGATTTCCACATACTAGCAATATTAAGTCTTGCAGCTATTAGAATGTGTGCTATTATAGTTCTACTAGACATTAAGCCCGTTAAATTAACGGGCGCTAGAACATATAGCTGACTGAGCAGCTCTTGCTTATCTCTTTTTTTTTCTAACAACGCGAGAGCCGCATGACATAGCCAGCTCTGCACATAGCGTCCCTGTTGCCCTAGCAACAGAGACACGCACAGAGCTGACCGAGCGGCTCTTGCGTGCGAGCGCGTACCCGCCGCGTGCCCGCGCACACCTGTCGCTTCAAGAGTTTTGGCCGGCCGCCCGACTGGGGTGTATGTAGGATATCTATTCTATATTAATAATATGCAAGTGTCTCTGCGTCCATCCCTGTGTCTGTGGGATTGCGCTACTGCGCATGTGCCCCACGGAACAGCCGTTGGGACTGGGGGCGGGCACCATGTCAGGGGCCCCAGAAGTAAGTCACACTGACCTGTGTAGGATGGGGAGCTCCTCGGTGTTGGGGGTTACCCCAATAATGGTGCTCTTCAGGGAAGTTCCTCTGAGCAGGCGGCTCCGGACCAGATCCATATTCCCCGGAGAGTCTACACTCACCCTCATGCTGGAGCCGGGCAGGAGCACCCCGTCATGGGTCAGGAGAAGAGGCAGGCGCCGGGGATCTGGATAGAGCCGCTAGAGGCCATGACCGGCCACACACACAATCCGCACACCGACCGACCAAACTCACTGACAGCTCCGAGTCCGGGCAAAGAGCAGCAAGACTACAACTACGGAGAGCGGCCGGAGACAAATCATCTCCGCCTGAGGAAACCACCGCCATCTTGTGATATCCTACATACACCCCACTATTATCACCTCATCATATACTATAAACCCCAATATAATCACCTCATCATATACTATACACCCCAGTATCATCACCTCATCAGATATCCTGATGATACTGGGGAGTATATTATATGATGAGGTGATTATATTGGGGTGTATAGTATGTAGGATATCACAATATATGATGAGGTGATTTCTTTCCTCAGCCCTGTGAGGTGAATTCCCAGTTGTAATACTCACAGTTGGCCAGTAGATGGCGGTGGTTTCCTCAGGCGGAAATGCGGGGCTGCAGACATGGTACAGGGGAATGCGGGGCTGCAGACATGGTACAGGGGAATGCGGGGCTGCGGACATGGTACAGGGGAATGCGGGGCTGCGGACATGGTACAGGGGAATGTGGGACGGCGGACATGGTACAGGAGAATGCGGGGCTGCGGACATGGTACAGGAGAATGCGGGGCTGCGGAGATGGCACAGGAGAATGCGGGGCTGCGGCCATGGTACAGGAGAATGCGGGGCTGCGGACATGGTACAGGGGAATGCGGGGCTGCAGACATGGTACAGGGGAATGCGGGGCTGCGCACATGGTACAGGGGAATGCGGGGCTGCGGACATGGTACAGGGGAATGCGGTGCTGCGGACATGGTACAGGGGAATGCAGGGCTGTGGACATGGTAAAGGGGAATGCGGGGCTGCGGACATGGTACAGGAGAATGCAGGGCTGTGGGCATACTACAGGAGATGCAGTGCTGAGGGCATGGTACAGGAGTACCATGCATGCAGCACTGCATCTCTTGTAGTATGCCTGCAGCCCCGCATAATAGCAGGCAGTGCGGCAGTGGAGGAGTCTCACTTACCTGTTCCTGATATGTGCTGGGGAGTAAGTCTGACCTGTGTAGGATGGGGAGCTCCTCTGTGTCGGAGGCCCGGGTCCCAGGTGTTGGGGGTCACCCCCGATAATGGTATGGTGTGAGGGCCGTTCTGAATTCGTAAGTGCTGGGGAGGCGGAGTTCCGATCAGTTGCCTTAGATTTAAAAATGGCGCCACCCGGCGCCAACGCGTCATTGCGCATTCGCCGCCGCTCGGGAAAGCTCGAATACGTTCGGCTGTTCCCGGGAATAGCCGAACATGTATGGCTTTTACCGAGCAGCGGCGCATGCGCAGTGACATGTTGGCGCCGGGTGGCGCCATTTTTAAATCTAAGGCAACTGATCGGAACTCCGCCTCCCGCCTCCCCAGCACTTACGAATTCAGAACGGCATTATCAGACAGAAGCCGCGGTGTTCTCCATACCGGAGCCGCGGTCTTCTCCACCACAGATACGTTTCCTTCCACATCTGAGGCGGATGTTAAAAGGTGGGCAGGGATCCGCTCATATACACGCCCACCCAGCGCCAGGCTCTGCGTCCCATTGGCTGTCCGTGCGGCACATGCGCAGTAGCGCATTTCCACGGACACAGGGACGGTGTGGAATGGACGCAGAGACACTTGTCTTTTATTAATATAGATAACGTATTGGGTATAAATCTAGGTCTATTCCTAATAGTGCAATCGCAGGTGTCAGTTCTGTCAGGTTACTGGTTATTTCGGCTATAAGTGAGAAAATAGATTTCCAAAAACTTATTCAATTCTTGCAGGCCCAAAGAGTGTGGTAAAATATCTTTTTTTTTTCAATCAATACCTTTTTTGAAGTTTTTTGAAGCTCAATAGATTTTTTGAAGGCCTTTCCTTTAGCATTAATATGCATTTTTATGTTGGAGTTTAGCCACCCAGGGTTTAGTTTTGCTCTTTTAAATTGATTTCCCTTTGGAATGCACTGGTCAATCCTTGTTTAGTATGCTCTTGAAGCACTCCCATTTTTCCTCCGTGCTCTTTGTTCCCAGGGTTCTATCCCATTTGATATTTTCTAGCAGAGAGCGCAGTTTTGGGAAATTGGCTCTTTTGAAATTCAGTGTCCTTATATTGCCCTTGTGTTTCCTATTACTATAATTAATACTGAAACGAATTGACCTATGGTAACTGTTTCCTAAGTTGCCCCGTATTTCTATATCCGTGATCATGTCTGTATTGTTGGTAATCAGTAGGTCAAGTACCGCATTGTTTCTTGTCGGTGCATTCACCATCTGACCCATGAAATTGTCCTGCAAAACATTTAGGAACTGCCGAACCTTGGCTGAATGCGCAGTTCCTTCTGCCCAGTCTATATCTGGATAATTAAAATCCCCCATTATAATGACATTTCCCATCCTTGCTGCCAATCCTATCTGTAAAAGGAGGTCCGCCTCCCCCTCCTCCCTCTGGTTGGTGGGCCTATAGCATACGCCCAATATTACCTTCCCCACAGTGCCTTCCCTTTGAAGTTCTACCCATAGGGATTCTGCCTCGTCCATAGCTCCATTATTAATATCATCCCTCATATTTACGATATTTATTAATATCATCCCTCATATTTGTATTTATCATCCCACTATAAAACGTGATATGCGTTTTTGAACCAAAATTCCCAAAGTGCACGTTCTGGAAACTGGTTGTAGATGTAAATGGGTGCTGCAGCGACCAGCAGCTGGGAACTGAAGATATTCAAAGCGAAAAGCATGTCACCAGTGCACCAAGCATCTCCAGGACGGGTCCAAAACTATATTTACACTTATGACAAATTACAGGCTGAGAAAGCGGGTTGCGGAGGGAACACAGAGTGGAGAAAAAAACTGTCACCACGCAGGATAAAAAAGGTCGCTCTTGATGCCATGGGGTTCCCAGTCATGGCACCCATCGTCATATGTCTAAAGGATGGCTTGGAGTCATTTGGTTTAACCACTCCGGAAGTACTGCTATATTGCAGTGGGAAATCTGACGCCAACTGACATTGGAAGGAACTAACTAACTGCCACTGATTTCACCAGTGACACTACTATAGTGATCAGTGATAATACTATACACTGTCACTGTACTAATGACACTGGCTTGGAAGGGGTTAATATCGGGGCAATCAAGGGCTGAAATATGTGCCTAACTACACTATATTACCAAAAGTATTGGGACGCCTGCCCTTACACGCACACAAACTTTATTGGCATCCAACATCAGTGCCTGACCTCACAAATGCGCTTCTGGAAGAATGGTCAAACATTCCCATAGACACACTCCTAAACCTTGTGGACAGCCTTCCCAGAAGAGTTGAAGCTGTTATAGCTGCAAAGGGTGGGCCAACTCAATGTTGAACCCTACGGACTAAGACTGGGATGCCATTAAAGTTCATGTGCATGTAAAGGCAGGCGTCCCAATACTTCTGGTAATATAGTGTATACATATACACCCACAAATATACTATATATATATATATATATATATATATATATATATATATATACGCACACACACACAGTGTATATTTATAAGCAACATTTTTAGACACTTTGAGAAAAACCTTTATCTTGGGTAAGATTATTTTATAAATAATAAATAGAAATAGACATTGATATCCTAACTCCCTAAAAGGAACCCGACACACACAACGACACAGTCACCTAGTGTCCTGGTTGCCCTCTTCTCCTCGGTGGTCAGGCGGTGAGATGGAGACACCGTGGTGGAGGGCGATGTCCTCTGCTGATGGCTGCTCAGAGCTAATGGCTGACCAGATGTTTTCTTCCTTTGTTAAGTGCAGAGCCTGTCATTTAAATTTATAGCCTTCCCAGAATCCTCCAGGCTGCTCAGAGTAGGTTTACGTTTTTTATTACAGAGATAAGGATGAAGTCATGTGACCCTCTCAGAGTCCTCCTCACCTCTTCCTGACCTATATAGGATGCTCCTCTCTGTAGACGGATAATGAACTGGGAATTATCTGGACTGTACTGGGATTTGCTGTATAATGTATGCACAGAGTTCCTCCATGCTTCTGACACCTCAGACTGCTTCTTGCATTGTATTACAGGTTTTGCTAATTACTCTTTAACCCTGCCAACATCAAAACACATATGGTGGAACAGAATGGCTTCCAGCTGGTCAGGTTAATGGGCCTTACATCAGCTGCATTATCTCTTCTGCTGTAAGCAACAGTGTGGTGTCCCCTCAGGTGCTATACTTTTATATTTTTGCTATACTTTTATATTTTAAGTGGGAAGCCTATGCAAAAAAAAAGTTTTGGGACCAGGTGTCCTGTGGAAACTCTGCTCCCAAGTCAGATTCCCACGTGGTTACATAGGAAGGTTTCTCTGTAGCTTCTGCCAAAGAAGCATATATGGTGGAGATTCCACCCCTTTGATCCATTATATTAGAGAACCAAGTTTCGTAGGGTGTTAGTCTGGGGGGTTTGCTTTTGTCGTGCCACATGGAGTGGAGGAAATGGGAAATTTGAGTGTCTAAATATTTCCGAAGGAGGCATCTTCAGGATTTTTGTGCAGTGACCTTGTGTGAGGGGGGCCTAATCTGTTGAAGAAATGCCCAATTCTAAATAGGCCCTTGTTGAGCCACCATTTGAAGGCACCAATATCCATGCCAGGGGTAAAGTTTGGGTTATTAAATAAATGGGTCAAAGGTTTCAGAATAGAAACAAGGGAAGGTTGCTTATGGAGTGAGTCGCAAAGGGAGAGAGAATGAGAGAGTGTTGGGGAGAGGACAGAGGGTCTACGTTTAAGGGAGCACCAAATTAGGTAGTCAATAGTGTTAAGTGGGACCACCTGCCGTTCAATCTGGACCCAGTCTGGTTTCGGGCCCCTAGAGTACACCATAGAAAATTGGGAGAGTTGTGCTGCCTGGTAGTACCACCATAAGTTTGGAAGACCAAATCCTCCATCCGTCTGTAAAGAATAGGTTTCGCGCAACGGTGGTCTTTGTTCCCCCAAGAGTAGTGTATAATTTTGGATTGTAAATTAGCAAGTTGCGATTTTTTGAGGGGAATGGGAAGTGACCTAAAGAGGTGAAGGATGCGAGGCAGTTGTGTCATTTTGATGGTGTTAATTCTCCCTATCCAGGAGATCTTAGATCCGTTTCAAATTTTTTGAACGCTCCAGGGTAGTTCACCGAATAGAGCTTGTCAATGGAGTTAGGGAGGTTGACGCCAAGATATGGAATATAGTGAGTGTTCCAGGTAAATGGGAAGTAAGAGCGGATGTTATCCACCAGATGGCTGGGGACTGAAATATTTAAAGCTGTAGATTTAGGCATATTCACCTGTAAGCCTGAAGCTTGCCCGAAGTCCTGTAGGAGTTTGAGGATGTTGGGCGTGGAGGTGAGAGGGGAAGTACCGAATAGTAATAGATCGTCCGCAAATAAAGCACACTTGTGTTCTAAGTTTCCGCATGTGACCCCCTTGATGTCCTGGTATCTCCGAATTGCTATAGCTAGAGTCTCTATCACAATAGCGAAGACAATCGGAGACAATGGGCATCCTTGTCTTGTACCCGTGCGGATGTTAAGAGGGGTAGAATATTGTCCAGTTATTCGTATCTGGGCCGAAGGAGAAGAATAAAGCGATTGGAGCATGCCTCGGAAGTTCGGGCCAAAGCCCCATCTCTTCAATAGCTCAAAAAGATAAGGCCACCTGACCGAGCCAAATGCCTTGTATAGGTCAATCGAAAGGAGGTAACCCTCTTGTTTGTTACCACCGCCCCATTGAGATTGAAGCAAAGAGCTTATGTCTATGGCCCTCCGGATCTGATCAGTGCCTTGACAGCCTGGTATGAACCCTGCTTGATCTATATGAACACATAACGAGCTATGAAGGAGGAGAGCCTATTGGCTAAAACTTTACTGAAAATCTTGAGATCATTGTTGATTAAGGATATAGGGCGGTAATTACTATTTTCGCTCGGGTCCTTGCCTGTTTCAGGATAAGTGAGATGGTAGCAAAATTTAAATCCTTATCTAAACTATGGCGGTCACAGAGAGAGTTACAGAAACGAGTTATGTAGGGGGCGAGGACGGTGCCAAATTTCTTACAGTAAAAGTTAGAGAACCCATCTGGGCCTGGGGCCGAATGGAGTTTCAGAGATTTTATAACTGCAAGAATTTCTGTTTCAGAAATCGGTTTCTCTAAAGATTTAGAATGTTCCGGGGACAGTGTAGGAATTGGGATATAATTCAGGAACGTTTCCAAATTCTCAGAGGGCGTATCAGAAGAAGAATAAAGGTTGGAGTAAAAATCCTGAAACGCTGTTAAAAACTTGTGAGGATGTTGTGTGAGATCACCCTGTTTAGTGCGGATTTTGGGGATAGAAGTGGCATGATGTTTAGGGTTGATTTTAGTAGCAAGTTTGGAGCCTATTTTATCCCGCTGATGGTACAAGCAAGCCCCTGTCCATCTAAGGTGCTTCTCCGCTTCCGTAGTGAGAGCCAGATTCAGCGCAAGGCGAGCAGAATCCAGTTGGGCGAGAGTAGCCGCAGAGGGATTGGCTTTATGTCGCTTCGATAAGGACAGAAAGTCAGAAGTTAGGGAAGCGATCTTCTGTTTACATTCCCGTTTAGGTTGGGAACAAAATTTGGATTAGATGTCCCCTGATCGAGCGTTTGTGGTCAACCCCGGTATTTTTTTCAAATGGCGGGCGGTCCGCTTTAACAAAAGGGTGGTCCTAGCGGTGGATTCACCGCGGGATCACCCTCATGGGTGGCGGGAGAGGTGCCCCCCCCCCCCGCAGGTTCTTGGTCATTTTACCCACTTATCGGACCCGCCAGCAGCACGGGAAAACAATCCGGTCCGCTCTCCCCTCAGGCAGGAAGTCGAGAGAGAGCAAGATGGCCCCCACTCCACTCTATGGCCTTGGAGGACCAGAGCGACGTCATACCTCGCTTCCTAGCAACGGATTTAAAGAGCCCATTTTCTTTCATCATATAAAAAAAAATGACTTTTTTTTTCTTTTATAGTGTAGATGTGAGCAGTGAGGTTTTGTTGACCCCAAATCTCACATTAAAGAGGACCTGTCCTGCTTATTTCTATTACAAGGGATGTTTACATTCCCTGTAACAGGAATAAAAGTGATCAAAAAATATTTTTTTTTAAAAGTACAGTGTAAAAATAAAAGATAAAATAAATAGGAAAAAAATCAAATTAAAGTGCCCCGTCCCTCCGAGCTCGCGCTCAGAAGCGAACGCATCCGCAAGTCACACCCACATATGTAAAAGGCGTTCAAATCTCACATGTGAGGTATCCCAGCAAACATTAGAGCTAGAGCAATAATTTGAGCCCTAGACCTCCTCTGTAACTCTAAACTGGTAACCTGTAGATTTTTTCTAATATGTCACCTATGGGGAATTTTTAAGTACCAATGTTTGTCGCCATTCCACGAGCGTGCGCAATTTTGAAGCATGACATGTTAGGTATCTATGTACTCGGCGTAACATTATCTTTCACATTATAGAAAAAATTGGGCTAACTTTATGGTTTTCTTATTTTTTTATTAAAAAAAGTGAATTTTTCCATAAAAAAATTGCGTTTGTAAGACCGCTGCGCAAATACGGTGTGATAAAAAAATATTGCAACGATCTCCGTTTTATTCTCTAGGGTCTCTGCTGAAAAAAAATATATATAGAATGTTTGGAGGTTCTAAGTAATTTTCTAGCAACAAAAAAAAAATGGTTTTAACAACAAGTGTCAGAAATAGGCCCGGTCCAGAAGTGATTAATATTTGATTTATATGCTGTGATCAATTTGATTATTGCACAGCGTATAATTTAGCCACGTTTAAAGAGACAGTGTGTTTATTTTAATTCAATCTTTTTTTTTTTTTTTTTTAATCTGCCTAGGATCAAAGCAGTGAGGATCTCCTGGCAATGTCTGTTTTTTGTGCCTTCTTATCAGTGACTAGGATGTGAGGTGGGGGTGAGGGTGGGGGAAGGAGTCACAGGACCTGAAAAGATAAACAAAAAAGACAGCAGAAAGGTTATCTACCTTTTATTGTGCTGATTCATTTAAAACTGTTAACTATTTAAGACAATGCAGGTAGAAAAAGGAGGGGTTGGTTGTAGGGGGTGACAAGTCCCATGAGGACACCTTGTCCCCAGCAGGAATTGCTGTCAGATAGAAGCTAATGTATTCCGGATGATCAAGGTGATGGGGGAGGTACGTTGAGTGACCAGGCCTGAGAACAGAGTGGGATCATCCACGGGGATAATAGAAAAATGGTTCTGTGGGGTAGGAAAAGGTATCTGGATGCACATCTCAAGACCCTGGTCCATAAAATTACTGGCAGAACCAGGGTCTACAAAGGTCGATAGCTGGTGGGTCAGAAAGTCCAGGGTCAACTGGGCAGGAACAAACAACTTGTTACCGTAGGACTTTACCGTAGGAAAGCAAAAGGTATATGGATGCACATCTCAAGAGATCTGTAAATAAAATTACTGGCAGAACCAAAGTTTACAAAGGCCGATAGCTGGTGGGTCAGAAAGTCCAGGGTCAACTGGGCAGGAACAAACAACTTGTTATGATTTGCGCCTTGTACTGAATTTCAGAGGGGTTGGTTGTAGGGGATGACAAGTTCCATGGGTCCACATGGTTAGCCCCATGTCCCCAAAAGAAGATGATATC
This sequence comes from Pelophylax lessonae, assembly GCF_965119305.1. Lineage (NCBI taxonomy): Eukaryota > Metazoa > Chordata > Amphibia > Anura > Ranidae > Pelophylax > Pelophylax lessonae. Next base: position 260,461,721 of record NC_138776.1, on the reverse strand, counting down.
AAATAAAAGCTAATGCATTCTCAAAGAAGAGCACAATGATCAAGGTGATGGAGGAGGAACCTTGAGAAACCAGGCCTGAGAACAGAGGGGGATCATCCACGGGGATAATAGAAAAGGGTTCCGTAGCGAAGCAAAAGATATCTGGATGCACATCTCAAGACCCCTGTCCATAAAATTACTGGCAGAACCAGAGTCTACAAAGGCCGATAGCTGGTGGGTTAGAAAGTCCAGGGTGAACTGGGCAGGAACAAACAACCTGTTATGATTTGCACCTGGAACTGAATCTCAGAGGGGTTGGTTGTAGAAGGTGACAAGTTCCATGAACCCACATGGTTAGTCCCATGTCCCCAGCAGAAGATGCTATCAGATAGAAGCTAATGTATTCATAAAGAAGAGCACAATGATCAAGGTGATGGAGGAGGAACCTTGAGAGACCAGGCCTGAGAACAGAGGGAGATCATCCACGGGGATAATAGAGAAGGGTTCCGTAGGGTAGCATAAGTAATCATGTGACCAAAATCTATTTGATTTATAAACCCATGTCCAGTGCAATGAATATTCAAATTTCATACACCATATATAGGTAAATAATGTGCATTAATGCAAAAGCCAAATAAATAATTTAACCACTTGCCGAGATATGGATGAGCGAGTTTGGGGTGAAAGAACTTGACAGGCCTGCACAAAGTCCTGACCTCAACCCGACAGAACATCTTTGGGATGAATTAGAGTGGAGACTGCGAGCCAGGCCTCGTCCAATATCAGTGCCTGACCTCACAAATACGCTTCTGAAAGAATGGTCAAACATTCCCATAGACACACTCCTAAACCTTGTGGACAGCCTTCCCAGAAGAGTTGAAGCTGTTATAGCTGCAAAGGGTGGGCCAACTCAATATTGAACCCTACGGACTAAGACTGGGATGCTATTAAAGTTCATGTGCGTGTAAAGGCAGGCGTCCCAATACTTTTGGTAATATCGTGTATAAATCTGCAGCTTTTATTAAAATAATTAATGGTGGTCCTGCCATGATGGTCCTTGTTCAAGCACTTTCCATTATGGGGTGAGATAACTCTCTGCCCCGTCTCCCAGTTGTGCTCCTGTGTTGTCACCCCCGTAAAAAACAGACTCCTTGCGGAATCTACGAATGGCCATTTTCCTACAGATTACATCGCCATGGTCCACTGTTTTCACCATCAGGAAACCCACCCTAAGAAATGCCATGTAGCCATCGCTGTGGTGCCAAGACAAGAAGTGGCTGCAAAGAGGATGCAGAAGATCAGCAGCAACGAGATAGAACAAAAGAAGAACATATGGAAAAATGATTTTATTAATTTATTTTTTAACAAATGTCATTTGTTTATGATATGCAGTGTACATAGCCAGCTAGATAGGAAATACAGTACAGGTATTTAAAGGCTTCTTAAATCCTTCCTAACATGTTCAGTCACCATTCTTCCTCTTCTCTCCTCCTTCATTGACCATGATTTGCTCCTCCCCTTCCTTCTACACTCCCACCAAAGTAAGGGACATTCTTCCCACTAACCACCAATGTAAGGGACATTCTACCCAGTGACCACCAATGTAAGGGACATTCTTCCCACTAACCACCAATGTAAGGGACATTCTTCCCACTGACCTCCAATGTAAGGGACATTCTTCCCACTGACCACCAATGTAAGGGGACATTCTTCCCACTGACCACCAATGTAAGGGACATTCTTCCCACTGACCTCCAATGTAAGGGACATTCGTCCCACTAACCACCAATGTAATGGACATTCTTCCCACTGACCACCAATGTAAGGGACATTCTTCCCACTGACCTCCAATGTAAAGGACATTCGTCCCACTAACCACCAATGTAAGGGACATTCTTCCCACTGACCACCAATTTAAGGGGCATTATTTCCCCTAACCCCAAAGTAAGGGGCATTATTCTCCCTGAGCATCAATGTAAGGGACATTCTTCTCACTGTCCACCAATGTAAGGAACATTCTTCTGCTGACCACCAATGTAAGGGACATTGTTCCCACTGAGCACCAATGGAAGGAACATTCTTGCCACTGAGCACCAATGGAAGAGACATTCTCCCAGTGACCACCAATGTAAAGAGCATTCTTCCCACTGATCACCAATAATCAGTAGAGGACAATTTTCCAACTGGCCTCACATGTAAGTTGCCATTTGGCAAACTGACAAAGATGTATTCTGTAAGCCACTGATGAGATAAAGACTGTGAACTTAATAAGTCTAACACTGTGACCATGAGGAGGGGAACCAAGATGGCAGCAATGGAAATATTCTATGTGGCTTTTGTAGTGGCTCCAAATTTCCTCAGAATATAAGCTGACACACATGGAACTGAAGTCCCCATCTCATTAAAAAAAAAAGCTAAATTGGATGACTGTAAGAATTAAGACAATTCCCAACCACCAATCTTCTTAAAATTATGGTCATCGTAAAAAAAAAAAAAAAAATGGATTCAGAATAGAATGTTGGCAAGTGCAGACATTTCTGGTTTATTTGGGAAACCTATAGAAAGGTCCAATGATAAAATAGATGTTCCTCTATTTGTCTTCACTATGTTTCCCCATTGTTTCTTTGGTTTTAATGGTATGGTTGTCCTTGTATTGTCATGGTTGCCCATTTGTTGCTCCATGTATTGTCATGATGGCCCATTTGTTGCTCCATGTATTGTCAAGGTTGCCCACTTGTTGCTCCATGTATTGTCATGGTTGCCCACTTGTTGCTCCATGTATTGTCATGATTGTCTTGTTGTTGGTCCATTTATTTGCCCACTTGTTGCTTCATGTATTGTCATGATTGCCCACTTGTTGCTCCATATATTGTCATGTTGCCAACTTGTTGCTCCATATATTGTCATGTTGCCAACTTGTTGCTCCATATATTGTCATGGTCATGGCTGCCACCCACCACATGGTTTTTGCGGGACTGCGACATTGCGGCGGACAGATCGGACCCCTAACTGACATTTTTGACGGGACCAGTGACATTACTACAGTGCTAAATATAGGCACTGTCACTGTAATAATGACACTGGCAGGGAAGGGGTTAACACTGTTGGTGATCAGGGGTTAAACGTGTGCCTCATGCTTACTGACCTGTGTGGGGGGAGGGGATTGTGTGACATGTCAGGGTTATTTGGGGAGGTTAAATTTACAAATAGAAATGAAATGTCATATTTTGTACTGTATAGAATTATGAGGCAATGACATCCATTTTTATCAGGTTACTGAAAGGTTAAATATCCTTTAACAGAAAAGTGCCTGTTCAGCAAATTCTTAAACAGGTTTACCCCAGACATGCTGTGTTGACCTAAGGTAATAAATAAATAGTCTGTTGACTTACTTTAAGTCCCCGTTCACACTGGGGCGACCTGTGAGGCGACCTGGTCGCCTCACAGGTCGCCTTCCATAGAGAAGCTGCGGACCCATTCTAATAGGAGCGACACAAGTATCTAAATTCTAACTTTACTGATTTTGATGATTCATCACTGCAGGTTAGAAAGATTTCAGTAAACTTTCGTAATTGGTAAAATATCATAAAACTGTTTTTGGCCTTGCCTGAAGTCTCGTCTAGAAGGTCAGGGATTATAAGCTCTCTGTCAATATAAGGTGCAAAGTTTATTTGAAGATAAATAATGCTGCTATATTGCTACATATTGAATATAAGAGTAATACAATACTGCCCCTAGTGATTGTTTCATGTTAATTGCAGTCATTGACTATAGAAATCAGATCCTTCTAGTGACGTGGAATTTATATGATAATGAGATCCCCACCCACACTGCTGGGGGCATAAAAGGTTCTTGTCAGCTAGAGGGGGGAGGAAGGAGGACTGGAGAGATACCATATAAAAGCCCAGATGAGAGAGACAAGTGACACATGACATTTTGCCCAACATACATCACACATACAACATACAAGCTACTACAACCATGCATAGACTCATCTACACAGACTCCATTTCGCTCCATCATGTATCTGAAACTTTGAGGGACGCCAAACGAAACTCCTCCCTAATTGGTCACCATCTTGGAAATGCAGCCATCTTAAAGACTCTGGTAACTACCATTCTAAGCTAGCAGCCATTTTAAATATGGTAAATATGCCTTGCTGTTTATTTGATTATTATTCAATGTTGTTTATGTACTTCCTTAAATGTTTTACATTTCATGCTAAAGGGTAACGAGAGTACAATCCCAGCCGTTTAAACCATATGTAGATTTTTCTCTAAAGAGATTACTTTTTTTTTTATAACATTTTTATTAATATCAGATTTAGCGCATATTGGCGTATTAGTCTCACGTTTTGCATTGCCTATTCTCGCTTCATCTGCAGTGGAGTGACTATCAGGCTGTGCATTGCACAGACAATTGTGGTCTGATTATATATAGAACATTCATTTATGGTTTATACTTTACCTGGAGAAAATGTAATCTTGCTTTATTTTTACTTTTATTATTGAGCTACACATCACATTGCATTTATTGTTTGAAGTTCATATTTTTGTAAAGTTATCTTTTTGTGTCATCTCAAGTTTGATTATTTATCGTGATTACACATCTCGTGAATAAATATTTTATATATTCCATACTGTAGACTGTTTTCACTAAGATTGGTATATGCTTTTAAAAAGAAATTAATCAATAAAAAGAATTCGCTACATATTGATTTGTGGACATAAGTGAAGATTCTCCTTCCTCATAGATCTTTGCTTATTATTAACCATAAATAGACACTGTTATATTCAGAGCAGTATAAACATTCTGACATAATGGAGGCACAGCGAGATATTATTAATTTATTATTAATTCTGACAGACAGAGACACAGATCGCAGGTTCAGCTATGCTGAATCCTGTGATCTCTCCCTGCCTGTCACAGAGAAGATCCACCTGCTTTGTTTACACAAGCGGGCGGATTTTCTTACTCTTTACCCGACAATCGGGGAAGAGAGATCGCCGCCTCTTCTCCTCCGGTCCGGCTCCGGAGGCGTGGCTTATGGAATGACCATAGAGATCTGTGTTCCTATATAGAAGATACAACAGCTGACCGTCCTTTTCATCTCAGCGGGGAGCGATCGCGGGTGTCAGGCGGCAATCGGAGCCGCCTGCCCCGTACAGTTACATCAGGATCTCGCAGGAGCGGCTGCCTGCCGCAGTAAAACTGCGGCGGGCGGTCGTTGAGTAGTGAATATCAGATTGGAGGAGTGATATTGGTCTGTAAGAATTTGGTTGAGTAGCAGGCTTAAGGAGAAGTTTAATACAGGCCCTAGACATAGATATAGGCCAGTGTTTCTCAAACTGCAGGTTTGTCGTGGTAATACAGTGGTGTCGGGAAGGGGGGCTCTCTTAGTCAGTGGCATCGGGGGGGAGGGTGACCCAGGCTATAGCCCCAAGTGGGCCCCCAAAAAGCCGCGGGTCCCGTAGTGCTCCTTTTTTACATTATTAGCCCCGAGTACGGCGCACTGGTTGCTAGGATCGCCTGCCGCCTGGCATCTAGCAGCGTCGCAAGGAGAGAGCGAGGCCCTCAGCATTCAATAAAAAAGTTATGCGAGATTTCACGGGATTTAGAAGACTCCTGGAATAGATGACGCCGATATCCCAGGAGTCCACGGGAATCACCCAGTGACGAGTCGCTTTGGCGCCCGGAACCGGAAGTGCCGCCTCAATATATTTAAAAAAGGTATTGAGGAAAAAAAAAAAAGAATATCTATTTAGGAGATTTGGGCATGGAGATCAGAGGAGCTTGTGAAAATGTGTGGAACTCCGCTTTTGGGAAGATCACCCGTATGAATTCTCTGATGTCGCACAAGGTTTGCTTTAGCACTGAAAGATTTCCCGCACTCTGAACATAAAAAAGGACGCTCGCCTGTGTGAATTCTAAGATGTTTAACAAGGTCTCCTTTAAGAGTGAAAGATTTCCCGCACTCTGGACATAAATGGGGACGCACACCTGTGTGAAATTTCTGATGTTTAACAAGATGATCCTTTTTTTGGAAAGATTTCCCGCACTCTGAACATGAATAGGGATACTCGTCTGTGTGGCGTTTCTGGTGTATTTTAAGATCATACTTTTGAGTGAAAGATTTTCCGCACTCTGAACATGAATAAGGACGCTCACCCGTGTGAATTCTCTGGTGTTGCACAAGGTTTTCTTTCTGAATGAAAGATTTCTCGCACTCTGAACATGAATAGGGACGCTCACCCATGTGGAGTTTCTGGTGTCTTTCAAGATTAAATTTCCGAGCGAAAGATTTCCCGCACTCTGAACATGAATAAGGGCGCTCACTCGTGTGAACTCTCTGGTGCTGAATAAGTTTTCCTTTGTTGGTGAAAGATTTCCCGCACTCTGAACATGAATAAGGACGCTCACCCGTGTGAACTCTCTGGTGTTGCACAAGGTTTACTTTCTGATTGAAAGATTTCCCGCACTCTGAACAGGAATAGGGACGCTCACCCGTGTGGAGTTTCTGGTGTTTTTCAAGATGACATTTCTGAGTGAATGATTTCCCGCACTCTGAACATGAATAGGGATGCTCGTCTGTGTGAATTCTCTGATGTCTAACAAGGAGTCTTTTCTCAGTGAATGATTTCCCGCACTCTGAACAAGAATATGGACGCTCACCCGTGTGAGTTCTCTGATGCTTAACAAGGTCTCCTGTATAAAAGAAAGATTTCTCGCACTCTGAACATGAATAGGGATGCTCGTCTGTGTGAATTCTCTGATGTTTAACAAGGAGTCTTTTCTGAGTGAATGATTTCCCGCACTCTGAACATGAATATGGACGATCAACCGTGTGAGTTTTCTGATGCTGAATAAGGTTTTCTGTATAAAAGAAAGATTTTCCGCACTCTGAACATGAATATGGACGTTCACCCGTGTGAAGCCTCTGATGGTTAGCAAGGCCTCTTCTACGAGTGAAAGATTTCCCGCACTCTGAGCATGAATAAGGACGCTCTCTTGTTGGAAATTCCTGGTGTTGCACAAGGTTTCCTTTTGGAGTGACAGATTTCCCACACTCTGAATATGAGAATAGATTCACATCTCTGTGAGCTCCTTCATGGGGTAAGGAAGATTCCTTGGGATTAGAAGGATCTGTTGATCTATCTGCAGTGTGAGATCCTAAATGGATATTTGCAATCATAGTATGTGATTGGTGAGAAGATTCCCCCTGATCAGAGGGATCCATTGATGTCTCCGGACAGGAAGGTCTGTGATGGATATTTTGTGTATTTGGATTTCCTCCTGGAGGATCCTGTGTGATGAAATTATTATAGCACAATAATAATAGAAGAGGTCTCTCCCAGGAATTCCCGACATCACCTCCATCTGTTGGAAAGAAATGAAAAAAAATGTCAGTTGGTCACAAATAACTGGAGTTTTAGCCCCTCCTCCCTGTCAGTGGAAATGCCGATCTCACAGTTGGGCTCCTGTTCTCCCTCTAAAATCAATCAGAAAAGTGTTCACACCGAGTCCATATATGATCTGCAAATTCCTTAATATTAAATAACTATGACTAAGGCTTCCTTAGCGTTACTAGTTTGTTACTAAAATAAATAATATTAAAGAATATAAAACACCCAAAACAACGACACACTACGTAAAATGTGTTTTTTTAATTAGTGACGACTATGGGGGAGTAATGAAGATGTCACATCATATGCTAGGAACATGATGTTATATTGAGGAATTGAGATGGACCTTTCATATGATGTACAGCAAGGATCCTCAAACTACAGCCCTCCAGCTGTTGCGGAACTACACATCCCATGAGGCATTGTAAAACTCTGACATTCGCAGACATGACTAGGCATGATGGATATTGTAGTTCCTGAACAACTGGAGGGCCGTAGTTTGAAGATCCCTAATGTACAGTATCTCCTCCTCATTTGTCGGGAACATGACATTATATTGAGGAATGGAGATGGACCTTTCATATGGTATACAGTATCTCCTCCTCATTTGTCGGAAACATGACGTTATATTGAGGAATGGAGATGGACCTTTCATATGGTGTACAGTATCTCCCCCTAATTTGTCGGGAACATGACGTTATATTGAGGAATGGAGATGGACCTTTCATATGGTGTACAGTATCTCCTCCTCATTTGTTGGGAACATGACGTTATATTGAGTAATGGAGATGGACCTTTCATATGTTGTACAGTATCTCCTCCTCATTTGTCAGGAACATGACGTTATATTGAGGAATGGAGATGGACCTTTCGTATGGTGTACAGTATCTCCCCCTCATTTGTTGGGAACATGACGTTATATTGAGTAATGGAGATGGACCTTTCATATGTTGTACAGTATCTCCTCCTCATTTGTCAGGAACATGACGTTATATTGAGGAATGGAGATGGACCTTTCATATGGTCTACAGTATCTCCTCATTTGTTGGGAACATGACGTTATATTGAGGAATGGAGATGGACCTTTCATATGGTGTACAGTATCGCCCCCTCATTTGTCGGGAACATGACGTTATATTGATGAATGAAGATGGACCTTTCATATGGTGTACAGTATCTCCCCCTCATTTGTCGGGAACATGACGTTATATTGAGGAATGGAGATGGACCTTTCATATGGTCTACAGTATCTCCTCATTTGTTGGGAACATGACGTTATATTGAGGAATGGAGATGGACCTTTCATATGGTGTACAGTATCGCCCCCTCATTTGTCGGGAACATGACGTTATATTGATGAATGAAGATGGACCTTTCATATGGTGTACAGTATCGCCCCCTCATTTGTCGGGAACATGACGTTATATTGATGAATGAAGATGGACCTTTCATATGGTGTACAGTATCTCCCCCTCATTTGTTGGGAACATGACGTTATATTGAGGAATGGAGATGGACCTTTCATATGGTCTACAGTATCTCCTCATTTGTTGGGAACAAGACGTTATATTGAGGAATGGAGATGGACCTTTCATATGGTGTACAGTATCGCCCCCTCATTTGTCGGGAACATGACGTTATATTGATGAATGAAGATGGACCTTTCATATGGTGTACAGTATCTCCCCCTCATTTGTCGGGAACATGACATTATATTGATGAATGGAGATGGACCAGTATTTGTGACAACTCTGTATAAACTATTCATGATATTAAAATTGTAAAGTTCTGCACTGCATGAAAATTGAATAAATGGAAAAGGTGGTAGGGAGACTGCACTCACTTATACCAGAACACAAGGTAATGAATCTGTTGTAAAATATGCAATCATATGAAGCGTATAGTACAAGAAGCATGTGTTCATTGAAAAATTACATGAGCAAATCAATACTCCAGATGTGCCAAGTCCAGTGCACCACCAATAAGGTCATGCACACTTACAGGTACTAAAAGTGTCCAAAGGATGGAGATGGCCAGCTTGGCATGGATCAGAACCCAGCACATGGCAAAAGGTGGGAACCACCACACTTAGTTTGCAAAGCCTTGCACACCACGGTTCCAGGCACGGCCCCTGTGTTGCAGTGGGCCCTAACATAGGGGCCCAGCCACGTGCCAAGCTACCCTTACCTACAAAACCTCTGTCATTGGCTACCACCATTCTCTCCGTCCCAAAATGGCTGCTGCTTCTATTTACGCTTCACACCATGACTTCAAGACTTAAATGGTACATTCTGTTCCCCAGTTCTCCCCAGTACACTGTAAAGCACCTTCTCTTCCAAAGTAACACAGTTACTCTTAGCCAATACGTTCTTTAGTGAATAAAGTTATATTTACAGTTCTATCCAGGTTCCATAGAAGTACATATGAGCGATATACAGAATCATAATTGCATTTCCACATTCTCTCTCCAATAACAATGTACTGGGTTTGGCTGTGCGGCGTTGTTCATAACCTTTTATAGCTTAGTTGCATCCCAGTAAACAGCATCAAAAGTCCAGTCCTTGGAACCCATCCCGGGGTCCCGCTAAGGGGAAACTCCACCACACAGTTCAGTTCACCTCTTTACAGCGACCTCACCGATCACCTCCCACACACGGAGACACCCCGAGGTCCGGTCTGGTTAAGAAGCAGGAAGTGACACATGCGGGGGAAGGTGCATTACAGCACCAAGTGTTAACTCTTGCAACACCACACATTAACTCTTTAGTAGGCAAACACATATTTAACCTTTTAGAACCTGCCTACAGGACGATGTGAAGATCTAATAATTATCTAACATTTGTTCTTAAACTACAATCCTCATACTCAGAAGTAAAATGAGACTTTGACTTATTTCTTCCATTGTCTCTGTTACTTACTTGTGTGGATAGGTGGAGAAATGTCCTCCTGTTCACTTTTCATAATCATCCCAACCTCCTCCGTGGACGGCTGATCACCCCCCACATACGTCTCTACTTCTTCTTCTTTAACCTCAGTTTTTATATCAATCGGTTCTTCACCCTAAACCAAAATGAATGGAAGACATCTATTAAAGTCAACTCAAGGCAGATATAGAAGACACAAATGACACGTCATTCAGTATGCACCCTCGGTTGGAAGAACACAAGGAGGAAGAGGACCTGTGATGACACTTAAGACCCACAGAGAAAGGAATTTATATTAAAAAAATGAGGGATGAAAATGTAGGGTGCTCAAAAGGAGCGAGAAACGGGCTTTGGGATGTGGATAACGAAGGCTGCACTTCAGATGTCGAAGTAAAGCAACAGATAACATAGAATAACGCAATTTCATGGCTTACAAGACATATTTAGGTCTAGATGCCCAGTCCTACCTACCTGATCATGGTGAGAGATGGTGTGATCCTTCTGTTTGGAATCCCAGGAACACAGAGGAGGGGGAAATCTCTCACCCTAAACCCCAAAGATGAAAGAAAAATAAACAGAGCAAGAGATTTCATAGAAAAATATCATCTCATAGTTTAGAATACTTTTGAGTTATAATTGCTCAGTCCCATCTACCTGATGATGGTGGGGGGTGGTGTGATCTTCCTGTGTGGAATCCCGGGAATACAGAGGACCTCCCTCCTCCAAAGACTGCTGATCCCCAACCTTCTCTTCATTTTCCACTTCAACCTCAACTTTGATGTCTTTCAGTTCTTCACTCTAAACCCCAAAGATGAAAGAACAGATTTGTAAAAGAAAAGTTGTACAATGTATTTGAGTTCTAGTTGCTTAGATTCACCTACCTGATGATGGTGAGGGATGGTGTGACCTTCCTGTGTGGAATCCCGGGAATACAGAGAACGGGGACATCTCTCTGGTGGGTTCCCATTACTGGATCCATCTGTAGGAAACACACACACTGACTGAATACATTGTTTCTATGTGTTTCTCAGATGATGGGGGATCTAGGTGGACCCTCCGTACTGCTCTCTCCTTTACAATAAAGTCTCCTCTTACCAGGTGATGTGAGGGGCGGCTGATTCTCCATCATGAAGTCCTTGTAGAGATTCTTGTGTCCTTCTAAATACTCCCACTCCTCCATAGAAAAAAAGGGAAATCCTGACACCTTATAGGAACCTGACACACACAATGATACAGTCACCATCCAGACACATCCCTTGTCTGTTACTGGATAAGGTCCCAGAATTCCCGGAACCGCTCACCTCTCCTGTCAGCAGATCAATGATCTTCTTGGTGACTTCTAGAATCTTCTTGGGTTTCAGGAAATGGGATGCAGGCACTGTGATGGTTATATCGTCACCAGGTTTCACCGGAGGAAAACTCTGCATTGAAACAACATTATTTTCATGTGATCCTCCCAGAATCCTCCTTAACACCCCAATCAGCAGGTAGAGGATCTTCAGGGTTATGTTTAAAGTAGAATCCCAGCTAAAGCCTAACCTGTGTAAAATAAGATCTATATATATATAGTTACCTATTTTCAGCCAGCTCTGGGGTCAGCAGCAAAGATATAGAGAGAGCGGGAGCCATGACATCACCTGTAGGCTCCCATGGTGCAGCCATTATCCGCAGTTCCTCCTCTCCCCTGCAGCTTCTGCTGGCTGACATATGGAAGCAGAATTACGAGACCAGACCAAAGTGGGCTGAAAGTAGGTAACTATACACATTTGTTTTACCCAGGAAAAATAAGATAGGCCTTTTTTTTGGGGGGGGGGGCATTTTTAAGACTATTTAGGCTGAACTAGAATTCTACTTTAATATCCTCTCAGTCACATGACTCAGGTCCTCCTCTAACCCCATTGATGTAATCATGTGATTTAAAAACCAAAAAAAGCTATAATATCCAAAATGTAAATATACAACAAATAAAGATCATTATCAGTTTGGTTTTCAATTGTCTTTAAATATTTTATGTTATTTTTCACGTTATTTATAAGTTAGTGAGAAGTTCTATTTATGGTGACATCATACTTCCATATAGCGGAATATATGGCTCTATACAATATATAGGTAATATTCCTGTAGCAACTGTTGGAGATAAAAATCATCACAGAGTAAAAAAGACGGACGGGGACGGGGGGGGGGGGGGGACGGGGGGTTTTACTGGGTGTAAATATAAAATAATATCTTTTTTTTTTTTTACTTTAAACATTAGTACACGATAACCAAATCCACTTACAGATAAAATAATATCTTTTTTTTTTTTTCACTCAATAAGTTTTTATTGAATTTTTACAGAGTTAACAATACTCCAACATGGAGGACAACAGTAGATGAAAATTAGCAATAAAACAGTAGTATAAACAGATCCAGTCTAGAATATAGAGATTATTTGTGCGACATAAGATAACGACAGTACATATGGATCCGAAGTCGTGACAGGACCCCTCCGTCCGGAACCCGCAGGGATCTATGTCTCCAGGACAGAGGAGGTCCCGTCCCAACTATCTGGATCAGAAAGACTCAGGACAGTCTATTATCCGAGGTGAGATAAGGCCAGGCGTCTCAAGCTTTTTGGAATTTACTATATGTTAGGTTATTAACAGATAATGCTTTTTCAAGTAAGTAGTTTTCATTTACTAATTGAATAACTTCAGATAAATTTGGGACACGTTTTGATTTCCAATTTCAAAGGATCAGATTTCTAGAAGCAAGTAGCACATGGACTGTGATCTGCCTGTACATATGGGGGTATGTGTCTAAGTTTAGGTTTAGAACGGCTAGTTCTATTGAAGGTTTCCTCAAAATTCCAGTGCATGAGGCAAGGCACTGGAACACTGAGTTCCAGTAACTTTTAAGGGAGGGGCAGTCCCATAGTATATGAGAAAGGGAACCAACCATGCCGCATTCACGTCAGCAAAGGGAAGAGATGGTTGGTATCATTTTTGCCAATCTATAAGGGGTGTAGTACCACCTATTGTAAATTTTGGTCATAAATTCCCAATGAGTGGTGCAATGGGAGAACCTGTAGGTAGATTTAATCGCGTATTGCCATTGTCTAACCGTAAATTGTTGCTTGAGGGATAATTCCCATTTAATCATATGTTGTGTTTTGTGAGTCATGGATTCAGCTGTAAGGGCAGAGTATAGTATAGATATGCCTTTTTTTTCTGGTTTATCCGTAGATAAGAATTCCCATGATTGGGAGTTGGTTTGAATGTTCAGGAACGGATGTTTGGATAATAGAAGTAGAATTTTGGTTATCGATGTGGAGGCATTAGCTGGTATGCTAAATTCCTCGATAAGTGTTTCTCTGGTTTTGAGGGAGTTGTCGTGATAGAAGATAAAATAATATCTTATTACCTCCTCTGCAGCAACTTCCAGCAACGTCTCCTCTCTACTTCCTCCTGACTCACCTCTGACCCGGAACTTCCTTTAAAGACCCTTATATAACTTCCTGGTCATATGTTACCTCACTTCCTGTCTGCATATCACTTCCTGGTCATAAGTTACCTCACTTCTTGTCTATATATTACCTCTTAGTTGGGAACTATCTGTAAGCGGATTTGGTTACCGTGTACTAATGTTTATTAGGGATGGGACATTGTAACCAATTGATCGTAAGTATAATGTAGATTTAGATATCACATTTCTTTAGTTATACGCTACCTCACTTCAGTGGCGACTGGTGCTCACATTTTTTTGGGGGGGGGGGGGGGAGAGATGCAAACAGAAAAATGTAATAGGCATTGCTTTGCGGCAAAAAAACGCTGTAAAAAAATTGCGTGACTTTGAGATCACAAAAGTGTGAAAGGGGCCTTCAGAAATCAAGGTTAAGTGTGCCCCCTTCAATGCAGAGTGACCAGTGTTCTCCCTCCAATGCAGAGTGATCAGCGTGCCCCCTTTCAATGCAGAGTGACTAGCGTGCCCCCTTTCAATGCAGAGTGACTAGCGTGCCCCCTTTCAATGCAAAGTGACCAGCGTGCCCCCTATCAATGCAAAGTGACCAGCGTGCCCCCTTTCAGTGCAAAGTGACCAGCATGCCCCCTTTCAATGCAGAGTGACCAGCGTGCCCCCTTTCAATGCAGAGTGACCAGCGTGCCGTGCCCCCCTTCAATGCAGAGAGACCAGCATGCCCCCTTTCAATGCAGAGAGACCAGCGTGCCCCCTTTCAATGCAGAGATACCAGTGCACTTACCTGCAGCGGCGGCTTCTCCTAAGTTCCCTGCGTCTCCTTAAGTCCTCCTGCCTCCTCCTCGGCCAATGGCATGGGTTCGCTTTTCTGCCAATCGGGAAGCGGGTCTCGGACCTGCTTCCTGATTGGCCAGGAGGAGGATCCCCTCCCTCCAGGGGGGATAATCGGATTGGTCGGGGGGGGGGGGCGGGCCTGTCCAGTCCCTCTATAAATATTCATGAGGTCGGCATGTATCGTAGCAGAGTGCAGCGCTGGGAGTGCGGTGTGTGATCGGTGAGATCCCGGGGCTGTCAGTGTGGATTTACCGCAGGTGTGTGGGAAGTTTGGTGGATTCCGGTGACTTGCTGGAACTTATGGCGGGGAGGTAATCGGAGGAGCCGGGACAGATCGGAGAGACTGCTCGCTATGATGTACCTTCTGCTGCTGTTGTTGTTGCTTCTTTCGCTGTGTGCATGCTGGCTCCCTCCCGCGGCTCTGGAGAAAGAGGCCTGTCGGATGATGCCTCTGTCATGTCGGATAATGCTCTCGAGGCATCATCCGACAGGCCTCTTCCTCCGGAGCCGCGCTCTTCTGAGGAGGAAGTGAAGTGGACGGGGATCCGCTCCTGTCTAACACGCCCACCCAGCGCCGGCCGGCCGCCCGAAGTCTCTCTGCGTCCCAACGGCTGTTCGTGCGGCACATGCGCAGTAGCGCATTTCCACGGACACAGGGACGGACACAGAGACACTTCCATTTTATTAATATATATACACACACACACATATATATATATATATATATACTGTATATATATATATATATATATATATATATATATATATACACACACATATATATACGTATATATACATACATATATACATACATTCTAGCGCCCGTTAATTTAACGGGCTTAATGTCTAGTTTTTAAATAAACCTTTGAAAAGAAATATACTGAACTTTCTGTTCATTGTAAAATACAGACCAACATCTGGACTGGCACGACATTATTTCTTATCTGATGAGATGTAAAAAAGGGCCTCATTATTTACGACCAAAGAAAGACAGAAATATCTGTTAAAAATATAAGACCTTTTTGTAAGAGACATTTTGTTTAAAAAAGATATCAACTTTCAATCACCCCTATACAAGATAATTGAACTGAATATACATGGCTTATATATATATATAATTCCATTTTTCTTTTATTTAATCTCCCCAATAATCCTGACAACACCCGGTATTCACTGTAATTTACACAGCCCAACTTTTGGTCGCAGGAGCACCCCAGATCCTCTTCTCCCTTTTACTAGAATTCTTAAGTGGGACAAGAGCGAGGGGCAATACTGTAGAGCAGTGCTGCCCAAACTCACCCCTCAATAACCCCCAACAGGTCATGTTTTCAGGATTTTCTTCACCTTGTACAGGTGCTTGTGATCCATGTCAATGACTCGGTATTCATGACAGATTTTATTTCTGAGGGAAAATCCCCAAAACATGGACTGTTGAGGGTACCTGAGGACTGAGGTTAGGAACTACTGAAGAAGAACAAACACAGGGGTGAAAAAGGGGAAATCTCCCGCCCATAAAAGTGGACTTTAAAGGACGTAGAGTTATCAAAATACAGTAGTACATACATATACATCATAAAAACCACCACATCATAGCAAGATACCCCCCAGCATTTCAAAGGGCTTGCTATAACCATCTAGTCGATGGTTGTGTAGAAATACGGTTGGTAGGTCTGACGCGTTTCGCAGAACAGATTTGTATGTATAATGCTTCCTCAGTGACCCTTCACATTAGCCATATTATTATCCACTTCTGGACTGAGCCTATTTCTGACATGTTATTAACAGGTTAAAAATCTGTATTTTTAGCTAGAAAATTAATTAGAACCCCCAAAAATTATATATATTATATATATATATATATATATATATATATTTATATTTATTAGGGATATATGGGCCGATATATCAGGGGCCAATAAGCACTTTTCCCGATATATCGGTATCAGCCCCGAAACTGGCCGATATTGCTGAAATTTTTGTGATATCATTCTGTCTTCTTAGGCCGCCTCCCTCGCCTTGGACAGCCTCGTCTAGAGTCGGGACTAGTCTTGCGGGAGTGCATCACAGCCATACACCCACCTACAGCAGCCCGGTGCCAGCCAGCCATCCACAAGCCCTGTACCAGCCAGCCACAGGCACTGTACCAGCCAGTCAGCCACCCACAGCTCCTGCTCCAGCCACCCACCCACCACAGGGTGCCAGCCAGCCACAGGCACTGTACTAGCCAGCCACCCATAGGCCCTGTACCAGCCAGCCACGCACCTACTACAGGGTGCCAGCCAGCCATCCATCCACCACAGGGTGCCAGTCAGACAGCCATCCACCACAGGATGCCAGCCACCCACCACAGGGTGCCAGCAAGCCAGCCACCCACCAAGCCAGCCGTTAAGCATTAAACAACAATTAACATATTCAGTACCAGATTTGTGTCAAAAATTGTCTTTATTTTTCAAAACTTTCAAATGTACAAAATATTGGCCGATATCGATACGTTGTGACCAAAATATCGGTATCGGCCCTGAAAAAAACATATCCCTAATATATATATATATTTTTTTTAGCAAAGACTTTGGAGAATAAAATGGCGGTTGCAATATTTTAAGTCAGGCGGTATTTGCGCAGCAGTCTTTCAAACGCCATTTTTTTGGGAAAAAAATAAATTTCATTGCATTTAAAAAGAAAACTAAACAGTAAACAGTAAAGTTAACCCAATTTTTTTGTATATTTTTTTTTTTTATGTGAAAGATGATGTCACACCGAGTAAATAGATACCTAACATGTTACGGTTTAAAATTCCACACCCGCGGAATGGCGACACACTACTGACAATAAAAATCTCCATAGGCGACGCTTAAAGATTTTTTAACGATCACCAGTTTAAAATTACAGAGTGGCTCTTTTTTTTTTTTTTAATTATTGCTCTCGCTCTGACGATCGCGGCAATACCTCACGAGTGGTTTGAATAGCGCTTTCATTTGCGGGCACGACTTCTGTATAAGTTTTCTTTTGCGCACGAGCTCACGGCGACGGGAGCGTATTTTTAACCACTTTAAGACCGGTAGATTTTACCCCCTTCCTGACCAGGCCGTATTTTGCGATTCGGTAATGCGTTACTTTAAACTGAAAATTGCACGGTCGTGTGGCGCTGTACCCAAATTAAATTTATGTCCTTTTTTTCCCCCCACAAATAGAGCTTTATTTTGGTGGTATTTGATCACCTGAGCGATTTTTTATTTTTGAAAAAAGGAGCGACAATTTTGAAAAAAAAAAAAAAAAGAAACAATGTTTTTCACATTCTGGTGTATAACATTCCCAAAAAAAAATTTAAAATCAAAATTTTTTAACATTTTAAGGGAATTTGTTATCTGCTACATATTTTTGATTAAAAAAAAAAAAAAATCGTTATAAGCGTATTTTGATTGTTTTGTGCAAAAGTTACTAACTACGGGAAAGATTTGTCATTTTTTTTTTTTACTAGTAATGGCGGCGATCTGCGATTTTTAGCGGGACTGCGACATTGCGGCGGACGGGACCAGTGACATTACTACAGTGCTAAATATATGCACTGTCACTGTAATAATGACACTGGCAGGGAAGGGGTTAACACTGTTGGTGATCAATGGGTTAAATTTGTGCCTCCTGCTTACTGACGTGTGTGGGGGGAGGGGGTTGTGTGACAGAGACACAGATTGCAGGTTGAGCTATGCTGAATCCTGTGATCTTTCCCTGCCTGTCACAGAGAAGATCCGCCTGCTTTGTTTACACAAGCGGGCGGATTTTCTCACTCTTTACCTGACGATCGGGGAAGAGAGACGGTGATCGCTGCCTCTCCTCCTCCGGTCTGACTCCGGAGGCGTGGCTTATGGAATGACCATAGAGACCTGTGTTCCTATATAGAAGGATCACAGGCGCTCTGTGATCATTCCAGGGAGAAGAACGGTCAGCTGTGTTTACAACAGCTGACCGTCCTTTTCTCTCAGCGGGGAGCGATCGCGGGTGTCAGGCGGCAATCGGAGCCGCTTGCACCGAACAGTTACATCAGGAGTGAGGAGTGATATTGGTCTGTAAGAATTTGGTTGAGTAGCAGGCTTAAGGAGAAGTTTAATACAGGCCCTAGACATAGATATAGGCCAGTGTTTTTCAAACTGTGTGCCGCGGCACCCTAGTGTGCCGCACAAAAATTGCAGGTTTGTCGTGGTAATACAGTGGTGTCGGGAAGGGGGGGGCCCCGATTCCTGGGCGGCAGGCCGATCCTTCGCTGGCCTGTACTGCAGTCCGGCGCACTAGCCGCCTGGAATCTAGCAACGTCGCAAGGAGAGAGCGAGGCGAGGCCCTCAGCATTCAAATAAAGTTCTTCCCCACAAAAATTGTTAAATCTTTTCAGGTGTGCCGCAAAAATCTTTTTGGTGCGCCACAGGAAACATGGATATAGGCAGTTGCTGACCGTCCCTCATTAAATATGTTTAGCGGTTGTATACTTGATCTCGGAAGCAGGCAGCAGCCATCGAGGTTGTGGGCATCTGAAGCCCACTCCCGTATATTTCCTGGATTAGGTGCAGCTGGCTACCCAGCATGCACCTCCCGATATAGTGCCTGCGCAGTGATGGCGCTTCGCAGCACAGTCTGTGGATTACAGGTTGCCATAGCAATTCTTCCAAAATGTTGCCTAACTCCTCCCCATCGCGTCACTTCGTGTCTCGAAAAACTACGAGATTTCACAGAATTTAGAAGATTCCTGGGATAGAGGAAACCGATGGAAATCGCCCAATCATGAGTCGCCTTGGCGGCCGGGACCGGAAGTGCCGCCTCAATATATTTAAAAAAAAAAAGAATATCTATTTAGGAGATTTGGGCATGGAGATCAGAGGAACTTGTGAAAATGGGTGGAACTCCGCTTTAAGGAAGCTCACCCGCATGAATTATCTGATGTCGCACAAGGTTTACTTTAGCAATGAAAGATTTCCCGCACTCCGAACATGAATAAGGGCGCTCACCCGTGTGAATTCTCTGATGTCGCACAAGGCCTGCTTTAGCACTGAAAGATTTCCCGCACTCTGAACATAAAAAAGAAAGACGCTCCCCTGTGTGAATTCTAAGATGTTTAACAAGGTTTCCTTTAAGAGTGAAAGATTTCCCGCACTCTGGACATAAATGGGGACGCTCACCTGTGTGAAATTTCTGATGTTTAACAAGATGATCTTTTTTTTGGAAAGATTTCCCGCACTTTGAATATGAACAGGAAAACTCGTCGGTGTGGAGTTTCTGGTGTATTGTAAGAACATTCTTTTGAGTGAAAGATTTCCCGCACTCTGAACATGAATAAGGAAGCTTGCCTGTATGAATTCTTTGATGTTTAACAAGGTCTCCTTTGTTAGTGAAAGATTTCCCACACTCCGAACATGAAAAAGGGCGCACACCCGTGTGAACTCTCTGGTGTTGCACAAGGTTTCCTTTCTGAATGAAAGATTTCCCGCACTCTGTACATGAGAAAGGGCGCTCACCATTGTGAATTCTCTGGTGCCGAATAAGTTTTCCTTTGTTGGTGAAAGATTTCCCACACTCTGAACATGAATAAGGGCGCTCACCAGTGTGAACTCCCTGGTGTTGCACAAGGTTTCCTTTCACAATGAAAGATTTCCCGCACTCTGAACATGAATAAGGGCGCTCACCCGTGTGAATTCTCTGGTGCTGAATAAGGTTATCTTTTGTGATGAAAGATTTCCCGCACTCTGAACATGAATAGGGACGCTCACCTGTGTGAGTTTTCTGGTGATTCAAAAGGTTTCCTTTCAGAGTGAAAGATTTCCCGCACTCTGAGCATGAATAGGGGCGCTCACCCGTGTGAGTTTTCTGGTGCATCAAAAGGATTTTTTTCAGAGTGAAAGATTTCCCGCACTCTGAGCATGAATAGGGGCGCTCACCCGTGTGAGTTTTCTGGTGCATCAAAAGGATTTTTTTCAGAGTGAAAGATTTCCCGCACTCTGAACATAAATAGGGATGCTCACCTGTGTGAATTCTCCGGTGTTCAACAAGGGCTCTTTCATTATTTAAACATTTCCCGCACTCCAAACATGAATAAGAGTGCTCACCCTTGTGAACTCTCTTGTGTGAATCAAGGCAATTTTTATGAGTGAAACTTTTCCCGCACTCTGTGCATATAAATGGTCCCTCGCCTGTCTGAACTCTCTGGTGCGTTAGAAGTAAGCTCTTCTTGGTGAAACATTTCCCGCACTCTGAACATTTATGAAGTTTCTCAGCCTTGTGGAGTTTCTGATGTGTAAGAAATTCGCTTTCATTAGTAAAAGTTTTCCCGCATTTCGAACATGTAAGAGTTACACTGGTATGAGATCTGAGATGGATACGAAGTTCAGATTTGGTCTTGAAAGATTTTCCGCACCCTAGACATAATAATAAATTGTTATTGTGAGTAACTTCATGGGGTGAGGAAGATTCCTTGGGATTAGAAGGATCTGTTGATCTATCTGCAGTGTGAGATCCTAAATGGATATTTGCAATCATAGTATGTGATTGGTGAGAAGATTCCCCCTGATCAGAGGGATCCATTGATGTCTCCGGATAGGAAGGTCTGTGATGGATATTTTGTGTATTTGGATTTCCTCCTGGAGGATCCTGTGTGATGACATTATCTTCTGACTTACAATCAGCAGATAATAGAAGATGTCTCTCCAAGGATTTCCCGACCTCACATCCATCTGTTGGAAAGAAATGTAAAAAAATGTCAGTTGGTCACAAATAACTGGAATTTTAGCCCCTCCTCCCCTCCCTTTCTGAAATCAATCAGAAAAGTGTTCATACCGAGTCCATATATGATCTGCAAAATCCTGAATAATAAATAATTGACTAAGGCTTTATTAGCTAAAATGCGTTAGTGGTTTGCTACTAAAATAAATAATATTAAAGGATATAAAACACCCAAAACAACGACACACTACGTAAAATGTGTTTTTTTTATTAGTGACGACTATGGGGAGTAATGGAGATGTCACATCATATGCTAGGAACATGACGTTATATTGAGGAATGGAGATGGACCTTTCATATGGTGTACAGTATCTCCTCCTCATTTGTTGGGAACATGACGTTATATTGAGGAATGGAGATGGACCTTTCATATGGTGTACAGTATCTCCTCCTCATTTGTTGGGAACATGACGTTATATTGAGGAATGGAGATGGACCAGTATTTATGACAACTCTGTAAAAACTATTCTTGATATTAACCACTTTACGACCGCCCACATTGACACAACTGCCGCAATGTGGCACGATCCCGTCCAGCGACGTAGACCTACGTCGCTGGACTCCTCCCCCGCTAGGGGGCGCTCGCGCGCCGCCGGAGGCGCGCTCCCGCTGTTTTCAGTCATAGCGGGAGTCGGGCCAGGGGAGGTGCGGCGGCGATCGCCGCTGCTCTTTCCCGATCGTCGGGGAATCGAGTTTGGAGATCCGCCCGCTTGTGTAAACAGAGCGGGCGGATCTCCTAAGTGACAGGCAGGGTCAGATTGCAGGATTCATCATAGCTGAACCTGCGATCTGTCCCTGTGTCACTCAGTCCCCTCCCCCCACACGTCAGTAAGCACCAGGCATACATTAACCCCTCCCTCTCCAATAAAATTAACCCCTTCCCTGCCAGTGTCATTTTTACAGTAACAGTGCATATATATAGCACTGATTACTGCAGTAATGTCACTGGTAACCCCAAAAGTGTCAAAAATGTCGGTCAAGGGTCTGATCTGTCCGCCGCAATGTCGCAGTCCCGCAAAAAAAAAAAAAAAATAAAAAAAATCGCAGATCGCCGCCATTACTCGTTAAAAAAAAAACAACAGAAATCTTTCCCTTAGTTAGTAAATGCAATAACTTTTGCGCAAACCAATCAAAATACGCTTATTGTGATTTTGTTTTACCAAACATAGGTAGCAGAAAACAAATTGGCCAAAAATTAAAAAAAAATTTTGATTTGTACATTTTTTTTTTTGGGGGGGGGGGGGGATTTCATATAAAAAAATTAAAAAATATTGTTATTTTTTCAAAATTGTCGCTCTTTCTTTGTTTATAGCGCAAAAAGTAAAAATTGCACAGGTGATCAAATACTACCAGAAGTAAGCTCTGTGGGAAAAAAAGGACGGAAATTTCGTTAGCGCCGAATCGCAAAAAGTGGCCTGGACGTAAGACAGCAAATTCCTCCGGTGGTAAAGTGGTTAAAATTGTAAAGTTCTGCACTGCATGAAAACTGAATAAATAGAAAAGGTGGTAGGGAGACTGCAATCACTTATACCAGAACACAAGGTAATGAATCTGATGGAAATTATGCAATCATGTGAAGCGTATAGTACAAGAAGCATTACATGAGCAGATCAATACTCCAGATGTGCCAACTCCAGTGTACCACCAATAAGGTCATGCACACTTACAGGTACTAAAAGTGTCCTAAGGATGGAGATGGCCAGCTTGGCATGGATCAGAACCCAGCACATGGCAAAGGTGGGAACCACCACACTTAGTTTGCAAAGCCTTGCACACCACGGTTCCAGGCACGGCCCCTGTGTTGCATTGGGCCCTAACATAGGGGCCCAGCCACGTGCCAAGCTACCCTTACCTACAAAACCTCTGTCATTGGCCACCGCCATTCTCTCCGTCCCAAAATGGCTCCTGCTTCTATTTACTCTTCAATCCATGACATCAAGACTTAAATTGTAAATTCTGTTCCCCAGTTCTCCCCAGTACACTGTAAAGCCCCTTCTCTTCCAAAGTAACACAGTTACTCTTAGCCAATAAGTTCTTTAGTGAATAAAGTTAAATTTACAGTTCTATCCAGGTTCCATAGAAGTACATATGAGCGATATACAGAATCGCAATTGCATTTCCACATTCTCTCTCCAATAACAATGTACTGGGTTTGTCAGAGCTGTGCGGCGTTGTTCATAACTTTTTATAGCTTAGTTGCATCCCAGTAAACAGCATCAAAAGTCCATTCCTTGGAACCGATCCCAGGGTCCCGCTAAGGGGAATCTCCACCACACAGTTCAGTTCACCTCTTTACAGCGTCCTCACTGATCACCTCCCACACACGGGAGACCCTGAGGTCCGGTCCGGTTAAGAAGCAGGAAGTGACACATGCGGGGGAAGGTGCATCACAGCACCAAGTGTTAACTCTTCCAACACCACACATTAACCCTTTAGTAGGCAAACACATATTTAGTCTTTTAGAACCTGCCTACAGGACGATGTGAAGATCTAATAATTATCTAACATTTGTTCTTAAACTACAATCCTTATACTCAGAAGTAAAATGAGACTTTGACTTATTTCTTCCATTGTCTCTGTTACTTACTTGTGTGGATAGGTGGAGAAATGTCCTCCTGTTCACTTTTCATAATCATCCCAACCTCCTCCGTGGATGGCTGATCACCCCCCACATACATCTCTACCTCTTCTTCTTTAACCTCAGCTTTTATATTAATCTGTTCTTCACCCTACACCAAAATTAATGGAAGACATCTATTAAAGTCAACTCAAGGCAGATATAGAAGACACGTCATTCAGTATGCACCCTCGGTTGGAAGAACACAAGGAGGAAGAGGACCTGTGATGACACTTAAGACCCACAGAGAAAGGAATTTATATTAAAAAAATAAAAATGAGGGATGAAAATGTAGGGTGCTCAAAAGGAGCTAGAAACGGGCTTTGGGATGTGGATAACGAAGGCTGCACTTCAGATGTCGAAGTAAAGCAACAGATTACATAGAATAACGCAATTTCATGGCTTACAATACATATTTAGGTCTAGATGCCAAGTCCTACCTACCTGATCATGGTGAGGGATGGTGTGATCCTTCTGTTTGGAATCCCAGGAACACAGAGGAGGGGGAAATCTCTCACCCTAAAACCCAAAGATGAAAGAAAAATAAACAGAGCAAGAGATTTCATAGAAAAATATCATCTCATAGTTTAGAATACTTTTGAGTTATAATTGCTCAGTCCCATCTACCTGATAATGGTGAGGGATGGTGTGATCTTCCTGTGTGGAATCCCGGGAATACAGAGGACCTCCCTCCTCCATAGACTGCTGACACCCAACCTTCTCTTCATTTTCCACTTCAACCTCAACTTTGATGTCTTTCAGTTCTTCACCCTAAACCCCAAAGATGAAAGAACAGATTTGTAAAAGAAAAAAAGGAGATGATGTAGAAGAATTATCCCAAAAGCGTAGAGTTGTACAATGTATTTGAGTTCTAGTTGCTTAGATTCACCTACCTGATGATGGTGAGGGATGGTGTGATCTTCCTGTGTGGAATCCTGGGAATACAGAGGACGGGGACATCTCTCTGGTGGGTTCCCATTACTGGATCCATCTGTAGGAAACACACACACTGACTGAATACATTGTTTCTATGTGTTTATCAGATGATGGGGGATCTAGGTGGATCCTCCGTACTGCTCTCTCCTTTACAATAAAGTCTCCTCTTACCCGGTGATGTGAGGGGCGGCTGATTCTCCATCATGACGTCCTTGTAGAGATCCTTGTGTCCTTCTAAATACTCCCACTCCTCCATGGAGAAATAGACAGGGACATCCTGACACCTTATAGGAACCTGACACACACAATGATACAGTCACCATCCAGACACATCCCTTGTCTGTTACTGGATAATGTCCCAGAATTCCCGGCACCGCTCACCTCTCCTGTCAGCAGATCAATGATCTTCTTGGTGACTTCTAAAATCTTCTTGGGTTTCAGGAAAAGGGATGCAGGCACTGTGATGGTTATATCTTCACCAGGTTTCACCGGAGGAAAACTCTGCATTGAAAAAACACTATTGTCATGTGATCCTCCCAGAATCCCCCAATCAGCAGGTAGACGATCTTCAGGGTGAGGTTTAAAGTAGAATCCCAGCTAAAGCCTAACCTGTGTAAAATAAGATCTATATATATAGTTACCTATTTTCAGCCAGCTTTGGGGTCAGCAGCAAAGGTATAGAGAGAGCGGGAGCCATGACATCACCTGTAGGCTCCCATGGTGCAGCCATTATCCGCAGTTCCTCCTCTCCCCTGCAGCTTCTGCTGGCTGACATATGGAAGCAGAATTACGAGACCAGACCAAAGTGGGCTGAAAGTAGGTAACTATACACATTTGTTTTACCCAGGAAAAATAAACTAGGTCTTTTTTTTTTTATGGGGCATTTTTAAGACTATTTAGGCTTAACTAGAATTCTACTTTAATATCCTATCGGTCACATGACTCAGGTCCTCCTCTATCCCCATTGATGTAATCATGTGATTTAAAAACCAAAAAAAGCTATAATATCCAAAATGTAAATATACAACAAATAAAGATCATTATCAGTTCGGTTTTCAATCGTCTTTAAATATTTTATGTTATTTTTCACGCTATTAATAAGTTAGTGAGAAGTACTATTTATGGTGACATCATACTTCCATATAGTGGAATATATGGCTCTATACAATATATAGGTAATATTCCTGTATTTATAATATATAATACACACGATATATGTGTGTATCAGCATCTGTTGGAGATAAAAATCATCACAGAGTAAAAAGGACGGACATGACGGGGGGGGGGGGGGGGGTTACTGGGTGTAAATATAAAATAATATCTTTTTTTTTTTACTTTAAAAATTAGTACACGATAACCAAATCCGCTTACAGATAAAATAATATCTTATTACCTCCTCTGCAGCAACTTCCAGCAATGTCTCCTCTCTACTTCCTCCTGACTCACCTCTGACCCGGAACTTCCTTTAAAGACCCTTATATAACTTCCTGGTCATATGTTACCTCACTTCCTGTCTGCATATCACTTCCTGGTCATACGTTACCTCACTTCCTGTCTGTATATTACCTCTTAGTTGGGAACTATCTGTAAGCGGATTTGGTTACCGTGTACTAATGTTTATTAGGGATGGGACATTGTAACCAATTGATCGTAAGTATAATGTAGATTTAGATATCACATTTCTTTAGTTATACGCTACCTCACTTCAGTGGCGGCTGGTGCTCAAATTTTTTTTTGGGGGGGGGGGGGCGCAAACAGAAAAATGTAATAGGCATTGCTTTGTGGCAAAAAACGCTGTAAAAAATTGCGTGAATTTGAGGTCACAAAAGTGTGAAAGGGGCCTTCAGTAATCAAGGTATAGTGTGCCCCCTTTCAATACAGAGTGACCATCGTGCCCCCTTCAATGCAGAGTGACCAGCGTGCCCCCTTTCAATGAAGAGTGACCATCGTGCCCCCTTCAATGCAGAGTGACCAGCGTGCCCCCTTTCAATGAAGAGTGACCAGCGTGCCCCCTTCAATGCAGAGTGACCAGCGTGCCCCCTTTCAATGCAGAGTGACCAGTGTGCCCCCTTTCAATGCAGAATGACCAGCGTGCCCCCTTTCAATGCAGAATGACCAGCGTGCCCCCTTTCAATGCAGAATGACCAGTGTGCCCCCTTTCAATGGAGAATGACCAGCGTGCCGTGCCCCCTTTCAATGCATAGTGACCAGCGTGCCCCCTTTCAATGCAGAGAGACCAGCGTGCCCCCTTTCAATGCAGAGTGACCCGTGTGCCCCCTTTCAATGCAGAGTGACCAGCGTGCCCCCTTTCAATGCAGAGTGACCAGCGTGCCCCCTTTCATGCAGAGTGACCAGCGTGCCCTCTTTCAATGCAGAGTGACCAGTGTGCCCCCTTTCAATGCAGAGTGACCAGCGTGCTGTGCCCCCTTTCAATGCAGAGTGACCAGCGTCCCATGCCCCCTTTCAATGCAGAGAGACCAGCGTGCCCCCTTTCAATGCGGAGTGACCAGCGTGCCCCCTTTCAATGCAGAGTGACCAGCGTGCCCTATTTCAATGCAGAGTGACCAGCGTGCCCCATTTCAATGCAGAGTGACCAACGTGCCATGCCCTATTTCAATGCAGAGTGACCAGCATGCCCCCTTTCAATGCAGAGAGACCAGCGTGCCCCCTTTCAATGCAGAGTGATCAGCGTGCTGTGCCCCCTTTCAATGCAGAGTGACCAGCGTCCCGTGCCCCCTTTCAATGCAGAGAGACCAGCGTGCCCCCTTTCAATGCAGAGTGACCAGCGTGCCCCATTTCAATGCAGAGTGACCAGCGTGCCATGCCCCATTTCAATGCAGAGTTACCAGCGTGCCCCCTTTCAATGCAGAGAGACCAGCGTGCCACCTTTCAATGCAGAGTGATCAGCATGCCCCCTTGCAATGCAGAGTGACCAGCGTGCCCCTTTCAATGCAGAGAGACCAGCGTGCCATGCCCCCTTTCAATGCAGAGTGACCAGCGTGCCCCCTTTCAATGCAGAGTGACCAGCGTGCCCCCTTTCAATGCAGAGTAACCAGGGTGCCCCCTTTCAATGCAGAGTGAGCAGCGTGCCCCCTTTCAATGCAGAGTGACCAGCGGGCCATGCCCTCTTTCAATGCAGAGTGTCCAGCATGCCCCCTTTCAATGCAGAGTGACCAGCATGTCCCCTTTCAATGCAGAGTGACCAGCGTGCCCCCTTTAAAGCAGAGTGACCAGCGTGCCCCCTTTAATGCAGAGTGACCAGCGTGCCCCCTTTCAATGCAGAGTGACCAGCGTGCCCCCTTTCAATGCAGAGTGACCAGTGTGCCCCCATTCAATGCAGAGTGTCCAGCGTGTGGTGCCCCCTTCAAAGCAGAGAGATCATCGTGCCCCCTTTCAATGCAGAGTGAGCACCGTGCTGTGCCCCCTTTCAATGCAGAGAGACCAGTACACTTACCTGCGGCGGCTTCTCGTCAGTCCTCCGCGTCTCCTCGGCCTATGGCATGGGTTCGCCTTTCGGCCAATCAGGAAGAGGGTCTCGAACCTGCTTCCTGATTTTCCAGGAGGAGGATCCGTGTGACAATAGCGAATTTTCGTTCGCTATTTTCACACAAATGGGTGGGCTAGGGCGCACTGCTCTGTGTGCCGGGTCCGCCCTTTTCTGAAGCCTATTAGAGCCTCTGGCTCTAATCAGGTGATTCAGAAAAAAAAAATAAACCCCATTGAACTCCATGCGTCCAGCGCCCCGCATGTAGATTAGGGGGCCGGACGCATGGATAGGGGGGCGGCTCCTCCTGCACCCCCAACACACCAGCCGTCACTGCCTTACTTCCTGTCTATCACTTCCTGGTCATATGTTACCTCACTTCCTGGTGATAGGTTACCCCATTTCCTATCTGTATATCACTTCCTGGTCATATGTTACTTCACTTCTTGTCTGTATATCACTTCCTGGTCATATGTTACCTCACTTACTGTCTGTATATCACGTCCTGTTCATATGCCACTGTTCCGTGAGAATTACCTACCCGCGAGAAAAACCTACCCCTCGTCACTTCCGGTGCACAGCACTGTATGTAATGCAGCAGTTACATTAAAACAGCTGTTCTGCAATACGAGTAATCTCCGCTCCTGTCACTGTCACTTCCCTGCTCTCGGCAAGTAAATATTAAAGCGGCGGCGGGTGTATGAAAACATAAATCACGGAGCCGAGAGCCGCTTATATATTTACTAGCCCTGATCAGGGAAGTGACAGGGACAGGAGCGGAGATGACTCGTATTGCAGCCCAGCTGTTTTATGTAACCGCCACGTGGGTAGATTTCTTTAACGGTACACAGTGAACTTTTCATACTAGTGCGCATGCGCATTACTCAGCTCCTCAGCTGTTCTATTAGGTATCCGGGGCTCTGAGCATGCGCACTGCTGCGCTGCTCAGCTGTTCCTGGCCGGAAGTGACGAGGGTAGGTTTTTCTCACGGGGTAGGTAATTCTCACGTTACACCACTTCACCTCCTGTCTTTAAGTCACTTCCTGTCTGTATGTCACTTCCTGTCTCAATGTCACTTCCTGTCTGTATGTCACTTCCTGTCCCTATGTCACTTCCTGTCTCAATGTCACTTCCTGTCTGCAGTGATATTCCTTCCTCCCCAGCTGTGGCACCACTTCCTGTGTCTGTACAATCACACTCCTCCTTTCTCAGTGTCCTACTCGGTATAATTGGATAAACTTCTAAGTAATGTCATCAAAGGGGATTCCCATCTATTTTTAGTATATGATTATTATAAGATAACACTGAACTTTTTAAAAAATAAGAATTAGAGATGAGCTCCGGCGTGTTCGAGTTCACACGTGCCCGATCCCGCCAGGAAGTCGACACTGCATTCCGCTAATCACAGACAGTGAGACATTTCCCTATCTGTGCAGCTGCAGATCGGGAATTGTCTCACTTCCTGTGATTAGAGGAGTGCAGTATCGGCTTCCTGGCGGGATCGGGGCACGTGCGAACTCGAACACGCCGGAGCTCATCCCTGATAAGAATCATCACATCCTGTAACCATCTTAAAAAATTGCTGGTAAACGCACAGAAAAATTAAGTTTTGTTGTGTTTTTCCTTTAGGCCTCTTTCACACTTGTGCAACTTGGCACTGCACATGATTATGTACTCCATGATTTTCAATGAGTCCTGTTCATATCTGTGCATCTTTAACCACTTTACGTCTGCTCGCGGTAATACTACTGCGGCAGAGTGGTTCGTTATCGTCTGACGACGTAGTATTAACGTCGTCAGACACTCCCCCTTCTGGGCGGCGCTTGCGCGCCGCCGGAGGCTCGCTCCCGCTGTTTTCATTCACAGCGGGAGTCGGGCCAGGGGAGGAGCAGCGGCGATCGCCGCTGCTCTGCCCCGATCGCCGGGGATCTAGTGTGGAGATCCGCCCGCCTGTGTAAACACAAGCGGACGGATCTCCATAGTGACAGGGAGTGACAGATCGGAGTGTTCAGCATAGCTGGACATCCTATCTGTCCCTGTCTCACATAGTCACCTCCCCCCCTACACGTCAGTAAGCACCAGGCATACATTAACCCCTCCCTCTCCAATAAAATTAACCCCTTCCCTGCCAGTGTCATTTTTACAGTAACAGTGCATATATATAGCACTGATTACTGCAGTAATGTCACTGGTACCCCCAAAAGTGTCAAAAATGTCAGTCAAGGGTCCGATCGGTCCGCCGCAATGTTGCAGTCCCACAAAAAAAAAAAAATCGCAGATCGCCGCCATTACGCGTTAAAAAAAAAAACAAACACCAAAAATGACAGAAATCTTTCCCTTTGTTAGTAAACGCAATAACTTTTGCGCAAACCAATCAAAATACGCTTATTGCGATTTTTTTTACCAAACATAGGTAGCAGAAAACAAATTGGCCAAAATTTTTTAAAAAAATTGGTTTTTACATCTTTTTTGGGGGGAATTTCATATAAAAAAATGTTAAAAATATTGTTATTTTTTCAAAATAAACGCTCTTTTTTTGTTTATAGCGCAAAAAGTAAAAATCGCACAGGTGATCAAATACCACCAAAAGAAAGCTCTGTTTGTGGGAAAAAAAGGACGTAAATTTCGTTTGGGTACGCACAGCGCCGAATCGCAAAATGTGGCCTGGACGGAAGACAGCAAAATCCTCCGGTGGTAAAGTGGTTAAGTCGCAGTGACTCCAAAGTAGTCCCTGACTACACAGGCATTGCTTCAAGTCCAGTCAAAGTCGCAGTAAACAAAAAGAATTGCACGACTTTTAGGGGCCTTTTTTAAATATTTGCATTGTATATTGATGTGTCTAAAATAATGAAGGAGAATTCTGTGAGTAGAAGGAATATGGCGTACATGTGTGGTGTATACACAAGTAGGCTCACACTCTATTATACCACACCGGGTATTCACTGTAACTTACACAGCCCAACTTTTGGTCGCAGGAGCACCACAGATCCTCTTCTCCCATTTACTAAAGGGGAAATCTCCCGCCCATAAAAGTGGACTTTAAAGGACGTAGAGTTATCAAAATACAGATGAGCACACCATAAAACATAAAACAATACATTTTATTTGATACAAATTGATTAAAAGTATACATCATAAAAACCACCACATCATAGCAAGATAACCCCCCCCCCCCAGCATTTCCAAGGGCTTGCTATAACCATCTAGTCAATGGTTGTGTAGAAATAAGGTTGGTAGGTCTGGTAGGGCTAACGCATTTCGAAGAACAGATTTGTACGTATAATGCTTCCTCAGAGACCCTTCACATTAGCCATATTATTATCCACTTCTGGACTGAGCCTATTTCTGACATGTTATTACCAGATTTAACCACTTAAGCCCCGCAAGATTTTACCCCCTTCCTGACCAGGGCCTTTTTTGCGATTCGGCTCTGCGTGACTTTAACGGACAATTGCGCGGTCGTGCAACGCTCTACCTAAACAAATTTGACGTCCTTTTTTCCTACAAACAGAGCTTTCTTTTGGTGGTATTTGATCACCTGTGCGATTTTTACTTTTTGCGCTATAAACAAAAAAAGAGCGACAATTTTGCAAAAATAACAATATTTTTCACATTTTTTTATATGAAATCCCCCCCCAAAAAATGTAAAAATCTAAATTTTTTAACATTTTTGGCCAATTTGTTTTCTGCTACATATGTTTGGTTAAAAAAAAAAAAAAATCACAAAAAGCGTATTTTGATTGGTTTGCGCAAAAGTTATCGCGTTTACTAACAAAGGGAAAGATTCCTGTCATTTTTGGTGTTTTTTTTTTAACGCGTAATGGCGGCGATCTGTGATTTTTTTTGCGGTACTGCGACATTGCGGCGGACAGATCGGACCCTTGACTGACATTTTTGACACTGTTGGGGTTACCAGTGACATTACTGCAGTAATCAGTGCTATACATATGCACTGTTACTGTAAAATTACACTGGCAGGGAAGGGGTTAACTTTATTGGGGAAGGAGGGGTTAAGTGTGTCCTAGGGGCGTGCTTCTTACTGTGATTGGACATGGCTACTGGTGTAGGAACAGTGATCAACGGTCCTACATAGTAGAACCGTATGATCACCATTCCTACACAGGGGAGAATGACAGGCGGCTTGTTTACATCAGCCGCCTGCCTTTCTCCCCTCACGGCGGACGATCGCGAGTGACCGACGGACATCGGGTCCGCCAGTCACACGCACGTACTTTCCATGGAACGAGCCGGGGCGGGCGCTCGCCCACTATTGGCTCACAAGCTAGTGACGTATATATATACGTCACTTTGCCTGGCCGGGGCTGACCGCCGCAGTATATGTACTTGCGGCGGTCGGCGACCGGTTAAAATCTGTATTTTTAGCTAGAAAATTACTTAGAACCCCCAAACATTATATATATATATATTAGAGATATATTATATTATATCTATATATATATATATATATTAGAGATATATTGGCCGATATATCAGGGGCCGATATGCAATTTTCCCGATATATCGGTATTGGCCCCGGAACAGGCTGATATTGCCGAAATTTTTGTGACATCATTCTGCCCGCTTAGGCCGCCTCCCTCGCCTTGGACACCCTCGTCTGGAGACAGAACTAGTCTTGTGGGAGTGTATCACAGCCATACACCTACCCACAGCAGCCCGGTGCCAGCCAGCCACCCACATCCACAGGCCCTGTACCAGCCAGCCACAGGCACTTTACCAGCCAGCCACCCATAGGCCCTGTACCAGCCACCCACCTACCACAGGGTGCCAGCCAGTCAGCCACCCACCACAGGGTGCCAGACAGCCAGTCGTTCAGCAATAAACAACAATTAACATATTCAGTACCAGATCTGTGTCAAAAATGGTCTTTATTTTTCAAACTTTCAAATGTACAAAATATCGGCCGATATCGATACGTTGATTTAGCAAAAATCTTTGGAGAATAAAATGGAGGTTGTTGCAATATTTTAAGTCCAGCAGTCTTTCAAACGTCATTTTTTTGGGAAATTTTTTTTTTTTTAACAGTTACCAGTTTACAGTTACAATTCGTCAACCGCCATCATTTCCCACTGCACTTAATGACTACGCTGGGGTCAGATGGATGTTTGTAAGTCGTTTTTCTCATTTTAATCAAGTAATTTATTAACCACTTTAGCCCCGGAGGATTTTCCTGCTTAATGACCAGGCCACTTTTTTTTTTTTATTGGAATATTAATTTAACAATTTCAACAATAACATTTACAATTATTTGTTACTTCTGACTCATTGCTTGGTACATGTAACAACAGTTAGGAAAATGAAGAAAATTATGAAAATTACAGTAGTACAAGGTAACAGTTAAATGAGAAAATAGGCCAATTTGTTTTCTGCTACATATTTTTGGTAAAAAAAAAAAAAAAATCGCAATAAGCGTATTTTGATTGGTTTGCGCAAAAGTTACTAACTACGGGAAAGATTTGTCATTTTTATTGTTTTTTTTTTTTTTTTTTTTACTAGTAATGGCGGCTCCATGTATTGTCATGGTCATGGCTGCCACCCACCACATGGTTTTTGCGGGACTGCGACATTACGGCTGACAGATCGGACTCTGACATTTTTGACGGGACCTTTACTACAGTGCTAAATATATGCACTGTCACTGTAATAATGACACTGGCAGGGAAGGGGTTAACACTGTTGGTGATCAAGGGGTTAAATGTGTGCCTCATGCTTACTGACGTGTGTGGGGGGAGGGGATTGTGTGACAGAGACACAGATTGCAGGTTCAGCTATGCTGAATCCTGTGATCTGTCCCTGTCTGTCACAGAGAAGATCCGCCTGCTTTGTTTACACAAGCGGGTGGATTTTCTCACTCTTTTCCTGACGATCGGGGGAAGAGAGAGACGGTGATCGCCGCCTCTCCTCCTGCGGTCTGACTCCGGAGGCGTGGCTTATGGAATGACCATAGAGACCTGTGTTCCTATATAGAAGGATCACAGGCGCTCTGTGATCATTCCAGCGAGAAGAATGGTCAGCTGTGTTTACAAAAGCTGACCGTCCTTTTATCTCAGCGGGGAGCGATTGCGGGTGTCAGGCGGCAATCGGAGCCGCCTGCCCCGTACAGTTGCATCAGGATCGCGCAGGAGCGGCTGCCTGCCGCAAAAAAACTGCGGCGGGCGGTCGTTGAGTAGTGAATCTCAGATTGGAGGAGTGATATTGGTCTGTAAGAATTTGGTTGAGTAGCAGGCTTAAGGAGAAGTTTAATACAGGCCCTAGACATAGCTATAGGCCAGTGTTTCTCAAACTGTGTGCCATGGCACCCTAGTGTGCCGCACAAGAACTGCAGGTTTGTCGTGGTAATACAGTGGTGTCGGGAAGGGGGGCTCTCTTAGTCAGTGGCGTCGGGAGGGGGGGGGCTGACCCAGGCTATAGCCCCGAGTGGGCCCCCAAAAAGCCCCGGGTCCCGTAGTGCTCCTTTTTTACATTATTAGCCCCGAGTCCTGGGTGGCAGGCCGATCCTCCACTGGCCTGTACTGCAGTCCGGCGCACTGGTTGCTAGGATCGCCTGCCGCCTGGCATCTAGCAACTTCGCAAGGAGAGAGCGAGGCGAGGCCCTCAGCATTCAAATACAAAAGTTCTTCGCCACAAAAATTGTTAAATCTTTTCAGGTGTGCCGCAAAAATCTTTTTGGTGAGCCACAAGAAACACGGATATAGGCAGTTGCTGACCGTCCCTCATTAACTACGTTTAGCGGTTGTATACTTGATCTCGGAAGTAGGCAGCAGCCATCGAGGTTGTGGGCATCTGAAGCCCACTCCCGTATATTTCCTGGATTAGGTGCAGCTGACTATCCAGCATGCACCTCCCGATATAGCGCCTGCGCAGTGATGGCGCTGCGCCGGCACAGTCTGTGGATTACAGGTTGCCATAGCAATTCTTCCAAAATGTTGCCTAACTCCTCCCCATCACGTCACTTCCTGTCTCGAAAAACTGCGAGATTTCACGGGATTTAGAAGACTCCTGGGATAGATGACGCCGATATCCCAGGAGTCCATGGAAATCGCCCAATGACGAGTTGCCTTGGCGGCCGGGACCGGAAGTGCCGCCTCAATATATTTAAAAAAGGTATTGAGAGAAAAAAAAACAAATAATATCTATTTAGGAGATTTGGGCATGGAGATCAGAGGAACTTGTGAAAATGGGTGGAACTCCGCTTTAAGGAAGCTCACACGCATGAATTCTTTGATGTCGCACAAGGCTTGCTTTAGCAATGAAAGATTTCCCGCACTCCGAACATGAATAAGGGCGTTCACCCGTGTGAATTCTCTGATGTTGCACAAGGCCTGCTTTAGCACTGAAAGATTTCCCGCACTCTGAACATAAAAAAGAACGCTCGCCTGTGTGAATTCTAAGATGTTTAACAAGGTCTCCTTTAAGAGTGAAAGATTTCCCGCACTCTGGACATAAATGGGGATGCTCACCTGTGTGAAATTTCTGATGTTTAACAAGCTGATCCTTTTTTTGGAAAGATTTCCCGCACTCTGAACATGAACAGGGATACTCGTCTGTGTGGCTTTTCTGGTGTATTTTAAGATCATTCTTTTTAGTGAAAGATTTCCCGCACTCTGAACATGAATAAGGACGCTCGCCCGTATGAATTCTTTGATGTTTAACAAGGTCTCCTTTCCGAATGAAAGATTTCCCGCACTCTGAACATGAATAAGGGCGCTCACCAGTGTGAATTCTCTGGTGCTGAATAAGTATTCCTTTGTCGGTGAAAGATTTCCCGCACTCTGAACATGAATAGGGACACTCACCTATGTGGATTTTCTGATGTTTAGCAAGGAGTCTTTTTAGAATGAATGATTTCCCGCACTCTGAACATGAATAGGGACGCTCACTTGTGTGAGTTCTCTGGTGGTAAAGATGGCTTACTTTGTGATTAAAACATTTCCCACACTGTAAACATGAATAGGGACGCTCCCCTGTGTGAATTCTCTGATGTATAACAAGGATTCTTTTCTGAGTGAAAGATTTCCCGCACTCTGAACATGAATATGGACGCTCACCCGTGTGAGTTCTCTGATGCTGAATAAGGTTTACTGTATAAAAGAAAGATTTCCCGCACTCTGAACATGAATAGGGACGCTCACCTGTGTGAGTTCTCTGATGTATAACAAGGATTCTTTTCTGAGTGAAAGATTTCCCGCACTCTGAACATGAATATGGACGCTCACCCGTGTGAGTTCTCTGATGCTGAACAAGGTTTCTTGTATGAAAGAAAGATTTTCCACACTCTGAACATGAATATGGACGTTCACCTGTGTGAATCATCTGATGTCTAAGAAGCCCTTTTTTGTTAAGGAATAATTTTCCGCACTCTGAACATATATGAAGACGCTCACCCGTGTGAAGTCTCTGATGGTTAGCAAGGCCTCTTCTACGAGTGAAAGATTTCCCGCACTCTGAGCATAAATAAGGACGCTCTCTTGTTGGAAATTTCTGGTGTTGCACAAGGTTTCCTTTCGGAGTGACAGATTTCCCGCAATATGAGAATAGATTGTCACCTAGGTGATCCCCTTCATGAAGTGAGGAAGATTCCTTGGGATTAGAAGGATCTGTTGATCTATCTGCAGTGTGAGATCCTAAATGGATATTTGCAATCATAGTATGTGATTGGTGAGAAGATTCCCCCTGATCAGAGGGATCCATTGATGTCTCCGGACAGGAAGGTCTGTGATGGATATTTTGTGTATTTGGATTTCCTCCTGGAGGATCCTGTGTGATGACATTATTATAGCACAATAATAATAGAAGATGTCTCTCTGAGGTATTCCTGGCCTCGCCTCCACCTGTTGGAAAGAAATGTAAAAAAATGTCAGTTGGTCACAAATAACTGGAGTTTTAGCCCCTCCTCCCCGTCAGTGAAAATGCCGATCTCACAGTTGGGCTCCTGTTCTCCCTCCAAAATCAATCAGAAAAGTGTTCACACCGAGTCCATATATGATCTGCAAATTCCTTAATATTAAATAACTATGACTAAGGCTTCATTAGCCAGAATGCGTTACTAGTTTGTTACTAAAATAAATAATATTAAAGAATATAAAACACCAAAACAACGACACACTACGTAAAATGTGTTTTTTTTATTAGTGACGACTATGGGGAGTAATGGAGATGTCACATCATATGCTAGGAACATGACGTTATATTGAGGAATGGAGATGGACCTTTCATATGGTGTACAGTATCTCCACCTCATTTGTTGGGAACATGACGTTATATTGAGGAATGGAGATGGACCTTTCATATGGTGTACAGTATCTCCACCTCATTTGTTGGGAACATGACGTTATATTGAAGAATGGAGATGGACCTTTCATATGGTGTACAGTATCTCCTCCTCATTTGTTGGGAACATGACGTTATATTGAGGAATGGAGATGGACCTTTCATATGGTGTACAGTATCTCCTCCTCATTTGTTGGGAACATGACGTTATATTGAGGAATGGAGATGGACCTTTCATATGGTGTACAGTATCTCCTCCTCATTTGTTGGGAACATGACGTTATATTGAGGAATGGAGATGGACCTTTCATATGGTGTACAGTATCTCCTCCTCATTGGTTGGGAACATGACGTTATATTGAGGAATGGAGATGGACCTTTCATATGGTGTACAGCCGGGGTCCTCAATAGGCAGACTCCGGGCCGCCTCCGGACCCACACGGACTTAAATCTGGACCGCCGAAGCGGTCTGCTTCCTTCTGTCATCAGCAGGGGGGGCAGAATTGAGAGGACCGGGAGGATCGCAGTGGCTGTGTCTTACACTTACAGCGCTGCATGATTACAAAAAGCCGAGTTCTTCTGCGGCGGAGAGGATGTCCTACAAAGTCCCGCCTCCTGGGCCGGCTCTTACCTATGATAGACAGAACACTGGTGACGTCTATCATAGGAGCCGGTGTCCAGGAGGCGGGACTTTGTAGGACATCCTCTCCGCCGGGTAAGCAGAAGAACTCGGCTTTTTGTAATCATGCAGCGCTGCCAGTGTAAAACACAGCCACTCCGATCCTCTCAATTCTAACTCCCCCGCTGATGACAGAAGGAAGCAGACCGCTTCGGCGGTCCAGATTAATGGGGGCACGCACACTGGTCAATCTGCATTATTGGGGGCACGCACACTGGTCAATCTGCATTAATGGGGGCACGCACATGGTCGCTCTGCATTAATGGGGGTACGCACAATGGTCGCTCTGCATTAATGGGGGCACACACAATGGTCAATCTGCATTAATGGGGGCACGCACAATGGTTGCTCTGCATTAATGGGGGCACGCACAATGGTCAATCTGCATTAATGGGGGCACGCACAATGGTCGCTCTGCATTAATGGGGGTACGCACATGGTCGCTCTGCATTAATGGGGGCACGCACATGGTCACTCTGCATTAATGGGGGCACGCACAATGGTCAATCTGCATGAATGGGGGTACGCACATGGTCGCTCTGCATTAATGGGGGCACGCACATGGTCACTCTGCATTAATGGGGGCACGCACAATGGTCAATCTGCATTAATGGGGGCACGCACATGGTCGCTCTGCATTAATGGGGGTACGCACAATGGTCGCTCTGCATTAATGGGGGCACGCACAATGGTCAATCTGCATTAATGGGGGCACGCACAATGGTTGCTCTGCATTAATGGGGGCACGCACAATGGTCAATCTGCATTAATGGGGGCACGCACATGGTCGCTCTGCATTAATGGGGGTACGCACATGGTCGTACAACCTCCTATCTCTGAAGATAACCAATCGGTGGAAACGCGTTAGACAGGAGGCGTGCCGTCACGATGTCGCTCGGGATCTGAGCTGCAGCCGGACCCGGGCTCATTAGAATTCCTCATTGCTCCTCTACATTTATTCGCTGTGTCTAATCCGCATACTTGTAAGTGTATCTTTCTTTTAATAAAAAGTTTTTAAAAGGTAATGCACTATAGCGGTCATTCTCTTACATGCAATTGTTGGATGATACCATCTTCCTGCTGAGTACTCCCTACGGTTGCTTGGACATTTTGAGAGACAGCCATTGCGGTCCAGGAGGTTGTGGCAAAGTGCTTTTTCCATATAGATCTGGTAAGGGGCCAAGCAGGCTCATAAGCATGCACGGTGGTGAGCACGGATCGTTTTTTTGGGCTTGAGCACAGACATCTAATGTTTATATTTGTATAGAGGAGCATTTATTCTATCCGTCCGGTAAGGAGGAATTCACACTGGTGGAGGGAATCACTGTTACTTTTGATTTGTTACCACCAGTTTACATCAGTCACTGAATATTCATTTGGATTTTCAACAAGAAAACTTTGGGACTTTGATTTCATTATATGTGCCATATATGTTTGTATATTGATTTGCACATTCATTTTCATGCACAGTTAATGCATTCACATTTATTGATATAGCGCACCACCCATTTTTGACAAATACATATTTAACCTTTTAGAACCTGCCTACAGGACGATGTGAAGATCTAATAATTATCTAACATTTGTTCTTAAACTACAATCCTCATACTCAGAAGTAAAATGAGACTTTGACTTATTTCTTCCATTGTCTCTGTTACTTACTTGTGTGGATAGGTGGAGAAATGTCCTCCTGTTCACTTTTCATAATCATCCCAACCTCCTCCGTGGATGGCTGATCACCCCCCACATACATCTCTACCTCTTCTTCTTTAACCTCAGCTTTTATATCAATCTGTTCTTCACCCTACACCAAAATTAATGGAAGACATCTATTAAAGTCAACTCAAGGCAGATATAGAAGACACAAATGACACGTCATTCAGTATGCACCCTCGGTTGGAAGAACACAAGGAGGAAGAGGACCTGTGATGACACTTAAGACCCACAGAGAAAGGAATTTATATTAAAAAAATAAAAATGAGGGATGAAAATGTAGGGTGCTCAAAAGGAGCGAGAAACGGGGTTTGGGATGTGGATAACGAAGGCTGCACTTCAGATGTCAAAGTAAAGCAACAGATTATATAGAATAACGCAATTTCATGGCTTACAATACATATTTAGGTCTAGATGCCCAGTCCTACCTACCTGATCATGGTGAGGGATGGTGTGATCCTTCTGTTTGGAATCCCAGGAACACAGAGGAGGGGGAAATCGCTCACCCTAAAACCCAAAGATGAAAGAAAAATAAACAGAGCAAGAGATTTCACAGAAAAATATCATCTCATAGTTTAGAATACTTTTGAGTTATAATTGCTCAGTCCCATCTACCTGATGATGGTGGGGGGTGGTGTGATCTTCCTGTGTGGAATCCCGGGAATACAGAGGACCTCCCTCCTCCATAGACTGCTGATCCCCAACCTTCTCTTCATTTTCCACTTCAACCTCAACTTTGATGTCTTTCAGTTCTTCACTCTAAACCCCAAAGATGAAAGAACAGATTTGTAAAAGAAAAGTTGTACAATGTATTTGAGTTCTAGTTGCTTAGATTCACCTACCTGATGATGGTGAGGGATGGTGTGACCTTCCTGTGTGGAATCCCGGGAATACAGAGGACGGGGACATCTCTCTGGTGGGTTCCCATTACTGGATCCATCTGTAGGAAACACACACACTGACTGAATACATTGTTTCTATGTGTTTATCAGATGATGGGGGATCTAGGTGGAGCCTCCGTACTGCTCTCTCCTTTACAATAAAGTCTCCTCTTACCCGGTGATGTGAGGGGCGGCTGATTCTCCATCATGACGTCCTTGTAGAGATTCTTGTGTCCTTCTAAATACTCCCACTCCTCCATAGAAAAAAAGGGAAATCCTGATAGCTTATAGGAACTGACACACACAATGATACAGTCACCATCCAGACACATCCCTTGTCTGTTACTGGATAATGTCCCAGAATTCCCGACACCGCTCACCTCTCCTGTCAGCAGATCAATGATCTTCTTGGTGACTTCTAGAATCTTCTTGGGTTTCAGGAAATGGGATGCAGGCACTGTGATGGTTATATCGTCACCAGGTTTCACCGGAGGAAAACTCTGCATTGAAACAACACTATTGTCATGTGATCCTCCCAGAATCCTCCTTAACACCCCAATCAGCAGGTAGAGGATCTTCAGGGTTATGTTTAAAGTAGAATCCCAGCTAAAGCCTAACCTGTGTAGAATAAGATCTATATATATATATATATATATACAGTGGGTACGGAAAGTATTCAGACCCCCTTAAATTTTTCACTCTTTGTTATATTGCAGCCATTTGCTAAAATCATTTAAGTTCATTCTTCTTCCTCATGAATGTACACATAGCACCCCATACTGACAGAAAAACACAGAATTGTTGACATTGTTGCAGATTTATTAAAAAAGAAAAACTGAAATATCACATGGTCCTAAGTATTCAGACCCTTTGCTGTGACACTCATATATTTAACTCAGGTGCTTTCCATTTCTTCTGATCATCCTTGAGATGGTTCTACACCTTCATTTGAGTCCAGCTGTGTTTGATTATACTGATTGGACTTGATTAGGAAAGCCACACACCTGTCTATATAAGACCTTCCAAATCACAATGCATGTCAGAGCAAATGAGAATCATGAGGTCAAAGGAACTGCCTGAAGAGCTCAGAGACAGAATTGTGGCAAGGCACAGATCTGGCCAAGGTTACAAAAAGATTTCTGCTGCACTTAAGGTTCCTAAGAGCACAGTGGCCTCCATAATCCTCAAATGGAAGACGTTTAGGACGACCAGAACCCTTCCTAGAGCTGGCCGTCCGGCCAAACTGAGCTATCGGGGGAGAAGAGCCTTGGTGAGAGAGGTAAAGAAGAACCCAAAGATCACTGTGGCTGAGCTCCAGAGATGCAGTCAGGAGATGGGAGAAAGTTGTAGAAAGTCAACCATCACTGCAGCCCTCCACCAGTCGGGGCTTTATGGTAGAGTGGCCCGACGGAAGCCTCTCCTCAGTGTAAGACACATGAAAGCCCGCATGGAGTTTGCTAAAAAACACCTGAAGGACTCCAAGATGGTGAGAAATAAGATTCTCTGGTCTGATGAGACCAAAATAGAACTTTTTGGCCTTAATTCTAAGCGGTATGTGTGGAGAAAACCAGGCACTGCTCATCACCTGTCCAATACAGTCCCAACAGTGAAGCATGGTGGTGGCAGCATCATGCTGTGGGGGTGTTTTTCAGCTGCAGGGACAGGACGACTGGTTGCAATCGAGGGAAAGATGAATGCGGCCAAGTACAGGGATATCCTGGACAAAAACCTTCTCCAGAGTGCTCTGGACCTCAGACTGGGCCGAAGGTTTACCTTCCAACAAGACAATGACCCTAAGCACACAGCTAAAATAACGAAGGAGTGGCTTCACAACAACTCCGTGACTGTTCTTGAATGGCCCAGCCAGAGCCCTGACTTAAACCCAATTGAGCATCTCTGGAGAGACCTAAAAATGGCTGTCCACCAACGTTTACCATCCAACCTGACAGAACTTGAGAGGATCTGCAAGGAGGAATGGCAGAGGATCCCCAAATCCAGGTGTGAAAGACTTGTTGCATCTTTCCCAAAAAGACTCCTGGCTGTATTAGATCAAAAGGGGGCTTCTACTAAATACTGAGCAAAGGGTCTGAATACTTAAGACCATGTGATATTTCAGTTTTTCTTTTTTAATAAATCTGCAACAATGTCAACAATTCTGTGTTTTTCTGTCAGTATGGGGTGCTATGTGTACATTCATGAGGAAGAAGAATGGACTTAAATGATTTTAGCAAATGGCTGCAATATAACAAAGAGTGAAAAATTTAAGGGGGTCTGAATACTTTCCGTACCCACTGTATATACAGTATATAGTTACCTATTTTCAGCCAGCTCTGGGGTCAGCAGCAAAGGTATAGAGAGAGCGGGAGCCATGACATCACCTGTAGACTCCCATGGTGCAGCCATTATCCGCAGTTCCTCCTCTCCCCTGCAGCTTCTGCTGGCTGACATATGGAAGCAGAATTACGAGACCAGACCAAAGTGGGCTGAAAGTAGGTAACTATACACATTTGTTTTACCCAGGAAAAATAAGATAGGCCTTTTTTTTGGGGGGGGGGGGGGGGGGGGCGGCATTTTTAAGACTATTTAGGCTTAACTAGAATTCTACTTTAATATCCTCTCAGTCACATTACTCAGGTCCTCCTCTATCCCTATTGATGTAATCATGTGATTTAAAAACCAAAAAAAGCTATAATACCCCATATGTAAATATACAACAAATAAAGATCATTATCAGTTTGGTTTTCAATTGTCTTTAAATATTTTATGTTATTTTTCACGTTATTAATAAGTTAGTGAGAAGTACTATTTATGGTGACATCATACTTCCATATAGCGGAATATATGGCTCTATACAATATATAGGTAATATTCCTGTATTGATAATATATAATACACACGATATATGTATGTATCAGCATCTGTTGGAGATAAAAATCATCACAGAGTAAAAAAGACGGACGGGGACGGGGGGGTTACTGGGTGTAAATATAAAATAATATCTTTTTTTTTTTACTTTAAACATTAGTACACGATAACCAAATCCGCTTACAGATAAAATAATATCTTATTACCTCCTCTGCAGCAACTTCCAGCAACGTCTCCTCTCTACTTCCTCCTGACTCACCTCTGACCCGGAACTTCCTTTAAAGACCCTTATATCACTTCCTGGTCATATGTTACCTCACTTCCTGTCTGCATATCACTACCTGGTCATAAGTTACCTCACTTCTTGTCTATATATTACCTCTTAGTTGGGAACTATCTGTAAGCGGATTTGGTTACCGTGTACTAATGTTTATTAGGGATGGGACATTGTAACCAATTGATCGTAAGTATAATGTAGATTTAGATATCACATTTCTTTAGTTATACGCTACCTCACTTCAGTGGCGGCTGGTGCTCAAATTTTTTTTTGGGGGGGGGGGGGGGCGCAAATAGAAAAATGTAATAGGCATTGCTTTGCGGCAAAAAACGCTGTAAAAAATTGCGTGACTTTGAGGTCACAAAAGTGTGAAAGGGGCCTTCAGTAATCAAGGCATAGTGTGCCCCCTTCAATACAGAGTGACCATCGTGCCCCCTTCAATGCAGAGTGACCATCGTGCCCCCTTCAATGCAGAGTGACCATCGTGCCCCCTTCAATGCAGAGTGACCAGCGTGCCCCCTTTCAATGCAGAGTGACCAGCGTGCCCCCTACCAATGCAGAGTGACCAGCGTGCCCT
Organism: Pelophylax lessonae; assembly: GCF_965119305.1. Classification (NCBI taxonomy): domain Eukaryota; kingdom Metazoa; phylum Chordata; class Amphibia; order Anura; family Ranidae; genus Pelophylax; species Pelophylax lessonae. Next base: position 260,417,049 of record NC_138776.1, on the reverse strand, counting down.
CTTTCAATGCAGAGTGACCAGCGTGCCGTGCCCCCTTTCAATGCAGAGTGACCAGAATGCCCCCTTTCAATGCAGAGTGACCAGCGTACCCCACTTTCAATGCAGAGTGACCAGCGTGCCCCCTTCCAATGCAGAGTGACCAGCGTGCCCTCTTTCAATGCAGAGTGACCAGCGTGCCGTGCCCCCTTTCAATGCAGAGTGTCCAGCGTGCCCCCTTTCAATGCAGAGTGACCAGAATGCCCCCTTTCAATGCAGAGTGACCAGAATGCCCCCTTTCAATGCAGAGTGACCAGCGTACCCCACTTTCAATGCAGAGTGACCAGCGTGCCCCCTTTCAATGCAGAGTTTCCAGCGTGTGGTGTCCCCTTCAATGCAGAGAGATCATCGTGACCCCTTTCAATGCAGAGTGACCAGCGTGCCGTGCCCCCTTTCAATACAGAGTGACCAGCGTGCCGTGCCTCCTTCAATGCAGAGAGACCAGTGCACTTAACTGCAGCGGCGGCTTCTCCTCAGTCCCCCGCGTCTCCTCGAGTCCTCCCGCCGCCTCCTCCGCCAATGGCATGGGTTCGCCTTTCGGCCAATCTTGGACCCGCTTCCTCATTGGCCAGGAGGAGGAATCCGTGTGACAATAGCGAATTTTCATTTAATATTGTCACACAAATGGATGGGCTAGGGCATACTGCTCTGCGCCCCGGGTCCACCCTTTTCTGAAGCCTATTAGAGCCTCTGGCTCTAATCAGGTGATTCAGAAAAAAAATCCCCATTGAACTCCATGCGTCCGGCGCCCCGCATGTAGATAAGAGGGCTGGACGCATGGATAGAGCGGCGGCGCCCCCAACGCACCAGCCGCCACTGCCTCACTTTCTGTCTCTATATCACTTCCTGGTCATATGTTACCTCACTTCCTCTCTGTATATCACTTCCTGGTCATATATTACTTCACTTCTTGTCTGTATATCACTTCCTGGTCATATGTTACCTCACTTAATGTCTGTATATCATGTCCTGTTCATATTCCACTTCACCTCCTGTCTTTAAGTCACTTCCTGTCTATATGTCACTTCCTGTCTGCAATGACATCCCTTCCGGTGTTCCATGAGAAAACCATACCCTCGTCACTTCCGGTGCACCTACGAAGGGTATGGATTTATCACAGTAGTGTGTTTAACGTTACATTAAAACAGCTCCTCTGCAATATGGGTCATCTCCGCTCCTATCCCTGTCATTTCCCTGATCTCGGCTAATAAATATAAAAGCGGATCACGGAGCCAACATCTCCGTCATTTAGATTTCATACACCCGCCACCGCTTTTATATTTAGTAGCCGACATCAGGGAAGTGACAGGGATAGGAGCGGAGATGACTCATGTTACAGCCAAACTGTTTTAATGTAACCGCCGCAAGTATAACATTACACACACTACCGTGATAATTTCATACCCTCTGAGCATGCGTACTTGTCAACTTCTCAGCTGTTCAATGATGTATCCGGGGCTCTGAGCATGCGCACTGCTTCGCTGCTCAGATGTTTCTGACAGGAAGTGACATGGGTATGGTTTTTTTAACGTTACATTCCTCCCTAGCTGTGGTATCACTTCCTGGTCATATGTTACCTCACTTCCTGTCTGTATATCACTTCCTGTCTGTATGTCACCTCCTGTCTCTGTCACTTCCTGTCTGCAGTGACATCCCTTCCTCCCTAGCCGTGGCACCACTTCCGGTGTCTGTACAATCACACTCCTCCTTTCTCAGTGTCCTACTCGGTATAATTGGAAAAAAATGTCCAACTTCTAAGTAATGTGATCAAAGGGGGATTCCTGTCTATTTTTAGCATATGATTATTATAAGATAACACTTAACTGGTTAAAAATAAGAATTAGAGATGAACTCCGGCGTGTTAGAGTTCGCACGTGCCCCATCCCGCCAGGAAGTCGACACTGCATTGCCCTAATCACAGACAGTGAGACATTTCCCTATCTGTGCAGCTGCGGATCGGGAATTGTCTCACTGCCTGTGATTAGAGGAGTCCAGTGTTGGCTTCCTGGCGGGATCGGGGCACGTGCGAACTCGAGCATGCCCAAACTCATCCCTGATAAGAATCATCACATCCTGTAACCATCTTAAAAAATTGCTGGTAAACGCACAGAAAAATTAAGTTTTGTTGTGTTTTTCCTTTAGGCCTCTTTCACACTTGTGCAACTTGGGACTGCACAGTCATACTCCATGATTTTCAATGAGTGCTGTTCATATCTGTGCATCTTTAAGTCGCAGACTAGTGACTCCAAAGTAGTCCCTGACTACACAGGCATTGCTTCAAGTCCAGTCAAAGTCGCAGTAAAAAAAAGAATTGCACGACTTTTAGGGGCCTTTTTTAAATATTTGCATTGTGTATTGATGTGTCTAAAATAATGAAGGAGAATTCTGTGAGTAGAAGGAATCACACTCTATTATACCACACCCGGTATTCACTGTAACTTACACAGCCCAACTTTTGTACCGCACCCTGTATTCACTGTAACTTACACAGCCCAACTTTTGTACCGCACCCGGAATTCACTGTAACTTACACAGCCCAACTTTTGTACCGCACCCAGTATTCACTGTAACTTACACAGCCCAACTTTTGTACCGCACCCGGTATTCACTAACTTACACAGCCTAACTTTTGTACCGCACCCGGTATTCACTGTAACTTACACAGCCCAACTTTTGTACCGCACCCGGAATTCACTGTAACTTACACAGCCCAACTTTTGTACCGCACCCGGTATTCATTAACTTACACAGCCCAACTTTTGTACCGCACCCTGTATTCACTGTAACTTACACAGCCCAACTTTTGTACCGCACCCGGAATTCACTGTAACTTACACAGCCCAACTTTTGTACCGCACCCAGTATTCACTGTAACTTACACAGCCCAACTTTTGTACCGCACCCGGTATTCACTAACTTACACAGCCTAACTTTTGTACCGCACCCGGTATTCACTGTAACTTACACAGCCTAACTTTTGTACCGCACCCGGTATTCACTGTAACTTACACAGCCCAACTTTTGTACCGCACCCGGAATTCACTGTAACTTACACAGCCCAACCTTTGTACCGCACCCGGTATTCACTAACTTACACAGCCCAACTTTTGTACCGCACTCTGTATTCACTGTAACTTACACAGCCCAACTTTTGTACCGCACCCGGAATTCACTGTAACTTACACAGCCCAACTTTTGTACCGCACCCAGTATTCACTGTAACTTACACAGCCCAACTTTTGTACCGCACCCGGTATTCACTAACTTACACAGCCTAACTTTTGTACCGCACCCGGTATTCACTGTAACTTACACAGCCAAACTTTTGTACCACACCGGTATTTACTGTAACTTACACAGCCCAACTTTTGGTCCCAGGAGCACCACAGATTCTCTCCTCTCTTTTACTAAAATTCTTAAGTGGGACAAGAGCGAGGGGTAATACTGTAGAGCAGGTCTCACCTCCAGATGGCGCTGCTCCGCTCCAGGAGGCGGTGGCGGCCGAGGGTCCTGGCACAGCCAGGGTACTGGAAGTAATATCTACATGCCAGGCGACGCTGACAACAAAAATTGAAGAGGTAAAGATGGATATCTCTTTATTAAGGCAAGATATGCAGAAGTTAAGGGACAGGGTCATTGAGACTGACTGTAGGATTAGTGAAGACTCCCTCCCCCCCTTGCAAAACTCCTCAGACAGGCTGCAGCAACAAGTGAATCTTATTCTCCAGAAGCAAGATGATATGGAGAATAGGCTGCGCCGCTGTACCTTGCGGTTCATTGGACTCCCAGAGGGCTCTGAGGGTGCAGACCCTTCTTCATATCTAGAGCAACTGCTCATACAGGCATATGGCAGAGATTCTCTTTGCCCCACATTTGTGGTGGAACGGGCGCATCTCCTTTCGGGGCACCCCCCACCACAGGGTGCTCCCCCTCGCACAATTTCTGAATTACAGTGTCACGATCCGGGGTCAGGCTCGAAGACCAGTAGCTATAGCAGTCGCAGGTCACACAGGAACCAGCAGGATAGGAACACTGACAGGTCACCCAGGCAGATGACGCAGGCTCACCTGAGGTGCGGAGTCTAAGTACTAACCGGTCTTCACCAGCGCTCCTGAAGGTGGAGATGGATTTTGCTGCGTGTTAGCACCAGGTCGCGGTCCTCAAGATCGCCCCACCAGGAAGTGAGCAAGTCAGAGTCCAGTAGCAGATAGGGATTAAGCTGAAGCGTAGTCAAGGAGTAGCCAAAGGTCGGTAACCAGTAGTTGCAGGTTGGGATCAAACAGAAGAGTAGTCGAGGAACAAGCCAAGTGTCGATAACGGATGGTAGCAAAGATACAGACGGCAGCAGGAGAGACAAGCGAGATATCGGCTGTTTAAGGCACAATATTCTGGCGACCAGGAAGTGCAAAGACATGGTTTATAACAGGAAGTTCATGGGAGGAGCAAAGGGTTCAAGGTTCAAGGCAATAAAGATTCACAGCAGGATCATTCAAGGATTTGTCCAGGGAGCTGTCCAGCATTCCAGGTAGCTCAGTGAGTAGAGTCATTGCCAGACACCATGGAGGTCCCAGGTTCAAGTCCGGGTCCTGACAGTACTCCCCTCCTCCCAGGACGTCCGCTGGACGTCTTAGGACCAGGTTTAAGAGGAAACCTTTGGTGGAACTCCTTTGTTAATCTAGGGGCATGAACATTTTCTTCTGGCTCCCAGGAATTTTCTTCTGGTCCATATCCTTCCCATTGAACCAGATATTGTAATTTATTCCTAAACATCCTGGAATCAAGAATTCTCTCCACTACAAATTCTTCTTCACCCTGTACTTCAACAGGTGGAGGAGGCGGAAGAATTCTTCCAGGAAAGGGATTTTCCTTAAATGGCTTGAGCAGTGATATGTGAAAAACTGGGTGAATTCTCATACTGTCGGGAAGTTTTAAACGGAAAGTGACTGGGTTGACCTGAGCAGAAATCTGGAAAGGTCCCACAAACTTTTGTCCCAACTTTGCAGATGGAACATGGACCTTCAAATTTTTGGTTGATAACCAAACCTTGTCACCCACTTGAAAGGTAGGAAGTGATCGGCGATGTCTATCAGCAGCCTTCTTGTAACATTCCTGAGCCTCCTTCAAAGTCTCAATTAATTTCTCCTGAATCTCTTGCAACATAGTTAATCTGTTGGCTACAGCAGGAATTGGAGTTGAGATAGGGAGATCAGGAATAAAAACTGGATGATAACCATTGTTTAAGAAAAACGGGCTTTGAGAGGTTGAGCTATGTCTAGAATTGTTGTAAGAAAACTCTGCCGTGGGAAGATAGTCCACCCAGTCATCCTGAAGATAACTAACAAAACATCGAAGGTACTGTTCTAAAGTTTGATTGGTCCTCTCAGTCTGACCATTAGACTGAGGATGAAAAGCAGAAGACAGGTTGATTGCTACTCCTAAAGCTGAGCAAAAGCTTTTCCAAAACTTTGAAGTAAACTGTACTCCTCGATCTGACACAACGTCTTCAGGAATTCCAAGTAGTCTGAAGATTTCTCGAACCATCAACTCAGCAGTTTGTTCCGAAGAGGGTACCCCCTTAACTGGTATAAAGTGAGCCATCTTGGTGAGGCGGTCAACGACCACCAAGATAGTGGTCATTCCTTTTGAGGGGGGTAAATCAACCACAAAGTCCATAGAAATTGACCCCCATGGTCTTGATGGGATAGGGAGTGGTTGGAGCAACCCCAAAGGAGAAGCTCGGGTGTCTTATTGCGTGCACAGGTCAGGCACGAGACTACATACCTTTTAACATCTTTCTTGTACCCAGGCCACCAAAAGGAGCGTGATAAAAGTTCCTCTGTTTTAGAAACTCCAAAATGTCCAGCAAGTTTTGAGTCATGACTCAACCGGAGGACTTCAACCCGAGCAGACTCAGGTACATAGAGGCGATGCGTTTTAATCCAAAAGCCATTCTTGAACTCAAAACTGATGTCCATAGGAGGATTATTGAGGAGTGAGTCATTCTCGTAACCTTCTTTGAGGAGACTCAAGAATGCCTTTGAACTTGTGACACCTAGGAAGTTCTTTTGAGACAGGATTGTGCATTCAGCATTGTTCTCCTGGGAAGGCCCAGACAACATCCGTGATAAGGCATCAGCCTTACCATTTCTTGACCCAGGTCTATATGAGATAATAAAATTAAATCTAGAAAAGAACAGCGACCAACGTGCTTGTCTAGAAGACAATCTTTTGGCCGAACAAATGAATTCTAGATTTCTGTGATCAGTGAGAACAGTCACAGGATGCTTAGTACCTTCCAGCAAATGCCTCCATTCAGAAAAGGCTTCCTTAATTGCCAGTAACTCCTTATTCCCTATGTCATAATTCCTCTCGGCTGAAGACATTAAACGAGAAAAGTAAGCACAAGGATGAAGCTGCATCTTTTCACCGCTTCGTTGTGAAAGGATAGCTCCCACAGCAGAGTCAGAAGCATCCACTTCCACTACAAACGGTAGCTCAGGATTGGGATGTACCAATACTGGTGCAGAAGTGAACAGAGTCTTTAACTTATCAAAAGCAGCCTGAGCATTAGATGACCACACAAAGGGCACCCCTTTCTTTGTCAGCTGTGTAATCGGAGCTATCACCTTAGAGAAATTTCTGATGAATTTCCTGTAGAAATTGGCAAACCCGATGAATCTTTGAATTTCCTTAACGTTTGCAGGGACAGGCCAATCTACTACTGCTCTAATCTTCTCAGGATCCATGCTTACTCCATCTGGTGAAATAATATACCCCAGAAACTGGATCTGGGTTTGTTCAAACTCACATTTCTCCAATTTGATATAAAGTCGATTCTGCCTTAATCTTTCAAGGACAGTGCAAACATGCTTGCGATGCTCCTCTAGGTTATTGGAAAAAATGAGGATGTCATCCAAATAAGCAACTACAAATTGGTCCAACAGATCTCGAAAAACATCGTTGATGAAGTGTTGAAAGGTTGCAGGGGCATTACAAAGACCAAAAGGCATAACCAAGGACTCGAAGTGTCCGTATCTGGTTCTAAAGGCGGTTTTCCATTCATCTCCTTGGCGGATACGAACAAGGTTATAAGCCCCCCGCAAGTCAAGCTTTGTGAAAATCTCGGCAGAACGAAGTCTTTCCAACATTTCAGAGATCAACGGGAGAGGATAACGGTTTTTAATAGTAACTTTATTCATGTGCCTGTAATCAATGCAAGGACGTAAGGTAGAGTCTTTCTTTTCAACAAAGAACAAGGCTGCTCCAGCAGGGGATGTTGAGTGTCTAATAAACCCCTTCTCTAAATTCTCATCAAGCCACTCCCTGAGCACCTTTAATTCAGGTTCTGATAAATTGAATAGGCGGCCGAAAGGTATTTCTGCACCTGGGAGTAGCTCAATGGGGCAATCATATGGGCGATGAGGAGGTAACTGGTCGGCGTTCTTCTTATCACAGACATCCTGAAACTCATGGTATTGTGGAGGCAGTTTGAGATATGACTGTGCTGTAACCACATCCAACTGCGTTTCCTTAATCTGTGGAGAACTAATTGGACAAGGCTCTCTACAGTATTCCTCACAATGGGGGGATGTAAAATTTATAACGCGTGCTTCCCAATTGATTGAGGGATTATGGGTGGAAAACCAAGGGATGCCCAAGATCACAGGAAATTTAGGTGACGTAATCAGCTGAAAACTGATGGTCTCACGATGGTTAGCCTCAAATTGGAGAACCAAAGGGACTGTTTCATGGGTAACAGGTCCTGAAGTTAAGGGTGATCCATCCAATGTCTCCATATCGACTGGGGCTAATTTATTTCTTGTCTGAATCATATTGTTTTTGGCAAAGTCTATGTCCATAAAGTTCCCCCCTGCACCAGAGTCCAGCATAGCAGAGCAAGGAATCTCAATGCCCTCAGAGATAAGTTTAATAGGGAGGACAAAATGAGGTAGTGAAGAATTTACTTTATTTTCTTCCTGGACCAACGGGGAGATGGACTGGCTAATGGAGTTTATTTGTTCAGGCGTGATCACATCAACCGATGCAATTGTTCTTCTAACCTTGTTAGGGCAGTTAATTGCATAATGACCAGAATCTCCACAGTAAAGACATAGGTTCTCAGAACGTCTTCTTTCTTTCTCCTGAATGGAAATGGATCTCTTAATTGCATCTACCTGCATTGGCTCAGGAGTGTTAGAATTAGGAGCAACTTTGAAATCCTGCTGAACAAATGGAGTAGCAGAGAAACGCATGCCACTCTTACTTGCAAACATTCCCAGCCTCTCCTTCCTCCTTTCTGTAAGTCTCTGATCAATTTTGATACATAATTGGATGAAGGCATCAAGATCATCAGGAGTCTCAACTCTAGCGAGCTCATCCTTTACCTGTTCAGAAAGCCCTCGGCGGAACTGACTCTTTTGCGCAGCAGGGTTCCAAGTAGTATCTGCAACCCAACATCTGAATTCTGCTGTGTACTCAGCGACAGAGCGTCTTCCCTGCCTCATACTATGCAGCTTTTCTTTAGCAGTAGCACAGCGGTTGGGATCATCAAAAACCTGATCCATTGCGGTCAAAAAGGTCTGCAGATTATTTAAAATAGCACTGTCCTGCTCAATATATGGGGAGGCCCAAGCTAGAGCTTCTCCAGTCAGAAGTTCGAGAATCAAGGTTACCTTTCTCTTCTCAGAAGGAAATGCAGCAGGGTGTGTTTGAAAATATAAACGACACTGATTTAGGAAACCCCTGTAATGATGGCGGTCTCCATTAAACTTGGATGGTAAAGGCTGAGGCATATGTGTGATAGTATCACCTCGGTCCAGTAGTAGTCTCTGCAGAGCATGAATCTCCTTCTGTTGTCTTTCCAATAGACTTTCTAGTTTATTAACTTTTTCTTGGCAGGTAACACCAAATTCTTGCAGCTCAGCAATTTGTTGCCTAAGAGGAGTCACGATGCTTGCTATAGCGGCCTCCATATTTTGGGCCAGAATATTCTGTCACGATCCGGGGTCAGGCTCGAAGACCAGTAGCTATAGCAGTCGCAGGTCACACAGGAACCAGCAGGATAGGAACACTGACAGGTCACCCAGGCAGATGACGCAGGCTCACCTGAGGTGCGGAGTCTAAGTACTAACCGGTCTTCACCAGCGCTCCTGAAGGTGGAGATGGATTTTGCTGCGTGTTAGCACCAGGTCGCGGTCCTCAAGATCGCCCCACCAGGAAGTGAGCAAGTCAGAGTCCAGTAGCAGATAGGGATTAAGCTGAAGCGTAGTCAAGGAGTAGCCAAAGGTCGGTAACCAGTAGTTGCAGGTTGGGATCAAACAGAAGAGTAGTCGAGGAACAAGCCAAGTGTCGATAACGGATGGTAGCAAAGATACAGACGGCAGCAGGAGAGACAAGCGAGATATCGGCTGTTTAAGGCACAATATTCTGGCGACCAGGAAGTGCAAAGACATGGTTTATAACAGGAAGTTCATGGGAGGAGCAAAGGGTTCAAGGTTCAAGGCAATAAAGATTCACAGCAGGATCATTCAAGGATTTGTCCAGGGAGCTGTCCAGCATTCCAGGTAGCTCAGTGAGTAGAGTCATTGCCAGACACCATGGAGGTCCCAGGTTCAAGTCCGGGTCCTGACATACAGAGACCGGGACGCCATATTACGTTTGGCCAGAGAGAAGGGAAACATCCCGATTGGAAATAGCAAAGTGGCCATCTTTCCAGACTTCTCTGCGGAAGTCCAGAAGCGACGCAAGAGCTTTTTGGAGGCCAAGCGCCGTCTGCGTGTCAAAAATATGAAATACTCGATATTGTACCCAGCCCGCCTCAGAGTAGAGGGAGAGGACCGCACTCATTTTTTTGAAGACCCTAACTCCGTCATCTCTTGGTTAGAACACCTGGAAGCCAGAGCTTAATCAACAATGCCTGCCACTTTCACCCTCTTCATCAGTATCCTGCCTACAGCTCACCTGTGTGTGATAATGGGTGGAGGGGAATTGTAGATCCTTCTGAACAGCAGACATTGACATTCCTACTCCCCTCCCCTGAAGTGTCCCTTGGGCCTCATTCCAGCATGCTGCACCGGCGGAGCACACCTGCTCCATGGATGGGACTACTTTCCTTCCCCACATGGCTTCTTGCCTGTCCATAGGCTATGCTGCCCAGCGTTCTACTTTTTTTTCGCCCCTTACACCCACTTTGGTGGGTTTCTGTTCCCTGTTCCTTTGTTGCCTTCTGCGACCCCTGTTAGTTCTTAACCCCATGGTTGCCACACACCTTTCAACTGTGTCCCCCCACGCTCTATGCACTATTGGTGGGTCGGGTAGGGGGCCCCTTCTCCTTGCAATCCTTCCCCTATGGTCGCACAGGGGCCTGTTTTGTTCAGGGTGCTTTTTGGGGACTACGCCCGCGCAAGTTGGGGTTGGTGCAGGGCAGGGTGGGGGGTTTGGGGTTTCAGAAATGTATACATGTTTTTTTTTGGTGTGATCACCGTTCTATTTTTATACTTTATGCTTTTGACTCAGAGAACACTTTTGGTTATGTATGCTGTATGCTGCTGCTATTGGAACAGTACTGTGCAAATGTTATTTTTATGAGACTAGTGACTGAGATCCTGGGAGTTCCCGCTCCACACTATTTAATACCCTTGGCATGGCCACTCTTAAACTGTTGACGTGGAATGACCGGGATATGAGAGACAAAATAAAGCGAGCGGCTGTCTTTAACATTTTACGACACATACGGGCGGACATTTCGATAGAAACACACTTAGAAGGCCGTATGCAGCTATCCCTCAAGCGGCCCTGGGTTGGCTGGGTGTTTCACTCAGAGTACAGCTCGCATTCTAGGGGTGTAGCAATCCTGGTGGCCAAAACGGTTCACTTTCAACTCCTGGGTTCTCAAGTCGACCCTCAAGGCAGATATGTGTTCCTCAAAACCTCTATCTATGGGGAATTGCTGCTCATTATGGCTTTTTATGTACCTCCACCTTTTTCCAGTGCAATTACCTTGGATGGGCTAGCCTTCATGGCACAACACCCGGTGGCACAAGCGATCTGGTGTGGGGACTTTAACAATGTGTTAGACCCTGCTCTTGATAGATCCCTTAATACCTCCCAGGCACTGCCGTTGTCGTCCCACACCAGGTTCTCCCGAATGTTGGAGAGCTTCGGTCTGGCCGACTCCTGGCGTACTAAATTTCCTACCCAGAGAGCATACTCTCGCTTTTCAGCAGCACACCATTCTATGTCCCGCATAGACATGGTTTTGTCTCGCCTTGATGACGGATAAGGACGATAATGAGAATGGATGGTCGCAATTTTTTGCTGATAATGACAACACGGCCTCCCCGGCAGCGGTGTGGGAGGCATTTAAATTGTTTGCTAGAACTACCCTGATTACTCGTGTGAAGGCCATTAAGGCGGGGGCTGCTGAGGCGTACTCCAGGGCAATGGCCAATCTGACCACAGCTGAACATGCCTACATGGCTGACCCGAACCCAGCAAACAAATCGCAGTACAAATTAACTTCTAGTGTAGTGACCCAACTAGACTATGAGAAGGCGAAAACGAAATTGTTTTTCCAGAAACAAAAACTTTTTGCTCACGGGGAACGGGCTGGGAAACTACTTGTATATTTAGTCCACTGCGAAGACAGGCCACCGGTAGTGATCACCCTCAGGGACGAGTTGGGTAATGTGATAACGGACCCCGGGGAGGTGACAGAACATTTTCGCTCATTCTTTACTACACTTCACACTTCTAGGGCCCCTGCGGACTGCACTGACATGCATGACTTTCTACGGAACGTTGATTTTCCTACTTTGACGCCTGAACAGGTAGCAATCCTTGAGGCACCCCTTTCTGAGGATGAAATTGCGGAAGCCGTGTCCAAGTTCCCTAGATTTAAATCCCCAGGCATTGATGGCCTTCCAGTTGAGTTTTATGCCCAATATTCGGAACTTCTACTCCCCAAATTACTTTCACTGTTCCAATCCCTATTTGAGGACTCTACTCTGCCCCCCTTCCATGAGAGAGGCCTTGATAGTGCTAATCCCCAAACCAGGCAAGGACCCGCATCTCCCAGAGTCAAATCGCCCCATCTCGCTACTGCAAGTTGATGTTAAAATCCTTGCTAAAATTTTATCCCTTCGCCTCAACCAGGTGATCCTTTCACTCGTCCATCCGGATCAGGCCGGGTTTATGCCTGGAAGGAACACCTCGTTCAACCTCCTCCGGTTGTATATGAACTTCCAGGCGGAACATGAGGGAGTTGACAGCAGAGTAGTGGTTGCCTTGGACACGGCTAAAGCTTTTGAATCCTGTGGGCATGCCTCGAGCACTACGGGTTTGGGCCAAATTTCATAAAGTGGGTTAAGATATTGTATAATGCCCCAGTGGCGAAGGTCTTGGCTAACAGCTGGCAGTCAATGGAGTTCCCCCTTTCCAGAGGTACCCGTCAGGGGTGCCCCCTGTCACCCTTGCTCAATGCCCTGGCTGCGGAGCCTCTGGCAATCGCCATCAGAGCCCACCCTGGGATGCGTGGTCTACGTAGGGGGTCGCTCACGGAGAAAATTAGTATGTACGCTGCTTATGACACTTTACTTTATCTGGAAGACTCTGACCGGTTCTCACTCACAGCCTTCTCTCTGATCGAGCGCTATGGTCAGTTTTCAGGTCTCCAGATAAACTGGGACAAATCGCAGATCCTCCCACTAGATGAGAGCCCGGCGGCAGTCACCCCTGCTTAATCCAGCCTTGCAATGTGTATCTCGCTTTAAATATTTGGGGATTCAGGTGACGGCAAACTCGCAGGAGAATATTCAGGATAATATTAAGCCTCTGCTTAAGGCCAAAATCCAAGTGTGGTCCAGATTGCCTCTGGGGGTGATGGGAAGGGTAAATTTGATTAAAATGGTCCTCCTTCCTAAAGTCCTGTATGTAGTGTGGCACTCCCATATATACTTACCACTTAAATACTTAAAGCAGATGGAATCTCTCAAAGCTTTTGTATAGGGGACCTAACAGACATAAAATATCCTGGCGCAAACTTAAAAACCCCTTGAACTTAGGAGGTGTAGCCCTCCCGGACTTTAACTTGTATTATTTGGCGTCGCAGTTGTCCCAACTTTTCCACATAGATAAGACAGACAGAGAGCGGTTCCAGGCCCTGTTGAGCCCCAGGTGGGCCCAACTTCTGGGGATCCACTACCAGTTATACTTGGAGGCGTACGGGGTTCGGAGGAGCCCATGTGCTCCCGATCCCTCCTGAAACCCTATAGCCGGATCTGGGAGGTGGTTACGGACAAGCTACAGAGCCCTCCATTCCATGACCTCACCCCCCTGTGGCACAACCGGGCCCTACAGGAGTTCCTTTCCATCCCTGACTCTTGTGGAGTGGGAGGGGTATTTTTCTGCTACGACACATATCCACAGACACTGGGCTGAAATCGTTTGAAGCCTTGCAGGAGCAATTCTCCCTCCCCGGCCTTATGCAATACAGGTATCTACAGCTTGCACACACATACCGATCTCAGTTCGCGGACGGACCACCCCGACTTGAATCAATCTCGACACTGGAAATTGTTAAATGCACAGAGCCCAAACACCTTATCTCCATATTTTACTCGAAGCTCCACACGCCCTCTTCCACTATGATAGCGTATGCACTTAAATCTCGTTGGGAGCGGGATGTGGGACCTATAGAGGACGAGGAGTGGGAGGATGCTCTTGAAACGTGCCAACGAGTCTCACCGAAACGGTCGGACCGACTGACCCAGACCTTTATACTCCATCAGGCCTATCTCAAAAACCCTTAGATTAGCAAGATACAGACCTGACTCGGCACCTACCTGCCCAATGTGCGGAGGGTTTGGCGGCCACCTTTTTCCATCTGCTCTGGAGTTGCCCTTAATTGCAGGGCCTCTGGCGACAGATTGTCACTTTCCTTCATGATAAAATGGGGTCCCCCTTACAGCTCTCCCCTAAAGAATGCCACCTGGATGTATACCCAGACGCTGACATGGATAAATTCACTACTGCTTTTTTACAAGAATCATTGTTTACTGTTAGAAAACTATCCCCCTTCTTTTAGGCAGTGGCTCAAAGAAATTAATAATATCCTTCCCTTCCATAGACTCCTATATAAAGATAGAGGCTTTAGTTGGGATAGATGGGTACAATGCCCAGACACGAGCCAATAGTGTTCCATGTCTCTACGTCTTATTTACCGGACGGTATTACCGAATGTTCATGTATGTTGTTGCACACTACTTGACTATTTACTTTTTATACTTGTACAGTTCCTGGATGACTTCTCTTGCTTTGCTGATTTCTGCATAATTTTATCTTTGTATTGTGCCAAAACTTTAATAAAACTCTGTTTTAAAAAAAATAAAAAGTATACATCATAAAAACCACCACATCATAGCAAGATACCCCCCAGCATTTCCAAGGGCTTGCTATACCCATCTAGTCGATGGTTGTGTAGAAATACGGTTGGTAGGTCTGGTAGGGCTAACGCGTTTCGCAGAACAGATTTGTACGTATAATGCTTCCTCAGTGACCCTTCACATTAGCCATATTATCATCCACTTCTGGACTGAGCCTATTTCTGACATGTTATTAACAGGTTAAAAATCTGTATTTTTAGCTAGAAAATGACTTAGAACCCCCAAACATTTTATATATATATATATATATTTATTTATTTATTTATTTATTAGGGATAGACCGATTATCGGCAAGGCCGATATCTCGGGGGCCAATTTGCACTTTCCCCCCAATATATCGGTATCGGCCCCGGAACTGGCCGATATTTCTGTGACGTCATTCTGCCTTCTTAGGCCGCCTCCCTCGCCTTGGACAGCCTCGTCTGGAGTCGGGACTAGTCTTGCGGGAGTGCATCACAGCCATACACCCACCCACAGCAGCCCGGTGCCAGCCAGCCATCCACAAGCACTGTACCAGCCAGCCACCCACATCCACAGGCCCTGTACCAGCCACCCACATCCACAGGCCCTGTACCAGCCAGCCACAGGCACTTTACCAGCCAGCCAACCACAGCTCCTGTTCCAGCCACCCACCCACCACAGTGTGCCAGCTAGTCAGCCACCCACCACAGGGTGCCAGACAACCAGCCACCCACAGCCCCTGTGCCAGCCACCCACCTACCGAAGGGTGCCAGCAAACCAGCCGTTAAGCATTAAACAACAATTAACATATTCAGTACAAGATTTGTGTTCAAAATTGTCTTTATTTTTTCAAAACTTTCAACTTGTACAAAATATCGGCCGATATCGATACGTTGTGACCAAAATATTGGTAGGCAACGCTTTAAAACATTTTTAACAGTTACGAGTTTAAAGTTACAATTCGTCAACCGCCATCATTTTCCACTGCACTTAATGACTATGCTGGGGTCAGATGGATGTTTGTAAGTAGTTTTTCTCGTTTTAATCAAGTAATTTATTAACCACTTTAGCCCCGGAGGATTTTCCTGCTTAATGACCAGGCCACTTTTTTTTTTTACTTTTACATTTTTTATTGGAATTTTAATTTAACAATTTCAACAATAACATTTACAATTATTTGTTACTTCTGACTCATTGCTTGGTACATGTAACAACAGTTAGGAAAATTAAGAAAATTATGAAAATTACAGGAGTACAAGGTAACAGTTAAATGAGAAAAGAAAACTTTTTTTTCAACTTGGCACTGCGTGATTTTAACTGACAATTGCGCGGTCATGCAACGCTGTACCCAAACTAAATTTATGTCCAAACAGAGCTTTCTTTTGGTGGTATTTGATCATCTCTGCACTTTTTATTTTTTGTGATATTAATAAAAAAAAAGAGCAAAATTTTTGTGAAAAATTGACATTTTCTACTTTGACAGTTAAAAAAATATCCAATATATTCAATTTTTGTCATTTTTAGGCCAAAATGTATTTAGCTTTGACAAAAAAATTCTCAACGAGCATATTTTTATCCACTTTAAGATCCCCCCCCCCCCCCCCCTTCCTGACCAGGCCATATTTTGCGATTCGGCACTGCGTTACTTTAACGGAAAATTGCGCGGACGTGCGGCACTGTACCCAAATTAAATTTTCGTCCTCCCCCACAAATAGAGCTTTCTTTTGGTGGTATTTGATCACCTGTGCGATTTTTAATTTTTTAAAAAAAAGAGCGACAATTTTGAAAAAAAAAAACTATTTTTCACATTCTGACATATAAAACATCCCCCCCCCCCCCCCCCCCGCCCATAAAATTTACAAATCAAAATTTTTTAACATTTTAGGCCAATTTTTTTTCTGCTACATATTTTTGGTAAAAAAAAAAATAAAAATAAATAAATAAATAAATAAAAAAAAAATCGCAATAAGCGTATTTTGATTGGTTTGCGCAAAAGTTACTAACTACGGGAAAGATTTATGTCATTTTCATTGTTTTTTTTTTTACTAGTAATGGCGGAGATCTGCGATTTTTTGCGGGACTGCGACATTGCGGCGGACAGATCGGACCCCTAACTGACATTTTTGATGGGACCAGTGACATTACTACAGTGCTAAATATATGCACTGTCACTGTAATAATGACACTGGCAGGGAAGGGGTTAACACTGTTGGTGAGCAAGGGATTAAATGTGTGCCACATGCTTACTGACGTATGCTGAATCCTGTGATCTGTCCCTGCCTGTCACAGTAAATATCCGCCTGCTTGATATCGGGGAAAAGAGACGGTGATCGCCGCCTCTCCTCCTCTGGTCCGACTCCGGAGGCGTGGCTTATGGAATGACCATAGAGACCTGTGTTCCTATATAGAAGGATCACAGGCGCTCTGTGATCATTCCAGGGAGAAGAACGGTCAGCTGTGTTTACAACAGCTGAGCGTCCTTTTCTCTCAGCGGGGAGCGATCGCGGGTGTCAGGCGGCAATCGGAGCCGCCTGCACCGTACAGTTACATCAGGTTCGCGCAGGAGCGGCTGCCTTTCGCAGTTAAACTGCAGCGGGCGGACGTTGAGTAGTGAATATCAGATTGGAGGAGTGATATTGGTCTGTAAGAATTTGGTTGAGTAGCAGGCTTAAGGAGAAGTTTAATACAGGCCCTAGACATAGATATAGGCCAGTGTTTTTCAAACTGTGTGCCGCGGCACCCTAGTGTGCCGCACACAATTTGCAGGTTTGTCGTGGTAATACAGTGGTGTCGGAAGGGGGGGGCTGACCCAGGCTATAGCCCCGAGAGGGCCCCCCAAAAGCCCCGGGTCCCGTAGTGCTCCTTTTACATTATTAGCCCCGAGTCCTGGGCGGCAGGCCGATCCTCCACTGGCCTGTACTGCGGCCCGCTGCACTGGTTGCTAGGATCGCCTGCCATCTAGAAACGTCGCAAGGAGAGAGCGAGGAGAGGCACTCAGCATTCAAATAAAAAAGTTCTTCGCCACAAAAATTAAATCTTTCAAGGTGTGCCGCAAAAATCTTTTTGGTGCGGCGCAAGACAAAAAAAAGTTTGAGAAACATGGATATAGGCAGTTGCTGACCATCCCTCATTAAATACTTTTAGCGGTTGTATACTTGATCTCAGAAGCAGGCAGCAGCCATTGAGGTTGTGGGCATCTGAAGCCCACTCCCGTATATTTCCTGGATTAGGTGCAGCTGGCTACCCAGCATGCACCTCCCGATATAGCACCTGCGCAGTGATGGCGCTGCGTGGCACAGTCTGTGGATTACAGGTTGCCATAGCAATTCTTCCAAAATGTTGCCTAACTCCTCCCCATCGCGTCACTTCCTGTCTCGAAAAACTGCGAGATTTCACGGGATTTAGAAGACTCCTGGGATAGATGACGCCGATATCCCAGGAGTCCATGGAAATCGCCCAATGATGAGTTGCCTTGGCGGCCGGGACCGGGAGTGCCGCCTCAATATATTTAAAAAAGGTATTGAGAAAAAAAGAAAAAAAAACAAAGAATATCTATTTAGGAGATTTGGGCATGGAGATCAGAGGAACTTGTGAAAATGGGTGGAACTCCGCTTTAAGGAAGCTCACCCGCATGAATTTTCTGATGTCGCACAAGGTTTGCTTTCCTATTGAAAGATTTCCCGCACTCTGAACATAAAAAAGGATGCTCGCCTGTGTGAATTCTAAGATGTTTAACAAGGCCTCTTTTAAGAGTGAAAGATTTCCCGCACTCTGGACATAAATGGGGACGCTCACCTGTGTGAAATTTCTGATGTTTAACAAGATGATCCTTTTTTTGGAAAGATTTCCCGCACTCTGAACATGAACAGAGATACTCGTCTGTGTGGCGTTTCTGGTGTATTTTAAGATCATACTTTTGAGTGAAAGATTTCCCGCACTCTGAACATGAATAGGGATACTCCTCTGTGTGGCGTTTCTGGTGTATTTTAAGATAATAATTTTGAGTGAAAGATTTCCTGCACTCTGAACATGAATAAGGACGCTCGCCCGTATGAATTCTTTGATGTTCAACAAGTTTTCCTTTGGTAGTGAAAGATTTCCCGCATTCTGAACATGAATAGGGACGCTCACCCGTGTGAACTCGCTGGTGAAGTACAAGGTTTTCTTTCTGAATGAAAGATTTCCCGCACTCTGAACATGAATGACGCTCGTCCGTGTGAATTCTTTGATGTTTAACAAGTTTTCCTTTGGTAGTGAAAGATTTCCCGCACTCTGAACATGAATAAGGACGCTCACCCGTGTGAATTCTCTGGTGTTGCACAAGGTTTACTTTCTGAATGAAAGATTTCCCACACTCTGAACATGAATAAGGACGCTCACCCGTGTGAACTGTCTGGTGTTGCACAAGGTTTACTTTCTGAATGAAAGATTTCCCGCACTCTGAACATGAATAGGGACGCTCACCCGTGTGGAGTTTCTGGTGTCTTTCAAGATGACATTTCCGAGCGAAAGATTTCCCGCATTCTGAACATGAATAGGGACACTCACCTATGTGGATTTTCTGATGTTTAGCAAGGAGTCTTTTGAGAATGAATGATTCTCCGCACTCTGAACATGAATAGGGATGCTCGTCTGTGTGAATTCTCTGATGCATAACAAGGAGTCTTTTCTCAGTGAATGATTTCCAGCACTCTGTACATGAATATGGACGCTCACCAGTGTGAGTTCTCTGATGTATAACAAGAAGGCTTTTCTGAGTGAATGATTTCCCGCACTCTGAACATGAATATGGACGCTCACCCGTGTGAGTTCTCTGATGTATAACAAGAAGGCTTTTCTGAGTGAATGATTTCCCGCACTCTGAACAAGAATAAGGACACTCACCCGTGTGAGTTCTCTGATGCTTAACAAGGTCTCCTGAATAAAAGAAAGATTTTCCGCACTCTGAACATGAATATGGACGCTCACCCGTGTGAAGTCTCTGATGTTTAAGAAGCCCTTTTTTGTTAAGGAATAATTTTCCGCACTCTGAACATGAATGAAGACGCTCACCCGTGTGAAGTCTCTGATGGTTAGCAAGGCCTCTTCTACGAGTGAAAGATTTCCCGCACTCTGAACACGAATAGGGACGCTCACCTGTGTGAACTCTCTGATGTTTAACAAGGGCACTTTGATTAGTGAAAGATTTCCCACACTCTGAACATGAATAAGTGCCCTCACTCGTGTGAATTCTCTGGTGTCTATTAAGGGTTCCTTTTTGAGTGAAAGATTTCCCGCACTCTGAACATGAGAATAAATTCTGACCTCTATGAACCCCTTCATGGGGTAAGGAAGATTCCTTGGGATTAGAAGGATCTGTTGATCTATCTGCAGTGTGAGATCCTGAATGGATATTTGCAATCATAGTATGTGATTGGTGAGAAGATTCCCCCTGATCAGAGGGATCCATTGATGTCTCCGGACAGGAAGGTCTGTGATGGATATTTTGTGTATTTGGATTTCCTCCTGGAGGATCCTGTGTGATGACATTATTATAGCACAATAATAATAGAAGAGGTCTCTCTGAGGTATTCCTGATCTCACATCCATCTGTTGGAAAGAAATGAAAAAAATGTCAGTTGGTCACAAATAACTGGAGTTTTAGCCCCTCCTCCCCGTCAGTGGAAATTCCGATCTCACAGTTGGGCTCCTGTTCTCCCTCCAAAATCAATCAGAAAAGTCTTCACACCGAGTCCATATATGATCTGCAAAATCCTTAATAATAAATAATTGACTAAGGCTTCATTAGCCAAAATGTGTTAGTGGTTTGTTACTAAAATAAATAATATTAAAGAATATAAAACACCCAAAACGACGACACACTACGTAAAATGTGTTTTTTTTATTAGTGACGACTATGGGGAGTAATGGAGATGTCACATCATATGCTAGGAACATGACGTTATAGTAACGTAATGGAGATGGACCTTTCATATGGTGTACAGTATATCCTCCTCATTTGTTGGGAACATGACATTATATTGATGAATGGAGATGGACCAGTATTTGTGACAACTCCGTAAAAACTATTCTTGATATTAAAATTGTACTGCATGAAAATTGAATAAATAGAAAAGGTGGTAGGGAGACTGCACTCACTTATACCAGAACACAAGGTAATGAATCTGATGGAAAAATGCAATCATGTGAAGCGTATAGTACAAGAAGCATGTGTTCATTGAAAAATTACATGAGCAAATCAATACTCCAGATGTGCCAACTCCAGTGCACCACCAATGAGGTCATGCACACTTACAGGTACTAAAAGTATCCAAAGGATGGAGATGGCCAGCTTGGCATGGATCACAACCCAGCACATGGCAAAGGTGGGAACCACCAAACTTAGTTTGCAAAGCCTTGCACACCACGGTTCCAGGCACGGTCCCTGTGTTGCAGTGGGCCCTAACATAGGGGCCCATCCACGTGCCAAGCTACCCTTACCTACAAGTTCTTTAGTGAATAAAGTTAAATTTACAGTTCTATCCAGGTTCCATAGAAGTACATATGAGCGATATACAGAATCGCAATTACATTTCCACATTCTCTCTCCAATAACAAGGTACTGGGTTTGGCTGTGCGGCATTGTTCATAACTTTTTATAGCTTAGTTGCATCCAAGTAAACAGCATCAAAAGTCCAGTCCTTGGAACCGATCCCGGGGTCCCGCTAAGGGGAATCTCCACCACACAGTTCAGTTCACCTCTTCACAGCGTCCTCACTGATCACCTCCCACACACGGAGACACCCCGAGGTCCGGTCCGGTTAAGAAGCAGGAAGTGACACATGTGGGGGAAGGTGCATCACAGCACCAAGTGTTAACTCTTCCAACACCACACATTTACCCTTTAGTAGGCAAACACATATTTAGCCTTTTAGAACCTGCCTACAGGACGATCTGAAGATCTGATAATTATCTAACATTTGTTCATAAACTACAATCCTTATACTCAGAAGTAAAATGACACTGTGACCGGTTTCTAACAGTCTCTGTTACTTACTTGTGTGGATAGGTAGAGAAATGTCCTCCTGTTCACTTTTCATAATCATCCCAACCTCCTCCGTGGACGGCTGATCACCCCCCACATACATCTCTATTTCTTCTTCTTTAACCTCAGCTTTTATATCAATCTGTTCTTCACCCTACACCAAAAATAATGGAAAACATCTATTAAAGTCAACTCTAGGCAGATATAGAAGACACAAATGACATGTCATTCAGTATTCACCCTCGGTTGGAAGAACACAAGGAGGAAGAGGACCTGTGATGACACTTAAGACCCACAGAGAAAGGAATTTATATTAAAAAAATAAAAATGAGGGATGAAAAATGTAGGGTGCTCAAAGGAGCTAGAAATAGGGTTTGGGATGTGGATAACGAAGGCTGCACTTCAGATGTCGAAGAAAAGCAACAGATTACATAGAATAACGCAATTTCATGGCTTACAATACATATTTAGGTATAGATGCCCAGTCCTACCTACCTGATCATGGTGAGGGATGGTGTGATCCTTCTGTTTGGAATCCCAGGAACACAGAGGATGGGGAAATCTCTCACCCTAAACCCCAGAGATGAAAGAAAAATAAACAGAGCAAGAGATTTCACAGAAAAATATCATCTCATAGTTTAGAATACTTTTAAGTTCTAGTTGCTCAGTCCCATCTACCTGATGATGGTGAGGGGTGGTGTGATCATCCTGTGTGGAATCCCGGGAATACAGAGGACCTCCCTCCTCCATAGACTGCTGATCCCCAACCTGCTCTTCATTTTCCACTTCAACCTCAACTTTGATGTCTTTCAGTTCTTCACTCTAAAACCCAAAGATGAAAGAACAGATTTGTAAAAGAAAAAAAGGAGATGACGTAGAAGAATTATCTCAAAAGCAGAGAGTTGTACAATGTATTTGAGTTCTAGTTGCTCAGATCCACCTACCTGAAGACGGTGAGGGATGGTGTGATCTTCCTGTGTGGAATCCCGGAAATGCAGAGGACGGGGACATCTCTCTGGTGGGTTCTCATTACTGGATCCATCTGTAGGAAACACACACACTGACTGAATACATTGTTTCTATGTGTTTATCAGATGATGGGGGATCTAGGTGGACCCTCCGTACTGCTCTCTCCTTTACAATAAAGTCTCCTCTTACCCGGTGATGTGAGGGGCGGCTGATTCTCCATCATGACGTCCTTGTAGAGATCCTTGTGTCCTTTTAAATACTCCCACTCCTCCATAGAAAAAAAAGGGAAATCCTGAAACACACAATGATACAGACACATCCCTTGTCTGTTACTGGATAATGTCCCAGAATTCCCGGCACTGCTCACCTCTCCTGTTAGCAGATCAACGATCTTCTTGGTGACTTCTAGAATCTTCTTGGGTTTCAGTGAATGGGATGCAGGCACTGTGATGGTTATATCGTCACCAGGTTTCACCGGAGGAAAACTCTGCATTGAAACAACACTATTTTCATGTGATCCTCCTTAACTCCCCAATCAGCAGGTAGACGATCTTCAGGGTGAGGTTTAAAGTAGAATCCCAGCTAAAGCCTAACCTGTGAAAAATAAGATATATATATATATATATATATATAGTTACCTATTTTCAGCCAGCTTTGGGGTCAGCAACAAAGGTATAGAGAGAGCGGGAGCCATGACATCACCTGTAGGCTCCCATGGTGCAGCCATTATCTACAGTCCCTCCTCTCCCCTGCAGCTTCTACTGGGTGTAAATATAAACTAATATCTTTTTTTTTTTTTCAATTTTAAATTTTTAATTGGAATTTTAATTTAACAATTTCAACAATAACATTTACAATGATTTGTTATTTCTGACTCATTGCTTGGTACATGTAACAACAGTTAGGAAAATTAAGAAAATTATAAAAATTACAAGAGTACCAGGTAACAGTTAAATGAGAAAAAAAATACAATTAAAATATATACATAAAAAAAAAAAAAAAAAAACACAGCATGCCCAATCCGCCTACCCCTAATGGGAACTATCTGTAAGCGGATTTGGTTACCGTGTACTAAGGTTTTATTAGGGATGGGACATTGTAACCAATTGATCGTAACTATAACGGAGATTTAGATATCACATTTCTTTAGGTAAGCAGAAATAACAGGTAACCTGACAGAACTGACACCTGCTATGGCACTATTGGGAATAGTAAAAATTGGGGGGGGGGGGGGGGGGTGATATGTGCGCTGTCACTTGGGTATTCAAATAGGAGGAATTCCTAGAATGTATTGCAGCTGATGATGATAATGAGATTAAGATAAAATCCTATCCCACCTGCAGCCAGCCCTGGTAAATTCACTAAATACCAATCAATATCAAATCGCAAAAGTGAGTCGGCGCTGGTGGGAAACAATCTCAGAAGGAGCCCCTTCTGAGATTGTTTCCCACCAGCGCCGACTCACTATTGGGAATAGACCTAGATTTATACCCAATATGTTATAGAACTATAATAGCACACATTCTAATAGCTGCAAGACTTACTATTGCTAGTATGCGGAAATCTACCGAATCTCCCAACCAGTCCAACGTAATTACCAGACTGAATATACAAGCACAGTACCAAATGCTTTTAGCATACAAAAATTAATCTACTAATACATTTAAAAATAAATGGCAAATTTGGATAAAATAATATCTTTTTACCTCCTCTGCAGCCACTTCCAGCAATGTGTCCTCTCTACTTCCACATGACTCACCACTGACCCGGAACTTCCTTTAAAGACCCTTATATCACTTCCTGGTCATATGTTACCTCACTTCCTGTCTGTATATCACTTCCTGGTCATATGTTACCTCACTTCCTGTCTGTATATCACTTCCTGGTCAGATGTTACCTCACTTCCTGTCTGTATATCACTTCCTGGTCATATGGTGCCTCACTTCCTGCCTGTATATCACTGGTTTTCTCACATTACGAAAATGGAAAATTGTATCATACTTACCGTAATTTTCCTTTCCTGGTGCCTCCATGGCAGCATACCAATGATAGAGCTCCGCCTCTACTCCGTCTTCAGGACTAGTGAATAGCATAAAAGAAAGACGCCCCTATTCCCAGCATTCTCCTTTTTTTCCTCATACCTTCTTGACTGGTGAAGAGTAGCAGCAAGTCCTTATCTGCTGACCATCTGGCAGCTTCCGCCGAGTTAAGCCTCTCCCGTGCGCAGTCCCTGCTTCTTGGGTCGCTCAAAGCACTGTTAAGACTGGGAACCCCTTCTGTGGATCTTGGGGTAAGGCGCAGTTTCCTCATAGGAACGCATTCTGCCTGCAATGGAACAGATTTATGATGCTTTGACTGCAGGGTTTTGCAGGAGGACCCACTACCTTAAAGTAGTTCCTTTTCTCTTTTATTTTTTTTCTTTCCCCTTTCCTGTCCCTCTTCACAAATAGGTCAGGTCTTTGCTCTCCCCTTCTCATATTTGCTCTCTCATATCCCCTCTTCTATTTGGTTCACATAAAAAACCCCTTGTGTATTGTTTACCGTCTTTTAATAGCTGTTGGTCGGCTTGTTTGGGCCCGATTGTTCCGCTCCGGGCTCCCGCCTCACTGGCGTGCGGCGTTCTAATGTGGCTCTGTGGTGCTGTGCAGCCTTCGGCCGCTCCGCTCCTCCCCTCCTTATCCCATTCACTGGCGTTCCAGCATGGGGAGGCGGGGATTCCGGCGGTCGGGTGGCTAGGACGTGTGCGCATGCGCAGTACGGCTGAGGCGCGGGCGGCCATCTTGGCTAAGGGAAACAGGTAGGGCTTTTGCCCACAGTTTCCCTTAACGTTCCAATTAATGGAGGAGGAGGGATTTTGAGTTCCCTCCCTCCTCCTGTTAGTATTAAAGAAATCATTAGCCTGGTAGTTATCCAGGCTGATGGTTCCTGCCTTATCCTATGCACAAAGCCCTAGGTAAGATATTGCTCTCTGCAGGGCAATATAGGAGATTAAAAAAAATAAAAAAAATAAAAACTTTATTTATATGGTAAAAAGAAAAATGTTTTTTTTGTCTTAAAATTGTTAAAAAAAAAAAAAAAAGAGGGGAACTGTGCGTATGATAGTATATATGTGTTTACATGTATGTATGTATATATATATATATATATATATATATATATATATATATATATATAAAGAGGGAAAGAGTGTTTTACAAAAAAAAACAAAAAGGGGTATCGCTTTTTCTTTGCGTTTTTTTTCTTCCGTTTTCCTGGCCCCTTCATTGAAGACCCCTATGCCCACTCTATTTCTAATCACCTTTTGT
Source organism: Pelophylax lessonae (assembly GCF_965119305.1). NCBI lineage: Eukaryota > Metazoa > Chordata > Amphibia > Anura > Ranidae > Pelophylax > Pelophylax lessonae. Next base: position 260,391,313 of record NC_138776.1, on the reverse strand, counting down.
TCTCATCGTCTTGGCATCCTTTTGATCTATTCTACTTTTCTTTTTAGTCAGTCCTCCCGTAACGCCCTGCAATGAGCCACTCATCCCATGGACAAGATCTTCACAATAGGTATAGGACCACCTTATCGTGAGTATGTTTAGGTACCAAAAAAGAGTGCATAATTGGCTGACAAGGGTACTTTGTTTCAGCCCTACTCATTCTAGAAGATCAGGAAGATATTCAGGACACTGCGAAGATGACAGCCCGGATCGCAGATCCTGCCATAGATCTTCAGAGAGATCAAGATCAAGGCAACGTCACTCGCCCTCTGCACCTCCTCGCTCCCCCAAGAAATTTTGGGCCCGTGGAGCAATACCCTTGCCACGCAAGCTGGTTTGCAGAGACTGCTTCCGCGAGTATGCCTCCAACCAGGAAGCAGAAAATATCCAAGTGGTAGATCTGCTCAAACAAACTATGAAGGACTCCCTCGCAGAGCTGACAACCCTGGTTCCCGCGCAGACAGCCCCTCCTAGGGCATTAGCGCAAGGCACAGATCCTGATGCACCAGGTCCTTCAGGCCTCAACACCTCTCGGCCGTCCTCAGATCCACCGGCCAGAGACGATTCAGCGGATTCACTCTCAGAGGAGTCCTCAGACCAAGCAGATCCATCAGGCTTCAGTTATACCTTGGTGCAGCCATTCATCCAGGCAGTGAAGACAGCCATTGCCTGGGAAGACACAGAGGATCTTCCGGCAAAATCCAAAACTTACTTCCCCTTCCTTAAAAGGAAGCAGGTTTTTTTCCCGGGGGAAATCAGAGAGATCCTAGAGGAAGAATGGAAGAAAATCGATAAAAAGTTTTCTCTGGGCCGCCTCAATAAGCTTTACCCACTGGCCGAATCGGATGCACAATCCTTAAACTCTATGCCGGTATAGTACTGTCTAGCTTCATGTTTTGACTTATGGTGGGGTGGGGGTGGCTGCAGTTGGGGAAGCCCGCAAGTGCAGCGCTGGTCCCACCTCGATTTGCACACTATGGCCCTTTCACATGCTTAATTTTTTGTGATGTTTATTAGTGCCTTGTTGTTTCTCCTTCCCCCTCCGGCTCCTGCAGTACGGTTGACTGCCGGGAATTTTTGCTGTTCCCCCTCTTTATTTCCTGTGATACTCTGTTTTGTTGTTACATGCCTTTTATTTTCTTAAATAAAGATTACATAAAAAAAAAAAAAACTATGCCGGTAGTTGATGCAGCAGTGGCACGCCTTGCCAAGAATGTGACTCTTCCCATGGAGGATTCGACTTCCTTTAGGGATCCTCTAGACCGCAGGATCGATTTTGATCTAAAGAGAAGCTACTTGGCCTCAGGCGCTGCCTGTAAGCCGGCCATTGCACTCACATCGGTGTCTAACGCCATCAGAGTCTGGACAGATAATGTTAAGACAGCCTTGCGCCAGGATGTTCCTCGAAAAGCTATCATCAAGGCGCTTGAAGATCTCAAGATATCAGCGGACTTTGTCGGTGAGGCCGCGATCTATATAATTCGCTGTTCAGCAAGGTCAATGCTTCATGCAGTGATGGCAAAGAGGGCCCTTTGGTTAAAGTCTTGGACGACTGATCTATCGTCCAAACAGAATTGGTGTAGGATCCCTTTTGATGGAAAGGCTCTCTTTGGGAAGAGATTGGATGAAGCCATCTCCTGAGTCTCAGGAGGGAAGTCCGGTTTACTCCCCCCAGGAAAGGAAACCCAAAAGATCGAGAGTGGTTTCTTCAAGGTTTCGCCCATCAAGATACAGAGACTCCAGGCAGCCAAGACAACAAGGGGAGAACAGAAGACCCTGGAGGGGCATGCAGGCCTCCTTTCTAGGGGCACCCAGAAACAAGACCCTTACTGCTCCCCAAGACTCCACAAAGTCTTTTTGACGCCAGGGGTCTGCAGTCCCTCCCAGTCGGAGCAAGACTGCAACTTTTCTACCCGGTTTGGGCTGCCCGCTGCCAGGACCCTTGGGTCTTGTCCATGATCAAGTTAGGACATCATTGGGAGTTCTCCCATTTACCACCTCAAGTCTTTCAGAAAACAAGAATCCCAGCTTCTCGGGAAAAAGCTTTGGCACTACTACAATTTCTGTCAGAACTTCAGCTCCAAGGAGCAGTTATTCCAGTCCCATCGGCAGAACACTATACAGGCTTCTATTCCCCGCTCTTTCTGGTCAGAAAAAAGACAGGAGGATGGAGACCTGTGATAGATCTCAAGAAGCTTAATCGTTATATAACACTCAAAAGTTTCAAGATGGAATCATTAAATACAATCATCCAGGTAATCCAGCCAGGAGACTGGAGGATATCACTTGAACTCAAGGATGCCTATCTACACATTCCCATCCTCCCATCCTTCCAGAAGTTTCTGAGGTTTACAGTAGGGGGAATACATTTACAATTCAAGGCCCTTCCGTTCGGCCTCTGTACCTCACCTCGGGTATTTACCAAGGTTATGATAGCTGTTCTCACTCCCCTCCAGGAGAGGGGTTTAAGAGTGTTCCATTATTTGGACGACATCCTTCTCCTTGCAGACAATCCAGTACAGCTCATGTCCCACAGGGAGATTCTTCTTCAGTCCCTAGAAGATTTCGGATGGCTGGTAAATCTGAAGAAGAGTCATCTTTCACCAACACAACAGATGGTTTATCTAGGGGCATTCTTCAATACTCGTCAGGGGACGGTATCCTTACCCCCCAAGAAGAGAGACCTTGTCATCCAGAGAATGTTCAAGGTCATCGCGAGTACTCATCTGACGGCCATCAGTGCCTGAGCCTAGTGGGTACGATGTCATCCTGCATCCCCATGGTGCCATGGGCCCATTGGCATCTATGTTTCTTCCAAACAGGCTTCCTAGCGCAGTGGAAGAAGGAACATCTTTGCCAGAGGATCAAAATAACCTCAGTAATGCGCAGGAGCTTACACTGGTGGACAAAGAGGAAGAACCTCGAGAAACCTCACTATCTGGGTTCGTTTTCATGGACCATTGTTACGTCAGACGCGAGCGGATACGGTTGGGGCGCCCATTGCGGAGATACAAATCTTCAAGGAAGATGGTCCTGTTCAACCAGGGGAATAGTATCCAATGTGCTGGAGTTGAGAGCGGCCTTCTTAGCCCTAACATCCTTAACACCACTCCTCCAAGGACACAGAGTTCTTCTCAGGATGGACAACAAAGCAGCAGTATCTTACCTACAGAAACAGGGGGGAACATGCAGCAGATCCCTCCTGTTGGAGGTCGAACCCATAATGCTCTGGGCGGAGAGGAACCTGATAGATCTGAGAGCGGTCTACCTTCCAGGCAAGCTCAACACCATAGCAGACTCCCTGTCCAGGAATTTTCTGGACAACAATGAATGGTGTCTCCACCCACACATTTTTCTGCAGATCTCCAACCTCTGGTTTCCCCCACAGCTGGATATGTTCGCTACCCCGGAGAACTCAAGACTTCCCAGGTTCTTCTCTCATCTCCCCCACCCTCAGGCGGAGGCGGTAGATGCCCTGACGTGCCCTTGGAACTTTTCCATGGCTTATGGCTTTCCTCCACGTCTGTTAATTCTAAAATTCCTCAGGAGACTCCTCAGAGAACCAGTTCAGATCTTAGCAGTTCTTCCGTTCTGGCCGAAGAGACCCTGGTTCCCTCTGGCAGTACGACTCAGTCTGGGACCTCCTGTTAGATTCCTCCTTTTCCAGATCTGCTCTCTCAGAGGGGTCTATGCCACCCAGATCCGCAGAGGCTGGACCTTCGTGTGTGGAGGCTGAAAGGAGGTTTCAATCTTTAGGATGTACTCCCGGAGTCATTTCCACGCTCTTGAAGGCTAAAAAACCCTCTACAAATTCAATCTATTCCAGGATTTGGAATACATTTCTGGCATTTGCCACAGAACAAGATTTCAACCCGATCAGTCCCTCATCCTCCAATTTACTATCCTTTCTTCAATCAGGATTGGATTTGGGGTTAGGTCTAAGCAACCTTGTGGAATGTGTCTCTACAAACAGTATTTCTTGTAGCCATCACCTCTGGAAAACTAGTTTCCGAACTGCATGCCTTAGGGATAGGCGAAGAGCATATCACCTTTTTCCCTGATATAGTTGAGCTTCGTCCATTACGAGGCTTCATCCCTAAGGTATCATCCTCAAGCCATCTTCTCGAACCATGGGCACTACCAGTTCTGTTGGATCCAAAGTCAAACACTCATCATAACCTGGACATCTCCAGAGTTATTCAGGCCTACTTAGGAGCAACAGAATCTTTCAGATCTTCAGAAAGGTTGTTCATCGTTCCCTACGGTTAGAACAGAGGCAAGGAAGCTACCAGCAGGACTCTGTCATCTTGGATAATCAAGTTAATCCATAAGGCCTACAAAATCAAGGGCTTGGATCCTCCTTCTCGAATGAGGGCTCATTCTACCAGGGCAGTTTCAACTTCTTGGGCGGTAAGGGCTAATGTGTCTTTGGAGACAGTTTGCAGGGCCGCCTTGTAGTCTTCTCAACACACGTTCTTCAGACACTACCGTATCGACCCTGGGTCACTCACAACCGACTAGTTATTTATCATTGGTATGCTGCCATGGAGGCACCAGGAAAATGGAAAATTGTATCATACTTACCGTAATTTTCCTTTCATGGTGCCTATCCATGGCAGCATACGCTCCCTCCCTCTGTATTCTATATTACAGGAGAATGCTGGGAATAGGGGGGGGTCTTTCTTTTATGCTATTCACTAGTCCTGAAGACGGAGTAGAGGCAGAGCTCTATCATTGGTATGCTGCCATGGATAGGCACCAGGAAAGAAAAATTACGGTAAGTATGATACAATTTTCCATTTTCGTAATGTGAGAAAACCATACCTCGTAAAAATTCCATACCCACGTCACTTCCTGTCAGAAACGTAATGGAACAGCTGAGCAGTGTAGCAGTGCGCATGCTCGGAGGGTATGGAATTTGCATGGTAGTGTGTTTAACGTTACACCGCCTCAGCTGTTACATTAAAATAGCTCGGCTGCAACATGAATCATCTGCGCTCCTACTCCTGTCACTTCCCTGATCTCGGCTAGTAAATGTAAAAGCGGCGGCGGGCCAATGAAATGAAAATCACGGAGATCTCGGCTCCGTGATCTGCTTTTACATTTAGTAGCCAAGATCAGGGAAGTGACAGGGGTAGGAGCGGAGATGATTCATGTTGCAGCGGAGATGTTTTAATGTAACCGCCGCAACAGCTGATGCTTTATAACACACTCCTGTGAACATTCCATACCCTCCGAGCATGCGCACTAGTAAGCTCCTCAGCTGTTCACTGGCGTAGGTGCACCGGAAGTGACGAGGGTATGGAATTTTTATGGGTATGTTTTTTTCACGGTGTTCCGTGAGAAAACCATACCCTCGTCACTTCCGGTGCACCTACAGAGGGTATGGATCTATCACAATAGTGTGTGTAACGTTACACTTGCCGTGGTTACTTTAAAACAGTTCGGCTGCAACATGGGTCATCTCCGCTCCTATCTCTCTCACTTCCCTGATCTCGGCTAATAAATATAAAAGCGGATCACAGAGCCGACATCTCCCTCATTTACATTTCATACACCCGCCGCCGCTTTTATATTTAGTAGCCGACATCAGGGAAGTGACAGGGATAGGAGCGGAGATGACCCATGTTGCAGCCGAACTGTTTTAATGTAACCTCCGCAAGTATAACATTACACACACTACCGTGATAATTTCATACCCTCCGAGCATGCGCACTTGTCAACTTCTCTGCTGTTCAATGATGTATCCAGGGCTCTGAGCATGCGCACTGCTACGCTGCTCAGCTGTTTCTGACAGGAAGTGACGAGGGTATGGAATTCTAACGAGGTATGGTTTTCTTTTTTCTTTTTTTTAATTCACTTTTATTACAACGGAACACTGGTCATATGTTACCTCACTTCCTGTCTGTACATCACTTCCTGGTGATATGTTATCTCACTTCCTGTCTGAATATCACTTCCTGGTCATATAATACACTTCCTGTTTATATTAAGGTGACTAGATTAGTCAGAAATAACAAATAATTGTAAATCTTATTGTTGAAATTGTTGAATTAATTTAATTACTTTTATATATTTATATATATATATATATTTTTTTTTTTTTAATTGTATTTTTTTCTCATTTAACTGCTCCCTTGTACTCCTGTAATTTTCATAATTGTCTTCATTTTTCTAACTGTTGTTACATGTACCAAGCAATGAGTCAGAAGTGACAAATAATTGTAAATGTTATTGTTGAAATTGTTTAAAAGTAAAAAAAAAAAAAAATTGAAATCCGGGGACATATATTTTTTCTTTATTGGCAAATGGCACATGACTGTATAATATAGAGCGCTGGGTACAGGACTGTATAATACACAGAGCACTGGGAACAGGACTGAAAAATATACAGAGTGCTGGGTACAGGACTGCATAATACACAGAGCGCTGGGTACAGGACTGCCTAATACACAGAGCGATGGGTACAGGACTGCCTAATATACAGAGCGCTGGGCACAGGACTGCATAATATACAGAGCGCTGGGCACAGGACTGCATAATACACAGAGCGCTGGGTACAGGACTGAATAATACGCAGAGCGCTGGGTACAGGACTACATAATACACACAGCGCTGGGCACAGGACTGCATAATACACAGAGTGCTGGGTACAGGACTGCATAATGCACAGAGAGCTGGGTACAGGATTGAATAATACGCAGACCGCTGGGTACAGGACTACATAATACACAGAGCGATGGGCACAGGACTGCAAAATACACAAACTAAAATTTTCTGTTTCTATATGCTGTTTACAATCTTATCTATATTGTATTTGCCAGCAGCTTTATAACTTGGGTTTATCTACGCAATGCTATTGAAATGTAAAGGCTTTAGTGGCATCCAGTGACAGCAACACTCTAGCGCCCTCATTCTCAGCGGAAGTCTGCATGCTGATAAATAAGCAAAACAAGAAAGGGGCGCACCGACCTCGTACATTACCACTAAAAAAGTTTATTAAAATCCAAAAGCAACATAAATTGCACTCACAAACAAATGATGATTGCACACATGTAACACAATGGGACCGGTCATCTCCAAAGTATCGAGGGCACTCCTGTGCTGGATGACGTGCTGGTGTCCGGAAATGTCTGGCTAGACTGACGCGTTTCGAGGGAGGACCCTCCTCCTCAGAGCCAAAAAGTGCTACTGAGCCATCGTTACCTTTGCAAGGTGTGAAGTAATCGGTTTCATGTAATAATGACACTGGCAGGGAAGGGGTTAACACAGTGGGTGATCAAGGGGTTAAATGTGTACCTAGGGGCGTGTTTCTAACTGTATGGGGGTGGGGCTTATGGAATGACCATAGAGACCTGTGATCCCACATAGAAGGATCACAGGTGCTCTGTGATCACTCCTGAGAGAAGAACGGTCAGCTGTGTTTACAATAGCTGACTGTCATGGACTTGCAATAGTGTTTGGCAGCTTACCTGTTCCTTCGTGTCTGTATTAGAGGCCAGACTTCACTTCTGGTTCCTTTTTATCATCTCTCCTTCCTGTTCCTGTCCCACCCCAGGTCATCACAGGAAGTCTATATTAACCAGTGCACTGCAGGTCTGCTTTGCTGTTCAACAGTGTTTGTTTCTTGTTTCCTGTCTGCCGTGTGCTTCATCTACCTTTCTGTGTACCGACTTTGGCTTGTCTCTGACTATTCCTGTTTGCCTGTTACCCTGACCTTTGGCCTGTCCCTTGGTTACCCTCGTCTGCCTGTTACCCAGACCTCGGCTTACCCATCACCATTCCGTGTGTCCTGAGAGGCTGCTTCCCTTCAGAGCGTGACCCGGGGGACCCCAGGGGCCGCGACCTGGGCCCAGCTGCAGCCAAGTCCATCCTCACCACTAGAGGCTCTGGTGAACACCTGCTGAGTCTTAGACTTCGCGCCCTGGGGAATCTTGGGTTCACGTTCCGGTCCATCTGCAGCAGTCTGCTATCGGGTTCACTACCTTGCGCTGCACCCCTGCCTCCAACAGGGTGCAGTTGTCACCTGGCCACAGGTGACCTGACACTGACCGTCCTTCTCTCTCAGTGGGGAACGATTGCGGGAGTCAGGCGGCATTCGGGCCGCCTGCCCCATGCATCGGAGTCCCCACTGCCGAGTGGGGGGGGAGCGCCGGCGGTGGGACGCACTTGCCCCCTAGCTTCAGGCGGGCGAACAATGTACAGTTATAAAAATATTAAATTTAAAACCCGCGCTAAAATAATATGTAAACCAGTGCTACCTGAATATGCTACCAGTGCTAATGTACAGTTATGTCGGTTCGCGCAGGAGGGGGCTGCCTGCCACATTAAAACTGCGACGGGCGGTCGTTGAGTAGTTAATATCAGATTGGAGGAGTGATATTGGTCTGTAAGAATTTGGTTCAATAGCAGGCTTAAGGAGAAGTATAATACAGGCCCTAGACATAGATATAGGCCAGTGTTTCTCAAACTATGTGCCGAAGAAAAATTACAGGTGTGCCGTGGGAATTTAGTGGTGTCGGGAAGGGGGGCTCTCGTAGTCAGTGACCTCGGGAGGGGGAGGGGGGCTGACCCGGGCTATAGCCCCGAGTGGGACCCCAAAAAGCACTGGGTCCCGTAGTGCTCCTTTTTTACATTATTAGCCCTGAGTCTTGGGCGGCAGGCCGATCCTCCGCTGGCCTCTACTGCGGCCCGTCGCACTGGTTGCTAGGATCGCCTGCCGCCTGGCATCTAGCAAGGAGAGAGGCCCTCAGCATTCAAATAAAAAAGTTATTCGCCACAAAACAAAATCTTTTCGGGTGTGCCGCAAAAATCTTTTTGGTGCGCCGCAAGACAAAAAAGTTTGAGAAACACGGATATAGGCAGTTGCTGACCGTCCCTCATTAAATACTTGATCTCGGAAGCAGGCAGTTGAGGTTGTGGGAATCTGAAGCCCACTCCCGTGTATTTCCTGGATTAGGTGCAGCTGGCTACCCAGCATGCACCTTCCGATATCACGCCTGCATAGTAATGGCGCTGCGTGGCACAGTCAGTGGATTACAGGTTGCCATAGCAATTCTTCCAAAATGTTGCCTAAAACCTCCCCATTGAGTCACTTCCTGTCTCAAAAAACTGCAAGATTTCACAGGATTTAGAAGACTCCTGGAATAGATGATGCCGATATCCCAGGAGTCCATGGAAATCGCCCAATGACGAGTCGCCTTGGCGGCCGGGACCGGAAGTGCCGCCTGAATATATTTAAAAAGGTGTTGAGAAAAAAAAAAAAAAGAATATCTATTTAGGAGATTTGGGCATGGAGATCAGAGGAACTTGTGAAAATGGGTGGAACTCCGCTTTAAGGAAGCTCACCTGTATGAATTCTCTGATGTTGCACAAGGCTTTCTTTCCTATTGAAAGATTTCCCGCACTCCGAACAAAAATAAGGAAGCTCACCCGTATGAATTCTCTGATGTTGCACAAGGTTTCCTTTCCTATTGAAAGATTTGCCGCACTCCGAACAAAAATAAGGATGTTCATCAGTGTGAATTCTCTGATGTCGCACAAGGTTTCCTTTCTTAATGAAAGATTTACCGCACTCCGAACAAAAAAAAGGATGTTCACCTGTGTGAATTCTCTGATGTTCCACAAGGCGTCCTTTTTGACTGAAAGATTTCCCGCACTCCGAACAAAAATAAGGACGTTCACCTGTGTGAATTCTAAGATGTTTAACAAGGTCTCCTTTAAGAATGAAAGACTTCCCGCACTCTGAACATGAGTAGGGACGCTCACCCGTGTGAAATATTTGATGTTGCACAAGGTTTCTTTTCTTAGTGAAAGATTTCCCGCACTCTGAACATGAATAAGGGCGCTCACCTGTGTGAAGTCTCTGGTGTTGCTCAAAGTGTCCTTTTTCAGTGAAAGATTTCCCGCACTCTGAGCATGAATAAGGACGCACTCCTGTGTGAATTTGCTGATGTTTAACAAGGTGTCCTTTATGAGTGAAAGAGTTCCCGCACTCTGAACATGAATAGGGACGCTCACCCGTGTGGTGTTTCTGGTGCCTTTTAAGATTAGATTTCTGAGTGAAAAAATTCCCGCACTCTGAACATGAATAAGGGCGCTCACCCGTGTGAACTCTCTGGTGCCGAATAAGTTGACCTTTTTTGGTGAAAGTTTTCCCGCACTCTGAACATGAATAGGGGCGCTCATCCATGTGGATTTTCTGATGTTTAGCAAGGTCTCTTATATAAAAAAAACCTTTCTTGCACCATGAACATGAGAATAAATCCTCATCTCGGGAAACTCCATCATGGGGTAAGAAAGATTCCTTGGGATTAGAAGGATCTGTTGATCTATCTGCAGTGTGAGATCCTAAATGGATATTTACAATCATAGTATGTGATTGGTGAGAAGATTCCCCCTGATCAGAGGGATCCATTGATGTCTCCGGAGAGGAAGGTCTGTGATGGATATTTTGTGTATTTGGATTTCCTCCTGGAGGATCCTGTGTGATGACATTATCTTCTGACTTACAATCAGCAGATAATAGAAGAGGTCTCTCCGAGGAATTCCCGACATCACATCCATCTGTTGGAAAGAAATGTATAAAAAATGTCAGTTGGTCACAAATAACTGGAGTTTTAGCCCCTCCTCCCCGTCAGTGGAAATTCCGATCTCACAGTTGGGCTCCTGTTCTCCCTCCTGTTCTCCCTCCAAAATCAATCAGAAAAGTGTTCACACCGAGTCCATATATGATCTGCAAATTCTTTAATAATAAATAGCTGACTAAGGCTTCATTAGCCAAAATGCGTTAGTGGTTTATTACTAAAAAAAAATAATATGAAAGGCTATAAAACACCCAAAACAACAAAACACTACGTAAAATGTGTTTTTTTTTTATCAGTGAGGACTATGCGGAGAAATGGAGATGTCACATCATATGCTAGGAACATGATATTATATTGAGAAATGGAGATGTCACATCATTTACTAGGAACATGATATTATATTGAGGAATGGAGATAGACCTTTCATATAGTGTACAGTATCTCCTCCTCATTTGTTGGGAACATGACATTATATTGAGGAATGGAGATGGACCTTTCATATGGTGTACAGTATCTCCTCCTCATTTGTTGGGAACATGACGTTATATTGAGGAATGGAGATGGACCTTTCATATGGTGTACAGTATCTCCTCATTTGTTGGGAACATGACGTTATTTTGAGGAATGGAGATGGACCTTTCATATGGTGTACAGTATCTCCTCCTCATTTGTTGGGAACATGACGTTATATTGAGGAATGGAGATGGACCTTTCATATGGTGTACAGTATCTCCTCCTCATTTGTTGGGAACATGACGTTATATTGAGGAATGGAGATGGACCTTTCATATGGTGTACAGTATCTCCTCCTCATTTGTTGGGAACATGACGTTATTTTGAGGAATGGAGATGGACCTTTCATATGGTGTAAAGCAGTGGTCCTCAACTCCGGTTCTCAAGGCCAACTAACAGGCCAGATTTGAAGTATTACCTTGGGGAGATGCTGACTAGAGTACTGCAATCACTGAGCAGCAAATTATATCACCTGGGATGTATTTCAGTTATCTTGCAAACCTGGCCTGTTAGTGGGCCCTGAGGGCCAGGGTTGAGGACCACTGGTGTAAAGTATCACCACCACATTTGTTAGAAATATGACGTTATATTGAGGAATGGAGATGGACCAGTATTTGTGACAACTCTGTATAAACTATTCATGGACATTAACTATTGTAAAGCTCCACACTCCATGAAAATTAAATAAATAGAAAAGGTGGTAGAGAGATTGCACTTTGCCTACCAGAATACAAGGTAATGAATTTGATGGAAAATATGCAATCATGTGAAGCATACAATACAAGAAGCATGTGTATAGTAAAAAATTATATGAGCAGATCAATACTCCAGATGTGCCAACTCCAGTGCACCACCAATGAGGTCATACACGCTTACAGGTTCTGAAAGTACCCAAAGGATGGAGATGGCAAGTTTAGCATGTATCACAAGCCACTACATGTCAACGATGGGAAGCATCACACTTACTTTGCACGGCCTTGCACACCATGGCTCCAGGCACAGTCCCTATGAGGGTTCTATTTTAAAGTGGGCCCCAATGTAGGGGCCCAGCCACGTGCCAAGGTAACCTTATTTAGAAAACCTCTGTCATCCGCCACCACCATTCTCTCTGCCCAGAACTGGCTGCTCCTTCGTATCACGATTCAATCCATGACTTCAAGACTTAATAAAATTGTAAATTCTGTTCCCCAGTTTTTCCCAATACACTATAAAGCACTTTTTAGTATTCAAACACATAGTTAACCTTTTAGAACATGCCTACAGGATGATGTGAAGATCTAATAATTATCTAACATTTTTTCTTAAAACTACAATCCTTATACTCAGAAGTAAAATGAGTCTGTGATCGGTTTCTTTCATAGTGTCTGCTACTTACTTGTGTTGATAAGCGGAGAAATGTCTTCCTGTTCACTTTTCATAATCATCCCAACCTCCTCCGTGGATGGCTGATCACCCCCCACATACTTCTCTACTTCTTCTTCTTTAACCTCAGTTTTTATATCAATCTGTTCTTCACCCTACACCAAAAATAATGGAAAACATCTACTAAAGTCAACTCAAGGCAGATATAAAAAGAAACAAATGACACGTCATTCAGTATGCACCCTCGGTTGGAAGAACACAAGGAGGAAGAGGACTCGTGATGACATGTGACTGAGCTTAAAACCCACAGAGCAAAGGAATGTATCTTAAAAAATAAAAATGGGGGATGAAAAATGTAGGGCGCTCAAAGGAGCTAGAAACGGGGATGAGGGGGGTGTGGATAAAAAAGTCTGCACTTCAGATATCAAAGTAAAACAAGAGACTACATAGAATAACATTATCTCATGGATTAGAATACATATTTAGGTCAAGATGCTCAGTCCTACTTACCTTATCATGGTGAGGGATGGTGTGATTTTTTGGTATGGAATCCCAGGAACACAGAGGAGGGGGAAATCTCTCACCCTAAACCCCAAAGATGAAAGAAAATTAAATAAATTGAGCAAGAGATTTCATAGAAAAATATAATCTCATAGCTTAGAATATTTTTGAGTTGTAATTGCTCAGTCCCATCTACCTGATGATGATGGGGAATGGTGTGATCATCCTGTGTGGAATCCCGGGAAAACAGAGGATCTCCAAACATCTCTTCTTTTTCTACTTTAACCTCAACTTTGATGTCTTTCAGTTCTTCACCCTAAACTCCAAATATGATAGAATTTATTTGTAAAAGGTAACAAGAAATGACATAGAATAATGTTATCTCAAGGTGTAGAATTATATTTCAGTTCTAAATTCTCAGTCCCACCTACCCTACGATGGTGAGGGATGTTGTGATCTTCCTGTGTGGAATCCCGGGAATACAGAGGACCCCCCTCCTCCATAGACTGCTGATCCCCAAACATATCTTCTTTTTCCACTTTAACCTCAACTTTGATGTATTTCAGTTCTTCACCCTAAACCCCAAATATGAGAGAACGGAAAAGGAAACAAGAGATAAAATAGAAGACTGTTATCTCGAAGCGTAGAATTCTACAAGGTATTTGGGTTCTAGTTGCTCAGTCCCACTGTAGAATTATTTTATTAATTCGGCTTGATCATGGATTTTGTAATTATGCAGGTTCTCTTTACCCTTGTTACTGGGAAGCCTAGGCATAAGGTCAAAACCAAAATAGCAGTTTGAATGTCATTCTTGTCCAGTTGTCTCCCTTCTTTTGACCAGAATTCATTGCTTGAGAGGTCAATAGGTCAGTGGCTAACTTGTCAGATATAGCTTCAGAGATATTTGAGACATACTTAACTAGACACGTGAACATATCTTTTATGTCAAGAATAATGGGTTATCTATAATAGAGTTAGTATTTAAGTTACTTATTTAAGTAAATTAACTGTTTAATAGAGTGTAAAGAATTGTGTGTTGTGATATGTGTGTATATATGTATATATATATATATATATATATATATATATATATATACATAATATTGAAATTGATTATCCTTTTGTAAGTTTGGTTACAGTTGTAAAAGAATGTATATGTCACAAAGGTTATCTATTCTGATTCAGGAAAGGTCATTATATACTTCAGTGTATTTCGAGAATACTACTATATGTTTCTGTCAATCAAAGTAGTATCAGTCTAAGTCAGCGTTTTGGTCATATACATATTAGGAATTATTACTAATATGGGCATCACACATTTAGCTTAAACTGTATTAGGTCATAACTGCATTACGAGTCTTGATGGTCTGAAACAGTATAAAAGCAGTGTCCTGGAGCACAGATGGCAGGACATCACATACAACCACACACCTCCTTCACACTGAAGACTTAACACGTACATATTGAAACCTCATTTCATTGTTTTCTTTAGGCCTACACACTCAAACTACAACAGCTGTTTCTCAGTCCTCTTTGGAAGCAGAGCTAGCAGGCAACTAATTTTTCTTACTTATTCACTTACAATGTACTGAACTGTACTTACTTTTTACATTGTATTTATGCTTGATGTACCAAGTGTGTTTGAATAAAATCACACTTTGTTTAAGCCTGGCTAAAGAACTATTTGAACACAACGCCTGAAAAGACGCTACAGATATTTTTTTAATATCAGCAACATTTTACACCCACCTACCTGATGATGGTGGGGGATGGTGTGACATTCCTGTGTGCAATCCCCGGAATAAAGAGGACAGGGACATCTCTCTTGTGGGTTCCCATTACTGGACCCATCTGTAGGAAGCACACACACTGACTGAATACATTGTTTCTATGTGTTTATCAGATGATGGGGGATCTAGGTGGATCCTCCGTACTGCTCTCTCCTTTGCAATAAAGTCTCCTCTTACCCGGTGATGTGAAGGGCAGCTGATTCTCCATCATGACATCCTTGTAGAGATCCCTGTGTCCTTCTAAATATATTATGTTATTCCCTCCTCTGCTGCCAGTTCTAAAAACGTCTTCTCTGTACTTCCTCACAACTCACCCCATCCAGGATGTCCTTTTTTAGATCCACTATATCGCTTCCTGTTCCTTGATTACATCACTTCCTGCCTGTCTATCACTTCCGGTGTGCACCTGACATCACTTCCTCTCCAGCTGTGGTTTCACTTCCTGTGTCTGTACAATCACACTCCTCCTGTCTCCGTGTTCTACCCAATATAATAGGAAAAGATTTTCATCTCTATATTTATTATGTGTTCTTCAATCCAGCAACTCCAGATGGGCAGTTGGATAAATGGCTCAATATTCACAATGTATCTGGTTTAAAAATCAGAAGATCTGGATGGACAGTTGGATAAATGGTTCTATATTTAGGATGTATCTGGTCTATAACCAAACTCTGGATGGACAGTTGGATAAATAGTTCTATATTTAGGATGTGACTGCTTTATAAACCAGAGGCTCTGGTAGGACAGTTGGATAAATGGCTCTATATTTAGAATGTGTCTAAACTATAAACTAAAGGTTCGGGATTAACAGTTGCATAAATGTCTCTATATTTAGGATGAATCTGGTATATAAACCAGAAGTTCCTGAATTGACAGTTTGAATAATGTCACTATATTTAGGATGTATCTGGACTATGAACCATAGGCTATGGGTGGACAGTTGGATAAATGGCTCTATATTTAGGATGTATCTGGTCGAAACCAGTCCATGTTTAGATTTGTGCAGAAGTCCAACAGTAGCAGTTGGCAGATATCTATCCCCGCCACCAATACTGACAAATTACGTCTGTGCGATTGAGGATACAGAGAAAGAGACTGATAAATCTATGTCCTTAGTCACTTTTGGTCTGAGGAAGGGGGCCTTGTCAGGTAGGCTCTATGGGGCCCCGTAATTTCTAACAGCAGCCCCTGGGCATTATGACGAGGTCTGCTACTGCACTTGGTTGCCAGATAGTGGAAAGGAGGAAAGTGAGGGAGAGGCACAACATCAGTGAGGCAGGTAGTCAACACATGTGCTGTAGACCGCACTATGGAGCTAGTGTGCTGATTTGACTCAATCTTGGAAAAACTAGAAAACACTTTCTTATTCTTTAGCTGCTATCTGCTTGCTCTCTCTTAGGAAAAGCAGCTTTGCCAAAAAGGAAGAAGAAATCCTGAGAAAAAAGGGATTATATAATAGGCTGATTTCTACTTTGCTGAACAGCAGTAAGAAGGTGACAAGAGCCATCTACTTGTCGGAAGTAAAATCGGAAGTAAAATTTAGTCCGAAAAACAATCTGCCTATAATACATCATTAGTATAGTTCTTTCGACAGTCCATAATTAATTTACATGTAGCACTCTCCTACGTAGGTGCTAGGTAACCTATATGGGAGACCCTGTCTTGCTTATCAGCAGGGTACAATTGTTCAGCTAGGCTGTCATGTGTTTCAGGTGTGACTGTTGAGATTAGGGAGTCTCCCTACTGTGTCCAAGGAGGGCTCTCATTGGGCAATGGAGGAAACCCGACCAATAGCACACCAGGACTTGTATCTATCCCAGAGAGGGCAGATTCTGCCACAAATCATTCTGGGGGAGGGTATAAGTCTGAGGGGGACACATAACGCAGCGTCTTTGGCGGGAAGCAGAGTCGCAGAAGGAAGGTGATGGCTGTCTCTCCTGTCAGCAGAGAACAGGTGTCCTAGGCGGCTGGCCTAAGAGGACAGAAGGCTGAGCTGAGCTGCAGAGAGGGATCCAGTGTGCTGAGGATCAAGCGGAGGTGTTGGGGCTGGAGTTTCCAGGAAAGCATTCTGAGTCGTGAGTACTGTAAACTGCCACTGGGGTCTGTCTAGGAGAGGGGACCACTCAGGAAGGTCAGAGGGATCAAGAAGCTAGCTAGCCTGAAGCGGAAGTGTCAGTAAAGGGGTGCCAGAGATAGACCCTGAAGAGTAGAGAGGGTGCCAGCGGTTAGGCCCTGAAGAGTTAAGAGTTGCAGCAGTGAGTGCAAGTGGCTACCTCAGCCAGTGAAGGCTAAAGGGAGCAGTTCAAAGGACTTTTGAGTCACAAGGAAGTGTCAGAAGTCAGTTCTAAGTTCATAGACAGCAAGTCAGTGATACCAAGCGCCAACAGGCGTTGACCGGCATTCAGCCAGCGTCAGGAGGCATTTTTCTCAGTGTCCCATTTTATGTGCATAGTTGAGCCAGAGAGGTATCCCACTCATTCCCTTCTCCCATCCAAGTTCCTAAAATAAATGCAAAAACCAAAGATGCCGGACTGCTTTATGTCTCAGTGCTCACACTTGGGGAACAAGCTGAAAAGTGCTGTTGTTGCTAGCGGTAACCATGGCAGACAAAAAACATCAGCAAAACAGATGGGAATCCTGCTACATACATATGACAAAAACTGAATGTGCAGGCTATAAAATTGTTATCGTACAATAACACAACGTCTAATTTTCATTTAATGAGTTCAGTTTTTGTGTAAAAAAATTATTAGAGCAAGACTACGCATGCTCGGAAACAAAAGAATTGCATAAAAAGCAATTAAACACATTACATCACTTCTGAAGTTGAATTCTGTCATACGAGAACTTTCCTATGAAAGTAACCTCTTCACTATCAATATGAGACTAGCATGCAAAATATGAGACTAGCATGCAACAAAAAATTGACGAAAATTCGTCCGATAATCTGAACGTGTGTACGAGGCTTTACTCTTGATGTACATCTAAGGGAAAATTGTATCAAATTCTTACCATAATTTTCCTTTCTTGACACCAAACCATGGCAGCATACGGGCCCCTCCTTGTACGTTTCGGTATGTGGCTTGTTACAAAGAATGGGGGGGGGCGGCTAGAACTATGCTTTTTTTTATGCAATTCACTGGTCCTGAGGGAGTGGTCAAGAGGCCGGAGCTCTACCACTAGAATGCTGTCATGGTTTGGCGTCAGAAAAGGAAAATTACGGTAAATATTTGATACAATTTTTCAGTTTTCTTATTTTTAGCTGCAATTTACTTGCTCTCTCTTAGTAAAAGCAGCTTTGCCAAAAAAGAAGAAGAAATACTGAGGAAAAAGTGATTATCTAAGAAGCTGATTTCTAATCCCAACATGGGATACTCATTTGTTTGCAGGACACGGCTCGGACAGGAGTGTGTGTTTGCTGACACATATCTGGACATTTCATGTAGCTGAGATAGAGTCTCTAATCCAATCTGGTTGTACCCCCATATGCTGGCTTTGCTTTGGGGTCTCGGATCTTGTTGGGGAGACTGTTTTGCGGGGGGAGCCCTGGGACCATCTTTCCTTGCTCACCTTCTCTTTGCTGCTGCCAATTATTCGGTCCTTTGCTTTTAAAATCTTGATTGTTAGATTTTTCATTGGCTTTGGTGATGTGATTACAAGACATCTGATACCCTTAAAGAAGCAATATCATTCCGAAACGCGTTGGGTTTCGCCTTGTATTGCATGCACACACTTGTGAGCCAATGTACCGCATATCAAGCCATGAATGTTTTATATATGCCTTTTGCCATTTTGTTGTGTCTACAATCTATTTTATACCAATTTCTTTGTTATTTTGCCATCACACCATTATGCTTTTGATATTTTAATGATTATTTAATAAAAAACAATAATTTTATATATATTTTTTTCACTTTATACCTATTTGACTTGTACCTGTAGGTCGGTATAGTCCCACCCTGTGGGGAACTTCTTTTCCTTCTTCTCTCATTTATTAGGGATGAGACCTACCATACAATCCAAGCCTATATTCCCCCATTTTCCTCCTTTTTTCATGATAAATGTACACATTAGACATCACTGTAAATCATTCTGGTCTAGTTACTCTATTTTGTGCATAATATATGTTCCCATTTTTGTTTCAATCTGATTTTATTATTTTTTCCAAGCAAAATTTTAATAAAACATATCTAAATCTTTCAATAATACAGTATTAGGTCTTTAATATATAGTAACAAATACAAATATAGAACGATGGCATATATACAGTAAATAAAAACCAGAAAAAATATCACAAAGTTATTTTTGGAGAACAAGGTTCAGGCTCGTTTTCAATCTCCGGCATCTCTGAGGGAATTGGATGGATTTTTGCATGAAGAGTGGTATCAGATTCTATTATCCCCTATCCAAGGCTTATATTTGTCAATTCTCAGAAGTCAAGCCGTCTTGGATACCAAATGTTGTCTAACACCATATTAGGTAAGGATTTCATTCTTTTTCCTGGTGTTTCCATAATTTTGTCCATCCCCGGTACTTTTTACTCTTACATGTAGTAACAGGACACTCCTGTGAATTACAGAAAATACCCCATGTACTAGAATAATTATCCAGTCTATCATGCTCAACTGCTAGTAGAGATTTCAAATTCATGAAAACATCTAAGCTACCCTCTCCATTCTAAAATGGATGGGATCCCAGAAGACTTCCAATGACGAGGTATGACAGACTGGCCACCATCAGAAAATGATCTACTTTGATGGATCACAGCATCATAAACATCAAAAGTATTTGGGGGTTGGGCTATATACATCTACCGGTTACTCTATAACAACGGTCGCTCCTCCACCATCCACACTACATTCTCCCACAGCTCTCCTCCACCATCCACACTACATTTTCCGACAGCTCTCCTCCACCATCCCCACTACATTCTCCGACAGCTCTCCTCCACCATCCACACTACATTCTCCGACAGCTCTCCCCCACCATCCACACTACATTCTCCGACAGCTCTCCACCACCATCCACACTACATTATCCGACATCTCTCCTCCACCATCCACACTACATTCTCCGACAGCTCTCCTCCATCATCCACACTACATTCTCCGACATCTCTCCTCCACCATCCACACTACATTTTCAGACAGCTCTACTCTACCATCCACACTACATTCTCCGACAGCTCTCCTCCCACCATCCACACTACATCCTCCAACAGCTCTACTCTACCATCCACACTACATTCTCCGACAGCTCTCCTCCATCATCCACACTACATTCTCCGACATCTCTCCTCCACCATCCACACTACATTCTCCGACATCTCTCCTCCACCAGCCACACTACATTTTCAGACAGCTCTCCTCCACCATCCACACTACATTCTGCGACAGCTCTTCTCCCACCATCCACACTACATTCTCCGACATCTCTCCTCCACCATCCACACTACATTCTCCGACATCTCTCCTCCACCATCCACACTACATTCTCAGACAGCTCTCCTCCACCATCCACACTACGTTTTCAGACAGCTCTCCTCTACCATCCACACTACATTCTACGACAGCTCTTCTCCACCATCCACACTACATTCTCCGACAGCACTCCTCCACCATCCACACTACATTCTCCGACAGCACTCCTCCACCATCCACACTACATTCTCTGACAGCTCTCCCCCACCATTCACACTACATTCTCCGACAGCTCTCCCTCACCATTCACACTACATTCTCCGACAGCTCTCCCCCCACCATCCACACTACATTCTCTGACAGCTCTCCTCCCACCATCCACACTACATTCTTTAGCAGCTGTCCCTCCACTGTCCACCCATTCCATGAAAGGTCACCCCCACTATCCACACTACATTCTCTGGCAGTTCTTTTTCCACCATCTCCATCCAGTGATGTGCACGAGTGCCTCGGCTCTCCAGGGACTCTTACTCCTCATTGGCTGAAGCAGCAGCAGGAGCCATCGGCTGCTGTCAATCACAGCCAGTAAGCTAATGAGAAGAGAGAGGGGGCAGGTCAAGGCTCAATGGACTCGCAGAGCCGCAGCTGGGGAACGAGCCCGCTTGGGTGCCCCATAAAAAGCTCAGGGCCAGGAGTGCCCGGGGGGGGGGGTCTAAGAGGAGGAGGATCCGGGCTGCTCTGTGCAAAACCATTACACAGAGCAGGCAAGTATAAAATTTTTGTTATTTTAATTACAAAAAACAATAAAAGTTTAATATCCCTTTAAGTAATCTCACCCATATGAATTATCTGGTGCTGCACAAGGATGGCTTTGCTAGTGAAAGATTTCCTGCACTCTGAACATGAAAAAGGACGCTCACCGATGTGAACTCTTTACTGTTGCACAAGGTTTCCTTTCTTAGTTTTAAAGGGAAACATTTCCCGCACTATGAACATGAAAAAGAATGCTCACCTGTGTGAATTATTTGCTGTCTAACAAGGTTTCCTTTATGAGTGAAAGCTTTCCCGAACTCTGAACATGAATAAGCACGTTCACCTGTGTGAACTTTCTGATGAGCAAGACGAGTAATTTTAAAAGGGAAACATTTCCCGCACTCTGAACATGAAAAAAAACGCTCACCTATGTGAATTCTTTGATGTTTAACAAGGAGTCCTTTATCAGTGAAAGATTTCCCGCACTCTGAACATGAATAAGGAAGCTCACCTGTATGAAATCTCTGGTGCTCATCAAGGTTTTCCTTATGTGTAAAAGATTTCCCCCAATCTGAATATGAATAAGAATTCTTTGATGTTTAACAAGGTCTCCTTTGTTGGTGAAAGATTTCCCCCACTCTGAACATAAAGGGGGGCGCTCACCTGTGTGAATTCTCTGGTGTCTAACAATATGATCTTTTTTTTGGAAAGATTTCCCACACTCTGAACATAAATAGGGATGCTCACCCGTGTGACGTTTCCGGTGTTGCACAAGGATTTTTTTTCCAAGTGAAAGATTTCCCGCACTCTGAACATAAATAGGGACGCTCACCCATGTGACGTTTCTGGTGTTGCACAAGGATTTTTTTTCCCGAGTGAAAGATTTCCTGCACTCTGAACATAAATAGGGATGCTCACCCGTGTGACGTTTCTGGTGTTGCACAAGGATTTTTTTTCTGAATGAAAGATTTCCCGCACTCTGAACATGAATGGGGACGCTCACCTGTGTGACGGTTCTGGTGTTACACAAGGATTTTTTTTTTTTGAAAGAAAGATTTCCCACACTTTGAACATGAATAGGGACGCTCACCCATGTGGAGTTTCTGGTGTCTTATAAGATTATATTTCTGACTGAAACATTTCCCGCACTCTGAACATGAATAGGGATGCTCACCCGTGTGACCTTTCTGGTGATGCACAAGGTTTCCTTTCTGAGTGAAAGATTTCCCGCACTCCGAACATGAATAGGGACGCTCACCTGTGTGACGGTACTGGTGTTGCACAAGGTCTTTTTTCTGAGTGAAAGATTTCCCGCACTCTGAACATGAATAGGGACGCTCACCCATGTGGAGTTTCTGGTGTCTTTTAAGATTATATTTCAGAGCGAAAGATTTCCCGCACTCTGAACATGAATAAGGGCGCTCACCCGTGTGAACTCTCTGGTGCCGAATAAGTTGTTCTTTGTTGGTGAAAGATTTCCCGCACTCTGAACATGAATAAGGGCGCTCACCCGTGTGAACTCTCTGGTGCCGAATAAGTTTTTCTTTGTTGGTGAAAGATTGCATACACTCTGAACATGAATAGGGACGCTCACCTATGTGGATTTTCTGATGTTTAGCAAGGTCTCTTATATAAAAAAACCCTTTCCCGCACTCTGAACATGAGAATAAATCCTCCCCTTCGTCAACTCCTTCATGGGGTAAGGAAGATTCCTTGGGATAAGAAGGATCTGTTGATCTATCTGCAGTGTGAGATCCTAAATGGATATTTGCAATCATAGTATGTGATTGGTGAGAAGATTCCCCCTGATCAGAGGGATCCATTGATGTCTCCGGACAGGAAGGTCTGTGATGGATATTTTGTGTATTTGGATTTCCTCCTGGAGGATCCTGTGTGATGACATTATTATAGCACAATAATAATAGAAGACGTCTCTCTGAGGTATTCCAGGCCTCGCCTCCGCCTGTTGGAAAGAAATGTAAAAAAATGTCAGTTGGTCACAAATAACTGCAGTTTTAGCTCCTCCTCCCCGTCAGTGGAATAAGTGGAAATGCCGATCTCACAGTTGGGCTCCTGTTCTCCCTTCAAAATCAATCAGAAAAGTGTTCACACCGAGTCCATATGGACCTTTCATCTGGTGTACAGTATCTCCTCCTCATTTATTGGGAACATGACGTTATATTGCGTAATGGAGATGGACCTTTCAACTGGTGTACAGTATCTCCTCCTCATGTGTTGGGAACATGACATTATATTGAGGAATGGAGATGGACCTTTCATATGGTGTACAGTATCTCCTCCTCATTTGTTGGGAACATGATGTTATATTGAGGAATGGAGATGGACCTTTCATATGGTGTACAGTATCTCCTCCTCATTTGTTGGGAACATGACGTTATATTGCGTAATGGAGATGGACCTTTCAACTGGTGTACAGTATCTCCTCCTCATGTGTTGGGAACAT
This sequence comes from Pelophylax lessonae, assembly GCF_965119305.1. Classification (NCBI taxonomy): domain Eukaryota; kingdom Metazoa; phylum Chordata; class Amphibia; order Anura; family Ranidae; genus Pelophylax; species Pelophylax lessonae. The sequence goes on along the minus strand of NC_138776.1, from coordinate 260,367,885 downwards.
GACATTATATTGAGGAATGGAGATGGACCTTTCATATGGTGTACAGTATCTCCTCCTCATTTGTTGGGAACATGCCGTTATATTGAGGAATGGAGATGAATCTTTCATATTTTGTGCAGCCGGGGGGGGGGGGGGGTTGCTCAACCCGTTGATCGCCATCCACCCATTGTTTGCAGGAGGGTGACAGTTGACCTGGTATGCTGCACTGATCCTGACTCTCATGTCTATCCCAGGCACTTGTGTGTGGGATGGATGAGAGAGGACGGCTGGCTGGGATTTGGGTGCCAGGAGAAAGAAGCATACTGTGCACCCAGCGCTTCCCATCTGTTCATGTGGGCAAAGTTTCCTCTATCCTGTGAGCCCCTGTACACACATCACTGTGCTACTGACTGACCTCATCCTCTGCCCTGCTAACTGACACCGTCCACAGCCCTGCTAACTGACACCGTCCACTGCCCTGCTAACTGACACCGTCAACAGCCCTGCTAACTGACACCGTCAACAGCCCTGCTAACTGACACCGTCCACTGCCCTGTTAACTGACACCATCCACAGCCCTGTTAACTGACACCGTCCACAGCCCTTCTAACTGACACTGACCACAGCCCTGCTAACTGACTCCTTCCTCTGCCCTACTGACTGACACTGTCCACTTGCCGCTATATTCTGCCCTACAAACTGCAGTCTTCTGTACTCTGCTCTACTTATTACTGACCCCCTATACACTGCTCTACCTACTGCTGACCTCTATACACTGCCCTAAATTTAGGCCTGAAAATAGTCGAGCAAGTCAGCCTGCAGTACCAGGTAGATCTCCACCTCTCAAAGGTTGCCTACCTACTGTACAGTATCTCCACCTCATGCAATCATGTGAAGCGTACAGTACAAGAAGCATGTGTTTAGTGAAAAATTACATGAGCAGATCAATACTCCAGATGTGCCAACTCCAGTACACCACCAATGAGGTCATACACGTTTACAGGTCCTGAAAGTACCCAAAAGGATGGAGATGGCCAGTTTGGCATGTATCACAACCCACCACATGGCAAACATGGGAACCATCACACAACTTTGCAAGGCCTTGCACATCATGGTACCAGGCACGGTCCCTAGGAGGGTTCTATTTTGCAGTGGGCCCCAATGTAGGGGCCCAGCCACGTGCCAAGGTAACCTTACTTAGAAAACCTCTGTCATACACCACCGCCATTCTCTCTGCCCAGAACTGGCTGCTTCTTATCACGCTTCACTCCATGACATCAAGACTTAACAAAATTGTGAATTCTGTTCCCCAGTTCTCCCCAATACACTGTAAATCACCTTCTCTTCCAAAGTAACACAGATGGTTACTCTTAGCCAATAAGTTCTTCAGTGAATAAAATTATATTTACAGTTCTCTCCAGGTTCCATATGAATGATATACAGAAATGCAATTGCATTTCCACTCTCTCTCTGTCTCTAATACCAATGTACTGGATTTGGCTGAGCTGTGCGGCGTTGTTCATAACTTTTTTTTAGTAGACAAACACATAGTTAACCTTTTAGAACCTGCCTACAGGATAATGTGAAGATCTAATAATTATCTAACATTTTTTCTTAAAACTACAATCCTTATACTCAGAAGATGAGACTGTGACCGGTTTCTTCCATAGTTTCTGTTACTTACTTGTATGGATAGGTAGAGAAATGTCCTCCTGTTCACTTTTCATAATCATCCCAACCTCCTCCGTGGACGGCTGATTACGCCCCGCATACATCTCTACTTTTTCTTCTTTAACCTCAGCTTTTATATCCGCTTTTATATCAATCTGTTCTTCACCCTACACCAAAAATAATGGAAAACATCTACTAAAGTCAACTCAAGGCAGACATAAAAGACACAAATGACACGTCATTCAATATGCACCCTCCTTTGGAAGAACACAAGGAGGAAGAGGACCCGTGATGACATGTGACCGGGCTTAAAACCCACAGAGAAAAGGAATGCATATTAAAAAAAAATAAAAATGGGGGATGAAAAATGTAGGGTGCTTAAAGGAGCTAGAAACGTGGGATGGGGGGGGGGGGAGGGGCTTAACAAAGACTGCACTTCAGATGTCGAAATAAAACAAGAGACTACATAGAATAACTTCTCATGGCTTAGAATACATATTTAGGTATAGATGCCCAGTCCTACCTACCTTATCATGGTGAGGGATGGTGTGATCCTTTGGTATGGAATCCCAGGAACACAGAGGAGGGGGAAATCTCTCACCCTAAACCCCAAAGATGAAAGAGTAATAATTAAATAGAGCAAGAGATTTCATAGAAAAATATCATCTCATAGCTTAGAATACATTTGAGTTGTAATTGCTCAGTCCCATCTACCTGATGAAGGTGAGGGATGTTGTGATCTTCCTGTGTGGGATCCCGGGAATACAGAGGACCTCCCTCCTCCATAGACTGCTGATCTCCCCACATCTCTTCTTTTTCTACTTTAGCCTCAGCTTTGATGTCTTTCAGTTCTTCACACTAAACTCCAAATATGATAGAATGTATTTGTAAACGGTAACAAGAAATGACATAGAAGAATGTTATCTTAAGGTGTAGAATTCTATGTGAGTTCTAATTGCTCAGTCCCACCTACCTGATGATGGCGAGGGATGGTGGGATCTTCCAATGTGGAATCCTGGGAATACAGAGGACACCCCTCCACCATAGACTGCAGATTCCCAAACATCTCTTCTTTTTCCACTTTAACCTCAACTTTGATGTCTTTCAGTTCTTCACCCTAAACTCCAAATATGAGAGAATGGATTTATAAAAGGAAACAAGAGATGAAATATAAGACTGTTATCTTGAAGCGTAGAATTCTACAAGGTATTTGGGTTCTAGTTGCTCAGTCCCACCTACCTGATGATGGTGGGGGATGGTGTGATCTTCCTGTGTGGAATCCCGGGAATACAGAGGACAGGGACATCTCTCTGGTGGGTTCCCATTACTGGATCCATCTGTAGGAAACACACACACTGACTGAATACATTGTTTCTATGTGTTTATCAGATGATGGGGGATCTAGGTGGATCCTCCGTACTGCTCTCTCCTTTACAATAAAGTCTCCTCTTACCCGGTGATGTGAGGGGCGGCTGATTCTCCATCATGAAATCCTTGTCAAGATCTTTGTGTCCTTCTAAATAAGTTATAATATTTCCTCCTCTGCTGCCAGTTCTAAAAAACGTCTTCTCTTTACTTCCTCACAACTCACCTCACCCAAGACGTCCTTTTTTAGACCCACTACATCACTTCCTGTTCCTTAGCTACATCACTTCCGGTCTGCACCTGACATCACTTCCTCTCCAGATGTGGTTTCACTTCCTGTGTTTTTACAATCACACTCTTCCTGTCTCCGTGTTCTACTGGATATAATAGGAAAAGATCTCCATCTCTATATTTATTATGTGTTCTTCAATCCAGCAACTCCAGATGGGCAGTTGGATAAATGGCTCAATATTCACAATGTATCTGGTTTAAAAATCAGAAGCTCTGGATGGAAAGTTGGATAAATGGTTCCATATTTTTGATGTAGCTGGTCTATAAACCAGAGGCTCCGAATGGACAGGTTAACACATTTTTCTATATTTTGGATGTATCTGGACTGTAAACCAGAGGCTCTGGATGGGAAGTTGGATAAATGGTTCTATATTTAGGATTCATCCGGTCTATAAACCAGAGGCTCTGGATGGACAGTTGGATAAATGGTTCTATATTTAGGATGTATCCGGTCTATAAACCAGAGGCTCTGGATGGACAGTTGGATAAATGATTCTATATTTAGGATGTATCTGGTCTATAAACCAGAGGCTCTGGATGGGCAGTTGGATAAATGGTTCTATATTTAGGATATTACTGGTCTATAAACCAGAGGCTCTGGATGGACAGTTGGATAAATGGCTCTATATTTAGGATATATCTGGTCTATAAACCAGAGGCTCTGGATGGACAGTTGGATAAGTGGCTCTATATTTAGGATGTATCCGGTCAATAAACCAGAGGCTCTGGATGGACAGTTGGATAAATAGCTCTATATTTAGGATGTGTCTGAACTATAAACCAGAGGTCCGGGATTAACAGTTGGATAAATGTCTCTATATTTAGGATGTATCTGGTCTGTAAACCAGAGGCTTTGGATGGACATTTGGATAATTGGCTCTATATTTAGGATGTATCTGGTCTATAAACCAGAGGCTCTGGAAGGACAGTTGGATAAATGGCTCTATATTTAGAATAAATCTGGTATATGAACCAGAAGTTCCTGAATTGACAGTTTGAATAATGTCACTATATTTAGGATGTATCTGGACTATGAACTAGAGGCTCTGGGTGGACAGTTGGATAAATGGCTGTATATTTAGGATGTATCTGGTCGAAACCAGTCCATGTTTAGATTTGTACAGAAGTCCAACAGTAGCAGTTGGGAGATATCTGGCCCCCCCACCATTATCCGACAATACTGACAAATTACGTCTGTGCGGTTGAGGCTACAGAGAAAGGGACTGATAAATCTATGTCCTTAGTCACTTTTGGCCTGAGGAAGGGGGCCCTGTCAGGTAGGCTCTATGGGGCCCCATAATTTCTAACAGCAGCCCCTGGGCATTATGATGAGGTCTGCTACTGCACTTGGTTGCCAGATAGTGGAAAGGAGGAAAGTGAGGGAGAAGCACAACATCAGTGAGGCAGGTAGTCAACACATGTGCTGTAGACTGCACTATGGTGCAAATGTTCTGGTTTGACTCAATCTTGGAAAAACTAGAAAACACTTTCTTATTTTTAGCTGCAATCTACTTGCTCTCTCTTAGAAAAAGCAGCTTTGCCAAAAAGGAGGAAGAAATCCTGAGGAAAAAGGGATTATCCAATAAGCTGGTTTCTACTTTGCTGAACAGCAGAAAGAAGGTGGCAAGAGCCATCTACTTCAAACTTGTAAATGCTGTAAGGGCCCATACACACAATAGGAAAATCAGAGGTAAAATTTAGTCCAACAAACAATCTGCCTATATTCGGATCATTAGTATAGTGCTTTCGACAGTCCATAACAAATTTACATATAACAAAAACGGAATGTGCAGGCTATACAAATTTTATCATACGTCCAATCTTCGTTTAATCAGTAAATTGTTAGAACAAGAATACGCATGCTCGGGAACGAAGGAATGGATACAAAGCAATTCAACACATTACATCACTTCTGAAGTTGAATTCTGTCATAGGAGAACTTTCGAATGACGGTAACCTGTTTACTTTTGATATGAGACTAGCATGCAACAATAAACGGACAAGAATTCGTACGATAATCTGATCGTGTGTACGAAGCTTTACTCTTGGTGTACATCTAAGGGATTTTGCCCGGTTGATGAGGCTGCCATGTTGGCGTCAAAAAGTCGTAACATTGTATGAACTAAACGTAATTTTCCTTTCCTGACGCCAACCCATGGCAGCATACGGGCCCATACGTTTCGGTATGTGATTTGCTGCAAAGAATGGGGGGACGGCTAACTTTGCCTTTTTTATGCTATTAACTGGTCCTGAGGGAGTGGTCAAGAGGCGGAGCTCTATCACTAGAATGCTGTCATGGTTTGGCATCAGGAAAGGAAAATTACAGTAAGTGATGGATACAATTTTACCATTTTTTATTTTTAGCTGCAATCTACTTGCTCTCTCTCGGTAAAAGCAGCTTTGCCAAAAAGGAAGAAGAAATGCTGAGGAAAAAGAGATTATCTAAGAAGCTCATTTCTACTTTGTTGAACAGCAGAAAGAAGGTGACAAGAGCTATCTACTTCAAACTTGGAAATGCTAGAATTCTTGGTGTACATCTAAGGGTTTTCGCCCGGTGGATGGAGTTTCTTCATGACGGAATGGTGGTCTTCACCACTGTGCTGCAGCTCACTTTCAGGGTCTTGTTTCTCTACTTAAAGATGGCCTAGGCTATAAGAAGATTGCCAATTCTTTTTTTCAGATTCTCAGAGAATTATTTGCCATGAGGTGCCATGTTGAACTTCCAGTGACCAGCATGAGAGAGTGAGAGCGATAACACCAAATTCAACACACCTGCTCCCCATTCACACCTGAGACCTTGTAACACTAATGAGGCACATGACACCGGGGAGGGAAAATGGCTAATTGGGCCCAATTTGGACATTTCCACTTAGGGGTGTACTCACTTTTGTTGCCAGCGGTTTAGACATTAATGGCTGTGTGTTGAGTTATTTTGAGGGGACAGCAAATTTACACTGTTATACAAGCTGTACACTCACTACTTTACATTGTAGCAAAGCGTCATTTCTTCAGTGTTGTCACATGAAAAGATATACTCAAATATTTACAAAAAATGTGAGGGGTGTACTCACTTTTGTGAGATACTGTGTGTATATATATGCATTTTTAACAATGTTTTAAAACAGTTTCCAATATATGTTACAATCATTTCATTAATATTGTTCATCCCCCTTCATAGTAAATTTACATATTTGACATCACTGTAAATCATTCTGGTCTAGTTACTGTGCATAATATAGGTTCCCATTTTTTTGTTTCAGTCTGATTTTATTAGTTTTTCCAAGCAAAATTATAATAAAACATATTTAAATCTTTCAATACTACAGTATTAGGTCTTCAATATATAGTAACAAATAGAAATATAGAATGATGGTATACATAAATATAAACCAGAGAAAAGACCATAGACAGTCCTGGGTGGACTATTACAAAAAGAGAAAATGTATCATCTCCTCCACCATCCACACTACATTTTTAGACAGCTCTACTCTACCATCCACACTACATTCTCCGACATCTCTCCTCCCACCATCCACACTACATTCTCCGACATCTCTCCTCCCACCATCCACACTACATTCTCTGACAGCTCTCCTCCACCATCCACACTACATTCTCTGACAGCTCTCCTCCACCATCCACACTACATTCTCCGACAGCTCTCCTCCATCATCCACACTACATTCTCCAACATCTCTCCTCCACCAGCCACACTACATTTTCAGACAGCTCTCCTCCACCATCCACACTGCATTCTCCGACAGCTCTTCTCCCACCATCCACATTACATTCTCCAACATCTCTCCTCCACCATCCACACTACATTCTCCGACATCTCTCCTCCACCATCCACACTACATTCTCCGACATCTCTCCTCCACCATCCACACTACATTTTCAGACAGCTCTCCTCTACCATCCACACTACATTCTACGACAGCTCTTCTCCACCATCCACACTACATTCTCTGACAGCACTCCTCCACCATCCACACTACATTCTCCGACAGCTCTCCTCCACCATCCACACTACATTCCCTGACAGCTCTCCCCCCACCATCCACACTACATTCTCTGACAGCTCTCCCCCACCATCCACACTACATTCTCCGACAGTTCTCCCTCACCATTCACACTACATTCTCCGACAGCTCTCCTCCACCATCCACACTACATTCTCTGACAGCTCTCCTCCCACCATCCACACTACATTCTTTAGCAGCTGTCCCTCCACTGTCCACCCATTCCATGAAAGGTCACCCCCACTATCCACACTACATTCTCTGGCAGTTCTTCTTCCACCATCTCCATCCAGTGATGTGCACGAGTGCCTCGGCTCTCCAGGGACTCTTACTCCTCATTGGCTGAAGCAGCAGCAGAAGCCATCGGCTGCTGTCAATCACAGCCAGTAAGCTAATGAGAAGAGAGAGGGGGCGGGTCAAGGCTCAACGTCTGAATTGACTCGCAGAGCCGCAGCTGGGGAACGAGCCCGCTTGGGTGCCCCATAAAAAGCTGAGGGCCAGGAGTGCCCGGGGGGGGGGGGGGGGTCTGAGAGGAGGAGGATCTGGGCTGCTCTGTGCAAAACCATTACACAGAGCAGGCAAGTATAACATGTTTGTTATTTTAATTACAAAAAACAAAAGGAGTTTAATATCCCTTTAAGTAATCTCACCCATATGAATTATCTGGTGCTGCACAAGGATGACTTTCCTAGTGAAAGATTTCCCGCACTCTGAACATGAAAAAGGACGCTCACCGATGTGAACTCTTTAATGTTGCACAAGGTTTCCTTTCTTAGTGAAGGATTTCCCGCACTCTGAACATGAATAAAGGATGTTGACCTGTGTGAACTTTCTGATGAGTAAGAAGAGTACTTTTTAAAGGGAAACATTTCCCGCACTATGAACATGAAAAAGAATGCTCACCTGTGTGAATTATTTGCTGTCTAACAAGGTTTCCTTTATGAGTGAAAGCTTTCCCGAACTCTGAACATGAATAAGCACGTTCACCTGTGTGAACTTTCTGATGAGCAAGACGAGTAATTTTAAAAGGGAAACATTTCCCGCACTCTGAACATGAAAAAAAACGCTCACCTATGTGAATTCTTTGATGTTTAACTCTGAACATGAATAAGGAAGCTCAACGGTATGAAATCTCTGGTGCTCATCAAGGTTCTCCTTTTGTGTGAAAGATTTCCCCCAATCTGAATATGAATAAGAATTCTTTGATGTTTAACAAGGTCTCCTTTGTTGGTGAAAGATTTCCTGCACTCTGAACATAAAGGGGTGCGCTCACCTGTGTGAATTCTCTGGTGTCTAACAATATGATCTTTTTTTTTGGAAAGATTTCCCACACTCTGAACATAAATAGGGATGCTCACCCATGTGACGTTTCTGGTGTTGCACAAGGATTTTTTTTCCGAGTGAAAGATTTCCTGCACTCTGAACATGAATGGGGACGCTCACCTGTGTGACGGTTCTGGTGTTACACAAGGATTTTTTTTTGAATGAATGAAAGATTTCCCACACTCTGAACATGAATAGGGACGCTCACCCATGTGGAGTTTCTGGTGTCTTATAAGATTATATTTCTGACTGAAAAATTTCCCGCACTCTGAACATGAATAGGGATGCTCACCCGTGTGACCTTTCTGGTGATGCACAAGGTTTCCTTTCTGAGTGAAAGATTTCCCGCACTCCGAACATGAATAGGGGCGCTCACCTGTGTGACGGTACTGGTGTTGCACAAGGTCTTTTTTCTGAGTGAAAGATTTCCCGCACTCTGAACATGAATAGGGACGCTCACCCATGTGGAGTTTCTGGTGTCTTTTAAGATTATATTTCAGAGCGAAAGATTTCCCGCACTCTGAACATGAATAAGGGCGCTCACCCGTGTGAACTCTCTGGTGCCGAATAAGTTGTTCTTTGTTGGTGAAAGATTTCATACACTCTGAACATGAATAGGGACGCTCACCTATGTGGATTTTCTGATGTTTAGCAAGGTCTCTTATATAAAAAAACCCTTTCCCGCACTCTGAACATGAGAATAAATCCTCCCCTTCGTCAACTCCTTCATGGGGTAAGGAAGATTCCTTGGGATTAGAAGGATCTGTTGATCTATCTGCAGTGTGAGATCCTAAATGGATATTTGCAATCATAGTATGTGATTGGTGAGAAGATTCCCCCTGATCAGAGGGATCCATTGATGTCTCCGGACAGGAAGGTCTGTGATGGATATTTTGTGTATTTGGATTTCCTCCTGGAGGATCCTGTGTGATGACATTATTATAGCACAATAATAATAGAAGATGTCTCTCTGAGGTATTCCAGGCCTCGCCTCCACCTGTTGGAAAGAAATGTAAAAAAATGTCAGTTGGTCACAAATAACTGCAGTTTTAGCTCCTCCTCCCCCCCGTCAGTGGAATATATGGAAATGCCGTTGGGCTCCTGATCTCCCTTCAAAATCAATCAGAAAAGTGTTCACACCGAGTCCATATGGACTTTTCATATGATGTACAGTATCTCCTCCTCATTTGTTGGGAACATGACGTTATATTGAAGAATGGAGATGGACCTTTCATATGGTGTACAGTATCTCCTCCTCATTGGTTGGGAACATGACGTTATATTGAGGAATGGAGATGGACCTTTCATATGGTGTACAGTATCTCCTCCTCATTTGTTGGGAACATGCCGTTATATTGAGGAATGGAGATGAATCTTTCATATTTTGTGCAGCGGGGGGGGGGGGGGGTTTGCTCAACCCGTTGATCGCCATCCACCCATTGTTTGCAGGAGGGTGACAGTTGACCTGGTATGCTGCACTGATCCTGACTCTCATGTCTATCCCAGGCGCTTGTGTGTGGGATGGATGAGAGAGGACGGCTGGTTGGGATTTGGGTGCCAGGAGAAAGAAGCATACTGTGCACCCAACGCTTCCCATCTGTTCATGTGAGCAACGTTTCTTCTCTCCTTTGAGCCCCTGTACACACATCACTGCGCTACTGACTGACCTCATCCTCTGCCCTGCTAACTGACACCGTCCACTGCCCTGCTAACTGACACCGTCCACAGCCCTGCTAACTGACACCGTCCACAGCCCTGCTAACTGACACCGTCCACTGCCCTGTTAACTGACACCGTCCACAGCCCTGCTAACTGACACCGTCCACAACCCTTCTAACTGACACCGTCCACAGCCCTGCTAACTGACCCCTTCCTCTGCTCTAACTGACCCCATCCTCTGCTCTAACTGACCCCATCCTCTGCCCTACTGACTGACACTGTCCACTTGCCCCTATATTCTGCCCTACAAACTGGAGTCTTCTGTACTCTGCTCTACTTATTACTGACCCCCTATACACTGCTCTACCTACTGCTGACCTCTATACACTGCCCTACATTTAGGCCTGAAACTAGTCGAGCAAGTCAGCCTGCAGTACCAGGTAGATCTCCACCTCTCAAAGGTTGCCTACCTACTGTACAGTATCTCCACCTCATGCAATCATGTGAAGCGTATAGTACAAGTAGTGAAAAATGACATGAGCAGATCAGTACTCCAGATGTGCCAACTCCAGTGCACCATCAATGAGGTCATACACACTTACAGGTCCAAAAGGATGGAGATGGCCACTTTGGCTTGTATCACAATCAACCACATGGCAAAGATGGGAACCATCACACCTACTTTGCAAGGCCTTGCACATCATGGTACCAGGCACGGTCCCTAGGAGGGCTCTTTTCCAGTGGGCCCCAATTTAGGAGCCCAGACATGTGCCAAGCTAACCTTACTTAGAAAACCTCATCCACCACCACCATTCTCTCTGCCCAGAACTGGCTGCTGCTTCATATCACGCTTCACTCCATGACATCAAGACTTGTAAATTCTGTTCCCCAGTTCTCCCCAATACACTGTAAATCACCTTCTCTTCCAAAGTAACACAGATGGTTACTCTTAGCCAAAAAGTTCTTCAGTGAATAAAGTTATATTTCCAGTTCTCTCCAGGTTCCATAGAGGTACATATGAGTGATATACAGAATTGCAATTGCATTTCCACATTCTCTCCAAAATACCAATGGGCTGGATTTGGCTGAGCTGTGCGGCGTTGTTCATAACTTTTTTTTAGTAGGCAAACACATAGTTAACATTTTAGAACCTGCCTACAGGATGATGTGAAGATCTAATAATTATCTAACATTTTTTCTTAAAACTACAATCCTTATACTCAGAAGCAAAATGAGACTGTGACCGTTTTCTTCCATAGTTTCTGTTACTTACTTGTATGGATAGGTAGAGAAATGTCCTCCTGTTCACTTTTCATAATCATCCCAACCTCCTCCGTGGACGGCTGATTACGCCCCGCATACGTCTCTACTTTTTCTTCTTTAACTTCAGCTTTTATATCAATCTGTTCTTCACCCTACACCAAAAATAATGGAAAACATCTATTAAAGTCAACTCAAGGCAGATATAAAAGACACAAATGACACGTCATTCAATATGCACCCTCCTTTGGAAGAACACAAGGAGGAAGAGGACCCATGATGACATGTGACCGGGCTTAAAACCCACAGAGAAAAGGAATGCATATTAAAAAAAAAAAAGTGGGGGATGAAAAATGTAGGGTGCTTAAAGGAGCTAGAAACGTGGGATGGGGGGGTTAACAAAGACTGCACTTTAGATGTCGAAGTAAAACAAGAGACTACATAGAATAACTTCTCATGGCTTAGAATACATATTTAGGACTAGATGCCCAGTCCTACCTACCTTATCATGGTGAGGGATGGTGTGATCCTTTGGTATGGAATCCCAGGAACCCAGAGGAGGGGGAAATCTCTCACCCTAAACCCCAAAGATGAAAGAGTAATAATTAAATAGAGCAAGAGATTTCATAGAAAAATATCATCTCATAGCTTAGAATACATTTGAATTGTAATTGCTCAGTCCCATCTACCTGAGAAAGGTGAGGGATGGTGTGATCTTCCTGTGTGGAATCCCAGGAATACAGAGAACCAACCTCTACCATAGACTGCTGATCTCCCCACATCTCTTCTTTTTCTACTTTAACCTCAGCTTTGATGTTTTTCAGTTCTTCGTACTAAACTCCAAATATGATAGAATGTATTTGTAAACGGTAACAAGAAATGACATAGGAGAATGTTATCTCAAGGTGTAGAATTCTATTTGAGTTCTAATTGCTCAGTCCCACCTACCTGATGATGGTGAGGGATGGTGTGATCTTCCTGTGTGGAATCCAGGGAATACAGAGGACACCCCTCCACCATAGACTGCAGATTCCCAAACATCTCTTCTTTTTCCACTTTAACCTCAACTTTGATGTCTTTCAGTTCTTCACCCTAAACTCCAAATATGAGAGAATGGATTTATAAAAGGAGACAAGAAATATAAGACTGTTATCTTGAAGCGTAGAATTCTACAAGGTATTTGGGTTCCAGTTGCTCAGTCCCACCTACCTGATGATGGTGAGGGATGGTGTGATCTTCCTGTGTAGAATCCCAGGAATACAGAGGACGGGGACATCTCTCTGGTGGGTTCCCATTACTGGATCCATCTGTAGGAAACACACACACTGACTGAATACATTGTTTCAATGTGTTTATCAGATGATGGGGGATCTAGGTGGAGCCTCCGTACTGCTCTCTCCTTTACAATAAAGTCTCCTCTTACCCGGTGATGTGAGGGGCAGCTGATCCTCCATCATGAAATCCTTGTCAAGATCTTTGTGTCCTTCTAAATAAGTTATATTACCTCCTCTGCTGCCAGTTCTAAAAACGTCTTCTCTTTACTTCCTCACAACTCACCTCACCCAAGACGTCCTTTTTTAGACCCACTACATCACTTCCTGTTCCTTAGCTACATCACTTCCTCTCCAGATGTGGTTTCACTTCCTGTGTTTTTACAATCACACTCTTCCTGTCTCCGTGTTCTACTGGATATAATAGGAAAAGATCTCAATCTCTATATTTATTATGTGTTCTTCAATCCAGCAACTCCAGATGGGCAGTTGGATCAATGGCTCAATATTCACAATGTATCTTGTTTAAAAATCAGAAGCTCTGGATGGAAAGTTGGATAAATGGTTCTATATTTTTGATGTAGCTGGTCTATAAACCAGAGGCTCTGAATGGACAGGTTAACACATTTTTCTATATCTAGGATGTATCTGGTCTATAAACCAGAGGCTCTGGATGGGAAGTTGGATAAATGGTTCTATATTTAGGATGTATCCGGTCTATAAACCAGAGGCTCTGGATGGACAGTTGGATAAATGGTTCTATATTTAGGAAGTATCCGGTCTATAAACCAGAAGCTCTGGATGGACAGTTGGATAAACGGCTCTATATTTAGGATATATCTGGTCTATAAACCAGAGGCTCTGGATGGACAATTGGATAAATGGCCCTATATTTAGAATGTGTCTGAACTATAAACCAGAGGTTCGGGATTAACAGTTGGATAAATGTCTCTATATTTAGAATGTATCTGGTCTGTAAACCAGAGGCTTTGGATGGACAGTTGGATAATTGGCTCTATATTTAGGATGTATCTGGTCTATAAACCAGAGGCTCTGGAAGGACAGTTGGATAAATGGCTCTATATTTAGAATGTGTCTAAACTATAAACCAAAGGTTCGCGATGAACAGTTGGATAAATGTCTCTATATTTAGAATAAATCTGGTATATGAACCAGAAGTTCCTGAATTGACAGTTTGAATAATGTCACTATATTTAGGATGTATCTGGACTATGAACTAGAGCAGCCTTTTTCAACCAGGGTGCCCAGGCACACTAGTGTGCCTTGAGGTTTCTTCAGGGGTGCCTTAGCAAAATGCCCCAAAAATTGTATGCAAGGCAGTGGGTGGATAATGCCTGTCTTTTAGTTACACAAGATCACAGATTTTTTTTTTTTTATTTATATCTTTATTGGTGATTTTTTATATATACATACATTTCAAACAAACATTGTCATGATCTGACCAAACCCCACCCCCCTTACCTCCCCCTCCCTCCTCCCCCCAATTAAACCAAAAAAAAAGAAAGAAAGTTTTTATACTTTTATACACTCATTCCCAACATTTCTTCGTATGAAGATGTATTCCATACTATATTACCGTACGCCAGAAGGGGTATAGGGACCGTCCCCCCGCGGCCTGGACCAGTCTCCGCCCAGGATTACCCTCTCTTAAACTCCCTTTAAGAAGAATTGGCTTCCAAGTATTGCACCCAGGGTCTCCATCTCAACTTAACTTGATCCTCTGAATTTCCCAATATGGCGGACAGTTCTTCCATCTTAAAAATCTCGTTGACCTTCCCACACCACAACTCGTAAGTTGGGATCACTGTCTGTTTCCAGAAAATAGGTATGCATGCCCTTGCTGCATTCAACAGACGCAGAGTCAGGGACTTCCTGTAGCTCCGCACTGAGCTTCCTGTCAAATGCAGCAAGCACAACGCGGGGTCCTCTAGTATATCCACGTTGGCTATATGTTTTATAGCCACTGCTATCTTATTCCAAAATGGCCGTACTCTTTTACATCCCCAAAAAATATGTACCATATTTCCATCCTCCAATCCACACCGCCAGCATTTTCCTGAGACCGCCTCTTTTATTCTGTGTAATAGTGATGGGACTCTATACCAGGGATCCTCAAACTACGGCCCTCCAGCTGTTGGGGAACTACACATCCCATGAGGCATTGTAAAACCCTGATATTCACAGACATGACTAGGCATGATGGGAATTGTAGTTCCTGAACAACTGGAGGGCCGTAGTTTGAAGACCCCTGCTCTATACCATCTGGTTAGAATTTTATACCCTGTCTCTTGGATCTTACAATCTAGTGACGATTGGTGAACTAATCTCAGGATCTTATTTATCTGCTCTTTTGACCACACGGTGTTTAACTCCTGCTCCCATTTTTGGATAAACGGCAATTGTTGGTCTCCCTCTTCTTCTGACAATTGTGTATAGAACCTTGAGATCAAATGGCCCGTCGCGTTACCTGTTCTACACATATTTTCCAGATCTGTTAGCTCTCGTGGTGCATACCCTTTCTGCCGAACTGATCTAATATAATTATACAACTGATAAAGGCTGAAATAATCTAGCGATTCTCCTGCACCTGTCCTAAGTTCTTCTAGGGAGGGCATAGGCCCATTTTGCCATATATCACCTAGGCGCCTTTTACCATTCTGAGCCCACCTACGGAGTCTGGCATTTATACACCACGGGGGAAAATCCGGGTTCCCCAAGATCGGTGTCATCGGAGATATACCTGGGGCTACCCTCCAATGCGACTGAATTCTCTTTGTTTCTTTTATAGTCGCTCCCACTGTAGGATGTTTGAGAATAGCGTCTTTTGATTCGAACACCGACCATGGGGCTGGGGGGGTTAGCTGACCTGATTCCTCATTCTCTAAATCCACCCATCGTTTGGTAAGTTTATTGCAGTGCCAGTCTACCACCCTTACTATATGGACCGCCCTGTAATATCTCAGGATATCTGGTAATCCCATCCCACCTCTTACTTTGGGTAAGGCCAACGTCTGCATCTTAATTCTCTGGGATTTGTTTGCCCAAATATAGGCGCGGAGTATGCCCTTGATTGATTGAAAGAATTCTTTTGGAACTGCTATTGGAATTGTCTGCATTATATACAAAATATGGGGTAACACATTCATTTTAATAACGCTACAGCGCCCAAACCACGTCACTGCCAACAGCTGCCATATTCTAAGATCTGCTTTAATCTTTCCTACAAGCGGAAGGTAATTCTTTCTATAGAGATCCGCGGGATCTGCCGTTAACTGTATCCCTAAGTATTTCAGCGTATCTGAGGCCCATTGAAACGGGAACGCTGTTCGAAGTGCTCTCTCTTCTTGGTCAGATAACGATATGTTGAGTGCCGCTGATTTAGTTACATTAATTTTATAATTAGAGAACCCACTGTATGTTTTCAGGGCGTCTAGAATATTTGGTAATGAAAGAGAAGGGTTAGTAGCAAAAAACAGCAGGTCATCCGCAAACGCGGCCACCTTGTGTTGTTCCTCCCCGCTTTGGATTCCCGCTATATCTGGAGAACTCAGAATTCTGCACAATAGGGGTTCCAGACACAACACGAATATAAGCGGGGATAGAGGGCACCCCTGCCGTGTGCCATTAGAGATAGGGAAGTAACTCGACCTCCATTCATTTACCCTAACCGCAGCCGTAGGGACCGTATAAAGTGCCAGTATAAATTGCAGCATTTGTGGTCCCAGGGCTATGTATGACAGGGTGGCCCGGATAAAATCCCACGCCACCCTGTCAAAGGCCTTTTCCGCATCTGCTGCGAAGAGAACCATCTTCTTCCGTGATGTACGTGCCCGATGTATTAAATCTATGGCTCGGATTGTATTGTCCCGGGCCTCCCGGGTAGGAATAAAGCCCACTTGGTCGAAATGGACCAAGTCTGCAATATATGGTAAGAGCCGATTTGCTAATATTCTTGCGTATAGTTTCGTGTCTACATTTATCAAAGATATCGGGCGATAGCTTCCACAGCACAGGGGGTCCTTCTCCTCTTCAAGTATTAGAGTAATATGCGCCCGTAAAGAATCCAACGGGAACGCCGCTCTTCTTCCCACTTCATTGAAATGTGATAGTAGGAGGTTCTTTAAACGCTCCCCAAATTTCTTGTAATAACTTAAAGTAAAGCCATCTGGGCCAGGTGCCTTATGTGCCTTGGTCTGTGAAATCGCAGCGGCCAGCTCTTCCCCCGATATCTCGCCTTCCAAAGTCAGTACTTGGTCTTCTGAAAGTGTACGCATGCCCGAGTCTCGTAAATACTCCTCGATCTGCTTCCCCTTTTCTGGACTTTTCTTGCTCCCTATTTCCGGTAGGTTATATAGTGACCGATAGAAAGAGCAGAACTCTTCTGCTATGTCAGCTGAAGTGTGAACCTCCCCACCTTTTGTTTTTCTAAGACGTAAAATTTGAGTTAGTCTTTTTGGGCCCCTCAATGCTCGTGCCAGCATCGCCCCTGGTTTATTTGCGTATTCATACAGGTGTCTTTTCAACCATAACATATTTCGTACTGTCTTTTGGAAAAGTATCTGATTCAATTCCTCTCTTACCCGCATGAGAGGGATCAAGTGAGCTTCCGCAAGCGTTCTCTTATGCTGTCTACTCAGATGTTCAATTTTAGTTAGATATTCTTTAATTTTCGCCTCTCGCTCTCTTTTACGCTGTGCACCCAACTGTATCAGTACCCCTCTTATCACGCACTTATGCGCTTCCCAGATCGTGGAAGGTGAGAGCGACTCCGATGTATTTTCCAAAAAGTAGTTATGTAACGCCTCATCTATCTTCCCCTCCGTTTCCGAGGATTGTAATAAGGCCTCATTTATGCGCCATGATCTTGGACTACAGTTTTTTGATTCCCACTCTATACTCACATACACCGTAAAATGGTCAGAGATTGAAAAATCTCCGATATCTGAGTCTGTCACTAACGGCAGGTCTGCCTGGGTAACCAGGATTCTGTCTATCCTACTATATGCCTTGTGGATTGGAGAATAGAAAGTGTAATTTCTCTCCCCTGGGTGTATCAACCTCCATGGATCGATGAGGCCCAGGAGGGAGATCTCTTTTTGTAGCCTTCGTAATTTAGCAAATGACATATATGAACTTCTTTTGGAGGTATCCAACAGAGGTTCTGGGGCATAATTAAAGTCCCCTCCCATCACTAAGTGCCCTTCCCGGAATTCCAAGACAACTGGAATCATTTTCTGTAAAAACATTACATGCTCATAGTTGGGAAAATAGACATTTACGAGGGTTACCTCGACCCGTCCTATCCACCCCTTCACCAACATGTTGAGTGCCGCTGATTTAGTTACATTAATTTTATAATTAGAGAACCCACTGTATGTTTTCAGGGCGTCTAGAATATTTGGTAATGAAAGAGGAGGGTTAGTAGCAAAAAACAGCAGGTCATCCGCAAACGCGGCCACCTTGTGTTGTTCCTCCCCGCTTTGGATTCCCGCTATATCTGGAGAACTCAGAATTCTGCACAATAGGGGTTCCAGACACAACACGAATATAAGCGGGGATAGAGGGCACCCCTGCCGTGTGCCATTAGAGATAGGGAAGTAACTCGACCTCCATTCATTTACCCTAACCGCAGCCGTAGGGACCGTATAAAGTGCCAGTATAAATTGCAGCATTTGTGGTCCCAGGGCTATGTATGACAGGGTGGCCCGGATAAAATCCCACGCCACCCTGTCAAAGGCCTTTTCCGCATCTGCTGCGAAGAGAACCATCTTCTTCCGTGATGTACGTGCCCGATGTATTAAATCTATGGCTCGGATTGTATTGTCCCGGGCCTCCCGGGTAGGAATAAAGCCCACTTGGTCGAAATGGACCAAGTCTGCAATATATGGTAAGAGCCGATTTGCTAATATTCTTGCGTATAGTTTCGTGTCTACATTTATCAAAGATATCGGGCGATAGCTGCCACAACACAGGGGGTCCTTCTCCTCTTTAAGTATTAGAGAAATATGCGCCTGTAAAGAATCCAACGGGAACGCCGCTCTTCTTCCCACTTCATTGAAATGCGATTGTAGGGGGTTCTTTAAACGCTCCCCAAATTTCTTGTAATAACTTAAAGTAAAGCCATCTGGGCCAGGTGCCTTATGTGCCTTGGTCTGTGAAATCGCAGCGGCCAGCTCTTCCCCCGATATCTCGCCTTCCAAAGTCAGTACTTGGTCTTCTGAAAGTGTACGCATGCCCGAGTCTCGTAAATACTCCTCTATCTGCTTCCCCTTTTCTGGACTTTTCTTGCTCCCTATTTCCGGTAGGTTATATAGTGACCGATAGAAAGAGCAGAACTCTTCTGCTATGTCAGCTGAAGTGTGAACCTCCCCACCTTTTGTTTTTCTAAGACGTAAAATTTGAGTTCGTCTTTTTGGGCCCCTCAATGCTCGTGCCAGCATCGCCCCTGGTTTATTTGCGTATTCATACAGGTGTCTTTTCAACCATAACATATTTCGTACTGTCTTTTGGAAAAGTATCTGATTCAATTCCTCTCTTACCCGCATGAGAGGGATCAAGTGAGCTTCCGCAAGCGTTCTCTTATGCTGTCTACTCAGATGTTCAATTTTAGTTAGATATTCTTTAATTTTCGCCTCTCGCTCTCTTTTACGCTGTGCACCCAACTGTATCAGTACCCCTCTTATCACGCACTTATGCGCTTCCCAGATCGTGGAAGGTGAGAGCGACTCCGATGTATTTTCCAAAAAGTAGTTATGTAACGCCTCATCTATCTTCCCCTCCGTTTCCGAGGATTGTAATAAGGCCTCATTTATGCGCCATGATCTTGGACTACAGTTTTTTGATTCCCACTCTATACTCACATACACCGGAAAATGGTCAGAGATTGAAAAATCTCCGATATCTGAGTCTGTCACTAACGGCAGGTCTGCCTGGGTAACCAGGATTCTGTCTATCCTACTATATGCCTTGTGGATTGGAGAATAGAAAGTGTAATTTCTCTCCCCTGGGTGCATCAACCTCCATGGATCGATGAGGCCCAGGAGGGAGATCTCTTTTTGTAGCCTTCGTAATTTAGCAAATGACATATATGAACTTCTTTTGGAGGTATCCAACAGAGGTTCTGGGGCATAATTAAAGTCCCCTCCCATCACTAAGTGCCCTTCCCGGAATTCCAAGACAACTGGAATCATTTTCTGTAAAAACATTACATGCTCATAGTTGGGAAAATAGACATTTACGAGGGTTACCTCGACCCGTCCTATCCACCCCTTCACCAACACGAACCTACCCATTGGGTCAGCCACTTCTTCTTTCAGGGTCCAATTCATAGCACTTGATATTAAAATGCTCACACCCTTTGATTTAGCAATAGGGGATGTAGTGTGGTAAACCCATGGAAAGTCTTTGTTGTACAATTTTGGTACTGCATCTTTGCGGAAGTAGGTCTCCTGAATGAAAGCTATTTGTGTAGCATCTCGTTTTAGATCTTCCATAAGTCTCCTACGCTTCTGTGGGGTTGATAGTCCCCTCACATTATAGGTCGTAATCTTACAAGCTGCTGCCCCCCCCTGGGTCGCCCCACCTCCAGCCACCATTGTGGAACGGTCCCCTGCCCCCTACGGCCACACAACCTATGCGAGAAAAAAAAAAAAAAAATTTAAAAAAATAATTAAAAAAATTAATAAAAAAAAAAAATTTGACAAGAAAAGAAACCCCCCTTCACCCACACAAGTATGTATATACTGTTTAATACCCACTACCCCTACCCCCCTCTAATGGTTATCTAAACCAGCGCAACCAGGCGCTATCTACTGAGGGGGCCGTGGTTCCTAAAACCCAGCGAGCAAGCCACTGTACCTGGACACTCTCCTTCAAGAACACAAGAGGGAAGAAAAAAGAAGAAAAGGCTGGGCTCCAAAAATTGGAGCTAAGAAAATGGGCTCTACTCCCTCTCACCCCTACCGTGGTGGTAAGGATGTAGTCCCTATCTTATCCCTGGCAGACAGTAAAACTATAAATTTAAAGTGTCCAGCTAGAGGAGCTCTAACTCGGCGGATGATCGCCTCCCTTCACATAATGTCAATGTCCTACTCCCCCCCCGCCCCAGAGACCCCCTCTTACGCCTCCCGATCTAGTCAAACTACCCCGAGCCAGGTCACAGATAAAGGGGACTTAATTGCTACATGGTCAGATCCCTTGCTTGTGCCTTCTACTCCTATCACTCTATGGATTCCCCTCCCCCTCCCCCCATCTCCCTTCCTGAGGGCCCCGGGGCCCCCTCACCCCCCCCTTCTGCAAAACATCTACCCTCCCCTCAACTCCATCTTAACCCTTCAGACTTGCGCTAGGTCCTGGGAGGATCTCTCTTACTCACTTCTAGTTGCTATTAACCATAACTATTCCCTGAGTCACTATATCCTCTGTATACACCCTAATAGTGATTTAAATTCGGTATTATTAAGTCTCACATATCTTCTTTTTTATGTCTTAAGCGTGTCCCGCACAAAGTGAGGGAACACTCTCAAATTACCTCTACCTCAGTGCCCCCTTCCCTCTTAACCCTTAAGATTGTGCTCCGGCCCTCCATGGCTGGCGGGGGCACGAACAAAAACAAAAAAAAAAAATGTATATAAAAAAAACACCTTGTGAAGTTATTGTTGATTTCTACAGATACAAATATATAATATCCAACTTTCCTGTGAGAAAAAAAAAAAAAAATCCAAAAACGCACACCACAAATCCCCCATAAGAAAAACATGAAAAAATAACACAAATCACACTAAAAGTAACCCCCCCCCCCTTCCCCTTCGAGGGTGACTCAGATAGTAAGGACATATAAAAAATAAAACAGAAAAAATGCAGAAAAAACTCCCATATCTTGACAAAGCAAATGTTCGAGGCGGGTGTGGGGATACCAGGGACCTCCACACATCTTAACTTTCCCCCCTCCCAGGAAGAGAGGGAGAAGAGGAGATAGGGAGAACCCCATTAACCACCAAAAAAAAAAAAGAAAAAAAAAACGCATGGGAAAAACCGGAAAAAAAAAAAAAAAAAAAAAACATGGAATAGGCCAGGAACCTGTGTGCAGCACTTTTAGGTTCGTTGTATTAATGTCTCCTTGTCCTGAGCATCTGTTTTGCTCCCACACCTTTCTGCTCCAAATTTCACCCATGTTGTGTGGCTTAATTCATTTAATAGTTCATAGAGTTTCCTAGGACATCTATCCAGTCACTCACATGGACCGGGGCGCACCCCAAAAATATAAAGAGCCCGGGAGCTGGTATGGCCATTTCAATAAGAACGTTTCTCTGTCTTTCACCACTTTCAAATGGAAGGGGTGTCCCCAAAAATAGGTTGCTCCCACTTTTCTTATGACCTCTAAGAGGGGTTTAATTGCGGCTCTCATCTTTAGGGTCCCCCGTGAAAGATCTGGCAACAGTTTCAGCTGAGAACCTTCATGCTCAATCTGCCCTTTTGCCCATGCTTGTCTCATTATGTCTTCTTTAAGTGAGAACAGGTGAATCCTAATCAGGACATCTGGGATTAGTTCTGTTACCGTCCTTCGGGGCGCTTTAACCCTGTGCACTCTGTCAATTTCCATTTTTTCCATTTGGGGTCTCTCCAACACACCATTCAAAATACCCACTACCGTGGTTCTGAGCTCTGGGCCCTTTACGGATTCAGGCAAGCCCCGCAGTCTAATATTATTCCTCCGGCTGCGGTTCTCGGCATCATCCTGCTGCAGCCGCAACCAGGTGACTTGTTTTTGCAACTGTGCTCGTGAACTTTCTAATTCAGAGATTCTGACTTCAAAATCACATTGTACGGACTCTGTATTCACCAATCTGCCTTCAATTTGATCAACTTTTTGTTTTAAACCACATATTTCCATTTTAATGTCACTCACGATTGCTGCAGCCATGTCTTGGATATCCTGTTTCGTCGGGATCAGCTTTACAAACTCACTCCACTCCGCTGTTGATGGTATTTAGGGCTGTTGCGGCATAATCAGGGATTCTTTGGGCTCTTCGTTCCTTTGTTCCTGCGATATATCCATTACTAAAGGCTTCTTCCCACCAGCAGAGACCCCAGTAGATTGAGTGTTTGTAGCTTTGGGCCCTTTCTGTTGAACTGCCATTCCTGAGTTTGTTTGGCGTTTCTGTGATGCCTTGGTCCCAACAGTGCTTCGTGATGCCACTGTGCGTCTCAGAAAATAAGAGGTGATGTCTGTCCTTTTCTCTAGGGCTTGCTTCTGCTCTGGGCTGGCTGCTTGAGTCATATATACAGGGGAGACCAGTGACCTCCGCATCTACTGTCCCAGCTGGCACTCGACCCCGGCTCTCCTCCTCCACAGCCCCTCAGCCCCACGCCGACCCGCACAGTCTTTCACCCTAAGCTGTACCTCTCTCACTCTGAGGCAGGGTCCCGCACATTCAGCATATGACCGCCTGCTTCCTTGCCACCACCGCTGCTTTATGGCTCCCCGAGCCTGGATTTCCCCATTACCGTCCTCTGTGAGCCTCGGGCCCCGCTCTGCACCTAGCGGGGGAGGGGGGGAGAACCGACTCACTCACTGCACGGCGCTCTCTTCCACCAAGCAGAGCTCCTCACTGCTCGGCCTCTCACGGAGCCATTGACGAACCACGCCCCATCCCAAGATCACAGATTTCATTGTGTACCGTTACGACCCTCTAGCTGCCGCCCTGCTAATGACATAATCAGTTGATAGGGAGGATGTCAGTCGCCTACGTAGCATACTTGTTTGACACTTCTCTGCTTCTTTCCAAAAATTTTGGGCTCACATTAGCTGAGAGATGGAGAAAAACTGAGGAAAAAGAGAAACATTGGAATACTAGTCAGTACCAACTTGTACCTCTAACGTGTGTGTGTGTTGCTGCATCATGTAAAACTATAATAATAGATTCCACATTTTAGAATGCGATGCCTAAAAACTGTCCATAATTTTAAAGGGTGCCTCGAGACAGTCCATAATTTGGGGGTGTGCCTCGACTGAAAAAAGGTTGAGAAACACTGAACTAGAGGTTCTGGGTGGACAGTTGGATAAATGGCTGTATATTTAGCATGTATCTGGTCAAAACCAGTCCATGTTTAGATTTGTACAGAAGTCCAACAGTAGCAGTTGGGAGATATCTGGCCCCCCCCCCACCATTATCCGACAATACTGACAAAATTACGTCTGTGCGGTTGAGGCTACAGAGAAAGGGACTGATAAATCTATGTCCTTAGTCACTTTTGGCCTGAGGAAGGGGGCCCTGTCAGGTAGGCTCTATGGGGCCCCGTAATTTCTTACAGCAGCCCCTGGGCATTATGATGAGGTCTGCTACTGCACTTGGTTGCCAGATAGTGGAAAGGAGGAAAGGGAGGGAGAGGCACAACATCAGTGAGGCAGGTAGTCAACACATGTGCTGTAGACTGCACTATGGTGCAAATGTTCTGGTTAGACTCAATCTTGGAAAAACTAGAAAACCCTTTCTTATTTTTAGCTGCAATCTACTTGCTCTCTCTTAGAAAAAGCAGCTTTGCCAAAAAGGAAGAAGAAATCCTGAGGAAAAAGGGATTATCCAATAAGCTGGTTTCTACTTTGCTGAACAGCAGAAAGAAGGTGGCAAGAGCCATCTACTTCAAACTTGTAAATGCTGTAAAGGCCCATACACACAATAGGAAAATCAGAGGTAAAATTTAGTCCAACAAACAATCTGCCTATATTCGGATCATTCGTTTAGTGCTTTCGACAGTCCATAACAAATTTACATACGACAAAAACGGAATGTGCAGGCTATACAAATTTTATCATACGTCCAATCTTCGTTTAATCAGTAAATTGTTAGAACAAGAATACGCATGCTCGGGAACGAAGGAATGGATACAAAGCAATTCAACACATTATATCACTTCTGAAGTTGAATTCTGTCATAGGAGAACTTTCAAATTAAGGTAACCTGTTTACTTTTGATATGAGACTAGCATGCAACAATTAACAGACAAGAATTCGTACGATAATCTGATCGTGTGTACGAGGCTTTACTCTTGGTGTACATCTAAGGGATTTCGCCCGGTTGATGAGGCTGCCATGTTGGCGTCAAAAAATCGGTTGTATTGTATTAAATAAACGTAATTTTCCTTTCCGGACGCCAACCCATGGCAGCATACGGGCCCACCCTTGTACGTTTCGGTATGTGATTTGTTACAAAGAATGGGGGGACGGCTAACTATGCCTTTTTTTATGCTATTAACTGGTCCTGAGGGAGTGGTCAAGAGGCGGAGCTCTATCACTAGAATGCTGTCATGGTTTGGCATCAGGAAAGGAAAATTACAGTAAGTGATGGATACAATTTTACCATTTTTTATTTTTAGCTGCAATCTACTTGCTCTCTCTTAGTAAAAGCAGCTTTGCCAAAAAGGAAGAAGAAATGCTGAGGAAAAAGAGATTATCTAAGAAGCTCATTTCTACTTTGTTGAACAGCAGAAAGAGGTGACAATAGCCATCTACTTCAAACTTGGAAATGGTAGAACTCTTGGTGTACATGTAAGGGTTTTCGCCCGGTGGATGGTGTTTCCTTCCTTGAGTTTCTTCATGCGGAATGGTGGTCTTCACCACTGTGCTGCAGCTCACTTTCAGGGTCTTGTTTCTCTACTTA
Organism: Pelophylax lessonae; assembly: GCF_965119305.1. Lineage (NCBI taxonomy): Eukaryota > Metazoa > Chordata > Amphibia > Anura > Ranidae > Pelophylax > Pelophylax lessonae. Next base: position 260,342,364 of record NC_138776.1, on the reverse strand, counting down.
AAGATGGCCTAGGCTATAAGAAGATTGCCACTTCTTTTTTTCAGATTCTCCAAAAATTCTTTGCCATGAGGTGCCATGTTGAACTTCCAGTGACCAGTATGAGAGAGTGAGAGCGATAACACCAAATTCAACACACCTGCTCCCCATTCACACCCGAGACCTTGTAACACTAACGAGTCACATGACACCGGGGAGGGACAATGGCTAATTGGGCCCAATTTGGACATTTTCACTTAGGGGTGTACTCACTTTTGTTGCCAGCGGTTTAGACATTAATGGCTGTGTGTTGAGTTATTTTGAGGGGACAGCAAATTTACACTGTTATACAAGCTGTACACTCACTACTCTACATTGTAGCAAAGCGTCATTTCTTCAGTGTTGTCACATGAAAAGATATACTCAAATATTTACAAAAAATGTGAGGGGTGTACTCACTCTTGTGAGATACTGTGTATATATACAGTGCCTTGCGAAAGTATTCAGCCCCCTTGAACTTTGCAACCTTTTGCCACATTTCAGGCTTCAAACATAAAGATATAAAACTGTAATTTTTTGTGAAGAATCAACAAGTGGGACACAATCATGAAGTGGAATGAAATTTATTGGATATTTCAAACTTTGTTAACAAATAAAAAACTGAAAAATAGGCGTGCAAAATAATTCAGCCCCTTTACTTTCAGTGCAGCAAACTCTCTCCAGAAGTTCAGTGAGGATCTCTGAATGATCCAATGTTGACATAAATGACTAATGATGATAAATAGAATCCACCTGTGTGTAATCAAGTCTCCGTATAAATGCACCTGCACTGTGATAGTCTCAGAGGTCCGTTTAAAGCGCAGAGAGCACCATGAAGAACAAGGAACACACCAGGCAGGTCCGAGATACTGTTGTGGAGAAGTTTAAAGCTGGATTTGGATACAAATGATTTCCCAAGCTTTAAACATCCCAAGGAGCACTGTGCAAGCGATAATATTGAAATGGAAGAAGTATCAGACCACTGCAAATCTACGAAGACCTGATCGTCCCTCTAAACTTTCAGCTCATACAAGTAGAAGACTGATCAGAGATGCAGCCAAGAGGCCCATGATCACTCTGGATGAACTGCAGAGATCTACAGCTGAGGTGGGAGACTCTGTCCATAGGACAACAATCAGTCGTATACTGCACAAATCTGGCCTTTATGGAAGAGTGGCAAGAAGAAAGACATTTCTTAAAGATATCCATAAAAAAAGTGTCCTTTGAAGTTTGCCACACCTGGGAGACACACCAAACATGTGGAAGAAGATGCTCTGGTCATATGAAACCAAAATTGAACTTTTGGCAACAATGCAAAACGTTATGTTTGGTGTAAAAGCAACACAGCTCATCACCCTGAACACACCATCCCCACTGTCAAACATGGTGGTGGCAGCATCATGGTTTGGGCCTGCTTTTCTTCAGCAGGGACAGGGAAGATGGTTAAAATTGATGGGAAGATGGATGGAGCCAAATACAGGACCATTCTGGAAGAAAACCTGATGGAGTCTGCAAAAGACCTGAGACTGGGACGGAGATTTGTCTTCCAACAAGACAATGATCCAAAACATAAAGCAAAATCTACAATGGAATGGTTCAAAAATAAACATATCCAGGTGTTAGAATGGCCAAGTCAAAGTCCAGACCTGAATCCAAACGAGAATCTGTGGAAAGAACAGAAAACTGCTGTTCACAAACGCTCTCCATCCAACCTCGCTGAGCTCGAGCTGTTTTGCAAGGAGGAATGGGCAAAAATTTCAGTCTCTCGATGTGCAAAACTGATAGAGACATACCCCAAGCGACTTACAGCTGTAATCGCAGCAAAAGGTGGCGCTACAAAGTATTAACTTAAGGGGGCTGAATAATTCTGCACGCCCAATTTTTCAGTTTTTTATTTGTTAAAAAAGTTTGAAATATCCAATAAATTTCGTTCCACTTCATGATTGTGTCCCACTTGTTGTTAATTCTTCACCAAAAATTACAGTTTTATATCTTTATGTTTGAAGCCTGAAATGTGGCAAAAAGTCGCAAAGTTCAAGGGGGCCGAATACTTCGCAAGGCACTGTATATATGCATTTTTAACAATGTTTTAAAACAGTTTCCAATATATGTTACAATCATTTCATTAATATTGTTCATCCTCCTTCATAGTAAATTTACATATTTGACATCACTGTAAATCATTCTGGTCTAGTTACTCTATTTTGTGCATAATATAGGTTCCCATTTTTTTTGTTTCAATCTGATTTTATTAGTTTTTTCAAGCAAAATTATAATAAAACATATTTAAATCTTTCAATACTACAGTATTAGGTCTTCAATATATAGTAACAAATAGAAATATAGAACGATGGTATACATAAATATAAACCAGAGAAAATATCACAAAGTTATTTTTGGAGAACAAGGTTCAGGCTCATTTTCCATCTCCGGCATCTCTGAGGGAATTGGAAGGTTTTTTGCACAAAGAGTGGTATCAGATTCTATTATATCCAAGGCTTATATTTGTCAACTCTCAGGAGAATTCAAACCGTCTTGGATACCAAATGTGGTCCAAAACCATATTAGGTAAGGATTTCATTATTTTGCCTGGCGTTTCCATAATTTTGTCCATCCTCGGTACTTTTTACTTTTACATGTAGTAACATGACACTCTTGTGAGCTACAGAAAAGACTCCAAGCGGCCCATGTACTATAATAATTATCCAGTCTATCATGCTCAACTGCTAGTAGAGATTTCAAATTCATGATAGCATTTAAGCTACCCTCTCCTTTCTAAAATGGATGGGATCCCAGAAGACTTCAAATGACAAGGTATGACAGCCTGGCCACCATCAGAAAATTATCTAGTTTGATGGATCACAGCATCATAAACATCAAAAGTATTTCGGGGTTGGGCTATATACATCTACCGGTTACTCTATAACAGCGGTCGCCAACCACTGATGGTCCACAGAAAAATGTTTACAGCTCTCCTCCACCATCCACACTACATTCTCCTACAGCTCTCCTTCACCATCCACACTACATTCTCCGACAGCTCTCCTCCACCATCCACGCTACATTCCACGACAGCTCTCCTTCACCATCCACACTACATTCTCCGACAGCTCTCCTCCACCATCCACACTACATTCTCTGACAGCTCTCCCCCCACCATCCACACTACATTCTCTGACAGCTCTCCTTCCACCATCCACACTACATTCTCCGACAGCTCTCCTTCACCATCCACACTACATTCTCTGACAGCTCTTCCCCCACCACATTCTCCGACAGCTCTCCCTCCACCATCCACACTACATTCTCCGACAGCTCTCCTCCACCATCCACACTACATTCTCCGACAGCTCTCCTCCACCGTCCACACTACATTCTCCTACAGCTCTCCTTCACCATCCACACTACATTCTCCGACAGCTCTCCTCCACCATCCACGCTACATTCCACGACAGCTCTCCTTCACCATCCACACTACATTCTCCGACAGCTCTCCTCCACCATCCACACTACATTCTCTGACAGCTCTCCCCCCACCATCCACACTACATTCTCCGACAGCTCTCCTTCACCATCCACACTACATTCTCTGACAGCTCTTCCCCCACCATCCCCACCACATTCTCCGACAGCTCTCCCTCCACCATCCACACTACATTGTCCGACAGCTCTCCTCCACCATCCACACTACATTCTCCGACAGCTCTCCTCCACCGTCCACACTACATTCTCAGACAGCCTTGCTTCACCATCCATACTACATTCTCTGACATCTCTCCTCCACCATCCATGCTACATTCCACGACAGCTCTCCTCCACCATCCACACTACATTCTCCGACAGCTCTCCTCCACCATCCACACTACATTCTCAGACAGCTCTCCCCCCCCCATCCACACTACATTCTCAGACAGCCTTGCTTCACCATCCACACTACATTCTCCGACATCTCTCCTCCACAATCCACGCTACATTCCACGACAGCTCTCCTCCACCATCCACACTAAATTCTCCGACAGCTCTCCCCTCACCATCCACACTACATTCTCTGACAGCTCTCCTCCACCATCTACACTATATTCCCAACAGCTCTCCTCCACCATCCACACTACATTCTTTAGCAGCTGTCCCTCCACTGTCCACCCATTCTATGAAAGGTCACCCCCACTATCCACACTTCGTTCACTGGCAGTTCTTCTTCCACCATCTCAATCCAGTGATGTGCACGAGTGCCTCGGGTCTCTCCAGGGACTTTTGGCTGAAGCAGCAGCGGGAGCCATCAGCTGCTGTCAATCACAGCCAGTGAGCTAATGAGGAGAGAGAGAGGGGGAGGGCCAAGGCTGTATGTCTGAATGGACTCGCAAAGCCGCAGCTCGAGAATGAGCCCGCTTGGGTGACACCATAACAAGCTGAGGGCCCTCAGCAGGAGGGAGGGGCCAGGAGTGCCGGGGGGGGGGGCTGAAAGGAGGAGGATCCGGGCTGCTCTTTGCAAGTCCATTACACAGAGCAGGCAAGTATAACATGTTTATTATTTTAATTACAAAAAACAATAAGAGTTTAATATCCCTTTAAGTAATTTCACTCATATGAATTATCGGGTGCTGCACAAGGATGACTTTCCTAGTAAAATATTTCCCGCACTCTGAACATGAATAGGTGAATTTTTTTGATGAGTAAGAAGAGTATTTTTTAAAGGGAAACATTTCCCAAACTGTGAACATTAAAAAGAATGCTCACCTGTGTGAATTATTTGATGTCTAACAAGGTCTCCTTTATGAATGAAAGCTTTTCCACACTCTGAACATGAGTAAGAAGGCTCATCCATATGAAATCTTTGATGTTTCACAAGGATTCCTTTCTTAGTGAAAGATTTCCCGCACTCTGAACATAAATAAGGACATTCACCTGTGTGAACTATCTGATGAGCAGGAAGAGCAATTAAAATGGGAAACATTTCCCGCACTCTGAACATGAATAAGGAAGCTCACCTGTATGAAATCTCTGGTGCTCATCAAGGTTTTCCTTATGTGTGAAAGATTTCCCCCAATCTGAACATGAATATGGATGCTCATTCATGGGAATTTTTAGATGTATAACAAGGTCTCCTTTGTTGGTGAAAGATTTCCCGCACTCTGAACATAAATGGGGGCGCTCACCTGTGTGAATTCTCTGGTGTCTAACAATATGATCTTTTTTTTTTAAAGATTTCCCGCACTCTGAACATGAATAGGGACGCTAACCTGTGTGAATTTTGTTATGTTTAACAAGAGGATCTTTTTTTTTGGAAAGATTTCCCGCACTCTGAACATGAACAGGGATGCTCACCCGTGTGATGTTTCTGGTGTTGCACAAGGATTTTTTTTCCTGAGTGAAAGATTTCCCGCACTCTGAACATGAACAGGGATGCTCATCCATGTGTAGTTTCTGGTGTCTTTGAAGATTAAATTTCTGAGTGAAAGATTTCCCGCACTTTGAACATAAATAGGGTTGCTCACTTGTGTGACTTTTCTGGTGTTGCACAAGGTTTCCTTTCTGAGTGAAAGATTTCCCACTCTCTGAACATGAATAGGGACGCTCACCTATGTGGAGCTTCTGGTGTCTTTGAAGATTAAATTTCTGAGTGAAAGAATTCCCGCACTCTGAGCATGAATAAGGGCGCTCACCCGTGTGAACTCTCTGGTGCCGAAAAAGTTGTCCTTTGTTGGTGAAAGTTTTCCCGCACTCTGAACATGAATAGGGGCTCTCATCCATGTGGATTTTCTGATGTTTAGCAAGGTCTCTTATATAAAAAAACCCTTTCCCGCACTCTGAACATGAGAATAAATCCTCCCCTTTGTCAACCCCTTCATGAGGTAAGGAAGATTCCTTGGGATTAGAAGGATCTGTTGACCTATCTTCAGTGTGAGATCCTAAATGGATATTTGCAATCATAGTATGTGATTGGTGAGAAGATTCCCCCTGATCAGAGGGATCCATTGATGTCTCCGGACAGGAAGGTCTGTGATGGATATTTTGTGTATTTGGATTTCCTCCTGGAGGATCCTGTATGATGACATTATTATAGCACAATAATAATATAATAGGTCTCTCTGAGGTATTTCTGGACTCACATCCATCTGTTGGAAAGAAATGTAAAAAAATGTCAGTTGGTCACAAATAACTGGAGTTTTAGCCCCTCCTCCCCGTCAGTGGAAATGCCGATCTCACAGTCGGGCTCCTGTACTCCCTCCAAAATCAGAAAAGTGTTCACACCGAGTCCATCCCGGGCCGGGATAGCCAGATTACAGATTACACCCCAAAAGCTGAAAGGACAGGACAGGAAAACACCCGGAGGTCGAAACAGGAGACTGGAATTAGCAAAAGCCTACATGTTACCCGGAGGCTAAGCTTTACATACAGGCGCAATATACACCTTATTGAGGTGAGAATATAGAACACCTAGATGTGACACCTGGTGGAGGCAGCAAGTCACAACACCCTTATTTCTTGCATGAGAGCACGTTTACTATTCTTTGAAGCTATTGAAGGGAATTGTACCTGATTTTTGGATTTTTATAAATGGACACCTTGAACAGTGCACTTTATTTATTTATTTCAGAAAGCACAAAGCACCTTTAATTGGTTTTGAAACTCCATCTATATATTTATACTTTATTAACGGATTATTTATTTACTGATTTTTTATGAAATTGAAGTACTCAGCACTTTTTTTGTATAGAAGATATATTGTAATGGTTTATTTACATTTTAATTTGTTTGATCACCACGGCATAATTTAACGAATACACAATTTTATCACAGGAACACGTCTTTATTTTATATATTCACCATTTTAAGCCATGTTTTAAGCCACACCCTTATAAGTTACATTTCCACTTCTGAAGCGCACCACCCACCCAAATTGCACTATTGTATTGACTGGTTCCTGGTACCAGTATTGTGGTGCAGCAGCAGGAAGGGAAACATATACGACCTCGGATAGCGCAGGAACCACCCATACATATAAGACTGTCCTACAAACTGCTGTCTCCTGCACTCTGCTCTACTTATTACTGACCCCCTATACACTGCTCTACCTACTGCTGACCTCTATACACTGCCCTACATTTAGGCCTAAAACTAGTCGATCAAGTCAGCTTGCAGTACCAGCTAGATCTCCACCTCTCAAAGGTTGCCTACCTACAGTACAGTATCTCCACCTCATTTGTTGGGAACATGACGTTATATTGAGGAATGGAGATGGACCTTTCATATGGTGTACAGTATCTCCTCCTCATTTGTTGGGAACATGACTTTCTATGAAAGAATGAAGATGGACCTTTCATATGGTGTACAGTATCTCCTCATTTGTTGCGAACATGACATTATATTGATGAATGGAGATGGACCAGTATTTGTGTATAAACTATTCATGGATATTAAATATTGTAAAACTCCACACTCCATGAAAATTGAATAAATAGAAAAGGTGGTAGGAAGACTGCACTTTACCTACCGGAATATAAAGTAATGAATTTGATGCAATCATGTGAAGCATACAGTACAAGAAGCATGTGTTTAGTGAAAAATTACATGAGCAGATCAATACTCGAGATGTGCCAACTCCAGTGCACCACCAATGAGGCCATACACGATTACAGGTCCTAAAAGTACCCAAAAGGATGGAGATGGCCAGTTTGGCATGTATTACAACTCACCACATGGCAAAGATAGGAATCATCACACCTACTTTGCAAGGCCTTGCACATCATGGTTCCAGGCACAGTCCCTAGGAGGGTTCTATTTTGCAGTGGGCCCCAATGTAGGGGCCCAGCCACGTGCCAAGGTAACTTTACTTGGAAAACCTCTGTCATCCACCACCGCCATGCTCTCTGCCCAGAACCGGCTGCTCCTTCTTATCACACTTCACTAGATGACATCAAGGTAAATTGTAAATTCTGTTCCCCAGTTCTCCCCAATACACTGTAAATCACCTTCTCTTCCAAAGTAACACTGGTGGTTACTGTTAGCCAATAAGTTCTTCAGTGAATAAAATTATATTTACAGTTCTGTCCAGGTTCCATATGAATGATATACAGAAATGCAATTGCATTTCCACTCTCTCTCTCTAATACCAATGTACTGGATTTGGCTGAGCTGTGCGGCGTTGTTCATAACTTTTTTTTAGTAGACAAACACATATTTAACCTTTTAGAAACTGCCTACAGGATGATGTGAAGATCTAATAATTATCTAACATTTTTTCTTAAAACTACAATCCTTATACTCAGAAGAATAATGAGACTGTGACCGATTTCTTCCATTGTCTCTGTTACTTACTTGTGTTGATAAGCGGAGAAATGTCCTCCTGTTCACTTTTCATAATCATCCCAACCTCCTCCGTGGAAGGCTGATCACCCCCCACATACATCTCTACTTCTTCTTCTTTAACCTCAGTTTTTATATCAATCTGCTCTTCACCCTACACCAAAAATAATGGAAAAAATCTACTAACGTCAATTAAAGACAGATAGAAAAGACACAAATGACACGTTACTCAGTATGTACCCTACGTTGGAAGAACACAAGGAGGAAGAGGACTCGTGATGACATTTGACTGAGCTTAAAACTCACAGAGAAAAGGAATGTATATTAAAAAAATATAAAATGAGGGATGAAAAATTTAGGGCGCTCAAAGGAGCTAGAAACGGGGATGAGGGGGGTGTGGGTAACAAAGGCTGCACTTCAGATATCAAAGTAAAACAAGAGACTACATAGAATAACGTCATCTCATGGCTTAGAATACATATTTAGGTCAAGATGCTCAGTCCTACCTACCTTATGGTGAGGGATGGTGTGATTCTTTGGTATGGAATCCCAGGAACACAGAGAAGGGGGAAATCTCTCACCCTAAACCCCAAAGATGAAAGAAAAATAATTAAATAGAGCAAGAGATTTCATAGAAAAATATCATCTCATAGCTTAGAATACATTTGAGGTGTAATTGCTCAGTCCCATCTACCTGATTTTGATGGGGAATGGTGTGATCACCCTGTGTGGAATCCCGGGAATACAGAGGACCAACCTCTACCATAGACTGGTGATCCCCTAGCTCTTCTTTTTCTACTTTAACCTCAGCTTTGATGTCTTTAAATTCTTCACCCTAAACTCCAAATATGATAGAATGTACTTGTAAAAGGTAACAAGAAATGACATAGAAGAATGTTATCTCAAGGTGTAGAATTCTATTTGAGTTCTAATTGCTCAGTCCCACCTACCCGACAATGGTGAGGGATGGTGTGATCTTCCTGTGTGGAATCCTGGGAATACAGAGGACCCCCCTCCTCCATAGACTGCTGATCCCCAAACATCTCTTCTTTTTCCACTTTAACCTCAACTTTGATGTCTTTCAGTTCTTCCCCCTAAACCCCAAATATAAGAGAACAGAAAAGGAAACAAGAGATGAAATAGAAGACTGTTATCTCGAAGAGTAGAATTTTACAAGGTATTTGGGTTCTAGTTGCTCAGTACCACCTACCTGATGATGGTGGGGGATGGTGTGATCTTCCTGTGTGGAATCCCGGGAATACAGAGGACGGGGACATCTCTCTGGTGGGTTCCCATTACTGGATCCATCTGTAGGAAACACACACACTGACTGAATACATTGTTTCTATGTGTTTATCAGATGATGGGGGATCTAGGTGGATCCTCCGTACTGCTCTCTCCTTTACAATAAAGTCTCCTCTTACCCGGTGATGTGAGGGGTGGCTGATTCTCCATCATGATGTCCTTGTAGAGATCCCTGTGTCCTTCTAAATATATTATGTTATTACCTTCTCTGCTGCCAGTTCTAAAAACGTCTTCTCTTTACTTCCTCACAACTCACCTCACCCAGGATGTCCTTTTTCAGACCCCCTAAAACACTTCCTGTTCCTTAGTTACATCACTTCCTGTCTTTCTATCACTTCCGGGTGCACCTGACATCACTTCTTCTCCAGCTGTGGTTTCACTTCCTGTGTCTATGCAATCACACTCCTCCTGTCTCCGTGTTCTACTCGATATAATAGGAAAAGATCTTCATCTCTATATTTATTATGTGTCTGTTCTCCAATCCAGCAACTCCAGATGGGCAGTTGGATAAATGGCTCAATATTCACAATGTAACTGATTTAAAAATCAGAAGATCTGGATGGACAGTTGGATAAATGGTTGTATATTTTCAATGTATCTGGTATCTGGTCTATAAACCAGGGCCCTGAATGGCCAGTTTAATACATTTTTCTATATTTATTTATGTAAATGGTCTATAAGCCTGAGTCTCTGGATGGACAGTTGGATAAAATGGTTCTATATTTAGGATGTATCTGGTCTATATACCAGAGGTTCTGGATGGACAGTTGGATAAATGGCTCTATATTTATGATGTATCTGGTCTATAAACCAGAGGCTCTGGAGTAAATTTTTGGTAAATGGTTCTATATTTAGGATGTATCTGGTCTATAAACCAGAGGTTCTGGATGGACAGTTGGATAAATGGCTCTATATTTATGATGTATCTGGTCTATAAGCCAGAAGCTCTGGAGTAAATTTTTGGTAAATGGTTCTATATTTAGGATGTATCTGGTCTGTAAACCAGAGGCTCTAGATGGACAGTTGGATAAATGGCTCTATATATAGAATGTGTCTGAACTATAAACCAGAGGTTCAGGATGGATTAACAGTTGGATAAATGTCTATATTTAGGATGTATCTCGTATATGAACCAGAAATTCCTGGATTGACAGTTGGATTAATGTCACTATATTTTGGATGTATCTGGACTATAAACCAGAGGCTGGGTGGACAGTTGGATAAATGACTGTATATTTAGGATGTATTCGGTGGAAACCAGTTCATGTTTAGAATCGCTCACTGGCGCGGGGGGGTGTGTTCCGGGAGCGCGCCCCCGGAGGCGCGCGCTCGCTCCCTAGAGCCTCACAGGCTAGTGACGTACCCATACGTCACTTTGCCTGTGAGGGGCTGACTGCCGCCATATACAGTCGGGCGGCAGTCACAAAGTGGTTATACAAGTTGTACACTCACTACTTTACATTGTAGCAAAGTGTCATTTCTTCAGTGTTGTCACATGAAAAGATATAATAAAATATTTACAAAAATGTGAGGGGTGTATAGGTTCCCGTTTTTGTTTCAATCTAATTTGATTCGTTTTTCCAAGCAAAATTATAATAAAACATATCTAAATCTTTCAATACTACAGTATTAGGTCTTTATTACATATTAACAAATACAAATATAGAACAATGGTATACAGTAAATATAAACTAGAGAAAATATCACAAAGTTATTTTTGGAGAACAAGGTTCAGGCTCGTTTTCCATCTCCGGCATCTCTGAGGGAATTGGAAGGATTTTTGCATGAAGAGTGGTATCAGATTTTATTATCCACCATCCAAGGCTCATATTTGTCAATTCTTAGGAGAATTCAAGGCGTATTGGATACCAAATGTGGTCAAGCACCATATTAGGTAATGATTTCATTATTTTGCCTGGGGTTTCCATAATTTAGTCCATCCCCGGTACTGTTTACTTTTACATGTAGTAACATGACACTCCTGAATTACGGAAAACACTCCAAGCGGCCCGTGTACTAGAATAATTATCCAGTCTATCATGCTCAACTGCTAGTATAGATTTCAAATTCATGATAGCATCTAAGCTACCCTCTCCATTCTAAAATGGATGGGATCCCAGAAGACTTCCAATGACGAGGTATGACAGCCTGGCCACCATCAGAAAATTATCTAGTTTAAAGATCACAGCATCATAAACATCAGAAGTATTTTTGGGTTGGGCTATATACATCCACCGGTTACTCTATAACAACGGTCGCCAACCACTGCTGGTCCACGAGAAAATGTTGAAAGCTCTCCTCCACCATCCACACCACATTCTCCGACAGCTTTCTCTCCACCATTCATACTACATTCTCCGACAGCTCTCCTCCACCATCCACACTACATTCTCCAACAGCTCTCCTCCATTATCCACACTACATTCTCCGACAGCTCTCCTCCACCATCCATAATACATTCTCCGACAGCTCTCCTCCACCATCCACACTACATTCTCCGACAGCTCTCCTCCCACCATCCACACTACATTCTCTGACAGCTCTCCTCCCACCATCCACACTACATTCTCCGACAGCTCTCCCCCTCCATCCACACTACATTCTCCGACAGCTCTCCCCCACCATCCACACTACATTCTCCGACAGCTCTCCTCCACCATCCACACTACATTCTCTTCCAGCTCTCCTACCACTATCCACACTGCATTCTCCGACAGCTCTCCTCCCACCATCCACACTTTATTCTTTAGCAGCTGTCCCTCCACTGTCCACCCATTCTATGAAAGGTCACCCCCACTATCCGCACTACATTCTCTGGCAGTTCTTCTTCCACTATCTCCATCCAGTGATGTGCATGAGTGCCTCGGCTCTCCAGGGACTCTTACTCCACATTGGCTGAAGCAGCAGCAGGAGCCATTGGCTGCTGTCAATCACAGCCAGTGAGGTAATGGGGATAGAAAGGGGGGCGGGCCAAGGCTCAATGTCTAAATGGAGCTGCAGCTGGGGAACAAGCCTGCTTGGGTGACCCCATAACAAGCTGAGGGCACTCAGCAAGAGGAAGGGGCCAGGAGCGCGGGGGGGGCTTAGAGGAGGAAGATCCGGGCTGCTCTGTGCAAAACCATTACACAGAGCAGGCAAGTATAACATGTTTGTTATTTTAATACAAAAAAACAATAGGAGTTTAATATCCCTTTAAGAAAGCTCACCCATATGAATTATCTGGTGCTGTAGAAGGATGCCTTTCCTAGTAAAAGATTTCCCGCACTCTGAACACGAAAAAGGATGCCCACCCATGTAAACTCTTTGATGTTGCACAAGGTTTCCTTTCGTAGTGAAAGATCTCCCACACTCTGCACATGAATAAGGACGTTCACCTGTGTGAATTCTCTGATGTTTAAGAAGGGCATCTTTCTCAGTGAAAGACTTCCCGCACTCTGAACATGAATAAGGACGCTCACCTGTGTGAATTTTCTGATGTTTAACAAGAACTCCTTTCTGAGTGAAAGATTTCCCGCACTCTGAACATGAATAAGGACGCTCACCTGTGTGACGTTTCTGGTGATGCACAAGGTGTCTTTTTTGAGTGAAAGATTTCCCGCACTCTGAACATGAATAAGGAAGCTCACCCGTGTGAATTCTCTGGTGTGCATGAAGGCTTACTTTACGAGTGAAAGATTTCCCGCACTCTGAACATAAAAAAGGACGCTCATTCGTGTGAATTCTTTCATGTTTAACAAGGTCTCCTTTGTTAGCAAAAGATTTCCCACACTCTGAACATGAATAAGGACGCTCATCCATGTGACGATTCTGGTGATACACAACATGTCTTTTCTGAGTAAAACATTTCCCACACTCTGAACAGGAATAGAGACGCTTACCCGTGTGAATTTTCTGGTGTCTAGTAAGCGCTCCCCTCTGAGTGAAACATTTCCCGCACTCTGAACATGAATAAGGACGTTCTCCCGTGTGAATTCTCTGATGTATACCAAGAATGCTTTTTTTATGGAAAGATTTCCCGCACTCTGAACATGAGAATAGGTTCTCACCTTTGTGAACTCTTTCATGGGGTAAGGAGGTTTCCTTAGGATTAGAAGGATCTGTTGATCTATCTGCAGTGTGAGATCCTAAATGGATATTTGCAATCATAGTATGTGATTGGGGAGAAGATTCCCCCTGATCAGATGGATCCATTGATGTCTCCGGACAGGAAGGTCTGTGATGGATATTTTGTGTATTTGGATTTCCTCCTGGAGGATCCTGTGTGATGACATTATCTTCTGACTTACAATCAGCAGATAATAGAAGATGTCTCTCTGAGGAATTCCTGACATCACAGCCATCTGTTGGAAAGCAATGTAGAAATGTCAGTTGGTCACAAATAACTGGAGTTTTAGCTCCACCTCCCTAGCAGTGGTGAGTAAATATATATGGGGGTCTGATAAATGTGTTCTCCATGTAACTAGATATATATATATATATATATTTTTTTTTAATGAGCCAAATGCCCCCCCGGTTCGGTTCGCACCAGAACGCCATGAACAGAGGAAAAGTTTGTTCAAACAAACTAACTCCTTTGAAGTCTATGGGACTCGAACCTTGAAAATCAAACGGCCTCATTTTGAAGGCTTAAATGCAAGTTATTGCCCTAAAAAAAGTGTATTTGGGTTCGGGTACTGACCTGGGGAACATGTAGCAATAAAAGAAAAATTTTTAAAAATGATCGTTTTTAAAAGGAGCACTGATTTACTGATTTTAATGAGGCTTAAAGTGAAACGATAAAAATTACAAATTCCTTCAAATATCGTGCCTGGGGGGGTCCTCTGAATGTGCCTGTAAAGTAGTGCATCTCTATGATGTATGTAGCCTGCTGCACTAATACTGACATTTCTAAAGGAAAACATGTCATATACAAATATACTTACAAATATCAAATCGCATGTACTTGTCATAGAGGTGCAGAAAAATTGGTCCTTAGTTGTTGGTGGTGCCTGAACACCACAACCCCTCGCAGTTACTCTTGCTGGGCGCAGGAAAGGGCCTTGCTGCTAACAATTCCATATAAATTTGAAAATAGCATATACTTGTCATACAGGTGACAAAAATTGGGCCTTTGCTGTTGGTGGTGCCTGGACCCCGCAACCCCTCACAGTTACTCTTGCTGGGCGCAGGAACGTTACCTGCTGGTAAGAATTCCATACAAATTTGAAATTGCATGTACTACACAGGTGCCAAAAATTGGGCCTTTGGTGTTGGTGGTGCCTGAACACCGTAACCCCTCACAGTTACTCTTGCTGGGCGCAGGAACAGGACCTGCTGGTAAGAATTCCATACAAATTTGAAATCGCATGTACTTGTCATACAGCTGCAAAAAATTGGGCCTTTGGTGTTAATGGTGCCTGAACACAGTAACCCCTCACAGTTACCCTTGCTGGGCACAGGGACAGGCCCTGCTGTTAAAAATGACATACAACATTTACATTGTATGCACCTGTCATACAAGTGCAGAAAAATTAGGACTTGGGGGTGGGTGGTGACCTAAACCAAAAATGTTATTGGAAGCTAGCAGAATAAAGGTAGAGGAATAGGATAGGCAGCATATGCAGTCTTCAAAGGATGGCAGACCTCTAGCAAATTCAATCAGTTACATCAGCATCAGGGGCTTAATAGCTCTTGTTGATCCAGGACTGGTTAATTTTGATAAAAGTCTGCTGGTCAACAGAGTCTGTGGATAGACACACTCTTTTGTCCGTCACAAAACCTCCAGCAGCAATGAATGTCCCTTCGGAAAGCATGCTGGAAGCAGGACAGGCCAGGAGCTCCATTGCATATTGAGCAAGTTCTGGCCTGTGGTCCATCCTCAAGACCCAGTAACCCAGAAAGGTCTCCAAGTCTGCTTATGCGCCTAGATAATCCTGCACCATATGGTGGAGACGCTGACGATGGTTGCTTAAACCTAACAGCGCTGGGTGCTGCTGAGGACAAAAGAATGTTTAAAAGGCATCGGTCAGCCAGCCGCCTTCTCCACCGCTCCTCTTTTGGCTGAACAATGCCTCAGAAACACGTCCAGAGAATGTTAACCTCCCAGTGTCTGGAAAGGTGGTACACAAATTGTTTTTCAAGGCCTCCTCAAGATGTTGCATCCTATGTTCCCTCTGCGAAAGCAGGATGAGCTCTGCAACTTTACCCTTGTAAGGTGGATCAAGTAGGGTTGCCAACCAGTAATTATCCCTCTCCTTCATAGCACGAATCCTCAGGTCCTTTCGCAGGCTTTGCAGAATCAGGGAACCCATGCAACGTAAGTTGGAGGAGGCATGAGCTTCTGAGTTCTCTGGGTCACTAAAGATAACATTGTCAGCAGGAGCAACCTCTCCCCACCACGTACAACTCCTGGGGTTTCTGGGGTATCAAAACCATCCCTTGAAGACTGCTGTATGCTATCCTCTACATCCATGCTGCCGCAATCCTCTTCATCCTCTGTGTTTTGTGTCCCTGCAAGGATATCTGCATAAAGGGGGCCTTGTGAGGAAAGGAAGTCCTCCTCTTCCTCCCACTGTTCTGCCTCAAGTGCCCTGTCCATGATTCCACAAAGCATGTGCTCCAGCAGGTAGACTAGAGCAGTGTTTCTCAACTCCGGTCCTCCGGGCACACTAACAGGCCAGATTTTAGCTATCACCTTGGGGAGACGCAGACTAGAATACTGCAATCACTGAGTAGCAAATGATATCACCTGTGATGTATTTCAGTTTTCTTGCAAACCTGGCCTGTAAAGGCCCGTACACACGTACCGATCGTCCGCAGACAAGCGTCGGCCGACGACCGATCTGCCGATTGTACGCTTGTTAGTATGATGCCTCCGACAGCCGTCAGCGCACATTCTGCCGACAAGAATCTGTCATGCAAGCATTAAAATTTTTGTATGCCGACACCAGAGCGGCCGATTGTTCGCCAGTCAGTACAGAATTCGGCCGACAGACCGCAGATTTGCAAGACTGGGCATGCTCAGAAAAGAAAAAACACAGGGAAAGTTAACTATTACATGACATCACTTCTGCAGTCGGCTGTAGTCGGCGGACAAAATTCTTGTGCTGTCTTTGCACTTTTCAACAGACACCGACAGCCCGGGGACAAAAGACGGCCGATCGTTCGCCGACGATCGGTACGTGTGTACGGGGCTTTAGTGTGCCCTGAGGACCGGAGTTGAGAAACACTGGACTAGAGGGATAGTGTCACTGATGCATGCATCATCCCTGCTCACCATCCTTGTGGCCTCCTCGAATGGTGACAGGACGATGAATGCATCCTTTATCAAAAGCCACTGGCATGGAGAAAAAAAAACAAGCTCCCCTGACCCTGTCCTTGTGCCACACAGGTACTTATTGATGCTGCCGCATTGCCAATGTTGAGTTCCACCTGGTGGGCATGTCACAAATGAGGAAGTTGGTGGGAAGGTTGAATTCCCGTTGAATTTCAAATAAGCAAGCGATGGCATGGTATGAACGCCGGAAAGGGCCACAGACTTTTCTGGCCTGCCTCAGGAGATCTTGGAAGCCCGGTTATCTGGTCAAGAAACACTGTACCACCAGATTTAGGACATGTGCCAAGCATGGAACATGTGTCAATTGTCCCTGACGGAGGGCGGAGAGAAGGTTGGTGTCATCGTCGCATACAACCATTCCTGGCTCAAGCTGTCATGGCGTCAACCATCTCTGAGCCTGCCCCTATAGAGCTGACAGAATCTCTGCCCCAGTGTGACTCCTAGCCCCTAGACAGACAAATTCCCGAAAGGGAGCAGAGTCTACCACAGGGGTAGGGAACCTATGGCTCGCAAGCCAGACATGGCTCTTTTGATGGCTGCCTCTGGCTCGCAGACAAATCTTTAATAAAGGGGGACGTGCCCGGACGTGAGCCGCGCTGGACGCGTAGTCCCATAGCTCTGCCGCGTCTACCACTTCATCTAGTGCCATCCGCGTAGCTGTGCCCAGTGCCAAGGAGATTTCTGCACCCATCGACAGTACACTTTGTGGGCTAACCACCGCTAGCCTCAGTTAGTCTTTGGGTGACCAGATTGCTGCACTACGGACCCCGTGGCCTACTCGCGGTACCGCCGCTGGCTCGTGTGCTGTGCATCTGAGGGCCTTGGCAATCACTGCCCAGTAAGGAGACCTGCCATCCACTTCCTGTGCCCTGACAGACACGATCTCCTTCCCCTCTGACACCCGGGGACCCGCGGTAGCTGCCTCTCACATCCACTTCTGCAGCTTTCAGCGTCTGGCCGCCATTTTCTCAGGGCCTATACTCACCTCCATCACTCGCAGGCCTGCAGGCGCTTCATTGGATACCTGCCTGCTCTGCTCTCTTCCCGACCGGACTCCAGGCACTTTCACATGGCTCCATCTACTCACTGTATAGCTGTGGCCCATGAATATGAATACTAAATAAAGGTTCCCGACCCCTGAAATATAGTGTATGGCTCTTGCGGAATTACATTTGAAAATATGTGGTGTTCATGGCTCTCTCAGCCAAAAAGGTTCCCGGCCCCTGGTCTACCAGATGAAAAGGCAGCAATTGTATTGCTAGCAATTTGGCCAGGCTAGCATTAAGACGCTGAGCATGTGGATGGCTGGGACAGTATTTCTTTCTACGGTTAAGCAACTGGGGTAGTGAAATTTGCCTGCTGCTCAAATCAAGTGGTGGTGTACTGCTAGCACATTGGGTGCAAGTCTCTGTGCTACTCATTGCTATACCATCATCCCTCTCAATGCAGGTATTTGAGAAGACATGAGGTATAGGATTAGAGATCCCAGATGAGAAGCAAGGTGCAGCATGCTTGTTTTGATCTTGTGGCTCTTTCAGTGGGGTTGCCAACGGACTGCATGTCAGGTCGTCATATGCCTTGCCAAGAATGTGGTGCCCAAGCGGCTGGTGTTCTGGCCACGCTTTATCCGCTTCAGGCAGATGTTGCAAACAACAACGCTGCGGTCTACTGCACATGTGCTGAAAAAACCCCACACTAATGAACTTTTGGGAGTCAGCGGGGAGTTTGCAGCACCCTGCTTCTGTGGAGCTCTGTGCTGTGATGCAATTGGTTGGCTACTCCTATGGTGGCCCCTGAAGCACATCCTGCCTCATTGGAGTTGTGCCTCCTCCCCCCCCCCTCACTTTCCTCCTCTATCCAGTCAGGCACCCAAGTACAGTTAGTGACCTCATCATCCCCTCCCTCCTCGTCACTGGAGCAAACTTGGCAGTATGCTGCAGCTGTGGGAACATGACTGCTAGTTTCCTGTCCGACATTGTGACCCCCTCTCTCTAGGCTGACGTTATTCCATTCATCAACCTGGGAACCAACATCATAGCTTTCAAATTGCTGCGCATTCTCCAGCAGCATGTCACTGATACTATGATCGAAAAGTTCAGGTGACTCCTCCGTGCATGATGATGGGGCGACAGGAGTAGCTGTGGAGAAGGAGCCTGTGGAACGGGCCGCTTTGGTAGCTGCGGTGGAAGGCAAACTACTGTGAATGTGGGTGTCAGAGGACGAGGACGGCTTATTTATCCACTCCACCAACTCTTCCACATGTTGTGGCTGAATAACACAGGCAGCACCGAAAATAAAGGACGGGCGTGCCCCGCCTGCAGAGGATGCACCATGTCGACTGTGACCACCACTTTTCACTGTGGACACAGAGGCTGCTTGCCCTCTTTTCGTGGCCTGTGAGCATCTGCCTCTCCTTGTCGGTCTTTCGGACATGATGTGAATAGAGATCAATATAGGGTATACGCAACTGACTGATAGATACTCAATGACCTGATATGATCTAATTAATAGCCATATATATAGATAGAGATCAGATCAATATGGGGTATACGCAAGTGACCGATAAAATACTCAATGACCTGATATGATCTAATTGATAGCCCTATATATAGATAGAGATGTGATGGATATAGGGTATACGCAAGTGACCGATAAGACACTCAATGACCTGATATGATGTAATCAATAGCCCTATATATAGATAAAGATCAGATCGATATACAGTATACGCAAGTGTCCGATAGGATACTCAATGACCTGATATGATCTAATTGATAGTCCTATATATAGATAGAGATCAGATCTATATAGGGTATACGCAAGTGACCGATAAGATACTCAATTACCTGATATGATGTAATCAATAGCCCTATATATAGATAGAGATCAGATAGATATACGCAAGTGACCTATAAGATACTCAATGACCTGATATTATGTAATCAATAGCCCTATATTTAGATAGAGATCTATGTATGGTATATGGTCTATGGTATGCACTACTGAATATACTTCACTATCTGATCTCTTAACTTGTAAAAAGCACAAATCTCTCTCCCTGGCCTAACTGCTAGCAATGTCTTACTGCACTGTCTGAAAAACTGCAAAACACTCTGCTCTCCCTGCCTGAAAAACAGGATCCTTTCCCTCCCTATACACACACTGAAATAAAAGGAGACTGTGACCCGTTTCTTCCATAGTGTCTATACTTACGTGTGTGGATAGGTAGAGAAATGTCCTCCTGTTCACTTTTCATAATCATCCCAACCTCCTCCGTGGACGGCTGATCACCCCCCACATACATCTCTACTTCTTCTTCTTTAACCTCAGTTTTTATATCAATCTGTTCTTCACCCTACACCAAAAATAATGGAAAACATCTATTAAAGTCATCTCAAGGCAGATATAAAAGACACAAATGACACGTCATTCAGTATGCACCCTCTTTTGGAAGAGCACAAGGAGGAAGAGGACCCGTGATGACATGTGACTGAGCTTAACCACTTTACCACTAGAGCATTTTGCTGTCTTACGTCTGGGCCACTTTTTGCGATTCGGCGCTGTGCGACTTTAACTGAAAATTGCGTGGTCGTGCGACGCCGTACCCAAACAAAGTTTACGTCCTTTTTTTCCCACAAACAGAGCTTTCTTTTGGTGGTATTTGATCACCTGTGCGATTTTTACTTTTTGCGCTATAAACAAAAAAAAGAGCGTTTATTTTGAAAAAATAACAATATTTTTAACATTTTTTTATAGGAAATTCCCCCCAAAAAAGATGTAAAAAACAATTTTTTTTTAAATTTTTGGCCAATTTGTTTTCTGCTACCCATGTTTGGTAAAAAAAAAAAATCGCAATAAGCGTATTTTGATTGGTTTGCGCAAAAGTTATTGCGTTTACTAACAAAGGGAAAGATTTATGTCATTTTTGGTGTTTTTCTTTTTAACGCGTAATGGCGGCGATCTGCGATTTTTTTTGCGGGACTGCGACATTGCGGCGGACAGATCGGACCCCTGACTGACATTTTTGACACTTTTGGGGGTACCAGTGACATTACTGCAGTAATCAGTGCTATATATATGCACTGTTACTGTAAAAATGACACTGGCAGGGAAGGGGTTAATTTTATTGGAGAGGGAGGGGTTAATGTATGCCTGGTGCTTACTGACGTGTGGGGGGGGGAGGTGACTGAGTGAGACAGGGACAGATCGGATGTCCAGCTATGCTGAACAGTCCGATCTGTCACTCCCTGTCACTGAGGAGATCCGCCCGCTCTGTTTACACAAGCGGGCGGATCTCCAAACTGGATTCCACGACGATCGGGGCAGAGCAGCGGCGATCGCCGCTGCTCCTCCCCTGGCCCGACTCCCGCTGTGACTGAAAACAGCGGGAGCGCGCCTCCGGCGGCGCGCGAGCGCTGCCTACAGGGGAGGAGTCTGGCGACGTAGGTCTACGTCGTCAGACCTACAAGAGCCACTTTGCCGCAGTAGTACTACGGTACTCAGCGGTAAAGTGGTTAAAACCCACAGAGAAAAGGAATGTATATTAAAAAAATAAAAATGGGGGATGAAAAATGTAGGGCGTTCAAAGGAGCTAGAAACGAGGATGGGGGTGGGGGGGGATGGGTAACAAAGGCTGCACTTCAGATGTCAAAGTAAAACAAGAGACTACATAGAATAACGTCATCTCATGGCTTAGCATACATATTTAGGTCTAGATGCCCAGCCTTACCTACCTGATCATGGTGAGGGATGGTGTGATCCTCCTGTATGGAATCCCAGGAACATCGAGGAGGGGGAAATCTCTCACCCTTGACACCAAAGATGAAAGAAAAATAAAAAAATAGGAGCAAGAGATTTAATAGCATAATATCATCTCATAGCTTAGAATACATTTGAGTTGCAATTGCTCAGTCCCATCTACCTTATGATGATGGTGAGGGATGGTGTGATTTTCCTGTGTGGAATCCAGGGAATTCAGAGGACCACCCTCTACCATGGACTGTTGATCCCCAAACATCTCTTCTTTTTCTACTTTAACCTCAACTTTGATGTCTTTCAGTTCTTCGCCCTAAAATGCAAATATGATAGAACATATTTGTAAAAGGAAACAAGAGATGACATAGAAGAATGTTGTCTCAAGGTGTAGAATTCGATTTGAGTTCTAATTGCTTATTTCCACCTACCTGATGATGGTGAGGGATGGTGTGATCTTCCTGTGTGGAATCCCGAGAATTCAGAGGACTCCCCTCCTCCATAGACTGCTGATCCCCAAACATCTCTTCTTTTTCCACTTTAACCTCAACTTTGATGTCTTTCAGATCTTCACCCTAAACCCCAAATACGATAAAACAGATTTATAAAAGTCAACAAGAGATTAAATAGAAGATTGTTATTTCAAAGCGTAGAATTCTACAACGTATTTGAGTTCTAATTGCTCATTCCCACCTACCTGATGATGGTGAGGGATGGTGTGATCTTCCTGTGTGGAATCCCGGGAATACAGAGGACGGGGACATCTCTCTGGTGGGTTCCCATTACTGGATCCATCTGTAGGAAACACACACACTGACTGAATACATTGTTTCTATGTGTTTATCAGATGATGGGGGATCTAGGTGGATCCTCCGTACTGCTCTCTCCTTTACAATAAATTCTCCTCTTACCCGGTGATGTGAGGGGCGGCTGATTCTCCATCATGACCTCCTTGTAGAGATCTTTGTGTCTTTCTAAAAAAATTATAATGTTGTTACGTCCTCTGCTGCCGGTTCCAAAAACATCTTCTCTCTACTTCCTCACCTCTCAACCAGGACTTTCTTTCTTAGATGCCTAGATAATTTCCCATTCCATAGTTACATCACTTCCTGTAAATCTATCACTTCCTGTCTACATCTGACATCACTTCCTCCCCAGCTGTGGTATCACTTCCTGTGTCTGTACATTCACACTCCTCCTATCTTCCACTTTCTACTCGATGTATAGGGTTGCCACCTCATCCCTTTAAACCAGGGCACGCATTAATTACATAGGTTTTGAGGCTGATATAATACACATAAGGCACAAAGTGAGTTTAATTACCTCCCAATCAGCCACAGAACCTGTGTAATTAATGTGTGTACTGGTTTAAAGCGGTTGTAAACCCGAAAAAAAAAAAAAAACATGCAAGACAAAGGCATAATGAGCTAGTATGCATCGCATACTAGCTCATTATGCATTACTTACCTTAGAACGAAGCCACGACAAGGACCCCCGGACATCGCTGCGGGAGCTGCCATGATCCCTTGGCGTCTCTTCCGGGTTCGGCGGCTCCGGCGCTGTGACTGGCCAGAGCCGCGATGACGTCACTCCCGCGCATGTGCGCGGGAGTGATTTTCTGGCAAGCTCCCGGCAAGGAAAACGGAAGGTCCCCCCCAGACCTTCAGAGTGCATGCGCCGCTCGCGTGAGCGGCTGCATGCACTGCAAATATCTATTAATTGTACCTACAGGTAAGCCTTATTATAGGCTTACCTGTGGGTAAAAGTGTCAAAAAGCGGGATACTACCGCTTTAAAGGGATGAGGTGGCAACCCTAAGAAAGAAAAGATCTCCATCTCTATATTTATTATGCGTCTTTTCTACAATGCAGCAACTCCACATGCACAGTTGGATAAATGGTTCTATATTTAGGAAGTATCTGGTCTATAAACCAGAGGCTCTGGATGGACAGTTGGATAAATGGTTTTATTTTTAGGATGTATCTGGTCTATAAACCAGAGGCTCTGGATGGACAGTTGGATAAATGCTTCTATATTTATTTAGGATGCATCTGGTCTATAAACCAGAGGCTCTGGATGGACAGTTGCATAAATGGTTCTATATTTAGGATGTATTTGGTTCATAAACCAGAGGCTCTTTATGGACAGTTGGATAAATGATTCTATATTTAGGAGGTGTCCGATCTATAAACCAGAGGCCCTGGATGGAAAGTTGGATAAATGGTTCTATATTTAGGATGTATCTGGTCTATAAACCAGAGGTTCTGGATGGACAGTTGGATACATGGTTCTATATTTAGGAAGTATCTGGTCTATAAACCAGAGGCTCTGGATGGACAGTTGGATAAATGGTTCTATATTTAGGGTGTATTTGGTTTATAAACCAAAAGCCCTTCATGGACAGTTGGATAAATGGTTCTATATTTAGGATGTATCCGGTTTATAAACCAGAGGCTCTGGATGGATAGTTGAATAAATGGTTCTATATTTAGGATGTATCCGGTTTATAAACCAGAGGCTCTGGATGGACAGTTGGATAAATGGTTCTATAGTTAGGATGTATCTGGTCTATAAACCAGAGGCTCTTCGTGGACAGTTAGATAAATGGTTCTATATTTAGGATGTATCCAGTCTATAAACCAGTCCATGTTTAGATTTGTGCAGAAGTCCAACAATAACAGTTGGCAGATATCTGGCCCTGCCACCAATATCCAACAATACTGACAAATGGAGGCAGGATTCTAGACTGAAAGAGAGGGGTTGTGACGGGCAGTGCACACAGAGCCCATACAACTCCTGTCTACTTCTCATTCATTTTGCTGTGAAGTGCTTGGCCTCCTCATCTATCCTATTTTTTTGCTGACTGAGCCTGGATCTACCGCCAGAGGAGCACTTTCATTCACCAAAACACAAGCTGACAACAGTACAAGCTGAACAGCAGAAAGAAGGTAACTTGTGGCGAGGAGGATTTTTTACCTGTGAATTTTGTTTTCGTTGAATTATTCCTTTCACTGAAGATTTATTTTCACTGGACTATTTTTCTTTCTTTTTTCTTCATTTTAATAGTGATGGGACTTTTTGATTTGGATTTATTTCGACTGATTGGCAGCACATGTGAACGGATTATTTATATGGTGGCCCAACACATGTATGGGTTTATATTCTTTCTAGTGTTGATAATTAGTGAGTGCAGCTGTCAGCCTTGGCATGTGTTTGGATGACACTTTAGCGCAAGATTTGGATTTTTTCTAAACATTTTTATGAAATTATGTACAGTTTTAATGCAATCCCTTAAGCATGCAGTTTAAAGGATTTTTGTTTGTTTAAAATCGATCTCTAGGCTGCCCGAAAATACCTTCTTCATACAGGCAAAAAATGTAAAAACATTTTTTGCATTGGTACATATCCTTCAGGGCCCTGCCCCGTACGCTAGAAGTCATGGAGACAATACTGGGACTGGCACTGGAAAACATGAGACAATTCACCTGGGGACACAGCGGGTCTGGCACCTGGACGTGTTCATCAAAAAGTGAGCAACCGCTTATTAGCCCTTTAAGTCGGAGCCCCCTCTGTGACTGGCTGCAGCACTGGAGGAAGCAGGCGGACACAGAAGGAGTGACTTGCAGTTGGAGCATGGAACATGTGAGTTCTACAGTAGCTCCTCCTCCCCCCATCAATACTATGATCTCATGCTGCTCTCCCCCACTATCCACACTACATTCTCCGACAGCTCTCCCCCACTATGCACACTACATTCTCCGACAGCTCTCCTCCACCATCCACACTACATTCTCCTACAGCTCTCCCCCACCATCCACACTACATTCTCCGACAGCTCTCCCCCACCATCCACACTACATTCTCCGACAGCTCTCCTCCACCATCCGCACTACATTCTCCGACAGCTCTCCTCAACCATCCGCACTACATTCTCCGACAGCTCTCCTCCACCATCCACACTACATTCACTGACAGCTCTCCTCTACCATCCACACTACATTCTCCGACAGCTCTCCTCTACCATCCACACTACATTCTCCGACAGCTCTCCTCCCACCATCCACACTACATTCTCCAACAGCTCTCCTCCCACCATCCACACTACATTCTCCTACAGCTCTCCTCCACACTACATTCTCAGATGGCTCTCCTCCACCACCCCCACTACATTCTCCGACAGCTCTCCTCCCACCATCCACACTACATTCTCCGACGGCTCTCCTACCACCATCCACACTACATTCTCCAACAGCTCTCCTCCCACCATCCACACTACATTCTCCGACAGCCCTCCTGCCACCATCCACACTACATTCTCCGACAGCTCTCCTCCACCATCCGCACTACATTCTCCGACAGCTCTCCTCCACCATCCGCAGTACATTCTCCGACAGCTCTCCTCCACCATCCGCACTACATTCTCTGACAGCTCTCCTCCCACCATCCACACTACATTCTCCGACAGCTCTCCCCCTCCATCCACACTACATTCTCCGACAGCTCTCCCCCACCATCCACACTACATTCTCCGACAGCTCTCCTCCACCATCCACACTACATTCTCCGACAGCTCTCCCCCACCATCCACACTACATTCTCCGACAGCTCTCCTCCACCATCCGCACTACATTCTCCGACAGCTCTCCTCAACCATCCGCACTACATTCTCCGACAGCTCTCCTCCACCATCCACACTACATTCTCTGACAGCTCTCCTCTACCATCCACACTACATTCTCCGACAGCTCTCCTCTACCATCCACACTACATTCTCCGACAGCTCTCCTCCCACCATCCACACTACATTCTCCAACAGCTCTCCTCCCACCATCCACACTACATTCTCCTACAGCTCTCCTCCACACTACATTCTCAGATGGCTCTCCTCCACCATCCACACTACATTCTCCGACAGCTCTCCTCCACCATCCACACTACATTCTCCCACAGCTCTCCCCCCACCATCCACACTACATTCTCCGACAGCTCTACTCCATCATCCACACTACATTCTCCAACAGCTCTCCTCCCACCATCCACACTACATTCTCCGACAGCTCTCCTCCCACCATCCACACTACATTCTCCAACAGCTCTCCTCCCACCATCCACACTACATTCTCCTACAGCTCTCCTCCACACTACATTCTCAGATGGCTCTCCTCCACCATCCACACTACATTCTTCGACAGCTCTCCTCCACCATCCGCACTACATTCTCCCACAGCTCTCCCCCCACCATCCACACTACATTCTCCGACAGCTCTACTCCATCATCCACACTACATTCTCCGACAGCTCTCCTCCACCATCCACACTAAATTCTCAGACAGCTCTCCTCCCACACTCCACCCTGCCAAGCTCTCTTTCTTTGATAATCTCCTGCCTATTAGCCCAGAAAATGGCCATTACTGATGCCTAAGTTTCGGCTTCAGGATTCAACCTTCATTAGCATTTTCTGAATCAAACAGGTACATTCGGCACATCTCTCTTTTTAATTATGGCAAAACAAAAGATTGAAAAACAAAGTGAAATTGATGCATAAATTCACAACATACACATAATAATTGTATAGATAGATATATGAATTTTAAACAATGTTCTACAATGGTTACCAATATACGCAGGACTCATTTAATGAATATCGGTCATGCCCTTTCATAGAAAACTTACACATTTTACATCACTGTAAAGCAATTTGGTCTAGCGTTGGTTGTTGAAGCTTTACTGGGAAGCATTACTCCAGGAACCAATTATTGATCTATGTAGACCAATGGAAAAAGAAGGATTGTCAAACTGCGCTGTCATTGGGCCTACCTATGCAGAGATATTAGAAGCAGCGATCCACTAATTCTACAAAATTATGGTTTAGTCTTTAGGTGGCAACACGAAACACGTGTCCTTCCGCTTATTTGGTAATGTCCATGGGAGTATCGGAGATCAAGTGAGGATAAAGTCTGCTCAATGTGGACTAACAACTGAAATGGATCGTTGTGGAACCAGGACTGTAACGGATCAACCGGTAACCCGACTGGGTACCTTTGTTGACAGATGCTCCTAGTGCTTCCCGAGGGCTCCAAGCAGTCCACCAGACACTATAACCACCTCAAACCCCACGAACCGCCGCAGCTTGGTTGGGGTCTTGCCGTCCCCTACCCACCCTGGACCTACGACAAGGCTCCAGGTTCCCGTGGGTGAACCACTCTTTTCCCAGAGAGTGAAGCAGGAACAAGCTCTTACAAGAGCTTAGTGATTATCCAAGGGAGTATGAATAGCATAGCAATCCCTTGTAGCAGCTTCCCCCACAGCATTCTAGATTGAGGGTGAAGTCAAACTCAAACTGTTTATTCAAACACATGCACAAAGAGATATACACTGTGGGACAATCCCCCCTCCCCATTAGCAGCCAATCCACATACACATATACATCCCATAATTAGTTTATCTCAAGGCAGACAGACACAATAGAACAATGGAATACAGGCACTTACCAATAAAAAACCCCACCCCACCTCACTATCTAGCAAGGATCTACAACAGTCTAGGTCTCACAGTGTAAAGTGGGATTAAATCTTCATATTTCTATATGAAGATATTTCTGAAAATTATTACTGTCCCACTTGAAGCAATCCAAACCATTAAGTATCTGTCTTCCACTCCCAGTGACGGTGAATACCGTCACAAGGACCAATGCTTAAAAACAAATTGAAATGTCTGGGGCACCTGCGCCTCCTTTCTGTTTAGGGAGAAACAATGTTTTACTATTCAGTTGAGGTAGTATCGAAATCCAGACAAGAATAGTAAAGAGTTTCTACAATTGTTTTTAATAAAAGGAACATGGGCCTCAAGTTGTCCCACACTCGGAACATGACTAAGGACGGTCGCGCATGTGAACTGTTTGATGTTGCACAAGGTTTCCTTTTTTAGTGAAAGATTTCCCGCACTCTGAGCATGAATAAGGACGCTCACCTGTGTGAATTCTCTGATGCGTGACGAGATCTCCTTTAAAAATGAAAGCTTTCCCGCACTCTGAACATGAGTAAGGACGCTCACCTGTGTGAATTCTCTGATGTCTAACAAGGTCTCCTTTATATGAGAAAGCTTTCCCGCACTCTGAACAGGAGTAAGGACGCTCACCCATGTGAGCTCTTTGATGTTGCACAAGGTTTCCTTTCTTAGTGAAAGATTTCCCGCACTCTGAACATGAATAAGGACGCTCACCTGTGTGAACTTTCAGATGAGTATGAAGAGTACTTATTACGGGGAAACATTTCCCGCACTCTGAACATGAATAAGGACGCTCACCTGTGTGAATTCTCTGATGTTTAATAAGGTCTCCTTTATTAATGAAAGCTTTCCCGCACTCTGAACATGAGTAAAGAAGCTCACCCATGTGAACTCTTTGATGTTGCACAAGGTTTCCTTTCTTAGTGAAAGATTTCCCGCACTCTGTACATGAATAAGGACGTTCACCTGTGTGAATTTTCTGATGTTTAACAAGGTTTCCTTTATCAATGAAAGCTTTTCCGCACTCTGAACATGAGTAAGGACGTTCACCCATGTGAATTCTCTGATGTTTAACAAGGACTCCTTTAAAAATGAAAGATTTCCCGCACTCTGAACATGAATAAGTACGCTCACCTGTGTGTATTCTCTGATGTTTAACAAGGACTCCTTTCTGAGTGAAAGACTTCCCGCACTCTGAACATGAATAAGGACGCTCACCTGTGTGAAATCTTTGATGTCTATCAAGGTCTAGTTTCCGAGTGAAAGATTTCCCGCACTCTGAACATGAAAAAGGAAGCTTCCCCGTGTGAAATCTCTGGTGCGTAACAAGGCTTTCCTTACGCATGAAAGATTTCCCACACTCTGAACATGAATAAGGATGCTCATTCGTGTGAATTCTTTGATGTTTAACAAGGACGGCTTTGTTAGTGAACAATTTCCCGCACTCTGAACATGAATAGGGGCGCTCACTTGTGTGAATTATCTGGTGATCCACAAGGTGTCTTTTCTGAGTGAAACATTTCCCGCACTCTGAACAGGAATAGGGGCGCTCACCTGTGTGAATTCTCTGGTGTGTAAGAAGATGATCTTTTCTTTGGAAAGATTTCCCGCACTCTGAACATGAATAGGGACGCTCACCTGTGTGAACTCTCTGGTGCTGAATAAGTTTTTCTTTTTGAGTGAAAGATTTCCCGCACTCTGAACATGAGAAAAGATGGTCACCTTGGAGAGCTCCTTCATGGGGTAAGGAAGATTCCTTGGGATTGGAAGGATCTGTTGATCTATCTGCAGTGTGAGATCCTAAATGGATATTTGCAATCATAGTATGTGATTGGTGAGAAGATTCCCCCTGATCAGAGGGATCCATTGATGTCTCCGGACAGGAAGGTCTGTGATGGATATTTTGTGTATTTGGATTTCCTCCTGGAGGATCCTGTGTGATGACATTATCTTCTGACTTACAATCAGCAGATAATAGAAGATGTCTCTCCGAGGAATTCCCGACATCACATCCATCTGTTGGAAAGAAATGTAAAAAAATGTCAGTTGGTCACAAATAACTGGAGTTTTAGCCCCTCCTCCCCGTCAGTGGAAATGCCGATCTCACAGTTGGGCTTCTGTTCTCCCTCTAAAATCAATCAAAAAAGTGTTCACACCGAGTCCATATATGATCTTTTAGCTCCTCCTCCCCATCAGTGGAATAGAGTAAACCATTGCGCCCAGGAAAGCCACACCTCCTGCCCATCCCTTGTCCACACCCTGCTTGGAACCCATCCCGGGGTCCCGCTAAGGGGAATCTCCAACACACATTTCAGTTCACCTCTTTACAGCGTCCACACTGATCACCTCCCACACACGGAGAGACCCCGAGGTCTGGTCTGATTGAGAAGCAGGAAGTGACACATGCGGGGGAAGGTGCGTCACAGCACCAAGTGTTAACTCTTGCAACACCACACATTTACCCTTTTAGAACCTGCCTACAGGACAATGTGAAGATCTAAAAATTATCTAACATTTGTTCTTAAACTACAATCCTTATACTCAGAAGTAAAATGAGGCTGTGACCTATTTCTTCCAT
Organism: Pelophylax lessonae; assembly: GCF_965119305.1. Taxonomy (NCBI): domain Eukaryota; kingdom Metazoa; phylum Chordata; class Amphibia; order Anura; family Ranidae; genus Pelophylax; species Pelophylax lessonae. The sequence goes on along the minus strand of NC_138776.1, from coordinate 260,311,586 downwards.
AGTGCCTATACTTACTTGTGTAGATAGGTAGAGAAATGTCCTCCTGTTCACTTTTCATAATCATCCCAACCTCCTCCGTGGACGGCTGATCACCCCCCACATACGTCTCTACTTCTTCTTCTTTAACCTCAGCTTTTATATTAATCTGTTCTTCACTCTACACCAAAAATAATAGAAAATATCTATTCAAGTAAACTCAAGGCAGATATAAAAGAAACAAATGACACGTCATTCAGTATGCACCCTCTGTTGGAAGAACACAAGGAGGAAGAGGACCCGTGATGACATGTGACTGGGCTTAAAACCCACAGAGGAAAGGAATGTATATTAAAAAAAATAAAAATGGGGGTGAAAAATGTAGGGTGCTCAAAGGAGCTAGAAACAGGGATTGGGGGTGTGGGTAACAAAGACTGCACTTCAGATATCAAAGTAAAACAAGAGACTACATAGAATAACATCATCTCATGGCTTAGAATACATATTTAGGGCTAGATGTCCAGTCCTACCTACCCGATTATGGTGAGGGATGGTGTGATTCTTTGGTATGGAATCCCAGGAGCAAAGAGGAGGGGGAAATCTCTCACCCTAAACCCCAAAGGTAAAAGAAAAAAAGAAAAAAATAGAGCAAGAGATTTCATAGAAAAATATAATCTCATAGTTTAGAATACTTTTGAGTTATAATTGCTCAGTCCCATCTACCTGATGATGGTGGGGGGTGGTGTGATCTTCCTGTGTGGAATCCCGGGAATACAGAGGACCTCCCTCCTCCATAGACTGCTGATCCCCAACCTTCTCTTCATTTTCCACTTCAACCTCAACTTTGATGCCTTTCAGTTCGTCTCTCTAAACCCCAAAGATGAAAGAACAGATTTGTAAAAGAAAAAAAGGAGATGACATAGAAGAATCATCTCAAAAGCAGAGAGTTGTACAATGTATTTGCATTCTAGTTGCTTAAATCCACCTACCTGATGACGATGGGGGATGGTTTGATCTTCCTGTGTGGAATCCCGGGAATACAGAGGACCACCCTCCAGAGGCGTAACTAGAACCTTCAGTGCCCTGGTGCAAGAAACCATGAAGGGCCCCCCACACCCCTGGTCAGGACCCTTCCCTTCAAGCCTGGGGCTCTTCCCACTGATCCTGGGGCCCTTTACTCTCATTGCGTGGCCCTTTATTACGGTCCCGCAGTGGGAGCCTTTCACAATTTCTGCCATCTTGGGGCCTCCCCACCGTGGTGGAATGCCACGGCCCGGTCGCAAGTGTGACCTTTGCGATCCTGGAAGTTCACCCACTGGTGTCAGTAGTTTTTATTTTTTTGGTACTTTAGTTGTATTATTTTTTATCATTTTATTTTTTTTACAATGTCACTGACTATGACTCTGTCCATTCAGAAAAGGAAGGTGCTGGTAAATTACATATTTACTGGCCCCTTCCTGGTTCTCTATTGTGACACATCCCCTGCAGCAGCCGGCAGGAGAGGGAACGGAGCACAGTGGGGGGGCAGCAGCACAGTAGGGGCGGGGGACCAGGGGAGCACACAGGGACCCAGAGACAGCAGAACACAGTGAATTGGATAGGAGGTGTAGCAGGGGCAGCATACAGAAGAACCAATCTCCTCCTGCAGCTACAGGAGGAAAAAGGAGGACAGTGATATCTCTACATGCTGTCCCCGCCGCCCCCTCCTATCCAGGTGTACAGGGGAACTGCATAGGCCCCCTGGAGCATTGGGCCCGGTTGCAATTGCAACCCCTGCAAACCCCTCTAGTTACGCCCCTGCCACCCTCCTCCATAGACTGCTATTCCCCAAACATCTCTTCTTTTTCTACTTTGAACTCAACTCTGATGTCTTTCAGTTCTTTGCCCTCAAGTGCAAATATGATAGAACGTATTTGTAAAAGGAAACAAGAGATGACATAGAACGGGGGTATTGAATTAAAATTTACAAAGGTCCAATCAGTAAAATATTCTTTCAGCAGAGGTCCAGATCGCATGTTTGTGCGATGATTGCCCTGTATCCTCGCAACCAATCACCTGCTTGTTAACTTGGGTAGCCCCCGCCCTCTGTCTATAGCTGTCCTTCCTCCAGCTGTTGGCTCTGTGAGACTGGCAGTGGTGATGGCTGTGGGAAGAACGACTCTAAAGGGTGGGACCACAGGGGTCCGGATGAGACATTAACTGGGTCCTGATACGGACCGCGGTCCGCCATTTAGTGATGCCTGACATAGAAGAATGTTATCTCAAGCTGTAGAATTCTATTTGAGTTCTTATTGCGCAGTCCCACCTACCTGATGATGGTGAGGGATGGTGAGATCTTCCTGTGTGGAATCCCGGGAATACAGAGGACCTCCCTCCTCCATAGATCGCTGATCTCCAAACATCTCTTCTTCTTCTACTTTGACCTTAACTTTGATGTCTTTTAGTTCTTTACCCTAAACACAATATGATAAAATGGATTTATAAGAGGAAACAAGAGATGAAATAGAAGAATGTTTTTTTGAAGCAAAGAATTCTACAACATACAGTATTTGAGTTCTAATTGCTCAGTCCCACCTACCTGATGATGGTGAGGGATGGTGTGATCTTCCTGTGTGGAATCCCGGGAATACAGAGGACGGGGACATCTCTCTGATGGGTTCCCATTACTGGATCCATCTGTAGGAAACACACACACTGACTGAATACATTGTTTCTATGTGTTTATCAGATGATGGGGGATCTAGGTGGATCCTCCGTACTGCTCTCTCCTTTACAATAAAGTCTCCTCTTACCCGGTGATGTGAGGGGCGGCTGATTCTCCATCATGACGTCCTTGTAGAGATCCTTGTGTCCTTCTTAATAAATTATAATGGTATTACCGCCTCTGCTGCCAGTTCCAATAACGTCTTCAAGTTCTCATTACTTCCTCATAAATCACCTCACCCAGGACTTCCTTTATAGACTCCTACATCACTTCCTTTTCCTTAGTTACATCACTTCCTGTGCATCTATCACTTCCTGTCTGCACCTGACATCACTTCCTCTCCAGCTGTGGTATCACTCCCTTTGTTTGTACAATCACACTCTTCCTGTCTCCATGTTCTACTCGATATATCAGGAAAAGATCTCCATCTCTATATTTATCATGTGTCTGTTCTCAAATCCAGCAACTCCCAGATGCACAGTTGGATAAATGGCTCTATATTTAGGATGTATCTGGTCTATAAACCAGAGGATCTGGATGGACAGTTGGATAAATGGTTCTATATTTAGAATGTATCCGGGCAATAAACCAGAGGCTCTGGATGGACAGTTGGATAAATGGCTCTATATTTAGGATGTATCTGGTCTATAAACCAGAGTCTCTGGATGGACAGTTGGATAAATGGTTCTATATTTAGGATGTATCTGGTCTATAAACCAGAGGATCTGGACGGACAGTTGGATAAATGGTTCTATATTTAGAATGTATCCGGGCAATAAACCAGAGGCTCTGGATGGACAGTTGGATAAATGGCTCTATATTTAGGATGTATCTGGTCTATAAACCAGAGACTCTGGATGGACAGTTGGATAAATGATTCTATATTTAGGATGTATCTGGTCTATAAACCAGAGGCTCTGGATGGACAGTTGGATAAATGGCTCTATATTTAGGATGTATCCCGTCTATAAACTAGAGGCTCTGGATGGACACCTGTACCATGCCCGCAGCACTGCATCTCCTGTAGTATGCCCACAGCCCTGCATTATCCTGTACCATTACCATGCCCACAGCCCTGCATTCTCCTGTACCATTAGCATTCCCACAGCCCTGCATTCTCCTGTACCATGCCCACAGCCCTACATTCTCCTGTACCATGTCCGCAGCCCTGCATTCTCCTGTATCATGCCCGCAGCACTGCGTTCTCCTGCACCATGGGCACAGCCCTGCATTCTACTGTACCATGCCCACAGCCCTGCATCTCCTGTTCCATAGAGATGCATTGATGTCCATGTGCGAAAGGGGCCTTTGGCTGCCTGAAAAGACCCTCTTTCTACAGGAAAAAAATAGTTAACATTTTTTTAACATTGGTTTATATCCCTCTGGCTCTGTGTATGAAAATCTCTTGCCTATTAGCCCAGAAAATGGGAATTACTGATATCGAAGGTTCAGTTTCAGGATTCAAACTTCATTAGCATTTCCTGAATCAAACAGGTACATATGGTTCATCTCTCTTTTTAATTATGGCAAAACAAAAGAATGACATACAAAGTGAAATTTCTGCACAAATTTACAAAATACACAAAATTGTATGTAGCGGACTGTCATATTCTAATAAGGCAGATTTACCCCTCTGGTTTCTTCGGGCTGTGTGTGTGTGGACCTTTAAGACTGCTTCCAAGAAATTTCTATGTTAATTTCATGTTAGGTTCAAATGTTAAGTTTGAGCCATGAAATAATCTACGCCAATCAGGTTTGCATCTGATAACAAAATCAAATGATAATGTGCTATCCTTTGTACTGTGAAGTGTTTAGCATAGGCACTATTTAACATAGCCTCCAAATCATGGGGGCACATCAAATACAAAGTGTTGCCTAATACAATGTCTACAGTCTTTTTCAACCAGTAGGGCAGACGCCGCTACTGCTTTTGGACATCCAGGTAGCCCACTGGCTAAGCTGTCCAATGGGTAACTGTAGTACCCCACTGGGCGATGTTTGGCACAGAAGTGTTGCGTTAACACCCCATTCGCATGTCCATTTATTTCTGTGCAAAATAAATAGAAATCTTTGCTATAGTCTGACAAACCAAGACTGGGCACTGTTTGCAAAGATTGCTTGATTTGTTTAAACGCCTCCCTAACTGAAGGGGTTAACTCTTCTAAAGTAAATTTATAATTGCTTTTTGTTTGTCCTTTTAACAATTCCTGTAGGGGTCCTACACTTCCCCTCTTTGGATCTCCAGTTCTCCCTTTTGACCTGGGGACCCCAAAATTGGAAATGTACACTATTCCTGACGGGGGATAAGGGGGTTCCGTCACCTGTACTGTAGAAACTGACATTCCCCTGGGTTTATGTACCTTTTCCTTTACCTCAGGGACTTGCATATTCATTATTTTAGTTTTTTCCTTTCTCTCTATTTTTTTTTATAACACTTCACAAGCTATCTGTGCAATGTCAACCAACTCAGGGACAGGTTTAATTCTCCAGCCCGCTATGCGGAGCTCCATTTTCTTTTCTAATCTTAGACAACAATCCACTTACAAAAATATTTATCACTTTAGGTTGTTTCATGTCATCTTCACTTTCAGTCACCCAATCACTATGCTTCTATATAGCATCTTTGAATCTATTCTAATAGTTCAACATCTCTCCACCTTCCTTCTAAACAACATCCAATAACATTTGCATATTCTGTCCTTTATCAAACATACTTGTTACCCATTTCTTTGGAATTTTATTGTATCAATCTTTGCTTCATACGTACTTATTTATTTACTGCAAATGTGTTCCATACATACACATATTTTTTTCTCTCTTTCCCGGTACTGCACAATCAATCAGAATCCACATATCTATATATGTAGCTTGCTGAGTTTTCTCCATTCACATCAACCTTTTGTACCATTTCTTTTAAGACTCTTGGCAATGTTTGGGAGATTTTCTACAATTGCTCTAATTTCTTGGGGTTTCTAAGGGACATACACTTTCCCTATCCTTGCTATATACTAACCTCCATCACCCATTTTTAAGGGCCTTTCTACACCAGGTCAGTTACCAGGACTGAAAAACAAGAAACTAAGATGGTTTTGTCTCCTCGTCCACTAGGACGCTAAAAAGAACGCATTACTTCACTGTAAAAGTGAGTAGCATCGGATGTTATGGCCATCAGTAAAAATGGCACATCAGATACCACTTGTATGCTAAAATCAGTTAAAACTATAAAACTAAAACATTTTCTTGGCTCCGTGCCAAACTTACAAAAAAAACTTTCTACTTTTTTTTTTTCTTTTTTTTGTAATTTTTACAAAAATCTGACCAGAGGTTCCCCTCCTTCAATAGAGGACACCCCTAAAATACCATTCAAAAACTATAATCAGATAAAAAGTTAATCTGATTTAAAACTTTTGGCTCTGTGCCAACAGGGTCCAATGGTCACATTAATTGCGGTAACCCTTTCTGTGCAAAAATAAATTGCATAATTATAACGGGACCGAAGATATTTACTGTTGAACCCTTAATTGGCAAGTAGCCAATTTTCAAAATTTTTCAGCAGAGCTCCCTTTCATACAGGAACTTATGAGCAAAATGTAAATTCTCATTATCTATAATTCTATATATAAAAAATAACCTCAAAGTGTCCTGCCAACTACGGCAAACTACGTTTTCCCTGATAAAACAGTTTCTGTTACTCTTAAACCATCTATTTGTTAAAGCAGCTTTTTCTGAACATATATTATAGGGAGGGGCTTCACCTATATATTTTTTCCTTCCCGTGCTGCTAGACATTTAATTCCCCCACAATCAGACATTTTAAATAGCAAGTTAAACAAGGCATCAATTTTTAGGCATACTCAGAATAGCCCGCTGGTGGCCACCATTTAGAGGGATCCTCTTTATAGGTTTTTTGGTAATTTTGCACCATTTTACATGATGTTTGTGGGCGTCTGGATCACCACTCACCATCATCTTAACGATGGGTGCACCTGAATGCAATTTAGCAACATTTAAGCCTGTTTTCTTTGCTATTTTTATTAAGTTTTTGCTTTAGTTTTTTAAGCCCAAAGTTTTTCATAATGGGAAAAACATTTTTATCAATTAAATTTCCCATTTTATTATTTCTCGTTACCACTTTAAGAAATGACAATATTTGGAGATTCTGGGATCAAGAACTCCGTTTCTTTATTACACCGGTACTTATTATGACATGTCTTTAACCACTTGCCGACCGAGTACGGTAATAGTACTGCGGCAAAGTGGTTCGTTATCGTCTGACGACGTAGTATTAACGCCGTCAGACACTCCCCCTTCTGGGCGGCGCTTGCGCGCCGCCGGAGGCTCGCTCCCGCTGTTTTCATTCACAGCGGGAGTCGGGCCAGGGGAGGAGCAGCGGCGATCGCCGCTGCTCTGCCCCGATCGCCGGGGATCTAGTGTGGAGATCCGCCCGCTGTGTGTAAACACAGCGGGCGGATCTCCATAGTGACAGGGAGTGACAGATCGGACTGTTCAGCATAGCTGGACATCCGATCTGTCCATGACTCACTCAGTCACCTCCCCCCCTACACGTCAGTAAGCACCAGGCATACATTAACCCCTCCCTCTCCAATAAAATTAACCCCTTCCCTGCCAGTGTCATTTTTACAGTAACAGTGCATATATATAGCACTGATTACTGCAGTAATGTCACTGGTAACCCCAAAAGTGTCAAAAATGTCAGTCAAGGGTCCGATCTGTCCGCCGCAATGTCGCAGTCCCACAAAAAAAATCGCAGATCGCCGCCATTACGCGTTAAAAAAAAAAACACCAAAAATGACAGAAATCGTTCCCTTTGTTAGTAAACGCAATAACTTTTGCGCAAACCAATCAAAATACGCTTATTGTGATTTTTTTTTACCAAACATAGGTAGCAGAAAACAAATTGGCCAAAAATTTTTTTAAAAATTGGTTTTTACATCTTTTTTGGGGGGAATTTCATATAAAAAAATGTTTAAAATATTGTTATTTTTTCAAAATAAACGCTCTTTTTTTGTTTATAGCGCAAAAAGTAAAAATCGCACAGGTGATCAAATACCACCAAAAGAAAGCTCTGTTTGTGGGAAAAAAAGGACGTAAATTTCGTTTGGGTACGGCGTCGCACGACCGCGCAATTGTCAGTTGAATTCGCACAGCGCCGAATCGCAAAAAGTGGCCTGGACGGAAGACAGCAAAATCCTCCGGTGGTAAAGTGGTTAATCTGTTCTATTGCTCGTTTGGACGTCTCCTAAACGAGTGAATATAGGCTAGTCTTTCTCTGACTCCCTAATCCAAAGAACACTCAGCAGGTTATACAGACACTGGGGTTTAAGGCAATACCTGCCCTAATACCTCCACATTTGTCTTTCAACACCACACACACACACAATCCAGAAAATAATAATATCTCTGCTGAAATCGTCCCTTATATATATATATATATTGTCATTTCTTGTAATAAGGAGAATTAAAAAATATTTTTTTAGAAAATAATATTTTTCATACATAGTATTTCCTATTGGTACCATTTAATAATCTCAGTAACCATACACAGACAGAATGCAATTAAATTCAAAGGATACATGTTACCTTTCGTAGCCGCACTTCATCCAACCGGCATACCACCACACATCAGAAAAAGACAGTTTCATCATGAGAAATAAAAATGTTTTCTCACCTGAGGCCTCTCTGCTGTCCCTCCTGTTGTGGGGTGCAAACCGGCGGTTTCGATGCGGTCAGAAAGACACGGTTCGCGGGGTCACCAAATGTTAATTTCATGTTAGGTTCAAATGTTAAGTTTGAGCCATGAAATAATCTACGCCAATCAGGTTTGCATCTGTTCAGGTAAGCTTTACTGAGATTACATGCGCACGGACCACATCTCATACAGAAATAGAGAATGTGATGACATATACATTTTTGATACATCCTTTTATAGGGAATTATCACAGTAAAGTCTATGGCGGGCATAGACCCAAAAATATAGTCATACAAGATTACACAATATTTCATTAACAGCCATAATACAGCCTTTGTTGATTATTTAGCAAAGTCTTGGTCATCTTGCTCTAGGAGCATGACAATTAAAAATGATGGATAATATGCAATTAATGGCCGGTTACTGGAACTATCATTATCTAAGCTAATATATTTTTGTTTATCTGTTATTCCGGAAAGTTAGGGAAGTTCTCTTGGCCGGACATCTCATGTTAAAGTTGACACATATTCATAATAAAAGACAACATAACAAGACTAAAGACTGAATTTCTGAAACTACGATATTTAGATATATTCAGGGGTTAAAAGGGGACTCTAGACTGCTATACTGATACATGAATACATAATATAAAAGTCTTTAAGAGTCCTCGATATATTTTCATCTTGACAGTCAGCCTCTCACAGGAAATAGAAAAACAGAATTGTGTGAAATGTAGTTCTGAACTGTAAGCAGAATGTTGTTTGGATTGCAGAAGAAACTAAAATCCCATGAATGCAACAGGGGAAAGGGAGGATCAGAGAGAGCTAGATACTGGCCTGCTTCACAGCATATCGCTCTCTGTTCTTCCTGCACTCAGCGAGGACAGATCAGCCTGCAGGTGTGCTGAGACACAGACTGTGTTTGAGACCTAGTGCATGAGGCTTCAGCAGCGTGGATGCTGGTGATAGCACAGCGGCGGGCGTTACAGCGGAGTAACCGGTCGGGTGTGGAGGATTGCTGGACAAAGGACATTGACGGATTGGGTGAGAGATTCCTGATGACAGCACACACTGTAATTGACAGAAGCAAAGCAAGGAAAGGCCTGTGACACAGTTTAGCTTGGAGAACTGCACTGGTCATAGGACGGTTGCTACAGGACATTGTAGTGCTGATTAGTGCGTGGCAGATTATATGGCCTCACCTCATACATTCAACTTTCCCAGATGGTACATCTCTTTAACTGAGTACAGAAGCCTCCACAGTGGATTACAAGTGATTGTTACCTTTACAGTGGATTACAAATACAATTCCTTGGATAACTGATGATCCCTTGGCCGGGGAAGACTAGCAAGGCCTTGCTCATTCAGGAGACTCTTGCAATCTAAAGTAAAGGGGGCCCCCATAGAATACAGAGTGCACTCTGATAGATAGTCTAGCATCAGGTTAATAGAGTCACTGATATAGGTTAGATAAATTGCAGTGCTATTCTTTATCACAGTTAAAAACGATTTCTGTGGTCAATGACAATTCATTTGAGGGATGATTTATTGACAGATTATTGATACATTAGTCCTCAATTATAATAGCATAACATATATGTACATTGGTGTTTGCTTTATTAGATCCTGAGTGCTGAATCCTATGCAACTCTGGGTTAAAGATTCAGGATTTCCATTTGGTTCTCTTTATCTTTAATTCCTGTCATGTTGATTTGTAACTTCTACACTTTAATTGTCCAGTAAACGGTTAAACTGGTGCTTCATTGTGTCAAAGTGTATTCTTAAAGGCGCATACACCCAGAAAATCACCAGGTGTGCCAGAGGGGTGGAGCTTGATCTTGGAGGTTGAAAGGCGAAGCAAGGGACCCATTTTACTTCAGCGGCTCCTGAGGGAGTAACGCTACATGTGGGGGCTCGTCCGGGATTCCCGCTACTCTGCAATCAACTTCTCAAGAAAGCACCCCTAAGGACACTGAGTTGGCCCCCTTGGGCGCGGCTAAGTGGTGTAGCGAAGAAAACGGCGAAGTGGAGCTGTGTGTGGTGATTAGTGTCCCTGGGACAGAATGGACTGAGGACCAAATCCACAAGCATTGGTTGCCTTAGACCTAGGCCATAAAACATACAGTATATACTGGGGGTGAAGGCAGACCCTAGCTCCAACCGTACCTTTGCCTTGACAGAATGGAAGAAGGGAGTCCCTCCAGTTCTGCAGAAGGGTAGTTTTCAACAAACCACAGCTATTAACGCTCTATTGATTCATCCGGGTGAGTCAGGCTCTATGCCAGAGAGTTCAGGATCTACCATGCCTGACCCAGATATAACCACCACAAAGTCAGCTACATCCTCTGAAGATGCCTCTTCCCTTCTAGTGGCTGAGTTTGGAAAACTGGTAAAAGAGCTCCTTCAGAATCCAGTAACGCCAGTCCGTTATGGTTATCGCAAGCTACGGTTCTTTTCAGGGAAAGTTCCCACACCCTCCGGATAAGATGATTTTGATACCTGGATTGATCAGGCCACTCAAGCAATTGAAGAGTGAGAAGTGACTGATACAGTAAAGAGACAGAGAGTGGTTGAGAGTCTGCGAGCTCCAGCTTCTGATGTGATTCGGAATTTAAAACGGGATAAACCAAGCCAAGTGTCTAGAGGCGCTTTGCGAGAACTATGGAAAGACTGAAGACTGCACAGAATTACTTTATCTCTTCAATCACACATACCAGGTGGAAGGTGAGAATCTAACGGCCTATGTCGCACGGCTGGATCAGATGCTTCATTAAGTTATAATGAAAGATGGTATGGAATCCAAAGCTGCCAGTAAAGCTCTAGTGCATCAAGTGCAGAAAGGAGCACAGCCATTGGATCCCATAGTTTTACAGCTTCGAACTCGGGGTTCAAGTGACCTCACCTACTCTAAACTCATGAAGACAATTAGAGAGGAGGAGGCCCTCATCGAAGCCAAGGCACGGGGCTCGGGGCCTACCAAGAGTTCCAAGCCAGGTGCTACGGCCTACATCATCCAGTCTGGACTTGGACTGGAGACCAGTTCAGAAGGAGGCCCCAGCCCTCCCATTGACACTTTGGCGCAAGCCATAGCCCAGTTAGCACAAGCACAAACTAGCTTACAGCAAACATTCTGTGGGATTTAGAAGACTGTGTAACATGTTTGTTATTTTATTAAAAAAAAAAAAAAACAATAGGAGGTATTTATCGCTTTAAGAAATCTCACCCATATGAATTCTCTGGTGCTGCACAAGGATGACTTTCCTAGTGAAAAATTTCCCGCACTCTGAACATGAAAAAGGACGCTCACCTGATGTTCAACAAGGCATTCTTTATTAGTAAAAGATTTTTCCGCACTCTGAACATGACTAAGGACGGTCACGCATGTGAACTATTTGATGTTTCACAAGGTTTCCTTTTTTAATGAAAGATTTCCCACACTCCGAACATGAATAAGGACTTTCCCCTGTGTGAACTTTCTTATGAGTATGAAGAGTACTTATTACATTGAAACATTTTCCACACTCCGAACATGAATAAGGACGCTCACCTGTGTGAATTCTTTGATGTTTAACAAAGTCTCCTTTATAAGTGAAAGCTTTCCCGCACTCTGAACATGAGTAAGGACGATCACCCATGTGACTTCTTTGATGTTGCACAAGGTTTCCTTTCTTAGTGAACGATTTCCCGCACTCTGAACATGAATAAGGACGCTCACCTGAGTGAATTGTCTGATGTTTAACAAGGTCTCCCTTAGAAATGAAAGCTTTCCCGCACTCTGAACATGAGTAAGGACGCTCACCTATGTGAATTCTTTGATGTTTAACAAGGGTTCCTTGAACAGTGAAAGATTTCCCGCACTCAGGACATGAATAAGGACGCTCACCTGTGTGTATTCTCTGATGTTTAACAAGGTCTCCTTTCTGAGTGAAAGATTTCCCGCACTCTGGACATGTATAAGGACGCTCACCTGTGTGAATTCTTTGATGTGTATCAAGGTCTACTTTCCGAGTGAAAGATTTCCCGCACTCTGAACATGAATAAGGAAGTTTCCCCGTGTGAAATCTCTGGTGCGCATCAAGGCTTTCTTTACGTGTGAAAGATTTCCCACACTCTGAACATGAATAAGGACGCTCATTCGTGTGAATTCTTTGATGTTTAACAAGGACTGCTTTGTTAGTGAAAAATTTCCCGCACTCTGAACATAAATGGGGACGCTCACCTGTGTGACTTCTCTGGTGTCTAACAAGATGAGCTTTTTTTTGGAAAGATTTCCCGCACTCTGAACATGAATAGGGACGCTCACCTGTGTGAATTATCTGGTGTGTAACTAGATTGCCTTTTTTTTGGAAAGATTTCCCGCACTCTGAACATGAATAAAGGTGCTCACCGGTGTGACGTTTCTGGTGTTGCAGAAGGTGTCTTTTCTGAGTGAAAGATTTCCCGCACTCTGAACATGCATAGGGACGCCGACCTGTGTGAATCCTCTGATGTTTAACAAGGATTCCTTTCTGTGTGAAAGATTTCCCGCACTCTGAACATGAATAAGGACGCTCCCCTGTGTGAACTCTCTGGTGTCTAACAAGATTCTTTTTTTCATGGAAAGATTTTCCGCACTCTGAACAAAAATAAGGACACTCATCCCTGTGAATTCTTTCATGTTTAACAAGGTCTCCTTTGTTTGTGAAAGATTTCCCGCACTCTGAACATGAATAGGGGCGCTCCCCCGTGTGAATTCTCTGGTGTGTAACAAGATGATCTTTTTTTTGGAAAGATTTCCCGCACTCTGAACATGAATAAAGACGCTCATCCGTGTGAATTCTCTGATGTTGAATAAGTTTTACTTTCCGAGAGAAACATTTCCCGCAAACTGAGCATGAGAATAGATTGTCACCTCGGTGATCCCCTTCATGGGGTGAGGAAGATTCCTTCGGATTAGAAGGATCTGTTGATCTATCTGCAGTGTGAGATCCTAAATGGATATTTGCAATCATAGTATGTGATTGGTGAGAAGATTCCCCCTGATCAGAGGGATCCATTGATGTCTCCGGACAGGAAGGTCTGTGATGGATATTTTGTGTATTTGGATTTCCTCCTGGAGGATCCTGTGTGATGACATTATCTTCTGACTTACAATCAGCAGATAATAGAAGATGTCTCTCCGAGGAATTCCCGACATCACATCCATCTGTTGGAAAGAAATGTAAAAAAATGTCAGTTGGTCACAAATAACTGGAGTTTTAGCCCCTCCTCCCCGTCAGTGGAAATGCCGATCTCACAGTTGGGCTCCTGTTCTCCCTCTAAAATCAATCAAAAAAGTGTTCACACTGAGTCCATATATGATCTGCAAATTATTTATTAATAAATAGCAATGACTAAGTCTTCCTTAGCCGAAACGCGTCAGTGGTTTGGTATTACATTGGATGCCATGCTTATAAATGATAAAGAATGTGCAGATCCTATATGGAAAAGGGGGTGGGGGTTGGATAATATAAATGCACTAACAAAAGTGACCAACGACAGGCCAGTTGGAATAACTTGGATTGGATCAAACTGAGTCCATATATGATCTGCAAATTCTTTATTAATAAATAGCTATGACTAAGTCTTCGTCAGCTAAAATGCGTTAGTGGTTTGTTACTACATTGGATTGCCTGGATTTTACGTTATGAAGAGTTTTCAGATCATATATGGACTCCAACCTGAATCGGCAAGAAGAAAAAGGTAACATTGGTCTAAAGTGCGTAAGGGGTTCTGCACTGTAAGAGCGGTAAGGATGTGGAATTCTCTTCCACAAGCAGTCGTATCAGCAGGGAGCATTGATAGTTTCAAAAAACGATTAGATGGGCACCTTAGAGACCACAACATACAGGGATATACAATGTACGGTTAAAAGCAAACACACATCATAGGTTGGACTGGATGGACTGATGTCTTTTTTCAACCTCACTAACTATGTAACTACTATGTAACAGTTTACAGAGCTCTGGCGTGGAACAGGGTACAACTGTAACATCAAAATATGAAAAAATGCTGCTGTCCCAGGGGTGGCTCCATCACTTCTCCATCAGTGTGGAGGCACCTTGAGCTGTTAGGGCTAGTTTATACTTGCTTCAAAGCAAGGTTTCGGAGACTCTTCGTTAGGGCTCATTTACATCTTCTTCAGCTTCAGCACACATAAAAGCGCCCACCGTTTTGGTGGCGCCTCGATAAAGCTTCAGTGATGTTTTAGGTGATGCTCTTTTGAGGCTTTTTTGAAGCTTGGCAGATAACCTATGCGTGTATTGATATCTCATCTGCAATTTCTCCAAATCAAAACGAAGCTAAAGCTGAATAAAAGCCTCTCGAAAGCTGCAGGTGCTTCAAGCGAGCTTTGTCAGAGACTTCTATGGAGGCTTTGAAGACATTTTGAAGCACCACTAAAGCGACATGGGGTATCAATTTTGAAGCAAAGCAAAGGTGATGCTCTTTTGAAGGCTTTGTTGAAGCTTGGCAGATGCCCTGTGTGTGTATTGATATCTCATCTGCAATTTCTCCAAAACAAAGCTGAATAAAAGCCTCTCGAAAGCTGCAGGTGCTTCAAGTGAGCTTTGTCAGAGACTTCTATGGAGGCTTTGAAGACTTTTTGAAGCACCACTAAAGCGACATGGGGTATCATTTTTGAAGCAAAACCAAAGCAAAGGCGATGCTCTTGTGAAGGCTTTGTTTTAGCTTGGCAGATGCCCTGTGTGTGTGTATTGATATCTCATCTGATATTTCTCCAAAACATAGCAAAGCTGAATTAAAGCCTCTCTAAAGCTGCAGGTGTTTAAAAAAAGCTTTGTCATAGACGTCTATGGAGGCTTTGAAGACGCTTTGAAGTACCACTAAAGCAACATGGGGATATTATTTTTGAAGGCTTTGTTGACGCTTGGCAGATGCCCTGTGTGTGCATTGATATCTCATCTGCAATTTCTCCAAAACAAAGCGAAGCTAAAGCTGAATAAAAGCCTCTCGAAAGCTGTAGCTGCTTCAAGCGAGCTTTGTCAGAGACTTCTATGGAGGCTTTGAAGACTTTTTGAAGCACCACTAAAGCGACATGGGGTATCATTTTTGAAGCAAAGCCAAAGCAAAGGTGATGCTTTTGTGAAGGCTTTGTTTAAGCTTGGCAGATGCCCTGTGTGTGTGTATTGATATCTCATCTGATATTTCTCCAAAACATAGCGAAGCTGAATTAAAGCCTCTCTAAAGCTGTAGGTGTTTAAAAAAAGCTTTGTCATAGACTTCTATGGAGGCTTTGAAGATGCTTTGAAGTACCACTAAAGCAACATGGGGATATTATTTTTGAAGGCTTTGTTGACGCTTGGCAGATGCCCTGCGTGTGTATTGATATCTCATCTGCAATTTCTCCAAAACAAAGCAAAGCTAAAGCTGAATAAAAGCCTCTCGAAAGCTGCAGGTGCTTCAAGCGAGCTTTGTCAGAGATTTCTATGGAGGCTTTGAAGATGCTGTGAAGCACCACTATAGCGAAATGGGGTATCAATTTTGAAGCAAAGTCAAAGCAAAGGTGATGCTTATTTGAAGGCTTTGTTGAAGCTTGGCAGATGCCCTGTGTGTGTGTATTGATATCTCATCTGCAATTTCTCCAAAACATAGCGAAGCTTAATTTAAACCTCTCGAAAGCTGCAGGTGTTTAAAGTGAGCTTTGTCATGGACTTCTATGAAGGCTTTGAAGACACTTTGAAGAACAACTAAAGCGACATGGGGTATGCTTTTTGAAACAAAGTCAAAGCAAAGCAAAGGAGATGCTCTTTTGAATGCTTTGTTGAAGCTTGGCAGATAACCTGTGTGTGTGTGTGTGTGTTGATATCTCATCTGCAATTTCTCCAAAACATAGTGAAGCTGAATTAAAGCCTCTCAAAAGCTGCGGGTGGTTAAAGTGAGCTTTGTCATAGACATTTATGGAGGATTTGAAGACGATTTGAAGCACCACTAAAGCGACATGGGGTATCAGAAGAGTGTCAGTGGACAGGAGGTCAGCACACATAGCAAATGAGAAAGGGGGTGCCAAGTTAGACCCTGAAGAGTAACCTAAACAAGAGTTTGTATTCTTTATCTTCAGTTCAGTGGCAAGGTGAAGCAGGGGCCTTGCTGCATTCTACAGTCCGTTGTCCTCAGGAATTGTGCATAGTTCAAGTTGGAGTATCCCACTCATCCCTTCTCCTATCCCAGTTCCAAAATAAAACGCAAAAACCAACATCCCCTGGACTGTTTATTGACTGAGCCAAGGCTTTAAAATGCTATTTGTCGGCTATCCGTTGCTAAGGGTGACCCAGGGGAATCCAGTAGGTGCAATTCTCAGCAGCTCCCTAAGAGGCAGTGCTACATTTGGGGGCTCATCCGGGATATCTCCCTGGATTACCGAAATGGTTGCTAATGGCACCGGCCAAAGATAATATGTGTAAATGTAATTTTTCTCTCAAGAACTGTGTTCTAATGCTCAAGAGAGCATAGAGAATTGCAAATGCATTTCCACTATCTCTCTATACTAACAATGTACTGGATTTGGCTGTGCGGAGTTGTTCATAACTTTTTATAGCTTAGTTGCAGCCCAGTAAATAGCATCAAGTCCAGTCCTTGGAACCAGTGCTGGGACAAGCTCTTCCAGCACCCAGGGAAGAGATGCCAAACTGCACCGACTCCCCATTCAAGATATACAAGTTTGCCAATCAGTCACTCCCTTGTCATCACTGTCGCTATCATTACTTCAGTCAGCCTTGTAACAGAAGGAAGGTGCCCCCATCCCTACAGGAAAGCATTCCGCCCAGGGCAGCTACACCTCCTGCTCACCCCCTGCTTGGAACCCATCCCGGGGTCCCGCTAAGGGGAAACTCCACCACACAGTTCAGTTTACCTCTTTACAGCGTCCTCACTGATCACCTCCCACACACGGAGAGACCACAAGGCCTGGTCCAAATCAGAAGCAGGAAGTGATACATGCAGGGGAATGTGCATAATAGGCACCAAGTGTTAACTCTGGCAACATTAACCCTTTATTAGGCAAACACATATTTAACTTTTTAGAACTTGCCTACAGGATGATGTGAAGATCTGATAATTATCTAACATTTTTCCTTTAACTACAATCCTTATACTCAGAAGTAAAATGAGACTTTGACTTATTTCTTCCATTGTCTCTGTTACTTACTTTTGCCGATAGGTAGAGAAATGTCCTCCTGTTCGATTTTAATAATCATCCCAACCTCCTCCGTGGAAGGCTGATCACCCCCCACATACATCTCTACTTCTTCTTCCTTAACCTCGGCTTTTAAATTAATCTGTTCTTCACCCTACATCAAAAATAATGGAAAACATCTATTAAAGTTAACTCAAGGCAGATATAGAAGACACAAATAACAAGTCATTCAGTATGCACCCTCGGGTGGAAGAACACAAGGAGGAAGAGGACCTGCGATGACATGTGAATGGGCTTAAGAACCACAGAGGAAAGGAATGTATATTAAAAAAATAAAAACGGGGGGGGGGGGGGGGGGCTTGAAAAATGTAGGGCACTCAAAGAAGCTAGAATCGGGGATGGGGGGGGGGGGTAACAAAGGCTGCACTTCAGATGTCAAAGTAAAACAAGAGACTACACGCAATAATATCATGTCATGGCTTAGAATACATATGTAGGTCTAGATGTCCATTACCTACCTTATCATGGTGAGGGATGGTGTGATTCTCCGGTATGGAATCCCAGGAACACAGGGTAGGGGGAAATCTCTCACCCTAAACCCCAAAGATGAAAGAAAAATAATTAAATAGAGCAAGAGATTCATTGAAAAATACAGTGCTTTGCGAAAGTATTCGGCCCCCTTGAACTTTGCGACCTTTTGCCACATTTCAGGCTTCAAACATAAAGATATAAAACTGTAATTTTTTGTGAAGAATCGACAACAAGTGGGACACAATCATGAAGTGGAACTATATTTATTGGATATTTCAAACTTTTTTAACAAAAAAAAATTGAAAAATTGGGCGTGCAAAATTATTCAGCCCCCTTAAGTTAATACTTTGTAGCACCACCTTTTGCTGCGATTACAGCTGTAAGTCACTTGGGGTATGTCTATATCAGTTTTGCAAATCGAGAGACTGAAATTTTTGCCCATTCCTCCTTGCAAAACAGCTCGAGCTCAGTGAGGTTGGATGGAGAGCGTTTGTGAACAGCAGTTTTCAGTTCTTTCCACAGAGTCTCGATTGGATTTAGGTCTGGACTTTGACTTGGCCATTCTAACACCTGGATATGTTTATTTGTAAACCATTCCATTGTAGATTTTGCTTTATGTTTTGGATCATTGTCTTGTTGGAAGACAAATCCCCGTCCCAGTCTCAGGTCTTTTGCAGACTCCATCAGGTTTTCTTCCAGAATGGTCCTGTATTTGGCTCCATCCATCTTCCCATCAATTTTAACCATCTTCCCTGTCCCTGCTGAAGAAAAGCAGGCCCAAACCATGATGCTGCCACCACCATGTTTGACAGTGGGGATGGTGTGTTCAGGGTGATGAGCTGTGTTGCTTTTACGCCAAACATAAAGTTTTGCATTGTTGCCAAAAAGTTCGATTTTGGTTTCATCTGACCAGAGTTTGTACATCGGGAGAGCCCCATTCACCAAGGCCTCCCACGCGGCCAGTAACAGACAATCTCCTTCCTAGCAAAATACAGCAACAGAGAAACCAACAAACGAGAATATTTAGAGCGCCTGACCTTATCAGGGATGCCCAAGAGAGTGCCAGCTCCGGGGCGCGTGTGACCGAGAGGTGAAGACGGCTGTTCAGGATGTCAAACACCGCCCCCCAGAACTCTGCCACCCGTGGGCATGTCCAGAACATGTGGAAATACGAACCCTCTGCAGTAAGACACTTAGAGAAATATGGAACGCTTCATGAATTTGCGTGTCATCCTTGCGCAGGGGCCATGCTAATCTTCTCTGTATCGTTCCAATTTTAGTATATGTCCTGCCGAAGCGAGGACGGCTTGTGGCAAACTTTAAACAACACTTTTTATGGATATCTTTAAGAAATGGCTTTCTTCTTGCCACTCTTCCATAAAGGCCAGATTTGTGCAGTATACAACTGATTGTTGTTCTATGGACAGAGTCTCCCACCTCAGCTGTAGATCTCTGCAGTTCATCCAGAGTGATCATGGGCCTCTTTGCTGCATCTCTGATCAGTCTTCTACTTGTATGAGCTGAAAGTTTAGAGGGACGGCCAGGTCTTCGTAGATTTGCAGTGGTCTGATACTCCTTCCATTTCAATATTATTGCTTGCACAGTGCTCCTTGGGATGTTTAAAGCTTTGGAAATCTTTTTTGTATCCAAAGCCGGCTTTAAACTTCTCCACAACAGTATCTCGGATGTGCCTGGCGTGTTCCTTGTTCTTCATGATGCTCTCTGCGCTTTAAACGGACCTCTGAGACTATCACAGTGCAGGTGCATTTATACGGAGACTTGATTACACACAGGTGGATTCTATTTATCATCATTAGTCATTTAGGTCAACATTGGATCATTCAGAGATCCTCACTGAACTTCTGGAGAGAGTTTGCTGCACTGAAAGTAAAGGGGCTAAATAATTTTGCACGCCCAATTTTTCAGTTTTTTATTTGTTAACAAAGTTTGAAATATCCAATAAATTTTGTTCCACTTCATGATTGTGTCCCACTTGTTGTTGATTCTTCACAAAAAATTTGTTTTATATCTTTATGTTTGAAGCCTGAAATGTGGCGACAGGTTCGCAAAGTTCAAGGGGGCCGAATACTATCGCAAGGCACTGTATCATCTAATAGCTTAGAATACATTTGAGTTGTAATGGCTCAGTCCTACCTGATGATGGTGAGGGATGGTGTGATCTTCCTGTGTGGAATCCCGGGAATACAGAGGACCCCCCTCCTCCATAGACTGCTGATCCCCAATTATCTCCTCTTTTTCTACTTTAACCTCAATTTTGATGTCTTTCAGTTCTTTGCGCTGAAATGCAAATATGAAAGAACGTATTTGTAAAAGATAACAAGAAGTGATATAGAAGAATATTATCTCAAGGTGTCAAATTCTATTTGAGTTCTAATTGCTCAGTCCCACCTACCTGATGATGGTAAGGGATGTTGTGATCTTCCTGTGTGAAGTCCCGGGAATACAGAGGACCCCCCTCCTCCATAGACTGGTGATCCCCAAACATCTCTTCTTTTTCTACTTTAACCTCAACTTTGATGTCTCCCAGTTCTTCACCCTAAACGCAATATGATAAAATGGATTTATAAAAGGAAACAAAACATGAAATAGAAGAATGTTATTTCAAGGCGTAGAAATCTACAATGTTTTTAAGTTCAAATTTCTCAGTCCCACCTACCCGATGATGGTGAGGGATGGTGTGATATTCTTGTGTGGAATCTCGGGAATACAGAGGACGGGGACATCTCTCTGGTGGGTTCCCATTACTGGATCCATCTGTAGGAAACACACACTGACTGAATACATTGTTTCTATGTGTTTATCAGATGATGGGGGATCTAGGTGGATCCTCCGTACTGCTCTCTCCTTTACAATAAAGTCTCCTCTTACCCGGTGATGTGAGGGGCGGCTGATTCTCCATCATGACGTCCTTGTAGAGATCCTTGTGTCCTTCTATATACTCCCACTCCTCCATGGAGAAATAGACAGTGACATCCTGACACCTTATAGGAACCTGACACACACAATGATACAGTCACCATCCAGACACATCCCTTGTCTGTTACTGGATAATGTCCCAGAATTCCCGGCACCGCTCACCTCTCTTGTCAGCAGCTCAATGATCTTGTTGGTGACTTCTAGAGTCTTCTTCTAACTGTTTCTCTTGGGGTTTAGGGAATGAGGTGAAGGCACTGTAATGATTAAATAGTCACCAGACTTCACTGAAGGCGAATTCTGTATTGAAAGAATAACACTATTGTCATGAGACCTCCCCGAATCCTCCTCACCTGTCCGGTCAGGTCTGTGTTTTATCACTAGAGATAAGAGGGATGTCAGGTGACCTCCCAGAATCCTCCTCAAGCCTCTGATCAGGTCTGTGTTTTATTATTAGAGATAAGAGTGATATCATGTGACCTCCCAGAATTCTCCTCACCTCTCCGGTCAGGTCTGTGTTTTATTAATAGAGATAAGAGTGATGTCATGTGACCTCCCAGAATCCTCCTCACCTCTCCGGTCAGGTCTGTGTTTTATTACTGGAGATAAAAGTGATGTCATGTGACCTCCCAGAATCCTCCTCACGCCTCCGATCAGGTCTGTGTTTTATTACTGGAGATAAAAGTGATGTCATGTGACCTCCCAGAATCCTCCTCACGCCTCCGATCAGGTCTGTGTTTTATTACTGGAGATAAAAGTGATGTCATGTGACCTCCCAGAATCCTCCTCACGCCTCCGATCAGGTCTGTGTTTTATTACTGGAGATAAAAGTGATGTCATGTGACCTCCCAGAATCCTCCTCACGCCTCCGATCAGGTCTGTGTTTCACCTCTCCGGTAAGGTCTGTGTTTTATTAATAGAGATAAGAGTGTACAATACAATTTAATACAGGAGGAATTAGAGGGCCCTGCTAGTTAGAGCTTACGATCTAGAAATCTAGATAATGTGATCCATACAAGACTCTGATCTCTGTAGGCAGATAATATAGGGGCCTCACTGGTCATTAGAACTTATAGAGAGATTTATTTTAAACCCTCCGTCCGAAAGTGAGGGAGGTTTACAACTGTGTAGTGGTAATAAATATCAAATATATTCAACATGAAAACCACAAGCAATTCAAAAACCTAAAACAACTAAAATGTCTAAAATTGTAAATATGCAACAAATAGTCTTTATGTGTGCTTTTTCCCTAATTCTGCTTATATTTTATGTTATACTTAATGTTATTAATAAGGTAGTGAGAAGATCTATTTATGGAGACACCATACTTCCATATAGTGGAATATATGGCTCTATACAGTATATCGGTAATATTTCTGTATTGATTATCAATAATAAAGCCTTCTCTTTAGAGAAACCTATCCTGTCTCCAGCTAACAACTGTACTTTTATTTTCTCCATCAGCTCATACCCTACAGTTAATAACTTTTGTATCACTTGACCTTCCCTCTTAGAATATAAACTCTAACGAGCCCTCTAATTCCTCCTGTATTGAATTGTATTGTAATTATACTGTCTGCTCTCATGTTGTAAAGCGCTACTATATAAATCCAGTATAACAATTATATACAGTATATATCAGCATCTGTTGATGATAAAAGACGTTACAGTGACTATGGAGGAAGAGGGCGAAACATGACGGGGGGGATTTACTGGGTGTAAATAGAAAATAATATCTTATTACCTCCTCTGCTGTCAATTCCAGCAATGTCTCCTCTCTACTTCCTCCCGACTCACCTTTCACCCGGAACTTCCTTTTTATACCTGACATCACTTCTGGTTCACAAGGTACCTCACTTCCTGTCTGTCTACTACTTCCTGTCCGCATCTGACATCACTTCCTCCAGCTATGACGTCACTTCCTGTGTCTGTACAATCACAGGGATCGTCAAACTATGGTCCTCCAGCTGTTGCGGAACTACACATCCCATGAGGCATTGTAAAACGTTGACATTCACAGATATGATTAGGCTTGATGGGAATTGTAGTTCCTGAACAGCTGGAGGGCCATAGATTGAAGACCCTTGATCTCCACCTTGACAGTAATGTAATTTACCACTTCCATCACGGGCCTATTTTTGCACTCCTCTCCTACATGTAAAAATCATCAATTTTTTGCTAGAAAATTACTTAGAACAGTTAAATGTGAGAAAACAATTAAAGGATACCTCAAACCTTATATATGTTTTTTTTAGCAGAGACCCTAGGGCACGGGTCTCCAAACCGCGGCCCTCCAGCTGTTGCAGAACCACACGTCCCATGAGGCTGTAACGCTCCTGCGTTTTTGTAATAGGCTCAAGAGCTAGCAATCTATGTAACAGTGCAGATGATGGAATTAGTATGCATAGATAGTAACAGTCCTTAATGTGCAGAGGTAGATAGTGTAAGTAAGGTTATGGAGGATTCCCCTGTGGGGTACTTATCACTAGTAAGGTTAGTAGTAGAGGGGTCCAGTAGTGAAGGAGTGATCCGGTAGCGAGATACAGGGATCAGTAGCGAGGTTCCGGTCTGTTCCAAGTAAAAGAAAATAGCTGGAGGTTCCGGCAGCAAGACAAGCTTGTAAGCATGTAGTCACACAAGCACATTGAACGAACAATGTGAGAGAGAACGCCGGCGGTTGAAATAGCCGCTCTGCGGCGCTCGGCGATTACGTCATCCGTCTTAAAGGTGTATGCGTACCACCTAATTAGAAAGGTGGGACGCATATTGAAAGAAATGGAAATTAAGGGTACCAGAGGTACCAGAATCTTACAGAGGCATTGTAAAACTCCGACATTCACAGACATGGCAAGGCATGATAGGAATTGTATTTCCTGAACAGCTGGAGGGTCATAGTTTGAAGACCCTTGATCTCCACCTTGACAGTAATGTAATTTACCACTTCCATACCAGACCTATTTTTGCTCTCCTCTCCTACATGTAAAAAACATCATTTATTTGCCAGGGACTATCTGGTCCTTGGTATCCTTTATGGTGAACTTCCACTGCCAGCTGATTCCTTCTCTGGAATTTCTATTTTCCCTTTTTCTTGTGTACACTTGTATTTTCTAATAAAATAAGATTGAAAAGGATTCCTTCTCCGGCTC
This sequence comes from Pelophylax lessonae, assembly GCF_965119305.1. NCBI lineage: Eukaryota > Metazoa > Chordata > Amphibia > Anura > Ranidae > Pelophylax > Pelophylax lessonae. The sequence goes on along the minus strand of NC_138776.1, from coordinate 260,287,414 downwards.
GCCGATCACACGGGCGAGCCGGTAGAAGTATCGGCTGCTGTGAGGCTGAGCCGGGTGTCAGTCCAGGGATCTGGCGGATCCCAACTCCGTGGTCGGGATGACATGGTGCCTGGACCGACTTCTGTGACCTCAGCAGAGAGCGGACTTCAGCCAGCTCTCTGCCAAAAATGGGTCACAGGTGTGCAGATCAAACTGCACTCATGTTATCCATATGTAGCACTGTCCCCGCAGGGACTGCTGGATATTAACTCTGCGGGCTCCCCTGGTTACCAACACACAGTTATAAGGAAATAAAGTTCTTGAATCTCTCCTAGTCCTTTCTCCTGTTTGCTCTTCCCAGAAATAAACAGTCTAGGGATGTTGGTTTTTTTTGTTGTTTATTTTATAATTGTGATATGAGAAGAGAATAGTGGGATACTCCAACTGAACTATTAACATAAATGAGGACTTCTATCTTCGGAAACTTCTTTAGCGATCAGGAACAGCCAGGCTGTTAATCCACACTGCCACAGGTGTAGATGGGGTTAAGTCTCTTGCTCTCTTTACTCTCTGACAAGATGACTTGGTAAATGATATCTTATCTTCAGGACACTCTCACTAGCATCCCCTCTCAGCTGATACCCATCCACTGACTATCCTAGGAGCAGGGGTTGCTCCCCTCAGGTCAGGCCCCCTGACACAAGTTCCTGTACTCCCAATACTTCAGAAACAGGACCTCCAGTGTCTCCACTCTCAGCCAGCTTCCCTGGACTTCTGGATTCAGCTCCTCTCTGCTCCTCTTCCGGCCCTCGGGATGACCACCTGAGGCCACATGGCACCTCTACAGAGAGAGCCGTCCCCTCCCTCTGGGACTCCGCTCCCCAACGAAAGACCTTGAGCACATGTGCTCCTGGCTTTTATACAGCATCCCAACATGCACCGAGGCAACTATCCCTCTGCCAATCATCAGGACTGTATCAAAAGCCCATGCACCCATTGGTCAGGTTTCCTCCCACTGTCCAACATGCCTCCCTGTTAGACAAGTGTGAAACACTCTCTAGCCAGAACGATTTGCACTCTGAGCACAATGAGCGGACCTCACAAACAGATCCTGCTCTCTGGTAGGCAGAGAACAATACAGATTTACCTGCAGCCCCTCTTGTAAGCAGGCAGAGCTAAAAACAATACTCTCTCACTAGCCCCTACCTAGGAGGGTGCTAAACATAGGACATATACAGCCAAACGAGCTTTGGCTGTAATTCTCAATTAAGTATTAAGGGGCCTGCTGCAAACAGAAGGCTTTTTATCATAGAATCCATTCAGATAAAAAATCCTTATGCCTTTATAACTGCTCTAATGGCTGCTGTCTTTGAAAAAAACACTCTTGTTATTTCAGGAAGAATTATTGAATCATCTCTCTCAGGTTGCTGCCCAAGGCCCAAATCACTTTGCTTCCATACTCTCCAGCCACGTTGCTTCTATACTCTCCAGCCACTGTGCCATGTTTGGCTGTTGTCTCTGAAACATGGTGGAGAAATGTAAGGTAATGCACTTGGGGACTAAAAACATAAACACAACCTACTCACTAGGGGGGGAACCTCTGGGGTAATCAAGGATGGAGAAAGATCTGAAGTAATAGCATGCAATGTCAAGCTGCAGCTGCCAAAGCCGGCAGAATATTAGCATGCATAAAAAAGGGGGTATATTCCAAAGATAAAACTATAATCCTACCAACTTTATAAAACCATGGTCCGGCCACATCTGGAGTATTATGTCCAGTTCTGGTCACCCATCCTCAAAAGCGATGTGCTGGATCTGGAGAGAGTCCAAAGAAGGGCAACTAAACTAATTAGAGCATTGGAGGACCTTAATTATGAGGAGCGATTACAAGCGCTTAATTTATTCTCCCTGGAGAAGAGATGCCTGAGAGGGGACATGATAGCGATTTACAAATAGCTCAATGGTGATCCCAGCATAGGAAAAACACATTCTCCTCCACCATCCACACCATCCAGGGAGTGTAAGGGGACACGTGGCCACACAATAAGATTAGAGGTTGTGACGGAACCCACCGTCACTGGAAGTGAAAGACAGATACTTAATGGTTTAGATTGCTTCAAGTGGGACAGTAATATTTGTCAACAATATATCTCAAAGAATATATGAATACTCTGGGACTCTAGGCCTAGCTGCCTATTGCCAATAACGCTTCACACAGTCAGACTCCTAGCAGATGCGAATATCATCAGCTCAATCCCCTGTCTTCCACACCTCGTATATATGCTAATTTACTCTGTGTTCAGACTTCTAATAAATGTGTATTGTATTTTGTTTAAGTCTTGTTGCCAGCAGTCTGTTCTTCCAGTCTGGTTTAAGTGCGCTGAGCTAATTAGCATGTTAATGAATACTTTTGCAAGGCACTGTAGATGGGATTAGCCATGAGTCAGCTGTACCTCGTTATCTAACCATTGGGTGATGTTTTGGGTATATATTTGTGTCATTGTTCATGTAGTGACTGACATACTTCTCAAGTGTATATAAATTGTGTGTGACTGTTCAATAAAGAGTTCTACGTCACCCTCAATCTAGAGTCCTGTCACTTTTTGGGGGAATCTGCTACAAGGGATTGCTATGCTCTTCATACTCCCTTGAATAATTACTAAGCTCTTGTAAGAGCTTGTTCCTGCTGCACTCTCTGGGGAAAGAAAGGTTCACCCACTGGAACCTGGAGCCTTGGTGGGTAGGAGACGGCAAGACCCCAACCAATCTGCGGCAGTTCGTGGGGTCTGGTAGTGCTTGGAGCTCTCAGGAAGTACCCGTCAATGGAGGTACCCAGTCGGGGTGGGGGGTGCCAGTTTATCCGTTACAGAGGTGAAGCGGTTTACCCTTAAGCTGCGTAGGAGGTTTTTCACTGTCAGGGCGGTAAGAATGTGGAACTCTCTTCCTCAATTGGTGGTATCAGCGGGGAGAATCAATTCTTTTAAAAGACTCTTGGACGTGCATCTCAAAGAATACAATATACAGGGATATGTGCAATGAATATCTTAACTAACACACACACACCTGCACAGGTTGAACTGGATGGACTGTTGTCTTTATTCAACCTTAACTACTACTTACTGCATCAAAGGGATCATTGCTTCCACAATGATCAGAAGCGTGTTCGGTGATTTTTGAGAGGATCACACAGCCTCAGATGACCGGTACAGTGTGTCCAACACAGCGGATTGATGTTCAGATAGAATGTATGGGATTCAAAAATATTAAATTAAAAAGCTCATGGTGTAGTATTTTAGAAACAGCATTTATTGAAAGTAAAAGTTACACTCACCACATAGTGAAAATAACAAGCTGATATGTAACAAACATGCAGCTGGACGTTAAGATACTATGGCTGACCTTCCGGGTTAGGACGGATTGCACGCAGAGCCAGCTCCTCCCTACGTGTTTCGTCAATGGAACGTCATCAGGGATACTACATATCCCTCAAGCCACTGCCCTGCGTTTGACAATCTCTTGCCTATTAGCCCAGAATAGCCATTACTGATATCGAAGGTTCAGCTTCAGAATTCAAACTTCATTAGCATTCGCTGAACCTGCTCTGAATCAAACTAAGGTAGCTTATTAAAAATTATAGCAAAACAAAATCATGAACAACAAACTGAAGCAGATGCACAAATTTATAAAGTATACACATTAATTGTATAAACATATGATTTTTTAGCAATGTTTTAAAATGGATATCATTGTACACAGGACTTTAATTAATATTGGTCATATCCCTTCATAGCAGATTTATACATTTGACATCACTGTAAATTATTCTTCTATAGTTACTCTATTTGGTGGATAATACATCTTCCCATTTTTATTAAAAGATAACAGTTTTTTTGTAAGAAATTACCGTAAAATCCATTCTCTGAAGTCTATTGACAGACGCAGCCTTCATACTTCATTAGTCATTGGTTATACTGCCCCCTGCAGTAGTTCTAGGCAGGAAAAAAATAATTCTCCACACCCACGGGTCTGTCCCCATAGGCATAACCCACATCCTCTGCTCCTGGCGGGGCGGGGTGCAAGGTCCTTTTAGGTTAATATGGGCTCAAAAGGTAGGGTGTAGAGACCACGCATTGTTCCCTCAGCATTATCATTGTCTACATCCTCACCACCCATTGTTCCCATCTAAATTGTCCACATCACTAAATACTCTCTGCACCCCTGTGTTGTATCTCTTTTCTCGATGTCTGCACTACATTCTCTGGCAGCTCCCCTCGTCCACATTCAGAGTTTGGGAATTCGCTCTCACAGTGGCAGATGATTGTACTTAGTTGTATATTCTCCGACAGCTATCTTCCACCATCCACACTACATTCTCCGACAGCTCTCCTGCACCATCCACACTACATTCTCCGACAGCTCTCCCCCACCATCCACACTACATTCTCCGACAGCTCTCCTCCACCATCCACACTACATTCTCCGACAGCTCTCCTCCCAGCATCCACACTACATTCTCCGACAGCTCCCCCCCCCCCCCCCCGCCATCCACACTTCATTCTCCGACAGCTCTCCTCCCCCATCCACACTACATTCTCCGACAGCTCTCCTCCCACCATCCACACTATATTCTCTGACAGCTCTCTTCCACCATCCACACTACATTCTCCGACAGCTCTCCTCCACCATCCACACTACATTCTCAGACAGCTCTCCTCCCACCATCCACACTACATTCTCCAACAGCTCTCCTCCACCATCCACACTACATTGTTCGACAGATCTCCTCCACCATCCACACTACATTCTCCGACAGCTCTCCTCCACCATCCACACTACATTCTCCGACAGCTCTCCTCCACCATCCACACTACATTGTTCAACAGATCTCCTCCACCATTCACACTACATTCTCCGACAGCTCTCCTCCACCATCCACACTACATTCTCCGGCAGCTCTCCTCCACCATCCACACTACATTCTCTGACAGCTCTCCCCCACCATCCACACTACATTCTCCGACAGCTCTCCTCCACCATCCACACTACATTGTTCGACAGATCTCCTCCACCATCCACATTACATTCTCCGACAGCTCTCCTCCACCATCCACACTACATTCTCCGACAGCTCTCCCTCACCATGCACACTACATTCTCCGACAGCTCTCCCCCACCATCCACACTACAATCTCCAACAGCTCTCCTCCGTCATCCACACTACATTCTCCGACAGCTCTCCTCCACCATCCACACTACATTCTCCGACAGCTCTCCTACACCATCCATGCTATATTCTCCGACATATCTCCCCCCACCATCCACACTACATTCTCCGACAGCTCTCCTACACCATCCACGCTACCTTCTCCGACAGCTCTCCTCCACCATCCATGCTTCATTGTATTTTATGGTGTTTAACAATATTGTCTTTCCAATATAAACATTTCCTGCACAGTGAACATGACTAAGGACGCTCACTTGTGTGAATTCTCTTGTGGTTATCAAGGTTTCTTCTCTGAGTGAAAGATTTTCCACACTCTGAACATGAAAACGGACGCTCACCTGTGTGAATTCTCTGATGTTTTCTAAGGTATTCTTTATGATTGAACGATTTCCCACACTCTGAACATGAAAAGGGATTTTCACCGGTGTGAATTCTCTGATGTATAACAAGGCCTCCTTTACGAGTGAAAGACTTCCCACACTCTGAACAGGAATAGGGATGCACACCTGTGTGACTTCTCTGATGTTTAACAAGGTCTCCTTTGCTAATAAAAGATTTCCCGCACTCTGAACATGAATAGGGACGCTCACCCGTGTGAATCCTATGATGTTTAACAAAGTCTCCTTTATAGGTGAAAGATTTCCCGCACTCTGAACAAGGATAAGGACGTTTACCAGTGTGAATTCTCTGATGCAGAACAAGGTCGCCTTTCTGAATGAAAGATTTCCCGCACTCTGAACATGCATAGGGACGCTCACCCGTGTGAGTTCTCTGGTGTTTAACAAGTCCTCTTTTAAGAGTGAAAGATTTCCCACACTCTGAACATGAATAAGGGCGCTCACCTGTGTGACTTCTCTTATGTTTAACAAGGTCTCCTCTATAAGAGAAAGATTTCCCGCACTCGGAACATAAATAAGGACGCTCCCCCGTGTGAACTCTATGATGTTCTACAAGGCCTCTTTTACGATTGAAAGATTTCCCGCACTCTGAACACGTATAAGGACGCTCACCTGTGTGAATTGTTTGATGTCTAACAAGACGATCTTTCCTAAGAAAAGAATCCCCGCACTCTGAACATGAAAAAGGACGCTCTCCCATGTGAAACCTTTGGTGTTGCACAAGATTTCCTTTCTGAGTGAAAGATTTTCCGCACTCCAAACATGAATAAGGACGCTCACCAATGTGAATTCTCTGATGTTTAACAAGGTTCTCTTTATGATTGAAAGAATTCCCACACTCTGAACATGAATAGGGACGTTCACCTGTGTGAATTCTTTGATGTTTAAGAAGGCCTGCTTTTTGAGTGAAAGATTTCTCGCACTCTGAACATGAATAAGGACGCTCTCCTGTGTGAATTTTCTGATGCCTAACAAGGCCACCTTTCCCAATAAAAGATTTCCCACACTCTGAACATGAATAAGGACGCTCCCCAGTGTGAATCCTTTCATGTTTAACAAGCTCCCCTTTATGAGTATAGGATTTCCCGCACTCCGAACATGAATAAGGACGCTCGCCCTTGTGAATCCTTTGATGTTTATCAAGGTCTTCTTCATTAGGGAAAGATTTCCTGCACTGTAAACATGAAAAAGGACGCTCCCCTGTGTGAATTTTCTGATGTTTAAGAAGATTATCTTTCTTAAGAAAAGATTTCCCGCACTCTGAACACGAATAGGGACGCTCACCCGTGTGAATTTTCTGATGCTTAACAAGGTCTCCTTTATAAGTGAAAGATTTCCCGCACACCGAACACGTATAGAGACGTTCACCCGTGTGAATTTTCTTGTGTCTTACAAGGTTATCTTTCTTATGGAAACATTTCCCACACTCTGAACATGAATAGGGACGTTCACCTGTGTGAAATTTATGGTGTGTCATAAGGTTTCCCCTCTGAGTGAAAGATTTCCCGCACTCTGAACACGAATAGGGACGCTCACCCGTGTGAACTCTCTGGTGCTGAATAAAATTTGCTTTCCTATTGAAAGATTTCCCGCACTCTGAGCATGAGAATCGATTCTCACCTTTGCGAGCTCCTTCATGGGGTAAGGAAGATTCCTTGGGATTAGAAGGATCTGTTGATCTATCTGCAGTGTGAGATCCTAAATGGATATTTGCAATCATAATATGTGATTGGTGAGAAGATTCCCCCTGATCAGAGGGATCCATTGATGTCTCCGGACAGGAAGGTCTGTGATGGATATTTTGTGTATTTGGATTTCCTCCTGGAGGATCCTGTGTGATGACATTATCTTCTGACTTACAATCAGCAGATAATAGAAGACGTCTCTCCGAGGAATTCCTGACATCACATCCATCTGTTGGAAAAAATATATAAAAAATGTCAGTTGGTCACAAATAACTGGAGTTTAGCTCCTGTTCTCCCTTCAAAATCAATCAAAAAAAGTATTCACACCGAGTCCATATATGATCTGCAAATTCCTTAATATTAAATAGCTAAGAAAGGAAAGAAATTTAAAAAAATCTGGTAAAAAAAATGTCAGTTGGTCACAAATAACTGGAGTTTTAGCCCCTCCTCCCTGTCAGTGGAAATGCCGATCTCACAGTTGGGCTCCTGTTCTCCTTCCAAAATCAATCAGAAATTCATCTGATTGAATCTGCAAATTCAGATCATATATGGACTCCAACCTGGGTCAGCAAGAAAAAGAAGTCACATTGGTCTAACCAGGACTTTTTTTTCTCAGAAAATAGGTGCAGGAACTCAACCACGACCACACTCTAGGTGGCTCCGACTCTCTCACTTGCAGGGAGATCATCCAGTGGGGGTATCGGCATCCGCACGGCACCTGCATCCTCTTTGTCCCCATCCTGCACTCAGTAAGAGCCCCTTAGGAGATCGTATCTGTGGGAGCCATTGGGAGGACAAGCTGTCACTTGTAAACCCAGAAGCTACACTTCTGCGTTTACAGGTGATAGTGGTGAGCAGGGAGCAGAGGGCCTGAGCCAGAGGTGGTGGAACTGAGTTCCACCAAGTTCCAACTGAAATAAAGCCCTGGGTCTAACAGTCAACACTTTCACAGAGCTCTGCCATGGAACTGGGTACAACTGTAAGATCAAAATATGAACAAACAAAAACCCTCCCCAGGATATACAATGCTGCTGTCCTAGGGTGGCTCCATGACTTCTCCATCAGTGTGGAGACACCCTAAGCTGTTAGGGCTAGTTTACACTTGCTTCAAAGCAAGGCTTCAGACACTCCTTGTTAGGGCTTCTTTACAACTTCTTCGGCTTCAACACACATAAAAGCGCCCATCGCTTCCCCATGTGTTTATGATGGGTTTTTGATGCTTCAGTGGTGCTTTGATAAAGTTTTGTTGGTGCCTCGATAAAGCTTCAGTGATGTTTCAGGTCCATATATGATCTGTAGGTTCTTTACTAATCAGGATGAGGAGATGGAGAATGGATGAGGAGATGGAGGATGGATGAGGAGATGGAGGATGGATGAGGAGATGGAGGATGGATGAAGAGATGGATGAGGAGATGGAGGATGGATGAGGAGATGGAGGATGGATGAGGGGATGGAGAATGGATGAGGAGATGGAGAATGGATGAGGAGATGGAGGATGGATGAGGAGATGGAAGATGGATGAGGAGATGGAGGATGGATGAGGAAATAGAGGAAGGATGAGGAGATGGAGGATGGATGAGGAGATGGAGGATGGATGAAGAGATGGATGAGGAGATGGAGGATGGATGAGGAGATGGAGGATGGATGAGGAGATGGAGAATGGATGAGGAGATGGAGGATGGATGTGGAGATGGAGAATGGATGAGGAGATGGAGAATGGATGTGGAGATGGAAGATGGATGAGGAGATGGAGGATGGATGAGGAGATGGAGGATGGATGTGGAGATGGAGAATGGATGAGGAGATGGAGGATGAATGAGGAGATGGAGGATGGATGAGGAGATGGAGAATGGATGAGGAGATGGAGGATGAATGAGGAGATGGAGAATGGATGAGGAGATGGAGGATGAATGAGGAGATGGAGGATGGATGAGTAGATGGAGGATGGATGAGGAGATGGAGAATGGATGAGGAGATGGAGAATGGATGAGAAGATGGAGGATGGATGAGGAGATGGAGAATGGATGAGGAGATGGAGGATGGATGAGGAGATGGAGAATGGATGAGGAGATGGAGGATGAATGAGGTGATGGAGGATGGATGAGGAGATTGAGGATGGATGAGGAGATGGAGAATGGATGAGGAGATGGAGAATGGATGAGAAGATGGAGGATGGATGAGGAGATGGAGGATGGATGAAGAGATGGATGAGGAGATGGAGGATGGATGAGGAGATGGAGGATGGATGAGGAGATGGAGGATGGATGAAGAGATGGATGAGGAGATGGAGGATGGATGAGGAGATGGAGGATGGATGAGGAGATGGAGAATGGATGTGGAGATGGAAGATGGATGAGGAGATGTAGGATGGAGGAGGAGATGGAGGATGGATGAGGAGATGGAGGATGGATGAGGAGATGGAGAATGGATGAGGAGATGGAGAATGGATGAGGAGATGGAGGATGGATGAGGAGATGGAGAATGGATGAAGAGATGGAGGATGGATGTGGAGATGGAGGATGGATGAGGAGATGGAGAATGGATGAAGAGATGGAGGATGGATGTGGAGATGGAGGATGGATGAGGAGATGGGGGATGGATGAGGAGATGGAGGATGGATGTGGAGATGGAGGATGGATGAGGAGATGGGGGATGGATGAGGAGATGGAGGATGGATGAGGAGATGGAGGATGGATGAGGAGGTGGGGGATGGATGAGGAGATGGAGGATGGATGAGGAGATGGAGGATGGATGAGGAGACGGAGAATGGATGAGGAGACGGAGGATGGATGAGGAGATGGAGGATGGATGAGGAGATGGAGGATGGATGAGGAGATGGGGGATGGATGAGGAGATGGAGGATGGATGAGGAGATGGAGGATGGATGAGGAGACGGAGAATGGATGAGGAGATGGAGGATGGATGAGGAGATGGAGGACGCTCTGGATAGTGGATTCTGGCCAGAGGCGATGTCCGCAATGGATTGGATACAGAATAGGAAGGTGTCCAGGGGGCAAGTAAAAACCAGAGGCCCATGGTGCAGCGACTCGGCCCCCCTCCAACTGTCCTTCTTCCCGTCCTCCTCCTGATCCCCATTCCAGGTTGAATCCCTGCTCCAGATACTCTCTACTTACCAGCTGAATTCAGGTTACCGACCTGGCCAGCAGGGGGCAGTTGAGGGGGAGCTCGGTTGGGGCTGGACGGGGAAGAAGAGTCTCCAGTGGGTCATGGAACCGGCCTCTGCTCAGTCACATTTACACCATCCATGCTGGGGGAGAGGCCTGCACTCTGTCCTTGTCTTCAACCCACACTCAGTAGATCAGTGGCAGGGACTTTTTAATTCTCTTCACCAAGAATCCTTTAGACATGTCTGTGGCAGAAGCGTTGCAGCCTTTTTACGGGGCATCAGAGTGACCCAGGGGGCAATTGCCTCCCCCCTGTCCCCTGGCCCAGTCCTCCCCTGCAGCACTAGGGCAGCAAATCAAAGATGGAAGCTAATTCTGGTACAAAGAAAACAAACAGAAGGCACTTTAAAGTGCAGAAAACAAAAGACTTTTATTACCAAAGGATAAAAATGATCGGCATGAAGGAGCCAATCGAATCGACGACGCTCCGAAACGCGTGTCGTCCTTTTGACATCACTTCCTGGCATTTGTGTTCCACACTGGTCCGGGCAGCATAGCCGTCCTTCATGGTTCTCTCTCCTGCGCCCCCTCTGCTGGTCGGTTGGGATCTCCACCATCAAGCTGCACATTGGACACCGTCACTGGATTCCTTGCCACATCCTATGATGAGCCTGGTTTATTTTAATGCTAGTAAGTGCATTTTTATCCTTTAGCATTAAAAGTCTTTTGTTTTCTGTAATGAGAGAAGCCTTATGTTTGTTTTCTTTGTACCAAAGTTCTTTAACCACTTAAGGACTGCCCGCCGCAGTTTTACCGACGTAGCCCTACGTGGGTCATGCGGCTGCTGCTAGGAGGCGAGCGAGCTGGGACTCCGATGCACAGGGCCGGCGGCTCCGATTGCCACCGGCCACTGGCGCTCTGTGATCATTCCAGAGAGAAGAACGGTCTGCTGTGCTTACAACAGCTGCCCATCCATCTCTCTTAACAGGGAGCGATCACGGGTGCCCAGCGGCAATCACGGCCGCTGGCCCCATGGATCGGCATTCCCGCTGCCTGGTGGAGGCGAGAGCGCACCACAGGTGCGCGCTCGCCCACCCAGCACCACTCCCCTACGTCGATTCGTGCTGCCGAGCCAGTTAAACTGCGGCAGGCGGTTGGCAAGTGGTTAAGGGGGAAAATCGTCCGGTCCAGAAGTGATTAATTATCGTTTTCATATTGACATTTTCTTTAAACTGTGTCTGTTACTTACTTGTGTGGATAGGTAGAGAAATGTCCTCCTGTTCACTTTTCATAATCATCCCAACCTCCTCCGTGGACGGCTGATCACCCCCCATATACGTCTCTACTTCTTCTTTAACCTCAGTTTTTATATTAATTCGTTCTTCACCCTGAACCCCAAAATAATAGAAAACATCTATTAAAGTCAACTCTGGGCAGATATAAAAGACACAAATGACAGCAGCCCCGCATTCCCTACTATGTCATTAAAATAGTATTTCTTAATAAATGTAAGCAGTGTAAGTACCTGAATGTGACCTGGTATCAGGCTCTTTTAGTAGCTCAGACTGGGAGAGGGAGAAACAGAACAGCTCTTGGAGACGCCGGTAACTTTATGGAGCGAGCCAACGTCTGTGCAGCATCCCCATATGAGGAGTTTCTCTGGAGGTTGCAGCAACACTTGGCCCAACAGGATGGGCTTGTATCAGAGGAAGGCATACTGGACTGGAGAGATGCCACTCGAAAGGAACTGTGGTATGAGGCCTTAGAGGATGTGCAGCGGAGGCGAAGAGAGAGCCTTCCCAGTGAAGAACGGCGGTTTCAGGTATACGTTGCCCTGCGGATACCTTTCCTAGGAGAGCAACCCCTGGATGAGTTGGTGACAGAGCTGTGGGACCTGATTTGGAAGGAGTTGTGGCTGGATGAAGCTTACCGGGCACTAAAGTGGTAACCACCCGGCACAAACACTGGATGGCTGACGACAATATACCGGAAGGTGAGGACTATAATGGCTGGGCTTACTGTGGGAGGCCTTTGAGGAGAGCTATGACTTTGGATGTCCAGTAGAGTGTCGGCTCTGGGACATCCACGACACCAGGGAAGCCCTACTGGATCTCCCCAGAGCGGGCGACCTAGGTTCAGATCTGATTCATCTGGTCAGAATGGAGTGGGAACTGGAGCAGGACTACCAAACGCCCGTTCTGTTCCATTCTGCCCTAATCTACCCTGCAAGCAGAGGCGGAGTGCTGGGTGGCAGATCCAGACCTACAACCCTTCAGTTGGAGAGGCATTATAGACTGGTACTGGGAAGACCCACCAATGGCAGGTGGAGATGGGACTGAGGTCTCTCTACTGGCCCTACAGGGAGGCTGGGCAGCTGGCCCAGATCCCCAGCTACAGCAGGTGTTACTGGGAATAGAGACAGTCGGTTCTATTCCCCAGTGGCAGACAGAGTAACAGGGAGCCGAAAGTGTCGTCCTTCCTCCCCAGCGGCAGTATGTGTTACAGGGAGCCGAAGGGGTCGTCCTTACTGCCGCTGGGGAGGATGTGTTACAGGGAGCCGAAGGGGTCGTCCTTCCTCCCCAGCGGCAGTATGTGTTACAGGGAGCTGAAGGTGTCGTCCTTTCTCCCCAGCAGCAGTGTACCTTCCAGGGAGAGGAGACATATAATCCTTCTCCCCAACCACAGGGAGACAGCAGCCCTGACCCCAATGGTGCAGATGGGACCGCGGTCTCTGCACCAGACCTACAGGGATGCTGGACGGCTGGTCCAGATCCCAAACCCAGCCCGCAGGAATACCAGGAGGAGGAGGAAGGGTATCCCTGCTCTCTACAGCAGACCCCCAACCCGGTCCTGGGGGTAGTATTCACTGACCCCAACCCAGCAGAAGAGCTGGCAACAGAGCAGAGTGCGGCTGGACTCTGCCCTCAACGTACGAAATATGGAGTTCCTGTGGTAGTGGATGAGACTACAGTCTTCACTTGTATACCCCAGGGATGCTGGACAGTCGGCCCAGATCCCCAACAGCCTGATGAAGTGAGCCCCACCACCCTGTCTTCTCTCCAGTGGCTTAAAGGACTCCCGGGAGAAGGGCCAGTCCACGCTTATACCCATCGGCGGGTATGTACTACGAGAGAGGCAGAGGTTGGCTGGGTGAGTAATGCTGTTTTCCAGACAATTTGTTTGGGGTACTGGGTGGGTGCAGACATTGGGAGGGCACGTTAAACACAGCCTACTTTAGAGAGGTTGGAATATCCCTCTATCAGCCCCCTAGGCTCCTCTTATGTCTAAGTCACCCTGTGTCTATTAGGGATACAGGGTGACCAAGAAGCCTAGTCTGGCCTGCCCAAACCAGACTTCCACAGACTGATCGGCTATGAGAGCTCCATGTGCTTTGCCAGGACAAACTTACAAACTATGTGGAACTTTGTCAAGGAAGCTGCCATGATGGATTGACTCTTTGGGACTTGTTACCCGACAAACTCAGGCACAGTTGGAGGTCTGGTATCTGGTTAGTCTACCTTTGGGGGGAAGATATGTGATGGAGTTCACCATCACTGGAAGTGAAAGACAGATACTTGGTTTGGATTGCTTCAAGTGGGACAGTAATATTTGTCAGCCATGTATTTTGAAAAATATGTGAGGACTTTTCCTGTTTGATTCTGAACATGTCCATTGAAAGAGCTAATCACATTGGCTTCTGTTCCATGTCCTTCAATGACACAAACAGGCTTGCCCTATTGTTTGTGTATTGAGATAATGTGTATTGTGTTAAGTCTGCCTGTTCCATTGTTAAATATTAATGACCTCACATTGTTCTGTCCAGATGGCTAGATAATTAGTTCAGATTAATTCTGTTTCGGTATACAATTTCATCTGCATATGATAATGTAATCAGGCAACCCCTGACCTGTGTGGTAATATGATCAGGAGGGGGAGGTCCATTCTGTATATAAATTCTGTGTGACTGTTCAATAAAGGGTTCTATTTCACCCTCAATCTAGAGTCTGGTCTCTTATTGGGGGAATCTGCTACAAGGGATTGCTATGCTCTTCATACTCCCTTGAAACATCACTAAGCTCTTGTAAGACCTTGTTCATGTTCCTGTGCCTGCTTCACCTCTGGAAAAGAGAGGTTCACTCACTGGAACCTGGAGCCTTGTCGTAGGTCCAGGGTGGTTAGGAGACGGCGAGACCCCAACCAAGCTGCGGCGGTTCGTGGGGTCTGAGGTGGTTATGGTGTCTGGTTGAGTGCTTGGAGCCCTCGGGAAGCACTAGGAGCATCCGTCAATGGAGGTACCCAGTCGGGGTGCCAGTTGATCCGTTACAGCCACCATTATTAATAAAAACAATAAAAATAAAAAGTCCAAAAATCTATTCCATAGTTTGTAAACGTGATTACTTTTGCGCAAACCAATTAATAGACGCTTTTTGGGATTTTTTTTCTACCAAAAATATGTAGCAGAATACAAATTGGCCTAAACTGATAAAAAAAAAAAAAAAATTTACATTTTTTTTATTGTGAATGTTTTATAGCAGAAAGTAAAAAATAATGTTATTTTTTTTCAAAATTTTGATTATGGCGCAAAATTCAAAAACCGCAGAGGTGATCAAATACCACCAAAAGAAAGCTCTATTTGTGGGGAAAAAAGGACATTCATTGTATTTGGGTACAGCGTCGCACGACCGTGCAATTGTTAGTTAAAGTAACGCGGTGCCATACCGCAAAATATGGCCTGGTCATTAAGGGGGTAAAACCTTCCGGAGCTGAAGTGGTTAAAAAAAAAACAATAAAAATGAGGCGTGAAAAATGTGGGGTGCTCAAAGCAACTAGAAACGTCAGATGTAGAAGTAAACATTAAAACAAGAAACTATATAAAGAAGAATGTCATCTTATGGCTTAGAATACATATTTAGGTCTACATGCCCAGTCCTACCTACCTGATCATGGTGAGGGATGGTGTGATCCTTCTTTACGGAATCCCAAAAATACAGAGGAGGGGGGCATCTCTCACCCTGAACCCCAAAGATGATAAAACACATTTATAAAATGGAACAAGAGATTACAGAGAAAAATATCAGTTGCTCAGTCCCACCTACCTGATGATGGTGAGGGATGGTGTGATCTTCCTGTGTGGAATCCCGGGAATACAGAGGACCACCCTCCTTCATAGACTGCTGATCCCAAAAAATCTCTTCTTTTTCTACTTTAACCTCAACTTTGATGTCTTTCAGTTCTTCACCCTAAAGTACAAAAATGATCAAACTGGCTTGTAAAAGGAAATAAGAGATGAAACAGAAGAATGTTATCTCAAATTCTGTTTGGGTTCTAGTTGGTCAGTCCCATCTACCTGATGATGGTGAGGGATGGTGTGACCTTCCTGTGTGGAATCCCGGGAATACAGAGGACGGGGACATCTCTCTGGTGGGTTCCCATTACTGGATCCATCTGTAGGAAACACACACACTGACTGAATACATTGTTTCTATGTGTTTATCAGATGATGGGTGATCTAGGTGGACCCTCCGTACTGCTCTCTCCTTTACAATAAAGTCTCCTCTTACCCGGTGATGTGAGGGGCGGCTGTTTCTCCATCACGACGTCCTTGTAGAGATCCTTGTGTCCTTCTATATACTCCCACTCCTCCATGGAGAAATAGACAGTGACATCCTGACACCTTATAGGAACCTGACACACACAATGATACAGTCACCATCCAGACACATCCCTTGTCTGTTACTGGATAATGTCCCAGAATTCCCGGCACCGCTCACCTCTCCTGTCAGCAGATCAATGATCTTCTGGGTGACTTCTAGAAACTTCTTGTCATTGATTTTCTCGGATTTCAGAAAAGAGGGTGAAGGCACTGTAATGGTAAAATGATCAACAGACTTCCCCTGAGGAAAACTCTGCATTGAAAGAACAACACTAATGTCATGTGACCTCCCAGAATCCCCCTCACCTCTCCGGTCAGGTATGTGTTTTATTAATAGAGATAAGAGTGATGTCATGTGACCTCCCGGAATCCTCCTCACCTCTCCGGTCAGGTCTGTGTTTTATTAATAGAGATAAGAGGGATGTCATGTGACCTCCCAGAATCCTCCTCACCTCTCCGGTCAGGTCTGTTTTATTAAAAGAGATAAGAGTGATGTCATGTGACCTCCCAGAATCCTCCTCACCTCTTCGGTCAGGTCTGGGGTGAGGTTTCAAGTGGAATATATGGCTCTATACAGTATATAGGTAATATTTCTGTATTGATTATAACCGGCAATGTACACTATATATGTGTGTATCATCATCTGCTGGAGATAAAAGACGTCACAGTGAATATGGAGGAAGAGGATGGGGTTACTGGGTGTAAATATAAAATAATATCTTATTACCGTCCCGTTGCCAGATCTAACGTCTTCTCTCTACTTCCTCAAAATTCCCAGCCCTCTACATCACTTCCAGTCTGTCTATCACTTCCTGTTTGCACCTGACATCACTTCCTCCCCAGTTGTGCTTTCACTTCCTGTGTCCGTACAATCGCACACTTCCTGTCTCCGTGTTCTAGTCGATATAATTAGAAAAAACCTCCACCTTGACGGTAATGTCATTAAAGGGGGATTCCCGTCTATTATCTGTATGTGAATATTATAAGATAACACTGCAATAGTTAAAGAAATAACCACCAGATCCTGTAACTATCTTAAAATATTTCAGATAAAAGCATATTCCTTCATTTTCTTAACTGTTGTTACATGTACCAAGCAATGAGTCAGAAGTAACAAATAATTGTAAATGTTATTGTTGAAATTGTTAAATTAAAATTCCAATAAAAATTACTTAAAAAAAAAAGAAAAGTACAGTAAAACCTTGGATTGGGAGCATAATTTGTTCCGGAAACATGCTTGTAATCCAAAGCACTCGTATATCAAAGCTAATTTCCCCATAAGAAATAATGGAAACTCAGATGATTCGTTCCACAACCATTTATTCAGAAATCCTTCAGTTTATAGTCCATATAAAAGGATTATAGCAATGTGATAGGTTGTATAACATAGGCGTAACTAGAACCTTCATGGCCCCGGTGCAAGAAACCATGAAGGGCCTCCCGGACTCCTGGCCAGGGCCCTTCCCTTCAAGCCTGGGGCTCTTCCCACTGATTCTGGTCCCTTTACTCTTGTTGCGGGGCCCTTTATTATGGTCCTGCAGTGGGACCCTTTCACAAGTTCTGCAGTGGGCCCCCTTCCTGCCATCTTGGGGCCTCCCCATGGTGGTGGAATGCCTGGGCCCGGTCCAAGTGTGACCTTTGCAATCCTGGAAGTTCACCCACTGGTGTGTAGCACCCTCCTAGTTAGGTACTAGGAAAAGCATATGTATGGCCCTGTCTGCTTATCAGGAGGGCCTGATCAGTTAGCTAGACAGTCATGTGTTTCCAGGTGTGGTCTGTTGAGTCTGGGGAGCCTTCCCACTGTATCCAATGAGGGTTCTTGTTGGACAGTGGAGGAAACCTGGCCAAGGGGACACCAGGTTTTATAGCTGTCCCAGTGGGCGGAGTTTGCCGCAATACACCCTGGGATTGGGTATAAACCTGGCGGGAGCATGTGACAGAGCGTCTATGGCGGGAAGCAGAGTCCCAGGAGGAGGCTGACGGCTGTCTCTCCTCCTGTCAGAGCAAAAGAGAGTGTCCTGGGCAGTCGGCCTGGAGGACCAGAGGTTGAGCTGGGCTACAGTAGAGGATTCAGAGTTTTGCTGACCGAGTGGAGCTGCTGGGCAGAAGTTTCCAGGAAAAACAGTGTTGTGAGTACCCGAAACTGCCCAGTGGTCTGCCTAGGAAAGGGGGCCACTCCAGAAGGTCAAAAGGGATCCGGGAGCCAGCTAAAGGAAGGTAAAGGGACTTGGGAGCCAGCTAACCGGTAGTTGTGGTATAGAAAGGAGGTGCCAAGTGATAAGCCCTGAAGATAAGGGAGTGAAAGCGGGCACAAGTGTGGGCCCTGAAGCGTTCAGCAGTACAGCAGTGTATACAAGAAGCTACCTCAGGAAAGAGTACCTAAGGCAGCTAAGAGAGGATTTCTCAGTCTAAAACAGTTGCAAGATTAGTTGAGCATGAAACGGCGCCTGGCCAGCGTTAACCAGAGTCAAGTCAGTGCTTGGGGCCTGGTTGCAATTGCAACCCCTGTAGTGTAACTATAAAATCTCCATCCACAAATGGCGCCTCCACAAGGGGATTAGAAGCAAAATCCAGCAGGAGCTACAGAGTATAAAAAAGAAGAGAGGCGCCTCTAAGTGTAACAATATGGTTACATTTAATGAAGATTCAACATGTAGCAACTAACATAGTTTATGGCTAAAAGAGGCACATCTAAGTATGGAAGCATCCGGGGTAAAGCTGTCCACCACACTGCCGGCTCTCACAGCTGTCAGTCTGCAATCGTGACCGGGAAGACTACCCTGCAGTGGAGCGATCTGAAAGCGTGGAGCGCAGTGTGGAAGGGATGACGTCGATGGCAGTGCGGAGGACGATCTACGTTGACATCTTTACCCCGGATGTCCACATACTTAGATGTGCCTGTTTTAATCATCAACCATGTGAGTTGCTAAATGTTGAACCTTCATTAAATGTAACCATATTGCTACACTTAGAGGCACTTCTCTTCTCTTCCAATATATCTTTTCCGAGGCAAATCCATGCCTGGATCTCACATGCAAACAATGAGATCAGATGCACCCTTGCCTGGCCATTATAGCAAGGGGATACGTCTAACCAAGCCCGATCTTGGCACAGTTCCCCACTCACGGCTAATGTGTAAGGTGAAGTCTACAGGCTTGGAAAGATCAGTTTGTAATTGGATAGAAAATTGGCTAAAAGATAGAATTCAGAGAGTAGTGGTTAATGATTCTTACTCTGAATGGTCTAAGGTTATCAGTGGTGTACTCCAAGGTTCAGTGTTGGGACCCTTCATTTTTATTATCTTTATAAATTATATAGGGTCTGGGATTAAAAGTACCATTTCAATGTTTTCAGATGACACCAAGCTTTGCAGCTGAATAACTTCCTTACAGGATGTCTCCAACTTACAAGCTGACCTCAATGCCCTAATTCATTGGGCAAATTAGGTTTTTTGTATTAGGAGAGGCATGGACTCCAGAGAGAGAGATATAATTTTGCCCCTATACAAATCATTAGTAAGACTTCATCTGGAATATGCAGTTCAGTTTTGGGCACCAGTTCTCAAGACGGATATCAGGGAACAGGAGAAAGTGCAAAGAAGGGCAACCAAACTGATAAGAGGCATGGAGGAGCTCAGCTATGAGGAAAGATTAGAGGAACTGAATTTATTCTCTCTTGAGAAGAGGAGATTAAGGGGGTGTAGCATTTGGGGGGTGTTTAGCTTAAGGGTAAGGTCGACCAGCATTGCCCAGACCCTGAAACTGAGCTGCAGCACGGTGGCCAAGACCATACAGGTTCCACTCAGAACAGGCCTCGCCATGGTCGACCAAAGAAGTTGAGTACACATGCTCAGTGTCATATCCAGAGACTGTGTTTGGAAAATAGACGTATGAGTGCTGCCAGCATTGCTACAGAGGTTGAAGGGGTGGGGGGTCAGCCTGTCAGTGCTCAGACCATACGCCGCACACTGTCAAATGGGTCTGCATGGCTGTCATCCCAGAAGAAAGCCTCTTCTAAAGATGATGCACAAGGAAGCCCGCAAACAGTTTGCTGTAGACAAGCAGACTAAGGACATGGATTACTGGAACCATGTCCTGTGCTCTGATGAGACCAAGATAAACTTATTTGGTTCAAATGGTGTCAAGTGTGTGTGACAGCAACCAGATGAGGAGTACAAAGACAAGTGTGTCTTGCCTACAGTCAAGCATGGTGGTGGAAGTGTCATGGTCTGGGGCTGCATGAGTGCTGCCGGCACTGGGGCGCTACAGTTCATTGAGGGAACCATGAATGCCAACATGTACTGTGACATACTGAAGCAGAGCATGATCCCCTCCCTTCAGAGACTGGGCCGCAGGGCAGTATTCCAACATGATAACAACCCCAAATACACCTCCAAGATGACCACTGCCTTGCTAAAGAAGCTGAGGGTAAAGGTGATGGACTGGCCAAGCATGTCTCCAGACCTAAACCCTATTGAGCATATGTGGGGCAACCTCAAATGGAAGGTGGAGGAGCGCAAGGTCTCTAACAACAACCAGCTCCGTGATGTCATCATGGAGGAGTGGAAGAGGACTCCGGAGGCAACCTGTGAAGCTCTGGTGAACTCCATGCCCAAGAGGGTTAAGGCAGTGCTGGAAAATAATGGTGGCCAAATAAAATATTCACACTTTGGGCCCAATTTGGACATTTTCACTTAGGGTTGTACTCACTATTGTGAGATACTGTACATGATTTCACCTGTAGAAGCCAGCGGTCCACAGTAAATGTAAGTGGGACGGTTGGCATCTGGTCAATTATCGTTCATGCCCCTTCGTAGTAAGTGTACACATTTGAAATCACTGTGAATTATTCTGTTGTAGTTACTCTTTTTTGTTAATAATAACTTTCCCCATTTTTATGAAAAGATATTGTAATTCCCTCTTTTCACCGGGGATTCCGACACGTCTTTCCTGGAAGTGCTCGGTGTATAGAGTAGAGCCCAGATCTGAGTAATTATGCCAACCTACAGTGCATAGAACTCCATCACCAGGAATGAATGTACTAGGAAAGGATATGCAGCTCTAACATAGGTGTGCACGGTCTAGTGCATTAGGGTGTGCACCCCAAAACTCAAACACACACACCTTTCTCCGCAGCCTAAGCGGAACTGGACAGTGAATGAATGGGAAGTGCTGAGTGGCTTCTTGTTCATTCACCAACTGAAGCCTAATAAACACAGTTTGCTATGCTTCAACTATGAATGAACACAGTGAGGGACCGGTATTTTAATAACATATTGACTAACCTTTTCCCCCATCATCCCTATCCTGAAACATCCCTGTTGAGAGGAAGGAAGCCAGTGGCACTGGGGGGGCTGTCAATATGGAGGAAAGTCCGGTCAGTAGGGGGAAGTGGAACCACACAGAGTGTCTAGGGTTTGCCCTGACACACCCTCTATGCATGCCTACAAGCTCTAATCAGATCCAGTATCTTCTGGAGTTTTACACTGCAATGCAGAAAAGTCCTCAGCGCCTCGCCTTGGTAGGGACATTCCTTTATCATCAGTGTCTTCATCCCCACCACACATTGTCCCCCCAGTAGTGTCCACATCACTGAACACTCTCTGCACCCCTGTGTTGGATCTCCTTTGATTGTACTGTGATGGATTAGATAAAATGTCTATTTTTGTACATGTAAATATGCTTTTTTCATCCCGTACTCAAAATGGCCGCTAGCAGCTCCCCTACCATCGAGTGAAGCTCGTGTAACTAAGATGGCGCCTCCATCCAGGACTACACCCAAGATGATGACACCTAGATCCTGGAAGAAGTTTACCTTACATGGATATGACCAATCAGAAGCTACAAGCAATCAGATAACGCTATGCTTATTACCTACTTGCCCACGACACTCGCCAATATAACCCCACGTATCCAGTAGCAATAAAGGAAGTATCACTTACCTGAACACATTTTCAGTGTGGCTCTTCTCGTGCATGCACCAGATTATATAGGCCAAATCAGGAAGGGGGCAGATACTCACCAGACGATTGGTCTGATCCAAAACAGTACTACACTCTCTGGAAGCTCCCCCATCCACACTGTCAGAGATTAGGAATCCACTCCCACTAGGGGCAGAAAGTTGGAGGGGGCGTGACCGGAAGGGAACCGAGGCGGACGCGATTGCAAGGAGCTCCGCCGGTTCCGAGATTTCATCCCCTTCCATCCGCAGTTTTTAACTGCTTTAGGGGAGATATAATCACACATCGGGCAACCCCGTGCCCTAAAGAACCTCCCTGGCCAAACATTTTTGAAATCGGCCCTCCCGGAGCGGATCGGCGGTTGCGGCCTATGCGGGTCCGGAAGCCGCGGCCTCGATTTGAGCGGCATCCGGCCGCGATCGTCCACGGAGCGGGTAAATACGGCCGATTCCCCTGCTTTTTGTGCGGCAACACTAACCTCCGAGCTCCCCCAAGCCCCAGGGGTCCTGCCTGGCCAAAAATTAAGCACAAAGGACCAACGGGAGCGGATCGGTAATCGCAGCCTAGTAGGGCCCAGAAGCCGCGGATTCACCTAAAGCGACATCCGGCCGCGGTCCCCCATGGCTCAGTAAAGTTCCCTGGGGAGGTGGCTTGGCCTGCAGGAGGGATGACAGCCTAGAATGAGAGCCCCTCAGACGACCCGGTCTCCTCAACACAAACAGGCAGTCTAAAGGCTAAATATGGGCAGAATCTTAAAAGGAGGACACAGCACTACAACCCCAAAATCCAGACCCGGTACCAGTGGCAAAAACATACCGGATTTCTTCAACCTATCTCGCTCCACTCGAGGCAGCACTGCTTCCAAGATGGCGCGGGCTGCACAACGTGATGATGAGGGAGATTATGAAACGGACTCGCAAGCAGACACCGAGGAAACGGTAGGAGACACAGACCACTCTGACCCCCCTCTTACATTCAAGATTATGACGGCCATTGCGGCAGACATTAAAAGCTCATTCAACGCCGCAATCATTGACCTCAAGGCGGACATTAATAGACTATCAGACCAAATGGCTGCTACAGAAAGGGCTGGGAGGCACAGAGACAAAGCCATTAAAAGATTAGAGGATGTCACTATGTCCCATTCCACCCATCTAATCACAATGAATAGACAGTTGGAGGACTTAGATAACAGGGGTCGGAGAAATAATATAAGAGTAAGGGGGATCCCTGAATCGGTGGACAGAGAGCAAACCAAATCTGCATTACGATCGGTGTTCAATGGCCTACTTGAGCGCCCTGCAGAATCACCCATTGAATTCGAAAGAGCCCACAGGGCCTTACATCCCAAGCCCCCGGATGACGCTCCACCTAGGGACATTATTTGCTGTCTCTCCAGCCACCCCCTGAAGGAGGAAATCCTCTCTAAGGCCAGGCAAAATGAACGCATCCTCTTTAACGAACATACGATTCAACTATACCAAGACTTATCACCCATAACGCTGAAAAACAGGCGCAACCTGAAACCGCTGCTAGAGGTACTAAGAACACAAAACATCCCATACCGATGGAAGTTCCCATTTGCGCTACAAGTCTCACACGGAGGGAAACGGCACTTGCTTCGAGTACCTGCAGACCTACCAGACTTTTGTGCCAGTCTACAACTGGGAGAAGTGGAGGTACCTGATTGGTATGCGGAATTCCTGTTCCCCCATCCACCAGGAACATCAATGGACGAACCGGAGGCATCCTCCTCCCGTTCCCCACACCACAAAAAGGGAAAGCAGCACAGGAAGAGGGAACTGAACCCCTTTTTTGGATCATCGCCCAAAACCCCCAGGACCCCTAGATCCAGGGATCAACATTAAGAGTCCTTGGGAATGTGTCTACGCTACCTGATTCCTCTATACTCCATGACTTCTTCAGCCCTTGACTATATGACTATCCCCACTTACACAGTTTTGAAGAAATCCTAAAAAACTGCGAATCCACAAGCAGTATTCCTCCTTTACCTTAGGCCTTTTTTCTGAATTTTTTTTTTTTTTTTTTCTTTTTTACTCTGCCCCTATATAACACAGCCTGTGATAAATCTGTGACCTTCCTTACATATAGGCTATTCCAATCCTGATCGCTAGATGGCGCCAACACATAAGTGTTGCTGTTCTCCAAACTAAAACACCCAAACATGTTTTCTTAGTCCTGAACATCTGTTAACTTCCTGGTCTATATTAGTGAACCCTTACAATATGTAAGCCGCAACCCAGACTTGATACAGGATAGGGGAGTTTAGGGATTTGTTATTGCACTACAGAGATGTGGACTTTCATGACCCTCACCCGAAGGTAACTTTATTGTTTGAAACCTTACCTGACAGACCTACAATTCATGACCCATTAGATTTGAACTGAACTGAACTAAGTCTGAGTGCAACGCACGGGTCATCCTAATTCCCCTGTCATGGTACCGTTGGTGGAACACTCCCCGATATCCTAATAAGCAAGTGGCTTGTTACTTCCACTAGACCCATGCCTGAAAATGTGATGGAGAATTGGTTTCTAGAGCCCACTCAGCAACTTTGAACCTTGCTAACGGAGTTACAATGTTTTCTGTGTTTTTTTTTCATTTGATTTTCTATTTCTTGTTTCTCTGTTTTGATCCACCTGTTGGTGTCACCACTGCATTTATGCCTATTATTGCTCCTTTTGGAGACCGGGATCGCCTCGAGCTCATTACAGTGATAGACCTTATTACATATTGGTATAGAGGTCATCCTCCTGCTCGACCTTCCACTTCCCCAAATAGGATTTTTGAATTATATCTGTTACATTTTAAGCCTTACGCTATATCCTACTTATTGGCGGGTACAACCTGATTGCTTTAAGTCAGTTTGTCCACGCACTACTTTGTGTCTACTCTTTTCTTCACTCTCTTGATCACTAATTCTACCTCCCCCCCCCTCCCTTTTCCCTCAATCCCTCTGCCTTACCACTACCCCCCATCCCTACAGATTACTAACACATTTGTCTCAAGTTTCTGGTAAAAAGCCTACAGGTACAATCGAACAACAACTACAGGTGTTCAACTCACGATCAAGATGGTATATTCGAAATTGGGTAAGCACCCCTTTTTAATTTCACATAACGTTAACGGTTTAAATATTCCTGAGAAAAGAAAGAAAATACTATACGAACTAAAAAAATGTAAGCCTCAAATAGTCTTTTTGCAAGAAACCCACTTTAAGGGACAATCCCACCCTGATCTTGCAAATAAATTTTTCCCGAAAGTTTTTTATGCTAACAATGACTTGGCAAAAACTAAGGGCGTGGCAATATTGATCCATAAAGATGCGCCTTTCGTTTTTGAAAAACAACTAACTGACCCGAATGGTAGATACCTTTTCATTTCCGGCACCCTAAACAACAAACCGATTACACTGGCAAACACCTACTTCCCCAATAAGGCCCAAGTTACCTTTTGCAATCAGATGATTGCCGAACTCAAGAGCTTTGCGAAAGGCTGCATTATCCTGGGAGGAGACTTTAACATACCCCTGAACCCACTTCAGGATACCTCCTCGGGTAAATCATGCCTCGCATTCTCGGCACTTAAAAGAATTAAACACTCAATGCAGTCATTAACATTAATAGATGCTTGGAGAGCATTACACCCTACAACCAGAGACTACTCCTTCTATTCGTCTTCTCACAAACGTTACACAAGGATAGATAATTTGTTTATATCCCAAAGGGACCTAGCCGATGTGAGGGGGGCGGAAATAGGATTAATCACCATTACCGATCATGCTCCGGTCTCTCTCCACTTCAAAGTGTCACCGACGCATAAATGCGACAGATCTTGGAGGCTCAACGCTTCTCTCCTTCTTGATCAGTCCACTCAGAACCATATACAATCCACCCTTACCAATTATTTTTCTGACAATTGTTCAGCCGATACCTCACCCCTAACGGTGTGGGAGGCCCATAAACCAGTGGTAAGGGGAGACTTGATCCGAGCGGGTGCACGAAGAAAAAGGGAGAGAGAACTAGTGAGGAATGACCTGATTTCTAAAATAAATGATTTGGAACTGAAACACAAGCAGACACTAGCCAATCGAGTTGAGGAGGAGCTGGTCAAACTCAGAAACGAACTAAGATCTCTCCTTGAAACAAACACAAAAAGAATTATTTTTTTCAAAAAGTCCATATATTATGAACATGGGGATAAATCAGGTAAACTTCTTGCTACAGCGCTTAAAGAAGCACAAACAGCTAATTGCATACTCAACATCAAAAATCACAAAGGCCAACCGGTACATGATCCTAGGGGTATAGCTAATGTCTTTAAGGACTTTTACGCCCGACTCTACAATTTACCACCACAAAATCCCCCGACAGGTATCACTGTACATAGGAAACAAGCTATAATTGATTATCTGTCCCAAAGCGGACTCCCGGTCTTGGATGAGGAAAGCCTTGCCATCCTAGAATCTGATATAACTAGAGAAGAGGTTGAAACCACAACTAAAACACTGAAACCAGGCAAGAGTCCAGGCCCAGATGGCTTCACGGCACAATATTTCAAAACCTTTATCGACACACTATCCCCACACCTAACTAAAGCTCTTAATGTCATCAAGGAAGGCCACAAACCTTCCAATGAGTTCCTAATGGCACACATAGCAGTCATTCCAAAACCCGACAAAGACGTTACGACATGCTGAAATTACCGACCAATCTCACTCCTGAATACCGACTTAAAGATCCTAGCCAAAATCCTGGCGGACCAGATCAGACCTCACCTTGAAAAAATCATCGGCCCAGACCAAGTTGGCTTCATGCCCGGTAGAGAGGCCAGGGATAATGTGATTAGATCCTTGAATTTGATCCATGGAGCCAAATCAACCGGGTTTGAGGGCCTCCTGCTATCCACGGATGCAGAGAAGGCCTTTGACCGAGTGTCATGGGACTTTTTGTTCTCAGCCTGCGAACACATTGGTCTTGGACCAAATATCATGTCATGGATCCATGCGCTATACTTTAAACCTCAGGCTAAGGTGAAGGTCAACGGGGTCTTCTCTGAGCCGCTAGACCTGCGCAATGGTACGAGACAGGGATGCCCACTTTCACCCCTCCTTTTTATCCTGAACATAGAGCCATTAATTAGATCCATCAACCTAGATCCCTCAATTCAAGGGATACACATGCAAGGAAAGGAACACAAGGTGTCGGCTTATGCTGATGATCTGCTTCTATACATCGCACAACCGCACATTTCGATCCCCAACCTTAATAAACAATTTAACCACTATAAGTTTCTATCAAATTTCAAAATCAACAACTCCAAGTCGGAGGCCTTAAACCTGACTCTCCCGAAACATATGATTGCCCTAACGAAGGCTAACTGCCCATATAGATGGGAAAATACCTCACTAAAATACCTAGGTATTAAACTTACACCGAGACTTGATTCACTGTTCGAAACCAATTTCTCTCCCCTATTAAACACTCTAGCCAGGGACCTTAAGAAATGGGATAAGGGGAGATTTTCCTGGTTCGGGAGAGCCGCTATAGTAAAGATGGCTATCTTACCGAGACTTCTGTACTTGTTTCACGCCCTCCCGATCCACATACCAAACTCATTTTTCAGACGCCTCACCTCGCTCCAGAGAATGTTCATTTGGGCTAATAAACATCCCAGAATCAGTTTCCAATACCTACAGCGCACTAGAGAACACGGAGGCATGGGTATTCCCAACTTCCTGAACTACTACTACGCCACACATCTAACTAGGATGATAGATTGGCACTGCCATGGCACATCCAAAGCTTGGGTAGATATAGAAAGGAACTGGTCTAAATGCGATACACATTTCCTACCTTGGTCTGATCACTCTATGATCCCCCCAGAGATCAGATCCCACCCTCTGATTGGCACGACTCTGAATATACTCCATAAAACTTTAGCTCGGTCTGAACTCTCCTCCTCTCCGAGTCCGCTTACGTCTCTCTATAACAATCCTGCCTTTCCACCAGGAATGGCCAATAAAACCTTCCTCACATCGGCTAATAAAGACAAGAATAGACCACTACTTGCACTCCATTGCTTTCGTAACCGTAAACTTCTTGGATACGAGGAATTGAGAAATATATGCTCCACCGAAAAGCCGCTAAATTCTTGGAACCACATGCAGATGCACGACTTCCTCCAAAATAACAAGCATAAATCCCAATTTACTAGGGACCTCTCAGACTTTGAGAAATGCTGCCTATCGGGGACCCCGATGAGGAAAGTAACCTCGCTGGCGTACAAATGGCTATGCACGCCACCCCAATCCCAAACGGATCCCTATCAATTAATATGGGAGAAAGACCTAGGTCTTCAATTCTCGGCTGCTCAATGGAGGAGGTCGTGCATCTTTTCACACAAATGATCCCTTAGTACTAGAGCACAGGAGACTGCAAATAAAATTCGTACAAGGTGGTACAGAACCCCGGTCAAATTGAAACATTGGTACCCTGGACTCACAGATTCTTGCTGGAGATGTGGGAAAGCACAGGGCACATTCCTCCACATCTGGTGGTCTTGCCCCAAACTGATCCCGTTCTGGAGAGCAGTTGCTCACTGGACGGAACACATTACTGGGACTGGTCTGCCATTTGATGCCCCAACCTTCTTACTGCACATAAACCAAATGACTTACAAAGCCTATAAGCAGTCTCTCACCCGACACCTATTAAACATGGCCAAGAGTTTAATCCCATTGAAATGGAACTCCCTTGAAATCCCCCAAATTCGGGACTGGATAGGGAAAATAGACCAAATTTACGAGATGGAAAAATCCATAGCTCTGAAAATGGAACGCCACGAGTCATTCCGTAAACTTTGGGTTAATTGGACACTCTTTTCTGTTTCTCAGGAATATGAGACTCTGAAATCAACCACATAAAGAGCTAAACCCCTGATACTACACACCACAAGGGTGCATATAGCACCTCTCTGGAGACAGCAACCCTTTTTCCCACCTCCCATATCCCCACGTCATCCCTCCCCCACTCTCTCCTCCCCCCCCCCCCTTACTTTCTTCTCTTCACTTCTCTTCTTCTCTTTCTTTTTTCTTTCAATTTGTCACCTTTCTACTCTTATCCTAAGGTGACCACTCAGATCTACAACTGTTGCATTTACGATTAATGATAATTACTTAATAATGTTACGTATTCACACTTCTCTATAAGTTTTGACCAGATCTACATATTTGCCGACTGCAATTTGATAGGCTACCTTGGCAATTTACCTGCAACGTGAGACCCATAATTGCGGAATACACTGTATTTTATTTTTTTTTCTTATCCTATTCGCTATAGAAGTGTGAGACAATATATTTTGATATGTTACAGTCTTTACTGAACTTTTATGTTTTATTGTTCATTCTTTATTACCTTAATAAAGCACTTTTTTGTGAAAAAAAAAAAAAAAAGAAAGGCCAACCAGGACTTGGTTGTACCAGCTGGACAGTCAGTGGCAAAAGTAGGATTGCCATCTGTCTGGGATTCACCCGCACAGTCTGGGTTTTGAATAGGGATAGGCCTATATGTTTTTTTCAGGTCCGATACCGATATTTTGGTCACAACGTATCGGTATTGGATGATATGGGCCGATATTTTGTACATTTAAAGTTTTGAAAAATAAAGACAATTTTTGACACAAATCTGGTACTGAACATGTTAATTTTTGTTTAATGCTTAGTGGCTGGCTTGCTGGCACCCTGTGGTGCGTAGCTGGCTGGCTGGCACTCTGTGGTGGGTGGGTGGGTGGCTGGCTGGCACCCTGTGGTGGGTGGCTAGCTGGCTGGCTGGCACCCTGTGGTGGGTGGCTAGCTGGCTGGCACCCTGTGGTGGGTGGCTGACTGGCACCCTGTAGTGGGTGGCTGGCACCCTGTGGTAGGTGGGTGGCTGGCACAGGGGCTGTGGGTGGCTGGCTGGTACAGTGCCTGTGGCTGGCTGGCACACTGTGGAGGGTGGCTGGCTGGCACCCTGTGGTGGGTGGTGGCTGGCACAGGGGCTGTGGGTGGCTGGTACAGTGCCTGTTGGTGGCTGGCTTGCTGGTACAGGGCCCGTGGGTGGCTGGCTGGCTAGCTGGTACTGTGCCTGTGGCTGGCTGGTACAGGGCCTGTGAATGAATGTGGGTGGCTGGCTAGCACCGGGCTGCTGTGGGTGGGTGTATGGCTGTGATACACTCCCGCAAGACTAGTCCCGACTCGAGACGAGGCTGTCCAAGGCGAGGGAGGCGGCCTAAGAAGGCAGAATGACGTCTCATAAATATCGGCAATATCGGCCAGTTCCGGGGCCGATACCGATATATCAGGGAAAGTGCACATCGGCCCTTGATATATCGGCCTTGCCGATAATCGGTCTATCCCTAATTTTGAATCATGTGTCCGGGTTTCACTCCGCCTGAAACCTGGACACATTATTCAGACAGGAATGTGGCTCAGAACAGTGCCTGACAGGAGGGTGAGGGGGTACTATGCGTGCCGCATTACTATTCTCTTTGGAGCGCCCAAAGGTGTCCCAGTCTGTTACAATTGTAGCGCACCCTCCTAGGTGGGTGCTAGTATAGGTGTATATAATTTTTGGTTTCTCTGCTTAACAGGGAGACAGCCAGGTATATCTAGGAGCTGTCTGCATAAAAGAGAGCTGTGATTATTAGTCAGGTCCTGCCTAGTGTGCTCTGGTGCATGCTGGGTGACTGTACTTATATCTGAGGTGCACATGTGGCTTCTGATCTTCGGCTGTAGAGCGGGGTCCAGGTAGGGAGGGGGCTGCTGCCTCTCCCCAGCACAGGCTACCATGTGGCCTCAGGTGGTAGACCTGAGAGCCAGAACAGAGATGCTGAAACCCAGGAGCTCTTTTGAGGGCTGAGGATGAGGATGTCCATGGATCACCTCCACCGTCCATACTACATTCTCTGACAGCTCTCCTCCACCATCCACACTACATTCTCCGACAGCTCTCCCCCACCATCCACACTACATTCTCCGACAGCTCTCCCCCACCATCCACACTACATTCTCTGACAGCTCTCCTCCACCATCCACACTACATTCTCCGACAGCTCTCCTCCACCATCCACACTACATTATCTGACAGCTCTCCTCCACCATCCACACTACATTCTCCGACAGCCCTCCTCCCCCATCCACACTTCATTCTCCGACTGCCCCCCCCCCCCATCCACACTACATTCTCCGACAGCTCTCCTCCACCATCCACACTACATTCCCTGGCAGCTCTCCTGCACCATCCACACTACATTTTCCGACAGCTCTCCCCCCACCATCCACACTACATTCTCTGACAGCTCTCCTCCCACTATCCACACTACATTCTCCGACAACTCTCCTCTCACCATCCACACTACATTCTCCGACAACTCTCCCCCCAACATCCACACTACATTCTCCGACAGCTCTCCTCCCACCATCCACAGTACATTCTCCGACATCTCTCCTCCACCATCCACACTACATTCTCCGACAGCTCTCCTTCACCATCCACACTACATTCTCTGACAGCTCTCCTCCACCATCCACACTACATTCTCTGACAGCTCTCCTCCCACCATCCACCCTACATTCTCCGATAGCTCTCCTCCAGCATCCACACTACATTCTCCGACAGCTCTCCTCCTCCATCCACACTACATTCTCCGACAGCTCTCCTCCTCCATCCACACTACATTCTCCGACAACAAGAAAACAGGAGCACAGGATCCTTATTAGCAGGACAGTATACATTTATTGAGTGAAAAAAACAGCATGCTTACAGTAAAAATTCTTCAAAATCAGCATGGGTAGTAGGAATGACCGAGATGGAATAAAAAGCAAGGTTGGTAGCTCCAGATCCTCTGGCAGCACCACAGGGACCTGTTCTGACTATAAACAGCGTTCTGTGCCGTTGCCTAACTCCGCATGGTCACCTCTACATGGAAAGAGGGGGGCGGTAACATGTTTAGATGGAATCCCTTCTTTCTAAGCATCCACAATACATTTTCTATTAGATCTCCTCCCACTGTCCACCCATTCTATGACAGGTTTCACCTCTGTCCACCCATTCTATGACAAGTCCTCCCACTGTCCACCCATTCTATGATAGGTCCCACCACTGTCCACCCATTCTATGACAGGTCCCACCACTGTCCACCCATTCTATGACAGGTCCCACCACTGTCCACCAATTCTATGACAGGTCCTCCCACTGTCCACCCATTCTATGACAGGTCCCACCACTGTCCACCCATTCTATGACAGGTCCCACCACTGTCCACCCATTCTATGACAGGTCCTCCCATTGTCCACCCATTCTATGAAAGGTCCCACCACTGTCCACCCATTCTATGACAGGTCCCACCACTGTCCACCCATTCTATGACAGGTCCTCCCATTCTATGACAGGTCCTCCCACTGTCCGCCCATTCTATGACAGGTCCCACCACTGTCCACCCATTCTATGACAGGTCCTCCCATTCTATGACAGGTCCTCCCACTGTCCGCCCATTCTATGACAGGTCCCACCACTGTGCTCCCATTCTATGACAGGACCCACCACTGTCCATACTATATTTTCTGGCAGTTGTCCCTCCCACTATCCACACTTCATTCTCTGACAGCTCTCCTTCCATTACCCTGAATTTTCTGGTGATTTCCCACACTCTGAACATAAATAAGGACGCTTGCCCAAGTGAATTCTCTGGTGTTGCACAAGGTTTCCTTTCCTAGTGAAACATTTCCCACACTTCCAACATGGATAAGGAAGTTCAGCTGTGTAAGTTCTCTAATGTTCAACAAGATTACCTTTACTAAGAAAATATTTCCCATACTTTGAATGGGAAAAATGGGAAGCTAACCAGTGTGAGATCTCTGATGTTTATCAAGGTTTCCTTTATGAGTGAAAGATTTCCCGCACTTTGAACAGAAATAGGGACATTCACCCGTGTGAATTCTCTGATGTTTAACAAGGTCTCTTTTAGCAGTGAAAGATTTCCCGCACTCTGAACATGAATACGGAAGTTCACCTGTGTGAATTTTTTGATGTCTAACAAGATGATCTTTCCTAAGAAAAGAATTCCCGCACTCTGAACATGAAAAAGGACGCTCACCCATGTGAAACCTTTGGTGTTGCACAAGGTTTCCTTTCTGAGTGAAAGATTTCCCGCACTCCGAACACAAATAAGGACGCTCACCAATGTGAATTCTCTGATGTTTAGCAAGGTTCTCTTTATGATTGAAAGATTTCCCACACTCTGGACATGAAAAGGGACGCTCACCCGTGTGAATTCTCTGATGTTTAACAAGGTCTCCTTTATAAGGGAAAGATTTCCCACACTCTGAACACGAATAGGGACGCTCACCCGTGTGAATTCTCTGGTGTTTAACAAAGTCTCTTTTATCAGTGAATGATTTCCCGCACTCTGAACATGAATAGGGACACTCACCCGTATGAATTCTCTGGTGTTTAACAAGGTCTCTTTTATCAGTGAATGATTTCCCACACACTGAACATGAATACGGACGCTCACCTGTGTGAATTCTCTGATGTTTAATAAGGTCTTCTTTATGATTAAAAGATTTCCCACACTCTGAACATGAATAGGGACGCTCACCTCTGTGAATTCTCTGGTGTTTAACAAGGACTCTTTTATGAGTGAAAGATTTCCCGCACTCTGAACATGAATAAGGGCGCTCACCTGTGTGAATTCTCTGATGTTTAACAAGGTTCTCTTTAAGAGTAAAAGCTTTCCCGCACTCTAAACATGAATAAGGACGCTCGCCCGTGTGAACTCTCTGATGTTTAACATGGTCTCCTCTATTATTGAAAGATTTCCCGCACTCTAAACATGAATACGGACGCTCACCTGTGTGAACTCTCTGATGAATAAGAAGAGTATTTTTTTTTAAGAAAGATTTTCCGCACTCTGAACATGAATTCGGACGCTCACCTGTGTGGATTTTCTGATGTGAAGCAAGGCCTCCTTTATAAATGAAAGATTTCCCGCACTCTGAACATGAATAGGGATGCTCACCCGTGTGAATTCTCTGATGTTCAACAAGACTGCGTTTTCTAGTGAAAGATTTCCCGCACTCTGAACATAAATAGGGATGTTCACCTGTGTGAATTCTCTGATGTATAACAAGACTACCTTTACGAATGAAAGATTTCCCGCACTCTAAACATGAATAGGGAAGCTCACCCGTGTGAATTCTCTGATGTATAACAAAGCCTCCTTTATAAGTGAAAGATTTCCCGCAGTCTGAACATGAATAAGGGCGCTCACCCGTGTGAATTCTCTGATGATTAAGAAGACCATCTTTCTTTTGAAAACCTTTCCCGCACTCTGAACATGAAAAAGGACGCTCACCCGTGTGAACTCTGTGGTGCTGAATAAGTTGTCCTTTCTTGGTGAACGATTTCCCACACTCTGAACATGAATGGGGGCGCCCATCCATGTGGATTTTTTTCTGATGTTTAGCAAGGTCTCTTATATAGAAAAACCCTTTCCCGCACTCTGAACATGAGAATAAATTCTCCCCTTGGTCAACCCCTTCATGGGGTAAGGAAGATTCCTTGGGATTAGAAGGATCTGTTGATCTATCTGCAGTGTGAGATCCTAAATGGATATTTGCAATCATAGTATGTGATTGGTGAGAAGATTCCCCCTGATCAGAGGGATCCATTGATGTCTCCGGACAGGAAGGTCTGTGATGGATATTTTGTGTATTTGGATTTCCTCTTGGAGGATCCTTTGTGATGACATTATTATAGCACAATAAGAATATAAGAGGTCTCTCTGAGGTATTCCTGGCCTCGCCTCCATCTGTTGGAAAGAAATGTGAAAAAAAAACATTGTAAGAAGTTCACAAATAACTGGAGTTTTAGATCCACCTCCCTCATAGGCGTGTGCACAGGGTGTCCCGGATGTGCCTGGACACACCCTAATCACCCCATGTGCATGAGCATTATAGCTCTGTGTTCGGTAGGAAGGTGGGAAAGTTCTCCCTCTTACCGGCTCTGCCATACAGACTTCTCTTTCACTGTGCCAGCAGGGAGATGTCAGGGGGGTCATATATACACTATATTGTCAAAAGTATTGGGACACCTGCCTTTACCCGCACATGGACTTTAATGGCATCCCAGTCTTAGTCCATAGATACATTGATGATGTTCTTACTGTAAGCAGTTAAGATTTCACAATGTTTCCCCTAATAAAGGATGTGATGTCCTCCATGTTGAACAAGGGTAGCACAGAATTTGTATCACTGGGGGAAAAGGTTGAACTTTTCAAAAACCTTGGTTTTTTTCTAAAGTGTATTGTGTTATTTGGATCCCAGAAACAGATGACGAGTCCGAAAGAGTATGCAAAAAAAAATAATATAATAAACCCTTCAGGATTCTTCCCATTGTCATTTTAGGAAGGATACAGACACTCTACATATGTAGCCAGTCTATATCTGCACCTATACGTCCTCCATGCACATGTACACAATATTATCAAAAGTATTGGGACGCCTGCCTTTACACGCACATTAACTTTAATGGCATCCCAGTCTTAGTCCGTAGATACGTTGACGATGTTCATACTGTAAGTAGTTAAGATTTCACAATGTTTCCCCTTATAAAGGATGTGATGTCCTCCATGTTGAACAAGGAAAGCACAGAATTTGTATCACTGGGGGAAAAAGGTTGAACCTTTCAAAATTCTTGATTCTTTTCTAAAGTGTATTTTGTTATTTGGATCCCAGAAACAGATTACGAGTCCGAAAGAGTATGCAAAAAAAAAAAATATAATAACCCCTTTAGGATTCTTCCCATTGTCATTTTAGGAAGGATACAGACACTCCACATATGTAGCCAATCTATATCTGTACCTATACGTCCTCCATGCACATGTACACTATATTGTCAAAAGTATTGGGACGCCTGCCTTTACACACATGAACTTTAATGGCATCCCAGTCTTAGTCCGTAGGGTTCAATATTGAGTTTGGCCCACCTTTTGCAGCTATAACAGCTTCGCTAGGAAGTCTAGGAAGCAACTTTAGGAAGGCTGTCCACAAGGTTTAGGAGTGTGTCTATGGGAAGGTTTGACTATTCTTCCAGAAGTGCATTCGTGAGGTCAGGTACTGACGTGGACTAGAAGGCCTGGCTCACAGTCTCTAATTTGTCTATGGTCAGGACTCAAGTCAAGTTCCTCCACCCCAAACCCTTTCTCCATGTCTTTATGGACCTTGTTTTGTGCACCAGTCCAAATCATTTGGTGGAATTGGGATTATGGTGTTTTTGTTTTTAGTTCTAGTCAAAGGAACTCGTAAGGTGTCAGAATACCAAGACATTTTGGACAATTTCAGGCTCCCAACTTTATGGGAACAGGACTCAGTCAAGTTCCTCCACCCCAAACTTGCTCATCCATGTCTTTATGGACCTTGCTTTGTGCACTGGTGTGCAGTCATGTTGGAACAGGAAGGGGCCATCCCCAAACTGTTCCCATAATGTTAAGAGCAAGAAATTGTCAAAAAAATATCTAGGTATACTGGTGCCTTAAGAGTTCCCTTCACTGAAACTAAGGGGCCAAGCCCAACCCCTGAAAAACAACCCCACACCAAGGTTTAGGAGTGTGTCTATGGGAATGTTTGACAATTCTTCCATAAGCGCATTTGTGGGGTCAGGCACTGATGGTGGACTAGAAGGCCTGGCTCGCAGTCTCCACTCTAATTCATCCCAAATTTGTTCTATCGAGTTGAGGTCAGGACTCTGTGCAGGTCAGTCAAGTTCCTCCACCCCAAACTCGCTCATCCATGTCCTTATGGACCTTGTTTTGTGCACTGGTGCGCAGTCATGTTGGAATAGTGCACCAGTCCAAATCATTTGGTGGAATGGGGATTATGGTGTATTGTTGTTTTTCAGGGGTTGGGCTTGGCCCCCTAAGTTCCAGTGAAGGGAACTCTTAAGGTGTCAGCATACCAAGACATTTTGGACAATTTCATGCTCCCAACTTTGTGGGAACAGGACTCAATCAAGTTCCTCCACCCCAAACTCACTCATCCATGTCTTTATGGACCTTGCTTTGTGCATGTTGGAACAGGAAGGGGTCATCCCCAAACTGTTCCCTCAAAGTTGGGAGCATGAAATTGTCCAAAATGTCTTGGTTTGCTGAAGCCTTAAGAGTTCCCTTTACTGGAACTAAGGGGCCAAGCCCAACCCCTGAAAAACACCCCCACACCATAATCCTCCATCCACCAAATGATTTGCACCAGTTAACTGAATTGTACATTTTGTTCCTCTCCCTAATACACTGTTAAGCACCTTTATTAGGCATACACATATTTAACCTTTTAGCACCAGCCAACGAAATGGTGTGATGATCTGATAATTATCTAATATTTTTCCTTACACTAAAATCCTTATACTCAGAAGTAAAATGAGACTGTGACCTGTTTCTTCCATAGTGCCTATACTTACTTGTGTTGATAAGTGAAGAAATTTCATCCAGTTCACTTTTCGAGGTCTCGCACACAGTGGTTCCAAACATGGTCTCTAGGAGGTTTCTGTTCTGCAGCAGGCCCAAATTTAGGGACCCGGCCACTCAGTAGTGTTTGCCTAGTGCCCAAGTACCCCTACCTACAGAACCTTCGCCACTGGTCACCACCATTAATTTGCTAACATTTTACCTTAAAACTACAATCCTTCTCTTCAGAAGTAAAATGAGACTGTGACCTGTTTCTTCCATAGTGCCTATACTTACTTGTGTGGATAGGTAGAGACATTTCTTCCTGTTCTCTTTTCATAATCATCCCAACCTCCTCCGTGGACGGATGATCACCCCCCACATACGTCTCTACTTCTTCTTTAACCTCAGATTTTATATTAATCCGTTCTTCACCCTAAACCCCAAAATAATAGAAAACATCTATTAAAGTCAACTAAAATAAAATAACAAAAATTATAGCAGCTCTGCATTCCCTACATCATTCAAAGTGTTTCTTTCTTTAATTCATGTCGTGTAAGTACCTGAATGGGACCTGGTATCAGGCTCTTGCAGTGCCTGAACATAAGAGCTCAGACTGGGAGAGGGGAAAGCAGAACAAGGAACCAATCAGCTATGTTCTAACAAGAACTCATAGCAGGAGGGAGCAGAGTGAAATAGGGATGAGCTCATCAGTCTGCTGCTTCTCCAGTGACGTGTAAGAGAGGAGCCGTGCTGTCGGGTCACCGCTCGTCCGTATTTGTCTCCGCCCCCTATACGCATGGCGTCATAAACTTGCGCGTCACGACTTCGTCAGTAGTAGTAGCAAGCGTATGACGCCACTCGTATAGGGGGCGGAGACTCATACAGACGAGTGGCGACCCGACAGCACGGCTCCTCTCTTACACATGTCAACCGAATGCTATTCGGTTGTGCCGAGCTCTTTACACCGGCAGTCCAGTGTAGAGGGCTGCATTGGGTGCGGGCTCCCGCGGGTCCCGCCGCAAATCTCGCGGGTGCGGGCCGTTTTCCCATTGCTGCGGGCGGTCAGGAACCTTTGCAGGAGACCCGCGGGGAACTCTATGATGTAAGGACTCACTGTACTTGTGCATGCTCTCCCCGCAGCTATGGTTCCTTCCTTCCCCAGCGCAGCCAATAACCAACGCTGATACAGTACCAGACCGAACCATTACACATGAAAAGGAGGGGGGCAAAGAAGTAAAGTCTTCCAGGTCCTCGCTCCGCCACCTCTCGGGGTATGGTACATGACTGTCAATGTACCATACCCCGAGAAGAGTAACGAGAGCTGGCGGAGCGAGGTCTGGGAGGACCTTTTTTCTTTGCCCCCCTCCTTTTTCTGTGTAATGGTTTGGTCTGGCATTGTATGAGGTTATTGGCTGGGGAAGGAAGGAACCATAGCTGCGGGGAGAGCATGTGTGTAATGGTTTGGTCTGGCACTGTATCAGGCGTTGTAAGAGGTTATTGGCTGGGGAAGGAAGGAACCATAGCTACGGGGAGAGCATGTGTGTAATGGTTTGGTCTGGCACTGTATCAGGCAACGTTGTATGATGTGGTCATTGGCTGGGGAAGGAGGAGGAGGAACCATAGCTGCAGGGAGAGCATGATGAGCCTCTAACTCTAAGACCTCTTTTCAGAATCATTATACAGCATTATAAGATAAGGGCTTTGACTGCAGATAGGGGCCAGCACTGAGATAAAGTTTGCGGGAGTGGACACAAACATTGCGGGTGCGGGCGGGATTGGACACAAACATTGAGGGTGCGGGCGGGTGTGGAACACATAGGTTGCGGGTGCGGGCGGTCCTGGTCATACATTCAGCGGGTGCGGGCTGGTGCGGGTTTAAGAAAACAGGCCCGCACAGGGCTCTAGTCCAGTGATTGGCTTTCAGTTTATCGGACCCACCTCTACTAAGGAAACATTGCTTTCTTTACTCAGACATAAGGTGAGAGGCCATCTTGTGGCTATTGGTGGCGGTGTCACAAGGACATATTGGATGGAGACATCTATCAAGCACTTTATATGCTGAATTTGCACCAGTGGATATTTATGGACTTTTTTTAGCAGGTTTCATGCACTTTATCTATTGCACTTTCTACTACTTATGCACTAATGATATTGTGAGATATATATATGATGTTTTGATCATTTTATTTGACAATTTTATTGATTATTATTTGAGTTTTTGGTATTATCTATTAGGGATATTGCAATAAGCACATTGTTACTTTTTGATTATTCTAGCACCTTACTTACACTTATTCACCTTAGCGCTGTACCCCTGCATTATACACAATACATAGAAATTGCCTCTCACAGCTTACAATACATATATATATATATATATATATATATATATATATATATATATATAGGTCCATATGCCCAGTGCTACCTACCTGATCATGGTCTGGGATGTTGTGATCCTTCTGTACAGAATCCCAAAAATATAGAGGAGGGGGGCATCTTTCACCCTAAACCCCAAAGGTGATAAAATACATTTATAACATGGAGCAAGAGATTACAAAATAAAATATCATCTCATGGCTTACAATACAAATATAGGTCTACATGTCCAGTCCTACCTACCTGAACCTGGGGAGGGATGGCGTGATCCTTCTGTATGGAATCCCAAAAA
This sequence comes from Pelophylax lessonae, assembly GCF_965119305.1. Taxonomy (NCBI): domain Eukaryota; kingdom Metazoa; phylum Chordata; class Amphibia; order Anura; family Ranidae; genus Pelophylax; species Pelophylax lessonae. Next base: position 260,247,219 of record NC_138776.1, on the reverse strand, counting down.
AACAGAGGAGGGGGGCATCTCTCACCCTAAACCCCAGAGGTGATAAAATAAATGTATTACATGGAGCAAGTGATTACAAAATAAAACATCATCTCATGGCTTACAATACAAATATAGGTCTATATGCCCAGTCCTACCTACCTGAACCTGGGGAGGGATGGCGTGATCCTTCTGTATGGAATCCCAAAAATATAGAGGAGGGGGGCATCTCTCACCCTAAACCCCAAAGGTGATAACATATATTTATAAAATGGGGCATAAGATTACAGAGAAAATTATAAACTGATAGCGTACAACACATATGAGTTCTAGTTGCTCAGTCCCACCTACCTGATGATGGTGAGGGATGGTGAGATCTTCCTGTGTGGAATCCCGGGAATACAGAGGACCACCCTCCTCCATAGACCGCTGATCCCCAAACATCTCTTCATTTTCTACTTTAACCTCAACCTTGATGACTTTCAGTTCTTCACCCTAAAGTACAAATATGATAGAATGGATTTGTAAAAGGAAACAAAAGATGACATAGAAGAATATTATCTCAAAGGGTAGAAATCTACAGCATATTTAAGTTATAGTTGCTCAGTCCCACCTACCTGATGATGGTGGGGGACGGTGTGATCTTCCTGTGTGGAATCCCGGGAATACAGAGGACGGGGACATCTCTCTGGTGGGTTCCCATTACTGGATCCATCTGTAGGAAACACACACACTGACTGAATACATTGTTTCTATGTGTTTATCAGATGATGGGGGATCTAGGTGGACCCTCCGTACTGCTCTCTCCTTTACAATAAAGTCTCCTCTTACCCGGTGATGTGAGGGGCGGCTGATTCTCCATCATGACGTCCTTGTAGAGATCCTTGTGTCCTTCTAAATACTCCCACTCCTCCATGGAGAAATAGACAGTGACATCCTGACACCTTATAGGAACCTGACACACACAATGATACAGTCACCATCCAGACACATCCCTTGTCTGTTACTGGATAATGTCCCAGAATTCCCAGCACCGCTCACCTCTGATGTCAGCAGCTCAGTGATCTTCTGGGTGACTTCCAGAAACTTCTTGTCATTGATTCTCTCAGGTTTCAGGGAATGAGGTAAAGGCACTGTAATGGCACAATGCTCACCAGACTTCACCGGAAGAAAACTGCATTAAAAGAACAATACTAATGTCATGTGACCTCCCAGAATCCTCCTCACCTCTCCGGTCAGGTCTGTGTTTTATTATTAGAGATAAGAGTGATGTCATGTGACCTCCCAGAATCCTCCTCACCTCTCCGGTCAGGTCTGTGTTTTATTAATAGAGATAATAGTGATGTCATGTGACCTCCCAGAATCCTCCTCACCTCTCCGGTCAGGTCTGTGTTTTTTTTATTAAAATGCCCCCTACACACCTATACTAACTGACCTGTGTAAAAAATATGTATATACTTAATTATTTTCCGCCTGCTTCAGTCATGTGACCTCCTTTGTCAGCCAGCGTCAGGAGCAGGAAAATAGATAAAGTGCTCAACAATGGCTGTGAAACCCATAGATTTGTCGGCAGTCCCTCCTCTCCCCTGCAGCGTTTGCTGGCTGACACATGGAAGCTGAATCACGTGACTGGATCATGAGCTGAAAGTTTGTATATACTGTACATTTGTTTTATCCAGGGAAGACAATATAGGTGTTAGGAGGGGAGGAGGGAGCATTTTTAAGACTATGTATGCTTTTGCTAGACTTCTCCTTTAATATGTCAGTCATGTGACTTGGGTCCTCCTCCATCCTCCTTGATTTGATCCATACAAGACTCTGAGCTCTGTAGACAGAGACCTACAGATAACATAGGGACCTCCCTGGACATTAGAACTCATAGACAAGTAGAGATTCATTGTAAATCCTCCGTCCAACAGTGAGGGAAGTTTTGTACTTGTGTTGTGTTGATAAATACCAAATATGTTCAACATGAAAACCACGAGTGCCTGAAAAATTAAAAAACTATGATACCCAAAACTCTAAATATGAAACAAATAAAAACTTTTATGCATGTTTTTTAATAAATCTTTAAACATTTTATATCAATCATTATTATGTTAGTGAGAAGTTATATTTATGGAGACACCATAGAACTATCTTTATGGAGACATCATAGCCCAGCGTGACCACGTGACCTTCGAGATCGTATGCCGGACTGAGCGGTATCACCTGGGTGTCACTTACGGCAAGTGGGTGAGAGACGGATCGGTATCGGGTGGGTGGGAGATGGAGCGGGTGAGAGACAGAGCAGTATTGAGTGGATGCCGAACGGAGCAGTATCATTTACGGCAAGTGGGTGAGTGATTCCGATCTGCCAGCAGATCTGTTAATGTGGAATTGCTTATATCTTTAATTTGTACATATGCGAGTGGCATATTCAATAACATTTGTAAACGGAATTATGCTATGTGACATAATTTTACCCTTACATGAGCAATATTTGGAATAACGGCAATATCGGCCAGTTCCGGGGCCGATACAGATATATCGGCAAAAGTCAATATCAGCCCTCCGATGATCGGTCAATTCCTAGTTTATACCTATATAATTTGTGTGAATATCAGCATCTACTGGAGATAAAAGACATCACAGTGACTATGGAGGAAGAGGACGGAACATGACGGGGGGGGGGGGGGGGGGGGGGTTACTGGGTGTAAATATAAAATATCTTATTACCTCCTCTGCTGCCAGCTCTAATGTCTTCTCGCCACTTACTTACAACTCCCCTCTCACCCCGGAACTTCCTGTTCATAAGTTACCTCCCTTCCTGTCTGTATATCACTTCCTGTTTCCATCTGACATCACTTCCTCCCCAGCTGTGGTATTACTTCCTGTTTCTATACAATCACACTATTCCTGTCTCCGAGTTATACTCGATATAATAGGAAAAGATCTCTTAAAGAGGAAGTAAAGCTTTCTCTGTAACGTGTACCTATGATAAGGCTTACACCATTTAGGAGATATTTACTTTGCATGCAACCAGTGACATCACTGGCACATGTACTCTGAAGGAACGGCCACCAGTGCCTTTCCTTCAGAGCCCTGTGCCGTGAATGGCAGCTCCTGTGCGCACGTGTGGGAGTGACATCATCGGGGCTCCAGCCAATCAGATGGCTGGAGGACGCGAACCTGGAAGGAAGGCGGGGGAACATGGATGGACAGTTGGATAAATGGTTCTATATTTAGGATGTATCTGGTCTATAACACTACATTCAGCAACAACTCTCCTCCACCATCCACACTACATTCTCCGACAGCTCTCCTCCACCATCCACACTACTTTCTCCGACAGCTCTCCTCTACGATCAACACTACATTCTCCGATAGCTCTTCTCTACCATCAACACTACATTCTCCGACATCTCTCCTCCCCCATCCACACTACATTCTCCAACATCTCTCCTCCAACATCCACACTACATTCTCCGACAGCTCTCCTCCACCATCCACACTACTTTCTCCGACAGCTCTCCTCCACGATCAACACTACATTCTCTGACAGCTCTCCTCCACCATCAACACTACATGCTCCGACATCTCTCCTCCCCCATCCACACTACATTCTCCAACTGCTCTCCTCCTCCATCCACACTACATTCTCCGACAGCTCTCCTCCCACTATCCACACTACATTCTCCGACAGCTTTTCACCATCCACACTACATTCTCCTACAGCTCTCCTCCACCATCAACACTACATTCTCCGACAGCTCTCCTCCACCATCCACACTACATTCTCCGACAGCTCTCCTCCACCATCCACACTACTTTCTCTGACAGCTCTCCTCCCCCATCAACATTACATTCTTCGACAGCTCTCCTCCACCATCCACACTACATTCTCCCTCAGCTCTCCTCCCACCATCCACACTATACTGGATTATCTGGTGTTTTATTAGAAGGATTTCTCACACATAATTATAGATGCTCATCCATGTGAATTCTCTGGTGTTGCACAAGGTTTCCTTTCCTAGTAAAAGATTTCCCGCACTTAGAACTTAAGGATGTTCGCCCGTGTGAATTATCTGATGTTTAACAAGGACTCCTTTAGATATGAAAGATTTCTCGCACTCTGAACATGAAAAGGACTTCTCCAGCAGGTGCTGGGTTTTTCTTCGTAAAGAAGAAGGGGGGTTAGTTGAGACCTTGCATTGACTATAGGGGTCTCAATCGCATCACGGTCAAGAATGCATACCTGATTCTGTTGATCACTGAGTTATTCGACCGCCTCAAGGGGGCAACGGTCTTCACCAAGCTCGGGCCGTGTATAACCTCGTAAGGATCAAGTAGGGAGATCAGTAGAAGACCGCGATTAATACCAGAACCAGTGATTACGAGTACCTTGTGATGCCCTTTGGCTTGTGCAATGTGCCCGCTGTCTTCCAGGAATTAATCAATGAGATCTTTTGTCATATGTTGCAGCAATGCATGGTAGTCTATTTGGACGACATCTTGGTTTACTCGGACTCCATTGAATCACACTATCGGGACGTCAGATGGGTACTGCAATGGTTATGGGAGAATGGGCTTTTCTGTAAGCTTGAGAAGTGTGAATTCCACTTGTCTCAGGTTACCTTCTTGGGCTACATCATTTCTGTTGAGGGTTTCTCCATGGACCTCCAGAAAATGTTGGATGTTTTGCAATGACCTCGCCCTAGTGGTCTCCATTCCATTCAGCGTTTCCTCAGTTTTGCCAACTACTATCGGAAGTTTATCAGGAAATTCTCCTCTTTGGCAAAACCTATCTCAGACCTGACTAGGAAGCGCAGCGATCCCCACAATTGGATGCCCGCAGCCATCCAGGCTTTTAAGGGCTTAAAGTCAGCTTTCGCGTTGGCCCCCATTCTGTCTCACCCTAATCCTGGGTTTCCCTTCTAGAGGTGGATGCTTCTGAGTCGGGAGTAGGAGCCCTTCTGTGTCAGTGTCCAACGCCTGATGGTTCCTTACTCCCTTGTGGGTTCTACTCCAAGAAGCTGTCCCCAGCAAACTGCAATTACCAGATTGGAGATAGAGAGCTCTTGGCCATTATCCTGGCTCTCAAGGAGTGCAGACACTTGCTTGAAGGTTCGGTGGTTCCAGTTCTTATTCTCACTGATCATAAGAATCTGACTTATCTCTCGGAGGCCAAGAGGCTAACACCTCGTCAGGACATATGGGCCTTATTTCTTTCTTTCTCATTTTAACTATGTGGTCTCTTACTTGCCCGGCTCCAAGAATGTTAAGGCTGACACCTTGTCTTCCGTGCCGACACTGGTCATACCCCCAGATCATATCCTGGCTGCCATCCGTTCCAGCTTAACCTCTCCTCTTGGGGAGCAGATTTTGGCCACCCAACCTGATGCTCCCACAGAGAGACCTGCTGGCAAATGTTTTGTACCTGAAGGGTTGCGTGTCAGACTGTTGCGAACCTACCATAATTCCAAGACTGACGGTCATCCTGGTAGGAACCAGATGTCCTGGGCTATTTCTCATCAGTTCTGGTGGCCTTCTCTCACTGATGTTGCTGCGTATGTGGCCACTTGTTCGGTCTGTGCCCATAATAAATCCCTACGGAACCTCCCCTTAGGTCTACTACATCCTATTCTCAATAAAGAAGCTCCCTTGTCTCACATGGCCATAGATTTTATTGTGGATCTTCCCGCTTCTCGGGGTTTCACAGTTATCCTCATCGTTGTTGTCCGGTTCCCCAAAATGTGTCACTGTATTCCATGTAAGCAACTGCCTACCGCTCAGGAACTTGCCTCAGTGTTTGAAAGGGAGGTTTTCTGCTTACACGGGTTGCCTAAGGAGATTGTCTCGGACCGAGGGAGCCAGTTTGTCGCCAGATTCTGGCACGGCTTTTGCTCCAATTTGGGTATTCGACTCTCCTTCTCTTCGGACTACCATCCGCAGTCCAACGGGGCCGCTGAGAGTTCCAACCAAGCTCTGGAGCAGTTTTCCGCTGCTATATTTCTGACCTTCAGGACAATTGGGTGGACCTGCTACCCTGGGCAGAGTTTTCCAGGAACTCTGCTACTAACTTGTCTTCCGGAATGTCTCCATTCATGGCCAATTATGGCTTCTAGCACCTTGTGTTGCCTGTGTCATTCTCGCCACAGGACATCTCGGTGGTGGAGGATCATCTCTGTGTCCTCTGTTCCTCTTGGGTGCAGATTCAAGAGTCTCTACGGGTCTCTGCACAGCGTCAGAAACTCCAGGAGACGTTTACCTGCCCCTTCGTGCCAGATCGAAGAGAGGGTGTAGTTGTTTACCCGTAATCTCAACCTCAGGGTACTCACTGCTAAATTGGCACCCCGTTTTATTGGGCCTTTTTGCATCCTCTGCCAGGTGAACCCGGTGACCTATGCCCTTGATCTTGCTCCTGGCATGCATATCTCCAAAGTCTTTCACGTGTCACTTTTGAAGCCCCTGGTTTTCAATCGCTTTACTTCTTCTCTTCCTTGCCCTTATCCCATGCGTGTGGGACGAGGGCAAGGAAGAGTATGAGGAGTATGAGGTTAGCAGCATCCTGGACTCTCGTCGGTTTCAAGGTCAGGTTCAATACCTGGTGCACTGAAGAGGTTATGGTCCTGAGGAGCGCTCCTGGGTTCCCTCCACTGATTTGTTTCTATTCTCTTATTTTCTATTCTTTTCTATTCTATTCCTTTATTTTCTAGTCTATTTTTTTTCTCTTTGGAAATTCGAACATAAACTTTAATGGCATCCCAGTCTTAGTCGGTAGGGTTCAATATTAACCACTTGCCGACTGCCTAACGCCGATCTACGTCGGCAGTCAGCCCCTCACAGGCAAAGTGACGTAGGGCTACGTCACTAGCTTGTGAGGGTCTAGGGAGCGAGCGCGCGCCCCCGGAGGCGCGCTCCCGCGTGGTCACGGACCCCCCCGCGCGTGTGACCGGCGGACCCGATGTCCGCCGGTCACTCGGCGATCGGCGGGGGAGAGGGAGAAAGTCAGGCGGCTTGTGTAAACAAGCCACCTGTCATTCTCCTCGGTCTAAAAACACTGATCACACGGATCTACTATGTAGATCCGTTGATCAGTGTCCTTACAGCTCAAGCCACAGCCAATCACAGTAGAAAGCACGCCCCTAGGGACACACACAGCCCCTCCCTCCCAAATAAAGTTAACCCCTTCACTACCAGTGTATTTTTACAGTAACAGTGCATATGTATAGCACTGATTACTGTAGAAATGTCACTGGTAACCCCAAAAGTGTCAAAAATGTCAGTCAAGGGTCCGATCTGTCCGCCCCAATGTCGCAGTACCGCAAAAAAAATCGCAGATCGCCGCCATTACGCGGTAAAAAAAAAAACAACAAAAATGACAAAAATCTTTCCCTTTGTTAGTAAACGCGATAACTTTTGCGCAAACCAATCAAAATACGCTTTTTGCGATTTTTTTTACCAAACATAGGTGGCATAAAACAAATTGGCCGAAAATGTTAAAAAATTTTGATTTTTACATTTTTTGTGGGAGGAATTTCATATAAAAAAATGTGAAAAATATTGCTATTTTTGCAAAATTGACACTCTTTTTTTGTTTATAGCGCATGATCAAAAAATCGCACAGGTGATCAAATACCACCAAAAGAAAGCTCTGTTTGTGGGAAAAAAAGGACGCCAAATTTGTTTAGGTACAGCGTCGCACGACCGCGCAATTGTCCGTTAAAGTCACGCAGTACCGAATCGCAAAATACCCCCTGGTCGGAATGGGGGTAAAATCTTCCGGGGCTTAAGTGGTTAAGTTGACCTGCCCTTTGCAGCTATAACAGCTTCAACTCTTCTGGGAAGGCTGTCCACAAGGTTTAGGAGTGTCTATGGGAATGTTTGACTATTCTTCCAGAAGCTCACTTGTGAGGTCAGGCACTGATGTGGACAAGAAGGCCTGACATATAGTCTCCACTCTAATTCATCCAAAAGATGTTCTGCCAGGTTGAGGTCAGGACTCTGTACAGTCAGGTTCCTCCACCCCAAACTCGCTCATCCATGTCCTATTATTTTCTATTCTATTTTAATTTGTTCTTTTATTTTCTATTCTGTTTTGTTCTGTTTTACTCTGTTCTTTTCTATTCTATTTTTTTATTTTTCTATATATTCCTTTATTTTCTATTCTATTTGTTTCTATTCTTTTATTTTCTATTCTGTTCTGTTTTACTCCATTCTATTTTTTTATTTTCTATTCTATTCCTTTATTTTCTATTATATTCCTTTATTTTCTATTCTATTTGTTTCTATTATTTTATTTTGTATTCTGTTCTGTTTTATTCGATTCTTGTCTAATCCTTTATTTTCTATTCTATTCCTTTATTTTCTAATCTATATTATTCTTATTGGAAATTCGAATTCCATTCGAAAACTTTTCGAATTCATTTTGAAAATGATTTGAATTCGAATTTGGTCCAAAGTTTCATTTTGTTATTTCGGGTTTGTTTAGGTTCGTTACTATTGTCATTCGGGAATTCGGTTACAGCCGAATAACAAAAAAATTGTCTGAAGTTTTCTACAAAGGACCTGGTAATGAGAGGCTGGCTGGAACTCACAGGGTTCTTATATCTTTATGCACCCCTGTAACCCATCAGGAGGGGCTACCACTCTCTGGATTGTATTTTTATTTTAAAGTATGCAAAATTATTTTTTTTTTTAAAAAAAAGAACGGGGATACCACAATGTGGGGGTAACATAGAAGGTACATCCCACCGCTGGAGACCACAGAAAACACAACAAGGTAAGAGAAGACTCAGATCATCCAAATTACATATATATATTTAATATCACTTTTGCCAAGATGCACCTATTATAAAGTAAATATATTCTTCTTACAGCTGTGTTTAGGGTGACCACATTTCCAAACTGCCATTCAGGAACCCCCCCCCCCCCCCCCCCCACAAAAAAAAAAAAAAAAGATGATTTATTAAACTTTGTTTGCCCATTAGTTTACACAGGTGGTTTACAATGTGCACCTGCCTTACCTAAGTCACCTTCTTCTTCATTACTGTCCCCCACTTGTCACCTTCTTTATTACTGTCCCCCACTTGTGTCACCTTCTTCTTCATTACTGTCCCCCACTTGTCTCCTTCTTCTTCATTACTCTCCCCTACTTGTGTCACTTTCTTCTTCATTACTGTCCCCCATTTGTGTCACCTTCTTCTTCATCACCTTCCCCCCACTTGTCACCTTCTTCCCTTCTTCTTCATTACTGTCCTCCACTTGTGTCACCTTCTTCATCACTGTCCCCCACTTGTATCCTTCTTCTTCATTACTGTCCCCTACTTGTGTCACCTTCTTCCTCATCACTGTCCCCCACTTGTATCCTTCTTCATTACTGTCCCCCACTTGTGTCACCTTCTTCTTCATTACTGTCCCCCACTTGTGTTACCTTCTTCTTCATCACTGTCCCCCACTTGTCACCTTCTTCTTTATTACTGTCCCCCACTTGTGTCACCTTCTTCATTACTGCCCCCCCACTTGTGTTACCTTCTTCTTCATTACGCTCCCCTACTTGTGTCACCTTCATTACTGTCCCCCACTTGTGTACCCTTCTTCTTCATTACTGTCCCCCACTTGTGTCACCTTCTTCTTGATTACTGTCCCCCACTTGTTTCCCCTTCTTCTTCATAAATGTCCCCTTCTTCATTACTATCCCCCACTTGTGTCACCTTCTTCTTCATCACTGTCCCCCACTTGTGTTACCATCTTCTTCATTACTGTCCTCCACTTGTGTCACCTTCTTCTTCATCACCTTCCCCCCACTTGTCACCTTCTTCTTCATTACTGTCCCCTACTTGTGTCACCTTCTTCTTCATCACTGTCCCCCACTTGTCTCCTTCTTCATTACTATCCCCCACTTGTGTCACCTTCTTCTTCAACACCTTCCCCCCACTTGTCACCTTCTTCTTCATCACTGTCCCCCACTTGTCACCTTCCTCTTCATTACTGTCCCCCACTTGTGTTACCTTCTTCTTTATCACTGTCCCCCACTTGTCACCTTCTTCTTCATTACTGTCCACCACTTGTGTCACCTTCTTCTTCATTACTGCCCCCACTTGTGTTACCTTCTTCTTCATTACTGTCCCTTATTTGTGTCACCTCCTTCTTCATTACTGTCCCGGTCCCCACTTGTGTCACCTTCGTCTTCATTACTGTCCCCCACTTGTGTCACCTTCTTCTTCATTACTGTCCCCCACTTGTGTTACCTTCTTCTTCATTACTCTCCATTACTTGTGTCACCTTTCTCTTAATTACTGCCCCGACTTGTGTTACCTTCTTCTTCATTACTGTCTCCCACTTGTGTCCCCTTCTTCTTCATTACTGTCCCCCACTTGTCACCTTCTTCTTCATTACTGCTCCCCACTTGTGTCCTCTTCTTCCTCATTACTGTCCCCACTTGTATCAACTTCTTCTTCATTACTGTCCCCCTCCCCCAGTGCCCCAACTTGTGTCACCTTCTTCCGTATTACTGCCCCCCCTTGTGTCCACTTCTTCATTACTGCCCCCCACTTGTGTCACTTTCTTCTTCATTACTGTCCCCCTCCCCCAGTGCCCCAACTTGTGTCACCTTGTTCTTCATTACTGTCCCCCCACTTGTGTCCCCTTCTTCTTTATTACTGTCCCCCACTTGTGTCCCCTTCTTTGCTACTGCCCCCCACTTGTGTCACATTCTTCATTACTGTCCCCCACTTGTGTCACCTTCTTCATTTCTGTCCCCCTCCCCCAGTGCACCCACTTGTGTCACCTTCTACTCCAATCCAGTTCCTCACCTTCTAATATCCCTCTGGTGAGTGGTGGTGGTCCAGTCCACTGGTTCGGGGTCCCAGACAGTCGGGCCATAGAAGGGGAAGAGGAGAAGTTGGGCACTACAGTCAGCAGTGGATTTGAGCCAGTTTAGCAGATGCCGCCCGGAGGTGGGTGGAGACAGTGACACTGGAGTCTAAGGTGAAGAAGATCCGTCCCTGCCCTGCAAGTCACCCTGGAGTCTGGGGGCTGAAGAAGGAGGTAATAGGAGGAGACAGTCAGCAGTGAAGTACAGCACTAGACACAGGCCTCGCTCTGCTCAGCCTCAATCTGAGGCTCTGACGTCACTGGTTGCTAGATGCCAGGCGGGGTGGCCCTAGCAACCAGTTCCTGGCGATCAGTTATGGTGGCTGTGTGTCCTCTATTTCATTTCGGGACACTGTAATGTCCCGGAATGAAGGTGCCCGGGACACAGGACACAAATGTCAATTGCGGGACAGTCCCGGGCAATCCGGGACATGTGGGCACCAAAGAATGGGTAGATGCTTTCCCTCTGAAGTCTAATTAGAAAAGTCAAATTAGAATTCAGAGGGAAAGCATCTGCCAATTATTTTGACAAATATACGATCATATCAGTAAAACATTTACCGCACGTATGGAGGATGCTGTAAGGTATTGTCTTCTCTGATGTGTAACAAGGATTCCTTTCTGGTTTAAACATTTCCCGCACTCTGTACATGACAAGGACACAAACCTGTGTGAATTTTCCGATGTTTAACAAGGTCTCCTTTATAAATGAAAGTTTTCCTGCACTCTGAACATGTATAAGGACACTAACCCATGTGAATTCTCTGATGTTTAACAAGGTCTCCTTTATAAACGAAAGTTTTCCCACACTCTGAACATGTATAAGGTCGCTCACCCGTGTGAACTCTCCGATGTTTAGCAAGATCTCCTTTATAAGTGAAAGATTTTCCGCACTCTAAACACGAATAGGGACGCTCACCCCTGTGAACTCTCTGATGTTTAACCAGGTCTCCTTTATGAATGAAAGATTTCCCGCACTCTGAACACAAATAAGGACGATCACCCGTGTGAGTTAACTGGTGTGCAACAAGTCCTCCACTTTTAGTGAAAGATTTCCCGCACTCTGAACAAGAATAGGGTCGCTCACCTGTGTGAATTCTAAGGTGGGCAACAAGGCCTCCTTTTGTAGTGAAAGATTTCTCGCACTCTGGACACACATAAGGCCACTCCCCCGTGTGAATTCCCTGATGTTTAACAAACTCTCTCTTAAGAGTGAAAGATTTCCCGCACTCTGAACATGAATAAGGATGCTCACCCGTGTGAATTCTTTGATGCTCAACAAGTCCTCCTTTCTGAGTGAAAGATCTCCCGCACTCTGAACATGAATAAGGGCGCAAACCTGTGTGAATTCTCTGGTGTATATCAAGGTCTTTTTTATAAATGAAAGATTTCCCGCACTCTGAGCAAGAATAGGGGCGCTCACCCGTGTGAATTTTCTGGTGTCTAACAAGATAAGATTTCTTCTGGAAAGATTTCCCGCATTCTGAACATGAATAGGGATGCTCCCCGGTGTGAATTATCTGGTGTCTACCAAGGTCTCCTTTAGAAATGAAAGATTTCCCGCATTCTGCGCATGAAAAGGGACGCTCCCCCGTGTGAATTCTCTCATGATTAACAAAGTCTCGTTCATGACTGAAAGATTTCCCGCACTCTGAACATAAATAGGGATGGTCTCCTGTGTGAACTTTCTGGTGTGCAACAAGGTTTTGTTTATGTTTAAAACATTTCCCACACTCTGAACAAGGGAAAGGACGCTCACTCGTGTGAACTCTCTGGTGCTGAATAAGTTTTCCTTTCCCAGTGAAACATTTGCCGCACTCTGAACACGAGAATAGATTCTTGCTGTGGTGAGCTCCTTCATGAGGTAAGGAAGATTCCTTGGGATTAGAAGGATCTGTTGATCTATCTGCAATGTGAGATCCTAAATGGATATTTGCAATCATAGTATGTGATTGGTGAGAAGATTCCCCCTGATCAGAGGGATCCATTGATGTCTCCGGACAGGAAGGTCTGTGATGGATATTTTGTGTATTTGGATTTCCTCCTGGAGGATCCTGTGTGATGACATTATCTTCTGACTTACAATCAGCAGATAATAGAAGATGTCTCTCCGAGGAATTCCCGACATCACATCCATCTGTTGGAAAGAAATGTAAAAAAATAAAATATATACTGTGTATATATATTATATATATATACACACACACACACACACACTTTATACATACACTATATTACCAAAAGTATTGGGACGCCTGCCTTTACACGCACATGAACTTTAATGGCCTCCTGTCTTAGTCCGTAGGGTTCAATATTGAGAGTTGGCCCACCCTTTGCAGCTATAACAGCTTCCACTCTTCTGGGATGGCCGTCCACAAGGTTTAGGAGTGTGTCTATGGGAATGTTTGACCATTCTTCCAGAAGCCCATTTGTGAGGTGAAGGCCTGACTCGAAGTCTCCGCTCTAATTCATCCCAAAGGTGTTCTGTCAGGTTGAGGTCAGGGCTCTGTGTACTAGGCCAGTCAAGTTCCTCCACTCCAAACTCGCTCATCCATGTCCTATTGGACCTTGCTTTGTGCACTGGTGCGCAGTCATGTTGGAACAGGAAGGAGCCATCCCCAAACTGTTCCCACAAAGTTGGGAGCATGAAATTGTCCAAAATGTCTTGGTATGCTGACGCCTTAAGAGTTCCCTTTACTGGAACTAAGGAGGCCAAGCCCAACCCCTGACAAACAACAGCACACCATAATCCCCCCTCCACCACCAAATGGTTTGGACCAGTGCACAAAGCAAGGTCCATGAAGACATGGATGAATGAGTTTGGGGTGGAGAAACTTGACCTCAACCCAACAGAACACCTTTGGGACGAATTAGAAACTGTGAGCCAGGCCTTTTTTTCGTCCACATCAGTGCCTGACCTCACAAATGCGCTTCTGGAAGGATGGTCAAACATTCCCATAGACACACTCCTAAACCTTGTGGACAGCCTTCCCAGAAGAATTGAAGCGGTTATAGCTGCAAAGGGTGGACCAACTCAAAATTGAACCTTATGGACTCAGACTGGGGTGCCATTAAAGTTCATGTGCATGTAAAGGCAGGCGTCCCAATACTTTTGATAATATAGTGTACATGTGCATGCAAGATGTATACATGCAGATATAGATTGGTGGAGTGTCTGTATTCTTCCTAAAATGACAATGGGAAGAATCCTGAAGGGGTTATTATATTAATTTTTGCATACTCTTTTGGACTCGTCATCTGTTTCTGGGATCCAAAAAACACAATACTCTTTAGAAAAGAACCAAGGTTTTTGAAACCTTTTTCCCCCAGTGGTACAAATTTTGAGCTACTCTTGTTCAACATGGAGGACATCTCCTCCTTTATTAGGGGAAACATTGTGAAATCTTAAGTGCTTACAGTAAGAACATCATCAACGTATCTATGGACTAAGACTGGGATGCCATTAAAGTTCATGTGCGTGTAAAGGCAGGTGTCCCAATACTTTTGGTAATATAGTGTATATACAGAGACTGAGAATTGCTTCTTTCATAGTGTCTGTTTCTTACTTGTGTTTATAAGTTGCAAAATTCCATCCTGTCCACTCTTCATAATCATCCCAACCTCCTCCGTGGATGGCTGATCCCCTCCCACATACATCTCAAATTCTTCTTTAACTTCAGCTTTTATAATCATCCGTTCTTCACCCTAAACCCAAAAATAACAGAAAACATCTATTAAAGTCAACTCAATGCATATACTACAGATGCAAATAACAGCAGCCATCCATTGCCCGGTCTTCCTTGGCTCCCTTCTTCATGTCTGCCATCTCTCACTGCACATCTGACCATAGAAGCTACGCTCAGGGTGGTATCTTCCACCATCTCTTTACCGGACATTCTCCGCGCCCCTCTTCTTGATTTTGATTCAGGTACTAACAAGCACCTTGATCGTCTTTTGGACATCAGGGAATTTTGAAATGTTCATTTTTTAACTTCATTTGTCTCTCCTTCATTGACAGCTATCCTACATTTGTTAACCCTTCTGTCGATGTCTGCTCAGCCTATCAGATTTGCCACTTTTTGCAGTTCAATCTAGCTCACATTGGCAGCCTTAGGGAGAAGACCACTTTTGAGAACCTGTACACTGCATGCCTCACCTGTTATCTCAACTATACAAACTTCTGTTTTCTTCTCCGCTGGCATATGTTCCTCCCTCTTTTTACTGTCCAGTCGCAGGCTGATCGGAGAAGACACAAACCAGCAGGTGCTACTGACCTGAAGCAGAGATAAATCAGGTCTACTGCCCATTACCTGTGAGCCTAGGAAGCCCGGGACCCATTCTCTAGTGGCACGTCAACATGTCAGCCTGGACTTACAGGAACAAAGAACAGCCCCATGTCCTTCAGTATGCACCTCCATTGGAGGAACACGAGGAGGAAGAGGAATTAAAAATAACTGTGGCACATGTGGCCATCATCCATAATTGTATCAACAAGAAAAAGGAGGGGAAAAAAAGTTGGACTGTACAGGGCAAAATGGAGGGATAACAAAAATTAAGTAAAATAGTTTTTTTTTATTATCAAAAATATGTAAAAACAATGCACAGTAACAAGTACAAAATAACTACTAGATAAAAAATAATTCCTCAACAGAAATTATGACTGATACAATGAGTACTGTATATTGCATAGGTCTTCGGTGCCGACGCGTTTCACCAAATGCTTCCTCAGGGCTACAAAGACCATACAGTACCCATCTAGAGTGGTGCACTTGCAGAGAGTATTCCCTGGGCAGGGGCCAGGACCATATTAGGGGACAACCATCTAGTATTGGTAATTTGTTTATCCTCCCATATGTGTCCAAACAAAGTATGATTTGATAGGTATTAAGGATTAGTGGAAAGGTTCCCTCACAAAATGTTGTCCCCTCATAGATAGAAAAAGGTAAGCCATGACCCCGCTATAGACCTTCCCCCTGTGTCAATTAGGGTATAGCAATCTCAGAATACTGTATTGCCTCAATACCTAGTATGGAGATCCACATATCCAGTATCAAAATCCTGTGGGCTTATAAAGTGCGGCGTGACCACAAGGTTGTCCCTCTCTAATGGAAGTTATGCCATCTTTGGGATTTGAACCCATGGTGAGAGTATTTATAGGTAGGATTGCTAACCATTACGCTATTGGGCTCAGCACAGATGGAGGAAGAGGACTCATGGTGGCATGTGACTGGAGTTAAGACGATAAGTCGATAAAAGACGATAAGGGAGTTTTGGCCACAGAGGACAGGGAAAAGGCGTTAGTGTTAAATAAATTCTTCTCTTCAGTCTTCACAAAAGAATCGGGGGGCTACACTAACCCAGCTTGTAAGGCCAAACTAAACAACACACCTCAGGAAATACCGCCATGGCTAACAGAAGATAGACTTAGAACTAAACTAGAGAAACTTAACATAAATAAATCACCGGGACCGGATGGCTTGCACCCGAGGGTTCTTAAAGAGCTCAGCCAGGTGATTGCCAGACCATTATTCTTGATCTTTAAGGATAGTTTACAGACGGGTATGGTGCCAGCTGATTGGAAAAAAGCCAACGTGGTACCAATATTTAGAAAGGGGCAGAGATATATCCCGGGTAACTATAGGCCGGTCAGCCTAACATCAGTAGTCTGCAAGATTTTGGAGGGGTTGTTAAGGGACCACATACAAGACTTTAGTAATGAAAACGGTATTATTAGTAGTAATCAGCATGGATTCATGAAAAATCGTTCTTGCCAAACCAATCTATTAACCTTCTACGATGAAGTGAGCTGCCACCTAGATAAAGGGAAGCCTGTGGATGTGGTGTACCTGGACTTTGCAAAGGCCTTTGACATCGTTCCCCACAAACGCTTACTGTTCAAACTAAGGAAGGTAGGTAAGGACCATAAGGTGAGTACCTGGATAGAGAACTGGCTCCAGGGGAGGTTGCAAAGGGTGGTGATTATTGGGGAGTACTCAGATTGGGCGGGTGTGGAAAGTGGGGTCCCCCAGGGTTCTGTCCTGGGCCAATCCTGTTTAATTTATTCATAAATGATCTAGAGGAGGGGATATCAAGCAAAATCTCAGTATTTGCAGATGATACTAAACTAAGCATGCCAATATCTTCTGGGCAGGATGTGGAAACCTTACAAGCGGACCTGAACAAAATAATTGGGTGGGCAACTACATGGCAGATGAGGTTTAATGTTGAAAAATGTAAAGTAATGCAACTGGGTCCCAGAACCCTGAAAGCAAACTACTCACTGGGGGGGGGGGAACCTCTGGGTGAGTCTAGGATGGAAAAGGACCTGGGGGTACTGGTAGACAACAGGCTTGGCAGTGGCATGCAATGCCAAGCCGCTGCAAGCAAAGCCAACAGAATACTGGGTTGTATAAAAAAGGGGATTCACTCCAGAAATAAAGAGATTATTCTCCCACTCTACAAGACTCTGGTCCGGCCACATCTGGAGTATGCTGTCCAGTTCTGGGCACCGGTCCTCAGGAAGGATGTGCTGGAACTGGAGAAAGTCCGGAGAAGGGCAACAAAAATAATTAGGGGAATGGAGGACATCAGCTATGAGGAAAGACTACAAGCACTGAACTTATTCTCTCTGGAGAAGAGACGATTGAGGGGGGATATGATATCAATGTACAAATACTGTACTGGAAACCCTAGCATATGGAAAAACCTATTCAGAGAAAGGAAATACAATAAGACACGTGGCCACTCACTAAAACTAGAGGAAAGGCGGTTTAACCTTAAAATACGCAGGGGGTTCTTCACTGTAAGAGCAGTAAGGATGTGGAATTCTCTTCCGCAAACAGTCGTATCAGCAGGGAGCATTGATAGTTTCAAAAAACTATTAGATGGGCACCTTAAAGACCACAACATACAGGGGTATACAATGTACGGTTAACAGTAGACACACACACACATCATAGGTTGAACTGGATGGACTGATGTCTTTTTTCAACCTCACTAACTATGTAACTATGTAACTTAAGACCCACAGAAGAAAGGAACGTATGTTAATTTAGAAGGAACAAGGAATACATTTAAGGGGTGAAAATGTAGGATACTGAAAGGAGCTAGAAATGGGGATAGGGGGTGAGGGGAGCAAAGGCTGCACTTCAGATGTAGAAGTAAGCATTAAAACAAGAGACTACATAGAAGAATGTCATCTTATAGTTTTGAAAACAGTTTGAGTTCTAATTGCTCAGTCCCCTCTACCTGATGATGGTGAGGGATGGTGTCATCTTCCTGTATGGAATCCCAGGAATACAGAGGACCCCCCTCCTCCATAGATCGCTGATCTCCAAACATCTCTTCTTTTTCCACTTTAACCTCAACTTTGATGTCTTTCAGTTTTTTGCCCTAAGGAGCCAATATGATAGAATAGATTTGTAAAAGGAAACAAGAGATGACATAGAAGAATGTTATCTCGAAGTGTAGAATTGTACTTGAGTTCCAGTTGCTCAGAACCATCTACCTGATGATGGTGAGGGATGGTGTGACCTTCCTGTGTGGAATCCCGGGAATACAGAGGACGGGGATATTTCTCTGGTGGGTTCCCATTACTGGATCCATCTGTAGGAAACACACACACTGACTGAATACATTGTTTCTATGTGTTTATCAGATGATGGGGGATCTAGGTGGACCCTCCGTACTGCTCACCCCTAAACAATAAAATCTCCTCTTACCCCGTGATGTGAGGGGCGGCTGATTCTCCATCATGACATCCTGGTAGAGATCCTTGTGTCCTTCTAAACGCTCCTTCACAGAGATAGTGACATTCTGACACCTTATAGGAAGCTGACACACACAATGATACAGTCACCAGTAAATATGTAACAAATAAAAATCTTTGTGTGTGTGTAGTTTTCAATAATACTTTAACTACTTCCCACCCTCCTGCCTGCAAATGATGGTGGAGCAGTGCGGTTCTCGTTCTGGGACGACCTTATATGATGGCACCCCAGAATGGCCGCTCGTGCGCAGTGCAGCGATCATGACCGCTCGTGCACAGTGCAGCGATCATGACTGCGTCGTGTTCCTAGGACACAGCGTGACCCTGATCTCGGTACAGAGTTCATGACATGGCTCTTTACCAATGTGATTGGCTGGGTCACAAGTAAATGCAGAAGTGCCGTTTATTGGCTCTCCTCACCTCACACTCTCAGAGAGCTGATCAGCGACATCTCCTCGCAGGGGAGGTCAGTATAGGTAATCAGGGCACTGATCATCAGTGATCATAACGTAGTGGCACGGTGGCGTAGTGCTTGCGCGGCACAGTGCCGTAGTGGTTGGGCGGCACAGTGGCGTGGTGGTTGGGCGGCACAGTGGCTTAGGGGTTGGGCGGCACAGTGGCGTAGGGGTTGGGTAGCACAGTGGAGTAGGGGTTGGAAGGCACAGTGGTGTAGGGGTTGGGCGGCACAGTGGTTGGGAGGCACAGAGGAGTAGGGGTTGGACGGCACAGTGGTGTAGTGGTTGGGCGGCACAGTGGCGTAGGGGTTGGGCGGCACAGTGGCGTAGTGGTTGGGAGGCACAGTGGCGTAGTGGTTGGGTGGCACAGAGGCGTAGGGACTGGGCAGCACAGTGGCATAGTGGTTGGGAGGTACAGTAGGGTAGGGGTTGGGCGGCACAGCGGTGTAGTGGTTGCGCAGCACAGTGGTGTAATGAGTTGAACTTTCATCCAAGGGCAAAAGGGTTGCTGGTTCGAATCCCAACCACTGGGACTCTACCTGCATGGAGTTTGCATGTTCTCCCTGTGCCTGCGTTGGTTTCCTCCCACACTCCAAAGACATGCTGGTAGGTAAATTGGCCCTACTATGTGTATGTATGTATGTATGTGAGTCAGGGACCTCAGATTGTAAGCTCCTGAAGGATAGGGACTGAGGTTAATGTATAATATGCAATGTAAAGTGCTGTGTAAACTGACGGCACTTTATAAGTACCTGAAATAAATAAATTACCTCCTCTGCTGCCAGTTCTAACATCTTCTCTCTACTTCCTCACAATTCCAGCTCTCACCCGGAACTTCCTTTATGGACCCGTACATCACTTCCTGTTCATAAGTTACTGCACTTCCTGTCTGTATATTACTTCCTGTCTGCACCTGACATCACTTCCTGTCTCCGTGTTCTTCTCAGTATACAGTAAACCCCCTCTCCATCGCGGTTCAGTTTTTGTGGTCCCGGTAAATCGCGCTATTTTAATTAGGACCCATTAATTCGGATATAATATTTTGCCATTTCGCGGTTATGTAGCGGTGAATCAGAGAATCAGAGCGAGGCTGCGGTGGAACGCATGCCTCACTCGTGGACCGCACCGAGCGCAGTGACGTTAGAGGGGGCGGTAACGCGATTCGGAGCATGTGCAGATGTGCTCCTTTGCCAACCACAAGCAAGAATGCCCACAAGAATGCCACCCAAACGCCCATCATCTAAGGCTAAGGCTTCTGGTGAGCCAAAACAAAAGAGGAAGTTCCTTACAATTCAGGAGAAGGTGAAACTTCTTGATATGATAAAGGAAGGACAGAGTTATGCTGCTGTAGCCCGCCATTATGGTATGAATGAGTCAACGATTCGATACATCAAAAAGGATGACAAGAATATCAGGGCAACTGCTGCACTGTCCATCAACCAAGCTGCAAAAAGAGTTGTTTCTTACCGCAATAAAAACATTGTTATGATGGAAACTGCATTGGTCATTTGGATCCAAGATTGCAGAAAAAAAAGCATCACATTGGATGGTAACACCATCAGGACTCAGGCAAAGAAGCTGTACGACACTTTTGCCAATCAAGGAGGCTCTGAAGAAGGCTCTGCCGCAGCTGAGTCAGACAATGGCAATCCTGATAAGCCTTCTACTTCTAGTGCAGGTACATCTTCATCAGGAGACTTTTCTGCCAGCAAGGGGTGGTTTGACCGCTTCCAGAAACGCTATCAGTTGAAGAGTGTTTCATTGCAAGGTAAATCTGCATCTGCCGACAAAGAAGCTGCTACAAGGTACACCAATGAGACCTTCAAGAGTTTCATCGAGGAGGGTGGGTACCAACCAGAGCAAGTCTTTAATATGGATGAGACCGGCTTGTTTTGGAAGAGAATGCCCAAACGCACCTACATCATGAAGGAGGAAGCCCGAGCCCCTGGATTCAAGGCTTATAAGGACAGAGTAACCTTGGTTATGTGTGGAAATGCTGCTGGGTTTATGATCAAGCCAGCCCTGATCTACAAGGCCAAGAACCCCAGAGCATTGAAGCATAAAAACAAGAACCAGCTACCAGTCCATTGGATGCATAACCCTAAGGCTTGGATGTCTAAACACCTCACAACTGAGTGGTTCCATAATTGTTTCATCCCAGCCGTCAAGGTCTACCTTGCCGAACTTGGCCTTGATTTTAAAGTGCTTCTGCTGATGGATAATGCAGGAGGCTACGCCATGGATCTATCATACGAAGGAGTGCAAGTTGAGTTCCTTCCACCCAACACCACGTCTTTAATTCAGCCTATGGACCAGGGTGTGATACGAGCATTCAAGGCGCTGTACACTCGCAACTCCTTGAATCATCTTGTTGAATCCATGAACAATGATGATAATTTCAATTTGAAGAACTACTGGCGTAATTACACCATTGCAACTTGTCTGGAGAACATACAAAAGGCCCTCAAGGAGATGAAGAAGGAGACCCTGCATGCCTGTTGGAAGAAGCTTTGGCCAGAAATTATTCATGAATATGAAGGGTTCTCTCCTGACGAAGTTCATCATTCAGCTGTGGACAAATCAATTAGGCTGGCGAAGTTGCTAGGAGGTGAAGGTTTTCAGGATATGACCCAGGATGACGTCAATGACCTAATTGAAACCCATTCAGCTCCACTAACCAATGAGGATCTGACAGAACTCACCAAGTCAGCGAATGAGGAGGAAGTGGAGGAACATGAGGGGGAGGAAGAAGATGAAGGCTTGTCAATTGAGCGCCTTGGCAGGGTCATGCGTACGGCCAATGACCTGAAACAGATGTTAGCTGAGTGGGATCCTGACATGGTTCGTTCACTGCAGTTCCAAAACAGCATTGATGGAGCCATTCAGGTGTACAAGAACCTCCTCGCCCAAAAGAAGAAACACGCCCAGCAACTGCCTTCACAAAACAGAAGAAGGCCACATCCACCCCAAGTACCTCCACAGGCACCTCTGATGTAGCAGTGGAGGTCATGGAGCAGCAAGAAGACGACCCACCTACACCAAAAGAAGCGCCTGCTGAACCTGCGCCTTCAAAAGGACAGTAGCTGCTCTTATTTGCTTATTTGCTGCTTATCGTCATCTTCTTTTCTGATACTGTACAGTACTCTTTTTTTTTTACTACTGTACAGTATACAGTACTGTACTGTTAGCACAATATTTTTGTGTTTTTATAATGCTCTTGCTCTCTCTCTATCTTTTATGCATTTTTATTGCTTAAAAGTTTGTTTAAAGACCTTTAAATGCTATTAAAAAGTTAACAAAACATGCCTAGGGTGTATTTAAATAGGGTCTTTCTATTTTACGGATTTTCACTTTTCGCGGGTTGGCTCGGAACGTAATCCCCGCGATGGAGGGGGGTTTACTGTAATAGGAAAAGATTTTATTAAAGGGGGAGTCCCGTCTCTTTTCACTATGTGAATATTATAAGATAACACTGCAATGGTTAACAAAATAACCACCAGATCCTTTAACCATGTTAGAAAATTGCTGGTAAAAGCACAACAAAATTAAGTATTTTAATTGATTACTTGCCGTGTTTTTCCATAAAACATTTTTTCCTCCACTAGCATTGTGTGTCTATGTGTCTGTAAGACTCTCATTTGTTCCTGTCTAACTAAGGTAAATTTTGTAAGTAGAAGGAATACGGCGTACATGTGTGGTGTATACAGAGTAGGCTCGGAACCAGAGGTTCTGGATGTACAGTTGGATAAATGGTTCTATATTTAGAATGTATCTGGTCTATAAACCAGAGGCTCTGGATGGACAGTTGGATAAATGGTTCTATATTTAGGATGTATCTGGTCTATAAACCAGGGGCTCTGGATAGACAGTTGGATAAATGGTTCTATATTTAGGATGTATCTGGTCTATAAACCAGAGGCTCTGGATGGACAGTTGGATAAATGGTTCTATATTTAGGATGTATTTGGTCTATAAACCAGAGGCTCTGGATGGACAGTTGGATAAATGGTTCTATATTTATGTAGCACCCTACAGGTAGGTGCTAGGTAAAGATATAGTGGGCCTTGTCTGCCTAACAGCAGGGCTGTGATTTAATAGTTAGGGTGTCATGGTTTCCAGATGTGCCTGCTGAAGGGGGCGTCTCCCCACTGGCGCCTGTGAGAGGCTTCTCATAGGGCAGTGGAGGAAACCCAATCAGGGGACACATCCAGGCTTGTAACTACCCCAGGAGGCAGATTGTGCTGCAAAGGATTCTGGGAGTGGGTATAAGTTTGGGGGTGGCATGTGACACAATATCTTTGGTGGGAGCAGAGTCCCAGGAAGGAGAGTTCCACAGCACAACAGTGTCAGGAGTAGGGATGATTGAATGGTTCGGGTCGACCATCGGTTCGACCCGAACATTGACCGTTCGAGGTTCGGCCGAATTCCGAAAGTTCGGAATTCGGCAACCAGAACCGACCAAAATGCAATGGGACAGGAACTGGGCTTTAAAAGCCCGTAATTGGACCAGAACCATCAGTAAAAGCCAATTGAGGGGGCAGGAGAATGCTAGGAATGTGATTGGAGTGACTAGGGGGTTCAGAGGCCAATCATTAGTGAATGTGCCCCCCAGTATATAAGATAGCCCCGCCAAATCTCTACCATTTTAATACAGGGCTGTGGAAGAGAGTGGAAGCAGTTCTGTTACTTCTGCTCTCAAAGTGTCATTTAGCAATTATTAGTGTGAGGAAAGGGATATCTAGTGTAGTTAGGGTACTATTTTCCACTATAGTTAGATTTAATCATTTAGTTTCTGTAGGGAAAGTGTTGAGTGTAAGAGGACCGTAGTGTAGTGTAGGGTTAACTGAATCTGACTGCTATGGCAGGGTGACAAAACCCTTCCATTTCAGGGTGAGCGCTATAGAGAAAAGATTGTTTCTCTTAAGCCCCGTACACACGTACCGATGGTCGGCATACAAATGTTCCTCTTTTCTCCCCGGGATGTCGGTGTCTGCTGAAAAGTGCAAAGACAGCACAAGGACAGCACAAGAATTTTGTCCGCCGACTGCAGAAGTGATGTCATGTAATGGTTAACTTTCCCTGTGTTTTCTATTTTCTGAGCATGCCCAGTCTTGCAAATCTGCGGTCTGTCGGCCGAATTGTGTACTGACAGGCGAACAATCGTCCGTTCTGGTGTCGGCATACAAAAATTTTCATGTTTGCAAGAAAGACTTTTGTCCGCGGATTGTGCGCAGACATCTGTCGGAGGCACCATACTAACACGCGTACAATCGGCAGATCCTTCGTCCACCGACGTTTGTATGCCGACGATCGGTACGTGTGTACGGGCCTTTAGAACACTTATGCCTCGTTTCCACTGAGCGGAACGGTTCGGGTCTATATATACCCCTACACAGAAGTACAGATGTTATGCCTGCCTCCAAAGACGCCCAAAAAATGCCCAAAAAAACGCCAGCTACAAAAACGCCCAGGTGTGTTTTTGCAGCAGGCGTTTTTTTGGGGCATTTTTTTGGGGTCTTTGGAGAGAGGCAAAACATCTGAAATTCTGTATAGGGGTATATATACACACACACTTATATGTATTTATACACATACACACATATAGGTGTGAAAGGAGAGAAGCCATATGGGTGTTAATAATTTCATTAGCGCAAGCATAGTGTTCTGCTACTTTCACACCTATATATGTGTATGTGTATATATACATACATGTGTGTGTGTGTATATATACCCCTACACAGAAGTTCTGATGTTATGCCTGCCTCCAAAGACCCCAAAAAATGCCCAAAAAAACGCCTGCTACTAAACCGGCAAGGTGTGAAAATAGCAGAGCCACTATCCTGTTCTATATTAATTGTAATACAAACAAACTTTTTTTTTTCTGGTTCTGGACATGCTACAGAGCTGAAACTTCACAGGTACACTTTTTAGACCCCCAGACACTAAATCCAAAGAAATCTCATTTTTTTTCAATAATTTTTTCAATATTTGGCTCTCTATCAAAAATGACAATTTTTAAGAACTTTTTTTTGTGTGATTAATAGTCCCTGGGGCATGACCCAGAACCCTAGGCACTTTTTAGGGCTAGGGCATTAGGGCTTAAAAATTGTGTTTGTTGATTACCGAAGTTCGGATCCCATTGATTTCAATGGGGTTCTGAAATCCGGGCCAAACTTTCGGGAAGTTCGGGTGTTCTGGTCGAACCGAACTTTTGAAAAGTTCGATCATCCCTAGTCAGGAGTTCTACAGTTCTCAGTCCTGGATCTTTTGGACTAATAGTCGAGGATTCCACACTTCTGCGTTCTACAAGATATTTATGGCATCAAGGAAGCGCCAACAGGCATTTCTCAGGAGTAAAGTCCCACATGTAATAAGTTCAAGCCTCAAGGAGTATCCCACTCATTCCCTTCTCCCATCCCCCTTAAACCAAATAAAAACCACAAACAAAGATGCCGGAGTTGTCGCAGCTTCAGTTGTCACATCCAGGGTCACAGCTCACATGGGCTGGAGATAGTACCAGTACTAATGGCAGACCCACATCAGGCCACAGGCCTGGAAACCTTGCTACATTTAGGATGTATCCGGTCTATAAACCAGAGGCTCTGGATGGACAGCTGGATAAATGGTTCTATATTTAGGATGTGTCTGGTCTATAAACCAGAGGCTCTGGATGGACAGTTGGATAAATGGTTCTATATTTAGGATGTATCTGGTCTATAAACCAGAGGCTCTGGATAGACAGTTGGATAAATGGCTCTATATTTAGGATGTATCCGGTCTATAAACCAGAGGCTCTGGATGGACAGTTGGATAAATGGTTCTATATTTATATATAAGAAAATGGAGGCTGTTAAAAAAGCCTTGATTGTAACATGACAAAATGTGGAAAATTTCAAGTGGTGTGAATACTTTTTAAAGGCACTGTATAATACTTTAACTTAGTTACATATAACACTGGTCAAGTCTTCTATTGTGGCCTAATAGCATCACTTAATGTATCTCACAAAAGTAAGTACACCCCTCACATTTTTGTAAATATTTTATTCTATCTTTTCATGTGACAACACTGAAGAAATGACACTTTGCTACAATGTAAAGTAGTGAGTGTACAGCTTATATAACAGTGTAAATTTGTTGTCCCCTCAAAATAACTCAACACACAACCATTAATGTCTAAACCACTGGCAACAAAAGTAAGTACACCCCCTACGTGACAATGTCCAAAGTGGGTCCAATTAGCTATTTTCCCTCCCCGGTGTCATGTGACTCGTTAGTGTTACAAGGTCTCAGGTGTGAATTAGGAGCAGGTGTGGTAAATTTGGTGTTATCGCTCTCACTCCCTCATACTGGTCACTGGAAGTTCAACATGGCACCTCATGGCAAAGAACTCTCTGAGGATCTGAAAAAAAAAGAATTGTTGTTCTCATAAAGATGGCCTAGGCTGTAAGAAGACTGCCAAGACCCTGAAACCGAGCTTAAGCATGGTGACTAACACCATACAGCGGTTTTACAGGACAGGTTCCACTCAGAACAGGCCTCGTCATGGTCAACCATAGAAGTTGAGTGCACGTGCTCAGCGTCATATCCAGAGATTGTCTTTGGGAAACAGACATGAGTGCTGCCAGCATTGCTACAGAGGTTGAAGGGGTGGGGGGTCAGCCTGTCAGTGCTCAGACCATACACTGCACACTGCATCAAATTGTTCTGCATGGCTGTCGTCCCAGAAGGAAGCCTCTTCTAAAGATGAAGCACAAGAAAGCCAGGAAAACAGTTTGCTGAAGACAAGCAGACTAAGGACATGGATTACTGGAACCATGTCCTGTGGTCTGATGAAACCAAGATAAACCTAATTAGTTCAGATAGTGTCAAACTTGTGTGGCGGCAACCAGGTGAGGAGTACAAAGACAAGTGTGTCTTCTCTACAGTCAAACATGGTGGTGGGAGTGTCATGGTCTGGGGCGGCATGAGTGCTGCCGGCACTGGGGAGCTACAGTTAATTGAGGGAACCATGAATGCCAACATGTACTGTGACAAGCTAAAGCAGAGCATGATCCCCTCCCTTCAGAGACTGGGCCGCAGGGCAGTATTCCAACCTGATACCAACCCCAAACACCTCCAAGATGACCACTGCCTTGCTAAAGAAGCTGAGGGTAAAGGTGATGGACTGGCCAAGCATATCTCCAGACCTAAACCCTATTGAGCATCTGTGGGGCATCCTCAAACGGAAGGTGGAGGAGCGCAAGGTCTCTAACATCCGCCAGCTCCGTGTTGTCATCATGGAGGAGTGGAAGAGGACTCCAGTGGCAACCTGTGAAGCTCTGGTGAACTCCATGCTCAAGAGGGTTAAGGCAGTGCTGGAAAATAATTGCAGGAGTCCCAATACTTTTGGTAATTTAGTGTGTGTATATATATATATATATATATATATATATATATATATTATATATACACACACATACACACATATACATACACACTGTATTTTATTTTTTATCAGTATTTTAAAATGGTTACTAATAATCACAGGACTCATTTAATTTTTGTTTTTAATCTCAATTTATAACCATATAGAAGACACGGTAATACATGCAACAGAGCAACAGACTCCGGTACAATTCTGGTTACAGAAATGAAAAACTAATATATATATATATATATATATATATATATATATATTTTTTTTTTTTTTTAACAATATTTTAAAATGGCTACCAATATACACCAGACTCATTACATTTTTTTTTTTAAATCCTTATTTATAACCATATAGAAGACACAGTAATACATCCAAAAGAGCAACAAACTCCGGTACAATTCTGGTTACAGAAATGAAAAATCTCAATTTAACAATTTATTAACAATTTATTTAAAATGGTTCCCAATATACACAGGACTCAATTAATTAATATTGTTCATGTCCCTTCATAGAAAACTTACACATCTGACATCACTATTCTATTTTGTTGATAATATATCTTCCCATTTTTATCAAAAAGATATTAAAATTTCCTATTTTCATCTGGGATTTCCCCACGCGTTTCCTGGAAGTGTTCGGTGCATAGAGCTCAGATCTGAGTAATTACCCCGACCTTCAGTTCTGGAAAATTCCATCACCAGGAATGAATGTACTACGAAAGGATATCAGGAGTTTTATGCTGCAATGCAGAGAAATCCTCAGTGCACACATTGGGTTCGATTTACTAAAATTGGAAGGTGTAAAATCTGGTGCCGCTCAGCATAGAAAACAATTCGATTCTAGTTTTTTTTTTTTTTTTCCTCAAAGCTTAATTGAACAAACTGAAGTTAGAAGCCGACGGTCCTTTCACACTTCTCACTTCGACCCAAAGGTGTAGGACATGTGAAATGCCAAATATCTCTAGGAGAGCCATTCCAACTGACACTACTGAAGTCGCTGTGACTTCAGAAAAGGTTCCTGCACTGATCCCACTTTGACATGACTTCAATGCCAGAGAGAGTAAAAACACTTCAAAGTTATATTAAAGTCGGGCACTGAAAATCACATTGGATTAGGCAAGTGTGAAAGGGGTCTTTTTGGCTACCATCAGATTTTGAACTCACTTCGTTTTAATAAATCAATAATAATGTCCTCAATATTAACCAATCCCTGGTAGGGAAATTCCTTTATCATCAGTGTCCATATCTCCACCACACATTGTTCCCTCAGTAGTGTCCACATCACTGACCACTCTCTGCACCCCTGTGATGAATCTCTTTACTCAATGCCTCTACTACATTCTCCGACAACTCTCCTCCACCATCCACACTACATTCTCCGACAGCTCTCCTCCACCATCCACACTACATTCTCCGACAGCTCTCCTCCACCATCCACACTACATTCTCCTACAGCTCTCCTCCACCATCCACACTACATTTTCCGACAGCTCTCCTTCCACCATCCACACTACATTCTCCGACAGCTCTTCTCCACCATCCACACTACATTCTCCGACAGCTCTCCTCCACCATCCACACTACATTCTCCGACAGCTCTCCCTCATCATCCACACTACATTCTCCGACAGCTCTCCTCCACCATCCACACTACATTCTCCGACAGATCTCCTCCACCATCCACACTACATTCTCCGACAGATCTCCCCCACCATCCACACTGCATTCTCCAACAGATCTCCTCCACCATCCACACTACATTCTCCGACAGCTCTCCTCCACCATCTACACTACATTCTCCGACAGCTCTCCTCCACCATCCACACTACATTCTCCGACAGCTCTCCCTCATCATCCACACTACATTCTCCGACAGCTCTCCCCCACCATCCACACTGCATTCTCCGACAGCTCTCCTCCACCATCCACACTACATTCTCCGACAGCTCTCCTCCATCATCCAAACTACATTCTCCGACAGCTCTCCTCCACCATCTACACTACATTCTCCGACAGCTCTCCTCCACCATCCACACTACATTCTCCGACAGCTCTCCCTCATCATCCACACTACATTCTCCGACAGCTCTCCCCCACCATCCACACTGCATTCTCCGACAGCTCTCCTCCACCATCCACACTACATTCTCCGACAGCTCTCCTCCCACCATCCACACTACATTCTCCGACAGCTCTCCCCCACCATCCACACTACATTCTCCGACAGCTCTCCTCCACCATCCACACTACATTCTCCGACAGCTCTCCTCCCACCATCCCCACTACATTCTCCGACAGCTCTCCTCCCACCATCCACACTACATTCTCCGACAGCTCTCCTCCATCATCCACACTACATTCTCCGACAGCTCTCCTCCACCATCTACACTACATTCTCCAACTGCTCTCCCCCACCATCCACACGACATTCTCCGACAGCTCTCCTCCCACCATCCACACTACATTCTCCAACAGCTCTCCCCCACCATCCACACTACATTCTCCGACAGCTCTCCTCCACCATCCACACTACATTCTCCGACAGCTCTCCTCCACTATCCACACTACATTCTCCGACAGCTCTCCTCCACCATCCACACTACATTCTCCGACAGCTCTCCCCCACCATCCACACTACATTCTCCGACAGCTCTCCTCCACCATCCACACACATTCTCCGACAGCTCTCCCCCCACCATCCACACTACATTCTCCGACAGATCTCCTCCACCATCCACACTACATTCTCCGACAGCTCTCCTCCACCATCCACACTACGTTCTCCGACAGCTCTCCTCCCACCAATCACACTACATTCTCCGACAGCTCTCCTCTGCCATCCACACTACATTCTCTGACAGTTCTCCTCCGCCATCCACACTACATTCTCCGACAGCTCTCCTCCACTATCCACACTACATTCTCCGACAGCTCTCCTCCACCATCCACACTACATTCTCCGACAGCTCTCCTCCATCATCCACACTACATTCTCCGACAGCTCTCCTCCACCATCTACACTACATTCTCCGACTGCTCTCCCCCACCATCCACACGACATTCTCCGACAGCTCTCCTCCCACCATCCACACTACATTCTCCGACAGCTCTCCCCCACCATCCACACTACATTCTCCGACAGCTCTCCTCCACCATCCACACTACATTCTCCGACAGCTCTCCTCCATTATCCACACTACATTCTCCGACAGCTCTCCTCCACCATCCACACTACATTCTCCAACAGCTCTCCTCCACCTTCCACACTACATTCTCCGACAGCTCTCCCCCACCATCCACACTACATTCTCCGACAGCTCTCCTCCACCATCCACACTACATTCTCCGACAGCTCTCCCCCACCATCCACACGACATTCTCTGACAGCTCTCCTCCCAGCATCCACACTACATTCTCCGACAGCTCTCCTCCCACCATCCACACTTCATTCTCCGACAGCTCTCCTCCACCATCCACACTATGTTCTCCAACAGCTCTCCTCCACCATCCACACTACATTCTCCTCCCACTATCCACACTACATTCTCCGACAGCTCTCCCCCCCCCCATCCACACGAAATTCTCCGACAGCTCTCCTCCACCATCCACACTACATTCTCGGACAGCTCTCCTCCATTATCCACACTACATTCTCCGACAGCTCTCCCCCACCATCCACACTACATTCTCCAACAGCTCTCCTCCACCATCCACACTACATTCTCCGACAGCTCTCCCCTCACCATCTACACTACATTCTCCGACAGCTCTCCTCCACCATCCACACTACATTCTCCGGCAGCTCTGCTCCACCATCCACACTACATTCTCCGACAGCTCTCCTCCACCATCCACACTACATTCTCTGACAGCTCTCCTCCACCATCCACACTACATTCTCCGACAGCTCTCCTCCACCATCCACACTACATTCTCCGACAGCTCTCCTCCACCATCCACACTACATTCTCCGACAGCGCTCCTCCACCATTCACACTACATTCTTCAACAACTCTCCCCCACCATCCACACTACATTCTCCGACAGCTCTCCTCCACCATCCACACTACATTCTCCGACAGCTCTCCTCCCACCATCCACACTACATTCTCAGACAGCTCTCCTCCCACCATCCACACTACATTCTCCGACAGCTCTCCTCCCACCATCCACACTACATTCTCCGACAGCTCTCCTCCCACCATCCACACTACATTCTTCGACAGCTCTCCTCCCACCATTCACACTACATTCTTCGACAGCTCTCCTCCCACCATTCACACCACATTCTCCAACAGCTCTCCTCCACCATCCACACCACATTCTCCGACAGCTCTCCTCCACCATCCACCCTACACTCTCTGACAGCGCTCCTCCACCATCCACACTACATTCTCTCTCAGCTCTCCTCCACCATCCACACTACATTCTCCGACAGCTCTCCTCCCACCATCCACACTACATTCTCCAACAACTCTCCTCCACCATCCACACTACATTCTCCGACAGCTCTCCTCCACCATCCACACTACATTCTCCGACAGCTCTCCTCCACCATCCACCCTACACTCTCTGACAGCGCTCCTCCACCATCCACACTACATTCTCTCTCAGCTCTCCTCCACCATCCACACTACTTTCTCCGACAGCTCTCCTCCACCATCCACACTACATTCTCCGACAGCTCTTCCCTCACCATCTACACTACATTCTCCGACAGCTCTCCTCCACCATCCACACTACATTCTCCGACAGCTCTCCTCCACCATCCACACTACATTCTCCGACAGCTCTCCTCCACCATCCACACTACATTCTCCGACAGCACTCCTCCACCATTCACACTACATTCTTCAACAACTCTCCCCCACCATCCACACTACCTTCCCCGACAGCTCTCCTTCCACCATCCACACTACACTGCATTTTCTGGTGCTTGATAAGTTTATCTTTTCTATAAAAAGATTTCCCGCACTCTGAACATGAATAAGGACGCTCACCCGTATGAGTTCTCTGATGTGCAACGAGACCATTTTTCTGAGTGAAAGATTTTCCGCACTCTGAACATGAATAAGGACGCTCACCCGTGTGAATTCTCTGATGTTCAACAAGGATTTTTTTCTGAGTGAAAGATTTCCCGCACTCTGAACAGGAATAAGGATGCTCTCCCATGTGAATTCTCTGATGTACAACAAGGCTTCCTTTATGAATGAATGATTTTCCGCACTCTGAACATGAATAAGGATGCTCTCCCGTGTGAATTCTCTGATGTCTACCAAGGCTTTCTTTATGAGAGTAAGATTTTCCACACTCCGAACATGAATAGGGACGCTCACCTGTGTGAATTCTCTGATGTATAATAAGGAGTGTTTTGCAAATGAATGATTTCTCACACTCTGAACATGAATAAGGACGCTCACCCGTGTGATTTCTCTGATGCCGAATAAGTTCTCTTGTATGAAAGAAAGATTTTTCGCACTCTGAACATGAAAATGGACGCTCACCCGTGTGAATTCTCTGATGTCGAACAAGCGCTTTTTTGTTATGGAACAATTTTCCGCACTCTGAACATGAATGAAGACGCTCACCCGTGTGAAGTCTCTGATGGTTAGCAAGGCCTCTTCTACGAGTGAAAGATTTCCCGCACTCTGAGCATGAAAAAGGACGCTCAATTCGGTGAGCCCCTTCATGGGGTAAGGAAGATTCCTTGGGATTAGAAGGATCTGTTGATCTATCTGCAGTGTGAGATCCTAAATGGATATTTGCAATCATAGTATGTGATTGGTGAGAAGATTCCCCCTGATCAGAGGGATCCATTGATGTTTCCGGACAGGAAGGTCTGTGATGGATATTTTGTGTATTTGGATTTCCTCCTGGAGGATCCTGTGTGATGACATTATCTTCTGACTTACAATCAGCAAATAATAGAAGATGTCTCTTCGAGGAATTCCCGACACCACATCCATCTGCTGGGAAGAGAATGTAAAAAATAAAATATATACTGCGTGTGTATATACACATTTTATATATATATATATATATATATATATATATATATATATATATACATACACACTATATTACCAAAAGTATTGTGACGCCTGCCTTTACACGCACATGAACTTTAATGGCATCCCAGTCTAAGTCCATAGGATTTAATATTGAGTTGGACCACCCTTTGCAGCTATACCAGATTCAACTCTTCTGGGAAGGCCGTCCACAAGGTTTAGGAGTGTGTCTATGGGACTGTTTGACCATTCTTCCAGAAACGTATTTGTGAGGTCAGGCACTGATGTTGGACAGGAAGGCCCGGCTTACAGTCTTTGCTCTAATTCACCCCAAAGGTGTGCTGTCAGCTTGAAGTCAGGACTCTGTGCAGGCCAGTCAGGTTCCTCCACCCTAAATTCGCTCATCCATGTCTTTTTGGACCTTGCTTTGTGCCCTGGTGTGCAGTCATGTTGGAACAGGAAGGGGCCATCCCCAAACTCTTCCCACAAAGTTGGGAGCATGAAATTGCCCAAAATGTCTTGGTATGCTGACGCCTTAAGAGTTGCCTTTACTGGAAGTAAGGGGCCAAACCCAACCCCTGAAAAAACAATCCCACACCATAATCCCCGCTCCACCAATTGATTTGGACCAGTGTACAAAGCAAGGTCCATAAAGACATGGATGAGGGAGATTGGGGTGGAGGAACTTGCCTGGCCTGCACAGAGTCCTGATCTCAACCTGATAGAACACCTTTGGGATGAATATGAGACTGCGAGCCAAGCTTTTTTGCCCACATTAGTGCCTGAGCTCACAAATGCGCTGCTGGAAGAATGATTAAACATTCCCATAGACACACTCCTAAACCTTGTGGACGGCCTTCCCAGAAGAGTTGAAGCCGTTATAGCTGCAAAAGGTGGGCCAACTCAATATTGAACCCTACGGACTAAGACTGGGATGCCATTAAAGTTCATGTGCGTGTAAAGGCAGGCGTCCCAATACTTTTGATAACATAGCGTACATGTGCATGGAAGACGTGTAGGTGCAGATATAGATTGGATACATATGTGGAGTGTCTGTATCCTTCCTAAAATAACAATGGTAAGAATCCTGAAGGGGTTATTATATTATTTTTTGCATACTCTTTCGAAACTCATCATCTGTTTCTGGGATCCAAATAACACAATACTCTTTAGAAAAGAACCAAAGTTTTTGAAAGGCTCAACCTTTTCCCCCCAGTGATACAAATTCTGTGCTACCCTTGTTCAACATGGAGGACATCACATCTTTTATTAGGTGAAACATTGTGAAATCTTAACTGCTTACAGTAAGAACATCATCAACGTATCTATGGACTAAGTCTGGGATGCCATTAAAGTTCTTGTGCGTGTAAAGGCAGGCGTCCCAATACTTTTGGTAACATAGTGTATATATACAGAGACTGAGAATTGCTTCTTTCATAGTGTCTGTTGCTTACTTGTGTTGATAAGTTGGGAAATTCCATCCTGTTCACTCTTCAAAATCATCCCAACCTCCTCCGTGGATGGCTGATCACCCCCCACATACATCTCTACTTCTTCTTCTTTAATCTCTGATTTTATATTCATCCGTTCTTCACCCTGAACCCCAAAATAATAGAAAACATCTATTAGTCAACTCAATGTATAGATTACAGATGCAAATAACAGCAGCCCTCCATTTTCCGGTCTTCCTTGGCTCCCTTCTTCATGTCTGCCATCTCTCACTGCGCATCCGACCATCAGTGAATTTTGAAATGTTCTATTTTTTAACTTCTTTTGTCTTTCCTTCATTGACAGCTATCCTACATTTGTTAACCCTTCTGTCGATGTCTGCTCAGCCTATCAGATTTGCCACTTTTTGCAGTTCAATCTAGCTCACATTGGCAGCCTTAGGGAGAAGACCACTTTTGAGAACCTGTACACTGCATGCCTCACCTGTTATCTCAACTATACAAACTTCTGTTTTCTTCTCCGCTGGCATATTTTCCTCCCTCTTTTTACTGTCCAGTCGCAGGCTGACCGGAGAAGAGACAAACCAGCAGGTGCTACTGACCTGAAGCAGAGATAAATCAGGTCTACTGCCCATTTCCTGTGAGCCTAGGAAGCCCGGGACCCATTCTCTAGTGCAGCCCTCAAAAATTCCACTTGCCTGCTCGCATTTTGCGAGTGGATTGATGAGCAAGGCTGTACTGTAGGGGGAATATGCAGCTCCTCCATTCAGCCTGCCTCGCCTGTCACAAGGCTGTGTGTGTGTGTTTCATAGCCCAGTGAGCAGCCCCCCCCCTCCAGGAATCGGAGAGGGTGCAACTGCTCTGCCTTCTCCTGCCCCTCTCTCTCTCTCTCTCCCTGTGCCCGCCCAAACACTCAGTACAGCCCGTGCATGCTGTCTGTGAAGGAGATGTGTGGGTGGGAAAGTTTCATTAGCAGCCAGCAGCTACATGATGGGGAATTGAGTGAGTAAGATGAGCACTGTGACCAGACTTACTCCTCCCTACCCTGTCTCCCCCCCTCCTCTGTCCCTCTCTCTCCCCCCTCTGTCCCTGTCATCTTCCCCCCCCCTCTGTCCCTGTCATCTTCCCCTGTCTGTCCCTGTCACCCCCTCTCACTCTCCCTGTCACCCCCTCTCTTTCTCTCTGTATCACCCCTTTCTTTTCTCTCTCCGTTTCACCCCCCCTCTCTCTCCCTGTCACCCCCTCTCTATCTCTCTCTCTCCCTGTCACCCCCTCTCTCTCTCCCTGTCACCCCCCCCCTTTCTCTCTCTCTCTCTGTCACCCTCTCTCTCCCTGTCACCCCCCTCTCTCTCTCTCATACTGTCACCCTCTCTCTTTTCCTATCACCCTCTCTCTCCCTGTCACCCCCCCTCTCTCCCTGTCACCCCCTCTCTCTCCCTGTCACCCCCTCTCTCTCTCTCCCTGTCAACCCCCCCTCTCTCTCTCTCTCTCCCTGTCGCCCCCTCTCTCTCCCTCCCGCCCTGTCGCCCCCTCTCTCTCTCTCCCTCCCTGTTGCCCCCCCTCTGTCTCCCTCCATGTCACTTCCCCTTTCTCCCTCCGTGTCACCCCCCTCTCTCCCTCTCTTCGTGTCATCTCCCTCTCTCATCGTGTCAGCCCCTTTGCCTCTCTCCCTGTCACCCGCTCTCTCTGTCACCCCCCCTCCTTGTCTCTCTCTGTCAAACCCCCTCTCTCTCTCTCTGTTGTTGTTGTTAATATTTATTTTTGTAACTTAATTCTGAATAAAACATTTAACAGTGTAATTTTATTAGATATTTTACGAGGGCGTGTTTAGTGGCGGAGCAGGGTAGGGTTTGTGTGGGGAAACAAGTGGCAAGTAACTCTTAAGGCCTGGCTAGTAGCTCAGGACTAGAAATTTGAGCCCTGATCTAGTGGCACGTCAACACGTCAGCCTGGACTTACAGGAGCAAAGAACAGCCCCACGTCATTCAGTATGCACCCCCATTGGAGAAACACAAGGAGGAAGAGGAATTAAAAATAACTGTGACACATGTGGCCATCATCCATAATTGTATCAACAAGAAAAAAAGAGAAGGAATGAAAGTCGGACTGTACCGGCCAAAATGGAGGGATATCAAAAATTAAGTAAAATACGTCTTTTTTATCATATCAAAAATGTGTAAAAACAATGCACAGTAACAAGTAGGTACAAAATAACAAGTGGATAAAAAAATAATTAATCAATAGAAATTATGACTGATGCAGAGAGTACTGTATCCTGGATAGGTCTTCGGTGCCTACACGTTTCACCAAATGCTTCCTCAGGGCTACATAGACCATACAGTACCCATCTAGAGTGGTGCCCATGTAGAGAGTATTCCCTGGGCAGGCGCCAGGACCATATTAGGGGACAGTCATCTAGTATTGGTCATTTGTTTATCCTCAAATGGTTAAAGGTGTAGCACTAATCCAAGTTGCGTATAACAGATGCCAAAGTCCATATTAAGAAGGAAAAAGTCCAGAATAAATGAGTGTCCACTCCACACCGCAGGTACGCTAGGGTGCAAACAGAAGAACTTACACCGAGTTCAGAAAACACTGACTCTAACCTGGATGACCAGGACCTTCATCACAAAGGTCATAAACAGCAAAGATAATAAAGATATGCGTTTCGTCACTCGCTGACAACGTCAGCGTGTGACAAAACGCGTTGGGAGGTGCCAACGGCGGCTGACGCTACCACGAGGAGGAGACGCGGCGGCCATTTTCTTGGTGGGCAAATTCATAGATGCCGGTCATTCACGAAGAAATTTTTAACGCTGCTTCCACTCTGCAATCACGTAAGCTGCTATGCCCTAGCTTTGTGAAGAATAAAGTGTGTTTTACATAATACGCTATGAGGGATGTTTGTTTTGTTTCCACTTTGAGCTATTCACCACTTGTTGCCAAGTGAGAGAGCATTGGAGAAGCATTCCGGATGCCTGCATATCTTTATTATCTTTGCTGTTTATGACCTTTGTGATGAAGGTCCTGGTCATCCGGTAAGAGTCAGTGTTTTCTGAACATGGTGGTGGTTCTTCTGTTTGCACCCTAGCGTACCTGCGGTGTGGAGTGGACACTCATTTGTTGGGGACTTTTTCCTTACTTATATGGACTTGGGCATCTGTTATACACAACTTGGATTAGCGCTACACCTTTAACTATTTGTCTTATAATCCACTTTTGCATTCAGGATTTTGTGTAAAGCCCCGTACACAGACACTGATCGTCGGCCGAACGATCGGCCGTCTTTTGTCCAGGGCTGTCGTGTCTGTTGAAAACTGCAAAAGACTGCACACGAATTTTGTCGGCCAACAACAGCCGACTGCAGAAGTGATGTCATGTGATGGTTAACTTTCCGTGTGTTTCTCTTTTCTGAGCATGCCCAGTCTTGCTAATCTGCTGATTGTCGGCCGAATTCTGTACTGACTGGCGAACAATCGGCCGTTCTGGTGACGGCCAACAAATATTTTAACCGGTTGCCGACCGCCGCACGACTATATACTGCGGCGGTCAGCCCCGGCCAGGCAGAGTGACGTATCGGTACGTCACTCGCCTGTCACTGACTTGCGAGCCTATAGCGAGCGGGCGCGCGCCCGCCGAGGCGCGCGCCCGCCGCGGCTCGTTCACAGGCAAGTCAGTGCGTGTGACCGGCGGACTCGATGTCCGCCGGCCACACTACGATCGCTCCTGTGAAGGGAGAAAGACAGAGCAGCTTGTGTAAACAAGCTGCCTGTCAGTTCTCCCTGTGTAAAAGTAAAGATCTGACCGTTCTACTATGTAGAACGGTTGATCTTTGCTTTTACACCAATAGCAATGTCCCTACACAGTAGAAAGCACGCCCCTAGGACACACTTAACCCCTCCCTTCCCAATAAAGTTAACCCCTTCCCTGCCAGTGTCATTTTTGCAGTAACAGTGCATATGTATAGCACTGATTACTGCAGTAATGTCACTGGTAACCCCAAAAGTGTCAAAAATGTCAGTCAAGGGTCCGATCTGTCCGCCGCAATGTCGCAGTACCGAAAAAAAAATCGCAGATCGCCGCCATTACGCGTTAAAAAAAAAAACACCAAAAATGACAAAAATCTTTCTCTTTGTTAGTAAACGCGATAACTTTTGCGCAAACTTTTGCGCAAACCAATCAAAATACGCTTTTTGCGATTTTTTTTACCAAACATTTGTAGCATAAAACAAATTGGCCGAAAATGTTAAAAAAATTTTGATTTTTACTTTTTTTTTTTTGGGGAATTTCATATAAAAAAAATGTGAAAAATATTGTTATTTTTGCAAAATTGTCGCTATTTTTTGTTTATAGCGCATGATCAAAAAATCGCACAGGTGATCAAATACCACCAAAAGAAAGCTCTGTTTGTGGGAAAAAAAGGACGTCAAATTCGTTTAGGTACAGCGTCGCACGACCGCGCAATTGTCCGTTAAAATCACGCAGTGCCGAATCGCAAAATACCCCTGGTCTTTTAGCAGCCAAATCCTCCGGGGCTTAAGTGGTTAATAGGTGTTAAGCGGAGCACAGCAATACCTTTTATATATTTGTTTATCCTCCCATATGTGTCCAAACGAAGTCATGATCTGATAGGTATTAAGGATTAGTGGAATGGTTCCCTCACAAAATCTTGTCCCCTCATAGATAGAAAAGGTAAGCCATGACCCCTCTATAGAGCAGGTCTATGTGTCATTTAGGGTATCGCAATTTCAGAATTCTGTATTGCCTCAATACCTAGTATGGAGATCCGCGTATCCAGTATCAAAATCCCGTTGGCTTATAAAGTGCGGAGTGACCGCAAGGTTGTCCCTCTCTAATGGAAGTTATGTCATGTTTGGGATTTGAACCCATGGTGAGAGTATTTATAGGTAGGAGTGCTAACCATTATGCTATTGGGATCAGCACAGAAGGAGGAAGAGGACTCATGGTGGCATGTGACTGGAGTTAAGACCCACAGAAGAAAGGAACGTATGTTAATTTAGAAGGAACAAGGAATACATTTAAGGGGTGAAAATGTAGGATACTGAAAGGAGCTAGAAATGGGGATAGGGGGTGAGGGGAGCAAAGGCTGCACTTCAGATGTAGAAGTAAGCATTAAAACAAGAGACTACATAGAAGAACGTCATCTTATAGTTTAGAAAACATTTGAATTCGAATTGCTAAGTCCCATCTACCTGATGACGGTGAGGGATGGTGTCATCTTCCTGTATGGAATCCCAGGAATACAGAGGACCCCCCTCCTCCATAGACCG
This sequence comes from Pelophylax lessonae, assembly GCF_965119305.1. Classification (NCBI taxonomy): domain Eukaryota; kingdom Metazoa; phylum Chordata; class Amphibia; order Anura; family Ranidae; genus Pelophylax; species Pelophylax lessonae. The sequence continues at coordinate 260,206,998 of NC_138776.1, read as the reverse complement.
CTGATCTACAAACATCTCTTCTTTTTCCACTTTAACCTCAACTTTGATGTCTTTCAGTTCTTTGCCCTAAAGAGCCAATATGATAGAATAGATTTGTAAAAGGAAACAAGAGATGGCATAGAAGAATGGTATCTTGTAGTGTAGAATTGTACTTAAGTTCCAGTTGCTTAGTGCCATCTACCTGAGGATGGTGGGGGATGGTGTGATCCTCCTGTGTGGAATCCCAGGAATACAGAGGACGGGGACATCTCTCTGGTGGGTTCCCATTACTGGATCCATCTGTAGGAAACACACACACTGACTGAATACATTGTTTCTATGTGTTTATCAGATGATGGGGGATCTAGGTGGATCCTCCGTACTGCTCTCTCCTTTACAATAAAGTCTCCTCTTACCCGGTGATGTGAGGGGCGGCTGATTCTCCATCATGACGTCCTTGTAGAGATCCTTGTGTCCTTCTAAATGCTCCTTCACAGAGACAGTGACATTCTGACACCTTATAGGAACCTGACACACACAATGATAGTCAGCAGTAAATATGTAACAAATAAAAATATTTGTGTGTGTGTAGTTTTCAATAATCCTTTAATTACTTCCCGCCCTCCTGCCGTCAAATGACGATGGAGCGGTGCAGCTCTCGTTCTGGGACGACCTCATATGATGGCCCCCCAGAACTGCCGCACTTGCGCACCCGTGGGTGTGCGAGGGTGCGGCAATCATGGCCGCGCCCTGTTCCTAGGACCCGGCATGACCCCATTCTCGGTACAGTGCCGACGAGGTGGCTCTTTACCCATGTGATTGGCTGGGTCACAAGTAAATGCAGAAGTGACTATCCTCACCTCACACTGTCAGAGTGTGTGGAGAGGAGAGCTGATCAGCAGCATCTCCTCGCAGGGTAGGCCAGTATAGGTAATCAGGGCACTGATCATCAGTGATCATAACGTAGTGGCACAGTGACGTATTGGTTGTGCGGCACAGTGGCCTAGTGGTTGGGCGCACAGTGGTGTAGTGGTTGGGCGGCACAGTGGCGTAGTGGTTGGGAGGCACAGTGGCGTAGTGGTTGCGCGGCACAGTGGCGTAGTGGTTGGGAGGCACAGTGGCGTAGTGGTTGGGAGGCACAGTGGCGTAGTGGTTGCGCGGCACAGTGGCGTAGTGGTTGGGAGGCACAGTGGTGTAGTGGTTGGAAGGGCACAGTAGTGTAGTGGTTGCGTGGCACAGTGGCGTAGTGGTTGGGAGGACCAGTGGCGCAGTGGTTGGGAGGACCAGTGGCGTAGTGGTTGCATGGCAAAGTGGCGTACTGTTTGTGCGGCACAGTGGCGTAGTAATTACGCAGCACAGTGGTGTAGTGAGTAGCACTTTTGTCAAGGGGGAAAAGGGTCGCTGGTTCGTATCCCAACCACTGGGACACTACCTGCCTGGAGTTTGCATGTTCTCCCTGTACCTGCGTTGGATCCTCCCACATTCCAAAGACATGCTGGTAGGTAAATTGGCCCTAGTTCGTGTATGTATGAATGTAAGTCAGGGACCTTAGATTGTAAGCTCCTGGAACGGTAGGGACAGATACGAATGTATAATGTACAATGTAAAGTGCTGTGTAAATTGATGGTGCTATATAAATACATGAAATAAATAAATTACCTCCGCAGCTGCCAGTTCCAACACCTTCTCTCTACTTCCTCACAATTCCTGCTCTAACCCGGAACTTCCTTTTTGGATCCCTACATCACTTCCTGTTACCTCACTTCCTGTCTGTGTATTACTTCCTGTCTGCGCCTGACATCACTTCCTGTGTGTACAATCACACTTCCTGTCTCCATGTGCTACTCGATATACAGTAAACCCCCCCTCCATTGCGGGGGTTACGTTCCGGTGTTCCGTGAAAAAACCATACCCGTGAGAAAACCATACCCTCGTCACTTCCGGAGGGTATGGATTTCTCACGGTACTTTAACTTGCGGCGCTTACATTATAACAGCTCCCCTGCATCATGCCTCATGTCCGCTCCTTCCCCTGTTACTTCCCTGATCTCCGTTAATAAATATAAAAGCGGATCACGGAGCACAGATACACCCGCCGCCGCTTTTATATTTATAAGGGGAGATCAGGGAAGTGACAGGGAGAGGAGAGGAGATGATTGATGTTGCAGCAGAACTGTTTTAATGTTACCGCCGCAAGTATTAGTGCCGTTAACATATCATACCCTCCGAGCATGCGCACTTGCTAACTTCTTTCTTGTTCAATCACGTCTGCGGGGCTCTGAGCATGCGCACTGCTGCGCTGCTCTGCTGTTTCAGACCGGAAGTGACGAGGGGTATGGTTTCTTCACGGGGTATGGTTTTTTAACGTTACACCGGACCCAGCCGCGAAAAGTGAAATTCCGCGAAATAGAAAAACCCTATTAAAATGCATTGTAGGCATGATTTTTTTACTGTCACTGTACGTGTAGAAGCATTTTTAAGGTCTTTAAACACACTTTTAAAACAATAGAAACTCATTTAAACACATAAAAGATACTTAGAGACAGAGCAAGAGCTATGAAAAACACAAAAATCTTTCATTTTTAATGATTTATATAGTAAAATAACATTACAAAAAAAAACGCGAATTACCGGGACCACAAAAACTGAACCGCGATGTAGCGGGGGATTACTGTAATAGGAAAATATCATACTTGCCAACTGTCCCTTTTTTCCAGGGACAGTCCCTGGAAATAGTAGCCCGTCCCAGGTAATTTATATTGTCCCTGGAAATAAGAGCCTGTCCCAGGAGATTTATATTGTCCCTGGAAGCACCGTTAACCGGGCTGCCCATAAATGTTTTGCAGAAGTAGTGAAGCTGAATGGGATAATTATTCCAACTCTGCTACTTTGGCCTTAAATTTGAAATTCCCTTTTTAATTTCCTGTAATTCTCTCTTTATTGAGTAGACTCTATAATCTGATAAGTAGACGAGATTAATTATGCAGAGTGGGCGGAGCTTCAGGGAAGTGGGTGTGGTAAGTAATTGATAGCGGTGCTGTAAAGTGTCCCTGTAAATTTTTTTTTAAATGTTGGCAACTAGGAAATATCTCATTAAAGGGGGAGTCTGATCTATTTTCAGTATGTGAATATTATAAGATAACACTGCAATGGTTAACAAAATAACCACCAGGTCCTGTAACCATCTTAAAAATTGCGGGTAAATCCGTTGCATCTCAGGAATATTGTGGAGGATAAACTAAAGAAATGCGCACGACTTAAAGATCTGAAACTCAATGATAATATTGATATTCCCACAGAAATATGGCAATTTTTTACAGAACAAAAATCACAAAAAAAGAAATGACTCAAACTATTCTTTAACCACTTGCCTACTGTGCACTTAAACCCCCTTCCCATCCAGACCAATTTTTAGCTTTCAGCGCTCTCACACTTTGACTGACAATTGCGCGGTCATGCTACACTGTACCCATATGAAATTTTTATCATTTTTTTCGCACAAATAGAGCTTTCTTTTGGTGGTATTTAATCACCTCTGGGGTTTTTATTTTTTACAAAAAAAAAGACAGAAAATTTTGAAAAAAAAAAAAAGTTTTTCTTATTTTCTGCGAGTAAATTTTGAAAATAAATTTTTCTCCTTCACTGATGTGCGCTGATGAGGCGGCACTGATGGGCACTGATAGGCTGCACTGGTGGGCACTGATGAGGTGGCACTTATGGGCACTGATGAGGAGGTACTAATATGCCGCACTGATAGGCGGCACTGATGAGCACTGATAGGCGGCACTGCTGGGCACTGAGGTGGCACTGCTGGGCACTGAGAGGCGGCACTGATGGGCGGCACTGATAGGCGGCACTGATGGGCACTGGCCGGTGGCACTGATGGACACTGACAGGTGGCACTGATGAGCACTGATGGGCGGCACTGATGAGCACTGATGGGCAGCACCATCAGTGCCCACACTCAGTGCCCATAGTGCTGCCAGTCAGTGCTCATCAGTGCCTAGATGAGCAGGCACTGATGGGCACTGACTGACAGCACTATGGGCACTGATTGTGGGCATTGATGGGGGGCACTGATGGCGGGCACTGTGTGTGTTTTTTTTTACCTCTAGTAATCAGGGCACTGGTGATCGGTGCCCTGATTACTTTTTTCTGTGTTCCCAGCACTGTGCAGCTCTCCCTCCTTCCTCACACTGCAGGCTCCGTGTGAGGAAGGAGCACTGGCGATGAGAGATGATCTCATATGTTTACATATGAGATCATCTCTCATTGGACGGTCCGATCACGTGGTGAATGGCAGCTGTGATTGGCCATTCACCACCATCTGTGATCGGCTGTGTCCAAGGGACACTGCCGACAGATTTTCCCCGATGCGCGCTCGCGGGAGCGCGCGGGGAGACTGTGTCTGGGAGGCCGTTTAAAAACGGCCTCCCGAAAATTCAAGTCCGCGCTGCAGCCGTATATAGGCTGTAGCGCGGATGGCAAGAAGTTAATCTACTTACCTTTTCCAATAATAAAAATCCTAATATGACTAAATGGGAAAAGGATCTTTCACAAAATTTTACGTGGGAACAATGGCAAAAAGCATTATTGATTAACAATAAAGCATCCTCATGCATTGAGCATTGGGATAATTCACAAAAAATTCTAAACAGATGGTACTTGACACCATATAGATCAGGCATCACTAAATGGCGGACTGCGGTCCGGGTCCGGACCCAGCTAATGTCTCATCCGACCCCCTGCTTTCCCAGTCTTAAGAGTTGTTCTGCCCACAGCCATAACCACGGCCATTCCCCCAGAGCCAACAGCTGGAGGCAGGACAGCTATGGACAGAGGGCGGGGGCCACCCAAGTTAACAAGCAGGTGATTGGTTGCGAGGATACAGGGCGGTCATTGCACAAACATGCGGTTCGGACCTCTGCTGGAAGAATATTTTACTGACTGGACCTTTGTGAATTTTAATTCAATACCCCTGATATAGATTATCGAAAATATCTCCTTCAGCCTCCCCGATGTGCTGGAGATGTAATGACGTAACAAGAAATCTTCACCACACTCTTTGGGCCTGCAAGAATTTGATACGTTTTTGGAAAATCTATTTCCTCACTTATAGCCGAAATAACCGGTAACCTGACAGAACTGACACCTGAGATGGCACTATTGGGAATAGACCTAGATTTATACCCAATATGTTATAGAACTATAGTAGCACACATTCTAATAGCTGCAAGACTTACTATTGCTAGGATGTGGAAATCTACCGAATCTCCCAACCAGTCCAACGTAATCACCAGACTGAATATACAAGCACAGTACCAAATGCTTTTAGCATACAAAAATTAATCTACTAATAAATTAAAAAAGAAATGGCAAATTTGGTTAAACAACCCAAGAGCTTCTGATTAGCTAAAGAAATGTGATATCTAAATCTACATTATAGTTCAGATCAATTGGTTACAATGTCCCATCCCTAATTAACCTTAGTACACGGTAACCAAATCCGGTTACAGATAGTTCCCATTGGGGGTAGGCAGATTGGGCATGCTGTGTTTTTTTTTATTTTTTTATATATATATACAGTATATATATATATATATTTATTTTTTCTCCTTTAATTGTTACCTTGTACTCCTGTAATTTTCACACCTGAGACCTTATAACACTAATGAGTCACATGACACCGGGGAGGAAAAATGGCTAATTGGACCAAATTTGGACATTGTCACTTAGGGGTGTACTCACTTTTGTTGCCAGTGGTTAAGACATTAATGGCTGTGTGTTGAGTTATTTTGAGGGGACAGCAAATTTAGCCCCGGTTCACACTAGGGCGACCTGTGAGGCGACCTGGTCGCCTCACAAGTTGCCGCAGGTCGCCTCCCATAGGAAAACTGCGGACCCGTTCTAATAGGAGCGGCACAAGTCGCTCCGACCTAGAAAAAGGGTCCGGAGCTTCTTTGGGGCGACCAGGAGGCGACCGCCATAGACTTCAATGTTATGAAGTCCGTGGCGGCCGCTCCGAGGTCGCGGCGCGCTGCTCGCACCGCGATCTCGGAGGTCGCCCCTGAAAGTAGCGTCGCTCCTATGTGAACCGGCGCTTACACTGTTATACAAGCTGTACACTCACTAATTTATACTGTGTATGTATATACATATATATATATATATATATATATATACAGTATACACACACACGCCTACACACACTATATAACCAAAAGTATTGGGACGCCTGCCTTTACACGCACATGAACTTTAATGGCATCCTACTCTTAGTCCATAGATACGTTGATGATGTTCCTACCGTAAGCAGGTAAGATTTCCCCTAATAAAGGATGTGATGTCCTCCATGTTGAACAAGGCTAGCACAGAATGTGTATCACTGGGGGAAAAGGTTGAACCTTTCAAAAACCTTGGTTCTTTTCTAAAGAGTATTGTGTTATTTGGATCCCAGAAACAGATGACGAGTCCGAAAGAGTATGCAAAAATAATATAATAACCTCTTCAGGACTCTTCCCATTGTCATTTTATAAAGGATACAGACACTCCACATATGCATCAAACCTATATCTGCACCTATACGTCCTCTATGTACATGTACACTATATAATCAAAAGTATTGTGACGGCTGCCTTTACACGCACATGAACTTTAATGGCATCCCAGTCTGAGTCCGTAGGGTTCAATAATGAGTTGGCCCACCCTTTACAGCTATAACAGCTTCAACTCTTCCGGGAGGGCTGTCCACAATGTTTAGGCCTGTGTCTATGGGAATGTCTGACCATTCTTCCAGAAGCGCATTTGTAAGATGAGGCTCTGATGTGGATGAGAAGGCCTGGCTCGAATTCTGCACTCTAATTTATCCAGAAGGTGTTTTATTGGGGTGAGGTTAGGACTTTGTGCAGTCCAGTCAAGTTCCTCCACTCCAAACGTGCTCATCCGGGTCTTTATGGACCTTGCTTTGTTCACTGGTCCAAATCATTTGGTGGAGGGGGGATTATGGTGTGGGGTTGTTTTTCAGGATTTGACCCCTTCCTGTTCCAACATAACTGCGCACCAGTGCACAAAGCATGGTCCACAAAAACATGGATGAGCGAGTTTGGGGTGGAGGAGCTTGAACAGAGTCCTGACCTCAACCCGATAGAACACCTTTGAGATGAATTAGAGTGGAGACTGCAAGCCAGCCTTCTTATCCACATCAGTACTCACAAATGCGCCTCTGGAAGAATGGTCAAACATTCCCATAGACACACTCCTAAACCTTGTGGACAGCCTTCCCAGAAGAGTTGAAGCTGTTATAGCTGCAAAGGGTGGGCCAACTCAATCTTGAACCCTACGGACTAAGACTGATATCCCATTAAAGTTAATGCGCATGTAAAGGCAGGCGTCCCAATACTTTTGGTAATATAGTGTGTGTATACAGTATCTCACAGAAGTAAATACACCCCTCACATTATTGAAAATATTTTATTCTATCTTTTCATGTGACAACACTGAAGAAATGACACTTTGCTACAATGTAAAGTAGTGAGTGTACAGCTTGTATAACAGTGTAAATTTACTGTCCCCTCAAAATAACTCAACACACAGCCATTAATGTCTAAACCGCTGGCAACAAAAGTGAGTACACCCCTAAGTTATTATGTCCAAATTGGGTCCAAAGTGTCCATATAGTGGTCATCATTATTTTCCAGCACTGCCTTAACCCTCCTGGGCATGGAGTTCACCAGAGCTTCACAGGTTGTCCCTGGAGTCCTCTTCCACTCCTCCATGATGACATCACTGAGCTGGTGGATGTTAGAGAGCTTGCGCACCTTCCGTTTGAGCATTCCCCACAGATGCTCAATAGGGTTTAGGTCTGGAGACATGCTTGGCCAGTCCATCACCTTTACCCTCAGCTTCTTTAGCAAGGCAGTGGTCATCTTGGAGGTGTGTTTGGGGTCGTTATGTTGGAATACTGCCCTGCAGCCCAGTCTCCGAAGGGAGGGGATCATGCTCTGCTTCAGTATGTCACAGTACATGTTGGCATTCATGGTTCCCTCAATGAACTGTAGCTCCCCAGTGGCGGCAGCACTCATGCAGCCCCAGACCATGACACTCCCACCACCATGCCGACTGTAGGCAAAACATACTTGTCTTTGTACTCCTCACCTGGTTGCCGCCACACACGCTTGACACCATCTGAACCAAATAAGTTTATCTTGGTCTCATCAGCCCACAGGAGACGGTTCCAGTAATCCATGTCCTTAGTCTGATTGTCTTCAACAAACTGTTTGCGAGCTTTCTTGTGGATCATCTTTAGAAGTGGCTTCCTTCTGGGATGACAGCCATGCAGACCAATATGATGCAGTGTGCAGCGTATGGTCTGAGCACTGACAGGCTGACCTCCCACCCCTTCAATCTCTGCAGCAATGCTGGCAGCACTCATACGTCTATTTCCCAAAGAAAACCTCTGGATATGACGCCAAGCACGTGCACTCAACTTCTTTGGTGGACCATGGCGAGGCCTGTTCTGAGTGAAACCTGTCCTGTTAAATTGCTGTATGGTCTTGGCCACCGTGGTGCAGCTCAGTTTCAGGGTCTTGGCAATCTTCTTATAGCCTAGGCCAGTGATGGCGAACCTTGGCACCCCAGATGTTTTGGAACTGTATTTTCTATGATGCCCAACTACACTGCAGAGTGCATGAGCATCATGGGAAATTAAGTTCCAAAACATCTGGGGTGCCAAGGTTCGACATCACTGGCCTAGGCCATCTTTATGTAGAACAATTATTTTTTTCAGATCCTACGAGAGTTCTTTGCCATGAGGTGCAATGTTGAACTTCCAGTGACCAGTATGAGAGAGTGAGAGCGATAACACTGAATTTACCACACCTGCTCCCCATTCACACCTGAGACTTTGTAACACTAACGAGTCACATGACACCGGGGAGGAAAATGGCTAATTGGGCCCAATTTGGACATTTTCACTTAGGGGTGTACTCACATTTGTTGCCAGCAGTTTAGACATTAATGGCTGTGTGTTGAGTTATTTTGAGGGGACAGCAAATTTACACTGTTATACAAGCTGTACACTCACTACTTTACATTGTAGCAAAGTGTAATTTCTTCAGTGTTGTCACATGAAAAGATAGAATAAAATATTTACAAAAATGTGAGGGGTGTTCTCACTTTTGTGAGATATATATATATATATATATATATATATATATAAAATGGAATTTTTATATATATACACACATGCGCACTGTATATTATTTTTTAACAATATTTTAAAATTGTTACTAATAAACACAGGACTCATTTAATTTTTGTTTTTAATCCTTATTTATAACCATATAGAAGACACAGTAATACATCCAAAAGAGCAACAAACTCCGATACAATTCTGGTTACAGAAATGAGAAATCTCAACTTAACAATTTATTTAAAATGGTTCCCAATATACAAAGGACTCATTTATATAATTTTGTTCATGTCCCTTCATAGAAAACTTACACATCTGACATCACTATTCTATTTTGTTGATAATAAATCTTCCAATTTTTATCAAAAGATATTAAAATTTCCTATTTCCATCGGAGATTTCGCCACGCGTTTCCTGGAAGTGTTCGGTGCATAGAGCTCAGATCTGAGTAATCACCCAGAACTTCAGTGTTGGAAAATTTTATCACCAGGAATGAATGTCCTAGGAAAGGATATCAGGAGTTTTACGCTGCAATGCAGAGAAATCCTCAGGGCACACGTTGGGGTTGATTTACTAAAATTGGAAGGTGTAAAATCTGGTGCAGCTCAGCATAGAAAACAATTCGATTCTAGGTTTTTTTTTATTCTCAAAGCTTAAATGAACAAACTGAAGTTAGAAGCTGAGGGTCCTTTCACACTTCTCACTTAGGCCCATGCAGGACATGTGAAATGCCAAATATCTCTAGGAGAGCCATTCCAACTGACACTACTGATGTCGCTGTGACTTCAGAAAAGGTTCCTGCACTGATCAGACTTTGACATGACTTCAATGCCAGAGAGAGTAAAAACACTTCAAAGTTACATTAAAGTCGGGCACCTACATTCTCCGACAGCTCTCCCCCACCATCCACACTACATTCTCCGACAGCTCTCCTTCACCATCCACACTACATTCTCCGACAGCTCTCCCCCCACCATCCACACTACATTCTCCGACAGCTCTCCTCCACCATCCACACTACATTCTCCGACAGCTCTCCTCCACCATCCACACTACATTCTCCGACAGCTCTCCTCCACCATCCACACTACATTCTCCGACAGCTCTCCCCCACCATCTACACTACATTCTCCGACAGCTCTCCTCCACCACCCACACTGCATTCTCCGACTGCTCTCCTCCACCATCCACACTACATTCTCCGACAGCTCTCCTCCACCACCCACACTGCATTCCCCCGACAGCTCTCCTCCACCATCCACACTACATTCTCCGACAGCTCTCCTCCACCACACTACATTCTCCGACAGCTCTCCTCTACCATCCACACTACATTCTCCGACAGCTCTCCCCCACCATCCACACTACATTCTCCGACAGCTCTCCTCCACCACCCACACTGCATTCTCCGACTGCTCTCCTCCACCACACTACATTCTCCGACAGCTCTCCTCCCACCATCCACACTACATTCTCCGACAGCTCTCCTCTACCATCCACACTACATTCTCCGACAGCTCTCCCCCACCATCCACACTACATTCTCCGACAGCTCTCCTCCACCATCCACACTACATTCTCCGACAGCTCTCCTCCACCATCCACACTGCATTCTCCGACTGCTCTCCTCCACCATCCACACTACATTCTCCGACAGCTCTCCTCCACCACCCACACTGCATTCCCCCGACTGCTCTCCTCCACCACACTACATTCTCCGACAGCTCTCCTCTACCATCCACACTACATTCTCCGACAGCTCTCCCCCACCATCCACACTACATTCTCCGACAGCTCTCCTCCACCACCCACACTGCATTCTCCGACTGCTCTCCTCCACCACACTACATTCTCCGACAGCTCTCCTCCACCATCCACACTACATTCTCCGACAGCTCTCCTCCACCATCCACACTACATTCTCCGACAGCTCTCCTCCACCACCCACACTACATTCTCCGACAGCTCTCCTCCCACCATCCACACTGCATTCTCCGACTGCTCTCCTCCACCACACTACATTCTCCGACAGCTCTCCTCCCACCATCCACACTACATTCTCCGACAGCTCTCCTCTACCATCCACACTACATTCTCCGACAGCTCTCCCCCACCATCCACACTACATTCTCCGACAGCTCTCCCCCACCATCCACACTACATTCTCCGACAGCTCTCCTCCACCATCCACACTACATTCTCTGACAGCTCTCCTCCACCATCCACACTACATTCTCCGACAGCTCTCCTCCCACCATCCACACTACATTCTCCGACAGCTCTCCCCCACCATCCACACTACATTCTCCGACAGCTCTCCTCCACCATCCACACTACATTCTCTGACAGTTCTCCCCCCAACATCCACACTACATTCTCCGACAGCTCTCCCCCACCATCCACACTACATTCTCCTACAGCTCTCCTCCACCATCCACACTACACTGTATTTTCTGGTGCTTGACAAGTTTATCTTTTCTATGAAAAGGTTTCCCGCACTCTGAACATGAATAAGGACACTCGCCCGTGTGACTTCTCTGATGTTCAACGAGGCCATTTTTCTGAGTGAAAGATTTTCCACACTCTAAACATGAATATGGACGCTCACCCGTGTGAATTCTCTCATGTTCAACAAGGATTTTTTTCTGAGTGAAAGATTTTCCGCACTGTACACATAAATAAGGGCGCTCACCCGTGTGAATTCTCTGATGTGCAACAAGGCCATTTTTCTGAGTGTAAGATTTTCCGCACTCTGAACATGAATATGGACGTTCACCCGTGTGAATTCTCTGATGTTCAACGAGGATTTTTTTCTGAGTGAAAGATTTCCCGCACTCTGAACATGAATAAGGACGCTCTCCCATGTGATGTCTCTGATGTTTAACGAGGCCTCTTTTTTGAGTAAAAGATTTTCCGCACTCTGAACAAGAATAAGGGTGCTCACGCATGTGAATTTTCTGATGTTCAATGAGGCCTCTTTTATGAATGAATGATTTCTCGCACTCTGAACATGAATACGGACGCTCACCCGTGTGATTTCTCTGATGCCGAATAAGGTCTGCTGTATAAAAGAAAGACTTTCCGCACTCTGAACATGAATATGGACGTTCACCCGTGTGAATTCTCCGATGTCTAATAAGCCCTTGTTTGTTATGGAATAATTTTTCGCACTCTGAACATGAATGAAGACGCTCACCCGTGTGAAGTCTCCGGTGGTTAACAAGGCCTCTTCTACGAATGAAAGATTTCCCGCACTCTGAGCATGAAAAAGGGCGCTCAATTCGGTGAGCTCCTTCATGGGGTGAGGAAGATTTCTTGGGATTAGAAGGATCTGTTGATCTATCTGCAGTGTGAGATACTAAATGGATATTTGCAATCATAGTATGTGATTGGTGAGAAGATTGCCCCTGATCAGAGGGATCCATTGATGTCTCCGGACAGGAAGGTCTGTGATGGATATTTTGTGTATTTGGATTTCCTCCTGGAGGATCCTGTGTGATGACATTATCTTCTGACTTACAATCAGCAGATAATAGAAGATGTCTCTCCGAGGAATTCCCGACATCACATCCATCTGCTGGAAAGAAAATGTAAAAAATAAAATAATATATACTGTGTGGGTATATACACATTTTATATATACACTATATTACCAAAAGTATTGGGTCACCTCCCCTTACACACATGCCATTCTTAGTCCGTAGGGGTCAATATTCAGTTGGCCCACCCTTTCCAGCTATAACAGCTTCAACTCTCCTCGGAAAGGCTGTCCACAAGGTTTAGGAGTGTCTATGGGAATGTTTGACCATTCTTCCAGAAGCGCATTTGTGAGGTCAGGCACTGATGTTGGATAGGAAGGCCCGGCTTACAGTCTCCGCTCCAATTCCTCCCAAAGGTGTGCTGTCAGGTTGAGGTCAGGACTCTGTGCAGGACAGTCAGGTTACTCCACCCCAAACTTGCTCATCCATATCCTTATTGGACCTTGCTTTGTGCCCTGGTGTGCAGTCATGTTGGAACAGGAAGAGGCCATCCCCAAACTGTTCCCACAAAGTTGGGAGCATGAAATGGCCCAAAATGTCTTGGTATGCTGACGCCTTAAGATTTCCCTTTACTGGAACTAAGGGGCCAAGCCCAACCCCTGAAAAACAACCCCACACCATAATCCCCCCTCCACCAAATGTTTTGGACCAGTGTACAAAGCAAGGTCCATAAAGACATGGATAAGCGAGTTTGGGGGTGGAGGCACATGACTGGCCTGCACAGAGTATTGACCTCAACCTGATATAATACCTTTGGGATGAATTAGAGACTGTGAGCCAGGCCTTTTCGTCCACATCATTGCCTGACCCCACAAATGCGCTTCTGGAAGATAGGTCAATCATTCCTATAGACACACTCCTAAACCTTGTGGACAGCCTTCCCAGAAGAATAGAAGCCGTTATAGCTGCAAAGGGTGGGCCAACTCAATATTAAACCCTACAGACTAAGACTGGGATGCCATTAAAGTTCATGTATGTGTAAAGGCAGGCGTCCCAATACTTTTGATAATATAGCGTACATGTGCATGGAAGACATAAAGGAGCAGATATAGATTGGATACATATGTGGAGTGTCTGTATCCTTCCTAAAATGACAATGGGAAGAATCCTGAAGGGGTTATTATGTTATTTTTTTACATACTCTTTCGGACTCTTCATCTGTTTCTGGGATCCAAATAACACAATACTCTTTAGAAAAGAACCAAGGTTTTTGAAAGGTTCAACCTTTTTCCCCCAGTGGTACAAATTCTGTGCTACCCTTGCTCAACATGGAGGACATCACTTCCTTTATTAGGGGAAACATTGTGAAATCTTAACTGCTTACAGTAAGAACATCATCAACGTATCTATGGACTAAGACTGGGATGCCATTAACCACTTGCCTTCTGTGCACTTAAACACCCTTCCCATCCAGACCAATTTTTAGCTTTCAGCGCTCTCACACTTTGACTGACAATTGCGCGGTCATGCTACACTGTACCCATATGAAATTTTTATCATTTTTTTCACACAAATAGAGCTTTCTTTTGGTGGTATTTAATCATCTCTGGGTTTTTTATTTTTTACAAAAAAAAAGAAAAAAGACAGAAAATTTTGAAAAAAAAAAGTTTTTCTTATTTTCTGCGAGTAAATTTTGAAAATAAATAAATTTTTCTCCTTCACTGATGTGCGCTGATAGGCGGCACTGATGCGCACTGATAGTCTGCACTGATAGGCACTGATGAGGTTGCACTTATGGGCACTGATGAGGTGGCACTTATGGGCACTGATGAGGAGGTACTAATATGCCGCACTGATGAGCACTGATAGGCGGCACTGATAGGAGGCACTGATAGGCGGCACTGATGAGCACTGATAGGCGGCACTGATGAGCACTGATAGGCGGCACTGCTGGGCACTGAGAGTTGGCACTGCTGGGCACTGAGAGGTGGCACTGCTGGGCACTGAGAGGTGGTACTGAGAGGTGGCACTGCTGGGCACTGAGAGGCGGCACTGATGGGCGGCACTGATGGGCACTGATAGGCGGCACTGATGGGCACTGGCGGATGGCACTGATGGACACTGACGGGTGGCACTGATGAGCACTGATGGGCAGCACCATCAGTGCCCACACTCAGTGCCCATAGTGCTGCCAGGCAGTGCTCATCAGTGCCTAGATGAGCAGGCACTGATGGGCACTGACTGGCAGCACTATGGGCACTGATTGTGGGCACTGATGGGGGGGCACTGTAGGCGGGCACTGTGGGCAATTTGTGTATGTGTTTTACCTCTTGTAATCAGGGCACTAGTGATCGGTGCCCTGATTACATTTCTTCTGTGTCCCTGGCGCTGTGAGGCTCCCCCTCCTTCCTCACACTGCAGGCTCCGTGTGAGGAAGGAGCGCCGGCGATGAGAGATGATCTCATATGTTTACATATGAGATCATCTCTCATTGGACGGTCCGATCACGTGGTGAATGGCCGCTGTGATTGGCCATTCACCACGATCTGTGATCGGCTGTGTCCAAGGGACACGGCCGACACAGAATTTCCCCGATGCGCGCTCTCGGGAGCGCGCGGGGAGACTGCTTCTGGGAGGCCGTTTAAAAACGGCCTCCCGAAAATTCGAGTCCGCGCTGCAGCCGTATATAGGCTATAGCGCGGACCGGAAGCAGTTAAAGTTCTTGTGCGTGTAAAGGCAGGCGTCCCAATACTTTTGGTAATATAGTGTACATGTGCATGGAGGACGTATAGGTGCAGATATAGATTGGATACATATGTGGAGTGTCTGTATCCTTCCTAAAATGACAATGGGAAGAATCCTGAAGAGGTTATTATATTATTTTTGCATACTCTTTTGGACTCATCATCTGTTTCTGGGATCCAAAAAACACAATATTCTTTAAAAAAGAACCAAGGTTTTTGAAAGGTTCAACGTTTTTCCCCCCAGTGATACAAATTCTGTGCTACCCTTGCTCAACATGGAGGACATCACATCCTTTATTAGGGGAAACATTGTGAAATCTTAACTGCTTACAGTAAGAACATCATCAACGTATCTATGGACTAAGTCTGGGATGCCATTAAAGTTCATGTGCGTGTAAAGGCAGGTATCCCAATACTTTTGGTAATATAGTGTATATATACAGAGACTGAGAATTGCTTCTTTCATAGTGCCTGTTCCTTACTTGTGTTGATAAGTTGCGAAATTCCATCCTGTTCACTCTTCATAATCATCCCAACCTCCTCCGTGGATGGCTGATCACCCCCCACATATATCTCTACTTCTTCTTCTTTAACCTCAGCTTTTATAATCATCCGTTCTTCACCCTAAACCCCCAAATAACAAAAAACATCTATTAAAGTCACATCAATGCATAGATTACAGATACAAATAACAGAAGCCCTCCATTGTCCGGTCTTCCTTGGCTCCCTTCTTCATGTCTGCCATCTCTCACTGCACATCTGACCATAGGAGCTACGCTCAGGGTGATATCTTCCACCTTCTCTTTACTGTACATTTTCCGCACCCCTCTACTTTGATTTCTATCCTGAGAAATCTGGAGTTTGAGTCAGGTACTAACAAGCACCTTGATCGTCTTTTGGACATCAGGGAATTTTGACATGTTCATTTTGTAACTTCTTTTGCCTGTCCTTCATTGACAGCTATCCTACATTTATTAACCCTCCTGTCATTGTCTGCTCAGCCACCATCAGATTTGCCACTTTTTGCAGTTCAATATAAAGTATCTCTCAAAAGTGAGTACACCCCTCACATTTTTGTAAATATTTTATTCTACCTTTTCATGTGACAACACTGAAGAAATGACACTTTGCTACAATGTAAAGTAGTGAGTGTACAGCTTGTATAACAGTGTAAATTTGCTGTCCCCTCAAAATAACTCAACACACAGCCATTAATGTCTAAACCGCTGGCAACAAAAGTGAGTACACCCCTAAGTGAAAATGTCCAAATTGGGCCCAATCAGCCATTTTCTCTCCTAGGTGTCATGTGACTCGTTAGTGTTACAAGGTCTCAGGTGTGAATGGGGAGCAGGTGTGTTAAATTTGGTGTCATCGCTCTCACTCTCTCATACTTGTTACTGGAAGTTCAACATGGCCCCTCATGGCAAAGAACTCTCTGAGGATCTGAAAAAAACAATTGTTGCTCCACATACAAATGGCCTAGGCTGTAAGAAGATTGCCAAGACCTTGAAACTGAGCTGCAGCACGGTGGCCAAGACCATACATACGGTTTGAAAGGACAGGTTCCAGTCAGAACAGGCCTCGCCATGGTCGACCAAAGGAGTTGAGTGCATGTGCCAGGCGTCATATCAAGAGGTTGACTTTGGGAAATAGACATATGAGTGCTGCCAGCATTGCAGCAGACGTTGAAGGGGTGGGGGGATCAGCCTGTCAGTGTTCAGACCATACGCCGCACACTGCATCAAATTGGTCTGCATGGCTGTTGTCCCAGAAGGAAGCCTCTTCTAAAGATGATACACAAGAAAGCCCGCAAACAGGTTGCTGAAGACAAGAAGACTAAGGACATGGATTACTGGAACCATGTTCTGTGGTCTGATGAGGCCAAGATAAACTTATGTGGTTCAGATGGTGTCAGGCGTGTGTGGGGACAACCAGGTGAGGAGTACAAAGATAAGTGTGTCTTGCCTACAGTCAAGCATGGTGGTGGGAGTGTCATGGTCTGGGGCTGCATGAATGCTGCCGACACTGGGGAGCTACAGTTCATTGAGGGAACCATGAATGCCAACATGTACTGTGACATACTGAAGAAGCAGAGCATGATCTTCGTCTTTCCGAGACTGGGCTGCAGTGCAGTATTCCAATATGATAACAACCCCAAACACACTTCCAAGATGACCACTGCCTTGCTAAAGAAGCTGAGGGTAAAGGTGATGGACTGGCCAAGCAGGTCTCCAGACCTAAACCCTATTGAGCATCTGTGGGGCATCCTCAAACTGACTGATACAATGAGTACTGTATATTGCATAGGTCTTCAGTGCCAACGCGTTTCACCAAATGCTTCCTCAGGGCTACATAGACCATACAGTACCCATCTAGAGTAGTGCACATGCAGAGTACTCCCTGGGCGGGCACCAGGACCTTATTAGAGGACAACCATCTAGTATTGCTCATTTGTTTATCCTCCCATATGTGTCCAAACAAAGTCATGATCTGATAAGTATTAAGGATTAGTGGGATGGTTCCCTCACAAAATCTTGTCCCCTCATACATAGAAAAAGTAAGCCATGACCCCGCTATAGAGCTTCCCCCTGTGTCAATTAGGGTATCGCAATCTCAGAATTCTGTACTGTCTCAATACCTAGTATGGAGATCCGCGTATCCAGTATCAAAATCCCGTGGGCTTATAAAGTGCGGCACGACCGCAAGGTTGTCCCTCTCTAATGGAAGTTATGCCATCTTTGGGATTTGAACCTATGGTGAGAGTATTTATAGGTAGGAGTGCTAACCATTACGCTATTGGGATCAGCACAGAAGGAGGAAGAGGACTCATGGTGGCATGTGACTGGAGTTAAGACGCACAGAAGAAACGAACGTATGTTAATTTAGAAGGAACAAGGAATACATTTAAGGGGTGAAAATGTAGGATACTGAAAGGAGCTAGAAATGGGGATAGGGGGTGAGGGGAGCAAAGGCTGCACTTCATATGTAGAAGTAAGCATTAAAACAAGAGACTACATAGAAGAATGTCATCTTATAATTTAGAAAACCTTTGAGTTCTAATTGCTCCGTCCCCTCTACCTGATGATGGTGAGGGATGGTGTGATCTTCCTGTATGGAATCCCGGGAATACAGAGAATCCCCCTCCTCCATAGATCGCTGATCTCCAAACATCTCTTCTTTTTCCACTTTAACCTCAACTTTGATGTCTTTCAGTTCTTTGCCCTAAAGAGCCAATATGATGCAATGGATTTGTAAAATGAAACAAGAGATGACATAGAACAGGGATCCTTAAAATACGACCCTCCAGCTACACATCCCATGAGGCATTGTAAAACTCTGACATTCACAGACATGACTAAGCATGATGGGAATTGTAGTTCCTGAACAACTAGAGGGCCATAGTTTGAAGACCCCTGACATAGAAGAAGGTTATCTGGAAGTGCAGAATTGTACTTGAGTTCCAGTTGCTCAGTGCCACCTACCTGATGATGGTGAGGGATGGTGTGATCTTCCTGTGTGGAATCCCGGTAATACAGAGGACGGGGACATCTCTCTGGTGGGTTCCCATTACTGGATCCATCTGTAGGAAACACACACACTGACTGAATACATTGTTTCTATGTGTTTATCAGATGATGGGGGATCTAGGTGGATCCTCCGTACTGATCTCTCCTTTACAATAAAGTCTCCTCTTACCCGGTGATGTGAGGGGCGGCTGATTCTCCATCATGACGTCCTTGTAGAGATCCTTGTGTCCTTCTAAACGCTCCTTCACAGAGACAGTGACATCCTGACACCTTATAGGAACCTGACACACACAATGATACAGTCACCATCCAGACACATCCCTTGTCTGTTACTGGATTAATGTCCTAAAATTCCCGGCACCGCTTACCTGTGATATCTCAGTTATCGCTGCAGCAATGATCGAGATATCTTTTTTTTTTTTATGATGGCGATCCCCTAAAATGTGATCTGAGTGATTTCCCTCATTGCAGCCTTTGCTGGGCTCTCTCGTCCCATCAGAAAGCCTGGTAACAATGCTTAAAAAAACGTAGAACGTTCAGGAGTTTTAAGTAATTTTCTAGCACAAAAGTACGATTTTTACACAAAGGAGAGATAGGTCAGAAATGGTCTGGGCTGGAGGTGAATCATTTCCGTCCAATCATGTGTCTCGGGTCCTCCTCCATCCTCACTTATGTGATCATGTGATTCATATAAAATCTGATCTCTGTAGACAGATAATATAGCGGTCCTGTTGATTATTAGAACTCAGACAAGAGTCTATGAGACCCCGATCTCGATACAGTGCCGATGACGCGGCTCCTTACCCATGTGATTGGCTGGGTGACATGTAAATGCAGAAATGCCGTTTATTGGCTCTCCTCACCTCACACTGACAGAGAGTGTGGAGAGGAGAGCTGATCAGCAGCATCGTCTCGCAGGGGAGGCAAGTACAGGTAATCAGTGCCCTGATTATAGTACAACCCCAGCAGTGCCCATCAGTGACACCATTAGTGATGCCAGTCAGTGCCCATCAGTGTCTGCTCATCAATGCTGCCCATCAGTGCCACCTATCAATGCCCACCAGTGCTACCTATCAGTGCCCACCAGTTCCACCTATCAATGCCCATCAGTGCCACCTATCAGTACCTTCTATTAGTGCCCATCTGTGCCAGCCATCAGTGCCCAGTATATAAGTACCTGAACTAAATAAATTACCTCCTCTGCTGCCAGTTCCAACACCTTCTCTCTACTTCCTCACAATTCCTGCTCTCACCCGGAATTTTATGGACCCCTAAATCACTTCCTGTTCATTAGTTACCTCACTTCCTGTCTATGTATTACTTCCTGTCGGCACCTGACATCACTTCCTGTCTCTGTGTTTTACTCTGTATAATAGGAAAAGATTTGATTGTATTAAAGGGGGAGTCCCGTCTTTTTTCACTATGTGAATATTATAAGATAACACTGCAATGGTGTTCTGGATGGACAGTTGGATAAATAATCCTATATTTAGGATGTATCCGGTCTATAAACCAGAGGCTCTGAATGGACAGTTGGCTAAATGGTTCGATATTTAGGATGTATCCGGTCTATAAACCAGAGGCTCTGAAAGGACAGTTGGCTAAATGGTTCGATATTTAGGATGTATCTGGTCTATAAACCAGAGGCTCTGGATGGACAGTTGGATAAATGGTTCTATATTTAGAATGTATCCGGTCTATAAACCAGAGGCTCTGGATGGACAGTTGGCTAAATGGTTCGATATTTAGGATGTATCTGGTCTATAAACCAGAGGCTCTGGATGGACAGTTGGATAAATGGTTCTATATTTAGGATGTATCCGGTCTATAAACCAGAGGCTCTGGATGGACAATTGGATAAATGGTTCTATATTTAGGATGTATCCGGTCTATAAACCAGAGGCTCTGGATAGACGGTAGGATAAATGGTTCTATGTTTAGGATGTATCCGGTCTATAAACCAGAGGCTCTTTATGTACAGCAACAATTAATTTTTTTCAGATCCTCGGAGAGTTCTTTGCCATGAGGTGTCATGTTGAACTTCCAGTGACCAGTATGACAGAGTGAGAGCGATAACACCAAATTTAACACACCTGCTCCCCATTCACACCTGAGACATTGTAACACTAATGAGTCACATGACACCGGGGAGGGAAAAATGGCTAATTGGGCCCAATTTGGACATTTTCACTTAGGGGTGTACTCACTTTTGTAAGATACTGTACATATATATATGTATTTTTTTTATATATATAAACACACACACACACACTGTATATTATTTTTCAACCATATTTTAAAATGGTTACTAATAAACACAGGTCTCATTGAATTTTTGTTTTTAATCTCTATTTATAACCATATAGAAGACACAGTAATACATCCAACAGAGCAACAAACTCCGGTAAAATTCTGGTTACAGAAATGACAAATCTCAATTTATTAATTTTTTTCAAATGGTTCCCAATATACAAAGGACTCAATTAATATCAGTCATGTCCCTTCATAGAAAACTTACACATCTGACATCACTATTCTATTTAGTTGATAATATATCTTCCCATTTTTATCAAAAGTTATTAAAATTTCCTATTTTCATCGGGGATTTCGCCACGCGTTTCCTGGAAGTGTTCGGTGCATAGAGCCCAGATCTGAGTAATCACTCCGACCTTCAGTGCTGGAAAATTCTATCACCAGGAATGAATGTCCTAGGAAAGGATATCAGGAGTTTTATGCTGCAATGCAGAGAAATCCTCAGTGCACACGTTGGGGTTGATTTACTAAAATTGGAAGGTGTAAAATCTGGTGCAGCTCAGCATAGAAAACAATTCGATTCTAGGTTTTTTTTTATTTTTTTTTCCTCAAAGCTGAATTGAACAAACTGAAGTAAGAAGCTGACGGTCCTTTCACACTTCTCACTTAGGCCCAAAGGTGCAGGACATGTGAAATGCCAAATATCTCTAGGAGAGCCGTTCCAACTGACACTACTGATGTCGCTGTGACTTCAGAAAAGGTTCCTGCACTGATCAGACTTTGACATGACTTCAATGCCAGAGAGAGTAAAAACACTTCAAAGTTACATTAAAGTCGGACACCGAAAATCACATTGGATTAGGCAAGTGTGAAAGGGGTCTTATTGGCTACCATCAGATTTTCCACTCACCTAGTTTTAATAAATCAATAATAATGTCCTCAATATTAACCAAACCCTGGTAGTGACATTCCTTTATCATCAGTGTCCATATCTCCACCACACATTGTTCCCTCAGTAGTGTCCACATCACTGACCACTCTCTGCACCCCTGTGTTCCATCTCTTTACTCAATGCTCAATGCCTGTAATACATTCTCCGACAACTCTCCTCCACAATCCACACTGCATTCTCCGACAGCTCCCCTCCACCATCCACACTACATTCTCCGACATCTCTCCTACACCATCCACACTACATTCTCCGACATCTCTCCTACACCATCCACACTACATTCTCTGAAAGCTCTCCTCCACCATCCACACTACATTCTCCGACAGATCTCCTCCACCATCCACACTACATTCTCCGACAGCTCTCCTCCACCATCCACACTACATTCTCCGACAGCTCTCCTCCCACCATCCACACTACATTCTCCGACAGCTCTCCCCCACCATCCACACTACATTCTCCGACAGCTCTCCTCCACCATCCACACTACATTCTCTGACAGCTCTCCTCCACCATCCACACTACATTCTCCGACAGCTCTCCTCCACCATTCACACTTCCTTCTCCGACAGCTCTCCTCCCACCATCCACACTTCATTCTCCGACAGCTCTCCTCCACCATCCACACTACATTCTCCGACAGCTCTCCTCCACCATCCACACTACATTCTCCGACAGCTCTCCTCCACCATCCACACTACATTCTCCGACAGCCCTCCTTCCACACTACATTTTCTGACAGCTCTCCTCCGCCATCCACACTACATTCTCCGACAGCTCTCCTCCCACCATTCACACTACATTCTCCGACAGCTCTCCTCCACCATCCACACTACATTCTCCGACAGCTCTCCTCCACCATCTACACTACATTCTCTGACAGCTCTCCTCCACCATCCACACTACACTGTATTTTCTGGTGCTTGACAAGTGTATCTTTCCTATGAAAAGATTTCCCGCACTCTGAACATGAATAAGGACATTTGCCTGTGTGAATTCTCTGATGTTCGACAAGGCCGTTTTTCCGAGTGAAAGATTTTCCGCACTCTGAACATAAATAAGGGCGCTCACCCGTGTGAATTCTCTGATGTGCAACGAGGCAATTTTTCTGAGTGAAAGATTTTCCACACTCTGAACATGGATAAGGGCGCTCACCCATGTGAATTCTCTGATGTTCAACGAGGCTGCTTTTCTGAGTGAAATATTTCCCGCACTCTGAACATGAATAAGGATGCTCTCCCGTGTGAATTCTCTGATGTACAACAAGGCTTCTTTTATGAGTAAAAGATTTCCCGCAGTCTGAACATGAATAAGGATGCTCTCCCGTGTGAATTCTCTGATGTACAACAAGGCTTCTTTTATGAGTAAAAGTTTTCCCGCACTCTGAACATGAATAAGGATGCTCTCCCATGTGAATTCTCTGATGTTTAACGAGGCCTCTTTTCTGAGTGAAAGAATTTCCGCACTCTGAACAGGAATAAGGGTGCTCACCCATGTGAATGCTCTGATGTTCAACAAGGCCTTTTTTATGAGTGAATGATTTCCCGCACTCTGAACATGAATACGAATGCTCACCTGTGTGAATTCTCTGATGTTTACCAAGGCTTTCTTTATGAGAGTAAGATTTTCCACACTCCGAACATGAATAGGGACGCTCACCTGTGTGAGTTCTCTGATGTTTAACAAGGAGTGCTTTGTGAATGAATGATTTCCCGCACTCTGAACAAGAATAAGGACGCTCACCTGTGTGATTTCTCTGATGCCGAATAAGTTCCCTTGTATGAAAGAAAGATTTTTCGCACTCTGAACATGAATATGGACGTTCACCCGTGTGAATTCTCTGATGTTGAACAAGCGCTTTTTTGTTAAGGAATAATTTTCCGCACTCTGAACATGAATGAAGACGCTCACCCGTGTGAAGTCTCTGATGGTTAGCAAGGCCTCTTCTACGAGTAAAAGATTTCCCGCACTCTGAGCATGAATAAGGACGCTCACTTCGGTGAGCTCCTTCATGAGGTAAGGAAGATTCCTTGAGATTAGAAGGATCTGTTGATCTATCTGCAGTGTGAGATCCTAAATGGATATTTGCAATCATAGTATGTGATTGGTGAGAAGATTCCCCCTGATCAGAGGGATCCATTGATGTCTCCGGACAGGAAGGTCTGTGATGGATATTTTGTGTATTTGGATTTCCTCCTGGAGGATCCTGTGTGATGACATTATCTTCTGACTTACAATCAGCAGATAATAGAAGATGTCTCTCCGAGGAATTTCCGACATCACATTCATCTGTTGGAAAGAAAATGTAAAAAATAAAATAATATATACTATGTGTGTATATATACACATTTTATATATACACTATATTACCAAAAGTATTGGGACGCCTGCCTTTACACACACATGAACTTTAATGGCATCCCAGTCTTAGTCCGTAGGGTTCAATATTGAGTTGGCCCACCCTTTGCAGTTATAACAGCTTTAACTCTTCTGGGAAGGCTGTCCACAAGGTTTAGGAGTGTGTCTATGGGAATGTTTCACCATTCTTCCAGAAGTGCATTTGTGAGGTCAGGTACTGATGTTGGACGGGAAGGCCCGGCTTACAGTCTCAGCTCCGATTCATCCCAAAGGTGTGCTGTCAGGTTGAGGTTGGGACTCTGTGCAGGCCAGTCAGGTTCCTGCACCCCAAACTCGCTCATCCATGTCTTTATGGACCTTGCTTTGTGCACTGGTGTGCAGTCATGTTGTAACAGGAAGGGACCATCCCCAAACTGTTCCCACAAAGTTGGGAGCATGGAATTGCCCAAAATGTCTTGGTATGCTGACGCCTTAAGAGTTCCCTTCACTGGAACTAAGTGGCCAAGCCCAAACCCTGACAAACAACCCCACACTATAATCCCCCCTCCACCATATAATTTGGACCAGTGCACAAAGCAAGGTCCATAATGACATGGATGAGCGAGTTTGGGGTGGAGGAACTTGACTGGACTGCACAGAGTCCCGACCATAACCCGATAGAACACCTTTGGGACAAATTAGAGACTGCGAGCCAGGCCTTTTCGTCCACATCAGTGCCTTACAAATGCGCTTCTAGAAGAATGATCAAACATTCCCATAGACACACTCCTAAACCTTGTGGACAGCTTTACCAGAAGAGTTGAAGCCGTTATAGCTGGGCCAACTCAATATTAAACCTTACAGACTAAGACTGGGATGCCATTAAAGTTCATGTGCGTGTAAAGGCAGGCGTCCCAATACTTTTGATAATATAGTGTACATGTGCATGGAAGACGTATAGGTGCAGATAAAGATTGGATACATATGTGGAGTGTTTGTATCCTTCCTAAAATGACAATGGGAAGAATCCTGAAGGGGTTATTATATTATATTTTGCATACTCTTTCGGACTCGTCATCTGTTTCTGGGATCCAAATAACACAATACTCTTTAGAAAAGAACCAAGGTTTTTGAAATGTTCAACCTTTTTCACCCAGTGATACAAATTCTGTGCTACCCTTGTTCAACATGGAGGACATCACATCCTTTATTAGGGGAAACATTGTGAAATCTTAACTGCTTACAGTAAGAATATCATCAACGTATCTATGGACTAAGACTGGGATGCCATTAAGTTCATGTGGGTGTAAAGGCAGGCGTCCCAATACTTTTGGTAATATAGTGTACATGACATGTGCATGGAGGACATCTCCTCCTTTATTAGGGGAATCATTGTGAAATCTTAGTTGCTTACAGTAAGAACATCATCAACGTATCTATGGACTAAGACCGGGATGCCATTAAAGTTCTTGTGCGTGTAAAGGCAGGCGTCCCAATACTTTTGGTAATATAGTGTATATATACAGAGACTGAGAATTGCTTCTTTCATAGTGCCTGTTGCTTACTTGTGTTGATAAGTTGCGAAATTCCATCCTGTCCACTCTTCATAATCATCCCAACCTCCTCCGTGGATGGCTGATCACCCCCCACATACATCTCTACTTCTTCTTCTTTAACCTCAGCTTTTATATTCACCAGTTCTTCACTCTAAACCCCCCAAAAAAAATCAGAAAACATCTATTAGTCAACTCAATGCATAGATTACAGATGCAAATAACAGCAGCCCTCCATTGTCCGGTCTTCCTTGACTCCCTTCTTCATGTCTGCCATCTCTCACTGCGCATCTGACCATAGGAGCTACGCTCAGGGTGATATCTTCCCCCATCTCTTTACCGGACTTTCTCCGCACCCCTCTTCTTTGATTTCTATCCTAAGAAATCTGGAGTTTGAGTCAGGTACTAACAAGCACCTTGATCGTCTTTTGGACATCAGGAAATTTTGAAATGTTTATTTTTTTAACTTCTTTTGTCTTTCCTTCATTGACAGCTATCCTACATTTGTTAACCCTTCTGTCAATCTATCAGATTTGCCATTTTTTGCAGTTCAGTCTAGCTTACATTGGCAGCCTTAGGGAGAAGACCCCTTTTGAGAACCTGTACACTGTATGCCTCAACTGTTATCTCAAATATACAAACTTCTGTTTTCTCCTCCGCTGGCATATGTTCCTCCCTCTTTTTACTGTCCAGTCGCAGGCTGACCGGAGAAGGGACAAACCAGCAGGTGCTACTGACCTGAAGCAGAGATAAATCAGGTCTACTGCCCATTACCTGTGAGCCTAGGAAGCCCGGGACCCATTCTCCAGTGGCACGTCAACACGTCAGCCTGGACTTACAGGAGCAAAGAACAGCCCCAAGTCCTTCAGTATGCACCTCCATTGGAGAAACACAAGGAGGAAGAGGAATTAAAAATAACTATGGCACATGTGGCCATCATCCATAACTGTATCAACAAGAAAAAGGAGGGGAAAGAAAGTCGGACTGTGCAGGCCAAAATGGAGGGATATCAAAAATTAAGTAACATTTTTTTTTTCTTTTTAATATATCAAAAATGTGTAAAAACAATGCACAGTAACAAGTAAGTACAAAATAACAAGTAGATAAAAAATTGTTCCTCAACAGAAATTATGACTGATGCAATGAGCACTGTATATTTCATAGGTCTTCGGTGCCGACGCCTTTCACCAAATCCTCAGGGCTACAAAGACCATACAGTACCCATCTAGAGTGTTGCACATGCAGAGAGTATTCCCTGGGCAGGCGCCAGGACCATATTAGGGGCCAACCATCTAGTATTAGTCATTTCTTAATCCTCCCATATGTGTAAAAACGAAGTTATGATCTGATACGTATTAAGGATTAGTGGGATGGTTCCCTCACAAAATCTTGTCCCCTCATAGATAGAAAAGGTAAGTCATGACCCCACTATAGAGCTTTCCCCTGTGTCAATTAGCGTATCGCAATCTCAGAATACTGTATTGCCTCAATACCTAGTATGGAGATCCGCGTATCCAGTATCAAAATCCTGTGGGATTATAAAGTGCGGCGTGACCGCACGGTTTTCCCCCTCTAATGGAAGTTATGTCATGTTTGGGATTTGAACCCATGGTGAGAGTATTTATAGGTAGGAGTACTAACCATTACGCTATTGGGATCAGCACAGAAGGAGGAAGAGGACTCGTGGTGGCATGTGACTGGAGTTAAGACCCACAGAAGAAAGGAACGCATGTTAATTTAGAAGGAACAAGGAATACATTTAAGGGGTGAAAATGTAGGATACTGAAAGGAGCTAGAAATGGGGATAGGGGGTGAGGGGAGCAAAGGCTGCACTTCAGATGTAGAAGTAAGCATTACACACAAGAAACTACATTGAAGAATGTCATCTTATAGTTTAGAAAACATTTGAGTTCTAGTTGCTCAGTCCTATCTACCTGATGATGGTGAGAGATGTTGTCATCTTCCTCTATGGAATCCCGGGAATACAGAGGATCCCCCTCCTCCATAGACCGCTGATCTCCAAACGTCGCTTCTTTTTCTACTTTAACCTCAACTTTGATGTCTTTCGGTTCTTTGTCCTAAAGAGCAAATGCGATACAATGGATTTGTAAAAGGAAACAAGAGATGACATAGAAGAATGTTATCTCGAAGTGTAGAATTGTACTTGAGTTCCAGTTGCTCAGTGCCATCTACCTGATGATGGTGAGGGATGGTGTGACCTTCCAGTGTGGAATCCCGGGAATACAGAGGACGGGGACATCTCTCTGGTGGGTTCCCTTTACTGGATCCATCTGTAGGAAACACACACACTGACTGAATACATTGTTTCTATGTGTTTATCAGATGATGGGGGATCTAGGTGGAGCCTCCGTACTGCTCTCTCCTTTACAATAAAGTCTCCTCTTACCCGGTGATGTGAGGGGCGGCTGATTCTCCATCATGACGTCCTTGTAGAGATCCTTGTGTCCTTCTAAATACTCCCACTCCTCTATAGAGAAATAGACAGTGACATCCTGACACCTTATAGGAACCTGACACACACAATGATACAGTCACCATCCAGACACATCCCTTGTCTGTTACTGGATTAATGTCCCAGAATTCCCAGCACCGCTTACCTATACATTAGTTCTACCCAGGATAGTTAATATTGGTATTTGGAGGGGGGAGGGAGTACTTTAAGACTAGTTAGACTTTAGATGAAATTCTACTTTAGCCACTTCCCATCCACCGTATGTGTATATATACGTCCTCGAACGGGAGTTTTGATATCTCATAGCTGCAGCAATGATCGAGAAATATCATTTTTTAATAATGGCGATTCCCTAAAACGTGATCTTAGTGATTGCCGTCACTCCAGCCTTTACTAGGCTCTCTAGTCCCATCAGGGAGCCTGGTAACAATGCTTAAAAAACGTATAACGTTCGGGGGTTTTCTAGCATAAAAGTACGATTTTTAGACGTAGGAGAGATAGGTCAGAAATGGTCCGGACTGGAGGTGGTTCATTTCCCCCCAATCATGTGACTCGGGTCCTCCTTCATCCTCACTGATGTGATTCATATAAAATCTGATCTCTGTAGAGAGATAATACAGCGGTCCTGTTGATCATTAGAACTCATAGACAAGCAGGGGTTCATTTTAAATCCTCCGTCCAAAAGTGAGGGAGGTTTTGTGTCTGTGTTGTGTTAATAAATATCAAATGTATTCAACGTGAAAACCACGAGTGCCTGATAAATGAAAAAACTACAATACCCAAAATTGTAAAAATTGTAACACACAAAAATCTTTATGTGTGTGTAGTTTTCAATAATCCTTTAACTTCTTCCCACCCGGATGCCATCAAATGACGGTGGAGCGGTGCGGCTCTTGTTCTGGGAGGACTTCATATGATGGCGCCCCAGAACGGCTGCTCTTGCGCACCTGTGGGGGTGCGCAGTGCGCCGATCACAGCCACATCATGTTCCTAGGACATGGCGTGACCCCGATCCTGATACAGAGCCGATGACGCGGCTCTTTACCCATGTGTTTTGCTGGGTCACATGTAAATGCAGAAGTGCCGTTTATTGGCTCTCCTCACCTCACACTGTCAGAGTGTGTGGAGAGGAAAGCTGATCAGCGGCATCTCCTCGCAGGGGAGGCCAGTATAGGTAATCAGGGCACTGATCATCAGTGATCATAACGTATTTGCACAGTGGCGTAGTGGTTGCACGGCACAGTGGCGTAGTGGTTGCGCGGCACAATGGTGTAGGGGTTGGGAGGAACAGTGGTGTAGGGGTTGGGAGGCACAGAGGTGTAGGGGTTGGGAGGCACAGCGGTGTAGGGGTTGGGAGGCACAGTGGCGTAGTGGTTGCACAGCACAGTGGCGTAGTGGTTGCGCGGCACAATGGCGTAGTGGTTGCGCGGCACAGTGGCGTAGTGGTTGCGCGGCACAGTGGCGTAGTGGTTGCGCGGCACAGTGGCGTAGTGGTTGCGTGGCACAGTGGTGTAGGGGTTGGGAGGCACAGTGGTGTAGGGGTTGGGAGGCACAGTGGCGTAGGGGTTGGGAGGCACAGCGGCGTAGTGGTTGCGCGGCACAGTGGCGTAGTGGTTGGGAGGCACAGTGGCGTAGGGGTTGGGACGCACAGCGGCGTAGTGGTTGGGAGGCACAGCGGCGTAGGGGTTGGGAGGCACAGTGGCGTAGGGGTTGGGAGGCACAGCGGCATTGTGGTTGGAAGGCACAGTGGCGTAGGGGTTGGGAGGCACAGTGGCGTAGGGGTTGGGAGGCACAGCGGCGTAGTGGTTGGGAGGCACATTGGCGTAGTGGTTGCATGGCACAGTGGCGTAGTGGTTGCGCAGCACAGTGGTGTAGTTGATGCGTGGCACAGTGGTGTAGTGGTTGGGAGGCACAGTGGTGTAGTGGTTGGGAGGCACAGTGGCGTAGTGGTTGGGAGGCACAGTGGTGTAGTGGATGCGCAGCACAGTGGTGTAGTTGATGCATGGCACAGTGGTGTAGTGGTTGGGAGGCACAGTGGTGTAGCGGTTAGCACTTTCGCCCAGGGTTAAAAGGGTCGCTGGTTCGAATCCCAACCACTGGGACACTACCCGCCTGGAGTTTGCATGTTCTCCCTGTGCCTGCGTTGGTTTTCTCCCACACACAAAAGACATGCTGGTAGGTAAATTGGCCCTGGTTTGTGTATGTATGAATGTGAGTTAGGGACCTTAGATTGTAAGCTCCTGGAGGGTAGTGACTGATGCGAATGTATAATGTACAATGTATAGTGCTATGTAAATTGATGGCGCTATATAAGTACCTGAAATAAATAAATTACCTCCTCTGCTGCCAGTTCCAACACCTTCTCTCTACTTCCTCACAATTCCTGCTCTAACCCGGAACTTCCTTTATGGACCCCTAAATCACTTCCTGTTTATAAGTTACCTCATTTCCTTTCTGTGTATCACTTCCTGTCTGTGTATTACTTCCTATCTGCATCTGACATCACTTCCTGTGTCAGTACAATCACACACTTCCTGTCTCCATGTTCTACTCGATATAATAAAAGAAGATTTTATTAAAGGGGGAGTACCCTTGGCATTCATGGTTCCCTCAATGAGCTGTAGCTCCCCAGTGCCGGCAGCACTCATGCAGCCCCAGACCATGACACTCCCACCACCATGCTTGACTGTAGGAAGACACACTTGTCTTTGTCCTCCTCACCTGGTTGCCGCCACACACGTTTGACGTCATCTGAACCAAATACGTTTATCTTGGTCTCATCAGACCACAGGACACGGTTCCAGTAATCCATGTCCTTAGTCTGCTTGTCTTCAGCAAACTGTTTGCGGGCTTTCTTGTGCATCATCTTTAGAAGAGGCTTCCTTCTGGGACGACAGCCATGCAGACCAATTTGATGCAGTGTGCGGCGTATGGTCTGAGCACTGACAGGCAGACCCCCCACCCCTTCAACCTCTGCAGCAATGCTGGCAGCACTCATATGTCTATTTCCCAAAGACAACTTCTGGATATGACGCTGAGCACGTGCACTCAACTCCTTTGGTCGACCATGGCGAGGCCTGTTCTGAGTGGAACCTGTCCTGTTAAACCGCTGTATGGTCTTGGCCACCGTGCTGCAGCTCAGTTTCAGGGTCTTGGCAATCTTCCTATAGCCTAGGCCATCTTTATGTAGAGCAACAATTCTTTTTTTCAGATTCTCAGAGAGTTCTTTGCCCTGAGGTGCCATGTTAAACTTCCAGTGCCCAGTATGAGAGAGTGAGAGCGATAACACCAAATTTAACACACCTGCTCCCCATTCACACCTGAGACCTTGTAACACTAACGAGTCACATGACACCGGGGAGGGAAAATGGCTAAGTGGGCCCAATTTGGACATTTTCACTTAGGGGTGTACTCACTTTTGTTGCCAGTGGTTTAGACATTAATGGCTGTGTGTTGAGTTATTTTGAGGGGACAGCAAATTTACACTGTTATACAAGCTGTACACTCACTAATTTACATGGTAGCAAAGTGTCATTTCTTCAGTGTTGTCACATGAAAAGATATAATCTCTCTCCTTCACCCCTCTTCTCCACCTCACAGCTTATATATATCACCCTCACTTCTGTCCTCTCCTTATTACTGCACTCACCATCTCCTGCTATTTCTAAACCCCCACTCACACAAAACCTCCAGGACACTGGGGCATGTCCCTTCAGATAAATCACACTCTCATATTACCACCCTCACCTTTCTGCTTCTCCTAACCTCTGGAGACATATCCCCAAACCCCGGGCCTCCATCATTTAACTGTGCTCAACACACTCATTACCCTGCACCCTCTGGCTGCAGTCGCAGTCAGCACAATCTAGTTCCCATCTCTCTTCTTCCCAAGACCAGACTCCCTTTCTCTTGCGCCCTTTGGAACGCCCGCTCTGTCTGTAATAAACTCACCTCTCTCCATGACCTTTTTAGTGCTAACTCATTTAATCTACTCGCTATCACCGAAACCTGGCTTCACGAATCCGACACTACGTCTTCTGCTGCCCTATCCCAAGGTGATCTTCTAAGGACTCACTCCTCCAGACCCAATGGATGCAAGGGAGGGGGTGTTGGGATCCTTCTAGCCCCACATAGCACATTTCAGGTACTTCACCCACCTCCCTCTCTGTCATTCTCCTCATTTGAGGTACACTGCATTAGTCTTTTCTCCCCTGTTTCTCTAAGGATAGCTGTGATCTACCGCCCCCCTGGACCAGTATCGACCTTTCTAGATGACTTCTCTGCCTGGCTACCCTACTTTCTCTCTTCCGAAATCCCCACAATCATTCTCGGTGACTTCAACATCCCTATCATTACTAACACTCCTGCCACTTCCAAACTTCTCAGTCTAACCTCCTCCTTTGACCTGAAGCAATGGATACATCCTTCTACTCACTCTGAAAGCAATATCCTTGACCTTGTTTTCTCCCACCTATGCACTCCGCACAACCTTTCAAACATTCCTTTCCCTCTCTCTGATCACTACCTTATTAGTTTCACTCTCTCCCTCTCCTCCACCTCCTCTCCCTCCAGCTACTTTACAGTTACCCACAGAAACCTACGCCATCTCAACCCTTCTCTTCCCTACTCTGCTACCGACCACCTCTATGACAAAATCGCACCCCTGTCTTGCACCAACCTAGCCACTTCTGTCTACAACACTTCACTTTTAGCCTCCCTGGACACACTGGCCCCCCTTACAACACACCGAATCAGGCCCCAACCCCTTCAACCTTGGCAAACAGATAACACTAGAAGTCTGAAAAAGCATAGCCGTGCTCTTGAGCACCTATGGCGTAAGACTAGGTCTAGATTTCAGCATATAAATCTGCCCGCCAAAAATACAATTCCAGTCTCCACACTGCCAAGCAGACCTATTTTATCACTCTCATTAACAGCTTGTCATCCTGCCCCCGGCAACTCTTCGCTACCTTTAATTCTCTACTCCGTCCTCCACTACCTTCTCCCACTGACTCACTCAATGTCCAGGAGATTGCCAACCACTTCAAACAGAAGATTGATACAATTCGTAAGGAGATCATAGCTGTTCAGATACCTTCCATGCTTTACGCTTCATGCCCACAGGAGCAATCACATCTTCCCTTATTCAAACCCACCACTGTAGATGAGGTTGCTAAACTACTTGCTAACATCCACTTAACCACCTGCCCTCTGGATCCTGTTCCCTCGCAAATGCTACGTTCACCCTCTGTCCCTATTCTACGCTCTCTAACCCACATATTCAATCTCTCCCTCTCTTCTGGCATCTTCCCCAACTCTCTAAAACATGCACTAGTCAGCCCCATACTTAAAAAGCCCTCACTGGACCCAACCAATCTTAACAACCTACGCCCTATTTCCTTGCTCCCCTTTTTACCCAAACTCCTTTAACGTCTGGTCTACAACCGACTGTGCGACCACCTTGCCGAGAATAACCTCCTTGATCCCCTTCAGTCTGGATTTCGGCCTCAACACTCCACTGAAACTGCTCTCCTAAAACTGACAAACGATCTACTAACGGCCAAAACCAATAGACACTATTCTGTACTCCTACTCCTGGACCTTTCTGCTGCCTTTGATATGGTTGACCATCCCCTCCTCCTCAAAAAACTCCATGCCTTTGGTTTCCGTGACTGTACTATTCACTGGTTATCTTCTTACTTATCCAACCGCACCTTTAGCGTTTCTTACAATTCTACTTCCTCCTCTCCTCTTCCCTTGTCTGTTGGGGTCCCCCAAGGCTCTGTTCTTGGACCTCTCCTATTTTCAATCTACACCTCCTCTCTGGGTCAGCTGATAGCCTCCCACGGCTTCCAATACCATCTCTATGCTGACGATACCCAAATCTATTCATCCACCCCTCAACCCCCTTCCTTAGTCTCCTCACGTATCACTAATTTGCTATCAGATATATCAGTCTGGATGTCACACCACTTCCTCAAACTCAATCCATCCAAAACCGAGCTTATAATTTTTCCTCCACCACGTGCCCCTTCCCCTGATCTCTCTGTCAATATCGATGGCACTACCATCAGCCCATCCACGCATGCCAAGGTCCTAGGTGTTGTCCTGGACTCTGAACTCTCCTTCAAGCCCCACATCCAATCGCTGTCCAAATCTTGCCGCCTCAACCTCCACAACATCTCCAAAATATGCCCCTTTCTAATCAAAGACTCAACAAAGCTCTTAATGAAAAAAGCAGGGTTATGTTCCCATGTATGGCCCTAATTGATTTCATAAATGAGGCAATGACATTTAAGAGAGTTAAGTCCCTCACCGGGTGACCGTTGATCGGATGCTTAGACTATAGAAAAAATAGGTGAAAGATAGAGGATCCTTCACCGTGAAAGAGATCAACAATGGGCACCCACGAGGCAGACTACGCAAATTGTGTGAAAAAGACTTTATTAGGCACTTGTGCCGTGAAAAGCAATTTTATACATGTGACAAGATGTGGCACATCAATGTATAATAAAAGACAAATAAACAAACAACAAGCAATAGTGATGGATCACCATGAACCAAACTTTCTACAATTAGCTAGTGTATATATACACGGAGAGGCCTGTGCTGGCTATGGCAGCTAAATATTGCACTTTCCCAAATTGCCACTAATTGATGGCTATGTTATCCAGATGTACCAGCATGATTTAGGTGGTATAGACCGTGAGATGTCCCAGTTGGTGAAAAGGAAAAGGATATGTCAGAACAAACAAGAGTGAGAATTGGTTAGGATGATTTAGGATGGTGACTGTCAGCCGCCAACAATGTGTTGGCAGCAGTTTCCTTGCGGAAGGTTTTAGTTCTTATCACCTGGTTTTCCTGTGAAATGAGAAGATCCAGGAAGGGGAGATTATTGGTAGTAGCCATGTGGGTTAGTTTGATGTTTCGATCATTACAGTTTAATTCCTGAACAAAAGATTCCAATTCTTGTGACGAACCGCCCCAAAAGAGCAGGACATCGTCAATGTACCTCAGCCACAGGTGGCAGTGGCTGAGGTACATTGGGGATGGATAGATAACCTGCTCCTCCCAGAGTCCTAGATGGAGGCATGCGTAGGCAGGTGCCCCCATCGAGGTGCCCCTGATCTGCTGATAGAAAGAATTGAGGAATTGAAAGTAATTATTATTCAACATGAACTCCAGAAGCTCCACAATGAATTCATTGTGGGCTCCTAGATATGGAAATTTCAAATAGAGAAAATGTGAGACCGCTTTGAGACCCCATTCATGGGGTATCGATGTATAAAGGGTCTCAACATCGATGCCGACCAACAGCATATGGGCAGGGACCGAGACATCCGAGAGTTTACTCAGGACATCCTTCGTATCCTGCACATAGGACGGTAAGTCAACGACCATTTCCTTGATCAGGGAATCAACAAACTTCCCCACTCTTTCAAGTGGGCCACCTATTGCAGAAACAATAGGTCTCCCCGGTGGATGGGATAGGGATTTATGGAGTTTGGGGATAGTATAGAATGTTGGTATATTATAAGTTTTTACTGTAAGATGATCAGCTTCTTTCTTAGAAATTAACTTAGCCTCTCTTGCTAGGGAGATCTTCTGGTTCAGGGCAGAGACAAGGGAGGGAAAGGGACTGTCCCTTAGTTTTCTATAAATACTGGTGTCTCTTAGCTGACGTAGCATTTATTTTTCGTACATATCTTCACTAAGCAGTACCACATTCCCTCCCTTGTCGCTGCCCCTAATAACCAGACCTGGTGCCTCTTCAAGCTCCCTAAGGGCTAATCGCTCTGCCCTAGAGAGATTATCAATGCCCTCTCTTTTCCAATTGATTTTACGAAGGTCTTCATGTACTAAGTCCAAAAACACTTTTATGTTCTTATGCTTGGCTAAGGAGGGCATTTTCATTGATTTGATGCGAAGGTTGGTATCCCGTCTGATTGGGTCCCCTGACTCAGCCTCGATCTCAGGAGGGCCACCCTCTAACAGTAGGGAGGAAAGTATCTCAATCGACTCCCTATCCTGTTCAGTAAGTGGGGCGTCTTGTTCAGCATTAGCTTTTTCATTATTGTGCCACATCTGAAAGATCACCCTCCTGAGAAAGAGGCTGACGCAGTGGCGTAGCGTGGGGGGTGCAGGGGGGGCCGGCCGCACCGGGCGCAACATCTGGGGGGGCGCGCTCGCACTCGCAGCTCTCTGCTCCTGCCTGCCCCTGCCTGGCTCACTCACTCAGCTGCCCACTGTGGAGGGGGGGGGGGCCAGGCGTGCGGTGCGGAGAGCGAGGGACTATCTGGGGGAGGGACAGTGCAGCGGTCGCCCAGCGCAGCGCTGAGCGCGGGAGAGAACCAGACCAGCCCACGCAGCAGCAAAAGAAGCTGGCAGCGGCGGCAGGTGACACAGGCCAGAGAGGAGAGAGCCAGTGGTGACAGACGCTGCAGGAGGAAAACCTAGGAGGACCTGGAGGAGAAATCCTAGCCTGCTGTGATCGGGTCCGGGACAGCCGGTGAAAAAAAAGGTAGGAGTCACGAGTGACAGGAGTCAGGACTGACTGGAGTAGTACTGGGCTCAGTGGGCTGGCTGTGTAGTGCTAGTAGTGACTAGACTGACTGACTGAGTGTGTTTGTGAGAAGAAGAACACTGAATAGTATGCAACTATATGTGGACAGTGGACATAAAAGGCACAGAAGAATGTATTTAAATGGAGCCATATGATTATGTAGCGCTACTCATAGAGGATCCTCAGAGAGGGGATCTATTTTATGGAGAACCTGGCCTGCTGTAAGGGGGGGAGATCTAAATGGGGGATGGGACCTCACCTCACCCTCGCCTGCTGTAAGGGGGGATCTATATGGGGGACATGATCCCCCATATAGATCCCCCCTTACAGTAGACCAGGGTGAGGTGAGGTCCCCCATATAGATCCCCCCTTACAGCAGGCCAGGGTGAGGTGAGGTCACTCTTGGGTCCCCCATATAGATCCCCCCCCTACAGCAGGCCAGGGTCCGGACCTCACCTCACCTCACCCTGGCCTGCTGTAAGGGGGGGAATCTATATGGAGGACCTCACCTCACCCTGGCCTGCTGTAAGGGGGGGATCTATATGGGGGACCTGGGATCTATATGGGGGGACCTCACCCTGGCCTGCTGTAAGGGGGGATCTATATGGGGGACCAGGTCCCCCATATAGATCCCCCCTTACAACAGGCCAGGGTGATGTGAGGTCCCCCGTATAGATCCCCCTTACAGCAGGCCAGGGTGAGGTCCTCCATATAGATCCCCCCTTACAGCAGGCCAGGGTGAGGAGAGGTCCCGTCCCCCATATATATCTCCCCCTTACAGCAGGCCAGGGTGAGGTGAGGTCCGGGGTCCCCCATATAGATCCCCCTCACCCTGGCCCACTGTAAAGGGGGTTATCTATATGGGGGATGGGACCTCACCCTGGCCTGCTGTAAGGGGGGATCTATATGGGGAACCTCACCCTGGCCTGCTGTAAGGGGGGATCTATATGGGGGACCTCACCCTGGCCTGCTGTAAGAGGGGA
This sequence comes from Pelophylax lessonae, assembly GCF_965119305.1. Lineage (NCBI taxonomy): Eukaryota > Metazoa > Chordata > Amphibia > Anura > Ranidae > Pelophylax > Pelophylax lessonae. Next base: position 260,168,966 of record NC_138776.1, on the reverse strand, counting down.
TCTATATGGGGGACCACACCTCACCCTGGCCTGCTGTAAAGGAGGATCTATGGGGGACCTGCCCAGGCCTGCTCTAAAGGGGGATCTATAGGGACCCTGCTCTGAAGGGGATCTATGCCATAGATTCCCCCCTTTAGAGCAGGATCCCCATAGATCCCCTTTAGAGCAGGCCAGGGCCCCCATAGATCCCCTTTAGAGCAGGCCAGGGTCCCCATAGATTCCCTTTTAGAGCAGGGTCCCCATAGATTCCCCACTTTAGAGAAATATCCCCATAGATTATATGGGGACCATTCTCTAAAGGGGGATCTATGGGGACCCTGGCCTGCTCTAAAGGGGATTTGTGGGGGCCTTGGCCTACTCTTCAGTGCTTAGGGGGTAAGGGTTTCTTTAACTAATCTAGTGGAAGAGACTCAAGTGCTAAAATCCCGCAGGTTAGGGGGCGCAAATTACTTGCCTTGCCCTGGGTGCTGACAACCCACGCTACGCCACTGGGCTGACGTCCTTAAACACCTCAAACTCAGACATTGAAGAGGTTGGTGAAAAGGATAACCCCCTACCGAGCAGTTTAATATGCCTATCCTGAAGATCAAAGTCCGATAAATTGACCACCTTAAGATCTCCACTGGCCCCTCCTATTTGTGTGTTTTCTGGCTGTGTGACCTTGTGGATCTCTGTGGACCTGATTTGTACTGACCCTCTCTGTTTTTCACTTTGGGATTTACTCTCTCTTTTTGAATGCCCTTTGGGGTTTCCTGATACTGCAGGTTGCTCCCACTGTTTTCTGGCTCTGTCTCTGGCTCTAAAAAAGTCACAGATTTTTCCCCTCCCTCTGAATCACTCCCTGAGGAGTGTCCCTTATTCCAACTAGAATTCCTATATTTCCTATGTCCACCCCTGGAACTGCTTCTACTCCTAATTTGGGTGGGATCAAACAGATCCTCCCTTTCACAGTCAAGGATGTTCTGTTTGAACTTATTTTGCTTCGTCGTTTTAAGATTTTTTTGGGTCCGTTCTACCTCCTTTTTAAGACTATTATTAAGTCTACTGAACTCATCCTTCTCTTTAAAATTTTCAAGGGCAGCAGTACTTTTATCTATCTCTACTTGTAAGTCTTGTAGTTGAAGTTGTTCCTCCTCAATAATAAGTTTCATGACATGAATGCCCCTGGCGATACAGTCCGGTTTCCACACCTCTAGAAATCTAGGGGTGTGGAGGTGTTGGGCTGGGATCAGTCTTTCCCTTAGTCCCTAGTTGAAGGCTGACATTCCCAGTCCTGTTCCTTTTGCCATTCAACATCCTCACTTTATATGACATCTAGTCCAGCATCAGACTTGTCTCCATTGGGATATTGGACTTGGGTCCCACCATCACCTCACGTCCTTTGCCGTCTTTTTGAACCCCTTGGGAATTCCCAGGTCATCTGTGCTATTTAGCCACTTTCTATTGGCAACTGTGGACAGTGCAATATCTTACCCGCTTTAGCCATCACATATCCTTTTTATTTTCCCCAACTGGGACATCTCACGGTCTATACCACCTAAATCATGCTGGTACATCTGGATAACATAGCCATCAATTAGTGGCAATTTGGGACAGTGCAATATTTAGCCGCCATAGCCAGCACAGGCCTCTCCGTGTATATATACACTAGCTAATTGTAGCAACTTTGGTTCATGGTGATCCATCACTATTGCTTGTTGTTTTTTATTTGTCTTTTACTATACATTGATGTGCCACATCTTGTCACATGTATAAAATTGCTTTTCACGGCACAAGTGCCTAATAAAGTCTTTTTCAAACAATTTGCGTAGTCTGCCTCGTGGGTGCCCATTGTTGATCTCTTTCACGGTGAAGGATCCTCTAATTTTCACCTATTTTTTCTATAGTCAACAAAGCTCTTAGTTCACTCCCTGGTCATCTAGCGCCTGGACTACTGCAATTCCCTTCTCATTGGCCTACCTCTACACAGGCTATCCCCTCTTCAATCCATCATGAATGCTGCCGCCAGACTCATCCACCTTAACAATCGCTCAGTGTCTGCTGCTCTTCTCTGTCAAGCCCTCCACTGGCTTCCGCTCACCCAACGAATTAAATTCAAAATACCAACAACATCTTACAAAGCCATCCACAGCTTAGCCCCCAGCTACATCACTAGCCTAGTCTAAAAATACTAACCTAATCGCTCTCTTCGTTCCTCTCAAAACCTCCTGCTCTCTAGCTCCTTGGTCACCTCCTCCCATGCTCGCCTCCAGGACTTTACCAGAGCCTCTCCAATCCTATGGAACTCCTTACCCTTATCTGTCCGATTATCTCCTACTCTGTTAGCTTTTAGGCGATCTCTGAAAACCCTCCTCTTCAGAGAAGCCTATCCTACCCACACCTAACAACTATACCTCCATTTTCTCCATCAGCCCATCCCCGAGAGTTATTGCCTTTTGTTTCACTTGACCCTCCCTTCTAGATTGTAAGCTCTAACGAGCAGGGCCCTCTGATTCCTTCTGTATTGAATTGCATCGTAACTGTATTGTCTTCCCTCACATTGTAAAGTGCTGCGCAAACTGTTGGCGCTATATAAATCCTGTATAATAATATAATAAAATATTTACAAAAATGTGAGGGTTGTACTTACTTTTTATGAGATACTGTACATTATATATATATATGTAATTTTTTTTATATACACACATACCAGAGGCGTAACTAGAACCTTCAGGGCCCCGGTGCAAGAAACCATGAAGGGCCCCCCCGGACCCCTAGCCGGGGGCCCTTCCCTTCAAGCCCGGGGCTCTTCCCACTGATCGCGGGGCCCTTTATTGCGGTCCCTTTCACAAGTTCTGCACTGGGCCACCTTCCTGCCATCTTGGGGCCTCCCCACGGTGGTGGAATGCCAGGGCCCGGTTGCAAGTGTGACCTTTGCGATCCTGGAAGTTCACCCACTGGTGTCAGTAGTTTTTATTTTTTGGTATTTTAATTGTATTATTTTTTATCATTTTATTTTATTTTTTTACAATGTCACTGACTATGACTCTGTCCATTTAGAGAAGCAAGGAGCTGGTAAATTACATATTTACCGACCCCTTCCTGGTTCTCTATTGTTACACATCCCCTGCAGCAGCCGGCAGGAAAGGGGAGGGAGCACAGTGGGGGGGGGGGAGCACACAGGGGCCCAGAGACAGCAGAACACAAGTGAACTGGATAGGAGGAGTGGCGGGGGCAGCATACAGAGGATCCAATCTCCTCCATTTTCTTTCTGCAGCTACAGGAGGAAAAATGAGGACAGTGATTTCTCTACATGCTGCCCCCGCCTCCCCTCCTATCCAATGCTGGGCCCCCTGGAGCATTGGGCCCGGTTGCAATCGCAACCCCTGTAGTTACGCCCCTGACACATACGCACTGTATATTATTTTTTAACATTTTAAAATGGTTACTAATAAACACAGGATTCATTTCATTTTTGTTTTTAATCTTTATTTATAACCATATAGAAGACACAGTAATACATCCAAAAGAGCAACAAACTCCGATACAATTCTGGTTATAGAAATGAGAAATCTCAACTTAACAATTTATTTAAAATGGTTACCAATATAAACAGGACTCATATCGTTCATGTCCCTTCATAGAAAACTTACACATTTGACATCACTATTCTATTTTGTTGATAATAAATCTTCCCATTTTTATCAAAAGATATTAAAATTTCATATTTTCATCGGGGATTTCGTCACGCGTTTCCTGAAAGTGTTCAGTGCATAGAGCCCATATCTGAGTAATTCCCCCGACCTTCAGTTCTGGAAAATTCTATCACCAGGAATGAATGTACTAGGAAAGAATATCAGGAGTTTTACGCTGCAATGCAGAAAAATCCTCAGTGCACACGTTGGGGTTGATTTACTAAAATTAGAAGGTGTAAAATCTGGTGCAGCTCAGCATAGAAAACAATTAGATTCTAGGTTTTTTTTTTTCTCAAAGCTTAAATTGAACAAACTGAAGTTAAAAGCTGAGGGTCCTTTCACACTTCTCACTTAGACCCAAAGGTGTAGGACATGTGAAATGCCAAATATCTCTAGGAGACCCGTTCCAACTGACACTACTGATGTCGCTGGGACTTCAGAAAAGGTTCCTGCACTGATCCCACTTTGACATGACTTCAATGCCAGAGAGAGTAAAAACACTTCAAAGTTACATTAAAGTCGGGCACTGAAAATCACATTGGATTAGGCAAGTGTGAAAGGGGTCTTATTGGCTACCATTAGATTTTTCACTCACTTAGTTTTAATAATTCAATAATAATGTCCTCAATATTAACCAATCCCTGGTAGGGACATTCCTTTATCATCGGTGTCCATATCTCCACCACACATTGTTCTCTCAGTAGTGTCCACATCACTGACCACTCTCTGCACCCCTGGGATGAATCTCTTTACTCAATGCCTCTACTACATTCTCCGACAGCTCTCCTCCCCCATCCACACTACATTCTCCGACAGCTCCCCTCCACCATCCACACTACATTCTCCGACAGCTTCCCTCCACCATCCACACTACATTCTCCGACAGCTCTCCTCCCACCATCCACATTACATTCTCCGACATCTCTCCTCCACCATCCACACTACATTCTCCGACAGCTCTCCTCCACCATCCACACTACATTCTCCGACAGCTCTCCTCCACCATCCACACTACATTCTCCGACAGCTCCCCTCCACCATCCACACTACATTCTCCGACAGCTCCCCTCCACCATCCACACTACATTCTCCGACAGCTCTCCTCCCACCATCCACATTACATTCTCCGACATCTCTCCTCCACCATCCACACTACATTCTCCAACAGCTCCCCTCCACCATCCACACTACATTCTCCGACAGCTCTCCTCCCACCATCCCCATTACATTCTTCGACATCTCTCCTCCACCATCCACACTACAATCTCCGACAGCTATCCTCCACCATCCACACTACATTCTCCGACATCTCTCCTTCACCATCCACACTACATTCTCTGACAGCTCTCCTCCCACCATCCACACTACATTCTCCGACATCTCTCCTCCACCATCCACACTACATTCTCCGACATCTCTCCTCCACAATCCACACTACATTCTCCGACAGCTCTCCTCCACCATCCACACTACATTCTCCGACATCTCTCCTCCACCATCCACACTACATTCTCCGACAGCTCTCCTCCCACCATCCACACTACATTCTCCGACAGCTCTCCTCCCACCATCCACACTACATTCTGCGACAGCTGTCCTCCCACCATCCACATTACATTCTTCGACATCTCTCCTCCACCATCCACACTACAATCTCCGACAGCTATCCTCCACCATCCACACTACATTCTCCGACATCTCTCCTTCACCATCCACACTACATTCTCTGACAGCTCTCCTCCCACCATCCACACTACATTCTCCGACATCTCTCCTCCACCATCCACACTACATTCTCCGACATCTCTCCTCCACAATCCACACTACATTCTCCGACAGCTCTCCTCCACCATCCACACTACATTCTCCGACATCTCTCCTCCACCATCCACACTACATTCTCCGACAGCTCTCCTCCCACCATCCACACTACATTCTCCGACAGCTCTTCTCCCCCATCCACACTACATTCTCCGACAGCTCCCCTCCACCATCCACACTACATTCTCCGACAGCTTCCCTCCACCATCCACACTACATTCTCCGACAGCTCTCCTCCCACCATCCACATTACATTCTCCGACATCTCTCCTCCACCATCCACACTACATTCTCCGACAGCTCTCCTCCACCATCCACACTACATTCTCCGACAGCTCTCCTCCACCATCCACACTACATTCTCCGACAGCTCCCCTCCACCATCCACACTACATTCTCCGACAGCTCCCCTCCACCATCCACACTACATTCTCCGACAGCTCTCCTCCCACCATCCACATTACATTCTCCGACATCTCTCCTCCACCATCCACACTACATTCTCCAACAGCTCCCCTCCACCATCCACACTACATTCTCCGACAGCTCTCCTCCCACCATCCCCATTACATTCTTCGACATCTCTCCTCCACCATCCACACTACAATCTCCGACAGCTATCCTCCACCATCCACACTACATTCTCCGACATCTCTCCTTCACCATCCACACTACATTCTCTGACAGCTCTCCTCCCACCATCCACACTACATTCTCCGACATCTCTCCTCCACCATCCACACTACATTCTCCGACATCTCTCCTCCACAATCCACACTACATTCTCCGACAGCTCTCCTCCACCATCCACACTACATTCTCCGACATCTCTCCTCCACCATCCACACTACATTCTCCGACAGCTCTCCTCCCACCATCCACACTACATTCTCCGACAGCTCTCCTCCCACCATCCACACTACATTCTGCGACAGCTGTCCTCCCACCATCCACATTACATTCTTCGACATCTCTCCTCCACCATCCACACTACAATCTCCGACAGCTATCCTCCACCATCCACACTACATTCTCCGACATCTCTCCTTCACCATCCACACTACATTCTCTGACAGCTCTCCTCCCACCATCCACACTACATTCTCCGACATCTCTCCTCCACCATCCACACTACATTCTCCGACATCTCTCCTCCACAATCCACACTACATTCTCCGACAGCTCTCCTCCACCATCCACACTACATTCTCCGACATCTCTCCTCCACCATCCACACTACATTCTCAGACAGCTCTCCTCCCACCATCCACACTACATTCTCCGACAGCTCTCCTCCCACCATCCACACTACATTCCCTGATAGCTCGCCTCCACCATCCACACTACATTCTCCGACAGCTCTCCTCCACCATCCACACTACATTCTCCGACAGCTCTCCTCCACCATCCACACTACATTCTCCGACAGCTCTGAACATGAATAACGATGCTCTTCCCTATGAATTCTCTGATGTTTAACAGGGCTTTATTTATGAGTTTTAGATTTCCCGCACTCTGAACATGAATAAGAATGCTCTCCCATGTGAATTTTCTGATGTTGAATGAGGCCTCTTTTATGAGTGAAAGATTTCCTGCACTCTGAACATGAATAAGGGCGCTCACCCGTGTGAATCCTCTGATGGTCAACGAGGCTTTTTTGCTGAATGAAAGATTTTCCGCACTCTGAACATGAATGAGCGTGCTCACCCGTTTCATTTATCTGATGCTGAATAAGGTCTCCTGTATGAAAGAAAGATTTCCCGCACTCTGAACATGAATAAGGACGTTCACCCGTGTGGATTCTCTGATGTTTAACAAGCCCTTTTTTGTTAAGGAATAATTTTCCGCACTCTGAACATATATGAAGACGCTCACCCGTATGAAGTCTCTGATGGTTAGTAAGGCCTCTATTACGAGTGAAAGATTTCCCGCACTGTGGGCATGAATAAGGGCGCTTTCTCGTGTGAAATTCCTGGTGATGCACAAGGTTTCCTTTCGGAGTGACAGATTTCCCGCACTCTGAATATGAGAATAAATTCTCCCCTCGATGAGCCCCTTCATGAGGTAAGGAAGATTCCTTGGGATTAGAAGGATCTGTTGATCTATCTGCAGTGTGAGATCCTAAATGGATATTTGCATTCATAGTATGTGATTGGTGAGAAGATTCCCCCTGATCAGAGGGATCCATTGATGTCTCCGGACAGGAAGGTCTGTGATGGATATTTTGTGTATTTGGATTTCCTCCTGGAGGATCCTGTGTGATGACATTATTATAGCACAATAATAATATAAGAGGTCTCTCTGAGGTATTCCTGGCCTCGCCTCCATCTGTTGGAAAGAAATGTGAAAAAAAAATGTAAGAAGTTCACAAGTAACTGGAGTTTTAGCTCCACCTCCCTCATAGGCATGTGCACAGGGTGTGCCGGATGTGCCTGGACACACCCTAATCACCCCATGCGCATTAGCATTATCGCTCTGTGTTCGGCAGGAAGATGGGAAAGTTCTCCCTCTTACCGGCTCCGCCATACAGACTTCCCTTTCACTGTGCCGGCAGAGAGATCAATGTAATGGGGTCATATATACACTATATTGTCAAAAGTATTGGGACGCCTGCCTTTACACACACATGAACTTTAATGGCATCCCAGTCTTAGTCCGTAGGGTTCAGTATTGAGTTGGCCCACCCTTTCCAGCTATAACAGCTTCAACTTTTCTGGGAAGGCTGTCCACAAGGTTTGGGAGTGTGTCTATGGGAATGTTTGACCATTCTTCCAGAAGTGCATTCGTGAGGTCAGGCACTGATGTTGGACAAGAAGGCCTGGCTCTCAGTCTCTAATTTGTCTATCGGGTTGAGGACAGGCCAGTCAAGTTCCTCCACCCCAAACTCGCTCATCCATGTCTTTATGGCCCTTGCTTTGTGCACCAGTCCAAATCATTTGGTGGAATGGGGATTGTGGTGTGTTGTTTTTTGCCCCCCTTAGTTCCAGTGAAGGGAACTCCTAAGGTGTCCTAAGGTGTCAGCAAGACATTTTAGACAATTTCATGCTCCCAACTTTATGGGAACAGGACTCAGTCAAGTTCCTCCACGCCAAACTCGCTCATCCATGTCTTTATGGACTTTGCTTTGTGCACTGGTCCAAATCATTTGGTGGAGGGGGGATTATGGTGTGTTGTTGTTCGTCAGGGGTTGGGCTTGGCCCCCTTAATTCCAGTGAAGGGAACTCCTAAGGTGTCAGCATACCAAGACATTTTGGACAATTTCAGGCTCCCAACTTTCTGGGAACAGGACTCAGTCAAGTTTCTCCACCCCAAACTTGCTCATCCGTGTCTTTAAGGACCTTGCTTTGTGCACTGGTGCGCAGTCATGTTGGAATAGTGCACCAGTCCAAATCATTTGGTGGAGGGTGGATTTTGGTGTGGGGTTGTCTTTCAGGGGTTGGGCTTGGCCCCTTTAGTTCCAGCGAAGGGAACTCCTAAGGTATCAGCATACCAAGACATTTTAGACAATTTCATGCTCCCAATTTTGTGGGAACGGGACTCAATCAAGTTCCTCCACCCCAAACTTGCTCATCCATGTCTTTATGGACCTTGCTTTGTGCACTGGTGCGCAGTCATGTTGGAACAGGAAGGGGCCATCCCCAAACTGTTCCCACAAAGTTGGGAGCATGAAATTGTCCAAAATGTCTTGGTATGCTGACACCTTAAGAGTTCCCTTCACTGGAACTAAGGGGCCAAGCCCAACCCCTGAAAAACAACCCCACACCATAATCCTCACTCCACCAAATGATTTGTACCAGTTAACTGAATTGTACATTTTGTTCCTCTCCCTGATTCACTGTTAAGCACCCTTTATTAGGCAAACACATACTGTATTTAATCTTTTAGCACCTGCCAACGGGATAGTGTGATGATCTGATAATTATCTAATATTTTTCCTTACACTAAAATCCTTATACTCAGAAGTAAAATGAGACTGTGACCTGTTTCTTCCATAGTGCCTATACTTACTTGTGTTGATAAGTGAAGACATTCCATCAGGTTCACTTTCAAGGTTTCGCACACAGTGGTTCCAAACATGGTCTCTAGGAGGTTTCTGTTCTGCAGCGGGCCCAAATATAGGGACCCAGCCGCTCAGTAGTGTCCGCCTAGTGCCCAAGTACCCCTACCTACAGAACCTTTGCCACTGGTCACCACCATTAATTGGCTAACAATTTTCCTTAAAACTTCAATCCTTTTATTCAGAAGTAAAATGAGACTGTGACCTGTTTCTTCCACAGTGCTTATATTTACTTGTGTCGATAGGTAGAGATATTTCTTCCTGTTCACTCTTCATAATCATCCCAACCTCCTCCGTGGACGGCTGATCACGACCCACATACATCTCTTCTTCTTCCTCTTTACCCTCAGCTTTTATATTAATCCGTTCTTCACCCTAAACCCCAAAATAATACAAAACATCTATTAAAGTCAACTAAAATCAAATAAAAAAAAAATTAAAGCAGCTCTGTATTCCCTACATCATTAAATGAATTAATGTAGTGTAAGTACCTGAATGGGACCTGGTTTTAGGCTCTTGCAGTACCTGAACAAAAGAGCTCAGACTGGGAGAAGGGAAAGCAAAACAAGGAACCAATCAGCTGTGCTGCAGCTCCAAGAAGAACTGATAGCGGGAGGGAGCAGAGTGACAGAGGGATGAGCTCATCAGTCTGCTGCTTCTCTATTTACTGTCCAGTCACAGGCTGGGGGAGGGACAAGACTGGCAGGTGTTACTGATCTGAAGCAGAGATAAATCAGGACTACTGCCCATTTCCCCTGAGCCTAGGAAGCCCGGGACCTAACCCATAGTGGCACATCATCACATCGGCCTGGACTTACAGGAGCAGAGAACAGACCCACCTCATTGAGAATGCCCCCCATTGGAAGAACACAAGAAGGAAGAGGACCTACAATGACATGTAATTGGACTTTAGATCTACAAAGGAGATAATCATATACAATATCTCACAAAAGTGAGTACACCCCTGACATTTTAGTAAATATTTTATTCTATCTTTTCATGTGACAACACTGAAGAAATGACACTTTGCTACAATGTAGAGTAGTGAGTGTACAGCTTGTATAACAGTGTAAATTTGCTGTCCCCTCAAAATAACTCAACACACAGCCATTAATATCTAAACCTCTGGCAACAAAAGTGAGTACACCCCTAAGTGAAAATGTCCAAATTGGACCCAATTAGCCATTTTCCCTCCCCGGTGTTATGTGACTCGTTAGTTTTACAAGTTCTCATGTGTGAATGGGTAGCAGGTGTGTTAAATTTGGTGTTATCGCTCTCACTCCCTCATACTGGTCACTGGAAGTTCAACATGGCACCTCATGGCAAAGAACTCTCTGAGGATCTGAAAAAAAAGAATTATTGCTCTACATAATGATGGCCTAAGCTATAAGAAGATTGCCAAGACCCTGAAACTGAGCTGCAGCATGGTGGCCAAGACCATACAGCGGTTTAACAGGACAGGTTCCACTCAGAACAGGCCTTGCAATGGTCAACCAAAGAAGTTGAGTGCACGTGCTCAGCGTAGTTTCCAGAGGTTGTGTTTTGGAAATAGGCGTATGAGTGCTGCCAGCATTGCTGCAGAGGTTGAAGGGGTGGGGGGTCAGCCTGTCAGTGCTCAGACCATACGCCGCACACTGCATCTGATTGGTCTGCATGGCTGTCATCCCAGAAGGAAGCCTCTTCTAAAGATGATGCACAAGAAAGCCCGCAAACAGTTTACTGAAGACAAGCAGACTAAGGACATGGATTACTGGAACCATCTCCTGGGGTCTGATGAGACCAAGATAAATGTATTTGGTTCAGGTGGTGTCAAGCGTGTGTGGCGGCAACCAGGTGAGGAGTACAAAGACAAGTGTGTCTTGCCTACAGTCAAGCATGGTGGTGGGAGTGTCATGGTCTGGGGCTGCATGAGTGCTGCCGGCACTGGGGAGCTACATTTCATTGAGGGAACCATGAATGCCAACATGTACTGTGACATACTGAAGCAGAGCATGATTCTTTCCCTTCGGAGACGGGGCCGCAGGGCAGTATTCCAACATGATAATGACCCCAAATACACCTCCAAGATGACCACTGCCTTGCTAAAGAAGCTGAGGGTAAAGGTGATGGACTGGCCAAGCATGTCTCCAGACCTAAACCCTATTGAGCATCTGTGGGGCATCCTCAAACGGAAGGTGGAGGAGCGCAAGGTCTCTAACATCCACCAACTCCGTAAAGTCATAAAGGAGAGGAAGAGGACTCCAGTGGCAACCTGTGAAGCTCTGGTAAACTCCATGCCCAAGAGGGTTAAGGCAGTGCTGGAAAAATAGAGGCGGCCACACAAAATATTGACATTTTGGGCCAAATTTGGATGTTTTCAATTAGGGGTGTACTCACTTTTGTTGCCAGCGGTTTAGACATTAATGGCTGTGTGTTGAGTTATTTTGAGGGGACAGCAAATTAACATGGTTATACAAGCTGTACACTCACTACTTTACATTGTAGCAAAGTGTAATTTGTTCAGTGTTGTCACATGAAAAGATAGAATAAAATATGTACAAAAATGTGAGGGGTGTACTCACTTTTGTCAGATACTGTGTTGATTATAAAAAAAAAAACAACAATAACAATATTAGGTGCTCAAAGTAGCTAGAAACCAAGGATGTGGAAGTAAGGATTAAAACAAGAGAATACATAGAAATTGCCTCTCACAGCTTACAATACATATATACGTAGGTCTACATGCCCAGTCCTACCTACCTGATCATGGTCTGGGATGTTGTGATCCTTCTGTACGGAATCCCAAAAATATAGAGGATGGGGACATCTTTCACCCTAAACCCCAAAGGTGATAAAATAAATTCATAAACTGGAGCAAGAGATTGCAGAGAAAAATATTATCTCATAGCTTATAATACATATATAGGGCTACATGTCCATTCCTACCTACCTGAACCTCGTGAGGGTTGGCGTGATCCTTCTGTATGGAATCCCAAAAAAACAGAGGAGGGGGGCATCTCTCACCCTAAACCCCAAAGGTGATAAAATATATTTATAAATTGGAGCAAGAAATTACAGAGAAAAATATAATCTCGTAGTTTACAATACATATATAGGTCTACACGCCAAATCCTACCTACCTGAACCTCGTGAGGGTTGGCGTGATCCTTCTGTATGGAATCCCAAAAAAACAGAGGAGGGGGGCATCTCTCACCCTAAACCCCAAAGATGATAAAATACATTTATAAAATGGAGCAAGAAATTAGAGAGAAAAATATCATCTGATAGCTTAAAACACATATGAGTTCTATTTGCTCCGTCCCACCAACCTGATGATGGTGAGGGATGGTGTGATCTTCCTGTGTGGAATCCCGGGAATACAGAGGACAGGGACATCTCTCTGGTGGGTTTCCGTTACTGGATCCATCTACCTGATGATGATGAGGGATGGTGTGATCTTCCTGTGTGGAATCCTGGGAATACAGAGGACCACCCTCCTCCATAGACTGCTGATCCCCAAACATCTCTTCTTTTTCTACTTTAACCTCAACCTTGATGTCTTTCAGTTCTTCACCCTAAAGTACAAATATGATAGAATGGATGTGTAAAAGGAAACAAAGGATGAATGTTATCTCAAAGCGTAGAAATCTACAACGTAGAGTTCTGGTTGCTCAGTCCCATCTACCTGATGATGGTGAGGGATGGTGTGACCTTCCTGTGTGGAATCCCAGGAATACAGAGGACGGGGACATCTCTCTGGTGGGTTCCCATTACTGGATCCATCTGTAGGAAACACACACACTGACTGAATACATTGTTTCTATGTGTTTATCAGATGATGGGGGATCTAGGTGGACCCTCCGTACTGCTCTCTCCTTTACAATAAAGTCTCCTCTTACCCGGTGATGTGAGGGGCGGCTGATTCTCCATCATGACGTCCTTGTAGAGATCCTTGTGTCCTTCTAAATACTCCCACTCCTTCATGGAGAAATAGACAGTGACATCCTGACACCTTATAGGAACCTGACACACACAATGATACAGTCACCATCCAGACATGTCAGAACTATTGTGAAGAAATTGACATATTTTGCATAATGGCATATGAAAATTTAAGAACTGAATAAGCCCCAAAAACTTTACTGGGTGTAAATATAAAATAATATCTTATTACCTCCTCTGCTGCCAGTTCCAGCAATGTCTCCTCTCTATTTCCTCCCAAATCACCTGGAAATTCCTATTTAACCCCTACATCACTTCCTGCACACAAGATACCTTACTTCCTGTCTGTATATCACTTCCTGTCTGCACATGATATCACTTCCTGTGTCTGTACATTCACACTCTTTCTATCTCCATGTTTCACGCAATATACCGTAATAGGAAAAGATCTCCACCTTGACAGTAATGTCATTAAAGGGGGAGTCCCATCTATTTTCAGTATGTGAATATTATAAGATAACACGGCATTGGCTGAATTGCCGGGTTTTCTTTCCATATTTTTTTTCCTCCCTTGCATTGTGTGTTGATGTGTCTGTAATGTCTCGTTCGTACACACGATCAGCTAATTGGGCGACTTATCGTTCGCATTTGTTGCGTGATACTAGTATCCAATTCAACAATGTGTACTAAACCTATGATTTTTTTTTTCTCTGACAGCTCTCCCCCCACCACCCACATTACATTCTCCGACAGCTCTCCCCCACCATCCACACTACATTCTCCGACAGCTCTCCTCCACCATCCACACTACATTCTCCGACAGCTCTCCCCCACTATCCACAATACATTCTCCGACAGCTCTCCTCCACCATCCACACTACATTCTCCGACAGCTCTCCTCCACCATCCACACTACATTCTCCGACAGCTCTCCCCCACCATCCACACTACATTCTCCGACAGCTCTCCTCCACCATCCACACTACATTCTCCGACAGCTCTCCCCCACCATCCACACTACATTCTCCGACAGCTCTCCTCCACCATCCACACTACATTCTCCGACAGCTCTCCTCCCCACCATCCACACTACATTCTCCGACAGCTCTCCTCCACCATCCACACTACATTCTCCGACAGCTCTCCTCCACCATCCACACTACATTCTCCGATAGCTCTCCCCCCATTATCCACACTACATTCTCCGACAGCTCTCCTCCACCATCCACGCTACATTCTCCGACAGCTCTCCTCCACCATCCACACTACATTCTCCAACAGCTCTCCCCCATCATCCACACTACATTCTCCGACAGCTTTTCCCCCACCATCAACACTACATTCTCCGACAGCTCTCCCCCCATTATCCACACTTCATTCTCCGACAGCTCTCCTCCACCATCCACACTACATTCTCCGACAGCTCTCTTCCACCATCCACACTACATTCTCCAACAGCTCTCCCCCATCATCCACACTACATTTTCCGACAGCTCTCCCCCACCATCCACACAACATCCTCCGACAGTTCTCCCTCCACCATCCACACTACATTCTCCGACAGCTCTCCTCCACCATCCACACTGCATTCTCCAACAGCTCTCCTCCCACCATCCATACTACATTCTCTGACAGCTCTCCTCCACCATCCACACTACATTCTCTGACAGTTCTCCCCCCAAAATCCACACTACATTCTCCGACAGCTCTCCACCATCCACACTACATTCTCCGACAGCTCTCCTCCACCATCCACACTACATTCTCCGATAGCTCTCCCCCCATTATCCACACTACATTCTCCGACAGCTCTCCTCCACCATCCATACTACATTCTCCGACAGCTCTCCTCCACCATCCACACTACATTCTCCGATAGCTCTTCCCTTCATTATCCACACTACATTCTCCCACAGCTCTCCTCCACCATCCATACTACATTCTCCGACAGCTCTCATCCCACCATCCACACTACATTTTCCGACAGCTCTCCCCCACCATCCACACTACATTCTCTGACAGTTCTCCCTCCACCATCCACACTACATTCTCCGACAGCTCTCCTCCACCAACCACACTGCATTCTCCGACAGCTCTCCTCCCACCATCCATACTACATTCAGTTTTTTAAAGTTACCATTTTTTGCCCACAATAGTTTGGGTAATGAAGATTTTTATTTTTTTTCCACAAAATTGTCATATGAAAAAGTTATTTATTACACATGGCATAGATAAACTTGCAATTACACCCCAAAATATATTCTGCTACTCCTCCTGAGTATGGCGATACCACATGGGAGAGACTTATTCACAGCCTGGCCACATACAGAGGCAGATGTTGACTGGTACAGATGTGGCAGATCACGGACAGATGATCATAGACAGATGAGGCAGATGATGTGCGCCAGATGATCATGGACAGATGTGGCAGATGATTACAGACAGGTGTGGCAGATGATCACTTGCAAATTATGTGTGCCAGATGATCACAAGTTATTTATTACACATGGCATAGATAAACTTGCAATTACACCTCAAAATATATTCTGATACTCCTCCATAGTATGGCGATACCACATGGGAGAGACTTTTTCACAGCCTGGACACATACAGAGGCCCAACATCCAAGTAGCACCGTCTGGCATTCTAAAGGCATAAATTGAACATTTCATTTCCTGAGTAACTACCACATTTTTTAAGGGCCTGTGACAGATGTTGATCACTGGGACGTGGCAGATGTTGACTGGTACAGATGTGGCAGATCATGGACAGATGTGGCAGATGATCACAGATGTGGCAGATGATTACAGACAGGCGTGGCAGATGATCATGGACAGGTGTGGCAGATGATCACTGGCAGATGTGGCAGATGATGTGCGCCAGATGATCATGGACAGATATAGTTGGAGAAAAATCACAGGCGCCAAACTAAGTGCAGCATGAAGGGTTTAATGAATAAAAACACAAGTCATAGTACTCACAAACAGGCGTAAGGCATTATCCATGGGATTCATAATAAGGATCGTCACTCCAGTGCTAGTTTCAGGATGTTTCATTGCTTATTATTAATATTTTTCTCCATGGAACCTTTGGGTCCCTAATTTGCCTTTTGCGCCAGTAATACGTTTCTTTGTTCACGGACAAATATGGCAGAAGATTACAGACAGGTGTGGCAGATGATCAGTGGCAGATGTGGCATATGATGTGCGCCAGATGATTACGGACAGATGTGGCAGATGATTACAGACAGGTGTGGCAGATGATCACTGGCAGATGATTATGGACAGATGTGACAGATTATCATGGACAGATGTGACAGATGTTTACTGTAATAGATTAATTTACTGGGACAGATGTGTGACAGGTGTTTTCACTGTGTTGGGGACACTAGCTGGGTCATCAGTGAGTAAAAAGCAATAAAACAGCTCAATACTCACTGATCCCCGGCTGACAGTACAGAACCACTCTCCTTCTACTCACTGTGTGAGAAGCAAAGCCATTCTTTGTTACCCTGGCTGTGTTGACATTACATGACGACGGGCACATTCATGTGATCAGGAGGACCAATCACTGAGCCCTCCTGCCGAGCAGGGTTGTGCTGTGTCCGGGGGACACCGGCACACTGAGATCACACAGCTGCGCGTGCATGCGGCCGCACGATTTCCCTCCTTCTGAAGGACGTTCAGGAACGTCCACTGGTGGGAGGAGGTTAAAGCAATCTACTGAGCTAGCCAGAACCAGCTCTTGAGGGAATCTATTCCGCATTTTCACAGCTCTTACTGTGAAGGAACCTTTCTGTATTTGGAGATGAGATCTCTTTTCCTCTGTGATGACCCTAAAGTGAATAACTCACACCAAGTTCACTATATGGAGCCCTTATGCATTGTCACCATGCTAGTTTGTTGCCTAAAGGTTGGAAAAATTACATGGCTAGCTATTCAAGTGTCAGATTCGCTCAGTGCTGGTTCGAATTAGGACTGTATTACTATAATTGAATTTTTATGGCTATAGAATGATCACACCACCACCTAAAAAACTTAAATATTTTCACTATGTACCCAACATATGGTGATGTGCATTGTACATCACTAAGCCTATCTGCCCCCTTGGACAATCTGAGACTCATGATATTAAACTTGTTCCCATGTCTGCTTATATGTACCCCCGTAACCTTAAATAAGGGGCTACAACTCTCCGTGCTGTATGTTTGTTAAATGTCTAAAATGAAAGAAAGAGGAACGGGAGACACAGCAAAGAGGGGGTAGAAACTGTAGCAGACACATTCCACCATTGAAGAGGCAATTAGAAGGCAAAAGAAGACTCGGCCCATTAAACTCCGCCTACAAATTTAATATGACTTTTGTAGGATACGCCCCCTTTAGAATCAAAATATTTTCTTTCTACAATAGTGTTATGGATTCGTTCGTTCCATCAGTATAGAAAACCATTATACATTTGTCAAAAGACTCGCCAAGTGCATTTCCTCTGAAGTCTAGTTCGAGTTCTTTTTTCTGTAGATTTCCCACACCCTGAAATTATTGAGGACACAGTGCGGCGTGAGTGTCCTGATGTGTAACAAGGGTGTCTTTTTGATTGAAAGATTTCCCGCACTCAGTACATGAATAAGGACGCTCGCCTGTGTGAGTAAGCTGGTGTCTAACAAGGCCTCCTTTTTTAGTGAAAGATTTCCCGCACTCTGAACACGAATAAGGACGCTCACCTGTGTGAATTATCTGATGTATAACTAAGCTTCCTTTAGTAGTAAAAGATTTCCCGCACTCTGAACACGAATGCTGACCTGTGTGTTTTCTCTGATGATCAGTCAGGTTCTCTTTTTTAGAGAAAGATCTGCCGCACTCTGGACATAAATAGGGACGCTCTCCTGTGTGAATTCTACGGTGTCTAAGAAGTACGTTTTTCTCAGTGAAGGATTTTCCGCACTGTAAACAGGAATAAGGACGCTCGCCCGTGTGAATTTTCAGGTGTTTAGCAAGGACTCCTGTTTGAGCAAAGGATTTCCCGCACTCTGAACAGGAATAAGGACGTTCACCTGTGTGACTTCTCTGATGTTTAGCAAGGTCTCCTTTATGATTGAAAGATTTCCCGCACTCTGAACACGAATAGGGGTGCTCACCTGTGTGAATTCTCTGATGTTTAACAAGGTCTCCTTTATAAGCAAAAGATTTCCCGCACTCTGAACATAAATAAGGACGCTCACCAGTATGAATTCTCTGGTGTTTAACAAAGTCTCCTTTATGAATGAAAGATTTCCCGCACTCAGAACATGAATAAGGACGTTCACCCGTGTGAATTCTGTTATGTTTAACAAGGTCTCCTTTATAATTGAAAGATTTCCCGCACTCAGAACATGCATAGGGATGCTCACCTGTGTGAGTTCTCTGATGTATAACAAGATCTACTTTATGAGTGAAGGATTTCCCGCACTCCAAGCATGAATAGGGACGTTCACCCGTGTGAATTCGCTGGTGTTTTATAAGATTATCTTTCTTAAAGAAAGATTTCCCGCACTCTGAACAAGAATAGGGACGCTCACCTGTGTGAATTTTCTGGTGTTTTATAAGATTATCTTTCTTAAAGAATGATTTCCCACACTCTGAACATGAATAGGTTCGCTCGCCCTTGTAATTTCTCTGATGTTCCTGTAAGTTCTCTTTTCTAGAGAAAGATTTCCCGCACTCGGAACACGAATACGGACGCTCACCTGTGTGAATTCTCTGGTGTTTTGCAAGGTTTCCTTTCTGAGCAAAAGACTGCCCACACTCTGAACACGAATACGGACGCTCACCCGTGTGAATTCTCTGGTGTTGCAAAAGGTTTCCTTTCTGAGCAAAAGACTTCCCACACTCTGAACAAGAATGCTCACCTGTGTGGACTCTCTGGTGTGCAACAAGACTTCCTTTTACAGTGAAAGATTTCCCGCACTCTGAACATGAATAAGGACGCTCGCCCGTGTGAATTCTCTGATGTTTGCCAAGGTATTCTTTATGAGTGAAACACTTCCCGCACTCTGAGCATGAAAATAGATGGTCATCTCCGAGAGCTCCTTCATGGGGTAAGGAAGATTCCTTGGGGTTAGAAGGATCTGTTGATCTATCTGCAGTGTGAGATCCTAAATGGATATTTGCAATCATAGTATGTGATTGGTGAGAAGATTCCCCCTGATCAGAGGGATCCATTGATGTCTCCGGACAGGAAGGTCTGTGATGGATATTTTGTGTATTTGGATTTCCTCCTGGAGGATCCTGTGTGATGACATTATCTTCTGACTTACAATCAGCAGATAATAGAAGATGTCTCTCCGAGGAATTCCCGACATCACATCCATCTGTTGGAAAGAAATGTAAAAAAAATGTCAGTTGGTCACAAATAACTGGAGTTTTAGCCCCTCCTCCCCGTCAGTGGAAATGCTGATCTAAATCCTGGGATCCTGTTTGCTCTGTTCACACAGAAGTCTACTTATAATCTACAAGCATCTAAATAGCCTGTTTATTCTGCCCCCCAGCTCCCCCAGGGGGGCAGAGATGGATGAGTGCTACTAAAAAAGAGGGGAGGGGTGGAGGACTGCACAGAGGGGAGTAAAACTGATAATGTATCATTTCTGGTACGTTGGGATCAACCCCGGGGCATACTGTAAGTATGTGGATATGGATTGTAGGTAGTATTGGGGGAACTGTATGCTGAAGCATTTATATTGTCTCACTTGTGGGTTACCGATATGGATTGTAGGCAGTACGGGGGGAACTGTATGCTAAAGCATTTATATTGTCTAACTTGTGGGTTACCGTCACCACCCCTTGGAGCCTACGCCTTTTTCTGACCCTTGCTGCTTACAAGGTAAAAATCAGTATTTTTTGCTAGAAAAATGGCAGTTGGTTACAAATAACTGGAATTTTAGCTGTTCCTCCTCACCAGTGGAAATGCCGATCTAAATCCTGGGATGATCCGGTTTGCTCTAGTCACACAGAAGTCTGCTTATAATCTACAAGCATCTAAATAGCCTGTTTATTCTGCCCCCCAGCCCCCCCAGGGGGGCAGAGATGGACAAGTGGTACTAAAAAAGAGGGGAGGGGTGGAGGACTGCATAGAGGGGAGAAAAACTGATAATGTATCTTTTGTGGTACGTTGGGACCAACCCCGGGGCATACAGTAAGTATGTTGATATGGATTGTAGGCAGTACGGGGGGGGGGGGGGACTGTACGCTGAAGCATTTATATTGTCTCACTTGTGGGTTACCGATAAGGATTGTAGGCAGTACGGGGAGAACTGTATGCTAAAGCATTTATATTGTCTCACTTGTGGGTTACCGATATGGATTGTAGGCAGTACGGGGGGAACTGTATGCTAAAGCATTTATATTGTCTCACTTGTGGGTTACCGATATGGATTGTAGGCAGTACGGGGAGAACTGTATGCTAAAGCATTTATGTTGTCTCACTTGTGGGTTACCGATATGGATTGTAGGCAGTACGGGGGGAACTGTACGCTGAAGCATTTATATTGTCTCACTTGTGGGTTACCGATATGGATTGTAGGCAGTACAGGGGGGAACTGTATGCTGAAGCATTTATATTGTCTCACTTTTGGGTTACCGTCACCACCAGTTGGAGCCTACGCCTATTTCTGACACTTGTTTCTTACAAGGTAAAAATCTGTATTTTATGCTGGAAAAATGTCAGTTGGTCACAAATAACTGGAATTTTAGCTCTTCCTCCTCACCAGTGCAAATGCCGATCTAAATCCTCAGATCCTGTTTGCCCTGTTCACACAGAAGTCTACTTATAATCTACAAGCATCTAAATAGCCTATTTATTCTGCCTCCCAGCTTCCCCAGGGGGGCAGAGATGGATGAGTGGTACTAAAAAAAGAAGAGGGGAATGGTGGAGGACTACACAAAGGGGAGTGAAACTGATAATGTATCTTTTGTGGTATGTTGGGACCAACATCGGGGCATACTGTAAGTATGTGGATATGGATTGTAGACAGTACGGGGGGAATGGGCATGCATTTTTGCATCCGTTGGCGCTCTAAGGGGTTAAAGGCCAAACTTCCTCCCCAGGCCCAACACTAGAAGGATAATGTCTGTTCACCTGCCAGTGACACCCGACCTGGCACTGGTTACAGAGACATTTTGAGGCATGGTCCCAAGGAGGGTTTCATGTCGCAGTGGGCCCCAAGTTAGGAGACCAGCTGCTCAGTAGAGTTGGCAAAGTGCAAGACAACTCCGAAAAAGGACTGGCCATCACCATTCCCTCTCCCAAACTGACTTCTCCTCCTCATCACGCTTTATTCCATAACCTCAACGGTTCAATGAATTCTACGTTTTGTTCCCCACTTCTC
This sequence comes from Pelophylax lessonae, assembly GCF_965119305.1. Lineage (NCBI taxonomy): Eukaryota > Metazoa > Chordata > Amphibia > Anura > Ranidae > Pelophylax > Pelophylax lessonae. The sequence continues at coordinate 260,147,134 of NC_138776.1, read as the reverse complement.
CCGATACACTGTAAATCACCTTCTCTTCAGAAGTAACACAGACGGTTACCCTTACCTAAAAACGTCTTTACTGAATAAAGTTATATTTACAGTTCTGTACCGGTTCCATGGAAGTACATATGAGCGATATACGGAATCAAAAGTTAGGGTTCATCCAGTGCCAAGCTACCCCTACCTACAGAACCCCAATAACCAGCAACCACTGTTCCCTCTCCCGAAATGGCAGTTCCTCCTTCTTATTACGCATCACTCCATGACATCAAAGGTTAACTGGATTGTACATTTAGTTCCCCAGTTTCCGTGTCTCTTACTTACTTGTGTGGATAGGTAGAGAAATGTCCTCCTGTTCACTTTTCATAATCATCCCAATTTCCTCCATGAACGGCTGATTACCCCCCACATACATCTCTACCTCTTCTTCTTTAACCTCAGCTTTTATATCAATCTGTTCTTCACCCTACACCGAAAATAATGGAAAACATCTACTAAAGTGGAACACCCGCCAGAAATAAAAGACACAAATGACAGCAGCTCTACATTACCTATATCAGTGATGGTGAACCTTGGCACCCCCAGATGTTTTGGAACTACATTTCCGATGATGCTCAACTACACTGCAGAGTGCATGAGTGTAACGGAACCGCCAATCCACACTGTGTTTGTGGTCTTCTGTCAGTATACGGCTTCCTTGCAGTCATGAACATATATACCAGATTTTCCCAGCCACCCCCATACAAAGCTAGCCAACAACTTAGCTTGTACTGGAATCACTCTTTATTGAACAGTCACATAGAATTTATATACATCATGTACCTCCCCCTCCTGATCATATTACCACACACAGGTCAGGGGTGCCTGATTATATTATCATATGCAAGTGAAATTGTACACAGAAACAGAATTAACCTGAACTAATTATCTAGCCACCTGGACAGAACAATGTGGGGCTCATTAACATTTAAAAATGGGACAGGCAGACTTAACACAATCCACATTCCACCTCAATAGATAGACAATAGGACAAGACTACCAATGACGGTCTGTCCGTCTCCTACATTAAAGTACATAGAATAAACATCTATGTAGTACATATTGCTATGAATATTTAGGAGTCAGATTTCATGGCAACAGGCTATAGATCTCACAGTGTAAAGTGGGATTAAATCTTCAAATTTCTTGAGAGTTATTGCTGACAAATATTACTGCCCCACTTGAAGCAATCCAAACCATTAAGTGTCTGTCTTTCACTCCCAGTAACGGTGAATACCGTCACAATGAGCATCATGGGAAATGTAGTTCCAAAACATCTGGGCTGCCAAGGTTCGCCGTAACTGACCTATATCATCATTAAATATGTTTTTTTTAATAAATATAAGCAATACAAGTACCTGAATGTGACCTGGTATCAGGCTCTTGCAGTACCTATACATAAGAGCTCAGATTTGGAGAGGGAGAAGTAGAACAGTGAGCCAATCAACTGTGCTGCAGTTATAACAAGGAACATACCAATAGCAGGAGAGCGCAGAGAGATGAGCTCATCAGTCTGCTGCTTCTCCCTTTACTGTCCAGTCACAGACTGGGGGAGGGACAGGACTGGCAGGTGTTACTGACCTGAATCAGTAAAAAAGCAAGTCTACTGCCTATTTCCTGTGAGCCTGGGAAGCCCGGGATTGTTCCCTAGTGGCACATCATCACATTGACCTGGACGTACAGGAGCGAAGAACAGCACCACCTCATTCAGTATTCACCCCCCCCCCCCCCCCGAACACAAGGAGAAGGAGGACCCATGATTACATGTAACTGGACTTGACCCACAGAAGAAAGGAACATATATTGCTTATAAAGGAATAAATAGATAAAAATTGGGGGTGAAAAAATATATGGTGATGAGACTAGCTGGAAACGGGGATGGGGGGTGTGGGGAGGAAAGACTGCAATTCAGATGTAGAAGTAAGCATTAAAACAAGATAATACACAGAAGAATGTCATCTCATAGCTTAGAATATATAACTAGGTCTACATGACCAGTCCCACCAACTAGAATCTAGTCAGGGATGGTGTGATCTCCCTTTATGGAATCCCAGGAATACAAATCTCTCACCCTAAACCCAAAAGATTATAAAATATATTTATAAAATGGAGCAAGACATTATATAGAAAAATATCATCCCATAGCTTAGAATACTTTTGAGTTCTAATTCTTCAGTCTGATGATCAGTACCTGATGATGGTGGGGGATGATGTGATCCTCCTGTATGGAATTCCGGGAATACAGAGGACCACCCTCCTCCATAGACTGCTGATCCCCAAATATATATTTTTCTTCCACTTTAACCTCAACTTTTATGTCTTTCTCTTCCTCACCCTAAAGTACAAATATGATAGAATGTATTTGTAAAAAGAAAAATAATTACATAAAAGAATGTCATCTCAAAGTTAGGAATTCTATATAAGTTCTAGTTGTTCAGTCCCACCTACCTGATGATGGTGAGGGATGGTGTGATCTTCCTGTGTGGAATCCCAGGAATATAGAAGACGGGGACATCTCTCTGGTCGGTTCCCATTACTGGATCCATCTGTAGGAAACACACACACTGACTGAATACATTGTTTCTATGTGTTTATCAGATGATGGGGGATCTAGGTGGACCCTCCGTACTGCTCTCTCCTTTACAATAAAGTCTCCTCTTACCCGGTGAAGTGAGGGGCGGCTGATTCTCCATCATGACGTCCTTGTAGAGATCCTTGTGTCCTTCTAAATACTCCCACTTCCAACTTTACTGGGGGAACATTCTGCACTGAAAGAGCAAAAACAATGTCATGTGACCTCCCAGAATCCTCCTTACCTCTCCGGTCAGGTGTGTGTTTTCATAATAGAGATAAGAGTGATGTCATGTGATCTCCCAGAATCCTCCTCACCTCTCGGGTCAGGTTTGTGTTTTCATAATAGAGATAAGAGTGATGTCATGTGACCTCCCAGAATCCTCCTCACCTCTCCGGTCAGGTCTGTGTTTTCATAAGAGATAAGAGTGATGTCATGTGACCTCCCAGAATCCTCCTCACCTCTCTGGTCAGGTCTGTGTTTCATTAATAGAGATAAGAGTGATGTCATGTGACCTCCCAGAATCCTCCTCACCTCTCCGTTCAGGTCTGTGTTTTATTAATAGAGATAAGAGTGATGTCATGTGACCTCCCAGAATCCTCCTCACCTCTCCGGTCAGGTCTGTGTTTTATTAATAGAGATAAGAGTGATGTCATGTGATCTCCCAGAATCCTCCTCACCTCTCCGGTCAGGTCTGTGTTTTCATAAGAGATAAGAGTGATGTCATGTGACCTCCCAGAATCCTCCTCACCTCTCTGGTCGGGTCTGTGTTTCATTAATAGAGATAAGAGTGATGTCATGTGACCTCCCAGAATCCTCCTCACCTCTCTGGTCAGGTCTGTGTTTCATTAATACAGATAAAAGAGTGATGTCATGTGACCTCCCAGAATCCTCCTCACCTCTCCGGTCAGGTCTGTGTTTTATTAATAGAGATAAGAGTGATGTCATGTGACCTCCCAGAATCCTCCTTACCTCTCCGGTCAGGTCTGTGTTTTATTAATGGAGATAAGAGTGAGGTCATGTGACTGCCAAGAATCCTCCTCACCTCCCTAGTCAGCAGGTACTGTAGATGACTTTAGGGTAAGGTTAAATGTATAATTCCAGCTAAAGCCTAACCAGTCTTAAAAGTTCTCCCTTTCCCCCCCTCCTAGCACCTTTACTAACTAACCTGTGGAATAAAAAATGTACATACTTATCTATTTGTACCCTGCTTCAGTCCGGTTACGTAATCTCTGTGGTTGTACCTGTGGCTGCAGAAGAATATAGGGAGCGCCCAACAATGGCTGTGAAAATTAGGAATAATAATATTTCTCATAGGCTGCCATGGCACAGCCATTAATTGTGGCTGACACAGGGGAGTCGGATCATGTGACCAGACCAGAGCAGGCTTAAAATAGGGAAGTATATACATCTTTATACACAGGTTAGTATAGGTGTTAGGAGGAGGTAGGGAACATTTTTAAGACTAGTTAGGCTTTAGCTGAAATTCTACTTTAATATCCTCTCAGTCATGTGACTCGGGTCCTCTTCCATCCTCATTGATGTTAATAAAATCATGTGTTCCATACAAGACTCTGATCTCTGTAGACAGATAATATAGCGACCTCGCTGGACATTATAACTTATAGATTCATTTTGAACCCTCCGTCCAAAAGTGAGGGAAGTTTTATATGCAATTAATAAAACCTTCACGTATGAGATGTGTTCAATAATTCTTCAAATATATTATGTTATATTTAATGTTTTTATTATATATATATATATATATACAGTATATATATATATATAAACATATATTTATAAAAAAAATATATAAAAAATATTGTATTACCTCCTCCGCTGCCAAAATCTTCTGTCTTCTTTCTTCCCACTCTCTGCTTTCACGCGGAACTTCTTATTTAGACTCTCAAATCACTTCCTGTTCATTTAGTACCTCACTTCCTGTCTGTATGTGACTTCCCATCTGCACCTGACATCACTTCCTGTCTCTGACTTCCTGTGTTTGTACAATCATGAACTTCCTCTTCCGTGTTCCACTGTTTTGCCGAAAAGTCCAACTTGCCGAGAACTCCAACCACGTCCCTTCGGTGACTGTACATAATGAATACTGTGTTTCCCCGAAAATAAGACCAGGTCCTATATTAATTTTGGCTACAAAAAACACACTAGGGCTTATTTTCAGGGGGTATCTTGTTTATTTATGGTATGTACAATCATTTACATTTATTCAAATAAAAGTGTGTGTGGGGGATAATAAGACTGTGAGGGGACATTAGAGTGTAAGCTCCTCTGGTACAGAGACTGATATGACTGTGGGGGAGGGGACATGAGAGTGTAAGCTCCTCTGGTACAGAGACTGATGTGACTGGCTCAGTGATCTCTGTACAGCACTGCGGTATATGTCAGAGATATATAAACGTATAATAATAATAGTGTGTGACTGTGGGGGAGGGGACATTAGAGTGTAAGCTCCTCTGGTACAGAGACTGATGTGACTGTGGGGGAGGGGACATTAGAGTGTAAGCTCCTCTGGTACAGAGACTGATGTGACTGGCTCAGTGATCTCTGTACAGCACTGCGGTATATGTCACAGCTATATAAATGTATAATAATAATAGTGTGTGACTGTGGGGGAGGGGACATTAGAGTGTAAGCTCCTCTGGTACAGAGACTGATGTGACTGGCTCAGTGATCTCTGTACAGCACTGCGGTAAATGTCAGAGCTATATAAATGTATAATAATAATAGTGTGTGACTGCGGTGAGGTCTGTGGTGAGTCTCTGTGGTGACTCTGATCCCACCCTGTGATTGGTTCCTCTGAAGAGAGTGCAGCTAATCGCAGTGGAGAGGTCTGAGGTAAATCTCTATGGAAAGCAGAATCTGCCCTGTGATTGGTTTGGTTGGTGTGGAGGGAGTGCAGCCAATGACAGTGGAGGAGGAGTGAAGCGGGAACTCTGAGGTGATGATGTGAGGTGTCCGGCTCTCCTATGACTAAATTCTCCATTTTGTTTTACATCGGTGACAGAAGTGACGGTGGAATGGGTTCTGTTTTCTGTCACAGGAAATGTGGTAAAGGTAAAATAATATCAGAGTCACATTTTTATATCCCTCTATATGTATATGTAGTGTCTGCTGGAGGTAAAAGACATCACAGTGACCATGGAGGAAGAGGACGGACATGACGGGGGGAGGTTACTGGGTGTAAATATAAAATAATATCGTATTACCTCCTCTGCTGCCAGTTCCAGCAATGTCTCCTCTCTACTTCCTCACAACCTTCTGTGTGTTTGTTATCACCAGCTACTGGAAGTGTGAGTTTTGCAGCCTCCAATATTGTGTATCTTCAATGCTGCTGAAGGTAAACCAATCCCCTCCTGGTGTAGCACCTGGTGATAGATTAGGTTGTACATAGTTTTTGTAGTGTAGGTAAATTGTTTAGCCTGGCTGGCGGCCAAGCCTGTGCTTGAATCTGGGTCAGGGTGAGTGACTCATCAGGCAGCCCCTTTGGTACCTCCCCCTACTTGCTGGAACCTTGGAGAAGTTTCAAGCAGATTGGGAGGGAGGTTAGGAGTACTGATAAGGGCCCCAGCCATTACCCGGCCAAATGGGCTGGCAGGGGATGGGCACCTCTTAAATACTCTGGGTCAGTCTAGCATGGGAGAGTGGAGTTCGGGTGGAAGCTGGAGGAGGACTGCTGAGGAGGCTGTCAATGGCCCTTGAGGGTAGCCCCCTAGTCTGGGGGATGACCTCAGGCCTGGGGCTCGGGTGCTGGAGGGAACCTCTCAAAATACATGGAGGAGTCCTGTCCAGAGGCACGGAAGCAAGAGTGAGGACAGCAGGAGTCAGCGAGCACGTCCAGGAGATTTCCAGAGAGAAGACATCCGGGTGGCTAGTGAGTGTGACAGTCTGGGTGGACTGTGGGAAGTAGCCAGGAGGGCTATTGAAAGGGGCAGCTGTGGCCAGGTGGGTTGTCAGCGCCTGAAGAGGTCGTGCTGGGATCAGTAGCCACAGGAATGTAGCTGGATGCTGGGACTTTTTTCTACACACCAAAGGGGCCCACGGTCCCTGTCTGTAAAGGGCTTTTGCTGGATCTGGCCTTTCCAGATCCCTTAAACAGTGCTCCAGCCTGAGTTGTTCTGCAGGCAAGTGATGTGCTGGAGGAAGAAGATTGTACATAGAGAGTGTATATAGGTAAAGTGTCCATGAAAAGACTTTTGTTCCAGTCAAGTGGGCATTCCATAATAATCTCATTCTCATCCGCAAATACCCTAATAAAATACAAAACAAAGTTGTTGGACTGTTTCTCTGACTTAAGTGTGCCTGTGGAGAAGTCGTGTGCCCGGCTGTGCAGAGTGGGGAATCCCTATTCACCAGCGGCTCCTACGGGGATGCCCTACACTGGTATTTACTATTCATTGTAAATAGGCAGAGACTCTATATGTGACTGCTTTGGGAGGGGAGGGGCGCAGGGACACTGTATATGTGGCTATTCTGTGTCACTTTAGTTAAGTTACAATTATACATTAGCAGGGTTAATTAACAGGAATTATGTATTGTAAGTCATAGGACTTCCCCCTACGTGTTGCGTCACAGGACTTGGAAGTCCGTGTGATCTACTGCATAGGACAAGGTCTGATGAAGCAGTTCCCAAAAGTGACACCTCATTTGTGTTGATAGTAGCCCTTGCTCGGTGTCTCCTGTGGTAGGATGAGTAGCTTCGAGAGTGAGTGGGGACCTTGAGGCCATCTAGCCTGTATGGCCTATAGTATCCAATTAGTACTGTATACTGTACTGTAGGTCACATATGATAGGTGAGCCTGAATCCGATGGGAGTGGGAATACACATGGTGCTACTTTCTTCACTCAAAGGGATGGTATAAATGGACATTTACATTTGAGGAGTTCATTGAAACTGATTATAGGTCACTGTGTGAAGATTCAGTGTTTCACAATGAATTCAAACACAACATGGATATTTTTGTTAAATACAGTGGATTAGTGCTGGCTGCACCTCACCCGGAGAGATGCCCATATTTTAGGCTTTGCGAGAAAGGTGGAGCTGTAGCCAGCACTGACAGAATAATATTTTTTTTAGTGTACCGGGAGGAAGGGCAATGTGTAGAGTGTGGCAGCGTGTACAGATGAGGAGGCGAGCAATAGAAGCATAGACCACAGGCAGAGAAAACCAGATAGCACAGATGTTTCTGCAGTTGCGGCCTACTGCCAAGTTGCCTCCAGTGGGTGGGGGGGGGGGGGGGGGCATGATGATGAGGTCTCTGACTGTACTCGGATGGCAGATATTGAGAAGGAGAAAAGTGAGGGGGAGGCACAACATCAGTGAGGCAGGTATTTGTCACACATGCCGTAGATTCCCAATCTGCCGTAGATTCCCAATCTGTTGGTATTTACAACCTTGATTTATTTTTGGAAAATTAAATCTTATACACTGCTCAAAAAAATTAAAGGAACACTTGGAAACCACATATGATCTACATGTTGAAAAATCTCATGCTGGATATCTATACTGATATGGACTAGGTAATGTGTTCAGAAGGAAAGGATGCCACATTGTTCGATGGAAATGAAAATGATCCCCCTACAGAGGGCTGAATTTAAAGACACACCGATAATCACAATGAAAAAATGATGCAGCAGGCTAGTCCATTTTGCTCAAATTTCATTGCAGCAACTCAAAATGGTACTCAGTAGTTTGTATGGCCCCCACGTGCTTCTTTGCATGCTTGACAACGTCGGGCATGCTCCTAATGAGATGACGGATGGTGTCCTGGGGTATTTCCTCCAAGATCTGGACCAGGGCATCACTGAGCTCCAGAACAGACTGATGTGCAACCTGGCAGTGTCGGATGGACCAAAACAGAATGTCCCAGAGGTGTTCTATTGGATTTTGGTCAGGCGAGCGTGGGGACCATTCAATGGTATCAAAACCTTCATCCTCCAGGAACTGGCTGCATACTCTCTCCACATGAGGCCGGGCATTGTCGTGCACCAGGAGGAAACCAGGACCCACTGCACCAGTGTGGGATCTGACAATGGGTCCAAGGAGTTCATCCAGATACCTAATGGCAGTAAGGGTGCCATTGTCTAGCCTGTAGAGGTCTGTGCGTCCCTCCATGGATACGCCTCCCCAGACCATCACAAAACCGGTCATGCTGAACGATGTTACAGGCAGCATAATGTTCTCCACGGCTTCTCCAGACCCTTTCACGTCTGTCACATGTGCTCAGGGTGAACCTGCTCTCATCTGTGAAAAGCACAGGGTGCCAGTGGTGGACCTGCCAATTCTGGTGTTCAATGGCAAATGCCAATCGAGCTCCACGGTGCCCGGCAGTGAGAACAGGGCCCACTAGAGGATGTCAGGCCCTCAGGCCACCCTCATGAAGTCTGTTTCTGATTGTTTGGTCAGAGACATTCACACCAGTGTCCTGCTGGAGGTCATTTTGTAGGGCTCTGGCAGTGCTCATCCTGTTCCTCCTTGTACAAAGGAGCAGATACCAGTCCTGCTGATAGGTTAAGGACCTACTTTGGCCCTGTCCAGCTATCTTAGAGTAACTGTCTGACTCGTGGAATCTGCTCCATGCTCTTGAGATACAGCAAATCTTCTGGCAATGGCATGTATGGAGGTGCCATCCTGGAGGAGTTGGAATACCTGTGCGACTCTATATGGTCCAGGTATTGCATCATGCTACCAGTAGTGACACTGACCCTAGCCAAATGCAAAAATAGTGAACAACAGTCAGAAAAGATAACCCCCTCTGCTACTTAACTGACCAGATCAATATCCCAGGAGTTTCAATGACTTGATGCTATACTCTGATTAAAAAGTGTACCTTTATTTTTTTTAGCAGTGTATTTAGCTGCAATCTACTTGCTCTCTCTCAGAAAAAGCAACTTTGCCAAAAAGGAATACGAACTTGTCAACACATCTGTCAATGTTTTCTTTATTAGGTCTGTGTAAAAGGAATCCAGTTTTTTTGGTTTAGTTGCAATCCATTTACAATCTCTCTATGAAGATGCATCCTAATCAACTGAAGGCTTAGTAAGTGTGGTGAACTTCTATTCAATGTTTAAATTTTATACAAAAAAAAAAACTTTTTTGTTTCAGATTCATCAATCATGCTCAATCGCTCAAAGGTGTGTAATAGGGTTGATATCCCTGGAGGTGTCTGTAACATGAAGCATGATTTGGCATTGCAAATCCACCATCCTCACTACATTTTCCGACAGCTCTCCCCCACCATCCACACTACATTCTCCGACAGCTCTCCTCCACCATCCACACTACATTCTCTGACAGCTCTCCTCCCACCATCCACACTACATTCTCCAACAGCTCTCCCCCCACCATCCACACTACATTCTCCGACAGCTCTCCTCCACCATCCACACTGCATTCTCCAACATCTCTCCTCCACCATCCACACTGCATTCTCTGACAGCTCTCCTCCCACCATCCACACTACATTCTCCGACAGCTCTCCTCCACCATCCACACTACATTCTCCGACAGCTCTCCTCCACCATCCACACTGCATTCTCCAACATCTCTCCTCCACCATCCACACTGCATTCTCCGACAGCTCTCCTCCACCATCCACACTACATTCTCTGACAGCTCTTCTCCACCATCCACACTACATTCTCCGACAGCGCTCCTCCACCATCCACACTACATTCGCCGACAGCTCTCCTCCACCATCCACACTACATTCTCCGACAGCTCTCCCTCCACCATCCACACTATATTCTCTGACAGCTCTCCTCCCACCATCCACACTACATTCTCCGACAGCTCTCCTCCACCATGCACACTACATTCTCCGACATCTCTCCTCCACCATCCACACTACATTCTCTGACCGTTGTCCTCCCACCATCCACACTACATTCTCCGACAGCTCTCCTCCACCATCCACACTATTCTCCGACAGCTCTCCTCCACCATCCACACTACATCCGCCGACAGCTTTCCTCCACCATCCACACTACATTCACCGACAGCTCTCCTCCACCATCCACACTACATTCGCCGACAGCTCTCCTCCATCATCCACACTACATTCTCCGACAGCTCTCCCTCCACCATCCACACTATATTCTCTGACAGCTCTCCTCCCACCATCCACACTACATTCTCCGACAGCTCTCCTCCACCATGCACACTACATTCTCCGACATCTCTCCTCCACCATCCACACTACATTCTCTGACCGTTCTCGTCCCACCATCCACACTACATTCTCCGACAGCTCTCCTCCACCATCCACACTATTCTCCGACAGCTCTCCTCCACCATCCACACTACATTCGCCGACAGCTCTCCTCCACCATCCACACTACATTCGCCGACAGCTCTCCTCCACCATCCACACTACATTCGCCGACAGCTCTCCTCCATCATCCACACTACATTCTCCGACAGCTCTCCTCCCACCATCCACACTACATTCGCCGACAGCTCTCCTCCACCATCCACACTACATTCGCCGACAGCTCTCCTCCACCATCCACACTACATTCGCCGACAGCTCTCCTCCACCATCCACACTACATTCGCCGACAGCTCTCCTCCACCATCCACACTACATTCTCCGACAGCTCTCCTCCACCAACCACAATACATTCTCCGACATCTCTCCTCCACCATCCACACTACATTCTCCGACATCTCTCCTCCACCATCCACACTACATTCTCTGACAGCTCTCCTCCCACCATCCACACTACATTCTCCGACAGCTCTCCTCCACCATCCACACTACATTTTTTCCGACAGTTCTCTTCCACCATCCACACTGCATTCTCCGACAGCTCTCCTCCACCATCCACACTACATTCTCCGAGAGCTCTCCTCCACCATCCACACTACATTCTCCGACAGCTCTCCTCCCACCATCCACACTACATTCTCCGACAGCTCTCCCCCCACCATCCACACTACATTCTCCTACAGCTCTCCTCCACCATCAACACTACATACTTTGAAAGCTCCGCCCACGTTCATTTTCTGACAGCTCACTCCACACTGCCTGCAGCAAACTCTCTTGCCTACCCCCCCCCCCCCCCCAATGCAATTACTGCAGCATTCCTTTGAGTGGTCTATAAGGGTGATTTTACCCAGCTGACCACCAGTGGAAGGAACATTCTTTCCAATGAGCACCAATTTAAGGAAGTCTTTCCACACTGACCACATACGTCCTTCAATATTCTTCACTGTCTACCAATGTAAAGGAATTTCTACATTCAGTAGGTTAGATCTGTATACTGTACAAGCTTTTCAGCAGAACACAAAAAAAAAAAGACAGAGCTGTAGTTATTGTATTTTTTTTTTTATTTCGTATTTGTTGTTGCCATTGCTTGTTTCTTCCCGTAAATTAATAAAATTGTCCATGTATTGCCACAATTGCAAGTTTGTTACCCACAGATTGGGCAATTTACATGGCTAGCTTTACAAATATTTGAGTAGCCCAGTACTGGTTCATCTGAGGACTGTATCACTAAATAGTAAAATGTAATTTTTATGGATATATAATCAAACCACCCCCTAAAAACCCAAATATTTACCTTACCCCCCCCCCCCTACCCCCAATGTATGGTGATATGCACAGTATACTACTTGTAGGGCCAATCTGCCCCCTTGGAAAACGTGAGACTCATGGGGTTAAAATTGTTCCCTGATATGCTTATATCTTAGTGTGCCCCCATAACATTTTTTTTTCATATATATACTGTATATATATATATATATATATATATATATATATATATATATATACATAGGCAAAATGAAAAAACAGAGGAAGGGGGATAGCAAAATGCGGGTACAGAAACTGTACAAAGCACATCCCACTATTGGAGCATCCAAGAAATGGAAGAAGCCAAGAGAAGACTCAGCTCACCCATCTCCACCTCAAAATGAAACATCACTTTTGCCAGGTTGCCCCCCCTTTTTAAAAAATATTTACCATGGATTAATAAGTTCCTTCAGTAAAAACCATCATACATTTGTCAAAAGAATCAGCAGGTCCTTTTCCTCTTATGTATAATTAGACTTCCTTGGCCTTTATCTGTAAAACATTTCCCGCAGTCGTAATGCTTTGAGGATGCTGTGCAATGTGTCTTCTCTGTTGTGTTTCAGATTGAAAGGTTTCCCGCACTCAGTACATGAATGAGGACACTCACCCGTCATCTCAGGGATCTCCAAACTACGGTCCTCCAGCTGTTACGGAACTACGTGTCCCATGAGGCATTGAAAACTCTGACAATCACAGACATGACTAGGCATGATGGGAATTGTAGTTCCTGAACAACTGGAAGGCCATAGTTTGGAGACCTCAGCTTTATCTTATGTATAACTAGGCTTCCTTTTGAAGTGAAGGGTTTCCCGCACTCAGTACATGAATGAGGACGCTAACCCGTTATCTCAGGGATCTCCAAACTGTGGCCCTCCAGTTGTTCAGGAACTACAATTCCCATCATGCCTGGTCATGTCTGTGATTGTCAGAGTTTTACAATGCCTCATGGGACACGTAGTTCCGTAATAGCTGGAGGACCGTAGTTTGGAGATCCCTGAGATAACGGGTTAGCACTCTGAACATGAATGCTCACTTGTGTGTTTTCTCTGGTGATCATCCAGGTTCTCCTTCTTAAAGAAAGACTTCCCACACTCTGAACATTAAATAAGGACGCTCACTGGTGTGAATTTTCTGGTGTTAACCAAAGACTCTTTTATAAGTCGAAGATTTCTCCGCACACTTAACATGAATAAGGTTGTTCCCCCGTGTGAGTTCTCTGATGTTTAACGAGGTCTCCTTTATGGCTGAAAGATTTCCCGCACTCTGAACAAGAATATGGAAGTTCACCTGTGTGAATTCTCTGATGTTTAACAAGGTCTGTTTTATGAGTGTAAGATTTCCCGCACTCTGAACATGAATATGGACGTTCACCTGTGTGAGTTCTCTGATGTTTAACAAAGTCTCCTTTATGACCGAAAGATTTTCCGCACTCTGAACATGAATAAGGGCGCTCACCAGTGTGAATTCTTTGATGTATGACCAGGTCTCTTTTCTGACCGAAAGATTTTCCACACTCTGAACAAGGATAAGGACGCTCACCCGTGTGAAATCTCTGATGCCTAAAAAGATTATTTTTCTTAAAGAAAGATTTCCCGCACTCTGAACATGAATAGGGACGCTCCCCCGTGTGAATTTTCTGGTGTTTGACAAGATTATCTTTTTTAAAGAAAGATTTTCCACACTCCGAACATGAATAGTTTCTCTCACCCTTGTAATTTCTCTGGTGTTCATTTAGGTTCTCTTTCCTAGAGAAAGATTTCCCGCACTCTGAACATGAATACGGACGCTCACCTGTGTGAATTCTCTGGTGTTTTGCAAGGTTTCCTTTTTGAGCAAAAGATTTTCCGCACTCTGAACATGAATAAGGCCGCTCACCCGTGTGTACTCTCTGGTGTTTCAAAAGGTTTCCTTTCTGAGCAAAAGACTTCCCACACTGTGAACATGAATGCTCACCCGTGTGAACTTTCTGGTGTGCAACAAGGCTTCCTTTTATAGTGAAAGATTTCCCGCACTCTGAGCACGAATAAGGACGCTCACCTGTGTGAATTCTCTGATGTTTGGCAAGGTATTCTTTATGAGTGAAACATTTACCACACTCTGAGCATGAGGCCAGATTGTCACCTATGTGAACTTCTTCATGGGGTAAGGAAGATTCCTTGGGATTAGAAGGATCTGTTGATCTATCTGCAGTGTGAGATCCTAAATGGATATTTGCAATCATAGTATGTGATTGGTGAGAAGATTGCCCCTGATCAGAGGGATCCATTGATGTCTCCGGACAGGAAGGTCTGTGATGGATATTTTGTGTATTTGGATTTCCTCCTGGAGGATCCTGTGTGATGACATTATCTTCTGACTTACAATCAGCAGATAGTAGAAGATGTCTCTCTGAGGAATTCCTGGCATAACTTCCATCTGTAGGGGAAGAAAAGTAAAACAAAATGAGTATTTCACAAGTAACTGGCCCCTTTAAGATATCCGTGCAGCCATGCTCCTGGCTTACAATAACTCTCTTCCTTCCCGAGCTGTGTAACATTATCAGCTCTGGTCCTTACGCGTTACGCCATTAGAGTGGCTTCATCAGAGGGTCAGACCTTCATATGTGCATTAGTGCCTCATCACTGGAGGCCAACCCCACATACAAATATATTACATCTTTTTACCTGCCAGTGACACATACAGTATCCTGGCAGTGGCTACAGGGATATTTTAAGGGGAATAGTGCTGAGCACTGATTGTCCTCCACCAGCTCTTCACAACACTGTACACTTCACCATGTCCAACCCAAAGGCAAAGTATGGAACCACCCCAAATAGTTCAGAAGGCCTCAGACAGGTGGTTCCTGTGGCAGCCACCCTGGGTAGGAACACGGATCTCGCCGCCAGAGATGTTCTTCTCCCCCTAGTAGTGAGTTATGCTGCAGCCATGCTCCTGACATACACAACTCACTTCCTTCCCCAGTTGTGTGACATCATCGGCTCCTTACGCGTTACGCCATTAGAATGGCTTCATCAGAGGGTCAGACCTTCATACGTGCATTAGTGCCTCATCACTTGAGGCCAACTCCACATCAAATAGATTAAGTTTTTTTACCTGCCAGTGACACATACAGTATCCTGGCACTGGCTACAGGGATATTTTAAGGGGAATAGTGCTAATCACTGATTGTCCTCCACCAGCTTTTCACAACACTGTACACTTCACCATGTCCAACCCAAAGGTAAAGTGGGAAACCACCCCAAATAGTTCAGAAGGCCTCGCACAGGTGGCTCCTGTGGCGGCCACCCTGGGTAGGAACACGGGTCTAGCCACCAGAGATGTCCTTCTCCCCTAGTAGCACGTTATGCTGTTCTTGGTAGCAATAACAAGTAGACTTTCCCAATAGCGATAATCCAAAGCAGGTATAGTAGTGATATAGGAGGTATAGCTTTACCCCACAGACATTAGTCGAGACTGAATGCTGGGGGGGTGACCTCTTTATTGAGCAAGATTACAGGTGTTTTTTACACTTGAGAAGTAGGTCAGTCACTACATGAACAATGACCTGAAAATTTACCCAAAACATCACACAATGGTTAGATAATGAGGTACAGTTGACACAAGGCTAATCCCATCATAAAGGATCCTCCAAGAGTCAATCAAATTAACCACCAGACAGTAACAATAGGTGAATAAATCAGCAAAATTACCAATATGTGGGAGACGGATGGTTGAGCTGATGACATTAGCATCTGCTATGAGTCTGACTGTCTTGCGGAGACATGGACTTGATTCCAAAGTAACATTACTCCAAGGGCCCCACATATAGTGTCTGTCTTTCATCCCCAGTGACGGGGACTACCGTCAAAGTTCCAGGCAAGGTCTGCAGGAGGGTTTCGTTCTGCAGTGGGCCCTAAGTTAGGGGCCCAGCCGCTCAGTACAGTTTGCCAAGTACCAAGCCGTTCCCACCTACAGAACCTCCATCACCAGCCACCACTGTTCCCTCTCCTTAACTGATTGCACCTCCTCCTTATCACACTTCACTCCATAACCTCAAGACTGAATTGTACATTTCGTTCCCCAGTTCTCTGGATAAACTATAAAGCACTTTCTCTTCTAAAGTAACACAGACAGGTACTCTTTCCAATAACACTGTACCGGACTTGGCTGTTCTGTGTGGCTCTCTCCATAACTTTTTATAGCTCAGTTGCATCCCAGTAAATGACATCAAAAGTCCTGACCTTGGAACCCAGTCCAGGGTCCCACTAAGTGGAAACTTCACTGTACAGTTAAGTTCACATCACTGGGAGTGAGGGACAGATACTTGGGGGACGCTGAGAGAGTGGTTTGGATGGCTTCAGATGGGCGAGTGATATTTGTCAACGGTGGCTCTCAAGAAATGTGGAGATTTGATTTCACTTTGTGCTGTGAGACCTGTGGCCTGTTGCCATGGAGTCTGTGACACCTAGATGTGTATTCCATGTGTTTCAATGTAGTAGATAGACAGACTGTCATTGGCAGTCTTGTCCTACTGTCTATCTATTAAGTCTGCCTGTCCCATTGTTAAATGTTAAATGAGCCCACATTGTTCTGTCCAGATGGCCAGATAATTAGTTCAGGTTCATTCTGTTACTGTATACAATTTCATCTGCATAGGATAATGTAATCAGGCAACCCCTGACCTGTGTGTAATAATTTGATCAGGAGGGGGACGTGCTCCTGTGTGTATAAAGCGTGAAACTGTTCAATAAAGGAGAAGGTTCCTTAACTTGTAGGCTAGCTTTGTATGAGGGCGGCTGGGAAAAT
Organism: Pelophylax lessonae; assembly: GCF_965119305.1. NCBI lineage: Eukaryota > Metazoa > Chordata > Amphibia > Anura > Ranidae > Pelophylax > Pelophylax lessonae. The sequence goes on along the minus strand of NC_138776.1, from coordinate 260,130,154 downwards.
CTGGGATATATGTTCATGACTGCAAGGAAGACGTATACTGACGGAAGACCACACATACAGCGTGGGTCGGAGGTTCGGTTACAACATCGTTGCAGCATCCTCACTGATCACCTCCCATACACGGACAGACCATGAGGGCCGGTCTCCTCCTACATATATCACTACAGAAGCTGGAAGTGGAGTATGCAGGGGAAGGCACATCACAGCATCAAGTGTTACCCCCTGCCACACCACACATTAACCCTTTATTAGCCAAACACATATTTAACCATTTGGCACCTGCCTAAAGGAAGATGTGAAGATCTGAGAATTATCTAACTTTTTCCCTAAACTAAAATCCTTATGAGACTGTGAACTATTTTTTCCATAGTGCCTATACTTACTTGTGTCGATAAGTAGAGATATTTCTTCCTGTTTTCTCTTCATAATCATCCCAACCTCCTCTGTGGACGGCTGATCACCCACAACATAAGTCTCTACTTCTTCTTCTTTAACCCCAACTTTCATATTAATCCGTTCTTCACCCTAAACCCCAAAATAATAGAAAACATCTATTAAAGCTGAACTTCAGGCAGATATAAAAGACAAAAATAACAGCAGCTATTCGCTCCCTACTACATGATTAAATGTGTTTGTTTATTAAATGAGAGCAGTATAAGTACCTAAATATACCTGGTACCAGGCTCTTGAAGTACCTGTACAAAACAGCTCAGACTGGGAGCAGAACAAGGAGCCAGTCAACTTTGATTTTGTGGTAACTAATCACATGTGGATAGCAGAAAAGAGTAAAGAGACAAGCTCATCAGTCTACTGCTTCTCCTTTCACTGCCTAGTCACAGGTTGGGGGAAGGACAGGACTGGCAAGTGTTACTGACTTTAAGCAGTGATAATTTAAGTCTACTGCCCATTTCCTGTGAGCCTAGGAAGCCCGGGACCCATCCCCTAGTGGCACATCATCACATCAGCCTGGACTTACAGGAGAAAAGAACAGCACCACCCCCTTCAGTATGCACCCCACCCTCAAGGAGGAACACAAGGAGGAAGAGGACCCACGATGACATGTGGCTGGACTAAGACCCAAAGAAGAAAGGAATGTACAGTATATTGTTTTAAGACGAAAAAATAAATAAAAATGGGGGTGTAATGGTAGGGTGCACAAAGGAGCTGGAAATGTTGATGGGGGGGGGGGGCAAAAAGCAAAGGTTGCACTTCAAATGTAGAACTAAGCATCAAAACAAGAGACTACATAGATGAATATCTTCTCATAGCTGAGAATACATATTTAGGCCTACATGTCCAGCCCCACCTACCTGAGGGATGGTGTGATCTTCCCGTGTGGAATCCCAGGAATACAGAGGACCCCCCTCCTCCATAGACTGCTGATCCCTAAACATCTCTTCTTCTTCTTCCACTTTAACCTCAACTTTGATATATTTCAGTTCTTCATCCTAAAGTGCAAATAATTTACGGATTTGTAAAATGAAAAAAAGAGATGACATAGAAGAATGTTATCTCAAAGGATGGATTTGTATTTCAGTTCTAGTTGGTCAGTTCCACCTACCTGATGATGGTGAGGGATGGTGTGATCTTCCTGTGTGGAATCCCGGGAATACAGAGGACGGGGACATCTCTCTGGTGGGTTCCCATTACTGGATCCATCTGTAGGAAACACACACACTGACTGAATACATTGTTTCTATGTGTTTATCAGATGATGGGGGATCTAGGTGGATCCTCCGTACTGCTCGCTCCTTTACAATAAAGTCTCCTCTTACCCGGTGATGTGAGGGGCGGCTGATTCTCCATCTTGATGTCCTTGTAGAGATCCTTGTGTCCTAAATACTCTTCTTCCATGGATAATAGACAGTAATATCTTGACACCTTATTGGAACCTGACACACACAATGATACAGTCACCATCCAGACACATCCCTTGTCTGTTACTGAATAATGTCCCAGAATTCCCGGCACAGCTCACCTCTCCTGTCAGCAGATCAATGATCTTGTTGGTGACTTCTACAATCTTCTATTTCTCTTGAGTTTCAGGGAATGAGGCGAAGGCACTTCCCTGGAGGAAAACTCTACATTGAAGAGCAACAATGTCATGTGACCTCCCAGAGTTTATTAATAGAGATAAGAGTGATGTCATGTGACCTCCCAGAATCCTCCTCACCTTTCCGGTGTAACGTTAGAATTCCATACCTTGTTAGAATTCCATACCCTCGTCACTTCCTGTCTCAAACAGCTGAGCAGTGCAGCAGTGCGCATGCTCAGAGCCCCGGATACATAATAGAACAGCAAAGAATTTGACAAGTGCGCATGCTCGGAGGGTAGGAAATTATCACGGCACTGTGTGTAATGTTATACTTGCGGCAGTAACATTAAAACAGTTCGGCTGCAACATAAATAATCTCCTATCCCTGTGACTTGCCTGATCTCGCCTAATAAATATAAAAGCAGTGGCGGGTGTATGAGAGGTAAATGACGGCGATCGCGGCTCCGTGATCTGCTTTTATATTTATTACCTGAGAGCAGGGAAGTGACAAGGGAAGGAGCGGAGATGAGCCATGTTGCAGAGGAGCTGTTTTAATGTAAGCGCCGCAAGTGTAACTACCGTGAGAAATCCATACCCTCCGTAGGTGCACCGGAATTGACGAGGGTATGGTTTTCTCACGGGTATGGTTTTTTCACGGAACACCGGTCAGGTCTGTGTTTTATTATTAGAGATAAGAGTGAGGTCATGTGACCTCCCAGAATCCTCCTCACCTTTCCGGTCAGGTCTGTGTTTTATTATTAGAGATAAGAATGAGGTCATGTGACCTCCCAGAATCCTCCTCACCTCTCCGGTCAGCAAGTTGCTGATCTCGAGGGTGAGGTTTAAAGTAGAATTTCAGCTAAAGCCTAACTAGTATAAAAATATTATCTACCCTCTCCTAAAACCTATACTAACTCACCTGTGTAAAAAAAGATGTATATATACTACCCTTTTTTCAGCCTGCTCCGGTCTGGTCACGTGACCCCCTATGTCAGCCACTGGTGGCTGCAAGGAAATGGAGAGAGTGTCTAACAATAGTTTTGAAAGCCAGATATAATCACACTACCATAGTGCAGCCACTGTGGGCAGTCCTTTCTTTTCCCCTGCAGCTGCTGAGGGCTGACACAGGGAAGCTGGATTATGTGGCCGGAGTTGGCTGAAAATTGGTAAGTATATACATCTTTTTTTTACATAGGTTATTTAGTATGTTAAGAGAGGGAAAGGACCATTTTAAGGACTGGTGAGGCTTTAGCTGGAATTCTACTTAAAATATCCTGAATATTAAATATTTGAATCAGGTCCTACTCCATCCTCATTGATGTGATCGTGTGTTCCATACAAGACTCTGATCTCTATAGACAGATAATATAGCGACCTCACTGGTCTTTATAACTCATAGACAAGTGGTGGCACCCAACAGAAATTTCATGTATTCGGTCTATAAACCAGAGGCTCTGGATGGACAGTTGTATAAATGGTTCTATATTTAGGATGTATCCGGTCTATAACCCAGAGGCTCTGGATGGACAGTTGGATAAATGGTTCTATATTTAGGATGTATCCAGTCTATAAACCAGAAGCTCTGGATGGACAGTTGGATAAATGGTTCTATATTTAGGATGTATCCGGTCTATAAACCAGAGGCTCTGGATGGACAGTTGGATAAATGGTTCTATATTTAGGATGTATCTGGTCTATAAACCAAAGGCTCTGGATAGACAGTTGGATAAATGGTTCTATATTTAGGATGTATCCGGTCTATAAACCAGAGGCTCTGGATGGACAGTTGGATAAATGGTTCTATATTTAGGATGTATCCGGTCTATAAACCAGAGGCTTTGGATGGACAGTTGGATAAATGGTTCTATATTTAGGATGTATCCGATCTATAAACCAGAGGCTCTGGATGGACAGTTGGATAAATGGCTCTATATTTAGGATGTATCCGGTCTATAAACCAGAGGCTCTGGATGGACAGCTGGATAAATGGTTCTATATTTAGGATATATCCGGTCTATAAACCAGAGGCTCTGGATGGACAGTTGGATAAATGGTTCTATATTTAGGATGTATCTGGTCTATAAACCAGAGGCTCTGGATAGACAGTTGGATAAATGGCTCTATATTTAGTATCCATACCATAGCAGACATCACAGTGACTATGGAGGAAGAGGACGGAACATGACGGGAGGGTTACTGGGTGTAAATATAAAATAATATCTTATTACCTCCTCTGCTGCCAGTTCCAGCAATGTCTCCTCTCTACTTCCTCCGAATTCACCTCTGACCCGGAACTTCCTGTTTGTGTTCCTACATCACTTCCTGTCTATGTGAGATTACCACATGAATATAAATACTGTGGTCTACTACATTTACTTATGTATGTGTGTGTGTGTGTATATATATATATATATATATAATCACTCAAAATATAAAGCGGTATTCTTAGGGCTTGAAATGTAAACACTCATTGATAAAATTATATTTGAGTAAGGAACAAGCTTGTATTTCTCTCGGCATCACAGCCCCATCTCTCCATCCCATCCAGATTATAAACTCCTCTGGTACAGAGACTGATGTGATTGGCTCAGTGATCTCTGTACAGCACTGCGGTATATGTCAGAGCTATATAAATGTATAATAATAATAGTGTGTGACTGAGGTGAGTCTCTGTGGTAACTCTTATTCTTACCTTGTGATTGGTTCCTGTGAAAGAGAGTGCAGTCAATTATAGTGGACAGATCTGGAGAGTCTCTGTGGAGAACAAAATCCGCCCAGTGACTCTGATCCTGCCCTGTAATTGGTTGGTGTGGAGGGAGTGCAGCCAATAGCAGTGGAGGATGAGTGAAGAGGGAACTCTGAGGTGACGATGTGAGGTGTCCGGCTCTCCTCAGCTCTTCTATGACTGAATTCTCCATTTTGTTTTACATCGGTGACAGAAGTGACGGTGGAATGGGTTCTGTTTTCTGTCACAGGAAATGTGGTAAAGGTAAAATAATATCAGAGTCACATTTTTGTGATTGTGGTGAGTTTCTGTGGTAACTTGGTCGATGTGGAGGGATCTAAGGAAAGTCCCTGAGGAGAGCAGAATCTGCCCAGTGACTGTGGCCCCACCCTGTGATTGGTTGGTGTGGAGGGAGTGCAGCCAATGGCAGTGGAGGAGGAATGAAGCGGGAACTCTGAGGTAAAGTTGTGAGGTGTTCGGCTCTTCTATGACTAAATTCTTTATTTTGTTTTACATTGCTGATGGAAGTGACCTGGTTAAGTGGCCATATAAGGATGGTTTTACCGTAACTGGCCTAACTGTGATCCCACCCTGTGATTGGTTGGTGTGGAGGGAGTGCAGCCAATGACAGTGGAGGAGGAGTGAAGCGGGAACTCTGAGGTGATGGCTGTGAGGTGTCCGGCTCTCCTCGGCTTTTCTATGACTGAATTCTCCATTTTGTTTTACATTGGTGATGGAAGTGACCTCGTTAAGTGGCCATAAAAGAATGGTTTTACCGTAACCAATCTAACGCTATAGGAATGTAATTACAAACTGACCAAGCTGCTTCAGGAATGCTTGCTGCCTTCCTTTAAAGGTAATACTCCTTTTCCAAGAGTTACAATTGGTTACTACTGTCCATTCATCCTGTATATACTACAGCCGAAACTTGTAATACTTAGTCCTGTACCAGAGCAAGCACAAATCTGGTTAATCATTGTGCTAAACTGTAAGGACAGGGAACTCCCTGGTGAAAGGCATCTATAGCAAAGTATTCTTGTTACATTTTCCAAAATTATTAGGTTTGAAACCTTTATCTGTTATTATTTAATTAAATGTTACAGTGAGGGGAAAAAAGTATTTGATTCCCTGCTGATTTTGTACGTTTGCCCACTGACAAAGAAATGATCAGTCTATAATTTTAATGGTTGGTTTATTTTAACAGTGAGAGACAGAATAACAACAAAAATATCCAGCAAAAAGCATTTAAAAAAAGTTATAAATTGATTTGCATTTTAATGAGTGAAATAATATTTTATCCCCTATCAATCAGCAAGATCTCTGGCTCCCAGGTGTCTTCTATACAGGTCACAAGCTGAGATTAGGAGCACTCTCATGAAGGGAGTGCTCCTAATCTCAGCTTGTTACCTGTATAAAAGACACCTGTCCACAGAAGCAATCAATCAATCGGATTCCAATCACTCCACCATGGCCATAACCAAAGAGCTGTCCAAGGATATCGGGGACAAAATTGTAGACCTACACAAGGCTGGAATGGGCTACAAGACAAAAATATCCAGAAAAAGTTCTAAATTGATTTGCATTTTAATGAGTGAAATAAGTATTTAACCCCTTCGCAAAACATGACTTAGTATTTGGTGGCAAAACTCTTGTAATCACAGAGGTGTAGTTGGTCACCAGGTTTGCACACATCTCAGGAGGGATTTTGTCCCACTCCTCTTTGCAGATCCTCTCCAAGTCATTAAGGTTTCGAGGCTGATGTTTGGTAACTCGAACCTTCAGCTCCCTCCACATATTTTCTATGGGATTAAGGTCTGGAAACTGTCTAGGCATCTCCAAACCTTAGTGCACTTCTTCTTGTTCCAATCCTTTGTTGCCTTGGCTGTGTGTTTTGGGTTATTGTCATGCTGAATTACCGATCCACAACCCATTTTCAATGCCCTGGCTGAGGGAACGAGGTTCTCACCCAAGATTTGACGGTACATGGCCCCGTCAATCGTCCCTTTGATGCCGTGAAATTGTCCTGTCCCCTTAGCAGAAAAACACCCCCAAAGCCTAATGTTATTTCACCTCCATGTTTGACGGTGGGGGTGGTGTTCTTGGGTCATAAGCAGAATTCCTCCTCCTCCAAACACGGCGAGTTGAGTTGATACCAAAGCGCTCCATTTTGGTCTCATCTGACCACAACACTTTCACTCATTTCTCCTCTGAATCATTCAGATGTTCATTGGCAAACTTCAGACGAGCCTGTACATGTGCTTTCTTGAACAGGGGACCTTGCGGGTGCTGCAGGATTTCAGTCCTTCATGGAGTAGTGTCTTACCAATTGTTTTCTTGGTGACTATGGTCCCAGCTGCCTTGAGATCCATGACAAGATTCTCCTGTGTAGTTCTCTAATTCCTCACAGTTCCCATGATCACTGCAACTCCACAAGGTGAGATCTTGCATGGAGACCCAGACCAAGGGAGACTGACGGTTATTTTGTGTTTCTTCAAATTGCGAATAATCACACCAATTGTTGTGTGCTTGGTGAGATGCGAATAATCACACCAAGCTTGGTGATGGTCTTGTAGCCCATTCCAGCCTTGTGTACACCCACACTACATTCCCCGACAGCTCTCCTCTACCCTCCACACTACATTCTCCTACAGCTCTTTTCCCACCATCTACACTACATTTGCTGAAGCTCTCTCCCCCCCAATATCCACACTACATTCTCCGACAGCTCTCCTCCACTATCCACACTACATTCTCCGACAGCTCTCCTCCACCATCCATACTACATTCTCCGACAGCTCTCCTCCCACCATCCACACTACATTCTCCGACAGCTCTCCTCCACCATCCACACTACATTCTCCGACAGCTCTCCTCCACCATCCACACTACATTCTCCGACAGCTCTTCTCTCACCATCCACACTACATTCTCCGACAGCTCTCCTCCACCATCCACACTACATTCTCCGACAGCTCTCCTCCACCATCCACACTACATTCTCTGACAGCTCTCCTCCCACCATCCACACTACATTCTCCAACAGCTCTCCTCCCACTATCCACACTACATTCTCCGACAGCTCTCCTCCACCATCCACACTACATTCTCTGACAGCTCTCCTCCACCATCCACACTACATTCTCTGACAGTTCTCCCCCCCACAATTCACACTACATTCTCTGACAGCTCTCCTCCACCATCCACACTACATTCTCCGACAGCTCTCCTCCCACCATCCACACTACATTTTCCGACAGCTCTCCTCCACCATCCACACTACATTCTCCGACAGCTCTTCTCCACCATCCACACCACATTCTTTGGAAGCTCTTACCCACATTCATTTTTCACTAGCTCACTGCTCATTATCTGCAGTAACTTCTCTTGCCAATTTATCCCAATGCTTTTACGACAGCATTCTTTTGAATTGTCTTTCCCATCTGACCTCCAGTGGAAGGAACATTCTTTCCAATGAGTAACAATTCAAGAAAAACGATTGGCAGTGACCACCTGTGTAAGAAGATCCTTTACTTTCTAGCAATGTAAGTGTGCATTCATACTTTTTTTATTTTTTACAGTGATCCTTTCTGCATTCATTTGGTTAGATCCATTCCCATAATTTTCAACAGAATACAAAAACAAAAGACAGACTGAGCTTCAGGTATTGTACCTGCATTTTATTGCCAATGTATTGCTACAATTGCTTGTTTCTTGTCATGTAATGATAAAATTGTCCTTCTATTGTTACAATTGCTTGGTTGTTGCCCACAGATTGGACAATTTATATGGCTAGCTATACAACACTTGACCTATCTGCCCCTTACAGAATCTGTGGATCAAGAAATTAACAATTTTCCCTGGTGTGCTTATATTTTTGAGTACCCCCTGCAACCAGTGGCGGCCCGCCCACTGGGGGCGCCGCCCCCCCCCCCCCTATCCATGCGTCCGGCCCCCTAATCTACATGCAGGGCGCCGGACGCATGGATTCCAATGGGTTTTTTTTTTTTTTTTGAAGCACGTGATTAGAGCCAGAGGCTCTATTAGGCTTCAAAAAAAGGGTGGGCTCAGGGGGCGCAGAGCACTGCGCCCACCCAGTTGTGTGACAATTGCGAATGAATATTCACTATTGTCACACGGATTGGATTCTCCTCCTGGCCAATCAGGAAGTGGGTCCTGAGACCCATTTCCCGATTGGCTCGAAAGGAGAAGCCATGCTATTGGCAAAGGAGGAGGAGAAGGGAGGAGACGCAGGGGAAGCCCGACCCACGGAGGAGACTGAGGGGGAAGCCGCCGCTGCCTGCCAGTCCAGGGTAAGTGAGCCAGCAATCGGGTGGGTATTGTGTTGGCTGGTGTGGTGGTAAGGTGTGGTCCATCTGCCAACCCCCCCCCCCCCCTCGGCCCATGGAGCACCAGCCGCAACTGCCTGTAACCTATTATGAGTGGCTACCGATCTCGATGGTTTATTTATATTAAGTGTGTAAAATAATAAAAGTAAAAATGGGGAAACAAAATGCAGAGTGGGGGGGGGGGGGGGGCGACAGAAACTGTAGCAGGCTAATCTCCAAAAAATACAAGAAGTGAAGAAGACCCAGCCCATCTATCTCCTCCTATAAATTAAATATTTTCTTCCTACAGTTGTGTTATGGTTCAATAAGTTCCGCCGTCGTACATTTGTCAAAAGAATTAGCAGGCGCATTTCCTCTGATGTCTAATTAGACTTCTTTTATCTGTAAAACTTTTTCCACACTCTGCATGGAATCGAGGACGCTGTGCAGTGTGTGTTCTCTGATGTGTAACAAGGGTTTCTTTCTGAGTGAAAGTTTTCCCGCACTCCGTACAGGAATAAGGACGCTCACCCGTGTGAATTCTCTGGTGCTTTGCAAGGTTCCCCTTCTGAGTGAAAGATTTCCCGCACTCTGAACATGAATAAGGACGCTCGCCTGTGTGACCTCTCTGATGTTTAACAAGGGCTCCTTTGTGATTGAAACATTTCCCGCACTCTGAACATGGATAAGGACCCTCACCCGTGTGACTTGTCTGGTGTTTGACAAGTTCTTCTTTAAAAGAGAAACATTTTCCGCACTCTGGACATGAATAAGGAAACTCACCCCTGTGAATCCTCTTGTGTGTACCAAGACCTCCTTTTTCATTGAAAGATTTCCCGCACTCTGAACATGTATAAGGATGATCACCTGTGTGAACTATCTGGTGTTTAACAAGGTCTCCTTTAGAAGTGAACGTTTTTCCGCACTCTGTACATGAATGCTCACCTGTGTGAATTTTCTGGTGTTTAACAAGGTCTCCGTTAGAAAGAAAACGTTTCCCACACTCTGTACATGAATGCTCCCCCGTGTGAATTCTCTGGTGTTTAACAAGGTCTCCGTTATAAATGAAAGATTTCCCGCACTCTGAACATGAATAAGGACGCTCCCCCGTGTGAATTCTCTGGTGTGTGACAAGACTTCCTTTTTTAGTAAAAGATTTTCCGCACTCTGAACAAGAATAGGGGCGCTCACCCGTGTGAATTCTCTGATGACTGATAAGATTGGCTTTCTTTATGAAAGATTTCCCGCACTCTGAACATAAATAAGGACACTCAGCCTTGTGAATTCTTTGATGTTTAACAAAGTCTCCTTTAAAAGCAAAGCTTTTGCCACACTCTGAACATGAATAAGGAAGCACACCCATGTGAATTCTCTGGTGTAAACGAAGGATATTGTTTTCAGTGAAAGATGCCCCACATTCTGAACACGAGAATAGATTGTCAGCTCTGTGAGCTCCTTCATGGGGTGAGAAGGATTCCTTGGGATTTGGTGGTTTGGTTGGTCTATCTGCGGTGTGAGGTTTTAAATAGATATAGGCAATCATAGTATGTGATTGGTGAGAAGACTCTTTGGGATTAGAAGGATCTGTTGATCTATCTGCAGTGTGAGATCCTAAATGGATATTTGCAATCATAGTATGTGATTGGTAAGAAGATTCCCCCTGATCAGAGGGATCCATTGATGTCTCCGGACAGGAAGGTCTGTGATGGATATTTTGTGTATTTGGATTTCCTCCTGGAGGATCCTGTGTGATGACATTATCTTCTGACTTACAATCAGCAGATAATAGAAGATGTCTCTCCGAGGAATTCCCGACGTCACATCCATCTGTTGGAAAAAAAATATATAAAAAATGTCAGTTGGTCACAAAAATGTTAGCTCCTCCTCCCCGTCAGTGGAATAAGTGGAAAAGTCGATCTCACAGCTGTTCTGCCTCCAAAATCAACCAAAAGAAACGTTCATATTGGAGTCTGGATTTAGTCTGCAAATTCTTTAATAATAAGGTTTTGTTAGCCAAAACGCATTAGTGGTTTGTTACTACACTGGATTGACCTGGATTTTAAATTATAAGCAATTTCCAGACGATATATAGATTGCAGCGTGAACGCTTTTCTGAAAATGTTAGCAATAAAAAGTCCCATTGGTCTAGCAGCCAACAGTTTAATAGAGCTCTGGCATGGAACTGGTTAGGATTGTTACGTCAAAATTTGAAGAAAAAAAAAAAACGGTTAATGGCGACAAAACAACTATGACACAGTGCGTAACGTTTCCTTGTGCATTAATAACAGCTATGGGGAGTAATGGAAATACCACATCATTTTGTGGTAAATTGATGTTATATTGAGGAATGGAGATGGACCTTTCATATGGTGTACAGTATCTCCTCCTCATTTGTTGGAACATGACGTTATATTGAGGAATGGAGATGGACCTTTCATATGGTGTACAGTATCTCCTCCTCATTTGTTTGGAACATGACGTTATATTGAGGAATGGAGATGGACCTTTCATATGGTGTACAGTATCTCCTCCTCATTTGTTGGGAACATGACGTTATATTGAGGAATGGAGATGGACCTTTCATATGGTGTACAGTATCTCCTCCTCATTTGTTGGGAACATGACGTTATATTGAGGAATGGAGATGGGCCTTTCATATGGTGTACAGTATCTCCTCGTCATTTGTTGGAACATGACGTTATATTGAGGAATGGAGATGGATCTTTCATATGGTGTACAGTATCTCCTCCTCATTTGTTGGAACATGACGTTATATTGAGGAATGGAGATGGATCTTTCATATGGTGTACAGTATCTCCTCCTCATTTGTTGGAAACATGACGTTATATTGAGGAATGGAGATGGATCTTTCATATGGTGTACAGTATCTCCTCCTTATTTGTTGGGAACATGACGTTATATTGGGGAATGGAGATGGATCTTTCATATGGTGTACAGTATCTCCTCCTCATTTGTTGGGAACATGACGTTATATTGGGGAATGGAGATGGACCTTTCATATGGTGTACAGTATCTCCTCATTTGTTGGGAACATGACGTTATATTGAGGAATGGAGATGGACCTTTCATATGGTGTACAGTATCTCCTCATTTGTTGGGAACATGATGTTATATTGAGGAATGGAGATGGACCTTTCATATGGTGTACAGTATCTCCTCCTCATTTGTTGGGAACATGACGTTATATTGAGGAATGGAGATGGACCTTTCATATGGTGTACAGTATCTCCTCCTCATTTGTTGGGAACATGACGTTATATTGGGGAATGGAGATGGACCTTTCATATGGTGTACAGTATCTCCTCCTCATTTGTTGGGAACATGACGTTATATTGAGGAATGGAGAAGGACCTTTCATATTTTTTGCAGAATCGCAAAAAATGGCCTGGTCATTAAGGTGGGAAATCTTCTGGAGACATAAAAATTTACAGCTATTTTTTTTATTTTTTATTATACAGTGCCTCTGTTTTCAGAAAATATAAAATGCATTCGGGGTTTAAGTCGTTTAATTGCCAAAAAATTGAATATTTTTACCTGTGTGCATAAAATGAAAACATTTGCTCCAGAGCCAATCTGATTAAACTACAATCCTTATACTCAGAAGTAAAATGAGACTGTGAACTATTTCTTCCATAGTGCCTATACTTACTTGTGTCATTAGGTAGAGACACTTCTTCCTGTTCACTTTTTATAATCATCCCGACCTCCTCCTTGGACAGTTGATCACACCCCATATACGTCTCTATATTTTCGTCTTTAACCTCAGCTTTTATATTAATCCGTTCTTCACTCTAAAGCCAAAAATAATATAAATCTATTAAAGCTGAACTCCAGACAGATAAAAAAGGCACAAAATAACAGCAGTTCTGTAAATATTAATACATCATAGAATGAAATAGAATTAAACAATAAAACAAGAGGCTAAGTAAAAGAATCTCATCCCACAAATTCAGAACGGTTTCTGAATTCTATACACCAAATCCACCCACCTGATCATGGTGAGAGATGGTGAGTTGCGATTGGCTTACTATCAGTAAATGTAATGCTAAACCAATGTCCCTCCACCTGTTTATGTATTCCTCTGAACCTTTTATTTCAATGAAAAACACTGAAACAAAATACATATTTAGGTCTACATGCCCACCTACCTGATGATGGTGAGGGATGGTGTATTCTTCCTGTGTGGAATTTCGGGAAAACAGAGGACCACCATCCTCCAGAGATTGCTGATCCTCAAACATCTCTTCTTTTTCCACTTTAACCTCAACTTTGAGGTCTTTCAGTTCTTCACTCTAAACCCCAAAAATGATAGGATGGATTTGTAAAAGGAAACAAGAGATGACAGAAGAATGATATCTCAAAGCATAGAATTCTCCTTCGGTTCTAGTTGCTCAGTCCCATCTACCTGATCATGATGTGCATAGCTATGATCTTCCCATGTGAAATCGCAGGAATACAGAGGACGGGGACATCTCTCTGGTGGGTTCCCATTACTGGATCCATCTGTAGGAAACACACAAACTGACTGAATACATTGTTTCTATGTGTTTATCAAATGATGGGGGATCTAGGTAGACCCTCCATACTGCTCTCTCCTTTACAATAAAGTCTCTTCTTACCCGGTGATGTGAGAGGGTGGATAATTCTCCATCATGAAGTCCTTGTAGAGATTGTAATACCCTCAATCATCAAACTATATACTGCCCCCTACAGGAGTAGGACACTAGGCAGGAAAAAGTTCTGGCTACGCCTATGGGCAGTCCCGGAGGGTACACCCTCTCTCTTCCTGCATAAGATGTCAGTTTTGTATCAAAGCAGTGTCAGAAAGTAACACAAACCCAACTCAAAATAGAGGGACGGGTACTACGTCCGTCAATGAACTTAAGAGAAAAGGATTTTACGGTAAGTCAAAAATCTAGTTTTCTCTATCGTTGATTGACGGACGCAGTTCTCTCTGATTCATATCAATAGGGACGTCCCAAAGCAGTGCCATAAAATGAAGGGTGGGAACAGCAGAAAAGAACAAGTCCCCAAGGCCAAAAACAGCCAACCAGGCAACATAGGACTCGTCAGAACAAAAGATGAGGCCCATCTGAAAACAAACAGTAAACACCCTCAAGGAAGGCCAAAAGCCCTCCAAACAGCAGCCAGCAAAAAACCTAGGGGCCGAAAAGAGGCATCTGCAGAAGCCAGTACATCCACCTCATAAAACGTACAACTTGAAGCACAGATGCCTGTATAGCAAAAAGCCCAGGAAGCACTAGGCGCCCATGTAGAAAGCGCCGAAACAGGGAAAGGTAGGACCTGACCAATAAATAAAGAAGCCTGCACCACCGACTGTCTGATTCACCTGGAAATAGTCGCAGCAGACACAGGCAGCCCTATCCTTGGGCCATCCGTGAGCACAGAGAGCGAACCGGACTACGGGAAGACTCAGTAGTCGCTAAGTACCCCTCGAGTGCCGAACTCCATCCAGAGTATGCAGCGCACATTCCGTAGGATGAGGGGGCTCAGGACACAAGACGGCAACATAATGGCCCCGTGCAAGTGAACACTAGAAACCACCATCGGAGGGAAGGACGGATCCGGATGAAGTACCACCTGGCCCCATGAACCAACAGATAGGGAGAATGACAGGACAATGTCACCAGTGCTGACACCCTGTGTGCAGAGTGACAGCAACGAAGGCCACCTTCTGTCTATTACTCACCTGTGCTGATATCTAGAGAGGATTTCTCCTCTTTAGTTGTCACCTTCATCCCAACTTCCTCTGTATACTCCTGATAACTCATCACATCTTCCTCAACTTTCACATTCATATGTTCTTCATGCTAAACCAACATACAGAAAGAAAATTTTAAAAATGTGAGGACCAATAGGCTCAGAGAAGAGTTTTATCTCATACAGTCTGGAGCCACTTTATGTTCTTCCCATCTACCTGATCATGGTGAGAGATGGTGTGATCTTCCTGCATAGAATTCTGGGAATACAGAGGACCTCCCACTCCCATAGACTGCGGAGCTTCACTTATCAACATTTCTTCTTCTTCCTCTTTAATCTCAGCTTTGATGTCTTTCAGTTCTTCACCCTAAACCCCAAAGGTTATAGAATATAAATGTAAAAAGGATCAAGAAATGACATAAAATAATGTCCTCTCATAAAACTAGGATTCAACTTAAGTTCTAGTTGCTCAGTCCTATCTACCTGATGATGGTGGGGGATGGTGTGATCTTCCTGTGGGAAATCCCGGGAATACAGAGGACGGGGACATCTCTCTGGTGGGTTCCCGTTACTGGATCCATCTACCTGATGATGGTGAGGGATGGTGTGATCTTCCTGTGTGAAATCTCGGGAATACAGAGGACGGGGACATCTCTCTGGTGGGTTCCCATTACTGGATCCATCTGTAGGAAACACACACACTGACTGAATACATTGTTTCTATGTGTTTATCAGATGATGGGGGATCTAGGTGGATCCTCCGTACTGCTCTCTCCTTTACAATAAAGTCTCCTCTTACCCGGTGATGTGAGGGGCGGCTGATTCTCCATCATGACGTCCTTGTAGAGATCCTTGTGTCCTTCTAAATACTCCCACTCCTCCATGGAGAAATAGACAGTGACATCCTGACACCTTATAGGAACCTGACACACACAATGATACAGTCACCATCCAGACACATCCCTTGTCTGTTACTGGATAATGTCCCAGAATTCCCGGCACTGCTCACCTCTGCCGTCAACCGCTCACTGATTTTGTAGTCGACTTCTAGAATCTTTGTTTCTCTTGGATAGCTTCATAGTCTTCTCTCTACTTCCTCATAACTCACCTCTCACCCAGAACTTCTTTTTTTGTCCCTTACATCACTTCCTGACTTTCTATCACTTCCTGTATGCACCTGACATCACTTCCTCCACATTAGTGGTATCACTTCCTGTTTCTGACTTCCCATGTCTGTATAATCACACTCCGTATCTCACCAAGAATTGGGTTTTCCTGGTGCCTCCATGGCAGCATACCAATGATAGAGCTCCGCCTCGACTCCTCCCTCAGGACTAGTGCATAGCATAAAAGACAAGAAGGTCCCTTCCCCCAGCATTCTCCTTTTTTTCCTCATACCTCTGGAACTGGTGAAGAGTTAGCAGTATGTCCCTACCTCTGCCTTACTTAGTTTGGCAGCTTCCGCTGGGTTCAGCCTCTCCCAGACGCAGTCCCTGCTCTTGGGTCGCTCATAGCACTAATAAGGCAGGGAACCCCTTCTGTGGATCTTTTGGGGTCAAAGCAGAGTTTCCTCATAGGAACGCAGTCTGCAGTTTCTGGAAAATTATGGATGAGTCGTTTCTGCAAAACAGCCGGGTCAGGTTTTTCCCTTTATTTTATCTGTTTCATTTATATATTTCACTGGTTTCTTTAAGGCTACTGTATGTGTTATCAATGTCTTATTTTCCATTTCTCCCCTTTTTTCAGGTTACTGTCACTAAATGATGTTATTAGTTAGGCATATTTTGTTATTTTTTTCTTCCTTATATTCTGGTAGTAATGCGTTTTTTTAGGGGTTTGTCCTTTTTCCCAAAAAGTTACCTCTTAAGCTGCATACACACTGTGCAACTTTTGTTGTCAGATTTCCTTTAGATTTGCCTTTTCTGTGTGGTGCAGGGGCCTGCCTGATTGCATGCAGGTTGGGGGTGTTTAGGTTTGGCCTCATGTTATATGGTTTTGGTAGGTCTGGAGGAAAAAATCTAAAGAAAATTGTATAGTGTGTTAGTCGCCGGCCATGTTTGTTGGGGGAAGGCAGTGCTCGCTTTCCCTAAAGCAATCAAAGTAAACTATGAGCAGCAGTTTTGTCCATTAGGCTCTCCCTTTCCCTAATTAAAGATATAAGGAGGCATCTTGCTGGGATCTGCCTCTATGAGAAGATCTTCAAGTGCTTCTTTCCCTGCCCTTAGGTAAAGTAAATTTTTATTTAAAATCTGTACAAGTATATCTGTGGGTATAGTTGTGCAGCTATGTATGTGTATGTATGTATATGTGTGCGTCTATGTATATGCGTGTATGTATGGGTATCTGTCTTGTATAGGTCTGACAGTTTTATTCCCTCTCTCTTTTCTTTTTCTTCATCCCTATTGTCTTTAAAAAAAAAAAAAAAATGGGGATTTTTTGTCTCTGTCTGTCTCTCTCTCTGTCTCTCTCTCCTGACCCTGCTGCTCGTAAGCCATCATGAGTCACTCATCTCATGCAAAAGATCCTCACACTTCTGATAGGTATGGGACCAACTTTACGTGAGTATTAAAAAAAAAAAAAAAAAAAAAGAGAGCATGTGCCTTTGAGTGATGGGAATTTTCCCTCTCTCACCAGCCCTGCCCATTCCAAGAGATCGGAGAAATCTTCAAGATATCAAGATGACGAGAGTCCATATAGATTCCGATCCTCACAACATAGATCTGGAAGATCAAGATCAAGGAGATGGGACTATTCCCCATCTCCCCCTCCTCATACTTCCAGGAAGAAATGCTGGGCTTGTGGCGCAAATCCCCTCCCGGATCAATTAGTCTGCAAGGACTGCTTGAGAGATTATGCGGCCAATCGGGAGCAGGAAAGCAAACAAGTAGTAGACTTGATCAAACAGACGGTTAAGGATTCAATTTCAGAGCTAGCATTGGCTCCGACCCAATCTGTTTCCAAATCTTCTGCTCATGTTCCAGATACCGAAAGGCCCTGTCCCTCTGCAACTATTACTCCTTTACATCCGGTAGAGCATCCAGCCAGGGAGTCAGACTCGGTGGGATCTTTAGATGAACGGGATCCATCTGGGTTCCAGTATACCTTGGTTCAGCCCTTCATTCAGGCGGTCAAAGAAGCTATTGCCTGGGAGGAGGTAGAAGATCACACTCCTCAAAAATCCAAATCCTATTTTCCATTCCTTAAAAGGAAACAGATCTATTTCCCTTTAATGGGAGAAATTAAGGAGGGACGTCCCAAAGGAGGACATAATCAAAGCCCTGGAAGAGCTCAAGATTTTGGCAGATTTTGTGGGAGAAGCAGCAATTGATACCATCCGCTGCTCAGCCAGAGCTATGCTCCATTCTGTGATGGCAAAAAGAGCTTTATGGCTTAAACCATGGATAGCCGATCCTGCATCCAAACAGAACTGGCGCAAGATTCCATTTGATGGGAAGAATTTGTTTGGGGAACAACTAAATACAGCCATCTCGAGAGTGTCGGGCGGAAAATCGGGCATGCTTCCACAAGACGGAAGGGTTCGCAAGTCAAGGCCATTTACAGCAAGATTCCATCCATCTAATGTGCGGGATTACAGACAGCCAAAACAGGCCAGAGAGGGCAGGAGACCCTGGAGAGGCACTCAAGCTTCCTTCCTAAATTCCAGAAAAAATAAAGTCCTTACCGCTCCCCAAGAGGCGCCAACACCTTTTTGACGCCAACTTAGCCTTGTCCCTCCCAGTGGGGGCCAGGCTAAAACAATTTTTCTAATCTGGGCAAGCCACTGCCAGGATCCTTGGGTTCTATCGACTATTCGTTGGGGCCATTTTTGGAGTTTTTTGGGTCATCCTCCTCAAGATTCGTTCCAACAGACAACGTGGCCGACCTCCCATCAAAAGGCACAAGCACTGTCTCGTTTCCTGTCATCTCTCCAGCTTCAGAAAGCGGCAGTTCCTGTTCCCTCGGAAGAGCGCTTCAAGGGATTATATTCTACCCTTTTTCTGGTCCCAAAGAAAACAGGAGGTTGGAGACCTGTTATAGACCTAAAGAAGCTAAATCGACACATTATTCTCGAAAAGTTCAAAATGGAGTCCCTGCAAACGATTATCCATGCCATCCAGCCAGGGGACTGGATGATCTCTATAGATCTACAGGATGCGTATTTGCATGTCTCTATTCTCCCCTCTTTCCAAAATACCTGAGAGTCGCAGTGGGACAATTGCACCTCCAATTCCAAGCCCTTCCCTTCGGCTTGTCCACCTCTCCACGAGTTTTCACAAAGATACTGATCTCATCCCTGGCTCCACTTCGAGAGAGGTCTAAGAGTCTACCACCATTTAGACGATATCTTGCTTCTGGCCTCCAACCCAAACCAGCTCATAGTCCACAAGGAAATGTTAATGCAGGAATTAACGGAAATGGGATGGTTGATAAACCTACAGAAGAGCCAGTTAATACCTACTCAAGAGATGATTTATCTGGGCGCCTTATTCAACAGGAAACAAAGTTCAGTTTCGTTGCCTCCTCAGAAGAGGGAAGCCATTATTCAGAAAATGATCCAAGTTCGGCGATGTTCTTTCCTGACAGCATCTCAATGCATGAGTCTAATAGGCACTATGTCGGCCTGCATCCCTTTAGTCCCCTGGTCTCACTGGCATCTGAGGCATTTCCAAGTAGCCTTTCTGGCACAGTGGAAGAGACTACATCTTTCCCAAAAGATCAGTCTGTCAGCGTCAACAATCAGAAGCCTACACTGGTGGACAGATGCAACAATTCTTTCCAAATCGCATCACCTCGGCTCTTCCTCATGGATCACAATTATGTCCGATGCCAGCGGACAGGGCTGGGGAGCCCATTGCGGGGAGACAAGGGTACAGGGAAGGTGGCCTTTCCCTACCAACTGGGTTGTGTCGAATATCCTAGAAATCAGAGCGGCTTTTCAAGCATTGTTAGCCTGGACTTCCATCATCAAGGGTCAGAGTGTTACTGCGTCTGGACAACAGAGCAGCAGTGTCTTATCTTCTGAGACAAGCGGGCACACACAGCAGATCCCTTCTCAGGGAAGTGGAGCCAATACTCTTATGGGCAGAGAAGAATCTCCTCGGCCTGAAAGCTGTGTATCTTCCAGGCACTTTGAATATGGAAGCAGATATGCTGTCCAGGAACTTCACGGACAGCAACGAGTGGTCTCTACACCCCCACATCTTCCAGTAGATAGTCAATCTCTGGGACTATCCTCAGGTAGATTTGTTTGCCTCTCCGAGCAACAACAAGTTGACCCGTTTCTTCTCCCGCTTTCCTCACCCATCGGCCGAAGCAGTGGATGCTCTGGTATGCCCATGGGTCTTCAAGACGGCTTATGCCTTTCCACCTCGCCCACTGATTGCGAGTTTTCTCTCAAGACTTCTGAAGGAAGAAGTCCAAGTCTTGGCAATACTACCCTATTGGCCAAAGAGACCATGGTTCCCTCTAGCCATGTATCTCAGCCTGGAACCGCCGACAAGGATCCCCTCCTTTCCTCACCTGTTATCCCAAGGCAGGATCTTTCACCCGAATCCCCACAAGCTGGACCTTCGGGTTTGGAAGCTGAAAGGCAGAGGTTTAAAAACCTAGGATGCTCCGCAGAGGTCATCTCTACCCTTCTAGGAGCAAGAAAGCCTTCCACAAACACAGTATACAATAAAATCTGGAACAAGCTTCAAACCTTTGCTTCTGGAAAAGGATTCAACCCCATCTCTCCTTCTACGATTGACGTCCTCAGTTTTTTACAGACGGGTCTAGATTTGGGTCTTAGTCTGAGCTCCCTAAAGGTTCAGGTAGCAGCAATATCGGCCGCATCCAATAGAAGGTGGGCAGAAGACCCCTTAGTAATGATCTTTTTGAGAGGAGTATTAAGAATTCGCCCTCCGGCCAGGCGCTCCTTTCCAAAATGGGATCTTTCATTCGTTTTAGAGGTCCTCTCAGATCAGCCGTTTGCCCCAGTAGAGCAAATTTCACTTTGGAATCTTACATTAAAAACGGTCTTCCTCTTAGCCATAACATCTGGAAAGAGAATTTCGGAACTCCACTCACTAGGAATTGGTGAGAAACACATTTCCTTTTTCCCGGATAGGGTGGAACTCTGTCCGATTCATGGCTTTGTCCCCAAAGTGGCGTCATCAGCTTTCCTAAGAGAACCCTGGGCATTGCCAGTTTTTACTGACATGGATTCCGATACTTGCCACGAATTAGACATCGCCAGAGTGCTGAAAGCCTACTTGGCTGCCACCGAATCTTTTAGGATATCGGAAAGACTATTCTTCATCCCTCACGGGAAAAATAGAGGGAAAGATGCCACTAGCAGAACTCTAGCCTCCTGGATAGTGAAGCTAATCAAAAAAACGTACATATCCAAGAAGTTGGTGCCTCCAACACAGGTGAAAGCTCATTCCACGAGGGCTGTAGCAGCTAGGGCCAACGTCTCTTTGGAGACGGTATGCAGGACCGCATCCTGGTCTTCTTGCCATACTTTCATCAGGCATTACAGAATTGATCCAGGATCCCTTTCAACTGTAAACTTTGGAAGGAAGGCACTAAGCTTAGCCATGTCCTCTGTCTGAATAAAATGTATTTTTTGTGTGTGCATTATCCCACCCATGTCAGCTATTTATTTATCATTGGTATGCTGCCATGGAGGCACCAGGAAAGCGGGAAATTGTATCATACTTACCGTAATTTCCCTTTCCTGGTGCCAATCCATGGCAGCATACGCTCCCACCCTCGGTATTCTAAATTACAGGAGAATGCTGGGGGAAGGGACCTTCTTGTCTTTTATGCTATGCACTAGTCCTGAGGGAGGAGTCGAGGCGGAGCTCTATCATTGGTATGCTGCCATGGATTGGCACCAGGAAAGGGAAATTACGGTAAGTATGATACAATTTCCCGCTTTTGTTCCACTCAACAAAGTAATGTAATTAAATGGGGAGTCCCGTCTATTTTCTTTTTTTTTTTAGTTTTAAATTTTTCTTGGAATTTTAATTTAACAATTTCAACAATAACATTTACAATTATTTGTTACTTGATGTGAATATTATAAGATAACACTGCAGTGGCTAAAAAAAAAAAAAATAAAGGAATCACCAAATCCTGCAACCATCTTAAAAAATTGTAGTTAACCACTTCTGGACCGGAAAGGGTTTCCCCCCTTATTGACCAGGCCATTTTGTGCGATTCGGCACTGCGTTACTTTAACGAACAATTGCGCGGTTGTGCGACGCTGTACCCAAATAAAATTGATGTCCCTTTTTCCCCCACGAATAGAGCTTTCTTTTGGTGGTATTTGATCCCCTGTGTTTTTTATTTTTGCACTATAAACAAAAAAGCGACAATTCTGAAAAAAAAAAAAATTCACATTTGGCTATATAAAACATTCCCCCCCAAAAAAAAATTAAAAATCTAAAATTTTCATCCTTTTAGGTCAATTTGTATTCTGCTACATATTTTTGGTAAAAAAAAAATCCCAATAGGCGTATTTTGATTGATTTACACAAATGTTATCGCATCTACAAACTAGGGAAAAGATTAATGTAATTTTATTTTTTAAATCATTTCTTTATTTGTTGTTAACCACACAATTTACAACCATCATACCATTTGGCCTCCAAAATAAAACACAAACTCACATTTTTTTTTCTTTTAAATCTTTATTGGAATCAACAATAACAATTATTTGTTACTTCTGACTCATTGCTTGGTACATGTAACAACAGTTAGGAAAATGAAGAAAATTATGAAAATTTCAGGAGTACCAGGTAACAGTTAATTGAGAAAAAAAAACAAATTAAAAAATATATATAAAAAAATAATTAAATAAAACACAGCATACCCAATCCGCCTACCCCTAATGGGAACTATCTGTAAGCGGATTTGGTTACAGTGTACTAATGTTTATTTGGAATGGGACATTGTAACCAATTGATCGTAACTATAATGGAGATTTAGATATCACATTTCTTTAGAAATGCTCTCCTCCCACCACCCACACTACATTCTCCGACAGCTCTCCTCCCACCATCCACACTACATTCTCCGACAGCTCTCCTCCCACCATCCACACTACATTCTCCGACAGCTCTCCTCCACCATCCACACTACATTCTCCGACAGCTCTCCTCCCACCATCCACATTACATTCTCCGACAGCTCTCACCCCACCATCCACACTACGTTCTCCGACAGCTCTCCTCCACCATCCACACTACGTTCTCCGACAGCTCTCCTCCACCATCCACACTACATTCTCCAACAGCTCTCCTCCCACCATCCACACTACATTCTCCGACAGCTCTCCTCCCACCATCCACACTACATTCTCCGACAGCTCTCCCCCCACCATCCACACTACATTCTCCGACAGCTCTCCTCCACCATCCACACTACATTCTCTGACAGCTCTCCCCCCACCATCCACACTACATTCTCTGACAGCTCTCCTCCACACTACATTCTCCGACAGCTCTCCTCCACCATCCACACTACATTCTCCGACAGCTCTCCTCCACTATCCACACTACATTCTCCGACAGCTCTCCTCCACCATCCATGCTACATTCTCCGAAGCTCTCCTCCACCATCCACACTACATTCTCCGACAGCTCTCCTCCACCATCCACACTACATTCTCCGACAGCTCTCCTCCCACCATCCACACTACATTCTCTGACAGCTCTCCTCCCACAATCCACACTACATTCTCCGACAGCTCTCCTCCACCATCCACACTACATTCTCCGACAGCTCTCCTCCACCATCCACACTACATTCTTCCGACAGCTCTCCCCCCACCATCCACACTACATTCTTCCGACAGCTCTCCCCCCACCATCCACACTACATTCTCCGACAGCTCTCCTCCCACCATCCACACTACATTCTCCGACAGCTCTACTCCACCATCCACACTACATTCTCCGACAGCTCTCCTCCACCATCCACACTACATTCTCCGACAGCTCTCCTCCACCATCCACACTACATTCTCTGACAGCTCTCCTCCCACCATCCACACTACATTTTCTGACAGCTCTCCTCCCACCATCCACACTACATTCTCCGACAGCTCTCCTCCACCATCCACACTACATTCTCCGACAGCTCTCCTCCACCATCCACACTACATTCTCCGACAGCTCTCCTCCACCATCCACACTACATTCTTCCGACAGCTCTCCCCCCACCATCCACACTACATTCTCCGACAGCTCTCCTCCACCATCCACACTACATTCTCCGACAGCTCTCCTCCCACCATCCACACTACATTCTCCGACAGCTCTACTCCACCATCCACACTACATTCTCCGACAGCTCTCCTCCACCATCCACACTACATTCTCCGACAGCTCTCCTCCACCATCCACACTACATTCTCCGACAGCTCTCCTCTCACCATCCAAACTACATTCTCCGATAGCTCTCCTCCCAACATCCAAACTACATTCTCTGACAGATCTCCCCCACATTCATTTTTTGACAACTTCTTCCCCACTTTTTTTTGCCTACCCCTCCCAATGCGTTTACTGCAGGATTCTTTTGAGTGGTCTCGAAGGGTGTTTTTATCCAACTGACCATCAGTGGAAGGAACATTTTTCTAATTAGCAACAATATAGGAAGTCCATCTTTACTGGCCACCTGTTTAAGAAAATCCTTCACTTTCCACCAATGAAAGTGTGTGTTGATAAATTTTTTTGTTTTAGGAATCAGTTGGTTCAATGAACATACATGCTTTTCAACAGAAGACAAAAACAAAAGACAGACTGTGCTTCAGTAATCTGCATTTTATTGTCTATGTATTACTACAATTGCTTGTTTCTTGTCATGTATTGATAAAATTGTCCTTCTAGGGTCACAATTGGTGGCCTACTACCTACAGATTGGACAGTTTACCTGGCTAGCTATACAAGTGTTAGATTAGCTCAGTCCTGGTTCATAAGAGGACTATATTACTATAATTTATTCCTTATGGATATAAAACTATCAATCCACCACTCTAAAAACTCAAATATTTTCATCATGCCCCCATTGTATGGTGATGTGCATTGTAGACCACTTGGCCTATCTGCCCTCTTGGACAATCTGAGGCTCAAGAAATTAAATCTTTCCATGGTATGCTTATGAATTTGTGCACCCCTGTTACCTATGAGGAGTGGCTACCACTGTCCATGCTGTATTTGTTTTTAAATGTATGTAGCACCCTATTAGTTAGGTAGGTGCGAGGTAAAGCATCTATTTGCTCCTTCTGCTTATCAGGGGAGCCTGATCTATTAGTTTGCCTGTCACATGTTTCCAGATGTGATTCACTGGGTCTGAGGAGTCTCCCCACTGCATCCAATGATGGAGCTTGTTGGACAGTGGAGGAAACCCATCAGGTTTTTTGCAGGCACCACCGCAGTGCATCCTGGGATTGACCATAAATACTGGAGGGAACATGTGACAGGGCGTCCCAGGAGGAGGTGGACGGCTGTCTCTCCTCCTGCAGTGTGAGGGGAAGGTGGACTTAGGCGGTCGGCATAGTGAACCAGGTGTGGAGCTGAGCTGCAGAGGATCCAGAGTGCTGACAAGTGGAGCTGCTGGCAGAGTCTCTTGGGAAAAACAGTGTCTGTGAGTACCAGGAGGTTTGCCTAAGGGTCTGCCCAGGAAGGGGGGCCACTCCAGTGAAGTCAGAGGATCAAGGAGCTAGCTCACACAGAGAGTATTACAGTAAAAGGGAGGCCGTGTAGAGAACCCTGAAGAATACGGACAAAGGGGGTGCCAGGAAGGGCCTTGAAGAGTGTTCTGCAGTACAGTACAGCACAGCGTATCTAAGACAGTTCATTAACTACTACTTCAGGGAAGGGGGACCACTCCAGTGAAGTCAGGGGATCAAGGAGCTAGCTCACACAGAGAGTATTACAGTAAAGGGGATGCCGTGTAGAAAACTCTGAAAAATAGGGACAAAAGGGGTGCCAGGAAGGGCCCCGAAGAGTGTTCTGCAGTACAGTACAGCGTATCTAAGACAGTTCATTAACTACTACTTCAGGGAAGGGGGACCACTCCAGTGAAGTCAGAGGATCAAGGAGCTAGCTCAAACAGAGTATTACAGTAAAGGGAGTGCCGTGTAGATGACCCTGAAGAATACGGACAAAGGGGGTGCCAGGAAGGGTCCTGAAGAGTTTTCTGCAGTACAGTACAGCGTATCTAAGACAGTTCATTAACTACTACTTCAGGGAAGGAGGACCACTCCAGTGAATTCAAGGGATCAGGGAGCTAGCTCATACAGAGTATTACAGAAAAGGGGGTGCCGTGTAGAGAACCCTGAAGAATACGGACAAAGGGGGTGCCAGGAAGGGCCCTGAAGAGTGTTCTACAGTACAGTACAGCGTATATAAGATAGTTCATTAACTACTACTTCAGGGAAGGGGGACCACTCCAGTGAAGTCAGAGGATCAAGGAGCCAGCTCACACAGAGAGTATTACAGTATAGGGGGTGCCGTGTAGTGAACCCTGAAGAATACGGACAAAGGGGGTGCCAGGAAGGGCCCTGAAGTGTGTTCTGCAGTACAGTACAGCGTATCTAAGACAGTTCATTAACTACTACTTCAGGGAAGGGAGACCACTCCAGTGAATTCAGGGGATCAGGGAGCTAGCTCATACAGAGAGTATTACAGTAAAGGGAGTGCCGTGTAGAGAACCCTGAAGAATACGGACAAAGGGGGTGCCAGGAAGGGCCCTGAAGAGTGTTCTACAGTACAGTACAGCTCATCTAATACTTCTTCACTGCATAGTCAAGGTGAAGCAGCGGCCTTGCCGCATTCAGTTATTCAGAAGTCCCAGCAATTGTGCATAGTTGTTCAAGTTGGAGTATCCCACTCATTCCCTTCTCCTATCCAAAGTTCTCAATAAAAACAAAAAAAAAACCAAAGCTCCGAGACTGTTTCCTGACTGAGCCAAAAGCTGAACTGTCATGTTGTTGCTAATGGTAACCCAAGGGAACCGTAACCAGCAGTTCCTAAGGGAGTAGTGCTACATGTGCAAAATGAAAAAAAAAAAAATAGGAAGGGGGGATACCAAAATGTGGGGGGCAGAGACTGTAGCAGACACATCCCACCATTGCAGTCTCCTACAAGAAGTGAAGAAGACCCGGCCCATCCATTTCCATCTATAATTTTTATACCACTGTTTCCAATGACGCACTCCTTTATAACCCAAATATTTTTCTTCCTACAGTTGTGTTATGGATCAACAGGTTCCGCCATCGTAAATTTGTCCAAAGAATCAGCAGATGAATTTTCTCCGATGTCTAAGTAGACCTCTTTTATCCGTAAAACGTTCCCGCAGTTTAAATGCAATCAAGGACGCTGTGCGGTGTGTGTTCTCTGATGTATAACAAGGGCTTCTTTCTGAATGAAAGATTTCTCGCACTCGGTACACGAATAAGGACGCTCCCCCGTGTGAATTCTCCGGTGTTTTACAAGGTTTCCTTTCTGAGTAAAAGATTTTCCGCACTCTGAACATGAATAAGGACGCTCACCCGTGTGAATTCTCTGATGTTCAACGAGGACTCCCTTCACGGTGAAAGATTTCCAACACACAGAACATGAATAAGGACGATCACCCGTGTGAATTCTCTGGTGTTTAAAAAGGTCTTCTTCGAAAGAGAAAGTTTTCCCGCACACTGAGCATGAATAAGGACGCTCACCCGTGTGACTCCTCTGGTGTTTAACAAGGCCTTCTTTCTGAGTGAAAGATTTCCCACACTCTGCACATGAATGCTCACCTGTGTGAAGTCTCCGGTGTGCAACAAGGTCTCCTTTATGAATGAAAGATTTCCCGCACTCTGAGCATGAATAAGGGCGCTCACCCGTGTGAACTCTCTGATGTTTTACAAAGACTCGTTTATGAGTGAAAGATTTCCCACACTCTGAACAGGAATAAGGACGCTCGCCCGTGTGAATTCTCTGGTGTGCAGCCAGGCCTTCTTTACGAGTGAAAGATTTCCCACACTCTGAGCATGGATAAGGACGCTCACCCGTGTGAATTCTCTGGTGTGTATCAAGGCCTCCTTTATGAGTGAAAGATTTCCCACACTCTGAACATGAATAGGGACGCTCACTCGTGTGGATCCTCATGTGTGTATCAAGGCCTCCTTTGAGAGTGAAAGATTTTCTGCACTCTGAGCATGAATAAGGGCGCACGCCTGTGTGAATTCTCTGGTGATTAACAAGATTATCTTTCCTTTTGAAAGATTTCCCGCACTCTGAGCATAAATAAGGACACTCAATAGTATGTGATTGGTGAGAAGATTCCTTGGGATTAGAAGGATCTGTTGATCTATCTGCAGTGTGAGATCCTAAATGGATATTTGCAATCATAGTATGTGATTGGTGAGTAGATTCCCCCTGATCAGAGGGATCCATTGATGTCCCCGGACAGGAAGGTCTGTGATGGATATTTTGTGTATTTGGATTTCCTCCTGGAGGATCCTGTATGGTGACATTATCTTCTGACTTACAATCAGCAGATAATAGAATATGTCTCTCCGAGGAATTCCCGACATGACATCCATCTGCTGGAAAGAAACGCAAGAAAATGTCAGTTGGTCACAAATAACTGGAGTTTTAGCCCCTCCTCCCCATCAGTGGAATAAGTGGAAATGCCGATCTCACAGTTGGGCTCCTGTTCTCCCTCCAAAATCAATCAGAAAAGTGTTCACACCGAGTCCATATATGATCTGCACATTCTTTTGTATTAAATAGCCGACTAAGGCTTCATTAGCCAAAACGCGTCGGTGGTTTGTTACTACATTGGATTGCCTGGGTTTACCTGGACTTTTGAGTTATAAAGGATTTGCAGATTATATATAGACTCCAGTGTGAACGCTTTTCTAAAAATATGAGCAAAATGCAGCGCTTGGAGAATAATGTCTTAAAACATCAAAGTGTCCCACAAAGTCCTGAATGGAGTCAGACTCTTCCACCTCGGTGTGTAGTTCAGAGAATGTGAACAAGATCTGCCACTACTACAAACAAACACACTGACTTACCGCAGCAAGTAAGAGTACCATGATGACGTCTGAAGGAATATTTATCCTCCATTTTGTTCCCTCAACTCCATCTTGTGATTGAAACTCCAGGCTCAGCTTAATTATAAAGCCTATCTAAGTAAATGTCCTTGAAAGTTTCCTGGACATTAAGCTTTGTGGTCAAACTGACCCTTAGAGCAAGCTCGTTTGAAGTAACCAATTATACCTTATCTTAACCCTTAGAACAAGTCTGATGTAATGCCAATTATAACTATACCTTATTTTTAATTAACTCACATGTAAGTATGTGACTTGAAGCACGTAATGGTAAACTGCTATAACTATTATTCTTGTATCAAATTCTATGTATAATCTACTAAAAAGGGACTTCCCCTTTTCCTCTCTCTATAAAAAGTTCTACATTGTTTGAATAAAGCGAGCATTCTGTGACATCGTACCTGCCGTCTCTGTGTCTCATTGAGTGCTCCCAGATATCTGAAGGAACTTTGATGCCTAGAGCCATGCGAGTCTGAATTAATGCCAACAACGTCTATGTGACGAAACGCGTAGGAGGGGGCCGGTTCTGCGCACACGTCGTCCCGTTCAGGGGTCAGCCATTTTGTTGGATTGTAACACTGTATGCTTACATACTACAGGCATTTTGTTGTATACTATTTGGGGAGAGTAATCTTTACTTCTAATAAATCTAAAGTTACTACACCATGAGACTCTTTTACTGCCTTTCTCTCGATCCATATGTGTTCCCTCCCTGATATTGACCAATTGGTTTGGATATACTATCGATCTGGGTCTGAGGCTGTGTGATCCTCTTGAATCACTCAACACGCTATTGACCATGGTGGAATTAATGGTCTACTTGTTGCGGTAAGAGTCAGTGTGTTTATTTGTGGTGGTGGCGGATCTTGTTCAATATGCAAGGTCCAATAAGACATGGATGAGCGAGTTTGAGGTGGAGGAACTTGCCTGGCAGGTAAAGTTGAGTCCTGACCTGGTTGAGTCCTGACCTCAACCCGATAGAACACTTTTGGAATGAATTAGAGTGGACACTGCGTGCCAGGCCTTCTAGTCCAACATCAGTGCCTGACCTCACAAATGCGTTTCTGGAAGAATGGTCAAACATTCCCATAGACACACTCCTAAACCTTGTGGACGGCCTTCCCAGAAGAGTTGAAGCTTTTATAGCTGAAAAGGGTTGGCCAACTCAATATTGAACCCTACGGAATAAGACTGGGATGCCATTAAATTTTGTTTGCTCCCTCCCTTATCCACTGTCACATTTGGCACCTTTTGGGGATGAGAGGGGTAGCTTCCACTTCAAGGTAAGATCACCTCAATCGTTGTGTGGCTGGCGATCTACGAAATTTCTGAAGGTCAGTCAAGTTCCTCAAAACTCGCTCATCCATGTCCTTATGAACCTTGCTTTGTGCACTGGTCCAAATCATTTAGTGGAGGGGGGATTATGGTGTGAGGTTGTTTTTCAGGGGTTGGGCTTGGCCCCTTTGTTCCAGTGAAGGGAACGCTTAAGGCTTCAGCATACCAAGACATTTTGGACAATTTCGTGCTCCCAAATTTGTGGGAACAGTTTGGGGATGGCCCCTTCCTGTTCCAACATGACTGCACACCAGTGCACAAAGCAAGGTCCATAAAGACATGGATGAGCGAGTTTGGGGCGGAGGAACTTGACTGGCCTGCACAGAGGTCTGACCTCAACCCAATAGAACTCTTTTGGAATGAATTAGAGCAGAGACTGCGAGCCAGGCCTTCTCATCCAACATCAGTGCCTGACCTCACAAATGCACTTCTGGAAGAATGGTCAATCATTCCCATAGGCAAACTCCTAAACCTTGTGGACAGCCTTCCCAGAAGAGTTGAAGCTGGTATAGCTGCAAAGGGTGGGCCAACTCAATACTGAACCCTATGGACTAAGACTGGGATGCCATTAAAGTTCATGTGCGTGTAAAGGCAGGCGTCCCAATACTTTTGATAATATAGTGTATCTATTTACTCGGCGTAACGTAATTTTTTATAGTTTATCAAACAATTGGGTATTATATTGTGTTATTGTGCATTGAAATTCAAGTTTTTTTTCACCAAAAATCTGCGTTTGCAAAGTCACTGCGCAAATGTTGTGTGACATAAAAATATGCAACGCCCACCATTTTACTCTCTAGAGCTTCTGCTAAAAATAAAATAAACATCAGAATTGGTCCACACTGGAAGCTTTTAAACTACAATCCTTATTCTGAAGAGTAAACAAAGACTGTGACCTGTTTCTTCCATAGTGCTTATACTTACTTGTGTAGATAGGTAGAGACATTTCTTCCTGTTCACTTTTCATTATCATCCCAACCTCATCCGTGGATGGCTGATCACCCCCCACATACGTCTCCACTTCTCCTTCTTTAACCTCAGCTTTTATATTAACCCGTTCTTCACCCTAAATCCCAAAATAATAGAAAACATCTATTAAAGTCAACTCCAGTTGTAGGGTGCTCAGTGAAGGAGCTGAAAATGGGGATGGGAGGGTGCAGGGCTGTACTTCAGATATAGAAGTAAGCAATAAAGCAAGAAACTACGTAGAAGAATGTCATCTCACAAATTCAGAACTGTTTCTGTGTTCTATACACCGAGTCCACCTACCTGATCACGATGAGAGATGGTGTTTTAATTGGCATAATATCATTGAATGTAATGCTAAATCGATGTTCCTGCACCTGTTTATGTATTTTTACGAATCCTTTTATTTCAATAAAAACTATTGACACAGAATACATATTTAGATCTACATGCCCACCTACCTCATGATGGTGAGGGATGGTGGGATCTTCCTGTGTAGAAACCCGGGAATACAGAGGA
Organism: Pelophylax lessonae; assembly: GCF_965119305.1. Taxonomy (NCBI): domain Eukaryota; kingdom Metazoa; phylum Chordata; class Amphibia; order Anura; family Ranidae; genus Pelophylax; species Pelophylax lessonae. Next base: position 260,098,415 of record NC_138776.1, on the reverse strand, counting down.
CCGCCCTGCTCCATAGACTGCTGATACCCAAACATCTCTTCTTTTTCTATTTTAACCTCAACTTTGATGTCTTTCAGTTCTTCACCCTAAAGCCCAAATATGATAGAAGGGGTTTGCAAAAAAAAAAAAACAAGAGATGACATAGAAGAATATTAATTCAAAGCGTAGAGTTCTAGTTGCTCAGTCCCATCTACCTGATTATGATGAGGGATGGTGTGATCTTCCTCAATATACTGCGGAGCTCCACTCACCAACATCTCTTCTTCTTCCTCTTTAACCTCAACTTTGATGTCTTTCATTTCTTCATCCTGAACCCCAAAGATGGTATAATACAATTGTTAAAAGATTTAAGATGTTGCGTAGAAGAATTTCTCGGTTAGGGTCTACCTGATGATGGCGAGGAAGGGTGTGACCTTCCTGTGTGGAATCCCGGGAACACAGAGGACCATCCTCCCTTATAGCCTGCTGAGTTTCACTCATCGATATCTCTTTTTTTTCCTCTTCAATCTCAGCTTTGATTTCTTTCAGTTCTTCACCCTAAACCCCAAAGATAACAGAATATATGTGCAAAACGGAACAAGAGATTACATAGAAGAATGTCCTCTCATAGCTTGAGATTGAGTTCTAGTTGCTCAGTCCCACCTACCTGATGATGATGGTGACGGATGGTGTGACCTTCCTGTGTGGGATCCCGGGAATACAGAGGACGGGGACATCTCTCTGGTGGGTTCCCATTACTGGATCCATCTGTTGGAAACACACACACTGACTGAATACATTGTTTCTATGTGTTTATCAGATGATGGGGGATCTAGGTGGATCCTCCGTACTGCTCTCTCCTTTACAATAAAGTCTCCTCTTACCCGGTGATGTGAGGGGCGGCTGATTCTCCATCATGACGTCCTTGTAGAGATCCTTGTGTCCTTCTAAATACTCCCACTCCTCCATGGAGAAATAGACAGTGACATCCTGACACCTTATAGGAACCTGACACACACAATGATACAGTCACCATCCAGACACATCCCTTGTCTGTTACTGGATAATGTCCCAGAATTCCCAGCACCGCTCACCTCTGATGTCAGCAGATCAATGATCTCAAAGGTGACTTCTAGAATCTTCTTCTAATTGTTTGTCTTGGAGAGCTCAAACATCTGCTCTCTACTTCCTTACAGCTTACTGCTCTCATGATCTTCCAGAATTTCTTTTTGACATCACTTCCTGTTCATAAGTTACCTCACTTCCTGTCTGCACATGACATCACTTCCTCCCCATGTGTTGAAATACTTTCTGTTTCAGACTTCCTGTGTGTGTACAATCACACTCTTCCTGTCCGCATGTATCACAAAGAATTGGGTTGCACTCGGCAAACTTGGAAAAGATCTCCACTCTTAGAGTGATGTCATTAAAGGGATGCCCCATCTATTTTCAATATGTGAATAGGACAACTCTGCAATGGTTAAAAAAAAAAGTATTCAGCAATTTCTATAACCATCTTAAGACATTGAAGGTAAAAGCACAGAAGAATTAAAGTAATATTAAAGGATCTTTTTTTTTTGTATTAAAATAAAAAATATGTTATCAGGGCAAGGGGTGGGCAGGAGGGACGGCTGCCCTGGGCACTGTGATATCATGTTAGGTTTGGGGGCATCCAGGGCCAGAACAAGGGATGGGAAGGAGGGGCGGCTGCCCTGGACACTGTGGTATCATGTGAGGTTTGGGGGCATCCAGGGCCAGGACAAGGGGTGGGCAGGAGGGAGGGCTGCCCTGGGCACTGTGGTATCATGTGAGGTTTGGGGGCATCCAGGGCCGGGACAAGGGGTGGGCAGTGGGAAGGAGGGGCGGCTGCCCTGGGCACTGTGATATCATGTTAGGTTTGGGGGCATCCAGGGCCAGAACAAGGGATGGGAAGGAGGGGCGACTGCCCTGGACACTGTGGTATCATGTGAGGTTTGGGGGCATCCAGGGCCAGGACAAGGGGTGGGCAGGAGGGAGGGCTGCCCTGGGCACTGTGGTATCATGTGAGGTTTGGGGGCATCCAGGGCCGGGACAAGGGGTGGGCAGTGGGAAGGAGGGGCGGCTGCCCTGAGCACTGTGATATCATGTTAGGTTTGGGGGCATCCAGGGCATGAACAAGGGATGGGAAGGAGGGGCGGCTGCCCTGGACACTGTGGTATCATGTGAGGTTTGGGGGCATCCAGGGCCAGGACAAGGGGTGGGCAGGAGGGAGGGCTGCCCTGGGCACTGTGGTATCATGTGAGGTTTGGGGGCATCCAGGGCCGGGACAAGGGGTGGGCAGTGGGAAGGAGGGGCGGCTGCCCTGGGCACTGTGATATCATGTTAGGTTTCGGGGCATTTAGGGCCAGGACAAGGGATGGGCCGCTGCCCTGGACACTGTGGCATCATGTGAGGTTTGGGGGCATCCAGGGCCAGGACAAGGGGTGGGCAGGAGGAGAAGCTGCCCTGGGCACTGTGGTGTCATGCAAGGTTTTTTGGGCATCCAGGGCCGGGTCAAGGGGTGGGCAGAAGGGATGGCTGTCCTGGGCACTGTGGTATCATGTGAGGTTTGGGGGCATCCAGGGCCGGGACAAGGGGTTGGCAGGAGGGACAGCTGCCCTGGGCACTGTGGTGTCATGCAAGGTTTTTTGGGCATCCAGGGCTGGGACAAGGGGTGGGCAGGAGGGACGGCTGTCCTGGGTACTGTGGTATCATGTGAGGTTTGGGGGCATCCAGGGCCGGGACAAGGGGTGGGCAGTGGGAAGGAGGGGCGGCTGCCCTGAGCACTGTGATATCATGTTAGGTTTGGGGGCATCCAGGGCATGAACAAGGGATGGGAAGGAGGGGCGGCTGCCCTGGACACTGTGGTATCATGTGAGGTTTGGGGGCATCCAGGGCCAGGACAAGGGGTGGGCAGGAGGGAGGGCTGCCCTGGGCACTGTGGTATCATGTGAGGTTTGGGGGCATCCAGGGCCGGGACAAGGGGTGGGCAGTGGGAAGGAGGGGCGGCTGCCCTGGGCACTGTGATATCATGTTAGGTTTCGGGGCATTTAGGGCCAGGACAAGGGATGGGCAGCTGCCCTGGACACTGTGGCATCATGTGAGGTTTGGGGGCATCCAGGGCCAGGACAAGGGGTGGGCAGGAGGAGAAGCTGCCCTGGGCACTGTGGTGTCATGCAAGGTTTTTTGGGCATCCAGGGCCGGGTCAAGGGGTGGGCAGAAGGGATGGCTGTCCTGGGCACTGTGGTATCATGTGAGGTTTGGGGGCATCCAGGGCCGGGACAAGGGGTTGGCAGGAGGGACAGCTGCCCTGGGCACTGTGGTGTCATGCAAGGTTTTTTGGGCATCCAGGGCTGGGACAAGGGGTGGGCAGGAGGGACGGCTGTCCTGGGTACTGTGGTATCATGTGAGGTTTGGGGGCATCCAGGGCCGGGACAAGGGGTGGGCAGAAGGGACGGCTGTCCTGGGCACTGTGGTATTGTGAGGTTTGGGGGCATCCAGGGCCGGGACAAGGGGTGGGCAGAAGGGATGGCTGTCCTGGACACTGTGGCATCATGTGAGGCTTGGGGGCATCCAGGGCCAGGACAAGGGGTGGGCAGAAGGGTCGGCTGTCCTGGGTACTGTGGTATCATGTGAGGTTTGGGGGCATCCAGGGCCGGGACAAGGGGTGGGCAGGAGGGGCGGCTGCCATGGGCAAAATAGTTTATTGCAGGGATGGGGGCATCCTGAACCTAACCCTAAGGGAAGGGAGGGGGCTGCAGTTTGGCATCTTTGCCCTGGGCGCTTGATGGCCTTGTCCCGGCACTGCATGTTATACTCCTCCTCTTCTTGGGTTCCCCACTGGCTCTCCTGCCTCCTCCCTCTGGCTGGGTGCCCTCATTGCAAGCCTCTTGGTATGGGGGCACTTCAACATGCTCACTCCTGAGCACTGCTCTATGTTTCCATAAGACACATACGTAGATGGGACCTCAGCCCTGCCCCCCACTCCTCCGTCATTGGCTCTGATTGAGAGCAGCCAGAGCCAATGAGGACAGAGAGAGAGAGACCTGGTTCTTGTGCACATCGCTGGATTGAGATCGGGCTCAGGTATGTATTTAGGGGGGCTGCGGGGGAAGCTGCAGTAAGATAGAGAACCTTCTGTCTTTACAAAAACTTTAAGTAGGTTGTTGGCTGTGTTTTTCCTTTCCATAATTTTTTTCCCCCTCCCTGACATTGTGTGTTTATGTGTCTGTAAAGCCTCGTACACACGTGTCGAAAATCGGCAGGGAATTTTCGTCCAACGACCGATCTGCCGATTTTCGGCTTGTTAGTATGATGCTTCCGAAAACCGACTCCGACTTTTCGGCCGAAAAAAATCCTGGTGTGCAGGCTATAAAATTTTTGTCCTCCGTCAAAACACGTCCGATTTTTGTGCAGTCAGTACAGATTTCGACAGGGAAAAATCTTATGAGCAAGACTGGGCATGCTCAGAGAAGAAAGAACATAAAGAAAGCAAACCATCACATGACATCACTTCTGAAGTATTTAAAATTCTGAAGAATTTTGTCGGGTGGGAAAATTCGTGTGCAGTCTAGAGCACATTCCAACCAACAAAACACCACTCTGGACAAAAGACGGATGACCGGTCGGCGGAAAATCGCTGCGTGTGTACGAGGCTTTAGTCTCTCATTTGTTCCTCTGTATTTAGGAATTTTATGCAAGTGGAACGAATACGGCGTACATGTGTGGTGTATACAGAAGTAGGCTTGGACTCTATTACAGCCTGAGATTACCGATCCTTTTCTCCCTTGGGTGCCCCTCTTACTCCAATTCTTGGGTGCCCCTCTTACTCGAATGCTAAAGTCGGAGGTATGACCCGCTATGTAATCTTTCATGTAACTGCTAGGAGACGAGTGCAGAAGAATACAGTAGAGCACTGCTACCCAACCTCAGTCCTTGATTAAACCTAACAGGTCATGTTTTCAGGATTTCCTTCACAGGTGCTTTAAATCTATGTCAATGGCTTGGTATTCAGCTAATATATCTAAGGGAAATTCCCAAAACATGTCCTGTTGGGGGTACAGGGGTACCAAGGATGGGAACTACTGATATATAATGTCACTTGGGCGTGCTGATATCACATCCAAGAGAGGCTCTGGATGGACAGTTGGATAAATGGTTCTATATTTAGGATGTATCCGGTCTATAAACCAGAGGCTCTGGATGGACAGTTGGATAAATGTTTCTATATTTAGGATGTATCCGGTCTATAAACCAGAGGCTCTGGATGGACAGTTGGATAAATGTTTCTATATTTAGGATGTATCTGATCTATAAACCAGAGGCTCCGGATGGACAGTTGGATAAATGGCTTTATATTTACGATATATCCTGTCTATAAACCAGAGGCTCTGGATGGACAGTTGGATAAATGGCTCTATATTTAGGATGTATCTGGACTATAAAAGACATCACAGTGACTATGGAGGACGAAACATGGCGGGGGGGGGGAGTTACTGGGTGTAAATATAAAATAATATCTTATTACCTCCTCTGCTGCCAGTTCCAGCAATGTCTCCTCTCTATTTCCTCCAGACTCACCTCTGACCCGGAACTTCCTGTTTGTGTGCCTACATCACTTCCTGTCTGCATGTTCGTAAGATTGCCAATTGAATATAAATACTGCAGTCTTCTAAGTTCACATATGTATGTATGAGTATATATATATATTCACACAGTATATATAATGTATATAAATAATACTAATAAATATGGGGGTACTCACAGGGCTTGAAATGTTAGCACTCATTGATTCAATGTTTCAACGATGAACAAACTCATCTTCTTAAACATTGAAATTCCCTCTTTTCACAGGAGCTTCTTCCATGCGGTTCCTTTGGGGTCTCAGTGCATAGAGTAGAGCCCAGTAATCAGCCCTGACCAGCTGCTCATACCACCAATTTATATTCCATATTATAACTTCCACCGACAGTGCTGGAGGATTCTCTTACCAGGAATGAATGTGCTAGGAAAGGATATGCAGCTCCTATTGGATCCAGTCTCCTTTGGAGTTTTATACTACAATACAGAAAAGTCCTCGCTCACACATTGTGTTCTCAATAATAACGGCCCCCTGGTAGAGATTTTCCTTTATCATCAGTGTCTACATCACCACTAAACGTTCCCCCAGCATAGGGTGAACACATGTTCCGGATTGTCCGGGACAGTCCCGCATTTTGGGTACCTTCATTGCTGGACAATACAGTGTCCCGGAATGAGACTGACACAGCCACTCTCCACCCTAATTGGACAAGGCTTTGCTCAATCAGGGTGCAGCAGTAAAAGCTGGTTGTTAAGGAGCGGGGCCGAGAAGCCGGCGGTGGCATCCTTAACAACTGATGAGTCATCAGCTGTCAATGGACTTCCCCGCTGACAGCTGAATAATAAGAAATACATAGTATCCCTACCCATGCACCAAAAAGTGTCAATAAGTAATAAAAACACAGAGACATTTTTTTGACAATTCCTTTATTAAAAAATAAAAAAACAGTGTCCCTCGATCAATCATGCCACCACCACCGCCGAAACCCTTAAAAGAAAAAAAAAATGCTCCCGCCTCCCATGAAAGCTGACCGTCTACTGCAGACTCCGCCGTTTGACAGATCTTCTCCCCACCACCCACGCTACATTCTCCGACAGCTCTCCTCCCACTATCCACGCTACATTCTCCGACAGCTTTCCCCCGCCATCCACGCTACATTCTCCGACAGCTCTCCTCCCACCATCCACGCTACATTCTCCGACAGCTTTCCCCCACCATCCACGCTACATTCTCCGACAGCTCTCCTCCACCATCCACACTACATTCTCTGACACCTCTCCTCCCACCATCCACACTACATTCTCCGACAGCTTTCCCCCACCATCCACGCTACATTCTCCGACAGCTCTCCTCCACCATCCACACTACATTCTCTGACACCTCTCCTCCCACCATCCACACTACATTCTCCGACAGCTCTCCCCCACCATCCACACTACATTCTCCGACAGTTCTCCCCCCACCATCCACACTACATTCTCCGACAGCTCTCCTCCACCATCCACACTACATTCTCCGACAGCTCTCCTCCCACCATCCACACTACATTCTCCGACAGCTCTCCTCCGCCATCCACACTACATTCTCCGACAGCTCTCCTCCACCATCCACACTACATTCTCCGACAGCTCTCCTCCACCATCCACACTACATTCTCCGACAGCTCTCCTCCTCCATCCACACTACATTCTCCGACAGCTCTCCTCCACCATCCACACTACATTCTCCGACAGCTCTCCTCCACCATCCACACTACATTCTCCGACAGCTCTCCTCCACCATCCACACTACGTTCTCTTACAGATCTCCTCCCACCGTCCACACTACGTTCTCCGACAGCTCTCCTCCTCCATCCACACTACATTCTCCGACAGCTCTCCTCCTCCATCCACACTACATTCTCCGACAGCTCTCCTCCACCATCCACACTACATTCTCCGACAGCTCTCCTCCACCATCCACACTACATTCTCCGACAGCTCTCCTCCACCATCCACACTACGTTCTCTTACAGATCTCCTCCCACCGTCCACACTACGTTCTCCGACAGCTCTCCTCCTCCATCCACACTACATTCTCCAACAGCTCTCCTCCCACCATCCACACTACATTCTCCGACAGCTCACCCCCACCATCCATACTACATTCTCCGACAGCTCTCCTCCACCATCCACACTACATTCCCTGACAGCTCTCCCCCACCATCCACACTACATTCTCCGACAGCTCTCCTTCCACCATCCACGCTACATTCTCCGACAGCTCTCCTCCCACCATCCACACTACATTCTCCGACAGCTCTCCTCCACCATCCACACTACGTTCTCTGACAGATCTCCTTCCACCGTCCACACTACGTTCTTCGACAGCTCTCCTCCTCCATCCACACTACATTCTCCGACAGCTCTCCTCCACCATCCACACTACATTCTCCGACAGCTCTCCTCCACCATCCACACTACATTCTCCGACAGCTCTCCTCCCACCATCCACACTACATTCTCCAACAGCTCTCCTCCCCCATCCACACTACATTCTCCGACATCTCTCCTCCACCATCCCCACTACATTCTCCGACAGCTCTCCCCCCACCATCCACACTACATTCTCCGACAGCTCTCCTCCACCATCCACACTACATTCTCCGACATCTCTCCTCCACCATCCCCACTACATTCTCCGACAGCTCTCCCCCCACCATCCACACTACATTCTCCGACAGCTCTCCTCCACCATCCACACTACATTCCCTGACAGCTCTCCACCATCCACACTACATTCTCTGACAGATCTCCTCCACCATCCACACTACATTCTCCGACAGCTCCCCCCCCCCCCCACTATCCACACTACATTCTCCGACAGCTCTCCTCCACCATCCACACTACATTCTCTGACAGATCTCCCGCACCATCAACACTACATTCTCCGACAGCTCTCCTCCCACTGTCCACGCTGTATTTTATTCCTCCACTGTCCATACTATATTCTCCCCTCAAGGTTTGTAGTAGCTTCTCCTGCCATCTCCTCCTAATGTGTTTACTGGAGCAAAAAATATTAACTTTGACTATTACTGTGTTTTTACCCAACTGACCACCAGTACAAGGGACGTTCTTCTTTCCGAACACCAGCAATTAAAGGATGTCTTTCTGTACTGACCACCTACATTGAGGGCCCTTCACTTACCAATAATGAAGGGAGGCAATCCTGATTGGATGCTATTTGTTTGAAAACATTTTTACAATGACCCTTTCTGCATCCAGTAGGTTAGATCCATATACTGTACATGCTTTTGAGCAGAATACAAAAATAACAGGCAGACTCATTTCCATTTATTGTTTCTGCAATTTATTGCCTATGTATTGATACCATTGCTCATTTCTTCTTTTCTATTAATACAAATGCCCTTTTATCGTCACAGTTACTGGTTAGTGGCCCAATATATTCTCATTATTGTTTAAATGTTACCTACTTGCTGCCACAATTTCCAGTTTGTTAACCCCCTTTTGGACAATTGGCTAGGTACGTATGTACACTATATTACCAAAAGTATTGGGACGCCTACTTTTACCCGCGCATGAACTTTAATGGCATCCCAGTCTTAGTCCGTAGGGTTCAATACTGAGTTGGCCCATCCTTTGCAGCTATAACAGCTTCAACTCTTCGTGAGGTCAGGCACTGATGTTTGATGGGAAGGCCTGGCTCGCAGTCTCCACTCTAATTCATCCTAAAGGTGTTCTATCTGGTTGAGGTCAGGACCCTTAGTTCCAGTGAAAGAAACTCTTATGGCGTCTTTATGGACCTTTCTTTGTGCACTGGTGCACAGTCATGTTGGAACAGGAAGGGGTCATCCCCAAACTGTTCCCACAAAGTTGGGAGTATAAAATTGTCCAAAATGTCTTGGTGTGCCGACGTCTTAAGAATTCCCCTTCGCTGGAACTAAGGGGCCAGACCCAACCCCTGTGGTCAGGACTCTGTGCAGATCAGTCAAGTTGCTCCCCCCCCCCCCCCAAACTTGCTCATCCATGTCTTTATGGACCTTGCTTTGTGCACTGGTGCGCAGTCAAGTTGGAACAGGAAGGGGCCATCCCCGAACTCTTCCCACAAAGTTGGGAGCATGAAATTGACCAAAATGTCTTGGTGTGCTGATGCCTTAAAAGTTCCCTTCGCTGGAACTAAGGGGCCAAGCCCAACCCCTGAAAAACAATCCCACACCATAAGCCCCCCCCCCTCCACCAAATGATTTGGACCAGTTTACGTAGCAAGGTCCGTAAAAACATGAATGAGCGCATTTGGGGTGGAGGAACTTGACTGGCTTGCTGACCTCAACCCGACAGAACACCTTTGGGATGAATTAGAGCGGAGACTGCGGGCCAGGCCTTCATGTCCACATCTGTGCCTGACCTCACAAATGTGCTTCTGGAAGAATGGTCAAACATTCCCATAGACACTCCTAAACCTTGTGGACAGCCTTCCCAGAAGTGTTGACGCTGTTATAGCTGCAGATGGTGGGCCAACTCAATATTGAACCCTACGGACTAAGACTGGGATGCCATTAAAGTTCATGTGCGTGCAAAGGCAGGCGTCCCAATACTTTTGGTGATATAGTGGTAGTATTGGAGTAGCTGAGTACTGGTTCATATGAAGACTGTATTACTATAATTTACATCTTATGGGTAATACAACAGTCAAACCACCCCCCGAAAAACGTTACTTTGACTATTCCTCTAATTTACTGTGATGTTCTCCATGCCTCTTTGCCCCCTGAAAGAATCTGAGGCTCATGGGGTTAAAGTTGTTTCATGGTACGTTTATATCTTTGTGTACCTCCATAACCTATTATCAGGGGCTACCACTCTCTGTGTTGTATTTTTTGTTTAATGTATGCAAAATTACATTTAAAAAAAATAAAAATTTTTTTGGGAAAACACAAAATGGAGGACAGAACCCGTAGCACCCACATCCCACCATTGGAGTCTTCAAGAAATATAAGCAGCCAAGAGAAGACTCAACTTACCAAACTCCCAGTGGCAGCCCGTCCATTGGGGGCGCAGGAGCGCCGCCCCCCTATCCATGCATCCAGCCCCCTAATCTATATGCAAGCCGCCGGATGCATGGATTCCAATGGGGTTTTTTTTTTTTTAAGCACGTGATTAGAGCCAGAGGCTCTAATAGGCTTCAAAAAAGGGTGGGCTCGGGGCGCAGAGGACTGCGCCCTGAGCTCACCCAGTTGTGTGACAATAGTGAATGAATATTCGCAATTGCCACACTGATTCTCCTCCTGGCCACTCAGGAAGGGGGTCCTGAGACCTGTTTCCCGATTGGCCAAAAGGCGAAGCCATGCTATTGGCCAAGGAGGAGGAGGAGGAGACGCAGGGGAAGCCCATAGAGGAGACTGAGGGGAAAGTCGCCTCTGCGACAGCCCCTGCCTGCCCAGAGTGAGTGAGCCGGCGACCGGGGGGGGGGGGGGTTAGGTGTGTGGGCTGGAGCAGGTGTGGGGGGGAGGGGTTATGGTATGGTCCATCTGCTGCACCCCCGGCCCATGCAGCACCAGCCACCACTGCAAACTCCACCTATAAATTGAACCAATCTGGACCGGAATGATTTGCCCCCTTAATGACCAGGACATTTTTTGTGATACGCAACTGCGTTACAATTGCGCTGTCGTGTGACGCTGTAACTAAATAAAATTGATGTCCTTTTTTCCCCCACAAACAGAGCTTTCTTTTGGTGGTATTTGATCACCTCTGCGGTTTTTATTTTTTGCGCTATAAACAAAAAAAAGAGTGACAATTCTAAAAAAAAAAAAAAAAAAAATATTTTTCACATTTTGCTATATAAACATTCCGAAAAAAAGTTTTTAAAAATAATTTTTTTTCATCATTTTAGGTCAATTTGTTTTCTGCTACATATTTTTGGTTTAAAAAATTCCCCCAAAAAATTATATTAATTGGTTTGCGCAAAAGTTATAGCATTTACAAACTATGGGATCGATTTTTGGATTTTTTATTTATTTATTTTGGTGGTATTTAATCACCTGTGCGGTTTTTATTTTTTTGCGCTATAAACGAAAAAAAAAAAAAGAGCCAAAATTCTGAAAAAAAAAAAAATATTTTTTTCACATTCTGCTAAATAGCATTCCCCAAAAAAATTTTTAACAATATTTTTTTTTCATCATTTTAGGCCAATTCGTTTTCTGCTACATATTTTTGGTAAAAAAAAAAAAAAAAATCGCAATAAGCGTATTTTGATTGGTTTGCACAAAAGTTATCGCGTCTACAAACTAGGGGTAAGATTTATGTCGTTTTTATTTATTTATTTATTTTACTAGTCCCGGCGATCTGCGATTTATAGCGGGACTGCGACATTGCAGCGGACAGATCGGACCCCTAACTGACATTTTTGACACTTTTGGGGGGACCAGTGATATTACTACAGTAATCAGTGCTAAAAATATACACCGTAACTGTACTAATGACACTGGCAGGGAAGGGGTTAACACCAGGGGTGATCAAAGGGTGAGCCTAAGGGGTGTTTTCTAACTGTATGGGGCGTGGCTTGTGAAATGATCATAGAGACCTGTGATCCTATATAGAAGGATCACAGGCGCTCTGTGATCATTCCAGGGAGAAGAACGGTCGGCTGTGTTTGCAACAGCTGCCCGTTCTTCTCTCTCCGCGGGGAACAATCGTGGGTGGCCGGCGGCAATGGGTGCCGCCGGTCCTGTGGATTGGCTTCCCCGCTGCCTAGTGGGGACGGGCACGTGCTCGCCCCCCCAGGAGCGCTCCCGCGACCCCCGATACAGGTACGGTGATTCGCGCAGCCAAGCCAGCCTGCCGCAGTATATATGCGGCGCGCGGTTGCCAATCAGACTTATTTTCTCTGTAAAAAGGTTTCCCGCACTATGAATGCATTGAGGACGCTGAGCAGTGTCTCTCCTCTGATGGGTAACAAAGTTTCCTTTCCGAGGTAAAAACTTCCAGCACCCAGTACACGAACAAGGACGCTAACCCATGTGAATTCTCTGGTGTTCAATTAGGTGTCCTGTCCGTTTATAAGATTTCCCGCACTCTGAGCATGAATAGGGACGTTCACCCTTGTGAACTTTCTTGTGTCGAACAAGGTTCGCCTTTTTAGTGAACGTTTTCCCGCACTCTGCACACGAATGCTCAAGCGCGTGATTTCTCTGGTGTTTATCAAGGTGTCCCTTCTGAGTAAAACATTTCCCACACTCTGAACACAAATAGGGGCGCTCGCCTGTGTGAACTTTATGGTGTCTAAGAAGTACCTGTTTCCCAGCAAAAGATTTCCCGCACTCTAAACACAAATAAGGACGCTCACCCGTGTGAATTTTATGGTGCTTCGCAAGGTCTCCTTTCTGAGTGAAAGATTTCCCGCACTCTGAACAGGAGTAGGGACGCTCACCTGTGTGAATTCTCAGGTGTTTATCATAATGTTCCTTCTGAGTGAAAGTTTTCCCGCACTCAGAGCATGAATAGGGACGCACACCCGTGTGAATTCTCTGATGTCCAAAAATGTCTCCTTCCTGAGTGAAAGATTTCTCGAGCTCTGAACATGAATAGGGATGCTCAGTTGTGTGAATCCTCTGATGTTTCACAAGGTTTCCTTTCAGAGTGAAAGATTTTCCGCACTCTAAACATGAATAAGGACGTTCGCCCGTGTGAATTCTCTGGTGTTTAACAAGGTCTCCTTTATGAGAAAAAGATTTCCCGCACTCTGAACATGAATGGGGAAGGTCACCTGTGTGAATTTTCTGGTGTCTGAGAAAGTTGCATTTCTGTTTAAAACATTTCCCGCACTCTGAACAAGGGAAAGTACACTCACTTGTGTGAAGTTTCTGGTGTCTAGTAAGCGCTCCCTTATGAGTGAAACATTTCCCGCACTCTGAACATGAATAGGGACGCTCACCTGTGTGAACTCTCTGGTGCTGAATAAGTTTTTCTTTTTGAGTGAAAGATTTCCCGCACTCAGAACATAAGAATAGATTCTCATCTCGTTGAGCTCCTTCATGGGGTAAGGAAGATTCCTTGGGATTAGAAGGATCTGTTGATCTATCTGCAGTGTGAGATCCTAAATGGATATTTGCAATCATAGTATGTGATTGGTGAGAAGATTCCCCCTGATCAGAGGGATCCATTGATGTCTCCGGACAGGAAGGTCTGTGATGGATATTTTGTGTATTTGGATTTCCTCCTGGAGGATCCTGTGTGATGACATTATCTTCTGACTTACAATCAGCAGATAATAGAAGATGTCTCTCCGAGGAATTCCCGACATCACATCCATCTGTTGGAAAAAATATATAGAAAATGTCAGTTGGTCACAAATAAAAGTTTTAGCCCCTCCTCCCCGTCAGTGGAAATGCCGATCTCACAGCTGGGCTCCTGTTCTCCCTCCAAAAAAAAGAGTCAATATATGATCTGCAAATTCCTTAGAAATAAATAGCTAAAAAAGGTAAGAAATTTTAAAAAATTTGGTAAAAAAATGTCAGTTGGTTCCAAATAAGAGTTTTAGCCCCTCCTCCCCGTCAGTGGAAATGCCGATCTCACAGTTGGGCTCCTGTTCTCCCTCCAAAATCAATCAGAAAAGTGTTCACACCGAGTCCATATATGATCTGTAAATTCTTTATTAATAAATAGCTTAGAAAGAAATTTAGAAAAATCTGGTAAAAAAATGTCAGTTGGTTTTAGCCCCTCCTCCCCATCAGTGGAATAAGTGGAAATGCCGATCTCAAAGCTGGGCTCATATATTATCTGCAAATTCTTTAATCTGAATGTTTAGGTTACCCTAAATATTTTTTCTATGAGTATGTTCACATACGGGTATTCCATAAATCAGAGCCTCCATCATTTTCATGAACATCTTCCATTCAAAGTACCTGGTTGATCCTGCCAGTCACCTTTCATCTAAACTGACCACACAAAGCAAAAAAAAAAGATGATCTGCGTTAGCGTGGTCAGTCTTCATCCTTAAGCTGGCCATTCAGAGGCACGGGACACTGTGCAGACACACAGCATGCCTGTATTGGGTAGTTTGTCCAGCCACCACACACCCCAACCAATCAAAGCCTGCCTCTTGCACACACCTCCAACCAAACGCAGCCTCAAGTGGTGTCAGTGGGAGGAATAGTGCCCCATCATTGGTATCAGTGGAAGGAATAGTGCCCCATCATTGGTGTCAGTGGGAGGAATAGTGCCCCATCATTGGTGTCAGTAGGAGGAATAGTGTCCCATCATTGGTGTCAGTGGGAGGAATAGTGCCCCATCATTGGTATTAGTGGGAGGAATAGTGCCCCATCATTGGTGTCAGTGGGAGGAATAGTGTCCCATCATTGGTGTCAGTGGGAGGAATAGTGTCCCATCATTGGTGTCAGTGGGAGGAATAGTGTCCCATCATTGGTGTCAGTGGGAGGAATAGTGTCCCATCATTGGTGTCAGTGGGAGGAATAGTGTCCCATCATTGGTGTCAGTGGGAGGAATAGAACCTCCGTACTGCTCTCTCCTTTACAAAGAAGACTCTTCTTACCCGGTGATGTGAGGGGTGGCTGATTGTCCATAATGATGTCCTTGTAGAGATCATGTTAACAGAGGTGAATATCCACATATCCTCAATCACCACCGTATATACTTGAACAGCTTCTGTATTTAGAGTTCATTACTCACCTGTGCTGATATCTAGAGAAGATTTCTCCTGTTTAGTTGCCGCCATCATCCCAACTTCCACCGTAGACTCCTTATAATCCATCACAGTCGTATCCTCTTCTTCCTCTTTAAACTCAACTTTCCCATACGTCTGTTCTTCATGCTAAACACAAAATAAACCCAAAAACTTTAAAATACGAGGACCAAAAGAGAAGAGCGAATCATATACAGTATGAAAAAATAGTGCAACGTTTCGGAGCCGCACAGGACCCCTTCGTCAGGCATGCCTGACGAAGGGGTCCTGTGCGGCTCCGAAACGTTGCACTATTTTTTGATGTGATCGTAACTTCAATAAAGTTTTGGACTGCTTTTGCAAGAGCCTTGGTGTGCTGGCGAATATGTATTTACTTGTAACTAATCCAGTTGCCAACTGGTGATCGCTTCAGCACCCAACCTACACGAGCCTACAAACCAGGAAGGTGTGCGATAGGAATATGAACTATATCATATACAGTATGTTCTTCCCATTTACCTGATGATGGTCAGGGATGGTGTGATCTTCCAGTGTGGAATCCCGAGAATACAGAGGACCAGCTTCTTTAGACTGATGAGCTCCACTCACCATCGTTTCTTCTTCTTCCTCTTTAAACTCAGTTTTTATATCTTTCAGTTCCTTATTCTAAAACCCAAAGATGATAGAATACATTTGTAAAAAAGAGCAAGAGATTACATAGAAGAATGTTTTCTTACACCTTAGAAGTCTGTTTGAGTTCTAGTTGCTCAGTCCCATCTACCTGATGATGGTGAGGGATGGTGTGATCTTCCTGTGTGGAATCCCGGGAATACAGAGGACGGGGACATCTCTCTGGTGGGTTCTCATTACTGGATCCATCTGTAGGAAACACACGCACTGACTGAATACATTGTTTCTATGTGTTTATCAGATGATGGGGGATCTAGGTGGATCCTCCGTACTGCTCTCTCCTTTACAATAAAGTCTCCTCTTACCCGGTGATGTGAGGGGCGGCTGATTCTCCATCATGACGTCCTTGTAGAGATCCTTGTGTCCTTCTAAATACTCCCACTCCTCCATGGAGAAATAGACAGTGACATCCTGACACCTTATAGGAACCTGACACACACAATGATACAGTCACCATCCAGACACATCCCTTGTCTGTTACTGGATAATGTCCCAGAATTCCCGGCACCGCTCACCTCTCCTGTCAGTAGCTCAACAATCTTGTAGATGACTTCTAGAATCTTCTTCTCTATGTTTTTCTTGGGTTTTTAGAGACTGAGGTGAAGGCACTGTAATAGTAAAATGGTGATCAGACATAAATGAAAGAAAACTGCACTGAAAGAGCAACACTAATGTCATGTGACCTCCCAGAATCCCCCTCACCTCTCCGGCCAGGTCTGTGTTTTATAAATAGAGATAAGAGTGATGTCATGTGACTTCCCAGAATCCTCCTCACCTCTCCGGTCAGCTCTGTGTTTTTTTAATAGAGATAAGAGTGATGTCATATGACCTCCCAGAATCCTCCTCACCTCTCCGGCCAGGTCTGTGTTTTATTAATAGAGATAAGAGTGATGTCATGTGACCTCCCAGAATCCTCCTCACCTCTCCGGCCAGGTCTGTGTTTTATTAATAGAGATAATAGTGATGTCATGTGACCTCCCAGAATCCTCCTCACCTCTCCGGTGTTCCGTGAAAAAACCATACCCGTGAGAAAACCATACCCTCGTCACTTCCGGTTCAGCTACGGAGGGTATGGATTTCTCACGGTAGTTAAACTTGCGGCGCTTACATTAAAACAGCTCCTCTGTAACAAAAATCATCTCCGCTCTTCGCCCTGTCACTGCCCTCATCTCCGGTAATAAATATAAAAGCGGATCACGGAGCCACGATCGCCGTCACATTTACATCTCATACTCCCGCCGCCGCTTTTATATTGATTACCGGAGATGAGGGAAGTTACAGCCATAGCAGAGGAGATGATTTATGTTGCAGCCGAACTGTTTTAATATACCCGCCGCAAGTATAACATTACACACAGTGCCGTGAGAATTTCATGCCCACCGAGCATGCGCACTTGTCAAATTCTTTCATGTTTATTTACGTATCCGTGGCTCTGAGCATGCGCACTGCTGCGCTGCTCAGCTGTTTCAGACCGGAAGTGACGACGGTATGGTTTTTTAACGTTACACCGGTCAGGTCTGTGTTTTATAAATAGAGATAAGAGTGATGTCATGTGACCTCCCAGAATCCTCCTCACCTCACTGGTCAACTCTGTGTTTTATTAATAGAGATAAGAGTGATGTCATGTAACTCTCCCAAAATCCTCCTCACCTCCTCGGTTAGCAGGTAGATGATCTTCAGAGTGAGGTTTAAAGTAAAATCCCAGCTAAGCCTAACTAGTCTTAAAAATGCTCCCTCCCCCCTCCTAACACCTATTCTAACCTGTATAATATATATATATACTTACCTATTTTCAGCCCTTTCTGGTCCAGATGCGTGATCCCTTGTGTCAGCCACCAGCGGCAGCAGGGTAATGGAGAGAGTGCCCAACAATGGCTGACATCACCCATAGGCTCCCATGTTGCAGCCAATGTCGGTGGTCCCTCCTCTCCCCTGCAGCCACCACTAGCTGACACAGAGGAGCTGAATTACGTAACTGGATCGGAGTGGGCTGAAAATAGGCAAGAATACGCTGTACACCTTTTTTATACAGGTTAGTATAGGTGTTAGTAGGAAGGAGGGATTATTTTAAGACTAGTTAGGCTTAAGCTGGAATTCTACTTTAAAATCCTCTCAGTCATATGACTCGGGTCCTCCTCCATCCTCATTGATGAGATTATGTGATCCATACAAGACTCTGATCTCTGTAAACTGATAATATGGCGGCCTCGCTGGTCATTATAACTCATAGGCAAGTAGAGATTTATTTTAAACCCTCCATTGGGAGGTTTAAACTGTGTCTGTGTTGTGTTAATAAATACCAAATATATTCATCATGAAAACCATGAGTGCCTGAAAAAGTAAAAAACTACAATACCCAAAATTGAAAATTTCCAACAAATAAAAACCTTGTGCCTTTTTCAATAATTCTTTTACATGTTTTATATATATTAAAAAAATGATGTATTGATTATCATATGTATGTGTGTATATCATCATCTGTTTAATTTAAAAGACGTCACAGTGACTATGGAGGACGAGGACGGAACATGACGGGGGGGGGGGGGCTAACTGGGTATAAATATAAAATAATATCTTATTACCTCCTCTGCCGCCAGTTCCAACACCTTCTCTGTACTTCCTCACCAACACACGGCTCTTGCAGAAATATTTTAGATCCCTACATCACTTCCTGTTCATAAGGTACCTCACTTCCTGTATGTCTTCCCACTTCCTGTCTGCAGCTGACATAATTTCCTCCCCATTTTTAGTATCACTTCCTGTGTCTCTGTGTCCCCACCAATACTTGTGTTTTTGTTGTAGTCAATACCATTGGAAAAGATCTTCACCTTGAGAGTAATATCTAAGGGGGGTCCCGTCTAATTTTCAGTGCATGAATATTTTAGGATAATACTGCAATGGTTATAAATAAGAACCACCAGACCTGTACAGTGCTGCGGTATATGTCAGAGCTCTATAAATGTATAATAATAATAGTGTGTGACTGTGGCGGAGGGGACATTAGAGTGTAAGCTCCTCTGGTACAGAGACTGATGTGACTGGCTCAGTGATCCCTGTACAGCACTACGGTATATGTCAGAGCTCTATAAATGTATAATAATAATAGTGTGTGACTGTGGCGGAGGGGACATTAGAGTGTAAGCTCCTCTGGTACAGAGACTGATGTGACTGGCTCAGTGATCTCTGTACAGCACTGCGGTATATGTCAGAGCTATATAAATGTATAATAGTGTGTGACTGTGGGGGAGGGGACATTAGAGTGTAAGCTCCTCTGGTACAGAGACTGATGTGACTGGCTCAGTGATCTCTGTACAGCACTGCGGTATATGTCAGAGCTATATAAATGTATAATAATAATAGTGTGTGACTGTTTTCATCCCATCCGTTTGCGGATGAAAAACGGACATAATGTATCTCTATGTAGATACGGATGTCAGCGGATGATCATCCGCTGACATCCGTTTTTCGTCCTTTCCGTTCAGTTCAGTTTTTTGGAACGGAAGAGAAACCTATTTTTTCTTCCGTTCAAAAAACGGAAAGGACGCAAAAACGGATGTCAGTGGTGTCATCCGCTGACATCCGTATTTACATAGAGATACATTAGAGATCCGCAAACGGATGAGATGAAAAACGGACAGACGGACCGGATGACACAAGTGTCATCCGTGTCCGTTTCAAAAAAAAAAAAAAGGACCTGATCGGGCAAAAAAAACTGAACGCCCGTGTGAAAGAGCCCTAAAGGGAGTCTTTCTTTCTAATGTCCACAAGAGTAAGGAGCATTCTTCCCACTGACCATCACACTAATGTATCGTGAGTTGTAGATTAGGTAATTTTTAGCAGGGGTTTCCCGAGACCTGAAAGTTATTTCAAGGGTTCCTCTGGGTAGAAAAGGTTGAGAAAGGCTGCTCTAGGCGTTAACTGCTCCTTTATGTCTAGGGGACATGGTAAAACACTTTTACTTTACTTCCTCCACTTCTGTAGACCTGTATGCACTGTTAAATTGGTGCCCACACTCTCTTCTTCCCCATGCCCTAATGGTCTAATATCTACTGACGTCATCAAGATTAAGGTAGGGACCATAGCCCTACATTGGATGAGAGGACGTTAAGGAAAGTTCCATCTCTGGAGCGCCGTCTACTGGGGAAGTGGAAGATCGGGTAAATAAAACTGCCTTCCTGACAGACTCCATAGCAGCATACGTTTCGGTAGCTCCAGCCTCGCTCCCACCCCCATAAATTTTGAGGATGATCCAGAGGCTGCGTTCCTTTTTTGTCCTCCTCGTAGGACCTAGCAAGATGGCCTATAGGCCTTAGGGCCTGATTCGTAAGGGAGCAGGGATAATGCATTCAACCAGGATTGTGTAGAATTCCTAGGCTTCCTTTGAAAGGGAGCCAGCAATGTTTGTAGGGGGATGATGTCTTCCACTATTTATTGACAAAATAGTATATTATTTTGATATTTTTGATATTTTTCTTCACATGTACTTGTTCACTCTAATGCAATATACTGTGTTACTCAAATCAAGGTTTTGTATTACGTTCATTTTTTATTAGGATCATTTCTAACCATGTAAAAGAAAAAAAAATAATGAAGGTGAAAACATTATAAAAGAACGACAAGTCTCACCTTTTTTATTGAGAATTTTCAGTGTTAACACGCAAAGTAACCGTACAAAATAGGAAAAATAAAATTGAAGATGACAACCTTCTTCGTTGAAAAAAAAAAATAGAAATATAAGAAAAAGAAATATACACCACACAAAGAAAGACGTCCGTGACCAGTAAAGTGCAATCCTCCCAATCTCAATCCAAGATCGTAGGGGTGAAGGAGAACCATTCATCCCACAATTTGTCAAATTTGTGGAATTCCCCTCTATTGAAATAGGTGGCCTTCTACAGTACATGGGGATAGATTTGTTCGCCAGAGACTTCCAGGCCACTAACATCGATGCTAACGTTTTCTTCCACGACAATACGTTTTCTGGCATAGTACAATAGCAGTGTGAGAAGTGTTCATTTTCCATCTGTAAGGTCTAGAGCAGGGGTCTCCAAACTTTTTAAATAAGGGGCTGTTTTACTGTCCTTCAAACTTTAGGGGGGGGGGGGGCGGACTATGGCCATCGGGAGTACAAAATGTCCCAGCGTCAGTGGGAGTAAACAATCCCCCATCATTGATGTTGGTGAGAGGAATTATGCCCCATCATTGGGCCCTATTAGTGTCATTGGGAAGGATTGTGCCCCATCATTGGGCCCCATTGTTGGTATTATTGGGAGGAATTGTGCCCAATCATTGGTGTCTGTGGGCTCCATTGTTGGTGTCATTGGGAAGAACTATGCCCCATCATTTGTGTCATTAGGAGGAATTGTGCCCTTCGTTGGAGTCAGTGAATAAAATAGCACCTTAAAAGAGATGTATGGGATTTTTTTTTTCCAGAATCATACTTACCAAGGTGGATGCAGCATCGCTCCGATGCTGCATCGGACCCCTGCCAGCTCTAAGACTAAGAATTGGGCAATCAAACACTGCTGATCGTTCGGTACTCAGAGCTCTCTGAGCAGTGAGCTGGTGACTGTCAGTCACCGCTGTCTGCTCTTCCCCCCCTGGCTCACTGAAGTGCTGAGCTGTGAAGAAGGCAGGAGTGAATGGCTCAGGCTCTCAGTGGCTTGCTGAGAGGCTGAGCCAGGTATGTGGGCAGATCCCAAATCTGTTGTCACGATCTTGCCTGAGCCTGCCCTGGCTCTGTGATGTCAGTAGACAGCAGGCTTCAGCACGCTGTCTGCTGAAAACAGGTCACAGGAGTGCAGAACGAACTGCATTCCTGTGATCCATAGGCGTAATACAGCCAAACTCGGCGTATAAGACGACCCCCCATTTTTGGGGGATTTTTTTGAGGTTCAAAAGTAGTCTTATACGCCAGAAAATACAGTACTTCTACTCAAGTCACTTTTTGATTGAGCACTTCCACTTCTACTCAAGTCAGTTTTTGATCGAGCACTTGTACTTTTACTCAGGTATGAGTTTCGAGTACTTTATGCAACTCTGATCTAAAGCGCGAGAGCTTTCACTTTATAAAAAAATAAAACATTTGCTTGTTTGTTATCCACAATTTGTACAATTTATATGGCTAGTTATGCAAGGATTGAAGTAGCTCAGTTTCAAAAGATGACCGTATTACTATAATTGATTTACTTTTTTGTATAGAACTATCAAACAACCACTCATATTTTCACTATGCCCCTATTGTACTGTGAAGTGCACTATAATCATTATAAGCTGAAAATGGCTCAAATCAAATAGTGCTGTATGCAAAACAATGTGAACCCATAATACTAGCAATAAACGTGACAAAATCCAAATCAATATATATGTAGTGCCAATATACACATTATGGGTTGCCAGTATTATGGGTCCACATTGTTTTGTATACAGCACTATTTGATTCGAGCCATTTTCAGCTATATCTTCAGCAGTTTCACATTGGGTTTATATACACAATTGGATTTAAGTGATTTTCAGTTTTTTTCAGCAGTTCTTCATTGTGTTTACCAGTGTTGATTTTGTTCACTAGCACGGTCATTCTACACCATATTCATTTGAATTAGCGCCGATCTTGTTCACCATACACATTGCTATTTCACGGTGGGGACACCGATTAAGATTGGCAGCTTTTTCGTGTTTATTCTCACTTATTGATTTTTTTGTAGTATCAGACCCCTCTGGGTAGCGCACTGGTCCTCGTGTTCTTGTATTTTGACTCTCCGAAGAATTCCCAACATCGCATCCATCTGTTGGAAAGAAAATGTACATGGTAAACTAATGTCAGTAGGTCACAAATAACTGGAGTTTTAGCTCCTCCTCCCTATCAGTGGAATACGTGGAAATGCCGATCTCACAGCTGGGCTCCGGTTCTCCCTCACTCAATCAGAAATGTGTTCACACTGAGTCCATATACTGTACACTATACTGCCGAAAGTATTGGGACGCCTGCCTTTACATGCACATGAACTTTAATGGCATCCTAGTCTTAGTCCGTAGGGTTCAATATTGAGTTGGCCCACCCTTTGCAGCTATAACAGCTTCAACTCTTCTGGGAAGGCTGTCTACAAGGTTTAGGAGTGTGTCTATGGGAATGTTTGACCGTTCTTCCAGAAGCACATTTGTGAGGTCAGGCACTGTTGTTGGACGAGAAGGCCTGGCTCGCAGTCCCCGCTCGAATTCATTCCAAAGGTGTTCTATTGGGTTGAGGTCAGGACTTTGTGCAAGCCAGTCAAGTTCCTCCACCCCATACTCGTTCATCCATGTCTTTATGGACCTTGTTTTGTGCACTGGTCCAAATCATTTGGTGGAGGGGGGAATTATGGTGTGGGGTTGTTTTTCAGGGGTTGGGCTTGGCCCCTTAGTTCCAGTGAAGGGAACTCTTAAGGCGTCATCATACCAAGACATTATGGACAATTTCATGCTCCCAACTTTGTGGGAACAGTTTTGGAATGGCCCCTTCCTGTTCCAACATGACTGCGCACCAGTGCACAAAGCAAGGTCCATAAAGACTTTTTTGGGTTTTTGGGGTGGAGGAACTTGACTGGCCTGCACAGAGTCCTCACCTCAACCTGATAGAACACCTTTGGAATGAATTGGAGCAGAGGCTGCGGGCCAGGTCTTCTCATCAACATCAGTGCCTGACCTCACAAGTGCGCTTCTGGAAGAATGGTCAAACATCCCCATAGACACACTCCTAAACCTTGTGGACTGCCTTTGCAGAAGTGTTGAAGCTGTTAAAGCTGCAAAGGGTGGGCCGACTCAATATTGAACCCTTCAGGCTAAGACGGGATGCCATTAAAGTTCATGTGCGTGGAAAGGCAGACGCCCCAATACATTTGACAATATAGTGTATGATCTGTCAATTCTTTAAAGGCAATGTGTATGTTACTCTAAATATTTTTCTATGTGTGTGTCGACATATGGGTATTCTATAAATCATAGTCTCTATCATTTCAGTGGGGCACTATTCTTCCCTAATACCAAGGATCAGGCATTTTCTACTCCTACTGGGAACAGTCTGCTGCCCCTAAGTCTGAAGGACATTAGATTGGCCCCTTCTTAATAAGGTTTAGAGACCCCTGTTCTAAACTGACCACACAAAACAAAGAAGCTGATCTGTGCTAGTGTGGTCAGTTTTTACATCCTTTGGCTGGCCATTCAAGGGTACAGGACACCGTGCAGACACACAGCATGCCAGCATTAGGCATTTTGTTCAGCCCCTAACCCCATCACAGCCTGTCTCTGACATGCACCTCCTACCAATCGCAGCCTGCCTCTGACACGCACCTCCTATCAACCACAGCCTGCCTCCGACACACACACTCCTACCAATCACAGCCTGCCTCTGACACACACCTCCTACCAATCACAGCCTGCCTCTGACACGCACCTCCAGCATCTTTAGTGAAGTATTTTTGTTATATTTTTTAATATTATCTGTATCCATCATTACTTTTATTAAATTTTATACTTATAAGTATTTCTGTAATCTCTCTTTGCACATATCAAATACAACCCCAAAATTGTAAAATCTCATGTATCCATGATGAAATAAGATTATAGACAACTAACGAGGTTTTTCTATTACTATGACAATTATCATCTGTTGATTCATCTTTTACAACAAGTGTAAATGCTTTCCATGTGAAGTGACTATAAAGAACGTATTATAGAGCAGTAATATATGCTGTGCATCGAGCTTGCACACTATTTTTGGCTTTTATCTCAGAAAATGCACACCATCATTTTTATTTCTGTATAACGCCTGCCTGGTTTCTCCCTCTGAAATTGCAGCCTATTCAAAAGGCGTGTATAATGAGCATTGAATCTGTGCTGTATTTCAGGCTTTTGTCCCAGAGAGAGCACACCACCATTTTTATTTCTGGATAACACCATCCTGGACTCTCCCTCTGAAATTGCAGCCTAGTCAAAAGGCGTGTATACCGAGCATTGAATCTGTGCTGTATTTTAGGCTTTTGTCCGAGATGGTGCACACCACTATTTTTATTTCTGGATAACACCTGCCTGGTCTCTCCCTCTGAAATTGCAGCCTAGTCAAAAGGCGTGCATACTGAGCATTGAATCTGTGCTGTATTTCAGGCTTTTGTCCTAGAGAGTGCACACCACCATTTTTATTTCTGGATAACACCAGCCTGGTCTCTCCCTCTGAAATTGCAGCCTAGTCAAAAGGCTTACATACTGAGCATTGAATCTGTGCTGCATTTCTGGCTTTTGTCCCAGAGAGTGCACACTATCATTTTTATTTATGGAAAACACCTGTCTGGTCTCTCCCTCTGAAATTGCAGCCTAGTGAAAAGGCTTACATACTGAGCATTGAATCTGTGCTGTATTTCTGGCTTTCTGTTTCTTATTTTAGAGTGCATGTACAGCTTTTTATATAGCATATGTTTCATATGAGGACCATTTTACTATAATTTATTCCTTATGGGTATATAACTACCAAACCACCCCATTAAAAACGCAAATCTGTACATACTGAGTACATACTGAGCATTGAATCTGTGCTGTATTTTAGGCTTTTGTCTCAGAAAATGCACACCATCATTTTTACTTCTAAATAACGCCTGCCTAATCTCTCCCTCTGAAATTGCAGTCTAGTCAAAAGGCTTACATACTGAGTATTGAATCTGTGCTGTATTTCTGGCTTTTGTCCCAGAGAGTGGACACTATCATTTTTATTTATGGAAAACACCTGTCTGGTCTCTCCCTCTGAAATTGCAGCCTAGTCAAAAATCTGTGCTGTATTTCTGGCTTTCGGTTTCTCAATTTTGGAGTGCATGTACAGCTTTTTATAAAGCATATGTTTCATATGAGGACCACATTACTACAATTTATTCCTTATGGGTATATAACTATCAAACCACCCCACTAAAAATGCAAATATTTTCACTATGCCCCCAATGTACTGTGATGTGTGAACTGTACAGAATTTAGGCTCATCTTCTCCCTTGGAGAATCAGGTTTCATGGGGTTAAAATTGTTCCCTGGTATGCTTCTATCATCTTTGTGTACCCCCATAACCTATTATCAGGGGCTATCACTACCTGCCGTATTTTTATTTTAGAGTATGCAAGATGTAAAATGGGGATATCACAAAGTGGGGGGGGGGGGGGCGGAAACTGTGTCATGCACCACACCATTGGAGACTCCAAAAAATACAAGAAGCCAGGGGAAAACTCAACCCATCAAACTCCACCTATAAATTTAATATCACTTTTGCCAGGATGCACCACTCTATACATGAAATATTTTCTTCCTACAGTTCTGCTATGGATTAATAACTTTCACTAAAACCATTGCAGATTTGTCAAAAGAAGCAACAGGTAATTTCCCTCTGATGTCTAGACTGACTTTCTTTAATCTGTAAAACATTTCCTCCAGTCTGAGCGCAGAGGGTGCTGTGTGGTGTGTCTTCTCTGTGTGTAACAAGGATTCCTGTCTGAGTAAAAGATTTCCCGCACTCTGTACATAAAAAAGGACATTCCCCCCATATAAATTCTCTGATGTTCAACTAGGTGCCTCTTCTGTATATTCGATTTCGCACACTCTAAACATGAATTTGGATGCTCACCTGTGTGAATTCTCTTGTGTCGAACAAGGCTTGTTTTCTTAGTGAAAAATTTCCCGCACTCTGAACATGAAAGCTCACCCGCGTGATTTTTCTGGTGCTTATGAAGGTGTCCTTTCTGAGTGAAAGTTCTCCCGCACTCTGAACATGAATAAGGCTGCTCGCCAGTGTGAATTCTCAGGTGTTTATCAAGATCAACTTTCTGAATGAAAGATTTTCCGCACTCTACACATGAATGGGGACGCTCACCCGTGTGAAATCTCAGATGTTTATCAAGGTGATCTTTCTGAGTAAAAGATTTTCTGCACTCTAAACACGAATAGGGACGCTCACCCGTGTGAACCCTCAGGTGTTTATCAAGGTGTCCTTTTTCAGTAAAAGATTTCCCGCACTCTGAACATGAGTAAGGACGCTCACCCGCGTGAAATCTCAGATGTTTATCAAGGTGTGCTTTCTGAGTAAAAGATTTTCTGCACTCTGAACACGAATAGGGACGTTCACCCGTGTGAACCCTCAGGTGTTTATCAAGGTGTCCTTTTTGAGGAAAAGATTTCCCGCACTCTGAACATGAATAGGGACGCTCACCCGCGTGAATTGTCTTGCGTTCAAAAAGATCTCCTTTCTGAGTAAAAGATTTCTCGAGCTCTAAACATGATTTGGGATGCTCACGTGTGTGAATCCTCTGATGTTTCCAAAGGTTTCCTTTCTTAGCAAAAGATTTCCCGCACTCTGAACATGAATAAGGTTGCTCACCCGTGTGAATTCTCTGGTGTCCAACAAGGTCTGCTTTTTGATGAAAAGATTTCTCGCACTCAGAACATGAATAGGGACGCTCATCTGTGTGAAGTCTCAGGTGTTTATTAAGATGTACTTTCTGAGTGAAAGATTTCCCGCACTCTGAACACAAATAGGGACGCTCACCTGTGTGAATTCTCTGGTGTCCAATAAGGTCTCCTTTACGGTTGAAAGATTTCCTGCACTCTGAACACGAATGGGGACGCTCACCCGTGTGAATTGTCAGGTGTTTTTTAAGGACTTCTTTCTGAGTAAATGATTTCCCACACTCTGAACATGAATACGGACGCTCACCCGTGTGAATTCTCTGATGTTTATCAAGGTGTACTTTCTGATTGAAAGATTTCCCGCACTCTGAACATGAATAGGGACGCTCACCTTTGTGAATTCTCCGGTGCTGAATAAGTTGTTTTTTTTTAGTGAAAGATTTCCCGCACTCTGAGCATGAGAATATATTGTCACCTCGGTGAGCCCCTTCATGGTGTAAGGAAGATTCCTTGGGATTAGAAGGATCTGTTGATCTATCTGCAGTGTGAGATCCTAAATGGATATTTGCAATCATAGTATGTGATTGGTGAGAAGATTCCCCCGGATCAGAGGGATCCATTGATGTCTCCGGACAGGAAGGTCTGTGATGGATATTTTGTGTATTTGGATTTCCTCCTGGAGGATCCTGTGTGATGACATTATCTTCTGACTTACAATCAGCAGATAATAGAAGATGTCTCTCCGAGGAATTCCCGACATCACATCCATCTGTTGGAAAGAAATGTAGAGAAAAGTAAAAAAACGACAGTATTCTACAAAATAACAGAGGTTTTAGCTCTACCTCCCCATCAGGTATAGGTGGAAATGCGGGTCTCACAGCTGGGCTCCGGTTTAATGCAAAGTGGCTATAAAATACATCAGCTTTTATAGATAGATAATATATACTGTGCAACAAATCTGTGCTCTATTTATGACTTTTGTTTCAAAAAACATGGACTGTAATTTTTGGATAGCACCTGCCTGGTCTCTCCCTCTGAAATAGCCGGATGACCACTACAGCACGGTCGCACATTGCCAGGAGGGCATCATATGACATCCTCCCGCGATTGCGTTTCTCGTGCACCCCCAGGCATCTGTGGTTGTAGCTGATCACAGATTGTGATAAAGAGCCAATCATAGTGGCTTTTTACCACGTGATCAGCTATGTCACTGTAAACAGGATTTTCCAGTTATGGGCATTCCTTCCCTCACGGTGACAGCGTGTGAGGAGAGCCGATAGCTGGCAAATCCACATGGGGGACATCTACTCTGATAATCAGGGCACTGATTATCATTGCAGCTCCAACAGTGCCCAGTGTTGCATGTCAGTGCCCATCAGTAAAGACTATCACAGCCACCTATCAGTGCCCATCAGTGAAGACTATCACAGCCACCTATCAGTGCCCATCAGTGAAGACTATCACAGCTGCCTATTAGTGCCCATCAGTGAAGACTATCACAGCCGCCTATCAGTGCCCATCAGTGAAGACTATCACAGCCGCCTATCAGTGCCCATCAGTGAAGACTATCACAGCCGCCTATCAGTGCCCATCAGTGAAGACTATCACTGCCGCCTATCAGTGCTCATCAACGAAGACTATCACAGCCGCCTATCAGTGCCCATCAGTGAAGACTATCACAGCCGCCTATCAGTGCCCATCAGTGAAGACTATCACAGCCGCCTATCAGTGCCCATCAGTGAAGACTATCACCGCCGCCTATCAGTGCTCATCAACGAAGACTATCACAGCCGCCTATCAGTGCCCATCAGTGTCCATCATTGCTGCCCATCACTGCCACCTATTAGTGTTTATTAGTGCCGCCTATCAGTGCTCATCAGCGAAGACTATCACAGCTGCCTATCAGTGCCCATCATTGCCGCCCATCACTGCCAACTAATAGTGTTTATTAGTGCCGCCTATCAGTGCTCATCAGCGAAGACTATCACAGCCGCCTATCAGTGCTAGTGTGGTCAGTTTTTACATCCTTTGGCTGGCCATTCAAGGGTACAGGACACCGTGCAGACACACAGCATGCCAGTATTAGGCATTTTGTTCAGCCCCTAACCCCATCACAGCCTGTCTCTGACACACACCTCCTACCAATCGCAGCCTGCCTCTGACACGCACCTCCTATCAACTACAGCCTGCCTCCGACACACACACTCCTACCAATCACAGCCTGCCTCTGACACACACCTCCTACCAATCACAGCCTGCCTCTGACACGCACCTCCAGCATCTTTAGTGAAGTATTTTTGTTATATTTTTTAATATTATCTGTATCCATCATTACTTTTATTAAATGTTATACTTATAAGTATTTCTGTAATCTCTCTTTGCACATATCAAATACAACCCCGAAATTGTAAAATATCATGTATCCGTGATGAAATACGATTATAGACAACTAACGAGGTTTTTCTATTACTATGACAATTATCATCTGTTGATTCATTTTTTACAACAAGTGTAAATGCTTTCCATGTGAAGTGACTATAAAGAACATTTTATAGAGCAGTAATATATGCTGTGCATCGAGCTTGCACACTATTTGAGGCTTTTGTCTCAGAAAATGCACACCATCATTTTTATGTCTGTATAACGCCTGCCTGGTTTCTCCCTCTGAAATTGCAGCCTATTCAAAAGGCGTGTATAATGAGCATTGAATCCGTGCTGTATTTCAGGCTTTTGTCCCAGAGAGTGCACACCACCATTTTTATTTCTGGATAACGCCAGCCTGGTCTCTCCCTCTGAAATTGCAGCCTAGTCAAAAGGCGTGTATACCGAGCATTGAATCTGTGCTGTATTTTAGGCTTTTGTCCCAGAGAGTTCACACCACCATTTTTATTTCTGGATAACACCTGCCTGGTCTCTCCCTCTGAAATTGCAGCCTAGTCAAAAGGCGTGCATACTGAGCATTGAATCTGTGCTGTATTTTAGGCTTTTGTCCCAGAGAGTGCACACCATCATTTTTATTTCTGAATAACGCCTGCCTAATCTCTCCCTCTGAAATTGCAGCCCAGTCAAAAGGCTTACATACGTAGCATTGAATCTGTGCTGTATTTCTGGCTTTCTGTTTCTTATTTTAGAGTGCATGTACAGCTAATCTCTCCCTCTGAAATTGCAGCCTAGTCAAAAGGCTTACATACTGAGCATTGAATCTGTGCTGCATTTCTGGCTTTTGTCCCAGAGAGTGCACACTATCATTTTTATTTATGGAAAACACCTGTCTGGTCTCTCCCTCTGAAATTGCAGCCTAGTCAAAAGGCTTACATACTGAGCATTGAATCTGTGCTGTATTTCTGGCTTTCGGTTTCTTATTTTAGACTGCATGTACAGCTTTATATATAGCATATGTTTCATATGAGGACCATTTTACTATAATTTATTCCTTATGGGTATATAACTATCAAACCACCCCACTAAAAACGCAAATCTGTACATACTGAGTACATACTGAGCATTGAATCTGTGCTGTATTTTAGGCTTTTGTCTCAGAAAATGCACACCATCATTTTTATTTCTGAATAATGCCTGCCTAATCTCTCCCGCTGAAATTGCAGTCTTGTCAAAAGGCTTACATACTGAGCATTGAATCTGTGCTGTATTTCTGGCTTTCGGTTTCTCAATTTTAGTGCATGTACAGCTTTTTATAAAGCATATGTTTCATATGAGGACCACATTACTACAATTTATTCCTTATGGGTATATAACTATCAAACCACCCCACTAAAAATGCAAATATTTTCACTATGCCCCCAATGTACTGTGATGTGTGAACTGTACAGAATTTAGGCTCATCTTCTCCCTTGGAGAATCAGGTTTCATGGGGTTAAAATTGTTCCCTGGTATGCTTCTATCATCTTTGTGTACCCCCATAACCTATTATCAGGGGCTATCACTACCTGCTGTATTTTTATTTTAGAGTATGCAAGATGTAAAATGGGGATATCACAAAGTGGGGGGGCGGAAACTGTGTCATGCACCACACCATTGGAGACTCCAAAAAATACAAGAAGCCAGGGGAAAACTCAACCCATCAAACTCCACCTATAAATTTAATATCACTTTTTCCAGGATGCACCACTCTATACATGAAATATTTTCTTCCTACAGTTCTGCTATGGATTAATAACTTTCACTAAAACCATTGCAGATTTGTCAAAAGAAGCAACAGGTAATTTCCCTCTGATGTCTAGACTGACTTTCTTTAACCACTTTAGAACCGCTCACAGTAATACTACTGCGGCAGAGTGGTTCGTTATCGTCCAGCGACGTAGTATTAACGTCGTTAGACACTCCCCCTTCTGGGCGGCGCTTGCGCGCCGCCGGAGGCTCGCTCCCGCTGTTTTCATTCACAGCGGGAGTCGGGCCAGGGGAGGAGCAGCGGCGATCGCCGCTGCTCTTACCCGATCGTCGGGGATCGAGTCTGGAGATCCGCCCGCTGTGTGTAAACACAGCGGGCGGATCTCCATAGTGACAGGGAGTGACAGATCGGACTGTTCAGCATAGCTGGACATCCGATCTGTCCATGACTCACACAGTCACCTCCCCCCCTACACGTCAGTAAGCACCAGGCATACATTAACCCCTCCCTCTCCAATAAAATTAACCCCTTCCCTGCCAGTGCCATTTTTACAGTAACAGTGCATATTTATAGCACTGATTACTGCAGTAATGTCACTGGTACCCCCAAAAGTGTCAAAAATGTCAGTCAAGGGTCCGATCTGTCCGCCGCAATGTCGCAGTCCCGCAAAAAAAATCGCAGATCGCCGCCATTACGCGTTAAAAAAAAAACACCAAAAATGACAGAAATCTTTCCCTTTGTTAGTAAACGCAATAACTTTTGCGCAAACCAATCAAAATACGCTTATTGCGATTTTTTTTACCAAACATATGTAGCATAAAACAAATTGGCCAAAAATTTTTAAAAAAATTGGTTTTTACATCTTTTTTGGGGGGAATTTCATATAAAAAAATGTTAAAAATATTGTTATTTTTTCAAAATAAACGCTCTTTTTTTGTTTATAGCGCAAAAAGTAAAAATCGCACAGGTGATCAAATACTACCAAAAGAAAGCTCTGTTTGTGGGAAAAAAAGGACGTAAATTTCGTTTGGGTACGGCGTCGCACGACCGCGCAATTGTCAGTTGAAGTCGCACAGCGCCGAATCGCAAAAAGTGGCCTGGACGGAAGACAGCAAAATCCTCCGGTGGTAAAGTGGTTAATCTGTAAAACATTTCCTCCAGTCTGAGCGCAGAGGGTGCTGTGTGGTGTGTCTTCTCTGTGTGTAACAAGGATTCCTGTCTGAGTAAAAGATTTCCCGCACTCTGTACATAAAAAAAGGACATTCCCCCCATATAAATTCTCTGATGTTCAACTAGGTGCCCCTTCTGTATATTAGATTTCGCACACTCTAAACATGAATTAGGATGCTCACCTGTGTGAATTCTCTTGTGTCGAACAAGGCTTGTTTTCTTAGTGAAAAATTTCCCGCACTCTGAACATGAAAGCTCTTCTGCGTGATTTTTCTGGTGCTTATGAAGGTGTCCTTTCTGAGTGAAAGTTCTCCCGCACTCTGAACATGAATAAGGCCGCTCGCCAGTGTGAATTCTCAGGTGTTTATCAAGATCAACTTTCTGAATGAAAGATTTTCCGCACTCTACACATGAATGGGGACGCTCACCCGTGTGAAATCTCAGATGTTTATCAAGGTGATCTTTCTGAGTAAAAGATTTTCTGCACTCTGAACACGAATAGGGACGCTCACCCGTGTGAACCCTCAGGTGTTTATCAAGGTGTCCTTTTTCAGTAAAAGATTTCCCGCACTCTGAACATGAGTAAGGACGCTCACCCGCGTGAAATCTCAGATGTTTATCAAGGTGTCCTTTCTGAGTAAAAGATTTTCTGCACTCTGAACACGAATAGGGACGCTCACCCGTGTGAACCCTCAGGTGTTTATTAAGGTGTCCTTTTTGAGGAAAAGATTTCCCGCACTCTGAACATGAATAGGGACGCTCACCCGCGTGAATTCTCTTGCGTTCAAAAAGATCTCCTTTCTGAGTAAAAGATTTCTTAAGCTCTGAACATGATTTGGGATGCTCACGTGTGTGAATCCTCTGATGTTTCCAAAGGTTTCCTTTCTTAGCAAAAGATTTCCCGCACTCTGAACATGAATAAGGTTGCTCACCCGTGTGAATTCTCTGGTGTCCAACAAGGTCTGCTTTTTGATGAAAAGATTTCTCGCACTCAGAACATGAATAGGGACGCTCATCTGTGTGAAGTCTCAGGTGTTTATTAAGATGTACTTTCTGAGTGAAAGATTTCCCGCACTCTGAACACAAATAGGGACGCTCACCTGTGTGAATTCTCTGGTGTCCAATAAGGTCTCCTTTACGGTTGAAAGATTTCCTGCACTCTGAACACGAATGGGGACGCTCACCCGTGTGAATTGTCAGGTGTTTTTTAAGGACTTCTTTCTGAGTAAATGATTTCCCACACTCTGAACATGAATACGGACGCTCACCCGTGTGAATTCTCTGATGTTTATCAAGGTGTACTTTCTGATTGAAAGATTTCCCGCACTCTGAACATGAATAGGGACGCTCACCTTTGTGAATTCTCCGGTGCTGAATAAGTTGTTTTTTTTTAGTGAAAGATTTCCCACACTCTGAGCATGAGAATAGATTGTCACCTCGGTGATCCCTTTCATGGGGTAAGGAAGATTCCTTGGGATTAGAAGGATCTGTTGATCTATCTGCAGTGTGAGATCCTAAATGGATATTTGCAATCATAGTATGTGATTGGTGAGAAGATTCCCCCTGATCAGAGGGATCCATTGATGTCTCCGGACAGGAAGGTCTGTGATGGATATTTTGTGTATTTGGATTTCCTCCTGGAGGATCCTGTGTGATGACATTATCTTCTGACTTACAATCAGCAGATAATAGAAGATGTCTCTCCGAGGAATTCCCGACATCACATCCATCTGTTGGAAAGAAATGTAGAGAAAAGTAAAAAAACGACAGTATTCTACAAAATAACAGAGGTTTTAGCTCTACCTCCCCATCAGGTATAGGTGGAAATGCGGGTCTCACAGCTGGGCTCCGGTTTAATGCAAAGTGGCTATAAAATACATCAGCTTTTATAGATAGATAATATATACTGTGCAACAAATCTGTGCTCTATTTATGGCTTTTGTCTCAAAAAACATGGACTGTAATTTTTGGATAGCACCTGCCTGGTCTCTCCCTCTGAAATAGCCGGATGACCACTACAGCACGGTCGCACATTGCCAGGAGGGCATCATATGACATCCTCCCGCGATTGCGTTTCTCGTGCACCCCCCAGGCATCTGGGGTTGAAGCTGATCACAGATTGTGATTAAGAGCCGATCATTGTGGCTTTTTACCACGTGATCAGCTATGTCACTGTAAACAGGATTTTCCAGTTATGGGCATTCCTTCCCTCACGGTGACAGCGTGTGAGGAGAGGAGAGCCGATAGCTGGCAAATCCACACGGGGGACATCTACTCTGATAATCAGGGCACTGATTATCATTGCAGCTCCAACAGTGCCCAGTGTTGCATGTCAGTGCCCATCAGTAAAGACTATCACAACCGCCTATAAGTGCTCATCAGTGAAGACTATCACAGCCACCTATCAGTGCCCATCAGTAAAGACTATCACAACCGCCTATAAGTGCTCATCAGCGAAGACTATCACAGCCGCCTATCAGTGCCCATCAGTGAAGACTATCACAGCCGCCTATAAGTGCTCATCAGCGAAGACTATCACAGCCGCCTATCAGTGCCCATCAGTGTCCATCATTGCCACCCATCACTGCCACGTAATAGTGTTTATTAGTGCCGCCTATCAGTGCCCATCAGTCAAGACTATCACAGCTGCCTATCAGTGCCCATCAGTGAAGACTTATCACAGCCGCCTATCAGTGCCCATCAGTGAAGACTATCACAGCCGCCTATCAGTGCCCATCAGTGTCCATCATTGCCGCCCATCACTGCCACCTATCAGTGTTTATTAGTGCCGCCTATCAGTGCTCATCAGCGAAGACTATCACAACTGCCTATCAGTGCCCATCACTGCCACCTAATAGTGTTTATTAGTGCCGCCTATCAGTGCTCATCAGCGAAGACTATCACAACTGCCTATCAGTGCCCATCAGTGTCCATCATTGCTGCCCATCACTGCCACCTATCAGTGTTTATTAGTGCCGCCTATCAGTGTTTATTAGTGCCGCCTATCAGTGCCCATCAGTGCAGCCTCATCAACGCAAATCAGTGAAGGAGAAAAATTACTTATTTACAAAAAATTTTAACAGAAATTAGGAAAATAACATTTCATCTTTTTTTCATTTGTTTATCATATGTCATATGGGTACTGTGTTGCATGACCACGCAATTGTCATTCGAAATGTGACAGCGCTGAAAGTTGGCCTGGGCAGAAAGGGGGTGAAAGTGCCCAGTATGCAAGTGGTTAAATTGTATGCTAAAAAAATGAAAAGAAAATGAAAATATGAAGTTTATGACTTACTTGTGTCCATATGTAGAGAAGATTCCTGCTCTTTACTTTTCATAATCATCTCCCCCTCCTCCATAGACTGCTGATCTCCACTCACCAACGTCTCTTCTTCTTCCTCTTTAACTTCAGCTCTGATGTCTTTCAGTTCTTCACCCTAAACCCCAAAGATGAGAACATATAACATCTGTTAAGCAGAAATTATATAGGAAAATGCCATCTCACAGTTTAGCCACTTGCCTACCGCCGCACGACTATTTACGTCGGCGGTCAGCCCCTCACAGGCAGAGCGACGTAGGGCTACGTCGCTAGCCTGTGAGGGTCTAGGGAGCGAGCGCGCGCCGCCGGAGGTGCGCTCCCGTGTGGTCACGGACCCCCCCCCCCCGCGCGTGTGACCGGCGGACATCGGGTCACTCGTGATCGTCGGGTGGAGAGGGAGAAAGGCAGGCGGCTGATGTAAACAAAGCCACCTTTCATTCTCCCCTGTGTAGGAATGGTGATCATACGGTTCTACTATGTAGGACCGTTGATCACTGTTCCTACACCTCAAGCCACAGCCAATCACAGTTAGAATGACGCCCCTAGGGACCCACTTAACCCCTCCCTCTCAAAAAAAAGTTAACCCCTTCACTGCCAGTGTAATTTTACAGTAACAGTGCATATGTATAGCACTGATTACTGTAGTAATGTCACTGGTAACCCCAAAAGTGTCAAAAATGTCAGTCAAGGGTCCGATCTGTCCGCCCCAATGTCGCAGTCCCGCAAAAAAAAAAAAAAAAATAAAAATCGCAGATCGCCGCCATTACGCGTTAAAAAAAAAAAAAACAACAAAAATGACAAAAATCTTTCCCTTTGTTAGTAAACGCAATAACTTTTGCACAAACCAATCAAAATACGCTTTTTGCAATTTTTTTTTACCAAACATATGGTAAAAAAAAAAATTGGCCCAAAAATGTTAAAAAATTTTGATTTTTACTTTTTTTTTTGGGGGGAATTTCATATAAAAAAATGTGAAAAATATTGTTATTTTTGCAAAATTGACGCTGTTTTTTTGTTTATAGCGCAAAAAAAATAAAAATCGCACAGGTGATCAAATACCACCAAAAGAAAGCTCTGTTTGTGGGGAAAAAGGACGTCAAATTCGTTTAGGTACAGCTTCGCACGACCGCGCAATTGTCCGTTAAAGTCACGCAGTGCCGAATCGCAAAATAGGCCCTGGTCAGGAAGGGGGTAAAATCTTTCGGGGCTTAAGTGGTTAAAACATTTTGTGACTTCTACTGCTCAGTCCTATCTACCTGATCATGGTGTGTGGAGATGTTATCTTTCTGGCTGGAATGCCGAAAATATAGAGGACCATCCTCCTCCATAGACTGCTGATCTCCACTCACCAAGGCTTCTTCTTCTTCCTCTTTAATCTCAGATTTGATGTCTTGCAATTCTTCACCCTAAACCCCAAAGGTTTATCATAAAACATGTGGAAAAAGTTGCTGTAAATAAGAGATCACAAAAAGTCATCTCATCGTTTAAGATAGTGTTCAAGTTCTATTATTCAGTCCCATCTACCTGATGATGGTCGGAGATTTTGAGATCTTCTTGTGTGGAATCCCGGGAATACAGAGGACCTCCCTCCTCCATAGACTGCTGATATCCACTCACTAATGCCCCCTCTTCTTCCCTTACCTCAACTTTGATGTCTTTCAGTTCTTCACCCTAAACCCCAAAGACGACAAAGTACATTTAAGGACACAGACAGGTCTTTTTGGAAAGATGTTTTATTTCCAAAAAGGCGAAAAGCTCAAATTCTACATAATTAAAAACATTCATAAATCATTGGTATTTGTACTGCAAATTCCAGGATCTATATAGTGAGGATTAGGTGTCAAGTCTTTAAGGACGTGGTCAACTTGCCAAACTTCCTGTTAAGGTCTTTCCGCCCATGTTTATTGAATAGATAGGATTCCCACACAGGCGTCTCGGGCATCATGGAGCTTTCAAAGAGCAAATACAGCATTCTAACTATTAGGCAGATAAACCGACTCCCAGCCTAATGTGGTCTCTTAGTCCAGGAATGCGCGCTGAGTCATGCTGGCCCTCTTTCAATCTGGATCAGCCTAAATTTAAAGGAGTTAGCTGCCTTCAGTAATCACTAGTTGATCTTCCGTTCTCTAGTGAGTTGTTCCTGTTAACCGCTTGCCGACCGCCGCACGACTATTTACGTCGGCAGTCAGCCCCTCACAGGCAAAGCGACGTAGGGCTATGTCGCTAGCCTGTGAGGGTCTAGGGAGCGAGCGCGCGCCGCCGGAGGCGCGCTCCCGCGTGGTCACAGACCCCACCCCGCGCGTGTGCCCGGCGGACCCGATGTCCGCCGGTCAATCGCGATCGTCCGTTAGAGCAGGAGAAAGGCAGGCAGCTAATGTAAACAAGCCGCCTGTCATTCTCCCCTGTGTAGGAATAGTGATCATGCGGTTCTACTATGTAGGACTGTTGATCACTGTTCCTACACCTCAAGCCACAGCCAATCACAGTTAGAAGCACGCCCCTAGGGACACACTTAACCCCTCCCTCTCCAAAAAAAGTTAACCCCTTCCCTGCCAGTGTCATTTTACAGTAACAGTGCATATGTATAGCACTGATTACTGTAGTAATGTCACTGGTAACCCCAAAAGTGTCAAAAATGTCAGTCAAGGGTCCGATCTGTCCGCCGCAATGTTGCAGTACCGCAAAAAAAAAAAATCGCAGATCGCCGCCATTACGCGTTTAAAAAAAAAAACAACAAAAATTACAAAAATCTATCCCTTAGTTAGTAAACGCAATAACTTTTGCGCAAACCAATCAAAATACGCTTATTGCGATTTTTTTTTACCAAACATATGTAGCAGAAAACAAATTGGCCTAAAATGTTAAAAAAATTTAGATTTTTACAGTTTTTTCGGGGGAAATTTCATATAAAAAATGTGAAAAATATTGTTATTTTTGCAAAATTGACGCTCTTTTTATGTTTATAGCGCATGATTAAAAAAAAAAAAAATGGCACAGGTGATCAAATACCACCAAAAGAAAGCTCTGTTTGTGGGGAAAAAAAGGACATCAATTTCATTTGGGTACAGCGTTGCACGACCGCGCAATTGTGTGTTAAAGTCACGCAGTGCCGAATCGCAAAATAGGCCCTGGTCAGGAAGGGGGTAAAATCTTCCGGGGCTTAAGTGGTTAAACTTGTATCTGTGGACTTTTGTTACTGACTTGGCTTACTCCTTGACCTGTCTTCTGCTTGCCTCCTGGTTTTGACCC
The DNA here is from genome assembly GCF_965119305.1 of Pelophylax lessonae. Taxonomy (NCBI): domain Eukaryota; kingdom Metazoa; phylum Chordata; class Amphibia; order Anura; family Ranidae; genus Pelophylax; species Pelophylax lessonae. The sequence goes on along the minus strand of NC_138776.1, from coordinate 260,059,196 downwards.
AGGCTTGTTTAGCGGGTTTGCTTACTCTGCGCTCCTGTGTATGACTCTGGCTATTTACTGACCACTTTTATATATGAATAAAACCAAATTAATGCAGCGCTAGCAACAAATTACTACAAAAAATTACAAATTATTTAAATTGAAACGAATCTATATCATGTGAATACAATATGTAATAATAAAATATATTAATCACATTAAGGTGCATAAATTTCTATAGAAATATTTTAAAGTGCATATTTAGACTAGAATATAAACATTCAAAATGTGAGATTTAAAGTGCAAAAATGGTGGGATAAAGTCCTTATTGATGATCCAAAAAGGTGCCAAAGTGCCAAGTAAATAAAGGTGCTTGTGAGGTAAAGGTGCCCTCTTGGTTCCCCACTCACCGGAATTAGATAGTATAAAAGCCCTTGGTTTTATTGCACATTTGCCCAGGATCAGGTATGGAATTCCTCCGATGTGTCCTCCGTATGGAAATCGTTCCCGATAACACCATTAAAAGAAAAGAGGGCCATACATCGTGAAGTACGTAGATATAATTTTATTCCCCAAAATACGATTGAATACTTACAAGATCAAAGGATAAAAATGGCATATAGCATACAAAGCAAGTGGCGCCGCTCTTGGCGTGCGTTCCACATACAGGAAGTTCCCGACCGGAAATGACGTTACGTCCGCAACCGGAAGTGCGTCAACGCGTTTCGCCGTCACACACAGCGTCTTCAAAGGACATCACTTCCTGTTGACGATATATCTGCCCCGTGTCCGCTGTCTCCCCTGATCCGTGTCCTGACTTGGCTTACTCCTTGACCTGTCTTCTGCTTGCCTTCTGGTTTTGACCCAGGCTTGTTTAGCGGGTTTGCTTACTCTGCGCTCCTGTGTATGACTCTGGCTATTTACTGACCACTTTTATATATGTCCACACCTGGTACCTCGGCTCTGAACTGGCTACTCTGTTACCACAGGTGCCACCTGTCTGTAGCCACTACTTCAGTGTCTCAGCTGTATACATAGACGTCTCACCTGACAGTACTCTAGTCAGAACAGCCTTGCAAGTAGTTCCAGCAGTCGACCCATGCTTCTTTGAGCCTGGCACCTCCTGTTTCCACCTTCAGGAGTGCCTGGAGCTGAGCCGCAAGGGAAGCCCTCTCACCATTGGCCTCCAAACCAGGTATGTAATAAATGCATTTGTTCACATACTGCTCCTGCATCCACTCTAGGTGTCAGCCTGGCGAGTGCAGACAGACACACGTCTAACATGTCCGTGCACCTTCTGCCCCCTAGAAGCACAATGGTCACCCTGGGAGGGTGGATCTCTAAGCTAATTTTCTATATCAGAAGGCCTGTGCACCAGGTACTGGTCAATATCAAAATATCGACCCGGGATTGGAGGCTTCATCCCACCAAATACTCTACAAAGTCTCCAGGCTCCAGGACCAGTACCAAGATATGCCATTTGTGAAAAACAAGTCACACATCTTGGAGCACCTCAACATGCATGGGTAAGAACCTTGGGTGCCACTAAACCCTAATTACACCGATACACGATGCAGCCCTGTATATATAACAAACATAATCCTTCTCTCATAGTCATCATTGGACAATTGTGATCCTTACACATCATAAAAACTTTGTATGTGCTTTTCTGAAAGTAGAAAACTATTTTCATTCAATACATTTTATGGAACAGTCCACTTAGCCAAAAAAAAAAAAACATTAGCTCGATATGCAAACGACTCTCCCCCAAAACATTTACCATACTCCAGAACAGCCCTGTTGCTGGCTTAGAGGCTTCACCAGGGGGCAATGGGTAGAATAATGAACAAGTAGCTCCTCTCTACATGGAACAGAGGGAGATCAAGGAACACATAGCTCCTTATGAGCCTTTTCATCTACCTGATCATGGTGACAAATGGTGAGATTCTCGTGTGTGGAAGCCCGGGAATACTGCGAATGAGGACATCTCTCTGGCGGGTTTGTGTCACTGAATGGTTCCCTCTTGACATCCTTAAAGGGATCTTTGTATCTTCCAGAAAACTCAATCACATCAACCTGCTTTTTTATCTCTTCTTTAACTTTATAGGAGATGGTGTGATCTTCCTGTGTGGAATCCCGGGAATACAGAGGACGAGGACATCTCTCTGGTGGGTTCCCATTACTGGATCCATCTGTAGGAAACACACACACTGACTGAATACATTGTTTCTATGTGTTTATCAGATGATGGGGGATCTAGGTGGAGCCTCCGTACTGCTCTCTCCTTTACAATAAAGTCTCCTCTTACCCGGTGATGTGAGGGGCGGCTGATTCTCCATCATGACGTCCTTGTAGAGATCCTTGTGTCCTTCTAAATACTCCCACTCCTCCATGGAGAAATAGCGAAAAGAGATTTAAAGAGATTGCCTCTTACTTTCCATTAGGTCTGCATTAGAGGAAGTGAAGTTAACTCTAATAGACAGATAGCAACAATCAAAAAATATATATATGTTTAAAGGGTTTTAACCAGTCTCTGCTCAATCCAAAACTAGAAGGCAACTTTTGTTTAGATACACTTTAAATTCAGAGAATAGAATAATTCTCACATAATCCTCCTCACTTCTCTAGTCAGCGGATAATCTCCATGTAGAGCTAATGAAGACAGATCTATAGTTGCTAATGCCTCGTACACACGCAACGATTATCGGCCGACCGATCGTCCGACTTTTGTCCAGAGTGGTGTTTTGTTGGTTGGAATGTGCCTAGACTGCACACGAATTTTCTCGCCCAACAAAAATCTACTTCAGAAGTGATGTCATGTTCTGGTTTACTTTCCGTGTCTTTTTTCTTCTCTGAGCATGCCCAGTCTTGCTCATCAGATTTTTGTCTGGCGAAATCTGTACTGACTGAAGGAAAATTGGGCGTTGTGTTGACGGCCAACAAAAATTTTATAGCCTGCACACCAGATTTTTTTCGGCCAAAAAGTCGGAGTCGGTTGTCAGAAGCATAATACTAACAAGCCGACAATCGGCCGATCGGACGTTGGCCGAAAATTCACGGCCAACAATCGTTGTGTGTGTACGAGGCTTTACCTTTAACCATGTAGTAGAAGGGCCTGCCTGATTGCATACAAATTGCGAGTGTTTAGGTCTGATCTCATATTATAGGGTTTTGGTAAGTCTGAAGGAAAAAATCTAAAGAAAATTGTATAGTGTCTATCCAGCTTTACATTGGTGGCCAATGGAAAGAATACTGTCTTTACAGTGTTGGTCAGAATGACACCCTTACAGACAGCTTATGTATAAACCAGAGGCTCTGGATGGACAGTTGGATAAATGGCTCTATATTTAGGATGTATCCGGTCTATAAACCAGAGGATCTGGATGGACAGTTGGATAAATGGTTCTATATTTAGAATGTATCTGGTCTATAAACCAGAGGCTCTGGATGGACAGTTGGATAAATGGTTCTATATTTAGGATGTATCTGGTCTATAAACCAGAGGCTCTGGATGGACAGTTGGATAAATGGTTCTATACTTAGGATGTATCAGTTCTATAAACCAGAGGCTCTGGATGGACAGTTAGATAAATGGCTCTATATTTAGGATGTATCCGGTCTATAAACCAGAGGTTTTGGATGGACAGTTGGATAAATGGCTCTATATTTAGGATGTAGTCGGTCTATAAACCAGAGGCTCTGGATAGACAGTTGGATAAATGGTTCTATATTTAGGATGTATCCGGTCTATAAACCAGAGGCTCTGGATGGACAGTTGGATAAATGGCTCTATATTTAGGATGTATCCGGTCTATAAACCAGAGGTTTTGGATGGACAGTTGGATAAATGGCTCTATATTTAGGATGTAGTCGGTCTATAAACCAGAGGCTCTGGATAGACAGTTGGATAAATGGTTCTATATTTAGGATGTATCCGGTCTATAAACCAGAGGCTCTGGATGGACAGTTGGATAAATGGCTCTATATTTAGGATGTATCCGGTCTATAAACCAGAGGCTCTGGATGGACAGTTGGATAAACGGTTCTATATTTAGGATGTATCTGGTCTATAAACCAGAGGCTCTGGATGGACAGTTGGATAAACGGTTCTATATTTAGTATGTATCTGGTCTACAAACCATAACGGGTGTAAATATAAAATAATATCTTATTACCTCCTCTGCTGCCAGTTCCAGCAATGTCTCCTCTCTACTTCCTACAAACTCACGTCTAATCAGACACTTCCTATTGATATGTGACATCACTTCCTGTCTAGTTTAGATCACTTCCTGTCTGGGAATTTCAATGACAATAATGAGGTCACCACGTTGTGGAGTATATATTTACTGCAGCCTACATTGTTTTCCAATTCCAATACTCTGACAGCGGGTTCTTGCCGTAATCTCTAATTTTGTTGCAGCTATCACGCTTGGGATAAAACCAAAAGAATGAAGAAATATAATGAAAATTCTAAAGGGGGGCAACCAAGACACCATTCCGCCAAAGCCAAAAGACTCATTAACGCAGGATAACACAAAGACAGGGCTACGTAACAATGGCGGCAGATGCTTTGGACCAAAAAGTGGAAATATTTAGCTTTTATAGAAGGCAATTTTCCACTGATAAGCTTGGGAATTGTACGTGGATGAATATCTACCAGAGGCAAGAAGAAAACTAGCAGGTCGTTCCAGGGTTGGGTTGCATTTTACACAGTTATTTGGCAAACATTGATGACACGTTTATGCTGAGAGGTACAGGAATATTATTATCCATAATACAATACCATCAGCGAGGGGTTAGTTTGAACGTTATTCTTTAACATCCTTCGACACCCAACACATGGCCAACATCTCAAAGAGCGATCTTTAGGGAGTAGAACAAAAAAGGAGAACCCTAAACTATGCCACTCATCTGCTCCTCACTCTAGCACTGGGTCTTCTTCTGTGCATATGGCTGCCGGTTTCCAGGCTACCAATCTAGGAGACTCATCTTGTGTTCCTCTGATGCCAATACCTTAGTGCTTCCATTTTCAATCCTGTACATCAAGAGACTCTAGCTCCCCTTGTGCACTTTGAGATCCTTTTGCCTCTAAAGCAGGGATCCTCAAACTATGGTCCTCCAGCTGTTGCAGAACTACACATCCCATGAGGCATTGTAAAACTCTGACATCCACAGACATGTCTAAGCATGATGGGAATTGTAGTTCCCGAACAACTGGAGGGCCATGGTTTGAAGACCCCTGATCTAAAAGGCCGGAGCTTCCTGTCGGAAGCTGCCTAGGTGAATAAGAGGGCCGCAACCTGTAGCCATAACACTCCATCGCTCCTTGGGGTTGCTTAGTTGAAAACCAGGCAGCTTTGTAGACCTACCTTTTTAGGGTAATCACCTCCACTGAATATGTAGGCACATGTCCTGTTTCTCCAAATGTGTAACCGATGTCTCCTTATGTGCTTTGATGCATATCCCGGGTTTTCACCCAGTTTGAGATTGAAACCTGCCAGTCCAAGGCCCAAGTTTTCTGTGTCCCTCAAGGAACCAATAGTTCTGTGAGTCACCTCTGAGTCCTGTGCCTCCAATGCAGCCTATTACAGCCACATTAATTCTGGTCAGCTTGTTCCCGATAGATGTGGACTCCCATCCATGGCACATCAGATGGTACTGCACTGAACAGCGCGCTCCCAGCACAGAGACTGGGGCATCACAGAAAGCCCCGGGCCCCGTAAAAACGATCGGGAACCGGAACTCCCCCATTTCAGGTCACCTGATCATTGTGGTAGCCTCTGATTAGCTGCCATACTGGTCAGTCACTGTGAAGTCCACCCCTGTGTATGTCTCTCTGTGAATGGAGGAAAGAGATACATTGGGGTTGATTTACTGAAGGCAAATCCACTGTGCACTGCAAGTGCACTTGGAAGTGCATTTGGAAGTGCACTTGGAAGTACGTTTGGAAGTGCATTTGGAAGTGCACTTGGAAGTGCATTTGGAAGTGCGCTTGGAAGTGCATTTGGAAGTGTGCTTGGAAGTGCATTTGGAAGTACAATAATCCCCCGCTACATCGCGGTTCAGTTTTTGCGGTCCCGGTAATTCGCGTTTTTTTTTGTAATGTTATTTTACTATATAAATCATTAAAAATGAAAGATTTTTGTGTTTTTCATAGCTCTTGCTCTGTCTCTAAGTATCTTTTATGTGTTTAAATGAGTTTCTATTGTTTTAAAAGTGTGTTTAAAGACCTTAAAATGCTTCTACACGTACAGTGACAGTAAAATAATCATGCCTACAATGCATTTTAATAGGGTTTTTCTATTTCGCGGAATTTCACTTTTCGCGGCTGGGTCCGGAACGTAACCCCCGCAATGGAGGGGGGTTTACTGTACGCTTGGAAGTGAATTTGGAAGTACGCTTGGAAGTGCATTTGGAAGTGTGCTTGGAAGTGCACTTGGAAGTGCATTTGGAAGTACGCTTGGAAGTGAATTTGGAAGTACGCTTGGAAGTGCATTTGGAAGTGCGCTTGGAAGTGCATTTGGAAGTACGCTTAGAAGTGCGCTTGGAAGTGCATTCGGAAGTGCGCTTGGAAGTGCATTTGGAAGTACGCTTGGAAGTGCATTTGAAAGTGCATTTGGAAGTGCACTTGATAATATGCTTGGAAGTGCATTTGGAAGTACGCTTGGAAGTGCATTTGGAAGTACGCTTGGAAGTACATTTAGAAGTGCATTTGGAAGTGCATGTGGAAGTACACTTGGAAGTGCATTTGGAAGTACACTATGAAGTGCATTTGGAAGTGCGCTTGGAAGTGCATTTGGAAGTGTGCTTGGAAGTGCATTTGGAAGTACAATAATCCCCCGCTACATCGCGGTTCAGTTTTTGCGGTCCCGGTAATTCGCGTTTTTTTTTGTAATGTTATTTTACTATATAAATCATTAAAAATGAAATATTTTTGTGTTTTTCATAGCTCTTGCTCTGTCTCTAAGTATCTTTTATGTGTTTAAATGAGTTTCTATTGTTTTAAAGTGTGTTTAAAGACCTTAAAATGCTTCTACACGTACAGTGACAGTAAAAAAATCATGCCTACAATGCATTTTAATAGGGTTTTTCTATTTCGCGGAATTTCACTTTTCGCGGCTGGGTCCGGAACGTAACCCCCGCAATGGAGGGGGGTTTACTGTACGCTTGGAAGTGAATTTGGAAGTGTGCTTGGAAGTGCACTTGGAAGTGCATTTGGAAGTACGCTTGGAAGTGCATTCGGAAGTGCGCTTGGAAGTGCATTTGGAAGTACGCTTGGAAGTGCACTTGATAATATGCTTGGAAGTGCATTTGGAAGTACGCTTGGAAGTGCATTTGGAAGTACGCTTGGAAGTGCATTTGGAAGTACATTTGGAAGTGCATTTGGAAATACGCTTGGAAGTACATTTAGAAGTGCATTTGGAAGTGCATGTGGAAGTACACTTGGAAGTGCATTTGGAAGTACACTATGAAGTGCATTTGGAAGTGCACTTGGAAGTATGCTTGGAAGTGCATTTGGAAGTACACTTGGATGTGCATTTGGAAGTATGCTTGGAAGTGCATTTGGAAGTACCCTTGGAAGTGCATTTGGAAGTACACTTGGAAGTGCATTTGGAAGTACGCTTGGAAGTGCATTTGGAAGTACGCTTGGAAGTGCATTCGGAAGTGCGCTTGGAAGTGCATTTGGAAGTACGCTTGGAAGTGCATTTGGAAGTACACTTGGAAGTATGCTTGGAAGTGCATTTGGAAGTACACTTGGATGTGCATTTGGAATTACGCTTGGAAGTGCATTTGGAAGTACCCTTGGAAGTGCATTTGGAAGTACACTTGGAAGTGCATTTGGAAGTACACTTGGAAGTTCACTTGGAAGTACCCTTGGAAGTGCATTTGGAAGTACACTTGGAAGTGCATTTGGAAGTACACATTGGAAGTGCATTTGGAAATGCAGTCACTGTAGATCTGAGGGGAAGATGTGAAATGAGGGGAAGCTCTGCTGATTTCTATCATCCAATCATGTGCAAGCAAATATGCTGCTTTTTATTTTTCTTGCATGTCCCCTCTACAGATCTACAGCGACTGCACTTCCAAACGCACTTCCAAGTACACGTGTAGTGCAGAGTGGATTCGCCTTTAGTAGATAAACCCCCATTGTATCGCTGGCTCTCCTTGCAGAGAGAACAAAAAAATGTGTGTGTAAAAAAAATAAAATAAAAATAAATAAATAAAAAATACCTAGCTCAAGGTTTGATCTAGGTCAGTGCCAGGGTTAGTGGTTGGGTCAAAGAACAGGGTCAGTATATTTTGGGCAGGATTTTTTTTATTAGTGTCAGTGAGTTTTAGGTAGGACAAAAAATGAAAAAAATAAAAATGCACACTATTGCTTCTGGGCTGTACTACAGGAACAAACAAATTATTTTTATTTTTTAATTAGTATCAGTGTGTTTGAGGTAGGACAAAGAAAGAAAAAGAAGCAAAATGGCTGTTATTGCTTCTGGGCTGTACTACGGGCACAAACAACAACGAACATACACTTATGTGGTGTCGCTGCGATCATCAAGAGCAGAATTTATTTTGGGTTGTTTTTGGTGGTAGGGTATGGTAGTAACAAAAAATATACAGCTAAAATTAAAAAAAAAAAGATTTTTTAAACGATTTTGAGCCAGTTTTCTTTTGATAATAAAAAAAAAAAATAAAAAATTTAGGAGATATCCATTACCATTTACCACCAAACGAAAGCCCAATTTGTCTTGGGGAAAACAAAACGCGGTATACTCCACACAAAGTAGTTGTGACGATATGTACGGTTATAGTAACATGTCAAAGTTGCAAAATGGTGCTTAGGCATTAACATTTGTTTTACCCTTATGCGCGAAGGGGTTAGACCAGCCTTTCCCAACCTTTTAAACCCAGAGGAACCCTTGAAATAAATTTCTGGTCTCGGGGAACCCCTTCTAAAAAATAAAGATCTACAACTCATGACACATTAGTATGACAGTCGGTGGGAAGAATGCTCCTTACTCTTGTCATCATTGGGAAGAATTACCTCCCTTAGAGATAGCTAAAAGGAACAATGGTGTCATTGAGAACTTATCTGAGAGGCAGAAATTGCCCATTGCTCAAGGAACCCCTAGCAACCTCAGGAGGAACCCTGGTTGAGAAACCCTACATTAGTGTCACAGTCGGTGAGAAGAACGCTCCTTACTCTTGTCATCTTTGGGAAGAATTACCCCCCTTAGAGATAGCTAAAATGAACAATGGTGTCATTGGGAACTTATCTGAGAGGCAGAAATTGCCAATTGCTCAAGGAACCCCTAGCAACCTCAGGAGGAACCCTGGTTGAGAAACCCTGCATTAGTGTGACAATCAGTGGGAAGAATGCTCCTTACTCTTATCATTGGGGAGAATTACCCCCCTAACAGATAGCTAAAAGGAACAATGGTGTCATTGGGAACTTGAGAGGCAGAAATTGCCTATTGCTCAAGTAATCCCTAGCAACCTTTCCCAACCTTTTCAACACAGAGGAACCCTTGAAATAAATTTCTGGTCTCGGGGAACCCCTTCTAAAAAATAAAGAGCTACAACTCATGACACATTAGTGTGGCAGTCAGTGGGAAGAATGCTCCTTACTCTTGTCATCATTGGGAAGAATTACCCCCCTTAGAGATAGCTAAAAGGAACAATGGTGTCATTGGGAACTCATCTGAGAGGCAGAAATTGCCTATTGCTCAAGGAATCCCTAGCAACCTCAGGAGGAACCCTGGTTGAGAAACCCTGCATTAGTGTGACAGTCAGTGGGAAGAATGCTCCTTACTCTTGTCATCATTGGGAAGAATTACCCCCCCCCCCCCTTATCGTCCTCTTTTCATTGGTAAGAATTACCTCCCTTAGAGATAGCTAAAAGGAACAAGGGCGTCATTGGGAACTTATCTGAGAGGCAGAATTTGCCCATTTCTCAAGGAAACCCTAGTAACCTCAGGAGGAACCCTAGGGTTCCACAGAATCCTTGTTGAGAACCCCTACATTAGTGTGACAGTCAGTGGGAAGAATGTTCCTTACTCTTGCATCATTAGTAAGAATTACCCCCCTTACAGATAGCTAAAAGAAACAATGGTGTCATTGGGAACTTATCTGAGAGGCAGAAATTGCCCATTGCTCAAGGAACCCCTCAGGAGGAACCCTGGTTGAGAAACCCTGGTGTTGAGTATGCAAAATGAAAAACGAGGAACGGGGATACCACGTGGTGGAGGGTAGAAACTGTAGCAGGCACATCCAACCATTGGAGACTCCAAGAAATACAAGAAGACAAGAGAAGACTCGACTCATCAAACGCCACTTAAAAATTTAATATCACTTTTGCCAGGACACACCTCTTTATAAAGGAAAGGTTTTCTTCCTACAGTTGTGTTAAGGGTTAATAAGTTCCACCAATAAAAACCATCGAACATTTGTCAAAAGAATGGGCAAGTGCCTTCCCTCATATCAGTAAAATATTTCCCACAGTCTGAATGTGCGGTGTGTGTTCTCTGATGTTTAGCAAGGTCTCCTTTCTGATTGAAAGATTTCCCGCACTCAGTACATGAATCTTTCCCGCACTCAGTGCATGACTAAGGACACTAACCGGTGTGAATTCTCAGGTGTTCATTTAGGTGTCCTTTCTGTGTATAGGATTTCCCACACACTGAACACGAATAAGGACGCTCCCCCGTGTGAATTATCTTGTGTCTCACAAGGCTTGCTTTTTTAGTGAAAGACTTCCCGCACTCCGAACATGAATGTTCACCCGTGTGTTTTCTCTGGTGATCATCTAGGTTCTCTTTCTTAGGGAAACATTTTCCGCACTCTGAACACGAATAAGGACGCTCACCCGTGTGAATTCTCTGGTGTTTCAGAAGTACCTTTTTCTCAGTGAAAGATTTCCCGCACTCTGAACACGAATAGGGACGCTCACCCGTGTGAGTTCTCAGATGTTTTTCAAGGTCTCCCTTCTGAGTGAAAGACTTCCCGCACTGTGAACACGAAAAGGGACGCTCACCCGTGTGAATTCTCCGGTGTTTATCGAGGTTACATTTCTGAGTGAAACATTTCCCGCACTCTGAACACGAATAAGAGAGCTCGCTCGTGTGACTTCTCTGGTGTCCAAAAGGGCCGCCTTTCTGAGTGAAAGATTTCCCGTTCTCTGACCACGAATTGGGGCGTTCACCTGTGTGAATTCTCTGGTGTTTATCAAGGTTTCCTTTCAGAGTGAAAGATTTCCCGCACTCTAAACAGGAGTATGGTTGCTCACCTGTGTGAATTCTCTGGTGCTTAACAAGGTCTCCTTTACAAATGAAAGATTTCCCACACTCTAAACATGAATGGGGGCGCTCGCCCGTGTGAATTTTCAGGTGCGTAAGAAAGTTGCGCTTATGTTTGAAACATTTTCCGCACTCTGAACACGGGAAAGGGCGCTCACTCGTGTGAGTTTTCTGGTGGTGCTCAATAAGTGCTCCCTTGTGGGAAAAACATTTCCCGCACTCTGAACATGAGAATAGATTGTCACCTCGGTGAGCTCCTTCACGGGGTAAGGAAGATTCCTTGGGATTAGAAGGATCTGTTGATCTATCTGCAGTGTGAGATCCTAAATGGATATTTGCAATTATAGTATGTGATTGGTGAGAAGATTCCCCCTGATCAGAGGGATCCATTGATGTCTCCGGACAGGAAGGTCTGTGATGGATATTTTGTGTATTTGGATTTCCTCCTGGAGGATCCTGTGTGATGACATTATCTTCTGACTTACAATCAGCAGATAATAGAAGATGTCTCTCCGAGGAATTCCCGACATCACATCCATCTGTTGGAAAGAAATGTAAAAAAATGTCAGTTGGTCACAAATAACTGGAGTTTTAGCCCCTCCTCCCCGTCAGTAGAAATGCCGATCTCACAGTTGGGCTCCTGTTCTCCCTCCAAAATCAATCAGAAAAGTCTTCACATTGAGTCCATATACGACCCTCATACAGGGGAAGATTTTTCCCCCTTCCTGACCAGGGCCTATTTTGCGATTCGGCACTGCGTGACTTTAACGGACAATTGCACGGTCGTGCGACGCTGTACCCAAACTAATTTGACGTCCTTTTTTTCCCACAAACAGAGCTTTCTTTTGGTGGTATTTGATCACCTGTGCGATCTTTTGATCATGCGCTATAAACAAAAAAAGAGCGACAATTTTGCAAAAATAACAATATTTTTCACATTTTTTTATATGAAATTCCCCCCCCAAAAAAAAAAGTAAAAATCAAACTTTTTTTAACATTTTAGGCCAACTTGTTTTCTGCTACATATGTTTGGTAAAAAAAAAATCACAATAAGCGTATTTTGATTGGTTTGCGCAAAAGTTATTGCGTTTACTAACTAAGGGAAAAATTTTTGTCATTTTTATTGTTTTTTTTTTAACACGTAATGACGGCGATCTGCGATTTTTTTTTTGCGGGACTGCGACATTGCGGCGGACAGATCGGACCCTTGACTGACATTTTTGACACTTTTGGGGTTACCAATGACATTACTGCAGTAATCAGTGCTATACATATGCACTGTTACTGTAAAATTACACTGGCAGGGAAGGGGTTAACTTTATTGGAGAGGGAGGGGTTAAGTGTGTCCCTAGGGGCGTGTTTCTTACTGTCATTGGATGCGGCTGTGTGTGTAACAGCACAGATCAACGGTCCTACATAGCAGGACCGAGTGATCAGTGCTTTTACACAGGGGAGAATGACAGGCGGCTTTGTTTACATTAGCCGCCTGCCTTTCTCCCTCTCTACCCGACGATCGCGAGTGACCGGCGGACATCGGGTCCGCCGGTCACACGCGCCGGCTTCTTCGGGTACAAGCGGGGGCGCGCCTCCGGCAGCGTGCGCTCGCCCCCTATTCGCTCCCAGGCTAGTGACATACCGGTACGTCACTTTGCCTGGGAGGGGCTGACCGCCGCCGTATATAGTCGGGCGGCGGTTGGCAAGTGGTTAAAGTTGAATCAACGGCTCAACTATCAACCCAGAGGAACATCAAAGGAATATCAACCCCATGCCAAGGTTCTAGGTGTAATCCTGGACTCTGAACTATCCTTTTCGACCCCCACATCCAGTCACTGTCCAAAGCTTGCTGCCTCAACCTTCCGTAACATCTCCAAGATAACGCTCCTTCCTAACCAACGACACCACAAAGCTTCTAATCCACTCCCTGGTCATCTCTCATCTCGATTACTGCAACTCCCCCCGCATTGGCCTACCTTTACATAGGCTTTCACCCCTTCAGTCTACCATGAACGCTGCTGCCAGGCTCATCCACCTTACAAGAGAACCAAAAATAAACCCATAGTAGCGCTAGATGAACCAAAAAAAGGGTTGATGTGGTGAACAGCCCACAGAATCAAGGATGATACAACACCCTCTGGTAATGTGTAGAAATTGTTTAATAAAAGGTGTACAATGGACAATATATAACAACAAGCTTTAACCAAAACATCCAGACTGCGGTGTGAAACTCAAGGGAGTGAAATAGACTCATAGTTGGCTCGCTCGGGGGAGCATGTCAGGAACCAGCTTTAAGTTAATTTACGTTAAAATTGTTAATAAAAGGCTGTTCTGGACAATTTTTACTCCACTCGTTGTGTGGTCTCATTTATTGAGGTAAAGATGTGAGGTGTTTTTGGGGTGGGGTAGAATTTGGCCTTTCAGCCAGGGTATAAGGTTGGGGACATCTATTCTACACTGGTCATGAAAATGTGAAGTTTACGACTTAGAGCCCTTTCACACATGCTGTCCGTTTTTCATCCATCCGTTGGATGAAAAACGGACATCAATGTATCTCTATGTAAAAACGGACGACAACGGATGATCATCCGTTAACATCCGTTTTCATCCGCTTCCGTCAATGTCCGTTTTTTTGAACGGATGAATGCCCTATTTTTTATCCGTCAAAAAAAACGATCGGACGAAAAAACGTATGTCAACGGATGAAAAACGGACGACAACGGATGAAAAACGGATGAAAAACGGATGAAAAACGGATAACAACTGACGAAAAACGGATAACAACTGACGAAAAACGGATAACAACTGATGAAAAACGGATAACAACTGATGAAAAACGGATGACAACTGATGAAAAACGGATGACAGCTGATGAAAAACGGATGACAGCTGATGAAAAACGGATGACAACTGATGAAAAATGGATGACAACTGATGAAAAATGGATGACAACTGATAAAAAACGGATGAAAAACTGATACATTTGACGTGACTGAACTGATGAACTGAACAGACTATGTGTGAAAGGGGCCTTACTTGTGTCTATAAGAGAAAATTCCTCCGGTTTACTTTTCATAATCATCTCCCCCTCCTCCATAGACTCCCGAGCTCTGCTCCCTAAAAGCTCTTCTTCTTCCTCTATAACTTCAACTTTGATGTATTTTTGGGGTGGGGTAGAGTTTGGCCTTTCAGCCAGGGTATAAGGTTGGGGACATCTATTCTACACTGGTCATGAAAATGTGAAGTTTACGACTTACTTGTGTCTAGAAGTAGAGAAGATTCCTCCGGTTTACTTTTCATAATCATCTCCCCCTCCTCCATAGACTGCTGATCTCCACTCACCAATGTCTCTTCTTCTTCTATAACTTCAACTTTGATGTATTTCAGTTCTTCACCCTAAACCCCAAAGAAGATAGAATATAACATCTGGAAAAAGCTACAGCAAACAAGAGGTTACAAATGTCATCTCACAGTTCATTTATCATCCATCTACCTGATCATTGTCTCTCGAGAGGTGATCTTCCTGTGTGGAATCCCGGGAATAGAGAGGACCCCCCTCCTCCATAGACTGCCGATCTCCACTCACCAACGTCTCTTCTTCCTCTTTAATCTCAAATTTCAGTTCTTCACTCTAAAGCCCAAAAGGTTATGTCGTAAAACACGTGGAAAAAGTTCAGTGGGGAAATTTCATCCCCCGCAGATTTTGTACGTTTGTCCACAAAGAAATCAAAGGACTGAGATAATAAATGACCAAATTAACAAATTAATACCACAATCACCCCGCGCTTAGGAGATAATAGAAAAGTGCATATATGCATAAAGCTGCTACTCTATAAACCCTCGGTAGAAGTCCGTTTGATGACGAAACATGTCAGGGCGTGAGCGTGCGGCCACCCCCACTTAGCATTGTGACGAGCTGCAGAGAACATACCCGTACTTCCTCCCTAGGCTGACGAGCTGGAGAGGAGCGGTGAGCTTCCCGGCAGCGCCACTGCTGCTGTTATCGGATACATTGTATTACGTGCCTTTTGTTAGTTTGTTTCATGTGAGTGCATACAGTGGGGGATTCTGTGGGTTGATTAGTCAATAAATTGTTTTGAACTACTACCCTATGAGCCCTTTATGTTTTATATTTCACTCTACACACATTTATTGGACGAGCCGAATATGGATTATGTGCCTTTCTCTGGTCTGTGAATGGGGAGATATCGAGATTCAGCAGTTTGGATTTGCCCTTACCTGGTTTGGTCTGACGATATAAAGGCTGTTTTTATCATACATGTCTGGTGAGTGAGCATTGCCTAAAGCCCCGTACACACGTACCGATCGTTTTCTCCAGGGCTGTCGTGTCTGTTGAAAACTGCAAAAGACTGCACACTAATTTTGTCGGCCAACAGCAGCCGACTGCAGAAGTGATGTCATGTGATGGTTAACTTTCCGTGTGTTTTTTCTTTTCTGAGCATGCCCAGTCTTGCAAATCTGCTGATTGTCGGCTGAATTCTGTACTGACTGGCGAACAATCGGCCGTTCTGGTGTTGGCCAATAAAAATTTTAATGCCTATACGACAGATTCTTTTCGGCCGAAAGTGCGCTGTCGGAAGCATCATACTAACAAGCCTACGATCGGTCGTCGGCCGAATATTTACGGCCGACAATCGGTACGTGTGTACGGGGCTTTAGGGGTCACGAGGTGTGGTGGAAGCCTTCATTTGCATTCACTGTACTGATCCAGTAACAAAGTAAAAAATGTTTTTTTTTTTTTTTTTTTAATTTCGGTCTTTTGTTGTTTATATTGCAAAAAAAAAAAAAAAAACAATGGTGATCAAATACAACCAAAAGGAAAGCTCTATTTGTGTGGGGGACAAAAAATTATATAAATTTTGTTTAGGTTCAGCGTTACAATTACCAGTTACAGTTACGCAATGCCTAATACCCAAAAAAATGGCCTGATAGAGAATGGGGGGGGGGGAGGGGGGCTAAATTTTCCGGAGCTGAAGTGGTTATTTAACAAAGAGGATTTACAAACAATCCTTATAGGATTTTCAAGCATCATCCAGCTTTCAAAGATAAAATACATCCTCCTGATGACTAAAGCCTCGTACACACGCAACGATAGTTGGCCGTGAATTTTCAGCCAACGTCCAATCGGCCGATTTTCAGGTTGTTAGTATGATGCTTTCGACAACCGACTCTGACTTTTCGGCCGAATAAAATCTGGTGTGCAGGCTAACAAGCCGATTTTCGGCTTGTTAGTATGATGCTTTCGACAACCGACTCTGACTTTTCGGCCGAAAAAATCTGGTGTGCAGGCTATAAAATTTTTGTTGGCCGTCAACACAATGGCCGATTTTCCGTCAGTCAGTACAGATTTCGGCAGACAAAAATCTGATGAGCAAGACTGGGCATGCTCAAAGAAGAAAAAACACACGGAAAGTAAACCAGCACATGACATCACTTCTGAAGTAGATTTTTGTTGGCCGAGAAAATTCGTGTGCAGTCTAGGCACATTCCAACCAACAAAACACAACTTGGACAAAAGTTGGACAATCGGTCGGCCGATAATCGTTGCATGTGTACGAGACATTAGAATACTTTTCATTTACCTGATAATGGTGACAAATGGTGAGATTCTCCTGTTTGGAAGCCTGGGAATAGTCCGGATGAGGAGATCTCTCTGGTGGGTTTGTGTCGCTGAATGGCTCCCTCTTGACATCCTTGAAGGAATCTCTGTGTCCTGAGAAATCCTTCATCACATCAACCTCATCATCCTCCTTTTTTATCTCTTCTTTAACTTTACGTGAGATGGTGTGACCTTCCTGTGTGGAATCCCGGGAATACGGAGGACGGGGACATCTCTCTGGTGGGTTTCCATTACTGGATCCATCTGTAGGAAACACACACACTGACTGAATACATTGTTTCTATGTGTTTATCAGATGATGGGGGATCTAGGTGGATCCTCCGTACTGCTCTCTCCTTTACAATAAAGTCTCCTCTTACCCGGTGATGTGAGGGGCGGCTGATTCTCCATCATGACGTCCTTGTAGAGATCCTTGTGTCCTTCTAAATACTCCCACTCCTCCATGGAGAAATAGACAGTGACATCCTGACACCTTATAGGAACCTGACACACACAATGATACAGTCACCATCCAGACACATCCCTTGTCTGTTACTGGATAATGTCCCAGAATTCCCGGCACTGCTCACCTCTCCTGTCAGCAGCTCAATGATCTTGTTGGTGACTTCTACAATCTTTGTCTCATTGTTTTTCTTGGGTTTCAGGAAATGAGGTGAAGGCACTGTGATGGATAATTTGTCACCAGACTTCACCGGAGGGACGTTCTGCATTGAAAGAGCACTAAATGTCATGTGACCTCCCATGATCCTCCTTACCTCTCTGGTCATGGATGTGTTTTATTTACAAAAAATACTGATGTCATGTGACCCTCCCAGAATCCTCCTCACCATCCCGGTCAGCAGGTAGATGATCTAACGCAGGGGTCTTCAAACTATGGCCCTCCAGCTGTTCAGTAACTACAATTCCCATCATGCCTAGTCATGTCTGTGAATGTCAGAGTTTTACAATGTCTCATGGGATGTGTAGTTCTGCAACAGCTGGAGGGCCGTAATTTAAACCTCACCTTGTAGATCAGGCATCCTCAAAGTAGAATTATAGCTAAAGCCTAACCAGTCTTGAAAATGCTCCCTCCCCCCTCCTAGCACCAAGAACCTGGCACACACACAATGATACAGTAACCATCCAGACACATCCCTTGTCTGTTACTGGATAATGTCTCAAGGGGTGAGGCGAATGGGACTTGGTTGCGGCTCGCTTACTGATCCCGGTTCTAGTCTCGTATGAATTGAGTAATGAAATTCACCATCCACACCCACCATCACTCCAATGGTCACAGTGCCGGTGTTCTAAAATTTCGTCGGACCCATGAAAATTCCGGACCCTCGTCACATCCGATGAGACTACATCATAACCCAGCTGATGCGAGCCCCGGTGCGCATGCGCACAAGGCATTTTAAAGGTCAGATGAAATTCTAAGACTTACGAACAGCTGACTGAGAGGAGGAGGGGCTGAGGTGGGACGCACAGGCCGCTGCGGGATAATGTTACAACACCGCCACGTCATCGAGCAAGGAACATGTTGCAGAGCTGACTTAGAGGAGGCGGGAAGGAAGTGAATACTCATACTAAATAGTAATGATAAAAAAAAAATAAGAAGAAGAAATACTAAACATTTTTTATCATGACTATTTAGTATGAGTATTCACTTCCTTCCCGCCTCCTATAAGTCAGCTCTGCACGGCGGTGTTGTAACATTTTCCCGCTACGGTGTTCCTCTCAGTCAGCTGTTCGTAAGTCTTGGAATTTCGTCGGACCTTGAAAATGCCTTGTGCGCATGCGCACCGGGGCTCGCTGCAGCTGGTGGTGACGGAGCGTCCCCGGAAGTGACGAGGGTCCGGAATTTTCGCGGGTCCGACTAAATTTTACTACACCGGGTCGGCAGATTCAGAGAGTGAGAAGGTTCCAGGACTTCCTTGTCATACTCTTCCGGGGTCTAATAACATTTCACATATCTCGGTATGGGAAGTCTAGGGTAGAAGACCTCTCTATATATGCCTGCCGAGAGCTGATCCATTTTAAACCCAAAACCATATTAATTACACAGGTTCTGTGGTTAATTTAATGCAGATAAGGCACCAAGTTTAATTACCACTTTAACCAGCCACAGAACCTGTGTAATTAATACGTGTTCGGGTTTAAAGGGATAAGGTGGCAACCCTGCCGGGCACCGTGATCATCTGAGGTCTGAATGGATCTGGAGTGCAGATGGCTGTGTAAAGCGATGGCCAAATGGGAAGGCTGTAGGGCAGGGGTCTCCAAATTACGGCCCTCCAGCTGTTGCGGAACTGCATGTCCCATGAGACATTGTAAAACTCTGAAATTCACAGACATGGCTAGGCATGATGGAAATTGTCGTTCCTGAACCACTGGAGGACCATAGTTTGGAGACCCCTGGTGGGTCTCTCTGCTGGAAAAAGTGTGGATAACAGCATCTGCTGGAGATAAAATACTGTAAGTCACAGTGACTAAGGAGGAAGATGGGTGGGAGGAGACTATGATGGGGCGGTTTCTGGGTGTAAATATAAAATAATATCTTATTACCTCCTCTGCTGCCAAATCCAGCAATGTCTCCTCTCTACTTCCTCCCGACTCTCATTGGTCCCAAAACTTTCTTTCTCCACCTTTTATAGTGTTCTTTTCTTACCTTACATAACTTCCTGTCTTTAATATACATCACTTCCTGTCTTTAACTTACATCACTTCCTGTCTTTACCCTACATCACTTCCTATCTGTGTGGCCCATTCACATTACGTCAGATCGCTACCAAAGTGGTGATTTCAATACCTGCATCCTACGTT
The DNA here is from genome assembly GCF_965119305.1 of Pelophylax lessonae. Taxonomy (NCBI): domain Eukaryota; kingdom Metazoa; phylum Chordata; class Amphibia; order Anura; family Ranidae; genus Pelophylax; species Pelophylax lessonae. The sequence goes on along the minus strand of NC_138776.1, from coordinate 260,039,489 downwards.
ACGTTTCATTTTTTTTCCCTCAGCTGGTTCCTTGTGATGTTGGGTGTATTATTGCAAACAAACATTATAAACCCATCATCCCGTATAACCCTGGTGGAAGGCAGCATGTTTTTCTTGTTCTAATATCAGATGTTTCTGGATTGAAACCTGATTACACCTGGCCTGGAAGCAAGGTTACCCAGCAGGGTATTCGTAACAAGGAGTCATAAATGGGAATTCATATCTTCTCAGGATGTTCTCGCATAGGCCTCCTGTTGTGAGATATGGGGGTAGAAGAGCCTCAGATAAGACCTCCTAGGGAGGTCATACCAACATCAAACGCCAGCTGTTGCTAAAAGATGTCCCAGGCCAAAAACAGTGATTCTTGGACGTATGGCGCCCCTTGTGGGGACTATACCCAGTAGGGTATTCGTGACATGGAGTCATAAATGGGAATTCATATCCTCACAGGATGTTCTCGCATAGGCTTCTTGTTGTGGGGTATGGGGGTAGAGGAGCCTTAGAGAAGACCTCCTGGGGAGGGCATACCAACATCAAAGGCCAGCTGTTACTGAAAGATGACCCGGGTCAAAAACAGTGATTCCTTGACAGATGGCGCCCTTTGTGGGAGCTATACCCAGGAGGGTATTCATGACAAGGAGTCATAAATGGGAATTCATATCCTCACAAGATGTTCTTGCATAAGCTTCTTGTTGTGAGGTGTGGGGGTAGAGGAGCCTCAGATAAGACCTCCTGGGGAGGGTATACCAACATCAAAGGCCAGCTGTTACTAAAAGATGTCCCAGGCCAAAAACAGTGATTCTTGGACGTATGGCGCCCCTTGTGGGGACTATACCCAGCTGGGTATTTGTGACAAGGAGTCATAAATGGGAATTCATATCCTCACAGGATGTTCTCGCATAGGCCTCATATTGTGATGTATGGGGTAGAGGAGCCTCAGATAAGACCTCCTGGGGAGGTTATACCAAAATGAAAGGCCAGCTGTTACTGAAAGATGACCCGGGTCAAAAACAGTGATTCTTGGATGGATGGCGCCCCTTGTGGGGACTATACGCAGCAGGGTATTCGTGACAAGGAGTCATAAATGGAAATTCATATCCTCACAGGATGTTCTCGCATAGGCCTCCTGTTGTGAGGTATGGGGGTAGAGGAGCCTCAGATAAGACCTTCTGGGGAGGTTATACCAACATCAAAGGCCAGCTGTTACTGAAGGATGACCCAGGTCAAAAACAGTGATTCCTTGACGGATGGAACCCCTTGTGGAGACTATACCCAGCAGGGTATTCATGACAAGGAGTCTTAAATGGGAATTCATATCCTCAGAGGATGTTCTTGCATAGGCCTCCTGTTGTGAGGTATGGGGGGGTAGAGGAGCCTCAGATAAGACCTCCTGGGGAGGTTATACCAACATCAAAGGCCAGCTGTTACTGAAAGATTACCTAGGTCAAAAACCGTGATCCTTGGATGAATGGCGCCCCTTTCGAGGACTATACCCAGCAGGGTATTCATGACAAGGAGTCATAAATAGGAATTCATATCCTCACAGGATGTTCTCGCATAGGCCTCTTGTTGTGAGGTATGGGGGTAGAGGAACCTCAGATAAGACCTCCTGAGGAGGGTATAACAACATCAAAGGCCAGCTGTTACTGAAAGATGACTCGGGTCAAAAACAGTGATTATTGGATGGATGGCGCCCCCTGTGGGGACTATAACATGCTTTCTGGAAAGATGAGACACTTCCAGTTGATTAGGAAGAACGGCCTCTGATGGATTGTCATTTGACAAGCAGACAGTGGGTGTTTATGTGGGTGGTGTCTGAGTGGACTTTAAAAGCAGTCGCCAGCTAGAATTATTTCTCTCTTTTGCGCTTGAGCGCAGCTGAAAGATACCGAATACCGGGGACTCCCATATGTAAAGTATTATCTGTGCTTGTTTTGTCTTATATGCTCTGCAGTATCGTTTAGTGTTTTATGTTAGCATTTCTACTTTCATAATAATAAATTAAATCCTTTGCTTAGTAAACTACTTGCCGACCGCCCACCGCAGATATACTGCGGCAGGCTGGCTCGGCTGCGCGAACCTCCATAACTGTATAGTGGTTCGCGGGAGCGTGCCGCCAGAAGCGTGCTCGCGTCCCCATTAGCCAGTGGGGAAGCTGACTCATGGGGCTGGCGGCCGCGATTGCTACTGAGTACCCGCGATTGCTACTGGGCATCCGCGATCGCGAAACACAGCTGACCGTTGTTCTCTCAGGAATCAGCACGGAGCGCAGGAGTGTGGAGCTTTATGGTTCATTTTAGAAAATCATAATCACTAGCTCACATACAATAAAACTTTTACAGGCAATCACATCATGTATAAACTGAAGGTAAATATACATCAAATTTATTATAAAATTACATAGTGTCTAGACCAATAAAAAGCCAGTTTTATCAGTTAATAAAAATGAGCAATGAAGCGAAGAAACAAATAATAAAGAAGTCCTTCTTTGGATTGGATGTTCCTCTTTGTCTTTCCTGTTTGTCTCACCTATATTTTGCCATTGTTCCTTTGCTGTCTGAGTAGTAGTATGGTTGTCCTAGTATTGTCATGCTTTTCCCATTTATCATCGTGATTTCCCATTTGTTGGTCCATGTATCATCGTGTTTTCCCATTTGTTGCCCCATGTACCATCCTGATTTCCCATTTGTTGCCCCATGTATCTTTGTGAATTCCCATTTGTTGTCCCATTTATTGCCATGATTTCCTATTTGTTGTCCCATATATTGTTCTGATTTCCCATTTGTCGCGAAATGTATCATCTGATTTCATATTTGTTACCCCATGTATCGTTGTGATTTCCCATATGTTGCCCCATGTATTGTAATTTCCCATTTGTTGCCCCATGTATTGTTGTGGTTTCCCATTTGTTGCCCCGTGTATTGTCATGATTTTCTTTTTGTTGCCCCGTGTATTATCCTGTTTTCCCATTTGTTGCCCCATGTCTTGTGATTCCCCATTTATTTCACTTATTAATTGTTGTGAATTTGCCTTTTGTTGCCCCATGTATTATCGTAATTTCCCATTTGTTGCCCCATGTATTGTCACGATTTCCCTTTTGTTGCCCTATGCATTGTTGTGATTTCCCATTTGTTGCCCCATGTGTTATCATGATTTCCCATTTGTTTCCATATGTTTTTTTCGTGATTTCTCATTTGTTGCTCAAAGTATTATTATGATTTCCTATTTGTTGCCCCATGTATTGTCGTGATTTCTCATTTGTTGCCCCATGTATTATCGTGATTTTCCATTTGTTGCCCCACGTATTGTCTGGTTTCCCCTTTGTTGCCCCATGTGTTGTCGTGATTTCCCATTTGCTGTCCTGTGTATTATCAAGAGTTTCCATTTGTTGCCCCATGTATTGCTGTGATTTCCCAGTTGTTGCCACATATATTGTTGTGATTTCCCATTTGTTACCCCATATTTTGTTGTGATTTCCCATTTGTTACACCATGTATAGTCATGATTTCCTTTTTGTTTCCCTATGTATTGTCGTGATTTTCCATTTGTTGCCCCATGTATCGTCTAATTTCTCATTTGTTGCCCCTTGTATCGTCGTGCTTTCCCATTTGTTGCCCCCTGTATTGTCGTGCTTTCCTATTTGTTTCCATATGTTTTTTCGTGATTTCTCATTTGTCGCCCCATGTATTATCATGATTTCCCATTTGTTGCTCCATGTATTGTCTGGTTTCCCCATGTATTGTCGTGATTTCCCATTTGTTGGCCCGTGTATTATCAAGCGTTTCAATTTGTTGCCCCATGTATTGCTGTGATTTCCCATTTGTTGCCCCCGTATTTTGTCATTATTTCCCATTTGTTACCCCATATATAGTCGTGATTTCCCATTTGTTACCCCATGTATAGTCGTGATTTCCCATTTGTTGGCCCATGTATTTTCGTGATTTCCTATTTGTTTCCGCATGTATTGTGGTGATTTTCCATTTTTTGCCACATGTATCATCTGATTTCCTATTTGTTGCCCCATGTATCGTCTGATTTTTCAGTTGTTGCCCCATGTATCGTCTGATTTCTCATTTGTTGCCACCTGTATTATCATGATTTCCCATTTGTTTCCATATGTTTTTTCGTAATTTCTCGTTTGTTGCTCAATGTATTATTATGATTTTCTACTTGTTGCCCCATGTATTGTCGGGATTTCTCATTTGTTGCCCCATGTATTATCATGATTTCCCCTTTGTTGCCCCATGTATTGTTTGGTTTCCCCTTTGTTGCCCCATGTATTGTCATGCTTTCCCATTTGTTGCCCCGTGTATTGTCGTAATTTCCCATTTGTTGCCCCATGTATTGTCATGATTTCCCATTTGTTGACCCGAATATTGTCTTGATTTCCCATTTGTTGCCCCATGTTTGTCATGTTTTCCCATTTGTTGCCCCATGTCTTGTTGTGATTCCCCAATCTGTTTCACCTATTAATTGTTGTGATTTCCCATTTGTTGCCCCATGTATTGTCATGATTTCCCATTTGTTTCCATATGTTTTTCGTGATTTCTCATTTGTTGCCCCATGTATAATCTGATTTCCCATTTGTTGCCCCATGTATAATCTGATTTCCCATTTGTTGCCCCATGTATTGTCGTGATTTCCAATTTGTTGCCCCATGTATGGTTGTATTTCCCATTTGTTGCCCCCTGTATCGTTGTGCTTTCCCATTTGTTGCCCCCTGTATTGTCGTGATTTCCCATTTGTTGCCCCATGTATTGGCATGATTTCCCATTTGTTGACCCATGTATTATCCTGATTTCCCATTTGTTGCCCCATGTATTGGCATGATTTCCCATTTGTTGACCCATGTATTATCCTGATTTCCCATTTGTTGCCCCATGTCTTGTTGTGATTTCCCAATCTGTTTCACTTATTAATTGTTGTGATTTCCCTTTTGTTGCCCCATGTATTATCGCAATTTCCCCATTTGTTGCTCTATGTTTTGTCATGATTTCCTATTTATTGCCCCATGTATTATCGTGATTTCCTATTTGTTGCCATATGTTTTTTTCATGATTTCTCATGTTACCCCATGCATAATCTGATTTCCCATTTGTTGCCCGATGTATAATCTGATTTCCCATTTGTTGCCCCATGTATTGTTGGGATTTCCCATTTGTTGCCCCATGTATTTTCATGATTGTCAGCATGTTTTCTACCTTTGTTGCCCACCTATCTCCTAGAAATACAAGCAGCAGCAGACAAGTTAACTCAATGGACTCCACTTACCAGGATGTACCCCTTTAAAACATAATTTTCTTTTAGACTTAAGTTCCAAGGGTCTTCAAACTACGGCCTCCAGTTGTTCAGGAACTACAATTCCCATCATGCCTAGTCATGCCTGTGATTGTCAGAGTCTTCCAATGCCTCATGGGATGTGTAGTTCTGTAACAACTGGAGGGCTGCAGTTTGGGGATCCCTGGACTAAACAGTCCCACTAGATAAATGTTACCATATCTTTTTCAACGGAATGTTTCCCACTGTCCAAACATGAAAAATAGTATTAGATTTTGTGAATCCTCCGGTGTTTAACAAGGTTTCCATTGAGACTGAAACGTTTCCCGCACACTGGGCATGAATAGGGTTGCTCGCCTGTGTGAATCCGCTGATGTCTATTAAGGTTTCCTTTGTCACTGAAACATTTGCCACACACTGAACATAAAAAAGGTTGCTCTCCCGTGTGAATTCTCTGGTGTCTACAAAGTTGTTGATTTGTAGTGAAACCTTTCCCGCACTCTGAACATGAAAAAGGACGATCACCGCTATGAACTTTCTGGTGTTTCAGCAATTCTTTTTTTGAAAAGTAACATTTCTTGCACGTTGAGCACGAGAAATCGCGCTTACCTGTGTGGATTCTCTGGTGAACAAGAAGATCCCAACTGTTAATGAAACATTTCCCGCACTCTGAACAGGGATGGGGACGCTCACCCGTGTGAATTCTCAGATGTTTATCAAGCTGTCCTTTCTGAGTGAAACATTTCCCGCACTCTGAACATGAATGCGGTCGGTCACCTGTGTGAATTCTCTGGTGTACAAGAAGCACTCTTTTTTTAAGGAAACATTTCCCGCACACTGAGCATGAATAGGTACGCTCAGCCGCGTGACCCTTCAGGTGTGCATTAAGGTGTCCTTTCTGAACGAAACGTCTCCCGCACTCTGAACATGAATAAGGGCGCTCCTTCGTGTGAACTATCTGGTGTTTAAAAAGTCCGACTTTGTCGCTGAAACCTTTTCCGCACTCGGAACATGAATAAAGATTTTCCTCTGTGTTGATTCGCTGTTTAAGAAGGTTTTTGTTTTCAATGGAGGAGTTCCCGCACACGGAATAGGACAATGAATGCTCTCCCGCATGAGCGCCTTCATGGCCTAAGGGAGATTCCTTGGGATTGGATGGATCTGTGGATCTCTCCGTATTCTGAGATCTTAGATGTGTCTCTGAAGCGACGGCACATGACTTATCGGATTCCTCCGGGTTCATTGATCCTTCCGAATGGTAAGGCGTGCCATACATTTTTGGAGCACCAGAATTTAGTTGTGGAGAAAATTGTGCCATGCCGTTATAATCTTCAGATAAAACGAGACGAGAGGGGCTCAATGATGTCTTCAAAGGGTTGACTCCTGGAGAACATTGTGAGATACCATCATCTTCTTCAGTAGGACCTTGAGATAAAACAAGACGTCCTTCAGAGGTGTTCCAGACAAAGCGTCCACCTGTTTGAGAACAAATTTTAAATAAAAACAAACATGGGAAAAAGAGATAAGAAAACGTCTAAAAGAACAACAAACGGATACAAAACTGAGAGCCGTACAAGGCTTTGCGGCACAAAAGTAAGTACACCCCTCACATTTTTGTAAATATTTTATTCTATCTTTTCATGTGACAACACTGAAGAAATGACACTTTGCTACAATGTAAAGTAGTGAGTGTACAGCTTGTATAACAGTGTAAAATTTCTGTCCCCTCAAAATAACTCAACACACAACCATTAATGTCCAACAAAAGTGAGTACACCCCTAAGTGAAAATGTCCGAATTGGGCCGATTCGCCATTTTCCCTCCCCGGTGTCATGTGAATCGTTTGTGTTACAAGGTCTCAGGTGTGAATGGGGAGCAGGTGTGTTAAATTTGGTGTTATCGCTCTCCCTCTGCCATACTGGTCACTGCAAGTTCAACATGGCACCCCACGGCAAAGAACTCTCTGAGGAGCTGAAAAAAAGAATTGTTGCTCTCCATAAAGGTGGCCTAGGCTATAGGAAGATTGCCAAGACCCTGAAACTGAGCTGCAGCACGGTGGCCAAGACCATACAGCGGTTTAACAGGACAGGTTCCACTCAGAACAGGATTCCCAATGGTCAACCAAAGAAGTTGAGTGCACATGCTCAGCGTCATATCCAGAGGTTGTCTTTGGGAAATAGACGTATGAGTGCTACCAGCATTGCTGCAGACGTTGAAGGGGTGGGGGGTCAACCTGTCAGTGCTCAGACCATACGCCGCACACTGCATCAAATTGGTCTGCATGGCTGTCGTCCCAGAAGGAAACTTCTTCTAAAGATGATGCACAAGAAAGCCCACAAACAGTTTGCTGAACACAAGCAGACTAAGGACATGGATTACTGGAACCATGTCCTGTGGTCTGATGAGACCAAGATAAACTTATTTGGTTCAGATGGTGTCAAGCGTGTGTGGCGGCAACCAGGTGAGGAGTACAAAGACAAGTGTGTTTTGCCTACAGTCAAGCATGGTGGTGGGAGTGTCATGGTCTGGGGCTGCATGAGTGCTGCCGCCACTGGGGAGCTGCAGTTCATTGATGGAACCATAAATGCCAACATGTACTGTGACATACTGAAGCAGAGCATGATCCCCTCCCTTCAGATACTGGGCTTCAGGGCAGTATTCCAACATGATAACAACCCCAAACACACCTTCAAGATGACCAAAGCTTAAAATGTCCAAATTGGGCCCAAAGTGTCAATATTTTGTGTGGCCACCATTATTTTCCAGCACTGCCTTAACCCTCTTGAGCATGGAGTTCACCAGAGCTTCACAGGTTGCCACTGGAGTCCTTTTCCACTCCTCCATGATGACATCACGTAGTTGGTGGATGTTAGAGACCTTGCGCACCTCTACCTTCCGTTTGAGGATGTCCCACAGATGCTCAACAGGGTTTAGGCCTGGAGACATGCTTTGTCACTCCATCGCCTTTACCCTCAGCTTCTTTGGCAAGGCAGTGGTCATCTTGGAGGTGTGTTTGGGGTTGTTATGTTGGAATACTGCCCTGCGGCCCAGTCTCCGATGGGAGGGGATCATGCTCTGCTTCAGTATGTCACAGTACATGTTGGCATTCATGGTTCCCTCAATGAACTGTAGCTCCCCAGTGCCGGCAGCACTCATGCAGCCCCAGACCATGACACTCCCACCACCATGCTTGACTGTAGGCAAGACACACTTGTCTTTGTACTCCTCACCTGGTTGCCGCCACACACGCTTGACACCTCTGAACCAAAAAAGTTTATCTTGGTCTCATCAGAGCACAGGACATGGTTCCAGTAATCCATGCCCTTAGTCTGCTTGTCTTCAGCAAACCGTTTGCAGGCTTTCTTGTGCATCATCTTTAGAAGAGGTTTCCTTCCGGGATGACAGCCATGCAGACCAATTTGATGCAGTGTGCGGCGTATGGTCTGAGCACTGACAGGCTGACCCCCCCACCCCTTCAACCGGTGACCACCTTATCCACTACAGATACGATTCCTGAAGCAGTTACACCTGCAGGCAAGCAACCCATGCACCTTTGGGCATAGCACCCTCTGTCACCATCTCCAGGGGTGCTCTGCACTAAGCCGCAAGGGGAGCCCTCTCGTCACCTCAGCCTCCAACCTGGTTCCTGACAGTCACTTCATGAGATGTTCTGAAGTCGGACCAAGGGAGATCAATTCATTATCGGTATTCCCTTTGGAGACACAAGGCCCAGGCTGGGGTTAGTGCCACAAGTGCTGTTGACCTTTGTATGAGGTCCTAACTTTCTGGTAAGCAGACATTCTTGCTTTGGTGGAGGAGATCACCTTTTGGGTGGTGGAAAGTGTTAATACCACGGAGAAGATCTATCTGGAATATCGTACTTAAAAATCTCCATAGGGACACTTTAAAAATTTCTACAGGTTACCAGTTTAGAGTTACAGAGGATATCTAGGACTAGAATGATTGCTCTCGCTCTTACGTTCGTGGCGATACCTCACATGTGTGGTTTAAACGCCGTTTACATATGTGGGCACGACTTGCGTATGCGTTCGCTTCTGTGTGCGGGCATGGGGCGCTTTAAAAAAATGTTTTTTATTGTTTATTTTAGCTTTATATTTTTACACTTTACCTTTTTTTTTTAAATCACTTTTATTATTACAAGGAATGTAAACATCCCTTGTAATAAGAATAAGGCATGACAGGTCCTCTTTATGGAGAGATCTGGGGTCTATAAGACCTCACTTCTCTCCTCTAGGCAGGAAAAACAGAGTTAAAAAAAAAAAAAAATGATCTCGGCCTTTTCCTTTTACATAACGTCACACCCAGGCCTCCAAGAGTCATAGAGACTGCCGGGGACCATCTGGTCCTTAGTATTCTCTATGGTGAACATTCGCCGCTGGCAAATTCCTTCTCTGGCTTGCCGTTCTCCGTAGGCGTGCTCAAGCTTTTTTCTCTGCCTAGTGTCCTACTCCTGTAGGGGGCAGTATAACTCTACGGTCATGAAGATGAAGAGATGTGTCCATTACTGAACGAAAGAGAAAAGATGATATCTGAATGATGCCCATCATTTAGATATCTCCACTCACAGTCCAGGACATCATATGACGTCCTTGGGCTGGAAGTAGTTATAGGTATTTGTCACAGGGACCCTACTCCAACCGATTGCACCCTGCTTATTACATTTAGTGTTTATTACTTACTTGTGTCCATATGAAGAGAAGGTTTACTTTCCATAATCATCTCCTCCTCCTCCATAGACTGCTGATCTCCGCTCACCAACGTCTCTTCTTCTTTAATCTCAGCTTTGATATCTTTCACTTCTTCACTCTAAACCCCAAATATGATCGAGCATATTGATAAAAAAGGGTCATGAGATTACATAAAAGAATGTCCTCTCATAGCTTAGAATACATTTGTAGGTCTACATGCTCAGTTCCATCTACCTGATGATGGTGAGGGATGGTGTGATCTTCCTGTGTGGAATCCCAGGAATACAGAGGACGGGGACATCTCTCTGGTGAGTTCCCATTACTGGATCCATCTGTAGGAAACACACACACTGACTGAATACATTGTTTCTATGGGATTGATTTACTAAAACTGGACGCTGCAAACTCAAAAAGAGAAAAGATGATATCTGAATGATGCCAGCAGCTGCACCCATCATTCAGATATCTCCACTCAAAGTCCAGGACATCATATGAGGTCCTTGGGCTGGAAGTGGTCATAGGTTTTTGTCACGGGGACTAGGGCTGAACGATAGTCGATGTGATATCGACTATCGTTCTGCGGGCGTGGGCGATATTCATATCGCCGAAGACGCGATATTTACCATTAGGCAGGGAGAAGTCGGGACTCGGGGGGAGGAGGAGGACTCACAGTGCTGGCAGCCGTCCCACACGTTCAGCGGTGAGCAGCTGCACAGCTAACCAATCACGCGTGCCTGCACATCTGATTGGTTCGCTGTGCCGCGCTCACCGCTCCGTCAAGAGAACTAGCTCCAAGGCGGCAGAGGGAACGTGTGGGACAGATGTCATGTCGGCTCCAGGGTGGCAGAGGGAACGTGTGGGACAGATGTCATGTCGGCTCCAGGGTGGCAGAGGGAACGTGTGGGACAGATGTCATGTCGGCTCCAGGGTGGCAGAGGGAACGTGTGGGACAGATGTCATGTCGGCTCCAGGGTGGCAGAGGGAACGTGTGGGACAGATGTCATGTCGGCTCCAGGGTGGCAGAGGGAATGTGTGGGACAGATGTCATGTCGGCTCCAGGGTGGCAGAGGGAACGTGTGGGACAGATGTCATGTCGGCTCCAGGGTGGCAGAGGGAATGTGTGGGACAGATGTCATGTCGGCTCCAGGGTGGCAGAGGGAACGTGTGGGACAGATGTCATGTCGGGCTGTGTTTTTCTACCTCCTACCACAACTGTGAGTCCCGACTCTGCCTAATCCGTCTTCTGCATTCCACCCAGAGAAATATTGCGTTATATATCGTTGAAAACGAAATATCGCAATGTTCTTTTTTCCCCAATATCGTGCAGCCCTAACGGGGACCCTACTCCACCCGATTGCCCCCTGTGTTTCCCAGCACAGGCCCAGCCACCTTGTCCTTACAGCCATCATGTTCCCCACGCTCCCCACATAGTCCAACAAGTTTCCATGGTGGGCAGGTGCCAGGGAGCTGCCCTCTGCAGAGGACTCCCCTTTGTTCTCCCGGCTAAGCTCCGGGCAGTCCGTTTCCCCACTGGGCCTGCATGTGGATTCCCCACATGCAGGCTACAAGCCCGTCACTGCACGCTCCCCTTCTTCCTGTCTCCTATTGAGGAAAGCAGATGGACCTTTCATATGGTGTACAGTATCTCCTCCTCATTTGTTGGGAACATGACGTTATATTGAGGAATGGAGATGGTCCTTTCATATGGTGTACAGTATCTCCTCCTCATTTGTTGGGAACATGACGTTATATTGAGGAATGGAGATGGACCTTTCATATGGTGTACAGTATCTCCTCCTCATTTGTTGGGAACATGGCGTTATATTGAGGAACGGAGATGGACCTTTCATATGGTGTACAGTATCTCCTCCTCATTTGTTGGGAACATGACGTTATATTGAGGAATGGAGATGGTCCTTTCATATGGTGTACAGTATCTCCTCCTCATTTGTTGGGAACATGACGTTATATTGAGGAATGGAGATGGACCTTTCATATGGTGTACAGTATCTCCACCTCATTTGTTGGGAACATGACTTTTTTTGTAAGGTGAACTCAATGGACATATATTATTTTTTAACCCATGTAAAAATGTAAATACATGTTTCATACTCATAATAGTAAAGTAAAAATGTGAATGGGTATTACATTTAGTGTCTATGACTTACTTGTGTCTATATGTAGAGAAGATTCCTCCTGTTTACTTTCCATAATCATCTTCCCCTCCTCCATAGACTGCTGATCTCCACTCACCAACCTCTCTTCTTCTTCCTCTTTAATCTCAGCTTTGATATCTTTAACTTTTTCACCCTAAACCCCAAATATGATAGAGCATATTGATAAAAAGGGTCATGAGATTACATAGAAGAATGTCCTCTCATAGCTTATAATACATTTCTAGGTCTACATGCTCCTTTCCACCTACCTGATGATGGTGAGGGATGGTGTGATCTTCCTGTGTGGAATCCCGGGAATACAGAGGACGGGGACATCGCTCTGGTGGGTTCCCATTACTGGATCCATCTGTAGGAAACACACACACTGACTGAATACATTGTTTCTATGTGTTTATCAGATGATGGGGGATCTAGGTGGATCCTCCGTACCGCTCTCTCCTTTACAATAAAGTCTCCTCTTACCCGGTGATGTGAGGGGCGGCTGATTCTCCATCATGACGTCCTTGTAGAGATCCTTGTGTCCTTCTAAATACTCCCACTCCTCCATGGAGAAATAGACAGTGACATCCTGACACCTTATAGGAACCTGACACACACAATGATACAGTCACCATCCAGACACATCCCTTGTCTGTTACTGGATAATGTCCCAGAATTCCCGGCACCGCTCACCTCTCCTGTCAGCAGCTCAATGATCTTGTTGGTGACTTCTAGAATCTTCTTATCATTGTTTCTCTTGAGCTTCAAAGAATGAGGTGAAGGCAGTGTGATGGTTAAATGGTCACCAGACTTCACCAGAGGACAACTCTGCATTGAAAGAGCAACAAAAATGTCACGTGACCTCCCAGAATCCTCCTCACCTCTCCGGTGTTCCTTGAAAAATCCATACCCGTGAGAAAACCATACCCTCGTCACTTCCGGTGCACCTACGGAGGGTATAGATTTATCACAGTAGAGTGTGTAACGTTACACTTGCGGCGGTTACATTAAAACAGCTGTGCTGCAATATGAGTCATCTCCGCTCCTATCCCTGACACTTCCCTGATCTTGGCTAATAAATATAAAAGCGGATCACGGAGCCGACATCTCCGTCATTTAGATTTCATACACCCGCCGCCGCTTTTATATTTATTAGCCAAGATCAGGGAAGTGTCAGGGATAGGAGCGGAGATGACTCATATTGCAGCACAGCTGTTTTAATGTAACCGCCGCAAATGTAACGTTACACACTCTACCGTGAGAAAACCATACCCTCGGAGCATGCGCACTTGTCAGGCCCTCGGCTGTTCAATGATGTATCCGGGGCTGTGAGCATGCGCACTGCTACGCTGCTCAGCTGTTCCTGACAGGAAGTGACGAGGGTATGGTTTTCTAACGTTACACCGGTCAGGTCTGTGTTTTATTAATAGAGATAAGAGTGATGTCATGTGACCTCCCAGAATCCTCCTCACCTCTCCGGTCAGGTCTGTGTTTTATTAATAGAGATAAGAGCGATGTCATGTGACCTCCCAGAATCCTCCTCACCTCTCCGGTCAGGTCTGTGTTTTATTAATAGAGATAAGAGTGATGTCATGTGACCTCCCAGAATCCTCCTCACCTCTCCGGTCAGGTCTGTGTTTTATTAATAGAGATAAGAGCGATGTCATGTGACCTCCCAGAATCCTCCTCACCTCTCCGGTCAGGTCTGTGTTTTATTAATAGAGATAAGAGTGATGTCATGTGACCTCCCAGAATCCTCCTCACCTCTCCGGTCAGGTCTGTGTTTTATTAATAGAGATAAGAGTGATGTCAGGTGACCTCCCAGAATCCTCCTCACCTCTCCGGTCAGCTCTGTGTTTTATTAATGGAGATAAGAGTGATGTCATGTGACCTCCCAGAATCCTCCTCACCTCTCCAGTTAGCAGGTAGATGATCTCCAGTGTGAGGTTCCAGATCTTCTCAGTCAAGTGACTCCGGTCCTTCACCATCCTCATTGATGTGGTCATGTGATCTATACAGGACTCTTCTCTCTGTATACGGATAATAAACTGAGAATTATCTGGACTGTACTGGGATGAATAATGTCTGCACAGAGTTCTGACAGAGGCTCTGGATGAATAGTTGGATAAATCGCTTTATATAAACAGTATATTTGTATCATCATCTGCGAGAGATAAAAGACGTCACAGTGACTATGGAGGAAGAGGACGGAACATGACGGGGGGGGGGGGGGGTTACTGGGTGTAAATATAAAATAATATATTATTACCTCCTCTATTGCCAGTTCCAGCAATGTCTCCTCTCTACTTCCTCCCAAATCACCTCTGACCCGGAACTTCCTCTTGATAGGTGACATCACTTCCTGTTTTCAACTTACGTCACTTCCTGTCTCTGCGTTTCACTGAGATCCACACCTATTGGAGAATATAGAAACTGACGCCTATGTTGCGCTTCAATACATTTCAATATATATACGCACATACTGTAAATATAAATAATGTAATAATAATATACATAATGTAAATATATATACACACACACACACTGTATATATTTACACACATAATAAACAGTATCTCACAAAAGTAAGTACACCCCTCACATTTTTGTAAATATTTTATTCTATCTTTTCATGTGACAACACTGAAGAAATGACACTTTGCTACAATGTAAAGTAATGAGTGTACAGCTTGTATAACAGTGTAAATTTGCTGTCCCCTCAAAATAACTCAACACACAGCCATTAATGTCTAAACTGCTGGCAACAAAAGTGAGTACACCCCTAAGTGACAATGTCCAAATTGGGCCCAATTAGCCATTTTCCCTCCCCGGTGTCATGTGACTCGTTAGCGTTACAAGGTCTCAGGTGTGAATGGGGAGCAGGTGTGGTAAATTTGGTGTTATCGCTCTCACTCTCTCATACTGGTAACTGGAAGTTCAACATGGCACCTCATGGCAAAGAACTCTCTGAGGATCTGAAAAAAAAGAATTGTTGTTCTACATAAAGATGGCCTAGGCTATAAGAAGATTGCCAAGACCCTGAAACTGAGCTGCAGCACGGTGGCCAAGACCATACAGCGGCTTAACAGGACAGGTTCTACTCAGAACAGGCCTTGCCATGGTCGACCAAAGCAGTTGAGTGCACGTGCTCAGCGTCATATCCAGAGGTTGTCTTTGGGAAATAGACGTATGAGTGCTGCCAGCATTGCTGCAGAGGTTGAAGGGGTGGGGGGTCAGCCTGTCAGTGCTCTGACCATACGCCGCACACTGCATTAAATTGGTCTGCATGGCTGTTGTCCCAGAAGGAAGCCTCTTCTAAAGATGATGCACAAGAAAGCCCGCAAACAGTTTGCTGAAGACAAGCAGACTAAGGACATGGATTACTGGAACCATGTCCTGAGGTCTGATGAGACCAAGATAAACTTATTTGGTTCAGATGGTGTCAAGCGTGTGTGGCGGCAACCAGGTGAGGAGTACAAAGATAATTGTGTCTTGCCTACAGTCAAATATGGTGGTGGGAGTGTTATGGTCTGGGGCTGCATGAGTGCTGCCGGCACTGGGGAGTTACGGTTCATTGAGGGAACCATGAATGCCAACATGTACTGTGACATACTGAAGCAGAGCATGATCTCCTCCCTTCAGAAACTAGGCTGCAGGGCAATATTTCAACATGATAACGACCCTAAACACACCTCCAAGACAACCAATGCCTTGTTAAAGAAGCTGAGGGTAAAGGTGATGGACTGGCCAAGCATGTCTCCAGACGTAAACCCTATTGAGTATCTGTGGGGCATCCTCAAACGGAAGGTGGAGGAGCGCAAGGTCTGTAACATCCACCAGCTCTGTGATGTCCTCATGGAGGAGGGGAAGAGGACTCCAGTGGCAACCTGTGAAGCTCTGGTGAACTCCATGCCCAAGCGGGTTAAGGCATTGCTGGAAAATAATGATGGCCACAGAAAATATTGACACATTGGGCCCAATTTGGACATTTTCACTTAGGGGTGTACTCACTTTTGTGAGATACTGTATACACACACATGCGCTGTATACACTGGATTGTGTGGATATCAGGATACGGCATTTAGCTCATATTTTGCAGGTTGAGATGAAATAAATGAACTTACAATGCAAGTAACCGGCAGGTTTGGAAGTAGTTGATTGGAAGGTAGAATAGATAAGATTTCACTTCATCAAGGACTTTAACAAATATATTTTAATAGACATATTATACATAATTTGTGCAATTGGATGATAAATATCGAATTTTATGGTTACATTGACATAAGGCAACATATTGTAGCTCACGTGATATGATTGTTCAAGAGACCTTTTAAAAAGGAAAATGTAAAAAAAATGTAGCTCCCTCCTAGGTAGGTGTCAGTGAGGACAAGGCTTGTTTTGGTGGGGGGGGGGGGGGTGAGTGTAGCACCCTCCTAGGTAGGTGTTAGTGAGGACATGGCTTGGTTTGGCGGGGGGTGAGTGTAGCACCCTCCTAGGTAGGTGCTAGTGAGGACATGGCTTGGTTTGGTGGGGGGTGAGTGTAGCACCCTCCTAGGTAGGTGCTAGTGAGGACATGGCTCGGTTTGGCAGGGGGTGAGTGTAGCACCCTCCTTGGTAGGTGCTAGTAGTGAGGACATGGCTCAGTTTGGGGGGGTGAGTGTAGCACCCTCCTTGGTAGGTGCTAGTAGTGAGGACATGGCTCAGTTTGGGGGGGGGGGGTGAGTGTAGCACCCTCCTAGGTAGGTGCTAGTGAGGACATGGTTCGGTTTGGCAGGGGGTGAGTGTAGCACCCTCCTAGGTAGGTGCTAGAGATAGAGTATAGTTTTGGCCCGGTCTGCCTATCAGAGGAGCAGCAGGCAAATCTATATCGCTTTCTGCCTACCAGAGAGCAGGATCTGTGAGTTGGGTCTGCTCATGGTGCTCAGTGTGTGATTCATCTGGTCTAGCGAATGTTTCACACTGGTCCAATAAGGAGGCATATTGGACAGGGGAGGAAACCTGACCAATGGGTACACAGGCTTTGATACAGCTCCAGTGATTGGCACAGACTAGTGGTCTTGGTGCATTGTGGGGTGTGGTATAAAAGCCAGGAGCACATGTGCTGTGTGGTCTTTGGCTGGTGAGCAGAGTCCTAGGGGGAGGGTGATGGCTGTCTCCTCCTCTGCATTGGTGGCACGTGGTTATAGGCCTGGTGAACCAGAAGGAAGGAGCTGAACCCAGAGGTCCGGGAGAGTTGACTAGAGGGGGTGAGACACTGGAGAACCTGGAAAAACAGTATTGTGAGTACAGGGGATCGTGTCTGAAGGCCTGAACTGCGTGGGGGGCCACCCTGGAGTAGAGTAGTCAGAGGACGGGTGTCAGCTGGTAGAATGAAAGGGGGTGCTAGGCGAGTACCCTGAAGATAGTTACTCAATCAAGGTGGTATGTTTGAAAAGTCTCCGCGCTTATGGTAAAGTAAAAATGGCTGCAGCCTACCTCAAAATATAGCAAGGCTATATCAGATCAGATAGAAATAAATGTAGAGGTAAGTGGCGCTGCCACAATATAAATATTATAAAATTGGGTAAGGGTATATATCTCGCAATCTAGGGCCAATAAATGTATGATTTGGTGAATAAATGTATATGTGTCTAAATCAGTGCACTAAAGGATTGAATAAAATGCAAATAATTTTAAATTTGTGCAGTAAAAAGTTGTTTGAAAATATGCAAGTGATTAATATTGATATGGGTAATAATATAAATGCAATAAATAAATTGGTGATAGGTAGGCGTGAGTAAAAAGTATCTAATGCATATAAACAAATATATTAAAGAATCTTTGGGTGCACAATATAAGGTGATCACATATATAAAAATTAAGGCGCACCCTAATATTGGTTCTTACTTAAAAAAGTGCATTTATCAAAAGAAGTGTTCAATTAAAGTGCATATGCAGTGCTCAGAAAAATTAAGTCACCTATTATAAAGTATGTAAAAAAACAATAGCCTCAAATAAAAAGTCCATAGAGGTCAGCAGCAGTAAATGTATATGGTAATGATCACAATTGAGTCCATACAAAAATTTAAAAAACACTCCAGATAAAGTGAGGAAAAAGTGGATTCCGGGTGATAAATAAGGATGGGGGTGCTCAGTGAAGGAATAAGTGCTCCCCTCCTCTTGATCCCACACTCACCAGAGGGTAGCCCCCCTACAGGGGTAACCAGCATGATATACAGTGGGTACGGAAAGTATTCAGACCCCCTTAAATTTTTCACTCTTTGTTATATTGCAGCCATTTGCTAAAATCATTTAGGTTCATTCTTCTTCCTCATGAATGTACACATAGCTCCCCATACTGACAGAAAAACACTGAATTGTTGACATTGTTGCAGATTTATTAAAAAAGAAAAACTGAAATATCACATGGTCCTAAGTATTCAGACCCTTTGCTGTGATACTCATATATTTAACTCAGGTGCTTTCCATTTCTTCTGATCATCCTTGAGATGGTTCTACACCTTCATTTGAGTCCAGCTGTGTTTGATTATACTGATTGGACTTGATTAGGAAAGCCACACACCTGTCTATATAAGACCTTCCAGATCACAATGCATGTCAGAGCAAATGAGAATCATGAGGTCAAAGGAACTGCCCGAAGAGCTCAGAGACAGAATTGTGGCAAGGCACAGATCTGGCCAAGGTTACAAAAAGATTTCTGCTGCACTTAAGGTTCCTAAGAGCACAGTGGCCTCCATAATCCTCAAATGGAAGACGTTTGGGACGACCAGAACCCTTCCTAGAGCTGGCCGTCCGGTCAAACTGAGCTATCGGGGGAGAAGAGCCTTGGTGAGAGAGGTAAAGAAGAACCCAAAGATCACTGTGGCTGAGCTCCAGAGATGCAGTCAGGAGATGGGAGAAAGTTGTAGAAAGTCAACCATCACTGCAGCCCTCCACCAGTCGGGGCTTTATGGCAGAGTGGCCCGACGGAAGCCTCTCCTCAGTGTAAGACACATGAAAGCCCGCATGGAGTTTGCTAAAAAACACCTGAAGGACTCCAAGATGGTGAGAAATAAGATTCTCTGGTCTGATGAGACCAAAATAGAACTTTTTGGCCTTAATTCTAAGCGGTATGTGTGGAGAAAACCAGGCACTGCTCATCACCTGTCCAATACAGTCCCAACAGTGAAGCATGGTGGTGGCAGCATCATGCTGTGGGGATGTTTTTCAGCTGCAGGGACAGGACGACTGGTTGCAATCGAGGGAAAGATGAATGCGGCCAAGTACAGGGATATCCTGGACAAAAACCTTCTCCAGAGTGCTCTGGACCTCAGAGTGGGCCGAAGGTTTACCTTCCAACAAGACAATGACCCTAAGCACACAGCTAAAATAACGAAGGAGTGGCTTCATAACAACTCCGTGACTGTTCTTGAATGGCCCAGCCAGAGCCCTGACTTAAACCCAATTGAGCATCTCTGGAGAGACCTAAAAATGGCTGTCCACCAACGTTTACCATCCAACCTGACAGAACTGGATAGGATCTGCAAGGAGGAATGGCAGAGGATCCCCAAATCCAGGTGTGAAAGACTTTTTGCATCTTTCCCAAAAAGACTCCTGGCTGTATTAGATCAAAAGGGGGCTTCTACTAAATACTGAGCAAAGGGTCTGAATACTTAGGACCATGTGATATTTCAGTTTTTCTTTTTTAATAAATCTGCAACAATGTCAACAATTCTGTGTTTTTCTGTCAGTATGGGGTGCTATGTGTACATTCATGAGGAAGAAGAATGAACCTAAATGATTTTAGCAAATGGCTGCAATATAACAAAGAGTGAAAAATTTAAGGGGGTCTGAATACTTTCCGTACCCACTGTATATATCCTGAGGGTCCCTTCAATGCTTAACCAGATATCCACTTGTTCCAAGATAGAAATCAGTAGCCAGTAAATCCTCAGTAATATGCCGATACAATAGTAATGGGGAACCGTATCTAGGGAAAATGTGAAGAAGAGAAAAGACTCCAATAGTGAAGTATTGCTAATAAACTTTCACTTTATTAATAGAACAGTACATGGTACTCACATTTAGCAATTAAAAACCGTGCACATATGCATTAGGGACCGCAAATCCCTCGTGTAGCGGTGTAGCTGTGCTCTTCCGGGACGCGATGCGCTCCACCGACCGGCTCACTCACAAGGCAGCGGAACTGACGTGACCACGCTCTACGCGTTTCGTCATCAAAGACGTCATCAGGAGCAGCAATATTAGGGTGCGCCTTAATTTTTATATATGTGATCACCTTATATTGTGCACCCAAAGATTCTTTTATATATTTATTTATATGTATTAGATACTTTTTACTCACGCCTACCTATCACCAATTTATTTATTGCATTTATATTATTACCCATATCAATATTAATCACTTGCATATTTTCAAACAACTTTTTACTGCACAAATTTAAAATTATTTGCATTTTATTCAATCCTTTAGTGCACTGATTTAGACACATATACTTTTATTCACCAAATCATACATTTATTGGCCCTAGATTGCGAGATATATACCCTTACCCAATTTTATAATATTTATATTGTGGCAGCGCCACTTACCTCTACATTTATTTCTATCAGTTACTCAATCAAGTCTTCATTAAAGAGACTTTACCTTCAATTCATCTAGTGGCAAGGTGAATTTGCAGCTTGGCTACATCTTCAGATAGGAGTCCTCATCAACTGTGAATAGTTCAATTTTGGAGTACCCCACTCTTCCCTTCTCCCATCCCCATTTATAATAAAACAGCAAAAACAACTACAACCCCTAGACCAGTGATGGCCAGCTACGTCCCCTAGACCAGTGATGGCCAGCTTCGTCCCCTAAACCAGTGATGGCCAGCTACGTCCCCTAGACCAGTGATGGCCAGCTACGTCCCCTAGACCAGTGATGGCCAGCTTCGTTTCCAAGACCAGTGATGGCCAGCTACGTCCCCTAGACCAGTGATGGCCAGCTACGTCCCCTAGACCAGTGATGGCCAGCTTCGTTTCCAAGACCAGTGATGGCCAGCTACGTCCCCTAGACCAGTGATGGCCAGCTTCGTTTCCAAGACCAGTGATGGCCAGCTTCGTCCCCTAGACCAGTGATGGCCAGCTACGTCCCCTAGACCAGTGATGGCCAGCTTCGTTTCCAAGACCAGTGATGGCCAGCTACGTCCCCTAGACCAGTGATGGCCAGCTTCGTTTCCAAGACCAGTGATGGCCAGCTTCGTCCCCTAGACCAGTGATGGCCAGCTACGTCCCCTAGACCAGTGATGGCCAGCTACGTCCCCTAGACCAGTGATGGCCAACCTTGGCACCCCAGATGTTTTGGAACTACATTTCTCATTATACTCAACTACAATGCAGTGTAGTGGAGCATCATGGGAAATGTCGTTTCAAAACATCTGGGGTGCCAAGGTTGGCTATCACTGGTCTAGACCAGTGGTTCCCAACTCCGGTCCTCGGGACCCACCAACAGGCCAGGTTTGCAAGATAACTAAATTACATCACAGGTGATCTCATTTGCTGCTCAGTGATTGCAGTATTCTAGTCTGCATCCCCCAAGGTAATACTTAAAATCTGGCCTGTTAGTGGGTCCCGAGGACCGGAATTGAGAACCACTGGTCTAGACTGATCATTGACTGAGCCGGAAAGTAAAGTGTTAAGTTTGTGCATGCAGCTGCTAACCAGAGGGTTCCTAAAAGGGGAAGAATTCAGCAGTCCTCATCAAAGGGGCAGTGCTACAAAAAAATGTATAAAAGTGTAAAAATAAAACTAAAATAAACCAATAAAAAAAACTGTAAAAAGAAAAAGTGTAAAAAAATAAAAATTGGTTTAACTACGGTTTTTTTTTTTTTAATTCATGAAACCTTCCTTTCCTGACAGACTCCATGGCAGCATACATTCAGGTAGGCCCCGCCTCCTCTCCTACCTCATAGGACCCCACTCCCATAAATCTTTGCTTCCTTTCAGCATCAGTGTTCCTTTTTTGTCCTCCTCATACATATGGTGTTATGTTCCTACTGTTCTTCGGTCCTATACAACGGTGGCAGATTGAGTCATGGAGTCTCCGATAAGCCCTGGCTCTTAGCGGGGTATGGAGGGGGCAATGGAAGAGACCCTCAGCAGGAGCTCTGTGGTCTGGCCGAGAGAGCCCTGCTGCTGCGGGTGGCCTATTTTTGCCTGAAGATACAAGCCGGTGTTGCGTCTCCTGGACTCGATTATGCTGTCGGCAGGGTGGTAAGCCCTGATATGGGACCCATTTCTTATCTTCCTTTCTATGCTCCTGCTGCTTTATCTTCCGTTAACTTTGGCGTTCAAGTCCTGTCAGTTGACAGTGCCAATTAAAGTTTTCTTTGTTCAGCATCTTCCCACCCGGGAGTGTATAGCGAGTTATTTCCCGAACGTATGCTGCCATGGAGTCTGTCAGGAAAATTGATATCAAATACTTACCGTAATTTTCCTTTCCTGATGGACTCCATGGCAGCATATGTTCGGGTAGGCCCCGCCTCCTCTCCTACCTCATAGGACCCCACTCCCATAAATCTTTGCTTCCTTTCAGCATCAGTGTTCTGTAACTAGCCTACTCAGGAATTGGGAGGGGACTCCTGCTGCCATGGAGTCTGTCAGGAAAATTGATATCAAATACTTACCGTAATTTTCCTTTCCTGATGGACTCCTAGGCAGCAGGAGTCCCCTCCCAATTCCTGAGTAGGCTAGTTACAGAACACTGATGCTGAAAGGAAGCAAAGATTTATGGGAGTGGGGTCCTATGAGGTAGGAGAGGAGGCGGGGCCTACCCGAACATATGCTGCCATGGAGTCCATCAGGAAAGGAAAATTACGGTAAGTATTTGATATCAATTTTCCATTTTTTTTTAAAAAAAGCTTTTGAAAAATTCCTGCATAAATACATTGTGACATAAAAAGTTGCAACAACCGCCATTTTATTCCCTAGGGTCTCTGCTAAAAAAAAAAAAAAAATATAAAAAAAAACCTATAATTATTCGGGGTTCTAAATAATTTTCTAGTGAAGAAATACTGATTTTAACTTGTAAGTAACAAGTGTCAGAAATAGGCTTGCTCCCTAAGTGGTTAATTCATGAATTTTTTAAAAAAAATAAAAAAAGGACGTGTTTGAAAAATTGCTGCGAAAATACCGTGTGACATAAAAAGTTGCAACAATCACGTTTTATTCCCTAGAGTCTCTGCTAAAAAAAAAAAAAAAGTTTGGGTGAGTAATTTTCTAGCAAAAAAAAGATTTTTATATGTAGGAGAGGGGTGCCGGAATTGGCCTGGTACGGAAGTTGTTATATGGAAGGTAGAAAAGAAAAGACTTCAGTTCATCAAGGACTTTAATAAATATATTTTAATAGACATATTAATTATATAACATAATTTGTGTAATTGTATAATAAATATCACATTTTATGGTTAGTTACATTGACATAAGGCAACATATTGTAGCACACGATATTAATTTTTTTTTTTTTAAACAAACTAACCAAAGACCACTTAAAAAGAGAAAGTGTAACAAAAAAAAAAAGAAAATCAATAAAAAAAAAAAAAAAAAAAATTTAAAAAGGGAACGTGTAAAAATTAAAATACAATAAACAATAAAAAAATGCAAAGGGTAAGTGTAAAAAAAAAAAAATAAAAACTTTAAATAGAATAGACAATAAAAACAGATTTAAAAAAGGGAAAGTGTAAAAATAAAAATAGAATAAACAATAAAAAAAATGCAAAGGGAAAGTGTAAAAATAAAAAAGGGAACGAGTAAAAATAAATAAATAAAAAAAAGGGGAAAGTGTTAAAAAAAATAAAAATAAACAAAAAAAAAATTAAAGGGAAAGTGAAAAAATAAAAAATAAAGTCCTCTCTTTATACAATCCTCTCTTTGAACTTTGCTTGTTCCCGGGTGCAGCTGGTGGCCTTAAACCATTGAAGTTCCTGCCGGGTCCGATCCTTCATTTTTTATACTTCCAAATGAAGAAGAAAGTTCCCCTGTCTGAATTCTCTGGTGTATAACAAGGGCCCCTTTCCCAATGAAACATTCCGAAAATGAATAGGGGCGCACACCTGTGTGAATTCTCTGGTGTTTACGAAGGTCCCCTCTATAACTGAAACCTTTCCCGCACTCCGAACAAGTAAAAGGACGCTCACCCGTGTGAATTCTCTGGTGTCTAAGGAGCACTTTTTTCGCACTGAAACTTTTTCCGCACTCTGAACACGAATAAGGCCGCTCACCTGTGTGAATTCTTTGGTGTATAACAAGGTCCACTTTCTGAACGAAACTTTTCCCACACTCCGAACACGAATAAGGACGCTCGCCCGTGTGAATTCTCTGATGTATAACGAGGGCCCCTTTCTGAGTGAAACACTTCCCGCACTCCGAACATAAAAAAGGACGCTCGCCCGTGTGAGTTCTCTGATGTCTAAGAAGTTCTTCTCTATAAATGAAACATTTCCCACACTCAGAGCATGAAAAGGGAAACTCTCCTGTGTGAGTTTTCTGGTGTATAAGCAGTTTTTCTTTCTCGATGAAGCTTTTCTCGCACTCGGAACAGGAATAGGGACGCTCGCCCGTGTGAATTTTCTGGTGCTTAAGGAGCTTTCTTTTCTCAATAAAACCTTTCCCACACACCGAACACGAATGGGGACGCTCGGTCTTGTGAATGGTTTTGTGTCTACGAAGTGCTGTCCTTCCAGTGAATGTTTTCCCACACTCCGAACAGGACAGTGAATTCTCTGCTGTTTGAATTCCTTCATGGCTTGGAGAAAGTTCCTTGAGATTGGATGGATCTGTTGACCCATCGGAACTGTGAGATCTTGGACCTTTATCTGGAGTGACAGTATGGGACTCATCAGAAGATTCCTCAGAGGGGCTCATTGTTCTCCTCAAAGGGCAAGGTCTCCTCAGATGTAGATAAATAGGATTTACTCCTGGAGAACATTGTGAGATACCATCATCATCTTCAGTAGGACCTTGAGATAAAACGAGATGTCCTTCAGAGGTGTTCCAGACAAAGCGTCCATCTGTAGAAAAACAAGTTTTAGATACGTGGTAGAAGTAGGTTTCATTAGACATGTGCGGAAAAAACGAGTTTCATTTTGTTAACCATTTTTCCCGGGGTAGACCTCCTATGTCCTCATTTCCCCCCCGAGGTAGACCTCCTATGGCGTCATTTCCCCCCCGAGGTAGACCTCCTATGACGTCATTACTACCGGGGTAGATCTCCTATGACGTCATTTCCCCCGAGGTTGACCACCTATGAAGTCATTTCCCCCGAGGTAGACCTCCTATGACGTCATTTCCCCCGAGGTAGACGTCCTATGACGTCATTTCCCCCGAGGTAGACGTCCTATGACGTCATTTCCCCCGAGGTAGACGTCCTATGACGTCATTTCCCCCGAGGTAGACGTCCTATGACGTCATTTCCCCCGAGGTAGACGTCCTATGATGTCATTTCCCCCGAGGTAGACGTCCTATGATGTCATTTCCCCCGAGGTAGACGTCCTATGACGTCATTTCCCCCGAGGTAGACGTCCTATGATGTCATTTCCCCCGAGGTAGACGTCCTATGATGTCATTTCCCCCGAGGTAGACGTCCTATGACGTCATTTCCCCCGAGGTAGACGTACTATGACGCCATTTCCCCCGAGGTAGATGTCCTATGACGCCATTTCCCCAGAGGTAGACCTCCTATGACGTCATTTCTCCCGAGGTAGACCTCCTATGACGTAATTTCCCCCCGTGGTAGACCTCCTATGACGTAATTTCCCCCCGAGGTAGACCTCCTATGACGTCATTTCTCCCCGAGGAAGACCTCCTATGATGTAATTTCCCCCCGTGGTAGACCTCCTATGACGTAATTTCCCCCCGAGGTAGACCTCCTATGACGTCATTTCCCCCCAGGTAGACCTCCTATGACGTAATTTCTCCCGAGGTAGACATCCTATGACGTAATTTCCCCTGAGGTAGACGTCCTATGACGTCATGGACTTTGAGTGAAGACATCTGGATGATGGGTGCAGCTGAAGACTTCATCCAGATATCTCTTTTTTCAGCTGGCGTATCTTGATTGCTTTTACACGTAGCGAGAGGGGACATCTCCCACCGCCCTCCAGGGCTTCTCTGGTCTCTTCCGTGCAATCAGGGGGCTGGAGAATGAATCCACCAGTGGCAGAATCCACCAGGGCTTCTCCGGGCTCTCCCGTGCAATCAAGGGGCTGGAGAATGAATCCACCAGTGGCAGAATCCACCAGGGCTTCTCCGGTCTCTCCCGTGCAATCAGGGGGCCGGAGAATGAATGAGGAAAGTGAAAAATATTTTTAACTTTTGTGCAAACGCTTATTGTGATTTTTTTTTTTTTTTTACCAAAAATATGTAGCAAAATACAAATTGGCCTAAAAGAATGAAAAAATTTTAATTTTTATTTTTTTTTGGGAATGTTATAAAGCAGAATGTGAAAAATATATATATATATATATATTTTTAGAATTGTTGCTCTTTTTTTGTTTAGAACGCAAAAAAAAAAAAAAATAGCAGAGGTGATCAAATACCACCAAAAGAAAGATCTATTTGTGGGGAAAAAAGACGTAACTTTTATTTGGGTACAGCGTCGCACGAACGCGCAATTGTCAGATAAAGTAACGCAGTGCCGAATTGAAAAAAAAAAATGGCCTGGTCATTAAGTGGGCAAATCCTTCCGGTCCAGAAGTGGTTAAAGTGGAGTTATCCTTTAAATTAGGCTGAGCTTTAGATTGGTATTCTGCCTTCTTCTGGATCAAATGCTGCTTTACATTTTTTCTATTTTCTTTCGGGGAAATTCAAAAAGACCTACAACGTTCCTCATCTGATGTACTATAGTACATTTTTTATTTTATACTCCTAGATGTAAAGAGAAAATGTGAACTGTTTCCCTGTTTATTACTTACTGGTGTCCATATGTAGAGAAGGTTCCTCCTGTTTACTTTCCATAATCATCGCCTCCTCCTCCATAGACTGCTGATCTCCACTCACCAACGTCTCTTCTTCTTCCTCTTTAATCTCAACTTTGATGTCTTCCAGTTCTTCATCCTGGACCCCAAAGATGATAGAATACATTCGTAAAAAGGAGAAAGAGATTACAAGGTCACGTAGCTTAAAAATAATGTAGAGTTCTAGTTGCTCAGTCCCACCTACCTGATGATGGTGAGGGATGGTGTGATCTTCCCTTGTGGAATCCCGGGAATACAGAGGACCTCCCTCCTCCATAGACTGCTGATCTCCAAGCATCTCTTCTTTCTCTACTTTAATCTCAACTTTGATGTCTTTCAGTTCTTCACTCTAAAGCACAAATGTGATAGAACGTATTTGTGAAAAGGAACGAGAGATTACTTTGACGAATGTCCTCTCGTAGCTTAGATTACATTTTTAGGTCTACATGTCCAGTCCCACCTACCTGATAACAGTGAGAGATGTCACCTTCCTGTGTGGAATCCCGGGAATACAGAGGACAGGGACATCTCTCTGGTGGGTTCCCATCACTGGATCCATCTGTAGAAAACACACACACTGACTGAATACATTGTTTCTATGTGTTTGTAGCACCCTCTAATGTGCAATTAGTGTACGTAAATTTTATTTAGTATGACTCATGGAAACTGCGAGTCTGTAATAAGGTTAGGTCAGGTTAAATGGCTCTCCAGGGCAGGGCTCTGGTACCGCTCCCTTAAAAAAGGCCTTGATTCTTTCCTGGGTGCACATATTATAAATGGGGTACTAATATTTATAGGTAAAGTTGATCCAGGGAATATCCGGTTGCCTCTCGGGGGATCAAGAAGGAATTTTTTCCCCTGCTGTAGCAAATTGGATCATGCTTTGCTGGGGGTTTTTTCGTCTTTCTCTGGATCAACTGCGGATATATGATTGTGTATATGGGATTGTATGGTTGGGTTTTATTTACTGTTTTTTATTGTTTGAGCCAGATGGACTTGTGTCTTTTTTTCAACCTATGTAATCTAGAAGCTTGGAGAAGCTTCTGGAAGTTAGTGGTTGGAGTTCCTGATCTGCATACTTAAGGGAATCTGGCTAATCCCCAAGCAGATGGCCTGGCAGGATGGCTGGGTCAGTGCTTAAATATGGTGGAACATGGCCAGCAGGAGAGTCAAGTGCAAGATGGAGTGTTAAGGTTGTTGTTGTGTGGCCAGGGAGGGGACCTCGGGGCTTGGGGACTCTGCTTCCAGGCTGGGAGCTGAGGAAAGGAAGAAGAGAAAGAATAAGAGGAATCTCCATTACCCCATTTCACTAAAGGGGACTGAGAGCTCCTAGTTCGTAAAGAACTTTGCCACTGATCCATAGAGACTGCATTAATTTCGGAGAAGTCCAGTCCAGGATCTTCATCTATTTTTGTACATGGAGAAGGAAGTTTTCCTCATCTGTTGTTCAAGTCAAGTTGGGCATTCCATAATACCTATACCCTATCCAAGTTGTTTTCCTCAATAGGACAACAAAAACAAGCCCATGGACTGATTTCTTGTGTCTGGATGCAAGTTAGACATGCATGTTGCCTGGCTGTGCAGGAATAGGTGGAACTAGTACCCAGCGGCTCCTGCGGGGTTAGCGCTACATTTGGGGGCTCGACTGGGATCCCTGTATCGTAACCTGCATGGTCGTTGCCCAAAGCAACTCACAATCAACAACCCAAAAAACTGTCAACTTGTTACCAAGTAAGCCAGAGAAATCTGTAACCGGGAACTGGTTCATTCTGCTAAGAGTGCCGTTTCTTTGCTGTAATCCTTAACAACCATGCCAGGCCTTCACATACCTGACATACAAGAGTCTTTCTGCTACCTAAAACTGTGTTATGTTTCAACCTGCTTATCTCAGTGAAAATTGTGTTATTTTGCATGCTGTTGCCCGTAGATTCCACAGCAGGCTATCATGAGGGAGGATTGCAACCATCGTGCAGCTGCTCAACCATGGATGGGATTTATGTTCACCTTGCTATTAACCCATTACCACTACATCCTATCCAAGTTGTTTTCCTTAATAAAACAACAAACACAAGCCCATGGACTGATTTTTTTTTTTTTTTGTGTCTAGATGCAAGTTGGAAATGCGTGTTGCCTGGTTGTGCAGGAATAGGGGGAACCAGTAGCCAGCGGCTCCTACGGGGGTAGCACTACAGGTTTGTCAGATAGGGGGATCTAGGTGGACCTACTGCTTCTCCTTTACAATAAAGTCTCCTCTTACCCGGTGATGTGAGGGGCGGCTGATTCTCCATCATGACGTCCTTGTAGAGATCCTTGTGTCCTTCTAAATACTCCCACTCCTCCATGGAGAAATAGACAGTGACATCCTGACACCTTATAGGAACCTGACACACACAATGATACAGTCACCATCCAGACACTAAAAATTAATGGGATATTTTTGTTCTAAGTTCGACCTAGTCTGTAGGGTGGCCCACCAGACGCGGTCTCTAGGGTGGCCCACCAGACGCGGTCCCTAGGGTGGCCCACCAGACGGGGTCTCTAGGGAGGCCCGCCAGACGCGGTCTCTAGGATGGCCCACCAGACACCGTCTCTAGGGTGGTCCACCAGACACCGTCTCTAGGGTGGCCCACCAGACACCGTCTCTAGGGTGGCCCACCAGACACCGTCTCTAGGGGTGGCCCACCAGACACCGTCTCTAGGGGTGGCCCACCAGACACCGTCTCTAGGGGTGGCCCACCAGACACCGTCTCTAGGGGTGGCCCACCAGACACCGTCTCTAGGGGTGGCCCACCAGACACCGTCTCTAGGGGTGGCCCACCAGACACCGTCTCTAGGGGTGGCCCACCAGACACCGTCTCTAGGGGTGGCCCACCAGACACCGTCTCTAGGGGTGGCCCACCAGACACCGTCTCTAGGGGTGGCCCACCAGACACCGTCTCTAGGGGTGGCCCACCAGACACCGTCTCTAGGGGTGGCCCACCAGACACCGTCTCTAAGGGTGGCCCACCAGACACCGTCTCTAAGGGTGGCCCACCAGACACCGTCTCTAGGGTGGCCCACCAGACACCGTCTCTAGGGTGGCCCACCAGACACCGTCTCTAGGGTGGCCCACCAGACACCTTCGAACTAGAATTAATCATTTTTTTTGGTGGGGCACGAAATATTGCAGCGTCTTATCCCTCCAACACATTCTGATGTTTTGTTACAGGAACACGGAGATGTTTCATCTTCTCCTTTTCAAAACAAGGCAGGATGTGTTGGATTCCACCAAAAGGAGGTGACACCCATATACAACTTTTACAAAGGGGGGCTTTCTAGATATTTAAATTACAATGCTGTTTCCCAAAAGGATTAATTATAGATCGGCAATTCATTTATATCTACAATAGTTAATTATAGGAAGTGGTTAAAATATACCTCCATCAAATCACGTAAAAGAAACCAGGATTTGTATCCCTTACTCTATATTCTGTAGGGAATATGTGATTACCTCCCCTCTTTCAGAAATATTTCCTCTACTTCCTCCAAGCTTTCCTCTCTCCAGGAACTTCCTGTATTTGTTGGTATTACTTCCTGTCTCCTCATTACGTCACTTCCTGTCTATGCGTTCCACTAGCTATAAGAAAGCTCACCATCTTGTGGAGAAAATACAAACTGCAGCCTGTGTATTTAAATATTTTTTCGTGGTGCAATCTTCTTGTTTGCCCATATTTTTTTTTTTTATTTAGAAACTTGGATAGGAGGAGGGTTTTTTTTGGATAATTGTTTGTCCATATTATACACACAAAAAAGCCAAAAAATTCAAAAATATAACAAAAATATTCTTTTGATTTTTATGCATTTCATAACTACATTAAAAAAAAACACGAATTAAAAGGGAAATACGGCATTGTTTTGCAAACGTAAATCCTTAAATTATACCATAGTGATTGGACGAAAGCCTTCAGCAGTTAGGATAATTCTGAAAAACATTTGTCTTAGGTGGTTATTTTGGGTCTATGTCTTGGGCTGGCTCTTCACCAGCCCACCCAGCTGACCCTTCACCAGCGCACCCGGCAGACTTTTTACCAGCCCACCCCTCTGACTTTTGGAGATATCTTAGCGTTCGGCAGAAGACTTAAGCCCCCCCCCCCCCCCCCGCTGTCTTCAATTGAGGCTGGCTACATGTGGCAGTCTTCCCCCATTTGTTAGTCTGTTAGTTTATGTTGAATTACTTACTCTCTCCTCTCCTTGCTCCCATAGTAGGATCCTTCCAGCACCCAAGTCCCAGGCCACACAAGGACACCCCCCCCCCCCCAGACCAGGAGGCACCCCTCAGGGATCTTTTTCTTCCACCGTCCCTGGCTGGAATGGCCTATGTCTATTTATAGGGTTGTCTCTGCCCACCTGCCAGCCCACCTCTGGCTGAGGCCCCAAAAAATATTCATGGCAACTCCTCCTAACCTCCACCCACTAACTCTAGAAGCTTCCCCAACCTTCTGGACACCAGGGGGAGGCACCAGGGAGCTGCATCATTAAGTCCTGAACGCTAGTAAACCCTGATCCAATTAAGACTCACAGTCTGTAACACGAGTCAGGTAAATATTCCTACTCTCTCGTTACTAGTAGCACACACTAGAGGGTGCTACACCCACCTCCCTCTAAAAGCAGCCATGTCCCTATTGGCTGGAAAACACACAAAAATAAAAGCAGGGTCATCCCATTAAAAAAAAAGGAAACAAACTTGGAAAAAGGAGAGCTTTTTACAAATAGGTTAACAGTATCAAAAATATAGATTAAAGGCTAGCGCTGAGGATTACTATTTATTCTGATACCACTGTATAGTGGGCTGCTGCTGGTATAAAAGGTGGTGTACCTTTATAAAGTGTATAGTGCAAAAGTATACCTGCGCTGCTATTAAATCAAATACATAAATAAATCCCAATAAATATGGTGTATAAATAATCTGTGTAAAGTGCTAGTGCTCAACTTCAAACACACATTACTATATCATAGATCCCAAACAATATAAAAATATTAAAAATACAATAAATACATATTTCATCATGTGTAAATAAATATCAAATAAAGTCTTTCAATAAAAGACGTGCTTCAATAGTGACAGTCTTAGTGCAAAACATAAGTCCAAAGTGCTGCGTGCTCGTAAAACAAGTGCTGGTGCTTTCTCTACACGAGTGGGTGCTCCCCTCCTGGACCCCTACTCACCAGAAGCCAAATAATACACCGCTTTCAGAATATCCTTAGATAGGACGAGCCTTAATGGACCATCAACTCAATCAGCTTTTCTGTAGGTCATATCATCCAGGTATTGCTCAAAAAATGAAAAGAGATGCTGGCATCGTGAAGTATGTAATCACTTTATTCGATGCACACAATACAAGATACACTTACAATGTGACAAAGGTTAAAACGCCTAAAGAATCATCCCACGGGTTGCCAATCCAAACGGCTATACTCACTCCCCGTGTCCCCGTATGTCGGAAGGTGGATGTAGTCTGGCGTAGTACGTACTCGGACGAACAGCTTGACGCGTTTCGCTCCGCACACAGAGCGTTATCAAAAGCCATGGGATCTATGATATAGTAATGTGTGTTTGAAGTTGCGCACTAGCACTTTACACAGATTATTTATACACCATATTTATTGGGATTTATTTATGTATTTGATTTAATAGCAGCGCAGGTATACTTTTGCACTATACAGTATCAAAAATATACCATTATTTTTTAAAAAGAGCCATATGCATCACACATGTACATCCTGACTACAGGTCCCTGTAGCTAGAAAAGGTTATCAACAGCATATGTACAAATGCATCGAAGCACGTCCCCCTAAAGGGAAGCCCTTTGCCAAAAACATAGTAAAGTCCCATAGTCCAAATCTTGAGCAGGAGGACAGCCGTACATGATGATTCCTGCAGAACAGAGAAACATTGGAGATACAATCCTTACACTAACTTCCTATCTATCTGTACATTCTACTGGCAGGGGGTAATAAACCTCCTGGAAGAAACAACAAAAGCAAACAAATTTTTTTTTAAAGAGTTTTGATTAGGAGAAGCACCTCCATAACGGTAATACAACACAACACTAGGCCTCACCCAAAGATCTTTTTCAGGAATAGCACTGAGAGTAGAGTAGGGAACTAGGTCCACCTAGTCCGTATGAATCAAGAAGTAGCTGGCGCTTGCTGAAGCACATTTGCTGTCCATCCCTGCTACATCAGGCTGAAATTTTCACACCAGCCCCTTCGTAAATACAAATGTGGATTGGGTAGTCTGGTGATGGTACCATCAGCTTCCCTGAAGACAGCAGAATGACTCTTGGTTGGCCGTCCAGCCTTGACAACCACCAGCTGGTCTTCATATATGGTTCTTCCCAGCCGCCATTCCTGTGGATTGTCCTGGAACTGGGTCCAGGAATAGCACTGAGAGTAGAATAGGGAGCTAGATCCACCTAGTCCGTATGCATCAAGAAGTAGCAGGCGCTTGCTGAAACACATTTGCTGTCCATCCCTGCTACATCAGGCTGAAATTTTCACACCAGCCCCTTCGTAAATACAAATGTGGATTGGGTAGTCTGATGATGGTACCATCAGCTTCCCTGAAGACAGCAGAATGACTCTTGGTTGGCCGTCCAGCCTTGATAACCACCAACTGGTCTTCATATATGGTTCTTCCCAGCCACCATTCCTGTGGATTGTCCTGGAACTGGATCCAAGCCTTCTAAATATGGGGGCCCCGTAATGGTTTAGGAACATGCATGAAGTCCCACACACCATGTCATCCTCCCACTTTGCATGTGAGTCCACGATGAGGTCCATGATGTTTTGTGGGACATATGGATAATCAAGGACCAATTCTAGTGCTGTCCCTCTCTGCACCTCCCTCTGGAACCAAGAAAACCTTGGAAGCTCCCATGGCTTGTCTTTCCCAGAAAAGTACACAGGCATGGGGTGAGCGCATTACCTACTGCCTATACTCAGTGCTGCTCGTCTGGGACTTGGATGGTTTGTTCTGTAACCGCGGCCAGACACAGATAGGGGTCTGCATGGATCCTTTGGCCCTTTTAGCCTCTAAACTTTCAAAACAAAGGGCCAGTTTACTGCCCTTCAACATTTAGGAGTGTCGGACTGTGGCCTGAGGGAGTAGAAAATGCCATAGGCCTGGTGGTCACTGGAAGAAAAAAAATTACATCATTGGTGTCAGTGGGGGGAATAGTGCCCCATCATTGGTGTCAGTGGGAGAATTAGTTCCCCATCATTGGTGTCAGTGGGAGAATTAGTGCCCCATCAATGGTGTCAGTGGGAGAATTAGTGCTCCATCAATGGTGTCAGTGGGAGAATTAGTGCTCCATTATTGAAGTCAGTGGGAGAATTCGTACTCCATTGTTGGTGTCAGTGGAAGAATTAGTTCCCAATCTCTGGTTTCAGTGGGAGGAATAGTGACCCATCATTGGTATCCAGTGCTGTTCTCTCCCACCTTGCTGGATAGAGGTTTGCTGTGGATTTTTTTTTTGGGGGGGGGGGGGGTGGCCACTAATTTTTCTTGATTTTTGAGTGGGGTTCTCTTTTAACCACTTCTGGACCGGAAGGATTTCCCCCTTAGTGCCGGTTCACACTGTTCCGACTTCTCAGGCGACTTGGTCGCCTGACAAGTAGCGGACCGTGCTGTGCAATTGGAACCGTTCTAATAGGAGCGACTCAAGTCACTCCGACTTAGAAAAAGGTTCCTGTACTACTTTGGGGCAATATCGAAGCAACTTGCATTGACTTCCATTATGTGAAGTCGTTGCAAGCCGCGCCGAAGTCGCGGTGCACGGGTGACGGCATAACTCGCCCGAAGTCGTGTCGTCCTAGTGTGAACCGACACTTAATGACCAGGGCATATTTTGCGATTCGGCACTGTGTTACTTTAACAGACAATTGCGTGGTCGTGCGATGCTGTACCCAAATAAAATGCATGTCCTTTTTTTCCACAAATAGAGCTTTCTTTTGGTGGTATTTGATCACCTCTGCGATTTTTATTTTTTGTGCTATAAACAAAAAAAGAGCCACAATTCTGCTATATAACATTCCCCAAAAAAAAAAAAAAAAAAAATTTTTTTAACATTTTAGGCCAATTTGTATTCTGCTACGTAATTTTGGTAAAAAAAAAAGAATCGCAAAAAGCGTATTTTGATTGGTTTGCGCAAAAGTTATCGCGTCTACAAACTACGGGAAAGATTTATGTAATTTTTAGTTTTTTTTTACTAGTAATAGCGGCGATCTGCGATTTTTTGTGGGACTGCGACATTGCGGCGGACAGATCGGACCCCTAACTAACAATTTTGACACTTTTGGGGGTACCAGTGACATTACTACAGTAATCAGTGCTAAAAATATGAACTGTTACTGTAATAATGACACGGGCAGGGAAGGGGTTAACACTGTGGGTGATCAAGGGGTTAAATGTGTACCTAGGGGCGTGTTTCTAACTGTGGGGGGCGGGGCTTGTGAAATGATCATTGAGACCTGTGATCCTATATAGAAGGATCACAGGAGCTCTGTGATCATTCTAGAGAGAAGAACAGTCAGCTGTGTTTACAATAGCTGACCGTCCTTCTCTCTCAGCGGGGAACGATCGCGGGTGGCCGCCGGCAATTGGATGCCGCCTGCCCCGTTCATCGGAGTCCTCGGTGCCGCGTGCGCCCCATAGATGCAGGCGCGTGACCGACGTAGACCTACGTAGTTTCGCGCAGGAGGGCCGCCCTGCCGCAGTAAATTGGCGGTGGGTGGTCCGGAAGCGATTAAAATCTATACTAGACCCTTAGAGTCTGGAACAGAATTTGTAGGGGCACCACTCCGTTTTTTTATATTTTTTTGCATGGGGTTCCATTAAAATGTAAACCTGTTCCTGCTGATTGGGCTGAAAGTCCGGTGCCTGGTGGCCCCTCAATTTTTTTTAACTCTTTTTGAAAACTCTTAAAAAAATATTGAAAACTCTTATTGCTAAACAATGTTGTATCTCTATTTTTATTTATTTTTTTATTTTATGAATTTTGTGAATTTTAACACAGAATCACATTTTAAATAATTTTATCTGTTTGTTTTATTTTTTATTTTACTCTAATACGCTCAACACTGAAAAATTCACCAAGAAAGTCGCTGTCAAAGCATTTACAAAAAGAGGCTGCAGTTTGCATTTTCTCCACAAGATGGTGATATCAATTATTGTCCGTGGAACGCAGAGAGACCGGAAGTGACGCCAAACAAAGACAGGAAGTCACGGGAGACAGGAAAGCTGTGGGAAGTAGAGGGAGAAATTCCTGCAACCGACTGCAGAGGAGGTAATAAGATCTTATTTTATATTTACACCCAGTAACCCCCCCCCCCCCCCGTCATGTTTCGTCCTCTTCCTCCATAGTCACTGTGACGTCTTTTATCTCCAGCAGATGATGATACACACACATATATATATATATATATATATATATATATATATTATTATTATTATATAGGATTTATATAGCACCGACAGCGCTTTACAACTTGAGGGTAGACAGTACAAATGCAATACACTTTAATACAGGAGGAATCAGAGGGCCCTGCTCATTAGAGCTTACAATCTAAGAGAACGTAATATATAAATCCTAAATATAGAACCATTTATGCAACTGTCCATCCAGAGCCTCTGGTTTATAGACCGGATACATCCTAAATATAGAACCATTTATCCAACTGTCCATCCAGAGCCTCTGGTTTATAGACCGGATACATCCTAAATATAGAACCATTTATCCAACTGTCCATCCAGAGCCTCTGGTTTATAGACCTGATACATCCTAAATATAGAACCATTTATCCAACTGTCACTTCCAGAGCCTCTGGTTTATAGACCGGATACATCCTAAATATAGAACCATTTATCCAACTGTCACTTCCAGAGCCTCTGGTTTATAGACCTGATACATCCTAAATATAGAACCATTTATCCAACTGTCACTTCCAGAGCCTCTGGTTTATAGACCAGATACATCCTAAATATAGAACCATTTATCCAACTGTCCATCCAGAGCCTCTGGTTTATACCTAAAATAAAAGGTTAGAGGGATCTATGGTGTCCGAGCTATAGATGAATGCTGTGCAGTCATTAAATATTCCAGCACAGATAATTATCTATTTATTATCTGTCTACAGAGAGGAGAGCCCAGCATAGATCAGGAAGAGGTGAGGGAAATATCTGGTTACTCTTTAGCACCCAGCAGCCGTCTTCACAGGACATCACTCATCACAGTGCCTCCACCTCACTGCCTGACAACAGAGATAATCCGTGGCATAAAGATATTAGGTGACTGTATCATTGTGTGTGTTAGGTTCCTGAAAGCTGTTAGGATATAACGTCAAGTCTCCATGGAAGGGGAGTATTCAGAAGGACACAAGGATCTCTACAAGGACATCAAAACAGAGGACCAGCCGCCCCTCACATCACCGGGTAAGAGGAGACTTTATTGTAAAGGAGAGAGCAGTACGGAGGGTCCACCTAGATCCCCCATCATCTGATAAACACATAGAAACAATGTATTCAGTCAGTGTGTGTGTTTCCTACAGATGGATCCAGTAATGGGAACCCACCAGAGAGATGTCCCCGTCCTCTGTATTCCCGGGATTCCACACAGGAAGGTCACATCATCCCTCACCATCATCAGGTAGGTGGGACAGAGCATGTAGAAGCTATGAGAGGACAGTCTTCTGTGTAAACTCTTTTTCCTTTTAACAAATCTATTTTATCATCTTTTGGGTTTAGGCTGAAGATATGAAAGACATCAAAGTTGAGGTTAAAGAAGAAGAAGAAGAGACGTTGGTGAGTGGAGATCAGCAGTCTATGGAGGAGGGGGAGATGACTGTGAAAAGTAAAGAAGAGGAATCTTCTCTTTATATCGGCACAAGTAAGTAATAAACACGAAATGCAGAAACCATTCACATTTTCATTTTACTTCTGTGTGTCCAAATGTTTGTATTTTTATGTCATTTAAGAAATTGTCTATCGTTCACCTAAAATATAAAAATTTGAAGTGGCAGATGATTCGGAATACCCATATAAAGCTTGGCCTGATTTTCCTCAGGAATAAAGAATTCCTTCCTGATTCCAAATCCCATATCAATATTCCACTACATTTTTCCTACAGATGTTAGTAGCCATTTATGGTCTTTGTAATACATTTTTTTTTTTTTCAGTAATGTTCTGAATCATCTAGATCCAGACTATGCATTATCCACACAGCTCTAAAACAAAGATCCACTTCCGTATACAGAGATGAAACTTTTTTTTTTCCAATTATACACAATCTGTCCAGCCTTTGTTCAAAATGAAGGCTGTCACATCCCTCTGAATAGGAAAGCTTGAGAAACCTTAACTGCTGACATTAACAACATCATCGATGTACCTACCCCATCTCCCAATGTATTGTGAGTATTGTACACCATATGAAAGATTCATCTCTACTCCTCAACAAAAGCAGGCAATTATAATTACCACACTGCCCAATGCTTCTAACAAATGAGGTGGAGATACTGTACACCATGTGAAAGGTCCATCTCCATTCCTCAATATAACGTCATGTTCCCAACAAATAAAGGAGGAGATACTGTACACCATATGAAAGGTCCATCTCCATTCCTCAATATAACGTCATGTTCCCAACAAATGAGGAGGAGATACTGTACACCATATGAAAGGTCCAACTCCATTCCTCAATATAACGTCATGTTCCCAACAAATGAGGAGGAGATACTGTACACCATATGAAAGGTCCATCTCCATTCCTCAATATAACGTCATGTTCCCAACAAATAAAGGAGGAGATACTGTACACCATATGAAAGGTCCATCTCCATTCCTCAATATAACGTCATGTTCCCAACAAATGAGGAGGAGATACTGTACACCATATGAAAGGTCCAACTCCATTCCTCAATATAACGTCATGTTCCCAACAAATGAGGTGGAGATACTGTACACCATGTGAAAGGTCCATCTCCATTCCTCAATATAACGTCATGTTCCCAACAAATAAAGGAGGAGATACTGTACACCATATGAAAGGTCCATCTCCATTCCTCAATATAACGTCATGTTCCCAACAAATGAGGAGGAGATACTGTACACCATATGAAAGATCCATCTCCATTCCTCAATATAACGTCATGTTCCCAACAAATGAGGAGGGGATACTGTACACCATATGAAAGGTCCATCTCCATTCCTCAATATAACGTCATGTTCCCCAACAAATGAGGAGGAGATACTGTACACCATATGAAAGGTCCATCTCCATTCCTCAATATAACGTCATGTTCCCAACCAATGAGGTTGAGATACTGTACACCATATGAAAGGTCCATCTCATTCCCTCTGCTCCACCTCCTAATTGACAATGTCCCGCTGAGGCACCGCAAACTGGTAATCAACATATTGCTCGCAACCAAAATCAATATTACCAGGAGATGGAAAGACACATGTCCACCATCCATCTCTGAGGTGATAGCCACTATCCAAACACATAAAACATTTGAGCTGCTCATGGCACCTACATATGACAGGTATCAAAGAGAGTTGTCCTGGTGGCAATCATGGACACGCTGGTATTCTTCACATTTCGCCTTATGACCATATGACTTGTAGACGATACTGTATTGCGCCACTAGACGGCACCCTAGGCCTTTAAACTGTAGTATGAAGCTTATTGTAAGTGACCCTTGCTGTAGATGTTGGGAGAACTGTTCATTCTCTTTTTCTGAGTGCATAAATTTATGATACGTCTGCTCATTTTCTTTTACCATGTTTGTTTGAAAATATAATAAAAACTATTTGAACGAAAGGTCCATCTCATTCCTCAATATAACGTCATGTTCCCAACAAATGAGGAGGAGATACTGTACACCATATGAAAGGTCCATCTCCATTCCTCAATATAACGTCATGTTCCCCAACAAATGAGGAGGAGATACTGTACACCATATGAAAGGTCCATCTCCATTCCTCAATATAACGTCATGTTCCCAACAAATGAGGAGGAGATACTGTACACCATATGAAAGGTCCATCTCACATCTCTCAATGTCAATACTCATACATATGGTTTGGATATATAGTTTCCTTTATCTAGTTTGTGTTCATAATTTTCAGCTAAGTCAGCACCCAGTTGAAACTGTTGAATGCTAATCTGACATCCTGTATATGACTTTTGAATAAAAGGCATGAAACTGTTCTAACATGTATTTGAAAATTGCTTTCCAACAGATGGACACTATGTCTGGGATACCTCTGAGGGACAACTTATTTTATCTCAAATCTGTAACACAGAAAATAATAAAATAAAACAATATTCTCGAGGAGACAATTCCAGCACTCAAAGACCCTCCAAGCCTGAGGAAACTTCTGATAAATCTCATACTGGTACTCCAGGTAATCCCCTAAGATCTCCCAGTACAGAAACATCAACAGTTCCATCTAATTCCAAGGAATCGTCTTCAAGCCATGAAGGAGCTCCCAAA
Source organism: Pelophylax lessonae (assembly GCF_965119305.1). Taxonomy (NCBI): domain Eukaryota; kingdom Metazoa; phylum Chordata; class Amphibia; order Anura; family Ranidae; genus Pelophylax; species Pelophylax lessonae. Next base: position 259,998,821 of record NC_138776.1, on the reverse strand, counting down.
GCAGAGAGTTCTCTGTCACTGTCATGTCCGGTGTGTGGGAAAATTTTTACTGGCAGGAGGCCACTTCGTAGGCACAAGAGAATTCACAAGACTGAGCGTCCTTATACATGTTCAGTGTGCGGGAAAGGTTTCATTGAGAAAAGAAAGCTTATTATGCACCAGAGAGTTCACACAGGTGAGCGTCCCTATTCATGTTCAGAGTGCGGGAAACGTTTTATTGAGAAAGAAAAACTTCTTACGCACCAGAAAATTCACACAGGGGAGCGTCCCTTTTCATGTGCAGAGTGCGGGAAATGTTTTATTTATAAAGGAGACCTCCTGAAACACCAGAGAAGTCACACTGGTGAGCGTCCTTTTTCGTGTTCCGACTGTGGGAAAAGTTTCACTCAGAAAGGAGCCCTTGTTATACACCAGAGAATTCACACGGGCGAGCGTCCTTATTCATGCTCAGAGTGCGGGAAAAGTTTTAGTGTCAAAAAAGTACTTCTCACGCATCAGAGAATTCACACAGGCGAGCGTCCCTATTCCTGCCCAGTGTGCGGGAAATGTTTCAATGAGAAATCAGCATTTGTTATACACCACAGGAGTCACACCGGTGAGCGACCCTATTCATGTTCTGACTGTGGGAAATGTTTTATTCAGAAAAGGGATCTGGTTATACACCAGAGGATTCACACAGGAGAGCGTCCTTACTCATGTTCAGAGTGCGGGAAAGGTTTCATTCTGAAAAATGCACTTGTTATACACTTAAGGAATCACACAGGTGAGCGCCCTTATACTTGCGCAGAGTGCGGGAAAGGCTTCATTGACAAAGGAACCCTTGTTAGACACCAGAAAAGTCACACGGGCGAGCGTCCTTTTTCGTGTTTAGAGTGCGGGAAAAGTTTCATTCATAGGGGAGATCTTCTCAGGCACCAGAGAAATCACACAAGCTAACACCTAGTTCTATATTCAGATGGCGGAAATCTTTTCACCTTGAAAAGAAGACTTCCTAAACACCAAGGAAGTCACACTTGGAAGAGTCCTTTTATGTTCAGAGTCCTGGAAATGTTTTTTTACACAAACAAAATCTTATTAGACATCAGAGGACACATACCTGGTGATTCCTTTTATAAATGTAAGGTAGGTAACAGTGGGAGGGGCTTAAATAGGGGTCAACAAACAGAATCTGTACCTAGTCCCTATGTACACTGCACACATATAACAGTCCCCACAAAATGTTACAAACTACTGCACCCTTACTGACAGCCTCACAGACATGCATAAACCTCTGGACAAAGTATCATTTTTTAAACTTTCCATTACATGTGCTTTCATGCACACAAAAATAATACATTTTTGTCTGACGTTAAAGAGGAACTTAATTAAAACCAACAACTGCTGGGACAATGAATGAACACCTTGGTCAGGACTATGTAATGTACACTATAATGTGGTACAACGTAAGGTGGCAACAGTAGAACTGTTCACCCCACAGAAAGGGGTACATATAGGCCAAAGTTACATTCCACTTCCAGGTGGAATGGCTTCTTTTGTTTCCTAAAGACTCCATATGTGAGATCTGTCTGATACAATTCCTGGCAATCTCCTATCCCCTTTCCATGATATGAAATAAAAATCCAGCAGGCTGAGTGGGAGATCATCATAACAAGCATGGTAGGTTTGTAAACCTAGGAACTCTAATGTTATAAGTACACCAAGGAACTTTTGAAACCCTACAAGCCTCGGAAGTTCAAGGAGATAGACCCAAGTGGAGCGTGCCGTGAGATATTGGGCGGGGCGTAACGCGTTAGGGCATGGCTTTTTGACGTAGGCTGAAGCCGATCCTTACGTATGTGTCATGGTGGCTGCCTGGGAGAGTGGTGCTGTTTCTGTTTGCTGCCCGTAACACTCTGGATGGGCATCTACAGGTTGAACCTCTTCACCTGTGGATCATGGATATAGTGTCCCCGGCTTTTCAAGGTCAGCTTAGAAAGAATACTGATTCGTTTTTTAAGGCACGGTTTGATTTTAATAGTCACAAAGTACTATGGACATCCACATACAAAACACAGCACTCCCACCCTGAGGGTAGTACAGTACTCAACCGCAATTAAACATGGGCAAATTTGGCAGCATGCTGGAAATTACGATGTTTCATGGCCAATGAAGAGGCAACTGAGGTGAGGACAACTGTACCAATAAGCGGGCAACAAAGAAGCAACGGGAGCAGTATATTAATAAGAAAATTCAACATCCAATCCAACCTAGACTTGTCTTTCTCCAATTAACCTTTTTCTTAACTTACTATTGGTTGCTGCACTTTATTTCTTCTTTTCTTTCCTATTCTTTGAGGGACATGAGAATTAACACAATGTCGGGTTATACTGCCCTGCCTACAGGAAGATTGGACACCGGCAAACAAAAAAAATTGTGGGCCGGCCAAGGATACTCCAATTCCCAGATTTTTGCTAGTGTCCTCGGAGGTTGGATGTCGTTCAACCTTTTTTGCTATTTCTCTGCCGAGCTGGACTCTACATGAAGATACTTGGATTGGCCTTTCCTAAGCCTGACTTTGGACTGCCGTACTTGAACGCTTCTGGACTGGACTTGGCAGGGCTAGCCTGAAATGGGCTCCTCATTGTGGTGCTCTTGAGACCTTCATGTACTGGTAAAAGTTAGCCAAAAAGCAATTTCTAGCTCCAGAGCCATGGCTTTACTTAAGCACTTGACCCCGTCTCGTAAGACTGACTTCATAAGTAGTCATTGCTCGTTGCTAGGACCACTGGAGGCCCGTAAGTTTCCTATTCTCCATGGTTCTAACTGTGGAAGAGGTAAATGCTAAGTAGGGATGAGCTTTTTAGTGGGGTCCAGACACCAGTTTGGCCTGTTCTTAGACTTTTCAGGCGTTCGGACAAATGCCCAAACATTGACCTGTGTTTAAACATGATAGTTTCCCACCATCAATGGATGTTAAGGATGCCGGCAGGTGCACCCTAACAGTCACTGATGTCCCAGTCCCCATTCACTTACATAGTTTAGAATACCAAGTCATGTAAACAAATGAGTCGGGATAATTCAAAAAACAAAACAGCATGGGGTCCCCTCTGTAAACAGCATTTTTTGCATGGGGTTCCACTTAAATTTTATGCTACACTTGAAGTGCCTGGCATGAATTATGAGACAAAACCCCTCCTGAACGATGCCCTCAACATGGGAGATACCTTTTACCTGGCAAAGCACCTTGTCCCCATGTCGTTGAGGACAAGGTCCTCTTTCCCACAACCCTGGCCCAGTGTTTGTGGGGGTCTGCAGGTGGGGGGCTTATTGAAATCTGGGGCCTAGTGGTTTTGGGGGGTCTATGTGTGGGGGCTTTTTGGATTCTAGAAGCCCCATTTAATAATAAAGGGGGCCCCAGATATCACTCCCCCATGTGAATGAGTACCCCCCAATCATGCACATAAAAATGTAAAGTGTAAATAAAGATAGAGAAGGCTTTAGGCAGGTCTTCAACCACTTCTGGACCGGAAGGACTTGCCCCCTTAATGACCAGGATATTTTTGCGATTCGGCACTGCGTTAATTTTAACTGACAACTGCGCAGTCGTGCAACGCTGTACCCAAATACAATTGATGTCCTTTTTTTCCCACAAACAGGGCTTTCTTTTGGTGGTATTTGATCACCTCGGCGGTTTTTTATATAGGAAGTATATATACAACGCAAGTCAAAATGAAAGGCCAATAAATAATGCCTACATCCAGAAGGAACAGTTCAAGCCAGGGTGTGCCGGCTCATAGGAAGCAACTGTGAGCTGGGGATCCAGCCATGTCCCCACATTATGTCCTCACCCCAAAGCACACTATATAAAAATGCCACCACCCAGCCACCTAACCACCACCACCCACTCAACCACCACCCACCCAACCACCAACCACCCACCTAACCACCACCCACTCAACCACCACCCAACCCCCACCTAACCACCACCCACACAACCACCACCTAACCAACACCACAACCACCACAAAAACTCAACTTTTTCAGTGAGTATTATCAATAAAAACAATAAGGGTGAACGACCCAGGATGAAGAAAAGAGAACGTTAAGTAGAAAAAAGAAAGAAAAGAGCAAACCTTCTTCCCATCGAGGAGCCACTCAACCCCAATCCCAGTTATTGAGCCTAAATGGGCGACTGTATATAGCGTATTCACGAACTCCAGGCTCTCTCAAACCTCTCTTGGTTTTCATATAGCATGCTTGCCAGTTTTTCATGTAGCATAATCCAGGAGATTTTATTTTTCGTTGTGGTATTATCAACCACCGGGGATTTTAATGCTTTAGCAATGTATATTATTTTTTGCCGGCAAAATATATATAAAAGATAAGCATCTGGAGATATCGTCAAATGTTTCGTTTAAGAGGGAAATACGGACATTCTTAAAAATGTTGACTAATATTCTAGTAACTGAATGAATCATTGTATTTACTGTAATCTCATAACAATTGATTTTAGGACAGGTCCAGCTTTGAAATAGGTTGGGGGGGGGGGGGGGCATCGGGGTTGAATCTTAGCAACCCCAGTAGGTACCAAATACCAGCAGGAGAGGACTAGTAAGTAACTTCAGTGAGGGTCATATTGAGTATTATTGTGTATTCTGTTGGTTCATGAGGTTCAGTCCTCCTCATTGATCTTTGGATCTATATCTTCCTCAAAGTCTAGTCTGTAGGACAACGTAGTTGAAATGGTGGAGAACAGCTGGTAGAACCTCAAAACACCATACTCCCAGTTGGACTGATTTTGGACATCTTGAGTGCATCTGAATTCCGGTGTCTCGCAATGGACAAGAAAATAGTTTTTTGTACTCACTATAAAAACCTTATTTCAGAATATATTGAGGGACACCCCTATGTGTTTATGATCATGCTCTTGGTACAGCTTTTATTTACCACCCCAATTCAGAGTACAAAAATCCTAAAATCCTGGTTTTTTTTTTAATGCTATAATGAATAAACTGGCTTTTCCCTGGTCCAACCAATTTATAATGATTATTAAATGTGATATATATTGTTATCTCAGCTATATAAGGTTTTATTTAGATATAAGAACAGTTCTATTGTGTGTTAACGCTTGTTCTGATTTCTTATAATAAACCAAAAAGCTTTACACTTAACAATATCCTGTTCTGAGTCCATTTTTTTTATTTTATTTTTACAAATAACCACAATTCTTAGATGATTGGAATGTGCTCAGTTCATATAGGGTCACCCACTGGTGTTTTTTAGTTAGATGAAGAATCCAGAAGGTCCAGCTATGTACATGGGTTAGCTGATATTCTAAGGATACATGGAGCCACTACACATGTGCAATTTGTTTCGTTACGAATTGAAATTGAGACAACATTTTTGTTATTCGAAGATTCGGCTGTATATAATAAAAGAAAAGAATAGAAAAAAATACAATAGAATAGAAAAGAACAGAAATTAATAGAATATAAAGAAATAAAATAGAGTGGAGGGATCTGGTGGGGTATCTGGAGGTGTAATCAGAGTGGAGGGATGGTGGGGGGGGGGGAGGGGGTGATCAGAGTGGAGGGATCTGGAGGTGTGATCAGAGTGGAGGGATCTGGTGGGGTATCTGGAGGTGTGATCAGAGTGGGGATATCTGGGGGTGCGATCAGTGTGGGGTTATCTGAGGGGTGTGATCAGAGTGGGGGGTATCTGGGAGTGGGATCAGAGTGGGGAGTATCTGGGGGGGGGGGTGTGATCAGAGTAAGGGGTATCTGGTGGTGTGATCACAGTGGGGGTATCTGGGAGGTGTGGTCAGAGTGTGGGTATCTGGGGGGTGTGATCAGAGCAAGGGATATCTGGGGGGGGGCGTGATTACTGTGGGGGTATCTGGGGATATGGTCAGGGTGGAGTTATCTGAGGGGTGTGATCAGAGTGGGAGGTATCTGGGAGTGAGATCAGAGTGGGGATTATCTTGAGGGGTGTGATCAGAGTGGGGGGTATCTGGGGGGTGTGATCAGAGTGGGGGGTATCTGGGGGGTGTGATCAGAGTAAGGGGTATCTGGTGGTGTGATCACAGTGGGGGTATCTGGGAGGTGTGGTCAGAGTGTGGGTATCTGGGGGGTGTGATCAGAGCAAGGGATATCTGAAGGGGAGTGATTACTGTGGGGGTATCTGGGGATATGGTCAGGGTGGAGTTATCTGAGGGGTGTGATCAGAGTGGGAGGTATCTAGGAGTGAGATCAGAGTGGGGATTATCTGGAGGGGTGTGATCAGAGTGGGGGGTATCTGGGGGGTGTGATCAGAGTGGGGGGTATCTGGGGGGTGTGATCAGAGTAAGGGGTATCTGGTGGTGTGATCACAGTGGGGGTATCTGGGAGGTGTGGTCAGAGTGTGGGTATCTGGGGGGTGTGATCAGAGCAAGGGATATCTGGGGGGTGTAATCACAGTGGGGGTATCTGGGGATGTGGTCAGGGTGGGGTTATCTGAGGGGTGTGATCAGAGTGGGGATTATCTGGAGGGGTGTGATCAGAGTGGGGGGTGTGATCAGAGTAAGGGGTATCTGGGGTTGTGATCACAGTGGGGGTATCTGGGAGGTGTGGTCAGAGTGGGGGGTATCTGGGGGTGTGATTAGGTTTGGGGGTATTTTAAAGTCCATGGGTTAGGGGAAGTAAGTTACTAGCCTTACCCGGTGCATTAAAACCCACACTACGCCACGGCTGGGAATAGTGGTGATTTCAATACCCAAATATAGCGAGTGGTTGGGTTTGAATGCTGCTGCTGTTAGCAGCTATAGGTCTGCCCAGTGTCGTGCGCTGTCATTCAACACCGAGATGGACCTGAAGGAGAACAAATCTCTCAGTTCCCCATCAGGCTTCGTCCACCATTACTTCAAATCTCTTGCTGATTTTGTACGTTTGCCCACTGACAAAGAAATGATCAGTCTATAATTTTAATGGTCAGTTTATTTTACCAGTGAGAGACGGAATAACAAGAAAAAATTCCAGAAAAATGCATTTAAAAAAGTTATACATTAATTTGCATTTTAATCGGTGAAATAAGTATTTGATCCCCTATCAATCAGCAAGATTTCTGGCTCCCAGGTGTCTTCTCTACAGATAACGAGCTGAATTAGGAGCACTCACTTAAAGGGAGTGCTCCTAATCTCAGCTTGTTACCTGTATAAAAGACACTTGTCCACAGAAGGAATCAATCAATCAGATTCCAATCTCTCCACCATGGCCAAGACCAAAGAGCTGTCCAAGGATGTCAGGGACAAGATTGTAGACCTACACAAGGCTGGAATGGGCTACAAAACCATCACAAGTAGCTTGGTGAGAGGGTGATAACAGTTGGTGCGATTATTTGCAAATGGAAGAAACACAAAATAACCGTCAATCTCCCTCGGTCTGGGGCTCCATGCAAGATCTCACCTCGTAGAGTTTCAATGACCATGAGAACGGTGAGGAATCAGCCCAGAACTACACAGGCGAATCTTGTCAGTGATCTCAAGGCAGCTGGGACCATAGTCACCAAGAAAACAATTGGTAACACACTATGCCGTGAAGGACTGAAATCCTGCAGCGCCCGAAAGGTCCCCCTGCTCAAGGAAGCTCATGTACAGGCCCGTCTGAACCAGTGGCGGCCCGTCCATTGGGGGTGCAGGGGCGCCGCCTCCCCTTTCCATGCGTCCGGCCCCCTAATCTACATGCAAGGCGCCATACGCATGGATTCAAATGAGTTTTTTTTTTTTTAAGCACCTGATTAGAGCCACAGGCTCTAATAGGCTTCAAAAAAGGGTGGACCCGGGGCGCAGAGCACTGCGCCCTGAGCCCACCCAATGGTTTGACAATAGCGAATGAGTATTCGCTATTGCCACACTGATTCTCCTCCTAGCCAATCAGGAAGCGGGTTCTTTGACCTGTTTCCTGATTGGCAGAAAGGAGAAGGCATGCTATTGGCCAAGAAGGGGGGAGGAGACGGCCGCCGAAAAGGGACATGAAGGAGCCTGAGGGGGAAGCCGCTGCCGCCTGTCATTCCGAACAAGGTAAGTAAACTGACTGACTGACTGGCGGGCGAGAGATGTGGTGGTGCAGGTTGGAGTGATATGGGGGGCAGGTGCGTCTGACACCCCCCCCCCCCCCCTGACTTACGGAGCACCAGCCGCCACTGAGGCTTGCTTATGAACAGCTAAATGATTCAGAGGAGAACTGGGTAAAAGTGTTTTGGTCAGATGAGACCAAAATCAAGCTCTTTGGCATCAACTCAACTCGCCGTGCTTGAAATGCTGCCTATGACCCCAAGAACACCATCCCCATAGTCAAACATGGAGGTGGAAACATTATGCTTTGGGGTGTTTTTCTGCTAAGGGGACAAGACAACTTCACTGCATCAAAGGGACGATGGAACCTCCTTCCCTCAGCCAGGGCATTGAAAATGGGTCGTGGATGTATATTCCAGAATAACAATGTCTCAAAACACACGGCCAAGGCAACAAAGGAGTTGCTCAAGAAGAAGCACATAAAAGTCCTGGAGTAGCCTAGCCAGTCTTCAGACCTTAATCTTATAGAAAAAATGTGGAGAGAGCTGAAGGTTCAAGTTACCTCGAAACCTTAATGGCTTGGAGAGGATCTGCAGAGGAGTGGGACAAAATCCCTCCTGAGATGTGTGCGAACCTGGTGGCCAACTGCAAGAAACATCTGACCTCTGTGATTGCCAACAAGGGTTTTGCCACCAAGTACTAAGTCATGTTTTGCAAAGGAGTCAAATACTTTTTTCACTCGTTAAAATGCGAATCAATTTATAACTTTTTATGTGGAGGGAGCTGAAGGTCGAGTTACCAAACGTCAGCCTCGAAACCTTAATGGCTTGGAGAGGATCTGCAAAGAGGAGTGGGACAAAATCCCTCCTGAGATGTGTGTAAACCTGGTGGCCAACTACAAGAAATGTCTGACGTCTGTGATTTCCAACAAGGGTTTTGCCACCAAGTAATGTTCACGAAGGGGTCAAATACTTATTTCACTCGTTAAAATGCGAATCAATTTATAACTTTTTATGTGGAGGGAGCTGAAGGTTCGAGTTACCAAACGTCACCCCTAAACCATAATGGTTTGGAGAGGATCTGTAAAGAGGAGTGGGACAAAACCCTCTGTGATTGCCAACAAGGGTTTTGCCACCAGTACTTCGCCAAGTACTAAGTCATGTTTTGCGAAGGGGTCATATACACATATATGTATGTATATGTGTATATATATATATATATATATATATATATATATATATATATATATATATATATATATATATATATAATATATATATATATCCACAGTATATATATTTTTTATATTCTTTATTTTCACTTATTTATCAGTTTTCATATGAATTAAATATTTTTTTTTTTTTATTGTTTTAATTTTAGTTCCGTAATATCTGTAACATACATACACGGTATAATATATGTAAAAAAAACTGAAAAACGCACCAAGAAAAAGCTGTCAAAGCAGAAAAATGGAGGCTGATGATTTACGTCCAAATACTACGTAATTCATACACGTAGAAATAGGAGTAAAACAGGAAGTGGTGTAAGACGCAGACAGGAAGTTCCGGGTCAGAGTTGAGTTGGGAGGAAGTAGAGAGGAGACATTGCTGGAACTGGCAGCAGAGGAGGTAATAAGATATTATTTTATATTTACACCCAGTAACTCCGTCTCTTCACCTGGTATTAAATCCAGTCTTTGCTGTCCCTTGTCAATAAGTGGAATCAACAAATGATGGAGAATCTAATAACTAACGGCTGCATTTTCAGACATTCTAACCAGCAAAAACACATTTCAGGGAAGTGGCACTCCGCGCCCCTCCCCCCACCAATTTAACACAACTAGAGGATGATGAAATGGAATCTGCATACGGAGGTTTACTTCTTCTGAGAGATATTAAAGGAACACACCAACCACCATGAAAACTTTAGTAATTTGTAGTGGTCATGGTGGTTGGAGTCAGAAACACAGCACATGCTGGGATATTTACAGTTATGTGCTGGGGGATAGTTGCACCCCTAGCACATGTGACTTAAGGCGCCAGAAAATGTTATGTCTTTGTTCAGAAATGTATCACATTTTATTATTACAGAACACAACTAGTTATTAAAAAACATATAGTAACAATTTACACACGCTAATGAACAGACCGATCGTGTGAAAGGGGCCTAAGTCTGCTTTCACATGGATGCATTGCAGTTTACTGGCACCTCAACTGACCTCAAGATTCACTTCTTCCACAGGATTCCTGCAGGTATCTCTGGCTGCTGTCCCCCAGCTGAGTATAGCTGGTGGGTACTGCTGGTGGGTACTTTTGGGGGGTACTGCTGTCTGGTACTTCTGGTTGATACTGCTGGCAGGTACTGTTAGTGGGTACTGCTGGCTGATGCTGCTGCCTGGTACTGCTGGTGGGTACTGATGGTGGCTACTGCTAGTGGGTACTGCTGCCTGGTACTGATGGTGGCTACTGCTAATGGGTACTGCTGGCTGGTATTGCTGGTGGGCACTGCTGGTGGGTACTGATGGTGGGTACTGATGGTGGGTACTGCTAGTGGGTACTGATGGTGGGTACTGATGGTGGCTACTGCTGGCGGGTACTGCTGCCTGGTACTGCTGGTGGGTACTGATGGTGGCTACTGCTGGCGGGTACTGATAGTGGGTACTGCTGGCTGGTACTGCTGGCAGGTATTGCTGGTGGGTATTGATAGCAGGTATTGCTGGCTGGTACTGCTGGTGGGTACTGCTGGCAGGTATTGCTGGTGGGTATTGCTGGCTGGTACTGCTGGTGGGTACTGATGGTGGGCACTGCTAGTGGGTACTGCTGGCAGGTACTGATGGTGGCTACTGCTAGTGGGTACTGCTGGCTGGCATTGCTGGTGGGCACTGCTGGTTGGTACTGCTGGTTGGTACTGCTGGGGGGTACTGATGGTGGGTACTGCTGGCAGGTACTGATGGTGGGTACTGATGGTGTCTACTGCTGGCGGGTACTGCTGCCTGGTACTGCTGGTGGGTACTGATGGTGGCTACTGCTGGCGGGTACCGATAGTGGGTACTGCTGGCTGGTATTGCTGGTGGGTACTGCTGGCTGGTACTGCCGGTGGGTATTGCTGGCAGGTATTGCTGGTGGGTATTGCTGGCAGGTATTGCTGGTGGGTATTGCTGGCTGGTACTGATGGTGGGTACTGATGGTGGGTACTGCTAGTGGGTACTGATGGTGGGTACTGATAGTGTTGCAGCAAATAGTTATTTGAAACCCAGAAATGGAATTGAATTTGGACACACAATTTTTTTTTTTTTTTATTTGCTAGCGAAGTGACTTAGCCTGACTCATGCCTGTGTGCCAAGTGCTAAGTAAGCATGTACTGCTGACTGGTACTTCTGGTTGATACTGCTGCCTGGTACTGCTGGCAGGTACTGTTGGTGGGTACTGCTGGCTGATACTGCTGCCTGGTACTGCTGGTGGGTACTGATGGTGGCTACTGCTAGTGGGTACTGCTGGCTGGTACTGCTGGTGGGTATAGCTGGCAGGTATTGATGGTGGGTATTGCTGGCTAATACTGCTGGTGGGTACTGCTGGCAGGTATTGCTGGTGGGTATTGCTGGCTGGTACTGCTGGTGGGTACTGCTAGTGGGTACTGATGGTGGGTACTGATGGTGGGTACTGATAGTGTTGCAGCAAATAGTTATTTGAAGCCCAGAAATGGAATTGAATCTGGACACAAACTTTCAAAGCTTTTTTTATTTATGTGCTAGCGAAGTGACTTAGCCTGACTCATGCCTGTGTGCCAAGTGCTAAGTAAGCATGTAAATCACACATATAAAACAAAAGTTACGTCACAGATACATATTTCCCTAACTGGCTTGGCAAGCAGTACATATTCTTCTCATACAGATGTTCCCTGTAACATTTATCTATGGCAATTAACATTCCTGGCTTCCTGCTTATCTTCATTCTCGTTAGTTCCGGGAGAACAGAAAGGAAGAGATAGTGAGAGAGGAGGGGAGGGCTAAAATGCGCAGCTTGACTGTCCTGGTCTCTGTAGTAAGACAGAATCTACCATTTTAGAAGGATTTTCAGCTGATGCCACAATGGAAGGTACTGCTGGCTGGTGCTGGTGGTGGGTACTACTGAATGGTACTGTTGGTTGGTATCATAGCCCATAGCTGTCCCTGATTTCCAGGAACTATCCCGAAGTCCATCTGTCCCTCTTTCTTCCTCATTTGTACCTGATCTTAGTCTAAACTATATAGTTGTAAATAAAATGCACTATTTATCTATCAAAACATGTTTCCCAGTGCTAAACCTTTCATCCAATTTCTGAATTGCTGCATTTGTAAATGCCAAAAGCCAATATAAAGGAATAGTAGTGGTAAAAAAAACACTTGTGGGTTTAACAAATCATTTAAGTCTCCTTTAAGGGGGCGTGGCAGGGTGTGTGTCCTATGCCTACATACTTTTACCAATAGGTGTTCCTCAGTTCCCATCTCAAAAAGTTGGGAGGTGTGCTGGTACTGCTGGTGGGTACTGCTGGCTGGTACTGCTGGTGGGTACTGCTGGTGGGTACTGCTGGCTGGTACTGCTGGTGGGTACTGCTGGCTGGTACTGATAGTGGGTTCTGCTGGCTGGTACTGCTGGCTTGTACTGATGGTGGGTACTGCTGGCTGGTACTGCCTGTGGGTACTGCTGGCTCTTCTGAGACACAAGCGGAGTGTGACAGGAGCGGCGCTGGAGGAAGCATGGGGCTGTAGTAGAGATCAGAGCCAATGCTTCCTGTATGGCTCCTGTAGTAGGCGTAGTGCATTTGATATCACTCCACCTGTGATAGCAGCCGGAACTATACGCAAAGCATCGGCTCTCTTCTTCTCAGTAAGGGCTGTTGCAGCTGACAGCCGGGATATTGCGTGGCACTTGCGGGTGTCGGGGAGCCGCAGCCCAAATGCAGGAGACTCCTGCGCCTCGCGGGAGACTTGAGATGTCTGCATTTTGATGCGTTTAGGATTGCAGCATGCATGACACTTTAGTAGTCAAAAACAGAAAATGTAATGAAAGTAAATTAATTCTGTTTTAAAAATGAGTACAAAGCCATAAACGAAAAAAATATATTGATCATAATTTATTTGTGTATTAAATGTAATGAAATGCAGCATCGATCCCCAGCCGCTACTGCACTAAGAACTGAGCGATCAAACACTGCATATCTCTCAGTTCTCCCCTCCGCTCTGAGCAGAGAGTTGGGACTGTCAGTCACTGGCACTCTGCTCTGCCCCTCCAGCGCTCACTGAAGTGCCAGGCTAGGGAGGGGAGGGAGCAGCTGGCTCAGTCTCCCAGTAGCACAGCTGCTAGTCCAGGTTGCTGGGTAGATCCCGACTGTAACCGGCTGAGTGACTGCAGCCAACTTTAGCCCACTGACAGCTGAAAACGGGTCACAGGAGTGCAGAACTAACTGCACTCCTGTGATCCATAGGAGAAGTACAGTCAAAAAAGCTTTGGCCGTAGTTCTCCTTTAAAAGCATCTAGTACGGTAAAATTCTGGAGGAACTCTGTGCAGACATTATTTATCCCAGTACAGTCCAGATAATTCTCAGTTTATTATCTGTCTACAGAGAGGAGAGTCCTGTATAGATCACATGACCACATCAAGGAGGATGGAGAAGGACCTGAGTCACATGACTAAAAGGATTTTGAACCTCACCCTGGAGATCATCTACCTGCTGACCGGAGAGGTGAGGAGGATTCTGGGAGGTCACATGACATCACTTTTATCTCTATTAATAAAACACAGACCTGACCGGAGAGGTGAGGAGGATTCTGGGAGGTCACATGACATCACTTTTATCTCTATTAATAAAACACAGACCTGACCGGAGAGGTGAGGAGGATTCTGGGAGGTCACATGACATCACTTTTATCTCTATTAATAAAACACAGACCTGACCGGAGAGGTGAGGAGGATTCTGGGAGGTCACATGACATCACTCTTATCTCTATTAATAAAACACAGACCTGACCGGAGAGGTGAGGAGGATTCTGGGAGGTCACATGACATCAATATTATCTTTGTAAGTCTCTAGGGATATCTGTTACTTTCTTTACACAGGATTATAAAGTAGTGAAGAAAACATCTGGAGATCCATTAACATCCATCAGCCGTCTTCACAGGACATCACCCATCACAGTGCCTTCACCTCACTGCCTGACAACAGAGGTAACCAGTGCCAAGAAGGTTCTAGAAGTCACCAATAAGATCATTGAGCTGCTGACAGGAGAGGTGAGCGGTGCCGGGAATTCTGGGACATTATCCAGTAACAGACAAGGGATGTGTCTGGATGGTGACTGTATCATTGTGTGTGTCAGGTTCCTATAAGGTGTCAGGATGTCACTGTCTATTTCTCCATGGAGGAGTGGGAGTATTTAGAAGGACACAAGGATCTCTACAAGGACGTCATGATGGAGAATCAGCCGCCCCTCACATCACCGGGTAAGAGGAGACTTTATTGCAAAGGAGAGAGCAGAATGGAGGGTCCACCTACATACCTCCCAACCGTCCCGGAATCCGCGGGACTGTCCCGCAATTTGAAGGGGGTCCCGCGAAGCTGGGCTGAAGTCCCGGAAAATCTGGCCGCTGGTGTCCTGTCAGATAATGTCTCCGATAAGGCCTAGTCCCGTCCATCTCTGCTGCCCGCCCCCTCCTCCTCCCAGCTCCGCCCTCGTCTTCCGTCCATCTCTGCTGCCCACCCCCTCCTCCTCCCAGCTCCACCCTCGTCTTCCGTCCATCTCTGCTGCCCGCCCCTCCTCCTCCCAGCTCTGCCCTCGTCTTCGGCTCCCAATCAGAAGGGTGGACCTGGGGTGCAGAGCAGTGCGCCCCCAGTCCACCCATTGTGTTACAATAGCGAATGAAAATTCATTATTGTCACACAGTGTCCCTCATTGCGAAGTTCAAAGGTTGGGAGGTATGCACCTAGATCCCCCATCATCTGATAAACACATAGAAACAATGTATTCAGTCAGTGTGTGTGTTTCCTACAGATGGATCCAGTAATGGGAACCCACCAGAGAGATGTCCCCGTCCTCTGTATTCCCAGGATTCCACACAGGAAGATCACACCATCCCTCACCATCATCAGGTAGATGGGAGTCACCATGTAGACCTAAGCTTTAAGAGGACATTCCTCTATGTAATCTCTTGCACTTTTCAGAAATGTATTCTGTCATATTTGGGTTTTAGATTAATGAACTGAAAGACATCAAAGCTGAGGTTAAAGTGGAAGAAGAAGAGACGTCGGTGAGTGGAGATCAGCAGTCTATGGAGGATGGAGGTCCTCTGTACTCCTGGGATACCATAAAGGAAGATCACAACTATGCAGCTAATGATCAGGTAGATGGGACTGGGCAAAAAGAACTCAAAAATGATTCTGAGAGGACATTCTTCTTTGTAATCTTTTATTATTGGAAGCATGGTCTCCAAATATTACATTTTATCATCTCTGGAATTTAGAATAAAAAACGGAAAGACATCAAAGTTGAGGTTAAAGAAGAAGAAGAAGAGACGTTGGTGAGTGGAGATCAGCAGTCTATGGAGGAGGGGGAGATGATTATGGAAAGTAAACAGGAGAAACCTTCTCTAGATATGGACACAAGTAAGTAATAAACTCTAAAAGTAGAAACAACTGATGTTTTCATACAATGCAATGTCTGACATCTGCGGTATTCACTGGCAACCAACAGTCACAGAGATTGGTCACAGATCACATGGTACAGACGACATGGCTTCCATTTATTGTGTATTATTGTGTTAGTCACAGAGATTAACACATTAATACACAATAAATGGAAGCCATGTCTGTCTGTACCATGTAATCACTGTGACCAATTACAAAGATCAACACAATTACACACAATCAATGGAAGCCATCTCTGTCTGTACCATGTGATCACTGTGACCAATCACAGAGGTCAACACAATAATACACAATGAATGGAAGCCATGTCTGTCTGTACCATGTGATCAATCACATAGATTAATACAATAATACACAATGCATAAAAAAACATATCTGTCTGTACCATGTGATCACTGTGACCAATCACAGAGATCAACATAATAATACACAATGAATGGAAGCCATGTCTGTCTGTACCATGTGATCACTGTGATCAATTACAGAGATCAACACAATACTACACAATGAATGGAAGCCATGTCTGTCTGTACCATGTGATCACTGTGACCAATCACAGAGATCAACACAATGAATGGAAGCCATGTCTGTCTTCACCATGTGATCACTGTGACCAATTACAGAGACCAACAACATAATACACAATGAATGGAAGCCATGTGTGTCTGTACCATGTGATCACTGTGACCAACCACAGAGATCAACACAATATTACATAATAAATGGAAGCCAGGTCTGTCTGCACCATGTGATCACTGTGACCAATCACAGAGATAAAAAACACAACAATGCACAATGAATGGAAGCCATATCTGTCTGTACCTTGTGATCACTGTGACCAATTACAGAGATCAACACAATACTACACAATGAATAGAAGCCATGTCTGTCTGTACCATGTGATCACTGTGACCAAATACAGAGATCAACACAATAATAAACAATACATGGAAGCTATGTCTGTTTGGAACCATGTGATCACTGTGACCAATCACAGAGATCAACACAATACTACACAATGAGTAGAAACCATCCATTGTGTACAATTGTGATTGGTCACAGTGATCACATGGTACCGGCAGTGGCCCGGTACAGTGATCTGTCATCCCCTGTGTCTGGTGGACACAGCAGGTGACAGATCGTGCCACGGCGTGGCCCAATCCTGGGAGGACGTCGTATAACGCCCACCCGGGATGGGAGAGCCTCTGCCCTTCTGTCATATTACAAAAAGCGGGAAGCATTTAATTCAAGTCATGAAGAATACTTTATACTATTTATTTCTATATTGTTTTCCAACAGATGGATGCCATGTCTGGAATACCTCTGAAGGATATCGTATTCTGTCTACAGATTATAATACCGTCACTCAATATTCTCCAGGAGCCAATCACAGACCTAATCATTTGGGGGGATCAATGGATCCCTCTAATCCTGAGGAACTTTCTAAAAGATTACTTAGTGTTCCTCCAGATAAACATCTGAGCTCTTGTAGTGCAGGAAGATCAACAGATCCATTTAATCCCAAAGAACCTGCTTTCGGCTACGAAACAGAAAGTTCATTGTCATGTTCAGTGTGCGGGAAATCTTTCACTAAATACAGAAACCTCCTTAGGCACCAGAAAATTCACTCGGGAGAGCGTCCTTATTCATGCTCCGAGTGCGGGAAATGTTTCGTTCGGAATGAAGAACTTCGTAAGCATCAGAGAATTCACACAGGCGAGCGTCCCTGTTCATGTTCAGAGTGCGGGAAAGGTTTCTTTACAAAGCAAGACTTAGATAGACACCAGAGAATTCACACGGGCGAGCGCCCTTTCTCGTGTGCGGAGTGCGGGAAACATTTTACTACGAAAGGACAACTTTGTCGACACCAGAAGATTCACACAGGGGAGCGTCCTTATTCATGTTCGGAGTGTGGGAAAAGTTTTACTGTTGTTGGAAGCCTCCTTAGACACCTAAAAATGCACACGGGTGACAGATCCCTTTCGTGTTCAGAGTGCGGGAAATGTTTCATTCGGAGAGCACACCTTCTTATACACCAGAGAATTCACACAGGTGAGCATCTGTTTTCGTGTTCAGAGTGCGGGAAATGTTTCTCTACCAATCAAGACTTAAATAGACACCAGAGAATTCACTCAGGCGAGCGTCCTTTTTCATGTTCAGAGTGCGGGAAAGGTTTCTCTGCCAAGCAAGACTTAGATAGACACCAGAGAATTCATTCGGGCGAGCGTCCTTTTTCATGTTCGGAGTGCGGGAAAAGTTTCACTACAAAAGGACAACTTTGTCGACATCAGAGGATTCACACAGGGGAGCGTCCTTATTCATGTTCGGAGTGTGGGAAATGTTTTGCTGATGTTGGAAGCCTCCGTAGACACCTAAAAATGCACACAGGCGACCGACCTCATCTGTGTCCAGATTGCGGGAAAAGTTTCGTTCGGAGAGCACACCTTCTTATACACCAGAGAAGTCACACAGGCGAGCGTCCTTTTTCATGTTCAGAGTGCGGGAAATGTTTCCGCGCAAAAGCGCACCTTCAGACACACCAGAGAATTCACACAGGTGAGCGTCCTTATTCGTGTTCGGAGTGTGGGAAAGGTTTTGCTGATGTTGGAAGCCTCCGTAGACACCTAAAAATGCACGCGGGCGACCGACCTTATATATGTTCAGAGTGCGGGAAATGTTTCGTTCGGAGGGCACACCTTCTGATACACCAGAGAAGTCACACAGGCGAGCGCCCTTTTTCGTGTTCGGAGTGCGGGAAATGTTTCCGTGCAAAAGCGCACCTTCAGGCACACCGGAGAATTCACACAGGCGAGCATCTTTTTTCATGTTGAGTGCGGGAAATGTTTCAAATGTAAAAAAAAAAAAAATTCTTAATCACCAGCGAGTTTTTCATGTTTGGACTGTGAGAAATATGGTGGAACTGTTTAGTCCATGGAACAATTATATGCTTGATAAAATTTGTGATTAAAGGGGTGATAAGACTGATAAGTCTCCTGCTGATTCTTCCGTTTCTCTATAATATAAAATGTGAATCCAGCAAGAAGTGCAAAGAATACCCAACCACATGCAAGATGCAATCATAAAAATAATGTACATGGGAATCAATTGGGCAATCATGAAAATACTGTACATGGGGAAACAAATGGAGAATCATGAAAATACTGTACATGGGGAAACAAATAGAGAATCATGAAAATACTGTACATGGGGAAACAAATAGAGAATCATGAAAATACCGTACATGGGGAAACAAATAGAGAATCATGAAAATACTGTACACAGGGAAACAAATGGGCAATCATAAAAATACTGTACATAGGGAAACAAATTGGAAATGATAAAAATACTGGACATGGGGAAACAAATAGGCAATCAGGAAAATACTGTACATAGGGAAACATATGGGAAATCATAAAAATACTGTACATGGGGAAACGGGCAATCATAAAAATAGTGTACATGGGGAAACGGGCAATTATGAAAATACTGTACATGGGGAAACAAATGGGCAATCATGAAAATACTGCATATGGGGAAACAAATGGGCAATCCTAAAAATACTGTACATGGGGAAACAAATGGGCAATCATGAAAATGCTGTACATGGGGAAACAAATGGGCAATCATAAAAATACTGTACATGTGGAAACAAATTGGCAATCATCAAAATACTGTACATGGGAAATAAATGGGCAATCATAAAAATACTGTACATGGGAAACAAATGGGCAATCATAAAAATACTGCACATGGGAAACAAATGGGCAATCATAAAAATACTGCACATGTGAAACAAATAGGCAATCGTAAAAATACTGTATATGGGAAATAAATTGGCAATCATAAAAATACTGCACATGGGAAACTTATGGGCAATGATAAAAATACTGTAAATGGGAAACAAATGGGCAATCATAAAAAAACTGCACATGGGAAAACAAATGGACAATCATAAAAATACTGTACATGGCAAATAAATAGGCTATCATAAAAATACTGCACATGGGAAACAAATGGGCAATCATAAAAATTCTGCACATGGGAAACAAATGGGCAATCAAAAATACTGTACATGAGAAATACATGGGCAATCATAAAAATACTGTACATGAGAAATAAATGGGCAATCATAAAAATACTGCACATGGGAAACAAATGGGCAATCATAAAAATACTGTACATGGGAAATAAATGGGCAATCATAAAAATACTGTACATGGGAAATAAATGGGCAATCATAAAAATACAGTACATGGGGAAACACTTGGTCAATTATGAAAATATTGTACATGGGGAAACAAATAGGCAATCATAAAAATACTGTACATGGGGAAACAGATGGGCAATCATGAAAATACTGTACATGGGAAATAAATAGGCTATCATGAAAATGCTGTACATGGAGAAACAAATGGGCAATCATAAAAATACTGTACATGGGAAATAAATAGGCTATCATGAAAATGCTGTACATGGGGAAACAGATGGGCAATCATGAAAATACTGTACATGGGAAATAAATAGGCTATCATGAAAATGCTGTACATGGAGAAACAAATGGGCAATCATGAAAATACTGTACATGGGAAATAAATAGGCTATCATGAAAATGCTGTACATGGAGAAACAAATGGGCAATCATAAAAATACTGTACATGGGAAATAAATAGGCTGTCATGAAAATGCTGTACATGAAACACACTGGCAATTATGAAATAACTGCACATGGGGAAACAGAAGAGGAACATGAAAATACTGTACAAGGGGAAACACTTGGCCAATTATGAGAATACTGTACATGGAGAAACAAATGGGCAATCATGAAAATACTGTACATGGGAAATAAATGGGCAATCCTAAAAATACTGCATATGGGAAATAAATGGGCAATCATAAAAATACTGCACATGGGAAATAAATGGGCAATCATGAAAATATTGTACATGGGAAATAAATGGGAAATCATGAACATACTGTACAGTACATGGGAAATAAATGGGCAATCCTAAAAATAATGTACATGGGAAACAAATGGGAAATCATGAAAATACTGTACATGTGAAATAAATAGGCTATCATAAAAATACTGCACTGGGAAATAAATGGGCAATCATGAAAATACTGTACACGGGGAAACAAATTGGCAATAATAAAAATACTGTACGTGGGAAATAAATAGGCTATCATAAAAATACTGCACATGGGAAACAAATGGGCAATCGTAAAAATACTGTAGATGGGGAAACAAATGGGCAATCATGAAAATACTGTACATGGGGAAACACTTGGTCAGTTATGAAAATACTGTACATGGGGAAACACTGAAGGGCAATCATAAAAATACTGTACACGGGGAAACGGGCAATCATGAAAATACTGTACATGGGGAAACAAATGGGCACTCATAAAAATACTGAACATGGGGAAATACAGAAGGACAATCGGGAAAATACTGTACATGGGAAAACACATGGGGAAACAAATGGGCAATCATGAAAATACTGTACATGGGGAAACACATGGGGAAACAAATAGGCAATCATGAAAATACTGTACATGGGGAAACACATGGGGAAACAAATAGGCAATTATGAAAATACTGTACATGGGGAAACACAGAAGGACAATCGGGAAAATACTGTACATAGGGAAACAAATGGGCAATCATAAAAATACTGTACATGGGGAAATACAGAAGGACAGTCAGAAAAATACTTTACATGGGGAAACAGATAGGGAAGCTAATGGGCAATCATAAAAATACTGTACATGGGTAAATAAATAGGCAATCGTGAAAATACTGTACATGAGGAAACACACTGGCAATAATGAAAATACTGCACATGGGGAAACAGAAGAGGAACATGAAAATACTGTACATGGGGAAACAAATGGGCATTCATGAAAATACTGTACAAGAGGAAAGAACTAGGCAATCATAAAACTACTGTATGCCAGCAACAAAGAAGCAATAAGGAAAACAAGGAAATTGCAAGGGTTGCACATCAGATAAAACCCTCCTGCAAAGAGTAGAAGCAGCCTCAGCCTGGAATCTGTCCAGGCCATGTCCTCAGGGCTGCTGTTAGTAATCGCGGGGCCCCGTACAGACTACCTAGCAGGGCCCCCCCAAGAAAATATTAAAGATATATTTAGCTAAAATTACAACAAAATCACTATTAGCAGACACAAATATAACATAACTCACATAATTCCTGCAAAATCTAAAAGAAAAAAACATGTTAATAAATAAAAATTAAGATGAGATGAAAATAATATACAGACTGGGCAGTTGGAGCTCCAGAATCAGAGAGAGAGAAACAAAGTTACAAATAAACTCCTCAGCAGAGATAGCAGAGTTTGTGCTGGGAGGGGGGGCCCACACAGGGAGGGGGATTAGTGAGGGACAACTGTCTCTTTCTCAGCAGATAAAAGCTGATAGCAGGGAGAGGGACAGAGATCAGATTCAGGTGCTGGAGGAAGATTTCTGTATTTGTTGTCCATCACTAATCTCCCTCCCTGTGTGGGCCCCCCTGTGTGGTCGGGCCCCCTACAAGAGGGCTGGTGGTCCCCCCCTATCAGCGGCCCTGCATGTCCTGACACATATTGGCCCTGGACGAAACGCATCGGGACGTGGCCTGGACAGAGTCTAGGTTGAGGCTGCTTCTACTCTTAGTACACGAATTTTGTGTGATGTGCGGCCCTTGGGATTTCCTTTCTTTCCTTACGGATTTCCATGGGGCTGAGATGAGCCCTTTCCCTGCCTGCACTCCCAACGGTTGATAGCAGATGAGGACCCACTGGAGCCTAAAGCAGCACCCTCAATTTCTTTGTATGGGGTCACAACAAAGATGCAATGACAGTACAAAGCTAAGAAAAATCCAAGAATATCCAATCCAATCAGGACTTTTCTGTAATCAATGGACCTCTTTTATGAGTTGATATTGGATACTGCTTTTGTTGCATTTGATAAAAGAAATGGCTGTTCGTGTACAATTATTAAAACATTTGAAGCGTGGCGTGTTCATTTGTTATTCTGATTTTGTAAAATAAATAAGGAAACCCGACTTTTTCCACAGTTCTGACTTAGGCCATGTTATATACAAATAACCATAATTCTTTGATGATCGGTGATTGTAATGTGCTCACTT
Organism: Pelophylax lessonae; assembly: GCF_965119305.1. Taxonomy (NCBI): domain Eukaryota; kingdom Metazoa; phylum Chordata; class Amphibia; order Anura; family Ranidae; genus Pelophylax; species Pelophylax lessonae. The sequence continues at coordinate 259,975,969 of NC_138776.1, read as the reverse complement.
CATAGAGAGTCACCCATTGATGTTTTATGATCCATACAAAAAATCCAGAAGCTCCAGGTCCACACGTGTGCCAGCTGACATTTTAGGCTGCGTTCACACTTTCACATATCGATTTTGGTTGAGCGATTTGCATGTCGTTTCGTGGATCACACATAAGACAGCCCATTCGCTTCATTATTATTATTATTATTATTATTATTATTATTATATAGGCTTTAAAACTCTGGTCTGGCCACATCTGGAGTATTCTGTCCAGTTCTGGACGATGCCAATCCTCAGAAGGGATGTGCTGGAACTGGAAAGAGTCCAAAGAAGGTCAACTAAGCTAATTAGGGGATTGGAGGACCTAAATTATGAGGAGCGATTACAAGCACTCGATTTATTCTCCCTAGAGAAGAGACGCCTGAGAGGGGACATGATAGCGATTTACAAATACCTCAACGGTGATCTCAGCATAGAAAAACAACTATTCAGTCACAAGGAGTGCAAGAGAACACGAGGCCATACAATGCGATTCGAGGAGAAGTGATTTAACCTCAGGCTACGCAAAGGTTTTTTTTTTTACAGTAAGGGCTACAAGAGTGTGAAATTCTCTACCACAAATGGTAGTAACTGTGGGGAGTATGGCTACATTTTTCAAAGACTCTTGGACATACATCTCCAAGATCAAACATTCAGGGGTATGGAAAATGAATACGTCCACACACACCTACACAGGTCACCAGAACTAGTGTCCCCGTTGGAAGATTTCCACTCTATTACTTTTCTGGGGACTTTCACTTTCAACAATAACGGTAAACAGGACAAATAGAGGGGGGGGGGAATCTCCCTAGCAGGGGCACAGACAGAAATAAAAACCTGACAGGGGGTCTAATCCATCTCCTTTCTATCCAAAAAAAAAAAAAAAGCTTTACCTTTAGTTACACTTTCCAATATAATATAGTTTAAATTTATATTTTTAATTCTTCGGGTTTTTAGCTATTTGCCACTTTCAAAATTAAATCAAATGAAATTCATTTCATTGTTTTTATTCAGTTTGAACTCAGGAGTAACATCTGCCATGACATTTTACAATGCAGCAAAGTGTCTGTCAAGGCTTTGACAAACAACAGAGGTTGCAGTTTACAGATTCTCCACAAGGTGGTGATCTAACTTATTGTCAGTGAAAGAAAGGAAGTGATGTCAGAGTATAAAAAGGAAGTTCCGGGTGAAAGGTGAGTTGGGAGGAAGTAGAGAGGAGACATTGCTGGAACTGGCAGCAGAGGTAATAAGATATTATTTTATATTTACACCCAGTCACCCAAACCCCCCCCCCCCCATCATGTTTCGTCCTCTTCCTCCATATTCACTGTGACGTCTTTTATCTTTAACATCCAGAGCCTCTGGTTTATAGAGTAGATAAATCCTAAATATAGAACCATTTATCCAACTGTCCATCCAGAGCCTCTGGTTTATAGACCGAATACATCCTAAATATAGAACCATTTATCCAACTGTCCATCCAGAGCCTCTGGTTTATAGACCGGATACATCCTAAATATAGAACCATTTATCCAACTGTCCATCCAGAGCCTCTGGTTTATAGACCGGATACATCCTAAATATAGAACCATTTATCCAACTGTCCATCCAGAACCTTTTCAGCAATAGGTATAGGCGCCGCCCCTGAATCCGGGGACAGAATCGGGGACAGATGTGGTCCAGAGACAGTATCCTCAGTCCGGGAACTGTCTCCAGAAACCGGTGTTCCGTGAGAATAACCTACCCCGTGAGAAATGCCTACCCTCGTCACTTCCGGTGCACCTACGTCAGTGAACAGTTGAGGCGCTTACTAGTGCGCATGCTTGGAGGGTATGAAATGTTCACGGCAGTGTGTTATAACGTTAGAACGCATCACCACATTAAAACATCTCGGCTGCAATATGAGTCATCTCCGCTCCTACCCCTGTCACTTCCCTGATGTCAGCTACTAAATGTAAAAGCGGATCACGGAGCCGAGATCTCCGTGATTTACATTACATACACCCGCCGCCGCTTTTACATTTACTAGCCGAGATCAGGGAAGTGACAGTGGTAGGAGCGGAGATGACTCATGTTGCGGCCGAGCTGTTTTAATGTAACCGCAGCAACAGCTCATGCCGTTTAACGTTACAAACACTACCGTCAAAATGTCATACCCTCAGAGCATGCGCACTTCTCAGCTCCTCAGCTGTTCAATTAGGTCACCGGAGCTGTGAGCATGCGCACTGCTACGCTGCTCAGCTGTTCCTGACAGGAAGTGACGAGGGTAGGCATTTCTCACGGAACACCGGGGACGTCTGGTCACCCTAGTTTATAGACCAGATACATCCTAAATATAAAACCATTTATCCAACTGTTCATCCAGAGCCTCTGGTTTATAGACCAGATACATCCTAAATATAAAACCATTTATCCAACTGTTCATCCAGAGCCTCTGGTTTATAGACCAGATACATCCTAAATATAAAACCATTTATCCAACTGTTCATCCAGAGCCTCTGGTTTATAGACAGGATACATCCTAAATATAGAGCCATTTATCCAACTGTCCATCCAGAGCCTCTGGTTTATAGACCGGATACATCCTAAATATAAAACCATTTATCCAACTGTCCATCCAGAGCCTCTGGTTTATAGACCAGATACATCCTAAATATAGAACCATTTATCCAACTGTCCATCCAGAGCCTCTGGTTTATAGACCGGATACATCCTAAATATAGAACCATTTATCCAACTGTCCATCCAGAGCTTCTGGTTTATAGACCAGATACATCCTAAATATAGAACCATTTATCCAACTGTCCATCCAGAGCCTCTGGTTTATAGACCGGATACATCCTAAATATAAAACCATTTATCCAACTGTTCATCCAGAGCCTCTGGTTTATAGACAGGATACATCCTAAATATAAAACCATTTATCCAACTGTTCATCCAGAGCCTCTGGTTTATAGACCGGATACATCCTAAATATAGAACCATTTATCCAACTGTCCATCCAGAGCCTCTGGTTTATAGACCAGATACATCCTAAATATAGAACCATTTATCCAACTGTCCATCCAGAGCCTCTGGTTTATAGACCAGATACATCCTAAATATAGAACCATTTATCCAACTGTCCATCCAGAGCCTCTGGTTTATAGACCGGATACATCCTAAATATAGAACCATTTATCCAACTGTCCATCCAGAGCCTCTGGTTTATAGACCAGATACATCCTAAATATAGAACCATTTATCCAACTGTCCATCCAGAGCCTCTGGTTTATAGACCAGATACATTCTAAATATAGAACCATTTATCCAACTGTCCATCCAGAGCCTCTGGTTTATAGACCGGATACATCCTAAATATAGAACCATTTATCCAACTGTCCATCCAGAGCCTCTGGTTTATAGACCAGATACATCCTAAATATAGAACCATTTATCCAACTGTCCATCCAGAGCCTCTGGTTTATAGACCAGATACATTCTAAATATAGAACCATTTATCCAACTGTCCATCCAGAGCCTCTGGTTTATAGACCGGATACATCCTAAATATAGAACCATTTATCCATCTTGTCTCGGTTTTCTTAGCTCTCACAAATGCGATGGACACTATGGTTTCTATGGACATAGAAAATAGCTGGAAAAGCATTTGTTTTATTCTTAAACCAGTAAGGATCACAGTAAAGTCAGAGGGCCAAGTGCAGCCTATAAAACATCAGTTTGAGTTGCCTGATCTAACGCTTCTATCCAAACCTAAAATGAGAGGTTTTAGTTGGAGTTGCACTTGAAAATAAATCTCTTCTTTCAGACCATAGGCATGAGGCCTGTAGTATAGTACAACAAGAGGTCCAAGAGAAACCTATGAGAACTATGGAGGAACATTATGGGGACATTTTTCATCCCAGTATAGTTCAAATAATTATGAGTTTATTTATTGACAGAGAGGGGTGTTCTGTATAGATCACATGACCAAATCGGTAAGGATGGACCAAGACCAAAGCCAAGTGACTGAGAGGATATTGGACCTCACACTGGAGATTATTTACCTGCTGACCGGAGAGGTGAGGAGGATTCTGGGAGGTCACATGACATCACGCCTATCTCTTAAAAAAACAGACCTGACCGGAGAGGTGTGGAGGATTCTGGGAAGCCGTCGGTGATTATTTTCTCATTTTATGCAGGATTATAAAATAGTGAAGAAGATGTCTGGCGACCCTTTAACACCCAACAGCTGTCTTCATGAGGCATCACCCATTACAGCGTCTCCGCCTCGCTGCCTGACATCTGAGAGAAAAGAGAAGAAGATTCTAAATGTCATTCGGAAGATCATTGAGTTGCTGACAGGAGAGGTGAGCGGTGCCGGGAATTCTGGGACATTATCCAGTAACAGACAAGGGATGTGTCTGGATGGTGACTGTATCATTGTGTGTGTCAGGTTCCTATAAGGTGTCAGGATGTCACTGTCTATTTCTCCATGGAGGAGTGGGAGTATTTAGAAGGACACAAGGATCTCTACAAGGACGTCATGATGGAGAATCGGCCGCCCCTCACATCACCGGGTAAGAGGAGACTTTATTGTAAAGGAGAGAGCAGTACGGAGGGTCCACCTAGATCCCCCATCATCTGATAAACACATAGAAACAATGTATTCAGTCAGTGTGTGTGTTTCCTACAGATGGATCCAGTAATGGGAACCCACCAGAGAGATGTCCCCGTCCTCTGTATTCCCGGGACTCCTCACCCGAAGATCACACCATCCCTCACCATCATCAGGTAGATGGATCCAGTAATGGGAACCCACCAGAGAGATGTCCCCGTCCTCTGTATTCCCGGGATTCCACACAGGAAGGTCACACCATCCCTCACCATCATCAGGTAGATGGATCCAGTAATGGGAACCCACCAGAGAGATGTCCCCGTCCTCTGTATTCCCGGGATTCCACACAGGAAGGTCACACCATCCCTCACCATCATCAGGTAGGTGGGACTGAGCATGTAGACCTAAAAATGTATTCTAAGCTTTTAGATGACATTCTTCTGTGTAATCTCCTTTTTGGGTTTTTTTTTCTTTTGTACTTTATTTTGGGTTCAGGATGAAGAACTGAAAGACCTCAATATTGTGATTAAAGAGGAAGAAGAAGAGACGTTGGTGAGTGGAGATCAGCAGTCTATGGAGGAGGAGGAGATGATTATGAAAAGTAAAGAATCTTCTCTACATATGGACACAGGTAAGTAATAAATAATTCCATGTCCTCAGTCCCGAATAGGGCGTACAAATATTTAAGGAAGTTGTAGGAAGCTCCATGGGAAACCGGAACTCTTGGAGATTCTACATGCTCTAAGACAGCATGTGGCACAGTCCTTCAGTGATCTTATGGAGTTCCGCATTTCAGCTTGTGCTGCTGGTCTTTTTATTTGGAAAGTTTGGGTAGCCATTTCCAAATGGGTCTATCTCTTTACCTCTTCCTTTCTACATCAGTTTCTATGAGAGAAGCATTTTTTTAACTCCAAACTCTAGAAGGCACTGTAGTATCATATATGCCATGGGTCAAACAGGTCAAAAGATTGAACGTTTGTTAATCTCTATTGACATAGCTTTGGGTCCATTGTTTGACCTCCTAATAAAACAATAGCAAAAGTTGAAATTGTGTACTTTGCTTAGATATACAACAATTTTGGCTATTTTCTTATTCGATTAGAAAAGACAGCATGTGGCACAGCCCTTCTTTAAACTTATGGAGTTCCCCATGTTTCTGCCCTTTTTATTTAGAAAGTTTAGGTTGGCATTTCCATATAGGTATATCCCTTTTACCTTCTAATTTTTACATCCGTTTCTGTGAGAGAACCATTTTTTTTAAACTCCAAACTCTAGATGGCAGTTTAGTATCATTCATTTCATGGGTCAAATACAGTATGTCAAACGGTCAAACAATTGCTAATCTCTATTGACATAGCTCTAGGTCCAATGTTTGGCAGGAGCTCCTATAAAACAATGGTAATAGTTAAAATTGTGTACTTTGACCAGATATACCAGTTCCCCTTTTCAGCTTGTGCTGCTGTTTTTTTATTTAGAAAGTTTAGGTAGCCATTTCCACATGGGTACATCCCTTTACTTCACTTTCAATGAGAGAAGCATTTTTTTTAAACTCCAAACTCTAGATGGCACTTTAGTATGCCATGGGTCAAATATGTCAAAAAGTCAAACTATTGGTAATATCCATTGACATAGCTTTGGGTTAATGTTTGACAGGAGCTTCTATAAAACAAGGGTAATAGGTAAAATTGTGTACTTTGACCAGATATACAACAATTTTATCAATTTTCTTATTGTATTAGAAAAGACAGCATGAGGCACAGCCCTACTTTGATCTGATCGAGTTCCCCTTTTTCAGCTTGTGCTTCTGCCCTTTTATTTAGAAAGTTTAGGTAGCCATTTCTACATGGGTACATCCCTTTACCTCTTTCTTTTTACTTTAGTTTCTATGGGAGAAACATTTTTTAAACTCCAAACTCTAGATGGCACTTTAGTATGCCATGGGTCAAAAAGTCAATCTATTGGTAATCTCCATTGACATTAGTGTTTGACAGGAGCTACTAATAAAACAATAGCAAATGTTAAAATTGTGTACTTTGACCAGATATACAACAATTGTATATATTTTCTTTTTGTATTAGAAAAGACAGCATGTGGCACAGCCCTACGTTGATCTTATTGACTTCCCCTTTTTCAGCTTGTGCTGCTGTTTTGTTTTTTTTTATTTAGAAAGTTTAGGTAGCCATTTCCACATGGGTATATCCCTTTACCTCTTTCTTTTTACTTCAGTTTCTATGAGAGAAACATTTTATAAACTCTAAACTCTAGATGGCACTTTAGTATGCCATGGGTCAAATATAGTATGTCAAAAGGTCAAACTATTGCTAATCTCTATTGACATAGCTTTAGGTCCAATGTTTGACCGGAGCTCCTAAATAAACAATGACAAAAGTTGAAATTGTGTACTTTGACCAGATATACAACAATTTTATTCATTTTCTTATTGTATTAGAAAAGACAGCATGTGGCACAGCCCTACTTTGATCTGATCGAGTTCCCATTTTCCGCTTGTGCTGCTGTTTTTTTACTTAGAAAGTTTAGGTAGCCATTTCCACATGGGTACATCCCTTTACCTCTTTCTTTTTACTTCACTTTCAATGAGAGAAGCATTTTTTAAACTCCAAACTCTAGATGGCACTTTAGTACGCCATGGGTCAAAAAGTCATACTATTGGTAATCTCCATTGACATAGCTTTAGATCCAATGTTTGACAGGAGCTTCTATAAAACAATGGTAATAGGTAAAATTGTGTACTTTGACCAGATATACAACAATTTTATCAACTTTCTTATTCGATTAGAAAAGACAGCATGAGGCACAGCCCTTCTTTAAACTTATGGAGTTCCCTTTTTCAGCTTGTGCTTCTGCCCTTTTATTTAGAAAGTTTAGGTAGCCATTTCCATATGGGTATATCCCTTTACCTTCTCATTTTTACATCAGTTTCTGTGAGAGAAGCATTTTTTTTTAAACTCCAAACTCTAGATGGCACTTTAGTACGCCATGGGTCAAAAAGGTCAAACTATTGGTAATCTCCATTGACATAGCTTTGGGTTTAGTGTTTGACAGGAGCTCCTAAATAAAAAAATGGCAAAGGTTAAAATTGTGTACTTTGCCCAGATTTACTAAATTACTAACTAGATTATTATTATTATTATTATTAGATTATTATTATTATTATATAAATTATTAACTAGATTACTAAAGTATGCCATGGGTCAAATATGTCAAAAAGTCAAAACTATTGGTAATCTCCGTTGACATAGCTTTGGGTTTAGTGTTTGACAGGAGCTCCTAAATAAAAAAATGGCAAAGGTTAAAATTGTGTACTTTGCCCAGATTTACTAAATTACTAACTAGATTATTATTATTATTATTATTAGATTATTATTATATAAATTATTAACTAGATTACTAAAGTATGCCATGGGTCAAATATGTCAAAAAGTCAAAACTATTGGTAATCTCCGTTGACACAGCTTTGGGTTTAGTGTTTGACAGGAGCTCCTAAATAAAAAAATGGCAAAGGTTAAAATTGTGTACTTTGCCCAGATTTACTAAATTACTAACTAGATTATTATTATTATTATTATTATTAGATTATTATTATTATTATATAAATTATTAACTAGATTACTAAAGTATGCCATGGGTCAAATATGTCAAAAAGTCAAAACTATTGGTAATCTCCGTTGACACAGCTTTGGGTTTAGTGTTTGACAGGAGCGTCTATAAAACAAGGGTAATAGTTAAAATTGTGTACTTTGACCAGATATACAACAATTTTATATATTATCTTATTGTATTAGAAAAGACAGCATGAGGCACAGCCCTACGTTGATCTTATTGACTTCCCCTTTTTCAGCTTTGTGCTGCTGTTTTCTATTTTGGAAAGTTTAGGTAGCCATTTCTACATGGGTCAAAAAGTCAAACTATTGGTAATCTCCATTGACATAGCTTTGGGTTTAGTGTTTGACAGGAGCTCCTAATAAAACAATGGCAAAGGGTATAATTTTGTACTTTGCCCAGATATACAACAATAGTATCCATTTCCTTGTATTCTAAGACAGCATCTGCAAACTATTGCTAATCTCTATTGACATAGCTTTAGATCCAATGTTTGACAGGAGCTTCTATAAAACAATGGTAATAGTTAAAATTGTGTACTTTGACCAGATATACAACAATTTTATCAATTTTTTTTATTGTATTAGAAAATACAGCATGTGGTACAGCCCTACTTTGATCTGATCGAGTTCCCCTTTTCAGCTTGTGCTGCTGTTTTTTTATTTAGAAAGTTTAGGTAGCCATTTCCACATGGGTACATCCCTTTACCTCTTTCTTTTTACTTCAGTTTCTATGAGAGAATCATTTTATAAACTCTAAACTCTAGATGGCACTTTAGTATGCCATGGGTCAAATATAGTATGTCAAAAGGTCAAACTATTGCTAATCTCTATTGACATAGCTTTAGGTCCAATGTTTGACCGGAGCTCCTAATAGAACAATGACAAAAGTTGAAATTGTGTACTTTGACCAGATATACAACAATTTTATTAATTTTCTTATTGTATTTGAAAATGGAGCATGTGGCACAGCCCTACTTTGATCTTATTGACTTCCCCTTTTTCAGCTTGTGCTGCTGTTTTTTATTTAGAAAGTTTAGGTAGCCATTTCCACATGGGTACATCCCTTTACCTCTTTCTTTTTACTTCAGTTTCTATGGGAGAAACATTTTTTAAACTCCAAACTCTAGATGGCACTTTAGTACGCCATGGGTCAAAAATTCAAACTATTGGTAATCTCCATTGACACAGCTTTGGGTTTAGTGTTTGACAGAAGCTCCTAATAAAACAATGGTTGAAATGATGTACTTTGCCCAGATATACAACAATTGTATATATTTCCTAATTATATTTTCTAATACAATAAGGAAATAGATAAAATTTTTAATATCAAAGAAGGGTTGTGCCACATGCTGTCTTTTATAAGACAGCATGTGGCAAAGTCCTTCAGTGATCTTATGGAGTTCCGCATTTCAGCTTGTGCTGGTAGTCTTTTTATTTGGAAAGTTTGGGTAGCCATTTCCACATGGGTCGTTTGGGTGGCCATTTCCACATGGGTCGTTTGGGTGGCCATTTCCGCATGGGTCGTTTGTGGCTATTTATATGGGTCGTTTGGGTAGCCATTTCCACATGGGTCGTTTGGGTAGCCATTTCCACACGGGTCTATCTCTTTACATCTTCCTTTCTAAACCAGTTTCTATGAGTGTGTTATTATATTTTCTAATACAATAAGGAAATAGATAACATTTTGAAGATCAAAGAAGGGTTGTGCCACATGCTGTCTTTTTTAAGACCGCATGTGGCAAAGTCCTTCAGTGATCTTATGGAGTTCCGCATTTCAGCTTGTGCTGGTGGTCTTTTTATTTGGAAAGTTTGGGTAGCCATTTCCACTTGGGTCATTTGGGTGGCCATTTCCACATGGGTCGTTTGGGTGGCCATTTCCACATGGGTCGTTTGAGTGGCCATTTCCACATGGGTCGTTTGGGTAGCCATTTCCACATGGGTCGTTTGGGTGGCCATTTCCTCATGGGTCGTTTGGGTGGCCATTTCCTCATGGGTCGTTTGGGTGGCCATTTCCACATGGGTCGTTTGGGTAGCTATTTCCACATGGGTCGTTTGGGTGGCTATTTCCACATGGGTCGTTTGGGTGGCCATTTCCTCATGGGTCGTTTGGGTGGCCATTTCCACATGGGTCGTTTGGGTAGCTATTTCCACATGGGTCGTTTGGGTGGCCATTTCCTCATGGGTCGTTTGGGTGGCCATTTCCTCATGGGTCGTTTGGGTGGCCATTTCCACATGGGTCGTTTGGGTAGCTATTTCCACATGGGTCGTTTGGGTGGCTATTTCCACATGGGTCATTTGGGTGGCCATTTCCTCATGGGTCGTTTGGGTGGCCATTTCCTCATGGGTCGTTTGGGTGGCCATTTCCACATGGGTCGTTTGGGTAGCTATTTCCACATGGGTCGTTTGGGTGGCTATTTCCACATGGGTCGTTTGGGTGGCTATTTCCACATGGGTCGTTTGGGTAGCCATTTCCACATGGGTCGTTTGGGTGTTCATTTCCACATGGGTCGTTTGGGTAGCTATTTCCACATGGGTCGTTTGGGTGGCTATTTCCACATGGGTCGTTTGGGTGGCTATTTCCACATGGGTCGTTTGGGTAGCCATTTCCACATGGGTCGTTTGGGTGTTCATTTCCACATGGGTCGTTTGGGTGGCCATTTCCACATGGCTCTTTTGGGTAGCCATTTCCACATGGGTCGTTTGGGTAGCCATTTCCACATGGGTCGTTTGGGTGGCCATTTGCACATGGGTCGTTTGGGTGGCCATTTCCACATGGGTCGTTTGGGTGGCCATTTCCACATGGGTCGATTGGGTAGCCATTTCCACATGGGTCGTTTGGGTGGCCATTTCCACATGGGTCTATCTCTTTACCTCTTCCGTTCTACATCAGTTTCTTTGAGTGTGTGCGTTGTTCCAATGGCATTTGTTCAATAAATGCTCACTCAAAAAAACTGATCAGCATATATGAGGCATAAAGAGTACTTCATGGAGGCAATGTCTAGAATATCTCTGAGGGACATCCTTTCTTCTCTCCAGATTATGATGACATCCCACAATACCTTCCAGGAGTAAATGCCAATAGAAAAAGTATACAGAGATCAATGGATCCCTCCCATCTTTGGAAACCATCTGATATATCACATACTGTAACTCCAGATATACATCTGAGATCTCACAGTACAGAGAGGTCAACGGATCCATCCAATCCCAAGGAGTTTTCCTTAAGTCGTGAAGGGGTTTACGCAGGAGAGAGTTCATGGTCCTGTTCGGTGTGCGGGAAATTTTTCGGTAAAAACTGTGACCTTCTTAGACATCAGAGAATTCACACAGGGGAACGTCCCTATTTATGTTCAGAGTGCGGGAAAAGTTTCAGTCAGAAAGGAAGCCTTCTTAGACACCAGAGAATTCACACGGGCGAGCGTCCTTATTCATGCCCAGAGTGCGGAAGATGTTTCAATCAGAAGGGAAGCCTTCTTAGACACCAGAGAAGCCACACAGGTGAGTGTCCGTATTTATGTTTGGTGTGCGGGAAATGTTTTGCTGAGAAAAAAGCACTTCTTATACACCAAAGGATTCACTCGGGAGAGCCTTTTTATTGACGTTCAGAAGGCAGGAGATGTTTTATTTACAATAGAGACTGTCTTGAACTCTAGAGAATGTACACAACTGAGTGTCCCTATTCATGTGTAAGAGTGCGGGAAATGTTTCTTTATGAAACAAGAGATGCTTATACACCGGAGATGTCACACGGGTGAGCGTCCTTTCTCATGTTCAGAGTGTGGAAAATGTTATATTCACATAAGAGACCTCCTTACACACCTGCGAGTTTGCATGGGTGACCTTCCCTATTCATGTCCAGAGTGCGGGAAATGTGTTATTCAGAAAAGGAATCTTCTTATACACCAGAAAAATCACACTGGTGATCATCCTTAGTCATGTCCAGAGTGCGGGAAATGTGTTATTCAGAAAAGGAATCCTCTTACATACCAGAAAAATCACACTGGTAATCATCCTTAGTCATGTCCAGAGTGCGGGAAATGTGTTATTCAGAACAAGAATCCTCTTCCATACCAGAAAAATCACACTGGTAATCATCCTTAGTCATGTCCAGAGTGCGGGAAATGTGTTTTTCAGAAAAGGAATCTTCTTACACACCAGAAAAATCACACTGGTGGTCATCCCTATTCCTGTCCAGAGTGCGGGAAAATGTTTTATACAGAAAATGAATATTTTTACACACCAGAAAAATCACACTGGTGATTACCCTTATTCATGTCCAGAGTGCGGGAAATGTGTTTTTTTTATAAAAATAATCTTGTACACCAGAACACACCAGAAAAATCCACACTGGTGATTACCCTTATTCATGTCCAGAGTGCGGGAAATGTTTTATACAAAAAATGGCGAGTGCCCCTATTTTTAGAGGGAAATGTTTCCTACAAAAGAACACTTAATTCGACACCAGACAGTTAGCACAGGTGATGGACCTCATTTATGTCCAGAGTGTGGGAAATGTTTTTTATTCGTGAAGGAAACCTTCCTATACACCAGAGGGTCACACAGGGAAAGGAGCCTGTAGGATGCATTGTTGGACACAAGGGAAAGAGACTTTTTCTTTTTATGTTCAATGTGCGGGAAATGTTTTACATCTGAAGGAAATATAATTGGACATCAGAGAACACACTAAAAAACAAAAGAGGGCGCACCAGCCTGATGCACTGTGCCGCAGTATTTATTAGTTAGAAATCTAAGCTAATAATTCAAACGTATGAGAAAAATCACTTATCAAGCCTCGCCTGTAGCCCAGTAGTTCTAGACTCAGCAGGGTCCAAAATATGGGGGACCTCACCAGGATATCGACTGGCCGACGCGTTTCATCAGATCCCAGGGCTACAGACGAGTGACTCAAAAAGCTCACAACAGTTCCCGTCTCTCTTTCTGCCAGCCATTGGGGTGTCCTCTTTCTTCTTTTTGCATCTCTATGATATGAAGTAAAAAACCAACAGGTACAATAGGAGCCCTCATAATGAATGCGGCAGATATGTAGACCAAGGAACTGTAGAGATATGAGGGAACATTTGCAATCCCACGAGCCTCATATTCTCTAGGGTGAGGATAGAGCCAAGTATCTGCATCACAGAGTGTTGGAGTGTTGTTCTTTAGGGTGTGGTTTGATAACTATAAACCTGTAGGGATTAAAGCTAAACTCCAGGAAATTAGCAACATTGTAAAAAGGTCAGGCCTACTATGAGTTAAGTCTTATGAGGTGCCTGCTACCTCATGGACTTACCTCTTTACTTACCTACGTAACTCCTGGAGCTTCAGCACTGGATGCTCTGTTCTCAGCTCCTTTTAAGTGTAGAGTCGATGCAGCTGCTATGCCCCCCTCTCCTCCTGCCCAATCACAGAAGCCTTTGCATTATGTGAACTAATTCACAAAATACAAAGGCTTCTGTGAATGGGCAGCAGAGGGAAGGTGTGGGCACAGCTGCTATTTGTGCTTCTCTCCTCTCATTGCCCCAAGTGTCTTTACTTACCTAACTCCTGGAGCTTCAGCACTGCATTCTCTCTTCTCAGCTCCTTTTAAGTGTAGAGTCGATGCAGCTGATATGCCCCCTCTCCTCCTGCCAAATCACAGAAGCCTTTGCATTATGTGAACTAATTCACAAAATACAAAGGCTTCTGTGAATGGGCAGCAGAGGGAAGGTGCGAGTACAGCTGCTATGTGTGCTTCTCCCCTCTCATTGCCCCAAGTGTGTTCTCCGGGAGTGGAAAAAACCTCTCAGATGTAAATGATAGAGATACTGTAAGCCCAGGAGGCGGCATGCACCTCGTTGAAATTCTGTTTAATTTTAGATCTGACAGTTTTATTGTTCTCCATGAAGATAACTCCAGGAGCTCAGGCAATAGAAGCTCTTTTCTCAGCAACTTCAAGTGTAGAGTGGATGCAGCTGCTGTGCCAATCTTCCTCCTGCCCAGTCACAGAAGCCTTTTTTTATGTGAACTCATTTACAAAATACAAGGGCTTCTGTGAATGGGCAGCAGAGTGAAGAGGCAGGCAGAGCTGCTTTGTGTGCTCCTCTCCCAGCCAAAACAGCTGGGAAATGTCTGGGAAGTGACATCACCCATAGAGTTACTATGGGGCTTCCGTTGTCGGCTGCTTCTGCACAGGCCTACACATAGAAGCTGGCGCTGACAGCTCGGCATGGGACCGGATCGCCTTGCATTTCCACCACCCAACGACAGAAGCCTTTTATTATGTGAACTCATTCACAAAATACAAGGGCTTCTGTGAATAGGGAGCAGAGGGAAGGGGCAGGCATAGATGCTTTGTGTGCTTCTCTCCTCTCCCAGCTGGGAAATGTCTGGGAAGTGACATCACCCATAGAGTTACTATGGGACTTCCGTTGTCAGCTGCTTCTGCACGCACCTAGACAGAGAAGCTGCCGCTGACAGCTTGGCATGGGACCGGATCGCCTTGCATTCCCCCCCTGCCCAATCACAGAAGCCTTTTATTATGTGAACTCATTCACAAAATACAAGGGCTTCTGTGAATGGGGAGCAGAGGGAAGGAACAGGCATAGCTGCTCTTTGTGCTTCTCTCCTCTCATTGCCGAGTTTATCCTCCGGGAGTGCAATAAACCTGTCAGATGTGAATGATAGAGTAATAAAGATAAGTCCAAGAGGCGGCATGCACCTTGCTGGACTTAACTCATTTTACAAGGTTGCTAAATTCCTGAAATTCAGCTCTAAATTACAGTAAGACAACCACATGAAACTGTGGCTATACATGGGCAACACACTTGCAATTGTTGAAATACATGGGCATCACACTGGCAACTGTGAGAAGGAAGTGGCCAACAAAGAAGGGTAGCACACTGGCTATCATGACAATTCATTGACAACCCTACCGATACCCAGGCAACAAACCATGGAAGCAGTACACAGGCAATAAAATGGTGGAACTTCCAACCCAATCAGAATTTGTATTTTCCTCAATGAACTTTTATTCAAAAAAAGTTTCTCTTGGCTGCTGCTCGTCATCGCTCTACTGAAGGAGCTGGGTTTTGATCGGTCCTGCTGATGTGTAATAAATTTGATGTATATTTTTACTTCCGTTATATAATATTTAAATTCAGTCTTAGTTGTTATTGTATGTTAATCAGTTATTCTGGTTTTCTGAAATAAACAAGAAAGCTCTACGCTTCACAATATTCCGTCCCGAGTACTTTCTTTTTCACAAAAAAATGATAATTTTTAGACGATTATTGGGTTGTGCTCAGTGGCCAGGTTTCCCTAGGTATTCACAATGGAAAGCACTAATTTGGGGGGGGGGGGGGGGTTAGGCATGGATATGGCTTACTGGTTCCCAACTTCGAAAACATAAATTGTGCTACTACCCCAATAATCCAGTTCAGCACGGAAGACTATCCTCCAGTGACCAATCAACAGGCTCCGCAAGCCGGTGATGAAGATTTCAAAGAGATGCAATCGATAACTCGGATTCTTCACAGCATAAAATCCAGTTAATTAGTATTAGGCTTTTCCAATCCAAGTGTTTGTGTCACACTGTTTTTAGCCCTGATAAAGGGGGAGTGCTGAGCTGACGAAACGCGTTGGTTCCAAATGAAAAATCTTTTGAAAGGTTATACAAGCTGGTGTGGCGCTCCTATTCTTTCAGAACTTTATCAAACCCCTCTGGAGGTCTAGCAAGACCCCGCAGTTGCTGGTGATTAGCCCCTAGCACCACAAACCACCTCTCCCATCAAAATACATGGGCATAAGGTTCAGCGCTCCTACATCACAAAGACTGCATTTAATTAGTATAGGCAGAGGTTAAAAAAAAAACATAAAACAAGCAGCTTACATGTTTCAGCCCCCGGGGGGGCTTAATCATAGCTGATCCCCAAGACTTTTATTTTATGTGCCACTTTTCCCACTTAAAGTGGCTCTTTACCCTTATTCCTTCCTATCCACTCCTCCACCCATCCACTATCTGATTAGGGCCACTGCCAGAACCACCAGTGTTGCAAAGATTGCACTTGTGACCGGGCCCTGACATTTCACCACCATGGAGGGGCCCACCATGACAGCAGGGAGGGTGCCCACTGCAGAATATGTGAAAGGGATCCACCACGGAACGGTAATAAAGAGCCCCACAATGGGAGTAAAGGGTCCTGGGATCAGTGGGAAGGGTTTTGAGCTCAGAGGGAAAGGCCCAGGCCGGGGTCGGGGGGCTCTTCATGGTTTCTTGCACTAGGGCCCTGAAAGTTTTAGTTACCCCTCTGATTAGGGCTGGTGGTGGCTGGGGGAAGGGGGAGGTAGAGTAAGAGTGATCCTGGACAAGGGAGAAAGGAAGCAGAAAGTAGATGATTATAGATGAGGAAAGCGAGTGGAAGCAGAGAGATCTGTACAAACAAATAGCCATTTGTTTGGACTTCTTCCGCTTAAAGTAGATCTTCACCCTCATTCCTTCTTATCCACCCCCCCTCCCCACTATCTGATTAGGGCCACTTGTGGAACTACCAGGATTGCAAAGGTTGCAATTGTGTCTGGGCCCTGCCATTTCACCACCATGGAGGGGCCCATGACAGCAGGAAGGGGGCCCACTGCAGAATATGCGAAAGAGCCATAATACAGAGCCCCGCAATGACAGTAAAGGGTCCTGGGATCAGTGGAAAGGGCTCTGAGCTAAGAAGGAAGGACGCAGGCTGGGGTTGGGAGGCCCTTCATGGTTTCTTGGGGTAGTAGAGAAGGTGGTGGTGGTGGCTGGGGGAAGAGGGAGGTTGAGTGGGAGTGATCCTGGACAAGAGAGAAAAGGTGGCAGAAAGTAGAGGATTATGGATGAGGAAAGAGAGGGGAAGGAGTGAGATCTGCCAGAGAATAGAGGAGGCTGAACTATATCTGATCATGAACCACGAGGAGAATAGGTAGAATAAGACTGACCACAGCGGAGCGGAAGAGAAGATGGTTGTGTCTGAAAGGAGGTAGAGCGGGAGTGATCCTGAACAAGGGATGGAAGAGGCCGAAAAAAGATGATTATGGATGAGGAAAGAGAGGGGAAGGAGAGAGATCTGTCAGAGAATAGGGGAGGCTGAACTATCTCTGACCATGAACCACGAGGAGATTAGGTAGACTAAAACTGACCGCAGCTGAGGGGAAGAGATGGTGGTGTCTGAAAGTAGATAGAGCGGGAGTGATCCTGGACAAGGGATGGAAGAGGCCGAAAGTAGATGATCCTAGTTGGGGAAAGAGCAAGCAAGCAGTGGAACCTGACAGAGAATAGAGGAGAGAAGATGGTGGTGTCTGAAAGGAGGTAGAGCGGGAGTGATCCTGGACAAGGGAGAGAAAAGGTGGCAGAAAGTAGATGATTATGGATGAGGAAAGAGAGGGGAAGGTGAGAGATCTGTCAGAGAATAGAGGAGGCTGAACTATCTCTGATCATGAACCATGAGGAGATTAGGTAGAATAAGACTGACCACAGCGGAGCAGAAGAGAAGATGGTTGTGTCTGAAAGGAGGTAGAGCGGGAGTGATCCTGAACAAGGGATGGAAGAGGCCGAAATTAGATGATTATGGACGAGGAAAGAGAGGGGAAGGAGAGAGATCTGCCAGAGAATAGAGGAGGCTGAACTATCTCTGACCATGAACCATGAGGAGATTAGGTAGAATAAAACTGACTGCAGCTGAGGGGAAGAGATGGTGGTGTCTGAAAGTAGATAGAGCGGGAGTGATCCTGGACAAGGGATGGAAGAGGCCGAAAGTAGATGATCCTAGTTGGGGAAAGAGCAAGCAAGCAGTGGAACCTGACAGAGAATAGAGGAGAGAAGATGGTGGTGTCTGAAAGAAGGTAGAGCGGGAGTGATCCTGGACAAGGGAGAGAAGATGGTGGTGTCTTAAAGGAGGTAGAGCGGGAGTGATCCTGGACAAGGGAGAGAAGATGGTGGTGTCTGAAAGGAGGTAGAGCGGGAGTGATCCTGGACAAGGGAGAGAAGATGGTGGTGTCTGAAAGGAGGTAGAGCGGGAGTGATCCTGGACAAGGGAGAGAAGATGGCGGTGTCTGAAAGTAGATAGAGCGGGAGTGATCCTGGACAAGGGAGAGAAGAGGATGAAAGTAGATGATCTTAGTTGGGGAAAGAACAAGCAAGCAGTGGAACCTGACAGAGAATAGAGGAGAGAAGATGGTGGTGTCTGAAAGAAGGTAGAGCGGGAGTGATCCTGGACAAGGGAGAGAAGATGGTGGTGTCTGAAAGGAGGTAGAGCGGGAGTGATCCTGGACAAGGGAGAGAAGAGGATGAAAGTAAATGATCTTAGTTGGGTAAAGAGCAAGCAAGCAGTGGAACCTCACAGAGAATAGAGGAGCCTGTTTTTTTCTAATCATGAACCATGAGGAGAGGCAAAAATGGCAGCGTAGTATCTGACCAAGGAGGTAAAAGAGAGGAGGCAGAGTGTAGGCTGAGTGATATAGAGAGGTGGCAGAAAATAGATGGACATGGATGGGGGAAGAGATAGAAAACAGAAGGGGCTGCCAGAGAATAGAGGAGGCTCGAAATACTCTGATCATGGACCATGGGGAGAATAGGTAGAGTGGGGCTGATCATGGTTAGGGAGAAGTTGGTGGTGGTGAGGGTGGAGAAGGGGAACTGATTGTGGACAGGGGAGAGTGATGACTAATCGTTTTTGAGGAGTGGAAGAGACCAGAACAGCAGCTGGTCAAATGAAATACGCTTGTTAATTTATTTTTGTCTAGAAAATTACTTGAAAATTCGACGCCCCGTAGAATAAAATTGTGTCATTGTAACATAATGTCATTATTTTGTTTTTTTTGTTTTTTTTTTTTCATCTTTGACACTCGGTCCACACTAGCGCGACTTGTCAGGCGACTTGTCAGCCTGACAAGTCGCGCTCCCTCGCGGTCCATTGACCTCTACAGGACCCGTTCTAATAGGAGCGACACAAGTCGCTCCGACTTAGAAAAAGGGTCCTGTACTACTTCTGGGCGACCTCGGAGCGACTTGCATAGACTTCCATTATGCGAAGTCCATGCAAGTCGCTCCGAAGTCGTGGTTCATGGCAATGAACAAGTCGCCCCCGAAGTAGTAGTCGTGTCGCCTTAGTGTGAACCGACTCTAAATTGTTTGGGCATTTAAAAACATATATATATATATATATATATATATATATATATATTTCTATTTGTACAATATGCAAACAAGTTAGGAATGGATCAAGAAGAAGCTGCCGCTATATTAAAAATTGGCTGCAGTTTTAAAACTCTGCCAAAGGTGGCAATCTCACTGATTGTTACTGGAAAGCACACACAGGAAGTGATGTGGGATGCAGACAGGAAGTTCCGGGTGAAAGGTGATTCAGGAGGAAGTAGAGAGAAGACATTGCTGGAACTGGCAGCAGAGGAGGTAATAAGATATTATTTTATATAGAGCCATTTATCCAACTGTCCATCCAGAGCCTCTGGTTTATAGACCGGATACATCCTAAATATAGAACCATTTATCCAACTGTCCATCCAGAGCCTCTGGTTTATAGACCGGATACATCCTAAATATAGAACCATTTATTCATCCTCCATAAAG
This sequence comes from Pelophylax lessonae, assembly GCF_965119305.1. Classification (NCBI taxonomy): domain Eukaryota; kingdom Metazoa; phylum Chordata; class Amphibia; order Anura; family Ranidae; genus Pelophylax; species Pelophylax lessonae. Next base: position 259,956,135 of record NC_138776.1, on the reverse strand, counting down.
CTGTCTCGGGGGTTGTTGGCTCTCATCACTGTGAGATAATGGACACCATGTCCTCTCTGGATCAGGATATGGGGAGGAAGAAGACTGAACTACAGTAGAAGTTCTAATGAAGGCAGCAGAAGGAATGAACATCCCTACAGTACATAGAGTAAGGGATAAAGCTCCTGATTTTTGTGATTCGATGGAAGTGATGCTGCAGATCTGTACCTCACAGTATGTTAGTGGGGGATTGTTGGTTCTCTTTGGCCCCTCATCATAGTGTAATTGGTTGTCCTGTTTGAGTCGTGTGATCCTGGACATCACAGCACAGATGCCACCAAACCTGTTTTGGTGGAGTTGGCTTTCAGGGTGACATCAATGTGCACAGTACATGCAGTGTCCGGTGACACCAATGGAACGGGGCTCACAATATTAATATTCCGGGCCTCTGTACACACAGAACAATGTAATGTCTACATATCCTCCATCATACATGGTCAATGATTCTCTTAATTTCCTATAAAGGTGTCAGGATGTCACTGTCTATTTCTCCATGGAGGAGTGGGAGTATTTAGAAGGACACAAGGATCTCTACAAGGACGTCATGATGGAGAATCAGCCGCCCCTCACATCACCGGGTAAGAGGAGACTTTATTGTAAAGGAGAGAGCAGTACGGAGGATCCACCTAGATCCCCCATCATCTGATAAACACATAGAAACAATGTATTCAGTCAGTGTGTGTGTGTCCTACACAGAGAAGAACACAGACAAAAAACTTCAAAGAGCCCTTAGGAATTTGGCGAGCCAGCCGGCCTTCACATCATCAACAATGTAATCAATCAGTGTGTGTGTTTCCTACAGATGGATCCAGTAATGGGAACCCACCAGAGAGATGTCCCCGTCCTCTGTATTCCTGGGATTCCACACAGGAAGATCACACCATCCCCCACCATTATCAGGTAGGTGGGACTGAGTATGTAGACCTAAAAATGTATTCTAAGCTATGAGACCACTTTCCGGTATGTAATATCTTTTTTTTCCCCAAAGATGTTCTATCATCTTTCAGGTGAAGAACTGAAATCCCGCAAAGTTGAAATAAAGTGACATAGAAGAGGTTTGCTAGTATAGATTAGCAGTCTATGGAGGGTAGTCCTTTTTATGCCAGGGATTCTACACAGGACAATCATAGCATCCTGCACCATGTTCAGAAAGAGGGGACTGGACTAAAGAACCTAAAAATATTTCTCAATAATGAAATTTTTTTTTTTTTCATATATAATCTTTTATCATTGCAGTTAATTTTTCATGATATTCCATTTAATCATCTTTGGGGTTTAGGGTGAGGAACTGAAAGACATCAAAATTGAGGTTAAAAAGGAGGAAGAAGAAGAGACGTTGGTGAGTGGAGATCAGCAGTCTATGGAGGAGGAGGAGAGGATTATGAAAATTAAACAGGAGGAATCTTCTCTACGTATAGCCACAGGTAAAATTGTGAATTTCAATAGTGAAAATTTTATGTTACTTTTATAAATATAAAGTATCTATTTAAATACAAATGAAGATAATTTAAACCACGAGGGAGGTCCATCTGAATTCCTCAATATAACGTCATGTTCCCAACAAATGAGGAGGAGATACTGTACTCCATATGAAAGGTCCATCTCCATTCCTCAATATAACGTCATGTTCCCAACAAATGAGGAGGAGATACTGTACACCATATGAAAGGTCCATCTCCATTCCTCAATATAATGTAATAATAATAATGTAATGTTAATCCTATTTTCAAAAGACAATTGGATAATTGGATAACTCCCTGGATCAACATTCTATAATGATTATTCCTACACATGTTAGTAACCATTTAATTTATTTGTGTATGTAGAAACACATCTAGTAATTTCAATAAAGATCCCCTAAGTAACACTTTTTCTGTACTGCAAGGAAACACTTTAGAATTATTAACCTCTGGCAATAAGTATGTCATCGATGTACCTTCACTATGACCAAGTTTTCTCAACAAATGGGAATAAAATGTAGTACATCATTTAGCATACAATTTCCAGTCCTCATCAGAAGAAGATAACCTTTGTACCCACAACACTATCCGAGGATCTCAACAAATGATTGATATTTAAAAACCACTTAAAAATTACATCCACATTCCATTTCAATATAATATCTTGTTCCCAACAAAGGACATGGACATACTATACACCATATAAAAGGCCTATCTCCATTCCTCAATATAACGTCATGTTCCCAACAAATGAGGAGATACTGTACACGATATGAAAGGTCCATCTCCATTCCTCAGTACGTTGTCAAGATCTATGAAATGAGGTGGAGGAAGGTCAATCTCTGTTCTTACTGTAACAATGTCGTCAATGTACTGTTACCTAGTGCGGTTGGGTGTTTTGTATCCTTTATCTGGTTTGTATTCATATTTTATTTTATGATTGCACCCAATTCCATACCAGAGCTCGGAGATACTGTAGAGTCTTAGACCAACATACTGTATATGACTTCTGAATAGAAGACATGAAGATTTCTTCTAACATCTAAACATTGATTTCCAACAGGTGGACTCGATGTCCCGAATAACGGATCTTCAGAATGTAAAGGAGAAGAAAATCCCACCACACAACGTTCTCCAGGAGTAAATCCCAATACACAAATAATCCATCATAGACCTCATCACTTGGAGAGACCAATGGATCTCTCTAATCCTGAGGAATCTTCTGATAATCCACATACTATTATTCTGGGATCTCACAGTACAGATCCATCAACAGATCCATCTAAACACGAGGGATCCTCCTTAAACCATGAAGGATCTCACACAGGAGAGCATTTCTTGTCATCTACAGTGTGTGGGAATTCTTCCAAAGAAATCAGAGAGCCTCTTACACACCAGAGAAGTGAGCGCCCTTTCTCATGTTCAGAGTGCGGGAAATGTTTCGATCAGAAAGAAAACTTTCTCAACCACCAGAAATTTCACACAGGCGAGCGTCCTTTCCTATGCTCAGAGTGCGGTAAAAGTTTCAGTGATAAGGCAACCCTTCTTACCCACCTGAAAATCCACACGGGTGAGCGTCCATATTCGTGTTCAGAGTGCGGGAAATGTTTTATTCAGAAAGTAGAGCTTGTTAATCACCAGAGAATTCATACCGGAGAGCGTCCTTTCTCATGTTCAGAGTGCGGAAAAAGCTTCATTCAGAAAGGAAACTTTCTTAATCACCAGAGAACCCACACAGGTGAACGTCCTTATTCATGTTTAGAGTGCGGGAAAGGTTTCATTCAGAAAAGTAGCCTTGTTGTTCACCAGAGAAATCACACGGGTGAGCGTCCTTTTTCATGTTCGGAGTGCGGGAAATCTTTCACTCAGAAAAGCCAGCTTGTTATACACCATAGAATTCACAAGAGTGAGCGTCCTTTCTCTTGTTCAGAGTGCGGGAAATGTTTCCGTCAGAAAGGAAACTTTCTTAGTCACCAGAGAAGTCACACAGGTGAGCGGCCTTTTTCATGTTTAGAGTGCGGGAAATCCTTCACTCAGAAAAGTAAACTCGTTGTACACCAGGGAATTCACAAGGGTGAGCATCCCTTCTCATGTTCAGAGTGCGGGAAATGTTTCAGTCATAAGGGAAGCTTTCTTAGTCACCAGAGGAGTCACACAGGAGAGCGGCCTTTCTCATGTACAGAGTGTGGAAAATGTTTTAGTCATAAAGGAAACTTTCTTAATCATCAGAGATGTCACACAGGAGAGCGCCCTTTTTCATGTTCAGAGTGCGGGAAATCTTTCAAAGAAAAAGGACATCTTCTTAAACACCAGAGAATACACATGGCTAAACATCCCTTTTCATGTTCAGAGTGCGGGAAATCTTTCACTACAAAAGGAGAACTTCTTGTTCACCAGCGAATTCACACGGGGGAGCGTCCATATTCATGTTCAGAGTGTGGGAAAAGTTACATTCAGAAGGGAAAACTTCTTCTACACCAGAGAACTCACACGGGCGAACGACCCTATTTGTGTTCAGAGTGCGGGAAATGTTTCATCCAGAAAGGAGATCTTCTTAACCACCAGAGAATTCACACAGGTGAGCGTCCTTATTCATGTTTAGAGTGCGGGAAATCTTTCTCTGTAAAACATAGGCTTTACTTACACCAGAGAAGTCACACAGGTGAGCGTCCGTTTTCTTGTTCAGAGTGCGGGAAATGTTTCACTCGGAAGGATAAACTTGCTGCACACCAGAGAATTCACACAGGTGAGCGTCCTTTCTCGTGCTCAGAGTGCGGGAAACGTTTTAACGAAAAAGGCTACCTTCTTATACACCAAAGAATTCACACGGGAGAGCGCCCCTTTTCGTGTTCAGAGTGCGGGAAGTCATTCAATCAGAAAGGTGAACTTCTTATTCACCAGCATATTCATACGGGTGAGCGTCCTTATTCGTGTTCAGAGTGCGGGAAAGGTTTCTCCCGGAAAGATATGCTTGTTGCACACCAGAGAACTCACACGGGCGAGCGTCCTTATTCATGTTCAGAGTGCGGAAAGGCTTTCAGTGAGAAACGATCACTTGCCGGACACCAGAGAGCTCACATGGGTGAGCGTCCTTATTTGTGTTCAGTGTGCGGGAAATCTTTCAGTCAAAAACGTTCACTTTCTGGGCATCAGAGGATTCACATGGAATAACAACTTTTATCTTCAGATAATGGGGAGTGTGGAAAAGATAACCACCAGAGAATAACGTGTATGTCCTTCTTTGTTTGTGTGTGCGGGAAATGTTTAAGTTATAGAAATTCACTTTTTGCACCCTAGAATATTTACAAAGGCCAATATTCTTTTTATGTTCAAATTTGCATATTTGAGAGTGGTGAAAAGATATACATTTTTCGGGGGGATGTGATAGTTATAGCTCTATGGGTATTACTGTATAGTGAAATGGTCCTCTAAATGTACAGTTTCCCACACTCCCACACAGACGGAACCATAGAAATAAACTGTGCTAATACGTAGCTATTGTGTGTCATTGTTCCTTTTTGTTTTACCGAATAAGCTGGATTTTCATTGGACGAGCCCACGTGTAATTATTATTAAATTTGGTTTTTCTTTTACTTCCGCTGTGGAGGATTTATTTCAGATTCTTGTATCGTGTGTTACCACTTACTGACCGTACCAGGGCAGACTCATCAGTGCCCATCAATGCAACCTCATCAGTGCCCATTAATGCAGCCTCATCAGTGCCCATCAGTACAGCCTCATCAGTGCCCATTAGTGCGGCCTCATCAGTGCCTCCTCATCAGTGCCCATCAGTACAGCCTCATTAGTGCGGCCTCATCAGTGCCCATTAGTGCAGCCTCATCAGTGCCTCCTCATCAGTGCCCATCAGTACAGCCTCATCAGTGCTCATTAGTGCGGCCTCATCAGTGTCCATCAATGCAGCCTCATCAGTGCCCATCAATGCAACCTCATCAGTGCCCATTAATGCAGCCTCATCAGTGCCCATCAGTACAGCCTCATCAGTGCCCATTAGTGCAGCCTCATCAGTGCCCATCATTACAGCCTCATTAGTGCGGCCTCATCAGTGCCCATTAGTGCAGCCTCATCAGTGCCCATCAGTACAGCCTCATCAGTGCTCATTAGTGCGGCCTCATCAGTGTCCATCAATGCAGCCTCATCAGTGCCCATCAATGCAGCCTCATCAGTGCCCATTAGTGCGGCCTCATCAGTGCCCAACAGTGCAGCCTCATCAGTGCCCTTCAGTGTAGCCTCATCCATGCAGCCTCATTAGTGCCCATCAGTGCAGCCTCATCAGCGCACATCGTCCAGTTCTGGGAGGGTATCTATCGATGTCCTTCCAGAACCCCACCCTCCCGTCATATCGTGGCCCAATCAGTGCCGCTGATCATTACCAAAAAAAGTCGCCTCATCGGTGCCTCATTAATGCAGCTTATCAGTGCCCATCAATGCAGCCTCATCAGTGCCCACCAGTGCAGCCTCATCAGTGCAGCTTATCAGTGCCCATTAGTCTCACCTCTCAGTGCCCATCAGTCCTGCAGGGTGACTTAAAGAAAGCCACACAAGGCTGGACATGGTGCCTCCCAACCTCTTTAAAGGAATTTGGGGTCCACAACCCCCATGCCCAAAGTGACTCCTGTCACACCAACTATGCTTTATTTTAATTAACTCATATGTAAGTACGTGTCTTGAAGCACGTAATGGTAAACTGCTATTTTTGTATTAACTCCATGTATAATCTACTGGAAAGGGACTTCCCCTTTTACTTTCTTATAAAACGTTCTGTATAGTCTGAATAGACTCGAGCACTCTGTGACATCGTACTTGCTGTCTCTGTGTGTGTCACTGAGCGCTACCAGATATCTGAAAGGAACTTTGATGCCGAGGGCCATGCGAGTCTGAATTATTGCCAACAGTAGTGGACATCTACTGTTTCGGAAGAGAAAAAAAAGCTTGAGGTATTTCATGTCTGCTGCACTCAGTTTCCATAGTTGACCTCTGTGTTCCTGCTCCTCAACCTTGCTGGCTTGAAGTTCTGTAGATGAGCACGTTCATTACATCTGGAAACATCTGCCTACCGTAAAATATCTGACCTTTAGGAGACGTTGATGACCACTATGCTCACTTTTTCAGTGGAGGAAGATGTACCAAATGGTTTATATATAAATACATAGACTGCCCGGCCAAAAAAAAGTCACCATCAACAAAAAAAAGGTCACACGCTAATATTTTGTTGGCTTTGATTACAGCACACATTCGCTGTGGCATTGTTTCGATAAGCTTCTGCAATGTCACAAGATTTATTTCCGTCCAGTGTTGCATTCATTTTTCACCAAGATCTTGTATTGATGATGGGAGAGTTGGACCACTACGCAAAGCCTTCTCCAGCACATCCCAAAGATTCTCAATGGGGGTAAGTTCTAGACTCTGTGGTGGCCAATCCATGTGTGACAATGATGTCTCATGCTCCCTGAACCACTCTTTCACAATTTGAACCCGATGAATCCTGGCATTGTCATCTTGGAATATGCCCGTGCCATCAGGGAAGAAAAAATCAATTGATGGAATAACCTGGTCATTCAGTATATTCAGGTAGTCAGCTGACCTCATTCTTTGGGCACATCCAATAGGAGAGTTACTGCATGCTTAGTTTAGTTAGTTGCTTAGTTAATTCCAGGTGGCGACTTTTTTTTTGTCCGGGCATCATATAGACAATGATACAGCTTGTGATGTACAAAAAAAGAAAGCTGCAATACTCACATTCTCCGCAAGATGGTGATCTCAGGAGTGTGGAATGCAAAGAAGGAAGTGATGTAATGAGCAGACAGGAAGTGATGTAGTGTAAAGAAAGGAAGTTCCAGATGAAAGGTTGTTTCGTAGGACTTTACGAGGAGACATTACGGGATCATGAGGTAATATGTTATTTTGGTTCATAGACAATATATACTCTAAATATAGAACCATTTATCCAACTGTACATCCAGAGCCTCTGGTTTATAGACTGGATACATCCTAAATATAGAGCCATTTATCCAACTGTCCATCGACAGCCTCTGGTTTATAGACTGGATACATCCTAAATATAGAGCCATTTATCCAACTGTCCATCGACAGCCTCTGGTTTATAGACCGGATACATCCTAAATATAGAACCATTTATCCAACTGTCCATCGACAGCCTCTGGTTTATAGACCGGATACATCCTAAATATAAAACCATTTATCCAACTGTCCATCCAGAGCCTCTGGTTTATAGACCAGATACGACCTAAATATAGAACCATTTATCCAACTGTCCATCCAGAGCCTCTGGTTTATAGACCGGATACATCCTAAATATAGAACCATTTATCCAACTGTCCATCCAGAGCCTCTGGTTTATAGACCAGATACATCCTAAATATAGAACCATTTATCCAACTGTCCATCCAGAGCCTCTGGTTTATAGACTTTTTGTGGTATGGTATCCAGTAACAGACAAGGGATGTGTCTGGATGGTGACTGTATCATTGTGTGTGTCAGGTTCCTATAAGGTGTCAGGATGTCACTGTCTATTTCTCCATGGAGGAGTGGGAGTTTTTAGAAGGACACAAGGATCTCTACAAGGACGTCATGATGGAGAATCAGCCGCCCCTCACATCACCGGGTAAGAGGAGACTTTATTGTAAAGGAGAGAGCAGTACGGAGGATCCACCTAGATCCCCCATCATCTGATAAACACATAGAAACAATGTATTCAGTCAGTGTGTGTGTTTCCTACAGATGGATCCAGTAATGGGAACCCACCAGAGAGATGTCCCCGTCTTCTGTATTCCCGGGATTCCACACAGAAAGATCACACCGTCCCTCAACATCATCAGGTAGATGGAACTGACTAACTGCAACTGCAACTCCGAAATAAATTTCGAACTCTGTCATATGACATATGACATTCTTTTATGTTATCTCTTATTTTTTTATCACAAATCTATTTTATCATCTTTGGGGTTTAGAGTGAAGAACTGAAAGACATCAAAGTTGAGGATAAACAGGAAGAAGAAGAGACGTTGTTGAGTGGAGATCAGCAGTCTATGGAGGAGGGAGAAATGATTGTGGAAAGTAAACAGGAGGAATCTTCTCTACATATGAAAATAAGTAAGTAATAAACATTTAGTATAAAGTATGTATTTAAAAAATTAGAAGGTTGATATAAATGTATATGTAAACCATGAGAGCGTTCCATCTGAATTCCCCAATATAACGTCATGTTCCCAACAAATGAGGAGGAGATACTGTACACCATATGAAAGGTCCATCTCCATTCCTCAATATAACGTCATGTTCCCAACAAATGAGGAGGAGATACTGTACACCATATGAAAGGTCCATCTCCATTCCTCAATATAACGTCATGTTCCCAACAAATGAGGAGGAGATACTGTACACCATATGAAAGATCCATCTCCATTCCTCAATATAACGTCATGTTCCCAACAAATGAGGAGGAGATACTGTACACCATATGAAAGGTCCATCTCCATTCCTCAATATAATGGTTTTCTAACCGATGAGTTGAATACCCTGTACAGATGATCTTCTATATCAAATCCACGGTCTTTTGACAGCTTCTTTAAACCTTACATATACTCAGTAGTATGGGCTTCCCATTGTTAGTGTCAGGAGTCACATGTGAGGACCCTGTATCTAGTAAATTGTCCTTCACAGTTGGGCATCACAGGAAGGTCCATCTCCGTTTTTCATTATGTTGTCGTGTTTCTAAAGCCTCGTACACACGCGTCGAATATCGGCCGGGAATTTTCGTCCGACGACCTACCCGCCGATTTTCGGCTTGTTAGTATGATGCTTTCGACAACCGACTCCGACTTTTCGGCCGAAAAAAATCTGGTGTTCAGGCTATAAAATTTTTGTCCGCCATCAAAACACGGCCGATTTTCGTGCAGTCAGTACAGATTTCGACAGGGAAAAATCTTATGAGCAAGACTGGGCATGCTCAGAGAAGAAAGTACACAAAGAAAGCAACCCAACACATGACATCACTTCTGCAGTAGAATTCTGTCGGGCGAGAAAATTCGTGTGCAGTCTAGGCACATTCCAACCAACAAAACACAACTCTGGACAAAAGACGGACGATCGGTCGGCCGATAATCGTTGCGTGTGTACTAGGCTTAAGAAATGAGGTGGAGGAAGGTCAATCTCTGTTCTTACTGTAACAATGTCGTCAATGTACTGTTACCTAGTGCGGTTGGGTGTTTTGTATCCTTTATCTGGTTTGTATTCATATTTTATTTTATGATTGCACCCAATTCCATACCAGAGCTCGGAGATACTGTAGAGTGTTGGACTAACATACTGTATATGACTTCTAAATGGAAGACATGAAGATTTCTTCTAACATCTAAACATTGATTTCCAACAGGTGGACACGATGTCCTGAATAACGGATCTTCAGAATGTAAAGCAGAAGAAAATCCCACCACACAACGTTCTCCGGGAGTAAATCCCAATACACAAATAAGCCATCATAGACCTCATCACTTGGAGAGACCAATGGATCCCTCTGATCCTGAGGAATCTTCTGATGATCCACATACTATTACTGCTGAAACAAATCTGGGATCTCACAGTACAGATCCATCAACAGATCCATCTAAACCCGAGGGATCTTCCTTGAACCATGAAGGATCTCACACAGGTGAGGGTTCCTTGTCATCTACAGTGTGTGGGAATCCTTCCAAAGAAACCAGAGAGCCTCTTACACACCAGGAAAGTCACAAGAGTGTGCGTCCTTTCTCATGTTCAGAGTGCGGAAAATGTTTCGATCAGAAAGAAAACTTTCTCAACCACCAGAAGTTTCACATGGGTGAGCGTCCTTTCCTGTGCTCAGAGTGCGGTAAAAGTTTCAGAGAAAAAGCAAACCTTCTTCAGCACCTGAGAATCCACACAGGGGAGCGTCCATATTCATGTTCAGAGTGCGGGAAATGTTTTGTTCAGAAAGCAGAGCTTGTTACTCACCAGAGATATCACACGGGAGAGCGTCCTTTCTCATGTTCAGAGTGTGGGAAAAGCTTCACCCAGAAAGGACATTTTCTTGGTCACCAGAGAACTCACACAGGTGAACGTCCTTATAAATGTTTAGAGTGCGGCAAAAGCTTCAAACAGAGAGGACATTTTCTTAGTCACCAGAAAACTCACACAGGTGAGTGTCCTTATACATGTTTAGAGTGCGGGAAAGGTTTCATTCAGAAAAGTAATTTTGTTGTTCACCAGAGAAAACACACAGATGAGCGTCCTTATTCATGTTTAGAGTGCGGGAAATCCTTTATTCAGAAAAGTCAGCTTGTTATACATCAAGGAATTCACAAGGGTGAGCATCGTTTCTCATGTTCAGAGTGCGGGAAATGTTTTAGTCATAAAGGAAACTACCTTAGTCACCAGAGAAGTCACACAGGTGAGCGGCCTTTTCCATGTTTAGAGTGTGGGAAATGTTTCACTCTGAAAAGTCAACTTGTTATACACCAGGGAATTCACAAGGGTGAGCACCCTTTCTCGTGTTCAGAGTGTGGGAAATGTTTCAGCCATAAAAGAAACTTTCTTAGTCACCAGAGAAGTCACACGGGTGAGCGGCCTTTTTCATGTTTAGAGTGCGGGAAATCTTTCACTCAGAAAAGTCAACTACTTGTACACCGGGGAATTCACAAGGGTGAGCATCCTTTCTCATGTTCAGAGTGCGGGAAATGTTTCAGCCATAAAGGAAATTTACTTATTCATCAGAGGTGTCACACTGGTGAGCGGCCTTTCTCATGTTCCGAGTGTGGGAAATGTTTCAGCCTTAAAGGAAATTTACTTATTCACCAGAGAAGTCACACTGGTGAGCGGCCTTTCTCATGTTCAGAGTGCGGGAAATGTTTCAGTCAGAAAGGAAGCTTTCTTATTCACCAGAGAAGTCACACAGGTGAACGTCCTTTCTCATGCTCAGAGTGCGGGAAATCATGCACTACAAAGAGAGAACTTCTTGTCCACCAGCGAATTCACACGGAAGAGCGTCCCTATTCATGTTCAGAGTGCGGAAAAAGTTTTATTCAGAAAGGAAATCTTATTATACACCAGAAAACTCACACTGGTGAGTGTCCTTTTTTATGTACAGAGTGCGGGAAATGTTTCAGTCGGAAAGGAAAACTTGTTGTACACCAGAGAATTCACACAGGTGAGCATCCTTTCACATGTTCAGAGTGCGGGAAATGTTTCAAACAAAATGGAGTGCTTCTTAGACACCAAAGAATTCACGGACGTGAGCGTCCCTTTTCTTGTTCAGAGTGCGGAAAATCTTTCAAACAGATGGCAGTACTTCTTAATCACCAGAGAATTCACACGGGTGAACGTCCTTATTCATGTTCAGAGTGCGGAAAATCTTTCACTGATAAGCGTTCGCTCACTGGACACCAGAGAGTTCACACAGGCGATCATCCTTATTCATGTTCAGTGTGTGGGAAAGGTTTCACTCAGAAACGTTCACTTGCTGGACACCAGAGGATGCACAAGGACTAACAACCTTCAGATGGACGTATGGGGAGTGGGGCGAAAATAACCACCAGAGGACAACGTGTGTGGTCATCACTTCTTCTGATGTTGTTAAATAAAGATATAGTTCTACACTTTATGATATTCTTTTCCGAGTCCCTTTTTTTCATTTTGACGTGATTGGTGATTGGAGGGTGCTCAGTTCATAGAGAGTCATCCATTGGTGTGGTGATTGGAGTGTCCTCAGTTCATAGAGAGTCATCCATTGGTGTAGTGATTGGAGGGTGCTCAGTTCATAGAGAGTCATCCATTGGTGTGGTGATTGGTATGCTCTCAGTTCATAGAGAGTCATCCATTGGTGTGGTGATTGGAAGTGCTCAGTTCATAGAGAGTCATCCATTGGTGTGGTGATTGGAATGTGATCAGGTCATAGAGAGTCATCCATTGGTGTGGTGATTGGAATGTGATCAGGTCATAGAGAGTCATCCATTGGTGTGGCGATTGGAATGCGCTCAGTTCATAGAGAGTCATCCATTGGTGTGGTGATTGGAGTGTCCTCAGTTCATAGAGAGTCATCCATTGGTGTGGTGATTGGAAGTGCTCAGTTCATAGAGAGTCATCCATTGGTGTAGTGATTGGAGGGTGCTCAGTTCATAGAGAGTCATCCATTGGTGTGGTGATTGGAATGCGCTCAGATCATAGAGAGTCATCCATTGGTGTGGTGATTGGAAGTGCTCAGTTCATAGAGAGTCATCCATTGGTGTGGTGATTGGAGTGTCCTCAGTTCATAGAGAGTCATCCATTGGTGTGGTGATTGGAAGTGCTCAGTTCATAGAGAGTCATCCATTGGTGTAGTGATTGGAGGGTGCTCAGTTCATAGAGAGTCATCCATTGGTGTGGTGATTGGAATGCGCTCAGATCATAGAGAGTCATCCATTGGTGTGGTGATTGGAAGTGCTCAGTTCATAGAGAGTCATCCATTGGTGTGGTGATTGGTATGCTCTCAGTTCATAGAGAGTCATCCATTGGTGTGGTGATTGGAAGTGCTCAGTTCATAGAGAGTCATCCATTGGTGTGGTGATTGGAATGTGATCAGGTCATAGAGAGTCATCCATTGGTGTGGTGATTGGAATGTGATCAGGTCATAGAGAGTTATCCATTGGTGTGGTGATTGGAATGTGCTCAGTTCATAGAGAGTCACCCATTGGTGTGGTAATTGGAGTGTGCTCAGTTCATAGAGAGTCACTCATTGGTGTGGTAATTGGAGTGTGCTCAGTTCATAGAGAGTCTTCCATTGGTGTGGTGATTGGAGGGTGCTCAGTTCATGGAGAGTCATCCATTGTTGCGGTGATTGGAAGTGCTCAGTTCACAGAGAATAATCCATTGATTATTTATTAGTGAGATAGAGATTACAGAAGGTCCAGTTGCACACTGGTTCAGAGAGATAGGTGTTGGGCGCTACTGACCGGAAGGGAGATCCACCAAAAAAGGCACAAGGGGTGTCCAATAAGTCCTCTTTATGAACTATCCAGATGGCCAAATACCAGGCAGCACTGGTGGTAAAACTCGGGAAATCCCGCTGGCAACAATAAGAGAGATGGCGCCTGCTCTCTCTCTTACAGTTGCACATTGGTGGTCAGTGGGAAGAAAATCCCCCTACATTGGCCATCAGTTGGAGGAATGTCCCTTACATTGGTCATCAGTAGGAAGAATGTCTGTTTACATTGGTGGTCAGTGGGAAGAATGTTCCTTACATTGGCCATCAGTGGGAGGAATGTCCCATTACATTAGTCATCAATGGGAAGAATGTTCCTTACATTGGTCATCAGTGGGCAGAATGTCCCCTTTTATTGGTCATCAGTGGGCAGAATGTCCCCTTACCTTGGTCATCAGTGGGAAGAGCGTCCCCTTACATTGGTCATCAGTGGGAAGAATGTTCCTTACATTGGTCATCAGTGGGAAGAATGTCCCCGCAGAATGTCCCTTACATAGGTCATCGGTGGGCAGAATGTCCCTTTACATTGGTCATCAGTGGGCAGAACGTCCCTTTACATTGGTCATCAGTGGGCAGAATGTCCCCTTTTATTGCGGATGAGTAAGCAAAATGTTCCCTTACATTGATCGTCAGTGGGCAGAATGTCTCCTTACATTGGTTATCAGTGGGCAGAATGTCCCCTTTTATTGGTCTTCAGTGGGCAGAATGACCCCTTACATTGGTCATTAGTGGGTAGAATGTTCCTTACATTGGTCATTAGTGAGAAGAATCTCCCTTACATTGGTGATCAGTGGGAGGAATGTCTCCTTACATTGGTGATCAGTGGGCAGAATGTCTCCTTACATTGGTCATCGGTGGTAAGAGTGTCCCTCTACATTAGTCATTAGTGGGAAGAATGTTCCCTTAAATTGGTCATCAGTGGGAAGAATGTTCCTTATGTTGGTCATCTGGGGGAAGTATGTCCCCTTACATTTGTCATCAGTGGGAGAAATGTCTCCTTACATTGGTCATCAGTGGGAGGAATTAGTGGTCAGTAGAAAAAATGTCAGCTTAAATTAGTGATTGGGGTGAAGAATCTCCCTGTTATCTCTTATCAGTTTTAAAAAAGTCTGTTACATTGGTAGTTAGCAGGGAATATGTTCCCTTGCATTGGTGGCCAGTGGGTACCTTTGTAGTTACTATGGCATAATGTTCTTTTACATTGCCATTCAGGGGAAAATATGTCCTCTAACATGGGTCACTGGGAAGAATGACTGGAACACAAGCATACCATTTTCCATAATCTTGTGGCAGACAATCTTCAAATGACTCACCATGCCTCTTAAAAAATACCTTGGGTTGTTTACTCACCAAAATGTAGTCATTCTGTGGGTGTTATTACTGTCCTGGTGCTCCACTGTCTCCAAAAACGAGATAGGTAGCCAGAAAATTAAATGCATAATTTATTCCCCTTGAAAGCATGAAGGTGTTCCTTGGATTTGGGGACCCTCGATGCATCTAGGCTGCAAAAAAGCCTTACACATGTGGTATCCCCATAATTGTGAGGATTTGAAGAATGGGTTTTTGGAGTGAAATTATAAATATGCCCATACTGCATGTAAGAAATATCTATTTAACATTACCATATGACCGCTCCCAATTTTCCAAAAACGTGTGGCAGACAAATTAAATCTTCAAAAGACTGACCGTGCCTCTTAAAAAATACCTTGAGGTGTTTACTCACCAAAATGTGGACAAACCAGGATAGGTAGCCAGAAAATTAGATGAATAATTTATGCCTCTTGAAATAGTGAAGGTGTTTCATGGATTTGGGGCCCCTCAATGCATCTCGGCTGCAAAAAAGCCTCGCACATGTGGCATCCCCATACTTGGGAGGAGCAGCAGAATGTGTTTTGGGGAATAAGTCTATGTATGCCCATACTGCATGTAAGGAATATCTTATTAACATTATCATATCCAAAAACTTGTTACAGACAAATTAAATCTTCAAAAGATTTACCATGCCACTTAAAAAAATACCTTGGGGTGTTTACTTATCAAAATGTGGTCATTTTGTGAGAGTTATTAATGTCCTGGTGCTCCAGGGCCTCCAAAAGAGGGATAGGTAGCCAGGAAATTGGATGCATATTTTACGCACCCTGAAAGAATAAAGGTGCTCATTGGATTTGGGGCCCCTCGATGGATCAAGGCTGCAAAAAAGTCTTGCACATGTGGTATCCCTACACTTGGGAGGAGTTGAAGAAAGTGTTTTGGGGTATAAGTCTAAGTATGCCCATACTGCGTGTAAGGAATATCTGATTAACATTACCACATGACAGCTCCCCATTTCCCCAAAACTTGTAGCAGAAAAGTGAAATCTTCGAAAGACTTACCATGCCTCATACAAAATACATTGGGTTGCACCAGGGCCTCAAAATAAAAATGGAATAGGTAGCCAGGAAATTAGATCCATAGTTTATGCCCCGTGAAAAAATTAGGATTTTTCTTGGATTTCGGGCCCCTCGATGCATCTAGGCTGCAACAAATTCTTGAACATGTGGTATCCCCACACTTGGGAGGAGTTGAAGAATGTGTTTTGTGGCAAAATTGCAAGTATGCCCATACTGTATGTAAGGAATATCTTAACATTAACATATGAAAGCTTCCCATTTCCCAAAAACTTGTGGCACAAATGAAATCTTCAAAACACTCACCATGTCTTCTAAAAAAATACCTTTCAATGTTTACTCACCAAAATCTGATAATTTTGTGAGTGGTATTACTGTACTGATGCTCCAGGGTCTCCAAAAATGGTATAGGTAGCCAGGAAATTAGATCCATCTTTTATGCTCCTTGAAAAAAGAAAGGTTTTCCTTGGATTTGTGGCCCCCTCAATGCATCTAGACTTCAAAAAAAATCTTGCACATGTGGTATCCCCACACTTGGGAGGAGTGTTTTGGGGTATAAGTCTAAGTTTGCCCATACTGTGTGTAAGGAATATCTAATTAACATTATCACATGACAGCTCCCCATTTCCCCAAAACTTGTGGCAGACAAATGGAATCTTCAAAAGACTCACCATGCCTCATAAAAAATACCCTGGGGTGCTCCAAGGCCTCCAAAAATGGGATAGGTAGCCAAGAAATTAGATCAATAATTTATGCTCCTTGAAAAAATAAAGGTTTTCCTTGGATTTGGGGCCCCTCAATGCATCTAGGCTGCTAAAAAGTCTTGCACATGTGGTATCCCCACACTTGGGAGGAGTTGAAGAATGTGTTTTTGTGGCAAAAATGTAAGTATGCCCATACTGTGCATGAAACATAACTTGACAATTTTACAAAATAAAATCAAATAGAATTAACTTTCTTAATTTTCCAAAAAAGATTCTGACAAAAATTTGGCTCCCCATTTCCCAAAAACGTGTGGCACAAATTAAATCTTCAAAAGACTCACTATGCATTCTAAAAAAATACCTTGGGGTGTTTACTCACCAAAATCTGATAATTTTGTGAGTGTTAATACTGTCCTGGTGCTCCAGGGTCTCAAAAAATGGGATAGGTAGCCAGAAAATTAGATCCATAATTTATGCTCCTTAAAAAAAATAAAGGTCTTCCTTGGATTTGGGGGCCCTCGATACATCTAGGCTGCAAAAAAGTCCTGCACATGTGGTATCTCCACACTTGGGAGGAGTTGAAGAATGTGTTTTTGTGGCGAAAATGTAAGTATGCCCATACTGTGTGTAAGGGTCATCTTAACATTCACATATGACAGCTCCCCATTTTCAAAAAACTTGTGGCACAAATGAAATTTTCAAAAGACTCACTATGCCTTCTAAAAAATACCTTGGGGTGTTTACTCACCACAATCTGATACTTTTGTGAGTGTTAATACTGTCCTGGTGCTCCAGGGTCTCCAAAAATGGGATAGCTAGCCAGGAAATTAGATCCATAATTTATGCTCCTTGAAAAAAATAAAGGTATTCCTTGGATTTGGGGGCCCTCAATGCATCTAGGCTGCAAAAATGTCTTGCACCTGTGGTATCCCCACATTTGGGAGGAGTTGAAGAATGTGTTTTTGTGGCGAAAATGTAAGTATGCCCATACTGTGTGTAAGGATTATATTAACATTCACATATGACAGCTCCCCATTTCCCCATTTTCAAAAAACTCGTGGCACAAATTAAATCTTCAAAAGACTCACCATGCCTTCTAAAAAATACCTTGGGGTGTTTTACTCACCAAAATCTGATAATTTTGTGAGTGTTATTACTGTCCTGGTGCTCCAGGGTCTCCAAAATTGGGATAGGTAGCCAGAAAATCAGAAAATTAGATCCATAATTTATGCTCCTTGAAAAAAATAAAGGTATTCCTTGGATTTGGGGCTCCTCAATGCATCTAGGCTGCAAAAATGTCTTACACATGTTGTAACCCTACACTTGGGAGAAGTTGAAGAATGTGTTTTTGTGGCGAAATTGTAAGTATGCCCATACTGTGTGTAAGGAATATCTTACATTAACATATGACAGCTCCAGATTTTCCAAAAACTTGTGGCACAAATGAAATCTTCAAATGACTCACTATGCCTTCTAAAAAATACCTTGGGGTGTTTACTCACCAAAATCTGATAATTTTGTGAGTGTTATTACTGTCCTGGTGCTCCTGGGTCTCCAAATTTTGGATAGGTAGCCAGTAAATTAGATCCATAATTGAAAAAAATAAAAATGTATTCCTTGGATTTGGGGCCCCCTCGATGCATCTAGTCTGCAAAAAAAGTCGTGCACATGTGGTATCCCCACACTTGGGAGAAGTTGAAGAATGGGTTTTTGTGGCGAAATTGTAAGTATGCCCATACTGTGTGAGAAACATAACTTGACAATTTTACGCAATAAAATCAAATTGAATTAACTTTGGTAATTTTCCAAAAAAGATTCTGACAAAAATTTACAACTTCAAAAAACACCATGCCTCTTACTAAATACCTTAAACTGACTACTTTCTAAAAAGAGGTCTATTTGGAGGGAGTTCGTACTGTCTTGGCATTACAGGGCATCAAGTATTGAGATAGGCGGCCAATCAGAACATCAGGGTCGATAAATTTCACATACGCAGTATATATCATATTTTGGAGACTCTATAACTTTCATACAGGCTAATTAATATACATTTATTTTGTTTTTCACCAAAGAATACATTTTTGCCTACATTTATGAAGAATGATTATTTCTTTGCAAAATTTCCTAACAAAAACTAACTGTTTTTTTTCCTAACTGTTGATCTTTTTTTTTTTTTTTTATATAGTGAATGTAATGAATAAACGCAACCAAAAGAAAGCTCTATCAGTCTCAAAAAATTGATATAAAATTTATTTGGGTACAGTAATTTTCAAAGGATCATGGTTCTAAAAACTAAAAAAATGGCCTCGAGGGGAAGGCGGTTTAACATGCTGGTCTTCAAGCAGTTAACAAAAAATACAAAACTAAATTTGTTAAAAAAAAAAAATACAAAACTAAGCTAGAAACTAAATCAAATCTTATATAAAGAAAAAAAATATAAACTATTAAATGTATTTAATTAAATTCCCGCACTCTAAACACAAATGAGGAAGCACACTTTCACTCACGTGTGTATTTTTCTGAATTAAACTTTTCCCGCACTCTGAACATGAATAAGGACGTTCACCTTTGTAAATCCTCTGGCATCTAGGAAGTATTTCTTTCTGGGCGAAGCATTTGCCACACTCACAGATGCACCTCCGTGTGTGTTCTCTGGTGTCTAAGAAGGTCTCCTTTCTGAGTGAAACATTTCCCGCACTCTGAACATGAAAAAGGACGTTTACCTGTGTGAATTCTCTGATGTTGAAGAAGGTTTCCTTTCTGAATAAAACATTTCCCACACTCTGAACAGGAGTATGGACGCTCCCCTGTGTGAATTCTCTGATGTTTTAGAAGGCATCCTTCCTGAATGAAACATTTCCCGCACTCTGAACACGAATAGGGACGCTCACCCGTGTGACATCTCTGGTGTCTAATGAGACTTTTTTTCTCAGTGAAAGATTTCCCGCACTCTGAACATGAATAAGGATGCTCTCCTGTGTGACTTCTTTGATGTATGAGAAGTTTTCTCTTTGCAGTGAAATATTTCCCACACTCTAAGCATAAAAAGGGACGCTCACCTGTGTGATATCTCTGGTGTGTAAGAAGGTCTCCTTTCTGAGTGAAACATTTCCCGCACTCTGAACACGAATAGGGGCGCTCACCTGTGTGACACCTCTGGTGTCTAAAAAGACTTCTTTTCTCAGAGAAACATTTCCCACACTCTGAACATGAATATTGACTCTCACCTGTGTGAATTACCTGATGTTTTAGAAGGCTTTCTTTTTGAATGAAGCATTTCCCGCACTCTGAACATGAATATGGGCGCTCACCTGTGTGAATTTTCTGATGTTTAACAAGGTGTCCTTTCTGAATAAAACATTTCCCGCACTCTGAACATGAATAGGGACGATCACCTGTGTGAATTCTCTGATGATTAAATAGGCTTTCTTTCCGAATGAAACATTTCCCGCACTCTGAACATGAATACGGGCGCTCACCTGTGTGAATTATCTGATGCTTAACAAGGTTTGCTTTCCGAATGAAACATTTCCCGCACTCTGAACATGGATATGGACGCTCATCTGTGTGACATATTTGGTGTCTAATAAGACTTCTTTTCTTAGAGAAACATTTCCCACACTCTGAACATGAATAGGTACCTTTACCAGTGTGACTTTTCTCATGCATAAGAAGGTCCCTGTTTTCTGTGAAAGATTTCCCACACACTGGACATGACAATGAACCCTGTCCCTCTTCTGTGTGAACTTCTTTGTGGCTTAAAGAAGATTCCTCGGGAATAGATGGATCTATTAAAGTATCTGTACTGTGAGATCTTAGAGTCCTGGAATGTGATTTATCAGAGGATTCCTCAGACGTATTCCGGACATTATGGTCATCTGCTGAAAAAACAATTTTACAATAAATGTTAGAAGAATTTTTGAAACCTTGCATTCAGGAGTCATACAGTGTATATGTTGGTTGACCTATGTCATGCAAGTGGGTGCAATCAGAAGAGCAAAATATGAACACTGACCAGATAAAGGATACAAGGAACCCAAAGCTACTCTGGGGGATTTTGTGCATTGTTGACATGGTTACTGTTAAAAAAGGAGATAGACCTTTCTCCACTTCATTACTGAGAAATACAACAGCATCCTGAAGAACGGAGATGGACCTTTCATATGGTGTACAGTATCTCCACCTCATTTGTTGGGAACAAGACGTTATATTGAGGAATGGAAATGGACCTTTCATATGGTGTACAGTATCTCCTCATTTGTTGGGAAGAGGACGTTATATTGAGGAATGGAGATGGACCTTTCATATGGTGTACAGTATTTCCTCCTCATTTGTTGGGAACATGACGTTATATTGAGGAATGGAGATGGACCTTTCATATGGTGTACAGTATCTCCTCATTTGTTGGGAACATGCAAAGAGAGGACTCATTGGAAAAAACCCTGATGCTGGTAAACATGAAAGGAGAAGAGGACAACAGAAAACAAGAGATGGATAGATAGCATCATCGAAACAATGAACATGAAGTTAGGCAAGCTCCAGGAGGCAGTGGAGGACAGAAAAGACTGGCACGCTAGGTACGAAGAGTCGGACACGACTAAACAATAAGAGTAACTCCTCTTCATTTGTTGGGAACATGATATTATATTGAGGAATAGAGATGGACCTTTTATATGGTGTACAGTAACTCCTTCTCATTTGTTGGGAACATGACATTATATTGAGGAATGGAGAAGGACCTTTCATATGGTGTACAGTATCTCCTCCTCATTTGTTGGGAACATGACGTTATATTGAGGAATGGAGATGGACCTTTCATATGGTGTACAGTATCTCCTCCTCATTTGTTGGGAACATGCAAACAGAGGACTCATTGGAAAAGACCCTGATGCTGGTAAACATGGAAGGAGAAGATGACGACAGAAAACAAGAGATGGATAGATAGCATCATCGAAACAATGAACATGAAGTTAGGCAAGCTCCGGGAGGCAGTTTAGGACAGAAAAGACTGGCGCGCTATGTACGAAGAGTCGGACACGACTAAACAATAAGAGTATATCCTCTTCATTTGTTGGGAACTTGATATTATATTGAGGAATAGAGATGGACCTTTTATATGGTGTACAGTAACTCCTTCTCATTTGTTGGGAATATGACATTATATTGAGGAATGGAGAGGAACCTTTCATATGGTGTATAGTATCTCCTCATTTGTTGGGAACATTAGATTATATTGAGGAATGGAGAAGGACCTTTCATATGGTGTACAGTATCTTCTCCACACTTGTTGGGAACATGACATTATATTGAGGAATGGAGAGGAACCTTTCATATGGTGTACAGTATCTTCGCCTCATTTGTTGGGAACATGACGTTATATTGAGGAATGGAGAGGAACCTTTCATATAATGTACAGTATCTTCTCCTCATTTGTTGGGAACATTGGGCAGTGTGGTAAATATAATTGTCTTTTTCCGATGATGAATACAGATGATTTTTTTCATATAGTGTGCAATACCCACAATACAGTGTGCGGTGGGGTAGGTACATCGATGATGCTTTTACTGTCAGTAATTAAGGTTTCTCAGTCTTCCCTGTACAGAAGGATGTGATGTTCTCCACTTTGAACAAGAGCGGTACAGATTACAAGTAATTGGAAGAAAAAAAAAGGTTTCACCTCAGGTTACGGAAAGGGTGCTTTGTTTTTAGATCTCTGTGGATGAGGAATAGTCTTGTTCATGATGACTCAGTATATAACTGAAAAAAATGACTGAATGGGTTTCTTATTACAGAAAAACAAAAAAGGCTACTAAAAATTGTAGGAAATACATTGTAGAATGTTGATCCATGGAATGTCCGATTGTCTATTGGAATCAGGAAGGATTTTTTGAATCTAAAGAAGAGTAGGCTGAGCTGTAAATGGGTATTCTACTGACCTGTAGATTAACTTCTGCTTTGAAATGTTTAATTTTCTTTAGGGTGACTTGGATAGACATATACATTTCCTCAACTGATGTAACAATGTAAATTGAGACTTTATACTCATAGAAGTAAAATAAAAATGTGAACTGTTTCTGCATTAAGTGTTGATTACTTACTTGTCTCCATATGTAGAGAAGATTCCTCCTTTTTACTTTTCATAATCATCTCCTCCTCCTTCATAGACTGCTGATCTCCACTCACCAATGTCTCTTCTTCTTCTTTGTCCTCAACCTTGGTGTCTTTTAGTTTTTCATCCTAAAACCCAAAGATGATAAAATACATTTATAAAAAAAAATAAAGAGATTTCATAGAAGAATGTCCTCTCATAGCTTAGAATAATTTTGAGTTCTACATGCTCAGTCCCATCTACCTGATGATGGTGAGGGATGGTGTGACCTTCCTGTGTGGAATCCTGGGAATACAGAGAACCACCCTCCTCCATAGACTGCTGATCCCTAAAAATCTCTTCTTTTTCTACTTTACCCTCAACTTTGATGTGTTTTAGTTGTTCACCCTAAAGCACAAATACCATAAAATGGATTTGTAAAAGGAAACGAGATGACAGAAGAATGTTATCTCAAAGTGTAGAATTCTACAACGTATTTGAGTTCTAGTTGCTCAATTTTCACCTACCTGATGATGGTGAGGGATGGTGTGACCTTCCTGTGTGGAATCCCAGGAATACAGAGGACGGGGACATCTCTCTGGTGGGTTCCCATTACTGGATCCATTTGTAGGAAACACACACACTGACTGAATACATTGTTTCTATGTGTTTATCAGATGATGGGGGATCTAGGTGGATCCTCCGTACTGCTCTCTCCTTTACAATAAAGTCTCCTCTTACCCGGTGATGTGAGGGGCGGCTGATTCTCCATCATGACGTCCTTGTAGAGATCCTTGTGTCCTTCTAAATACTCCCACTCCTCCATGGAGAAATAGACAGTGACATCCTAACACCTTATAGGAATTGAAAAGAATCATTGACAATACATCATATAGAATATGTAGACATGACATTGCTCTGTGTGCACATTGGCCAGGAATGTCTATATTGTGAGCCCCGTCCAATTACTGTCACTGCATGTACTGTGCACATTGATGTCACCCTGACAGCCGACTCCACCAAAACAGGTCTGCGGGCATCTGTGCTGTGATTGGTGTTCAGGATAACATAACTCACACAGGACAACCAATTAGGTTATGATGAGGGGCCAAAGAGAACCAACAATCCTCCACTCACATACTGTGAGGTACAGATCTGCAGCATCACTTCCATCGAATCACAAAAATCAGGAGCTTTATCCCTTACTCTATGTACTGTAGGGATGTTCATTCCTTCTGCTGCCTTCATTAGAACTTCTACTGTAGTTCAGTCTTCTTCCTCCCCATATCCTGAGCCAGAGAGGACATGGTGTCCATTATTTCACAGTGATGAGAGCCAACAACCCGAGACAGCTTTATGGAGGATGGATAAATGACACTATATATAGGATGTATCCAGTCTATAATCCAGAGGTTCTAGATGGACAGTTGGATAAATGGCTCTATATTTAGGATGTATCTGGTCTATAAACCAGAGGCTCTGGATGGACAGTTGAATAAATGGCTCTATATTTAAGATGTATCAGGTCTATAAACCAGAGGCTCTGGAAGGACAGTTGGATAAATGGTTCTATATTTAGGTTGTATCTGGTCTATAAACCAGAGGCTCTGGATGGACAGTTGGATAAATGGTTCTATATTTAGGATGTATCTGGTCTATAAACCAGAGGCTCTGGATGGACAGTTGGATAAATGGCTCTATATTTAGGATGTATCCTGTCTATAAACCAGAGGCTCTGGAAGGACAGTTGGATAAATGGTTCTATATTTAGGTTGTATCTGGTCTATAAACCAGAGGCTCTGGATGGACAGTTGAATAAATGGCTCTATATTTAGGATGTATCCTGTCTATAAACCAGAGGCTCTGGAAGGACAGTTGGATAAATGGTTCTATATTTAGGATGTATCTGGTCTATAAACCAGAGGCTCTGGATGGACAGTTGAATAAATGGCTCTATAGTTAGGATGTATCTGGTCTATAAACCAGAGGCTCTGGATGGACAGTTAGATAAATGGTTCTATATTTAGGATGTATCCGGTCTATAAACCAGAGGCTCTGGATGGACAGTTGGACAAATGGCTCTATATTTAGGATGTATCTGGTCTATAAACCAGAGGCTCTGAATGGACAGTTGGATAAATGGTTCTATATTTAGGTTGTATCTGGTCTATAAACCAGAGGCTCTGGATGGACAGTTGGATAAATGGCTCTATATTTAGGATGTATCCGGTCTATAAACCAGAGGCTCTTGATGGACAGTTGGATAAATGGTTCTATATTTAGGATGTATCCGGTCTATAATCCAGAGGATCTGGAGGGACAGTTAGATAAATGGCTCTATATTTAGGATTTATCTGGTCTATAAACCAGAGGCTCTGGATGGACAGTTGGATAAATGGTTCTATATTTAGGATGTATCTGGTCTATAAACCAGAGGCTCTGGATGGACAGTTGGATAAATGATTCAATATTTAGGATGCATCTGGTCTATAAACCAACCAAAACCTAGATGGACATTTTTGAAAAATAGCCTGGTGGTGAGGCTACCTATAGCGCTTGCTGGTACGTGCACGCCTTAATGCAAAAATGAAATGAATGAATTCGTATCTTGTGATAAAAATTATATATGTACCCTGGTGTTTTGTAAACAGTATGTTAGCTGATTCACACCATATAAAACATCTAACACATTGGTAAAAAAGTATAGTGATAAATAATGCACATATATTTCATACAATAGTGAAAGTAATAAAAAATGAAAATATAATAAAATATATATATTGGCGAGATATAAAGTGCTTGTGGCTTATTTATTCACGTCCATAAAGTGTGATTGTAGTGATCAAAATCAAAGTAGTTCTCTTGTGCAAATAACGCTTATCCAACGCAAAAAGTGCAGGTGCTCAACGTGGAAATTTCGGTCCACTTTGTGACAATAGTGCAGCTCTGATTCCTTTTCCACCGTGGTAAGGTAAGGGTGGGTCACTTACCAGATGAAGTGGGTCTTGTATGCCTTATAGTATCAAGACCAGTATCGCTTTAGTAGCCTCCAGGCTAATAGGGATCTCCTCGTGGCTCTCCAATCGTGGGGTGGATGGGGTGGTGGGCTTCCTCCTCTCCTCTCACCTCATTGGGTATGGGGCCTTGAATTTGCAGATAAACTCTTTCACAGCAGATGTATCTAGTAAATTAAGATACTCAAAGCGAAGCCTCTCCCGGCTATAGCCACATCCCAGAACATGCCAGTTGTTGTCCTTGAATTCTCTCTAGCACGGCCTAATAAACCAGTTGCTCCAGTTATCAGTGCCCTTCGATTAGGGAAAACATCATCTGCCGTAATAGATGGCGGTGTGTGTCTCTATGTCTGACTCTTTCTCTCTCTCCCTCTCTGTCTTCTGCACATGTGAATTTTAATCCTCTGGGGTCTCTATTATGATGCATACGGAAGTGCTTGGACACACTATGTGTTACTTTTCCCTTCTTGATGTTTACCAATATGTTTGGCCACTCTCACATGCAGGGCCCTTGACGTCCTACCAACATATTGAAAGCCACAGTTGCATTCCAACATTTATACAACACCTTCCGTACTACATGTGATGAGGTCCCTGATGTTATACGGTTTACCTGTAAACTCCTTCCGTTTTTTGATGCTATGTTTGGCATGTTTGCATACGGAACATCTTCCACGTGCAAAAAAGCCAGAAAGGTAAGAGAAGAGTTTATTCTCCCTCTAAACAGGGGGATCCACCACCCCTGGCGCAATTTTATCCCACAGAGTAGGAGCCCGCCGATAGATAAACTGTGGGCGTGGGGGCAGGACAGGACCCAACACACAGTCTCTAAGGAGAATTCCCCAATGTTTGGAGATGGTCTTCTCAATATTTGAAATTTAGGGCTCTGTACTTTACAGCCCACATCAATTGATCATTGTCTTTAGTTTTATAATCACCGATTGTTCCATGAATAACTGTCACGGATCTCTAAATCTACCGACGGCGGTGATTGCTATCATTCGGAGTGTCTCTAGCTAGATATTATTATATATACTTTATATTATTATATTTTATATGTGTCTGGGTATTACTATATACATATTATACATTTATTCTACATATGTTGCTAGACCCTATTACTTATATATTTGTAGGACGTGACAGTGACTATGGAGGAAGAGGACGAAACATGACGGGGGGGGGGGGGGTTACTGGGTGTAAATATAAAATAATATCTTATTACCTCCTCTGCTGCCAGTTCCAGCAATGTCCCCTCTCTACTCCCTCCCAAACTCGCCTCTGACCCGGAACTTCCTGTTTATCTGTGCAATCACTTCCTGTCTGCTTCTAAAATCACTTCCTGTCTGTGCGGGCCATTCCGTTGTTCTAAAATTTTGTCGGACCCGTGAAAAAATCGGACCTCGTCACTTCCGGTGACAGAGCGTCACAAAACAGTTGATAGGAGTCGTCCGTGCGCATGCGCAGAAGACATTTTTCGAGGTTTGGCAAAATTATAACAGAGAACGGACAGCTGATTGTGAGAAGGCGGGGCTGATGTGCGACGGGACGGAGGCACATATGCAGAGCTGGCGGAGGAGGCGGGACGGAGGTGCGGCCGTGTAATATATGCAGGACTTAAGCGACTCCCTGTTTTATTATCTTTAGTAATTATCGTATTATTTATCCTTCGGATTTCATGACATTTAGTATTTCTATAATGCAAAATAAGAAATACTAAATGTAATGAAATCCTAAGGGTAAATAATACGATAATTAGTAAAGATAATAAAACAGAAGGAGTCGCTAAAGTCCTGCATTTATTACACGGTCGCACCTCCATCCCGCCTCCTCTATTCAGCTCTGCAGATGACGCGGCGGTGTCTTCCGTCCCACCTCAGCCCCGCCTCCTCTCATTCAACTGGTCGCTCTGTGTTATAAGTTTACCAAACCAAGATAATGTCTGGTGCGCATGCGCACTTGAGACTCCCATAACCGGAAGTGACGAGGTCCGATTTTTTCACGGGTCCGACAAAATTTTACAACACCGTTGTTCTGTGAAAAAACTCTACCCGTGAAAATTCCCTACCCTTGTCACTTCCGGTGAACCTACGTCATGGAACAACACGAGGAGCATGCCACCTTGTGTGGAACAATGGAATTTCAGCTTTATCTCTAAATTATGTGGAGGACATTATGCATTGTTTCAGTGATTGCAATGATATACAGTAATTAGTCCACCCAAAAAATACATTTCAATGTTTGGTAAATTCTGGAGAGTTAGGCTACATGTACACGGGACGCTGGAAATGGCCGTTTAGGAGCAGTTGGGCGTTTTTTTCAGAAGCCCCTGAACCCATCTACATTTTACCTTATCTGTCCATGTACACCAGGTCGTTTACAGTCATTTGCAGGCAGTTGCGTTCAGGGACTTTTTTTAGAACGCAATTATTTGCGTTTGAACGTGTGTTTCCCGGCGTTTCAAACGCACAAACGCGTCCGAACGCGTCTGAACGCGTCCGAACGCGATGACCCGCGTTTAGCGTTCGCGTTTTTTCATTTTAAAGGGGAATAATTTTTTTGACCTCTAGAAACGGTTCTAAACGCAAACGCCCCTAAACGCCCGCAAAACGCGGGTACAAACGCGACTGAACGGACGTTTCAAACGTCCTAAAAATTCCAGCATTCAAAGGGACTTTTAACAACGTCCCGTGTACATGGAGCCTAAAACCCTTTCACAGCTCCTTATATATCTCAGACACTCTGTTGGTGAGGTTTTGGCACTGAGTTCCTGAGTCTACTCCACCAGTGAGCCCATTATGATGGGTTCCCTCCATTTCATTCCATGTCTCACAGTCCCCGTCCCATCCTCCTTCCTTTCATGTTTCTTGGTCATCCAGCTATCCTCCTCCTTTCCATGTCTCAGTGATCTCCCTATCCTCCTTCCTTCCATATCCGTCAGTCACATTCCCATCTTCCATGTTTCTTAATCACATTCCCATCCTCCTTCCTTCCATATATCTAAGTCACATTCCCTTCCTCCTTCTGTCCATGTCTTCCAGTCACATTCCCATCCTCCTTCCTTCCATGTTTTTTGCCATGCTTCCATCTTCCTTCCCTCCATGTCCCTCAGTCATTCTCCTTCCATCCATACATCTTCAATACATTCCCATCCTCCTTCTTTCTATGTCTCTCAGTCATCATCTGATCCTCTGTCATTCCATGTAATTCAATTATATTCCCATCCTCATTCCTTCCATGTCCCTAAGTCACATTCATGTCCTCCCTCCTTCCATGTTTCTTGGTTATCCTCCTTCATTCCATGTATTTCAGTCATATTCCTGTTCGCCTTCCTTCCATGTCCCTTAATGACATTCCCATCCTCCTTCTTTCCATATATCTAAGTCACATTCCCTTCCTCCTTTCATCCATTTCTTCAAGTCACATTCCCATCCTTTTCCTTCCATGTCTCTCAGTCTCACTTCTGTCCTCCTTCCTTCTATGTCTCTGAGGCATCCTTCTTCCATCCATGTATCTTCAAAACATTTCTGCCCTTAGTCCTTCTATGTCTCTCAGTCATCCTCCTATCCTCTATCCTATTCCATGTCTTTCAGTTATATTCCCATCCTCCTTCAGTCCACGTCCCTCGGTCACATTCATGTCCTCTTTCCCTTCACGTCTCTTGGTTATTCTGCTATCCTCCTTCATTCTGTCTTTTAGTTATATTCCTGTCCTTCCTTCCGTGTCCCTCGGTCACATTCATGTCCTCCTTCATTCCATTAGTCTTGGTTATCCTCTTATCTTCCTTCATTCCATGTATGTTATTCAGATTCCCATCCTTCTTCCTTCCACATTCCTCAGTCACGTTCCTGTTCTATTTCCTTCCATGTCTCACAAGCACATTCACGTCCTCCTTTCTTTCATGTCTCGAAGCCTCACTCCAATCCTCCTTCCTTCCATGACTCTCTGTCACATTCCCTTCCTCCTATCTTCAGTGTCTCTCAATCACATTCCTGTCCCCCTTCCTTTCTATGTCTCTTGGTCATCCCCCTTCCTTCCATATCTCAGTCACATTCCTGTCCTCCTTCCTTTCATGTCTCTTGCTTATCCTCCTATCCTTGTTCATTCCATGTCTTCCAGTCACATTCCTATCTTCCTTCCTTCCACATCCCTCAGTCACATTCCCAATCTCTTTCCTTCCATTTCTGTCAGTCATCCTTCCTTCCATGTCTCTTTGCCAAATTCCCATCCTCTTACCCCCCATGTCTCTCAGCCCCTTGCCCACCCTCTTTCTTTCCATGTCTCACTGTCATGTTTCTGTTATCCTTCCTTCTATATCTCTCAGACTCACTCCCATCCTCCATGTCACATTCCCACCCTCTTTTTTTCCATGTCACACAAATATGCTTCCATCGTCCTTCCTTCCATATCTCTCAGACTCACTCTCATCCCCTTTCCCCTCCATGTCTTCCAGTCACACTCCCGTCCTCCTTCCTTCCATGTCTTTCAGTCACATTCCCATCCTCCTTCCTTCCATGTCTCTCCTTCGCATCCTATCCTCCTTAATTCCATGTCTTTGTCACTTTCCCATCTATCTTCCTTCCATCTCTCTCAGTCACATTCCTATCCTCCTTCCTTCCACATGTCTCAGTCACATTCCCCTTCTCTGTCCTTCCAGCTCTCTCAGCCTCACTCCCATCCTCCTTTGTCTCTCAGTTACAATCCCTACCTCCTATCTTCTGTGTCACTCAGTCACATTTCTGTCCTCCTTCCATGTCTATTGGTCGTCCTCCTTCCTTTCATATCTCTCAGTCATATTTCTGTCCTCCTTCCTTTTATGTCTCTTGGTTATCCTCCAATTCTTCTTCATTCCATGTCTTCCAGTCACATTCCTATCCTCCTTCCTTACACGTCCCTCAGTCAAATTCCCAATCTCTTTCCTTCAATGTCTGTCAGTCATCCTCCTATCCTTCTTCCTTCCATGTCTCTCAACCTCACTCCCATCCTCCTTCCATGTCTCTCAGTCATCCTCCTATCCTCCATGTCTCTCAGTCATATGCTCATCCTCTTTCCTTCCACGTCTCACAGTCTACCTCCTGTTATTCTTCCCTCCATGTCTCTCAGTTCCCTGCCCACCCTCTTTTTTTCCATATCTCACAGTCACGCTTCCATCATCCTTCCTTCCATATCTCTCAGACTCACTCCCATCCTCCTTCCCCTCCATGTCTCTGTCACATTCCTACCCTCATTCCTTCCATGTCTCACAGGTACACTCCCATTCTCCATTCTTCCATGTCTCTCAGTCCTCCCTCCTTCCATGTCTCACAGGCCCTCTCTCATTTTCACATGCACCAAATCCCTGTCCCTGAGTTATGAACCTTCTCTTTACACAGCCGGGGGAGCTCCATCCACTTTTGCTCTGTTGGTACTGTGCTGGTGCAGATAATATAAGTGGGGGAGATAAGCCTCAAGTCCAGAACCTCAAGTTATTATAAAACAGACACATGATATTAAAAACTTCTAAGTTGGAAATAAATTTATTTTATGTCATACAGTAAGTGAACACAGTGTAAGCAAAATTCAGACATACTGAACCACTCTTGGACACACCGAAGACAGAAAAACTCTACGGCATTGGATGATACGTGTGGTCACAAGGTAAGTGTGGCCACTTTCAACAGAGTACAAGTGACAGTCTCAGACACAGATAAACTTCAGGACAAAGGATCATTTGTAAAAGATACAAACTCTTCCATTATTACATATGCTTTTCTTCACTAGGGATAAGCTCCCAGCTGGATCTGAACACTTGGTTTCTCTCCCACTACTGTCTATAACAGCTTTTTCTTTCTGCTGTCAATAGTTGTTAGGGAAACAGTGGGTGCCGGCACCCGCCGTGTTGTTAGGAACATGTGAGATCACCGGCCTCCTTCATTTACTGGCCAGAAATCACCAGCCATGCGAAAAAGGCCAATGGGATAGTTTTAAATAAAGGACACGCAGGGTTCCCCTCATTTGTTACACCGGGCCCTTCAGGTCTGGTATGAATTTTAACCACTTCCAGTCCGGGCCAATTCTGGCATTTCTCTATGTAAAAAATCTGCATTCTTTGCTAGAAAACTACTTAGAACCCCCAAACATTTTATATATATATTATTTTTTTTTAGCAGAGGCCCTAGAGAATAAAATGGTGGACACTGCCAATGTCACACGATATTTGCACAGCCGTTTTTCCAACGCAGATTTAAAAAAAAAAAAAAAGCTTGAATGGATTTTAATGCACAAAAACACAATATAACGCCCAATTGTTTGGTAGAATATAAAAGATGATGTTACGTCAAGTAAATGGATGCCAAACATGTCATGCTTTAACCACTTCAGCTCCACAAAGGTTTTACCCCCTTAATGACCAGGCCATTTTTTTGCGATTCGGCACTGCTTTAATCTAACCACTTACCGACTGCCCGCCGTCATTATACGTCGGACGTTTAAAGCTAAATATCGGGGTTATGACAGTAGTTAGCTGCCATAACCCTGGTATTTTTTTAAACGGCGGGCGACCGGCTTCCAGATAAGGGTAATCTGAGCGGTGGATTCACTGCAGGTATGGTGTGGCGGAAGAGGTGCCCCCCCACCCCTCCCGCCGCGTCCCGGTCATTTTCCCCGCTTACCGGACCCGCGAGCAGCAGGGAAAACGATCCGGTCCCCGCCCCTCACAGACAGGAAGTCGAGTGAGGGCAAGATGGCCCCCACTCCACTCTATGGCCTTGGAGGACAGGTGCGACGTCAAACAATTTTTTTTTTCTTTTTTTTTTAGTGCAGGTGTGAAGTCTTTTTGACCCCAGATCTCACAATAAAGAGGACCTGTCATGCCTATTTCTATTATAAGGGATGATTACATTCCTTGTAATAGGAATAAAAATGATCAAAAATAAAAAAATAATAAATAAAAATAAATCGAAAAAAAAAAAAATTAAAGCGCCCTGTCCCCGTTAGCTCGCGCGCAGAAGCGAACGCACACGCAAGTCCAGCCCACATATATAAATGGTGCGAGGTATTACTGCGATCGTTAGAGCGAGAGCAATAATTTGAGCTCTAGAGACCTCCTCTGTTACACTAAGCTGGTAACCTGTAGACATTTTTAAAATGTCGCCTATGGAGACTTTTAAGTACCAAAATTTGTCGCCATTCCGCGAGCGTGCGCAATTTTGAAGCATGGCATGTTGGGTATCTATTTACTTGGCATAACATTATCTTTCACTATATGGAAACAAATTGGGCTAACTTTACTCTTTTCTTATTTTTTTCATTTAAAAAAGTGATTTTTTTTTCCAAAAAAATTGTGTTTTAAAGACCGCTGTGCAAATATGGTGTGATAAAAAATATTGCAACGATCTCCATTTTATTCTCTAGGGTCTCTGCTAAAAAATATATATATATATATATATATATATATATATAAAAAACACAATTGCGCTTTCGTGCAACACTGTACCCAAATTGATGTCCTTTTTTTCGCCACAAATAGAGCTTTCTTTTGGTGGTATTTGATCACCTGTGCGATTTTTAGATTTTGCCTATAAACAAAAAAATAGCCACAATTTTGAAAAAAAACAAATTATTTTTTTTTTTTACTTTCTGCTATATAACATTCCCAATAAAAAAAATTAAAAAAATCTAATTTTTTGTTATCAGTTTAGGCCAATTTGTATTCTGCTACATATTTTTGGTAAAAAAAAATAAATAAAAAAAAAATGATCACAAAAGGTGTATTTTAATTTGGTTTTCGCAAAAGTTATAGCGTTTACAAACTCTGGGATAGATTTTTGGACTTTTTATTTATTATCAGCTATGAGGAGGACTGCAAGCATTGAACTTGTTCTCTCTGGAGAAGAGATGATGAGAGGGGATATGATATCAATGTACATATACCGTACTGGTGACCCTAGCAAAGGGAAGAAACTTTTCAGGGAAAGGGAATATAAAAGGACGCTCACTTATGTGAATTCTCTGGAGTGGAAGAAGGTCTACTTTCCAAGTGAAACCTTTCCCGTACTCTGAATACGAAAAAGGACGCTCACTCATATGAATTCTCTGGAGTGGAGGACGGTCTACTGTCCAAGTGAAACCTTTCCCCCACTCCGAACACGAAAAAGGACACTCACCCATGTGAATTCTCTGGAGTGGAAGAAGGTCTACTTTCCAAGTGAAACCTTTCCCGTACTCTGTATACGAAAAAGGACGCTCACCAGTATGTCCTCTCTGGAGTGGAAGAAGGTCTATTTTCCAAGTGAAACCTTTCCCGTACTCTGAACATGAAAAAAAAAACACTCACGTGAATTGTCTGGAGTGGAGGAAGGTCTACTTTCCAAGTGAAACCTTTCCCGTACTCTGTATACGAAAAAGGACGCTCACCAGTATGTCCTCTCTGGAGTGGAAGAAGGTCTACTTTCCAAGTGAAACCTTTCCCGTACTCTGAACATGAACAAAAACACTCACGTGAATTGTCTGGAGTGGAGGAAGGTCTACTTTCCATGTGAAACCTTTCCCGTACTCTGAACACGAAAAAGGACACTCACTCATATGAATTCTCTGGAGTGGAGGACGGTCTACTGTCCAAGTGAAACCTTTCCCCCACTCTGAACACGAAAAAGGACATTCACCCATGTGAATTCTCTGGAGTGGAAGAAGGTCTACTTTCCAAGTGAAACCTTTCCCGTACTCTGAACACGAAAAAGGACGCTCACCCATGTGAATTCTCTGGAGTGGAAGAAGGTCTACTGTCCAAGTGAAACCTTTCCCCCACTCCGAACACGAAAAAGGACACTCACCCATGTGAATTCTCTGGAGTGGAAGAAGGTCTACTTTCCAAGTGAAACCTTTCCCGTACTCTGTATACGAAAAAGGACGCTCACCAGTATGTCCTCTCTGGAGTGGAAGAAGGTCTATTTTCCAAGTGAAACCTTTCCCGTACTCTGAACATGAAAAAAAAAACACTCACGTGAATTGTCTGGAGTGGAGGAAGGTCTACTTTCCAAGTGAAACCTTTCCCGTACTCTGTATACGAAAAAGGACGCTCACCAGTATGTCCTCTCTGGAGTGGAAGAAGGTCTACTTTCCAAGTGAAACCTTTCCCGTACTCTGAACATGAACAAAAACATTCACGTGAATTGTCTGGAGTGGAGGAAGGTCTACTTTCCATGTGAAACCTTTCCCGTACTCTGAACACGAAAAAGGACACTCACCCACGTGAATTCTCTATAGTGGAAGAAGGTCTACTTTCCAAGTGAAACCTTTCCCGTACTCTGTATACGAAAAAGGACGCTCACCAGTATGTCCTCTCTGGAGTGGAAGAAGGTCTACTTTCCAAGTGAAACCTTTCCCGTACTCTGAACATGAAAAAAAACACTCACGTGAATTGTCTGGAGTGGAAGAAGGTCTACATTCCAAGTGAAACCTTTCCGTACTCTGAACATGAAAAAAAACACTCACGTGAATTGTCTGGAGTGGAGGAAGGTCTACTTTCCAAGTGAAACCTTTCCCGTACTCTGAACACGAAAAAGGACACTCACCCACGTGAATTCTCTGGAGTGGAAGAAGGTCTACTGTCCAAGTGAAACCTTTCCTCCACTCTGAACACGAAAAAGGACGCTCACTCACGTCAATTCTCTGGAGTGGAGGATAGGTCCTGAGCGATCTATAGTCTTTTTGGAGGAAGGTCTACTTTCCAAGTGAAACCTTTCCCGTACTCTGAACACGAAAAAAAACTCACCCATGTGAATTCTCTAGAGTGGAAGAAGGTCTACTTTCCAAGTGAAACCTTTCCCGTACTCTGAATACAAAAAAGGACGCTCACTCATGTGAATTCTCTGGAGTTTAGGAGAGGTCCTGAGCGACCTATAGTCTTTTTGGAGGAAGGTCTACTTTCCAAATGAAACCTTTCCCGTACTCTGAATACGAAAAAGGACGCTCGCCAATCTGGCTTCACTGGAGTGGAAGAAGGTCTATTTTCCAAGTGAAACCATTCCCGAACTCTGAACACGGAAAAGGACACTCACCAGTGTGGCTTCTATGGTGTGTAAGAAGCGTTTCTGAAAGAAACTCTAAACATAAAAATGTAAGTTCAACCATAAGGCATTTTTGGCATTCAAAAAGTGCTGCTTTCCGAGTGAATCTTTTTCCGCACTCTTTCTTGGCATAAAAAAAAAAGACGCTCACCCATGTGACTTCTCCACAATTTATATAATGAAGTAATTTATTATTTTAAGAGAAACTCCTCTCATATTCTGAGAAAGGAAAAGGACGCTTCCCCTTCTTTTAGGGGGAAAACATTTTCCTCACACTCAACTTTAAGGACGCTCTCCTGTGTGCTTTTTTCTGGTGTACATGAAGGGTGTGTTTCCGAGTAAAAGATTTCCCGCACTCTGAACATGAAAAAGGACGCTCGCCCCTGTGACTTCTCTGATGTGTTGTGAGGTTTCCTTTCTGAGTGAAACTTTTTCCACACTCTGAGCATGAAAATGGTTGCTCACCAGTGTGGCTTCTCTGGTGTGTAAGAAGTCCTTCTTTCCGAGTGAAACATTTCCCACACTCTGCACATGAAAAAGGACACTCTCCTGTGTGAATTCTCTGGTGTGTCAGAAGGTCTCCTTTCTGTGTGAAACATCTCCCGCACCCTGCTAATGAAAAAGGACGCTCTCCTGTGTGTTTTCTCTGGTGTGTAAGAAGGTATCCTTTCTGTGTGAAACATTTCCCGCACTCTGAACATGAAAAAGGACGCTCACCGGTGTGCGTTCTCTGATGTGTAAGAAGCCTTGATTTCCAAAGGAAACTTTTCCCGCACTCTGAACATGAAAAAGGACTCTCTCCTGTGTGGATTCCCTGGTGTAGAAGAAGGTGTCCTTCCTGCATGAAACATTTCCCACACTCTGCACATGAAAAAGGACGCTCTCCTGTGTGGCCTCTCTGGTGTAGAAGAAGGTGTCCGTTCTGTTTGAAACATTTCCCGCACTCTGAACATGAAAAAGGACGCTCTCCTGTGTGGCTTCTTTGGTGTGTAAGAAGGCTTGATTTCCAAGCAAAACTTTTCCCGCACTCCGAACATGGAAAAAGACGCTTGCCCGTGTGTTTTCTCTGGTGTGTTAGAAGGTTTTGTTTCTGAGTGAAACTTTTCCCACACTCTGCACATGAAAAAGGACGCTCTTCTGTGTGTCTTCTCTGGTGTGTACGAAGGCTCTCTTTGCGAGTGAAACATTTCCCGCACTCTGCACATGAAAAAGGACGCTCTCTTGTGTGGCTTCTCTGGTGTGTATGAAGGCTCTCTTTGCGAGTGAAACATTTCCCGCACTCTACACATGAAAAAGGACGCTCGCCCTTGTGAATTCTCTGGTGTTTGGTAAGAGCAGCTTTTAGAGTGAAATGTTTTCCGCACTCTGAACATGAAAAAGGACGCTCACCCGTGTGAGTCCTCTGGTGCACAATAAAGCCTTGTTTCCAACTAAAACACTTCCCGCACTCTGGACATTGAAATGGACGCTCACGTATTGGGGTCTCTTGTTCTACATCTTCAGAACGCAGGGATACGTTATCCCCCATGTGCAGATCTAAATCACTAGAAGTTCTTTGAGGATCGGATTTATCAGAAGATCTCTCCGCACTGCCAAGTGCGGGACATGCTTTGCTGGTAACATTATGTGATTTATCAAAGGAGTCTTCAGAATTAGAGGAAGCCAACGGTCTATTCACACAGTAAGGTCTGTGATGTGTATCTGGAGGAATATGGATTGCTCCTAGGGAAGATTTTACAATGCCATTTTCTGTCTTACAATCCAAAGACTGAATAGGATTTTCTTCTGAGGAATTCCAGACATGGCGTCCATCTGTGTGAAAGAAGAATATTATTCATTATAAAACCTCATTCATTCTTCATGTTTTATGTCTCATCTGTTGGTCAAGTGGTCAGCAGCTTCACAGAAACATCATTACAACAATATCAATTAGAGACCAAAACAGCCACAACACACTGGTGATGTTATACTATGAAAAAGACACTGAAGACCTCAACCTCATTTATTGGGGACATTGAAGAAAGGAGATGGACCTTTCATATGGAGTACAGTATCTCCTCCTCATTTGTTGGGAACATGACGTTATATTGAGGAATGGAGATGGACCTTTCATATGGAGTACAGTATCTCCTCCTCATTTGTTGGGAACATGACGTTATATTGAGGAATGGAGATGGACCTTTCATATGGTGTACAGTATCTCCTCCTCATTTGTTGGGAACGTGACATTATATTGAGGAATGGAGATGGACCTAGACCTAGTAGAGATCGACCGATTATCGGCAACACCGATATATCAGTGGCCGATATGCACTTTCCCCGATATATCGGAATTGGCCTTTGGATTTACCGACATTGGCGATATTTCGGGAAAGTGCTGGTACCGGGGTGATGCCTGCAGCTAGAGGCATCACCCCGGTACCGGTGTCCATAGTTGACAGTCGGCTGTCTTTACATGGAGTGGGAGGGGATGTCCCCCCCCCCTCCCGCGACCTTCCGCGGCTCGCCCGGGTCTCCCGTCCCACCAGGAGACCCAGGAATACAACCTGTACTGCCGCCGTCTGACTGGGTCTCCATTCTTTTTAATTCGGCGCCGCCGAGCACCCGGAAGTGATGTTATGACATGACATCACTTCCGGGTACTGGCGGCGCCGAATTCAAAAGACTTACAGCATTCAGAACAGCCAAACTTGGCGTTTTTGAATGCTTTTAAGTGCAGAGGAGGGGTTTGGGGTCTTTTAGACCCTCAGATTCTTCCACCACAATACTTGTAGACCTTAAAAAAAAAAAAAAAATGTTAACGTCCGAAAATATCGGCCGATACCGATATCCAATGACCAAAATATCGGTATTAAAAAAAAAACTATATCGGTTGATCACTAGTATCTCCTCATTTGTTGGGAACATGACGTTATACTGAGGAATGGAGATGGACCTTTCATATGGTGTACAGTATCTCCTCATTTGTTGGGAACATGACGTTATACTGAGGAATGGAGATGGACCTTTCATATGGTGTACAGTATCTCCTCCTCATTTGTTGGGAACATTGGATGAAGGGATAAATATGATTACTTTCTTCTGATAAGGAATAGAGATGATTCTGTCATATGGTATACAAAATATAAACAATACATTGGGCAGTTGGGTAGATACGTAGATGATGGGGAATAGTCTGGTTCTCGATGACTCGGTATATTACTGAGAAAATGACAGGAAGTGTTTCTTATTACAAAAATATAAAAATAGTAATTCTTGTATGAAGTTTTCTGATTGACTTTTGGGATCAGGAAGAACTCTGAAAGAAAACTGGGCCAAGATTTATATGGGTATTCTGCCTTCCTCTGGATCAACTTTCAATGATTTTTTTTTTTTTTACTTATTTTCCTCTTTGGGTGTATTTGATGGACACATACCTGTTCTGAAGGGACAATGTATATACATACTGTAGTTTATAGGAGGGATGAGGCATTTACAGCAATAAAGGATTTGCTTCAAACTCTTGGCAGTTCATGTTAGCTCTGCGGGTGAACTGGTTATCTCATTTGCCTGTCTGCCGAAATAAATCCCCGGCCACTATGACATCTTTAATTTTTGTTTTGGGTGACTTTGATAGACATACTGTATATGTGTCCTCAACTATGTTGCAATGTAAATAAATACTTTATACTCACAAAAGTATTACTTACCTGTTTCTATATGTAGAGAAGATTCCTCCTGTTTAATTTTCATAATCGGCTTCTCCTCCTCCATAGACTGCTGATCTCCACTCACCAACGTCTCTTCTTCTTCCACTTTAACCTCAACTTTGATGTCCTTTGGTTCTTCACCCTAAACCCCAAAGATGACAGAATACAATAGTAAAAAAGGAATAAGAGATTATATATTGTTAAACAATCTCAAAGATTAGAATTATTTTGGAGTTCTATTTCTCAATCCCATCTACCTGATCATGGTGTGAATAGTCGTGATCTTCCTTTATGGAATCCCAGGAGTACAGAGGACCTCCCTCCTCCATAGACTGCCCATCTCTCCTCACCGACGTCACTTCTAACTCCTCTTTATTTTCAACTTTGATGTCTTTCTGTTCTTCACGCTAAACCCCAAAGATGACAGAACACATTTATAAAAAGGAACAAGAGATTACATAGAAGAATGTCATTTCATAGCTTAAAATTATTTTGGCGTTCCAATTGCTCAGTTCCATAAACCTGATAATGGTGAGGGATGGTGTGATCTTCCTGTGTGGAATCCCGGGAATACAGAGGACGGGGACATCTCTCTGGTGGGTTCCCATTACTGGATCCATCTGTAGGAAACACACACACTGACTGAATACATTGTTTCTATGTGTTTATCAGATGATGGGGGATCTAGGTGGATCCTCCGTACTGCTCTCTCCTTTACAATAAAGGTGTACTTTTATGAACGGGTGAATTTTTTTCTCTGTTGGCTTCTCTACAGTTCTCCGGGGAAAATGATCACATCTGGCACCCTTTTTATGAATCGGAGAACTTCAGTTCGCCCAGGGTGATCAGAGGAGAACGGTTTTCTCTGAGATCTGTGTAGAAGTCAATGGGGCGTCTGTAATCTCGTGAGACAAAGCGAGATTACAGTAGTATGAAAATCTCTGGCGCGCTTTAACAAGCAGTGATAAATTATCACTGCTGAGTACACAAGGTTAATAAATAATAGTCCCCTTACATAAATTATATATATATATATATATATATATACATACACTGAATACACACATACATACATTGTATATATATATATATATATATATATATATATATATATATATATATATATATACACACACATTAAATATATATCTACATGTATGTGTGTATATATATACACATGTATATATATACATAAATATGGCAGGGGGACATGATTACTGTGTTGGGGGGTCTGAACGAGGAAGAAGGAAGTCCATAATTTTCCTTTTTCCCCCTCAGTTCTCCCCCGATTCTGTCTTCACTCCCCGCTTCACAAGCTCCAGGCTGGTGAACCCGGGAGTGTGAATTCTGGCACAGATGGCCAGTGAAGTGCGGGGATCGCAGCTTCATGACCTGGCTGTTTCTGTGTCAGTCAATGAAAGATTACCGTGTGAAGAGATGATCAGCGGAGAACATGTTCGCCCCCGATCATTTCTGTTTATTCATAAACTGAGAATGATCGGAAATGAGCTGTGATCAGCAGGATCACTGCTCATCTCTGTTTCATAAAAGGACACCTATGTCTCCTCTTACCCGGTGATGTGAGGGGCGGCTGATTCTCCATCATGACGTCCTTGTAGAGATCCTTGTGTCCTTCTAAATACTCCCACTCCTCTATAGAGAAATAGACAGTGACATCCTGACACCTTATTGGAACCTGACACACACAATGATACAGTCACCATCCAGACACATCCCTTGTCTGTTACTGGATAATGTCCCAATAAGTGGTAACATCTCGCTCACTGAGACACTGTTAATGATTTCATATTCCTATGAGGAAAATATCTTATGTTGGATGGTTCAATGAATGTTATTTCTTCCATAGATGGACATTTAAACACCATGCTGTGTGGATTACGGTCTCTATGGATGATATATTTCTCAATTGGGATTTCACTTGCTAATCACAAGCCCTGATTGAGTGGAGGCACTGGCGCTTGTTACAAATCCTGCCCTGATCACACAGATTATATAGACTGTGCTCCGAAATACTACACAGGTGGCGTCGTCATACCCCAGTAGCCGCCGTGAGTAAATAAAATAGCGCCACACTTTTATACAGCATTTGTAGGACGTTGCAGGACGGACATGACGGGGGGGGGGGTGTATATAGAAAAAAATATTCTATTACCTCCTCTACTGCCATTTCCAGCAATGTCTCCTCTCTACTTCCTCCCAACTCACCTCTGACCCGGAACTTCCTGTTTATCTGTGCAATCACTTCCTGTCTGCTTATATAATCACTTCCTGTCGGTGCGGGTCTTTCCGTAAACATGAGAGTGCGACTTTGTGTGGAACAAGGGAATTGCAGCTTTACCTCTAAAGTATTTGGGGGACATTATGCATTGTTCCAGTGATTGCAATGATAAAATTAGTCCACCCAAAAAAACATTTCAGTGTTTGGTATATTCTGGAGAGTTAAACCCCTTCACAGCTTCTTATATATCTCAGACATTTTATTGGTGAGGTTTTGGCACCGAGTTCCTGAGTCTACTCCGCCAGTGAGCCCATTATGATGGGTTCCCTCCATTCCATTCATCGTCATTCAATGTCTCACAGCCCCCTTCCCATCCTCCTTCCTTTCATGTTTCTTGGTCATCCAGATATCCTCCTTCCTTCCATATCCATCAGTCTCTTTCCCATCTTCCTTCGCTTCATGTTTCTTTGTCATCCAGCTATCCTCCTCCTTTCCATGTC
This sequence comes from Pelophylax lessonae, assembly GCF_965119305.1. Taxonomy (NCBI): domain Eukaryota; kingdom Metazoa; phylum Chordata; class Amphibia; order Anura; family Ranidae; genus Pelophylax; species Pelophylax lessonae. The sequence goes on along the minus strand of NC_138776.1, from coordinate 259,913,959 downwards.
TCTCAGTGATCCCCCTTCCTTCCACGTCAGTCAGTCACATTCCCTTCTTCCTTCCTTGTTTCTTAGTCACATTGCTATCCTCCGTCCATGTCTCTCAGTCATCCTCCTATCCTCCATGTCTCTCAGTGAATCTCTCGTCGTTCTTCCTATCACGTCTCACAGTCTACCTCCTGTTCTTCTTCCTTCCATGGCTCTCTGCCATATTTCCATCCTCTTTCCCTCCATGTCTCTCAGGTCCCTGCCCACCATCTTTTTTTTCATGTCACGCTTCCATCATCCTTCCTTCCATATCTCTCAGACTCACTCCCATCCTCCTTCCCCTCCATGTCTCTTAGTCACATTCTCACCCTCATTCCTTCCATGTCTGTCAGTCATCCTCCTTCCATCCATGTCTCTTAACCTAACTCCCATCCTCCTATGCTCCATGTCTCTCAGTTATCCTCCTATGCTCCATGTCCCTCAGTCATCCTCCTATGCTCCATGTCTCTCAATCATATTCTCGTCCTCCTTCCTTCCACGTCTCACAGTCTACCTGCTGTTTTTCTTCCCTCCATGTCTCTCTGCCATATTCCCATCCTTTTTCCCTCCATGTCTCTCAGTTCCCTGCCCGCCCTCTTTTTTTTCCATGTCTCACAGTCACGCTTCCATCATCCTTTCTTCAATATCTCTCAGACTCATTCCCATCCTCCTTCCCCTCCATGTCTCTAACTCACGTTCCCACCTTCATTCCTTCCATGTCTCACAGATACAGTCCCATCCTCGATTCTTCCATGTCTCTCAGTCCTCCCTCCTTCCATGTCTCACAGGCCCTCTCTCATTTTCACATGCCCCAAATCCCTGTCTCTGAGTTATGAACCTTTTCTTTACACAGATGAAGGGGGAAGGGGAAGCTCCATCCACTTTTACTCTGTTGGTACTGTGCTGGTGAAGATAATATAAGTGGGGGAGATAAGCCTCAAGTCCAGAACCTCAAGTTATAATAAAACAGACACATGATATTAACAACTTCTATGTTGGAAATAAATTTATTTTATGTTATTCAGTAAGTGAACACAGTGTAAGCAAAATTCAGACATACTGAACCACTCTTGGGCACACCGAAGACAGAAAAACTCTACGGCATTGGATGATACGTGTGGTCACAAGGTAAGTGTGGCCACTTTCCACGGAGATCAAGTGACAGTCTCAGACACAGATAAACTTCAGGACAAAGGATCATTTGTAAAAGATACAAACTCTTCTATTATTACATATGCTTTTCTTCTCTAGGGATAAGCTCCCAGCTGGATCGGAACACTTGGTTTCTCTCCCACTACTGTCTATAACAGCTTTTCCCTTCTGCTGTCAATAGTTGTTAGGGAAACCGTGGGTGCCGACACCCGCAGTGTTGTTAGCAACCTGTGAGATCACCGGCCTCCTTCATTTACTGGCCAGAAATCACCAGCAATGTGAAAAAGGCCAATGGGATCGTTTTAAATAAGGACACGCAGGGTTCCCCTCATTTGTTACACCAGGCCCTTCAGGTCTGGTATGAATTTTAACCATCATATATTCTGAGAAAGAAAAAGGATGCTTCCCCTTCTTTCAGGGGGAAAAACATTTTCCTCCCGCTGAACTGTAAAAGGGACGCTCTCCTGTGTGGTTTTTCTGGTGTACAAGAAGGGTTTCTTTCCGAGTAAAAGATTTCCCGCACTCTGAACAGGAAAACGGTTGCTCACCACTGTGGCTTCTCTGGTGTATGAGAAGTTTGTCTTTCCGAATGAAACTTTTCCCACACTCTGCACATGAAAAAGGACGCTCTCCCGTGTGGCTTCTCTGGTGTAAAAGAAGGCTTCCTTTCTGCGTGAAACATATCCCGCACTCTGCACATGAAAAAGGACGCTCTCCTGTATGGCTTCTCTGGTGTTTAAGAAGGTGTCCTTTCTGCATGAAACATTTCCCGCACTCTGCACATGAAAAAGGACGCTCTCCTGTGTGGCTTCTCTGGTGTAGAAGAAGGTATTCTTTCTGAGTAAAAGATTTCCCGCACTCTGAACATGAAAAAGGACGCTCACCCGTGTGCGTTCTCTGATGTGTGAGAAGCCTTGATTTAAAAATGAAACTTTTCCCGCACTCCGAACATGAAAAAGGACGCTCTCCTGTGTGTATTTTATGGTGTCTAAGAAGGTCTCCTTTCTGCGTGAAACATTTCCCGCACTCTGCACATGAAAAAGGACACTCTCCTGTGTGGCTTCTCTGATGTGTTAGAAGGTTGTGTTTTGCAGTGAAGCGTTTTCCACACTCTGAGCATGAAAAAGGGCGCTCTCCTGTGTGGATTTTATGGTGTCTAAGAAGGTCTCCTTTCTGCATGAAAGATTTCCCGCACTCTGCACATGAAAAAGGGCGCTCACCCGTGTGAATTCTCTGGTGTTCGATAAGTACGTTTTTTCGAGTGAAGCGTTTCCCGCACTCTGGACATTGAAATGGACGCTCACGTGTTGGGGTCTCTTGTTCTACAGCTTCAGAACGCAGGGATACGTTATCCTCCATGTGCAGATCTAAATCACTAGAAGTTCTTTGAGGATCGGATTTATCAGAAGATCTCTCCGCACTGCCAAGTGCGGGACATGCTTTGCTGGTAACATTATGTGATTTATCAAAGGAGTCTTCAGGATTAGAGGAAGCCAACGGTCTATTCACACAGTAAGGTCTGTGATGTGTATCTGGAGGAATATGGATTGCTCCTAGGGAAGATTTTACAATGCCATTTTCTGTCTTACAATCCAAAGACTGAATAGGATTTTCTTCTGAGGAATTCCAGACATGGCGTCCATCTGTGTGAAAGAAGAATATTATTCATTATAAAACCTCATTCATTCTTCATGTTTTATGTCTCATCTGTTGGTCAAGTGGTCAGCAGCTTCACAGAAACATCTTTACGGCAATATCAATTAGAGACCAAAACAACCACAACACACTGGTGATGTTATACTATGAAAAAGACACTGAAGACCTCAACCTCATTTATTGGGGACATTGAGGAATGGAGATGGACCTTTCATATGGTGTACAGTATCTCCTCCTCATTTGTCGGGAACATGACGTTATATTGAGGAATGGAGATGGACCTTTCATATGGTGTACAGTATCTCCTCCTCATTTGTTGGGAACAGTGGGTGAAGGGATAAATATGATTACTTTCTTCTGATGAGGAATAGAGATGATTCTGTCATATGGTATACAAAATATAAACAATACATTGGGCAGTTGGGTAGATACGTTGATGATGGGGAATAGTCTGGTTCTCGATGACTCGGTATATTACTGAGAAAATGGCAGGAAGTGTTTCTTATTACAAAAATATAAAAATAGTAATTCTTGTATGAAGCTTTCTGATTGACTTTTGGGATCAGGAAGAACTCTGTTTAACCTGAAAGAAAACTGGGCCGAGATTTATATGGGTATTCTGCCTTCCTCTGGATCAACTTTTAATGATTTTTTTTTTTACTTATTTTCCTCTTTGGGAGAATTTGATGGACACATACCTTTTCTGAAGGGACAATGTATATACATACTGTAGTTTATAGGAGGGATGAGGCATTTACAGCAATAAAGGATTTTCTTCAAACTCTTGGCTCTTCAGGTTAGCTGTGCGGGTGAACTGGTTATCTCATTTGCCTGTCTGCCGAAATAAATCCCCGGCCACTATGACATCTTTAACTTTTGTTTTGGGTGACTTTGGTAGACATACTGTATATGTTTCCTTAACTATGTCGCAATGTAAATAAATACTTTATACTCACAAAAGTATTACTTACCTGTTTCTATATGTAGAGAAGATTCCTCCTGTTTAATTTTCATAATCGGCTTCTCCTCCTCCATAGACTGCTGATCTCCACTTACCAACGTCTCTTCTTCTTCCACTTTAACCTCAACTTTGATGTCCTTTGGTTCTTCACCCTAAACCCCAAAGATGACAGAATACAATAGTAAAAAAGGAATAAGAGTTTATATATTGTTAATCTCAAAGTTTAGAATTATTTTGGAGTTCTATGTCTCAGTCCCATCTACCTGATCATGGTGTGAATAGTCGTGATCTTCCTTTATGGAATCCCAGGAGTACAGAGGACCTCCCTCCTCCATAGACTGCCCATCTCCCCTCACCGACGTCACTTCTAATTCCTCTTTATTTTCAACTTTGATGTCTTTCTGTTCTTCACGCTAAACCCCAAAGATGACAGAATACATTTATAAAAAGGAAGAAGTAATTACATAGAAGAATGTCAATTCATAGCTTAAAATATTTTGGCGCTCCAATTACTCAGTTCCATATACCTGATAATGGTTGGGGATGGTGTGATCTTCCTGTGTGGAATCCCGGGAATACAGAGGACGGGGACATCTCTCTGGTGGGTTCCCATTACTGGATCCATCTGTAGGAAACACACACACTGACTGAATACATTGTTGCTATGTGTTTATCAGATGATGGGGGATCTAGGTGGACCCTCCGTACTGCTCTCTCATTTGCAATAAAGTCTCCTCTTACCCGGTGATGTGAGGAGCGGCTGATTCTCCATCATGACGTCCTTGTAGAGATCCTTGTGTCCTTCTAAATACTCCCACTCCTCCATGGAGAAATAGACAGTGACATCCTGACACCTTATAGGAACCTGACACACACAATGATACAGTCACCATCCAGACACATCCCTTGTCTGTTACTGGATCATGTCCCAGTAAGTGGTAATATCCCCCTCAATGAGACACACAGAAACACTGTTAATGATTTCATATTCCTATGAGGAAAATATCTTATGTTGGATGGTTCAATGAATGTTATTTCTTCCATAGATGGACATTTAAACACCATGCTGTGTGGATTACGGTCTATATGGATGATATATTTCTCAGTTGGGATTTCACTTGCTAATCACAAGCCCTGATTGGGTGGAGGCACTGGCGCTTGTTGCAAATCCTGCCCTGATCACACAGATTATATAGACTCTGCTCCGAAATACTACACAGCTGGTGTCGTCATACCCCAGTAGCCGCCATGATTGAATAAAATAGCGCCACACTTTTATATTTGTAGGACGTTGCAGTGACTATGGAGGAAGAGGACGGACATGACGGGGGGGGGGGTTACTGGGTGTATATAGAAAAAAATATCTTATTACCTCCTCTACTGCCAGTTCCAGCAATGTCTCCTCTCTACTTCCTCCCAACTCACCTCTGACCCGGAACTTCCTGTTTATCTGTGCAATCACTTCCTGTCTGGTTCTAAAATCACTTCCTGTCTGTGCAGCCATTCCATAAACATAAGAGTGCAACCTTGTGTGGAACAAGGGAATTACAGCTTTACCTCTAAAGTATGTGGAGGACATTATGCATTGTTCCAGTGATTGCAATGATATAATTAGTCCACCCCAAAAAATATTTCAGTGTTTGGTATATTCTGGAGAGTTAAACCCCTTCACAGCTTCTTATATATCTCAGACACTCTGTTGGTGAGGTTTTGGCACCGAGTTCCTGAGCCTACTCCGCCAGTGAGCCCATTATGATGGGTTCCCTCCATTCCATTCATCTTCATTCCATGTCTCACAGCCCCCTTCCCATCCTCCTTCCTTTCATGTTTCTTGGTCATCCAGCTTGGTCATCTTTCCATGTCTCTCAGTGATCCACCTATCCTCCTTCCTTCCATATCTGTCAGTCACATTCACATCCTCCTTCCTTCCATATATCAAAGTCCCATTCCCTTCCTCCTTCTGTCCATGTCTTCCAATCACATTCCCATCCTTCCTTCTATGTCTTTTAGCCATGCTTCCATCCTCCATCCCTCCATGTCTCTCAGTCATTCTCCTTCCATCCATACATGTTCAATACATTCCCATCCTCCTTCCTTCTATGTCTCTCAGTCATTCCATGTAACTAAATTATATTCCCATCCTTCTTCCTTCCATGTCCCTAAGTCACATTCATGTCCTCCCTCCTTCCATGTTTCTTGGTTATTCCCCTGTTCTCCTTCATTCCATGTATTTCAGTCATATTCCTGTTCGCCTTCCTTCCATGCCCCTTAGTGACGTTCCCATCCTCCTTCCTTCCATATTTTTCCAGTCACATTCCCATCCTTCTTCCTTCCATGTCTCTCAGCCTCACTTCCATCATCCGTCCTATTTCTCTCAAGCATCCTTCTTCCATCCATGTATCTTCAAAACATTTCCGCCCTTAGTCCTTCCATGTCACTCCTCCTATCCTCTATCCTATTCCATGTCTTTCAGTTATATTCCCATCCTCCTTCAGTCCATGTCCCTCGGTCACATTCATGTCTTCTTTCCTTTCAGGTCTCTTGGGTATCCTGCTATCCTCCTTTATTCCATGTCTTTCAGTCACATTCCCATTCTCTTTCCTTCAATGTCTCACAAGCACATTCACGTCCTCCTTGCTTTCATGTCTCTCAGTCACATTCCTGTCCTCCTTCCTTTCATTTCTCTTGGTTATCCTCCTATCCTTGTTCATTCCATGTCTTTCAGTGACATCCCTATCTTTCTTCCTTCCATGTCCCTAAGTCACATTCCCAAACTCTTTCCTTCCATGTCTGTCAGTCATCCTTCCAATCCTCCTTTCTTCCATGTCTCTCAGTCACAGTCTCATCCTCCTTCCTTCCACTTCTTACAGTCCACCTCCTGTTATTCTTCCTTCAACGTCTCTTTGCCATATTCCCATCCTCTTATCCACCATGTCTCTCAGCCCCTGCCCACCCCTGCCCTTTCTTTCCATGTCTCACTGTTATGTTTCTGTCATCCTTCCTTCTATATCTCTCAGACTCACTCCCATCCTCCACCTCCATGTCTCTACGCCACATTGCCACCTTCATTGCTCCCATTTCTTTCAGTTCCCTGCCCACCCTCTTTCTTTCCATGTCTAACAGTCATGCCTCCGACATCCTTCCTTCCATATCTCTCAGACTCATTCCCATCCTCCTTCCCCTCCATATCTTTCAGTCACACCCCCATCCCCCTTTCTTCCATGTCTTTCGGTCACATGCTATCCTCCTTCCTTCCATGTTTCTCGATCACATCTTATCCTACTTCATTCCATGTATTTCAGTCTGTAAGAGACGCTCAGCTGGACCCAGACGTTTGTGCGCAGGTACACAGGAAGAAATGTGCGTATGCGCATGCGCGAACGCGTATACGCAACGTGCGCACATAATTGCCGCCAAATGGCCTATTTACACTGAGCGGTGACAGGAGCATATTGCTGAGTGGTCTTTCAGCTTGTTCCTGTTTACCTGTGCCCTGACTTGCTTCTGGATTACCTGTTATACCGACCCGGCTTGCCCTTGACTCTCCTCTGGATTCCTGCCTGCTTACCTGTGACCTCGGCTTGTGTCTGACCCTGCTCTTGCCTTCTGCTTTTGTACCTCGCTGCCAGACTGTGTACCGACTTCGGCTTGTATCCTGACTTCTCTCCTGTCTCACGTTCCTGTACCCGTGCTGTCCAGCTTTTGACGACTCCTTGGCTTGTGTTCCAGCTTCGCTCCTGCCTTTTCATCCAGCATCACCGAGTTCCAGGTGTTCATCCAGTGATCCACAGCCATCAGTCTCCTGTCAATACACCACCTGCTATACTGGCCCTCGTGTCACTCTGTGTCCTACATCGCCTGTCATCTCTACCAGGGGTGTTGGACAGGAGGTGCAAGAGAAGCCCCCTCTACAGCTTGGTCTCCACCAGGTACGTGATAAGTCACTTTCCCATCTATATTTCTTCCATCTCTCAGTCACATTCCTATCCTCCTTCCTTCCACATGCCATAATCACTGTGCTGTCTATTATAGAATTGTCTATAATATTTTCATTTTGAGGACACCTGGTGGTAGCCTGTTGCAATTGCAGTTCAGTTCCTCAGAGGAAGAAACAGAAAGGCTTGCCTTTGTTAATAAAGTTTCTTTTTGAACAACATAAAGTTTTCACTTTGGTTACCACATAAAGATTTTACCTCAGATACAGAAGCCATTTTAGTTCTGATGCAGACAAGTGAAGATCTCCATATTTGCCCCTAGATACACAAATGCCTGTAAGTCTGTTTATTATTTCCCAAAGTTCATTTTACACTTGGACTGCACTGTTGTGTGTTTGATATATCATTTTAATATAACTTTCTGCATAGTAATGTTTAATGTTGTGCTTATTAGCAAAGTGTCACATGTAATACATATTGTAATTCTAAGTCTCTCTGATTGGATTGCAGTTTACAGAACTATTGATAGAAGTAAATTCAGTTTTGGAATAAAACACAACGCTATTTATGTCTGTTTTGTTAACTGGCTGTCAGCTAAGATATAGTAGGACAGCAGAGTCACATTCCTAATCTCTTTCCTTCCATCTCTCTCAACCTCACTCCGATCCTCCGTCCATGTCTCTCAGTAGGGATGCACCGAAATTTCGGCCACCGAAATTATCGGCCGAAAATGAGCCTCTCTCATTTCGGCCGATAATGGGTTAACAGTGCCGAAAATAAAAATGGCCGCCGTGGGGAAGGAGGAGGGCGCAGCGCAGCGCAGGGCAGGTTTCAAAAGTCCCGCCTCTGGCCGGCCGTCCGCCTCTTAATAATGTCCCTACTACTCTGTGCATTATGAATGGACATACTAGGCGGGGGGCGGGGCGAGCGGCCGCTATAGAGAGAACTATTGTGATCCTTCACTGTCAGCTCAGCACGTCTATGTATGAATGAGAACTGAACTGAGCTGACACCGGGCGGGGGGGCGGGCGGAGCGGCCGCTATTAGCTGTGACTATGTGAGAGCTTCACTTCCCTGACAGGCACGTATCTCCGCTGACAAGGAAGAGAAGCTCTCACATAGTCACAGCTAATAGCGGCCGCTCCGCCCGCCCCCCCGCCCGGTGTCAGCTCAGTTCAGTTCTCATTCATACATAGACGTGAGGAGCTGACAGTGAAGGATCACAATAGTTCTCTCTATAGCGGCCGCTCGCCCCGCCCCCCGCCTAGTATGTCCATTCATAATGCACAGAGTAGTAGGGACATCATTGAGAGGCGGTGCCGCCGGCCAGAGGCGGGACTTTTGAATGCAGGAGAGGACACCCGAGGAGGAGGACGCTGAGGCAGTGGGGGAGGGGGGAGGGGAGCTGAGGCAGCTTACCAATGCTATTAGTATTATGAGGCATGAGGGGTTAATGTATTGTCACTGCTGGTCACTCATCTATTAGTGACTGACCAGTGGCAGTTAATTAACCCCTTTTGTGCTGCATTAGTGCAACCAGTGTCAGTGTTAATTAACACTGGTTGCACTAATGCAGCACAAAGGGGTTAATTACCTGCCACTGGTCAGTCACTAATAGATGAGTGACCAGCAGTGACAATACATTAACCCCTCATGCCTCATAATACAAATACCATTGGTAATTAAATTAACCTCTTGCCAACCCATCACAGTACATATACTGTGACAGGGTGGCAGCGACAGGTGTAGGTGTACGTCGCTGCCTGTTTTTGGTTTATGTCCCTGTTCTATCCATTTCAAATTTTTTTGGGGGAAAAAGTCATTTTCGGTTTCGGTTTCGGTTTTCGGCCAAGGGCATCCTGCATTTTCGGTTTCGGTTTCGGCCCAAAATTTTCATTTCGGTGCATCCCTATCTCTCAGTCATCCTCCTATCCTCCATGTCTCTCAGTCATCCTCCTATCTCCACGTCTCTCAGTCATCCTCCTATCCTCCAGTGGCGGCCCGTGCATAGGGGGCGCCAGAGCGCCGCCCCCCCCTAAAAAAGAAAAATGACAAAAAGAACAAATAAAGTTTTGAAAAAAAAAAAAAATTGTGTTCGCAGGCCTATGCGCTGGGCCTGGTGGCTATGGGGGAGGGTTTACGACCCAGAAGAGGCACCGATTGGCTGCCTTCTGGGGGCGTAACCTGGGCGCAGGAAAAAGCACTGAGCCACCCCCACCTTCGTGATATCCTGGCTGTGATTGGTCCAGTCTCCAGCCTGGACCAATCATCATCCAGGACATCGCTGACTCGCAATGGGGGCGGTGCCGGTGCATGCGTCAGTCACGCACCGTCACCGCCCGATCTCCTTCCCACCGCCCGAACCGGAAGACAGAAGACTGAAGAGGAGGACGTCCACGGCGCTGCTCGTCTCAGTTCCCGGAATCCCGCCGCCGTCAGAAGGTAAGTGATTGAAGCCAACCTGTGCCCTCACCTGTGCCATGCCTATGCCATCACCTGTGCCATGCCTATGCCATCACCTGTGCCATCACCTGTGCCATGCCTATGCCATCACATGTGCCATGCCTATACCATCACCTGTGCCATGCCTGTACCATGACCTCAAAGTCATGCAATTTTTTTACCGCGTTTTTTGCCGCGAAGCAATACCTATTACATTTTTCTTTCTGCGCTCCCCCCCCAAAAAATTTTGAGCACCAGCCGCCACTGCTATCCTCCATGTCTCTCAGTGAAACTCTCATCCTCCTTCCTATCACGTCTCACAGTCTACCTCCTGTTCTTCTTCCTTCCATGTCTCTCTGCCATATTCCCATCCTCTTTCCCTCCATGTCTCTCAGTTCCCTGCCCACCCTCTTTCTTTCCATGTCTCACAGTCACGCTTCCATCATCCTTCCTTCCATATCTCTCAGACTCACTCCCATCTTCCTTCCCCTCCATGTCTCTAAGTCACATTCCCACGCTCATTCCTTCCATGTCTGTCAGTTATCCTCCTTCCATCCATGTCTCTTAACCTAACTGCAATCTTCCTATGCTCCATGTCTCTCAGTCATCATCCTATGCTCCATGTCTCTCAGTCATCCTCCTATGCTCCATGTTTCTCAGTCATATTCCTGACCTCCTTCCTTCCGCGTCTCACAGTCTACCTCCTGTTTTTCTTCCCTCCATGTCTCTCAGTTCCCTGCCCGCCCTCTTTTTTTCCATGTTTTACAGTCACGCTTCCATCATCCTTCCTTCCATATCTCTCAGACTCACTTGCATCCTCCTTCCCCTCCAATGTCTCTAAGTCACATTCCCAACCTCATTCCTTCCATGTCTCACAGGTACACTCCCATCCTCCATTCTTCCATGTCACTCAGTCCTCCATCCTTCCATGTCTCACAGGCCCTCTCTCATTTTCACATGCCCCAAATCCCTGTCTCTGAGTTATGAACCTTCTCTTTACACAGGCGGGGGAGCTCCATCCACTTTTGCTCTGTTGGTACTGTGCTGGTGCAGATAATATAAGTGGGGGAGATAAGCCTCAAGTTATTATAAAACAGGCATGCCATATTAAAAACTTCTAGGTTGGAAATAAATACATTTTATGTCATACAGTAAGTGAACACAGTGTAAGCAAAATTCAGACATACTGAACCACTCTTGGGCACACCGAAGACAGAAAAACTCTACTGCATTGGATGATATGTGTGGTCACAAGGTAAGTGTGACAGAGTACAAGTGACACAGATAAACAGGGTCTCAGACACAGATAAACTTCAGGACAAAGGATCATTTTTAAAAGATACAAACACTTCCATTATTACATATGCTTTTCTTCACTAGGGATAAGCTCCCAGTTTGATCTGAACACTTGGTTTCTCTCCCACTACTGTCTATAACAGCTTTTCCCTTCTGCTGTCAATAGTTGTTAGGGAAACAGTGGGTACCGGCACCCGCCGTGTTGTTAGCAACCTGTGAGATTACCGACCTCCTTCATTTACTGGCTAGAAATCACCAACCATGCGAAAAAGGCCAATGGGATAGCTTTAAATAAGGACACGCAGGGTTCCCCTCATTTGTTACACCAGGCCCTTCAGGTCTGGTACGAATTTTAACCACTTTCAGTCCGGGCCAATTCTGGCATTCCTCTACTACATGTAAAAATCTGCATTTGTTTGCTAGAAAACAACTTGGAACCCCCAAACATTTTTTATATATATATATATATATATTTTTTTTAGAAGAGGCCCTAGAGAATAAAATGGTGGGCACTGCCAATGTCACACGATATTTGCACAGCGGTTTTTCAAGCGCAGTTTTAAAAAAAAAAAAAAAAAACTTTAATGGATTTTAATGCACAAAAACACAATATAATGCCAAATTGTTTATTCAAATTTAAAAGATGATGTTACGTCAAGTAAATAGATGCCAAATATATCATGCTTTAAGCACTTCAGCTGCGGAAGGTTTTACCCCCTTCATGACCAGGCCATTTTTTTGCTATTCGGCACAGCACTTCTTTACCTGGTAATTTGCAGGGATGAGAAACAGAGAGATCGCTCCATCTGTACAGAGCTCTGTATTGTTTACCGACACAACACAATGGGCCACCACCAGCAGATGACATGACTGCCCAAATCATTAAAGGACTGTGGGAAGTTTTGCATTTCATTTGGAAATCAAGGTCCCAGAGTCAGGAATAGCAAAAAATGGCCTGGAAGGGAAAAACCTTCCGGAGCTGAAGTGGTCTTTGATCATGCAATTGTCCTACAGATGTAAATGTTTGAGAAATGCAACCACCCTTTTCTGACCAACATCGGCAGGTACGGGTTCTCTGTTGTCTACTTATAGTTGGTCTCACTTTGAAAGCCTTCCCACACTGCGAACATTTAAAAGGACGCTCACCCATGTGACCTCTCTGGAGTGGAAGAAGGCCTTCTTTCCAAGTGAAACCTTTCCGGTACTCTGAACACGAAAAAGGACGCTCACTCACGTGAATTCTCTGGAGTGGAAGAAGGCCTTCTTTCCAAGTGAAACCTTTCCCGTACTCTGAACATGGAAAAAAAACACTCTCTCATGTGAATTGTCTGGAGTGGAAGAAGGTCTACTGTCTACTTTCCAAGTGAAACCTTTCCCCCACTCTGAACATGAAAAAGGACGCTCACCAGTGTGGCTTCTCTGGAGTGGAAGAAGGTCTACTTTCCAAGTGAAACCTTTCCCGTACTCTAAACACAAAAAAAAAGCTCACTCACGTGAATCTTCTGGAATGGAGGATAGGTCCTGAGCGACCTATAGTCTTTTTGGAGGAAGGTCTACTTTCCACGTGAAACCATTCCTGGACCCTGAACACGGAAAAAAACACTCACCCATGTGAATTCTCTGGAGTGGAAGAAGGTCTACTTTCCAAATGAAACCTTTCCCCCACTCTGAACACAAAAAAGGACGCTCACCAGTGTGGCTTCTCTGGTGTATAAGAAGCCTTTTCTTTCTAAGTGAAACATTTACCGCACTCTGCACATGAAAATGGTTATTCACCAGTGTGGCTTCTCTGGTGTGTAAGAAGCCTTTCTGAGGGAAACCTTTCCTGCACTCTGAACATAAAAATGTAAGCTCAACCATAAGGTGTTTTTGGCATTCAGAAAGTGCTGCTTTCCGAGTGAATGTTTTTCCGCACTCTTTCTTGGCATAAGAAAAGACGCTCACCCATGTGACTTCTCAAGAATTTATATAATGAAGTAATTTATTATTTTAAGAGAAACCATCTCATATTCTGAGAAAGGAAAAGGACGCTTCCCCTTCTTTCAGGGGGAAAACATTTTCCTCACACTGAATTTTAAAAAGGATGCTCTCCTGTGTGGTTTTCCTGGTGTACATGAAGGGTGTGTTTCCGAGTAAAAGATTTCCCGCACTCTGAACATGAAAAAGGACGCTCGCCCCTGTGACTTCTCTGATGTGTTAGGAGGTTTCCTTTCCGAGTGAAACTTTTTCCACACTCTGAGCATGAAAACGGTTGCTCACCAGTGTGGCTTCTCTGGTGCGAGAGAAGTCCTTCTTTCCAAGTGAAACATTGCCCACACTCTGCACATGAAAAAGGACGCTCTCCTGTGTGAATTCTCTGGTGTGTAAGAAAATCTCCTTTCCGCATGAAACATTTCCCGCACTCTGAACATGAAAAAGGACGCTCACCGGTGTGCGTTTTCTGATGTGTGAGAAGCATTGATTTCCAAACAAAACTTTTCCCGCACTCCGAACATGAAAAAGGACACTCCCCCGTGTGTTTTCTCTGGTGTGTTAGAAGGTTTTGTTTCTGAGTGAAACTTTTCCCGCACTCTGAACATGAAAAAGGACACTCGCCCGTGTGTTTTATCTGATGTGTTCGAAGGTTTTGCTTATGAGTGAAACGTTTTCCACACTCTGAGCATGAAAAAGGACGCTCACCTGTGTGGATTCTTTGGTGTATGAGAAGTCTGTCTTTCCCAATGAAACGTTTCCCGCACTCTGCACATGAAAAAGGACGCTCTCCTGTGTGGCTTCTGTGGTGTGTAAGAAGGTCTCCTTTCTGCTTGAAACGTTTCCCGCACTCTGCACATGAAAAAGGACGCTCTCCTGTGTGGCTTCTGTGGTGTGTACGAAGGCTCTTTTTGCGAGTAAAACATTTCCCGCACTCTGCACATGAAAAAGGACGCTCGCCCTTGTGAATTCTCTGGTGTTTGGTAAGAGCAGCTTTTCGAGTGAAACATTTTCCGCACTCTGAACATGAAAAAGGACGCTCACCCGTGTGAGTTCTCTGGTGCACAATAAAGCCTTGTTTCCAACTGAAAAACTTCCCGCACTCTGGACATCGAAATGGACGCTCACGCGTTGGGGTCTCTTGTTCTACAGCTTCATAACGCAGGGATCCGTTATCCTCCATGTGCAGATCTAAATCACTAGAAGTTATTTGAGGATCGGATTTATCAGAAGATCTCTCCGCACTGCCAAGTGCGGGACATGCTTTGCTGGTAACATTATGTGATTTATCAAAGGAGTCTTCAGGATTAGAGGAAGCCAACGGTCTATTCACACAGTAAGGTCTGTGATGTGTATCTGGAGGAATATGGATTGCTCCTAGGGAAGATCTTACAATGCCATTTTCTGTCTTACAATCCAAAGACTGAATAGGATTTTCTTCTGAGGAATTCCAGACATGGCGTCCATCTGTGTGAAAGAAGAATATTATTCATTATAAAACCACATTCATTCTTCATGTTTTATGTCTCATCTGTTGGTCCCTGCAGCTTCACAGAAACATCATTACAGCAATATCAATTAGAGACCAAAACAGCCACAACACAGTGGTGATGTTATACTATGAAAAAGACACTGAAGACCTCAACCTCATTTATTGGGGACATTGAGGAATGGAGATGGACCTTTCATATGGTGTACAGTATCTCCTCCTCATTTGTTGGGGACATGACGTTATATTGAGGAATGGAGATGGACCTTTCATATGGTGTACAGTATCTCCTCCTCATTTGTTGGGAACATGACATTATATTGAGGAATGGAGATGGACTTAGACCTAGTAGAGATCAACCGATTATCGGCAACACCGATATATCAGTGGCCGATATGCACTTTCCCCGATATATCGGAATCGGCCTTTGGATTTACCGATATTGCCGATATTTCGGGAAAGTGCTTGCACCGGGGTGATGCCTGCAGCTAGAGGCATCACCCCGGTATCGGTGTCTATAGCTGACGGTCGGCTGTCTTTACAAGGAGCGGGAGGGGACGTCCCCGCCCCCCCTCCTGCCACCTTCCGCGGCTCGCCCGGGTCTTCAGTCCCATCGGGAGACCCGGTAATCCTACCTGCACCGCCGCCGTCTGACCGGGTCTCCGCCGGAAGTGATATTATGACGACATCACTTCCGGGTACTGGCGGCGCAGAATTAAAAAAACTTACAGCATTCAAAACAGCCAAAGTTGGTGTTTTGAATGCTTTTAAGTACAGAGGAGGAATGGAGATGGACCTTTCATATGGTGTACAGTATCTCCTCCTCATTTGTTGGGAACATGACGTTATATTGAGGAATGGAGATGGACCTTTCATATGGTGTACAGTATCTCCTCCTCATTTGTTGGGAACATGACATTATATTGAGGAATGGAGATGGACCTTTCATATGGTGTACAGTATCTCCTCCTCATTTGTGGGGAACATTGAGTGAAGGGATAAATATGATTACTTTCTTCTGATGAGGACTAGAGGTGATTCTTTCATATGGTATACAAAATATGAACAATACATTGGGCAGTTGGGTAGATACGTAGATGATGGGGAATAGTCTGGTTCTCGATGACTCTGTATATTACTGAGAAAATGACAGGAAGTGTTTCTTATTACAAAAATATAAAAATAGTAATTCTTGTATGAAGCTATCTGATTGACTTTTGGGATCAGGAAGAACTCTGTTTAACCTGAAAGAAAACTGAGCCGAGATTTATATGGGTATTCTGCCTTCCTTTGGATCACCTTTCAATGATTTTTTTTTTTTTACTTATTTTCCTCTTTGGGAGAATTTGATGGACACATACCTTTTCTGAAGGGATAATGTATATACATACTGTAGTTTATAGGAGGGATGAGGCATTTACAGCAATAAAGGATTTGCTTCAAACTCTTGGCAGTTCAGGTTAGCTGTGCGGGTGAATTGATTATCTAATTTGCCTGTCTGCCGAAATAAATCCTCGGCCACTATGACATCTTTAATTTTTGTTTTGGGTGACTTTGATAGACATACTGTATATGTGTCCTCAACTATGTCGCAATGTAAATAAATACTTTATACTCACAAATGCATTACTTACCTGTTTCTATATGTAGAGAAGATTCCTCCTGTTTAATTTTAATAATTGGCTTCTCCTCCTCCATAGACTGCTGATCTCCACTCACCAACGTCTCTTCTTCTTCCACTTTAACCTCAACTTTGATGTCCTTCGATTCTTCACTCTAAACCCCAAAGATGACAGAATACAATAGTAAAAAAAGAATAAGAGATTATATATTCTTAAACAATCTCAAAGATTAGAATTATTTTGGAGTTGTATGTCTCAGTCCCATCTACCTGATCATGGTGTGAATAGTCGTGATCTTCCTTTATGGAATCCCAGGAGTACAGAGAACCTCCCTCCTCCATAGACTGCCCATCTCCCCTCACCGACGTCACTTCTAATTCCTCTTTATTTTTAACTTTGATGTCTTCCTGTTGTTCACGCTAAACCCCAAAGATGACAGAATAGATTTATAAAAAGGAACAAGTAATTACATAGAAAAATGTCATTTCATAGCTTAAAATATTTTGGCGCTCCAATTGCTCAGTTCCATATACCTGATAATGGTGAGGGATGGTGTGATCTTCCTGTGTGGAATCCCGGGAATACAGAGGATGGGGACATCTCTCCGGTGGGTTCCAATTACTGGATCCATCTGTAGGAAACACACACACTGACTGAATACATTGTTTCTATGTGTTTATCAGATGATGGGGGATCTAGGTGGATCCTCCGTACTGCTCTCTCCTTTACAATAAAGTCTCCTCTTACCCGGTGATGTGAGGGGCGACTGATTCTCCATCATGACGTCCTTGTAGAGATCCTTGTGTCCTTCTAAATACTCCAACTCCTACATGGAGAAATAGACAATGACATCCTGACACCTTATAGGAACCTGACACACACAATGATACAGTCACCATCCAGACACATCCCTTGTCTGTTACTGGATAATGTCCCAGTAAGTGGTAACATCCCCCTCAATGAGACACTGTTAATGATTTCATATTCCTATGAGGAAAATATCTTATGTTGGATGGTTCAATGAATGTTATTTCTTCCATATATGGACATTTAAACACCATGCTGTGTGGATTACGGTCTATATGGATTATAGATTTCTCAATTGAGATTTCACTTGCTAATCACAAGCCCTGATTGAGTGGAGGCACTGGCGCTTGTTACAAATCCTGCCCTGATAACACAGATTATATAGACTCTGCTCTGAAATACTACTCAGCTGGTGTCGTCATACCCCAGTAGCCGCCGTGATTGAATAAAATAGCGCCACACTTTTATATTTGTAGGACGTTGCAGTGACTATGGAGGAAGAGGACGGACATGACGGTGGGGGGGGGGGGTGTATATAGAAAAAAATATCCTATTACCTCCTCTACTGCCAGTTCCAGCAATGTCTCCTCTCTGCTTCCTCCCAACTCACCTCTGACCCGGAACTTCCTGTTTATCTGTGCAATCACTTCCTGTCTGGTTCTAAAATCACTTCCTGTCTGTGCGGCCATTCCATAAACATAAGAGTGCAACCTTGTGTGGAACAAGGGAATTGCAGCTTTACCTCTAAAGTATTTGGGGGACATTATGCATTGTTCCAGTGATTGCAATGATATAATTAGTCCACCCCAAAAAACATTTCAGTGTTTGGTATATTCTGGAGAGTTAAACCCCTTCACAGCTTCTTACATATCTCAGACATTCTATTGGTGAGGTTTTGGCACCGAGTTCCTGAGTCTACTCCGCCAGTGAGCCCATTATGATTGGTTCCCTCCATTCCATTCATCTTCATTCCATGTCTCACAGCCCCCGTCCCATCATCCTTCCTTTCATGTTTCTTGGTCATCCAGATATCCTCCTCCTTCTTTCCATGTCTCTCAGTGATCCACCTATCCTCCTTCCTTCCATATCCGTCAGTCACATTCCCATCTTCCTTCCTTCCATGTTTCTTAGTCACATTCCCATCCTCCTTCCTTCCACATATCAAAGTCCCATTCCCTTCCTCCTTTTGTCCATGTCTTCCAATCACATTCCTACCCTCCTTCCTTCTATGTCTTTTAGCCATGCTTCCATCCTCCATCCCTCCATGTCTCTCAGTCATTCTCCTTCCATCCATACATGTTCAATACATTCCCATCCTCCTTCTTTCTATGTCTCTCAGTCATCCTCTGTCATTCCATGTAACTCAATTATATTCCTATCCTCCTTCCTTCCATGTCCCTAAGTCACATTCATTTCCTCCCTCCTTCCATGTTTCTTGGTTATTCTCCTGTTCTCCTTCATTCCATGTATTTCAGTCATATTCCTATTTGCCTTCCTTCCATGCCCCTTAGTGACATTCCCATCCTCCTTCCTTCCATATTCTTCCAGTCACATTCCCAT
This sequence comes from Pelophylax lessonae, assembly GCF_965119305.1. NCBI lineage: Eukaryota > Metazoa > Chordata > Amphibia > Anura > Ranidae > Pelophylax > Pelophylax lessonae. The sequence continues at coordinate 259,895,050 of NC_138776.1, read as the reverse complement.
CCTTCTTCCTTCCGTGTCTCTCAGCCTCACTTCCATCATCCTTCCTTCTATTTCTCTCAGGCATCCTTCTTCCATCCATGTATCTTCAAAACATTTATGCCCTTAGTCCTTCCATGTCACTCAGTCATCCTCCTATCCTCTATCCTATTCCATGTCTTTCAGTTATATTCCCATCCTCCTTCAGTCCATGTCCCTCGGTCACATTCATGTCTTCTTTCCTTTCATGTCTCTTGGTTATCCTCTACCCTTCTTCATTCCATGTCTTTCAGTCACATTCCCATCCTTCTTCCTTCCACATCCCTCAGTCACATTCCTATCCTCCTTCCTTCTATGTCTCTTGGTCATTCTCCTTCCTTCCAAATCTCAGTCACATACCTGTCCTCCTTCCTTTCATTTCTCTTGGTTATCCTCCTATCCTTGTTCATTCCATGTCTTCCAGTGGCATCCCTATCTTTCTTCCTTCCATGTCCCTAAGTCACATCCCCAATCTCTTTCCTTCCATGTCTGTCAGTCATCCTTCCAATCCTCCTTTCTTCCACGTCTCTCAGTCACATTCTCATCCTCCTATCTTCCACGTCTTACAGTCCACCTCCTGTTATTCTTCCTTCAACATCTCTTTGCCATATTCCCATCCTCTTATCCTCCATGTCTCTCAGCCCCCTGCCCACCCTCTTTCGTTCCATGTCTCACTGTCATGTTTTTGTTATCCATCCTTCTATATCTCTCAGACTCATTCCCATCCTCCACCTCCATGTCTCTAAGCCACATTGCCACCCTTATTCCTCCCATGTCTTTCAGTTCCCTGCCCACCCTCTTTCTTTCCATGACTCACAGTCATACTTCCGACATCCTTCCTCCTCTTATCTCTCAGACTCATTCCCATCCTCCTTCCCCTCCATATCTTCATCACACCCCCATCCCCCTTCCTTCCATGTCTCTCAGTCACATCCTATCCTCCTTCCCTTCCATGTCTTTCAGTAACTTTCCCATCTATCGTCCTTCCATCTCTCAGTCACATTCCTATCCTCCTTCCTTCCACATGCCATAGTCATATTCCCAATCTCTTTCCTTCCATCTCTCTCAACCTCACTCCCATCCTCCGTCCTGGTCTCTCAGTCATCCTCCTATCCTCCATGTCTCTCAGTGAAACTCTCGTCATTCTTCCTATCACGTCTCACAGTCTACCTCCTGTTCTTCTTTCTTCCGTGTCTCTCGGCCATATTTCCATCCTCTTTCCCTCCATGTCTCTCAGGTCCCTGCCCACCATCTTTTTTTTCCATGTCACGCTTCCATCATCCTTCCTTCCATATCTCTTATACTCACTCCCATCCTCCTTCCCCTCCATGTCTCTTAGTCACATTCCCACCCTCATTCCTTCCATGTCTGTCAGTCATCCTCCTTCCATCCATGTCTCTTAACCTAACTCTCATCCTCCTATGCTTCACATCTCTCAGTCATCCTCCTATGCTCCATGTCTCTCAGTCATCCTCCTATGCTCCCTGTCTCTCAATCATATTCTCGTCCTCCTTCCTTCCACGTCTCACAGTCTACCTGCTGTTTTTCTTCCCTCCATGTCTCTCTGCCATATTCCCATCCTTTTTCCCTCCATGTCTCTCAGTTCCCTGCCCGCCCTCTTTTTTTCCATGTCTCACAGTCACGCTTCCATCATCCTTCCTTCTAAATCTCTCAGACTCACTCCCATCCTCCTTCACCTCCATGTCTCTAACTCACATTCCCACCCTCATTCCTTCCATGTAAAGTGATAGGGTAAGTTGGCGCTGCCAAATAGTATAAATAAATAAATGGGAGAAAAAAGTGTTCCTTATACACACTAGGCAAATGTAAGCAATACACCACAATCAAATACACAAATGATGTTATTAATAAACGCCCACCAGCTGAGGGCAATTTGCACTAGACCAATAAATAGGTAAAATACACAAATGTTATCTGTGATAAAACATTAATAGATGATATGGTGCAGAAATAAGGTGATTAAGGGCAATTGCCCTAAACCAATAAATAGATAAAATAAAAGAATATTATCTGTGATAAAATGTTAATGGGTGATGTGGTGCAAAATTAAAGTGGCTAGTGCTAATTAAAAAACATAGATAAAATTAGAACACTAGATGGCAGTGGTGGTGCCGTGTGAATACTTGCAATATAAAGGTTTCCGAAGTGAGAAATTTAATAAATATATAGTGATTGATACCAGGTGAAATACAGGAATATAAATAAATAAATAGTAGAGGTGTCTAAAAAATTTTTTTTCAAGTGATGATATACACTCTAAAAAGCAAACACCAATAAATAAGTGATGCCTGGTGATTGGATAAATTAATGTGATATAACTAAATTCATATAAGTGATCCAGTAGAAAAGTCCATAAAAAATATTTGGTGTCACAAAGAGTCCGTAGATGAAGTATATAGAATAAACTTTGAAAGTGCAAAAAAGGTGCAAAAAATCCTCTTGGAAGAGAGAAGTGAATCCCAGTGGTGGTTTCAGAATGTGGGTGCTGGGTGAAGAAATCCGTGCTCCCCTCTCAGTAAATCCCGCAATAACCAGAGAGCGGCACCCCTACATGGGTAACCAGCGTTGTAACTTTAGGGGAAATCCCTTTGGTCAAGCCCGGTTACACTCTCCACTTCTCCTGGGGTTAATCCTACTTCCTCTCTCCCATGAATGTATATGCAAGCGATAAGGAATTTCAAAGGCAGCTCTCCATATGGTATAATAGTTCACAGGCCCTCTCTCATTTTCACATGCCCCAAATCCCTGTCTCTGAGTTATGAACCTTCTCTTTACACAGATGGGGAAGCTCCATCCACTTTTGCTCTGTTGGTACTGTGTTGACTCCGATAATATAAGTGGGGGAGATAAGCCTCAAGTCCAGAACCTCAAGTTATAATAAAACAGATTAAATTATAAAAATGAACGTTCAGTCACTCAACCAACAGCACCATCACCCCTGGACTGAAAGTGCAAAAAATTAGTTAAGAAACTAGTAATTGGGGCTATAGCGGTGCTGTATGCCCCTGTCCCGGGAGACAAAGGATAGCAAGACAATATTATTATAAAAAATAGCTTTATTTCAAATTACAAATATTAAAATGACAACTAACATATAAACATAAATGCAACCCCCAACACATATCAACCAGACCATAAGTGTGGGCCTCTGTAGGTCACCTTACTCACACCCAGCTCCACATATAGATAGAGCTTGCCTATAGTGGTGCAGGGTACGGGTTACCAATGCATTTCGCCTAAAATGGCTTCTTCAGGGCAGAATAGGTGCCAGAGACTCGCAGAGGTTCATGGGGCTGTTAGTACTGATATGCAACAGAAAACATAAAAAAGAAGAAAATCAATATATTATAGATAATGTACTTTTTGTCTTGCATTTTCAAAATCTTTTTGCAATACATACATCTATCAAATCAATCATATCAATCATAAATATGATTTTTCAAACTTGCAGGGACCTTCCAGTGACATTGTTGTCCTCAGAAGGATTGGGGTTCTGCCTTATTTGTGGATCAATTCTTTTTGACCTAACTAACCCCGGCCATCTCTCTATATTTCCCCTTGCTGTTTTGGGTAGTCATGGATTTAAATTTACTATAATTATGTTAGTTGTCATTTTAATATTTCTAATTTGAAATAAAGCTATTTTTTATAATAATATTGTCTTGCTATCCTTTGTCTCCCGGGACGGGGGCATACAGCACCGCTATAGCCCCAATTACTAGTTTCTTAACTAATTTTTTGCACTTATAATAAAACAGACACATGATATTAACAACTTCTAAGTTGGAAATAAATTAATTTTATGTTATTCAGTAAGTGAACACAGTGTAAGAAAAATTCAGACATACTGAACCACTCTTGGGCACACCGAAGACAGAAAAACTCTACGGCATTGGATGATACGTGTGGTCACAAGGTAAGTGTGACCACTTTCCATGGAGTCCAAGTGACAGTCTCAGACACAGATAAACTTCAGGACAAAGGATCATTTGTAAAAGATACAAACTCTTCCATTATTACATATGCTTTTCTTCTCTAGGGATAAGCTCCCAGTTGGATCGGAACACTTGGTTTCTCTCCCACTACTGTCTATAACAGCTTTTTCCTTCTGCTGTCAATAGTTGTTAGGGAAACAGTGGGTGCCGGCACCCGCAGTGTTGTTAGCAACCTGTGAGATCACCGGCCTCCTTCATTTACTGGCCAGAAATCACCAGCCATGCGAAAAAGGCCAATGGGATTGTTTTAAATAAGGTCACGCAGGGTTCCCCTCATTTATTACACTAGGCCCTTCAGGTCTGGTATGAATTTTAACCATCATATATTCTGAGAAAGAAAAAGGACGCTTCCCCTTCTTTCAGGGGGAAAAACATTTTCCTCATGCTGAACTGTAAAAAGGACGCTCTCCTGTGTTTTTCTGGTGTACAAGAAGGGTTTCTTTCAGAGTAAAAGATTTCCCGCACTCTGAACATGAAAATGGACGCTTGCTCGTGTGTTTTCTCTTATGTGTTAGGAGGATTCCTTTCTGAGTGAAACATTTTCCACACTCTGAACAGGAAAATGGTTGCTCACCACTGTGGCTTCTCTGGTGTATGAGAAGTTTGTTTTTCCGAATGAAACATTTCCCACACTCTGCACATGAAAAAGGACGCTCTCCCGTGTGGCTTCTCTGGTGTAAAAGAAGGTTTCCTTTCTGCGTGAAACATATCCCGCACTCTGCACATGAAAAAGGACGCTCTCCTGTATGGCTTCTCTGGTGTTTAAGAAGGTGTCCTTTCTGCGTGAAACATTTCCCGCACTCTGCACATGAAAAAGGACGCTCTCCTGTGTGGCTTCTCTGGTGTAGAAGAAGGTATTCTTTCTGAGTAAAAGATTTCCCGCACTCTGAACATGAAAAAGGACGCTCACCCGTGTGCATTCTCTGATGTGTGAGAAGCCTAGATTTCCAAATGAAACTTTTCCCGCACTCCGAACATGAAAAAGGACGCTCTCCTGTGTGGATTTTATGGTGTCTAAGAAGGTCTCCTTTCTGCGTGAAACATTTCCCACACTCTGCACATGAAAAAGGACACTCTCCTGTGTGGCTTCTCTGATGTGTTAGAAGGTTGTGTTTTGCAGTGAAGCGTTTTCCACACTCTGAGCATGAAAAAGGGCGCTCACCAATGTGTCTTCTCTGGTGTAGAAGAAGGTTTCCTTTCTGCATGAAACATTTCCCGCACTCTGCACATGAAAAAGGGCGCTCACCCGTGTGAATTCTCTGGTGTTCGATAAGTACGTTTTTTCGAGTGAAGCGTTTCCCGCACTCTGGACATTGAAATGGACGCTCACGCGTTGGGGTCTCTTGTTCTACATCTTCAGAACACAGGGATACGTTATCCTCCATGTGCAGATCTAAATCACTAGAAGTTCTTTGAGGATCGGATTTATCAGAAGATCTCTCCGCACTGCCAAGTGCGGGACATGCTTTGCTGGTAACATTATGTGATTTATCAAAGGAGTCTTCAGGATTAGAGGAAGCCAACGGTCTATTCACACAGTAAGGTCTGTGATGTGTATCTGGAGGAATATGGATCGCTCCTAGGGAAGATTTTACAATGCCATTTTCTGTCTTACAATCCAAAGACTGAATAGGATTTTCTTCTGAGGAATTCCAGACATGGCGTCCATCTGTGTGAAAGAAGAATATTATTCATTATAAAACCTCATTCATTCTTCATGTTTTATGTCTCATCTGTTGGTCAAGTGGTCAGCAGCTTCACAGAAACATCATTACAGCAATATCAATTAGAGACCAAAACAGCCACAACACACTGGTGATGTTATACTATGAAAAAGACACTGAAGACCTCAACCTCATTTATTGGGGACATTGAGGAATGGAGATGGACCTTTCATATGGTGTACAGTATCTCCTCCTCATTTGTTGGGAACATGACGTTATATTGAGGAATGGAGATGGACCTTTCATATGGTGTACAGTATCTCCTCCTCATTTGTTGGGAACATGACGTTATATTGAGGAATGGAGATGGACCTTTCATATGGTGTACAGTATCTTCTCCTCATCTGTTGGGAACATGACGTTTTATTGAGGAATGGAGATGGACCTTTCATATGGTGTACAGTATCTCCTCCTCATTTGTTGGGAACATTGGGTGAAGGGATGAATATGATTACTTTCTTCTGATGAGGACTAAAGATGATTCTGTCATATGGTATACAAAATATAAACAATACATTGGGCAGTTGGGTAGATACGTTGATGATGGGGAATAGTCTGGTTCTCGATGACTCGGTATATTACTGAGAAAATGAGAGGAAGTGTTTCTTATTATAAAAATATAAAAATAGTAATTCTTGTATGAAGTTTTCTGATTGACTTTTGGGATCAGGAAGAACTCTGTTTAACCTGAAAGAAAACTGGGTCGAGATTTATATGGGTATTCTGCCTTCCTCTGGATCAACTTTCATTGAATTGTTTTTGCTTATTTTCCTCTTTGGGAGAATTTGATGGACACATACCTTTTCTGAAGGGACAATGTATATACATACTGTAGTTTATAGGAGGTATGAGGCATTTACAGCCATAAAAGGTTTGCTTCAAACTCTTAGTTGTTCAGGTTAGCTGTGCGGGTGAATTGATTATCTCATTTTCCTGTCTGCCGAAATAAATCCCCGGCCACTATGACATCTTTAATTTTTGTTTTGGGTGACTTTGATAGACATACTGTATATGTGTCCTCAACTATGTTGCCATGTAAATAAATACTTTATACTCACAAAAGTATTACTTACCTGTGTTCATATGTAGAGAAGATTCCTCCAGTTTAATTTTCATAATCGGCTTCCCCTCCTCCATAGACTGCAGATCTCCACTTACCAACGTCTCTTCTTCTTCCACTTTAACCTCAACTTTGATGTCCTTTGGTTCTTCACCCTAAACCCCAAAGATGACAGAATACAATAGTAAAAAAGGGATAAGAGATTATATATTGTTAAACAATCTCAAAGATTAGAATTATTTTGGAGTTCTATGTCTCAGTCCCATCTACCTGATCATGGTGTGAATAGTCGTGATCTTCCTTTATGGAATCCCAGGAGTACAGAGAACCTCCCTCCTCCATAGACTGCCCATCTCCCCTCACCGACGTCACTTCTAATTCCTCTTTGTTTTCAACTTTGATGTCTATCTGTTCTTCACGCTAAACCCCAAAGATGACAGAATACATTTATAAAAAGGAACACGTAATTACATAGAAGAATGTCATTTCATAGCTTAAAATTCTTTTGGCGTTCCAATTGGTTAGTACCATCTACCTGATATGGTTGAGCATAGTTGTCATCTTCCTGTGTGAAATCCTGGGAATACAGAGGACGGGGACATCTCTCTGATGGGTTCCCATTACTGAATCCATCTACCTGATGATGGTGAGGGATGGTGTGATCTTCCTGTGTGGAATCCCGGGAATACAGAGGACGGGGACATCTCTCTGGTGGGTACCCATTACTGGATCCATCTGTAGGAAACACACACACTGACTGAATACATTGTTTCTATGTGTTTATCAGATGATGGGGGATCTAGGTGGACCCTCCGTACTGCTCTCTCCTTTACAATAAAGTCTCCTCTTACCTGGTAATGTGAGGGGAGGCTGATTCTCCATCATGACGTCCTTGTAGAGATCCTTGTGTCCTTCTAAATACTCCCACTCCTTCATGGAGAAATAGACAGTGACATCCTGACACCTTATAGGAACCTGACACACACAATGATATAGTCACCATCCAGACTGTCAGAATATTTATACTGCTCTGAATATAACAGTGTCTATTTATGTCAATAAGCAAAGATCTGTGCGGTAGGAGAATCTCAACTTATTTCCACAAATCAATATGTAGCGAATTCTTTTTATTGATTAATTTCTTTTTAAAAGCATATACCAATCTTAGTGAAAACAGTCTACAGTATGGAATATATAAGAATATTTATTCACGAGTCATGTATTCACAATAAATGATCAAACTTGAGATGACACAAAAAGGTAACTTTACATAAAATACAAACTTCAAACAATGAATGCAATGTGATTTGTAGCTCAATAATGAAAGTAAAAATAAAGCAAGATTACGTTTTCTCCAGGTATAGTATAAACCATAAATGAATATTCTATATAATCAGACCACAATTATCTGTGCAATGCACAGGCAATAGTCACTTCACTGCAGATGAAGCGAGAATAGGCTATGCAAAACGAGAGGCTAATATGCCAATATGCGTTAAATCTGATATTAATAAAAATTAAAAAAAGCAAAAATCATCTCTTAGAGAAAAATCTACATATGGTTAATACGGCTGGGACTGTAATCTCGTTACCCTTTAGCATGAAATGTAAAACATTTAAGGAAGAAAATAAATGATATTGAATAATGATCAAATAAACAACAAGGCATATTTACCATATTTAAAATGGCTGCTAGCTTAGAATGGTCGTTACCAGAGTCCTTAAGATGGCTGCTTTCCCAAGATGGTGGCCAATTAGGGAGGAGTTTCGATTGGCGTCCCTCAAAGGTTCAGATACATGATGGAGCAAAATGGAGTCTGTATAGATGATTCTATGCATGGCTGTAGTAGCGTGTGTGTTGTATGTGTAAGGTATGTTGTCCAATGTCTCTCTCTCTCATCTGGGTTTCCCTTTTTATATGGTATTGAACAAAGGACTAATAAAATTACCATAAGTTAAATCCAGAGGGAGTAACATTATCCCCATTGGTTGGGACATCTTATTCATTAACATTGGGTGACACCTCTTGGTTGACCAGTATATTAAAATTAAATGATGATTTCTCCATATTTAAGAGTAATCATCATAAAACAACATAAAATGTATCCATGCTCTCATCTATTACATGTTCATTTAATATCCATTATGTATCTAAATAAGGAATGAATCTGGTAACACCATAATATATTATTAATATATATATCTAGATATATTGGAAATTACTTTTCAACCTAAGACTTCAACTAGTAGCAGTCAGTCACCAGAGATGGCAGTATTGTGTTGCTCTAAACTTCAGCATATAGCAATATTACAGCATTATTTACCCACACATATAAACTTTGCGCCTTATATTGACAAAGAGCTTACCATCTCAGACTTTCTAGAGTCTGGCAAGGTTAGAAATGTTTTATGATACTTTCTCACTTACAAAGGATTAGCATTAAGTCTTTCTTTCTTGACATGTAGTGATGAGTCATCAATATTAGTAAAACTTTACCTTAGCAAGAATATGAAACAACTTTAATATAGAAGGTTTACATACATATCTATCTATGTTATTCATATATATATATATATATATATATATATATATATATATATATATACTTCATTGTTAATATTCTGTTACATATAAGATTATAACGTATCTGTAAATCTTATTTTTAAATGGATCTAAACACAGAAAATACTGACTTGTGTTTTATGGTCCCACACACAGATAAGATTACCTTGGTATAGCCAATAGTCAAACAGACTATTTGTTTATTACCTTAGGTCAACACAGCATGTTTGGGTAAACCTGTTTTAGAATTTCCTGAATAGACACTTTTTGTTAAAGGAGATTTAACCTTTCAGTAACCTTAACAAAAATGGATGTCGCTGCTTAGTATTTCTATATAGAACAAAATATCTATATAGGACTATGCCATAGTTCAATTTTTCTTTTATTTACTCTACCCAATAAGCCTGACAAGACACATCCCTTGTCTGTTACTGGATAATGTCCCAGTAAGTGGTAACATCCCCCTCAATGAGACACTGTTAATGATTTCATATTCCTATGAGGAAAATATCTTATTTTGGATGGTTCACTGAACGTTATTTCTTCCATACATGGACATTTAAACACCATGCTGTGTGGATTACGGTCTCTATGGATGATAGATTTCTCAATTGGGATTTCACTTGCTAATCACAAGCCCTGATTGAGTGGAAGGCACTGGCGCTTGTTGCAAATCCTGCCCTGATCACACAGATTATATAGACTCTGCTCCGAAATACTACACAGGTGGCGTCATCGTACCCCAGTAGCTGCCGAGAGGGAATAAAATAGCGCCACACTTTTATATTTGTAGGACGTCACAGTGACTATGGAGGAAGAGGACAGACATGACGGGGGGGGGGGGGGTTACTGGGTGTATATAGAAAATATAGAAAATAATATCTTATTACCTCCTCGGCTGCCAGTTCCAGCAATGTCTCCTCTCTACTTCCTCCCAACTCACCTCTGACCCGGAACTTCCTGTTTATCTGTGCAATTACTTCCTGTCTGCTTCTAAAATCACTTCCTGTCTGTGCGGGCATTCCGTAAACATAAGAGTGCGACCTTGTGTGGAACAAAGAAATTGCAGCTTTACCTCTAAAGTATGTGGGGGACATTATGCATTGTTCCAGTGATTGCAATGATATAATTAGTCCACCCAAAAAACCTTCACAGCTTCTTATATATCTCAGACACTCTGTTGGTGAGGTTTTGGCACTGAGTTCCTGAGTCTACTCCGCCAGTGAGTCCATTATGGTGGGTTCCCTCCATTCCAATCATCATCATTCCATGTCTCACAGACCCCTTCCCTTCCTACTTCCTTTCATGTTTCTTGGTCATCCAGATATCCTCCTCCTTCTTTCCATGTCTCTCAGTAATCCAGCTATCCTCCTTCCTTCCATATCCATCAGTCACATTCCTATCCTCCCTCCTTCCATGTTTCTTGGTTATCCTCCTATCCTCCTTCATTCCATGTCTCTCAGTCTCTTTCCCAGCCTCCTTCCTTTCATGTTTCTTGGTTATCCAGCTATCCTCCTCCTTTACATGTCTCTCAGCGATCCACCTATCCTTCTTCCTTCCATATCCGTCAGTCACATTCCCATCTTCCATGTTTCTTAGTCACATTCCCAGCCTCCTTCCTTCCATATATCAAAGTCCCATTCCCTTCCTCCTTCTGTCCATGTCTTCCAATCACATTCCCATCCTCCTTCCTTTTATGTCTTTTAGCCATGCTTCCATCCTCCATCCCTCCATGTCTCTCAGTCATCCTATGTCATTCCATGTAACTCAATTATATTCCTATCCTCCTTCCTTCCATGTCCCTAAGTCACATTCATGTCCTCCCTCCTTCCATGTTTCTTGGTTATTCTCCTGTTCTCCTTCATTCCATGTATTTCAGTCATATTCCTATTCGCCTTCCTTCCATGCCCCTTAGTGACATTCCCATCCTCCTTCCTTCCGTATTTTTCCAGTCACATTCCCATCCTTCTTCCTTCCATGTCTCTCAGCCTCACTTCCATCAGCCTTCCTTCTATTTCTCTTAGACATCCTTCTTCCATCTATGGATCTTCAAAACATTTCTGCCCTTAGTCCTTCTATGTCTCTCAGTCATCCTCCTATCCTATTCCATATCTTTCAGTTATATTCCCATCCTCCTTCAGTCCATGTCCCTCGGTCACATTCATGTGTTCTTTCCTTTCATGTCTCTTGGTTATCCTCTACCCTTCTTCATTCCATGTCTTTCAGTCACATTCCCATCCTTCTTCCTTTCACATCCCTCAGTCATGTTCCCGTTCTCTTTCCTTCCATGTCTCACAAGCACATTCACTTCCTCCTTTCTTTCATGTCTCTCAGTCACATTCCTGTCCTCATTCCTTCCATGTCTCTTGGTTATCCTCCTTCCTTCCAAATCTTAGTCACATACCTGTCCTTCCTTTCATTTCTCTTGGTTATCCTCCTATCCTTGTTCATTCCATGTCTTTCAGTGACATCCCTATCTTTCTTCCTTCCACGTCCCTAAGTCACATTCCCAATCTCTTTCCATCCATGTCTGTCAGTCATCCTTCCAATTCTCCTTTCTTCCATGTCTCTCAGTCACATTCTTATCCTCCTTCCTTCCATGTCTTACAGTCCACCTCTTGTTATTCTCCCTTCAACGTCTCTTTGCCATATTCCCATCCTCTTATCCTCCATGTCTCTCAGCCCCTGCCCACCCTCTTTCTTTCCATGTCTCACTGTCATGTTTCTGTCATCCTTCCTTCTATATCTCTCAGACTCACTCCAATCCTCCACCTCCATGTCTCTAAGCCACATTGCCACCCTCATTCCTCCCATGTCTTTCAGTTCCCTGCCCACCTTCTTTCTTTCCATGTCTCACAGTCATGCTTCCGACATCCTTCCTTCCATATCTCTCAGACTCATTCCCATCCTCCTTCCCCTCCATATCTTCATCACACCCCCATCCCCCTTCCTTCCATGTCACTCAGTCACATCCTATCCTCCTTCCTTCCATGTCTCTCGATCACATCTTATCCTACTTCATTCCATGTCTTTCAGTCACTTTCCCATCTATCTTTCTTCCATCTCTCAGTCACATTCCTATCCTCCTTCCTTCCACATGCCATAGTCACATTCCCAATCTCTTTCCTTCCATCTCTCTCAACCTCACTCCTATCCTCCGTCCATGTCTCTCAGTCATCCTCCATGTCTCTCAGTGAAACTCTCGTCATCCTTCCTATCACGTCTCACAGTCTACCTCCTGTTCTTCTTCCTTCCATGTCTCTCTGCCATATTCCCATCCTCTTTCTCTCCATGTCTCTCAATTCCCTGCCCGCCCTCTTTTTTTCCATGTCTCACAGTCACACTTCCATCATCCTTCCTTCCATATCTCTCAGACTCACTCCCATCCTCCTTCCCCTCCATGTCTACCAGTCACACTCCCATCCTCCTTCCCCTCCATATCTCTAAGTCACATTCCCACCCTCATTCCTTCCATGTCTGTCAGTCTTCCTCCTTCCTTCCATGTCTCTTAACCTCACTCCCATCCTCCTATGCTCCATGTCTCTCAGTCATCCTCCTTTGCTCCATGTCTCTCAGTCACCCTCCTATGCTCCATGTCTCTCAGTCATATTCTTGTCCTTCCTTCCATGTCCCACAGTCTACCTACTGTTTTTCTTCCCTCCATGTCTCTCAGTTCCCTGCCCGCCCTCTTATTTTCCATGTCTTACAGTCACGCTTCCATTATCCTTCCTTCCATATCTCTCAGACTCACTCCCATCCTCCTTCCCCTCCATGTCTCTAAGTCACATTCCCACCCTCATTCCTTCCATGTCTCACAGGTAGACTTCCATCCTCCATTCTTCCATGTCTCTCATTCCTCCCTCCTTCCATTTCTCACAGGCCCTCTCTCATTTTCACATGCCCCAAATTCCTGTCTCTGAGTTATGAACCTTCTCTTTACACAGGCGGGGGAGCTCCATCCACATTTGCTTTGTTGGTACTGTGCTGGTGCAGATAATATAAGTGGGGGAGATAAGCCTCAAGTCCAGAACCTCAAGTTATTATAAAACAGACACGCTATATTAAAATAAATTGATTTTATGTTATACAGTAAGTGAACACAGTGTAAGCAAAATTCAGACATACTGAACCACTCTTGGGCACACCGAAGACAGAAAAACGCTACCGCATTGGATGATACGTGTGGTCACAAGGTAAGTGTGACCACTTTCAACAGAGTACAAGTGACGGTCTCAGACAAAGATAAACTTCAGGACAAAGGATCATTTTTAAAAGATACAAACTCTTCCATTATTACATATGTTTTTCTTCACTAGGGATAAGCTCCCAGTTGGATCTGAACACTTGGTTTCTCTCCCACTACTGTCTATAACAGCTTTTCCCTTCTGCTGTCAATAGTTGTTAGGGAAACAGTGGGTGCCGGCACCCGCCATGTTGTTAGCAACCTGTGAGATCACCGGCCTCATTCATATACTGGCCCGAAATCACCAGCCATGTGAAAAAGGCCAATGGGATCGTTTTAAATAAGGACACGCAGGGTTCCCCTCATTTGTTACACCAGGCCCTTGAGGTATGGTAAGAATTTTAACCACATTCAGTCCGGGCCAATTCTGGCATTCCTCTACTACATGTAAAAATCTGAATTTGTTTGCTAGAAAACGACTTAGAATCCCCAAACATTTTATAAATATATTATTTTTTTAGCAGAGGCCCTAGAGAATACAATGGTGGGAACTGTCAATGTCACACGATATTTGCACAGCGGTTTTTAAAACGCAGATTTAAAAAAAAAAACTTTAATGGATTTTAATGCACAAAAACACATTATAACGCCCAATTGTTTGGTAGAATATAAAAGATGATGTTACGTCAAGTAAATAGATGCCAAATGTCACTGTGTGTTTTGGAAGGGACTGTGCGCGTGCCTCCTACCGACAGCCTATGGGCCAGAAGATACTGAAGACCTGGGGTCATGCTGGCATTGAGTTAATGTAATGCTACAGCCCTTCTCCCCCCACCCCCCCCCTCTTGTTGCTGTGTCTAATTGTGTTGATTCATGACACATAGACAATGGTCTGGACTGGAGACATCTCTCCGCAGGGGGGTGTGTATTGAGAAACTGCCTGTTTACCATAATCTCATTAGGTTATCTATAGCCTGTTTCAATGTACAAATGTTCAGTTCCCATTGTTTGTTCCTTGTCCCCTTCCCCTCTTTAGCAAGGCTAAGGGGAGTGTCCCTAACGGTGTGTAAAACTGTAATATTATCATGAACCTTGGAATACGGAAGTGTTCCTTCTTGAAATCTTTTACACAGTGGGGGGTCTTCTGCCCTGTCCAGACGGCTCCATTGTTCTGTGTCTGGCTATTGTGTACATTGATTGCCCCCTGGGACTTCTGTCACATTACACATAACAGTCCTTCTAATCAAGCTATCGGACCAATCCCTGCTAAATCATTTTCAAGTCCTCATTTGCATGGCTAAGGAGGACCTGAAGGAGGACTATATGTACTTTACAAATGACCAATAGGAAAGCGGTTGTTGGGGGCGGGATATTCCAAATTTTGTATAAAAGTGTGTTGTGTACTTCCAATAAATGTCTTCCTGTTTGAACTTACATACAGCCTGCCTGGTGTTTGTTCTAATGGATTCCGAACGGCACATAGCTGTAGTTTGGATCCCGGAGCCTCGGTTGAGCGAACCATCAGACGTTGAGATCTGTAAGCTGACTCACTAGTAGCAGAGGAGTGTCGGGAGAGCGGAAGCGAGCGAGCAAGGGTCTCGTTAAACCAAACATGTCATGCTTTAACCACTTCAGCTCCGGAAGGTTTTACCCCCTTCATGACCAAGCCATTTTTTTGCTATTCGGCACTGCGCTTCTTTCCCTGGTAATTTGCAGGGATGAGAAACTGAGAAATCGCTCCATCTGTACAGAGCTCTGTATTGTTTACCAACACAACACAGTGGACCACCACCAGCAGAAGACATGTCTCCCCAAATCATTAAAGGACTGTGGAAAATTTTGCATTTCATTTGGAAATCAAGGTCCCAGAGTCAGGAATAGCAAAAAATGGCCTGGAAGGGTAAAACCTTCCGGAGCTGAAGTGGTCTTTGATCATACAATTGTCCTACAGATGGAAATGTTTGAGAAACGCAATTACCCTTTTCTGACCAACATCGGCAGGTACGGGTTCTCTGTTCTCTACTTATAGTTGTTCTCACTTTGAAAGCCTTCCCACACTGCGAACATTTGAATGGACTCCCAACCCATGTGAATTCTCTGGAGTGGAGGAAGGTCTACTTTACACGTGAAACCTTTCCCGGACCCTGAACACGGAAAAAAACACTCACCCATGTGAATTCTCTGGAGTGGAGGAAGGTCTACTTTCCAAGTGAAACCTTTCCCGTACTCTGCACATGACAAAAGACGCTCACTCACGTGAATTCTCTGGAGTTTAGGAGAGGTCCTGAGTGACCTATAGTCTTTTTGGGGGAAGACCTACTTTCCAAGTGAAACCTTTCCCGAACCCTGAACACGGAAAAAAAACACTCACCCATCTGAATCTCTGGAATTCTTTCCCACACTCTGAACATGAAAAAGGACGCTCACCAGTGTGTCTTCTCGGGTGTATAAAAAGCCTTTTCTTTCTAAGTGAAACATTTACCGCACTCTACTAATGAAAAAGGATGCTCACCTATGTGACTTCTCTAGTGTGTAAGAAGCCTTTTCTTTCTAAGTGAAACATTTCCCGCACTCTGCACATGAAATGGTTATTAAAAAATGTAATTTATTATTTTAAGAAAAAAACATCTCATATTCTGAGAAAGGAAAAGGACGCTTCCCCTTCTTTCAGGGGGAAAACATTTTCCTCACACTGAACTTTAAAAAGGACGCTCTCCTGTGTGGATTTTCTGGTGTACAAGAAGGGTTTCTTTCCGAGAAAACGATTTCCCGCACTCTGAACATGAAAAAGGACTCTTGCTCATGTGTTTTCTCAGATGTGTTAGGAGGATTCCTTTCTGAGTGAAACGTTTTCCACACTCTGAACAGGAAAACGGTCGCTCACCACTGTGGCTTCTCTGGTGTATGAGAAGTCTGTCTTTCCGAATGAAACATTTCCCGCACTCTGCACATGAAAAAGGACGCTCTCCTGTGTGGCTTCTCTGGTGTAAAAGAAGGTGTCCTTTCTGCGTGAAACATTTCCCGCACTCTGCACATGAAAAAGGACGCTCTCCTGTGTGGCTTCTCTGGTGTTTAAGAAGTTGTCCTTTCTGTGTGAAACATTTACCGCACTCTGCACATGAAAAAGGACGCTCTCCTGTGTGGCTTTTCTGGTGTAGAAGAAGGTATTCTTTCTGAGTAAAAGATTTCCCGCACTCTGAACATGAAAAAGGACGCTTACCCGTGTGCGTTCTCTGATGTGTGAGAAGCCTTGATTTCCAAATGAAACTTTTCCCGCACTCAGAACATGAAAAAGGATGCTCTCCTGTGTGGATTCTATGGTGTCTAAGAAGGTCTCCTTTCTGCGTGAAACATTTCCCGCACTCTGCACATGAAAAAGGACGCTCTCCTGTGTGGCTTCTCTGATGTATTAGAAGGTTGCCTTTCGTAGTGAAACGTTTTCCACACTCTGAGCATGAAAAAGGACGCTCACCCGTGTGACTTCTCTGGTGCACAATAAAGTTTCCTTTCACACTGAAACATTTCCCGCACTCTAAACATGAAAGAGGGAGCTCGCCCAAGTGAATTCTCTGGTGTTTGGCAAGAACACTTTTTTGAGTGAAACATTTTCCGCACTCTGCACATGAAAAAGGACGCTCACCCGTGTGAATTCTCTGGTGAACAATAAAGTTTCCTTTCACACTGAAACATTTCCCACACTCTAAACATGAAAAAGGAAGCTCGCCTGTGTGTTTTCTCTGATGTCTTAGAAGGTTGCCTTTGGCAGTGAAACGTTTTCCACACTCTGAGCATGAAAAAGTGCGCTCACCCGTGTGACTTCTCTGATGTGTAAGAAGCCTTTCTTTCCGAGGGAAACTTTTCCCGCACTCTGAACATGAAAAAGGACGCTCGCCTGTGTGTTGTCTCTGATGTGTTAGGAGGTGTCCTTTCTGAGCGAAATGCTTTCCGCACTCTGAACATGAAAAAGGACGCTCGCCTGTATGTTTTCTCTGATGTGTTAGGAGGTTTCCTTTCTGAGTGAAATGCTTTCCGCACTCTGAACATGAAAAAGGGCGCTCACCAGTGTGACTTCTCTGGTGTTTGATAACAACACTTTTTCGAGTGAAACACTTCCCGCACTCTGGACATTGAAATGGACGCTCACGCGTTGGGGTCTCTTGTTCTACAGCTTCAGAACGCAGGGATCCGTTATCCTCCATGTGCAGATCTAAATCACTAGAAGTTCTTTGAGGATCGGATTTATCAGAAGATCTCTCCGCACTGCCAAGTGCGGGACATGCTTTGCTGGTAACATTATGTGATTTATCAAAGGAGTCTTCAGGATTAGAGGAAGCCAACGGTCTATTCACACAGTAAGGTCTGTGATGTGTATCTGGAGGAATATGGATTGCTCCTAGGGAAGATTTTACAATGCCATTTTCTGTTTTACAATCCAAAGACTGAATAGGATTTTCTTCTGAGGAATTCCAGACATGGCGTCCATCTGTGTGAAAGAAGAATATTATTCATTATAAAACCTCATTCATTCTTCATGTTTTATGTCTCATCTGTTGGTCAAGTGGTCAGCAGCTTCACAGAAACATCATTACAACAATATCAATTAGAGACCAAAACAGCCACAACACACTGGTGATGTTATACTATGAAAAAGACACTGAAGACCTCAACCTCATTTATTGGGGACATTGAGGAATGGAGATGGACCTTTCATATGGTGTACAGTATCTCCTCCTCATTTGTTGGGAACATGACGTTATATTGAGGAATGGAGATGGACCTTTCATATGGTGTACAGTATCTCCTCCTCATTTGTTGGGAACATTGGGTGAAGGGATAAATAGGATTACTTTCTTCTGATGAGGAATAGAGATGATTCTTCCATATGGTATACAAAATATAAACAATACATTGGGCAGTTGGGTAGATACGTTGATGATGGGGAATAGTCTGGTTCACGATTATTTTCTCGGTATATTACTGAGAAAATGACAAAAAAGTAAGATAGTATTTCTTGTATGAAGTTTTCTGATTGACTTTTGGGATCAGGAAGAACTCTGTTTAACCTGAAAGAAAACTGGGCCGAGATTTATATGGGTATTCTGCTTTCCTCTGGATCAACTTTCACTGATTTTTTTTACTTATTTTCCTCTTTGGGTGTATTTGATGGACACATATCTTTTCTGAAGGGACAATGTCTATACATACTGTAGTTTATAGGAGGGATGAGGCATTTACAGCAATAAAGGATTTGCTTCAAACTCTTGGCAGTTCAGGTTAGCTGTGCGGGTGAACTGGTTATCTCATTTGCCTGTCTGCCGAAATAAATCCCCGGCCACTATGACATCTTTCATTTTTGTTTTGGGTGACTTTGATAGACATACTGTATATGTGTCCTCAACTATGTTGCAATGTAAATAAATACTTTATACTCACAAAAGTATTACTTACCTGTTTCTATATGTAGAGAAGATTCCTCCAGTTTAATTTTCATAATCGGCTTCTCCTCCTCCATAGACTGCAGATCTCCAATCACCAACGTCTCTTCTTCTTCCACTTTAACCTCAACTTTGATGTCCTTTGATTCTTCACCCTAAACCCCAAAGATGACAGAATACAATAGCAAAAAAAGAATAAGAGATTATATATTGTTAAACAATCTCAAAGATTAGAAATATTTTGGAGTTCTATGTCTCAGTCCCATCTACCTGATCATGGTGTGAATAGTCGTGAACTTCCTTTATGGAATCCCAGGAGTACAGAGGACCTCCCTCCTCCATAGACTGCCCATCTCCCCTCACCGACGTCACTTCTAATTCCTCTTTATTTTCAACTTTGATGTCTTTCTGTTCTTCACGCTAAACCCCAAAGATGACAGAATACATTTATAAAAAGGAACAAGTAATTACATAGAAGAATGTAATTTCATAGCTTAAAATTATTTTGGCGTTCCAATTGCTTAGTACCGTCTACCTGATAATGGTGAGGGATGGTGTGATCTTCCTGTGTGGAATCCCTGGAATACAGAGGACGGGGACATCTCTCTGGTGCGTTCCCATTACTGGAACCATCTGTAGGAAACACACACACTGACTGAATACATTTTTTCCATGTGTTTATCAGATGATGGGGGATCTAGGTGGACCCTCCGTACTGCTCTCTCCTTTACAATAAAGTCTCCTCTTACCCGGTGATGTGAGGGGCGGCTGATTCTCCATCATGACGTCCTTGTAGAGATCCTTGTGTCCTTCTAAATACTCCCACTCCTCCATGGAGAAATAGACAGTGACATCCTGACACCTTATAGGAACCTGACACACACAATGATACAGTCACCATCCAGACACATCCCTTGTCTGTTACTGGATAATGTCCCAGTAAGTGGTAACATTACCCCTCAAAGAGACACACAGAGACACTGTTAATGATTTCATATTCCTATGAGGAAAATATCTTATGTTGGATGGTTCACTGAACGTTATTTCTTCCATACATGGACATTTAAACACCATGCTGTGTGGATTACGGTCTCTATGGATGATATATTTCTCAATTGGGATTTCACTTGCTAATCACAAGCCCTGATTGAGTGAAAGGCACTGGCGCTTACTGCCCTGATTCGGACTCTGCTCCGAAATACTACACAGGTGGCGTCGGCGTACCCCAGTAGCCGTTGAGAGTGAATAAAATAGCGCCACACTTTTATATTTGTAGGATGTTGCAGTGACTATGGAGGAAGAGGACGGACATGATGGGGGGGGGGGTGTATATAGAAAATAATATCTTATTACCTCCTCTACTGCCAGTTCCAGCTATGTCTCATCTCTACTTCCTCCCAACTCACCTCTGACCCGGAACTTCCTGTTTATCTGTGCAATCACTTCCTGTCTGCTTCTAAAATCACTTCCTGTCTGTGTGGGCCATTCTGTAAACATAAGAGTGCGACCTTGTGTGGAACAAGGGAATTGCAGCTTTACCTCTAAAGTATGTGGAGGACATTATGCATTGTTCCAGTGATTGCAATGATATAATTAGTCCACCCAAAAAAACATTTCAGTGTTTGGTATATTCTGGAGAGTTTAATCCCTTCACAGCTTCTTATATATCTCAGACACTCTGTTGGTGAGGTTTTGGCACCGAGTTCCTGAGTCTACTCCGCCAGTGAGCCCATTATGATGGGTTCCCTCCATTCCATTCCTCTTCATTCCATGTCTCACAGTCCCCTTCCCATCCTCCTTCCTTTCATGTTTCTTGGTCATCCAGCTATCCTCCTCCTTTCCATGTCTCTCATTGATCCACCTATCCTCCTTCCTTCCTTATCTGTCAGTCACATTCCCATCTTCCTTCCTTCCATATATCAAAGTCCCATTCCCTTCCTTCTTCTGTCCATGTCTTCCAATCACATTCCCATCCTCCTTCCTTCTATGTCTTTTAGCCATGCTTCCATCCTCCATCTCTCCATGTCTCTCAGTCATTCTCCTTCCATCCATACATGTTCAATACATTCCCATCCTCCTTCTTTCTATGTCTCTCAGTCATTCCATATAACTCAATTATATTCCTTTCCTCCTTCCTTCCATGTCCCTAAGTCACATTCATGTCCTCCCTCCTTCCATGTTTCTTGGTTATTCCCCTGTTCTCCTTCATTCCATGTATTTCAGTCATATTCCTGTTTGCCTTCCTTCCATGCCCCTTAGTGACATTCCCATCCTCCTTCCTTCCATATTCTTCCAATCATATTCCCATACTTCCTCCTTCCATATTCTTCCAGTCACATTCCCATCCTTCTTCCATGTCTCTCAGCCTCACTTCCATCATCCTTCCTTCTATTTCTCTCAGGCATCCTTCTTCCATCCACGTATCTTCAAAAAATTTCTGGCCTTAGTCCTTCTATATCTCTCAATCATTCTCCTATCCTCTATCCTATTCCATGTCTTTCAGTTATATTCCCATCTTCCTTCAGTCCATGTCCCTCGGTCACATTCATGTCTTCTTTCCTTTCATGTCTCTTGGTTATCCTCTACCATTTTTCATTCAATGTCACATTCCCATCCTTCTTCCTTCCACATCCCTCAGTCACGTTCCCGTTCTCTTTCCTTTCATGTCTCTTGGTCATCCTCCTTCCTTCCAAATCTCGGTCACATACCTGTCCTCCTTCCTTTCATTTCTCTTGGTTATCCTCCTATCCTTGTTCATTCCATGTCTTTCAGTGACATCCCTATCTTTCTTCCTTCCACGTCCCTAAGTCACATTCCCAATCTCTTTCCTTCCATGTCTGTCAGTCATCCTTCCAATCCTCCTTTCTTCCATGTCTCTCAGTCACATTCTCATCCTCCTTCCTTCCATGTCTTACAGTCCACCTCCTGTTATTCTTCCTTCAACGTCTCTTTGCCATATTCCCATCCTCCTATCCACCATGTTTCTCAGCTCCTGCCCACCCTCTTTCTTTGCATGTCTCACTGTCATGTTTCTGTCATCCTTCCTTCCATATCTCTCAGACTCACTCCCATCCTCCACATCCATGTCTCTACGCCACATTGCCACCCTCATTTCTCCCATTTCTTTCAGTTCCCTGCCCACCCTCTTTCTTTCCATGTCTCACAGTCATGCTTCCGACATCATTCCTTCCATATCTCTCAGACTCATTCCCATCCTCCTTCCCCTCCATATCTTCCAGTCACACCCCCATCCTCCTTCCTTCCATGTCTCTCGGTCACATCTTATCCTCCTTCCTTCCATGTCTCTCGATCACATCTTTTCCTACTTCATTCCATGTCTTTTAGTCTGCAAGAGATGCTCAGCTGAACCCAAACAGACGTTTGTGCGCATGCCCAGGTACACAGGAAGAAATGTGCGTATGTGCATGCGTGAACGCGGATACGCAACATGCGGACGTAATTGGCGCCAAACGGCCTATTTACACTGAGCGGTGACAGGAGCATATTGCTGAGTGGTCTTTCAGCTTGTTCCTGTTTACCTGTGCCCTGACCTGCTTCTGTTATACCGACCCGGCTTGCCCTTGACTCTCCTCTGGATTCCTGCCTGCCTACCTGTAACCTCGGCTTGTGTCTGACCCTGCTCTTGCCTTATGCTTTTGTACATCGCTGCCAGACTGTGTACCGACTTCGGCTTGTATCCTGACTCCTCTCCTGTCTCACGTTCCTGTACCCGTGCTATCCGTCTGTTGACGACTCCTTGGCTTGTGTTCCGGCTTCGCTCCTGCCTTCTCATCCAGCATCACCGAGTTCCAGGTGTTCATCCGGTGATCCACAGCCAGCTGTCAAGACACCACCTGCTATACCGGCCCTCGTGCCGCTCTGTGTCCTACATCGCCTGTCATCTCTACCATGGGTGTTGGACATAGGGTGACCACGTGTCCCGGATTGCCCGGGACAGTCCTGCATTTTACAGGTCTGTCCTGGGTCCCGGGCACCTTCATTCCGGGACAACACAGTGTCCCGGAATTAAAATGACACAGCCGATGCAGCCGTTTGCTATTCTGCATTGATACAGAGAACGGCTGCATCGATTGCCAATGACTTCATCCTGGCATGCTGTGCAGTGCCCCGCCTCCCCTGGAGAAACACAGCAAGAGGTGGATAAAGTCGCCTCCCCTTCCTAGTTGGGCACTTTCACAATGGAGGAGCCATGGGTGTTAGCCAGTCCTGTTTTTCCACCGCTGACGTCACCCCCAGCCGCCAGTGTTTGGCATGTCTTACAGCAATAGGAGCCCGGAGGGTCTCGACTCCCTGATGAAATACTGGACGCTGCAGTGCTCAGTCCTCCTCCTCAGTGTGTTATAAACATCAGGTACATTAAGTACTATTAGTTTCCTATGTCTGAACTTAGTTTTGTGCATTCACTACATTGTGCATGGGTTTGTACATATAAGTAGGGAAAGCTCATTTTAGATTCGTCTTGAGGCTTAATTTTTTCAATTTTTTACTCCAAATCCCTCAGGTCATTTGCATTCCTTTTGTAGTCTAAAGTATGGGTTTTTTATATGCAAATTTAGTGCCTTAGAAATAAAGAGCATTTGTTTAATGTATGTTAGCCTAACATTGAAAGAACAATTACACTCTAATGCCCCGTACACACGTGCAGATTATCTGCAGACTTTTGTCTGCAGACTTACCTTTTCTATGTAGTGCAAGGGCCTGCCGGATTGCATGCAAATTGAAAGTGTTTAGGTTTGACCTCATATTAAATGGTTTTGGTAAGTCTGCAGACAAAAGTCTGCAGATAATCTGCACGTGTGTATGGGGCATAAGTTTAAGTGGCTGCCTGCAACTGCAATGTTTGGCTAACATACATGATGCAAATGCTTTTTCTATCTAAGGCACTAAAGTTGCATATAAACCCTGCTCCACTCTCAAGCACGGCCACCCACTGACTGCATTGTAAGTGATTGACATTTCTTACATAGGTAAGGGGTGGGGCAACCCGGTGATATCACATGGTGGCACCGCCCCCTTGTGACATCACCGACATGTGCATTCTGGGGAAAAGGGATGTATCCCTGAATGGCAGTTTGGAAATGTGGTCACCCTAGTTGGACAGGAGGTGCAAGAGAAGCCCCCTCTACAGCTTGGTCTCCACCAGGTACGTGATAAGTCACTTTCCCATCTCTCTTTCTTCCATCTCTCAGTCACATTCCTAGCCTCCTTCCTTCCACATGCCATAATCACTGTGCTGTCTATTATAGAATTGTCTATAATATTTTCATTTTGAGGACACCTGGTGGTAGCCTGTTGCAATCACAGTTCAGTCCCTCAAAGGAAGAAACAGAAAGGCTTGCCTTTGTTAATAAAGTTTCATTTTGAACAACATAAAGTTTTCACTTTGGTTACCACATAAAGATTTTACCTCAGATACAGAAGCCATTTTAGTTCTGATGCAGACAAGTGAAGATCTCCATATTTGACCCTAGATACACAAATGCCTGTAAGTCTATTTATTATTTCCCAAAGTTCATTTTACACTTGGACTGCACTGTTGTGTGTTTGATATATCATTTTAATATAACTTTCTGCATAGTAATGTTTAATGTTGTGCTTATTAGCAAAGTGTCACATGTAATACATATTGTAATTCTAAGTCTCTCTGATTGTATTGCAGTTTACAGAACTATCGATAGAAGTAAATTCAGTTTTGGAATAAAACACAACGCTATTTCTCTCTGTTTTGTTAACTGGCTGTCAGCTAAGAGATAATAGGACATCACAGTCACATTCCCAATCTCTTTCCTTCCATCTCTCTCAACCTCACTCCCATCCTCCGTCCATGTCTCTCAGTCATCCCCCTATCCTCCATGTCTCTCAGTGAAACTCTCGTTGTCCTTCCTATCACGTCTCACAGTCTACCTCCTGTTCTTCTTCCTTCCATGTCTCTCTGCCACATTCCCATCCTCTTTCCCTCCATGTCTCTCAGTTCCCTGCCCGCCCTCTTTTTTTTCCATGTCTCACAGTCACGCTTCCATCATCCTTCCTTCTATATCTCTCAGACTCATTCCCATCCTCCTTCCCCTCCATGTCTCTAAGTCACATTCCCACCCTCCTTCCATCCATGTCTCTTAACCTAACTGCCATCCTCCTATGCTCCATGTCACTCAGTCATCCTCCTATGCTCCATGTTTCTCAGTCATATTCTTGTCTTCCTTCCTTCCATGTCTCTCAGTCATCCTCCTATCCTCCATGTCTCTCAGTGAAACTCTTGTCGTCCTTCCTATCTGTAACGCTCCTGCGTTTTATGTATAATGTGGATTTACAGCTGCAGAAATATTCCACTTCAGTAGTCATGTAGAGAAACGCTGAGACACCAATCCCAACTCCCAAGACTCATCATGTGTGGATAGTCTCAATTCACCAAGTAAATACACACACTCAATAAGATGTTCCTAGAGTGACTTATATGTATAGTAAAATAGTGATGATAGGCTGAAGAGACAGGTTGGGTAGAGATGGTAGATGACAGACACTTGAAAGGAATGTTCTTGAAAGTAAGATAGTAGCAGATGGGATGCAGATAGGTTTAGCAATCATGTATGGTAGCAGATGATAGAGTAGCAGGTGAACATACAGGATAGACCAACCCAGTGCAAGAGCAGATGGTATTAGGCTCAAGAGCTAGCAATCTTAGTTAATGCAGATGTAGTAATAGTCCTTAGTATGCAGAGCTAGATAGTGTAAGCTTTAGTATGAAGGTTATAGAGGTTTCCCCTGTGGGGTACTTATCACTAGTAGCAATGTAGTAGAGGAGAGGTTCGGCAAGAGCGGATGATCCGGTAACGGGATACAGGGATCAGCAGCGTGGTTCCGATAGCGAGGTATGCTTGCAAGCATGAGAGCTTCAAGACAGATTATGCGGCGTTGAACGAACATGTGAGTGAGACCGCCGGAGGTTGAAATAGCCGCTCCAGCGGCGCTCAGTGATGACAGCATCGGTCTTAAAGGTGTATGCGCACCTTACCAAAAGAGAATGGTGGGGCGCATACACTTTAGGAAAAGTGGAATTAGGGTACCAAAGGTACCAGAACATTACACTATCATGTCTCACAGTCTACCTCCTGTTTTTCTTCCCTCCATTTCTCTCTGCCATATTCCCATCCTCTTTCCCTCCATGTCTCTCAGTTCCCTGCCCGCCCTCTTTTTTTCCATGTCTCACAGTCACACTTCCATCATCCTTCCTTCCATATCTCTCAGACTCACTCCCATCCTCCTTCAAGTTATTATAAAACAGACACGCCATATTAAAAACTTCTAGGTTGGAAATAAATTAATTTTATGTCATACAGTAAGTGAACACAGTGTAAGCAAAATTCAGACATATTGAACTCTTGGGCACACCGAAGACAGAAAAACTCTACCGCATTGGATGATACGTGTGGTCACAAGGTAAGTGTGACCGCTTTCAACACAAATGAGTACAAATGACACAGATAAACAGGGTCTCAGACACAGATAAACTTCAGGACAAAGGATCATTTGTAAAAGATACAAACTCTTCCATTATTACATATGTTTTTCTTCACTAGGGATAAGCTCCCAGTTGGATCTGAACACTTGGTTTCTCTCCCACTACTGTCTATAACAGCTTTTCCCTTCTGCTGTCAATAGTTGTTAGGGAAACAGTGGGTGCCGGCACCCGCCGTGTTGTTAGCAACCTGTGAGATCACCGGCCTCCTTCATTTACTGGCCAGAAATCACCAGCCATGCGAAAAAGGCCAATGGGATAGCTTTAAATAAGGACACGCAGGGTTCCCCTCATTTATTACACCAGGCCCTTCAGGTGTGGTATGAATTTTAAACACTTCCAGTCCAGGGAAATTCTGGCATTTCTCTAATACATGTAAAAATCTGCATTTTCTTTTGCTAGAAAACAACTTAGAACCCCCAAACATTTTATATATATATATATATATATATATATATATATATATATATATTATTTTTTTTTGGAGAGGCCCTAGAGAATAAAATGGTGGGCACTGCCAATGTCACACAATATTTGCACATCGGTTTTTCAAACGCAGATTTAAAAAAAAAAAAAAACTTTAATGGATTTTAATGCAAAAAAAACACAATATAACGCCCAATTGTTTGGTAGAATATAAAAGATGACGTTACGTCAAGTAAATAGATGCCAAATATGTCATGCTTTAACCACTTCAGCTCCGGAAGGTTTAACCCCCTTCATGACCAGGCCATTTTTTTGCTATTCGGCACTGCGCTTCTTTACCTGGTAATTTGCAGGGATGGGAAACAGAGAGATCGCTCCATCTGTACAGAGCTCTGTATTGTTTACCAACACAACACAGTGGGCCACCACCAGAAGATGACATGACTGCCCAAATCATTAAAGGACTGTGGAAAATTTTGCATTTCATTTGGAAATCAAGGTCCCAGAAGGGTAAAACCTTTCCGGAGCTGAAGTGGTCTTTGATCATACAATTGTCCTACAGATGGAAATGTTTGAGAAACGCAACCACCCTTTTCTGACCAACATCGGCAGGTATGAGTTCTCTGTTCTCTACTTCTAGTTGGTCTCACTTTTAATGCCTTCCTGTACTGCGAACATTTAAAAGGACGCCCAACCCATGTGACTTCTCTGGAGTGGAACCCCACTCTGAATACGAAAAAGGACACTCACCTATGTGAATTCTCTGGAGTGGAAGGTCTACTTTCCAAGTGAAACCTTTCCCATACTCTGAACACGAAAAAGGACACTCACCCACGTGAATTCTCTGGAGTGGAAGAAGGTCTACTTTCCAAGTGAAACCTTTTTCCCACTCTGAAAACAAAAAAAAACACTCACTCACGTGAATTCTCTGGAGTGGAAGAAGGTCTACTTTCCAAGTGAAACCTTTCCCGTACTCTGAAAACAAAAAAAAACACTCACGTGAATTCTCTGAAATGGAAGGTCTACTTTCCAAGTGAAACCTTTCCCGTACTCTAAACACAAAAAAGGACGCTCACTCACTTGAATTCTCTGGAGTTTAGGAGAGGTCCTGAGCGACCTATAGTCTTTTTGGGGGAAAGTCTACTTTCCAAGTGAAACCTTTCCCGTACTCTGAACACAAAAAAAAACACTCACGCAAATTCTCTGGAGTGGAAGAAGGTCTACTTTCCAAGTGAAACCTTTCCCGCGCTCTGAACATGAAAAACGACGCTCACCTATGTGACTTCTCGGTGTATAAGAAGCCTTTTCTTTCTAAGTGAAACATTTACCGCACTCTGCACATGAAAATGGTTATTCACCAGTGTGGCTTCTCTGGTGTGTAAGAAGCCTTTCTGATTGAAACCTTTCCCGCACTCTAAACATAAAAATGGAAGTTCAACCATAAAGCGTTTTTGGCATTCAAAAACGGCTGCTTTCCGAGTGAATGTTTTTCTGCACTCTTTCTTGGCATAAAAAAAGACGCTCACCCATGTGACTTCTCTAGAATATAAAAAATGTAATTTATTATTTTAAGAAAAAAACCTCTCATATTCTGAGAAAGGAAAAGGACGCTTCCCCTTCTTTCAGGGGGAAAACATTTTCCTCACACTGAACTTTAAAAAGGACGCTCTCCTGTGTGTTTTTTCTGGTGTACAAGAAGGGTTTCTTTCCGAGAAAAAGATTTCCCGCACTCTGAACATGAAAAAGGACTCTTGCTCATGTGTTTTTTCAGATGTGTTATGAGGATTCCTTTCTGAGTGAAACGTTTTCCACACTCTGAACAGGAAAACGGTCGCTCACCACTGTGGCTTCTCTGGTGTATGAGAAGTCTGTCTTTCCGAATGAAACATTTCCCGCACTCTGCACATGAAAAAGGACGCTCTCCTGTGTGGCTTCTCTGGTGTAAAAGAAGGTGTCCTTTCTGCGTGAAACATTTTCCGCACTCTGCACATGAAAAAGGACGCTCTCCTGTGTGGCTTCTTTGGTGTTTAAGAAGCGTTCCTTTCTCTGTGAAACATTTACCGCACTCTGCACATGAAAAAGGACGCTCTCCTGTGTGGCTTCTCTGGTGTAGAAGAAGGTATTCTTTCTGAGTAAAAGATTTCCCGCACTCTGAACATGAAAAAGGACGCTCACCCGTGTGCGTTCTCTGATGTGTGAGAAGCCTTGATTTCCAAATGAAACTTTTCCCGCACTCTGAACATGAAAAAGGACGCTCTCCTGTGTGGATTCTATGGTGTCTAAGAAGGTCTCCTTTCTGCGTGAAACATTTCCTGCACTCTGCACATGAAAAAGGACGCTCTCCTGTGTGGCTTCTCTGATGTATTAGAAGGTTGCCTTTCGCAGTGAAACCTTTTCCACACTCTGAGCATGAAAAAGGACGCTCACCCGTGTGACTTCTCTGGTGCATAATAAAGTTTCCTTTCACACTGAAACATTTCCCGCACTCTAAACATGAAAGAGGGAGCTCGCCCAAGTGAATTCTCTGGTGTTTGGCAAGAACACTTTTTTGAGTGAAACATTTTCCGCAATCTGCACATGAAAAAGGACGCTCACCCGCGTGAATTCTCTGGTGAACAATAAAGTTTCCTTTCACACTGAAACATTTCCCGCACTCCAAACATGAAAAAGGACGCTCGCCTGTGTGTTTTTTCTGATGTGTTAGGAGGTTTCCTTTCTGAGTGAAATGCTTTCCGCACTCTGAACATGAAAAAGGACGCTCCCCAGTGTGACTTCTCTGGTGTTTGGTAACAACACTTTTTCGAGTGAAACACTTCCCGCACTCTGGACATTGAAATGGACGCTCACGCGTTGGGGTCTCTTGTTCTACAGCTTCAGAATGCAGGAATACGTTATCCTCCATGTGCAGATCTAAATCACTAGAAGTTCTTTGAGGATCGGATTTATCAGAAGATCTCTCCGCACTGCCAAGTGCGGGACATGCTTTGCTGGTAACATTATGTGATTCATCAAAGGAGTCTTCAGGATTAGAGGAAGCCAACGGTCTATTCACACAGTAAGGTCTGTGATGTGTATCTGGAGGAATATGGATTGCTCCTAGGGAAGATTTTACAATGCCATTTTCTGTTTTACAATCCAAAGACTGAATAGGATTTTCTTCTGAGGAATTCCAGACATGGCGTCCATCTGTGTGAAAGAAGAATATTATTCATTATAAAACCACATTCATTCTTCATGTTTTATGTCTCATCTGTTGGTCAAGTGGTCAGCAGCTTCACAGAAACATCTTTACGGCAATATCAATTAGAGACCAAAACAACCACAACACACTGGTGATGTTATACTATGAAAAAGACACTGAAGACCTCAACCTCATTTATTGGGGACATTGAGGAATGGAGATGGACCTTTCATATGGTGTACAGTATCTCCTCCTCATTTGTTGGGAACATGACGTTATATTGAGGAATGGAGATGGACCTTTCGTATGGTGTACAGTATCTCCTCCTCATTTGTTGGGAACATGACGTTATATAGAGGAATGGAGATGGACCTTTCATATGGTGTACAGTATCTCCTCCTCATTTGTTGGGAACATTGAGTGAAGGGATAAATAGGATTACTTTCTTCTGATGAGGACTAGAGATGATTCTGTCATATGGTATACAAAATATAAAAAATACATTGGGCAGTTGGGTAGATACAAAAATAAAATAAGTGATTGGCGCTGCCAAACGTAAGGCCTTTAATAACCAAAGTAAATGTACTGGTGGTGGTGGATTCCACCACCACCAGTACATTTACTTTGGTTATTAAAGGCCTTACGTTTGGCAGCGCCAATCACTTATTTTATTTTTGTACATACATTCGATACATCCCTCATTAGGTTGTATCTTTTAAGTGGGCTGCAGCCAGCGTTTGGTTTTAGAGTTTTCTATCCTAAGCGCGGATTTGCTGGTTTTTATTTAGTTGGGTATATACGTTGATGATGGGGAATACTCTGGTTCTCGATGACTCAGTATATTACTGAGAAAATGACAAAAAAGTAAGATAGTAATTCTTGTATGAAGTTTTCTGATTGACTTTTGGGATCAGGAAGAACTCTGTTTAACCTGAAAGAAAACTGGGTCGAGATTTATATGGGTATTCTACTTTCCTCTGGATCAACTTTCACTGAATTTTTTTTACTTATTTTCCTCTTTGGGAGAATTTGATGGACACATACCTTTTCTGAAGGGACAATGTATATACATACTGTAATAATCAATAAATTATCAGCGCAACCAACTAGTGAAAAAACCAAAGATGATATAAACAATTGAAACAGCAAATTAATACTGGTGCAAATAAGTATACAAATATCAGTGCAATAGTCCGGCTGCAAACACAAATTGTGTAACACCTCACAAATAATATGCAAATACCTATAAAAGTGCTGCGCCAGAAATACTTCAATATATAAACAGGTGATATTGATGGTGTAATAAATATCAAAAGAGTCTAAAATAAAGTCCATAAGTGTCCAAGTAAAGGTGAAAAGAAAAGACTACCAACAAGGTAGTAAAAAAACAAAAAGGTGGTAAGAAAATCATAAAAATGTCTTCAAAAACACCGCTGTGCATATATCCCACCACCGGCTAGATTGGTCTCTCACCTCAGCCACAGACCCATAAAGGGTCAAAGATCGCATATATCAGCTGTAGCAGCCTGTGGATTATCCTCTCCTAGCTCTCTCGGACAACCCAACATAGATCACTCAGGTGGGGATGGATGAACTCCAATCAAACTCAGAAATCGGTGTATATATAAAACAAAAGGGACATATATAGTGCTCTCCGTCTGAATACCAATGTCTTTATTAGATATAGTAAAAGGTACTCACATTTGGCGGCACTCAGCGGTGCACGCAATGCAGACAGATACACATGCAGCTGGGACAAAGGGAAGGTACAACGTCAGGTACGCAGGCTCCACCCCCTATATGCGTTACGTCAGAGCTAACCAATAGCCTTCGACTTCTACTGAAGTATTTCTGGCGCAGCACTTTTATAGGTATTTGCCTATACATGCTGTAGTTTATAGGATGGATGAGGTTAGCATTTACAGCAATAAAGGATTTGCTTCAAACTCTTGGCCGTTCATGTTAGCTGTGCGGGTGAACTGATTATCTCATTTGCCTGTCTGCCGAAATAAATCCCCGGCCACTATGACATCTTTAATTTTTGTTTTGGGTGACTTTGATAGACCTACTGTATATGTGTCCTCAACTAAGTTGCAATGTAAATAAATACTTTATTCTCACAAATGCATTACTTACCTGTTTCTATATGTAGAGAAGATTCCTCCAGTTTAATTTTCACAATCGGCTTCTCCTCCTCCATAGACTGCTGATCTCCACTCACCAACGTCTCTTCTTCTTCCTCTTTAACCTCAACTTTGATGTACTTTGGTTCTTCACCCTAAACCCCAAAGATGACAGAATACAATAGTAAAAAAGGGATAAGAGATTATATATTGTTAAACATTCTCAAAGTTTAGAATTATTTTGGAGTTCTATGTCTCAGTCCCATCTACCTGATCATGGTGTGAATAGTCGTGATCTTCCTTTATGGAATCCCAGGAGTACAGAGGACCTCCATCCTCCATAGACTGCCCATCTCCCCTCACCGACGTCACTTCTAATTCCTCTTTATTTTCAACTTTGATGTCTTTCTGTTCTTCACGCTAAACCCCAAAGATGACAGAACACATTTATAAAAAGGAACAAGTAATTACATAGAAGAATGTCATTTCATAGCTTAAAATTATTTTGGCGTTCCAATTGCTCAGTTCCATAAACCTGATGATGGGGAGGGATGGTGTGATCTTCCGATGTGGAATCCCGGGAATACAGAGGACGGGGACATCTCTCTGGTGGGTTCCCATTACTGGATCCATCTGTAGGAAACACACACACTGACTGAATACATTGTTTCTATGTGTTTATCAGATGATGGGGGATCTAGGTGGACCCTCCGTACTGCTCCCTCCTTTACAATAAAGTCTCCTCTTACCCGGTGATGTGAGGGGCGGCTGATTCTCCATCATGATGTCCTTGTAGAGATCCTTGTGTCCTTCTAGATACTCCCACTCCTCCATGGAGAAATAGAACCTGACACACACAATGATACAGTCACCATCCAGACACATCCCTTGTCTGTTACTGGATAATGTCCCAGTAA
The DNA here is from genome assembly GCF_965119305.1 of Pelophylax lessonae. NCBI lineage: Eukaryota > Metazoa > Chordata > Amphibia > Anura > Ranidae > Pelophylax > Pelophylax lessonae. The sequence goes on along the minus strand of NC_138776.1, from coordinate 259,861,873 downwards.
GTGGTAATATCCCCCTCAATGAGACACACAGAAACACTGTTAATGATTTCATATTCCTATGAGGAAAATATCTTATGTTGGATGGTTCACTGAATGTTATTTCTTCCATACATGGACATTTAAACACCATGCTGTGTGGATTACGGTCTATATGGATGATAGATTTCTCAATTGGGATTTCACTTGCTAATCACAAGCCCTGATTGAGTGGAGGCACTGGCGCTTGTTGCAAATGCTGCCCTGATCACACAGATTATATAGACTCTGCTCCTAAATACTACACAGGTGGCGTCGTCATACCCCAGTAGCCGCAGAGAGTGAATAAAATAGCGCCACACTTTTATATATTTGTAGGACGTCGCAGTGACTATGGAGGAAGAGGACAGACATGACGGGGGGTTTTGCTGGGTGTATATAGAAAATAATATCTTATTACCTCCTCTACTGCCAGTTCCAGCAATGTCTCCTCTTCTTCCTCCCAACTCACCTGTGACCCAGAACTTCCTGTTTATCTGTGCAATCACTTCCTGTCTGCTTCTAAAATCACTTCCTGTCTGTGCGGCCATTCCGTGAACATAAGAGTGCAACCTTGTGTGGAACAAGGGAATTGCAGCTTTACCTCTAAAGTATGTGGGGGACATTATGCATTGTTCCAGTGATTGCAATGATATAATTAGTCCACCCCAAAAAAACATTTCAGTGTTTGGTATATTCTGGAGAGTTAAATCCCTTCACAGCTTCTTATATATCTCAGACACTCTGTTGGCGAGGTTTTGGCACCGAGTTCCTGAGTCTACTCCGCCAGTGAGCCCATTATGATGGGTTCCCTCCATTCCATTCATCTTCATTCCATGTCTCACAGCCCCCTTCCCATCCTCCTTCCTTTCATGTTTCTTGGTCATCCAGATATTCTCCTCCTTGTTTCCATGTCTCTCAGTGATCCAGCTATCCTCCTTCCTTTCATATCCATCAGTCACATTCCCATCCTCCCTCCTTCCATGTTTCTTGGTTATCCTCCTATCCTCCTTCATTCCATGTCTCTCAGTCTCTTTCCCATCCTCCTTCCTTTCATGTTTCTTGGTCATCCAGCTATCCTCCTCCTTTCCATGTCTCCCAGTGATCCACCTATCCTCCTTCCTTCCATATCCGTCAGTCACATTCCCATCTTCCTTCCTTCCATGTTTCTTAGTCACATTCCCATCCTCCTTCCTTCCATATATCGAAGTCCCATTCCCTTCCTCCTTCTGTCCATGTCTTCCAATCACATTCCCATCCTTCCTTCTATGTCTTTTAGCCATGCTTCCATCCTCCTTCCCTCCATGTCTCTCAGTCATTCTCCTTCCTTTCATATATGTTCAATACATTCCCATCCTCCTTCCTTCTATGTCTCTCAGTCATCCTCTGTCATTCCATGTAACTCAATTATATTCCTATCCTCCTTCCTTCCATGTCCCTAAGTCACATTCATGTCCTCCCTCCTTCCATGTTTCTTGGTTATTCTCCTGTTCTCCTTGATTCCATGTATTTCAGTCATATTCCTATTCGCCCTCCTTCCATGCCCCTTAGTGACATTCCCATCCTCCTTCCTTCCATATTCTTCCAGTCACATTCCCATCATTCTTCCTTCCATTTCTCTCAGCCTCACTTCCATCATCCTTCCTTCTATTTCTCTCAGGCATCTTTCTTCCATCCATGTATCTTCAAAACATTTCTGCCCTTAGTCCTTCTATGTCTCTCTGTCATCCCCCTATCCTATTCCATGTCTTTCAGTTATATCCCCATCCTCCTTCAGTTCATGTCCCTCGGTCACATTCATGTCTTCTTTCCTTTCATGTCTCTTGGTTATCCTCTACCCTTCTTCACTCCATGTCTTTCAGTCACATTCCCATCCTTCTTCCTTCCTTCCACATCCCTCAGTCACGTTCCCTTTCTCTTTCCTTCCATGTTTTACAAGCACATTCCTGTCCTCCTTCCTTCTATGTCTCTTGGTCATCCTCGTTCCTTCCAAATCTCAGTCACATACCTGTCCTCCTTCCTTTCATTTCTCTTGGTTATCCTCCTAACCTTGTTCATTCCATGTCAGTGGCATCCCTATCTTTCTTCCTTCCACATCCCTGAGTCACATTCCCAATCTCTTTCCATAAATGTCAGATATAGGGTAGCTTTGCATTAACGAAATATGAAGTGATCTGTAGAAATAGCGAATTGTAGATGTAGTGTCATTTTGGGCTATTAAGAAATAGTATTTATTATCAGTCATACACATATGTCCTTTTATTAGCATTTGAAAGGACAGAGCTGCTCTCTGGGATAGAGTTGACACCTGGGTGCCAATTGAGGTCTCCCATACCAGTAAACAAGAGAATTGTCACTTCCGGGAGCATCAAAGAGAACTGCCAGTCATCTTGGCTGTGGAAATCTGCAGGGAGGTGACAATAGGCTCCCAACAGTCTGCAAGCTGTTATTGCTATCATAAGATCAAAGTAATGTATTTTATCTCTCATAAAAGTTAAAATATTAGTGGCAGAGAGATGAAAATAATCCCTTCTTGTGGCTCACGTGTGGGGCTACAAGTATATGTAAATTTGTAATAGTAGCGGGTGTGGAATCCGAGAGAATTGCACAAAACCGTTATATGGCGCTTGATTGCGGCAGGCAAGCGGTGTTTGGTACTGTCGCAATCAGACCGATGCGCTGGTGTCAGAATTCCTATCCCTGATTCAGTGGTCAGCGCCGTTCTGGGCCAATTCGACTCTGGTCAGTTCAGAACACATAACATCGTGTGGGCTGAGGTGGGGACACCCCCTGAAGTTGATTGGTCAAGGGCTAAAGTCCAGCCCACATCAATATTCCAATAAATTGGGAAACCTGAGATTTGCACATTGTTCTTCCTTGAAGCCAGTTCTGAACTGGGGAGTTCCCACACGGTTTCCGGTATGCTTCTGCCAAAGGGATAAGCTTCGGTAAAGTTTATTTCTGTTTTATTCCTTTTTATTTTCATAGCAAATTGCCAATTGTGTGTCTTTATCTTTTTGTGTATTTTTTGTAACTCCTTTTGCTTTGAATATATTTCTTATGCACTGCCCACTTTTGGGATATTACATTATAAAATTAGTAAGTGACTTCTGTGTACTAAGCTAGGACGCATATCTCTAGAGAGATTGTTGCATTATAGTGCCTAATTGCTTGGTCTACGCTACATGCCAATCTGTATGCAATTGCACTGTGTGTCGGCAGGTTGCATGCGGATTGTAAACCAGACGGAGATCTGCGTGTGTGTGTGGTGTCCCAGCAGATCAGTCTGCGGACAAACTGTTGGGTGGTGGCAGGCTATCGTTTGTGGTGTGTGGGTGTGGGGACAGTGGGAAGAGTGATTAACACAGGGGTTCTAGCTTATAGGATAGCTGGAGGAATCCTAGTAGTGTGTGCTAATTACTAGACGTCTCCCCAACCCTAATGCCTCGTACACACGTACCGATCGTCGGCCGAATGATCGGCCGTCTTTTGTCCGAGGGCTGTCGTGTCTGTTGAAAAGTGCAAAAGACTGCACACGAATTTTGTCGGCCAACAACAGCCGACTGCAGAAGTGATGTCATGTGATGGTTAACTTTCCTTGTGTTTTTTCTTTTCTGAGCATGCCCAGTCTTGCAAATCTGCTGTCTGTCGGCCGAAATCTGTACTGACTGGCGAACAATCGGTCGTTCTGGTGTCGGCATACAAAAATTTTAATGCTTGCACGACAGATTCTGTTCGGCCGAAAGTGCGCTGTCGGAAGCATCATACTAACAAGCCTACAATCGGCCGATCGGTCATCGGGCGAATCTTTTCGGCCGACAATCTGCACGTGTGTACGGGGCATTAGAGTGCACCAGATTGTATGAAAGATTTGTATCTGCCTGTGTGTGGTCAGCCAGCTGGATTGGAGTGGAGTCTCCCTCTAGTGGTGACCAAAGGCAGTGCGGGCTGTGAAAGCATCACAGCCAATCATATTACTTAGTAGGAATTTTCCTTATTCCCTTATAAATCCCAGTCACTAAACCACGTCTCGGTTAGCTAGTCGCCGTGGGCGTGGCGAATCGTGACACCCATCCTCCTTCCTTCCATATTCTTCCAGTCACATTCCCATCCTTCTTCCTTCCATGTCTCTAAGCCTCACTTCCATCATCCTTCCTTCTATTTTTCTCAGGCATCCTTCTTCCATCCATGTATCTTCAAAATATTTCTGCCCTTAAGCCCCGTACACACACGCAGATCGTCTTCATACAAACGTCGGCGGACGAAAGATCTGCCGATTGTATGCGTGTTAGTATGGTGCCTCCGACAGATGTCTGCACACAATCTGCGGACAAGAGTCTTTCTTGCAAACATGAAAATTTTTGTCTGCAGACACCAGAACGGACAATTGTTTGCCTGTCAGTACAGAAATCAGCCGACAGACCGCAGATTTGCAAGACTGGGCATGCTCAGAAAATAAAAAACACAGGGAAAGTTAACCATTACATGACATCACTTCTGCAGTCAGCTGAAGTCTGCAGACAAAATTCTTGTGCTGTCCTTGTGCTGTCTTTGCACTTTTCAACAGACACCGACATCCCGGGGAGAAAAGATGAACATTTGTATGACGACGATCTGCGTGTGTGTATGGGGCTTTAGTCCTTCTTTGTCTCTCTCTCATCCTCTTATCCTATTCCATGTCTTTCAGTTATATTCCCATCCTCCTTCAGTCAATGTCCCTCGGTCACATTCATGTCTTCTTTCCTTTCATGTCTCTTGGTTATCCTCTACCCTTCTTCATTCCATGTCTTTCAGTCACATTCCCATCCTTCTTCCTACCACATCCCTCAGTCACGTTCCCGTTCTCTTTCCTTCCATGTCTCACAAGCACATTCACGTCCTCCTTTCTTTCATGTCTCCCAGTCACATTCCTGTCCTCCTTCCTTCTATGTCTCTTGGTCATCCTCCTTCCTTCCAAATCTCAGTCACATACCTGTCCTTCCTTTCATTTCTCTTGGTTATCCTCCTATCCTTGTTGATTCTATGTCTTTCAGTGACATCCCTATCTTTCCTCCTTCCATGTCCCTAAGTCACATTCCCAATCTCTTTCCTTCCATGTCTGTCAGTCATCCTTCCACTCCTCCTTTCTTCCATGTCTCTCAGTCACATTCTCATCCTCCTTCCTTCCATGTCTTACAGTCCACCTCCTGTTATTCTTCCTTCAACGTCTCTTTGCCATATTCCCATCTTCTTATCCTCCATGTCTCTCAGCCCCTGCCCACCCTCTTTCTTTCCATGTCTCACTGTCATGTTTCTGTCATCCTTCCTTCCATATCTCTCAGACTTACTCCCATCCTCCACCTCCATGTCTCTAAGCCACATTGCCACCCTCATTCCTCCCATGTCTTTTAGTTCCCTGCACACCCTCTTTCTTTCCATGGCTCACAGTCATGCTTCCGACATCCTTCCTTCCATATCTCTCAGACTCATTCCCATCCTCCTTCCCCTCCATAATTTCCAGTCACACCCCCATCCCCCTTCCTTCCATGTCTCTCGGTCACATCCTATCCTCCTTCCTTCCATGTCTCTCGATCACATCTTATCCTACTTCATTCCATGTCTTTCAGTCACTTTCCCATCAATCTTTCTTCCATCTCTGTCACATTCCTATCCTCCTTCCTTCCACATGCCATAGTCATATTCCCAATCTCTTTCCTTCCATCTCTCTCAACCTCACTTCTATCCTCCGTCCTGGTCTCTCAGTCATCCTCCTATCCTCCATGTCTCTCAGTGAAACTCTCGTCGTCCTTCCTATCACGTCTCACAGTCTACCTCCTGTTCTTCTTCCTTCCATGTCTCTCTGCCATATTCCCATCCTCTTTCTCTCCATGTCTCTCAGTTCCCTGCCCGCCCTCTTATTTTCCATGTCTCACAGTCACGCTTCCATCATCCTTCCTTCCATATCTCTCAGACTAACTCCCATCCTCCTTCCCCTCCATATCTTCCAGTCACACCCCCATCCCCCTTCCTTCCATGTCTCTCGGTCACATCCTATCCTCCTTCCTTCCATGTCTCTCGATCACATCTTAGCCTACTTTATTCCATGTCTCTAAGTCACATTCCCACCCTCATTCCTTCCATGTCTCACAGGTACACTCCCATCCTCCATTCTTCCATGTCTCTCAGTCCTCCCTCCTTCCATGTCTCACAGGCCCTCTCTCATTTTCACATGCCCCAAATCCCTGTCCTTGAGTTATGAACCTTCTCTTTACACAGGCGGTGGAGCTCCATCCACCTTTGCTCTGTTGGTACTGTGCTGGTGCCGATAATATAAGTGGGGGAGATAAGCCTCAAGTCCAGAACCTCAAGTTATTATAAAACAGACATGCCATATTAAAAACTTCTAGGTTGGGAATAAATACATTTTATGTTATAAAGTAAGTGAACACAGTGTTAGCAAAATTCAGACATACTGAACCACTCTTGGAAACACCAAAGACAGAAAAACTCTACGGCATTGGATGATACGTGTGGTCACAAGGTAAATGTGGCCACTTTCAACAGAGTACAAATGACAGTCTCAGACACAGATAAACTTCAGGACAAAGGATCATTTTTAAAAGATACGAACTCTTCCATTATTACATATGCTTTTCTTCACTAGGGATGAGCTTCCAGTTGGATCTGAACACTTGGTTTCTCTCCCACTACTGTCTATAACAGCTTTTTCCTTCTGCTGTCAATAGTTGTTAGGGAAACAGTGGGTTCTGGCACCCGCAGTGTTGTTAGCAACCTGTGAGATCACAGGCCTCCTTCATTTACTGGCCAGAAATCACCAGCCATGCGAAAAAGGCCAATGGGATCATTTTAAATAAGGACACCAGGATTCCCCTCATTTGTTACACCAGGCCCTTCAGGTCTGGTACGAATTTTAACCACTTTCAGTCCGGGCCAATTCTGGCATTTCTCTACTACATGTAAAAATCTGCATTTTTTGCTAGAAAACGACTTCGAACCAACAAACATTTTATATATAAATATATTATTTTTTTTAGCAGAGGCCCTAGAGAATAGAATGGTGGGCACTGCCAATGTCACACAATATTTGCACAGCCGTTTTTCAAATGCAGATAAAAAAAAAAAAAAAACTTTAATGGATTTTAATGCACAAATATAACGCCCAATTGTTTGGTAGAATATAAAAGATGACGTTACGTCAAGTAAATGGATGCCAAATATGTCATGCTTTAACCACTTCAGCTCCGGAAGGTTTAACCCCCTTCATGACCAGGCCATTATTTTTGCTATTCGGCACTGCGCTGCTTTACCTGGTAATTTGCAAGGATGAGAAACAGAGAGATCGCTCCATCTGTACAGAGCTCTGCATTGTTTACCAACAAAACACAGTGGACCACCACCAGCAGATGACATGACTGCCCAAATCATTAAAGGACTGTGGAAAATTTTGCATTTCATTTGGTAATCAAGGTCCCAGAGTCTGGAATAGCAAAAAATGGCCTGGAAGGGTAAAACCTTCCAGAGCTGAAGTGGTCTTTGATCATACAATTGTCCTACAGATGGAAATGTTTGAGAAACGCAACCACCCTTTTCTGACCAACATCGGCAGGTACGGGTTCTCTGTTCTCTACTTCTAGTTGGTCTCACTTTTAATGCTTTCCTGTACTGCGAACATTGTGAATTCTCTGGAGTGGAAGAAGGTCTGCTTTCCAAGTGAAACCTTTCCTGTACTCTAAACACAAAAAAGGACGCTCACTCACGTGAATTCTCTGGAGTGGAAGAGGGTCTACTTTCCAAGTGAAACCTTTCAGGTTCTCTAAACACGAAAATAGACACTCACTTACGTGAATTCTCTGGAGTGGAAGAAGGTCTGCTTTCCAAGTGAAACCTTTCCTGTACTCTAAACACGAAAATAGACACTCACTCACGTGAATTCTCTGGAGTGGAAGAAGGTCTACTTTCCAAGTGAAACCTTTCCCGTACTCTAAACACAAAAAAGGACGCTCACTCACGTGAATTCTCTGGAGTTTAGGAGAGGTCCTGAGCGACCTATAGTCTTTTTGGGAGAAGGTCTACTTTCCAAGTGAAACCTTTCCCGGACCCTGAACACGGAAAAAAACACTCACCCATGTTAATTCTCTGGAGTGGAAGAAGGTCTTCTTTTCAAGTGAAACCTTTCCCGTACTCGGAACACGAAAAAAGGACGCTCACCAGTGTGGCTTCTCTGGTGCAGAGATGTATAATAACTAAGTAGAACTACTTCACTACTGTACTTAAGTACCGAAAGGCGGTATCTGTAGAGTAGAATTTTTTTCTCCTACTTCCACTTTTACTTCACTACATTTTTTCGATGATTTCAATACTTCTACTCCAATATTTTTTTTTTGTTCTGCATAGTTACTCGTTACTATTATAAAAATTACCACTGCCAGAACAGTAGATGGCAGGTTTCATGAAGCTCAAAACATGTGTATTATCAGCGCATACGAAAATACATGCTACCGTATGTATAAATAAAAGCTGCATTTGAAATGATAAAAAACAATATGATGTTCAAACTTTGGACTTCTTTCTTTAATAACTACATAACACAGTACTTGTACTTTTACTTTCAGTACTTTAGTAGCAATTTTTTTTTTCAAAACTACTGGTACTTTTACTTTCAGTACTTGAGTAGCAAAATTTAAAAAAAAAAACACTTGCAATACTTAAGTACAAAAAATGTTGAATACTTTAGTACTTCTACTCAAGTCACTTTTAGATCGAGCACTTGTACTTTTACTCAAGTATAGGTTTCGAGTACTTTATACAACTCTGCTCTGGTGTATAAGAAGCCTTTTCTTTCTAAGTGAAACATTTCCCGCACTCTGCACATGAAAATGGTTATTCACCAGTGTGGCTTCTCTGGTGTGTAAGAAGCCTTTCTGAGTGAAACCTTTCCCGCACTCTAAACATAAAAATGTAAGTTCAACCATAAGGCGTTTTTGGCATTCAAAAAGTGCTGCTTTCGGAGTATATGTTTTTACGCACTCTTTCTTGGCATAAAAAAAGACGCTCATCCATGTGACTTCTCCAGAATTTATATAATGAAGTAATTTATTATTTTAAGAGAAACCATCTCATATTTTGAGAAAGAAAAAGGACGCTTCCCCTTCTTTCAGGGGGAAAAACATTTTCCTCACACTTAACTGTAAAAAGGACGCTCTCCTGTGTGGTTTTTCTGGTGTACAAGAAGGGTTTGTTTCCGAGTAAAAGATTTCCCGCACTCTGAACATGAAAAAGGACTCTTGCTCATGTGTTTTCTCAGATGTGTTAGGAGGATTCCTTTCTGAGTGAAACGATTTCCACACTCTGAACATGAACATGGTTTCTCACCGTGTGGCTTCTCTGGTGTTTGAGAAGATTGTCTTTCCGAATGAAACATTTCCCACACTCTGAACATGAAAAAGGACGCTCTCCTGTGTGGCTTCTCTGGTGTAAAAGAAGGTGTCCTTTCTGCGTGAAACATTTCCCGCACTCTGCACATGAAAAAGGACGCTCTCCTGTGTGGCTTCTCTGGTGTTTAAGAAGGTGTCCTTTCTGCGTGAAACATTTCCCACACTCTGCACATGAAAAAGGACGCTCTCCTGTGTGGCTTCTCTGATGTATTAGAAGGTTGTGTTTCACAGTGAAACGTTTTCCACACTCTGAGCATGAAAAAGGGCGCTCACCAATGTGTCTTCTCTGGTGTAGAAGAAGGTGTCCTTTCTGCTTGAAACATTTCCCGCACTCTAAACATGAAAAAGGGAGCTCGTCCAAGTGAATTCTCTGGTGTTTGGTAAGAACACTTTTTTGAGTGAAACATTTTCCGCACTCTGAACATGAAAAAGGACGCTCACCCGTGTGAATTCTCTGGTGAACAATAAAGTTTCCTTTCACACTGAAACATTTCCCGCACTCTAAACATGAAAAAGGACGCACGCCTGTGTGTTTTCTCTGATGTGCTAGAAGGTTTTTTTTCGCAGTGAAACGTTTTCCACACTCTGAGCATGAAAAAGGGCGCTCACCAATGTGGCTTCTCTGGTGTGTAAGAAGGTCTCCTTTCTGAGTGAAACATTTCCCGCACATTACACATGAAAAATGTCGCTCACGCATGTGAATTCTTTGGTGTGTGGTAAGAGCAATTTTTTGAGTGAAACATTTTCCGCAGTCTGAACATAAAAAAGGACGCTCACCCGTGTGAATTCTCTGATGTGTACGAAGCCTTTCTTTCCGAGGGAAACTTTTCCCACACTCTGAACATGAAAAAGGACGCTCGCCTGTGTGTTGTCTCTGATGTGTTAGGAGGTTTCCTTTCTGAGTGAAACGTTTTCCACACTCTGCACATGAAAAAGGACGCTCAACAGTGTGGCGTTTCTGGTGTGTAAGAAGTTCTCCTTCTTGAGCGAAACATTTCCCGCACTCTGCACATGAAAAAGGGCGCTCACCCATGTGAATTCTCTGGTGATCAACAAGTACGTTTTTTCGAGTGAAGCGTTTCCCGCACTCTGGACATTGAAATGGACGCTCACGTGTTGGGGTCTCTTGTTCTACAGCTTCAGAACGCAGGGATCCGTTATCCTCCATGTGCAGATCTAAATCACTAGAAGTTCTTTGAGGATCGGATTTATCAGAAGATCTCTCCGCACTGCCAAGTGCGGGACATGCTTTGCTGGTAACATTATGTGATTTATCAAAGGAGTCTTCAGGATTAGAGGAAGCCAACGGTCTATTCACACAGTAAGGTCTGTGATGTGTATCTGGAGGAATATGGATTGCTCCTAGGGAAGATTTTACAATGCCATTTTCTGTCTTACAATCCAAAGACTGAATAGGATTTTCTTCTGAGGAATTCCAGACATGGCGTCCATCTGTGTGAAAGAAGAATATTATTCATTATAAAACCTCATTCATTCTTCATGTTTTATGTCTCATCTGTTGGTCAAGTGGTCAGCAGCTTCACAGAAACATCATTACAGCAATATCAATTAGAGACCAAAACAGCCACAACACACTGGTGATGTTATACTATGAAAAAGACACTGAAGACCTCAACCTCATTTATTGGGGACATTGAGGAATGGAGATGGACCTTTCATATGGTGTACAGTATCTCCTCCTCATTTGTTGGGAACATGACGTTATATTGAGGAATGGAGATGGACCTTTCATATGGTGTACAGTATCTCCTCCTCATTTGTTGGGAACATGACGTTATATTGAGGAATGGAGATGGACCTTTCATATGGTGTACAGTATCTCCTCCTCATTTATTGGGAACATGACGTTATATTGAGGAATGGAGATGGACCTTTCATATGGTGTACAGTATCTTCTCCTCATTTGTTGGGAACATGACGTTATATAGAGGAATGGAGATGAACCTTTCATATGGTGTACAGTATCTCCTCCTCATTTGTTGGGGACATGACGTTATTTTGAGGAATGGAGATGGACCTTTCATATGGTGTACAGTATCTCCTCCTCATTTGTTGGGAACATGAGATTATATTGAGGAATGGAGATGGACCTTTCATATGGTGTACAGTATCTCCTCCTCATTGGATAGGAACATGACATTATATTGAGGAATGGAGATGGACCTTTCATATGGTGTACAGTATCTCCTCCTCATTTGTTGGGAACATGACGTTATATTGAGGAATGGAGATGGACCTTTCATATGGTGTACAGTATCTCCACCTCATTTGTTGGGAACATTAGGTGAAGGGATAAATATGATTACTTTCTTCTGATGAGGAATAGAGATGATTCTGTCATATGGTATACAAAATATAAACAATACATTGGGCAGTTGGGTAGATACGTTGATGATGGGGAATAGTCTGGTTCTCGATGATTTTCTCGGTATATTACTGAGAAAATGACAAAAAAGTAAGATAGTAATTCTTGTATGAAGTTTTCTGATTGACTTTTGGGATCAGGAAGAACTCTGTTTAACCTGAAAGAAAACTGGGCTGATATTTATATGGGTATTCTGCCTTCCTCTGGATGAACTTTCACTGTTTTTTTTTTACTTATTTTCCTCTTTGGGAGAATTTGATGGACACATACCTTTTCTGAAGGGACAATGTATATACATACTGTAGTTTATAGGAGGGATGAGGCATTTACAGCAATAAAGGATTTGCTTCAAACTCTTGGCAGTTCAGGTTAGCTGTGCGGGTGAACTGGTTATCTCATTTGCCTGTCTGCCGAAATAAATCCCCGGCCACTATGACATCTTTAATTTTTATTTTGGGTGACTTTGATAGACATACTGTATATGTGTCCTCAACTATGTTGCAATGTAAATAAATACTTTATACCAGTGGCGGCTGGTGCTCAAAATTTTTGGGGGGGCGCAAAAAGAAAAATGTAATAGGTATTGCTTCGCGTCAAAAAACGCAGTAAAAAATTACGTGACTTTGAAGTCATGGTACAGGCATGGCATAGGTGATGGTACAGGCATGGCACAAGTGATGGTACAGGAGATGGTATAGGCATGGTACAGATATGGTATAGGCATGGCACAGATATGGTATAGGCATGTCACAGGTCATGGTACAGGAGATGGTATATGCCCCCTTTCAATGCAGAGACCAGCGTATATGCCCCCTTTCAATGCAGAGACCAGCGTGCGTGCCCCCTTTAATGCAGACATCAGCGTGCGTGCCCCCTTCAATGCAATGAACATTGTGCTGTGCCCCCTTCAATGCAATGAACACTGTGCTATGCCCCCTTCAATGCAATAAACACTGTGCTGTGCCCCCTTCAATGCAATAAACACTGTGCCCCCTTCAATGCAATGAACACTGTGCTGTGCCCCCTTCAATGCAACTGTGCTGTGCCCCCTTCAATGCAATGAACAATGTGCTGTGCCCCCTTCAATGCAATGAACACTGTGCTGTGCCCCCACAATGCAGAGTTCAGCGTGCATGCCCCCTTCAATGCAACTGTGCTGTGCCCCCTTCAATGCAATGAACACTGTTCCGTGCCCCCATCAATGCAGAGTTCAGCGCGCGAGCCCCTTTCAATGCAGAGCGCCACAGCATTGTCCCCAATCACTGCAGAGCGCCACAGCATTGTCCCCAATCACTGCAGAGTGCCCACAGCATTGTACCCCAATGATTGCAGAGTGCCACAGCATTGTCCCCCAATGATTGCAAAGTGCCCACAGCATTGTCCCCCAATGATTGCAGAGTGCCACAGCATTGTCCCCCAATGATTGCAGAGTGCCCACAGCATTGTACCCCAATGATTGCAGAGTGCCCACAGCATTGTACCCCAATGATTGCAGAGTGCCCACAGCATTGTCCCCAATCACTGCAGAGCGCCACAGCATTGTCCCCAATGATTGCAGAGTGCCACAGCATTGTCCCCCAATGATTGCAGAGTGCCCATAGCATTGTCCCCCAATGATTGCAGAGTGCCACAGCATTGTCCTCCAATGATTGCAGAGTGCCCACAGCATTGTCCCCCAATGATTGCAGAGTGCCACAGAATTGTACCCCAATGATTGCAGAGTGCCCACAGCATTGTTCCCCAATGATTGCAGAGTGCCACAGCATTGTACCTCAATGATTGCAGAAACCAGCGTGCGTGCTCCCTTCAACTCAATGTACTTACCTGGCGGCGGCTTGGCTATCGGCCGCGGCTTCTCCCCTCCTCAATCCTTCGTCCTCTTCTGCGGCGGCGGGAAGGGGAGCGGCGGCGGGAAGGTGAGTGGCTTCTCCCTCGTCCTCTTCTGCGGCGGGAACCGGCGGGAAGTGAGCGGCGGTGACGGTGAGTGACTGACGCACGCACCGGCACCGCCCCCATTGCGACGTCAGCGATCGATGTCCTGGATGATGATTGGTCCAGGCTGGAGACTGGACCAATCACAGCCAGGATATCACGAAGGTGGGGGTGGCCAAGCGCTCTTTCCTGCGCCCAGGTTACGCCCCGAGAAGGCAGCCAATCGGCGCCTTTCTGGGTCGTAAACCCCACCCCCCCTTTAGCCACCACATAGGCCGGCAAAATGATTTTTTTTTTTTTAGATAACTTTATTGTTCTTTTTTGTCATTTTTTTCCTTTTTTTCTAAGGGGGGGCGGCGCCCTGGCGCCCCCTATGCACGGGCCGCCACTGCTTTATACTCACAAAAGTATTACTTACCTGTTTCTATATGTAGAGAAGATTCCTCCAGTTTAATTTTCATAATCGGCTTCTCCTCCTCCATAGACTGCTGATCTCCACTCACCAACGTCTCTTCTTCTTCCTCTTTAACCTCAACTTTGATGTCCTTTGGTTCTTCACCCTAAACCCCAAATATGACAGAATACAATAGTAAAAAAGGAATAAGAGATTATATATTGTTAAACAATCTCAAAGTTTAGAATTATTTTGGAGTTCTATGTCTCAGTCCCATCTACCTGATCATGGTGTGAATAGTCGTGATCTTCCTTTATGGAATCCCAGGAGTACAGAGAACCTCCCTCCTCCATAGACTGCCCATCTCCCCTCACCGACGTCACTTCTAATTCCTCTTTATTTTCAACTTTGATGTCTTTCTGTACTTCACGCTAAACCCCAAAGATGACAGAATACATTTATAAAAAGGAACAAGTAATTACATAGAAGAATGTCATTTCATAGCTTAAAATTCTTTTGGTGCTCCAATTGCTTAGTACCATCTACCTGATATGGTTGAGCATAGTTGTGATCTTCCTGTGTGGAATCCCGGGAATACAGAGGACGGGGACATCTCTCTGGTGGGTTCCAATTACTGGATCCATCTGTAGGAAACAACACACACTGACTGAATACATTGTTTCTATGTGTTTATCAGATGATGGGGGATCTAGGTGGATCCTCCGTACTGCTCTCTCCTTTACAATAAAGTCTCCTCTTACCCGGTGATGTGAGGGGCGGCTGATTCTCCATCATGACGTCCTTGTAGAGATCCTTGTGTCCTTCTAAATACTCCCACTCCTCCATGGAGAAATAGACAGTGACATCCTGACACCTTATAGGAACCTGACACACACAATGATACAGTCACCATCCAGACACATCCCTTGTCTGTTACTGGATAATGTCCCAGAATTCCCGGCACCGCTCACCTCTCCCGTCAGCAGATCAGTGATCTTATTGGTGACGTCTAGAATCTTCTTGGCACTGGTTACCTCTGTTGTCAGGCCGTGAGGTGGTGGCACTTTGATGGGTGAAGACAACTTTCGGGTGATAATGGGATGACTGGATAATTAAATTATTATTATTTTTTTTTTTTTTAATCCTATGTAAAGAGAGAAAGTAGCAATTATCACCACAGACTTCCCAGAATCCTCCTCACCTCCTCCTGATCTATACAGGACTCTCCTCTTTGTAGATGGATAATAAACTGAGAATTATCTGGAGTGAACTGGGATGAATAATGACTGCACAGAGTTCCTCCATAGTTCTAGCACTGTAGATCTATATTAACTATCTCAGTTCGGGTCACTTTCACCCCAATCCTGCCCAGGCCAATTTTCATCCTTCAGTGCTGTCACACTTTGAATGAGAATTACTCAGTCATGGAACACTGTAAGCAATTTAATTTTTTTCTTTCGCCACCACTGTGCTTTTTACTTTTTGCAATGTAAGTGGAGAAATACAGAAATATAGTTTTTTTTTCCAGTTTCTGTTATAAAATCTTGCAAATAAATAATACTTCTTCATAAATTTAGGGCAAAATGTATTCTGATACATTTCTTTGGTAAGGAGAACAGACTGTAAGTGGTAACATTACCCCTCAATGAGACACACAGAGGCACTGTTAATGATTTCATATTCCTATGAGGAAAATATCTTATGTTGGATGGTTCACTGAATGTTATTTCTTCCATACATGGACATTTAAACACCATGCTGTGTGGATTACGGTCTATATGGATGATATATTTCTCAATTGGGATTTCACTTGCTAATCACAAGCCCTGATTGAGTGGAGGCACTGGCGCTTGTTGCAAATCCTGCCCTGATTCGGACTCTGCTCCGAAATACTACACAGGTGGCGTCGGCGTACCCCAGTAGCCGCCTGGAGTGATTAAAATAGCGCCACACTTTTATATTTGTAGGACGGCACAGTGACTATGGAGGAAGAGGACGGACATGACGGGGGGGGGGGTTACTGGGTGTATATAGAAAATAATATCTTATTACCTCATCTACTGCCAGTTCCAGCAATGTCTCCTCTCTACTTCTCCCAACTCACCTCTGACCCGGAATTTCCTGTTTATCTGTGCAATCACTTCCTGTCTGCTTCTAAAATCACTTCCTGTCTGTGCGGCCATTCCGTGAACATAAGAGTGCGACCTTGTGTGGAACAAGGGAATTGCAGCTTTACCTCTAAAGTATGTGGAGGACATTATGCATTGTTCCAGTGATTGCAATGATATAATTAGTCCACCCAAAAAAACATTTCAGTGTTTGGTATATTCTAGAGAGTTAAACCCCTTCACAGCTTCTTATATATCTCAGACACTCTGTTGGTGAGGTTTTGGCACCGAGTTCCTGAGTCTACTCCGCCAGTGAGCCCATTATGATGGGTTCCCTCCATTCCATTCATCTTCATTCCATGTCTCGCAGTCCCTTTCCCATCCTCCTTCCTTTCATGTTTCTTGGTCACCAGCCATCCTCCTTCCTTCCATATCCGTCAGTCACATTCCCATCTTCCTTCCTTCCATGTTTCTTAGTCACATTCCCATCCTCCTTCTGTTCATGTCTTCCAGTCACATTCCCATCCTCCTTCGCTACATGTCTTTTAGCCATGCTTCCATCCTCCTTCCCTCCATATCTCTCAGTCATCCTCCTTCCATCCATACATCTTCGGTACATTCCAATCCTCCTTCTTTCTTTGTCTCTCAGTCATCCTCTGTCATTCCATGTAATTCAATTATATTCCTATCCTCCCTACTTCCATGTCCCTAAGTCACATTCATGTCCTCCCTCCTTCCATGTTTCTTGGTTATTCTCCTGTTCTCCTTCATTCCATGTATTTCAGTCATATTCCTATTCGCCTTCCTTCCATGCCCCTTAGTGACATTCCCATCCTCCTTCCTTCCATATTCTTCCAGTCACATTCCCTTCTTCCTTCCGTGTCTCTCAGCCTCAATTACTGTATATCATCCTTCCTTCTATGTCTCTCAGGCATCCTTCTTCCATCCATTTATCTTCAAAACATTTCTGTCCTTAGTCCTTCTATGTCTCTCTGTCATCCTCCTATCCTCTATCTTTTTCCATGTCTTTCAGTTATATTCCCATCCTCTTTCAGTCCATGTCCCTCAGTCACATTCATGTCTTCTTTCCTTTCATGTCTCTTGTTTATCCTGCTATCCTCCTTCATTCTATGTCTTTTAGTTATATTCCTGTCCTTCCTTCCTTCCATGTCCCTCAGTCACATTCATGTCTTCTTTCCTTTCATGTCTCTTGTTTATCCTGCTATCCTCCTTCCTTCCATGTCCCTCAGTCACATTCATGCCCTCCTTTATTCCATGTCTTTCAGTCACATTCCCATCCTTCTACATCCCTCAGTCACGTTCCCATTCTCTTTCCTTCCATGTCTCACAAGCAAATTCACGTCCTCCTTTCTTCCATGTCTCTCAGTCTCACTCCAATCCTCCTTCCTTCATTGTCTCTTGGTCATCCTTCTTCCTTCCAAATCTCAGTCACATACCTGTCCTCCTTCCTTTTCATTTCTCTTGGTTATCCTCCTATCCTTGTTCATTCCATGTCTTTCAGTGACATTCCTATCTTCCTTCCTTCCACGTCCCTAAGTCACATTCCCCATCTCTTTCCTTCTATGTCTGTCAGTCATCCTTCCAATCCTCCTTTCTTCCATGTCTCTCAGTCACAGTCTCATCCTCCTTCCTACCATGTCTTACAGTTCACCTCCTGTTATTCTTCCTTCAACGTCTCTTTGCCATATTCCCATCCTCTTATCCTCCATGTCTCTCAGCCCCTGCCCACCCTCTTTCTTTCCATGTCTAACAGTCATATTTCTGTCATACTTCCTTCTATATCTCTCAGACTCACTCCCATCCTCCACCTCCATGTCTCCAAGCCACATTGCCACCCTCATTCCTCCTATGTCTCCCATATCTTCCAGTCACACTCCCATCCCCCTTCCTTCCATGTCTCTCGGTCACATCCTATCCTCCTTCCTTCCATGTCTCTCGATCACATCTTATCCTACTTCATTCCATGTCTTTCAGTCACTTTCCCATCAATCTTTCTTCCATCTCTCAGTCACATTCCTATCCTCCTTCCTTCCACATGCCATAGTCATATTCCCAATCTCTTTCCTTCCATCTCTCTCAACCTCACTCCTATCCTCCGTCCATGTCTCTCAGTCATCCTCCTATCCTCCATGTTTCTCAGTGAAACTCTAGTCGTCCTTCCTATCACGTCTCACAGTCTACCTCCTGTTCTTCTTCCTTCCATGTCTCTCTGCCATATTCCCATCCTCTTTCTCTCCATGTCTCTCAGCCCCTGCCCACCCTCTTTCATTCCATGTCTCACAGTCACGCTTTCATCATCCTTCCTTCTATATCTCTCAGACTCATCCCCATCCTCCTTCCCCTCCATGTCTCTAAGTCACATTCCCACCCTCATTCCTTCCATGTCTGTCAGTCATCCTCCTTCCTTCCATGTCTCTTAACCTCACTCCCATCCTCCTATGCTCCATGTCTCTCAGTCATCCTCTTATGCTCCATGTCTCTCAGTCATATTCTTGTCCTTCTTCCTTCCATGTCCCACAGTCTACCTACTGTTTTTCTTCCCTCTATGTCTCTCGGTTCCCTGCCCGCCCTCTTTTTTTCCATGTTTCACAGTTCCGCTTCCGTCATCCTTCCTTCCATATCTCTCAGACTCACTCCCATCCTCCTTCCCCTCCATGTCTCTATGTCACATTCCCACCTTCATTTCTTCCATGTCTCACAGGTACACTCCCATCCTCCATTCCTCCATGTCTCTCAGTCCTCCCTCCTTCCATGTCTCACAGGCCCTCTCTCATTGTCACATGCCCCAAATCCCTGTCTCGGAGTTATGAACCTTCTCTTTACACAGGCGGGGGAGCTCCATCCACTTTTGCTCTGTTGGCACTGTGCTGGCGCTGATAATATAAGTGGGGGAGATAAGCCTCAAGTCCAGAACCTCAAGTTATTATAAAACAGACACACGCCATTTTAAAATAAATTAATTTTATGTCATACAGTAAGTGAACACAGTGTAAGCAAAATTCAGACATACTGAACCACTCTTGGGCACACCGAAGACAGAAAAACTCTATGGCATTGGATGTTACGTGTGGTCACAAGGTAAGTGTGACCACTTTCAACAGAGTACAAATGACAGTCTCAGACACAGATAAACTTCAGGACAAAGGATAATTTTTAAAAGATACAAACTCTTCCATTATTACAAATGCTTTTCTTCTCTAGGGATAAGCTCCCAAGGTCTACTGTCCAAGTGAAACCTTTCCCGTACTCTAAACACAAAAAATGACGCTCATTTATGTGAATCCTCTGGAGTTTAGGAGAGGTCCTGAGCGACCTATAGTCTTTTTGGGGGAAGATCTACTTTCCAAGTGAAACCTTTCCCCCACTCTGAACATGGAAAAAAAACTCACCCATGTGAATTCTCTGGAGTGGAAGAAGGTCTACATTCCAAGTGAAACCTTTCCCGTACTCTGCACATGACAAAGGACGCTCACCCATGTGAATTCTCTGGAGTGGAAGAAGGTCTACATTCCAAGTGAAACCTTTCCCGTACTCTGTAAAATGAAAAAGGACGCTCACCAATGTAGCTTCTCTGGTTTATAAGAAGCCTTTTCCTTCTAAGTGAAACATTTCCCGCACTCTGCACATGAAAATGGTTATTCACCAGTGTGGCTTCTCTGGTGTGTAAGAAGCCTTTCTGAGTGAAACCTTTCCCGCACTCTAAAAACATAAAAATGTAAGTTTAACCATAAGGCATTTTTGGCATTCAAAAAGTGCGGCTTTCCGAGTGAATGTTTTTCCGCACTCTTTCTTGGCATAAAAAAAGACGCTCACCCATGTGACTTCTCCGGAATATAAAAAATGAAGTAATTTATTATTTTAAGAGAAACCATCTCATATTCTGAGAAAGGAAAAGGACGCTTCCCCTTCTTTCAAGGTGAAAACATTTTCCTCACACTGAACTGTAAAAAGGACGCTCTCCTGTGTGTTTTTTCTGGTGTACAAGAAGGGTTTCTTTACGAGTAAAAGATTTCCCGCACTCTGAACATGAAAAAGGACTCTTGCTCATGTGTTTTCTCAGATGCGTTAGGAGGATTCCTTTCTGAGTGAAACGTTTTCCACACTCTGAACATGAAAACGGTTGCTCACCAGTGTGGCTTCTCTGGTGTGTGAGAAGTTTGTCTTTCCGAATGAAACATTTCCCACACTCTGCACATGAAAAAGGACGCTCTCCTGTGTGGCTTCTCTGGTGTAAAAGAAGGGGTCCTTTCTGCGTGAAACATTTCCCGCACTCTGCACATGAATAAGGACGCTCTCCTGTGTGGCTTCTCTGGTGTAAAAGAAGGGGTCCTTTCTGCGTGAAACATTTCCCACACTCTGCACATGAAAAAGGACGCTCTCCTGTGTGAATTCTCTGGTGTAGAAGAAGGTATTCTTTCTGAGTAAAAGATTTCCCGCACTCTGAACATGAAAAAGGACGCTCACCTGTGTGCGTTCTCTGATGTGTGAGAAGCCTTGATTTCCAAATGAAACTTTTCCCGCACTCCAAACATGAAAAAGGACGCTCTCCTGTGTGGATTTTATAGTGTGTAAGAAGGTCTCCTTTCTGCGTGAAACATTTCCCGCACTCTGCACATGAAAAAGGACGCTCTCCTGTGTGGCGTCTCTGATGTATTAGAAGATTGTATTTCGCAGTGAAACATTTTCCACACTCTGAGCATGAAAAAGGGCGCTCACCCGTGTGACTTCTCTGGTGTAGAAGAAGGTTTCCTTTGTGCATGAAACATTTCCCGCACTCTGCACATGAAAAAGGCCGCTCACCCGTGTGACTTCTCTGGTGCACAATAAAGTGTTCTTTCACACTGAAACATTTCCCGCACTCTAAACATGAAAAAGGACGCTCGCCCAAGTGAATTTTCTGATGTGTAAGAAGCCCTGATTTCCGAGGGAACGTTTTCCCGCACTCTGAACATGAAAAAGGACGCTCACCCGTGTGAGTTCTCTGGTGAACAATAAAGTTTCCTTTCACACTGAAACATTTCCCGCACTCTGGACACGAAAAAGGACGCTCGCCTGTGTGTTTTCTCTGATGTATTAGAAGGTTTTTTTTCGCAGTGAAACATTTTCCACACTCGGAGCATGAAAAAGGGCGCTCACCAATGTGGCTTTTCTGGTGTGTAAGAAGGTCTCCTTTCTGCGTGAAACATTTCCCGCACATTACACATGAAAAATGGCGCTCACGCATGTGAGTTCTCTGGTGTTTGGTAAGAACACTTTTTTGAGTGAAACATTTTCCGCACTCTGAACATGAAAAAGGAAGCTCACCCGTGTGACTTCTCTGGTGAACAATAAAGTTTCCTTTCACACTGAAACATTTCCCGCACTCTAAACATGAAAAAGGACGCTCGCCCGTGTGACTTCTCTGATGTGTAAGAAGCCCTGATTTCCGAGGGAAAGTTTTCCCGCACTCTGAACATGAAAAAGGACGCTCCCCAGTGTGGCTTCTCTGGTGTGTAAGAAGGGAAGATTTTACAATGCCATTTTCTGTCTTACAATCCAAAGACTGAATAGGATTTTCTTCTGAGGAATTCCAGACATGGCGTCCATCTGTGTGAAAGAAGAATATTATTCATTATAAAACCACATTCATTCTTCATGTTTTATGTCTCATCTGTTGGTCAAGTGGTCAGCAGCTTCACAGAAACATCATTACAGCAAAATCAATTAGAGACCAAAACAGCCACAACACACTGGTGATGTTATACTATGAAAAAGACACCGAAGACCTCAACCTCATTTATTGGGGACATTGAGGAATGGAGAGGGACCTTTCATATGGTGTACAGTATCTCCTCCTCATTTGTTGGGAACATGACGTTATATTGAGGAATGGAGATGGACCTTTCATATGGTGTACAGTATCTCCTCTTCATTTGTTGGGAACATGACGTTATATTGATGACCTTTCATATGGTGTACAGTATCTCCACCTCATTTGTTGGGAACATGACGTTATATTGAGGAATGGAGATGGACCTTTCATATGGTGTACAGTATCTTCTCCTCATTGGTTGGGAACATGACGTTATATTGAGGAATGGAGATGGACCTTTCATATGGTGTACAGTATCTCCTCTTCATTTGTTGGGAACATGACGTTATATTGATGACCTTTCATATGGTGTACAGTATCTCCTCCTCATTTGTTGGGAACATGACGTTATATTGAGGAATAGAGATGGACCTTTCATATGGTGTACAGTATCTCCTCCTCATTTGTTGGGAAGATGACGTTATATTGAGGAACGGAGATGGACCTTTCATATGGTGTACAGTATCTCCTCCTCATTTGTTGGGAACATGACGTTATATTGATGACCTTTCATATGGTGTACAGTATCTCCTTCTCATTTGTTGGGAACATGACGTTATATTGAGGAATGGAGATGGACCTTTCATATGGTGTACAGTATCTCCTCCTCATTTGTTGGGAACATTGGGTGAAGGGATAAATAGGATTACTTTCTTCTGATGAGGACTAGAGGTGATTCTGTCCAGGGGAGGGCTGGCATCCTTAGGCCTGGAGGGCATGTCTAGTCGAGTGGCCCGTTGAACCACTAAATCAGCTCACCATCCATGCCCACCTGGTTTTATATTGGGTATTGATGTTATGAAGCAAGACAAATATGACATGGCATGACCCCGATCTTGTTAAAGAGCCGATGCAGCAGCTCATTACACATGTGATTGGCTGTGTCCAATCACAGCTGATCACGTGTAAATGTGGAGAGCCAGATCAGCGGCATCTCCTCGCGGGGGAGACCTGTACAGGTTATCAGAGCACAGCATTACAGTGCAGCCTCAGCATTGCCCAACAGGTGACGCCAGTCTGTGCCTATCAGTGACACCAATCAGTGCTGCCTTTCAGTGCCCATCAGTGCTGCCCATCATTGCATCAGTGCAAAACAGTACTGCTTATCATGTGGAAGAAATGGACTGGATGGCGGCACTCCAATCATGCTATGACTAAGCATCTGCTTGAGTGTGAAATGCATTAGCTGGCAGTGTCATCATCTCTGCTATGGTATGATCATCCTTCATGTATTTTTGTATCTTTTTTTCTTCAATAAAGGACTAATTTTTTGGAGTGCCATCATCCAGTCCATTTATTCCACATACTTCTGTTGCAACCAGGGTGTGCACCTGAATTTCCTTTCTGAGGCTGTACTTTGAATGGAGGCTTTTTGTCCTGGAGCCATACAGTGTCTTGCTAGTACTCCTTATCAGTGCCGCCCATCAGTGCAGCATATTAGTGCCTCCACATAAGTGCCACCTATCAGTGCCCATCAGTGCAGCATATTAGTGCCTCCACATAAGTGCCACCTATCAGTGCCCATCAGTGCAGCATATTAGTGCCTCCACATAAGTGCCACCTATCAGTGCCCATCAGTGCAGCATATTAGTGCCTCCACATAAGTGCCACCTATTATTGCCCATCAGTGCAGCATATTAGTGCCTCCACATAAGTGCCACCTATCAGTGCCCATCAGTGTGGCATATTAGTGCCTCCACATAAGTGCCACCTATCAGTGCCCATCAGTGTGGCATATTATTGCCTCCACATAAGTGCCACCTATCAGTGCCCATCAGTGCAGCATATTAGTGCCTCCACATAAGTGCCACCTATCAGTGCCCATCAGTGCTACCTAGAAAAACATTTAATCCACTTCTGGACCGGAAGGTTTTGCCCCCTTAAGGACCCGGCCGTTTTTAGCAATTCGGCACTGTGTTACTTTAACTGACGATTGCGCCGTCGTGCAATGCTGTACTCCAATACATTTTTTTGCGCTATAAACAAAAAAAGAGCAACAATTCTGCAAAAAATTTTTAAAAAATTTATATTTTTCACTTTCTGCTATATAAAATCCCCCCCCCCCCCCCAAAAAAAAAAAATGAAAATCAAAATTTTTCATAATTTTAGGCTAATTTCTATTCTGCTACATATTTTTGGTTAAAAAAATCCCAATAAGTGTATTTTGATTGATTTATGCAAAAGTTATCATGTCTATAAAACTAGGGGAAAGATTTATGTCATTTTTATTTGTTTTAATTTTTTTACTATTCATGGCGGCGATCAGCTATTTTTAGTGGGACTGCGACATTGTGGTGGACAGATCGGACTCCTAACTGACATTTTTGACACTTTTGGGTGAACAACGGTCTGCCGTGTTACAAGGGGAGTGATTGCGGGCTCCTGGTGGCAATTGTGGCTGCTGGCCCCCGTGGATTGGCTTCCCTGCTGGCGAGTGGGCGCACATCCCCAGGATCGCAGCCTGTGGACCGCTGTACGTGGTAACCTGCTGACCTGCCACCATATAACTGTGGCGGCTGGTCGGCAAGTGGTTAAAAACATTTTTTAGGTGTTTTTTTTTTTTTTTTTTTAGCAAACACTAAAAAAAATGATAAAAACGTCATATAGGTACAGTAAAGCATGAGCGCACAATTGTCATTCAAAGAGGGACAGCAAGGGGTTAAATAAGGCTGGGGGAGAGGGAGAGGTATTCTGTAGAGACGGAGTAGGAAGAAAGAGTAAAGAGGGGAGAGTGTGGTCACAGCTCACTCACTTGCACAGTCCCAGCAGCAGCCTCACTGGGTCAGTCAGCATGTTTAGGATGTGACTGTTGGATAATGCGGCTGCCTCGTGTTTAGGATCTGAAGTTTCCAGCGGGCACAGGGAGAGAGAGGCGGGAGGAGGCAGAGCAGATCTATTCTCCCATTTCTGTAGAGGAGGGGGGGGGGAAGGGCAATGCTCTGCAGAGATACAACAGCATTCTCTCAGCCCTGTCACAGGACACATCGCCGGCTCGTAGCTGCAGTGAGTGAGAGAGGCGTTCTTTCACTGCTCCTCCACTCTGTTAAACCCGCGCTGGAGCCGCCCGAGCATTAGCACACCACCAGCTCCAGTACCGGACATGTGCAGCTCCGAGCTGCCAGCACAGCCGCCCATTTACAGGGAATCCAGGCGGCCCAGGGGGAAATTGCCAGGCTCTGAGGAAGAGGCATGGCCTCG
Source organism: Pelophylax lessonae (assembly GCF_965119305.1). Lineage (NCBI taxonomy): Eukaryota > Metazoa > Chordata > Amphibia > Anura > Ranidae > Pelophylax > Pelophylax lessonae. The sequence goes on along the minus strand of NC_138776.1, from coordinate 259,836,534 downwards.
AAACGCGTCAGCCCCCTGCTTCTATGAGATATTGGACTCCTGTAATGAGGCGGCTTTATGGAATTGATGTGCTTGTTTTTCACGAATGTTTGTGAGTAGCTGATTTTTATCTTGATATTTTAAATAAACTCGCTGAGGATAATGCGCTAGGCTGGTGCGCCCTTTTCTTTGTTTTGTACCTACAGTGTCTGGTCGACCGCCCTGGTCGTAAGGGGCAGCAAAGCCTAGCCATATTGGATGCCAAGTGTGAGTACGAGTTCCGGGATTGAGGCAGCCTGAGGACCGGGTTCTGAGCGCAGGAGTGGGGTGCTGAATAGCACTTATTTTCTTTTCTGGGAAATTGCCACCCTTCCCCCCAGCCCAGTCCGCCCCTGATTCTGTCATATGGTATACAAAATATAAACAATACATTGGGCAGTTGGGTATATACGTTGATGATGGGGAATAGTCTGGTTCTCGATGACTCGGTATATTACTGAGAAAATGACAAAAAAGTAAGATAGTAATTCTTGTATGAAGTTTTCTGATTGACTTTTGGGATCAGGAAGAACTCTGTTTAACCTGAAAGAAAACTGGGCTGAGATTTATATGGGTATTCTGCCTTCCTCTGGATCAACTTTCACTGATTCCTTTTTACTTATTTTCCTCTTTGGGAGAATTTGATGGACACATACCTTTTCTGAAGGGACAATGTATATACATACTGTAGTTTATAGGAGGGATGAGGCATTTACAACAATAAAGGATTTGCTTCAAACTCTTGGCAGTTCAGGTTAGCTGTGCGGGTGAATTGATTATCTAATTTGCCTGTCTGCCGAAATAAATCCCCGGCCACTATGACATCTTTCATTTTTGTTTTGGGTGACTTTGATAGACATACTGTATATGTGTCCTCAACTATGTAGCAATGTAAATAAATACTTTATACTCACAAAAGTATTACTTACCTGTTTCTATATGTAGAGAAGATTCCTCCTGTTTAATTTTCATAATCGGCTTCTCCTCCTCCATAGACTGCTGATCTCCACTCACCAACCTCTCTTCTTCTTCTTCCGCTTTAACCTCAACTTTGATGTCCTTTGGTTCTTCACCCTAAACCCCAAAGATGACAGAATACAATAGTAAAAAAGGGATAAGAGATTATATATTGTTAAACAATCTCAAAGTTTAGAATTATTTTGGAGTTCTATGTCTCAGTCCCATCTACCTGATCATGGCGTGAATAGTCGTGATCTTCCTTTATGGAATCCCAGGAGTACAGAGGACCTCCATCCTCCATAGACTGCCCATCTCCCCTCACCGACGTCTCTTCTAATTCCTCTTTATTTTCAACTTTGATGTCTTTCTGTTCTTCACGCTAAACCCCAAAGATGACAGAATACATTTATAAAAAGGAACAAGTAATTACATAGAAGAATGTCATTTCATAGCTTAAAATTCTTTTGGTGCTCCAATTGCTTAGTACCATCTACCTGATATGGTTGAGCATAGTTGTGATCTTCCTGTGTGAAATCCTGGCAATACAGAGGACGGGGACATCTCTCTGGTGGGTTCCCATTACTGGATCCATCTACCAGATGATGGTGAGGGATGGTGTGATCTTCCTGTGTGGAATCCCGGGAATACAGAGGAAGGGGACATCTCTCTGGTGGGTTCCAATTACTGGATCCATCTACCTGATGATGGTGAGGGATGGTGTGATCCCCCTGTGTGGAATCCCGGGAATACAGAGGACGGGGACATCTCTCTGGTGGGTTCCCATTACTGGATCCATCTGTAGGAAACACACACACTGACTGAATACATTGTTTCTATGTGTTTATCAGATGATGGGGGATCTAGGTGGACCCTCCGTACTGCTCTCTCCTTTACAATAAAGTCTCCTCTTACCCGGTGATGTGAGGGGCGGCTGATTCTCCATGACGACGTCCTTGTAGAGATCCTTGTGTCCTTCTAAATACTCCTATTCCTCCATGGAGAAATAGACAGTGACATCCTGACACCTTATAGGAACCTGACACACACAATGATACAGTCACCATCCAGACACATCCCTTGTCTGTTACTGGATAATGTCCCAGAATTCCCAGCACCACTCACCTCTTCTGTCAGCAACTCAGTGATCTTATTGGTGACATCTAGAATGTTCTTGGCACTGGTTACCTCTGTTATGAGGCCGTGAGGTGGTGGCACTTTGATGGGTGAAGACAACTTTTGGGTGATAATGGGATGACTGGATAATTATTATTATTTTTTTTTTTAAATCCTGTGTAAAGAGAGAAAGTAGCAATCATCACCACAGACTTCCCAGAATCCTCCTCACCTCCTACTGATCTATACAGGACTCTCCTCTTTGTAGATGTATAATAAACTGATAATTATTTGGAGTGAACTGGGATGAATAATCTATATTAACTATCTCAGTACGGGACACTTTCACCCCTTCCTGCCCAGGCCAATTTTCATCTTTCAGTGCTGTGACACTTTGAATGACAATTACTCAGTCATGGAACACCGTACCCAAACTTAAACTTTTCTTTCAGTGGCATTTCATCACCATTGCGTTTTTAGTTTTTGCGAAATAAGTGGAAAAATACAGAAAATGTTTTAAAAAAACAAACATGTTTTCTCAATTTGTGTTATACAGATTTGCAAATAAATAATACTTCTTCATAACTTTAGGACAAAATGTATTCTGATACATTTCTTTGGTAAAAATAACCCAAATTAGTGTATAATATATACTCTGTGTGAAAGTTGTGAAAGTTATAGAGCCTACAAACTATGTTTGTTATATTATATATATATATATATATATATGAAAATCCTGATGTACTAATGGCCTCATTTCATGAAGCCCTAAAATCCAGGACAGTATAAATACCTCCCAAATGACCCCCATGTAGACAGTCCCAAGTATTTAGTAAGGGGCATTTTGAAGTTGTAATTTTTCTGGTCACAATTTATTGGTAAATTAAGAAATTAAATATTTTTTTCCCATAAAGATGTAATTGAACAAGTTATTTCTCACACATAGCATAGGCATACTTCTAATTACACCCCAAAACACATTCTGCTATGTCTCCTGAATATGGGGATACCACATGCTTGAGACTTTTTTACAGCCTAGATGCATAGAGGGGCCCAAAATCCAAGGAGCACGTTTGGGCTTTCAAGGAGCATAAATTCCAACTCTAATTTTCTGACTGCCTATTACATTTTTGGAGGCCTTGGAGCACCAGAACAGTGGAAACACCAATAAATGACCTCATTTTGGAAAGCAAATTCCAATGTATTTTCTGAAAGGCATAGGGAGTCATTTTTTGCCAAACATTTTTCAAAAATGCAGTAAAGAAAATTATTATTATTATTTATTTTACGCAAAGTTGTCAATTAATAACACATGGCATAGGCATACTTAGAATAACACCCCAAAACACATTCTGCTATGACTCCTGAGTATGGGAATTCTACATCTTTGAGACTATTTTTACAGCCTAGATGCAAAGAGGGGCCCGAAATCCAAGGAGCATGTTGGGTTTTCGAGGAGCATGCAATTTCCTGACTACCTATTACATTTTTGGAGGCACACCGATGTAAGTGAACATGTGAAGTTTATTCACCACTGTATATCCAAAAGTGGACATTAAAACATCACAGACAAGGACAACAGGTTGACGCATTTCCCGAGTTTACACTCGCTTACTGTGGTTATGAGTTTTGGATCTACATTGGTGAATAAACTTCTCATGTTCACTTACATCGGTGTGCCTCCAAAAATGTAATAGGTAGTCAGGAAATTGCATGCTCCTCGAAAACCCAACATGCTCCTTGGATTTCGGGCCCCTCTTTGCATCTAGGCTGTAAAAAAGTCTCAAAGATGTGGAATCCCCATACACAGGAGTCATAGCAGAATGTGTTTTGGGGTGTTATTCTAAGTATGCGTATGCCATGTGTTATTAATTGACAACTTTGTCTAAAATAAATAATATTAATAATTTTCTTTACTGCATTTTTTAAAAATGTTTGGCAAAAAATGACTCCCTATGCCTTTCAGAAAATACATTGGAATTTGCTTTCCAAAATGAGGTCATTTATTGGTGTTTCCACTGTTCTGGTGCTCCAAGGCCTCCAAAAATGTGATAGGCAGTCAGAAAATTAGAGTTGGAATTTATGCTCCTTGAAAGCCCAAACGTGCTCCTTGAATTTTGGGCCCCTCTATGCACTTACATTGATGTGCAGTCATCACTTTGTGTTTGAAGATGTTGCTGGAGACTACGGATCTGACCTGCACCTGATTATAGATCCTCACCTGAGCGGCTCATCTGCATTTGTCTCAGTACATTTTTGGAGGCCTTGTAGCACCAAGACAATGGAAACATCCACAAAATTACCACATTTTGGAAAGCAAACACTCCAAAGGTATTTTCTGAAAGGCATAGCTAGTAATTTTTTGCAAAATATTTTTGGAAAATGCAGGAAAGAAAATGATTTTTTTTTTACACAAAGTTGTCAATTAATAACACACAATATAGGCATACTTAGAATTATACCCCAAAACATCTTCTGCTGCTACTCCTCCCATGTATAGTGATACCATATATACTTGTGCTCATAAGTTTACAAAGAAAAAAGGAATTGTCAACGGATCTGTGGGAAAAGGTAGTTGAACTGTATAAAACAGAAAAAGGGATATAAAAAGATATCCAAGAAATTGAGAATGCCAATCAGCAGTGTTCAAACTCTAAACTCAAGAAGTGGAAAATGAGGGGTTCTGTTGAAACCGAACCACGGTCAGGGAGACCAACTAAAATTTCAGCCACAACTGCCAGAAACATTGTTCGGGATGCAAAGAAAAACCCACAAATACCTTCTGGTGAAATACAGGACTCTCTGAAAACACGTGGTGTAGCTGTTTCAAGATGCACAATAAGGAGGCACTTGAAGAAAGACGGGCTGTGTGGTCAAGTCGCCAGAAGAAAGCCATTACTACTCAAATGCCACAAAGTATCTTGCTTACAATACACCAAACAGCACAGAGACAACCCTCAAACCTTCTGGCACAAAGTCATTTGGAGTGATGAGACCAAAATTTAGCTTTTTGGCCACAAACATAAACACTACATTTGGAGAGGAGTCAACAAGGCCTATGAAGAAAGGTACACCATTCCTACTGTGAAACACGGAGGTGGATCACTGATGTTTGGGAATGTGTGAGCTACAAAGGCACAGGCAATTTGGTCAGAATTGATGGCAAGATGAATGCAGTATGTTATAAAAAAATACTGGAGGGAAATTTGAATTCATCAGCCCGGAAGCTGCGCATGGGACGTACTTGGACATTCCAACATGACAATGATCCTAAACACAAGGCCAAGTCAACCTGTCATTGGCTACAGCAGAATAAAGTGAAGGTTCTGGAGTGGCCATCTCAGTCTCCTGACCTCAATATCATTGAGCCACTCTGGGGAGATCTCAAACGTGCCGTTCATGCAAGACAGCCCAAGAATTTACAGGAACTGGAGGCTTTTTGCCAGGAAGAATGGGCAGCTTTACCATCTGAGAAGATAAAGAGCCTCATCCACAAATACCACAAAAGACTTCAAGCTGTCATTGATGTTAAAGGGGGCAATACATGGTATTAAGAACTGGGGTATGTAAACTTGATCAGGGTCATTTGGGTAGTTTCTGTTGTCATTATGATTTAAAAAGAGTAAACACAGTTGATTGATAATAAATAGCTTCAGCCAAACACTAACCACGAGTGAAAGAAACGTTTTTGTGTTATCATTCATATTCTCTGAAAAATGGCCAAGAAATCATAAATTCTGCCAGGGTGTGTAAACTTATGAGCACAACTGTATGCGAGACGTTTTCACAGCCTAGGCACATAGAGGGGCCCAAAATCCAAGGAGCACTTTCAGGCGTTCTCGGGGATAAACTATGCATCTGATTTCCTGACTACCTATCTTAAATTTGGAGGAAAGCAGAAATACCCACAAAATGACTACATTTTGGAAAGCAAACACCCCAAGGTATTTTTAAGAAGCAATGGTGAGTCTTTTGAAGACTTCATTTTTTTGACACCCACGTTTTTGAAAAATGGAGAAAGAAGATAATATTTTTACACAAAGTTGTCAATTTAATGAGTTTTTTCTCTCACACAGCATGGGCAAACTTAAAATTACAACCGAAGACACATTCTGTTACTCCTTCCGATACCACGTGTGAGACTTTTTCACTGTCTGGGCTGATTATATACCGGACGTTGTATCTTGAGTGTCACACAAATTACCTGATTGTATAAAAACCAATGTACTGTAATGGTTTGCTCTATAGGAGTGGTCAGGGAATAAAGCTTAGTGTAGCATCACCCATAGCAGTCCCAGGGGATGGCTGGCACTGGTGTCTCACAGGAATATAGTCAGACATGTTGGTGGGTCAGTTCAGACATGGTGAGCAAACAGGCAAAGGATCAGTGTGTTCAAAGAAACAGGCCAGGGTCATTACAGACGACAGGCAGTGGCAACACTGCACTGCTGTGGCAGCAATCAGGAACACTGCTGCTCACTTATACTGGTCAGGTGACAATCAGGGACACCATTGCTGGCTTAGACTGGTGTAGTGACACTGCAACTGGTGTGGTGATCAGAGTCAATATGACCGGTGTACCAGTGATCAGGGACACTGTGACTGGTGTGGCAATGATCACTGACACTGTTGTAGGTGTGGCAGTAATCAGAGACAATATGGCAGTGAACAGTGACACTGAGTGATGTGGCGGTGATTGAGGACAATGATTGGTGCGGTATAATGTCTCCATAGTCTAAGTCCCCATTTACATTGGGCAGGACACTGTCTGCGATCTGCTTTCTCAGAGGAGGATCTGCCCACTGATCCCTGCTGAAAAGGAGGATGACCGGTACATGTCCGCTCCACCTAAGCAGTGTGGACACAGACACAGCCCATTCTCCTCTATGGGCGGCTGGATGCAAATGGACCTCCTGTCTATAAACCAGAGGCTCTGGATGGACAGTTGGATAAATGGTTCTATATTTAGGAAATAACCGGTCTATAAACCAGAGGCTCTGGATAGACAGTTGGATAAATGGTTCTATATTTAGGATGTATCTGGTCTATAAACCAGAGGCTCTGGATGGACAGTTGGATAAATGGTTCTATATTTAGGATGTATCCTTTCTATAAACCAGAGGCTCTGGATGGACAGTTGGATAAATGGTTCTATATTTAGGATGTATCTGGTCTATAAACTAGAGGCTCTGGGTGGACAGTTGGATAAATGGTTCTATATTTAGGATGTATCCGGTCTATAAACCAGACGCTCTGGCTGGACAGTTGGATAAATGGTTCTATATTTAGGATGTATCTGGTCTATAAACCAGAGGCTCTGGATGGACAGTTGGATAAATGGTTCTATATTTAGGATGTATCCGGTCTATAAACCAGAGGCTCTGGATGGACAGTTGGATAAATGGTTCTATATTTAGGATGTATCCGGTCTATAAACCAGAGGTTCTGGATGGACAGACATATTTGTGTGTATCATCTACTGGAGATAAAAGACGTCACAGTGACTATGGAGGAAGAGGACGGAACATGACGGGAGGGGGTTACTGGGTGTTAATATAAAATAACATCTTATTACCTCCTCTGCAGTCGGTTGAAGGAATATCTCCATCCACTTCCTGCAAGTTCTCCTTGCTCTGGGAACTTTCTGTCTTTAGAAGGGACTTTGGTGTGCAGATGACATCACTTCCTGTCTCTGCGTTCCACTGACAATAAGTGAGATCACCACCTTGTGGAGAAAATGAAAACTGCTGCCTTTTTTTTCTAGTTTCTAATATCACATGCAATTAAAAAGCCAGATAATGAAAAAATATAATAGAAAATAAATTAAAAATGGAAATATAATAATGTTTTGCAAAAACTATCTTTAAATTTTTCCAGATAAATAGTTTTTGGAAAAAAAATCTTTGATGTATACATTTTTTCATAATGGGCACAGGAGGTGTGCAGAGCTGGAGGACTGGAGGAACCCTCATAATAGGCATAGGAGGTGTCTAGAGTTGGGAACCCCCTGGAGGACTGAGGGAACCCTTGTAAGGGGCACAGGAGGTGTGCAGAGTTGGGAACCCTGTGGAGGACTGGAGGGAACCGTCAAATTGTGCACAGGAGGTGTGCAGAGTTGGAAACCCCCTGGAGCACTGGGGAAACACTCATAATGAGCACAGGAGGTGTCTAGAGTTGGATACCCCTTAGAGGACTGGGGAAACCCTCATAATGGGCACAGGAGGTGTGCAGAGCTGGAGGACTGGAGGAACCCTCAAAATGGGCACAGGAGGTGTCTAGAGTTGGGAACCCCCTGGTGGACTGAGGGAACCCTTGTCATAGGCACAGGAGGTGTGCAGAGTTGGGAACCAGTGCCATCTTAAGAGCATTAAAGGGCCCCGGGCAATGCAGTGCACTGGGGCCCTGCCTACACAATCACCCATGAGAATAAAAATGCAAATTATCAATAAGGCGATATTTATTGGTATAGCAGTGCCAGGCTAATGACAGCTTCCGAGTTCAGCGGCTGGGTCCGGTGAGCACACACGGATGGGAGTCAGACTCGACTGTCCTGTATGTGTCTGTTCCCGTGGAGGTGGACAGGCATTCCTGCAGTTGTGGGCTCCCCCTTCATGGCCCAAGTGGCCTGACAGCAGCGCAGGGCCGACAGGCGCTTGCCACCTGCTAAGTTCGGTGGCAGGATGCACACAGGAATCGGGACTAATGCTTGGCTGGGGCTGGGCCACTGGGCAGATGGGGCCCCCCAGGCAAGTGGGGCCCCCGGGCAACTGCCTAGCATGCCCATGCGGTAAGATGGCCCTGTTGGGAACCCCCTGGAGCACTGGGGAAATACTCATAATGAGCTCAAAAGGTGTCTTGAGTTGGATACCCCTTGGAGGACTAGGGAAACCCTCATAATGGGCACAGGTGGTATGCAGAGTTGACAGGAGGTGTGCATTTTGGCAGGAACCCTTCATGATGGGCACAGGTGTGCAGAGCCAAGATAAAGAGATGTACAGGGATGGTGGGGAAGGGTAACCAGATGTCCCAATTTTTAGGAGGCTGACCACAGCTAAAATGTGTCCCCAATGTTGTCCTAGTTTAAGAAACAACATCAAAGACTGTGCGTAGATCCACCTAGAAACTACTTGCTGTTCTCTCACTGCTTCCTAGGGGTGGAGAAGGGAGACATCGATTAAAGCCTCCAAGTTTATCAGGCTTTTCCAGCTTTTGCTTGTTTTTTCTCTCGGCGTGTGGGTTCTTTGCCATCCTGTCACTGTCTGTAGATTTTTTTTTGTAATGGAAAAAGGCTGTGTGCAGACAGATGTGTAGGGATTATGGGAACCCTTCATAAGGAGCACAGAAGGTGTGTAGAGTTGGGAACCCTGTGGAGGACTGGGGGAATCCTCATAATGGGCACAGGAGGTGTGCAGAGTTGAGAACCCTGTGGAGGACTGGGGGAACCCTCATAATGGGCACAGGAGGTGTGTAATGTTGGGAACCCACTGGAGGACTGGGGAACCCTCATAATGGGCACAGGAGGTGTGAAGAGTTGGGAACCCGTGGAGGACTTGGGGAACCCTTGTCAGACTTACAGTACAAAATAGAACAACACCCTAGTAATTGGCACAGCAGGCATTCAGAGTTTGGAACCCCATGGAGGACTGGGTGAACCCTCATAATTAGCACAGGAGGTGTACAGAGTTGGGAACCCTTCGAAGGACTGGGGAACCCTCATAATGGGCACAGGAGGTGTGCAGAGTTGGAAACCCGTGGAGGACCGGGGGAGCTCTTGTAATGGGCACAGCAGGTGTCTAGAGTTGGGAACCCTCTGGAGAACCCTCATAATGGGCACAGGAGGTGTGTAATGTTGGGAACCCACTGTAGGACTGGGGAACCCTCATAATGGGCACAGGAGGTATGTAGAGTTGGGAACCATGTGGAGGACTGGGGGAAGCCTCATAATGGGAACAAGAGGAATCTAGAGTTGGGAACCCCCTGGAGGACTGGGGAAACCCTAGTAATTGGCACAGGAGGCGTGCAGAGTTTGGAACCCCATGGAGGACTGGGGGAACCCTCATAATTAGCACAGGAGGTGTACAGAGTTGGGAACCCTTCGAAGGACTGGGGAACCCTCCAATGGGCACAGGAGGTGTGCAGAGTTGGAAACCCCCTGGAGAACTGGGGGGAACCCTCATAATGGACACAGGAGGTGTGCAAAGTTGGAAACCCGTGGAGGACTGGGGAACTATTGTAATGGGCACAGGAGGTGTCTAGAGATGGGAACCCCCTGGAAGGACTGGGGGAACCCTCATAATGGGCACAGGAGGTGTGCAGAGTTGAAAAGAGGTGTGTATTTTGGTAGGAACCCTTCATAATGGGCACAGGTGTGCAGAGCCAGGATAAAGGGATGTATAGGGATGGTGGGGAAGGGTAACCAGATGTCCCCATTTTCAGGAGGTTGACCCCAGCTAAAATGTGTCCCCAATTTTGTCCCAGTTTAGGAAGCAGTCCACTTAGGGACTACATGCTGTTCTCTCACTGCTTCCTAGAGGAGGAGAAGGGAGGAAGGGGAGGGGTGCACGCATTAAGCTCCTAGTTACCACTTTGGTCCAAGTGTCACTAGACCAGTGTTAGCCAGGAAAAGTGTTCCTGATCACTTCCACATCTTTACTGTATTACAAGACCAGTGCAACCATCAACAGTGTTCCTGATTGCCTCCACACCAGTTCAAGTCTCACTAGAAAAAACCCAGTAACAGCGTTCCCGATTGCTGCCACAACAGTCTCAGAGTTGCCAGACTAGTTTAAGCCAGCAACAGTATTTATGATCATTGCCACAGCAGTACCAGTAACCACAGGGATTATTTGTTCACCTTCTGTTCAGCCTGTAAGGAGGAGGGGGGGGGGGGGGGGCAGTAACAGACGGTATACCCATGCTGGCTACTATGAGTTATATACCCCCAGGGTTTTTCTTGGGCTATGCCAGGCGATGAACTGGGTCACTAACCCTTGCATGTGGGGTAACACTTTACCCGAAGGTGTGCTCATCAATGCCTGGGACCAAAGACTAAGGTGGCCTTCAAACTCAGAGATGAGCCACATGTGTGTAGTATGGAGTTCCTCCAATAGGCTGCTCATCCCATGTCCTACACACTTGTACTGATATATGTGTTGCATTCAGAGGGACAGACTGAGACTCTGCCCACTCCACCAGTCAGCGTACCTTTGTTACCTCTCTCCCAGTAACAGAATGAGCTCCCACTGAGCACACAGCGCTGACCTCATCTGTGCTCACACTTCATTCTTCCTATCCTGTACCTAGTGATCAGGCCATAGATCTCCATTATGGTAGTCCACACCCAGTGAGCAATGGTGATGGACAGCTAGGGAGGAAGTCATAGCGCACTGAACCCCTCACTACCAGAGGTCCTGTCACCTAACCAGGTACCACGCCAATGACTGGTTGCTGTTCTTCCTTGCGATTACTCATGGCAACTACCTCTTCCTCCTTGTCTTACTAAATGACCCTTTGTGGCACTGATGTTACACAAAGCCCATATTGCTGTTTTGGACCCAGGTTCATTAGGAATACACCAAGACCCCCCTATGTGCCCCTTGAAGAACTTTACACCAGGCTCTGAGCAGTTGGATTAACTTTTACTGTACACTTGGCGCAACATGTATGATATGCAATAACGTCTCTCTCCTAACTGAACCTAACTGCGGCTGCCCCAGGTTACCTGCACAGGTGAAGCTTCAGAAAAGTCCATACTTGGAATTGCTCAAACTGAGAAGTCCATCTTCTTGGGATGTCCCGGTGAATCGGCATTCCAGAGCGGAACACAGGTCCCAGCAATTCTCTGTATGTATCCCTAGTGGCGTGTGCCCCCCCCCCCCTCCCCCCAGGATCCAGACAGCTTTTCTTTACTCTATAAAATTGGGTAGTTTTGTGGATGTTTCTACTTTACTGGTGCTTCAGGGCCTCCAAACACAATATAGTAAAAAAATGAGATGCCTAATTTATGCCCCTTGAAGCTTAAAGTGATCCTTGGATTTTGGGCCCCTCTATGTGACTAGACAGCAAAAGAAGTGTCACATATGTGATATCCCCATGCTCAGGAGAAATAGCAAAATGTATTTCTAAGTATGTCCATTCTGTGTGAAAAATATCTTATCATCATTATATGTGTAACACTTCCCCCCCCCCCCTCCCTGTAGGGGTTGCAGGTGAAAGGGTATCCCACTGCTGTCCAGCCAGGCACATGACATTTTAAGCTTTTTGTGAACGGCCCTGGAGCTTTGTTTTGTGTTTTTATTAGGGGGTAATAACTTGGATGGGGACAGGAATAATGGGATGCCCAACTTGATAGTGACAAAACCAAGGACAACGCCCTCCCTATATACAACTCCAATTGATTCCTCTGTACAAGCTAACAGTCTCGGTTAGTTCAGCAACAGCCCCTTACAGGCTAGGAACTCTAAGTCCTTTTGGAAAGTAGCACAATGTGTAGAAAACTACATCCTGGAGTACCTCCAACTCCCCTGTAGACACTTGTCCCAGCGCTATCACTGCAGGAAATACCAGCCCACCTGACTGCTTCTTTACCAGCCCATGTGGCTGCTTTTTCCCCAGTCTACCTGACTGACTCTCTGACTTAAGCACACCACCGTCTTCAAGAGAGACCTGCTACATGTGGCCATCTCTCTCCACTCGTAAGTTCCTGCACCGTGTTGTAATACTCACACTGTCCTTGTTACTCCCACTGCCTCCCAGGAAGCACTACCTCCAAGCTTCTCCTGTTGTCAGGATCCTCCCAGGCCAGCACCCATGGCCCGGCCTGAGGAAGAGCACCCACCCCAGACTGGGAGGTTCACCTCAAGGGCCACCGGCAGCCTCCTCAGCACTGCATCTCCATCTTCCACCAGACTCCCCTGCCAGCATGACTCATTCAAATGTAAGGGCTCACTAAGTCCTCTGCCAGGCACACCACCTGGGGATTGGCTATGCCCCCCTAAATATGCAGAACAACCCTCCAAGCCTCCGCCTTCCAGAACATTCTCCAACCTTCCAGAACCAGGGGAAGGCACCAGAGAGCTGTCTGTACAAGTCATGCTGCCCTGAACTCTAATAACCCTGGCTCAGATTCAAAGCCTCAAAGGATTCAGACCTGAGTCAGAATATATTTTACATGTTACTAGTAGCACACTAGAGGGTTCTACATATGTAAAAAAAAATAATAATATTTAATTTTATCTTCTTTCTTCATTTTCCACTTGTGGCAAAAAAATATGATCTTCAAAAGATTTATTAGGTGTTTCTCTTACCCTGGCACTTTAGGGCCTCAAGTAATGTAATAGGTAATCAGGAAATTAGATGCATAATTTATGCCCCTAGAAAGCCTGAAGGTTCTCCTTGGATTTTGGGCTTCTCTATGCATATAGGCAGCAAAATAGTCCCAAACATGTGGTCAGAATATATTTTACCTATTCGGTCACTAGTAGCACACTAGAGGGTGCTACATATGTTAAAAAATCACTTTAATCTTCCTTTTTTTTCATTTTCCACTTGTGGCAAAAAAAGGTGATCTTCAAAAAGACTCACCATACCTCTAAATAAAAAATTTGGAAGGTCTACTTTGCAAAATGGGATAATTTATTAGGTGTTTCTCCTGCCCTGGCACTTCAGGGCCTCAAGAAATGTAATAGGTAGTCAGGAAATTAGATGCATAATTTATGCCCCTAGATAGCCTGAAGGTGGTACTTGGGTTTTGGGCTTCTCTATGCATATAGGCAGCAAAATAGTCCCAAATATGTGGTCAGAATATATTCTACCTATTCGGTAACTAGTAGCACACTAATGAGCAGGGCCCTCCAGTTCCTCCTGTATTGAATTGTATTGTAACTGCATTGGCTTCCCTCACATTGTAAAGCGCTGCGCAAACTGTTGGCGCTATATAAATCCTGTATAATAATAATCAATAATAATATGTAAAAAAAAAAAAAAATCAATTGAATCTTCTTTCTTCATTTTCCACTTGTGGCAAAAAAAGGTGATCTTCAAAAGACTCACCATACCTCTAAAAAAAAAAAAATGTTGGAAGGTCTACATTGCAAAATGGGATCATTTATTAGGTGTCCTGGCACTTCAGAGCCTCAAGAAATGTAATAGGTAGTCAGGAAATTAGATGCATCATTTATGCCCCTAGAAAGCCTGAAGGTGCTCCTTGGGTTTTGGGCTCCTCTATGCATATAGGCAGCAAAATAGTCCCAGATATGTGGTATCCCCATACTGGGGAGAAGTAGAAGAATGTGCTTTGGGGTGTAACTGTAAGTATACCCATGCTGTGTGTGACAAATAACTGGTTAAAATGACAACTTTGTGAAATAAAATCCAATTTTATTTACTTTCTCCATTTTTAAAAAAAATTGTGGCAAAAAGAAAATGTACGATTTCAAAAAAACTCACCATGCCTCTTACTGAATACCTTGGACTGTCTACTTTCCAAAAAGAGGTCATTTTGGGGGTGTTTGTACTGTTCTGGCATTTTAGGGCCTCAAGAATTGATATACAGAAGGCCGTTAGTACATTAGGAATGATCAATTTTTAAAAATGGAGACTCTACAGCTTTTACGCGTACTAAAAAATATACATGTATTTGCTTTTTATTATACCAAACTAATGTAACAAAATAAATTTTGGCCTAAATTTATGAAGAAGTGAAACATTTTCCACACTCTGAACAAAATCAAGGATTCTGACCTTAATATGAATAGGGATGCTCACCCATGTGAATTCTCTGGTGTTTAAGCAGGCTTATTTTCTGACTGAAAGATTTCCCACACTCTGCACATGAATAAAGATGCTCACCTGTGTAAATTCTCTTGTGTTTTTACAGTTTTCTCCTTTCTGAGCGAAAGATTTCCCGCACTCTGAACATTGATTGGGACTCTCACCCATGTAAATTCTCTGATGTGTACAAAGGTCTCTTTCTTAGAATAAAAAATTCCCCGCACTCTGAACATGAATATGACTGATCACCAGTGTGAACTCTCAGATGTTTTAGAAGGTCTCAATTTTGACTAAAACATTTCCCGCACTCTAAACACAAATAAGGATGCTCACCCTTGTGAATTTTTTGGGTGTTTTTTTTTAATTAAAAGATTTCCCACACTTGGCACATGAATAGAGACACTCACTTGTGTGAATGCCCTTTGTGGTGTTACGATTTTCTCCTTTCTGAGCGAAAGACTTCCCGCACTCTGAACATAGATAGGGAGGCTCACCCGTGTGACTTACCCAATGTCTAACAAGGTCTTCTTACAGAGTGAAAGATTTCCTGCACTCTGAACATGGATTGAGATGCTCACCTGTGTAAATTCTCAGAGGTGCACGAAGGTCTCTTTCTTAGAATAAAAGATTTCCCACACTCTGAACATGAATAGGAACTCTCACCTGTATGAACTCTCTGGTGTATAAGAAGTGAACATTTCTCAATTAAGCATTTCCCACACTCTGAACATGAATAGGGAAGCCCACCCGTATAAATATTCTGAAGTCTAAGAAGTAAACATTGCTGAGTGAAACATTTCCCACACTTTGAACATGAGTATGGACACTCATCCATGTGAATTCTCTGATTTCTAAGGTCACTGTTCTGAATGAAGCATTTCCCGCACGTGATGAACATGAATAGAGGCGCTCATCCGTGTGAAACTTCTAGTGCATTAGAAGTGCAAATTTATGAGTGAAACCTCTCCCACACTCTCAGCATGCATAAGGATGCTGACCTGTGTGAATTCTCCGATGTCTAAGAAGGTTTCCTTTCTGAATGAAACATTTTCCGCACTCTGAACATGAATAGGGAAGCTCCCCCGTGTGAATTTTCTGATGTTTAACAAGTCCTCCTTTTTGAGTGAAAGATTTTCCACACTTTATACATGAATAGGGACGTTCACGCATGTGCATCTTCTGGTGTTTAAGAAGAAAACATTTCTGATTGAAACATTTGCCGCACTCTGAACATGAATAGGGAAACTCACCCGTGTGAATTCTCTGATGTTTACGAAGTGAAGACTTCAGAGTGAAACATTTACCACACTCTGAACAACAATAGGGACGCTCATCCGTGTGAATTCTCTGATGTGTAAGAAGGGTTTCTTTCTGAATGAAGCATTTCCCACACTCTGAACATGAATAGGGACGCTCACTCGTGTGAATCTTCTGATGTGTACGAAGGTCTCTGTTATCAACGAAGCATTTCCCGCACTCTGAACATGAATACGGACGTTCACTTGCATGAGTTTTCTGGTGTTGAAGAAGGTTTCCTTTCTGAGTGAAACATCTCCCACACTCCGAACATGAAAAGGGACGCTCACCCGTATGAATTCGCTGATGTGTATGAAGGTCTCTGATCAGAATAAAGCATTTCCCACACTCTGAACATGAATAGGGACGCTCACCTGTGTGAATTCTCTGGTGTCTAAGAAAACTTCCTTTATGACTGAATTGTTTCCCACACTCTGAACATGAATAGGGACGTTCACCTGTGTGACTTCTCTGATGTTCAAGAAGGACTCTTTTCTGAATAAAGCGTTTCCCGCACTCTGAACATGAATAGGGAAGCTCCCCAGTGTGAATTCTCTGATGTGTACGAAGGTCTCTGTTCAAAATAAAAGATTTCCCGCACTCTGAACATGAATAGGGACGCTCACCTGTGTGAAGGCTCTGGTGTCTAAGAAAATTTCCTTTATGATTGAATTGTTTCCCGCACTCTGAACAGGAATAGGGACGTTCACCCGTGTGAATTCTCTGATGTTCAAGAAGGTCTCTTTTCTGAAGGAAACCTTTCCCGCACTCTGAACATGAATATGGACGCTTGATCATGTGCTTTTTCTTGTGTCTAAAAAGTGCTGTGTGTTCTGTGAAACGTTTCCCACACATTGGACATGACAAATACCACTCTTCTGTTTGGATTTCTTCATGGCTTAATGAAGAAGCTTCATTGGAACTCAATGGATCTTTGAAAGTTTCTGTACTGTGAGGTCCTATAGTCTTGGTGTGTGATTGGTTAGAAGATTCCTCAGGATTAGAGGGATCCATTGATTCCCCCAATTGGTAAGGTGTGGGATGTGTATTTGGAGTAGCGGGGTTCACTCCTGGAGAATATTGTACAATGTTATTATCTTCTGCTTTATAATCTGGAGATACAATGAGATGTTCCTCAGAGGTATTCCGGACATTGGGTCCACCTGTCAAAAAGAAATTTCACAATAAATGTTATTTTATAAACTTTAAATTAAGTCATATATGTTGGTCCCACACTAAATGTGTTCTAAGAGTTCTGGCATGGAAATTGGGGGCAATTAGAAGAGAAAAATACGAATACAAACCAAATAAAGGAACAATACACCCAAATCACACTGAGGAACATTTTTTGTGCATTGATGCCATTGTTACTTTAAGAAAGGAGATGGACCTTTCATATGGTGTACAGCATCTCCTCCTCATTTGTTGGGAACATGACGTTATATTGAGGAATGGAGATGGTCCTTTCATATGGTGTACAGTATCTCCTCCTCATTTGTTGGGGAACATGACGTTATATTGAGGAATGGAGATGGTCCTTTCATATGGTGTACAGTATCTCCTCCTCATTTGTCGGGAACATGACGTTATATTGAGGAATGGAGATGGACCTTTCATATGGTGTAAAGTACCTCCTCCTCATTTGTCGGGAACATGACATTATATTGAGGAATGGAGATGGACCTTTCATATGTTGTACAGTATCTCCCCCTCACTTGTTGGGGAACATGACGTTATGTTGAGGAATGGAGATGGACCTTTCATATGGTGTACAGTATCTCCTCCTCACTTGTTGGGGAACATGACGTTATGTTGAGGAATGGAGATGGACCTTTTATATGGTGTACAGTATCTCCTCCTCATTTATTGGGAACATTGGGTAAAGTGATAAATATGATACTTTCTTCTGATGAGGACTAGAGATGATTATTTCATTAGGTATACAATATAAACAATGCAGTTGGGTAGATACGTTGATGACGTTCTTACTGTCAGCAGTTAAGAATTCTCAGTCTTTCCTGTACAGAAACATATGATGTTTTGTTTTTTGTTTTTTTTTTGTACATGGGCAGCACAGGTTGCGTATATTTGGAAGAAAAAATGTTTTTATCTCTGTATACAGAAAGGGTTGTTTTGTTTTAAGAGTTGTACAGATGGGGAATAGTCTGGTTCTCGATGACTCAGTATACTACTGAAAAAATGACAGGAAGATACAAAAATGTAAAATAGTAATTCTTGTAGGAAGTTATCTGATTGACTTTTGGGATCAGGAAGGACTCTGTTTAACCTGAAAGAAAACTGGGCTGAGATTTATATGGGTATTCTGCCTTCCTCTGGATCAACTTTCACTGATTTTTTTTTTACTTATTTTCCTTTTTGGGTGAATTTGATGGACACATACCTTTTCTGAAGTGATGTGACAATGTAAATACATTACAAATACATTCATGGCAATAAAGGATTTGCTTCAAACTCTGGCTGTTCATGTTAGGTGAGCGGGTAAACTGATTATCATATTTGCCCGCCTGCTGAAATGAACCCCCCCCCCGCCCCCCCCCGGTTACTATAACATTTTTATTTTTGTTCTGGGTGACTTTGATAGACATACTGTATATGTTTCCTCAACTATGTAACAATGTAAATAAATACTTTATACTCACAAAAGTAGAATGAAAATGTAAACTGTTTGTACATTTCGTGTTTTTGTTACTTACTTGTGTCTATATGTAGAGAAGATTCCTCCAGTTTAATTTTCATAATCATCTCCCCCTCCTCCATAGACTGCTGATCTCCACTCACCAACCTCTCTTCTTCCTCCTCTTTAATCTCCACTTTGATGGCTTTTGGTTTTTCACCCTAAACCCCAAAGATTACAGAATACAATAGTAAAAAAGGAATAAGAGATTATATACTTTTAAAGAATCTCAAAGTTTAGAATTATTTTGGAGTTCTATGTCTCAGTCCCATTTACCTGATCATGGGGTGAATAGTCGTGATCTTCCTTTATGGAATCCCAGGAGTACAGAGGACCTCCCTCCTCCATAGACTGCTGATCTCCCCTCACCGACGTCACTTCTAATTCCTCTTTATTTTCAACTTTGATGTCTTTCAGTTCTTCACCCTAAACCCCAAAGATGACAGAATACATCAAAAAGTGATTACATAGAAGAATGTCCTCTCATAGCTTAAAATTCTTATAGTGCTCCAATTGTTTACTGTCATCTACCTGACAAGGTTGTGCATAGTTGTGATCTTCTTGTGTGGAATCCCGGGAATACAGAGGACGGGGACTTCTCTCTGGTGGGTTCCCATTACTGGATCCATCTACCTGATGATGATGAGGGATGGTGTGATCTTCCTCTGTGGACTCCTGGGAATACAGAGGACGGGGACATCTCTCTGGTGGGTTTCCATTACTGGATCCATCTGTAGGAAACACACACACTGACTGAATACATTGTTTCTATGTGTTTATCAGATGATGGGGGATCTAGGTGGATCCTCCGTACTGCTCTCTCCTTTACAATAAAGTCTCCTCTTACCCGGTGATGTGAGGGACGGCTGATTCTCCATCATGACGTCCTTGTAGAGATCCTTGTGTCCTTCTAAATACTCCCACTCCTCCATGGAGAAATAGACAGTGACATCCTGACACCTTATAGGAACCTGACACACACAATGATACAGTCACCATCCAGACACATCCCTTGTCTGTTACTGGATAATGTCCCAGAATTCCCGGCACCACTCACCTCTCCTGTCAGCAGATCAATGATCTTGTTGGTGACTCCTAGAGTCTTCTTGGCACTGGTTACCTCTGTTGTCAGGCAGTGAGGTGGAGGCACTGTGATGAGTGATGTCCTGTGAAGATGGATGCTGGGTGGTAATGGGCTGACTGGATAAGTTTACTTACTTTTTTAAATTCCTGTGTAAAAAGAGAATGGAACAATTATCACCAACAGACTTCCCAGAATCTCCCTGTCAGGGCACCAACGGCAGGAGAAAGACTCTAGGACTCAGTATCTGTTGGTGCACCAATGGCAGGAGAAGGACTCTAGGACTCAGCATCTGTCCGTGAACCAATAACAGGAGAAGGACTCTAGGACTCATCATCTGCGGGTGTACCAATGGCAGGAGAAGGACTCTAGGACTCAGCATCTCCACCAGTACTTCACATGGGCCTTTATAAAGGAAGCCTGCTGATTGATCTTCAGCTTGTTACTGTGATTTCTTGCTCATGTGATCCCTAGTTACTAACCGGCTTGTTCCTGACCGGTCTCCTGCCTGTCTCCAGTCCCTGACCCCGGCTTTTCAAATGGACACCCTTTGCCTGCTTCTCGTGTTTGACCTTGGCTTCCACCTGATTTCGTCTGATTTCCCACTTGGTTCCTGATCCCGGCTTGTGTTGACTATCCTATTGTCTTAGTGATTCTACAGACTTGTCTCATCTTACAGGTTCCACCTGCCTGCAGACTCTGTTTATCACATCAGTAGTATTCCTGAATCCATCTGCTTGCAACTCTACAAGTGACCTGTGCTACTTTGTGCCCGACTCCTCCTGTCTCACCTCCCAGGGGAGTCCGGAATCTCTCCATTGGCCTCCAGCACCCGGTACCTGATACCTCCTCACCTGTTAGAGAAAGTCAGTGAGATACCTCCCTAAATGATACCTCCTCACCTGTTAGAGAAAGTCAGTGAGATACCTCCCTAAATGATACCTCCTCACCTCCTCCTGATCTAAACAGGACTCTCCTCTCTGTAGACACAGATAATAAACTGAGAATTATCTGGACTGTAATGGGATGAATAATGTCTGCACAGAGTTCCTCCCAAGTTCTAGCACCGTAGATCTCTTTTAACCACCTCAGTACGGCACCCTATCTCATTTCACGAAGCCCTAAAATTCCTGGAAAGTATAAATGACCCCTCTTTGGAAAGTAGACAGTCAAAGGTATTTAGTAAGAGGCATGGCGAGTTTCTTTAGGTTGTAATTTTTTTTTTGTCACAATTTTTTGGTAAGCTAAGAAATTATCTATTTTTTTTTTTTCAAAAAGTTGTCATTTTAACAAGTTATTTCTCACACACACAGCATAGGCATGCTTCTAATTACACCCCAAAACAAATTCTGATATGGCTCCTGAGTATAGGTATACCATACGTTTGAGACTTTTTTTACAGCCTAGATGCATAGAGGGGCCCAAAATCCAAGGAGCCTGTTTGGGCTTTCAGGGAGCATAAATCTAACTTCCTGACTACCTATGACATTTTTCGAGCACCAGGACAGTAGAAACACCGAAAAAATGACCCCATTTTGGAAAACAAACTCCAAGGTATTTTCTGAAAGGCATAGTGAGTCTTTTTTTTTTTTTTTTTTTACAACAAAAATGTCAATTAATAACACACAGCATAGTCATACTTAGAATTATACCCTAAACAGCTTCTGCTACTCCTCCTGTATATGGCAATATCATATATGTGAGACTTTTTCACAGCCTAGCCACATAGAGGGACCCAAAAACCAAGGAGCACTTTCAGGTGTTTTAGGGGGATAAATTATGCATCTAACTTCCTGACTACCTATCATAATCTTTGGAAGCCCTGGAGCAAACTCCAAGGAGCCTGTTTGGGCTTTCAAGGAGCATAAATTACATATCTAACTTCCTGACTACCTATGACATTTTTGGAGCACCAGGACAGTAGAAACACCCAAAAAATTACCCCATTTTGGAAAACAAACTCCAAGGTATTTTCTGAAAGGCATAGTGAGTGTTTTTTTTTTTTTTTTACACAAAGTTGTCAATTAATAACACACAGCATAGTCATGCTTATACCCTAAACAGCTTCTGTTACTCCTCCTGTGTATGGCAATACCATATATGTGAGACTTTTTCACAGCCTAGCCACATAGAGGGGCCCAAAATCCAAGGAGCACTTTCAAGCGTTTTAGGGGGATAAATTACATCTAATTTCCTGACTATCTATCATTATTTTGGAGGCCCTGGAGCACAAGGACAGCAGAAATACCCACAAAATGACCACATTTAGGAAAGCAAACTCCCAAACATTTTATTTTCCTATTAGGAGGCATGATGAGTCTTTTGAAGACTCACCATGCCACAAATTTTTGAAAATTGCAGAAATTAAAAATATTGGCAACGATCAGAGACACAGTGACTGGTGTAGAAGTGATCAGGGACACTGACTGGTGTGGTGATGATCGGGGGACACTGATCGATGTGGCGGTGATTGGGGACAATGATTGGTGCGGTATAATGTCTCCATAGTGTAAGTTCCCTTCTACATGGGGCAGGACACCGTCTGCGATCTGCTTGCCCAGCGGAGGATCTGCCAACCGATCCCCGCTGAGCAGACGGATGACAGGTATAGGTCTGCTCCGCTTATGCAGTGTGGACACCGGCCGTTTACACCCAACCGCTATCTGATCTGACCTGCTTAGGCATTCCCTGCAGATTTCGTAGGTTTGCCCACTTCAGAAATAAAGGGTCTATAATTTTTATCATAGGTGTATTTTAAATGATAGAGACAGAATATCAAACTTACAAAATCTGCAGGGGATCAAATGTGTGTGTGTGTATATATATATATATAATTTGTTATTTTTTTTACAATGTTTTCTTTAAATTTTTTTATTTTTATCCTGTCATCATAGCAGTGCATGGTTGTATAAACAATCATTTCTGACAGTTCCCGGCTGCATGGTTCTATATTTAGGATGTATCTGGTCTATAAACCAGAGGCTCTGGATGGACAGTTGGATAAATGGTTCTATATTTAGGATGTATCTGGTCTATAAATCAGAGGCTCTGGATGGACAGTTGGATAAATGGTTCTATATTTAGGATGTATCTGGTCTATAAACCAGAGGCTCTGGATGGACAGTTGGATAAATTGGTCTATATTTAGGATGTATCTGGTCTATAAACCAGAGGCTCTGGATGGACAGTTGGATAAATGGTTCTATATTTAGGATGTATCTGGTCTATAAATCAGAGGCTCTGGATGGACAGTTGGATAAATGGTTCTATATTTAGGATGTATCTGGTCTATAAACCAGAGGCTCTGGATGGACAGTTGGATAAATGGTTCTATATTTAGGATGTATCTGGTCTATAAACCAGAGGCTCTGGATGGACAGTTGGATAAATGGTTCTATATTTAGGATGTATCCGGTCTATAAACCAGAGGCTCTGGATGGACAGTTGGATAAATGGTTCTATATTTAGGATGTATCTGGTCTATGAACCAGAGGCTCTGGATGGACAGTTGGATAAATGGTTCTATATTTAGGATGTATCCGGTCTATAAACCAGAGGCTCTGGATGGACAGTTGGATAAATGGTTCTATATTTAGGATGTATCCGGTCTATAAACCAGAGGCTCTGGATGGACAGTTGGATAAATGGCTCTATATTTAGGATGTATCAGTGTACATATTATAATACTCTATATATTAGTCTGTATAGTAGTATCTGTTGGAGATAAAAGACGTCACAGTGACTATGGAGGAAGAGGACGGACATGACGGGGGGAGGGGGGGGTTACTGGGTGTAAATATAAAATAACATCTTATTACCTGTCTGTTGAAGGGATATCTCCCTCCACTTCCTGCAAGTTTTATTTGCTCTGGGAACTTCCTGTCTTTAGAAGACTTTGGTTTGTAGATTACATCACTTCCTGTCTCTGCGTTCCACTGACAAAGAGTGAGATCACCACCTTGTGGAGAAAATTGAAACTGCAGCTTTATTTTTTTTCTTTTTAATACTAGTGTATTTGGGAAGATTTGGGATCTTCAGAGTGATAGGTTGCAGAGGAAGACGTGTATAAAGGCCTCCAAGTTTATAAGGCTTTAACAGCTTGGTTTTATCTCTTGGCATGTGGGTTCTTTTGGTGCTGTCACTGTCTGTAGATTTTTAAAGAGTTTTTGATTGTAGCGCTACCCCCGTTAGGGCCGATGGATTTTGGGATCTTCCTTCGCATGCACAGCTAGCCAACAAGAATATTTCAGCACTCACTTGGACTTTAGGAACCAGTCCAGGGTGTTTTGTTTTTGGTTTATTTGGGGATGAATTTGGATAGGTAAGGGAAAGCATAGGATGCCTAGAAATGTAACTTGAATAGAAACTGGGAATTTGATACAGTCTTCAAATGCTAAAAGTCACTATGATGTCCTCCTGAAGGATTGACGTGATCAGCTCAACTGGTAACAAAACATTTCAAAGACTGGGTGCAGATGCTGCTTCCGTAGAAACTGCTAATGGACCTGGCTGCTCTTGAATCCCCAGCTAGGAGGTGTAGGGTGGCTTTAACGGCTGTGAGCTGGCTCTAAGCTGCCCCCCAGTTATGGGCAAGCAGAGTATTGAACCTTGCTGCCCCTCTTCTGTCCAAGCTTAGGGTGTGAAGAATGAAGTGTTACCCACTCAGTCCCTCTTGAGTTAATCCTTTAGTCCAGTTGGCTGCTTCATGGGCTTCCTGCTGAACAGGCCCATCTCCTGACTGACAGGGTGCTCCAGCTAAGCTTAGCAGAGACTGGGTAGGGGTGTAAGTCTTCAGTTCTCTCTCTTGATAGTTTCTTCCTTCTGCCCAGGGGCAGAGCTCCCCCAGCACAGGAGTCCTCCCTCCTGGACTCTGCTCCCACAGGGTCAGTCAGGCTCCAGAACATTTATGGCCTGTCTCCCCACCTTTTGGACCGTACCCACCCAGATATTGGAGGAAACCCCATATATATCCAAGCCTAGTCTCCGTTCCACTGTTCTCTAAGTTCTAGAACTCTCCAGCCAGTGCCAGAAGCTGGGTGGAGGTAACAGACTCAGCCCTTGGAGCTCTGAACAGCACAACAACACTTAAAGCTCTTGTCACCCCAACAGTTCATATTCCTGATATGTCCCTGCTGTAGCATATACTTGTATGAGTCTCCTGTTCTCTTTGAATTGCTTCCTTTATGTGAAATCCCTGGCAATCCTGCCAGTCCCTCTGCTTTCCTATTAAAAACTGACAACAATAAGCAGGAGAACACACCGTGGTCAGTTCTCTAGCTATGCTGGGAACTCAGCCTGCCATCCTCCAGTGACCAGACTTGTACTGATATGGGCAGGGTTAAAAAGGACGGGCAGGGAGAGGGAGAGAAGGAAAAGAGAGGGCAGAGAGAAATGGGGCAGGGAGAGGGGGAGCAGGGAGTGAGAGGGGGCAGAGAGAGAGTGAGGGGGAGAGAAAGAGGGCAGAGAGAGAGTGGGGGGCAGGAAGAGAGAAAGGGGGCAGGGAGAGAGAGGGTAGAGAGAGAGAGGGGCACAGAGAAAGAGTGAGAGCAGGGAGAGGGAGAGAGGGCAGTAAAAGAGAAAGAAGGCAAAAAAAGAGAGGGCAGAGGGAGAGAGGGGGTAGGGAGAGAGTGGGGCAGGGAGAGAGAAAGGGGTAGCAGGGGGAGAGAGGGCAGGGAGAGAGAGAGAGAAAGAGAAGGGGTAGAGGGAGAGAGAGGGGGAAGGGGAGAGCAGGAACATAGTGGAGGGGCAGGGGGAGAGAGAAGGCGCAGAGAGAGGGAGAGAGAGGAGGCAGGGAGAGAGAGGCAGGGAAAGAGGGGGGCAGGGAGAAAGAGAGGGGGGAGAGAGAGAGAGGCAGGGATAGAGAGGAGGGACAGGGAGAGTGAGAGGGCAGAAAAAGAGTAAGAAGACAGAGAGAGAGAGGGCAGAGAGAGAGGGGGGCAGGGAGATAGAAAGGGGTAGCAGGGGGAGAGAGGGTAGGGAGAGAGAGAGAGAAGGGGGCAGAGGGAGAGAGAGGGGGCAGGGGGAGAGCAGGAATATTGAGGAGGGGCAGGGAGAGAAAGAAGGGGGCAGGGAGAGTGAGACGGGGGCAGAGAGAGGGAGAGAGAGGAGGCAGGGAGAGAGGGGCAGGGAGAAAGAGAAGGGGGAGAGAGAGAGAGGCAGGGATAGAGAGGAGGGGCAGAAAGAGTGAGAGGGGGCAGGGAGAGAGGGGGCAGGGAAAGAAAAAGAGGACAGAGAGAGAGTGGGCAGGGAGATAAAAAAGGGTGGAAGGGAGAGAGAGAGGAGGGCAGGGGGAGAGAGAAAAGAGGCAGGGGGAGAGAGAGGGGCAGGGAGAGAGAGGGCAGGGAGAGAGTGAATATCGAAAAGTGGGGAGCAGGAAGAGAAAGAGAGGGGAGAAGGGAGAGAGAGAGAAGGCAGAGAGAGAGGGGGCAGGGATAAAGAGGAGGGGGAAGGAGACAGGGCAGAGAGAGAGGGGAGCAGGGAGATAGCGAGAGGGGGCAGGGAGAGAGAGAGGGGGGAGAGAAAGTGGGGAAGAAAAAGAGAGGGGGCAGGGAGAGGGCAGAGAGAGAGGGGGCAGGGGGAGAGAGTGAGAGCCGTGGCAGGGAGAGAGAGAGAGAGGGCAGAAAGAAAGGGGGCAGGGAGTGAGAAAGAAGGGGGCAGGTAAAGAGAAAGTGGGGGGCAAAGAGGGAGGGGTAGGTTCTGGTCAGTGTACACTCACTAGAATGGTCCCAGGGGCTCACTGGTTCAGTCAACGGCTTCTCTTTCAATGTGGCTGTTGGCTTCACAGACGGAGCACACAGACAGGGAGAGAGGGGCGGATGAAGGGATATTTGACAGTCCACCCCTGGTGTCACCCATCTGGTGGGTCGCATGAATGGGGTAACCCAATGTCCCCAATTTCAATGGTTCAGGCTGCGTGTAAATTGATCTAAAAACTATTGCTGTTCTCTTACTGGTTCCTAGAGGAGAAGGGAGGAAGGGGAGAGGCACGTGCATTAGTTCCCAGCCACCACACCAGTCCAAGTGTCACTAGACCAATGTTCGCCATCAGCAGTATTACTGATCATCTCCACACCAGTTCTGGTGTCTTCAGACTATCGCAAGCTAGCAACAGTCGACAGTTGTATGTAAAAAAAAAATAAAATAAATATTTTATCTCCTTTTTTAATTTTCCACTTGTAGCAAAAAAGGTGACCTTCAAAAGACTCACCATACCTCTAATCAAATATGTTGTGCCTCAAAACACAACATAGTCACAAAATTAGATTCCTAATTTATGTCCCTTGAAGCTTAGCGTGTTCCTTGGATTTTGGACCTCTCTATGCGACTAGATGGCAAAAAAGTGTCACATATGTGGTATTCCCATACTAAGGAGGAATAGCAGAATGTAATTCTAAGTATGCCCATGATGTGTGAAAAATATCTTATCGACAGTTGTATGTAAAAAAAAAAAAAACTATTTTATCTCCTTTCTTAATGTTCCACTTGCGGCAAAAAAAGGTGATATTCAAAATTCTCACCGTACCTCTAATCAAATATGTTGGAAGGTCTAATTTGCAAAATGGGATCATTTATTGGGTGTTTCTCCTATTCTGGAACTTCAGGGACTCAAGAAAATACGTAGTAAGGAAATTAGATGTGTAATTTATGCCCCTAGAAAGCTGGAAGGTGCTCCTTGGATTTTGGGTCCCTATAGGCATATAGACATCAAAAAAGTCCCAAAAACATGTGGTATCCCCATACTGGGAAGTAAAAGATTGTGTTTCGGGGTACAACTGTAAGTATACCCATGCTGTGTGTGGAAAATAAGTAGTTAAAATTACAACTTTGTGAAATAAAATCAAATTTTATTTACTTTCTTCATTTTCCAAAAAAGTGTGGTAAAAAATGTACAATTTCAAAACACTCACCGTGCCTTCTACTAAATACCTTGGACTGTCTACTTTCCAAAAAGAGGTCATTTTGGGGGTGTTTGTACTGTTCTGGCATTTTAGGGCCCCAAGAATTGATACACAGAAGGCCGTTGGTACATTAGGAATGATCAATTTTCAAAAATGGAGACTCTCACTAAACTTTCACACGTACAAAACAATATACATGCATTTGCTTTTTTTTTCGACAAACAAATGTAACAAAATACATGTTGGCATAAATTTATGAAGAAATATTATTTATTTGCACAGTTTTAGAACAGAAACGAAAGAAAACTCTTTTCTTTTTCAAAATTTTCAGTCTCTTTTCCTTTATATAGTAAACATGGCGAAGAAATACAACCAAAATAAATCTATTAAAAATGACATATAATTAATTTGGGTACAGTGTTGCATGAACAAGCAATTGTCAGTCAAACTATCAGTTCAAAAAAAGGAAAAATGGCCTGGACAGGAATGGGGGTTTAACCACTTCCGAACTGCCCGCCGCAGTTTTATACGTCGGTACTGACGTTAAATACCAGTGTTATGGCAGCAGATAGCTGCCATAACCCCGGCATTTTCTTACAGGGCGGGCGGTCCTCTTTCACATAAAAGTGGTCCCAGTGGCGGATTCCCTGCGGGATCAATTTTATGGGCGGCGGGAGAGGTGCCGACCGTCGTTTTTCCCGCTCACCGGAGCCGTCGGTAGCGGGGAGAACGGTCCGGTCCTCTCAGGTGCTGTGCAGGAAGTCGAGTGAGGGCAAGATGGCCCCCACTCGACTCTATGGCCTTGGAGGACTGGAGCAACGCCATACATCACTTCATCCCAAGGGCCATTTTTTTTCATACTAAAAAAAAAAGACGTTCATTTATTTTTTTGCTTTTAAGTGTAAATGTGAGGTCTTTTTGACCCCAGATCTCACATTAAAGAGGACCTGTCATGACAATTTCTATTACAAGGGATGTTTACATTCCATGTAATAGGAATAAACGTGATCAAAATTTTCTTTTTTTTAAAGGGATAGTGTAAAAATAAAAAAGGTAAAATAAATAAGAAGAAAAAATTTAAAGCATCCTGTTCCTCTGAGCTTGCGCGCAGAAGCGAACGCATACGCAAGTCACGCCCACATATGTAAACGGTGTTCAAACCAAACATGTGAGGTACTGCTGCGATCGTTAGAGCGAGAGCAAAAATTCTAGCCCTAGACCTCCTCTATAACCCTAAACTGGTTTAAAATGTCACCTATGGAGATTTTTAAGTACCAATGTTTGTCGCCATTCCACGATCGCGTGCAATTTTGAAGTGTGACATGTTGGGTATCTATTCACTGAGCCTAACATTATCTTTCACATTATAGAAAATGTATCTATCTATACAGTTTTCTTATTTTTTATTTAAAAAAACTGTATTTTTTCCCAAAAAATTGCGTTTGTAAGACTGCTGTGACAAAGTATTGTGTCGTGTGCGTCTTGCGTGTTTCGTCATCAGTAGACGTCATTAGGGCCTCTGATGAGGAAACGCGTAAGCTGCACACGACACGACGCAAGCACGCTATGCTGCGGCCATCTTTGTTCATCCATCTACAGGTTTGCATACATGTAAATGTGTATCTGGCTGTTTTTTTCATGCAATACATTTTCCATAAGAACTACTACACTATGTGAGTGCTTCTTGCCTCTGAGGGAGGTACGATTGCCTGTTGGTGTGCAATCTGCCTAGTGTTGGAGAAGAGGAAAACCGATTGCTGGCTTTGTGAGGATACAGAGTCAATCCGGTCTTATTGCAGATTGAGTTCATGGGCTTTCCACATACTCGTTTTGACCACTCTATAAATTTGGGGGTCATTACTTTCTAGTAGGCAGGATTTTCTCCTGACACACAGTGGTGACGTGTGCTTTCAAGATTCACAGCATTTGGTGTGGAGATTGCCTCTTCTATTAATGGAAATTCCTTTATTGGACTGAGCAATTTAATGCTATAGGCGCTCCACCCTGCTGTTTACTACAACAAAAGTGAGTACACCACTAAGTGAAAATGTCCAAATTGGGCCCAATTAGCCATTTTCCCTCCCCAGCTTCATGTGACTCGTTAGTGTTACAAGGTCTCAGGTGTGAATGGGGAGCAGGTGTGCTAAATTTGGGGTTATCGCTCTCACTCTCTCATACTGGTCACTGGAAGTTCAACATCGAACCTCATGGCAAAGAACTCTCTGAGGATCTGTAAAAATAATTGTTGCTCTACATAAAGATGGCCTAGGCTATAAGAGGATTGCCAAGACCCTGAAACTGAGCTGCAGCATGGTGGCCAAGACCATACAGTGGTTTAACCAGACAGTTTACACTCAGAACAAGCTATGCCATGGTCGAAGTTAAGTGCACGTGCTCAGCGTCATATCCAGAGGTTGTCTTTGGGAAATAGACATATGAATGCTGCCAGCATTGCTGCAGAGGTTGAAGGGGTGGGGGGTCAGCCTGTCAGTGCTCAGACCATACGCCGTGCACTGCATCAAGTTGGTCTGCATTGCTGTCATCCCAGAAAAAATCCTCTTCTAAAGATGATGCACAAGAAAGCCTACAGTTTGCTGAAGACAAACAGACCAAGGACATGGATTACTGGAACCATGTTCTGTGGTCTGATGTGGCCAAGATAAATTTATTTGGTTCAGATGGTGTCAAGTGTGTGTGTGTCTTGCCTACAGTTAAGCATGGTGGTGGGAGTGTCATGGTCTGGGGCTGCATGAGTGCTGTTGGCACTGGGGAGCTACAGTTCATTGAGGGAACCATGAATGCCAACATGTACTGTGACATACTGAAGCAGAGCATGATCCCCTCCCTTCAGAGACTGGGCCGCAGGGCAGTATTCCAACATGATAACGACCCCAAACACACCTCCAAGATGACCACTGCCTTGCTAAAGAAGCTGAGGGTAAAGGTGATGGACTGGCCAAGCTTGTCTCCATACCTAAACCCTATTGAACATCTGTGGGGCATCCTCAAACAGAAGGTGGAGGAGCGCAAGGTCTCTAACATCCACCAGCTTGGTGATGTCATCATGGAGGAGGGGAAGAGGACTCCAGTGACAACATGTGAAGCTCTGGTGAACTCCATGCCCAAGAGGGTTAAGGCAGTGCTGGAAAATAATGGTGGCCACACAAAATATTGACACTTTTGGCCCAATTTGGACATTTTCACTTAGGGGTGTACTCACTTTTGTTGCCAGCAGTTTAGATGGTTTAATGGTTGTGTGTTGAGTTATTTTGAGGGGACAGCAAATTTACACTGTTATACAAGCTGTACACTCACTACTTTACCCTTTTATTTGGGTGCAGCGTCGCACGACCGCACAATTGTCAGTTAAAGTAACGCAGTGCCGAATCGCAAAATATGGCCTGGTCATTAAGGGGGTAAAACCTTCCGGTCCAGAAGTGGTTAAAATATTTCCCGCACTCTGAACACGAATAGGAACACTCAACCGTGTGAATCTTCTAGTGTATAAGAAGTGAAATTTTATGACTGAAACATCTCCCACACTCTTAACATGAATCGGGACGCTCACCTGTGTGAATTTTCTGATGTGTGCGAAGGTTTCCTTTCTGAATGAAAGATTTTCCACACTCTGAACACGAATAAGGACGCTCACTTGTGTGAGTTTTCTGGTGTTGAAGGAGGTTTCCTTTCTGAGTGAAACATTTTCCACACTCCGAACATGAATAGGGACGCTCACCTGTATGAATTCTCTGATGTGCAAAAAGGCCTCCTTTCTGAAGGAAACATTTCCCACACTCTGAACAAGAATAGGGAAGCTCCCCCGTGTGAGTTTTCTGGTGTCTAAAAAAACTTATTTTATGATTGAATTGTTTCCCGCACTCTGAACATGAATAGAGACCTTCACCAATGTGACTTTTCTGATGTTCAAGAAGGAATCTTTTCTGAGTGAAACATTTCCCGCACTCTGAACATGAAAAGGGAAGTCCCCCCGTGTGAATTCTCTGATGTGCACGAAGGTGTCCTTTCTGAGTAAAACATTTCCCGCACTTTGAACATGAATAGGGATGCTCACCCGTGTGAATTCTCTGATGTGTAACAAGACCACCTTTCTCAGTGAAAGATTTTCCGCACTTTGTACATGAAAAGGGACGTTCACGCGTGTGCATCTTCTGGTGTTTAAGAAGTAAGCCTTGCCGAGAAAAACATTTCCCGCACTCTGAACATGAATAAGGAAGCTCGCCCGTGTGAATTCTCTGATGTTCAAGAAGTAAAGATTTCTTAGTGAAACATTTTCCGCACTCTGAACATAAATAGGGACGCTCACCTGTGTGAATTCTCTGATGTATAAGAAGGGTTCCTTTCTTAGTGAAACATTTCCCGCACTCTGAACAAGAAAATGGATGCTCACCCATGTGAATACTCTGATGTGAAAGAAGGTCTCTGTTATCAACAAAGCATTTCCCACACTCTGAACATGAATACGGACGCTCACTTGTGTGAGTTTTCTGGTGTTGAAGAAGGTTTCCTTTCTGAGTGAAACATCTCCCACACTCTAAACATGAAAAAGGACGCTCACCTGTATGAATTCTCTGATGTGCAAGAAGGCCTCCTTTCTGAAGGAAACATTTCCCACACTCTGAACATGAATAGGGACGCTCCCCTGTGTGAATTCTCAGATGTGTACGAAGGTGTGTGTTCAGAATAAAACATTTCCCGCACACTGAACATGAATAGGGACGCTCACCTGTGTGAATTCTCTGGTGTCTTAAAAAACTTTTTTTATGATTGAATTGTTTCCCACACTCTGAACATGAATAAGGACGTTCACCCGTGTGAGTTCTCTGATGTTCAAGGAAGATTATTTTCTGAATGAAACGTTTCCCGCACTCTGAACATGAATAGGAACGCTCCCTTTCATGACGGCTCTGGTGTTTAAGAAAATTTCCTTTATGATTGAATTGTTTCCCGCACTCTGAACATGAATAGGGACGTTCACTCCAGTGACTTCTCTGATGTTCAAGAAGGACTGTTTTCTGAATGAAGCCTTTCCCGCACTCTGAACATGAATATGGAGGCTTGCTCATGTGATCTTTCTTGTGTCTAAAAAGTGCTCTGTATTCTGTGAAACATTTCCCACACATTGGACATGACAATGCCCACCCTTCTGTGTGAACTACTTCATAGCTTAACAAAGAAGACTCATTGGAACTAAATAGATCTGTAAAAGTATCTGTACTGTGAGGTCCTATAATCTTGGTGTGTGATCCGTCAGAAGATTCCTCAGGATTAGAGGGATCCATTGATCCCCCCAATTGGTAAAGTGCGGGATGTATATTTGGAGTAACGGGATTTACTCCTGGAGAATATTGTACAATGTTATCTTCTGCTTTATAATCTGGAGATAAAATAAGACGTTCCTCAGAGGTATTCCGGACATTGGGTCCACCTGTCCAAAAGAAATTTCACAATAAATGTTATTTTTTAAACTTTAAATTGAGAAATCATATATGTTGGTCCCGCACTAAATGTGTTCTAAGAGTTCTGGCATGGAAATTGGGTACAATTAGAAGAGAAAAATACGAATACAAACCAGATAAAAGAACAATACATACAAGTACCATTTTTTTGTACATTGATAGCATTATTACTTTACGAAAGCAGGTGGACCTTTCATATGGTGTACAGTATTTCCTCCTCATTTGTTGGGAACATGACGTTATATTGCGGAATGGAGATGGACCTTTCATATGGTGTACAGTATCTTCTCCTCATTTGTTGGGAACATGACGTTATATTGAGGAATGGAGATGGACCTTTCATATGGTGTACAGTATCTCCACCTCATTTGTTGGGAACATGACGTTATATTGAGGAATGGAGTTGGACCTTTCATATGGTGTCCAGTATCTCCTCCTCATTTGTTGGGAACATGACGTTATATTGAGGAATGGAGATGGACCTTTCATATGGTGTACAGTATCTCCTCCTCATTTGTTGGGAACAAGACGTTATATTGAGGAATGGAGATGGACCTTTCATATGGTGTCCAGTATCTCCTCCTCATTTGTTGGGAACATGACGTTATATTGAGGAATGGAGATGGACCTTTCATATGGTGTACAGTATCTCCTCCTCATTTGTTGGGAACATGACGTTATATTGAGGAATGGAGATGGACCTTTCATATGGTGTCCAGTATCTCCTCATTTGTTGGGAACATGACGTTATATTGAGGAATGGAGATGGACCTTTCATATGGTGTACAGTATCTCCACCTCATTTGTTGGGAACATGACGTTATATTGAGGAATGGAGATGGACCTTTCATATGGTGTACAGTATCTCCTCCTCATTTGTTGGGAACATGACATTATATAGAGGAAAGGAGATGGACCTTTCATATGGTGTACAGTATCTCCTCCTCATTTGTTGGGAACATGACGTTATATTGAGGAATGGAGATGGACCTTTCATATGGTGTACAGTATCTCCACCTCATTTGTTGGGAACATGACGTTATATTGAGGAATGGAGATGGACCTTTCATATGGTGTACAGTATCTCCACCTCATTTGTTGGGAACATGACGTTATATTGAGGAATGGAGATGGACCTTTCATATGGTGTATACAGTATCTCCTCCTCATTTGTTGGGAACATGACGTTATATTGAGGAATGGAGATGGACCTTTCATATGGTGTACAGTATCTCCTCCTCATTTGTTGGGAACATGACATTATATAGAGGAAAGGAGATGGACCTTTCATATGGTGTACAGTATCTCCTCCTCATTTGTTGGGAACATGACGTTATATTGAGGAATGGAGATGGACCTTTCATATGGTGTCCAGTATCTCCTCCTCATTTGTTGGGAACATTGGGTAAAGTGATAAATATGATACCTTCTTCCTATGAGGACTAGAGATTATGCTTTCATATGGTATACAATATAAAAAATACATTGGGCAGTTGGGTAGATACGTTGATGATGTTCTTTCTGTCAGCAGTTAAGAATTCTCAGTCTTTCCTGTACAGAAGGATATGATGTTCTTTATTTTGAACATGGGCAGCACAGATTGCGCATATTTGAGGGAAAAAAATGTTTCACCTCTGTATACAGAAGAGGTGTTTTGTTTTAAGAGTTGTAAAGATGGGGAATAGTCAGGTTCTCGATGACTCAGTATATTACCGAAAAAATTATAGGAAGTGTTTCCGATTACAAAAATAGTAATTCTTGTATGACGTTAACTGATTGACTTTTGGGATCAGGAAGAATTCTGTTTAACCTGAAGGAAAACTGGGCCGAGATTTATTCTGCCTTCCTCTGGATCAACTGTTACTTGAATGTTTTTACTTATTTTGCCCTTTGGGAGAATTTGATGGACACATATCTTTTCTGAAGGGACAATGTATATACATACTGTAGTTTATAGGAGGGATGAGGTTAGCATTTACAGCAATAAAGGATTTGCTTCAAACTCTGGCTGTATATGTTAGCTGAGCAGGCGAATTGATTAGCTTATTTGCCTGTCTGCCGAAATGAACCCCGGGCCACTATGACATTTTTTTTTTTGCGTGACTTTGATAGACATACTGTATATGTTTCCTCAACTATGCAACAATGTAAACACATACTTTATACACAAAAGTAACATTTAAATTTAAACAGTTTCTACATTTATTGTTTTTGTTACTTACTTGTGTCCATATGTAGAGAAGATTCCTCCAGTTTAATTTTCATAATCATCTCCTCCTCCTCCATAGACTGCTGATCTCCACTCACCAACGTCTCTTCATCTTCCTCTTTAACCTCAACTTTGATGTCTTTCGGTTGTTCACCCTAAACCCAAATATGATAGAATACATTTGTAAAAAAGGAATAAGAGATTACATACTTTTAAACAATCTCAAAGTTTAGAATTATTTTGGAGTTCTATGTCTGAGTCCCATTTACCTGATCATGACGTGAATAGTTGTGATCTTCCTTTATGGAATTCCATGAGTACAGAGGACCTCCATGCTTCATAGACTGCCCATCTCCCCTCACCGACGTCTCTTCTGATTCCACTGTATTTTCAACTTTGATGTCTTCTGATTCCTCTTTATTTTCAACTTTGATTTCTTTCAGTTCTTCACCCTAAACCCCAAAGATGACAGAATACATTTATAAAAAGGATCAAAAGATTACATGGAAGAATGTCCTCTTACAGCTTAGAATTCTTTTGGTGCTCCAATTGCTTAGTCCCATCTACCTGATAAGGTTGTGCATAGTTGTGATCTTCCTGTGTGGAATCCCGGGAATACAGAGGACAGGGACATCTCTCTGGTGGGTTCCCATTACTGGATCCATCTGTAGGAAACACACACACTGACTGAATACATTGTTTCTATGTGTTTATCAGATGATGGGGGATCTAGGTGGATCCTCCGTACTGCTCTCTCTTTACAATAAAGTCTCCTCTTACCCGGTGATGTGAGGGGCGGCTGATTCTCCATCATGACGTCCTTGTAGAGATCCTTGTGTCCTTCTAAATACTCCCACTCCTCCATGGAGAAATAGACAGTGACATCCTGACACCTTATAGGAACCTGACACGCACAATGATACAGTCACCATCCAGACACATCCCTTGTCTGTTACTGGATAATGTCCCAGAATT
Organism: Pelophylax lessonae; assembly: GCF_965119305.1. Taxonomy (NCBI): domain Eukaryota; kingdom Metazoa; phylum Chordata; class Amphibia; order Anura; family Ranidae; genus Pelophylax; species Pelophylax lessonae. The sequence continues at coordinate 259,800,041 of NC_138776.1, read as the reverse complement.
CCCGGCACCGCTCACCTCTCCTTTCAGCAGCTCATTATCTTGTTGGTGACTTCTAGAACCTTCTTGGCACGCCTACCTCTGTTTTCAGGCAGTGAGGTGAAGGCACTGTGATGGGTGATGTACTGTGAAGAAAACTGTTGGGTGGTAATGGGCCGATTGGATAATTGACTTACTTTTTAAAATTCCTGTGTAAAGAGAGAAAGTGAGAAAGTAACAATTATCACCACAAACTTCCCAGAATCCTCCTTACCTCTTCCTGATCTAAACAGGACTCTCCTCTCTGTAGATGGATAATAAACTGAGAATTATTCTCGGACTATACGGAGGATAAATAATGTCTGCAAAGAGTTCTTCATAGTTCTAGCACTGAGGATCTCTTTTAACCACCAGTTACTGTATATATATATATATATATATATATATATATATATATATTTACAATATATATTTTTATTTTACAATTTTTATTACTGCCTGTCATCAGAGCAGTGCAGTGTTACCATAGTAACACTGCACTACTCTAGTTAAGTGACTGGTATTTTTTTTCTGCATTCTTGAAGCCATTGTGATCAGCTGTGACTTGCTACAGCTATCACATGGTACAGGTAGGGGGAGCTTGACCCTGTTGCATGTGATCGCCGTGACCAATTACAGAGATCACAGTAGTTCTGAATGGCCGCATCATCAGCAGCCATCTTTACTACTGGACATGTGATCGCTGTAATTGGTCACAGGGATCACATGGTACCAAGGCGGAGCACCGCCACTCAGTACTCAGAACACTGATCCACTGTTTTTACTGTACCCCAGGGCCAATGCATGCCCCATTGGGCACACAGGAGGTGCAGAACTGAGAGTACTTATGGGTACGTTCTCTCAGAACGGCGCTTATGTACAGTGGGAAGTGGTTAAAGAACAACCCTTACAAAAATCTTTTATTTGACAGTTGGATATATGGTTCTATATTTAGGATGTATCTGGTCTATAAACCAGAGGCTCTGGATGGACAGTTGGATAAATGGTTCTATATTTAGGATGTTTTCGGTCTATAAACCAGAGGCTCTGGATGGACAGTTATCATGTGTGTATCATCATCTGTTGGAGATAAAAGACGTCACAGTGACTATAAAGGAAGAGGACGGAACATGACAGGGGGGGGGGGGTTACTGGGTATAAATATAAAATTACATCTTATTACCTCCTCTTCTGACGGTTGAAGGAATATCTCCCTCCACTTCCTGCAAGTTCTCCTTGCTCTGAGAACTTGCTGTCTTTTTAAGACTTGTAAGGTTTGTAGATGACATCACTTCCTGTCTCTGCGTTCCACTGACAATGAGTGAGATCACCACCTTGTGGAGAAAATTAAAGCTGCAGCTTTTCTTTTCTTTTTTTTTTTAATACTTTTGACGGATACTTCCTAATATCACATGCAATTAAAAAGTCAAACAATGTAAACAATATAATTAAAATTGAATTAAAAATGGAAATACAACATTGTTTTTGAAAAATGATATCTTTACTTTTTGCCATATTTGTGGAACAAAATTTGGTATATAATTTTTTTCAGAAAAAATGTTGTCTTAGGAGGTCATTTTAGATATTTTGCTTTGACATTTACGTGTCAGTGGGATAAAATGACCCTCATGGCTCATGTTAGTGGAATTCAACAAGTGCCATTGTTGGTGTCAGTGGGATAAAATGAGCCTCTCGGTGTATTTGGGAAGATCTGGGATCGTGAGAGTGATAGGTTGCAGAGGAAGACGTGTATAAAGGCCTCCAAGTTTATCAGGCTTTTCCAGCTTTTGCTTGTTTTATCTCTCGGCATGTGGGTTCTTTTCTGTCCTGTCACTATCTGTAGATTTTTAAAGAGTTTTTATTTTTCCATTGTGCGCTACCCCCCGTAAGGGCCAATGGCATCAGGAATTTTTCAGCACTCGCTCAGACTTTAAGCACCAGGCCAGGGTGTTTTGTTTTTATTAGGGGATGAACTTGGACAGGTAAGGGAAAGCATAGGATGCCTAGAACTGTAACTTGCAGGGAGCAGACTGGCAACTTTCAGCCCAGGGGGCAGTTGGGGGGAGCTGGTCAAGCTTGGTTGGAGCTGGCAGGGGGAGGAGAGTCTCCAGTGGGGCATTAAACTGGCCTCTGCTCAGACACCGCTTACACCATTCCATAAAAAAACATGTAACAGGCGCATTAGCCACACAGTAGAGCAAAGTCCATAAATGGTCCATGTGAAACTTAAATGAAGGAAGGGGGGGGGGGGGGGAGTCCAACATATAGGGCTGCCGTCCAGAAACCGATAGGCCAGGGGTTCCACCAAGCTGAAGACAAAAAAAGAGAGGGAGGCGCCTCTAAGTGCAGACCATAAAACACATTTAATAGATAAAATTATGCACTCACATCTGTGCATAGATAAGAGCAAATAAAGAGACTCTCCTGGGAACTCCAAGACTGGTCAATGGGGGACGAAATCATCCGGTCCGTGCTGTCACCCCGCGGGGACTGGTCTCCTCTTCACCGTTGCCGGCAATAACGGCGGAGCAGGAGCGAGAGCGAGGCTCTGAAGTCCGAGGATGGAAAACAAGGCTTGGCCAGCAGTAGCATATGGATGACGTCACTTGAAATGCGACGCGTTTCTGAGCGTGCGTGCTGATGTTTTCCATCCTCGGACTTCAGAGCCTCGCTCTCGCTCCTGCTCCGCCGTTATTGCCGGCAACGGTGAAGAGGAGACCAGTCCCCGCGGGATGACAGCACGGACCGGATGATTTCTTCCCCCCCCATTGACCAGTCTTGGAGTTCCCAGGAGGGTCTTTTTATTTGCTTTTATCTACCCTGATAGCACAGATGTGAGTGCATACTTTTATCTATTAAATGTGTTTTATGGTCTGCACTTAGAGGCGCCTCCCTCTCTTTTTTTTTTTTTTTGTTTACACCATTCCATGCTGGGGGGAAGGAAGGAGGCCTGTCCTTGTCTTCAACCCACACTCAGTAGGTCAGCGGCAGGGACTTGTTACTTCTCTTCACCAGGAATCCTTTAGGCATGTCTTTAACAGAAGCGGTGCAGCCTTTTTACGGGGCATCAGAGCGGCCCAGGGGGCAATTGCCCCCCTGCCCCCTGGCCCAGTCCTTCCCTGGTAATTTGCATACAAACTGGGGACTTGATACTGTCTCCGGCCGCTATAACTCACTATGATGTTCTTATGAAGGATTTGCAGATCAGCTGAACTGGTAACAAAACGTTCCAAACACTGGGTGCAGATGTTTCTTCCATAGAAAACGCATCTGGCTGCTCCTGAATATCCAGCTAGAGGTGTAGAGTGGCTTTACCGGCTGGGAGCTGTCACTCAGTCCCTCTTGAGTTAATTCTGAAGTCCAGTTGGCTGCTGCACAAGCTTCCTGCCAAACGGCCCAGATCCTGACTGTCAGCATGCGCTAGCTAAGCTTAGCTGAGGCTGGGTAGGGATGTGAGTCTTTAGCTTACTAGTTTCCTCCGTCTATCCCCGGGCACAACCCCCCCAGCACAGGGGTCCCCTTGGACCCTGGACTCTGCTCCCTCAAGATCAGGCTCCAGAATATTTATGGCCTGTTTCCCCACCTTGTGGGCTATATCCACCCAGGGATTGGGGGAGACTCCATAAATATTTAGGCCTAGTCTCAGTTCCTCTGCCCTCTAAGTTCTAGAACCCTCCAGCCAGTTTCAGAAGCCAGGGGGAGGTAACAGAGGAAAAAAAACAAATTCTCCTGTGCTCAAAAGTAATGTGAATTTCTATGGCTCCAGGTAAATGCACAGACCTTGCTTCCCTCCTAGGGTCATGGGATAACCACTGAAAACACTGTAGAAAAAACGAAAAGAGGGTGCACCCAACTTGCGCATTACCAAAGTGGTGTTTGTTGGTGTAAAAAGAAAAGAAATATACTCACAAACAAGTTAATCATAAAAAAATTTCAAATCCACAATGGACACAAGGAGACCATGTCCAGCATGCTGGAGGACCTTCCCAATGGCTGACGCATTTCGAGGGGAGACCCTCTTTTTCGCAAAGCTGATCGGCTAGGTAATGCGCAAGCTGGGTGCGCCCTCGTTTTCTGGTGACACTTGGATGGAGGTAACAGAGTCTCAGCCTTTAGAGCTCTTAACAGAACAACAACAATTAACCCCAACTCCTCTGCCTATAGAGGAGCTAAAACTACATTTTCCTTCTCTGTATACTGGAGGGTGCTACATAATGAAAAGCGTTCATAATGAGCACAGGAGGTGTATAGAAATGGGAACCCCCTGGAAGATTGGGGGAACCCTCATAATGAGCACAGTAGGTGTGTGGAAATAGGAACCCCTGGAGGACCCCTCATAAAGAGCCTAAGAGGTGTGTGGAAATGGGAACACCCTGGAGGACTGGAGGAACCCTCATAATGAGCACAGAAGGTGTGTGGAAATGGGAACCCCCTGGAGGACTGGGGGAACTCTCATAATGAGCCCAGGAGGTGTGTGGAAATGGGAAGCCCCTGGAGGACGGGGGGGGGGAACCCTCATAATGAGCATAGAAGGTGTGTGGAATTGGGAACACCCTGGAGGACTGGAGGAACCCTCATATTAAGCGTAGGAGGTGTGTGGAGTTTAGAACCGACTGGAGGAACCCTCATAATGGGAACAGGAGGTGTGCAGAGTTGGAAATCCCCTGGAGCACTTGGGAAACCCTCATAATGAGCACAGGAGGTGTGCGGAGCCAGAATGCAGGGATGGTGGGATGGGGTAACCCAATGTTAAGAGGCTAACCACAGATAATATATGTCCCTAATTTTGTCCCTGTTTAGGAAACCGCATCAACGGTTCTGGCTGCATGTAAATCTACCTAGGAACTATTGCTGTTATCTCACTGGTTCCTACAGAAGGAGAAGGGAGGAAGGAGAGGTGCTTGCATTACCACCCAGTTGCTCCCAGCCACCATACCAGTCCAAGTGTCACCAGACCAGTTGGCCTCTGTCATAGTGTCGTAGTGATGTTACACATACCCCGTATTGCTGTTATGGGCCCAGGTTCTTTAGGAATACGCCAAGACTCCACATACACCTCTTGAATATATTCAGACCAGGCTCTGAGCAGTTGGATCAACTTTTACTGTAAATTTGGCCCATGTCTGACATGCAACGTCTTTTTGCTAACTAAACCTAACTGTGGCTGCCCCAGGTTACCTGCACAGGTAAAGTCTCTTTGGGAAAAGTAAATACATGGAAATGCTCAAACTGAGAAGTCTATGTTCTTGGGGAATCCCAGTGATTTGGCATTCTAGAGCGGAGAATAGGTCCCAGCAAGTCTCTGCACATATCCCTTGTTGCAATTTTTCCCCCTTAAGGTCCAGGAACTCTTCCCTTTACTCTTAAAAATGGGGTGATTTTTGTGGCTGTTTCTATTGTACTGGTACTCCAGGGCCTCCAAACACAATATAGTCAAAAAATGACATGCCTAATTTATGCCCCTTGAAGCTTAAGGTGCTCCTTGGACTTTGGTCCCTTCTATGCGACTAGACTTCACACAAAAGTATCACATATGTGGTATCCCCATACTTAAGAGGATTAGCAGAATGTAATTCTAAGTATGCCCATGCTGTGTGAAAAATGTATTTTCGACAGTTGTATGTAAAAAAAAAAGTTGTATGTAAAAAAAAAAAAAGAAAATTTGTATCTTCTTTCTTCATTTTCCACTTGTGGCAAATAGGGTGACTCAACAATCCTCTAACTAAATATGTCGCTGAGTCTACTTTGCAAAATGGGGTAATTTGTTGGGTGTTTCTCCTATCCTGGCACTTCAGGGCCTCAAGAAATGTGATAGGTAGTCAGGAAATTAGATGCATAACTTATGCCCATAGAAAGCCTGAAGGTGCTCCTTGGGTTGTGGGTGCCTCTATGCTTATAGGCAGCAAAAAGTTCCAGACATGTGGTATCTCCATACTGGGGGGGGGGGGGGAGTAAAAGATTGTGTTTTGGGGTGTGATTGTAAGTATGCCCATACTTTGTATGAGAAATAATTGGTTAAAACGACAACTTTGTGAAAAAAAATAACATTTTATTTACTTTCTTCATTTTCCAAAAAATTGTGGTGAAAAATAACAACTTAAAAAAAACTCACAATGCCTCTTACTAAATACCTTGGACTGTCTATTTTCTAAAAAAAAAGGTCTTTTTGGGTGTTCTAACTTTTACTCCAGAGCCTCTGGTTTATAGACGAGATACATCCTCAATATAGAACCATTTATCCAACTGTCCATCCAGAGCCTCTGGTTTATAGACCGGATACATCCTAAATATAGAGCCATTTATCCAACTGTCCATCCAGGGCCTCTGGTTTATAGACCAGATACATCCTAAATATAGAACCATTTATCCAACTGTCCATCCAGAGCCTCTGGTTTATAGACCAGATACATCCTAAATATAGAACCATTTATCCAACTGTCCATCCAGAGCCTCTGGTTTATAGACCAGATACATCCTAAATATAAAACCATTTATCCAACCGTCCATCCAGAGCCTCTGGTTTATAGACCAGATACATCCTAAATATAGAACCATTTATCCAACTGTCCATCCAGAGCCTCTGGTTTATAGACCAGATACATCCTAAATATAAAACCATTTATCCAACCGTCCATCCAGAGCCTCTGGTTTATAGACCAGATACATCCTAAATATAAAGCCATTTATCCAACTGTACATGCACAACCACACAATTGTCAGTTAAAGTAACGCAGCGCCGTAATAGCAAAAAATGGCCTGGTTAGGAAGGGGGGGGGGGGGAGGGGGTAAACCTTTCCGGAGGTCAAGTAGTTATATAGTAAAACATGGTGAAAAAACACAACCAAAAGAAAGCTCCGTCTATCATAAAAATGATAAAAAAAATTGATTTGGGTACAGTGTTGCATGACCAAGTAATTGTCAGTCAAACTATCACAGTGCTGAAAATGGAAAAATGGCCTGGACAGGAATGGGGTTTGACATGCTGGTCTTCAAGCAGTTAATCTAGAAGTGGGAGTGATTAATTTTCAAAATCTGGTCCATTTATGGTGGGAGCATCCACAGCAGATATGGAGAAGCAGGAACTAAGCCAATGATGGGTGGGAAACCCTCATAATGGGCACAGGAGGTGTACAGACCCGGGAACTCAGCACAGGGATGGTGGGAACTCCTCATAATGGACACAGCAGGTGTACAGACCCGGGAACTCAGCACAGGGATGGTGGGAACTCCACATAATGGGCACAGCAGGTGTACAGACCCGGGAACTCAGCACAGGGATAGCGGGGTGTGAATCTCCTGGTATGTCACACATTAAGATTTCTGAGTGAAATTTTCCCGCACTGAACATGAATAACATTTACCGCACTCTCCATTCTGACTGAAACATTTCCCACACTCTGAACACAAATAAGAACGCTCGCCCGTGTGAATTTTTTGGTGTAAAACCAGGTCGTTTGTTTTGGATTAAAAGATTTCCCGCACTATGAACATGAATAGGAACGCTCACCCATGTGAATCTTCTGGTATATAAGAAGTGAAGATTTATGATTGAAACATCTCCCACAATCTCAACGTGAATCGGGACGCTCAGCTGTGTGAATTTTCTGATGTGTACGAAGGTTTCCTTTCTGAACGAAACATTTCCCACACTCTGAACATGAATAAGGACGCTCACTTGTGTGAGTTTTCTGGTGTTGCAGAAGGTTTCCTTTCTGAGTGAAACATTTTCCACACTCCGAACATGAATAAGGACGCTCACCTGTATGAATTCTCTGATGTGCAAGAAGGCCTCCTTTCTGAAGGAAACATTTTCCGCACTCTGAACATGAATAGGGAAGCTCCCCCGTGTGAATTTTCTGATGTGTACGAAGGTCACTGTTCAGAATAAAGGATTTCCCACACTCTGAACATAAATAGGGACGCTTACCTGTGTGAAGGCTTTGGTGTCTAAGAAAATTTCCTTTATGATTGAATTGTTTCCCGCACTCTGAACATAAATAGGGACCTTCACCCATGTGGGTTTTCTGATGTTCAAAAAGTAATCTTTTCTGAATGAAACATTTCCCACACTCTGAACATGAATAGGGAAGCCACCCCGTGTGAATTCTCTGATGTTTACGAAGGTTTCCTTTCTGGGTGAAATATTTCCCGCACTCTGCACATGAATAGGGACGCTCCCCCGTGTGAGTTCTCTGATGTTTAACAAGACCTCCTTTCTCAGTGAAAGATTTTTCGCACTTTGAACACGAATAGGGACGTTCACGCGTGTGTAACTTCTGGTGTTTAAGAAGAAAACATTCCTGAGTGAAACATTTCCCGCACTCTAAACATGAATAGGGAAGCTCACCCGTGTGAATTTTCTGATGTTTAAGAAGTAAAGACTTCTTAGTGAAACATTTCCCGCACTCTGAACAACAATAGGGACGCTCCCCTGTGTGAATTCTCTGATGTGTAAGAAGGGTTCCTTTCTTGGTGAAACATTTCCCGCACTCTGAACAAGAATATGGACGCTCACCCGTGTGAATCTTCTTATGTGAAAGAAGGTCTCTGTTATCAACGTAGCATTTCCCACACTCTGAACATGAATACGGACGCTCACTTGTGTGAGTTTTCTGGTGTTTAAGAAAGCTTGCTTTGTGAGTGAAACATCTCCCACACTCCGAACATGAATAGGGACGCTCACCTGTATGAATTCTCTGATGTGCAAGGAGGCCTCCTTTCTGAAGGAAACATTTGCCACACTCCGAACAAGAATAGGGACGCTCACCTGTGTGAAAGCTCTGGTGTCTAACCAAACTTATTTTATGAATGAATTGTTTTCCGCACTCTGAACACGAATGAGGACGTTCACCCGTGTGACTTCTCTGATGTTCAAGAAGGACTCTTTTCTGAATGAAACATTTCCCACACTCTGAACATGAATAGGGACGCTCACCTGTGTGAAGTCTCTGGTGTCTAAAAAAACTTCCTTTATGATTGAAACGTTTCCCGCACTCTGAACATGAATAGGGACGTTCCCCTGTGTGACTTCTCTGATGTTCAAGAAAGTCTCTTTTCAGATTAAAATGTTTCCCGCACTCTGAACATGAATAGGGACGTTCATCCTTGTGACTTCTCTGATGTTTAAGAAGGACTTTTTTCTGAATAAAAAGTTTCCCGCACTCTGAACATGAATATGGAGGCTTGCTCATGTGATCTTTCTTGTGCCTAAAAAGTGCTCTGTATTCTGTGAAACATTTTCCACACATTGGACATGACAATGACCACCCTTCTGTGTGAACTATTTCATAGCTTAAAGAAGGAAATTCATTGGAGCTAAATGGATCTGTGAAAGTTTCTGTATTGTGAGGTCCTATAGTCTTGGTGTGTGATCGGTCAGAAGATTCTTCAGGATTAGAGGGATCCATTGATCCCCCCAATTGGTAAGGTGTGGGATGTGTATTTGGAGTAACGGGATTTACTCCTGGAGAATATTGTACAATGTTATTATCTTCTGCTTTATAATCTGGAGATACAATAAGATGTTCCTCAGAGGTATTCCAAACATTGGGTCCATCTGTCAAAAAGTAATTTCACAATAAATGTTATTTTTTAAACTTTAAATTGAGAAATCATATATGTTGGTCCATCACTAAATGTGTTCTAAGAGTTCTGACATGGAATTGGGTGAAATTAGAAGAGAAAAATATGAATACAAACCAGATAAAGGATACAATACATAAATGAGGTGGACCTTTCATATGGTGTACAGTATCTCCTCCTCAATTGTTGGGAACATGACGTTATATTGAGGAATGGAGATGGACCTTTCATATGGTGTACAGTATCTCCTCCTCATTTGTTGGGAACATGACGTTATATTGAGGAATGGAGATGGACCTTTCATATGGTGTACAGTATCTCCTCCTCATTTGTTGGGAACATTTGGTAAAGTGATAAATATGATTTGTTTCTTCTGATGAGGACTAGAGATGATTTTTCATATGGTATACAATATAAACAATACATTGGGCAGTTTGGTAGATACGTTGATGATGTTCTTACTGTCAGCAGTTCTGGTATGAAATTGGGGGCAATAAGAAGAGAAAAATACAAATACAAACCCGATATAGGAAACAATACATAAATGGGGAGGACCTTTCAGATGGTGTACAGTATCTCCTCCTCATTTGTTGCGAACATGACATTTTATTGAGGAATAGAAATGGACCTTTCACATGGTGTACAGAATCTCCTCATTTGTTGGGAACATGACGTTATATTGAGGAATGGAGATGGATCTTTTATATGGTGTACAGTATCTCCACCTCATTTGATGGGAACTTGACATTATATTGAGAAATGAAGATGGAACTTTCATATGGTGTACAGTATCTCCTCCTCATTTGTTGGGAACATGACCTTACTTCGAGGAATAGAGATGAACCTTTCATATGGTGTTCAGTATCTCCTCCTCATTCGTTGGGAACATTGGGTATAGTGATAAATAGGATTACTTTCTTCTGATGAGGACTAGAGATGATTCTTTCATATGGTATACAATATAAACAATACATTGGGCAATTGGGTAGATACGTTGATGACGTTCTTACTATCAGCAGTTAAGAATGCTCAGTCTTTCCTGTACAGAAGGATATGATGTTCTTTATTTTGAACATGGGCAGCACAGATTGCGCATATTTGGAAGAAAAAAACGTTCACCTCTGTAAACGGAAGAGGTGTGTTGTTTTAAGAGTTGTACAGATGGGGAATAGCCTGATTCTCGATGACTCAGTATATTACTGAGAAAAATGACAGGAAGTGTTTCTTATTACAAAAATTCTTGTAGGAAGTTATCTGATTGGCTTTTGGGATCAGGAAGGATTCTGTTTAACCTAAAAGAAAATGGGCCGAGATTTATATGGGTATTCTGCCTTCATCTGGATCAACTGTCACTGATTGTTTTTTTGAATTTTCCTCTTTGGGTGAATTCGATTGACGCATATCTTTTCTGAAGTGATGTGACAATGTAAATACATACTGTAGTTTATACGGGGGGTGAGGTTAACATTCACGGCCATAAAAGATTTAATTTAAACTCTGTCTGTTCATGTTAGCTGAGCAGGGGAACTGATTATCTTATTTGCCTCTATAATGAACCCACAGCCACTTTGAAATTTTTTTTTGGGTGACTTTGATAGACATATACACTTACCGGCGACTTTATGAGGTACACCAGTTCAATTGCTTGGTCACACAAACTGCTAATCAGCCAATCACATGGCAGCAATTTAATGCATTTCAGCATCTAGACCTGGTGAAGGCGACTTGCTGAAATTCAAACTGAGCATCAGAATGGGGAAGAAAGGGGATTTAAGTGACAGTTTGAACGTGGCATGGTTGTTGGTGCCAGACGGCTGGTCTGAGTATTTCTGGGATTTTCACACACGTCCATCTCTCTGGTTTACAGAGAATGGTGAGGAAAAAGAGAAAATATCCAGTGAGCGGCAGTTGTGTGGAGGAAAATGCCTTTCTAATGTCAGAGGAGAATGGGCAGAATGGTTTGATATAATAGAACGGCAACAGTAACTCAAATAACCGCTCGTTACAACCAAGTTATACAGAATACCATCTCCGAACACACAACACATCGAACCTTGAAGGAGATGAGGTACAGCAGCAGAACACTGCACCGGGTGCCACTTCTGTCAGCTAAGACCAGGAAACTGAGGCTACAATTTGCACCGGCTCACCAAAATTGGACAACAGAAGATTGGAAAATGTTGCCTGGTCTGATGAGGCTCAATTTCAGCTACGACATTCAGATGATAGGGTCAGAATTTGGCATAAATAACACGAAAGCATGGATCCATCCTGCCTTGTATCAACGGTTCAGATTGGTGGTGTAATGATGTAGGGGATATTTTCTTGGCACACTTTGGCCCCTTAGTATGAACTAAGCATTGTTTAAATGCCTACCTGAGTATTGTTGCTGACCATGTCCATCCCTTTATGACTATCTTCTGATGGCTCCTTCCAGCAGCATAATGCCCCATGTCACAAAGCTCAAATCATCTCACTACTGGTTTCTTGAACATGACAATGATCACACTCACCAGATCTCAATCCAATAGAGCACCTTTGGGATGTGGTGGAATGTTTCCAACACCTTGTTGTGTCTATGCCACGAAGAATGAAGGTAAAAGGGGGTCCAACCGCTACTAGCAATGTGTACCTCATAAAGTGGCCGGTGAGTTTCCTCAACCATGTAACAATGTATATAGATACTCAAAAGTAAAATTAACATTTAAACTGTTTCTACATTTAGTGTTTTTGTTACTTACTTGTGTCCATATGTAGAGAAGTTACCTCCGGTTTAATTTTCATAATCATCTCCCCCTCCTTCATAGACTGCTGATCTCCACTCACCAACCTCTCTTCTTCTTCCTCTTTAACCTCAACTTTGATGTCTTTTAGTTCTTCACCCTAAACCCCAAAGAGGACATTTATATAATGTGATCTCATAGCTTAGAATATATTTTTAGGTCTACATGCTCAGTCCCATCTACCTGATGGCGAGGGATGGTGAGATCCCGGGAATACAGAGGAAGGGGACATCTCTGTGGTGGGTTCCCATTACTCACTATCTCTTCCACTTTAATCTCAACTTTGAGGTCTTTTGGTTCTTCACCCTAAACCCCAAAGATGACAGAAAGCAGTTGTAACAAAGGAATAAGAGATTACACACTGTTGAACAATCTCACAGATTAGAATTATTTTGGAGTTGTATGTCTCAGTCCCATCTACCTGATCATGGTGTGAATAGTCGTGATCTTCCTTTATGGAATCCCAGGAGTACAGAGAACCTCCCTCCTCCATAGACTGCCCATCTCCCCTCACCGACGTCACTTCTAATTCCTCTTTATTTTCAACTTTGATTTCTTTCGGTTCTTCATCCTAAACCCCAAAGATGATAGAATATTTTTATAAAAAGGAAAAAGAGATTACATAGAAGAATGTCCTCTAATCGATTAATATTAGTTTGCAGCTCCAGTTGCTCCATCACTTCTACCTGATATGGTTGTGCATAGTTGTGATCTTCCTGGGTGGAATCCCGGGAATACAGAGGATGGGGACATCTCTCTGGTTGGTTCCCATTACTGGATCCATCTACCTGATGATGGTGAGGGATGGTGTGATCTTCTGGTGTTGAATCCCAAGAATACAGAGGACGGGGACATCTCTCTGGTGGGTTCCCATTACTGGATCCATCTGTAGGAAACACACACACTGACTGAATACATTGTTTCTATGTGTTTATCAGATGATGGGGGATCTAGGTGGATCCTCCGTACTGCTCTCTCCTTTACAATAAAGTCTCCTCTTACCCGGTGATGTGAGGGGCGGCTGATTCTCCATCATGACGTCCTTGTAGAGATCCTTGTGTCCTTCTAAATACTCCCACTCCTCCATGGAGAAATAGACAGTGACATCCTGACACCTTATAGGAACCTGACACACACAATGATACAGTCACCATCCAGACACATCCCTTGTCTGTTACTGGATAATGTCCCAGAATTCCTGGCACCGCTCACCTCTCCTGTCAGCAACTCAATGATCTTGTTGGTGACTTCTAGAACCTTCTTGGTTACCTCTGTTGTCAGGCAGTGAGGTGGAGGCACGGTGATGGGTGATGTCCTGTGAAGACAGATGCTGGGTCTTAATGGATCTCCAGATGTTTTCTTCTACTTTATAATCCTGTGTAAAGAGAGAAAGTAACAGTTATCACTACAGACTTCCCAGACTCCTTCTCACTTTTGCTTGACCTATACAGGACTCTCCACTCTGTAGATAATAAACTGAGAATTATCTGGACTGTACTGGGAGGAATAATGTCTGCACAGAGTTCCAACATCCTAAATTCCCTTTAACCACTTCTGGACCGGAAGGATTTGCCCCCTTAATGACCAGAACATTTTTTTGCGATTCGGCACTGCGTTATTTTAACGGACATTTGCGCGGTCGCGCAACGCTGTACCAAAATAAAATTGATGTCCCTTTTTCCCCACAAATAGAGCTTTCTTTTGGTGGTATTTGATCACCTCTGCGATTTTTTTTTCCGCTATAAACAAAAAAAGAGCGACAATTCTGACAAAAAAACCCAATATTTTTCACTTTCTGGTATATAATACCCCCCCCCCCCAAAACAAATTTAAAAATCGAAATTTTTCATCCTTTTAGGCCAATTTGTATTCTGCTACATATTTTTGATTAAAATTAAATTAATTTAAAAGTTAAACAAATTTGACGTCCTTTTTTTCCCACAAACAGAGCTTTCTTTTGGTGGTATTTGATCACCTGTTCGATTTTTTGATCATGCGCTATAAACAAAAAAAGAGAGACAATTTTGCAAAAATAACAATATTTTTCAAATTTTTTTATATGAAATTCCCCAAAAAAAAAAAATTTAAAAATCAAAATTTTTTTAACATTTTCGGCCAATTTGTTTTAGGCTACATATGTTTGGTAAAAAAAAAAAATCGCAATAAGCGTATTTTGATTGGTTTGCACAAAAGTTATTGCGTCTACAAACCAGTGGAAAGATTTGTCATTTTTATTTTTTATTATTTTTTTACTAGTAATGGCGGCAATCTGCAATTTTTAGCGGGACTGCGACATTGTGGCAGACAGATCGGACCACTAACTGACATTTTTGACACTTTTGGGGGGACCAGTGACATTACTACAGTAATCAGTGCTAAAACAATGCACTGTTACTGTAATAATGACACTGGAAGGGAAGGGGTTAACCCAGGGGCGTTCAAAGGGTTAAGTGTGAGCCTAGGGGGTGTTTTATAACTGTATGGGGGAGGGGCTTGTGAAATGACCAGAGAGACCTGTGATCCTATATAGGAGGATCACAGGCGCTCTGTGATCATTTCAGAGAGAAGAACGGTCGGCTGTGTTTACAACAGCTGACCGTCGTTCTCTCTCAGCGGGGAGCGGTTGCGGGTGCCCAGCGGCAACCGCTGCCGCCAGTCCCATGGATTGGCATCCCCGCTGACTAATGGGGGCAGGTGCGCGCTGCTGGCGGCGTGCGCTCGCCCCCAGGAGCACTCCCGCGAACCGCCGTACAGGTAAGTATATTTGTGGCGGGCGGTCGGTCTGCAAGTGGTTAGATAAGAACTCATCTATGTTGCCTAGCTCCTACAGACAAATCAAGAAAAGTCAGGTTAGGTACTTCTTGCTGCTCGATCTGTTATAGGCAGACATTGGCGACAGACTGAAGCTCCATCGTCACCCGAATGCGGATCACATGATTGCTTGGGACGAGGATAAATCTGAATACTATTATCTCATGTGGATAGTTTAGTTCCGTTTCTGATACTCTTCAAACTTTGGATCCTTTAAGTCTGATACGGTCTGAGCACCCAGTTTTCTCCCAAATTTTTGTACTTGTCTTGATACGATCTGTATATTGTTACTTTGTATTCTAACATTTGAAAATCAATAAGGCTACATTCACACCTGAGCGTAGCGTTTTTCGCGCGTTTTTTTACCGTGATTTTACCGCGATTTTTGCGGCGTTTTTTACCGCGATTTTACCGCGATTTTTACCGCGATTTTTGTGCAGGCGTTTTTAGATTGAATAGAGATCAATGGAAAACGCCTGTAATCTGCCCAAAAAGAAGCTCATGTACTTTTTTGAGCGTTGGGCGTTTTGTAAACAGCGTCAAAACGCTCAGATGTGAACAGGGGCCATTGAAATGAATAGGATTTGTCTTGTTGGGCGTTTTGAGAGCTGATCCTAGAGCAGAAAAACGCCCCAAAAACGCCCCAAAACGCCTAGATGTGAACGGAGCCTAAAGAAGAATAAAACATAAATAACAACTTAAACCAAAATCTTTGGTTTTAGGTTTGAAATGACCAGAGAAGAGTTAGAACATCTTTCAAGGTAACCTTCTGTGTCCTAGTTGGTATTTACTTTCACTTTCTGTCCAGCATGTATCTGGTCTACGAAACTCCAATGACTCTGGATGGACAGTTGGATAAATGGTTCTATAGTTAGGATGTATCCGGTCTATAAACCAGAGGCTCTGGATGGACAGTTGGATAAATGGTTCTATAGTTAGGATGTATCCGGTCTATAAACCAGAGGCTCTGGATGGACAGTTGGATAAATGGTTCTATATTTAGGATGTATCTGGTCTATAAACCAGAGGCTCTGGATGGACAGTTGGATAAATGGTTCTATATTTAGGATGTATCTGGTCTATAAACCAGAGGCTCTGGATGGACAGTTGGATAAATGGCTCTATATTTAGGATGTATCCGGTCTATAAACCAGAGGCTCTGGATGGACAGTTGGATAAATGGTTCTATATTTCGGATGTATCTGGTCTATAAACCAGAGGCTCTGGATGGACAGTTGGATAAATGGTTCTATATTTAGGATGTATCCGGTCTATAAACCAGAGGTTCTGGATGGATAGTTGGATAAATGCCTCTATATTTAGAATGTGTCTGGTCTATAAACCAGAGGCTCTGGATGGACAGTTGGATAAATGGTTCTATATTTAGGATGTATCTGGTCTATAAACCAGAGGCTCTGGATGGACAGTTGGATAAATGGTTCTATATTTAGGATGTATCTGGTCTATATACCAGAGGCTCTGGATGGACAGTTGGATAAATAGTTCTATATTTAGGATGTATCTGGTCTATAAACCAGAGGCTCTGAAGGGAAAGTTGGATAAATGGTTCTATATTTAGGATGTATCTGGTCTATAAACAAGAGGCTCTGGATGGACAGTTGGATAAATGGTTCTATATTTAGGATATATCCGGTCTATAAACCAGAGGCTCTGGATGGACAGTTGGATAAATGGTTCTATATTTAGGATGTATCCGGTCTATAAACAAGAGGCTCTGGATGGACAGTTGGATAAATGGTTCTATATTTAGGATATATCCGGTCTATAAACCAGAGGCTCTGGGTGGGCAGTTGGATAAATGGTTCTATATTTCGGATGTATCTGGTCTATAAACCAGAGGCTCTGGATGGACAGTTGGATAAATGGTTCTATATTTAGGATGTATCTGGTCTATAAACCAGAGGCTCTGGATGGACAGTTGGATAAATGGTTCTATATTTAGGATGTATCCGGTCTATAAAGCAGAGGCTCTGGATGGACAGTTGGATAAATGGATCTATATTTAGGATGTATCCGGTCTATAAACCAGAGGTTCTGGATGGACAGTTGGATAAATGGTTCTATATTTAGGATGTATCCGGTCTCTAAGACGTCACAGTGACTATGGAGGAAGAGGACGGAACATGACGGGGGGGGGGGGGGGGGGTTACTGAGTGTAAATATAAAATAATATCTTATTACCTCCTCTGCTGCCAGTTGTAGGAATATCTTCCTGTAAGTTTTCCTTGCCCTGGGGAAATTCTTATCTTTAGAAGATATTACTTCCTCTCTGCAAATGACATCACTTCCTGTCTGTACTTTTTTTTCACTTCCTGTCTATGCGGTCCACTGACCATAAGTGAGATCATCACTTTGTGGAGAAAATACAAACTGCAGCCTACTTTGACAGATACTTCCAAATACTTCACATGCAATTTAAAAAGTCAGACAATAACAAAAGATAATAAAAACAAATAGATTGTGTATTAAAATTCAGAATACATAAAAGCACGAATTAACAATTTACAGACCACCCACCGTGTATTTACATCGGTAAATATAGCATATAGCTGCCATAACGCCGGTATTTTTTTAAACTGTGGACGGTCCACTGCGAGATCACTTTTATGGGCGAGGGGAGAGGTGTTCCCCCCCCTTCCATCGCCTCCCGGTCGTTTTTCCCGCATACAGAGCCATTGGTAGTGGGAAAAACTAACCAGCCCTCTTCCCCCCAGGCAGGAAGTTGAGTGAGGGCAAGCTGGCCCCCACTCCACTCCATGGCCTTAGAGGACCGGAGGCACATCTTATGTCACTTCCTCCTAATAGCCTTAACAAGCCCATTTTTTTTTCATGATGAAAAAAATTACTTTTTTGAGTCCTGACCTCAACCCAGATAGAATATCTTTGGGATGACTTAGAGTGCAAAATCAGTACCTAACCTCATGTTAGCTCAAAATCTCGTCAGGAGGCAATTTACAAGATGATATACGACCCTTCAGTTGCTAACCCTCCCGGATAGTGAATTTTCCCTCTTCCAGCTGGGAGATGCGAGGACACAGCGCACCGAAGCAAGGTGTAGACACATCTAATTTTATTTCAAGTTTAGCTCATATTTAAGGCAAGTTTGAGCGGGAAAAAACTGCTTTAAACTGGTTTACAATTTACCGGTCAATTTGACAATAGAACATGTCTCACAGAAACCGTACATGAAAGGCTTTTGTTTCCTATACACCTGTGTATGTGTGGGGTGTCGTGTGTTGGAGATTGTGGGGCAGCCGCTCTGTCTGTGTTCAGCTGTCATGTGTTAATGTAAGCAATTGTCAAATGTTTATGGGTGGTGTCAGTAATCTCTATGCAAAATATCCAACTGTCAAGTGTTCAAATGAATGAATGGAAAGGTGTTTTAACATATCAACGTCTTGTAATCTATATGCAAAATACAGCTGTCTGCTGTCCAGGGTGGATGAATGAGTGTTAGTCTGGCTCGTTAATGACATTAGCAAGGGGCCCATATTCCATCGTAGAATGAGCATGAGCTGAAATATATTATGAAAGTATAATATTTCAGTAAGGCACGTTGATACAACCTTTCACCTCACAAATGTGCTTCTGGAAGAATGATTAAACATTCCCATAGATATACTGCAAAGGGTTGGCAAACTCAATATTGAACCCTAGGGACAAAGACTGGGATGCCATTAAAGTTCACATGTGTGTAAAGGCAGGCGTCCCAATACTTTTGACAAATAGTGTGTGTATAAATAATATACATATATATACATACATACATACATATATACACACATATATATATACAGTATATACACATACATACATACATATATGTGAGGCGCAACACAGCCCTCAACTTGATCAAAATGATTTATTGTTCTCAGCGTCGAGAGGTTTAGATTGCTTCATTCTACTTTAAACTGTAGGTAAAACCCCTTTGTTCAGTTCAAGCATACAGCAAAAAACCTCAAGGAGAAAAAAAAAAGATGACATCCCCTAGACCAGTAATGGCGAACCTTGGCACCCCAGATGTTCTGGAACTACATTTTTGATGATGCTCAACTGCACTGCAGAGTGCATGAGCATCATGGGAAAGGTAGTTCCAAAACATCTGAGGTGCCAAGGTTCACCATCACTGGTCTAGACTATTTCTGTGCCAGAGTGAATGAACTGTCGCTTTATGTCTGGCTGCCTCTGCACTATAGTGAAAGGAACTTGGGCAAATCCAGCGTATGGGCAGAACCGACTTGCCCGGTGCAAACGAGGCCTTCCGCTCTCTCTGTCCGCTTCCACCAGTCCAACTAGACTCCACCACTCATCTCCCAGTGACAGGACGGGTCCCTCTGGGAACCAGCACAGACCCCGTTCACACGCAAATTACTGTAATGTAACTGTTATGAAATAACTCTTTCGTACCATGCGGCTAGGTTCTTAGAGCCTCCGCCACGCGGATCTGGTCCAGGTTGCTGCGGAACAGACCGCTCGGGAGGTAGGCCATGAACCGCTCCCCTCACCATACATGAGACTCGTCACCCCTGCCGCTACCGCTCTCCTGCTGTCTGGTTGTCATATCCTCCTCCTCTTGTGTTTGTTGCCTCTAGCAATGGAATGTCACCTCTTCACCCGCTGTGTACATTACAGCCCCTGTTCTTCCATACGCCATTACCACCATGCACCCCCTTTAAGTAACTTCAGACCAGGCATGAAGTTTCAAAAGCTTTACTGGAATATGGCAGTGATGAGAAATTCAAGATAACAGTTCAACATTAGGTTTTCCCAACACACCTAGTCCCTAACTGTAGGTTGGTGTCTGCCTCCGGCAAATCTGCTTAGGAAAGAGTCCATTGCTGACATCTTCTGGGAGGACTGCCTTTCCCAGCGATCCCCTTAGAAGTCTTCAGGACACATGTTTGCAGCAGCTTTCGCTGGCTGGCTGCGTCTCTCCCTTCCATGCAGCAGGCTGTGTGTTGTGGGACTACAGATCTCAGCAGCCCCAGGCATGTTGGCAGGCTCCAAACAGCAGGCCATCACTACTTAGAAGGTAGCTGAAGCAGGGACAAGCAGAGCCCCCCATGGGGAGGATTGGGTTACATTGCAGCAGTCAGCCTCCTCTCTCCCATATGGCTGGTCTCTGTCTGGGCAAAGCTCCTTCCTAATTTTTAAGCATAGGAAAAGGGTAGAGCCAAATAGAAGCAAGCCAAGAAACACCCGTGAAAAAAGGTTACCCTGTCCCTCCCTGCCGGGCAGCAGATGACTAGCACTTTCTGAATAAATAACAACACAGTGCAGACAGGGCTAGGATAATCACAGGCGCCCTTTCAGCACCTGCTTACAAGTGGTCCTTTTGGGGATTAGCATTACAATAAATTACAGAGGGAGACACGGATAAAGGCCTGGATGTTTATCAGGCTTTGTTCAGCGTTGTCTCTCTTGGTTTGTGGGCATTATTCTATCCTGCCACTCTTTGTAGAGGTTTCATTTTTTTTTTAAATAGACAAAAGACTGTGTGTAGAGATGTGTAGGGATTATGGGAACCCTTCATAATGAACACAGAAGGTGTGCAGAGTTAGGACCCCCCTGGAGGACTGGTGGGGATACTCCTAATGGGCACAGGAGGTGTGCAGAGTTGACAGGAGCCCTTTATAATGGGCACAAAAGGTGTGCAGAGCCAGGATGCAGGGATATACAGGGATGGTGGGATAGGGTAACCAGACGTCCCAAAATTTAGAAGGCTGACTCTAGCTATAATGTGTCCCCAATTTCATCTCAGTTTAAAAAGACAGCATTAATGGTTGAGGCTGCCTGTAAACCCTAGCTAATGTCACACTTACCCCTAAGGCAGGTGGACAGACACAATAAACACAAACACAAAAAAAGGGCGCACCAGCCTAGCGCATTATCCTCCGTAAGGCTTTTATTTATAAAAGATAAAAAGATGTCTACTCACAAACAGGTGATGTAAACCAGCATATCAGATCCAACTAGCAAAGTTCATGATATTGGAGTCCACAGTCTAAAGCCTCGTACACACGCGTCAAAATTCGGCCCGGGAATTTTCGTCCGGCGACCGATCCGCCGATTTTCGGCTTGTTAGTATGATGCTTCCGACAACCGACTCCGACTTTTCGGCCGAAAAAAATCTGGTGTGCAGGCTATAAAATTTTTGTCCTCCGTCAAAACACGTCCGATTTTCGTGCAGTCAGTACAGATTTCGACAGGGAAAAATCTTATGAGCAAGACTGGGCATGCTCAGAGAAGAAAGAACACAAAGAAAGCAAACCAACACATGACGACATCACTTCTGAAGAAGAATTTTGTCGTGCGGGAAAATTTGTGTGTAGTCTAGGCACATTCCAACCAACAAAACACCACTCTGGACAAAAGATGGACAACCGGTCGGCGGAAATTCGTTGCGTGTGTACTAGGCTTTAGTCATGGATATCGGCTAACGTGTTTCAAGGCAATGCCTCTTCCTCAGAGCCTCAGACACAATAGCTGGCTACTGTGTTCGTCACCTTAAGCAGCCCCCTTTCCCATAGTACAAGCAGGCCTCTTAGTACTCGGTTGCCCCCAAGACTTATACACAATGCTATAGTGCCTAGCTACCAGGCCAGGGCAGGCCCGAACTGAGAAAAGCAAACAGGTACTTGCGATTGGCAGACAGGCAGAATGGTTCAATGACCGTCCCGGTAAAAGGCAGGGAGAGTTCACAGAATAGTCGATATCCAATCCGAGGTCATACACAGTGAAAACCAATCTAGTAGAGCAAGGCAGGCAAACATGCAGCTTGATCAGGTATTACACAATCTGTATCACAAGCATGAGACTGCAGGCTTGGCTGGCTTAAATCAGGTTTGGTCTCCACCCAGGGTCTGGCCACATCAATCACCTTGCAGGTGGACAGACAATGAGAATGCATCTCAGCCAAAACCAGGATGCTGAAACCAGTAGCTATGATAGAGCAGGAGCGCACATGCTCCTGACACCTAGAAACTATTATTGTTCCCTTATTGACTCCTGGAGAAGGGAGGGGAGGTGTGCATGCATTAGCTGCTCCCAGCCACCACACCAGTATAAATCACCAGACCAGTGTTAGCTAGCAACATCGTTCCTAAACACCACCACACCAGTGCTAGTGTCTCAAGACCATTGCAAGCCAGCAACAGTCTTTATGACCACCACCACACCTGTACTGTGTTGAGACTAATGTAAGCCATCAACAATGTTCCAGATTGCTGCCACACCAGTTCCTGTGTCACCAGACTAGTGTAAACCGGAAACCGTGTTCTTTATTGCCATCACACCAGCAGTCTGCAACAATGTTCCTGATTGCTGCCACAACAGGGCCAGTGACCCAAATGAGTGCAGCCAGCAACAGTGTTTCTGATTACCACCATACCAGTCTCACTGTCACCAGACCAGTGCAGACAGCAACAGTGTTCCAAATAGCTGTCACACCATTTCCAGTGTCACCAAACTAGTGTAAGCCAACAACAGGGTTCTTGATGTCTAGCCACACCAGTCCCAGTGCCATCGGACCAATGTAAGTCAGCAACAGTGTTCCTGATCACTGCCACACCAGTGACAATGTCACAAGATCAGTGCAGCCAGCAACAATGTTCCTGACCACTTGGCACACCAGTCCCAATGTCCCCAGTACCAATATAGTCAGTAACATTGTCCCTGATCACTGGCAGACCAGTGCAGTGTTACTTCTGCCTGTACTGAGCCTGGCCTGTTTATTGACCACACTTATATCAGCTACCTGGATGGATCCTTTGTCTTTTTTGCTTACCAAGTTTCTGCCTGCCTCCTGAACTGACCCACCTGCATGTCCCACTGACTAAGTTCCTGGGACACCAGTCTCAACCATCCTCTGCAGAAAACGGCATGCACCTCTGGAACCACAGGAACTCTTTTGTTCATCCTTTGTTCACTCTCCTGTACTTCCTGGCCAGTGAGCCTTCCTGGGGGCAGCCATGTACTAGTAGGCTAGGGTTTTTTTGGCTTATAGGTAGGGGGGACTGCTACAGGTGACCCTACACTAAGTGATATTCCCTGACCACTCATACAGAGGTGACCCTTACAGTACACTGTTTTTGATCCAATTGGTGGATATTTGTGATACACAAGATACGTTGTATAATGTTTGGTACATAATCAGTCCAAACATTTCAAAAAAAGTCTCACACATGTGGTATCCCCCTACTTAGAAGGAATTGCGGAATGAGCTTTGGGGTAAAATGATAAGAAAGTCCATAATGTGTGTGAGAAATGGCTGACAACTTTTTTTAAAAATACGTTTTAATTTTCTTTCTGCATTTTCAAAAAACTTGTGGCAAGAAAAAAAAAATCTTCAAAAGACTCACCATACCTCTTAAAAGTACCTTTGGTTGTTTACTCTGTTAAATGTGGTACTTTTTTGGGTGTTTCTACTGTCCTGGTGCTGCAGAACCTCTAAAATATGATAGGTGATGAGGAAATTGAATGCCCAAATTATGACCCTCGCTGATCTGAAGGTGCTCCTTGGATTTTGGGTCCCTCTATGTGGCTAGTCTGAAAAACAGTCTTGCATATTTTGTATCCCCAAACTTGCGAGGAGTAGCAGAATGAATTTTGGGGTTTAATTCTAAGTTTGCCTATACTATGTGGTAGGATTATCTTCATAAAATGGTTGTATACTCACCTAAAAAAAAAAAAAAACCTGCAGGAGAAAGGCATAATGAGCTAGTATGCATCGCATACTAGCTCACTATGAAATACTTACCTTAAAACGAAGCCCCAACATGGTCACCCGATCACCGCTGAGGGAGCCGTCATGTTCCCTCGGCATCTCTTCCTGGTTCGGCGGCTCTGGCGCTGTGAGTGGCCGGAGCCGCGTTGACGTCACTCCTGCACATGCGCGTGGGAGTTACTCTCCGGCAAAGAGCTCTGAAGGTCCCCCGGACCTTCAGAGCGCATGCGCCGCTGATTTCAGTGGCTGCATGCAGGACGAATATCTCCTAAACCTTGCAGATTTAGGAGATATTAATTATACCTACAGGTAAGCCTTATTATAGGCTTACCTGTAGGTAAAAGGTAAAAAGTGGAGTATACTACCACTTTAATTGATAATGGTTTTCATTTTCTTTCCAAAAATGTGTGGCAATAAATAAAAGTATTTTTGAAGAGGCATGGTAAGTCTTTTGAATATTTCAAGTGTTTGCTTACCAAAATGTGGTCATTCCGTGTGTGCTACAGGGCCTTTCAAAATGTGATAGATAGTAAGGTAATTAGAAGCAAAATTTATGCCTTTTGAAGACCTGAAGGTGCTCCTTGTATTTTGGGGCTCTCTATGTGGTTAAGCTCCAAAAGGTCTCACACATATGGTATTGTCATACTCAGGAGACGGAGCAGAATGGATTTCGGAAGCAACTCATACACTCATGCTGTGTGGTAGAAAAATCCTATTAATTTACAACTTTGTTTAAAAAATTAATGAAGCTTGAAGGTTCTCCTTAGATTTTGGACCTCTCCATGCGACTAAACTGCAAAAAAGTCTCACATATGTGGTATCCTCATATTAAGAAGGTATAGCAGAGTGAAATTCTAAGTATGCCCGAACTGGGTGAAAAGTTTCTTATTGACAGCGGTATGTAAAAAAAAAAAAAAAAAATTACAATTTCATTTCCTTTCTTTATTTTCCAAAAAGTTTTGGCAACAATGTGCTCTTCAAAATACCCACCATACCTCTAATAAATATGCCGGAGGATCTACTTGGCATTTTTGGAGCGTTTTTTTCCTGGCCTGGCACTTCAGGACCTCAAGAAATGTGATAGGTAGTCAGGAATTTAGATGCATAATATATGCCTCTAGAAAGCCTGAAGGTGCTCCTTGGGTTTTGGGTGCCTCTATGCAAATAGGCAGAAAAAAGTCCCAGACGTGATATCCCCATACTGGGGAGGAGTAAAAGATTGTGTTTTAGGGTGTGCTTTTAAGTATGCCCATGCTTCAAAAAGAAAAAAAAAAAAAATCACCATGCCTCTCACTAAATACCTTGGACTGTCTACTTTCCAAAAATAGGTATTTTAGGGATTGTTTGTACTGTCCTTTAAGAGCCTATGGTTTACTGACCAGATACATCCTTAATAATGAGCTATTTATCCAACTGTCCATCTAGAGCCTCTGGTTTATAGATCAGATACATCCTAAATATAGAACCATTTATCCAACTGTCCATCCAGATCCTCTGGTTTATAGACCAGATACATCCTAAATATAGAACCATTTTTCCAACTGTCCATCCAGAGCCTCTGGTTTATAGACCGGATACATCCTAAATATAGAATCATTTATCCAACTGGCCATCCAGAGCCTCTGGTTTTTAGACCAGATAAATCCTAAATATAAACCATTTATCCAACTGTCCATCCAGAGCCTCTGGTTTATAGATCAGATACATCCTAAATATAGAACCTTTATCCAACTGTCCATCCACAGCCTCTGGTTTATAGACCAGATACATCCTAAATATAGAACCATTTATCCAACTTTTACTCCAGAGCCTCTGGTTTATAGACCAGATACATCCTATATATAGAGCCATTTATCCAACTGGGTAAAAATTGGTAATTTGGGGGATATTTGCACTGTTCTGACATTTTAGAGCCTCAAAAACTTCAGGATTGATCAATTTTTGAAAACATATACCAGAATTGTAGACTCTACAACTTTCATTCAGACTGAATAATTTACAGGTATTTGCATTTTTTTTTTTTTTTTTACGAAACAAATACATTTTTTAAATACAGATTATTTATTTGCAAAGTTTTAAAACAGAAACGAAGAAAAATGACTTTTTTCTTTTTCACAATTTACAATTTTTGTCCCTTTGGATAGTAAACATGGCGAAGAAACACAACCAAAAAAAAGATCTGTCGTCAAAATTATATAAAATTAGTTTGGGTACAGTATTGCATGAACAAGTAATTGTCAGTCAAACTATCATAGTGCGGAAAACTGAAAAAAATGGTATGAACAAGAATGGGGGGGGGGGGGGGCGGGGGCGGGTTTTTTTAACATGCCGATCTTCAAACAGTTAATCTAGAAGTTTGTGTGGTTAACATGGATGTGGTAAATATGAAGTCACCAGGATTCATTTTCAAAATCTGGTCCATTTATGGTGGGAGCAACCATAGCAGATATGGGGAAGCGGGAACTAAGCCAATGGGAAACCCTCATAATGGGCACATAGGGTTTACAGACCCGGGAACTCAGTGCAGGGATAGCGGGTTGTTAGCTTGTGTGAATCTTCTGGTATGCCACAAGTGAAGATTTCTGAGTGAAACCTTTCCCGCACTCTAAACATGAATAAGGACGCTCACCCTTGTGAATTCTTTGATGTCTAAGAAGTTTTCCTTTCTCATTGAAGCATTTCCCCCACTCTGAACATGAAATCGGGATTCCCATCTGTGTGAATTCTCTGGTGTATAAGAACGCGGTTTTTCTCAGTGAAACATTTCCCACACTCTGAACAAAATTAAGGATTCTGACCTGAATATGAATAGGGATGCTCACCCATGTGAATTCTCTGGTGTTTATGCAGGCTTCTTTTCTGACTGAAACGTTTCCCACACTCCGAACATGCATATGGCCGATCACCCGTGTGAACTCTCAGGTGTTTTAGAAGGTCTCCATTCTCACTGAAACATTTCCCGCACTCTGAGCACAAATAAGGACGCTCACCTGTGTGAATTTTTTGGTGTAAAACAAGGTGTTTTTTTAGATTGAAAGATTTTCCACACTCTGAACACGAATAGGGACGCTCACCTGTGTGAATTCTCTTGTGTTTAATAAGGTCTCCTTTCAAAGAGAAAGATCTCCCGCACTCTGAACACGGATAGGGACGCTCACCCGTGTGACTTCTCCGGTGTCTGACTAGGTCTTTTTTAATAGTGAAAGATTTTCCGCACTCTGAACAAGGATAGGGACGCTCACCCGTGTGAATTCTCTGGTGTTTAACAAGGTCTCGTTTCAGAATGAAAGATTTCCCGCACTCTGAACATGAATAGGGACGCTCACCTGTGTGAATCTTCTGGTGTGTAACAAGCGTAGATTTCTGAGTGAAAGATTTCCTGCACTCTGAACACGAAAAGGGACGCTCACCTGTGTGAACTCTCTCGTGTCTAAGAAGCTTTTCTTTCTCGATGAAGCTTTTCCCGCACTCTAAACATGAATAAGGGCACTCACCAGTGTGAATTCTCTGGTGTTTTAGAAGGTCTCCAGTCTGAAGGAAACATTTCCCACACTCTGAACATGAATAGGGACGCTCACCAGTGTGACTTTTCTCATGTCTAAGAAGCTCCCAGCTTCTTGCAAACAATCTCCCACACAGTGAACATGACAATGAACGCTTTTCTGTACAGTTTATAAAAGACTTATCGGGAATAGATGGATCTATTGAAGTATCTGTACTGTGAGGTCCTATAGTCTTGGTGTGTGATCCATCAGAAGATTTCTGGGGAATAGATGGATCTAGGGAAGTATCTGCACTGTGAGGTCCTATAGTCTTGGTGTGTGATCCATCAGAAGATTTCTGGGGAATAGATGGATCTATGGAAGTATCTGCACTGTGAGGTCCTATAGTCTTGGTGTGTGATCCGTCAGAAGATTCCTGGGGAATAGATGGATCTATGGAAGTATCTGTACTGTGAGGTCCTATAGTCTTGGTGTGTGATCCATCAGGAGATTTCTGGGGAATAGATGGATCTATGGAAGTATCTGTACTGTGAGGTCCTATAGTCTTGGTGTGTGATCCATCAGGAGATTTCTGGGGAATAGATAAATCTATGGAAGTATCTGTACTGTGAGGTCCTATAGTCTTGGTGTGTGATTCATCAGGAGATTTCTGGGGAATAGATGGATCTATGGAAGTATCTGTACTGTGAGGTCCTATAGTCTTGGTGTGTGATCGGTCAGAAGATTCCTGGGGAATAGACAGATCTATGGAAGTGTCTGTACTGTGAGGTCCTATAGTCTTGGTGTGTGATCCATCAGAAGATTCCTCGGGAATAAATGGATCTATTGAAGTATCTGTACTGTGAGATCCGATAGTCTTGGTGTGTGATCCATCAGAAGATTCCTGGGGAATAGATGGATCTATTGAAGTTTCTGTACTGTGAGGTCCTATAGTCTTGGTGTGTGATCCATCAGAAGATTTCTGGGGAATAAATGGATCTATTGAAGTATCTGTACTGTGAGGTCCTATAGTCTTGGTGTGTGATCGGTCAGAAGATTCCTCAGGATTAGAGGGATCCATTGATCCCAATTGGTAAGGTGTGGGATGTGTGTTTGGAGTAACGGGATTTACTCCTGGAGAATATTGTACAATATAATTATCTTCTGCTTTATAATCTGGAGATAAGATAAGACGTTCCTCAGAGGTATTCCAGACATTGTGTCCACCTGTGGAGAAACAATTTCATAATAAATGATAGAAGTATTTTCCTTTATTGAATGCTGCCAAATGCCTGATCCTGAGACATTGGAAACAAAACTTCCTGTCCTACCGTGGCTGAATGGAAAGGAGAGGTCAACACACAGTGACACTTTATCAATTACTTACCACACCCACTTTGCATAATTAAACACTTTAGCCCCGGAAGATTTTGCTGCTCAATGACCAGGCCACTTTTTTTCAACTTGGCACTGCGTGGCTCTAACTGACAATTGCGCGGTCATGCAACGCTGTACCCAAACGAAATTTACGTAATTTTTTCCCACAAACAGAGCTTTCTTTTGGTGGTATTTGATCACCTCTGCGCTTTCTATTCTTCGCAATATTAATAAACAAAGAGCAAAAATTTTGCGAAAAATAAACATTTTCTACTTTTGACAGTTAAAAAAATATCCAATATATTCAATTTAGAAAAAATTTAGAAAATTTTATATACGTTATCTTCTTCCATAACTTGCCACCAGACTGGTCCACCCAATTTCTGTCCTCAGTCCTCCTGTCACTAGCCACCACCCTAGAAGATCTAGCCTGCCCTGCGTGAGATGGAGTGCGCTGATATCGGACATCATTGCGCACGCCGTGATCACACGAAGGGCGTTCCCCGGAAGAGACACTTCATCTCCTCATACTCATCAGTTTGCACTATGGGCGGCAGTATGAGATGGGGAATTGCCAACTGTAACGCACCACAAACTGATGACACACAAAACTGCCGGAAAAAGAAATCTTGGGCATCAATTTGCCGCCCCTCTTAAAGTGCTGTCTGGGTCCAATGTACCCAGTGGGACCCATGGTAGGCCCGGCCCTGTATTGAGGAATGGAAATGGTCCTTTTATATGGTGTACAGTATCTCCTCCTCATTTGTTGGGAACATGACGTTATATTGAGGAATGGAGATGGACCTTTCATATGGTGTACAGTATCTCCTCCTCATTTGTTGGGAACATGACGTTATTTCGAGGAATGGAGATGGACCTTTCATATGGTGTACAGTATCTCCTCCTCATTTGTTGGGAACATGACGTTATATTGAGGAACGGAGATGGACCTTTCATATGGTGTACAGTATCTCCTCCTCATTTGTTGGGAACATGACGTTATATTGAGGAATGGAGATGGACCTTTCATATGGTGTACAGTATCTCCTCCTCATTTGTTGGGAACATGACGTTATATTGAGGAATGGAGATGGACCTTTCATATGGTGTACAGTATCTCCTCATTTGTTGGGAACATGACGTTATATTGAGGAATGGAGATGAACCTTTCATATGGTGTACAGTATCTCACCGCCTTTCTTGGGCGAAATACACATAGTACAATAGACGGTAGGGCTGAACGATAGTCGATGTGATATCGACTATCGTTCTGCGGGCGTAGGCGATATTCATATCACTGAAGACACGATATTTAGCATTAGCATTAGGCAGGGAGAAGTCGGGACTCGGGGGGAGGACTCACAGTGCTGGTAGCCGATCGGAACTCCGCCCTTCCAGCCCGTGCAATCCAGCCCTCCCAGCTCTGCCTCTGGTCTCCAGCCGACCATTACTCCGCCCTGCTCCGCCCATTGTCTCTCCATTGAATCTATTTACAAAACATTACAGATCCCGCCCCCGTGCGCGCCCCCGATGCAGCCAGGAGAGACAATGGGCGGTGCAGGGCGGAGTAATGGTCGGCTGGAGAC
Organism: Pelophylax lessonae; assembly: GCF_965119305.1. Classification (NCBI taxonomy): domain Eukaryota; kingdom Metazoa; phylum Chordata; class Amphibia; order Anura; family Ranidae; genus Pelophylax; species Pelophylax lessonae. The sequence goes on along the minus strand of NC_138776.1, from coordinate 259,769,659 downwards.
TAGAGTTCCAATCACAGCCGAAAGCATGGGGGAAACCGATATCGACACAACACCGCACACGGCGGAACACTAACACAAGCTGCACATTGTTGTGCACGTGCGGAGAGCCCGGATCACGGAAGACACAGGACTGGGGGGCCCCCGACCCTACCGCACACGTTACCCAGGTGACCACTGTTTACATGGCAAAGGGGAGGAGCCGCACATAACATGCAGATACTCAGTGGGCGTCATACCTTGTGCCTGCTTCGGGCCCACAGCTCCTCCGTCTCCGCAGGTGAGGATCACAGGAGGTCCCCAGCGGCTACTCCTACCACCACTGTGAGTCCCGACTGCACTGTCCGTGTCTTCTGCATTCCACCCAGTTCAATATCGCGATATATATCGTTTAAAACCAAATATCGCAATGTACTTTTTTTCTCAATATCGTGCAGCCCTAATAGACGGTGCTTTGCTTTTAGAGCTGTGAGGATGAGGAATAGTCTCATTCAAAATGATCCCGTATATTGCTGATTTCATCTATGTGTATGAACATATTTTATTATAATATATTATATAATATGTGTAAAACTAATGTAGAATGTTTCCTGATTGCCTTTGGTGATGAGAATGAAGTTTTTCGGGAATCAGAGAATCGTAACGAAAGTTAGGCCGAGCTTTATATGGGTATTCTGCCTTCCTCGGGGTCAACTGCCACTGTGAATTTTTTTATTTTCTCTTGGGTAAAATTAATAGGCATACTGTACTTATGTTTAAAATACATACTTAATTCTCATAGAAGTAAAATAAAAATGTCAAATGTTTCTGCATTTAGTGTTCATTACTTACTTGTGTCCATATGTAGAGATGATTCCTCCTGTTTACTTTCCATAATCATCTTCTCCTCCTCCATAGACTGCTGATCTCCACTCACCAACATCTCTTCTTCTTCCACTTGAATCTCAGCTTTAATGTCTTTCAGTTCGTCCCCCTAAACCCCAAAGATGATTGAATATGCTTGTAAAAAGGAACACATTACATCAAAGAAGGTCATCTCATAGTCTGGAGATCTAGTTGCTCGGTCCCACCTACCTGATGATGGTGAGGGATGGTGTGATCTTCCTGTGTGGAATCCCGGGAATACAGAGGATGGGGACATCTCTCTGGTGGGTTCTCATTACTGGATCCATCTGTAGGAAACACACACGCTGACTGAATACATTGTTTCTATGTGTTTATCAGATGATGGGGGATCTAGGTGGATCCTCCGTACTGCTCTCTCCTTTACAATAAAGTCTCCTCTTACCCGGTGATGTGAGGGGCGGCTGATTCTCCATCATGACGTCCTTGTAGAGATCCTTGTGTCCTTCTATATACTCCCACTCCTCCATGGAGAAATAGACAGTGACATCCTGACACCTTATAGGAACCTGACACACACAATGATACAGTCACCATCCAGACACATCCCTTGTCTGTTACTGGATAATGTCCCAGAATTCCCGGCACCGCTCACCTCTCCTGTCAGCAGATCAGTGATCTTGTTGGTGACTTCTAGAATCTTCTTGGCACTGGTTACCTCTGTTGTCAGGCAGTGAGGTGGAGGCACTGTGATGGGTGATGTCCTGTGAAGATGGCTGCTGGGTGTTAATGGATCGCCAGATATTTTCTTCACTATTTTACAATCCTGTGTACAGAGAGAAAGTAACAATTATCACTGCAGACTTCCCAGAATCCACTACAACTATCTGGTCAGGTCTGTGTTTTATTAATAGAGATAAGAGTGATGTCATGTGACCTCCCAGAATCCTCCTCACCTCTCCGGTCAGCAGGTAGATGATCTCCAGGGTGAGGTTCAATATCCTTTCAGTCATAGGACTATTGCCCTTTGTCATCCTCATTGAGGTGGGAATGTGATCTATACAGGACTCTCCTCTCTGTAGACAGATATACAAAAATTGATAATCATCTGGACTGGACTGGGATGAATAATGTCTGCACAGAGTTCCGTCATAATTCTGACTTTTAAATTCCCTTTAAATAACTCATCTACGTTGTCAAGCTCCTACAGACAAATCAAGAAACGTTTGGTCAGGTACTTCTTGTTGCCCAATCTGTGATAGCCAGATATTGGCGACAGTCTGAAGTTCCATAGTTAGCCGAATGGGCTTGTAAAATTAATACCATTGACTATGTGGAGCCCATGATTGTCCTCCCCTTAGCTGGGTTGCCAACCGACAGTAAATTTACAGACAGTTTGTAAAAATCTGTGATTTTTATAACTGTCCGTAAATATTATGGATTTATAATTTGTCATGCTGTGTTGACATTTGTAGGTGTAAACCAGTCATATTACACGGTTTATAAACATGTTTATACTGTTTACATATTGATTGTCTTAGTTTTTAATGTAATTGTTCAGGTTGTCAGTAAAAAATGGGCTCCATCAGTAAATGTTCCATGTTTTGTCAGCAAAAAATGCTGTGGGAGGTTGGCAACACTGCCCCCTAGTTGGGAAGATTTTCTTTCACTTCCTGTCCAGCATGTATTTCGGCTAAAAAACGAATGGCTCTGGATGGAAAGTTGGATAAATGGTTCTATATTTAGGATGTATCCGGTCTATAAACCAGAGGCTCTGGATGGACAGTTGGATAAATGGTTCTATATTTAGGATGTATCTCTACTCTATATATGTGTATATCAGCATCTTCTGGGGATAAAAGACGTCACAGTGACTATGGAGGAAGAGGACGGAACATGACGGGGGGGGGGGGGTTACTGGGTGTAAATATAAAATACAGTAATATCCTATTACCTCCTCTGTTGTCGGTTGCAGGAATTTCTCCCTCCACTTCCTGACAGTTGCTCTGGGAAGTTCCTGTCTTTGGAATATATTACTTCCTGTCTGCTGATGACATCACTTCCTGTCTCTTCTCCACTGCCAATAAGGGAGATCATCACCTTGCGGAGAAAATGCAAATTGCAGCCTATTGTTTTTTAAATACTTTTACAGATCCTTCCTAGTATCACATGCAATTAAAAAGTCAGAAAAATATAATAAAAAATGAATTAAAAACGTAAATACAACATTGTTTTGCAAAAACTATATCCCTACGTGTTGCCCGATAGACAAGAAATGGAAAAAAAGTTTGGCGGGTAGAGGGTAAGATGGAAATTTTAGAGGGTAAGAAATATATTGTGAATTGAAATTCAGGATACATAGTTACATAGTAGTTGAGGTTGAATAAAGACAATACTCCATCCAGTACAATCTGTTTAGGTGTGTGTGGCCGTAATCATCTCTATATACCCCTTAATGTTCTGATCCTTGAGATGTACGTCCTAGAGTCTTATGAAAGTAGCCATATTTCCCGCAGTAACTACCTTTTATGGTAGAGAATTCCACAATCCTGTAGCCCTCACAGTTAAAAACGCCCCTGCGTTACCTGAGGTTAAAACGCTTCTCCTCTAATCGCATTGCATGGCCTCGTGTCCTCATGCATTCCTTGCGAATGAATAATTTTTTTTCTTTGCTGAGATCACCATTGAGGTATTTGTAAATTGCTATCATGTCCCCGCTCAGGCGTCTCTTCTCCAGGGAGAATAAATCAAGCGCTTGTAAACGCTCTTCATAATTAAGGTCCTCCAATCCCCTAATTAATTTAGTTGCCCTTCTCTGGACTCTCTCCAGCTCCAACACATCCCTTCTGAGAACTGGTGACCAGAATTGGACAGAATACTCCAGATGTGGTTGGACCAGAGTTTTATAAAAGGGTAGGACTATAGTCTTATCTCTGGAATACATCCCCTTCCTTATGCATGCCAATATTCTGCCTGCCTTGGCAGCTGCAGCTTGACATTGCATACTATTGCCTAGTCTATCCTCTACCAAGACTCCCAGATCTTTCTCCATTTTTGATTCCCCCAAAGGTCCCCCCCCCCCCCCCCCATTAAAGTGTATTGTGCTTTTATGTTTTTAGTCCCCAAGTGCAAAACCTTACACTTCTCCACATTAAACCTCATTTGCCATGTCGTTGCCCACTCTGTTACCATAAAAGTATGCATTAAAAATAGAGATAATACATTGCTTAGCAAAAACTATATCCTTAAACTATGGCATTATATGTACTGTGTGTGGGAAGGAACTAGTTTAAGATTTTTTTTATGGAAAAAGACTGTGTGCAGAGACGGGTTTGTAGGGAGTATGGGAACCCTTTGTAATGAGCACAGGAGGTGTATAGAGTTGGGAGCCCCTAGAGGACTAGGGAGACCACTCACATGAGGTGTGTAGAGTTGGGAGCCCCTAGAGGACTAGGGAGAACACTCACAGGAGGTGTGTAGAGTTGGGAGCCCCTAGAGGACTAGGGAGAGCACTCACAGGAGGTGTGTAGAGATGGGAGCCCCTAGAGGACTAGGGAGAGCACTCACAGGAGGTGTATAGAGTTGGGAGCCCCTAGAGGACTAGGGAGACCACTCACATGAGGTGTGTAGAGTTGGGAGCCCCTAGAGGACTAGGGAGAGCACTCACAGGAGGTGTGTAGAGTTGGGAGCCCCTAGAGGACTAGGGAGAGCACTCACAGTAGGTGTGTAGAGATGGGAGCCCCTAGAGGACTAGGGAGAGCACTCACAGGAGGTGTGTAGAGTTGGGAGCCCCTAGAGGACTAGGGAGAGCACTCACAGGAGGTGTGCAGAGTTGCTAGGAGATGTGCATTATGGCAGACACCCTTCATAATGGACACAGGTGTGCAGAGCCAGGGTGCTGGTTTTCCACTGAAAATGTTGATGTGTGGTGGATCTGAGGAATTGATTGGCTATTTTTTTCCCAACAATGTTCCACATAAAAAGGGACCCTAAGAGAGAGCTGCTGGAAACATAATATATGTTATGCTGCTGGACTGTGCCTCTAACTGGGGGGGGGGGGGGGGGGTCAGTTGGGATTCCCTGAGGGTCTGCGAACCTGAGGAGTCCTAACTACCAATCTTGGACTTGCTGCCTTGGAAGAATATTCCCCAAACATAGCCTATGTGGACTCTGCTACCTCTTGGGAATTATTTGCCAATCATGGACACTTGCCTCTAAAGGACTATAGACTCTGCTGTTGTTATGGGGCCTAAAGCATCTTGTACAGGAATTAATGTGAGAAGTTACAAGAACTGTTCCTGGATGTTGCCTTTCTTCAGTAAAATATTCAATAATCGTTTAATGCCTGGTCTGAAATCCCTCTCTTAAGTGGTGTATTGCATGGTGCAAACAGAAGGAGCAGTGCTACTACCAATACAGCTCACCAATAAACGAGCTCCCGAGTGCCCGGTCTTCAGCTGTTTAACTGAGTACATATTGTAAGAGGTTGGCTCGGTAGCGGGTTTGGGTGACCCTCTGGGTGGGTTCGTTACACAGAGAGACAGCCGTGGAGTGGTTGAAAACAACGGTCTATGGTTTATTCTTCCAATTTGCTGGAAACAAGTGCAAGAATCCAAACAGCATAAATCAAGCAAAACATAAAATAAACCCTGGCCACTTGGGGCGTCTACCTTCACAACACAGGAACCTACCTATGGAGTCTGTCACAACCTACTGCTGGGCAGACACTGCTGGTCATACAGCCGAAAACCAATAGTCTATTTGTTTTTCTTTTCACACAGAAAAAGTCAACACCACCTCACCTTCAGAAGTCTTTCTCAGCTCACTGCTCTCCTTAACGCAAAAAGCCTCAGGATGCAGCAATGAGTAGTCATCCTCTGGATAACTTGTAGAGGCCTTAATTGCCTCATTCTGAATAGCTGAAGCTTTCCAACGTCCTTAAACCTTTCTGGCTACCTCCGCAGCCGACACCTGATAGTAATTGGTGAATTGTCTAAACAAGGCAGAAATGTTTCTCCCGTCTGTGACAACACCCACCGATTTACCTGACTTCTTGTCACAATATGTAGAAAGATGATCCGCACACTGGTAGTTGCTCTTAAAAAATCTTCATCTTTATTCAGGAACCACAGAACACAACTGCTGATGAGATCGGTTGACGCGTTTCAGCCTATACGGCCTTAGTCATAACATTGAATGGTACATCCATAGAACAGGGCTTGTAACATGGGGACTGTAAGTTAGAAGAGATACATACTGGACTAAAATGTATTGTATTTTGCTGTCTAGTTAGGCTATGTTGCCTTTGCTAGGGACATCCGCACATGTACTCTTTATTAATGCAACCAACCAGGGAATGGGTGACTTGGTTTAGGGTGATGGTTACTCTGGTAGTGAAGGGGCATTGTGCTCATCCCTTTCACTAACAGCAAGTTCACTACATTTTGTAATCGCACTAGTGACACAGAGTTCCCAAGGATTTAGCCTGGGAAGCAGGAGCAGACTGGCAACTTTCAGCCCAGGCGGTAAGTACAAACCAGAGGCCCATGGTGCAGTGACTCCGCTCCGCTCCGCTCCCACTCTCCCTCTTCCTGACCCTCATTCCAGGCTGACACTCCGCTCCCAGTACTCTCTACTCACCGGCTGATTCCTGGTTCCCAACCTGGCCAGCAGGGAGCAGTTGGGGGGAGCTTGGACAGCTTGTTTGGGGCTGGCTGGGGGAGGAGAGTCTCCAGTTGGGCATTAAACCGGCCTCTGCTCAGACACTGTTTAAACCATGCATGCTGGGGGGGCCTGCGCTCTGTCCTTGTTTTCAACCTGCACTCGGTAGGCCAGCGGCAGGGGCTTTTTACTTCTCTTCACCAGGAAACCTTTAGGCATGTCTGGCAGAAGCGGTGCAGCCTTTTTACGGGGCATCAGAGCGGCCCAGGGGGCAATTGACCCCCTTCCCCCGTACTCCCCTGCTGGGAAGTCACGTATGAGAGCTTTAGAGGGGCCCATGGGAGAGAGAAGCAAGCATGTAGTTATGGAGGGAGGTTCTTTTCCTGCATCCATTGGTAACTGTGTACATGTCACTGGGAAAGGGGTGACCGGAAATTGCTGGGTTAGTGGATGCCGGTGCAGTCTCTGCTGTACCGAATCCTAAATAACACCCCCCCCCCCCCCGGGGAGTTTGTGTTTTCTAACTGTAGTAGTGTCTGTAGTGCTTAGTGTTAGCAGTACGGCCCGTTGCCTCAGGTTGTCACCAGACCAATTCAACCAGCAAAAGTGTTGCTGGTCATTGCCACATAAGTCCCAGTGTCACCAGACCAGTTCAGCTAACAAGAGTGTCCCCAATTGCACCAATACCAGTTCCAGTGTTATCAGATGAGTGTAAGTCAGCGACAGGGTTCTTGATCTCTAGCCACAGCAGTCCCAGTGTCACCAGACCATTGTAAGTCAGCAACAGTGTTCCCTGATTACTGCCACACCAGTGCTAGTGTTGCCAGACCTGTTCAGCTAGCAAGAGTGTCCGTAATTGAAGAAACACCAGTTCCAGAGTCAGGACAGCTGTTAGAAATCACGGGGTCCCGTACAGCCTACCTGACTGGGCCCTCCCCCCAGGGGCTCCCACAACCCTCCGTGCGAACATGTCAAAAGGATATTATTATATATTAAGTCCTAGTTCTAATCCCCCCTCCCAGCACAAATCGTTTCCCCCACCCCCAATCCTGCCTCCAGCTCAAATCCCACCTCCTAGCACAAATCTCCCTCACCCCAAAAAAATTACCTGCCTAGCACACATCCCCTTTCTTCTCAAACTTTCTATCCTAGAACAAATCCTCTCCCCCAAATCCCCTTGAATCCCCCAATCCCTCCCTTTAGCCCAAATTCCCCCACACCCTCCTGGCACAAAATCCCCCCATCTCCCCTCCCAGCACAAATCTTCTTTCTTCAATCATCTCTTAGGACAAATTATGAGACCCAAGATAGATCTATATTCAGCGGGCCCTATGTGGGTAGTGCTACATTTGGGGGCGTTGATCCGGGATTATCCCCTGAATTATCAATTTATATATTATATTATAATATATAATACCCTGAATTAACAATTTTTTGGGCACTGTGTTTGGCTGTTTCCAGTAGCAAACACTGTGCTACCGGAAAGAGCCAAGCACAGTGCCCAAAAAATTGTCATGTCTTGCTGTGTGGAATGCGGGATCGACATGGAGGAGAAACAGTATTGTGTAATGGAGGGGAACGTCTGTGTGCACCTGGGAGCGTGTGAAAATACCAGTATCTGGCAACAGGATAATCAGAGGGAGACCCGGGATAGATCTATATTCAGCGGCCCCTAGGGGGGTAGTGCTACATTTGGGGGTGTTGATCCGGGATTATCCCCTGAATTATCACAGTGGTTTCTACCGGAAACAGCCTAGCACAGTGCCCAAAAAATTGTTATGTCTTGCTGTGGAATGTGGGATCGCAATGGAGGAAAAACAGTATTGTTTCATGGAGGGGAATGTCTGTGCGCACCTGGCAGTGTGTGAAAATACTGGTATCTGGCAACAGGGTAATTTAGAGGGAGACCAAAGATAGATCTGTATTCAGCGACCCCTATAAGGGTAGTGCTACATTTGGGGGCCTCGACCCTGGATTATCCCCTGCATTATCACAGGGGTTGCTACCGGCAACAGCCAAACACAGTGCCCAAAAAATTGTCATGTCTTGTTGTGTGGAATGCAGGATTGCAATTGAAAAGAAACAGTATTGTTCCATGAAGGGGAATGTCTGTGTGCACCTGCCAGTATGTGAAAACACCCACTATCTGGCAACAGGATAATTTAGAGGGAGACCAAGATAGATCTGTATTCAGTGACCCCTTTAAGGGTAGTGCTACATTTGGGGGCATCGACCCGGGATTATCCCCTGAATCATCACAGGGGTTGCTACCGGCAACAGCTGAACACAATGCCCAAAAAATTGTCATGTCTTGTTGTGTGGAATGCAGGATTGCAATGGAAAAGAAACAGTATTGTGCCATAGAGGGGAATGTCTGTGTGCACCTGCCAGTATGTGAAAATACCCGCTATCTGGCAACAGGATATTTAGAGGGAGACTCAAGTTAGATCTATATTCAGCGGCCCCTATGGGAGTAGTGCAACATTTGGGGGCATCGATCCGGGATTATCACCTGAATTATGACAGTGGTTGCTACCGGCGCCAAAGAAATTGTCAGGTCTTGCTGTGTGGAATGCGGGATCGCAATAGAGGAGAAACAGTATTGTGTCAGAGGGGGAATATCTGTGTGCACCTGGCAGCATGTAAAAATACCTGCTATCTGGCAACAGGATAATAAGAGGGAGACCCAAAATAGATCTATATTCAGTGGCCCCTACGGGGGTAGTGATACTCATATATACATTTATTCAATACACACTGATTTGTTTTTTTATTTTATGAAAGAAATGCAGCAGAATACATTTTGAAGAAAGATTATTTATTTCCAAAGTTTTATAACAGAAACGAAAGGAAAAATGGTGAAAAAAAAAAAAAAAAAAAGGCAACCAAAAGAAAGCGCCAACTATTTTCCATGCAGGCCAGTTCTGACATTTCACTCCTACATGTAAAAATCATCATTTTCTTGCTAGAATATTACTCAGAACCCCCAAACAATATATATATATATATGAGAGGATGGCAATATAGAAAACATTACCAAAGTGCGCTAAACAAATAATGAACCAAGTGTTCAAAAGTACATGGATGGTATCCGGATTTATACCAAAATCATATGCATTCAGTCCAAAACAAAAGTGCAAAAACTGTGAAAAAGTCTTTCTTTTCAAATTGGAGTGAAGGTGAGGGAGTGTTGGGAGGTGGGTGGGGCCTCGTCCCAAAAAAAGATCCAAAGTGATTCTCAGTGACCTGATATACACATGTGGACACCCAGTGTTAGGAGTGGACTCTTACCACAATGTGGAAAGATGTGAGCATGTACTTTGTTGTGTCTAGAAGTCCCCAACTGATCAAGCTGGCAGGGATGGCTCTCGGAATGGACCGGAACAATCAGCTGCTTCCGAAGTGGGGAGGGATCTGTAGGCTTCCAAGCAGGGGGAGATGCCAAGACAGAGCAACCCAGAGAAAAGAAGAGGACTATAGTGCATTACCTTCAACTTTAATGATAAAACGAATGAGGGTACACTTACACATTCCAGACGAACAAACAGCAAATACAGGGCGGTCGCGGGTGTCTGCAGTACAAACCGGGACCTATGACAGCACGGCTGGCTCCCCCCGACGCGTTTCCACTAACAAGTATATATATATATATATATATATATATAGTTTTTTTTTTTTTTTTAGCTGAGACCCTAGAGAATAAAATAGCGATCATTGCAATTTGTAATGTCACACTGCATTTGCGCAGCAATTTTTCAAAAGCAATTTTTTGGGGGAAAAATTCACTTTAATTAATTAAAAAAACAAAAAAAAAAACATTATTTACCCCAATTTTTTTGTATAATGTAAAAGATGATGTTACGTCGAGTAAATAGATACCTAACATGTCACGCTTTAAAATTGCGCACGCCCGTGGAATGGCGCCAAACTTCAGTATTTAAAAATCTCCATAGGTGACGCTTTAAAAGTTTCCACAGGTTACCAGTTTAGAGTTACAGAAGAGGTCTAAGGCTCAAATTATTGCTCTCGCTCTAATGATCACGGCGATACCTCACGTGTGTGTGGTTTGAATGACATTTACATACGCAGGTGCGACCTTTGTATGCGTTCACTTCTGCACTGTACGTTTAGTGGGTCATATTACTATAATTCAATTCCAGGAGGCCCCAAAACCAAAGAGTACCCGAAAAATAATATTGTTGCCCCGCCCCCAGAACATCATGAACATGAAAAAGGTTGTTAGCTTGTGTGAACTTTCTGGTCTTAACCAAGTGATATTTTGTGATAGAAACATTTCCCGCACTCTGACAATGAATAAGGATGCTCACCCGTGTGACTTCTCTAGTGTTTAACAAGGTCTCCCTTATCAATGAAAGGGTTTTGTTCCGATTGAAACACTTGGGCACTCTAGGCATTAAAACACACTCTAGGCATTAAAAGGGCCGCTCACCTGTGTGACTTTCCCGGTGTACAAGATCTTCTTTCTGATTGAAAGGTTTCCCGCACTCTGAACAAGAATAAGGATGCTCACCTGTGTGAATTCTCTGGTTTTTAACAAGGTCTCCTTTATCAATGAAAGATTTCCCGCACTCTGAACAAGAAAAAGTGCCTAGAAGGATTTTGCGCTGAGATCCTAAATTAAAAAAAAAAAAAACCCCGGACTGATCATTGGAGTAAGGAGCTAAAGTTGTGCATCTGGCAGTGGGAAATACTCTGTGCCTGGCTGGAGGGTTGAAATAAGAGGGAATACCAGCAGCTCCTACGGGGGTGGCGCTACACGTGTGTGAATTTTCTGGTGTCCAAAAAGTGATTTTTTGTAAACAAAACATTTCCCGCACTCTGAACATGAATAAGGACGCTCACCCATGTGAATTTTCTGGTGTTTAACAAGGTGTCCTTTAGCAATAAAAGATTTCCCGCACTCTGAACATGAATAAGGACGCTCGCCCGTGTGAATTCTCTGGTGTTTAACAAGGTCTCTTTTCTCAATAAAAGATTTCACGCACTCTGAACACGAATAAGGACGCTCACCTGTGTGAATTCTCTGATGTTTAAAAAGGTCTCTTTTATTAATAAAAGATTTCCCGCACTCTGAGCATGAATAAGGACGCTCGCCTGTGTGAGTTCTCTGGTGTCTAACAAGGTTTCCTTTCTGACTGAAACATTTTCCGCACTCAGAACATGAATAGGGGCGTTCGCCCGTGTGAATTTTCTGGTGTTTTAGAAGGAGTACATTACAAACAAAACGTTTCCCGCACTCTGAACATGAATAGGGGCGTTCGCCCGTGTGAATTTTCTGGTGTTTTAGAAAGAGCCAATTAAGAGCAAAACTTTTCCCGCACTCTGAACATGAATAGGGACGTTCACCTGTGTGAATTCTCTGATGTACTAGAAGGTTTGCATTATAAGGGAAACATTTCCCACACTCTGAACACAAATAGGGACACTCACTCGTGTGAGTTCTTTGGTGTCTAATGAGTTTTCCTTTCTCAATGAAGCATTTCCCGCACTCTGAACATGAGTAGGGACTCACATCTCCGTGGTGACATTTATGGTGTCGAAGAAGGTTTCCTTTCTGACTGAAAAATTTCCCGCACTCTGAACATGAATAGGGACGTTCACCTGTGTGAATTTTCTGATGATTTAGAAGGTCTCCATTATGAATGAAAGATTTCCCGCACTCTGAACATGAATAGGGACGTTCACCTGTGTGAATTTTCTGATGTTTTAAAAGGAGTTCATTATACATGAAACATTTCCCGCATTCTGAACATGAAAAGGGACGTTCACCCGTGTGAATTTTCTTGTGCCTAAGAAGTAACCATTTTTTTGCAAAAAATTTCCCGCACACTGAACATGACAATGAACTCTCTTCTGTGTGAACTCCTTCATGGCTTAAAGAAGATTCCTGGGGAATAGATGGATCTATGGAAGTATCTGTACTGTGAGGACCTATAGTTTTGGTGTGTGATCCGTCAGAAGATTCCTCAGGATTAGAGGGATCCATTGATCCCCCCAATTGGTAAGGTGCGGGATGTGTGTTTGGAGTAACAGGATTTACTCCTGGAGAATATTGTACAATGTTATCTTCTGCTTCATAATCTGGAGATAAAATAAGACGTTCCTCAGAGGTATTCCGGACATTGTGTCCACCTGTGGAGAAACAATTTACCATGAAATGTTATAACCTTCCATTCAGGACTCATATATGTTGGTCCAACACCAAATAATTTATAGGAGCTCTGGCATGGATTTGGGGGCAATTAGAGGAGAAAAATATGGATAGAAACCAAGCGAAAGTGTCCAGTGCTGCAACCACAAAGTGCACAGTGCGATGTCTCGTGTGCAAAATTCTCTTCCAGAGTTTAATAAAAAATGCCATCAGTGCTCCACCCCACCCGCTATCCTCCACCTTCACATCGGAGAACTCACCGGAATTCTACGACCCCTCACTTACCAATAGGTCATTAGGCACTTGTATCCCCCAAGGTGAAAATCATCCAGGACCACCACCACCTCTATACTACCTCTCCAGTTATCTCATACCATACCCGCCGGTATCTTCTCACCTCAGATTCATCACAGACTCCGACACACCAACAAAGATGGCACCTTCTGCAGCACTCTCCACCAATCAGCACATAGAATACGCCAGAGGGCACCTCCGACAAATCTGCAAGGTGACTGAGGGGGAGAGCTGCACAGGTGTCAATGATGACATCCAGGATGTGGTCCTGGATGATCTTCCCCTTGATGGATACAAGCTCTTAATGACCCATTGGTAGGTGAGGAGTCATGGAATTACGGTCTGTTCTCTGATGTGAAGATGGGGGATAGAGGGTGGTGTGGAGCACTGAGAGCATTTTTATTTATCTCTGGATGTGAATTATGCACAAGAAAACAGAAGAGAAATAGCAATGTGCACGTTGTGTTTGGAGAGCTGGACAGTTTTTTTTTTTTTGGTGTATTGAACCACTTTCACATTGGAAATTGAGAAAGGAGATGGACCTTCCTCCACCTCTTAAAAACATGGTAACATAATGAATAATGGAGATGGACCTTTCATATGGTGTACAGTATCTCCTCCTCATTTGTTGGGAACATGACGTTATATTGAGGAATGGAGATGGACCTTTCATATGGTGTACAGTATCTCCTCCTCATTTGTTGGGAACATGACGTTATATTGAGGAATGGAGATGGACCTTTCATATGGTGTACAGTATCTCCTCCTCATTTGTTGGGAACATGACGTTATACTGAGGAATGGAGATGGACCGTTCATATGGTGTACAGTATCTGCACTTCATTTGTTGGGCACAATACACATGATACATTGGTTGGTGGTGTGGGTACATCGATGATGTTTTTGCTGTCGACAGTTAAGGTTTCTCAGTATTTTCCTTACAGAAGAATGTGATGATCTCTATTTTGTACAAGAGCAGCAAACTTTGTGTGTAACTGAATAAAAAAAACTCTGTAAATGGAAGGGGTGCCTTGTTTTTAGAGCTGTGTGGATGAGGGATAGTCTTGTTCTAGAAGACTTTACCCATGTATATAAATTAGGTATGGTGTGGTCTTCCTGTGTGGAATACTGGGAATAGAGAGGACAGGGACATCTCTCTGGTGGGTTCCCATTACTGGATCTATCTGTAGGAAACACACACACTGACTGAATACATTGTTTCTATGTGTTTATCAGATGATGGGGGATCTAGGTGGATCCTCCGTACTGCTCTCTCCTTTACAATAAAGTCTCCTCTTACCCGGTGATGTGAGGGGCGGCTGATTCTCCATCATGACGTCCTTGTAGAGATCCTTGTGTCCTTCTAAATACTCCCACTCCTCCATGGAGAAATAGACAGTGACATCCTGACACCTTATAGGAACCTGACACACACAATGATACAGTCACCATCCAGACACATCCCTTGTCTGTTACTGGATAATGTCCCAGAATTCTCACCACCGCTCACCTCTCCTGTCAGCAGCTCAATGATCTTGTTGGTGACTTCTATAATCTTCTTGCCACTGGTTATCTCTGTTGTCAGGCTGTGAGGTGGAGGCACTGTGATGGGTGATGTCCTGTGAAGACGGTTGCTGGGTGTTATTGGTTCACCAGATATTTTTCTCACTACTTTATAATCCTGTGTAAAGAAAGAAAGTAACAAATATCACCATAGACTTCCCAGAATCCTCCTCACTTCTCCGATCAGGTCTGTGTTTTATTCATAGAGTGATGTCATGTGACCTCTCAGAATCCTCCTCACCTCTCCGGTCAGCAGGTAGATGATCTCCAATGTGAGGTTCAATACCCTTTCAGTCATGTGACTTTGGCCCTTCTCCATCTTCATTGATTTGGTCATGTGATCTATACAGGACTCTCCTCTCTGTAGAGAGAGAATAAACTGAGAATTATCTGGACTGTACTGGGATGAATAATGTCTGCACAGAGTTCCTCCAGAGTTCTGACATCATAAATTCCCTTTAAATAACAACTCACACCAAAATCTTTCATTTTAGGCTTGGAGTGACTGGGAAAGAGTTAGAAAGAAGTCCTATGTACTCTTCTGTGTCTTGGTAGGGGAGATTTCCTTTCACTTCCGGTCCAGCATGTATCTGGACTATAACCCAGAGGCTCTGGAATAAAACTTGGATGGTTCTATATTTAGGATGTATCCGGTCTATAAACCAGAGAGTCTATGGATGGACAGTTGGATAAATGGTTCTATATTTAGGATGTATCTGGTCTATAAACCAGAGGCTCCGGATGGACAGTTGGATAAATGGTTCTATATTTAGGATGTATCCGGTCTATAAACCAGAGGCTCTGGATGTACAGTTGGATAAATAATTCTATATTTAGGATGCATATGGTCTATAAACCAGAGGCTCTGGATTGACAGTTGGATAAATGGTTCTATATTTAGGATGTATCCGGTCTATAAACCAGAGGCTCTGGATGGACAGTTGGATAAATGGTTCTATATTTAGGATGTATCTGGTCTATAAACCAGAGGCTCTGGGTGGACAGTTGGATAAATGGTTCTATATTTAGGATGTATCTAATCTATAAACCAGAGGCTCTGGATGGACAGTTGGATAAATGGTTCTATATTTAGGATGTATCTGGTCTATAAACCAGAGGCTCTGGATCGACAGTTGGATATGTAACTGTGTACATATTATAATAGTGTAGAAACATCTGCTGAATTTAAAGGACATCTCAGTGACTATGGAGGAAGAGGACGGACATGACGGGGGGGGATAACTGGATATAAATTTAAAACAATCCTTATTACCTCCTCTGCTGCTGGTTGAAGGAATATCTCCATCTATTTCCTGCGAACATTACACTCTCTGGGAACTTCTTGTCTGTAGATGACATCACTTCCTGTTTATGTCTTCTATCACTTCTCCTCTCTGCATTCCACTGACAATAAGTGAGTTCACCACCTCGTGGATAAAGTACAAACTGCAGCCGGTGTTTTTTAAATCCTTTAACAGACGACATCCATGGAAGATCTGTGCTTGGTTCTCCAAGATATTTGGAACAACCTACCTGCCTTCACAAACTCTGTGCAAGTCTATCTAGAAGAATTGATGCCGGTTTGAAGGTAAAGGGCGGTCACACCAAATATTGATTGGATTTGGATTTCTCTTCTGATCATTTACTTACCATTTTGGTCATTGATATAAATAACCTATTAACATTTCTATTTCTGAAAGCATTCTTCATTTACATAATTTTTTTTTTTTTCAGAACTACCCATTAATTTTGCACATTACTGCATATCTATAGTGAACAGCATTGTTTATGTTTTTTTTTTATTGAATTGTCTACTTTTATATGACCATTAATCCCCCTAGCGGTATTCCCGAGTGTAGCTTGGGGTTAATTTTCAGTACCAAAAGCGATAACCCCGAGCCAGACTCGGGATTACCCCAGAACCACACTCACCTTCCCTGCGATTCCCTCCGCCATCCTCCCCCGCCATCCTCCAGCTGTCCGCCCGCTGTGTGCTCGGCCGATGCCGGCACTTGCCTTCCGGTTCCCTCCCCTGTGAGCGTTGCGACGCAGGGGGGTGGAACCGGCGGCAAATTCAAAAGTGTAAATACACTAAATAACATGATAAAAGCTGTGATCCTGACGGATTACACTGTATCATTACATTTCAGCACAGGATTTCACCTGGTGACTTTTCCAGTGCCCTGCCTGTGCTTTTCCAGTGCTTTGTGCCTGGAAAATAGAGAATGACCATGGCATCCAAAAAGCATTCTTTTTGCGCAAAAGCGCTTTTAGACGAACTGGAAAACAGCGACATCGAAACTGAGTTACTTGAAGAACTGAGCGATAGCGATTTGTTTGAAAATTCGGCATCAGGTACGGAAAGTGACGACAGCGACGATTCTGATGTCTCTTTCTGGCACATAGCTTGTGGAATTTGGGAAGTATATCAAATGATTCTTCAGAATTTCCAATGGAGCAATGTGCCAGAAAGAGACATCAGAATCGTCACTTTCTGTACCTGATGACGAATTTTCCCACAAATCGCTATTGCTCAGTTCAAGTAACTACGTTTCACTGTCGCTGTTTTCCAGTTCGTCTAAAAGCGATTTTGCACAAAAAAAAAAAAAACGATTTTTTGATGCCATGGTCGTTCTCTATTTTCCAGGCAAAAGTGGGCAGTGCATAAAAATATATACAAAGCAAAAGCAGTTACAAAAAATACACAAAAGATAAAAAGACACACAATTGGCAATTTGCTATGAAAATAAAAAGGAATAAAACAGAAATAAATTTTACCGAAGCTTATCCCGTTGGCAGAAGCATACCGGAAATCGTGCGGGAACTCCCCAGTTCAGAACTGGCTTCAAGGAAGAACAATGAACATATCTCATGTTTCCCAATTTATTGGAATATTGATGTGGGCTGGACTTTAGCCCTTGGCCAATCAACCCCAGGGGGGTTGTCCCCGGCTCAGCCCACAGGATGTTCTGTGTTCAGAATTGACCAGAGTTGAATTGTCCCAGAACGGCTTAACTGCTGGGTCACGGAAAGGAATTCTGACACCAGCGCATCGGTCTGATCGCGACAGTACCAAACACTGCCTGCCTGCCGCAATCGAGCGCTATACAACGGTTTTGTGCAATTCTCCCGGACCCCACACATGCCACAGACACAGATTTACATGTACTGGTAGCCCAACATGTGAGTCATAAGAAGGAATAATTTTCAGCTCTTTGCCACTAATATTTTAACTTTTATGAGAGATAAAATACATTCCTTTGATCTGATGATAGCAATAACAGCTCGCAGACTGTTGGGAGCCTTCCACCGCACCCCTGTGGTTTTCCGCAGCCAAAATGACTAGCAGTCTTCTTTGAAGCTTCCCGGAAGGTGACAGCTTTTGTCCATTCGTATGGGATGCTTCTTTGGCATGTAGGTGTCAACTCTATCTTAGGATGGCCCCTGTCTTTTCAGATGCTAATAACAGGACGTGTGTGTGTGTGTGACTGATACTAAATTAATTAACTCAAAATGACACTACATCTACAGATCACTCACTTAATATTTCGCTAACGCAAAGCTATTCTATATCTGATATTTATGTTACAGCCTATTTTTTCAAAAATGTGTGACAAATGAAATATTTCAAAGACTCACCCTGCCTTTTGAAAAATAATTTTTGGTGTTTGCTTTTCAAAATGTGGTCTGTGGTTGCTGCAGGCCCTCAAAATGTGATGTGTTGTAAGGTAACCCGATGCATAATGTATGCCCCTTGCAAACCTAAAAGTGCTCCTTGGATTTTGGACCGCTGTATGTGGTTAGGCCCTGAAAAGGTCAGTTTATTGTCAGTTTCCTAGGCCTTGAAAAGGTCTCACACATGCAGTGTTCCCATACTCAGGAGGAGTAGCAGAATGTGTTTTGGGTGAAATTCTAAATATGCCTTTGCTGTGTGGTAGAAATATCTTATTAAATTTACACCTTTGTATAAAAAAGTGTATTAAACATTCACAAAACTCATGTTGCCTCTTCAAAAATACTGTGGGGTGTTTACTCACTAAAATGGGGAGATTGTGTAGGTGTTTTTACTGTACTGGTGTTCCAGGGCCCCCAAAAACAGGATAGGTAGTACAAAAGTGAAATGCCTAATTTTTGCCTCGTAAAAGCTTGAAGGTGCTCCTTGGATTTTGGAGTCCTCTATGTGACTAGACTTATATGTGGTATCCCCATGCTCAGGAGGAATAGCGTCTTAGGGGTTATTCTAAATATGCCTATGCCGTTTGAAAAATATCATGTTAATTGACAGCTATGTGTAAAAAAAAATTATTTCATCTTTTTCATTTTCCAAAAACTTGTGGCAAAAAAAGTGTTTTAAAGACTCACCATACCTACAAATATATATGCTGGAGAGAGTACTTTGCAAAATTGGGTCAGTTTTTAGGTGTGTCCACTGTTCTGTGACTTTAGAGCCTCAAGAAATGTTATATGTAGACAGGAAATGACATGCATAATATATGGCCATAGAAAGATGCTCCTTGGATTTTGTGTCCCTCAATGCAAAAAAGTGGCAAAAAGTATCACACGTGGTATAACCATGTGAGGAAGAGCAGAAGATGTGTTTTGGGGTATCATATTAAGTATGTCCATGCTGTAAGTGAGAAATAGCTTGTTAAAAGGACAACTTTGTGAAATAAAATCAAATATTATTTACTTTCCTCTTTTTCCAAAAATTTGTGGCAAAAAAATTACAACTTCCAAAAAACTCACCATGTCTCTTACTAAAGACATATTTGTACTATCCTGGCATTTTAGGGCCTCAGGAAACAAGATAGGCATTCAGAACCTCAGGATTGATCGATTTTCAGAAATTTATATAATATTTTTTAAACTCTAAAACTGGCACACAGACTAAATAATACACACTGATTTTTTTTTTTTTTTTTATTTTATAAAAGAAATGTAGCAGAGTACATTTTGAAGAAAGATGATTTTTTTCAAAGTTTTATAACACAAACTACAGGAAACAGTTTTGTTTTTTTCCTTTACAGAGTAAACATGGTAAAAAAAAAAACTAAAACTAAAAGAAAGCTCGATCTGTCTTAAAGTGTTTGTAACCTTTTAAATAATATCACTGTCAGACCCTCTCTTTTATGCAGCAATAACACACAGTGTTTGTTGAAAACAAAGCCCGTAAATACTGTACCTTTTTTCAGATCTCTTCAGGCCAGTCACGTGACTCCCGGTCGCTCTCCCAATCCATCTATGAGCTACAGTGGGAGGGACAGAGATCTCCCTCTGTCATCAGCAAGGAAGTTGCCCCTCTCACTGTAGCTTTTAGATAGGGGAGGAGAGCGGCCGGGAGTCACGTGACCGGCCTGAAGAGATCTTAAAAAAGGTATTTACAGGCTTCCTTTTAAAAATAAAAACTTACACTGTGCATTATGGCTGCATAAAAGAGAGGGGCTGGCTTTGACATTTTTTAAAGTTTACATTACCACTAATTGCAGCGGGGGGGGGGGGGGGGCAAGGACGGCTCACACACAAGAACTGACAGGCAGGGGAAGGGTGGGGGAGAGAGGAGAGCAGTAGATGACGGCACGTAAACTGACCATGGTAATCAGGACTCAGCAGCCATGATTACCATGGTCAGCATTACGGTGGTCAGAGGGGGACACAGGAACTGGCAAGATCAATCCATTTTTAGGGAGAGCTTGGAGAGGGGCAGATTGGACATTACAAGCACTGTGCTGTTTATTCTGATATAAGGGAACAGGAGCTCTTTTTTTTTGTATTTTTTTTTTAGGGTTACAACCACTTTTACTACTTTCCACCCAGGCCAATTTTGACATTTCTCTGCTACATGTAAAAATCATAATTTTCTTGCTGGAAAAAATGCTCAGAACCCCCAAACATTTTTTTTTTATATATATATATATATATATATATATATATATATATTTTTTTTTTTTGTTTTTTTTTTTTTGTTTTTTTTAGCAGAGACCCCAGTGAATAAAATGCTAGTCATCTCTATTTATTATGTCACACGATATTTGTGAAATTTTTCAAATGCAATTTTTTTTGGAAAAATGTAACTTTAATGATTTAAAAAACAAAACACATTGTTGATCCCAATTTTTGTTAATTTTAGATACCTAACATGTCACGCTTTAAGATTGCGCACTCTCGTGGAGTGGAATGGCGCCAAACTTCGGTACTTAGAAATCTCCATAGCCTAAGATTTACAAATTCTTACAGATCCCCGATTTAGAGTTACAGAGGAGGTCTAGTGCTAGAATTATTGCTCTCACTCTAATGTTTGTGATGATACCTCACATCTGTGCTTTAAACACCATTTACATATGCAGGCGTGACCTAAGTACGGGTTCGCTTCTGCCTGTAAGCACGAGGGGACAGGGGTGCTTTAAAAAAAAAAAAAATTATGTTTATTTTATTTTTATGTTCACACTTTCCTGTTAAACTTTTTATTGATCACTTTAATGCCTATTGCAAGGAATGTAAACGACCTTTGTAATAGTAATAGTGCATGACAGGTCCTTTTTACAGAGAGATCTGAGCTCTATAAGTCCCCAAATCTCTCCTCTAGGCTGAAAAGCCTAAAATACAAAAATAAAAAACAATCTCAGGCTTCCCAGCAAAAAAAAGAAAAAAAAAAAACATCAGTGTTTACATCTGCCTGCGTGCGAAAGTGATGTCATTTCCGGCCTCTGAGGGTCATAGAGATGGCCGGGAAACATCTGGTCCACAGCCAACTCTATGGTAAACTGCCACAGCCGGCAGATTTATTATCCGGGTCCCGGATCGCACGGGCCAGCCGGGAGAAGCACTGGAGAGCAGCAGGAGGGGGTGGACATCCCCTTTATCCTCCTGTAAAAGCAATCAAGCGGCTAAATACCTGCTATGATTGCTTTTATTTTGCAGGGAAATCGCTGGCTGAAAAAAAAAAGATATCTGAACGATGCCTGTAGCTGCACCCATCATCCAGGTATCTCCACTCAAAGTCCAGGACCTCATATGACGGCCTACGGGCGGGAAGTGGATCTCTCTTCTGGGTGGAATGACTCTGGAAATTCTCCACAGTGATTACAGAAATCTGAGAGCAGAGTATTGGAAAGTGCGGAGCGTTCTTGTTTATATAAGAAAATCAGAATTAGCGATTAACAAATAATATAAACAAAGCTACAATCTACATCAAATCTTATATAACTGAAGAACATAAACTCTAAAATGTTTTATTTATTGGATGGACCAATGAAAAGCCCGCTTCTTCCGTGAAACATCAAAAGAGCAATAATGTACAGGAACCAATAAGAAGTGTTGTCCATGTATGGTCATATCTGGCCATGTATTAGCACAGATTAGTTGTATGGTGCGGTCTGTGTGAGTGCGGGACCGAGTCAGAACTGTATGTTTAGTGGGTCATATTACTATAATTCAATTCCAGGAGGCCCCAAAACCAAAGAGTACCGAAAAAGAATATTGTTGCCCCGCCCCCAAGACATCATGAAGATGAAAAAGTCTGTTAGCTTGTGTGAATTTTCTGGTGTGCAACAAGTGATATTTTGCAACGGAAACATTTCCCGCACTCTAAACATGAATAAGGACACTTACCCGTGTGAGTTCTCTGGTGTTTAACAAGGTCTCCTTTATTAATGAAAGATTTCCCGCACTCTGAACATAAAAACGGACGCTCACCCGTGTGAGTTCTCTGATGTATGACAAGGTTTTCTTTATAAATGAAAGATTTCCCGCACTCTGAACATGAATAAGGACGCTCACCTGTGTGAATTCTCTGG
This sequence comes from Pelophylax lessonae, assembly GCF_965119305.1. Classification (NCBI taxonomy): domain Eukaryota; kingdom Metazoa; phylum Chordata; class Amphibia; order Anura; family Ranidae; genus Pelophylax; species Pelophylax lessonae. Next base: position 259,747,336 of record NC_138776.1, on the reverse strand, counting down.
TGTCTAAGCAGACTTTCGTTCTGCTTGAAACATTTGCCACACTCTAGGCATGAAAAGGGTCGCTCACCTGTGTGAATTCTCCGGTGTACAAGAAGGTCTCCTTTCTGAGTGAAAGATTTCCCGCACTCTGAACAAGAAAAAGGACGCTCACCGGTGTGATTTCTTTGGTGTAAAACGAGGTGTTTTTTTATTATGAAAGATTTCTCGCACTCTGAACATGAATAGGGGCGCTCACCTGTATGAATTTTCTGGTGTTTAACAAGGTTTCCTTTATCGCTGAAAGATTTCCTGCACTCTGAACATGAATAGGGATGCTCACCTGTGTGAATTCTCTGGTGTCTGACAAGGCTTCCTTTAAGGGTGAAAGATTTCCCGCACTCTGAACATGAATAGGGGCGCTCACCCGTGTGAATTTTCTGGTGTTTATTAAGGTCTCTTTTCGTAATGAAAGATTTCCCGCACTCTGGACACAAATAGGGACGCTCACCCGTGTGAATTCTCTGGTGTTTAACAAGGTTTCCTTTATCAATGAAAGATTTCCCGCACTCTAAACATAAAAATGGACATTCACCTGTGTGAATCTTCTGGTGTGTAACAAGTGAAGATTTCTGATTGAAACATGCCCCGCATTCTGAACACGAGTAGGGACGCTCACCCGTGTGAGTTCTTTGGTGTCTAATAAGTTTTCCTTTCTCAATGAAGCATTTCCCGCACTCTGAACATGAATAGGGACGTTCACCTGTGTGACTTCTCTGGTGTATAACAAGGTCTCTATTATGAATGAAACATTTCCCGCACTCTGAACATGAATAGGGACGTTCACCTGTGTGACCTCTCTGGTGTTTTAGAAGGTCTCCATTATGAATGAAACATTTCCCACACTCTGAACAAGAATAGGGACGCTCACCAGTGTGAATTCTCTTATGCCTAAGAAGTAACCATTTTTTTGCAAACGATTTCCCACACACTGAACATGACAATGAACTCTCTTCTGTGTGAATTCCTTCATAGGTTAAAGAAGATTCCTGGGGAATAGATGGATCTATGGAAGTATCTGTACTGTGAGGTCCTATAGTCTTGGTGTGTGATCGGTCAGAAGATTCCTCAGGATTAGAGAGATCCATTGATCCCCCCAATTGGTAAGGTGCGGGATGTGTATTTGGAGTAACGGGATTTACTCCTGGAGAATATTGTACAATGTTATTATCTTCTGGAGATAAAATAAGACGTTCCTCAGAGGTATTCCGGACATTGTGTCCACCTGTGGAGAAACAATTTACCATGAAATGTTATAACCTTCCATTCGGGACTCATATATGTTGGTCCAACACCAAATAATTTACAGGAGCTCTGGCATGGACTTGGGGGCAATTAGAGGAGAAAAATATTGATAGAAACCAAGCGAAAGTGTCCAGTGCTGCAACCACAAAGTGCACAGTGCGATGTCTCTTCTATTCTCGTGTGCAAAATTCTCTTCCAGAGTTTAATAAAAATGCTCTCAGTGCTCCACACCACCCGCTATCCTCCACCTTCACATCGGAAAACTCATTGAAATTCTACGACCCCTCACTTACCAATAGGTCATTAGGCACTTGTATCCCCCTAGGGGAAGATCATCGAGGACCACCACCTATATACTACCTCTCCAGTTATCTCATACCATACCAGCCGGTATTTTCTCACCTCAGATCAGTCCCAGACTCTGACACATCAACAAAGATGGCTTCCATGCCATCCCCTTCTGCAGCGCTCTCCACCAATCAGCACATAGAATACCGCCAACATCAGAGAGCACCTCCGATAGCTCTGCAAGGTGACCGAGGGAGGAGAGGTGCTGTCAATAATGACATTGAGGAGGTGGTCCTGGATGATTTTCCCCTTGATGGATATAAGCTCTTAATGACCTATTGGCAAGTGAGGAGTCATGGAATCACAGTCAGTTCTCTGATGTGAAGGTGGAGGATAGCGGGTGGTGTGGAGCACTGAGAGCATTTTTATTATTCTCTGGAAGAGAATTTTGCATGAGAGATGAAAAGAGACATAGCACCGTGCATGTTGTGTTTGGAGTGTTGGACAGTTTCTTATTTGTATATTGAAGAGCTTTCAAGTTGTAAATTAAGAAAATAGATGGACGTTCCTCCACCTCATTTCTGGAAAACATGATGACATAATGAATAATGGAGATGGACCTTTCCTAAATTGTACAGTATCTGCATCTCATATGCTGGGAACATGACGTTATGTTGAGGAATGGAGATGGACATTTCATATGGTGGACAGTAACTACTCCTCTTAGTCTTTTTCTAGATGACTATACCCATGTATATAAATTAGGGAAGGTGTGGTCTTCCTGTGCGGAATCCCGGGAATACAGAGGACGGGAACATCTCTCTGGTGGGTTCCCATTACTGGATCCATCTGTAGGAAACACACACACTGACTGAATACATTGTTTCTATGTGTTTATCAGATGATGGGGGATCTAGGTGGATCCTCCGTACTGCTCTCTCCTTTACAATAAAGTCTCCTCTTACCCGGTGATGTGAGGGGCGGCTGATTCTCCATCATGACGTCCTTGTAGAGATCCTTGTGTCCTTCTAAATACTCCCACTCCTCCATGGAGAAATAGACAGTGACATCCTGACACCTTATAGGAACCTGACACACACAATGATACAGTCACCATCCAGACACATCCCTTGTCTGTTACTGGATAATGTCCCAGAATTCCCAGCACCGCTCACCTCTCCTGTCAGCAGCTCCATCATATTGTTGGTGATTTCTAGAATCTTCTGATCATTATTTTTCTGTAGGGTTAGGAGGGGTGGTGGATGCATGGAGATGGGGCCTTGCTTTTCTCTTTGTCTTGTGGACAAGCTGTGACTTCGCCTTCTTATATTATTCTCAATAGATGACTTCATAACTATAGTACAGTCCTGTAATATACACCAATAATAGAATATCAGAATCCTCCTCACCTAACAAGAATGATTAAACACTCCCAGAATCCTCCTCACCTCTCCAGTTAGTAGACAGACGATCTCCAGCGTGAGTGTTAATATCCCATTAAGGAGATTATTTTTTCTTATATTTACATAATTGAGAATCTGCTGATTCTCCATCATGACGTCCTTGTAGAGATCCTTGTGTCCTTCTATATACTCCCACTCCTCCATGGATAAATAGACAGTGACATCCTGACACCTTATAGGAACCTGACACACACAATGATACAGTCACCATCCAGACACATCCCTTGTCTGTTACTGGATAATGTCCCAGAATTCCCGGCACCGCTCACCTCTCCTGTCAGCAGCTCAGTGATCTTGTTGGTGACTTGTAGAATCTTCTTGGCACTGATTACCTCTGTTGTCAGGCAGTGAGGTGGAGGCACTGTGATGGGTGATGTCTTGTGAACCCGGCTGCTGGGTGTTAATGGTTCACCAGATATTTTTCTCACTACTTTATAATCCTGTGTAAAGAGAAAAAGTAACAAATATCACTGCAGACTTCCCAGAATCCTCCTCACCTCTCTGGTCAGTGCTTTTTTTCATAGAAATAAGAGTGATGTCATGTGACCTCCCAGAATCCTCCTCACCTCTCCGGTCAGGTCAGTGTTTTAGTAATAGAGATAAGAGTGATGTCATGTGACATCCCAGAATCCTCCTCACCTCTCCGGTCAGCAGGTAGATGATCTCCAGGGTGAGGTTCAATATCCTTTCAGTCATCTGATTTTGGCCCGTCTCCATTCTCATTGATGTGGTCATGTGATCTATACAGGACTCTCCTCTCTGTAGACAGATAATAAACTGAGAATTATCTGGACTGTACTGGGATGAATAATGTCTGCACAGAGTTCCTCCAGAGTTCTGACATCATAAATTCCCTTTAAATAACAACTCACACCAAAATCTTTCACTTTAGGCTTGCAATGACTGGGGAAGAGTTAGGACCTCTTTCAATGTATTCTTCTGTGTCCTGATTGGGGAGATTTCCTTTCATTTCCTGTCCTGAATGTATCTGGACTATGAACCTGAGGCTCTGGAGTAAAACTTGGATGGTTCTAAATTTAGGATGTATCTGGTCTATAAATAATAATAATAATAATAAGTCTAGATATGCAAAGTCAGTAGAGACATATTCCAACAGATTAAAGACTGTAATTAAAGCAAAATGTGGTCCAAAAAATACTGACATAAGGGGGAAGGGGGGGAATGATGCGTTTTCCAATTTAGTAATTCTGTTTTTGAATGTTTTTTTTTATTTCTGACATGTTGGTGTTATATCTTTCAGTTAGGATGCTATACAGCTGGATAAGACAAAAACCACGCTTGTCTTCATTTTAGGCTGCAAAGCAAGAAAATGTAATTATTTTAAAGTGGGGTGATTCTTTTCTATACCTACTGTATCTGGTCTATAAAACAGAGGCTCTGGGTAGGCAGTTGGATAAATGGTTCTATATTTAGGATGTATCTGGTCTATAAACCAGAGGCTCTGGGTGTAAAGTTGGATAAATGGTTCTATATTTAGGATGTATCCGGTCTATAAACCAGAGGCTTTGGATGGACAGTTGGATAAATGGTTCTATATTTTGGATGTATCTGGTCTATAAACCAGAGGCTTTGGATGGACAGTTGGATTAATGTCTCTATATTTAGGATGTATCTGGTCTATAAACCAGAGGCTCTGGATGGACAGTTGGATAAATGGCTCTATATTTAGGATGTATCTGGTCTATAAACCAGAGGCTCTGGGTGGACAGTTGGCTAAATGGTTCTATATTTAGGATATATCTGGTCTACAAACCAGAGGCTTTTGATGGACAGTTGGATAAATGGTTCTACATTTAGGATGTATCTGGTCTAAAAACCAGAGGCTTTGGATGGACAGTTGGATAAATGGTTCTATATTTTGGATGTATCCCATCTATAAACCAGAGACTCTGGATGGACAGTTGGATAAATGGTTCTATATTTAGGATGTATCTGGTCTATAAAGCAGAGGCTCTGGATGGACTGTTGGATAAATGGTTCTATATTTAGGATGTATCTGGTCTATAAACCAGAGGCTCTGGATGGACGGTTGGATAAATGGTTCTATATTTCGGATGTATCCGGTCTATAAACCAGAGGCTCTGGATGGACAGCTGGATTAAGAGCTCTATATTTAGGATGTATCTGGTTTATAAACCAGAGGTTCTGGATGGACAGTTGGATAAATGGTTCTATATTTAGGATGTACCTGGTCTATAAACCAGAGGCTCTGGATAGACAGTTGGATATGTAACTGTGTACATATTATAATAGACATCTCAGTGACTATGGAGGAAGAGGACAGACATGACGGGGGTTACTGGATATAAATGTAAAACAGTTCTTGTTACCTCCCCTGCTGCCGGGCGAAGGAATATCTCCCTCTATTTCCTGCGAAAGTTGCTCTAGCTAGGAACTTCCTGTCTGTAGATGACATCACTTCCTGTCTGTATCCTCTAAAACACATCCGGTCTCTGACAATAAGTGAGTTCATCACCTTGTGGATAAAATACAAACTGCAGCCAGTGTTTTCAAATTTCAAATACTTTAACAGCTGTGTCTTGGTTTGTTCTTCAGTTTTGTTGCCTTATATTACATGCAAAAAAACAATTCTGTCTGGAAAGACATGAAGAGAGAGAAGGATTTGAGGCAGCCGACATCCACAGAAGATCTGTACTTAAAGCGGTTGTATCCCGCTTTTTGACACTTTTACCTACAGGTAAGCCTATAATAAGGCTTACCTGTAGGTACAAATAATATCTCCTAAACCGGCACGCTTTAGGAGATATTTACAGTGCATGCAGCCGCTCAATTAAGTTGCCGGGAGCTTGCCGGAAAAATCACTCCCGCGCGCATGCGCGGGAGTGACGTCATCGCGGCTCCGGCCAATCAGCGCGCTGGAGCCGTCTCTTCCGGCCAATCAGCGCGCCGGAGCCGCCGAACCCGGAAGAGACGACGAGGGATCATGGCAGCGCCCGCATCGATGTCCGGGGGTCCGTGTCGGGGCTTCGTTTTAAGGTAAGTTAAACATAATGGGCTAGTATGCGATGCATACTAGCTCATTATACATTTGTCTTGCAGGTTTTTTTTTTTTATTTTTTTTTTTTATAGGGTTTACAACAGCTTTAATTCTCCAAGATCTTTGGAATGACCTACCTGCCGAGCTCCTTCATAAACCCTTTGCAAGTCTACCTAGAAGAATTGATACCGGTTTGATGGCAAAGGGCGGTCACGCCAAATATAGATTGGATTTCTCTTTTCTTCATTTACTTTCCATTTTGTTCATAAGATTATGTGTGATACAATAAACTATTAGCACTTCTATTTCTGAAAGCGTTCTTCATTTACAGCATTTTTTTTTCAGAACTGCCTATACATTTTGCACATTACTTAATATCTATAGTGAACAGCATTGTGTATGTTTTTTTTTTTTATTGAATTGACTACATTTATGTGACCATTAAATATACAGTGATACCTTGGTTCACGAACTTAATTCGTGAACTGACTCTGGTCACGAACCGAATTGGTCGTGAATCGAGGCACATTTTCCCATAGGGTTCAATGTAAATCCGGTTAATCCTTTCTTACCTTTTTTTTTTTTTTTGTCCAGTACAGTACAGTAAGCACTCAAACGGGTGCACTATACAATACAGTAATTACAGTATTGTGCAGAAGTACTGTACAGTACAGTAGTATAGTACTGTATGTGCTAAAAAGCACACCAAAAAGTCACTGAAAGTGTTTTAACAGTACTCACAGTACTTCTTTCTGTGTCTCTTCTTCTCTCCACGATCTTCCTACAGGAAGTCACGACCATGTGACAGCCTGAAATTGGCCGCGGCTCCTGTTCGTGAACCAAAGAGGAGTTCGTGAACCGGAGCATCTTTTTATGAACTTTTCTGTTCGTGAACCGAGTTGTTTGTGAACAGAAGCGTTCGCGAACCGAGGTATCACTGTATAGTTTTATTCCTAATAAAAAGTAATGCATGGTACCTTTAAAAGTCCTGTGGTTTATGCAGAGTTGCGGATTTCAAGCTTCAGGATGGAATTTGCTCATTTTATCTCAATGATGCCAAACCTTCCATTTGTATCCAAGTATGGCAAACAGATTACAACAAAAACTCTGCAAAATCGATATCTTTAAATTATGCCAGATACATAAAAAGTCTTTGACGTGTAAGATTTTCCAGAAAAACATTGTCTTAGGGCAGGGGTCTTCAAACTATGGCCCTCCAGTTGTTCAGGGACTACAATTCCCATCATTAAAATAATAAGCCACTAATGCTAGGGGCTACCTACAGCGCTTGCCTGTAATGTGAATAGCTAAATAAATTCAGTGATAACAAATTCATATAAAGTGCATAATGCATCAAAAGTGACAGTGCTCTGTGTATTGCAACAATGAATACAAAAGGTGATAAAGTGACTGTGACAACAAAGTCCAAAACAAGTCCATTGTGCAAAGGAATATATGAAGGTCCAGGTGCAAATGAAAGTGTCTCCATACTCAGGAGGAGTAGCAGAATGTTTTTTGGGGAAAATTCTAAGTATTCCTATTCTGTGTGGTAGAAATATATCTTATTAATTTACAACTGTGTATAAAAAATAATTAAATTTTCTTGCCGCATTTTACAAAAACGTGGTAGAAAAATGAAATGTTTCATAAAACTCATGTTGCCTCTTTAAAAAACTGTTGGGTGTTTACTTTACAAAATGGGTAGATTTTGTGGGTGTTTTTACTGTATTGGTGTTCCAGGGCCTCCAAACACAACATAGGTAGTCAAAAATGAGATGCCTAATTTATGCCTCTTGAAAGTTTGAAGGTGCTCCTTGAACTTTGGGTCCCTCTCTGTGACTAGACTGCAAAAAAGTCTACTATATGTGGTATCCCCATGCTCAGCAGAAATAGCATCTTGGGGGGAGGGGGGTAATTCTAAATGTGTCCATGTGGTTTGAAAAATACCTTGTAAATTGACAGCTATGTGTAAAAAAATAGATTTCATCTTCATCATTTTCCAAAACTTGTGGCAAAAATGTGTTTTAAAGACTCACCATACCTCCAAATAAATATGCTGGAGGATGTACTTTGCAAAATTGGGTCAGTTTTTGGGTGTTTCTACTGCTCTGTAACTTTGGAGCCATAAGAAATGTTATGGGTAGTTAGGAAATTAGATGCAAAATTTATTCACATAGAAAGCCCAAAAGGTGCTCCTTGGATTTTGGGTCCCTCTATGCATAAAAGCAGCAAAATAGTATCACAGATGTGGTATCCCCAAACTGGGGAAGAGCAAAAGAATGTGTTTGGGTGTTTCATTTTAAATATGTACATGCTGTGTGTGAGATAAGTTGTTAAAAAGACAACTTTGTTGAAATAAAAGCAAGTTTGATTTACTTTCTTCATTTTATAAACATTTGTGGCAAAAAATTGCAACTTCCAAAAAACTCACCATGTATCTTACTATATACTTTGGGGTATACATTTTCCAAAGATAGGTAATTTGGCGGGTGTTTGTACTAAATTATTGCTCTTGCTCTAACGTTCGTGGAAATACCTCACATGTGGTTTGAATGGCAATTACATACGTGGGCGCAACCTATGTGTGCATTCACTTCTGTGTGTGAGCACGAGGGAGTGAGGGTGCTTTTTTAATTTTATTTATAAGTTATTTTGATAAGAGGCATGGAGGAGCTCAGCTACGAGGAACGATTAGATGAACTGAATTTATTCTCTCTTGAGGAGGGACATAAACAACATGTACAAATACATAAGGGGTCCATATAGTAAACTTGGAGGTGAGTTATTCACGTTAAGGTCATTACAGAGGACAAGGGGGCACTCTTTACGTCTGGAGGAAAAGAGATTTCATCTCCAAAAACAGAAAGGCTTCTTCACAGTAAGAGCTGTGAAAATGTGAAATAGTCTCCCTCAAGGGCTAGAGTGAAGTGGTTTTCTTTTTTAGGTGAACTGACTCTGGAAATTCTCCATAGTGATTACAGAAATCTGAGAGCAGAGTATTGGAAAGTGTGGAGCGTTCTTGTTTATTTTAGAGAATCAGAATTAGCGATTAACAAATAATATAAACAAAGCTACAATCTACATCAAATCTTATATAACTGAAGAACATAAACTATAAAATGTTTTATTTATTGGATGGACCAATGAAAAGCCGGCTTCTTCCGTGAAACATCAAAAGAGCAATAATGTACAGGAACCAATAAGAAGTGTTGTCCATGTATGGTCATATCTGGCCATGTATTAGCGCAGTTTAGTTGTATGTTGCGATCTGTGTGAGTGTGAGATCGAGTCAGCACTGTATGTTTAGTGGGTCATATTACTATAATTCAATTCCAGGAGACCCAAACCAAAGAGTACCCGAAAAAGAATATTGTTGCCCCACCCCCAAAACATCATGAACATGAAAAAGTTTGTTAGCTTGTGTGAATTTTCTGGTGTGCAACAAGTGATTTTTTGAGACCAAAACATTTCCCACACTCTGAACATGAATAGGGACGCTCACCCGTGTGAATTCTCTGGTGTATAACAAGGTGTCCATTTGTAACAAAACATTTCCCACACTCTGAACATGAATAAGAACGCTCACCTGTGTGAGTTCTCTGGTGTATAAGCAGGGTTTCCTTCTGATTAAAACATTTTCCACACTCTGAACATGAATAGGGACGCTCACCTGTGTGAGTTCTCTGGTGTATAAGCAGGGTTTCCTTCCGATTAAAACATTTTCCACACTCTGAACATGAATAAGGACGCTCACCCGTGTGAATTCTCTGGTGTTTAACAAGTTTACCTTTATCAATGAAAGATTTCCCGCACTCTGGACATGAATAGGGACACTCACCTGTGTGAGTTTTTTGGTGTTTAATAAGGTTTCGGTTCTGATTGAAACATTTGCCACACTCTAGGCATAAAAAGGGACGCTCACCTGTGTGAATTCTCTGGTGTACAAGAAGGGCTCCTTTCTGACTGAAACATTTCCCGCACTCTGAACAAGAAAAAGGACGCTCACCAGTGTGAATGATTTGGTGTTTAACAAGGTCTCCGTTATTAATGAAAGATTTCCCGCATTCTGAACATGAATAAGGACGCTCACCCGTGTGAATTCTCTGATGTTTAACAAGCTTTCCTTTATCATTGAAAGATTTTTCGCACTCTAGGCACGAAAAGAGACACTCACCTGTGTGAATTCTCTGGTGTCTAACAAGGTCTCCTTTATAAATGTAAGATTTCCCGCATTCTGAACATGAATAGGGAAGCTCACCTGTATGAATTCTCTGGTGTTTAACAAGGTCTCCTTTACTAATTAAAGATTTCCCGCACTCTGAACATGAATAGGGACGTTCACCTGTGTGAATTCTCTGGTGTTTAACAAGGTCTCCTTTATAAATGAAAGATTTCCTGCACTCTGAACATGAATAGGGCCGCTCACCTGTGTGAATTCTCTGGTGTTTAACAAGGTCTCCTTTATAAATGAAAGATTTCCCGCAATCTGAACATGAATAGGGACGTTTACCTGTGTGAATTCTCTGATGATTAAGAAGGTTACTATGATGAATGAAACATTTCCCGCACACCGAACATGAATAGGGACGTTCACCTGTGTGAATTCTCTTATGATTAAGAAGGTCTCCATTATGAATGAAACATTTCCCGCAATCTGAACAAGAATAAGGACGTTCACCCGTGTGAATTTTCTTGTGCCTAAGAAGTGACCATTTTTTTGTAAACAATTTCCCACACACTGGACATGACAATGAACTCTCTTCTGTATGAACTCCTTCATGGCTTAAATAAGATTCCTGGGGAATAGATGGATCTATGGAAGTATCTGTACTGTGAGGTCCTATAGTCTTGGTGTGTGATCGGTCAGAAGATTCCTCAGGATTAGAGGGATCCATTGATCCCCCCAATTGGTAAGGTGCGGGATGTGTATTTGGAGTAACGGGATTTACTCCTGGAGAATATTGTACAATGTTATTATCTTGTGCTTTATAAACTGGAGATAAAATAAGACGTTCCTCTGAGGTATTCCGGACATTGTGTCCACCTGTGGAGAAACAATTTACCATGAAATGTTATAACCTTCCATTCAGGACTCATATATGTTGGTCCAACACCAAATAATTTATAGGAGCTCTGGCATGGATTTCGGGGCAATTAGAGGAGAAAAATATGGATAGAAACCAAGCGAAAGTGTCCAGTGCTGCAACCACAAAGTGCACAGTGTGATGTCTCTTCTATTCTCGTGTGCAAAATTCTCTTCCAGAGTATAATAAAAATGCTCTCAGTGCTCCACACCACCCGCTATCCTCCACCTTCACATCGGAGAACTCTCTGGAATTCTATTACCCCTCACTTACCAATAGGTCATTAGGCACTTCTATCCCCCAAAGGGAAGATCATCCAGGACCACCACCTCTATACTACCTCTCCAGTTATTCCATACCTGTCGGTATCTTCTCACCTCAGATCCATCCCAGACTCCAATGGATCTCTTTGTACTCAAGAAGAAAACTTTGTGTGTAAATAAGGAAAAAAAAAAATCTGTATATGGAAGGGGTGCCTTGTTAGAGATGTGCAGATGAGGGATAGTCTTGTTCTAGAAGACTATACCCATGTATATAAATGTGGGATGGTGTGATCTTCCTGTGTGGAATCTTGGGAATACAGACGGGGACATCTCTCGTGTGGGTTCCCATTACTGGACCCATCTGTAGGAAACACACACACTGACTGAATACATTGTTTCTATGTGTTTATCAGATGATGGGGGATCTAGGTGGAGCCTCCGTACTGCTCCCTCCTTTACAATAAAGTCTCCTCTTACCCGGTGATGTGAGGGGCGGCTGATTCTCCATCATGACGTCCTTGTAGAGATCCTTGTGTCCTTCTAAATACTCCCACTCCTCCATGGAGAAATAGACAGTGACATCCTGACACCTTATAGGAACCTGACACACACAATGATACAGTCACCATCCAGACACATCCCTTGTCTGTTACTGGATAATGTCCCAGAATTCCCGGCACCGCTCACCTCTCCTGTCAGCAGCTCAGTAATCCTGTTGGTGACTTCTAGAACCTTCTTGGCACTGGTTACCTCTGTTGTCAGGCAGTGAGGTGAAGGCACTGTGATGGGTGATGTCCTGTGAAGAAGGCTGCTGGGTGTTAATGGTTCACCAGATATTTTTCTCACTACTTTATAATCCTGTGTAAAGAGAAAAAGTAACAAATATCACTGCAGACTTCCCAGAATCCTCCTCACCTCTCGGGTCAGGTCTGTGTTTTATTATTAATAAAGATAAGAGTGATGTCATATGACCTCCCAGAATCCTCCTCACCTCTCCTGTCAGAAGATAAACGATCTCCAGGGTGAGGTTTAATATCCTTTCAGTCATTTGATTTTGGCCCGTCTCCATCCTTATTGATGTGGTCATGTGATCTATACAGGACTCTCCTCTCTGTAGACAGACAATAAACTTAGAATTATCTGGACTATACCGGGACGAATAATGTCTGCACAGAGTTCCTCCATAGATCTGAAATAGTAAATTCCCCTTTAAATACCAACTCGTACCTAAATCTTTCATTTTTAGGCTTGGAATGACTGGGGAAGAGTTAGGAATTCTTTCAATGTATTTTTCTGTTTCCTGATTGAGGGATTTCCTTTCACTTCCTGTCTAGCATGTATCTGGTCATAAACCAGAGGCTCTGGGTGGACAGTTGGATAAATGGTTCAATATTTAGTATGTATCCGGTCTATAAACCAGAGGCTCTGGATGGACAGTTGGATAAATGGCTCTATATTTAGGATGTATCTTGTCAATAAACCAGAGCCTCTGGATGGACAGTTGGATAAATTGTTCTATATTTAGGATGTATCTGGTCTATAAACCAGAGGCTCTGGATGGACAGTTGGATAAATGGTTCTATATTTAGTATGCATCTGGTCTATAAACCAGAGGCTCTGGATGGACAGTTGGATAAATGGTTCTATATTTAGGATGTATCCGGTCTATAAACCAGAGGCTCTGGAGTAAAACTTGGATAAATAGTTCTATATTTAGAATGTATAAGATCTATAAACCAGAGGCTCTGGATGGACAGTTGGATAAATGGTTCTATATTTAGGATGTATCTGGTCTATAAACCAGAGGTTCTGGATGAACAGTTGGATAAATGGTTATATATTTAGGATGCATCTGATCTATAAACCAGAGGCTCTGGAGTAAAACTTGGATAAATAGTTCTATATTTAGAATGTATAAGATCTATAAACCAGAGGCTCTGGATGGACAGTTGGATATTTAACTGTGTACATATTATAATAGTGTAGAAGCATCTGCTGAATTTAAAGGACATCTCAGTGACTATGGAGGAAGAAGACGGACATGATGGGGATTACTGGATATAAATGTAAAACAATTCTTATTACCTCCTCTGCTGCCGAGTGAGGGAAAATCTCCCTCTATTTCATGCAAACGTTGCTCTCGCTAGGAACTTCCTGTCTGTAGATGAAATCACTTCCTGTCTGTAGACGACGTCACTTCCTGTCTGTTTCTAACACTTCCCGTCTCTGCATTCCACTGACAATAAGTGATTTCACCACCTTGTGGATAGAATAAAAACTGCAGCCGGTATTTTTAAATACATTTGTTTGTTTTTCAGTTTTGTTGCTTAACCACTTAAGCCCCGAAAGATTTTACCCCCATTCCGACCAGGGGTTTTATTGCGATTCGGCACTGCGTGAATTTAACGGACAATTGAGCGGTCATGCGACGCTGTACCTAAACGAATTTGACGTCCTTTTTTTTCTGACAAGCAGAGCTTTCTTTTGGTGGTATTTGATCACCTGTACGATTTTTACTTTTTGCGCTATAAACAAAAAAAGAGTGTCAATTTTGCAAAAATAACAATATTTTTCAAAATTTTATATGAAATTCCCCCCCAAAAAAATGTAAAAATCAAAATTTTTTAACATTTTCGGCCAATTTGTTTTATGCTACATATGTTTGGTAAAAAAAATCGCAAAAAGCGCAAAAGTTATCGCATTTACTAACAAAGGGAAAGATTTTTGTCATTTTTGTTGTTTTTTTTTTTTAATGCGTAATTGCGGCGATCTACGATTTTTTTTGCAGTACTGCGATTTTGCGGCGGACAGATCGGACCCTTGACTGACATTTTTGACACTTTTGGGGTTACCAGTGACATTATACAGTAATCACTGATCAGTGCTATACATATGCACTGTTACTGTAAAATTACACTGGCAGTGAAGGGGTTAACTTTTTTGAGAGGGAGGGGTTATGTGTGTCCCTAGGGGCGTGATTCTAACTGTGATTGGCTGTGGCTTGAGGTGTATGAACAGTGATCAATGGTCCTACGTAGTAGAACCGTATGATCACCATTCATACACAGGGGAGAATGACAGACATTTCTCCCTCTCCACCGACGATCGCCGAGTGACCGGCGGACATTGGGTCGCTCCCTAGACCCTCACAGGCTAGCGATGTAGTACTACGTCGCTCTGCCTGTGAGGGGCTGACCGCCGCAGTAAATAGTCGTGCGGCGGTCGGCAAGCGGTTAATATTACATGCAAAAAAGCTTTGGTCTGGGATGACATGAATAGACAGAAGGATTTGAGGCAGCGGACATCCACAGAAGATCTGTTATTGGTTCTCCAAGATGTTTGAATCTCCCTACCTGCCGAGTTCCTTCATAGACTCTGTGCAAGTCTACCTAGAAGAATTTGATTTTAGGGGGTGTTGTGATGCGCTTCGGGGTGTTTTGAATATATAAATTGCTTATGTGTGATTTTCACCTAATAATCATTATCTATGTAAATTATTTTCTATTATCCTTTTGCATATGTTTCATTCCAAAATTCATAAATACATCCTTGGTTCATATAAATATAAATTTAAAGTGCTTGTGTAAATATCTTATTCAAATAATATTACCAAAAGGTGAATAAGTGCTTCTTGTAAAAAGTGCTCTGTGCATCCAGTGCCAATATAAATACAATTAAATCAATATAAATATAAATCTAAACTTGAACGGTAAAAAACGTATATATATCACATATGTGCAAACAGCAAATACACGTAGCAATTGAGTGTCCGATCCAAATAGTGCGCCAAAACAGTTCTCAATATTAACTGGCTTCACCAGATAGCTTGATATACAGAAAAATTATTAACCACTTTACCACCGAAGGATTTTGCTGTCTTACGTCCAGGCCACTTTTTGCGATGCGGCACTATGAGACTTTAACTGACAATTGCGCGGTCGTGCGACGCTGTACCCAAACAAAATTTACGTCCTTTTTTTCCCACAAACAGAGCTTTCTTTTGGTGGTATTTGATCACCTGTGCAATTTTTACTTTTTGCGCTATAAACATAAAAATAGCGTAAATTTGGAAAAAATAACAATATTTTTCACATTTTTTTATATGAAATTCCCCCCCAAAAAAATGTAAAAATCAAAATTTTTTTACATTTATGGCCAATTTGTTTTCTGCTACCTATGTTTGGTAAAAAAAATCACAATAAGCATATTTTGTTTGGTTTGCGCAAAAGTTATTGCGTTTACTAACTAAGGGAAAGATTTCTGTCATTTTTGGTGTTTTTATTTTTAACGAGTAATGGCGGCGATCTGCGATTTCTTTTGTGGGACTGCGACATTGCGGCAGACAGATCGGAACCTTGACTGACATTTTTGACACTTTTGGGGGTACCAGTGACATTACTACAGTAATCAGTGCTATAAATATGCACTGTTACTGTAAAAATGACACTGGCAGGGAAGGGGTTAATTTTATTGGAGAGGGAGGGGTTAATGTATGCCTGGTGCTTACTAACGTGTGTGGGGGGAGGTGATTATGTGACACAGGGAACAGATCGCAGGTTCAGCTGTGCTGAACCCTGCAATCTGTCACTGTCTGTCACTTAGGAGATCCGCCCGCTTTGTTTACACAAGCGGGCGGATCTCCAGACTCGATTCCCTGACGATCGGGGAAGAGTAGCGGCGATCGCCGCCGCTCCTCCCCTGGCCCGATTCCCGCTGTGAATGAATGCGGGAGCGAGCTTCCGGTGGGGCGCGTGCGCCGCCCACAAGGGGAGGAATCCAGTGACGTAGGTCTACGTCGCTGGACGGGAACTAACCCCTTTGCCGCAGTAGAGCTCCAGTGAGCGGTCGGCAAGTGGTTAAATAACGGTGATTGCAACGATCATGCAATTTCTTTTCCTCCACCTTGTGCCGTGATTCCACTTCTAGGTGTGCTATATTCTCACCTCAAAACAGAGAATAATACGCCTGTAATATTTAGCCTGGGTAGATGGTTGTTCCTCTTCCTATTCCAGCGTGGTGTCTGGAAGCCACAATCTCCTCCCAGGGATCCGTTTGTTCCTTCCCAATCTTGTGATGTCTATGGGGACCTTTTAGTGCCTTCCTTTGAGTGCGATCTCTTAGATGTATGCAACCTCCTTAGGGCATATAAAGCCATGCTGACAACCGGAACCACCGGAACCAGTCCAGATAACCACGCTGGAATAAAGGAGGAAGAGGAACAACCATTCCAGAAATTTATATCATAGTTTTTAGACTCTAAAACTGTTACACGGACTAAATAATACACACTGACTTGTTTTTTTTTATTTTAATAGAAGATATAATTTTGAAGAAAGATTATTTATTTGCTAAATTTGTATAAGCCCCGTTCACACTGGGGCGACGCTACTTCGCACCGCGACCTCCGAGGTCGCGGTGCGAGCAGCGCGCCGCGACCTCGGAGCGGCCGCCACGGACTTCATAACATTAAAGTCTATGGCGGTCGCCTCCTGGTCGCCCCAAAGAAGCTCCGGACCCTTTTTCTGAGTCGGAGCGACTTGTGTCGCTCCTATCAGAACGGGTCCGCAGCTTCCCTATGGGAGGCGACCTGTGAGGCGACCAGGTCGCCTCACAGGTCGCCCCAGTGTGAACGGGGGCTAACAGAGACTAAAAGAAATATTTTTTTTCCTTTACAGAATAAACATTGTAAAAAAAAATACAAATACAACCAAATGAAAGCTCTATCTTTCTTCAATAATGAAATTCTCTATTGTGATTACAGAAATCTGAGAATGAATCAATTTATTCAGTAAATATGGTTGCTTATACCAATGAAATTCATTGCTATAAGCAATCATAATGTGTAAAAAAAATAATAAATTGTGATCACTTCCCCAGAGTAGTACAGTGTTACTATGATAACACTGTATTGCTCTAGTCACAATATGTTTCAAAAAATCATAGAAAAAAATGTAATAAAAAAGGAAACAAAATTGAAAAAAAAATCACCAGTGTCCCTGATCACTGACACATCAGTTATATGATAATGCTGTACAGCACTGGGGACAATATGGAAACTAAGAAACTTGTGAATTTGTATTTTTTTTTTTACATTTTTTTAATTTTTCAAAAGATTCTGTGGAAAAAAATGACAATTTCAAAAAACTCTCCATGCCTCTTAGTAAATACCTTGGAGTGTCTACTTTCTAAAAAGAGGATATTTGAGGGGTATTTGTACCGTCCTGGCATTTTAGCTGTCTCGGGAAATTAGATCAACCGTCAGAATCTCAGGATTGACCAATTTCCAGAAAATTATATAATAGTTTTTAGACTGTAAAACTGTCACACAGACGAAATAATACACACTGATTTTTTTTTTTATAAAAGAAATGTAGCAGAATACAGTTTGAAGAAAGATTATTTATTTACACAATTTTATAACAGAAACAAAAATAAATATTTTATTTTCCTTTAGGCTCCGTTCACATCTAGGCGTTTTTGGGGAGTTTTTCTGCTCTAGGATCAGCTCTCAAAACGCCCAACAAGACAAATCCTATTCATTTCAATGGCCCCTGTTCACATCTGAGCGTTTTGATGCTGTTTACAAAACGCCCAACGCTCAAAAAAGTACATGAGCTTCTTTTTGGGCAGATTACATTGGTATCTATTCAATCAAAAAACGCCTGCACAAAAAACGCCTGTAAATCGCGGTAAAATCGCGATAAAAAACGCGATAAAAAAATGTAGCCTTACAGAGTAAACATGGTAAAAAAAATACAAATACAACCAAAAGAAATCTCTATCTGTCTTCAATAATGAAATTCTCCATAGTGATTGCAAGAATGTGAGAGCAGAGTATTGGAAAGTGCGGAGCGTTTTTGTTTATTTTATAAAAAATCAGAATTAGCGATTAACAAACAATATAAACAAAGCTACAATCTACATCAAATCTTATATAACTGAAGAACATAAAACTATAAAAGGTTTTATTTATTGGATGGACCAATGAAAAGCCGTCTTCTTCCGTGAAACATCAAAAGAGAAATAACGTACAGGAACCAATAAGAAGTGTTGTCCATGTATGGTCATATCTGGCCATGTATTAGTACTAGGGATGGGCCGAACACCCCCCTGTTCGGTTCGCACCAGAACATCTCGAACAGGGAAAAGTTCAAGCGAACATGCAAACTCTATGGGACATGAACATAAAAAATCAAAAGTCCTAATATTAAAGGCTTCTAAGCAAGTTATTGCCATAAAAAGTGTATGGGGGACCTGGGTACTGCCCTGGGGGACATGTATCAATGCATACATTTTTTTTAAAAACAATTGTTTTTACAGGAGCAGTGATTTTAATGATGCTTAAAATGAAACAATTCCTTTAAATATCGTGCCTGGGGGGGTCCCCTTAATGTGCCTGTAACCTGGAGCATCTGTACGATTTATAGAGCCTGCTGCAGCAATACTGATATTTCTAAACTTTTTTTTTGTTTTTTATTGGTTGAGCCAGATGAACGTGTGTATTTTTTCAACCTGACTAACTATGTAACTATGTAAAGAAAAAAACTTGATCGCGGCTGTAATGTATTATTGACTCCCGGCAGATAAATATATACAATACATAATACAGATAAAACAAAACATGAAAAAAATGGCATAGGGTCTCCCCCCCCCAATCCATACCAGGACCTTCGGGTCTGTTACAGCTTTTGAGGGGAACTCCACGCCAAAATTAAAAAAAAAAAACAGCATGGGGTCCCCCCAAAATCCATACCAGACCCTTATCTGAGCATGCAACCTGGCAGGCCAGGAAAGGGGGGGGTGAGCGAGCGCCCCCCCACCCTTAAACCATACCAGGCCGCTTGCCCTCAACATGGGGAAGGTGCTTTGGGGGGCACCCCAAAGCACTCTCTCCATGTTGAGGGCAAGTGGCCTCATATGGTTCAGGAGGGGGGGCACTCGCTCATCCCCCCAGCCCTTGTTAAAGGGGGCTTCCAGATTCCAATAAGACCCCCACCTTCAGACCCCCACAACCACAGACCAGGGATGTCGGGAAGAGGCCTTTGTCCCCATCAACTTGGGGACAAGGTGCTTTGGGGGGCACCCCAAAGCACCCTTTCCATGTTGAGGGCAAGTGGCCTCATATGGTTCAGGAGGGGGTGGGGGGCGCTCGCTCGCCCCCCCCCCCATCCTGGCCTGCCAGGCTGCATACTCGAATAAGGGTCTGTATGGATTATACACACATTGGAATTTCTAAGTCAGCAGTCACTTCCGCCTTGTAGTTTCCGCCGTGTCTATTATTGCCATGGTAACCCCCGGAGTCTGTTCTATATAAACCTTGACTGCAGATGGCGGTCATCTACGTCTGAAGAAGGAGCCAAGTACGCATGCTCCCAAACGCGTTACGTCACTTCTGGTTAGCCTGCGTTCCATTGCGGCTTCCGGCTTAACCAGCTCCGTGGATCAGCTTCCTAGAACGTCACTTCCTGGCTGCAGGACGGCCGGAATAGCGTAGACTACACGCTAGGAAACATCACTACACGGAATATGGATTAAAGCTATTCTCCATGTAAGTTACTATATCGTTCTGTTATGCAATAAAGTCTTGGCTTACTACAGTGGCTCCTGTTCTTTTCTATTTCTCTTCTCTAGTATTGCTGCAGCAGGCTCTATACATCGTACAGATGCTCCACTTTACAGGCACATTAAGGGGATGCCCCAGGCACAATATTTAAAGGAATTTGTCATTTTAAGTGTTTCACTTCAAGCATTTTTTATCTGTATTTCCAGGAGCCGACAATACATTATAGTCGTGAGCGAGTTTAAATGACATTGTTTCCTTTAGAAATGTCAGTATTGCTGCAGCAGGCTCTATACATCATACAGATGCGCCACTTTACAGGCACATTAAGGGGACCCCCCCAGGCATGATATTTAAAGGAATTTTTCATTTTTATTATTTCATTTCAAGCATTTTTTATCTGTATTTCCAGGAGCCGACATACATGCATATAAGCCTTTAAAATGAGAACTTTCTGTTCATGTTCGTGTCCCATAGACTTTAATAGAGTTCGCATGTTTGTTAGAACTTTTTCCCTGTTCGGTGAACACACAAACAACCAATGTTCGACTCGAACATCCAGCCCATTCCCAATTAGCACAGTTTAGTTGTATGGTGCGGGACCGAGTCAGCACTGTACGTTTAGTGGGTCATATTACTATAATTAAAATCCAGGCAGCCCAAAACCAAAAGAGTACCCGAAAAAGAATGTTGTTGCCCCGCATCCAAGACATCATGAACATGAAAAAGGTTGTTAGCTTGTGTGAATTTTCTGGTGTGCAACAAATTATATTTTGCGACCGAAACATTTCTGAACATCACTCTGAACATGAATAGGGACGCTCACCAGTGTGAATTCTCTGGTGTACAAGAAGGGCTCCTTTCTGAATGAAAGATTTCCCGCACTCTGAACATGAATAAGGACGCTCACCTGTGTGAATTCTCTGGTGTTTAACGAGGTCTACTTTAGCAATGAAAGATTTCCCGCACTCTGAACATGAATAGGGACGCTCACCCGTGTGAATTCTCTGGTGTACAAGAAGGGCTCCTTTCTGAATGAAAGATTTCCCGCACTCTGAACATGAATAAGGACGCTCACCCGTGTGAATTCTCTGGTGTTGAACAAGGACTGCTTTATTAATGAAAGATTTTCCGCACTCTGAACATGAATAAGGACGCTCGCCTGTGTGGATTCTCTGGTGTTGAACAAGGACGCCTTTATGAATGAACGATTTTCTGCACTCTGAACATGAATAGGGGAGTTTGCCCGTGTGAATTTTCTGGTGTGCAACAAGTGAACATTTCCAAGTGAAACATTTCCTGCACTCTGGACATGAATAGGGACTCTTACTTGTGTGATTTCTCTGGTGCTTAACAAGGTCTCCTTTATCAATGAAAGATTTCCCGCACTCTAAACAAGAATAGGGACGCTCACCTGTGTGAAATCTCTGGTGTTTAACAAGCTCTGCTTTATCAATGAAAGCTTTCCCGCACTCTGAACATGAATAGGGGCGTTCCCCTGTGTGAATTCTATTGTGTCTAAGCATGCTTTTTTTTAGACTAAAACATTTCCCGCACTCTGAACAAGAATAAGGACGCTCACCCGTGTGAATTCTCTGGTGTTTAACAAGCTGTGCTTTATCAATGAAAGCTTTCCCGCACTCTGAACATGAATAGGGGCGTTCCCCTGTGTGAATTCTCTGGTGTCTAAGCATGTTTTTGTTGAGATTAAAACATTTCCCGCACTCTGAACATGAATAAGGACGCTCACCCGTGTGAATTCTCTGGTGTTTAACAAGCTCTCCTTTAATAATGAAAGATTTCCCACACTCTGAACATGAATAAGTATGCTCACCCGTGTGAATTCTCTGGTGTTTAACAAGCTCTCCTTTAATAATGAAAGATTTCCCGCACTCTGAACATGAATAAGGACGCTCGCCTGTGTGAGTTCTCTGGTGTACAAGAACGTTTCCTTTTTTACTGAAACATTTCCCGCACTCTGAACATGAATAAGGACGCTCACCTGTGTGAGTTCTCTGGTGTACAAGAAGGTGTGGTTTCTGACTGAAACATTTCCCGCACTCTGAACATGAATAAGGACGCTCACCCGTGTGAATCCTCTGGTGTATAACAAGGAATGCTTTATGAATGAAAGATTTCCCGCACTCTGGACACGAATAGGGACGCTCACCTGTGTGAATTCTCTGGTGTTTAACAAGGAGTCCTTTTTTAATGAATGATTTCCCGCACTCTGGACATGTATAGGGACACTCCCCCATGTGAATTCTCTGGTGATTAACAAGGGCTCCTTTTTTATTGAAAGATTTCCCGCACTCTGGACATGAATAGGGACATTCACCCGTGTGAAATCTCTGATGATTAACGAGGACTCCTTTTTTAATGAAAGATTTCCCGCACTCTGGACATGAATAGGGACACTCACCTGTGTGAATTCTCTGGTGATTAAGGAGGACTCCTTTTTTAATGAAAGATTTCCCGCACACTGAACAAGAATAGGGACTCTCACTCGTGTGAATTTTTTGGTGTCTAACAAGCTCTCCTTTTTCAATGAAAGATTTCCCGCACTCTAAACAAGAATAGGGACGCTCACCTGTGTGAGTTCTCTGATGCCTAAGCAGGGTTCGGTTCTGTTTGAAACATTTCCCGCATACTGAACATGAATAGGGGCGTTCACCCGTGTGAATTCTCTGGTGTCTAAGCATGTTTGCTTTGAGATTAAAACATTTCCCGCACTCTGAACATGAATAAGGAAGCTCACCCGTGTGAATTATCTGGTGTTGAACAAAGCGTCTTTTATAAATGAAAGATTTCCCGCACTCAGAACATGAATAGGGGCGTTTGCCCGTGTGAATTCTCTGGTGTCTAGCAAGGTTTGATTTATCAATGAAAGATTTCCCGCACTCTGAACATGAAAAAGGACGCTCACCCGTGTGAGTTCTCTGGTGGTTAACAAGTGTTAATTTATCAATGAAAGATTTCCCGCACTCTGAACATGAATAGGGACGCACACCCGTGTGAATTCTCTGGTGTTTAACAAGTGTTCTTTTATCAATGAAAGATTTCCCGCACTCTGAACATGAATAGGGGCGTTCACCCGTGTGAATTTTCTGGTGTGCAACAAGTGAATATTTCCGAATGAAAGATTTCCCGCACTCAGGACATGAATAGGGACGCACACCTGTGTGAATTCTTTGGTGTTTAACAAGTGCTCCTTTCCTACTGAAGAATTTCCCGCACTCTGAACATGACCATGATCTCTCTTCTGTGTGAACTCCTTCATGGCTTAAAGAAGACTCCTGGGGAATAGATGGATCTATGGAAGTATCTGTACTGTGAGGTCCTATAGTCTTGGTGTGTGATCCGTCAGAAGATTCCTCAGGATTAGAGGTATCCATTGATCCCCCCAATTGGTAAGGTGCGGGATGTGTGTTTGGAGTAACGGGATTTACTCCTGGAGAATATTGTACAATGTTATTATCTTCTGGAGATAAAATAAGACGTTCCTCAGAGGTATTCCGGACATTGTGTCCACCTGTGGAGAAACAATTTACCATGAAATGTTATAACCTTCCATTCAGGACTCATATATGTTGGTCCAACACCAAATAATTTATAGGAGCTCTGGCATGGATTTGGGGGCAATTAGAGGAGAAAAATATGGATAGAAACCAAGCGAAAGTGTCCAGTGCTGCAACCACAAAGTGCACAGTGCGATGTCTCTTCTATTCTCGTGTGCAAAATTCTCTTCCAGAGTTTAATAAAAATTCTCTCAGTGCTCCACACCATCCGCTATCCTCCACCATCACATCGGAGAACTCACCGGAATTCTACGACCCCTCACTTATCAATGGGTCATTAGGCACTTGTATCCCCCAAGGGGAAAATCATCGAGGACCACCACCTCTATACTGGCTCTCCAGTTATCTCATACCATACCTGCCGGTATCTTCTCACCTCAGATCAGTCCCAGACTCTGACACATCAACAAAGATGGCTGCCATGCATTCATGTTCTGCAGTGCTCTCCACCAATCAGTACATCGAATACAGCCAACGCCAGAGAGCAGCTCTGATAGATCTGCAATGTGACCAAAAGGGGAGGAGCCGCAATGCTGTGATGACATCGAGAAGGTGGTCCTGGATGATCTTCCCCTCGATGGACACAAGTTGCTAATGATCCATTGGTAAGTGAGGAGTCATTGAATTAGGGTCAGTTCTCTAATATGAAGGTGGGGAATAGAGGGTGGTGTGGAGCACTAAGAGCATTTTTATTAATCTCTGGAAGAGAATTTTTGTGTGTTTGGAGTGCCTGATAGTTTCTTTTTTGTATATTGAAGCACTTTCATGTTGGAAATTGAGAAAGGAGATGGACCTTCCTCCACCTCATTTCTTTAAAACATGATGACATAATTAATAATGGGGATGATGGACCTTTCATATGGTGTACAGTATCTCCTCCTCATTTGTTGGGAACATGACGTTATATTGAGGATAGGAGATGGACCTTTCATATGGCGTACAGTATCTCCAACACATTTGTTGGAAACATGACGGTATGTTGAGGAATGGAGATGGACCTTTCATATGTTGCACAGTATCTCCTCTTTATTTGTTGCGAACATGACGTTATATTGAGGAATAGAGATGGACCTTTCATATGGTGTACAGTATCTCAATCTCATTTGTTGGGCACAATACGCATAATACATTGGGTGGTGGGATGGGTACATCGATGACGTTCTTGCTGTGGAAAGTTAAGATTTCCCAGTATTTCCTTTACAGAAGGATGTGATGTATTCTATTTTGTACATGAGCAGCAAACCTTGGGTGTACCTAAAATAACAAAACCTCTGTACATGGAAGGGGAGCATTGTTTTTAGAGCTGTGTGGATGAGGGATAGTCTGGTTCTAGGTGACTATACCCAATATATATATAACTGAGGGATGGTGTGATTTTCCTGTGTGGAATCCCGGGAATACAGAGGACGGAGACATCTCTCTGGTGGGTTCCCCTTACTTCTATCTGTAGGAAACACACAATGACTGAATATATTGTTTTAATGTGTATATGAGATGATGGGGGATCTAGGTGGATCCTCCGTACTGCTCTCTCCTTTACAATAAAGTCTCCTCTTACCCGGTGATGTGAGGGGCGGCTGATTCTCCATCATGACGTCCTTGTAGAGATCCTTGTGTCCTTCTAAATACTCCCACTCCTCCATGGAGAAATAGACAGTGACATCCTGACACCTTATAGGAACCTGACACACACAATGATACAGTCACCATCCAGACACATCCCTTGTCTGTTACTGGATAATGTCCCAGAATTCCCAGCACCGCTCACCTCTCCTGTCAGCAGATCAATGATCTTGTTGGTGACTTCTAGAATCTTCTTCTCATTATTTTTCTGTAGGGTTAGGAGGGGTGGTGGATGCATGGAGATGGGGCCTTGTCTTTCTCTTTGTTTTGTGGACAAGCTGTGACTTTGCCTTTTAATATTATTCCCAATAGATGACTTCATAACTATAGTACAGTCCTGTAATATACATCAATAATAGAATATCAGAATCCTCCTCACCTAACAATACAGGTCTGTGTTTTATTAATAGAGTTAAGAATGATTAAACACTCCCAGAATCCTCCTCACCTCTCCAGTTAGTAGACAGACGATCTCCAGCGTGAGTGTTAATATCCCATTAAGGAAATCATTTTGTTTCATATTTACATAATTGAGAAGCTGCTGATTCTCCATCATGACGTCCTTGTAGAGATCCTTGTGTCCTTCTAAATACTCCCACTCCTCCATGGAGAAATAGACAGTGACATCCTGACACCTTATAGGAACCTGACACACACAATGATACAGTCACCATCCAGACACATCCCTTGTCTGTTACTGGACAATGTCCCAGAATTCCCGGCACCGCTCACCTCTCCTGTCAGCAGATCAGTGATCTTCTTGGTGACTTCTAGAATCTTCTTGGCACTGGTTACCTCTGTTGTCAGGCAGTGAGGTGAAGGCACTGTGATGGGTGATGTCCTGTGAAGACGGTTGCTGGGTGTTATTGGTTCACCAGATATATTTCTCACTACTTTATAATCCTGTGTAAAGAGAAAAAGTAACAAATATCACTGCAGACTTCCCAGAATCCTCCTCACCTCTCCAGTCAGGTCTGTGTTTTATTAATAGAGATAATAGTGATGTCATGTGACCTCCCAGAATCCTCCTCACCTCTCCGGTCAGCAGGTAGATGATCTCCAGGGTGAGATTTAATATCCTTTCAGTCATGGGATTTTGCCCCATCTCCATCCTCATTGATGTGGTCATGTGATCCATACAGGACTCTCCTCTCTGTAGACGGATAATAAACTGAGAATTATCTGGACTCTACTGGGATGAATAATGTCTGCACAGAGTTCCTCCAGAGTTATGACATCATAAATTCATAATTAACAGCTCCTACCAAAATCTTTTAGGCTTGCAATGACTGGGGAAGAGTTAGGACTTCTTTCAGTGTATTCTGCGGTGTCCTAATTGGCGGGATTTCCTTTCACTTCCTGTCCAGCATGTATCTGGACTATAAGCCAGAGGCTCTGGATAGACAGTTGGATAAATGGTTCTATATTTAGGATGTATACGGTCTATAAACCAAAGGCTCTGGATAGACAGTTGGATAAATGGCTCTATATTTAGGATGTATCCGGTCTATAAACCAGAGACTCTGGATGGACAGTTGGATAAATGGTTCTATATTTAGGATGTATCCGGTCTATAAACCAGAGGCTCTGGATGGACAGTTGGATAAATGGTTCTATATTTAGGATGTATCCGGTCTATAAACCAGAGGCTCTGGATAGACAGTTGGATAAATGGCTCTATATTTAGGATGTATCCGGTCTATAAACCAGAGGCTCTGGATGGACAGTTGGATAAATGGTTCTATATTTAGGATGTATCTGGTCTATAAACCAGAGGCTCTGGATGGACAGTTGGATAAATGGTTCTATATTTAGGATGTATCCGGTCTATAAACCAGAGGCTCTGGATGGACAGTTGGATAAATGGTTCTATATTTAGGATGTATCCGGTCTGTAAACCAGAGGATCTGGATGGACAGTTAGATAAATAGTTCTATATTTAGGATGGATCTGGTCAGGGCCGTGGCCTGCACGGGCATGTGAGTGGACGCATCTCACAAGGCTCCTGCTATTAACCCTTCAGCGATCCTTCCCTCTGGCATTGATCGGCTCCACACCGCCTCAGCCAGCCGCTCAGTGTCTAGGGAAGTCTAGAGCAGTGTCTCCTGCAGCTTGCTGCCCACATGATGACCTGCATGAAAGGGGAAGAAGCCGAGACCATGGCAGCTTTGGATTCCCAAGATGGCGCCCAGCAGCAGCAGCCTCGTGGAGAGGACAAGGTAAAAAGTAGTGTGAGTACTACTCCTAAATCCCCCAAGCAGGGGAAGGGGCAGTACATGTCTCTGATCAGGCTGTTGTGGAGGAATGTGTGTCTCCTTCTGACCGGGACTCTGTGTATACTGCTGGGGTTGATATATCTGTACCAGATGACATATCAGAGGGAGTGCATGACATAGCTATAAACCCGGAAGATGGGGGCAGTGATGCTTCTTCCCAACCCACCCTGGGGGATATCCTGCAGGCTGTGCAGAAATGCACTGCATCGGTCGATAACCTGAAGGAAAGATTTGGCGGACTGCGGGAGGAGGTGTCTCTTCTCCGCCAAGACCTGCAAAAGATCAGGATATGCACAACTGCAGTTGAGGGCAGAATTAGTGATCTTGAAGACCAGCTTCCACTTCTGGCAAGCGACGCCAGAATGGCTGCACAGCAGGTAACAACTGTCAAAGAAAAGGCGGATGAAATGGAAAATTGTCTCCGCCGCAATAACGTGTGCATTGTGGGGTTGCCGGAGAAAGTGGAGGGCTGGGACCCCACTGCATTCGTTGAGCGGTGGCTGCTGGAGTTGTTTGGCAAGGAGGCCTTCACTTCTCTTTTCGCGGAGGAGAGGGTTCATCGTACCCCGCTTAGACCTTTGTGCCCTGGAAACCAACCATGGTCCATGCTAGCTTGTATGCTGAATTTTAGAGACTGCAAAATTATTCTGTGGCTAGAAGAGAAAAAGCAAGCAAACATATGTAGCACCCTCTTAGATAGGTGCTAGGAAAAAACATTGTTATGCTCCATCTGCTTATCAAGGGAGCCTGATCTGTTAGTTATGCCTGTTGCATGTGTCCAGGTGTAAGTCACTTGGTATGAGGGAGTGTACCCAGTGTATCCAAGAGGGGAGCCTGTTGGACAGTGGAGGAAACCCAGCCAGTGGCACATGGGCTTTTGTGGCAGTCCCAGTGGAAGGGCACCCTTGAAGTGCATCCTGGGATTGACCATAAAAGCCAAGGGCACATGTGACTCTGCACTTATCATCTGAATGTAATTGAAAACATCTTCTGTCTTTTCACAGGTATGTTCAATTGCTGTCCATCTCCACCCAATGCTGAAGTTCTGAAACCTGCGTTTTTCTATAGGCTGTCTTTAAATGTGGTATGTTTATTTGTTCAACCATCTGTAGACTGTTCTTCGCAATGTTTTATCTCTTACCTTTTAATTTATATTCTTTTATAGCCTTTAACCTTTAGAGTTATCTCTATTAGCCATCCGCTTATAAATCCGTTTCTGAAGTGCAAATCCTGCTCTGTCTATCTAGCCTTAATTTATTAATTCCTGATTAGTTAATTGGAAAGCACCCACCCCATCCCTAATAGTATTTAAGAACAGCATCTCTTGGGGAAGCATGTTTGCAAGGGGGGGCATGTTTGCTTTTGGGGCCCTCTTCTCAAAGTCGGGGTATTTCTGTAAGTGGGAGCACTTCTGACTCTGCACTAAAGTGAATGAACACAGGAAAGGCTGAGATAAATAGGACATATACTGCAGGTGACCTTATTTATCCCTTCAGCTCTCTCTCCTTGTAAAAAGGACTCTCTACCACTCCTTCTGACAGCTGTGTCATCTATCCCTAAACTCTCTCTCCTTCACCCCTCTTCTCCACCCTACAGCTTATATATATCACCCTCACTTCTGTTCTCACCTTATTACTGCACTCACCATCTCCTGCTACTTCTAAATCCACACGCACACAAATCCTCCAGGACACTGAGGTATGTCCCTTCATATAAATCACACTCTCATATGACCTCCCTCACCGTTCTGCTTCTCTTAACCTCTGGAGACATATCCCCAAACCCTGGGCCTCCATCATTTAACCGTAGTCCACACACCACTTACTCTGCACCCTCTGGCTGCAGCCGCACTAAGCACAATCTAGTTTCAATCTCTCTTCTTCCCATGACAAGACTCCCTTTCTCTTGCACCCTTTGGAACACCCGCTCTGTCTGTAATAAACTCACCTCTCTCCATGACCTTTTTATCGCTAACTCATTTAATCTACTCGCCATCACCGAAACCTGGCTTCACGAATCCGACACTGCGTTTCCGGCTGCCCTATCCCAAGGTGATCTTCTATGGACTCACTCCCCCAGACCCAATGGACGCAAGGGAGGGGGTGTTGGGATCCTTCCAGCCCCACATAGCACCTTTCAGGTACTTCACCCATCTCCCTCTCTGTCACTCTCCTCATTTGAGGTACATTGCATTCGTCTTTTCTCCCCTGTTTCTCGAAGGATAGCTGTGATCTACCACCCCCCTGGACCAGTATCGACCTTCCTTGACAACTTCTCTGCCTGGCTACCCTACTTTCTCTCTTCCGAAATCCCCACAATCATTCTCGGTGGCTTCAACATCCCTATTAATACTAACACTCCTGCCAATTCCAAACTTCTCAGTCTAACCTCCTCCTTTGACCCGAAGCAATGGATAAATGCTTCTACTCACTCTGAAAGCAAGATCCTTGACCTTGTTTTCTCCCACCTATGCACTCCGCACAACCTTTTAAACAATCCTTTTCCTCTCTCTGATCACTACCTTATTAGTTTCACCCTCTCCCTCTCCTCCACCTCCTCTCCCTCCAGCTACCTTACAGCTACCCACAGAAACCTACGTCATCTCAACCCTTCTCTTCTCTACTCTGTTACCGACCACCTCTATGACAAAATCACACCCCTGTCTTGCACCAACCTAGCCACTTCTATCTACAACGCTTCACTTTTAGCCTTCCTGGACACACTGGCCCCTCTCACTACACATCAAATCCGGCCCGACCCTTCAACCTTGGCAAACAGATAACACTAGAAGTCTGAAAAAGCATAGCCGTGCTCTGTCTTGAGCGCCTATGGTGTAAGACTAGGTCTCAGAAAGATTTCAACCAATATAAATCTGGCCTCCAAAAATACAATTCCAGTCTCCACACTGCCAAACAGACCTATTTTATCACTGTCATTAACAGCTTGTCATCTCGCCCCCGCCAACTCTTCGTTACCTTTAATTCTCTACTCCGTCCTCCACTACCCCCTCCCACTGACTCACTCACTGCCCAGGAGATTGCCAACCACTATAAACAGAAGATTGATACAATTCGTAAGGAGACCATTGCTGTTCAGATACCTTCCATGCCTTATGCTTCATGCCCACAGGTGCGATCACTACTTCCCTCATTCAACCCCACCACTATAAATGAGGTTGCTAAACTACTTGCTAATGTCCACTTAACCACCTGCCCTCTAGATCCTGTTCCCTCACAAATGCTACGTTCACCCTCTGGCCCTATTCTACGCTCTCGAACCCACATCTTCAATCTCTCCCTCCCTTCTGGCATCTTCCCCAACTCTCTAAGACATGCACTAGTCAGGCCCATACTTAAAAAGCCCTCGCTGGACCCAACCGATCTTAACAACCTACACCCTATTTCCTTGCGCCTCTTTTTAGCCAAACCCCTTGAACGTCTGGTCTACAACCGACTGTGCGACCACCTTGCCGAGAATAGCCTCCTTGATCCCCATCAGTCTGGATTTCGGCCTCAACACTCCACTAAAACTGACAAACGATCTACTAACGGCCAAAACCAATGGACACTATTCTGTACTCCTACTCTTTCTGCTGCCTTTGATACGGTTGACCATCCTCTCCTCCTCAAAAAACTCCACGCCTTTGGTCTCCGTGACTGTACTCTTCACTGGTTATCTTCCTACTTATCCAACGTTACTTACAATTCTACTTCCTCCTCTCCTCTTCCCTTCTCTGTTGTGGTCCTCCAAGGCTCTGTTCTTGGACACCTCCTATTTTCAATCTACACCTCCTCCCTGGGTCAGCTGATAG
This sequence comes from Pelophylax lessonae, assembly GCF_965119305.1. Classification (NCBI taxonomy): domain Eukaryota; kingdom Metazoa; phylum Chordata; class Amphibia; order Anura; family Ranidae; genus Pelophylax; species Pelophylax lessonae. Next base: position 259,716,090 of record NC_138776.1, on the reverse strand, counting down.
CCTCCCAAGGCTTCCAATACCATCTCTATGCTGATGATACCCAAATCTATTTATCCACCCCTCAGCTCTCTCCCTCAGTCTCCTCACGTATCACTAATCTACTATCTGATATATCAGTCTGGATGTCTCACCACTTCCTCAAACTCAATCCATCCAAAACCGAGCTTGTAATTTTTCCTCTACCACGTGCCCCTTTCCCCGATCTCTCTGTCAATATCAATGGCATTACTGTCAGCCCATCCCCGCATGCCAAGGTCTTAGGTGTTGTCCTGGACTCTGAACTCTCCTTCAAGCGCCACATCCAATCGCTGTCCAAATCTTGCCGCAACATCTCCAAAATACGCCCCTTTCTAACCAAAGACACAACAAATCTCCTAGTTCACTCCCTGGTCATCTCGCGCCTCGACTACTGCAATTCCCTTCTCATTGGCTTACCTATACACAGGCTATCCCCCCTTCAATCCATTATGAATGCTGCCGCCAAACTCATCCATCTTTCCAATCGCTCAGTGTCCGCTGCTCCTCTCTGTCAATCCCTCCACTGGCTTCCGCTCACCCAACAAATTAAATTCAAAATACTTACAACATCTTACAAAGCCATCCACAGCTTAGCCCCCAGCTACATCACTAGCCTAGTCTCAAAACACCAACCTAATCACTCTCTTCATTCCTCTCAAAACCTCCTGCTTTCTAGCTCCCTCGTCACCTCCTCCCATACTCGCATTCAGGACTTTTCCATAGCCTCTCCAATCCTATGGAACTCCTTACCCTTATCTGTCCGATTATCTCCTACTCTATTAGATTTTAGGCGATCTCTGAAAACCCTCCTCTTCAGAGAAGCCTATCCTACCCACACCTAACAACTCTACCTCCATTTTCTCCATCAGCCCATCCCCCTTAGTAATTGCCTTTTGTTTCACTTGACCCTCCCTTCTAGATTGTAAGCTCTAACGAGCAGGGCCCTCTGATTCCTCCTGTATTGAATTGTATTGTAACTGTATTGTCTTCCCTCACCTTGTAAAGCGCTGTGCAAACTGTTGGCGCTATATAAATCATGCCGTATATAATAATAATAATAATAATAATCAGGGCTTTTTTTCAGCGGGAACGTGGGGGAACGCAGTTCCAGCACTCCAGCACTGAATGTATGCCATGGCAAGGGGTGCTGGAGGGTCTACTGATGCTGGCTGCTGGGGGATCTATTGATGCTGGAGGGGATCTATTTTTGCACGGCAATCTATTGTTGCTGGTGGAGGATCTTTTGATACTGGGGGTTAACTGTTGCTGGAAGGGATGATCTACTGTTTAGAGAGGGGTCTACTGTTGCTGGCTACTAGAGAGTCTATTGATGTTGGCTGCTGGGAGATCTTTTGCTGCTGCTGGGGGGGGGGTCTATTGCTGCTGGCTGTGGGGGATCTATTTTATTGCTTTTCTTGTTATCATAACCAAATTCCATACATTCCACTACAAAATTATACTTGGCTCTATATTCTCTAAAAGGAACTGTACTGGAAGCTGGGTAGGGGGTGGATTCAAGGGTCGGTGCTCAGAGGTGTGTAGGGGGAGGAGACAAAAAGTAACTTAGAAGGGGGAGTTCCTGCACCTATTCTCTAAGAAAAAAAGCCCTGATAATAATAATAATACACAGAGCGCTGGTTACAGGTCTGCATAATGCACAGAGCACTGGACACAGGACTACATAATACACAGAGCACTGGGCACAGGACTACATAATACACAGAGCACTGGGTACAGGACTGCATAATACACAGAGCGCTGGGCACAGGACTACATAATACACAGAGCGCTGGGCACAGGACTACATAATACACAGAGCGCTGGGCACAGGACTAAATAATACATAGAGCGCTGGGTACAGGACTGCATAATACACAGAGCGCTGGGCACAGGACTACATAATACACAGAGCGCTGGGCACAGGACTACATAATACACAGAGCGCTGGGCACAGGACTAAATAATACATAGAGCGCTGGGCACAGGACTACATAATACACAGAGCACTGGGCACAGGACTGCATATTACACAGAGCACTGGGCACAGGACTGCATAATACACAGAGCACTGGGCACAGGACTACATAATACACAGAGTGCTGGGCACAGGACTACATAATACACAGAGCGCTGGGCACAGGACTACATAATACACAGAGAGTGCTGGGCACAGGACTACATAATACACAGAGCACTGGGCACAGGACTACATAATACACAGAGTGCTGGGCACAGGACTACATAATACACAGAGCGCTGGGCACAGGACTACATAATACACAGAGAGTGCTGGGCACAGGACTACATAATACACAGGAGGGTGTTAGGCATAGAGTGCAGGGTTCAGAGGTTTCCTATGCACAGAGGACACTTCTTCCTCCACATCCATAGCTCACCTCTGCACCCTTCTCTCACAGATTATCTCTGCAGCCACCTCTTAGCCCTTCCCCCTCAACAGCTAAACTCTCCATCAATCCATGCAGCTGCATCAGCTCTGACCCCTCCTCCCCTACTGCCCTCACCTGTGTACAAACAGACCCCCCCCCCCCATCTGCTGACCTCCCGTTCTCAGCCCTCCCCACAGTCAATTTTTTTCTCTGCCTCTCCTCCACTGAACAGCAGCAGGAGCAGCGGTGAGATGGTCCAGCACGGGGCATCTGCATCTGAGCCACCAGGTTGTTTCTCAGCCAGCATGGGATGCCCTGGCCGGGGACAAAACTGGGGACAGACTTACTTGGACTGGGGACAGTGTCCTTAATCTGGGGACTGTCCCTGGAAACCGGGGACGTCTGGACACCCTACTCTAAGGACTCATTCAAACATGCGGCTATCATTGCTGGTGTGTGACAGGTGGTGGTAGTGGTGGGGGGCATAAGTTATCCCCAAAAATGTTACCATCTGTGCCTCTATTGTGTGCAGTACATGCCATTTCAATTTTGCCATGTGTAGAGCCCTGACTGGCAGCATCTCCTTGTTCAGGTGGGTGGTTGGGGAGCTAAAAATGCAGCTCCGCTGCCTATTTTTTACCTCCCTCTCACCTGTGTGAATAAGCCCTATGGCCTTGCTTGCACTTGTGTTGGTGGGGGGGGGGGGTCATAAAATAAGGTGGTTGACCTTCAGTTTTACTGTCTCCACCCCTTTAAAGTGGTAGTATACTCCGCTATTTGACTTTTACCTACAGGTAAGCCTATAATAAGGCTTACCTGTAGGTACAATTAATATCTCCTAAACCTGCACGGTTTAGGAGATATTCAACCTGCATGCAGCCGCTGACGTCTGCGGCGCATGTGCTCTGAAGGTCCGGCGGACATTCAGAGCTGCTTGCCGGATCTTTCCGGAAAGTGAAACTCCCGCGCGCATGCGTGACGTCACTCACAGCGCCGGAGCCGCTGAACCAGGAAGATAAGCCAAGGGAGCATGTCGGCTCCCTCAGTATTGTCCAGACGACCGTGCTGGGGCTTCGTTCTAAGGTAAGTATTTCATAATGAGCTACTATGCGATGCGGTGTCACACCACACCACAGAGTGCTGCGGCACCATGTGGTTTGGTGTGTGTGAAAATGTGTGCGTTTAGCAGATGTGTGGGGGTACCGTTAACTACCAATGGCACTGCTGAGCGCCTACTAAATGACAGTACGCTTCTTTGTTTGTCAGGAAAGCCCCAATTTGCGCACAATCCTGACATGCAAGCAGGTTCACACTGGTGTGCTGTGGTTTGGCCGCAGTGCGATTGTATGTTTGTATGTTTACCTGCAGTCTTAAGGCCCGTACACACATACCGATCGTCGGCATACAAACGTCGGCGGACGAAAGATCTGCCGATTGTACGCTTGTTAGTATGGTGCCTCCGACAGCTGTCTGCGCACATTCTGCGGACAAGAGTCTTTCTTGCAAACATTAAAATTTTTGTATGCCGACACCAGAACGGACGATTGTTCGCCAGTCAGTACAGAATTCTGCCGACAGACCGCAGATTTGCAAGACTGGGCATGCTCAGAAAAGAAAAAACACAGGGAAAGTTAACCATTACATGACATCACTTCTGCAGTCGGCTGTAGTCGGCGGACAAAAGTCTTGTGCAGTCTTTTGCACTTTTCAACAGACACCGACATCCCGGGGAGAAAAGACGAACGTTTGTATGCCGACGATCGGTACGTGTGTACGGGGCTTTAGGTGCACTCCCAGACATGAATGGCTGTGTGTTGAGTTATTTTGAGGGGACAGTAAATTTACACTGTTATACAAGCTGTACACTCACTACTTTACATTGTAGCAAAGTCTCATTTCTTAGTGTTGTCACATGAAAAGATAGAATAAAATATTTACAAAAATGTGAGGGGTGTACTTACTTTTGTGAGATACTGTATATATAGTATATATACAGTGTGTGTATATATGTTCTAAATTTATATGTCTACAATTTAATTATCCTCCTTGCAATCTGTATGCAATCCATGGACGAATACCGCTGGCATTTATTTGTCTCTGTATCTGATATTACTTGTTTTCAGTTCAATGAAGAACCTGTTTGAGAAAAAAAAAAGGATGTATCTGGTCTAAACCAGAGGCTCTGGATGGACAGTTGGATAAATGGTTCTATATTTAGGATGTATCTGGTCTATAAACCAGAGGCTCTGGATGGACAGTTGGATAAATGGTTCTATATTTAGGATGTATCTGGTCTATAAACCAGAGGCTCTGGATGGACAGTTGGATAAATGGTTCTATATTTAGGATGTATCTGCTCTATAAACCAGAGGCTCCGGATGGACAGTTGGATAAATGGTTCTATATTTAGGATGTATCTGGTCTATAAACCAGAGGCTCTGGATGGACAGTTGGATAAATGGTTCTATATTTAGGATGAATCTGGTCTATAAACCAGAGGCTCTGGATGGACAGTTGGATAAATGGTTCTATATTTAGGATGTATCCGGTCTATAAACCAGAGGCTCTGGATGGACAGTTGGATAAATGGTTCTATATTTAGGATATATCTGGTCTATAAACCAGAGGCTCTGGATGGACAGTTGGATAAATGGTTCTATAGTTAGGATGTATCTACTCTATAAACCAGAGGTTCTGGATGTATCTGAGCACATTTATAAGATAATCCCCTGATAACAGTATTTTAGGTGTGTGTAGTAGTGGATGGTGGAGATAAAGACATCACAGTGACTATGGAGGAAGAGAATGGAGATAAATGGAGGGGGGGATTTATTGGTTTAAATAGAAAAAGAGTCTTCCTACCCTCTTTGTGTGTTCCAGCGATGTGTGCTCTGTCTTTCCTCCTCCTTTCACCTTGGATATTGTACGTTCTACAACGTTCTATGCTTCTCTTTCATCAGTTCCCAGTTCTCGTCAGAGTGATCCGCGCACAATATGTGATATTGCTATCTTATATCTAGCCCATCCTCCGCCCATACTTCCTGTGCTACTTCTGCTAACTCGTCAACGGTTTCCTGCAAACATGTAGAAAGGGGAAGTAAGTGCCACCCTGCCCCCATCTCCAATTGCTATACCTACTTCTATTTTGGCCATTAAATCTTTACCAAGTAAATTTTCAGAGCACCCGGGAATTACTCTACAAGGGGGATACATTGTGCATCTATCATCTAAACTGCTCACAAGTATAGAAGGGGTTTCCCGGGTCTTTATCAAGACCCCATTTATACCCACAGAAGGCTCACATTCTGTCAGAGTTCTGGTATATTCTCCCTCTGTGACACCAGGTTTACATCTATGCGTTTTTTAGTGCGTTTTGCAATTTGCAGAAACATACTACAGTCTATTTAACATTGTTTCCTATGGTACACATTCACATTTATATGATTTTCAGCCGGTGCGTATTTGGAAAGGGTCAGGGATTTTTTTTCCCAGCACAGCCCGTAGCAAAAATAAAATTAAGGCGCATTGCTGCATGACTGGGCAGTCAGGGGACCTGGCATAGGCAGTGTTAATGGGATGTTTGCAAAGGCTCATCCCTATTAGAGGGGGGGTTTCAACTTCAAAGGGTGGGGCTACAGGGAGGTCATGCAGGGACCCCCACCAGCTGGCCGCCATTCAAGTGGCCGCGTGTGTGGAGAAGAACATTACATTCCACTGCTGACCAAAATCCCCCTTCATATCCCCACCCGAGAACCCCTGCTCAGGATGGCCGACTTGGCTGAATTGTGGGACCAACTGACGGCGATGGCCGCTACTATGGGCGCCGATTGGTTGCAGCAGCAGGTCTCCTACCTGCTTGGAGCCGCAGCATCATCCCCAAGAAATCCTTCGGCGAGACGTGCTAGGCGGGCACGCCCCCCAATGCGCTTTAGCCCCTCGAGTGTCCGTACAGCTCAGCGCCATTCAAGGAGCCCCCCCGGGGACCCTCCAGGCTCGCCGGAGCAGCTTCTACTATCTGCCTCTGGCGAGCGCTCTGGGAAGAATCCTCGCCGCAGGCGGAGCTCCACAGGAAGGGACCGGGCATCTCCTGGGTCCCGGGTCCCGCCTGCACTCAACAGCAATCCGGAGCATGCGGCCGCCTCCACTGTGTGCGTAACGGCAGTGGAGGTGGCTCGACGAGGGAGAGAAAAGTCTGCGGGCGCCGGTCGAAAAAGGACGGAGGCCCTTCTACGCCCCTAGTGGCCACCAAGCAACGCTTTTCTGATTTAAGGAATGTTTGTTACAATTTGGTTTGGTTTTAATAAACGGCCATTACAGCCAATATTTTACTCCAACAATCGTGTTTGCCTTTTTGTAGAGAGATTTGGGGTAGCAAAAAGGAGGTTGGATTGGGGACAGGTTTCAGGGTAAGAAAACATCTGAAGTGCCTTAGTCAAGCACAGCCCATAGCAAAAATAAAATTAAGGCGCAGGGCTGCATGACTGGGCAGTCAGGGGACCTGGCATAGGCAGGGTTAATGGGATGTTTGCAAAGGCTCATCCCTATTAGAGGGGGGGTTTCAACTTCAAAGGGTGGGGCTACAGGGAGGTCATGCAGGGACCCCCACCAGCTGGCCGCCATTCAAGTGGCCCCGTGCGTGGGGAAGGACATTCCCGCCCACCCTCCCTTATTGTGTAGTTTTGACATCACTATGTTCTGTGCCTGGCGGTTGGGGTCTTTGGAGGCGGGAAAAATAACATGCTATGTTTAGCAGTTTAGGGACCCATCTAAGGTATGGAGTCACCTGTGGAATGCCAGTTAACGGGGGGTTTAACTGGTAGGTTAAAAATGGTGGTATCTGCTGAATATTGAGGTCGTCCCCGAGCCGGAGGGTGCGGCTGGGGACCAGGGAATGGTTAAGCAGATACAAAAGTGGATGATTGATAATTGGTGCCTCCAAAGATCGGCAAACTAATTTTTCTTGTTACTGTATTATTATTTGCTTTTCTGATTTAAGGAATGTTTGTTACAATTTGGTTTGGTTTTAATAAACGGCCATTACGGCCAATATTTTACTCAAACAATCGTGTTTGCCTTTTTGTAGAGAGATTTGGGGTAGCAAAAAGGGGGTTGGATTGGGGACAGGTTTCAGGGTAAGAAGACATCTGAATTGCCTTAAGCCCCGTACACACGCACCAATTGTTGGCCCACCGATCGGCCGTCTTTTGTCCAGTGTTGTTGTGTTGGTTGAAATGTGCTCTAGACTGCACACGAATTTTGTCGGCCAACAACAACCAACTGCAGAAGTGATGTCATGTTCTGGTCTACTTTTCGTGTGTTTTTTCTTCACTGAGCATACCCAGTCTTGATCATCACATTTTTATCGGCCGAAATCTGTACTGACTGATGAACAATCGGCCGTTCTGTTGACGGCCAACAAAAATTTTATAGCATGCACACCAGATTTTGTTCGGCCGAAAAGTCGCAGTCGGTTGTCGGAAGCATCATACTTACAAGCCGACAATCCGCCGATCGGACGTTGGCTGAAAATTTACAGCCAACAATCGGTGCGTGTGTACGGGGCTTTAGTCACACAGCAGATTGCGTTTTGTTTGTAAAAATACTTCAATGGACCCGCACCAAAAGCACGAGTGTTGTGCGTTTTTTCTTTTCAATAACAAGTTGTTAAGGAGTGGGCTCAGAAGCGATGAGGCATTACCTATCAGCAGGGTTCCTGGTTGACAGCTGAATGTTAAAAAAAATAATAATTGCTGCTAATAAAAAAAATCGGGTAAAAACGGCGTGGGGTCCCCCTCCCAATCTATACTAGGCCCTTCGGGTCTGGTATGGATTGGGAGGGGAACCTTAGGCCAAAATAAAAAACAAAATGGTGTGAGGTCCCCTCCAAAATCCATTCCAGACCCTTATTTGAGCATGAAGCCAGGTCAGGAAGGGGAGGGGATGAGCGAGCACCCCCTCCTGAACCATACCAGGCCACATGCCCTCAACATGGGTTTTTTTTGGGGCAGGGGGGTCCCTACCCCAAAGCACCTTGTTTCCATGTTGATGGGGATAAGGGCCTCTTCCCCACAACCATGGGCGGTGGCTGTGGGGCTCTCCAGGCAGGGGGCTTATTGGAATCTGGAAATCCCCTTTAATAGGAGGGTCCCTAGATCTCGCTTTACCCCATGTAAAGGAGTATGGGGTGCAATGTACCCCTACTCATTCACCAAAAAAAGTGTCATAGAGAAAGGGTTTGGGGGAAGAGGCCCTTGTCTCCTTGACAGAGTCCCCCTGTCATGATCGACCACGCCCACGGTGACTAGCTAACCGAGACGTGGTTTAGTGACTGGGGAGTATAAGGGAATAAGGGAAACTCCTACGGAGTAATAAGACTGGCTGTGACACTTTCACAGCCCGCACTGCCTTTGGTCACCACTAGAGGGAGACTCCACTCCAATCCAACTGGCTGACCACACACAGGCAGATACAAATCTTACATACAATCTGGTGCACTGTAAGGGTTGGGGATCAGTCTAGCAATTATCACACACTACTAGGATTCCTCCAGCTAGAACCCTGGTGTTAATCACTCTTCCCACTGTCCCCACACCCACACACCACAAACGATAGCCTGCAACCACCCGAAAGTTTGTCCGCAGACTGGTCTGCTGGGCCACCACACACACGCAGATTATTATTATAATCATAGGTTACTCCAATGTCAGGGCGGCACTGATTGGCTTATAGATGGCACTTATGCATGAGTGGTACAGTGCAGAATGACGCCAATGTACAAAAATATATTACAAGCCGATTATTGTAGTAATGCAGATATTGCATTATATGTTATATTGTGAGTGACCGCAAATCATGAGATCGGCAGACATTACATGTTAGGATGGCTGCTGAGAGGTGCCATCTTGACATTGGAGTAACCTATGGAGTCAAAGAGGTGGGTCTTCTGGGCATGTAAACAGAACAGCAGCAGAGCGTGCTTACGTCCTCAGTCGAAGTCCTTGTGACGAAACGCGCCAGATGCCGGACGCCCTCACCGCTAGTCCGTGGTTCCACACCGGAGGCTGTGTATACGCTGAGAGTGGACAGAGAGGTAGAGTCGGGTGGTGTACTGGCAGCACTTATACGCTCATTTGTTTAGATGCAATGTAAGCAGATTTAAAAGGAGGGGGGTGGATGTATGTTTTATCGATCAATAAATTAAAAAAAACCATATCACACTATCCATGCCCCACTTCTGTTTTTTTCCTATTGGTTGTCTGGATCACATATAACTGGGAGGCTTTTTGAGTGCAAACAGGAAGTCACAGGCTGTAATGATCGGTATCACAGAACCAGAGGAGTTGGGAGAAGTTTGCTGAAAGGCAACGGTTTCAATAAAAGCTTCTGATTCATTTATATCTGGTGAGTGTCCATTTTAGAGGGGTGCACTGGAGGTGTGGTGAAGGATTCATCTTTTCATCTATTGGGAGTACCACTGTTGATTTAAACCCATAATCACGGACTCCATGTCACTCAACTATTAAATGACGCACTGGTGATCAGAGAGAATGCTTATGACATTGGGGACATTTATATTAATTTATATTCATTCACATTGATTTAATGTGCTGTGATGTGTTCACAGCGCTGCTGAGTGTGGTTTGTCCTGTGTGGATTTACACAGTATTAGTGGCATTTTTATATCAATTTTCTTTCTTTGACAGCAGCTGCTATTAGGTATTCATTGATTGATATTTATTCATTTATATGATTTTATTGAATATTTCATACTGACCACTAGCGCTGGGCGTGTGTTTGGGAGATCTTGTATCACCAACCACATTTTGTTTACATTCAGATGATGAGTGCAGTCAGGAGTGCTCCCACTTATAGAAATAGGCCCCACTTTGAGAAAGAGCCCCCACAGCAAACGTGCCCCCCCTCCCCTTTTGCAAACAACAGACCACATCACCTGTCTTTATTACATGCAGCATAGCATGTCCAAAACTTGTGATAATTAAAGTCCAGCATGAATATAATGATCAGCATTAGAAAAGTTAATTATTATCTTATCAGTAAACAGTTAACAGGACACAGGGAGCCGGTGAAAGGAATTGTAACTTGACAGCCGACCCTTTATTCCTTGGTAATCCACCGCGACCCTTCAGAATTCTGGAGACCCCAATGAAACATAAAAGGCAAGGATCAGTGTTCAGAGCAAGTCTGAAGTCTTTATTCAGAGTGATAGCTTATTTTGCAAGTAACAAGTAAACCTATGACGTATGTTAAGGGTTGTACAAATTTGCAAGCTAAGGCACACAAGATACTATTTCTAAAGCCTAGTACACACGCAACGATTATCGGCCGACCGATTGTCCGTCTTTTATCCAGAGTTGTGTTTTGTTGGTTGGAATGTGCCTAGACTGCACACAAATTTTCTCGCCCGACAAAATTCTACTTCAAAAGTGATGTCATGTGTTGGTTTGCTTTCTTTGTGTTCTGAGCATGCCCAGACTTGCTCATTAGATTTTTCCCTGTCGAAATCTGTACTGACTGCACGAAAATCGGCCGTGTTTTGACGGCGGACAAAAATTTTATAGCCTGCACACCAGATTTTTTTCGGCCGAAAAGTCGGAGTCGGTTGTCGGAAGCATCATACTAACAAGCCGAAAATCGGCAGATCGGTCGTCGGCCGAAAATTTCCTGCCAATTTTCGACGCGTGTGTACGAGGCTTAAGAATTCTCTTAGCCACAATTACTTATAAGGTGGGGTCCTAAGTAAACTGTAGCTTAAAAACAAGAAGTATAGATAAGACACATACATTCTTCAAAAGCTCAGAAACATTAAAATGGAGGGGAAACCACCAAATGGAGTCGCGGTTGATCATATGCTCTATTACAGCAGGTCATCATGACCACAGCTTAAAAAAAACATTAGCCAGTGTTGACTTTACAAGCTGTGGACTTGAGGAAAATTATTTTGTTCAAAAGAGAATATAGGAGAACAAGAAATTGTTTGACCCCCTTGACTTTCACAATCCCCTCCTAGTACACATCCCCCCAATTCCCTCTACTAGGACATATCCCCCCTTTCCTTCTTCAAGAAATGATCTCCATCAATCCCCCCTTCTAGTACATATGCCCCCCAATACCCCCTCCTAGTACATACTACCCCCCCCCTACAATCCCATCTAATAGTACATACCCCCTAATCCCCCAACCTAGTACATAGCCCTCCCATTCCTCCTTCAATTTCCACCCCAACCCACCCTTCTAGTAAATCCCCCCCCTAATCCCCCCTAATAGAATATACCCCCCATTCCCCCCACCTATTACATATCCCTCCATTCCTCCTCCAAGCAAATACCCCTTCCCCCAACCCCTTCCTAATACATATCCCCCCATTCCTCCTCCAAGCAAATATCCCTCCCAATGCCCTCCCAATACATATCCCCCCATCTCCCCTAATAGTACATATCCCCCTAATCCCCCCTCCTAGTGCATATCCCCTCCCCCCCATTCCTCCTCCAAGCAACTATCCCCCAAACCGTCTCCTACTACATATCCCCCCATTCCTTCTCCAAGCAAATACCCCCTCCCCAAACCCCTTCCTAATACATATCCCCCCGTTTCTCCTCCAAGCAAATATCCCTCCCAACGCCCTCCGAATACATATCCCCCCATCTCCCCTAATAGTACATATCACCCTAATCCCCCCTCCTAGTGCATATCCCCTCCCCCCCATTCCTCCTCCAAGCAACTATCTCCCCAAACCGTCTCCTACTACTTATCCCCCCCCCCATTCCTCCTCCAAGCAAATATCCCCCCCCCCCATTCCTAAATATAAATCCTCTCTGCAAGCCAAAGTTCTACCAAAACAATGTAAAAATTCCTCCTCCTCCCAGTCCAAATCCCTCCTCCTAGCACAAATCTCCCCCCACTCAAAATAAATCACCCCTCTTAGCACCCATCCACTTACCCCTACAATTCCCCTACCAACACAAATCCTATTCCCCCCATTCCCCTCTTAGAAACCCCCCCCCCCCCAATACCTCCTCCTAGAGCATATCATCTTCCCAATCCCCATCCTAGCACATATACCCCCCCAATCCCCTCTACTAGCACATATTCCACCCAAGAAAATAACCCCCTCCAAATACATATCCCCCTATTCCTCCTCCCAGTACACATCCCCCTAATCTTCCTCCCAGTACATATTCCCCCCAGTCCCCCCTCCTAAGAACATATCCCTTCTCATTCCTCCTTGTAGTACATATCCCCCCAATCACCTCTCCTAATACATACCCCCCATCCCCACTTCTAGTACAAATCCCCTCAATTCCTCCTCCAAGCAAATATCCCCCCAACCCCCTCCTAATACACATCCCCCCTAAACCGCCCTAATAGTATACAGTGTATATCCCCCTTCCTAGTGCATATCCTCTCTCCCCCCATTCCTCCTCCAAGCAAATACACCCCCAATTCCCCCTCCTACTACATATCCCCCATATCCCCCCTCCAAGTACATACAGTACCCCCCTAATCACCTCTCCTCACAGAAAATCAAATGACAATTGTAAACAATGGATGGATTCTTTTCATGCCATCCCTTGGCATGTGTTGCTAGTTGTGATTGGTCAATGTAATCACAGGGTATAGACAGGGCCAATCACAGCCCATTGTTGCCATGTGATTAGCTTTGGCCAATCACAGCTAATAACAAAAGACACTGAATGAATCAGTTTCAATCGGTAAACATGGTTGCTTATACCAATGAAATTCATTGCTATAAGTAATCATAATGTGTAAAAAAAAAATATAGTGATCACTTCCTCAGAGTAGTACAGTGTTACCGTTACTATGGTAACACTGTATTGCTTTGATCACAAGATGTAAAAAATTGTAAAAAATAAAAATAAAAAAAGAAGAAAAATGTAATAAAATGGAAAAAAACACCATTTAGTGTCCCTGATCACCACCACACCAGTTATATGATAATGCTGTACAGCACTGGGGACAATATGGAAACAAAAAAAAAACTTGTGAATTATTAATTTTTTTTAATTTCTTAATTTTTAAAAGAAATTGTGAGAAAAATTTACAATCTCAAAAAACTCTGACACATGACAATTATAAACAATGGATGGATTCTTTTCATGCCATCCCTTGTATACAAGTGTGTTGCTAGCTGTGATTGGCCAATGTCATCACAGGGTATAGACAGGGCCAATCACAGCCCATCTTTGCCATGTGATTAGCTTTGGCCAATCACCTCTAATAACAACAAAATACATTGAATTAATCTGTTTCAATCGGTAAATATGGTTGCTTATACCAATGAAATTCATTGCTATAAGCAATCATAATGTGTAAAAAAAAAAAAAAAATAGTGATCACTTCCCCAGAGTAGTACAGTGTTACTGTTACTATGGTAACACTGCATTGCTTTGATCACGATATGTTAAAAAAATTAAACAAAAGAAGAAAAAAAATGTAATAAAATGAAAAAAAAATCACCAGTCTGTGTCCCTGATCACCGCCACACCAGTTATATGATAATGCTGTACAGCACTGGGGACTATATGGAAACAAAAAAACTTGTGATTTATTTTTTTTTAAATTTCTTAATTTTTAAAAAAAAAAATTGTGACCAAAATTTACAATTTTAAAAAAACTCTCCATGCCTCTTAGTAAATACCTCGGACTGTCTCCTTTCCAAAAAAGAGGATATTTGGGGGGTATTTGTACCGTCCTGGCATTTTCACCGTCTCAGGAAATGAGATCGGCCGTCAGAACCTCAGGATTGGCCAATTTCCAGAAATCTATATCATAGTTTTTAGACTCTAAAACTCTCACACAGAGTAAATAATACACACTGATTTTTATTTTTATTTTTTTATTTTATAAAAGAAATGTAGCAGAATATATTTTGAAGAAAGATTATTTATTTGCAAAATTTTATAACAGAAACTGAAAGAAACATTTTTTTTTCCCTTTACAGAGTAAACATGATAAAAAAATACAAATACAACCAAAAGAAATCTCTATCTGTCTTCAATAATGAAATTCTCCATAGTGATTGCAGGAATCTGAGAGCAGAGTATTGGAAAGTGCGGAGCGTTCTTGTTTAATTTTAGAAAATCAGAATAAGCGATTAACAAAGAATATAAACAAAGCTACAATCTACATCAAATCTTACATAACTAAAGAACATAAACTATAAAATGTTTTATTTATTGGATGGACCAATGAAAAGCCGGCTTCTTCCGTGAAACATCAAAAGAGCAATAATGTACAGGAACCAATAGGAAGTGTTGTCCATGTATGGTCATATCTGGCCATGTATTAGCACAGTTTAGTTGTATGGTGCGGTCTGTATGAGTGCGGGACCGAGTCAGCACTGTATGTTTAGTGGGTCATATTACTATAATTCAATTCCAGGAGGCCCCAAAACCAAAAGACTACCCGAAACAGAATATTGTTGCCCCGCCCCCAAGACATCATGAAAAAGGTTATTTTGTGTGAATCTTCTGGTGTGAAACAAGTGATATTTTTTGACAGAAACATTTCCCGCACTCTGAACATGAATAAGGACGCTCGCCTGTGTGAATTCTCTGGTGTTGAACAAGGTGTTCTTTTTGAATGAAAGATTTCCCGCACTCTGAACATGAATAAGGGCGCTCACCTGTGTGAATTCTCTCGTGTAGAAGAAGGCATTCTTTTCTACGGAAACATTTCCCGCACTCTGAACATGAATAAGGACGCTCACCCGTGTGAATTCTCTGGTGTTGAATAAGGTTTTCTTTGAGAATGAAAGATTTCCCGCACTCCGAACATGAATAGGGACGCTCACCCGTGTGAATTCTCTGATGTTTAACAAGTATTGTTTTATCAATGAAAGATTTCCCGCACTCTGAACATGAATAAGGGCGCTCACCCGTGTGAATTCTCTGGTGTTCAACAAGGTTTCCTTTCCTACTGAAAGATTTCCCGCACTCTGAACATGAATAGGGGCGTTCACCAGTGTGAATTTTTTGGTGTTCAACAAAGTATCCTGCATGAATAAAAGATTTCCCGCACTCTGAACATGAATAAGGACGCTCACCGGTGTGAATTTTCTGATGTATAACAACTTCTCTTTTAGATATGAAAGATTTCTCGCACTCTGAACATGAATAAGGGCGTTCGCCTGTGTGAATTTTCTGGTGTTGAACAAGGTTTGTTTTAAGTGTGAAAGATTTCCCGCACTCTGAACATGAATAGGGGCGCTCGCCCGTGTGAATTCTCTGGTGTCCAAGAAGGTGTCCTTTTGAATTGAAACATTTCCCACACTCTGAACATGAATAGGGGCGCTCGCCCGTGTGAATTCTCTGGTGTTCAAGAAGGGTTCCTTTTTTACTGAAAGATTTCCCGCACTCTGAACATGAATGAGGACGCTCACCCGTGTGAATTCTCTGATGTTGAACAAGGTTTTCTTTATGAACAAAAGATTTCCCGCACTCTGAACAGGAATGGGGTCGCTCACCCGTGTGAATTCTCTGGTGATGAACAAGGTATGCTTTATGAATGAAAGATTTCCCGCACTCTGAACAGGAATAGGGACGCTCACCCGTGTGAATTCTCTGATGTTTAACAAGTTCTCCTTTAACTATGAAAGATTTCCCGCACTGTGAACATGAATAAGGGCGCTCACCCGTGTGAATTTTCTGGTGTTTAACAAGGTATCCTTTTTGACTGAATGAGTTCCCGCACTGTGAACAGGAAAAAGGGCGCTCACCCTTGTGAATTCTCTGGTGTTGAACAAGGTTTCCTTTATGAATGAAAGATTTCCCGCACTGTGAACATGAAAAAGGACGCTCACCCGTGTGAATTCTCCGATGTTTAACAAGGTCTCCTTTACCAATGAAAGATTTCCCGCACTCTGAACATGAATAGGAGCGTTCGCCCGTGTGAATTTTCTGGTGTACAGCAAGGCCATCTTTCCGAGGGAAACTTTTTCCGCACTCTGAACATGAATGAGGACGCTCACCTGTGTGAATTCTCTGGTGTACAAGAAGTTGTCCTTTTTGAATGAAACATTTCCCGCACTCTGAACATGAATGAGGACGCTCACCTGTGTGAATTCTCTGGTGTAAAAGAAGGTGTGCTTTTTGAATGAAACATTTCCCGCACTCTGAACATGAATAGGGACGTTCACCCGTGTGATTTTTCTTGTGCATAAGAAGTGCCCATTTTTTTGTGAACAATTTCCCACACACTGAACATGACAATGATCTCTCTTCTGTGTGAACTCCTTCATGGCTTAAAGAAGATTCCTGGGAAATAGATGGATCTATGGAAGTATCTGTACTGTGAGGTCCTATAGTCTTGGTGTGTGATCCGTCAGAAGATTCTTCAGGATTAGAGGGATCCATTGATCCCCCCAATTGGTAAGGTGCGGGATGTGTGTTTGGAGTAACGGGATTTACTCCTGGAGAATATTGTACAATGTTATTATCTTCTGGAGATAAAATAAGACGTTCCTCAGAGGTATTCCGGACATTGTGTCCACCTGTGGAGAAACAATTTACCATGAAATGTTATAACCTTCCATTCAGGACTCATATATGTTGGTCCAACACCAAATAATTTATAGGAGCTCTGGCATGGATTTGGGGGCAATTAGAGGAGAAAAATATGGATAGAAACCAAGCGAAAGTGTCCAACGCTGCAACCACAAAGTGCACAGAGCGATGTCTCTTCTATTCTCGTGTGCAAAATTCTCTTCCAGAGTTTAATAAAAATGTTCTCAGTGCTCCACACCACCCGCTATCCTCCACCTTCACATCAAGAGCCCCGGCAAGTCGGATCGCCCCAGTGTGAACGGAGTCTAAGACGCTATACCAAGGTAATCTTATCTGTGTGTGGGACCATAAAACACAAGTCAGTATTTTCTGTGTTTAGATCCATTTAAAAATAAGATTTACAGATACGTTATAATCCTATGTAAAGGAATATTAACAATGAAGTATATAGGAGTGGGGGGGATTTTCTTTTGAACACATATACTTAAGTAGGTTCTGCCACCGTCCCTGCATGTATTTGTATTGGGGGTTGCTGGTGCCTCAAACCAGATAGGATGGGACTTTACGGGCAAGTGAATAGGTATACATAAGAAATTAAGGTATATAAATCAAGGAAAATAATGATAAATATAAAAAGTGGAATAGTATTTAATCCATAAATACCGATAGGATATACAACAATCATTCAGTGAAAATTGTGCTTGGGACAGAGGCCCAAGTGTGAGGAAGAAAAAAGATGATTCAACAGAATCAGTGACAATGGTGCATCTGGTGACTTTAAACATGGATTTTTTCTGTTTTCCCATGGATGTTGAAAAGGAAAGTAATTCCAGAAAATAATCCTAGATTTCTAACGCGTTTCGGCTCTATCATGGGCCTTTCTCAAAGCGTTCAGTCACTCAGTCTGTAGTCTATGAGAATAATATGAAATGTAAGGATTATTGGAAAAATCCTCTAAATATATCATGTACAATCTTAGTATTGATAATGCTTAAAAATTACATACATGGGTGTAGCCATTGTTCCTGCGCAGAAGCCCCTGTATCCGTTCACAATCACAGCGGGAATCGTGTACTGCAAGGCCTAGGGTTATATATATGATGTTTCTTTAACTGGAGTTCAGATGGGTCATACAGGTGATGCAAAATATATATATATATATTCCTCCACTTACAGTTAAGTAGACTGGTAGGAGGGGCTTGCCTCCGGGGTCCTGCGGGTAGATTCCCCTCTTTTTCCACCGGGCTCTTGATCTAAAGTGTAATAATAGTTGGTTTTGTGGATAGGGTTTGTACAATAAGGGATGACTTGAAAAGTAGCGTGACTATGGTGTCAGGTTTATCCCAGGATTGGTGCAGACATCTCATTGTGCTTGAACTTTAAGGATGGTGTTTTTACATAGTCACGCTACTTTTCAAGTCATCCCTTATTGTACAGTTTAACTCCAGTTAAAGAAACATCATATATATAACCCTAGGCCTTGCAGTACACGATTCCCGCTGTGATTGTGAACGGATACAGGGGCTTCTGCGCAGGAACAATGGCTACACCCATGTATGTAATTTTCAAGCATTATCAATACTAAGATTGTACATGATATATTTAGAGGATTTTTCCAATAATCCTTACATTTCATATTATTCTCATAGACTACAGACTGAGTGACTGAACGCTTTGAGAAAGGCCCATGATAGAGCCGAAACGCGTCAGCAATCTAGGATTATTTTCTGGAATTACTTTCCTTTTCAACATCCATGGGAAAACAGAAAAAAATCCATGTTTAAAGTTACCAGATGCACCATTGTCACTGATTCTGTTGAATCATCTTTTTTCTTCCTCACACTTGGGCCTCTGTCCCAAGCACAATTTTCACTGAATGCTTGTTGTATATCCTATCGGTATTTATGGATTAAATTCCACTTTTTATATTTATCATTATTTTCCTTGATTTATATACCTTAATTTCTTATGTATACCTATTCACTTGCCCGTAAAGTCCCATCCTATCTGGTTTGAGGCACCAGCAACCCCCAAAACAATGAAGTATATATATATGAATAACATACATAGATGTGTAGGAAAACGTTAAATATGATATTTTGTTTCATTAACTGATTTTGATGACTCATCACTGCAGGTTAGAAAGATTTCAGTAAACTTTCGTAATTGGTAAAATATCATAAAACTTTTTTGGCCTTGCCAGAAGTCTAGTCTAGAAGGTAGGAGATTATAGGCTCTTTGTCAACATAAGGTTCAAAGTTTAATTGTTATATTCTATATACTGAATATAAGAGTAATGCAATACTGCCCCTAGTGATTGTTTCATTTTAATTGCAGTCATTGATTATAGAAATCAGATCCTTCTAGTGACGTGGAATTTATATGATAATGAGATCCCCACCCACACTGCTGGGGGCATAAAAGTTCTTGTCAGCTGGGGGGGGGGGGGGAACAGAGGACTGGAGAGATCGTAAGAGGAGTCAGATGCTCTGAGACACTGAGGGTGACATTTGACCCTGTAAGCCAAGACAGCGTGACATCTCAGATAATAAGATTTGGCTGGTAAAGTATATTCCTATTTTTACTACAGACAGTTTGATCTGCTTTAACCACTTTACCGCTGAGTACCGTAGTACTACTGCGGCAAAGTGGCTCGTTATCGTCTGACGACGTAGACCTACGTCGCCAGACTCATCCCCTGTAGGCGGCGCTCGCGCGCCGCCGGAGGCGCGCTCCCGCTGTTTTCATTCACAGCGGGAGTCGGGCCAGGGGAGGAGCGGCGGCGATCGCCGCTGCTCTGCCCCGATCGTCGGGGAATCCAGTTTGGAGATCCGCCCGCCTGTGTAAACAGAGCGGGCGGATCTCCTCAGTGACAGGGAGTGACAGATCGGAGTGTTCAGCATAGCTGGACATCCGATCTGTCCCTGGCTCACTCAGTCACCTCCCCCCCCCACACGTTAGTAAGCACCAGGCATACATTAACCCCTCCCTCTCCAATAAAGTTAACCCCTTCCCTGCCAGTGTCATTTTTACAGTAACAGTGCATATTTATAGCACTGATTACTGCAGTAATGTCACTGGTACCCCCAAAAGTGTCAAAAATGTCAGTCAAGGATCCGATCTGTCCGCCGCAATGTCGCAGTCCCGCAAAAAAAATCGCAGATCGCCGCCATTACTCGTTAAAAAAAAAACACCAAAAATGACATAAATCTTTCCCTTAGTTAGTAAACGCAATAACTTTTGCGCAAACCAATGAAAAAATACGCTTATTGCGATTTTTTTTACCAAACATAGGTAGCAGAAAACAAATTGGCCAAAAATGTAAAAAAAAATTGGTTTTTACATCTTTTTTGGGGGGGAATTTCATATAAAAAAATGTTAAAAATATTGTTATTTTTTCAAAATAAACGCTCTTTTTTTGTTTATAGCGCAAAAAGTAAAAATCGCACAGGTAATCAAACCCCACCAAAAGAAAGCTCTGTTTGTGGGAAAAAAAGGACGTAAATTTCGTTTGGGTACGGCGTCGCATGACCGCGCAATTGTCAGTTAAAGTCGCACAGCGCCGAATCGCAAAAAGTGGCCCAGACGTAAGACAGCAAAATGCTCCGGTGGTAAAGTGGTTAATTAGATGCACCTAACTGATCCATTATTGAAACTGTTAGTATCAAGATTTGAATTTGAGACCATTCTAACTGCAGTATGATTGGTTTAATTTTCTTTTCTTGAAATTGCAAGCAATTTTGGCTTTAGTATTTGGTTCAGTTGTGATGTATTCTTTATAGTAGATTAACTAAATAGAAACATATTTTACCAAAACTAATCTGGACTTTTTGAGGCGTGGTGCAACAATGTTGATCCATGCAACTTTATTTAAAACATAGGAACTGAATATTTGTTAGATGAGAGAAAAGTCACGTGTCACATCTGTCATGTTGGGTGCCATATTTTATGTCTTCCTGGTAAACTATTAATCATCCTCTAAAAGTCTTTGGTTATGATCATTTTATTATTCTAAGACAAAATTCTTTGATTTTATGCTCATATTACCTGTGTGATTTGTTTCATTGTATTTTATTCTAACTTTGTGTTTATCACCAATTATATTTTGACATTTTATCTTGCACTTTAGTATTCAATAAATATATATATTTTTTCACAGAATTGTATGATCCTTATCTTCAGTTTAGTGTCACTTAAAACGATCTTGCATTTTGTTGATTTATGGAAATAAGTTCAGAATCTCCTACTTACAGATCTTTGCTTATTTGCATAGATAGACACTGTTATATCAGAGCAGTATAAACATTCTGACACCATGTACTGTGACATACTGAAGCAAAGCATGATCCCCTCCCTTCAGAGACTGGGCCGCAGGGCAGTATTCCAACATGATAACGACCCCAAACACCTCCAAGACGACCACTGCCTTGCTAAAGAAGCTGAGGGTAAAGGTGATTGACTGGCCAAGCATGTCTCCAGACCTAAACCCTATTGAGTATCTGTGGGGCATCCTCAAATGGAAGGTGGAGGAGCGCAAGGTCTCTAACATCCACCAGCTTGGTGATGTCATCATGGAGGAGGGGAAGAGGACTCCAGTGGCCATCTGTGAAGCTCCGGTGAACTCCATGCCCAAGAGGGTTAAGGCAGTGCTGGAAAATAATGGTGGCCACACAAAAGATTGACACTTTGGGCCCAATTTGTATATTTTCACTTAGGGGTGTACTCACGTTTGTTGCCAGCAGTTTAGACATTAATGGCTGTGTGTTGAGTTATTTTGAGGGGACAGCTAATTTACACTGTTATACAAGCTGTACACTCACTACTTTACATTGTAGCAAAGTGTCATTTCTTCAGTGTTGTCACATGAAAAGATAGAATAAAATATTTACAAAAATGTGAGGGGTGTACTCAATTTTGTGAGATACTGTATATACAAATAGTGTGGCCTTCCTGTGTGGAATCCCGGGAATACAGAGGACGGGGACATCTCTCTGGTGGGTTCCCATTACTGGATCCATCTACCTGATGATGGTGAGGGATGGTGTGACCTTCCTGTGTGGAATCCCGGGAATACAGAGGACGGGGACATCTCTCTGGTTGGTTCCCATTACTGGATTCATCTGTAGGAAACACACACACTGACTGAATACATTGTTTCTATGTGTTTATCAGATGATGGGGGATCTAGGTGGATCCTCCGTACTGCTCTCTCCTTTACAATAAAGTCTCCTCTTACCCGGTGATGTGAGGGGCGGCTGATTCTCCATCATGACGTCCTTGTAGAGATCCTTGTGTCCTTCTAAATACTCCCACTCCTCCATGGAGAAATAGACAGTGACATCCTGACACCTTATAGGAACCTGACACACACAATGATACAGTCACCATCCAGACACATCCCTTGTCTGTTACTGGATAATGTCCCAGAATTCCCGGCACCGCTCACCTCTCCTGTCAGCAGATCGATGATCTTGTTGGTGACTTCTAGAACCTTCTTGGCACTGGTTACCTCTGTTGTCAGGCAGTGAGGTGGAGGCACGGTGATTGGTGATGTCCTATGAAGCCGTTTGCTGGGTGTTAATGGTTCACCAGATATTTTTCTCACTACTTTATAATCCTGTGTAAAGAGAAAAAGTAACAAATATCACTGCAGACTTCCCAGAATCCTCCTCACCTCTCTGGTCAGGTCTGTGTTTTGTTAATAGAGATAAGAATGATGTCATGTGACCTCCCAGAATCCTCCTCACCTCTCCGGTCAGCAGGTAGATGATCTCCAGGGTGAGGTTCAATATCCTTTCAGTCGTGTAATTTTGGCCTCGTCTCCATCCTCATTGATGTGGTCATGTGATCCATACAGGACTCTCCTCTCTGTAGACGGATGATAAACTGAGAATTATCTGGACTGTACTGGGATGATTAATGTCTGCACAGAGTTCCTCCAGAGTTCTGACATCATAAATTCCCTTTAAATAACATCTCACACCAAAATCTTTCACTTTAGGGTTGCAATGACTGGGGAAGAGTTAGGACTTCTTTCTTTCTCTTCCTGTCTAGCATGTGTAGCACTTTTTCCCTTGGGAGCTGCTTAAAGCGGATTCCCCCTGGGTTACCAATAGCAACAACTTATGAATTCTTAAGAATTTAGGTTCTTGGCTCAGTCAGTAAACAGTCCAGGGGATTTGGTTTTTTGTTGTTTTTATTTTATGGTGGGGTGGGAGAAGGGATGAGTGGGATGCTCCAACTTGTAAAACTATGCACAAACTTGAGGACTTCTAGCTATGTTGAATGCGGCAAGGCCGCTGCTTCACCCTGCCACTGAAGTGAAGTATTTAAAAGGCAAACTACTTGGTAGAATATTCTTCAGGGTTCTACTTGGCACCCCCTTTACTCACTGACTGTGTGAGCTGATCTTCTGTCCACTGACCTCACTGGAGTAGTCCCCTTCCTTGGTAGACCCCTTGACAAGCCCCCTGGTACTCACGGACACTGTTTTTCCCAGGTAGCTCTGCCTGCAGCTCCACTGTCAGCTTCTCCAGGACCTTCAAGGCCCAGCTCCACACCTGGCACTAGGCCGACTGCCTGTGACCACTTTCCTCAGATTGCAGAAGGAGAGACAGCCGTCACCCTCCTCCTGGGACTCTGCTTTCCGCCAAAGACACCCTGCCTCATGTGCTCTCCGCTTTTATTTCCAATCCAATGATGCACCTCTCCAGGTGCTAACCCACTGGGTCAGTTACAAAAGCTTTTGCATCATTGGCCAGGTTTCCTCCACTGTCCAACATGCCTCCCTATTGGATGCAGTGGGGACACTCCCTCAGACCAGATCAATACACACTGAGCACAGAGAGCAGGCCTAACTAAAGATCAGGCACCCCTAATAAGCAGATGAAGCAACTATGGTTTTCCTGCTGCTTTCCTGTTAAGCAAGAAACACCAAAATTATATCTCCTATCTAGCACCTGACTAGGAGGGTGCTACACATGTTACATAGTTAGTCAGGTTGAAAAAATACACAAGTCCATCTGGCTCAACCAATAAAAAACAGTAAAGAAAACTCAACCATACAATCCCATATACACAATCCTATACCCGCAGTTGATCCAAAGGAAAGTGAAAAAACCCCAGCAAAGCATGATCCAATTTGCTACAGCAGGGGAAAAATATCTTTCCTGATCACCCGAGAGGCAATCGGATATTCCCTGGATCAACTTTACCTATAAATATTAGTACCCATTTATATTATGTACACCCAGGTTTTTTTTTAAAGCAATCTAGTGAGCTGGCCAGAACCACCTCTGGAGGGAGTCTATTCCACATTTTCACAGCTCTTACTGTGAAGAAACCTTTCTGTATTTGGAGACGACATACGTTTTCCTCTAAACGTAAAGAGTGCCCCAATGTCCTCTGTGTTGACTTTAAAGTGAGCAACTCAACACCAAGTTCACTATATGGACCCCTTATGTATTTATACATGGTGATAGTATCCCCCCTTATGTATATATACATGTTAAACATATCCCCCCTTAATCTCCTCTTCTCAAGAGAGAATAAATTCAGTTCCTCTAATCTTTCCTCATAGCTGAGCTCCTCCGTGCCTCTTATCAGTTTGGTTGCCCTTCTCTGCACTTTCTCCAGTTCCCCGATATCCTTTTTAAGAACTGGTGCCCAAAACTGAACTGGATATTCCAGATGAGGTCTTATTAATGATTCATACAGGGGCAAAATGATATCTCTCTCTCTGGAGTCCATGCCTCTGTTAAAACAAGTCTATACATGTATCTAAACCCCCGTACACACGATCAGATTATCGAACGATCTGTCGTCCGTTTTTTGTGGCATGCTACTCTGATGTGGAAAGTGAAGAGGTTATTTTCATACGAATTTTCCCGTACGATAGAATTCTACCTCAGAAGTTATGTCATGTGTTGGATTGATTTGTATGTGTTCTATCGTCTCTGAGCATGCCTAGTCTTGCTTTCAAGATTTTTTTCCGTCGAAAACTGTACTAATGAGACAAAAATAGGATGTTGTGCTGACGGACGATAAAGATTTTATAGCCTGCACACCAGGATTTTTTCTGCCGAAAAGTACTAACAATCCGAAAATCGGCAGATCGGTCGTCGGACGAAATTTCCCTTCAGATTTTCTTATCGGGTGTACGGGCCTTTAGTCTATAAACCAGAGGCTCTGGATGGACAGTTGGATAAATGGCTCTATATTTAGGATGTATCCGGTCTATAAACCAGAGGCTCTGGATGGACAGTGGGATAAATGGTTCTATATTTAGGATGTATCCGGTCTATAAACCAGAGACTCTGGATGGATAGTTGGATAAATGGTTCTATATTTAGAATGTATCTGGTCTATAAACCAGAGGCTCTGGATGGACAGTTGGATAAATGGTTCTATATTTAGGATGTATCCGGTCTATAAAACAGAGGCTCTGGATGGACAGTTGGATAAATGGTTCTATATTTAGGATGGATCCGGTCTATAAACCAGAGGCTCTGGACGTATCTGACTACATGTAAAAAAATAATCCCCTGATATATTAGTATTTTAGGTGTGTGTAGTAGTGGATGTTGGAGATAAAGACACCACAGTGACTATGGAGGAAGAGAACGGACATGACGGGGGGGGGGGGGGGGGGGGGGTGGATTTTGGGTTCAAACAGAAAAAGAGTCTTCTTACCCTCTTGGTGTGTTCCAGTGTTGTGTGCTCTGTCTTTCCTTCTCCTTTCACCTTGGATATTGTACGTTATACAACGTTCTATGCTTCTCCTTCATCAGTTCCCGTCAGAGTGATCCGCGCACAATATGTGATATTGCTCTCTTATATCTAGCCTGTCCTCTGCCCATACTTCCTCTGTTTCTTCTGCTGACTCGTCATCGGTTTCCTGCAAACATGCAGAAAAGGGAAGTAAGGTCCACCCTGCCCCCATCTCCAATTGCAATAACTACTTGTATTTTGGCCATTTAATCCCTTCCATGTAAATTCACAGAGCACCCGGGAATTACTCTACAAGGGGGATACATTGTGCATCTATCATCTAAAAACTGCTCACAAGTAAGCAAGGGGTTTCCCGGGTCTTTGTCAAGACTCCATTTATACCCACAGAAGGCTCACATTCTGTCAGAGTTCCGGTATATTCTCCCTCTGTGACACCAGGTTTACACCTATGCATTTTTTGTGCACTTTTCAATTTGCAGAAACATACTACAGTCCATTTAACATTGTCTCCTATGGTACACGTTCACATCTGTAAGATTTTCAGCCAGTGCATTTTTGGAAAGGGTCAGGGATTTTTTTTCCCACAGCAGATTGCATTTTGTATGTAAATGACTGCAATGGACCTGTACCAAAAACAAAAGATTTGTGTGTTTTTCCTTTTCAACAAGTTGTTAAGGAGTGGGCTGAGAAGCGATGAGGCATTAGCTATCAGCCGGGTTCCTAGCTGACAGCTGAATTTAAAAACAATAATTGCTGGCAATAAAAAAAGTCAGTAAAAAACGGCCTGGGGTCTCTCTCCCAATCTATACCAGGCCCTTCAGTTCTGGTATGGATTGGGAAGAAAACCCCACGCCAAAATGTAAAAAAAAAAAAAAAATGGTGCATATCTGAGCCTGAAGCATGTTAAGGAAAGGGAGGGGACGAGCAAGCATCCCCCCCTCCTGAATCATACCAGTCCACATGCCATCAACATGGGGGGGCATTTGGGCCCCCCCACCCCAAAGCACCTTGTTTCCATGTTGAAACACAACCCTGGGTGGTTGTGGGGGTCTGCGGGCAGAGGACTTATTGGAATCTGGAAAACTTTAATAAGAGGGCCTCCAGATCCCGCCCCCACCCATGTGAAGGAGTGTGGTACTAGTATTGGTGTGAGGTTACACAATAATAACCCTTAGTATTGGTGCCCGTTTACGCAGTAATATCAATTAGTATTGGTGCCAGTTTACGCAGAAATAAAGCCTAGTAATAGTGCCAGTTTACACAATAATATCACCTAGTATTGGTGCCAATTTACACAGAAATAAAGCCTAGTATTAGTGCCAGTTTACACAGTAATAGCCCCTAGTATTGGTGCCAGTTCACGCAGTAATAACCCCTAGTTTTGGTGCCAGTTTACGCAGTAATAACCATAAGTATTAGTGCTAGTTTACAGTATGCAGTAATAGCCCCTAATATTGGTGCCAGTTTACGCAATAATAGCCCCAAGTATTTTTGCTCTTTTATGCAGTAATAGCTCCTCATATTGTTGCCAGTTTATGCAGTAATAACCCCTAGTATTGTTGCCAGTTTACGCAGTAATAACCCCTAGTATTGTTGCCAGTTTACGCAGTAATAACCCCTAGTATTGTTGCCAGTTTATGCAGTAATAACCCCTAGTATTGTTGCCAGTTTACGCAGTAATAACCCCTAGTATTGTTGCCAGTTTATGCAGTAATAACCCCTAGTATTGTTGCCAGTTTATGCAGTAATAACCCCTAGTATTGTTGCCAGTTTACACAGTAATAACCCCTAGTATTGGTGCCAGTTTACACAGTAATAACCCCTAGTATTGGTGCCAGTTTACACAGTAATAACCCCTAGTATTGGTGCCAGTTTAAGCAGTAAGAAAGCCTAGAATTGGTGCCAGTTTATGCAGTAATAAAGCCTAGAATTGGTGCCAGTTTATGCAGTAATAAAGCCTAGTGTTGGTATCAATTTATGCAGTAATAAAGCCTAGTATTGGTGTCAGGTTACACAATAATAACCATTAGTATTGGTGCCAGTTTACGCAGTAATAGCCCCTAGTATTGGTGCAGTTTATGCAGTAATTGCCCCTAGTATTGGTGCCAGTTCACGCAGTAATAACCCCTAGTATTGTTGCCAGTTTATGCAGTAATAACCCCTAGTATTGTTGCCAGTTTACGCAGTAATAACCCCTAGTATTGTTGCCAGTTTATGCAGTAATAACCCCTAGTATTGTTGCCAGTTTATGCAGTAATAACCCCTAGTATTGTTGCCAGTTTACACAGTAATAACCCCTAGTATTGGTGCCAGTTTACACAGTAATAACCCCTAGTATTGGTGCCAGTTTAAGCAGTAAGAAAGCCTAGAATTGGTGCCAGTTTATGCAGTAATAAAGCCTAGAATTGGTGCCAGTTTATGCAGTAATAAAGCCTAGAATTGGTGCCAGTTTATGCAGTAATAAAGCCTAGAATTGGTGCCAGTTTATGCAGTAAGAAAGCCTAGAATTGGTGCCAGTTTATGCAGTAATAAAGCCTAGAATTGGTGCCAGTTTATGCAGTAATAAAGCCTAGAATTGGTGCCAGTTTATGCAGTAATAAAGCCTAGAATTGGTGCCAGTTTACGCAGTAATAAAGCCTAGTATTGATTGAATTTGCTCAGTAATAATTCCTAGTGTTGGTATCAATTTATGCAGTAATAAAGCCTAGTATTGGTGTCAGGTTACACAATAATAACCATTAGTATTGGTGCCAGTTTACGCAGTAATAGCCCCTAGTATTGGTGCAGTTTATGCAGTAATTGCCCCTAGTATTGGTGCCAGTTCACGCAGTAATAGCCCCAAGTATTGGTGCGAATTTACACATTGATAACCCCTAATTTTGGTGCCAGTTCACGCAGTAATAACCCCCAGTATTAGTGCCAGTTTACACAGTAATTACCCCTAGTATTGGTGCCAGTTTACGCAAAAATAAAGCCTAGTATTAGTGCCAGTTTATACAGTAATATCACCTAATATTGGTGCCAGTTTATGCAGCAATAAAGGCTAGTATTGGGGCCAGTTTACACAATAATATCACCTAGTATTGGTGCTAGTTTACGCAGAAATAAACCCTAGTATTAGTGCCAGTTTATACAGTAATATCACCTAGTATTGGTGCCAGTTTACGCAGCAATAAAGGCTAGTATTGGTGCCAGTTTACGCAGCAATAAAGGCTAGTATTGGTGCCAGTTTACGCAGCAATAAAGGCTAGTATTGGGGCCAGTTTACACAGTAATATCACCTAGTATTGGTACCAGTTTACGCATTTATAAAGCCTAGTATTGGTGCCAGTTTATGCAGTAATAACCCCTATTATTAGTGCCATGCTCTTGGCGCAGAGGAGGTAGGGAAAGATAATTGGACCTGCCAATCACAGTGATGAAAGTGTTAAGGCCAGCCGCGACAGTGATGGCAGTCTTAACACTTTTATCAACTTCATGGGAGATCTTTATGATTTCCCCATGGGTCTCCTGATGCGCTACAGTATAGTGCAGCTCTCCTTCCGGGACTCATGCCCCTACAGCAGCGGTGCTCAACCTTTTGAGGAGCAAGGGTCACTTTAGTGGCTTGGAAACTGGTTGCGGGCCACAATGAGTGTAGCGGGCAGATTATAGGTCCTTGTCCACTCAGCATATGCAGAGCAGACACAGACACAGCTCGCTCTACTCTATGGGCCCTCTGATCCGCCCAGACAGAAGGATTCCCTTCTGTTTTTTTAAGTGGATCTGATTGGAGATAGGTGAGTGCAAACGGACAGAAGTCCATTTACATCTGCCACTCTACAGAGGTGAATGGAGGGTCCAACTAGGTCCACCTGAAAAGCAGAAAAGCAGACCCGATCAGTCTGATCGTGTGAAAGGGACCTAAGGCTGCTTTCACACGGATGCACTTCAGTTTACCTGCACCTCTACTGACCTCAATCTTCACTTCTTCCTGAGGATTCCTGCAGGTATCGCTTGCTGCTGGCTGTCCTCCAGGGCTGGTACTGTTGGCTGGTACTGCTGGTGGGTACTGCTGGTGGGTACAGCTGGCTGGTACTGCTGGCAGGTACTGCTGGTAAGTACTGCTGGCTGGTACTGCTGGCAGGTACTGCTGGTGGGTACTGCTGGTGGTTACTGCTGGCGGGTACCGCTGGTGGGTACTGCTGGCTGGCATTGCTGGCGTGTACTGCTGGTGAGTACTGCTTGTGGGTACAGCTGGCGGGTAGTGCTGGCTGGTACTGCTGGTGGGTACTGCTGGTGGGTACAGCTGGCTTGTACTG
The DNA here is from genome assembly GCF_965119305.1 of Pelophylax lessonae. Lineage (NCBI taxonomy): Eukaryota > Metazoa > Chordata > Amphibia > Anura > Ranidae > Pelophylax > Pelophylax lessonae. Next base: position 259,686,111 of record NC_138776.1, on the reverse strand, counting down.
CTGGCTGGTACTGCTCTCAGGTACTGCTGGTGGGTACTACTGGCTGGTAATGCTGGTGGGTACTGCTGGTGTGTACTGCTTGTGGGTACAGCTGGTGGGTAGTGCTTGCTGGTACTGCTGGTGGGTACTGCTGGCTGGTACTGCTGACGGGTACTGCTGGCTGGTACTGCTGGTGGGTAATGTTTGTGGGCACTGTCGTCTGGTAATGCTGGCTGATACTGTTGGTAGGTATTGCCGGCTGGTTCCTGACCCATCCCCCAGAAACAGTGTGAAAGAGCCGATGCAGGAGAAAGCATGCGGCTGCAGTAGAGAGCAGAGTGGATGCTTTCTGTATCGCTCCTGTGACTGTCACAGGCGGAGTGCATTTGGTATCACTCCGCCTGTGACAGGAGCCAGCACTATACAAAAAAATATCAGGTCTGCTTCCTCTAGTGCCAGCTCCGTTCTTCACAGTGATGCTCAGGGATGGTGGGTCGGGAACCTGCAATCTGGGCTTACCAACCCACCATCCCAGAGCAGGAGGTGGCTGGGATTCTGTTGGGGGGCACATGGGGAGGAATATTATAATGTTGGGGGGAGAAGGCCCCTCTCTGCCCCCCTTAATGACGCGACTGCCCCCTACCCCAAAGCACCCCCCATGTTGAGGGCATGCAGCCTGATAAAGTTTGGGGGGGTTGGCATCCCTTTCCTGACCTGCCAGGCCGCATGCTCCAAAAAGGGTTCTTTTTTTACAGATTTTTTTTGCCAGCAATTATTTTTGTTTACATTCAGCTGTAAGCAGGTACTGAAACCGAGAAAAAAAAGTGCAGGTAGTACAAGATTCCCCCACCCCCCAAATCCCCCTCTTAGCCCAATCACCCCACCCCCTACCCTCTTAACCCAAATTCCCCAATCCCCTCATAGCACAAGTTTCCCCCACCCCCCCAAATCCACCCCTTATCTCAAATCCCCCCAACCCCTCCTAGCAACATCTCCCACCACCAATACCTCCTCCTAGAGCATATCATCTTCTCAATCCCCCCTCCTAGAACAAATACCCCCCAATCCTCCTCCTAGTACACACACCCCTAATCCTGCCCCCTAGTACATATCCCCCAATCACCCCCTCCTATTACATATCCCCCAATCTTCCTCCAAGTACATACTGTATCCCCCCATTCCCCCCTCCTAGTACATATCCCCCATTCCTCCTCCCAATAATTATCCCCCCCAATCCCCCCTCCTAGTACATATCCCCCTGTCCTCCCCCCTAGTACACATCCCCAATCCCCTCTACTAGTACATAACCCTCCCCCCCCATTCCTCCCTCAAGCAAATATCCCCTCCAATACCCCCTCCTAATACATATACCCCCCAATCCCCCCCTAGCACCCCCCAATCCCCCTCCTAGTACATACCTCCCAATCCCCCCTAATAGCACTCCCCCCATCCCCCCCTGCTAGCACATATCCCCCCATTACTCCTCCAAGCACATATCCCCCCAATCCCTTCTTTTATGTATCCCCCCCCATTCCCCCTTCATTCAATCATTCCCCCCAATGCCACTCCAAATACAAATCCCCCAATACCCTAACCTAGTACATATACCCCCCAATCTCCCCTAATAGTACATATCCCCCCAACCCCTCCTCCTAGTGCATATCCACTCCCCCCATTCCTCCTCCAAGCAAATACCCCCCCCCCACCCATTTCCCCCCCTAGTACACATTCTCCCCAATTCCCTCTCCTAGTACATATCCCCCCTAATCCCCCCTAATAGTACATATCCCCCAATCTCCTTTCCTGGTGCACATCCCCTCCCCCTATTCCTCCTCCAAGCAAATACCCCCCAATCCCCCCTCCTAGTACATATCCCTCTAATCCCCCCTTCCTAATACACATCCTATCCTCCCCCCTCCTAGTACATATCCCTCCAATCCCCCCTCCTAGTACACATCCCCCTCCTAATACATATCCCCCATTCCCCCCTTATAGTACATACCCCCCCCCAATCCCCCCTCCTAGTACACATCCTCCCCTACCCCCTCCTAGTACATATCTCCCCAACCCCCTAATAGTACATACCCCCAATCCCCCCTCCTAGTACCAATCCCCTGAATGTCTCCTCAAAGCAAATATCCCCCCATTCCCTCTTCTAGTACTTTACCTCACCAAACCCCCTCCTAAGACCTCTCCCCACCCCCGCCCAGAATTCCTCCTCCAAGCAAATATCTCCTCCAATTCCTCCTCCTACTACATATCCCTCAAATCCCCCCCTCCAAGTGCATACAGTATCTTCCCTAATCACCTCTCCTCACAGCAGGTCACATGACAATTGTAAGCAATGGATGGATTCTTTTCATGCCATCCCTCAGCACATGGTACAGACAAGGCCAATCACAGCCCATCTGTGACATGTGATTAGCTTTTGCCAATCACAGCTAATAACAACAAAAGACACTGAATAAATCAGTTTCACTCAGTAAATATGGTTGCTTATACCAATGAAATTAATTGCTATAAGCAATCATAATGTGTAAAAAAAAAAAAAAAATAGTGATCACATCCCTAGAGTAGTACAGTGTTACTGTTACTATGGTAACTCTACTGCTCTGGTCACAATATTTAAAAAAAAAATATTAAAAAGAAAAAAATTGAAAAAAAAAAATCACCAGATGTCCCTGATCACGCCACACCATTTATATGTGTAGCACCCTCCTAGGTAGGTGCTAGGTAACCTATAGGGGAGACCTTGTCTGCTTATCAGCAGGGTCCAAATTGTTCAGTTAGGCTGTCATGTGCTTCAGGTGTGACTGTTGAGCTTGGGGAGTCTCCCCACTGTGTCCAAGGAGGGCTTTTTATTGGACAGTTGAGGAAACCAGACCAATAGCACACCAGGGCTTGTATCTATCCTAGAGAGGGCAGATTCTGCCGCAATGCATCCTGGGATGGGGTATAAGTCTGTGGGGAGCACATGACAGGACGTCTTTGGCGGGAAGCAGAGTCCCAGGACGGAGGTGACGGCTGTCTCTCCTCCTGTCAGCAGAAAACGGGTGCCCTAGGCGGCTGGCCTAGAGGACAGAAGGCTGAGCTGAGCTGCAGAGAGGGATCCAGTGTGCTGAAAACCAAGCAGAGGTGTGGGGCTGGAGTTTCAAGGAAAGCATTCGGAGTCGTGAGTACTGTAAACTACCCCTGGGGTCTGCCTAAGATAGGGGACCACTCCGGAAGGTCAGAGGGATCCAGTGTGCTGAGGACCAAGTTGAGCTGTTGTGGCTGGAGTTTCAGGAAAGCATTCTAAATCGTGAGTACTATAAACTGCCCCTGGGGTCTGCCTAAGAGAGGGGACCACTCTGGAAGGTCAGAGAGATCCAGGAGCTAGCTAGCCTGAGCGGAAGTGTCAGAAAAGGGGGTGCCAGAGTTTAACCCTGAAGAGTAGAGAGAGCGCCAGCGGTTGGGCCCTGAAGAGTTAAGAGTTGCAGCAGTGATTACTAGTAGCTACCTCAGCCAGTGAAGGCTAAAGGGAGCCGTAAAAAGGACTTTTGAGTCACAAGGAAGTGTCAGAAGTCAGTTCCAGTTCAAACAGCAAGTCAGTGTTAACCAGCGCCAATGGGCGTTGACCGGCATTCAGCCGGCGTCAAGTCAGCGTCAAGAGGCATTTTTCTTAGAGTCCCATCTTATGTGAATAGTTGAGCCAGAGGAGTATCCCACTCATTCCCTTCTCCCATCCAAGTTCCTAAAATAAATACAAAAACCCAAAAGATGCCGGACTGTTCTTTGTCTCAGTGCTCACACTTGGAGAACATGCTTAAATGTGCTGTTGCTAGCGGTAACCCAGGCAGACCCACATCCAGCAAAACGGCTGGAAAGCCTGCTACATATGATAATTCTGCACAGCACTGGGGGCAATATGGAACTTAAAAAACTTGTGAATTTTTTTTTTTTTTTTATTTCTTAATTTTTCAAGAAAATTGTGACAAAAAATTAAAATCTCAAAAAACTCTCTCCATGCCCTAAATACCTTGGACTGTCTCCTTTCCAAAACAAGGTAATTTGGGGGGTATTTGTACCGTCCTGGTATTTTCGCTGTCTCAGGAAATGAGATCGGCTGTCAGAACCTCAGGATTGGCCGATTTCCAGAAATTTCTATCATAGTTTTTAGACTAAGGCCCCATTCACACTGGGGCGACGTTACTTCCCGGGGCGACCTCACAGGTCGCGGTGCTCTGCTCGCACCGCGACCTCGGAGCGGCCAGCACGGACTTCATAACATTGAAGTCAATGCAGGTCGCTCCGGGTCGCCCCAAAGAAGCTCCGGACCCTTTTTCTAAGTCGGAGCGACTTGTGTCGCTCCTATTAGAACGGGTCCACAGCTTCTCTGTGGAAGGCGACCTACGGCGACAGGTCGCCCCAGTGTGAACGGGGGCTAAAACTCTCACACAGACTAAATAATATACACTAATTTGTTATTTATTTATTTTTTTATTTTAATAAAATAAATGTAGCAGAATATGTTTTGAAGAAAGATTATTTATTTGTAAAATTTTATAACAGAAACTAAAAGAAACATTTTTTTCCCCTTTACAGAGTAAACATGGAAAAAAAAATACAAATACAACCAAAAGAAATCTCTATCTGTCTTCAATAATGAAATTCTCCATAGTGATTGCAGGAATCTGAGAGCAGAGTATTGGAAAGTGCGGAGCGTTCTTGTTTATTTTAGAAAATCAGAATTAGCGATTAACAAAGAATATAAACAAAGCTACAATCTACATCAAATCTTATATAACTGAAGAACATAAACTAGAAAATGTTTTATTTAATGGATGGACCAATGAAAAGCCGGCTTCTTCTGTGAAACATCAAAAGAGCAATAATGTACAGGAACCAATAAGAAGTGTTGTCCATGTATGGTCATATCTGGCCATGTATTAGCACAGTTTAGTTGCATGGTGCAATCTGTGTGAGTGCGGGACCGAGTCAGAACTGTATGTTTAGTGGGTCATATTACTATAATTCAATTCCAGGAGGCCCCAAAACCTAAAGAGTACCCGAAAAAGAATATTGTTCCCCGCTCCCAAGACATCATGAACATGAAAAATGTTGTTAGCTTGTGTGCATTTTCTGGTGTGCAACAAGTGATTTTTTGCGACCAAAACATTTCCTGCACTCTGAACATGAATAAGGACGCTCGCCTGTGTGAATTCTCTGGTGTTGAACAAGGTTTGATTTATTAGTGAAAGATTTCCCACACTCTGAACATGAAAAAGGACACTCACCAGTGTGAATTCTCTCGTGAAGAAGAAGGCATTCTTTTCTACGGAAACATTTCCCGCACTCTGAACATGAATAAGGATGCTCACCGGTGTGAATTTTCTGATGTCTAACAAAATTTTGTTGATCAGTGAAAGATTTCCCGCACTCTGAACATGAGTAAGGACGCTCACCGGTGTGAATTTTCTGGTGTATAAGAAGAGTTCTTTTTTGACTGAAACATTTCCCGCACTCTGAACATGAATAAGGACGCTCACCGGTGTGAATTTTCTGGTGTACAAGAAGGGTTCTTTTTTGACTGAAACATTTCTCGCACTCTGAACATGAATAAGGACGCTCACAGGTGTGAATTGTCTTGTGTTGATTAAGACCTCCTATCTGAGTGAAAGATTTCCCACACTCTGAACATGAATAGGGGCATATACCCGTGTGAATTCTTTGGTGTCTAATAAGTTTTCCTTTATTAATGAAGAATTTCCCGCACTCTGAACATGAATAGGGATGTTGACCATCAGTGTGGATTTTATTGTGCTTAAGTAGTGCCCATTGTTTTGTAAACAATTTCCCACACACTGAACATGACAATGAACTCTCTTCTGTGTGAACTCCTTCATGGCTTAAAGAAGATTCCTGGGGAATAGATGGATCTATGGAAGTATCTGTACTGTGAGGTCCTATAATCTTGGTGTGTGATTGGTCAGAAGATTCCTCAGGATTAGAGCGATCCATTGATCCCCCCAATTGGTAAGGTGCGGGATGTGTATTTGGAGTAACGGGATTTACTCCTGGAGAATATTGTACAATGTTATTATCTTCTGGAGATAAAATAAGACGTTCCTCAGAGGTATTCCGGACATTGTGTCCACCTGTGGAGAAACAATTTACCATGAAATGTTATAACCTTCCATTCAGGACTCATATATGTTGGTCCAACACCAAATAATTTATAGGAGCTCTGGCATGGATTTGGGGGCAATTAGAGAAGAAAAATATGGATAGAAACCAAGCGAAAGAGTCCAGTGCTGCAACCACAAAGTGCACAGTGCGATGTCTCTTCTATTCTCGTGTGCAAAATTCTCTTCCAGAGTTTAATAAAAATGCTCCACACCACCCGCTATCCTCCACCTTCACATCGGAGAACTCATTGTAATTCTACGACCCCTCACTTACCAATACCAAAAGAGAAAAGGGGTTCCCCTAGGGGTGGGACTTTTTAGGCACCAAAGTATAAGACAATCAATTATATAAAATCAATTCTTTATTTTATTAGATCATACAAAAAAAAAAAAAAAAAAATATATAAAAACATAAGGCAAGCTATAGAATACTTCACAGCTAACAGTCGGATTAAAGACCACACGACCCCTGGGTTTGAACCCGACGCATTTCGGAGTCTCTTGGAACTCCTTCCTCAGGGGTACCCTTGGAGGGTGGTCTGTGGGTAATCAATACACGACAGATTAGTTTCAATATTTAACATATAAGTCTATACATACATTAAGCAGAGTGTTTTAACAATGACTTACATACTCCACTGAGGTGGTGAGTATGAATGGCCTGCCTGGACAGTTTAAAAACAAATGGTCAGCATATCACTGTTGTCCATAGAGAGTGCCGTTTTTAAGATGAAAAAGGTTTCTGCCAGGATCCTAGGTATTCAGAGTTTATGTGCCAACCAGTCTCAGTTGGAGGCTGGGTAGGAGTAGCTGGAACCCCAAAAAGACAGCAGATCTGCTGAATAGAGATCGCATGATTATTGCAAAGGTTAATTTAAAGAATAGGCATGCATATTACGCCGGCAGAAACAACGGGGGGGGGGGAGGGGAAGGGGGGAAGGAATAGACAAATAGCCTCCAGCCTTATCTGTTTTCAATGGGGCATATCAAGACATAAAAGTAAGTATGAAATTGTATGGAACAAAATCAAAATAGATATAAGCAGTATATGTATATATAGTGCCAAGTGGTAGGACACTGGCCATGGGGAGATTCCAATTAGTTAAAAGGAGGCTGGAGGGTTCCATTAAGCGCAATATACATAGCCGAATTTTAAACAAGCTGATAAAAATAGATCAGCAGTATCTAAGTAGACCTAATAAAGATGGGATTTCTTTCTTACCTTTGGCAAAGCAGAAAAACGTTCACAGAGGGAGGGAGTCCCTCACAAGACCTGTGTATCCGGCAAAAAGAGCAAGCAGCTCTGATGGCAGGTACACAGGGCTTAAATAGCGTGGTAATCAGCTGAAACATATTTCAGCTCGATTACATGCATCCAGCTGAGCGCCGTCAGGGTTCCCTGGAACGTAGGGGCCGGACACGCCCCCTGCCGGATATCCGGCGGAAGCGTGAGCGGCCGATGCGTTCCACCGACACGGAACACTACCCATCTGCGTGGACCGCAGATCAGTGTGTTAGGCGTGCATCGCTAACCTCATATGGAGGTAGGGATGGAATGATGAACGTCTAATATGCGGGCGCCACTAGGTGGCGACCGCCTTGCCGTGCCGGGCTATTCCTAACGCACATCTAGAGACAGTCATTGTCTCAGACATTTAAACTCTGAATCCTAGTGGAAGAAATTGATTATATTATTGAAAAAGAGAAAAACAATTTATATATAAACAGACTGCCTTGGAGTTTATATACCTTATAATTGGATACATATTTTATTAGTACATAAAAAAAACGGACTTAGCTCCTAATTGGACAATTCATGAATATACTGTAACATTTGTGTACAATAGCGCTAGGGTATAGGAGCAGAGTATTTACAAGGCGCATGTAAAACATTTATTTACGGGAAATTATAAAGACATTCTTTAAAGTAATAACATAATATAACAACAATAACAAATAATTGATAAGGTAGACATAGTGGTAGGGGAATGAAGGGAAAAAAGAGCGAAAAACACATAATTCTAGTGATGATAATCACTAATATATTAATAAGAAAGAAAGGAAAAAATATGAAGACAATATCATGGGATATATAAGGTGCAGTTGGTCTAGTTCCTCATTAATCATTAGCCTTGTCAGCAAAGCATATTCGAACAGGTCACCATAATATTACAAAAAATCTTTTTATGTTCAAATCAGGGGCATGGTTTATCTTTCCATGCCTCCAGATGCGAAACCATCTAGAAACGGTCTGAATGAGATGAAATCATTCAGTCCTGGTGGCTCGGTGGCCTTTAATCGGTAGATCCAACTTAACTCCATTTGGAGGAGGGTCTTGTTCCAGTCCCCTCCTCTGGGGTTTGGATGGATTCTATCCAATATTAGAAATTTGATTTTGGGAAATTTGTCAGGATGGATCAAAGCGGCATGGCGTCCCAATGGAAGCTCTGGGTCACGTGTTTGTATACTTTTTAAATGTCTACATGCACGTTTGGTGAACTCGAGTTTGGTTTTCCCAACATAAAAGCATCCGCACCCACAGAGGAGTAAATAAACCACTCCGTGGGTGCGGCAGTTGGCAAAGTGTTGCGGCCTGAAGATCTGGCCGTTGGGTAAAATTGGGTCCTTGCTCGTGTGCATGTATCTGCAATATCTGCATGTACCGCACATAAAGGTTCCTTTCACCTTACAATGGTCTTTCCCTTTTTGAGCCACAAATTCACTTTGTACAAGTTGGTCCCTTAGAGCAGGGACCTTCTTGTGGGTGAATTGAGGATATGTTGTAACATGTTTGCCCAAAATAGGGTCAAGAGAGAGCATATGCCAATATCTCGTGACGATCTTTTTGATTTCGAGATGTTGTTCCGAATATTTTGTTATGATTCTAAGGGTATTTTCAACAGGTTTAGAGGTTTTTGGTGCCAGTAATACTTCTCTATCGCTGGTTAGAGCCTTTTTATAGGCTTTTTTTAGGGTAGTTTTTTTATATCCTCTCTTAAGCAATCTCTGTTGTAGATCGTCAGCAGCCTTTTGGAATTGCACCAGTTCGGTGCAATTCCTCCTGGCCCTGAGATATTGGCTGTATGGGATTGACCTAACCAGACTTTGAGGATGGAAACTTGAAGCATGGAGTATGGTGTTTCCAGCAGTGGGCTTCCGGAAGAGCCCACTGTGGAGACCACCATCTTCTCCTTTGTGGATCTCTACGTCAAGGAAGGTTATTTTTTGTAGGTCACAGTTCATCGTGAAATTTAAACCAAAATCATTTTTGTTCATCCTGTCCATCCATTTGTCCAGAAGGTCCCGTGGTCCATGCCATAGCATAAAAATATCATCGATGTATCGGACCCACATAATGATGTGGTCCGTATACATCGAAGTCTCATCATCTTCAAGAAGGGCATGTTCCCACTCCCCCAGGTACAGATTGGCGTAGGATGGGGCACAACAAGTGCCCATCGCTACGCCTTGCACCTGGAGGTAGTGGGAACCGTTGAAAGTAAAAACGTTATGGAACAAAATGAACTGGAGGATGGACAGGATGAACTCCCCATATGCATCAAAAGTAGATCCCCGCGTTAACACACGTCTGACTGCCGCCAACCCCCGATCGTGCGGGATAGAACTATATAGCGCCTCGACGTCTATAGTAACTAATAAGCAATTGGCAGGAACAATTGTATCCTGAATTTTCTGTAGGAAATGTATTGTATCCCGCACGAAAGAGGGTAGGGCAGTTACAAAAGGCTTTAAAAAAGTATCTACCAGTTTGCTGGCGTTATCTGTTATTGAGCCAATCCCCGAGATAATTGGACGCCCTGGTGGATTTGTGGCGTCTTTGTGTATCTTGGGGAGGGCATAAAAGGTAGGGGTAACAGGGAAAGCCGTACGAACATATTCCCAAGTGTGTTTGGGGATCACTGTATTGAAATATGCTGAGTCAACTAGGCTGTAGAATTCTCGCTGATATTTCACAACAATATCGGCCGGAATCCTCCTGTACCAATTGAGGTTTTTAAGGATCCTCAAACACATTGCCACGTAGTCATCATTATTCATGATGACGACGTTGCCGCCTTTGTCGGCTTGTTTGATCGTGATGGATGGATTTTGCTTAAGTTTTTTAATTGCAAGCCTTTGTTTAAATGTAGTATTTGTATTAGTTGGTTTTTTAATATGTAATTTTTCAACTTCTTTCGTTACTAATTTAACAAAGGCGGCAACGTGTGGGTTGAGGGTTTGGGGAAACTTATCCGATTTTTTCCTTAAAGATAAGCCCTGGTTGGGGGGCTCAGGTTTCTGTGTATCCACACTCGCTAGTAGGGAGGGCAAGTCTACTCGGTCAATGAGATCCTCATTTTCCTCGAGTAGTGAAATTAGGGTATCCAGGATCGGATCTTTTTTAGATTTTGAGATCTCAGAAGATTTGTCATTGTCATACAGGATTTTGAAATTCAACTTTCGAGCGAAAAGATGCAAATCTTTTATAAAATCAAAACGATCTAATTTTGTGCTAGGGCAAAAACTCAAACCTTTAGAGAGAACTTCTGTTTGGCACCGTGGAGACATACACAACATGAGCAATATTTAAAATTCCTCACTTACCAATAGGTCATTAGGCACTTGTATCCCCCAAGGGGAAGATCATCGAGGACCACCACCTCTATACTACCTCTCCAGTTATCTCATACCATACCTGCTGGTATCTTCTCACCTCAGATCAGTCCCAGACTCCGACACATCAATAAAGATGGTTGCCATGCATTCACGTTCTGCAGCGCTCTCCACCAATCAGCACATAGAATACCGCCAACGTCAGAGAGCACCTCTGATAGCTCTGCAAGGTGACCGAAAGGGGAGGAGCCGCACTACTGTCAATGATGACATTGAAAAGGTGGTCTTGGATGATCTTCCCCTTAAAGATTACAAGCTCTTAAAGCGGAGTTCCACCCGAAATTTATACTTACCTCCATCTTCTCGCTCCCGGTCACCTGAAAAACAAATGGATAATCGCAATTTTTTTTTTTTTCACTTACCTTTTAGAGAAAATATACTCACCTTACTTCCTTCTTCCTCCCCTCGGCGGCCACGGCGATTCGTCACTTCCTGGCTTTTGCAATGATTCCTGGGAGCTGAACGTCATCGCTCCCAGGAATCATTGCGCCTGCACCGGCCCCGACGTCAGTTCCGGGGCGCGCGCGTCATTCCCTTCTAAACAGCTTCTGGGCATGCCCAGAAGCTGTGGAGGGATGACGCGCGAGACCCGGAAGTGACGTCGGGGCCGGTGCAGTGCATCGTGGGACCAAAGAAGAAGGAAGAGGACCGAAGAGGACGCAGAAGAGGATCGCGCGGGCTTCAAGCTGCCCACACCTGAGATGGCAGCGCTGGACAAGACAATTTCAAGGTAAGTATTTCTCCTGAAAGGTAAGTGCAACCCGGGACAGATCAGAGGCTAGCCATTGTGGAATGTGCTAGCCCTGACTGTCCCGGGGGTATTTTTATAAAAAAATGTATAACGAGGGTGGAACTCCGCTTTAATGTCCCATTGGTAAGTGAGGAGTCAAGGAATTATGGTCAGTTCCCTGATGTGAAGGTGGGGCATAGCGGGTGGTGTGGAGCAGGGAGCGCATTTTTATTCATCTCTGGAAGAAAATTATTGTGTGTTTGGAGCGCTGGACAGTTTCTTTTTTGTATATTGAAGCACTTTCATGTTGGAAATTGAGAAAGGAGATGGACCTTCCTCCACCTCATTTCTTGCAAACCTGAAGACATAATGAATAATGGAGATGGACCTTTCATATGGTGTACAGTATCTCCTCCTCATTTGTTGGGAACATGACGTTATATTGAGGAATGGAGATGAACCTTTCATATGGTGTACAGTATCTCCTCCTCATTTGTTGGGAACATGACGTTATATTGAGGAATGGAGATGGAACCTTCAAATGTTTTACAGTATCTCCTCCTCCTTTGTTAGGCACAATTCACAAGATACATTGGGTAGTGCGGTGGGATGTTTTTGCTTTAGACAGTTACGATTTCTCAGCATTTCCTTTACAAAAGGATGTGATGTATTCTATTTTGTACATGAGAAGCAAACTTTGTGTGTAACTAATTTAAAAAAAGCCTCTGTATATGGAAGGGGAGCCTTGTTTTCAAACCTGTGTGGATGAGGGATATTCTGGTTCTAGATGACTATACTCAATATACTGTATATAAAAATAATGTGGCTTTCCTGTGTGGAATCCCGGGTATACAGAGGATGGGGACATCTCTTTGGTGGGTTCCCATTACTGGATCCATCTGTAGGAAACACACACACTGACTGAATACATTGTTTTAATGTGTATATGAGATGATGGGGGATCTAGGTGGACCCTCCGTACTGCTCCCTCCTTTACAATAAAGTCTCCTCTTACCCGGTGATGTGAGGGGCGGCTGATTCTCCATCATGACGTCCTTGTAGAAATCCTTGTGTCCTTCTAAATACTCCCACTCCTCCATGGAGAAATAGACAGTGACATCCTGACACCTTATAGGAACCTGACACACACAATGATACAGTCATCATCCAGACACATCCCTTGTCTGTTACTGGATAATGTCCCAGAATTCCCGGCACCGCTCACCTCTCCTGTCAGCAGATCAACGATATTGTTGGTGACTTCTAGAATCTTCTTCTTATTATTTTTCTGTAGGGTTAGGAGGGGTGGTGGATGCATGGAGATGGGGCCTTGTCTTTCTCTTTGTCTTGTGGACAATCGGGGACTTCGCCTTCTTATATTATTCTCAATAGATGACTTCATAACTATAGTACAGTCCTGTAATATACATCAATAATAGAATATCAGAATCCTCCTCACCTCACAAGGCAGCTCTGTGTCTTATTAATAGAGTTAATTATGATTAAACACTCCCAGAATCCTCCTCACCTCTCCAGTCAGTAGACAGACGATCTCCAGCGTGAGTGTTAATATCCCATTAAGGAGATTATTTTGTTTCATATTTACATAACTGAGAAGCTGCTGATTCTCCATCATGACGTCCTTGTAGAGATCCTTGTGTCCTTCTAAATACTCCCACTCCTCCATGGAGAAATAGACAGTGACATCCTGACACCTTATAGGAACCTGACACACACAATGATACAGTCACCATCCAGACACATCCCTTGTCTGTTACTGGATAATGTCCCAGAATTCCCGGCACCGCTCACCTCTCCTGTCAGCAGCTCAGTCATCTTGTTGGTGACTTCTAGAACCTTCATGGCACTGGTTACCTCTGTTGTCAGGCAGTGAGGTGGAGGCACTGTGATGGGTGATGTCCTGTGAAGACGGTTGCTGGATGTTAATGGTTCACCAGATATTTTTCTCACTACTTTATAATCCTGTGTAAAGAGGAAAAGTAACAAATATCACTGCAGACTTCCCAGAATCCTCCTCACCTCTCCAGTCAGGTCTGTGTTTTATTAATAGACATAAGAGTGATGTCATGTGACCTCCCAGGATCCTCCTCACCTCTCCGGTCAGCAGGTAGATGATCTCCAGGGTGAGGTTCAATATCCTTTCAGCCATGTAATTTTGGCCCGTCTCCATCCTCATTGATGTGGTCATGTGATCTATACAGGACTCTCCTCTCTGTAGACAGATAAAAACTGAGAATTATCTGGACTGTACTGGGATGAATAATGTCTGCACAGAGTTCCTCCAGAGTTCTGACATCATAAATTCCCTTTAAATAACAACCCCTACCAAAATCTTTCATTTTAGGCTTGCAATCACTGGGAAAGAGTTAGGACTTCTTTCTTTCACTTCCTGTCCAGCATGTATCTGGACTATAAATCAGAGGCTCTGGATGGACAGTTGGATAAATGATTCTATATTTAGGATGTATCAGGTCTATAAACCAGAGGCTCTGGATGGACAGTTGGATAAATGGTTCTATATTTAGGATGTATCAGGTCTATAAACCAGAGACTCTGGATGGACAGTTGGATAAATGGTTCTATATATAGGATGTATCAGGTCTATAAACCCAGGTCTATAAACCAGAGGCTCTGGATGGACAGTTGGATAAATGGTTCTATATTTAGGATGTATCCGGTCTATAAATCAGAGGGGGGAAGAGTTGGGGAAGATGCCAGAGGAGAGGGAGAGATTGAAGATGTGGGTTAGAGAGTGTAGAATAGAACCAAAGGGTAAACATAGCATTTGCGAGGGAACAGGATCCCGAGGGCAGGTGGTTAAGTGGACGTTAGCAACCTCGTCTATAGTGGTGAGGGTTGAATGAGGGAAGATGTGATTGCACCTGTGGGCATTAAGTGTAAAGCATGGAAGGTATCTGAACAGCAGAAATCTCCTCACAAATTGTATCAATCTTCTAGCAAGTTGCTAAACTACTTGCTAACGTCCAGTTAACCACCTGCCCTCTGGATCCTGTTACCAAGCAAATGCTACGTTCACCCTCTGGCCCTATTCTACGCTCTCTAACCCACAGCTTCAATTTCTCCCTCTCCTCTGGCATCTTCCCCAACTCTCTAAAAAATGCACTGGTCAGCCCCATACTTAAAAAGCTCTCACTGGACCCAACTGATCTTAACAACCTACGCCCTATTTTCTTGCTCCCCTTTTTACCCAAACTCCTTGAACGTCTGGTCTATAACCGACTGTGCGACCACCTTGCCGAGAATAGCCTCCTTGATCCTCTTCAATCTTGATTTCGGCCTCAACACTCCACTGAAACTGCTCTCCTAAAACTGACAAACGATCTACTAATGGCCAAAACCAATGGACACTATTCTGAACTCCTCCTCCTGGACCTTTCTGCAGCCTTTGATATGTTTGACCATCCCCTCCGCCTCAAAAAACTCCATGCCTTTGGTCTCCGTGACTGTACTCTTCACTGGGTATCTTCCTACTTATCCAACCGCACCTTTAGCGTTACTTACAATTCTACTTCCTCCTCTCCTCTTCCCTTCTCTGTTGGAGTCCCCCAAGGCTCTGTTCTTGGACCCCTCCTATTTTCAATCTACACCTCCTCTCTGGGTCAGCTGATAGCCTCCCACAGCTTCCAATACCATCTCTACGCTGAAGATACCTAAATCTATTTGTCCACCCCTCAGCTCTCTCCCTCAGTCTCCACACGTATCACTAATTTACTATCAGATATATCGGTCTGGATGTCACACCACTTCCTCAAACTCAATCCATCCAAATCCGAGGTTATAATTTTTCCTCCACCACGTGCCCCTTCCCCTGATCTCTCTGTCAATATTGATGGCATTACTATCAGCCCATCCTAGGCATTACTATCAGCCAAGGTCCTAGGTGTTGTCCTGAACTCTGAACTCTCCTTCAAGCCTCACATCCAATCGCTGTCCAAATCTTGCCGCCTCAACCTCCGCAACCTCTCCAAATTATCCCCCCTTCAATCCATCATGAATGCTGCCGCCAGACTCATCTATCTTACCAATCACTCAGTGTCCGCATGCCAAGGTCTTAGGTGTTGTCCTGGACTCTGAACTCTCCATCAAACACCACATCCAATCGCTGTCCAAATCTTGCCGCAACATCTCCAAAATACGCCCCTTTCTAACCAAAGACACAAGAAATCTCCTAGTTCACTCCCTGGTCATCTCGCGCCTCGACTACTGCAATTCCCTTCTCATTGGCTTACCTCTACACAGGCTATCCCCCCTTCAATCCATTATGAATGCTGATGCCAGACTCATCCATCTTACCAATCGCTCAGTGTCCACCGCTCCTCTCTGTCAAACCCTCCACTGGCTTCCGCTCACCCAACAAATTAAATTCAAAATACTAACGACATCTTACAAAGCCATCCACAGCTTAGCCCCCAGCTACATCACTAGCCTAGTCTCAAAATACCAACCTAATCGCTCTCTTTGTTCCTCTCAAAACCTCCTGCTCTCTAGCTCCCTCATCATCTCCTCCCATGCTCACCTCCAGGACTTTATCAGAGCCTCTCCAATCCTATGGAACTCCTTACCCTTATCTGTCCGATTATCTCCTACTCTATTAGATTTTAGGCGATCTCTGAAAACCCTCCTCTTCAGAGAAGCCTATCCTACCCACACCTAACAACTCTACCTCCATTTTCTCCATCAGCCCATCCCCCTTAGTAATTGCCTTTTGTTTCACTTGACCCTCACTTCTAGATTGTAAGCTCTAACAGGCAGGGCCCTCTGATTCCTCCTGTATTGAATTGTATTGGAACTGTATTGTCTTCCCTCACATTGTAAAGCGCTGCGCAAACTGTTGGCGCTATATAGATCCTGTGTAATAATAATAAATAATAATCTTCTGTTTGAAGTGTTTGGCGATCTCCTGGGCAGTGAGTGAGTTAGTGGGTGGAGGCAGTGAAGGACGAAGTAGAGAGTTGAAGGTAGCGAAGAGTTGCCGGGGGCGGGATGATAAGTTGTTAATGAGAGTGATAAAATACTGTAGGTCTGCTTGGCGGGTGGAGACTGGAATTGTATTTTTGGAGGGCAGATTTACATTGGTTGAAATCTTTCTGAGACCTAGTCTTATGCCATAGGCGCTCAAGAGCACAGCTATACTTTTTCAGACTTCTAGTGTTATCTGTTTGCCAAGGCTGAAGGTGTAGGGGCCTGATTCGATGTGTAGTGAGGGGTGCCAGTGTGTCCAGGGAGGGTAAAAGTGAAGTGTTGTAGACAGAAGTGGCTAGGTTGGTGCAAGACAGGGGTGTGATTTTGTCATAGAGGTGGTCGGTAGCAGAGTAGAGAAGAGAAGGGTTGAGATGGCGTAGGTTTCTACGGGTAACTGTAAGGCAGTTGGAGGGAGAAAAGGTGGAGGAGAGGGAGAGAGTGAAACTAATAAGGTACAGATCCGAGAGAGGGAAAGGATAGTTTGAGAGGTTGTACGGAGTGCATAGGTGGGAGAAAACAAGATCAAGGATATTGCCTTCAGAGTGAGTAGAAGGATGTATCTATTGCTTCAGGTCAAAAGGAGGAGGTTAGACTGAAGTTTGGAAATGGCAGGAGTGTTAGTATTAATAGGGATGTTGAAGTTGCCGAGAATGATTGTGGGGATTTTGGAAGAGAGAAAGTAGGGTAGCCAGGCAGAGAAGTCGTCAAGAAAATGTGATACTAGTCCAGGGTAGCAGTAGATCACAGCTATCCTTAGAGAAACAGGAGAGAAACGACGAATGCAGTGTGCCTCACATGAGGAGAGTGACAGAGAGGGATGTTGGTGAAGTACCTGAAAGGTGCTCTATGGGGCCAGAAGGATCCCAACACCCCCTCCCTTGCGCCCACTGGGTCTGGGGGGGTGAGTCCAGAAAAGACCACCTTGGGATAGGGCAGCAGAAGACGCAGTGTCGGATTCATAAAGCCAATTCTCCGTAATGGCGAGTAGATCAAATGAGTTAGCAATAAAAGGTAATGGAGAGAGGTGAGTTTGTTACAGACAGAGCGGGCATCCCAAAGGGCTCAAGAGAGAGGGAGTCTGGTCTTGGGAAGAAGAGATATGGGAACTAAATTGTGCTGAGTGTGTTTGGGGATATATCTCCAGAGGATAGGAGAAGCAAAAAGGTGAGGGAGGTCATATGAGAGTGTGATTTATATGAAGGCACATGCCCCAGTGTCATAGAGGTTTTGTGTGCGTGTTGACTTAGAAATAGCAGGAGATGGTGAGTGCAGTAATAAGGAGAGTACAGAAAAGAGTGTGATATTTATAAGCTGTGGGGTGGAGAAGAGGGGTGAAGGAGAGAGAGTTTAAGGATAGATGACACAGCTGTCAGAAGGAGTGCATGTTACAAGGCGAAAGAGCAGAAGGGGTAAACAAGGTTACCTGTAGTCTGTGTGGTGTTTATCTCAGCCTTTCCTGTGTTCATTCACTTTGTGCATTTGCTGAAGTGCAAAGTCAGAAGTGCTCCCACTTATAGAAATAGCCCCACTTTGAGAAAGAGCCCCAACAGCAAACGTGCCTTCCCCAAGAGATGCTTACTTATATACTGTTAGAGATGGGGGTGGGTGCTTGCCAATTAACTAATCAGGAGGTAATAAAGTATGACTGGCTAAAAAGAGCAACAATTTCACTTTAGAAACAGACTTATAAGAGAAGAGGTAATAAAGATAAGAAACGGGCGATAAATTAAAGGTAAGACACAGAGAGAAAATAAAGCATTGCAATGAGAACAGTCTACAGATGGTTGAGCAAAATAAACATAGCACAGTTAAAGAAAAGACATAAGGAGAGCAGTTTTCAGTATTACAGGTTTGGGTGGAGTTGCAGCAGTATGAACATACCACAGTTAAACACAGGACAGAAGGAGAGCAGTTTTCAGTATTACAGGTTTGGGTGGAGTTGCAGCAGTATGAACATACCACAGTTAAAGACAAGACATAAGGAGAGCAGTTTTCAATATCACAGGTTTGGGTGGAGTTGTAGCAGTATGAACATACCACAGTTGAAGACAGAACATAAGGAGAGCAGTTTTCAGTATAATAGGTTTGGGTGGAGTTTGAGCAGTATGAACATACTGTACCTGTGGAGAGACAGAGAAGAAGTTTTCAGATGACACGTTCAGATGATGATTGCAGAGTCAGAAGTGCTCCCACTTATAGAAATAGGCCCCACTTTGAGAAACAGCCCCAACAGGAACGTTCCTCCTCTTTGCAAAGATGCCTTCCCCAAGAGATGCTTACTTATATACTGTTAGAGATGGGAGTGGGTGCTTGCCAATTAACTAATCAGGAGGCAATAAAGTATGACTGGCTAAAAAGAGCAACAATTTAAATTTAGAAACAGACTTATAAGAGAAGAGGTAATAAAGATAAGAAACGGGCGATAAATTAAAGGTAAGACACAGGGAGAAAATAAAGCATTGCAATGAGAACAGTCTACAGATGGTTAAGCAAAATAAACATAGCACAGTTAAAGACAAGACATACAGAGAGCCGGTTTCAGTATTACAGTTTAGAGTGGAGTTGCAGCAGTATGAACATACCACAGTTAAAGACAAGACAGAAGGGGAGCGGTTTTAAGTATTACAGGTCTGGGTGGAGTTGCAGCAGTATGAACATACCACAGTCAAAGACAAGATATAAGGAGAGCAGTTTTCAATATCACAGTTTTGGGTGGAGTTGCAGCAGTATGAACATACCACAGTCAAAGACAAGATATAAGGAGAGCAGTTTTCAATATCACAGTTTTGGGTGGAGTTGCAGCAGTATGAACATACCACAGTTAAAGACAAGACAGAAGGAGAGCAGTTTTAAGTATTACAGGTTTGGGTGGAGTTGCAGCAGTATGAACATACCACAGTCAAAGACAAGATATAAGGAGAGCAGGTTTCAATATCACAGTTTTGGGTGGAGTTGCAGCAGTATGAACATACCACAGTTAAAGAGAAGACATAAGAAGAGCAGTTTTCAATATCACAGGTTTGGGTGGAGTTGTAGCAGTATGAACATACCACAGTTAAAGACAGAACATAAGGAGAGCAGTTTTCAGTATAATAGGTTTGGGTGGAGTTTGAGCAGTATGAACATACTGTACCTGTGGAGAGACAGAGAAGAAATTTTCAGATGACACGTTCAAATGATGATTGCAGAGTCAGAAGTGCTCCCACTTATAGAAATAGGCCCCACTTTGAGAAAGAGCCCCAACAGGAACGTTCCTCCTCTTTGCAAAGATGCCTTCCCCAAGAGATGCTTACTTATATACTGTTAGAGATGGGAGTGGGTGCTTGCCAATTAACTAATCAGGAGGCAATAAAGTATGACTGGCTAAAAAGAGCAACAATTTCAATTTAGAAACAGACTTATAAGAGAAGAGGTAATAAAGATAAGAAACGGGCGATAAATTAAAGGTAAGACACAGGGAGAAAATAAAGCATTGCAATGAGAACAGTCTACAGATGGTTGAGCAAAATAAACATAGCACAGTTAAAGAAAAGACATAAGGAGAGCAGTTTTCAGTATTACAGGTTTGGGTGGAGTTGCAGCAGTATGAACTTACCTGTGGAGAGACAGAGAATAAGTTTTCCGATGACACATTCAGATGATGAGTGCAGAGTCAGAATTGCTCCCACTTATAGAAATAGCTCCACTTTCAGAAAGAGCCCTCACAGCAAAGGTGCCCCCCCCCCCCTTTGCAAACGACAGACCACATCACCTGTCATCATTACATGCAGCATAACATGTCCAAAACTCGTGATAATCAAAGTCCAGCGTGAATATTCTGATCAACATTAGAAAAGTTATTTATTATCTTATCAGTAAACAGTTAACAGGACACAGGGAGCCGGTGAAAGGAATTGCAGCCGACCACCCTTTATTCCTTGGTCATCCACCGGGACCCTTCAGAATTCTGGAGACCCCAACGAAACACAAAAGGCAAGGATCAGTGTTCAAAGCAAGTCTAAAGTCTTTATTCAGAGTGATAGCTTATTATGCAAGTAACAAGTAAACCTATGACGTATGTTAAGGGTTCTACGAATTTGCAAGCTAAGGCACACAAGATACTATTTCTAAGAATCCTCTTAGCCACAATGACTTATACTTCCTAATACATATCCCCCCATTCCTCCTCCAAGCAAATATCCCTCCCAACGCCCTCCCAATATTTTTATTTCAGGTAATTATATTGCGCTGTCAATTTGCGCAGCGCTTTTACATTTACATTGTACATTCACATCAGTACCTGCCCTCAAGGAGCGTACAATCTAATACCCCCCCCCCCATTCCTCCTCCAAGCAAATATCCCCCCATTCCTAAACATAAATTCCCTCTGCAAGCCAAAGTTCTACCAAAACAATGTAAAAATTCCTCCTCCGAGTCCAAATCCCTCCTCCTAACACAAATCTCCCCCACTCAAAATAAATCACCCCTCTTAGCACCCATCCACTTCAGTGGCGGCTGGTGCTCAAAATTTTTGGGGGGGCACAAAAAGAAAAATGTAATAGGTATTGCTTCGCGTCAAAAAACGCAGTAAAAAATTGCGTGACTTTGAAGTCATGGTACAGGCATGGCACAGGTGATGGTATAGGCATGGCATAGGTGATGGTACAGGCATGGCACAGGTGATGGTATAGGCATGGCATAGGTGATGGTACAGGCATGGCACAGGTGATGGTATAGGCATGGCATAGGTGATGGTACAGGCATGGCACAGGTGATGGTATAGGCATGGCACAGATATGGTATAGGCATGTCACAGGTCATGGTACAGGAGATGGTATATGCCCGCTTTCAATGCAGTGACCAGCGTACATGCCCCCTTTCAATGCAGAGACCAGTGTACATGCCCCCTTCAATGCAGAGTTCAGCGTGCGTGCCCCCTTCAATGCAATGAACATTGTGCTGTGCCCCTTTCAATGCAATGAACACTGTGCTATGCCCCCTTCAATGCAATAAACACTGTGCTGTGCCCCCACAATGCAGAGTTCAGCGTGCATGCCCCCTTCAATGCAACTGTGCTGTGCCCCCTTCAATGCAATGAACAATGTGCTGTGCCCCCTTCAATGCAATAAACACTGTGCTGTGCCCCCTTCAATGCAATAAACACTGTTCTGTGCCCCCTTCAATGCAATGAACACTGTGCTATGCCCCCTTCAATGCAATGAACACTGTGCTGTGCCCCAACAATGCAGAGTTCAGCGTGCATGCCCCCTTCAATGCAACTGTGCTGTGCCCCCTTCAATGCAATAAACACTGTGCAGAGTTCAGCGTGCGTGCCCCCTTCAATGCAACTGTTCCGTGCCCCCATCAATGCAGAGTTCAGCGTGCGAGCCCCTTTCAATGCAGAGCGCCACAGCATTGTCCCCAATCACTGCCGAGCGCCACAGCATTGTCCCCAATGATTGCAGAGTGCCACAGCATTGTACCCCAATGATTGCAGAGCGCCACAGCATTGTCCCCCAATGATTGCAGAGCGCCACAGCATTGTCCCCCAATGATTGCAGAGCGCCACAGCATTGTCCCCCAATAATTGCAGAGCGCCACAGCATTGTCCCCCAATGATTGCAGAGCGCCACAGCATTGTCCCCCAATGATTGCAGAGTGCCCACAGCATTGTACCCCAATGGTTGCAGAGCGCCACAGCATTGTCCCCCAATGATTGCAGAGCGCCACAGCATTGTCCCCCAATGATTGCAGAGCGCCCACAGCATTGTCCCCCAATGATTGCAGAGCGCCACAGCATTGTCCCCCAATGATTGCAGAGTGCCCACAGCATTGTACCCCAATGATTGCAGAGTGCCCACAGCATTGTCCCCCAATGAATGCAGAGTGCCACAGCATTGTCCCCCAATGATTGCAGAGTGCCACAGCATTGTACCCCAATGATTGCAGAGTGCCCACAGCATTGTACCCCAATGATTGCAGAGTGGCCACAGCATTGTCCCCCAATGATTGCAGAGTGCCAGCATTGTCCCCCAATGATTGCAGAGTGCCAGCATTGTCCCCCAATGATTGCAGAGTGCCAGCATTGTCCCCCAATTATTGCAGAGTGCCAGCGTTGTCCCCCAATGATTGCAGAGTGCCAGCATTGTACCCCAATCGATGCAGAGACCAGCGTGCGTGCTCCCTTCAAACTCACCTGGCGGCGGCGCGGCTCAGCTTCTTCCTCCTCTTCTGCGGCGGGTCCTTCTCCCTCGTCTCGGCGGCGGGAACCGGCGGGCGGCCTCTCCATTTCTCTGAGTGGCGGTGACGGTGAGTGACTGACGCACGCACCGGCACCGCCCCCATTGCGACGTCAGCGATATCCTGGATGATGATTGGTCCAGGCTGTAGACTGGACCAATCACAGCAAGGATATCAGAAAGTGGGGGTGTCCAATCGCAAAGACTTGCGCCCAGGATACCCCCCTACCCCCCAGAAGGCAGCCAATCGGCGCCTCTTCTGGGACGTAACCCCACC
Source organism: Pelophylax lessonae (assembly GCF_965119305.1). Lineage (NCBI taxonomy): Eukaryota > Metazoa > Chordata > Amphibia > Anura > Ranidae > Pelophylax > Pelophylax lessonae. The sequence goes on along the minus strand of NC_138776.1, from coordinate 259,663,062 downwards.
CCCCCCCCAGCCACCAGTTCCTTCAGGCGAGGCCGGCGAACCCAATTTTTTTTTTTTGTACAACTTTATTTGTTCGTTTTTTTTTTTTTTTTTTGGGGTAGGGGGGCGGCGCCCTGGCGCCCCCTATGCACGGGCCGCCACTGATCCACTTACCCCTACAATTCCCCTCCCAGCACAAATCCTATGCCCCCATCCCCCTCTTAGCAAAAATCCCCCCCCTAATACCTTCTCCTAGAGCATATCATCTTCCCAATCGCCCCACCTAGCACATATTCCCCCCAAGCAAATAACCCCCCAACCCCCTCCAAATACATATCCCCCTATTCCTCCTCCCAGTATACATTACATCCCCCTAATCTTCCACCCAGTACATATTCCCCCCCAATCACCTCTCCTAATACATATCCCCCATCCCCACTCCTAGTTCACATCCCCCCAATCAACTCTACTAGCACATATCCCCCCCCCCCCGATTCCTCCTCCAAGCAAATCCCCCCAACCCCCTCCCAATATATACTCCACCTTTCCTCCTCCAAGCAGTTATCCCCCCCCCCCCCCCAATCCCTGCTTCTAGTACAAATCCCCTCAATTCCTCCTCCAAACAAATATCCCCTCTACCCCCTCCTAATACACATCCCCCCTAAACCCCCCTAATAGTATATATCCCCCTTCCTAGTGCATATCCTCTCTCCCCATTCTTCCATCAAGCAAATACACCCCCTCCAAGTACATACAGTACCCCCCTCTCCTCTCCTCACAGCAAATCAAATGACAATTGTAAACAATGGATGGATTCTTTTCATGCCATCCCTTGTATACAAGTGTGTTGCTAGCTGTGATTGGTCAATGTAATCACAGGGTATAGACAGGGCCAATCACAGCCCATTGTTGCCATGTGATTAGCTTTGGCCAACCACAGCTAATAACAAAAAAAAAGACACTGAATGAATCCGTTTCAATCGGTAAACATGGTTGCTTATACCAATGAAATTCAATGCTATAAGTAATCATAATGTGTAAAAAAAAAGATAGTGATCACTTCCCCAGAGTAGTACAGTGTTCCTGTTACTATGGTAACACTGTATTGCTTTGATCACAATATGTAAAAGAATTGTAAAAAAAAACAAAAGAAAAAAAAATGTAATAAAATGGAAAAAAAAAAAACACCAGTCAGTGTCCCTGATCACCGCCACACCAGTTATATGATAATGCTGTACAGCACTGGGGGCAATATGAAAACAAAAAAAAGCTTGTGAATTATTCATTTTTTTTTAATTTCTTAATTTTTAAAAAAAATTGTGACAAAAATTTACAATTTCAAAACACTCTAACACATGACAATTATAAACAATGGATGGATTCTTTTCATGCCATCCCTTGTATACAAGTGTGTTGCTAGCTGTGATTGGCCAATGTCATCACAGGGTATAGACAGGGCCAATCACAGCCCATCTTTGCCATGTGATTAGCTTTGGCCAATCACCTCTAATAACAACAAAATACATTGAATTAATCTGTTTCAATCGGTAAATATGGTTGCTTATACCAATGAAATTCATTGCTATAAGCAATCATAATGTGTAAAAAAAAAAAAAAATAGTGATCACTTCCCCAGAGTAGTACAGTGTTACTGTTACTATGGTAACACTGCATTGCTTTGATCACGATATGTTAAAAAAATTAAACAAAAGAAGAAAAAAAATGTAATAAAATGAAAAAAAAATCACCAGTCTGTGTCCCTGATCACCGCCATACCAGTTATATGATAATGCTGTACAGCACTGGGGACTACATGGAAACAAAAAAACTTGTGATTTATTTTTTTTTAAATTTCTTAATTTTTAAAAAAAAAAATTGTGACCAAAATTTACAATTTTAAAAAAACTCTCCATGCCTCTTAGTAAATACCTCGGACTGTCTCCTTTCCAAAAAAGAGGATATTTGGGGGGTATTTGTACCGTCCTGGCATTTTCACCGTCTCAGGAAATGAGATCGGCCGTCAGAACCTCAGGATTGGCCAATTTCCAGAAATCTATATCATAGTTTTTGGACTCTAAATCTCTCACACAGAGTAAATAATACACACTGATTTTTATTTTTATTTTTTTATTTTATAAAAGAAATGTAGCAGAATATATTTTGAAGAAAGATTATTTATTTGCAAAATTTTATAACAGAAACTGAAAGAAACATTTTTTTTTCCCTTTACAGAGTAAACATGATAAAAAAATACAAATACAACCAAAATAAATCTCTATCTCTCTTCAATAATGAAATTCTCCATAGTGATTGCAGGAATCTGAGAGCAGAGTATTGGAAAGTGCGGAGCGTTCTTGTTTATTTTTAGAAAATCAGAATTAGCGATTAACAAAGAATATAAACAAAGCTACAATCTACATCAAATCTTATATAACTGAAGAACATAAACTAGAAAATGGTTTATTTATTGGATGGACCAATGAAAAGCCGGCTTCTTCCGTGAAACATCAAAAGAGCAATAATGTACAGGAACCAATAAGAAGTGTTGTCCATGTATGGTCATATCTGACCATGTATTAGCACAGTTTAGTTGTATGGTGCGGTCTGTGTGAGTGCGGGACCGAGTCAGCACTGTATGTTTAGTGGGTCATATTACTATAATTCAATTCCAGGAGGCCCCAAAACCAAAAGAGTACCCGAAAAAGAATATTGTTGCCCCGCCCCCAAGACATCATGAACATAAAAAATGTTGTTAGCTTGTGTGAATTTTCTGGTGTGAAACAAGTGATGATTTAATTGTGACTAAAACATTTCCCGCACTCTGAACATTAATAAGGACACTCGCGTGTGGGAATTCTCTGGTGTTGAAAAAGGTGCTCTCTTTGAGTGAAAGATTTCCCGCACTCTGAACATGAATAAGGGCGCTCACCTGTGTGAATTCTCTGGTGTCCAAGAAGCTGTTCTTTTCTACTGAAACATTTCCCGCACTCTGAAAATGAATAAGGACGCTCACCTGTGTAAATTCTCTGGTGTTGAATAAGGGTTTCTTTGAGAAGGAAAGATTTCCCACACTCCGAACATGAATAGGGATGCTCACCCGTGTGAATTATCTGATGTTTAACAAGTATTACTTTATCAATGAAACATTTCCCGCACTCTGAACTTGAATAAGGGTGCTCACCCGTGTGAATTCTCTGGTGTTTAACAAGGCTTCCTTTCCTACTGAAAGATTTCCCGCACTCTGAACATGAATAGTGGCGTTCACCCGTGTGATTTCTCTGGTGTTCAACAAGGCATTCTTCAAGAATAAAAGATTTCCCACACTCTGAACATGAATAAGGACGCTCACCGGTGTGAATTTTCTGATGTTTAACAACTTCTCTTTTAGATATGAATGATTTCCCGCACTCTGAACATAAATAAGGGCGTTAGCCCGTGTGAATTTTCTGGTGTTGAACAAGGTTTGTTTTACGTGTGAAAGATTTCCCGCACTCTGAACATGAATAGGGGCGCTCGCCCGTGTGAATTTTCTGGTGTCCAAGAAGGTGTCCTTTTGTACTGAAACATTTCCCACACTCTGAACACGAATAGGGGCGCTCGCCCGTGTGAATTCTCTGGTGTTCAAGAAGGGTTACTTTTGTAAGGAAACATTTCCCGCACTCTGAACATGAATGAGGGCGCTCACCTGTGTGAATTCTCTGGTGTTTAACAAGGCTTCCTTTCCTACTGAAAGATTTCCCGCACTCTGAACATGAATAGGGGCGTTCACCCGTGTGATTTCTCTGGTGTTCAACAAGGCTTTCTTCAAGAATAAAAGATTTCCCGCACTCTGAACATGAATAAGGACGCTCACCGGTGTGAATTTTCTGATGTCTAACCATTTCTCTTTTAGATATGAATGATTTCCCGCACTCTGAACATAAATAAGGGCGTTCGCCCGTGTGAATTTTCTGGTGTTTTACAAGGTTTGTTTTATGTGTGAAAGATTTCCCGCACTCTGAACATGAATAGGGGCGCTCGCCTGTGTGAATTTTCTGGTGTCCAAGAAGGTGTCCTTTTGTACTGAAACATTTCCCACACTCTGAACATGAATAGGGGCGCTCACCCGTGTGAATTCTCTGGTGTTCAAGAAGGGTTACTTTTGTACTGAAACATTTCCCGCACTCTGAACATGAATGAGGGCGCTCACCCGTGTGAATTCTCTGGTGTTGAACAAGGTGTTCTTTATGAATGAAAGATTTCCCGCACTCTGAACAGGAATGGGGACGCTCACCCGTGTGAATTCTCTGGTGATGAACAAGGTATGCTTTATGAATGAAAGATTTCCCGCACTCTGAACAGGAATAGGGACGCTCACCCGTGTGAATTCTCTGATGTTTAACAAGTTCTCCTTTAACTATGAAAGATTTCCCGCACTGTGAACATGAATAAGGGCGCTCACCCGTGTGAATTTTCTGGTGTTTAACAAGGTATCCTTTTTGACTGAAAGATTTCCCGCACTGTGAACATGAAAAAGGACGTTCACCCATGTGAATTCTCTGGTGTTGAACAAGGTTTCCTTTATGAATGAAAGATTTCCCGCACTGTGAACATGAAAAAGGACGCTCACCCGTGTGAATTCTCCGATGTTTAACAAGGTCTCCTTTACCAATGAAAGTTTTCCCGCACTCTGAACATGAATAGGAGCGTTCGCCCGTGTGAATTTTCTGGTGTGCAGCAAGGCCATCTTTCTGAGTGAAACTTTTTCCGCACTCTGAACATGAATGAGGACGCTCACCTGTGTGAATTCTCTGGTGTACAAGAAGGTTTCCTTTTTGATTGAAACATTTCCCGCACTCTGAACATGAAAAAGGATGCTCACCTGTGTGAATTCTCTGGTGTACAAGAAGGGTTCCTTTTTTACTGAAACATTTCCCGCACTCTGAACATGAATAAGGAGGTTCACCCGTGTGATTTTTCTTGTGCGAAAGAAGTGCCCATTTTTTTGTAAACAATTTCCCGCACACTGAACATGACAATGAACTCTCTTCTGTATCATCTCTTTCATGGCTTAAAGAAGATTCCTGGGGAATAGATGGATCTATGGAAGTATCTGTACTGTGAGGTCCTATAGTCTTGGTGTGTGATTGGTCAGAAGATTCCTCAGGATTAGAGGTATCCATTGATCCCTCCAATTGGTAAGGTGCGGGATGTGTGTTTGGAGTAACGGGATTTAGTCCTGCAGAATATTGCACAATGTTATCTTCTGCTTCATAATCTGGAGATAAAATAAGACGTTCCTCAGAGGTATTCCGGACATTGTGTCCACCTGTGGAGAAACAATTTACCATGAAATGTTATAACCTTCCATTCAGGACTCATATATGTTGGTCCAATACCAAATAATTTATAGGAGCTCTGGCATGGATTTGGGGGCAATTAGAGGAGAAAAATATGGATAGAAACCAAGCGAAAGTGTCCAGTGCTGCAACCACAAAGTGCACAGTGCGATGTCTCTTCTATTCTCGTGTGCAAAATTCTCTTCCAGAGTTTAATAAAAATGCTCTCAGTGCTCCACACCACCCGCTATCCTCCACCTTCACATCGGAGAACTCATTGGAATTCTACGACCCCTCACTTACCAATGGGTCATTAGGCACTTGTATCCCCCAAAGGGAAGATCATCGAGGACCACCACCACCTCTATACTACCTCTCCAGTTATCTCATACTATACCTGCTGATATCTTCTCACCTCAGATCCATCCCAGACTCTGACACATCAACAAAGATGGCTGCCATGCATTCATGTTCTGCAGCGCTCTTCACCAATCAGCACAAAGAATATCGCCAATGTCAGAGAGCACCTCCGATAGCTTTACAAGATGACCGAAAGGGGAGGAGCTACACTGCTGACAATGATGACATCGGGAAGGTGGTCTTGGATGATCTTCCCCTTGATGGATACAAGCTTTTAGTGACCCATTGGTAAGTGAGGAGTCATGGAATTACGGTCAGTCCCCTGATGTGAGGGTGGGGGATAGAGGGTGGTGAGCACCGAGAGCATGTTTAATCATCTCTGTAAGAAAATTATTGTGTGTTTGGAGCGCTGGACAGTTTCTTTTTTGTATATTGAAGTACTTTCATGTTGGAAATTGAGAAAGGAAATGGACCTTCCTCCACCTCATTTCTTACATAAACATAATGAATAATGGAGGTGGACCTTTCATACGGTGTACAGTATCTCCTCCTCATTTGTTGGGAACATGATGTTATATTGAGGAACGGAGATGGACCTTTCATATGATGTACAGTATCTCCTCCTCATTTGTTAGGAACATGACGTTATATTGAGGAATGGAGATGGACCTTTCATATGGTGTACAGTATCTCCACCTCATTTGTTGGGAACATGACGTTATATTGAGGAATGGGGATGGACCTTTCATATGGTATATACAGTATCTCCTCCTCATCTGTTGGGAACATGACGTTATATTGAGGAATGGAGATGGATCTTTCATATGGTGTACAGTATCTCCACCTCATTTGTTGGGAACATGACGTTATATTGAGGAATGGAGATGGACCTTTCATATGGTATATACAGTATCTCCTCCTCATCTGTTGGGAACATGACGTTATATTGAGGAATGGAGATGGACCTTTCATATGGTGTACAGTATCTCCTCCTCATTTGTTGGGAACATGACGTTATATTGAGGAATGGAGATGGACCTTTCATATGGTGTACAGTATCTCCTCCTCATTTGTTGGGAACATGACGTTATATTGAGGAATGGAGATGGACCTTTCATATGGTGTACAGTATCTCCTCCTCATTTGTTGGGAACAGAAAACGGAAAATTGATATCAAATACTTACCGTAATTTTCCTTTCCTGATGGACTCCATGGCAGCATACGTTCGGGTAGGCTCCGCCTCCTCTCCTACCTCATAGGACCCCACTCCCATAAATCTTTGCTCCCTTTCAGCATCAGTGTTCTGTAACTAGCCTACTCAGGAATTGGGAGGGGACTCCTGCTGCCATGGAGTCCATCAGGAAAGGAAAATTACGGTAAGTATTTGATATCAATTTTCCGTTTTCCTGACAGACTCCATGGCAGCATACGTTCGGGAAATAACTCGCTATACACTCCCGGGTGGGAAGATGCTGAACAAAGAAAAAACTTTAATTGGCACTGTCAATTGACAAAACTTGAACGCCAAAGTTAACTGAAGATAAAGCAGCAGGTTCTACACAGTAATGTGTAAGAAAGGTATTCACAGACGACCAGGCGGCTGCTCTGCAGATTACGTCAGGCGCGACATGTTTAGAAACAGCCCAGGACGTAGCGATGCTTCTGGTAGAATGAGCTGTAATCGCCTCTGGAGGAGCCAAGCCTTTTGCTCTATATGCCCATTGTACAGCCTGAACAATCCATGCAGCCACTGCTCTTGAAGAAGCACGCCTTCCTCTCTTGTTTCCATGGAGAAGAACGAACAGGAAATCTGATTGACGGAAGGATGATGTGGCTTCTAAGTATCGACTCAGAGTGTCGCCCACGTCCAGAGGATGGACTAAGGACTGCTCATCTGTTCTGAAGGTGGGAAGAACTATCTCAGAATTCTCATGGAAGACAGATGTTACTTTAGGGTTTGACCCCAGCATAGGGATTAGGACCACTCTATCTTGAAAGAAGGTCAGAAAAGGCTCTTTGCAGCCCAGATTGTGTATCTCTGAAACCCTCTTAGCAGAGGTGATAGCCACCAGAAATACCGTCTTCAGTGTAAGCTCCTTGATGGACATGGAAGCGACATCTTTTGAAGTAAAGAAGTCCAAAACCAACGGAAGATCCCATTTCGGGAATCTTGGCTTTCTCTGCGGCCTTAGCCTGACTGCACCCTTAAAAAACTGTTGGATCAGTTGATGTCTTGCCCACTGAATCCCGGTGAAAGCAGAGATGGCAGAAACTTGTACCCGGAGAGAACTAACCGAGAGGGATAGATCCAACCCGGACTGTAGGAAACTTAAGATTTGCTGAATAGTAGGGGTGCCTGCTGAACCCAGGCTCCGAGCTTGATAACTCATAAACCTTGCCCAGATCCTCTCATAAACTCTGTTGGTACTGGCTCTTCTAGAACTCATAAGAGTGGGAATCACCTCCTCTGGACATCCGAGAGCCTCCAACCTCCCCCTCTCAAGAACCAGGCCTTGAGGTGTAGCCGCGCAGGGCATGGATGAAGAGTAGGACCCTGCGATAGAAGGTCTGGCCTGAGAGGAAGAGGGATCGGATCCCTGAAGCTGAGAAGGGACAGCAGAGGAAACCAAGGCCTGTTGGGCCAGAAGGGAATTATTGCTATGACCTCCACCTCCTCCATCTTCAGTCTCCGCAGGAATTGGAGTACTATTGGCACCGGAGGAAAGGCATAGGCAGACTGGAAGTTCCATCTGTCCGTGAGGGCATCCACTCCGAAGGCTCGGGGATCCCTGAACCTCGTATAATACTTCTGGAGTTTCTTGTTGCGTGGACTCGCAAAGAGATCCACCTCCGGTGAGATTCCCAGAGACAGAACCCAGTTGAACACCTCCTGATGAAGGGACCATTCGTTGTTGTCCAACTGAAATCTGGACAGGAAGTCTGCTTCCGTATTCAACACTCCTGGTACAAAGACCGCCGAGAGATTGGCCAGATGTTGCTGGGCCCAGGACATAATTGGTTCTGTTTCGTGGAGTAGAGACATGCTGCGAGTTCCACCTTGCCTCTTGACGTATGCCACTGCCGTGGTGTTGTCCATCCTGAGTAACACTGAGGCTCCCTGAGTCAGATGGTGAAAAGCCTGAAGGGCTTTGAAGGCGGCTCGTAACTCTAGGATGTTGGATACCACTCCGTGACTGGAGAAATTCCACCTGCCCTGTGCCACTTCCGCCAGGCAATGGGCTCCCCAACCGGTACTGCTGGCATCGGAGGTTATCGTCACCCAGGAAATTGGAGCAATTGAGTGGCAGTTGGTTAGATTCGCACGGCGTAACCACCATGGAAGGCACCCCTTCATGAATGGTGTTAGGTAAATGACTTGAGATAAGTTCTCTGTCGTCCATTGATGTAGAAACCCTTTCTGGAAAGGTCTCAACTTCCACAGAGCCCACTTCACCATGGGCGAGGTAGCTACTAGAGTCCCTACCACCTTTAGACACTGACGGGCAGTGAGATGGGAGGCAGCAAGAGCGAAAGCCACCCTGCTCTGGACTACTGGGATTTTCTCCTCTGGTAGAGATATGGTGCAATTCAACGTGTTGAACAGTGCCCCGAGAAATACCAGGGACTGCGTGGGTACCAGATGGCTCTTCTCCAAATTGAGAATCCAACCGAACTCTCGAAGAGTGAGGATCACCTGCTCCAGATGTATCAGTAGCTGGGACCTCTCCTGGGACAGAAGAAGAAGATCGTCCAGGTAGTGATGTAACCTGATACCTCTGGTTCTGATGAGGGCCACAATTGCCAATAGCGTCTTGGAGAAGGTGCGAGGCGAAGTCGAGAGCCCGAAGGGAAGACATGTAAATTGCATCTGGACATGATTGACAGCAAACCTGAGGAACTGATGGTATTCTCTTGCCACAGGAACGTGGAAATACGCATCCTTTAGGTCTATTGATGCCAACCAATCCCCTGGAAGGACCGAGTGTTGTATTGTGACCAGAGATTCCATTTTGAATCTCTCTCGATGGATAGATCTGTTGAGATATGTAAGATCTATTACCGGGCGCCATGTGCTATTCTTTTTCTGGACGAGGAAGAGAGGTGAATAGACTCCCTGACCTCTTTCCGCTTCGGGAACTGGTACGACAGCTCGCTGATCCAGTAGGGTATCCACATAACTGAGAAGAACCTTCTTCTTTTCTGCTGTAGGAGGGAGGGAAGTTGCAACGAACCTGGGTTTGGGGACGTTGTCGAACGTCCAAGAGTGCCCTTGGGACACAATATTTAAAACCCAGGGATCCTGGATCGAGGCCGCCCAGACGTCCCGAAATTGGAGCAACCTGGCCCCTACCGGAACAGACTGGACGGGCCCAACCTCAAAAGGATTTAGTGGCCTCCCGGTCACCGGACGAAGAGCCTTTGGAATTTTTCTGAAAGGAGGTTTGTCTAGACTTCCAGCTTCTACCATAAGATTTTCCTGGTCTGTAGCTGCGCGCTTCCCTCGAACGATTAGTATTCTGTCTTCTTGGAAAGGAACGCTTCTGAGCGCCTGGGCGTTTATCCTGAGGGAGGAACCCAGATTTTCCACCCGTGGCCCGAGTTATGGCTGCATCCAACTTATTCCCAAAGAGGGAAGAACCCTCAAAGGGAATTCGGCACCAAGCCTGTTTGGAGGCAGCATCGGCTACCCAAGGACGAAGCCAAAGGGCACGTTTTGCCGTAACAGAGGACAGCATAACTCGGGCCAAGAGGCGAATGGTGTCCAGAGACGTCTCCCCCAAGAAGCCCGCAGCCATCTTCAGCTCCTGAATCGGGGAGCTCCGAAGAGCTTCTTCCGAAACTCCTCCAAGAGTATCTTCAAGGGCGTTGATCCAAACTTCCATTGCTTTGGAAATTGTAGCCGAGGCCAAAGCTGGCTTACAGGCCATACCGGCTGAAAGATATGCCCGTTTAAGGTCAGCATCAATCCTTCTATCCAAAGGATCCCTAAAAGATGCTGTATCTTCCATTGGAAGGGTGACATGCTTCGCAAGACGCATCACTGCGGCATCCACACTGGGGGAAGACTCCAGATACTTCACCTCTTCCTGTTTAAAAGGATACATCTTTGTCATTTTTGTGGTCATGGAATTTTTCCTCTCCACCTTGTTCCACTCCTCAGAGATTATGTCTCCCAGCTCTCCTAAAAATGGAAAGTTTAACCTCTCCTTACACAGCTGCTTGAAATATTTCTTCTGCTTAGGCGAAGAAACAGCAGGATCTTCCCAGTCAAGGGCCTCTCTAACCGCCTTCACTAACGGGGAAACGAGGCTGAACTCAAATCCAGAACCGGAGTCATCTGAATCGGATTCGGAATCTGACGGGAGAATAGAAGGATGGCTGGGCTGGGAAGATTCAAACGGATCCTGAAGCAAAAGATCTCTATCAGGGGAGTGGGACGGCCCTGCAGGAGCATTTGTCTTGTGAAAATCAGCGAGAGAGTCCTTGAGAACCCTACGCACCACCTCCTCAATATGTTGGTCTGATTTTTCTCTTTCGCCCGTAGCTTGGGCATAACAGGTTTTACATAGGGAGGAACCTTCCGGTATCACAGTGCGACATCCCCAGCATTTTTTCCCCTGCTGGCGTTCCACTTGGCCATAATGTGTGGAAGAGTGGCCATCGCGTCCCCTACTATGGGGGGAGCTGCGTTTAGATTTGGATGAGGAGCGCCGGTGCTGCGATTTTGTATGTCTGTCTTCGCTGCGTGCACGTGGCTGTTGATCAGGCCTAAAAGAGCTGGAGACAGACACATATAGCAGAGTATAAGAGACACTAAAAAGACACTCAGATCAGACTAGCTACAGGATCCAGCACATACCTTGAAAGAGCTGGCTGGCCACTAGGGGGCGGCGATGAGGTATCCATAGTATAAGCAGACTTTGTATTGAAGCTAGCTGGAGGGAGGACAGAAGACTATCAGTCCCAGTGTAATACAAAAAAGACCCCAGAAAAGGAAGAATCTTACCTCGCTAAGTATACCAGAGACTGGGGGAGGCTATCGATCTGCCGACCTTCCCACCAGCCCTGGTCAATAACCCAGTTTAAATATGCCGCCCCGAGGTGATTCCGAGGTACTGCGCATGCGCGCGCGACGTCAGACATCGCGTCTGCGCATGCGCGACGAAAAGACCTATCCGGAGCACACTGCGCATGCGCAGAGGCGCCGGACAACCCGGAAGCGGCGGACATGATCGCGGCCATGGCCGTGAGAAGCGGAACCGAAAGAAGAAGAAACCGGTATGTTAACAGGTGACTAACTAGACCCTATAATAATGGCACTACTGAATACTACATGAAGGAAACATAGACATGAATTTTGGCAGTACAACAGACACAATAAATAAAAAAGGATAAGAAACTTGGTCCCATATCAGGGCTTACCACCCTGCCGACGGCATAATCGAGTCCAGGAGACGCAGCACCAGCTCAAATCTTCGGGCAAAAAAAGGGCCACCCGCAGCAGCAAGGCTCTCTCGGCCAGACCACAGAGCTCCTGCTAAGGGTCTCTTCCATTGCCCCCTCCATACCCCGCTAAGAGCCAGGGCTTATCGGAGACTCCATGACTCAATCTGCCACCGTTTTTCATATAGGACCGAAGAAAGTAGGAACATAAAACTATATGTATGAGGAGGACGAAAAAAGAACACTGATGCTGAAAGGGAGCAAAGATTTATGGGAGTGGGGTCCTATGAGGTAGGAGAGGAGGCGGAGCCTACCCGAACGTATGCTGCCATGGAGTCTGTCAGGAAAGGATTTATTCGGAGTCTCTGTTTTAACCTGGGATCTTGCCAACATCCCTAATGAATATATTGAAAAACAAGAACCCCTAAGGAGTGGGACTTTGAACGGCAAGAACCAGGACTTGAGTATGAAATATATAAGTTTATTACAAAATTCACATAGAATATAAAAAGCAAATTGACAAGGACATGAAAAAACATGTATCATAAAAACATGGTCATAAATACGTCTTGGGACAGAGAGAGTCTGAGATGTCTGGACCGGACTAGACGCGTTTCGGTCTGATTGCCTTTCTCGATAGTCCAGGAAACACCAGAGCTCAGACTGGAAGCATGAAAGGTAATAGTCAGTATAGTAGACATGGTAAACATGATATTTGATTTTCAATATATTTTACAATAGAATAGTTAGTACATGATAATATATAGCAGATTTACACAGTGTCTGTTGTATTTAGATGTAGAGAAGAGCAAAAATACCTCTATAGCTACATACCAGATATGCAGAACCTCTGTAGATTCCAGGACGGAAGACCATGTAAGTGGATCTTAGCGGGTTATGAAAAAACCTTCCGGTGTCTTTCACCGCAAGTGATAGGTGCCGAGTTGGCTGGGTCTATATAAGTAGACCTATAATGGTATATATGTAAGGGCTTCAAAAGGGAAGTTACTTGGTTATGAACCAGGTTAAAGTAGGGATAAATATTAACTTCACAAGTGACAGTAAATGGGCTCCCCGATCAAAGTTCCCACGAGGATCTCCAAATAGGGGTCCACAACACAGGTCATCTGGGGTAAATGGATAAAGAGAAAGAAAAAGGGAAAAGAAGAAATAACAAAATGTAAAAAAATGTACCCATGGTGGGATATATGATGAGAAATGAGAAGGGTGTATATAATATGATTATAATGATGGTAATAACTACCTGTTGAGTTGGATCTCCAAATAAGTATAGTGCTGGGCGTATCCAGCACTTTGTCTCTATAGACACAAAACATGTCAAGGGTAAAGAAGGTTAGTTTGGTTTGAAAAAAAACTTTCAAACCAAACTAACCTTCTTTACACTTGACATGTTTTGTGTCTATAGGGACAAAGTGCTGGATACGCCCAGCACTATACTTATTTGGAGATATCTCTACTTAACTCCAACTCAACAGGTAGTTATTACCATCATTATAATCATATTATATACACCCTTCTCATCATATATCCCACCATGGGTACATTTTTTACATTTTGTTATTTCTTCTTTTCCCTTTTTCTTTCTCTTTATCCATTTACCCCAGATGACCTGTGTTGTGGACCCCTATTTGGAGATCCTCGTGGGAACTTTGATCGGGGGGCCCATTTACTGTCACTTGTGAAGTTAATATTTATCCCTACTTTAACCTGGTTCATAACCAAGTAACTTCCCTTTTGAAGCCCTTACATATATACCATTATAGGTCTACTTATATAGACCCAGCCAACTCGGCACTTATCACTTGCGGTGAAAGACACCGGAAGGTTTTTTCATAACCCGCTAAGATCCACTTACATGGTCTTCCGTCCTGGAATCTACAGAGGTTCTGCATATCTGGTATGTAGCTATAGAGGTATTTTTGCTCTTCTCTACATCTAAATACAACAGACACTGTGTAAATCTGCTATATATAATTATGTACTAACTATTCTATTGTAAAATATATTGAAAATCAAATATCATGTTTACCATGTCTACTATACTGACTATTACCTTTCATGCTTCCAGTCTGAGCTCTGGTGTTTCCTGGACTATCGAGAAAGGCAATCAGACCGAAACGCGTCTAGTCCGGTCCAGACATCTCAGACTCTCTCTGTCCCAAGACGTATTTATGACCATGTTTTTATGATACATGTTTTTTCATGTCCTTGTCAATTTGCTTTTTATATTCTATGTGAATTTTGTAATAAACTTATATACTTCATACTCAAGTCCTGGTTCTTGCCGTTCAAAGTCCCACTCCTTAGGGGTTCTTGTTTTTCAATTTGTTGGGAACATGACGTTATATTGAGGAATGGAGATGGACCTTTTAATATGGAGTACAGTATCTCCTCCTCATTTGTTGGGAACATAAGTGTTATACTGAGAAATGGAGATGGACCTTTTATATGGTACACAGAATCCCCACCTCATTTATTGGGAACTTTATATTATATTGAGGAAGGGTAATGGATCTTTCATATGGTGTACAGTACCTCCTCCTCATTTATTAGAAACATGATGTTATATCGAAGAATGCAGATGGACCTTTCATATGGTGCACAGTATCTCCTTCTAATTTGTTGGGATCATGATGTTCTATTGAGGAATGGCGATGGACCTTTTAATATAGAGTACAGTATCTCCTCCTTATTTTTTGGGAATATGACATTATACTGAGGAATAGAGATGGAACTTTTTTACAGTATCTCCACCTCATTTGTTAGACACAATACACATAATACATTGGGTGGTGGGATGGGTACATCGATGATGTTCTTGCTGTTGACAGTTAAGATTTCTCAGTATTTCCTTTACAGAAGGATGTGATGTGTTCTATTTTATACATGAGCAGCAAACTTTGTGTGTAACTAAATTAAAAAAAAAAAAAAAACCTCTGTATATGGAAGGGGAGCCTTGTTTTAAGACCTGTGTGGATGAGGGATAGTCTGGTTCTAGATCAGTGTTTCTCAACTCCGGTCCTCAGGGCACACTAACAGGCCAGGTTTGTAAGAAAACTGAAATCCATCACAGGTGATATCATTTGCTGCTCAGTGATTGAAGTATTCTAGTCTGCATCTCCCCAAGGTAATACTTAAAATCTGGCCTGTTAGTGTGCCCTGAGGACCGGAGTTGAGAAACCCTGTTCTAGATGACTATACCCAATATACAGTATCTAACAAAAGTGAGTACACCCCTCACATTTTTGTAAATATTTTATTCTATCTTTTCATGTGACAACACTGAAGAAATTACACTTTGCTACAATGTAAAGTAGTGAGTGTACAGCTTGTATAACAGTGTAAAATGTCTGTCCCCTCAAAATAACTCAATACATAACCATTAATGTCTAAACCGCTGGCAACAAAAGTGAGTACACTCCTAAGTGAAAATGGGCCCAATTAGCCATTTTCCCTCCCCGGTGTCATGTGACTCGTTAGTGTTACAAGGTCTCAGGTGTGAATAGGGAGCAGGTGTGTTATATTTGGTGTTATCGCTCTCACTCTCTCATACTGGTCACTGGAAGTTCAACATGGCACCCCATGGCAAAGAACTCTCTGAGGATCTTAAAAAAAGAATTGTACCTCTACATAAAGATGGCCTAGGCTATAAGAAGATTGGCAAGTCCCTGAAACTGAGCTGCAGCACGGTGGCCAGCGGTTTAACAGGACAGGTTCCACTCAGAACAGGCCTCGCCATGGTCGACCAAAGAAGTTGAGTGTACGTGTTCAACGTCATATCCAGAAGTTGTCTTCGGGAAATAGACGTATGGGTGATGCCAGCATTGCTACAGAGGTTGAAGGAGTGGCGGGTCAGCCTGCCAGTGCTCAGACCATACGCTGCACACTGCATCAAATTGGTCTGCATGGCTGTCATCTCAGAAAGAAGATGATGCACAAGAAAGCCCGCAAAAGGTTTGCTGAAGACAAGAGCAGACTAAGGACATGGATTACTGGAACCATGTCCTTTGGTCACATGAGACCAAGATAAGCTTATTTGGTTCAGATAGTGTCAAGCGTGTGTGACGCCAACCAGGTGAGGAGTACAAAGACAGGTGTGTCTTGTCTACAGTCAAGCATGGTGGCGGGAGTGTCATGGTCTGGGGTTGCATGAGTGCTGCCGGCATTGGGGAGCTACAGTTCATTGAGGCAACCATGAATGTCACCATGTACTGTGACATACTGAAGTAGAGCATGATCCCCTCCATTCAGAGACTGGGTCACAGGGCAGTATTCCAACATGATACCAACCCCAAATACACCTCCAAGATGACCACTGCCTTGCTAAAGAAGCTGAGGGTAAAGGGGATGGACTGGCCAAGCATGTCTCCAGACCTAAACCCTATTGAGTATCTGTGGGGCATCCTCAAACGGAAGGTGGAGGAGCTTAAGGTGTCTAACATCCACCAGCTTGGTGATGTCGTCATGGAGGAGTGGAAGAGGACTCCAGTGGCAACCTGTGAAGCTCTGGTGAACTCCATGCCCAAGAGGGTTAAGGCAGTGCTGGAAAATATTGGTGGCCACACAAAATATTGACACTTTGGGCCAAATTTGTATATTTTCACTTAGGGGTTTACTCACTTTTTTTTGCCAGCGGTTTAGACATTAATGGCTGTTTGTTGAGTTATTTTGAGAGGACAGCAAATGTACACTGTTATACAAGCTGTACACTCACTACTTTACATTGTGTCATTTCTTCAGTGTTGTCACATGAACAGATGTGAGGGGTGTACTCAATTTTGTGAGATACTGTACATACAAATAGTGTGGCCTTTCTGTGTGGAATCCCGGGAATACAGAGGACGGGGACATCTCTCTGGTGGGTTCCCATTACTGGATCCATCTGTAGGAAACACACACACACTGACTGAATACATTGTTTCTATGTGTTTATCAGATTTAGGGGGGATCTAGGTGGACCCTCCGTACTGCTCTCTCCTTTACAATAAAGTCTCCTCTTACCCGGTGATGTGAGGGGCGGCTGATTCTCCATCATGACGTCCTTGTAGAGATCCTTGTGTCCTTCTATATACTCCCACTCCTCCATGGAGAAATAGACAGTGACATCCTGACACCTTATAGGAACCTGACACACACAATGATACAGTCACCATCCAGACACATCCCTTGTCTGTTACTGGATAATGTCCCAGAATTCCCGACACGACTCACCTCTCCTGTCAGCAGATCAATGATCTTATTTGTGACTTCTAGAATCTTCTTATTATTATTTTTCTGTAGGGTTAGGAGGGGTGGTGAATGCATGGAGATGGGGCCTTGCCTTTCTCTTTGTCTTGTGGACAATCGGGAACTTCTTCTTCTTATATTATTCTCAATGGATGACTTCATAACTATAGTACAGTCCTGTAATATACACCAATAATAGAATATCAGAATCCTCCTCACCTAACAAGAATGATTAAACACTCCCAGAATCCTCCTCACCTCTCCAGTCAGTAGACAGACGATCTCCAACGTGAGTGTTAATATCCCATTAAGGACATTTTTTTTTTTCATATTTACATAATTGAGAAGCTGCTGATTCTCCATCATGACGTCCTTGTAGAGGTCCTTGTGTCCTTCTAAATACTCCCACTCCTCCATGGAGAAATAGACAGTGACATCCTGACACCTTATAGGAACCTGACACACACAATGATACAGTCACCATCCAGACACATCCCTTGTCTGTTACTGGATAATGTCCCAGAATTCCCGACACGACTCACCTCTCCTGTCAGCAGATCAGTGATCTTGTTGGTGACTTCTAGAACCTTCTTGGCACTGGTTACCTCTGTTGTCAGGCAGTGAGGTGAAGGCACTGTGATGGGTGATGTCTTGTGAACCCGGCTGCTGGGTGTTAATGGTTCACCAGATATTTTTCTCACTACTTTATAATCCTGTGTAAAGAGAGAAAATAACAAATATCACTGCAGACTTCCCAGAATCCTCCTCACCTCTCCAGTCAGGTCTGTGTTTTGTTAATAGAGATAAGAGTGATGTCATGTGACCTCCCAGAATCCTCCTCACCTCTCCGGTCAGCAGGTAGATGATCTCCAGGGTGAGGTTTAATATCCTTTCAGTCATTTGATTTTGGCCCGTCTCCATCATCATTGATGTGATCATGTGATCTATACAGGACTCTCCTCTCTGTAGACAGACAGATGATAAACTGAGAATTATCTGGACTGTACTGGGATGAATAATGTCTGCACAGAGTTCTGACATCATAAATTCCCTTTAAATAACAACTCACACCAAAATATTTCTCTTTAGGCTTGCAATGACTGGGGAAGAGTTAGGACTTCTTTCTTTCACTTCCTGTCTAGCATGTGTAGCACTACTCCCTTGGGAGCTGCTTAAAGCGGATTCCACTGGATTACCCATAGCAACAACTTATGCATTCTTAAGACTTTAGGTTCTTGGCTCTGTCAGTAAACAGTTCAGGGGATTTGGGTTTTTGTTGTTTTTATCAGGGCTGGCGGTGGCGGGTATCAGACCCCTGGCCTTCTCATCCAACTTGTGACCAAAGACCAGGCAATCCCACACCCTGCCGTCACTTGTGTAACAATGCCACTCTCAGCTGCACCCGGCACAAAGATTTTCCTGCACCCGGCACAAAGATTTTCCACAATCTAGATGCCAGCAGACTGAGAGCGATTGTCACCGGGTTAATTAAACGATTAACCCTTTCTCTGCCACCACCGCTACGTTTGAGCCCAGCGGACGCTCGTAATTTTAGAAATACCAATTATGACTTTAGAATAATCATCCGTAACACGCGCTGTCACTGCAGACAGGAATGTCTGGAGGATTTATCCTAAACAGTAGCGCTCTTTTAGGAGGCAGGTTCTGGTTAGCTTGCGTTTAAGAGCTTAGAGACAAAATTAACATTTTTCAAAATAAGGTTTAATTATAAGAAAGGTTAAGATTGGTGCAAATAAAAATATTTACAGAAAAATGGGTTACAAAGAAATAGAGACACCATTCAGCAATTTAGAAGAATAGATACGAATTAGGAATGAAATACTTGCATTCAAAAAGTCCTTGGATTATCAGAGTTCCAGAAGCTGAACCTGTGTGATCGGTCCCCAATGGATAGATGTTCCTTTCCTTGATGTTACATGAGACTGAGAGCTCCATCAGCTCCTGTCTTTTTCTCTGACCCACAGGGGGTGTCACCAGACGTACTTGACCAATAGACACTGGGGCCGTGGGCGGCCCCCGAAGGCTCATAAACTGCTAAGACACCTCCCGCTTAGACAGATTATTATCAGAACTCATATCTTGAAATATGTAATGGTTTCATTCTTGAAACTGATATTTTATGGTACGGTATTGAATCTATTATTAACAGACACTAAACAGGGGTTATCTCGGAATAACCTCTGACCTGTAAGGCATCTGATCGCTAGCTTGTCTTCCCTAGCAACAAAGGTTATCATGTTTGCTCTTAATTCGATCTGTATTTTATCTGGCATTTAAATATATATTTTCTAGAGACATATTTTGTGTGTGTGTAAAGTTAGGATTTTGTGTGTGACTGTGTCCCAAATAACAGAGCTTTTGACTGCTTTGTTATACGACCTATTAGCCATCTGGCTTTGCTCAGATTACGACATAGCTCTGAGCAGGGAGAGACAGAGTGGCTAGGAGGTCGGTCTGCTGCTTAGATAAGAGTGGTTTGAAGCCGTGCATACTAGTGTTCAGTGACCCAGGGGGTAATTAACACTGCCAAAAGGAGCTGGGGTGAGGGCTGGTAAAAGAATGACCTTTTTGGTTTTTAAAACTGTCAGCTGAGCTCTGAAACACAAAATGGGTGCTTGCGACAGCTTTAAACGAAATGGCTGCCTGACAAACTGGGGTCCCAACGCACGATCCCATTACACTGGCCCAAGACATTGTGCTGCCTGGGACCAAGAATTAAATGCTGCCCCTCCCCCCCAAGAAAAAAAAGTAAAACCCAACAAAAGGCCCCAACATCCATTATTTTATATAAATATACAATTTAGAAAATATTATATATCCTGTTATCTTCTTCCATAACTCATCATTGGACCGGTCCATCAAACACCCACTGTCTGTCCTCAGACCTCCTGTTACTCCTGTGTCTGCGGCCCACCGCCCTAGAAGATCCAGCCTGCTCTGCGTGAGATGGAGTTCGCTGATGTCTGACGTCATTGCGCACACCAGGATCACGTGAGGGACGTTCCCCAGAGGAGACGCTCATCATACTCATCATACTCACCAGTTTGCACTACAAGAGGCAGTATGGTATAGGGAAATGGCCCCCCTAATACGCCGCAAACTGATGACACACAAAACTGCTGAAAAAAAATCTTGGTAGTCAATTTGCTGCCCCTCTCCAAGTGCTGCCTGGGTCCAATGGACCCATCGGGACCCATGGTAGGGCCAGCCCTGGTTTTTATTTTATGGTGGGATGGGAGAAGGGATTAGTGGGATACTCCAACTTGTTAAACTATGCACAAACTTGAGGACTTCTAGCTATGTTGAATGTGGCAAGGCCGCTGCTTCACCCTGCCACTGAAGTGAAGTATTTAAAAGGCAAACTACTTGGTAGAATACTCTTCAGAGTTCTACTTGGCGCCCCCTTTACTCACTGACTGTGTGAGCTGACCTTCTGTCCACTGACCTCACTGGAGTGGTCCCCTTCCTTGGTAGACCCCTTGACAAGCCCCCTGGTACTCACGGACACTGTTTTTCCCAGGTAGCTCTGCCTGCAGCTCCACTGTTAGCTTCTCCAGGACCTTCAAGGCCCAGCTCCACACCTGGCACTAGACCGACTGCCTGTGACCACTTTCCTCAGACTGCAGAAGGATAGACAGCCGTCACCCTCCTCCTGGGACTCTGCTTCCCGCCAAAGACACCCTGCCTCATGTGCTCTCCACTTTTATTTCCAATCCCATGATGCACCTCTCCAGGTGCCAACCCACTGGGACAAAAGCGTGTGCATCATTGGCCAGGTTTCCTCCACTGTCCAACATGCCTCCCTATTGCATGCAGTGGGGACACTCCCTCAGACCAGATCAATACACACTGAGCACAGAGAGCAGGCCCAACTAAAGATCAGGCACCCCTAATAAGCAGATGAAGCAACTATGGTTTTCCTGCTGCTTTCCTGTTAAGCAAGAAACACCAAAACTATATCTCCAATCTAGCACCTGACTAGGAGGGTGCTACACATGTTACATACTTAGTCAGGTTGAAAAAATACATTCCTGATCCCCGAGAGGCAATTGGATATTCCCTGGATCAACTTTACTCATAAATATTAGTACCCAGTTATATTTTGTACACCCAGGCCTTTTTTTAAAGCAATCTAGTGAGGTGGCCAGAACCACCTCTGGAGGGAGTCTATTCCTATTTCCGTGTTTGGAGACGAAATACGTTTTCCTCTAGACGTAAAGAGTGCCCCCTTGTCCTCTGTGTTGACCTTAAAGTGAACAACTCAACACCAGGTTCACTATATGGACCCCTTATGTATTTATACATGGTGATCATATCCCCCCTTATGTATATATACATGGTGATCATATCCCCCTTATCTCCTCTTCTCAAGAGAGAATAAATTCAGTTCCTCTAATCTTTCCTCATAGCTGAGCTCCTCCATGCCTCTTCTCAGTTTGGTTGCCCTTCTCTGCACTTTCTCCAGTTCCCCGATATCCTTTTTAAAGAACTGGTGCCCAAAACTGAACTGCATATTCCAGATGAGGTCTTACTAATGATTCATACACGGGCAAAATTATATTTCTCTCTCTGGAGTCCATGCCTCTGTTAATACAAGTCTATACATGTATCGAAGTCTATAAACCAGAGGCTCTGGATGGACAGTTGGATAAATGGTTCTATATTTAGGATGTATCTGGTCTATAAACCAGATTCTCTGGATGGACAGTTGGATAAATGGTTCTATATTTAGGATGTATCTGGTCTATAAACCAGAGGCTCTGGATGGACAGTTGGATAAATGGTTCTATATTTAGGATGGATCAGGTCTATAAACCAGAGGCTCTGGACGTATATGGTTACATGTGAAAAACGAATCCCCTGATAACAGTATTTTAGGTGTACGTAGTAGTGGATGTTGGAGATAAAGACACCACAGTGACTATGGAGGAAGAGAACGGACATGACGGGGGGGGGGGGGGGTGGATTTTTCGGTTCAAACAGAAAAAGAGTCTTCTTACCCTCTTTGTGTGTTCCAGCGATGTGTGCTCTGTCTTTCCTTCTCCTTTCACCTTGGATATTGTACGTTATACAACGTTCTATGCTTCTCTTTCGTCAGTTCCCGTCAGAGTGATCCGCGCACAATATGTGATATTGCTATCTTATATCTAGCCTATCCTCCGCCCATACTACCTGTGTTTCTTCTGCTGACTCATCATTGGTTTTCTGTAAACATGCAGAAAGGCAAAGTTAGGTCCACCCTGCCCCCATCTCCAATTGCGAAAACTACTTGTACTTTGGCCATTTAATCTCTTCCATGTAAATTCACAGAGCACCCGGGAATTACTCTACAAGGGTGATACACCGTGCATCTATCATCTAAACTGCTCACAAGTAAGCAAGGGGTTTCCCGGGTCTTTGTCAAGACTCCATTTATACCCACAGAAGGCTCACATTCTGTCAGAGTTCTGGTATATTCTCCCTCTAGGTTTACACCTATGTGTTTTTTAGTGCGTTTTGCAATTTGCAGAAATGCACTACAGTCCATTTAACATTGTTTCCTATGGTACACATTCACATTTATATGATTTTCAGCCAGTGCATTTTTGGAAAGGGTCAGGGATTTTTTTTCCCACAGCAGATCGCTTTTTGTGTGTAAAAGACTTTAAAAGACCCACCCCAAAAATACAAGTGTTTTTTGTTTTTTCTTTTCAATAACAAACACTGAATAGCTGGTTGTAAAGGAGTGGGCTGGGGGGGGGGGGTGATCTGGGGCCCCCTTACTAACAGACCCCCACAACCACCGCCCAGGGTTGTGAGGAAGAGGCCCTTGTCCCCATCAACATGGAAACAAGGTGCTTTTAGATGGGGGGGGCTTGCCCCAAAAGCCATCCATGTTGGAGGAAGGGCCACTGTTATAAATCATGGGGCCCCATACAATCTAACTTTCGGGGCCCCCTTTGACCTGCCCTTGACCCCACCCCTGGCACCTCCCCTGTCCCGGCTTTGAACATGTAATAGCATGAGCCATGACAGGTACTCTTTATGGAGAGATATGGGGTCTATTAGACCCCAGATCTCTCCTCTAGCCTCCAAAACATCTGATCAAATTGACATTGCTGCTCCTACAGAGCTT
Organism: Pelophylax lessonae; assembly: GCF_965119305.1. Taxonomy (NCBI): domain Eukaryota; kingdom Metazoa; phylum Chordata; class Amphibia; order Anura; family Ranidae; genus Pelophylax; species Pelophylax lessonae. The sequence goes on along the minus strand of NC_138776.1, from coordinate 259,639,577 downwards.
TAGAAAGCCCTGTTTTTTTATTTTGCAGAAATTAGTTGTAAATGTGCCCGGGCCCCCCTGTTTGAGCTGATAGGGCCAAGGCCCAGTACAACAGGACTGACTGTACTGCCTTATCAGCGGTCCTGGTTGAGGACATGCAGCCTGGTATGGTTCAGGAGGGGGGAGCTCACTTGTCCCCTCCCTTTTCTGACCTGCCGGGCTCCATGCTTGAAAAAGGATCTGGTATGGATTTTGGGGGGGACCACGTGCCGTTTTTTTCCAGATTTATTTTGCCGGCAATTTTTTTTTTTACATTCAGCTGTCAGTGGTTGATAAGGGTGTGGCGGCGGCCGGCCTCTTGGCCGCCTTCTTAGCAACCAGCTATACACAGTGAGTTAAAAATATGTTAGGAAAAAAAACGCAAAATACATCAAAAAAGGCAATAAAAAAAACACACTTGCTTTTTTTTGGTACAGCTCCATTGAAGTCTTGTTAGATGCAAAATGCAATCTGCTGTGGGATTAAAAAGTCTTTGACCCTTTCCAAAAAAACACACAGTCCTGCAAAACGCACAGATGTGAACTGCATCCATAGGAAACCATGTTCATTGGACTGTAGTGCATTTGTGCAAAATGCAAAACACACCAAAAAGCGTATAGGTGTGAACCTAAGGTTACATGCATTTATTTTTTGTTCTATAACAAAATGTGAATAGCTGGTAGTTAAGGAACGGCCCGGGAAGTCGGCCGCCACGTCCTCAACAACTGATAAGTCATTAGCTGTCAGTGGGGTTCCCAGCTGAATGTAAAAACAAGAATTGCTGGCAATAAAAAGATCGGGAAAAAATAGCGTGGGGTCATTCCCCAATCCATACCAGCCCCTTATCCGAGCCCAGCTGGCCAGGAAAGGGAGGGGATGAGGGAGCGCCCCCTTCCTGAACCATACCAGGTCATATGCCCTCAACATGTGGGCGTACATAAAAAAAAAAAAACACATGTCCAAAACCACAAAATGCAATGTAAAACACGCCTGAAGGCTGCATCAACCACAACTACATAGATGTGAACCTAGGGATAACGAGGAGGCCGCTGCTCCCATATTCATGAGAAATTGTACACTTTTACCATCTACCAATAATTTCATTGTAGGGGCTTCATGGGAATTACTGGAAATCTGAGAACACACGACAAAGTCGCCTCCTGGGCATCCCTCTTGATGTTTTCTTTGCCAGGGCATAGGTTATTTCCGAGGTAGCGGAGGGGGGTCGGTAGATCGTTGTAAAGGGGTCAGCAGGGCAGAAGACAGTGGCCAGCAGAGAAGATGACAGGGTCACTGCTGGCTCGCTTCCTTCCATTCCTGCACTGCACACAGATTGGGTACTGGGTAGATCTCCTCCTCCCCACACAGCACATAGCTGAGATTGGATTCCCTTACAGACACAGCCTCCATCTGCACAGTGTGTAGCTGGCTACTGCAGCTGCCATTCTGATCATGAATTTCACAAGTCAGAACTGCAACACAGCAACCAGCTACACACTGTGCAGATCGAGGCTGTGTTTATAAGGAAATCTGATCTCAGCTATGTGCTGTGTGGGAGGAGATTTGTTGAGTGTCCTGTGTGCAATCTGGACAGTGCCAGGCCAAGGTCATCTAGTGCTCAGGGAGAGGATGACAAATTGCACTCCCTCAATGTGTAGACAACCAGGAGAGACAACGCTACACGGGTTTGTGTAAACTTGGTGGTGAACAGTTATTGCCAAAAGCGATATCCAGGGTAACAGTTCATTGTTCAAACAAGATAATGGACACCCGTCAGTAAAATACTATACCAGGTGGTTCCAGTGTGGTGAAAACCAGTGACTGAACAAGGCGCCGCCAGTACATACCACATAGATATGAGCCCAGTGGGTACTGAACTATGCGGAATATTACATAATGGTGTGTACCTCGAGTTCCTCATTAAGGCCACCCGGGTACAAGGATCCAAATTTAAAAATCCCAAAGGTCTCCCTCTTGCACAAGATTGAGAACCTCTCATTGGCAGTCAAAGTACTCCTGGGAATGGCCTCAATAGCCATAACTTCTAGGCTGCTAAGATCTTTTTTTGTGCACCTGTAAAAAGTGACGGGGGAAGCTGTGATGTGAGACAGCCCCTTTTCCTACATTGAAACACCCCCGTCCTATTATGAAAATAAGCCCTGATGTCTGATAAAGGTCTGACGTTAGTAGTTTTAATTTACTGGGGGCTAGGATGTTTTTCATAGTTCGTGCCCTTCGAAACGTGACCTGTGCTGCGGACAGTAAAGAAGGGCAAAATCTGTGATCTAATTTCAGAATGTTAGAATGTTTACAAATAATTCTGGAGATTTCTTTATATTAATTATTATAGGTAGTATTAAATCTGACCGTATTGTTATTCTCCTTCGATTGAATGGGGTATTTAGGGCAAGTAAATGTTCTATGTGAATCAAAGGCTTCTTGTATAAATCCTTGAGGGTACCCTTTCTCCAAGAACTTCTGTGCCATTAAGGCTCCCTGGACATCATAATCATTGACCTTAGTACAGGTTCTCCTTAGTCTGTGAAACTGGCCACTGGGAATATTTTTCTTCCATGTCGGGTGGTGACAGCTGGAAAAAAATGAAAGTATGAGTTCTCACCGGTGGGTTTAACATTGTTCCTAGAGGTAATAATGTGATTCTCATGAATTAGGACTAAGTCCAAAAGCACCAGTTTGTTGGGATCCAAGACATGGGTAAATGACAGGCCCATTAAATTGTTGTTATAGTAGGGCACAAAGGAGGAGAACACATGTGGGCCACTGTTCCCAAATCAGCAGGATATCATCGATATATCTGTCATAGAATATACGGTATCTGGCATAGGGATTGTTGGCTCAGATGTGCGCATACTCCCAGTATCCCATTGTTAAGTTCACATATCCTGGTGCAAAATTGGCTCCCATGGCCGTGCCTCTAAACTGTAAATAAAATTGATACAATAAAATGAAATAATTTTGTGTTAAACAGAATTCAATACTATCTACCAGGAAATTTGCTTGTCTATAATTGATGTCACCGCTACCTCGATGTGTGAGTACCATGTTTTAGCATGAATCCCTCATTCTCAAAAAATATCCCCCAAATCCCCCCTCCAAGTACATAAAGTATCTTACCTGATCACCTCTCCTCACGGCAGATCACATGACAATTGTAAACAATGGATGGATTATTTTCATGCCATCCCTTGTATACAGGTGTGTTGCTAGCTGTGATTTGTCAGTGCAATCACAGGGTACAGACAGGACCAATCACAGCCCATCTGTGCCATCTGATTAGCTTTGGCCAATCACCACTAATAACAACAAAAGACACTGAATTAATCTGTTTCAATCAGTAAACATAGATGCTTATACCAATGAAATTCATTGCTATAAGCAATCATAATGTGTAAAAAAAAATTGTGATCACTTCCCCAGAGTAGTACAGTGTTACTATGGTAATACTGTATTGCTTTGATCACAGTATGTTAAAAAAAATTGTAAACAAAAAGAAGAATAAAATGGAAAAAATGGAAAAAAAAAATGACCAGTGTCCCTGATCACCGCCACACCAGTTATATGATAATGCTGTACAGCACTGGGGACATCATGTAAACTAAACAACTTGTGAATTTTTTTTTTTTTTTTTTTTTTTTATTTCTTCATTTTCCCAAACAATATTGACAAAAATTTTACAATTTCAAAAAACTCTCCATGCCTCTTAGTAAATACCTTGGACTGTCTCCTTTCCAAAACGAGGTCATTTGGGGGGTATTTGTATCATCCTGGCATTTTCGCTGTCTCAGGAAATGAGATCGGCCGTCAGAACCTCAGGATTGGCCAATATCCAGAAACTTATATCATAGTTTTTAGACTTTAGACTCACACAGACTAAATAATGCACACTGATATTTTTTTTTCTTTAATTTTATGAAAGAAATGTAGCAGAATATATTTTAAAGAAAGATTATTTATTTGCAAAATTTTATAACAGAAACTAAAAGAAACATTTTTTTCCCCTTTACAGAGTAAACATGATAAAAAAAATACAAATATAACCAAAAGAAATCTCTATCTGTCTTCAATAATGAAATACTCCATAGTGATTGCAGGAATCTGAGAGCAGAGTATTGGAAAGTGCGGAGCGTTCTTGTTTAATTTTAGAGAATCAGAATTAGCGATTAACAAAGAATATAAACAAAGCTACAATCTACATCAAATCTTATATAACTGAAGAACATAAACTAGAAAATGTTTTATTTAATGGATAGACAAATGAAAAGCCGGCTTCTTCCATGAAACATCAAAAGAGCAATAATGTACAGGAACCAATAAGAAGTGTTGTCCATGTATGGTCATATCCGGCCATGTATTAGCACAGTTTAGTTGTATGGTGCGGTCTGTGTGAGTGCGGGACCGAGTCAGCACTGTATGTTTAGTGGGTCATATTACTATAATTCAATTCCAGGAGGCCCCAAAACCAAAAGAGTACCCAAAAAATAATATTGTTGCCCCGCCCCCAAGACATCATAAGCATGAAAAAGGTTGTTAGCTTGTGTGAATTTTCTGGTGTAAAACAAGTGATGATTTGTGATTAAAACATTTCCCGCACTCTGAACACGAATAAGGACGCTCGCCTGTGTGAATTCTCTGGTGTCCAAGAAACTGTTCTTTTCTACTGAAACATTTCCCGCACTCTGAACATGAATAAGAATACTCACCCGTGTGAATTCTCTGGTGTTGAACAAGGTTTGCTTTACGAATGAAAGATTTTCCGCACTCTGAACATGAATAGGGACGCTCACCCGTGTGAATTATCTGATGTTTAACAAGATTTTTTTTATTAATGAAACATTTCCCACACTCTGAACATGAATAGGGACGCTCCCCCGTGTGAATTCTCTGGTGTTCAACAAGGCTTGTTTTATTACTGAAAGATTTCCCGCACTCTGAACATGAATAGGGGCGTTCGCCTGTATGAATTCTCTGGTGTTGAACAAGGTTTTCTTTGAGAATGAAAGATTTCCCGCACTCTGAACATGAATAAGGACGCTCACCGGTGTGAATAATCTGATGTTTAACAACTTCTCTTTTAGATATGAAAGATTTCCCGCACTCTGAACATGAATAGGGACACTCACCCGTGTGAATTCTCTGATGTTTAACAACTTCGCTTTTAAATTTGAAACATTTCCCGCACTCTGAACATGAATAAGGGTGCTCACCCGTGTGAATTCTCTGGTGTTGAACAAGATTTCCTTTCATACTGAAAGATTTCCCGCACTCTGAACATGAATAGGGGCGTTCACCGGTGTGAATTTTCTGGTGTCTCACAAGGAGTTCTTTATGAATAAAAGATTTCCCGCACTCTGAACATGAATGGGGACGCTCACCGGTGTGAATATTCTGATGTTTAACAAATTCTCTTTTAGATATGAAAGATTTCCCGCATTCTGAACATGAATAAGGATGCTCACCCGTGTGAATTCTCTGGTGTTGAACAAGGTTTTTTTTAAGTGTGAAAGATTGCCCGCACTCTGAACATGAATAAGGGCGCTCACCCGTGTGAATTTTCTGGTGTCCAAGAAGGTATCCTTTTGTACTGAAAGATTTCCCGCACTCTGAACATGAATAGGGACGCTCCCCTGTGTGAATTCTCTGGTGTACAAGAAGGGTTCCTTTTTGACTGAAACATTTCCCGCATTGTGAACATGAATGGGGACGCTCACCCGTGTGAATTCTCTGGTGTTGAACAAGGTTATTTTTATGAATGAATGATTTCCCACACTCTGAACAGGAATGGGGACGCTCACCCGTGTGAATTCTCTGGTGTTGAACAAGGGTATCTTTATGAATGAAAGATTTCCCACACTCTGAACAGGAATGGGGACGCTCACCCGTGTGAATTCTCTGATGTTTAGCAAGTTCTCCTTTATCTATGAAAGATTTCCCGCACTCTGAACATGAATAAGGGCGCTCACCCGTGTGAATTTTCAGGTGTCTAACAAGGTTTGCTTTATAAATGAAAGATTTCCCGCACTGTGAACATGAAAAAGGACGCTCATCCGTGTGAATTCTCTGATGTTTAACAAGGTCTCCTTTATCAATGAAAGATTTCCCGCACTCTGAACATAAATAGGGGCGTTCGTCCGCGTGAATTTTCTGGTGTGCAGCAAGGCCATTTTTATGAGTGAAACATTTCCCGCACTCTGAACATGAATAGGGACGTTCACGCGTGTGATTTTTCTTGTGCAAAAGAAGTGCCCATTTTTTTGTAAACAATTTCCCGGACACTGAACATGACAATGACCTCTCTTCTGTATGAACTCCTTCGTGGCTTAAAGAAGATTCCTGGGAAATAGATGGATCTATGGAAGTATCTGTACTGTGAGGTCCTATAGTCTTGGTGTGTGATCCGTCAGAAGATTCTTCAGGATTAGAGGGATCCACTGATCCCCCCAATTGGTAAGGTGCGGGATGTGTGTTTGGAGTCACGGGATTTACTCCTGGAGAATATTCTACAATGTTATTATCTTCTGGAGATAAAATAAGACGTTCCTCAGAGGTATTCCGGACATTGTGTCCACCTGTGGAGAAACAATTTACCATGAAATGTTATAACCTTCCATTCAGGACTCATATATGTTGGTCCAACACCAAATAATTTATAGGAGCTCTGGCATGGATTTGGGGGCAATTAGAGGAGAAAAATATGGATAGAAACCAAGCGAAAGTGTCCAACGCTTCAACCACAAAGTGCACAGTGCGATGTCTCTTCTATTCTCGTGTGCAAAATTCTCTTCCAGAGTTTAATAAAAATGCTCTCAGTGCTCCACACCACCCGCTATCCTCCACCTTCACATCGGAGAACTCATTGGAATTCTATGACCCCTCACTTACCAATAGGTCATTAGGCACTTGTATCCCCCAAGGTGAAGATCATCGAGGACCACCACCTCTATACTACCTCTCCAGTTATCTCATACTATACCTGCTGGTATCTTCTCACCTCAGATCAGTCCCAGACTCTGACACATAAACAAAGATGGCTGCCATGCATTCATGTTCTGCAGGGCTCTCCACCAATCAGCACATAGAATACCGCCAACGTCAGAGAGCACCTCCAATAGCTTTACAAGGTGACCGAAAGGGGAGGAGTCGCACTGCTGACAATGATGACATCGAGAAGGTTGTCCTGGATGATCTTCCCCTTGATGGATACAAGCTTTTAATGACCCATTGGTAAGTGAGGAGTCATGGAATTACGGTCGGTCCCCTGATGTGAGGGTGGGGGATAGAGGGTGGTGTGGAGCACTGAGAGCATTTTTTTTTATCTCTGTAAGAAAATGATTGTGTGATTGGAGCGCTGGACAGTTTCTTTTTTGTATATTGAAGTACTTTCATGTTGGAAATTGAGAAAGGAGATGGACCTTCCTCCACCTCATTTCTTACATAAACATAATGAATAATGGAGATGGATCTTTCATATGGTGTACAGTATCTCCTCCTCGTTTGTTGGGAACATGAAGTTATATTGAGGAATGGAGATGGACCTTTTAATATGGTGTACAGTATCTCCTCCTTATTTTTTGGGAATATGACATTATACTGAGGAATAGAGATGCAACTTTTTTACAGTATCTCCACCTCATTTGTTAGGCACAATACACATAATACATTGGGTGGTGGGATGGGTACATCGATGATGTTCTTGCTGTCGACAGTTAAGATTTCTCAGTATTTCCTTTATAGAAGGATGTGATGAGTTCTATTTTATACATGAGCAGCAAACTTTGTGTGTAACTAAATAAAAAAAATAAAAACCTCTGTATATGGAAGGGGAGCCTTGTTTTAAGACCTGTGTGGATGAGGGATAATCTGGTTCTAGATGACTATACCCAATATACAGTATCTAACAAAAGTGAGTACACCGCTCACATTTTTGTAAATATTTTATTCTATCTTTTTATGTGACAACACTGAAGAAATGACACTTTGCTACAATGTAAATTAGTGAGTGTACAGCTTGTATAACAGTGTAAAATTTCTGTCCCCTCAAAATAACTCAATACATAACCATTAATGTCTAAACCTCTGGCAACAAAAGTGAGTACACTCCTAAGTGAAAATGTCCACATAGGGCCCAATTAGCCATTTTCCCTCCCCGGTGTCATGTGACTCGTTAGTGTTACAAGGTCTCAGGTGTGAATGGGGATCAGGTGTGATAAATTTGGTGTTATCGCTCTCACTCTCTCATACTGGTCACTGGAAGTTCATTGGCGCCTCATGGCAAAGAACTCTCTGAGGATCTTAAAAAAAAGAATTGTACCTCTACATAAAGATGGCCTAGGCTATAAGAAGATTGGAAAAACCCTGAAACTGAGCTTCAGCACGGTGGCCAAGACCATACAGCGATTTAACAGGACAGGTTCCACTCAGAACAGGCCTCGCCATGGTGTTGAATGCACATGCTCAACGTCATATCCAGAGGTCGTCTTTGGGAAATAGACGTATGAGTGCTGCCAGCATTGCTACAGAGGTTGAAGGGGTGGGGGGGGGGGTCAGCCTGTCAGTGCTCAGACCATACACTGCACACTGCATCAAATTGGTCTGCATGGCTGTCATCTCAGAAAGAAGATGATGCACAAGAAAGCCCGCAAACAGTTTGCTGAAGACAAGAGCAGACTAAGGGCATGGATTACTGGAACCATTTCCTGTGGTCAGATGAGACCAAGATAACCTTATTTGGTTCAGATAGTGTCAAGCGTGTGTGACGCCAACCAGGTGAGGAGTACAAAGACAGGTATGTCTTGTCTACAGTCAAGCATGGTGGTGGGAGTGTCATGGTCTTGAGTTGCATGAGTGCTGCCGGCATTGGGGAGCTACAGTTCATTGAGGCAACCATGAATGACACCATGTACTGTGACATACTGAAGTAGAGCATGATCCCCTCCATTCAGAGACTGGGCCACAGGGCAGTATTCCAACATAACGACCCCAAACACACCTCCAAGACGACCACTGCCTTGCTAAAGAAGCTGAGGGTAAAGGCGATGGACTGGCCAAGCATGTCTCCACACGTAAACCCTATTGAGTATCTGTGGGGCATCCTCAAATGGAAGGTGGAGGAGCTTAAGGTGTCTAACATCCACCAGCTTGGTGATGTCGTCATGGAGGAGGGGAAGAGGACTCCAGTGGCAACCTGTGAAGCTCTGGTGAACTCCATGCCCAAGAGGGTTAAGGCAGTGCTGGAAAATATTGGTGGCCACACAAAATATTGACACTTTGGGCCAAATTTGTATATTTTCACTTAGGGGTTTACTCACTTTTATTTGCCAGCGGTTTAGACATTAATGGCTGTTTGTTGAGTTATTTTGAGAGGACAGCAAATGTACACTGTTATACAAGCTGTACACTCACTACTTTACATTGTGTCATTTCTTCAGTGTTGTCACATGAACAGATGTGAGGGGTGTACTCAATTTTGTGAGATACTGTATATACAAATAGTGTGGCCTTCCTGTGTGGAATCCCGGGTATACAGAGGACGGGAACATCTCTCTGGTGGGTTCCCATTACTGGATCCATCTGTAGGAAACACACACACTGACTGAATACATTGTTTCTATGTGTTTATCAGATGATGGGGGATCTAGGTGGACCCTCCGTACTGCTCTCTCCTTTACAATAAAGTCTCCTCTTACCCGGTGATGTGAGGGGCGGCTGATTCTCCATCATGACGTCCTTGTAGAGATCCTTGTGTCCTTCTATATACTCCCACTCCTCCATGGAGAAATAGACAGTGACATCCTGACACCTTATAGGAACCTGACACACACAAGGATACAGTCACCATCCAGACACATCCCTTGTCTGTTACTTTATAATGTCCCAGAATTCCCGGCACCGCTTACCTCTCCTCTCAGCAGCTCAACGATCTTGTTGGTGACTTCTAGAATCTTCTTCTCATTATTTTTCTGTAGGGTTAGGAGGGGTGGTGGATGCATGGAGATGGGGCCTTGCCTTTCTCTTTGTCTTGTGGACAATCGGGAACTTCTCCTTCTTATATTATTCTCAATAGATGACTTCATAACTATAGTACAGTCCTGTAATATACATCAATAATAGAATATCAGAATCCTCCTCACCTAACAATGCAGGTCTGTGTTTTATTAATAGAGTTAATTATGATTAAACACTCCCAGAATCCTCCTCACCTCTCCAGTCAGTAGACAGACGACCTCCAGCGTGAGTGTTAATATCCCATTAAGGACATTTTTTTGTTTCATATTTACATAACTGAGAAGCTGCTGATTCCCCATCATGACGTCCTTGTAGAGATCCTTGTGTCCTTCTAAATACTCCCACTCCTCCATGGAGAAATAGACAGTGACATCCTGACACCTTATAGGAACCTGACACACACAATGATACAGTCACCATCCACACACATCCCTTGTCTGTTACTGGATAATGTCCCAGAATTCCCGGCACCGCTTACCTCTCCTGTCAGCAGATCAGTGATCTTGCTGGTGACTTCTAGAACCGTCTTGGCACTGGTTACCTCTGTGGTCAGGCAGTGAGGTGAAGGCACTGTGATGGGTGATGTCTTGTGAACCCGGCTGCTGGGTGTTAATGGTTCACCAGATATTTTTCTCACTACTTTATAATCCTGTGTAAAGAGAGAAAATAACAAATATCACTGCAGACTTCCCAGAATCCTCCTCACCTCTCCGGTCAGGTCTGTGTTTTGTTAATAGAGATAAGAGTGATGTCATGTGACCTCCCAGAATCCTCCTCACCTCTCCGGTCAGCAGGTAGATGATCTCCAGGGTGAGGTTCAATATCCTTTCAGTCATGTGATTTTGGCCCGTCTCCATCATCATTGATGTGATCATGTGATCTATACAGGACTCTCCTCTCTGTAGACAGATGATAAACTGAGAATAATCTGGACTGTACTGGGATGATTATTGTCTGCACAGAGTTCCTCCAGAGTTCTGACATCATAAATTCCCTTTAAATAACAACTCACACCAAAACCTTTCACTTTAGGCTTGTAATGACTGGGGAAGAGTTAGGACTTCTTTCTTTCTCTTCCTGTCTAGCATGTGTAGCACTACTCCCTTGGGAGCTGCTTAAAGCGGATTCCCCTGGGTTACCCATAGCAACAACTTATGCATTCTTAAGACTTTAGGTTCTTGGCTCAGTCAGTAAACAGTTCAGGGGATTTGGGTTTTTGTTGTTTTTATCAGGGCTGGCGGTGGCGGGAATCAGACCCCTGGCCTTCTCATCCAACTTGTGACCAAAGACCAGGCAATCCCACACCCTGCCGTCACTTGCGCAACAATGCCACTCTCAGCTGCACCCGGCACAAAGATTTTCCTGCACCCGGCACAAAGATTTTCCACAATCTAGATGCCAGCAGACTGAGAGCGATTGTCACCGGGTTAATTAAACGATTAACCCTTTCTCTGCCACCACCGCTACGTTTGAGCCCAGCGGACGCTCGTAATTTTAGAAATACCAATTATGACTTTAGAATAATCATCCGTAACACGCGCTGTCACTGCAGACAGGAATGTCCGGAGGATTTATCCTAAACAGTAGCGCTCTTTTAGGAGGCAGGTTCTGGTTAGCTTGCGTTTAAGAGCTTAGAGACAAAATTAACACTTTTCAAAATAAGGTTTAATTATAAGAAAGGTTAAGATTGGTGCAAATAAAAATATTTACAGAAAAATGGTTACAAAGAAATAGAGACACCATTCAGCAATTTAGAAGAATAGATACGAATTAGGAATGAAATACTTGCATTCAAAAAGTCCTTGGATTATCAGAGTTCCAGAAGCTGAACCTGTGTGATCGGTCCCCAATGGATAGATGTTCCTTTCCTTGATGTTACATGAGACTGAGAGCTCCATCAGCTCCTGTCTTTTTCTCTGACCCACAGGGGGTGTCACCAGACGTACTTGACCAATAGACACTAGGGCCGTGGGCGGCCCCCGGAGGCTCATAAACTGCTAAGACACCTCCTGCTTAGACAGATTATTACCATAACTCATATCTCGAAATATGTAATGGTTACATTCTTAAAAAATTATATTTTATGGTACGGTATTGAATCTATTATTCACAGACACTAAACACGGGTTATCTCGGAATAACCTCTGACCTGTAAGGCATCTGATCGCTAGATTGTCTTCCCTAGCAACGAAGGTGATCATGTTTGCTCTTAATTCGATCTGTATTTTATCTGGCATTCAAATATATATTTTCTAGAGACATATTTTGTGTGTGTGTAAAGTTATGATTTTGTGTGTGACTGTGTCCCAAATAACAGAGCTCTTGACTGCTTTGTTATACGACCTATTAGCCATCTGGCTTCGCTCAGATTACAACATAGCTCTGAGCAGGGAGAGACAGAGTGGCTAGGAGGTCAGTCTGCTGCTTAGATAAGAGTTGTTTGAAGCCGTGCATACTAATGTTCAGTGACCCAGGGGGTAATTAACACTGCCAAAAGGAGCTGGGGTGAGGGCTGGTAAAGGAATGACCTTTTTGGTTTTTAAAACTGCCAGCTGAGCTCTGAAACACAAAATAGGTGCTTGCGACAGCTTTAAACGAAATGGCTGCCTGACAAACTGGGGTCCCAACGCACGATCTCTTTACACTGGCCCAAGACATTGTGCTGTCTGGGACCAAGAATAAAAAGCTGCCCCTCCCCCCAAGAAAAAGGAAAAAGTCACACCCAACAAAAGGCCCCAACATCCATTATTTTATATAAATATATAATTTAGAAAATATTATATATCCTGTTATCTTCTTCCATAACTCACCATTGGACCGGTCCATCAAACACCCACTGTCTGTCCTCAGACCTCCTGTTACTCCTGTGTCTGCCATCCACCGCCCTAGAAGATCCAGCCTGCTCTGCGTGAGATGGAGTTCGCTGATGTCTGATGTCATTGCGCACACCAGGATCACGTGAGGGACATTCCCCAGAGGAGACGCTCATCATACTCATCATGCTCACCAGTTTGCACTACAAGAGGCAGTATGGTATAGGGAAATGGCCCCCATAATATGCCGCAAACTGATGACACACAAAACTGCTGAAAAAAAAATCTTGGGAGTCAATTTGCTGCCCCTCTTCAAGTGCTGCCTGGGTCCAATGGACCCATCGGGACCCATGGTAGGGCTGGCCCTATGGTGGGATGGGAGAAGGGATGAGTGGGATGTTCCAACTTGTTAAACTATGCACAATCTTGAGGACTTCTAGCTATGTTGAATGGGGCAAGGCTGCTGCTTCACCCTGCCACTGAAGTGAAGTATTTAAAAGGCAAACTACTTGGTAGAATACTCTTCAGAGTTCTACTTGGCACCCCCTTTACTCACTGACTGTGTGAGCTGACCTTCTGTCCACTGACCTCACTGGAGTAGTCCCCTTCCTTGGTAGACCCCTTGACAAGCCCCCTGGTACTCACAGACACTGTTTTTCCCAGGTAGCTCTGCCTGAAGCTCCACTGTCAGCTTCTCCAGGACCTTCAAGGCCCAGCTCCACACCTGGCACAAGGCCGACTGCCTCTGACCACTTTCCTCAGATTGCAGAAGGAGAGACACCCTCCTCCTGGGACTCTGCTTCCCACCAAAGACACCCTGCCTCATGTGCTCTCCACTTTTATTTCCAATCCCATGATGCACCTCTCCAGATGCCAACCAACTGGGACAGTTACAAAAGCTTGTGCATCATTGGCCAGGTTTCCTCCACTGTCCAACAGGCCTCCCTATTGGATGCAGTGGGGACACTCCCTCAGACCAGATGAATACATGCTGAGCACAGAGAGCAGGCCCAACTATGGTTTTCCTGCTGCTTTCCTATTAAGCAAGAAACGCCAAAACGATATCTCCTATCTAGCACCTGACTAGGAGGGTGCTACACATGTTACATACTTAGTCAGGTTGAAAAAATACACAAGTCCATCTGGCTCAACCAATAGAAAACTCAACCATACAATCCGATATACACAACCCTATACCCGCAGTTGATCCAAAGGAAGGCGAAAAACCCCAGCAAAGCATGATCCAATTTGCTACAGCAGGGGAAAAAAAAATCCTTCCTGATTCCCCTAGAGGCAATCGAATATTCCCTGGATCAACTTTACCCATAAATATTAGTACCCAGTTATATTATGTACACCCAGGCCTTTTTTAAACGCAATCTAGTGAGCTGGCCAGAACCACCTCTGGAGGGAGTCTATTTCACATTTTCACAGCTCTTACGGTGAAGAAACCTTTCTGTATTTGGAGACGACATACGTTTTCCTCTAGACGTAAAGAGTGCCCCCCTTGTCCTCTGTGTTGACCTCAAAGTGAACAACTCAACACCAAGTTCACTATATGGACCCCTTATGTATTTATACATGGTGATCATATCCCCCCTTATGTATTATACATGGTGATCATATCCCCCCTTAATCTCCTCTTCTCAAGAGAGAATAAATTCAGTTCCTCTAATCTTTCCTCATAGCTGAGCTCCTCCATGCCTCTTATCAGTTTGGTTGCCCTTCTCTGCACTTTCTCCAGTTCCCCGATATCCTTTTTAAAGAACTGATGCCCAAAACTGAACTGCATATTCCAGATGAGGTCTTACTAATGATTCATACAGGGGCAAAATGATATCTCTCTCTCTGGAGTCCATGCCTCTGTTAATACAAGTCTAAACATGTATCTAAGTCTATAAACCAGAGGCTCTGGATGGACAGTTGGATAAATGGTTCTATATTTAGGATGGATCTGATCTATAAACCAGAGGCTCTGGACGTATCTGGTTACATGTAAAAAATAATCCCCTGATAACAGTATTTTAGGTGTACGTAGTAGTGGATGTTGGAGATAAAGACACCACAGTGACTATGGAGGAAGAGAACGGACATGACGGGGGGGGGGTGGATTTTTCGGTTCAAACAGAAAAAGAGTCTTCTTACCCTCTTTGTGTGTTCCAGCGATGTGTGCTCTGTCTTTCCTTCTCCTTTCACCTTGGATATTGTACGTTATACAACGTTCTATGCTTCTCTTTCGTCAGTTCCCGTCAGAGTGATTCGCGCACAATATGGGATATTGCTATCTTATATCTAGCCTATCCTCCGCCCATACTACCTCTGTTTCTTCTGCTGACTCATCATTGGTTTTCTGTAAACATGCAGAAAGGGGAAGTAAGGTCCACCCTGCCCCCATCTCCAATTGCGAAGACTACTTGTACTTTGGCCATTTAATCTCTTCCATGTAATTTCACAGAGCACCCGGGAATTACTCTACAAGGGGGATACACCGTGCATCTATCATCTAAAAACTGCTCACAAGTAAGCAAGGGGTTTCCCGGGTCTTTGTCAAGACTCCATTTATACCCACAGAAGGCTCACATTCTGTCAGAGTTCCGGTATATTCTCCCTCTGTGACACCAGGTTTACACCTATGTGTTTTTTAGTGCGTTTTGCAATTTGCAGAAACGCACTACAGTCCATTTAACATTGTTTCCTATGGTACACATTCACATTTATATGATTTTCAGCTGGTGCGTTTTTGGAAATGGTCAGGGATTTTTTTTCCCTCAGCAGATTGCATTTTGTGTGTAAAAGACTTTAAAAGACCCACCCCAAAAATACAAGTGTTTTTCGTTTTTTCTTTTCAATAACAAACACTGAATAGCTGGTTGTAAAGGAGTGGGCTGGGGGGGGGGGGATCTGGGGCCCCCTTACTTACAGACCCCCACAACCACCGCCCAGGGTTGTGAGGAAGAGGCCCTTGTCCCCATCTACATGGAAACAAGGTGCTTTTAGATGGGGGGGGGGCTTGCCCCAAAATCCCTCCATGTTGGAGGCAGGGCCATTGATATAAATCATGGGGCCCCATACAATCTAACTTTCCGGGCCCCCTTTGACCTGCCCTTGACCCCACCCCTGGCACCTCCCCTGTCCCGGCTTTGAACATGTAATAGCATGAGCCATGACAGGTACTCTTTATGGAGAGATCTGGGGTCTATTAGACCCCAGATCTCTCCTCTAGCCTCCAAAACATCTGATCAAATTGACATTGCTGCTCCTACAGAGCTTTAGAAAGCCCTGTTTTTTTATTTTGCAGAAATGAGCTGTAAATGGGCCCGGGCCCCCCTGTACAACAGGACTGACTGTACTGCTTTATCAGCGGCCCTGGTTGAGGACATGCGGCCTGGTATGGTTCAGGAGGGGGGAGCTCACTTGTCCCCTCCCTTTTCTGACCTGCTGGGCTCCATACTTAAAAAAGGATCTGGTATAGATTTGGGGGGGTGGGCCCATGCCGTTTTTTTCCAGATTTATTTTGACGGCAATTTTTTTTTTTACATTCAGCTGTCAGTGGTTGATAAGGGTGTGGCGGCGGCCGGCCTCTTGGCCGCCTTTTTAGCAACCAGCTATACACAGTGAGTTAAAAATTTGTTAGGAAAAAAAACGCAAAATACATCAAAAAAGGCAATAAAAAAAACACAACGCTTGCTTTTTTTTTGGTACAGCTCCATTGAAGTCTTGTTACAAGCAAAATGCAATCTGCTGTGGGATTAAAAAGTCCTCGACCCTTTCCAAAAAAAACACACAGTGCTGCAAAACGCACAGATGTGAACTGCATCCATAGGAAACCATGTTCAATGGACTGTAGTGCATTTGTGCAAAATGCAAAACACACCAAAAAGCGCATAGGTGTGAACCTAAGATTCCTTTTTATTTTTTTGTTCAATAACAAAATGTGAATAGCTGGTAGTTAAGGAGTGGCCCGGGAAGTCGGCCGCCGCATCCTCAACAACCGATAAGTCATTAGCTGTCAGCGGGGTCATATGCCCTCAACATGTGGGCGTACATAAAAAAAAACACATGTCCAAAACCACAAAATGCAATGTAAATCACGCCTGAAGGCTGCATCAACCATAACCACATAGATGTGAACCTAGGGATAATGAGGAGGCGTCCGTATTCATGAGAAATTGTACACTTTTACCATCTACCAATAATTTCATTGTAGGGGCTTCATGGGAATTACTGGAAATCTGAGAACACAAGACGGAGTCGCCTCCTGGGCATCCCTCTTGTTGTTTTCTTTGGCAGGGCATAGGTTATTTCCAAGGTAGCGGAGGGGGGTTGGTAGATCATTGCAAAGGGGTCAGCAGGGCAGAAGACAGAGGCCAGCAGAGAAGAGGACAGGGTCACTGCTGGCTCGCTTCCTTCCATTCCCGCACTGCACACAGCCTGGGTACTGGGTAGATCTCCTCCTGTTGAGTGTTGAGTGTCCTGTGTGCAGTGTGGACAGTGCCAGGCCAAGGTCATCTAGTGCTCAGGGAGAGGATGACAAATTGCACTCCCTCAATGTGTAGACAACCAGGAGAGACAGCACTACACGGGTTTGTGTAATCTTGGTGGTGAACAGTTATTGCCAAAAGTGATATCCAGGGTAACAGTTTATTGTTCAAACAAGATATAGGACACCCGTCAGTAAAATACTATACCAGGTGGTTCCAGTGTGGTGAAAACCAGTGAAAGGCTGGGTCCGATCGGCGGTCAGAGAAAAAAGCCGCTGAAACGTGGATGTTGCCTAGGGAACCATAGCAGACGGAAGCCAACGCCGGACCTGCCGGCGCTCCAACATGACGTAGATCCACCTTGGGGCCCTGGGGCAGAAGTGACGTGCTGGTAACGAACTAGGAGGAACCAGCCTGGAACGCATGAAGGATCCGTTGCCGTGACAACGCGTTTCGCACACATACGCTTTATCAAGTCACAGAAGGCCAGCAACGGTGGGATTTAAAGGGCCAGGGAAATTAGAGGGCGTGGAGTGGGCAGAGCCAAATGATCTATCCAACAACTATTAACTCATTTTCACCCACTGGCCAGTGAAACAGCAAACATTTACCATATTATGGTGTAAAATGAACCCTAACTTAAGTAGATGCCTTAAGTAGATGTAGAACAAGACAATATCACACAAATAATCGTATATGAGACCAAAGAGCAGATATAGATATAAAACCAGGAAAAGAAAAGGAACATTAAAAAAATGTATAATTTGACATATAAGAAATAAAAATAGTTATATCCGTAAAAAAAAAAAAAAATATATATATATATATATATATATATATATATATATATATATATATATATATAATAAAATTGGAAAAAATATATACTGTATAATAACATTGAAAAAATGCGGATAAATAATTAATTACTCGATGAAGTGTCTGCTTCTTTAGCACTTAAAAATTTAAAATATATAAAAATACACACATATATATATATATATATATATATATATATAAATATAAAAAATTATAATGGTGATAATATTTAAAATTAAGTTTAGGGCACAACATCACAACATGGTGCCGCCAGGAATGAACTCCAGACTGAACAAGGCGCCGCTAGTACATACCACATAGATGTGAGCCCAGTGGGCACTGAACTACGCGGAATATTACATAATGGTGTGTACCTCGAGTTCCTCATTAAGGCCACCCGGGTACATGGATCCAAATTTAAAAATCCCAAAGGTCTCCCTCTTGCATAAGATCGAGAACCTCTCATTGGCAGTCAAAGTACTCAATAGCCATAACTTCTAGGCTGCTAAGATCTTTTTTTGTGCACCTTTAAAAAGTGACGGGGGACGCTGTGATGTGAGACAGCCCCTTTTCCTAGATTGAAACACCCGCGTCCTATTATGAAAATAAGCACTGATGTCTGATAAGGGTCTGACATTAGTAGTTTTAATTTACTGGGGGCTAGGTTGTTTTTCATAGTTCGTGCCCTTCGAAACGTGACCTGTGCTGTGGACAGTAAAGAAGGGCAAAATCTGTGATCTAATTTCAGAATGTTAGAATGTTTACAAATAATTCTGGAGATTTCTTCATATTAATTATTATAGGTAGTATTAAATCTGACCGTATTGTTATTCTCCTTCGATTGAATGGGTTTTTTTAGGGCAAGTAAATGTTCTATGTGAATCAAAGGCCTCTTGTATAAATCCTTGAGGGTACCCTTTTTCCAAGAACTTCTGTGCCATTAAGGCTCCCTGGAAATCATAATCATTGACCTTAGTACAGGTTCTCCTTAGTCTGTGAAACTGGCCACTGGGAATATTTTTCTTCCATGTCGGGTGGTGACAGCTGGAAAAAAATGAAGGTATGAGTTCCCATCGGTGGGTTTAACATGGTTCCTAGTGGTAATAATGTGGTTCTCATGAATTAGGACTAAGTCCAAAAGCACCAGTTTGTTGGGATCCAAGACAAGGGTAAATGACAGGCCCATTAAATTGTTGTTATAGTGGGCCACAAAGGAGGAGAACACATGTGGGCCACTGTTCCCAAATCAGCAGGATATCATCGATATATCTGTCATAGAATATAAGGTTACTGGCATAGGGTTGTTGGCCCAGATGTGCTCATCCTCCCAGTAGCCCATTGTTAGGTTCACATATCCTGGGGCAAAATTGGCTCCCATGGCCGTGCCTCTAAACTGTAAATAAAATTGATCCAATAACATGAAATAATTGTGTGTTAAACAGAATTCAATACTATCTACCAGGAAATTTGCTTGTCTATAATTGAGGTCACCGCTACCTCGATGTGTGAGTACCATCTCTCAGCATAAATCCCTCATTCTCAAAAAATATCCCCCAAATCCCCCCTCCAAGTACATAAAGTATCTTACCTGATCACCTCTCCTCACAGCAGATCACATGACAATTGTAAACAATGGATGGATTCTTTTCATACCATCCCTTGTATACAGGTGTGTTGCTAGCTGTGATTGATCAGTGCAATCACAGGGTACAGACAGGACCAATCACAGCCCATCTGTGCCACCTGATTAGCTTTGGCCAATCACCACTAATAAAAGCAAAATACACTGAATTAATCTGTTTCAATCAGTAAACATGGATGCTTATACCAATGAAATTCATTGCTATAAGCAATCATAATGTGTAAAAAAAAAAAAAAAAATTGTGATTACTTCCCCAGAGTAGTACACTGTTACTATGGTAACACTGTATTGCTTTGATCACAGTATGTTAAAAAAAATTGTAAACAAAAAGAATAAAATGGAAAAAATGGAAAAAAAAATTCTTCATTTTCCCAAAAAATAGTGACAAAAATTTACAATTTCAAAAAACTCTCCATGTCTCTTAATAAATACCTTGGACTGTCTCCTTTCCAAAAAGAGGTCATTTGGGGGGTATTTGTATCATCCTGGCATTTTCGCTATCTCAGGAAATGAGATCGGCCGTCAGAACCTCAGGATTGGCCGATATCCAGAAATTTATATCATAGTTTTTAGACTTTAGACTCACACAGACTAAATAATACACACTGATTTTTTTTTTCTTTAATTTTATGAAAGAAATGTAGCAGAATATATTTTGAAAAAAGATTATTTATTAGCAAAATTTTATAACAGAAACTAAAAGAAACATTTTTTTTCCCTTTTACAGAGTAAACATGATAAAAAAAAAAAATACAAATACAACCAAAATAAATCTCTATCTGTCTTCAATAATGAAATTCTCCATAGTGATTGCAGGAATCTGAGAGCAGAGTATTGGAAAGTGCGGAGCGTTCTTGTTTATTTTAGAAAATCAGAATTAGCGATTAACAAAGAATATAAACAAAGCTACAATCTACATCAAATCTTATATAACTGAAGAACATAAACTAGAAAATGTTTTATTTAATGGATGGACCAATGAAAAGCTTCTTCCATGAAACATCAAAAGAGCAATAATGTACAGGAACCAATAAGAAGTGTTGTCCATGTATGGTCATATCTGACCATGTATTAGCACAGTTTAATTGTATGGTGCGGTCTGTGTGAGTGCGGGACCAAGTCAGCACTGTATGTTTAGTGGGTCATATTGCTATAATTCAATTCCAGGAGGCCCCAAAACCAAAAGAGTACCTGAAAAATAATATTGTTGCCCCGCCCCCAAGACATCATGAACATGAAAAATGTTGTTAGCTTGTGTGAATTTTCTGGTGTGAAACAAGTGTTGATTTGTGACCAAAACTTTTCCCGCACTCTGAACATGAATAAGGACGCTCGCCTGTGTGAGTTCTGTGGTGTTCAACAAGGTGTGCTGTATTACTGAAAGATTTCCCGCACTCTGAACATGAATAAGGACGCTCACCTGTGTGAATTCTCTGGTGTCTAAGAAGCTGTTCTTTTCTACTGAAACATTTGCCACACTCTGAACATGAATAAGGACGCTCACCTGTGTGAATTCTCTCGTGTTGAATAAGGTTTTCTTTGAGAATGAAATATTTCCCGCACTCTGAACATGAATAGGGACGCTCACCCGTGTGAATTCTCTGATGTTTAACAAGTTTTCTTTTATCAATGAAACATTTCTCGCACTCTGAACATGAATAAGGGCGTTCACCCGTGTGAATTCTCTGGTGTTCAACAAGGTTTTCTTTCCTATTGAAAGATTTCCCGCACTCTGAACATGAATAGGGGCGTTCACCCGTGTGAATTTTCTTGTGTCTAACAAGTTGTTCTTTATGAATAAAAGATTTCCCGCACTCTGAACATGAATAAGGACGCTCACCGGTGTGAATTTTCTGATGTTTAACAACTTCTCTTTTAGTTATGAAAGATTTCCTGCACTCTGAACATGAATAAGGGCGTTCGCCCGTGTGAATTTTCTGGTGTTGAACAAGGTTTGTTTTAAGTGTGAAAGATTTCCCGCACTCTGAACATGAATAGGGGCGCACGCCTGTGTGAATTCTCTGGTGTTCAAGAAGGGTTCCTTTTGCACTGAAAGATTTCCCGCATTCTGAACATGAATAGGGGCGCTCACCCGTGTGAATTCTCTGGTGTTCAAGAAGGGTTCCTTTTGCACTGAAAGATTTCCCGCACTCTGAACATGAATAGGCACGCTCACCTGTGTGAATTCTCTGGTGTTGAACAAGGTTTTCTTTATGAATGAAAGATTTCCCGCACTCTGAACAGGAATGGGGACGCTCACCCGTGTGAATTTTCTGATGTTTAACAAGTTCTCTTTTATCAATGAAAGATTTCCCGCACTCTGAACAGGAATGGGGACGCTCACCCGTGTGAATTCTCTGATGTTTAACAAGTTCTCTTTTATCTATGAAAGATTTCCCACACTGTGAACATGAATAAGGGCGCTCACCCGTGTGAATTCTCTGGTGTTTAACAAGGTTTCCTTTATGAATGAAAGATTTCCCGCACTGTGAACATGAATAAGGACGTTCACCCGTGTGAATTTTCTGGTGTTGAACAAGGTTTGGTTTTTGAATGAAAGATTTTCCGCACTGTGAACATGAAAAAGGACGCTCACCCGTGTGAATTCTCTGATGTTTAACAAGGTCTCCTTTATCAATGAAAGATTTCCCGCACTCTGAACATGAATAAGGGCGTTCGCCCGTATGAATTTTCATGTGTGCAGCAAGGCCATCTTTCTGAGTGAAACTTTTTCCGCACTCTGAACATGAATGAGGACGCTCACCTGTGTGCATTCTCTGGTGTACAAGAAGGTGTCTTTTCTGAATGAAACATTTCCCACACTCTGAACATGAATAAGGACGCTCACCAGTGTGAATTTTCTGGTGTACAAGAAGGGTTCCTTTTTGACTGAAACATTTCCCGCACTCTGAACATGAATGGGGACGTTCACCCGTGTGATTTTTCTTGTGCAAAAGAAGTGCCCATTTTTTTGTAAACAATTTCCCACACACTGAACATGACAATGATCTCTCTTCTGTGTGAACTCCTTCATGTCTTAAAGAAGACTCCTGGGAAATTGATGGATCTATGGAAGAATCTGTACTGTGAGGTCCTATAGTCTTGGTGTGTGATCGGTCAGAAGATTCCTCAGGATTAGAGGGATCCATTGATCCCCCCAATTGGTAAGGTGCGGGATGTGTGTTTGGAGTTACGGGATTTACTCCTGGAGAATATTGTACAATGTTATTATCTTCTGGAGATAAAATAAGACGTTCCTCAGAGGTATTCCGGACATTGTGTCCACCTGTGGAGAAACAATTTACCATGAAATGTTATAACCTTCCATTCAGGACTCATATATGTTGGTCCAACACCAAATAATTTATAGGAGCTCTGGCATGGATTTGGGGGCAATTAGAGGAGAAAAATATGGATAGAAACCAAGCGAAAGTGTCCAGTGCTGCAACCACAAAGTGCACAGAGCGATGTCTCTTCTATTCTCGTGTGCAAAATCCTCTTCCAGAGTTTAATAAAAATGCTCTCAGTGCTCCACACCACCCGCTATCCTCCACCTTCACATCGGAGAACTCATTGGAATTCTATGACCCCTCACTTACCAATAGGTCATTAGGCCCCCAAATGTATCCCCCAAAAGGAAGATCATCGAGGACCACCACCTCTATACTACCTCTCCAGTTATCTCATACCATACCTGCCGGTATCTTCTCACCTCAGATCAGTCCCAGACTCCGACACATCAACAAAGATGGCTGCCATGCATTCATGTTCTGCAGGGCTCTCCACCAATCAGCACATAGAATACCGCCAACGTCAGAGAGCACCTCCGATAGCTTTACAAGATGACCGAAAGGGGAGGAGCCGCACTGCTGACAATAATGACATCGGGAAGGTGGTCTTGGATGATCTTCCCCTTGATAGATACAAGCTCTTAATGTCCCATTGGTAAGTGAGGAGTGACGGAATTACAGTCAGTCCCCTGATGTGAAGATGGGGGATAGAGGGTGGTGTGGGGCACTGAGAGCATTTTTATTCATCTCTGGAAGAAAATTATTGTGTGGTTGGAGCGCTGAACAGTTTCTTTTTTGTATATTCAATCACTTTCATGTTTGAAATTGAGAAAGGAGATGGACCTTCTTCCACCTCATTTCTTGAAAACACGATGACATAATTAATAATGGAGATCAACCTTTTATATGGTGTACAGTATCTCCTCCTCATTTGCTAGAGACATGATAATATATTGAAGAATGGAGATGGACCTTTCATATGGTGTACAGTATCTCCTCCTCATTTGTTAGGAACATGACGTTATATTGAGGAATGGGGAGGGAACTTTCATATGGTGTACAGTATCTCCTCCTCATTTGTTAGGAACATGACGTTATATTGAGGAATGGGGAGGGAACTTTCATATGTTGTACAGTATCTCCTCCTTATTTGTTGGGAACATGACATTATATTGAGGAATGGAGATGGACCTTTCATATGGTGTACAGTATCTCCTCCTCATTTGTTGGGAACATGACATTATATTGAGGAATGGAGATGGACCTTTCATATGGTGTACAGTATCTCCTCCTCATTTGTTGGGAACATGACGTTATATTGAGGAATAAAGATGGACCTTTAATGTGGTGTACAGTATCTCTACTAGTGATCGACCGATATCGTTTTTTTAATGCCAATACCGATATTTTGGTAATCGGATATCAGTATCGGCCAATATCTGCCGAAATTTCCAGACATAAAGGTACTCTTGTGGAGGGATCTGGGGGTCTAAAAGACCCCAAACCCCTCCTCGGCACCGAAAAGCATTCAAAACGTCAAGTTTGGCTGTTTTGAATGCTGTCAGTTTTTTTAATTCGGCGCCAAGTACCCGGAAGTGATGTCATGACATCACTTCTGGGTTTTTTACATGGAGACGCAGTACACCAGGTCTTCTCTTCGGCAGCGGAGGAGGTAGGATGCCTGGGTCTCCCAGTGGGACAGGAGACCCGGGCAAACCACGGAAGGCGACGGGAGGGGGGGGACATCCCCTCCCGCTCCTTGTAATAACAGCCAAGCAGCTTCTCAGCCGCATCGGTTGTCATTACAAGTCAGCCGACCATCGGCTATGGACACCGGTCTAGCTGCAGGCATCACCCCAGGACAAGCACTCTCCCGAATTATCGGCAATATCAGTAAATCCAAAGGCCGATTCCGATATATCAGGGAAAGTGCATATCGGCCCCCGATATATCAGTGTTGCCCATAATCGGTCGATCCCTAATCTCTACCTCATTTGTTGGGAACATGACGTTATATTGAGGAATGGAGATGGACCTTTCATATGGTGCATAGAATCCCCACCTCATTTGTTGGGGACATGATGTTATATTGAGGAATGGTAATGGACCTTTCATATGGTATACAGTACCTCCTCCTCATTTGTTGGGAACATGATGTTCTTTTGAGGAATGGAGATGGACCTTTTAATTTGGAGTACTTTGTGACTGTGTTCATCTTCACTGGGAGTGAAAGACAGATAATTAATGGTGTGAATTGCTTCAGATTGGGACAGTAATATTTGTCAGTAATATCTCTCAGGAAATGTAGGAAGATGAATGGTTTGACTTTTCAGATTGCTAGATGGTGAGGCGGGGTTTGTTATTGGTAAGTGCCTGTATTCCTTTGTTCTATTGTTTCTGTCTGCCTTAAGATAAACTTATTATGGGATGTATATGTGTATATGGATTGGCTGCTAATGGGGAGGGGGGATTGTCCCATAGTGTATATCTCTTTGTGCATGTGTCTGTTTTTACACTTCATGAAGTCTCGACTCATGTTTGGGGGAATCTGCTACAAGGGATTGCTATGCTATTCACACTCCCTTGAATAATCACTAAGCTCTTGTAAGAGCTTGTTCCTGCTTCACTCTCTGGGGAAAGAGAGGTTCACCCACGGGAACCTGGAGCCTTGTCGTAGGTCAAGGGTGGGTAGGAGACGGCGAGACCCCAACCAAGCTGCGGCGGTTCATGGGGTCTGAGGTGGTTATGGTGTCTGGTGGAGTGCTTGGAGCCCTCGGGAAGCACTAGGAGCATCCATCAACGGAGGTACCCAGTCGAGGTGCCGGTTGATCCGTTACATACAGTATCTTCTCATTTGTTGGGAACTTGATGTTATACCGAGGAATAGAGATGTTTTACAGTAACTCCACCTCATTTGTTAGACACAATACCCGAGATACATTGGGTGGTGGGGTGGGATGTTCTTGCTGTCGATAGTTAAGATTTCTCAGTATTTCTTTTACAGACGGATGTGATGTGTTCTATTTTATACATGAGCAGCAAACTTTGTGTGTAACTAAATAAAAAAAAAACCTCTGCATATGGAAGTGGAGCCTTTTTTTAAGACCTGTGTGGATGAGGGATAGTCTGGTTCTAGATGACTATACCCAATATATATATATATATATATATACAAATAGTTTGGCCTTCCTGTGTGGAATCCCGGGAATACAGAGAACGGGGACATCTCTCTGGTGGATTCCCATTACTGGATCCATCTGTAGGAATCACACACTGACTGAATACATTGTTTCCATGTGTTTATCAGATGATGGGGGATCTAGGTGGACCCTCCGTACTGCTCTCTCCTTTACAATAAAGTCTCCTCTTACCCGGTAATGTGAGGGGCGGCTGATTCTCCATCATGACGTCCTTGTAGAGATCCTTGTGTCCTTCTATATACTCCCACTCCTCCATGGAGAAATAGACAGTGACATCCTGACACCTTATAGGAACCTGACACACACAATGATACAGTCACCATCCAGACACATCCCTTGTCTGTTACTGGATAATGTCCCAGAATTCCCAGCACCACTCACCTCTCCTGTCAGCAGCTCACTGATCTTGTTGGTGACTTCTAGAATCCTCTTCTCATTATTTTTCTGTAGGGTTAGGAGGGGTGGTGAATGCATGGTGATGGGGCTTTGCCTTTCTCTTTGCTTTGTAGACAAGCGGTGACTTCTCCTTCTTATATTATTCTCAATAGATGACTTCATAACTATAGTACAGTCCTGTAATATACACCAATAATAGAATATCAGATGTTTTATTAATAGAGTTAAGTATGATTAAATACTCCCAGAATCCTCCTCACCTCTCCAGTCAGTAGACAGACGATCTCCAGCGTGAGTGTTAATATCCCATTAAGGACATTTTTTTTTTTCATATTTACATAATTGAGAAGCTGCTGATTCTCCATCATGACGTCCTTGTAGAGATCCTTGTGTCCTTCTAAATACTCCCACTCCTCCATGGAGAAATAGACAGTGACATCCTGACACCTTATAGGAACCTGACACACACAATGATACAGTCACTATCCAGACACATCCCTTGTCTGTTACTGGATAATGTCCCAGAATTCCCGATACCACTCACCTCTCCTGTCAGCAGCTCAGTGATCTTGTTGGTGACTTCTAGAACCTTCTTGGCACTGGTTACCTCTGTTGTCAGGCAGTGAAGTGGAGGCATTGTGATGAGTGATGTCCTGGGTGTTATTGGTTCACCAGATATATTTCTCACTACCTTATAATCCTGTGTAAAGAGAAAAAGTAATAAATATCAATACAGACTTCCCAGGATCCTCCTGACCTCTCCGGTCAGGTCTGTGTTTTGTTAATAGACATAAGAGTGATGTCATGTGACCTCCCAGAATCCTCCTCACCTCTCCGGTCAGCAGGTAGATGATCTCCAGGGTGAGGTTCAATATCCTTTCAGTCATCTGATTTTGCCCCGTCTCCATCCTGATTGATGTGGTCATGTGATCTATACAGGACTCTCCTCTCTGTAGAGAGATAATAAACTGAGAATTATCTGGACCGTACTGGGATAAATAATGCCTGCACAGAGTTCCTCCAGAGTTCTGACATCAGAAATTCCCTTTTAAATACCAAATAACACCAAAATCTTTCATTTTAGGCTTGCAATGACTGGGAAAGAGTTAGGACTTCTTTCTTTCACTTCCTGTCCAGCATGTTACATAGTTAGTCAGTTCGAAAAAAATACACAAGTCCATCTAGCACAACCAATAAAAAACAGTAAAGAAAACCCAACCATACAATCCTATATACACAATCCTATACCAGCAGTTGAGCCAAAGGAAGGCGAAAAAACCCCAGCAAAGCATGATACAATTTGCTACAACAGGGGAAAAAAACTCCTTCCTGATCCCCAAAGAGGCAATCGGATATTCCCTGGATCCACTTTACCTATACATGATAGTAGCCATTTATATTATGTATAACTAGGAAAGAATCCAGGCCTTTTTTAAGCAATCTAGTTGTAACGCTCCTGCGTTTTTATTGTAAGCTGGATTTGCAGCTGCAGAATCTCCACTGAGTAGTCATGTAGAGATGTGTTGGAATACCAGATCCAACTCTCCAGACTCATCACTGTGGGCCTGTCTGCTTCAGCATACAGATATACACACACTCAATAAGATGTTCCTGGAGTGATAGGATGTATATGATAGCATGGAGGTGATGTGCTGAAGGGACAGGTGTGAGCAGTGACAGTAATGGTAAGCACTTGATAGTAATGTTCAGGAGAGTAGTAGATGGTAATAGGTAGAATGCAGATAGGTTAGTAATCATGTATGGTAACAGGTGGTAAGGACAGCAGATGACATATACAGGATAGACTAACCCAGTGCAAGGATAGATGGTAGAATTAGTATGCATAGATAGTAACAGTCCTTAATGTGCAGAAGATGATAGTGTAAGTTAGTTATGGAGGATTCCCCTGTTGGGTACTTATCACTAGTAAGGTTTAGTAAGTAGAGGGGTCCAGTAGTGAGGGAGTGATCCGGTAGCGAGATACGGGATCAGTTGCGAGGTTCCGGTCTGTTCCAGGTAAAGGCAAATAGCTGGAGGTTCCGACAGCAAGACAAGGCTTGTAAGCATGTAGGCACACATTGAACGAACAACGTGAGAGAGAACACCGGCGAATTGAAATAGCCGCTCAGCGGCGCTCAGCGATGACGTCATCCGTCTTAAAGGTGTATGCGTTCCACCTAACTAGAAAGGTGGGACGCAATGTTGAAAGGAAAATGGTAAATAAGGGTACCAAAGGTACCAGAATCTTACACTAGTGAGCTGGCCAGAACCACCTCTGGAGGGAGTCTATTCCCCATTTTCACAGCTCTTACGGTGAAGAAACCTTTCTGTATTTGGAGACAAAGTCTGTTTTCCTCTAGACGGAAAGAGTGCCCCAATGTCCTCTGTGATGACCTTAAAGTGAACAACTCAACACCAAGTTCACTATATGAATCCCTTATGTACTTATACATATTTATCATATCCCCCCTTAATCTCCTCTTCTCAAGAGAGAATAAATTCTGTTCCTCTAATCTCT
Organism: Pelophylax lessonae; assembly: GCF_965119305.1. NCBI lineage: Eukaryota > Metazoa > Chordata > Amphibia > Anura > Ranidae > Pelophylax > Pelophylax lessonae. The sequence goes on along the minus strand of NC_138776.1, from coordinate 259,610,377 downwards.
CCTCATAGCTGAGGTCCTCCATGCCTCTTATCAGTTTGGTTGACCTTCTTTGCACTTTCTCCAGTATCCTTTTTAAGAACTGGTCCCCAAAACTGAACTGCATATTCCAGATGAGATCTTACTAATGATTCGTACAGGGGCAAAATTATATCTCTCTTTCTGGAGTCCATGCCTCTGTTAATACAAGTCTATACATGTCTCTAAGTCTATAAAACAGAGGCTCTGGATGGACAGTTGGATAAATGGTTCTATATTTAGGATGTATCCGGTCTATAAACCAGAGGCCCTGGATGGACAGTTGGATAAATGGTTCTATATTTAGGATATATCCGGTCTATAAACCAGAGGCCCTGGATGGACAGTTGGATAAATGGTTCCATATTTAGGATGGATCTGGTCTATAAACCAGAGGCTTTGGATGGACAGTTGGATAAATGGTTCTATATTTAGGATGGATCTGGTCAATAAACCAGAGGCTCTGGATGGACAGTTGGATAAATGGTTCTATATTTAGGATGCATCTGGTCTATAAACCCGAGGTTCTGGACATATCTGGGCACATGTAAAAAAAATATCTCCTGATAACAGTATTTTAGGTGTGTGTAGTAGTGGATGTTGGAGATAAAGACAGCACAGTGACTATGGAAGAAGAGAACGGAGATAACTGGGGGGGGGGGGGGGGGGGATTTTTTGGTTTAAACAGAAAAATAATCTTCCTACCCTCTTTGTGTGTTCCAGCGATGTGTGCTCTGTCTTTCCTTCTCCTTTCACCTTGGTTATTTTACGTTATACAATATTCTATGCTTCTCTTTAATCAGTTCCCGTCAGAGTGATCCGCGCACAATATGTGATATTGCTATCTTATATCTAGCCCATCCTCCACCCATACTTCCTGTGCTACTTCTGCTAACTCAGAACTCATTTCCTGCAAACATGCAGAAAGGGGAAGTAAGTTCCACCCTCCCCCCATCTCCAATTGCTATAACTACTTGTATTTTAGCCATTAAATCTCTTTCAAATAAATTCACAGAGCACCTGGGAATTACTCCACAAGGGGGATACATCGTGTATCTATCATCTAAACTGCTTACAAGTAAGCAAGGGGTTTCCCTGGTCTTTGTCAAGACTCCATTTATACCCACAGAAGGTTCACATTCTGTCAGAGCTCCGGTATATTCCCCCCCCCCCCCGTGACACTAGGTTTACGCCTATGCGTATTGTAGTGCATTTTGCAATTTGCAGAAACGTACTACAGGCCATTTAACATTGTTTCCTATGGTACACGTTCACATCTGTAAGATTTTCAGCCCGTGCGTTTTTGGAAAGGGTCAAGGATTTTTTTCTCACAGCAGATTGCGTTTTGTGTGTAAAAGACTTTAATAGACCCGCACCAAGTGTTGTGCGTTTTTGCTTTTCAGCAACAAACATTAAATAGCTGGTTGTTAAGGAGTGGGCTCGGGGGGCCCTCTTATTAAAGAGAGTTTCAAGATTTCGATAAGCCCCCTACCCACAGACCCCCTCCTCCACAACCACCGCCCAGGGTTGTGAGGAAGAGGCCCTTGTCCCCATCAACATGGAAACAAGGTGCTTGTAGATGAGGGGGGGCCCTCTCCCCAAAAGCCCTCCATGTTGAGGGCATACAGCCTGGTATGGTTCAGGAGGGGAAGCTCGCTTATCCCCTCCCTTTTCTGACCTACCGATCTCCATGCTTGAAACAGGGTCTGGTATGAATTGTGGGGGGACCCCATGCCATTTGTTTCTAGATTTATTTTTCCAGCAATTTTTTTTTACATTCAGCTGTCAGTGGTTGATAAGGATGTGGCGGCTTCTTGGCAACCAGCTATACACAGTGAGTTAAAAATATTTTAGAAAAAAAACGCAAAACACCACAAAAAAGGCAATAAAAAAACACAACGCTTGCTTTTTGGTACAGCTCACTTGAATTCTCGTTACATGCAAAATGCAATCTGCTGTGGGATAAAAAGTCCCTGACCCTTTCCAAAAAAACACACAGTGCTGCAAAACTCACAGATGTGAACTACATTCATAGGAAACCATGTTCATGTGAAAATGTCCAAATTGGGTCCAATTAGCCATTTTCCCTCCCCAGTGTTGTGTGACTCTTTAGTGTTACAAGGTCTCAGGTGTGAATGGGGAGCAGGTGTGTTACATTTGGTGTTATCGCTCTCTCACTCTCTCATACTGGTCAATGGAAGTTCAACATGGCACCTCATGGCAAATAACTCTCTGAGGATTTGAAAAAAAGAATTGTTGCTCTACATGGATGGCCTAGGCTATAAGAAAATTGCCAAGACCCTGAAACTGAGCTGCAGCACAGTGTCCAAGACCATACAGTGGTTTAACAGGACAGGTTCCAATAAGAACAAACCTCGCCATGGTCAACCAAAGAAGTTGAGTGCACATGCTCAGCGTCATAACCAGAGGTTGTCTTTGGGTAAAAGACATATGAGTGCTGCTAGAGGTTGAAGGAGTAAGGGGTCAGCCTGTCAGTGCTCAGACCATAAGCCCCACACTGTATCTGCAAACTGTATCAAATTAGTCTGCATGGCTGTCGTCCCAGAAGGAAGCCTCTTTAAAGATGATTCACAAGAAAAGCAGCAAACAGTTTGCTGAAGACAAGCAGACTAAGGACATGGATTGCTGGAACCATGTCCTGTGGTCTGAGGAGACCAAGATAAACTTATTTGGTTAAGATGGTGGCAAGCGTGTGTGGCGGCAACCAGGTGAGGAGTACAAAGACAAGTGTATCTTGCCTACAGTCAAGCATGGTGGTGGGAGTGTCATGGTCTGGGGCTGCATGAGTGTTGCCAGCACTGGGGAGCTACAATTCATTGAGGGAACCATGAATACCAACATGTACTGTGACATACTGCAGAGCATGATCCCCTCCCTTCAGATCAGAGACTGGGCCCCAGGGCAGTATTTCAACATGATAACGACCTCAAACACACCTCCAAGATGACCACTGCCTTGCTAAAGAAGCTAAGGGTAAAGGTGATGGACTGAGCAAGCATGTCTCCTGACCTAAACCCTATTGAGCATCTGTGGGGAATCCTCAAACGAAAGGTGGAGGAGCGCAAGGTCTCTAACATCCACCAGCTCCGTGATGTCATCATGGAGGAGTGGAAGAGGACTCCAGTGGCAACCTGTGAAGCTCTGGGGAACTCCATGCCCAAGAGGGTTAAGGCAGTACTGGAAAATAATGGTGGCCGTTGACTGTTGTGTCATTAACGGTGGAACGTCCATGTGTGATGTGAGACAGCCCCTTTTCCTACATTGAAACACCCCCGTCCTATTTTCAAAATAAGCCCTGATGTCTGGTAAGGGTCTGTCGTTAGTAATTTTTCAATTTACTGGGGGCTAGGATGTTCTTCATAGTTCGTGCCCTTCGAAACGTGACCTGTGGTGCAGACAGTAAAGAAGGGCCTAATCTGTGATCAAATTTCAGAATGTTAAAATGTTTACGAATAATTCTGGATATTTCCTTATAGTGATCATTATAGGTAGTATTAAACCTGACCGTATTGTTATTCTCTTTCGATTGAATGAGTTTCTTCATGTGGATGTTCTATATGAATCAAAGGCCTTTTGTATAAGTCCCTGAGATTACCCTTTTTCCAAGAACTTCTGTGCCATTAAGGCTCCCTGGACATCATAATCATTGACCTTAGTACAGTTTCTCCTTAGTCTGTGAAACTGGCCACTGGGAATCATTTTCCTCAATGTCGGGTGGTGACAGCTGGAAAAATGAAGGTATGAGTTACCATCGGTGGGTTTAACATGGTTCCTATTGGTAATAATTTTGTCCTCGTGAATTAGGACTAAGTCCAAAAACACCAGTTTGTTGGGATCCAAGACATGGGTAAATAACAGGCCCATTGAATTGTTGTTATAGTGGGCCACAAAGGAGGAGAACACATCTGGGCCACTGTCCCAAATCAGCAGGATATCATCGATATATCTGTCATAGAATATAAGGTGTCTGGCATAGGGATTGTTGGCTCAGATGTGCTCATCCTCCCAGTATCCCATTGTTTCCCAGGTTTGCATATCCTGGGGCAAAATTGGCTCCCATGGCCGTGCCTCTAAACTGTAAATAAAATTGTCCCAATACCATGAAATAATTGTGTGTTAAACAGAATTCAATACTCTCTATCGGGAAATTTTCTTGTCTATAATTGATGTCACTGCTACCTCGATGTGTGAGTACCATGTCTCAGCATGAATCCCTCATTCTCAAAAAATATCCCCCAAATCCCCCCTCCAAGTATATAAAGTATCTCGCTTAATCATTTCTCCTCACAGCAGATCACAGGACAATTGTAAACAATAGATGGATTCTTTTCATGCCATCCCTTGTATACAGGTGTTTTGCTAGCTGTGATTGGTCAGTGCAATCACAGGGTACAGACAGGACCAATCACAGCCCATCTGTGCCATCTGATTAGCTTTGGCCAATCACCACTAATAACAACAAAAGACACTGAATTAATCTGTTTCAATTCGTAAACATGGTTGCTTATACCAATGAAATTCATTGCTATAAGCAATCATAATGTGTAAGAAAAAAATAAAAATAAAATTGTGATCACTTCCCCAGAGTAGTACAGTGTTACTGTTACTATGGTAACACTATTGCTCTGGTCACAATATGTTAAAAAAAATATATTAAAAATGAAAACATTGAAAAAAACCAACCACACCAGTTATATGATAATGCTTTACAGCACTGGGGGAAATATGGAAAACAAAATAGTGATCACTTCCCCAGAGTAGTACAGTGTTACTGTTAATATAGTAACACTGTATTGCTTTGATAACAATATGTCAAAAAATTGTAAAAAAAACAAAAGAAGAAAAAAATGTAATAAAATGGGGAAAACAACACCAGTCAGTGTCCCTGATCACCACCACACCAGTTATATGATAATGCTGTACAGCACTGGGGACTATATAAAAACAACAAAACTTGTGAATTGTTATTTTTTTTACTTTCTTCATTTTTACAAATAAATTGTGACAAAAATTTACAATTTCAAAAAACTCTCCATGCCTCTTTGTAAATACCTTGGACTGTCTCCTTTCCAAAACGAGGATTTTTTGGGGGGTATTTGTACCGTCCTGGTATTTTTGCTGTCTCAGGAAATGAGATCGGCCGTCAGAACCTCAGGATTGACCGATTTCCAGAAATTTCTATCACACTTTTTAGACTCTTAGAGTCGGTTCACACTGGGGCGACACGACTCCTTACTACTTTGGGGGCGACTTGTGCATTACAATGCACCACGACTTCGGAGCGACTTGCAGGGACTTCACATAATGGAAGTCTATGCAAGTCGCTCCGAGGTCGCCCCGAAGTAGTACAGGACCCTTTTTCTAAGTCGGAGCAACTTGTGTCGCTCCTATTAGAATGGGTCCTGTAGCGAGCGGTCAATGGACCGCGAGGGAGCGCGACTTGTCAGACTGACAAGTCGCCTGACAAGTCGCGGCAATGTGAACCGGCTCTAAAACTCTCTCACTGACTAAATAATATACACAAATTTGTTTTTTTTTTTGTTTTTTGTTTTTTTTTATAAAAGAAATGTAGCAGAATATATTTTGAAGAAAGATTATTTATTTGCAAACTTTATAACAAAAACTAAAAGAAACATTTTTATTTTCCTTTACAGAGTAAACATGGTAAAAAAAAAAAAATACAACCAAAAGAAATCTCTATCTGTCTTCAATAATGAAATTCTCCATAGTGATTGCAGGAATCTGAGAGAAGAGTATTGGAAAGTGCGGAGCGTTCTTGTTTAAACACTTAAGCCCCGGAAGATTTTACCCCCTTCCTGACCAGGGCCTATTTTGCAATTCGGCACTGCATGACTTTAACGGACAATTGCGTGGTCGTGCCAGGCTGTACCCAAATGAAATTGATATCCTTTTTTTTCCCCACAAACAGAGCTTTCTTTTGGTGCTATTTGATCACCTGTGCGATTTTTTGATCATGCGCTATAAACAAAAAAAGAACGACAATTTTGCAAAAATAACAATATTTTTCACATTTTTTTATATGAAATTCCCCAAAAAAAATGTAAAAATCAAAATTTTTTAACATTTTAGGCCAATTTGTTTTCTGCTACATATGTTTGGTAAAAAAAAAATCGCAATAAGCGTATTTTGATTGGTTTTCGCAAAAGTTATTGCGTTTACTAACTAAGGGAAAGATTTTTGTCATTTTTTTTATAACGAGTAATAGCGGCGATCTGCGATTTTTTTTTGCGGGACTGCGACATTGCGGCGGACAGATCGGACCCTTGACTGACATTTTTGACACTTTTGGGGGTACCAGTGACATTACTACAGTAATCAGTGCTATACATATGCACTGTTACTGTAAAAATGACACTGGCAGGGAAGGGGTTAACTTTATTGGAGAAGGAGGGGTTAAGTGTGTCCCTAGGGGCGTGTTTCTAACTGTGCAGGGATGTGGCTGTTTGTGTAACAACAGAGAAATACGATCCTACATAGCAGGACCGTATGATCTCTGTTCTTACACAGCGGAGAATGACAGGCGGCTTTGTTTACATTAGCCGCCTGCCTTTCTCCCTCTCCACCCGACGATCGCGAGTGACCGGCGGACATCGGGTCCGCCAGTCACACGCGCGGGGGGTCCGCGAACGAGCGGGGGCAGGAGCGCAACTCCGGCGGCGCATTCTCGCCCCCTAGAGCCTCACAGGCTAGTGACGTACCCCTACGTCACTTTGCCTGTGAGGGGCTGACTGCCATTGTATGTAGTCGGCAAGTGGTTAATTTTAGAGAATCAGAATGAGCGATTAACAAAGAATATAAACAAAGCTACAATCTACATCAATTCTTATATAACTGAAGAACATAAACTAGAAAATGTTTTATTTAATGGATGGACCAATGAAAAGCCGGCTTCTTCTGTGAAACATCAAAAAAGAAATAATGTACAGGAACCAATAAGAAGTGTTGTCCATGTATGGTCATATCTGGCCATGTATTAGCACAGTTTAGTTGTATTGTGCGGTCTGTATGAGTGCGGGACCGAGTCAGCACTGTATGTTTAGTGGGTCATATTACTATAATTCAATTCCAGGAGGCCCCAAAACCAAAAGAGTACCCGAAAAATAATATTGTTGCCCCACCCCCAAGACATCATGAACATGAAAAATGTTGTTAGCTTGTGTGAATTTTCTGGTGTGAAACAAGTGATGATTTGTGACCAAAACATTTCCCGCACTCCGAACATGAATAAGGATGCTCACCCATGTGAATTCTCTGGTGTTGAACAAGGTTTGCTTTACGAATGAAAGATTTCCCGCACTCTGAACATGAATAGGGACGCTCACCCGTGTGAAACATCTGATGTTTAACAAGATTTCTTTTATCAATGAAACATTTCCCACACTCTGAACATGAATAGGGACGCTCACCCGTGTGAATTCTCTGGTGTTTAACAACTTCGCTTTTAAATTTGAAACATTTCCCGCACTCTGAACATGAATAAGGGTGCTCCCCCGTGTGAATTCTCTGGTGTTCAACAAGGTTTCCTTTCCTACTGAAAGATTTCCCACACTCTGAACATGAATAGGGGCGTTCACCGGTGTGAATTCTCTGGTGTTCAACAAGGTTTTCTTTCCTACTGAAAGATTTCCCACACTCTGAACATGAATGGGGATGCTCACCGGTGTGAATATTCTGATGTTTAACAAATTCTCTTTTAGATATAAAAGATTTCCCGCACTCTGAACATGAATAGGGGTGCTCACCCGTGTGAATTCTCTGGTGTTGAACAAGGTTTCCTTTCCTACTGAAAGATTTCCCGCACTCTGAACATGAATAGGGGCGCTCTCCCATGTGAATTTTCTGGTGTCCAAGAAGGGTTCCTTTTTGACTGAAACATTTCCCGCACTGTGAACATGAATGGGGATGCTCCCCCGTGTGAATTCTCTGGTGTGCAAGAAGGGTTCCTTTTTGACTGAAACATTTCCCGCACTGTGAACATGAATGGGGACGCTCACCCGTGTGAATTCTATGGTGTTGAACAAGGTTATTTTTATGAATGAAAGATTTCCCACACTCTGAACAGGAATGGGGATGCTCACCCGTGTGAATTCTCTGGTGTTGAACAAGGGCATCTTTATGAATGAAAGATTTCCCACACTCTGAACAGGAATGGGGACGCTCACCCGTGTGAATTCTCTGATGTTTAACAAGTTCTCCTTTATCTATGAAAGATTTCCCGCACTGTGAACATGAATAAGGGCGCTCACCCGTGTGAATTCTCTGGTGTCTAACAAGGTTTCCTTTATGAATGAAAGATTTCCCGCACTGTGAACATGAAAAAGGACACTCACCCGTATGAATTCTTTGATGTTTAACAAGGTCTCCTTTATCAATGAAAGATTTCCCGCACTCTGAACATAAATAGGGGCGTTCGACCGTGTGAATTTTCTGGTGTGCAGCAAGGCCATTTTTATGAGTGAAACTTTTTCCGCACTCTGAACATGAATAAGGACGCTCACCTGTGTGAATTCTCTGGTGTACAAGAAGGTGTCCTTTTTGACTGAAACATTTCCCGCACTCTGAACATGAATAGGGACGTTCACCCGTGTGATTTTTCTTGTGCAAAAGAAGTGCCCATTTTTTTGTAAACAATTTCCCGCACACTGAACATGACAATGAACTCTCTTCTGTATCATCTCCTTCATGGCTTAAAGAAGATTCCTGGGGAATAGATGGATCTATGGAAGTATCTGTACTGTGAGGTCCTATAGTCTTGGTGTGTGATCTGTCAGAAGATTCCTCAGGATTAGAGGGATCCATTGATCCCCCCAATTGGTAAGGTGCGGGATGTGTGTTTGGAGTAACGGGATTTACTCCTGGAGAATATTGTACAATGTTATTATCTTCTGGAGATAAAATAAGACGTTCCTCAGAGGTATTCCGGACATTGTGTCCACCTGTGGAGAAACAATTTACCATGAAATGTTATAACCTTCCATTCAGGAGTCATATATGTTGGTCCAACACCAAATAATTTATAGGAGCTCTGGCATGGATTTGGGGGCAATTAGAGGAGAAAAATATGGATAGAAACCAAGCGAAAGTGTCCAACGCTGCAACCACAAAGTGCACAGTGCAATGTCTCCTCTATTCTCGTGTGCAAAATTCTCTTCCAGAGTTTAATAAAAATGCTCTCAGTGCTCCACACCACCCGCTATCCTCCACCTTCACATCGGAGAACTCATTGGAATTCTACGACCCCTCACCTACCAATAGGTCATTGGGCACTTGTATCCCCCAAAGGGAAGATCATCGAGGACCACCACCTCTATACTACCTCTCCAGTTATCTCATACCATACCTGCTGGTATTTTCTCACCTCAGATCAGTCCCAGACTCAGCACATCAACAGAGATGGCTGCCATGCATTCATGTTCTGCAGTGCTCTCCACCAATCAGCACATAGAATACCGCCAATGTCAGAGAGCACCTCCGATAGCTCTGCAAGATGACCGAAAGGGGAGGAGCTACACTGCTGACAATGATGACATCGGGAAGGTGGTCTTGGATGATCTTCCCCTTGATGGATACAAGCTCTTAATGTCCCATTGGTAAGTGAGGAGTCATGGAATTACGATCAGTTCTCTGATGTGAATGAGGGGCATAGCGGGTGGTGTGGAGCACCGAGAACATTTTTATTAATTTCTGGAAGAGAATTATTGTGTGTTTGCTGGACAGTTTCTTTTTTGTATATTGAAGCACTTTCATGTTGGAAATTGAGAAAGGAGATGGACCTTCCTCCACCTCATTTCTTGAAAACACGATGACATAATGAATAATGGAGATGGACCTTTCATATGGTGTACAGTATCTCCTCCTCATTTGTTGGGAACATGACGTTATATTGATGAATGGTAATGGACCCTTCATATGGTGTACAGTATCTCCTCCTCATTTGTTGGGAACATGACGTTATATTGAGGAATGAAGATGGACCTTTCATATGGTGTACAGTATCTCCTCCTCATTTGTTGGGAACATGATGTTATATTGAGAAATGGAGATGGACCTTTTAATATGGAGTACAGTATCTCCTCATTTGTTGGGAACATGACATTATACCGAGGAATAGAGATGGAACTTTTGAATGTTTTACAGTATCTCCTCCTCATTTGTTAGGCACAATACACAAGATACATTGGGTGGTGGGATGGGTACATCGATGATGTTCTTGCTGTCGACAGGTAAGATTTCTCAGTATTTCCTTTACAGAAATACTTTGTGTGTAACTAAATAAAATAAAAAAAACACTGTATATGGAAGGGGAGCCTTTTTTTAAGACCTGTGTGGATGAGGGATAGTCTGGTTCTAGATGACTATACCCAATATATATATATATATACAAATAGTGTGGCCTTCTTTTGTGGAATCCCAGGAATACAGAGGACGGGGACATCTCTCTGGTGGGTTCCCATTACTGGATCCATCTGTAGGAAACACACACACTGACTGAATACATTGTTTCTATGTGTTTATCAGATGATGGGGGATCTAGGTGGATCCTCCGTACTGCTCTGTCCTTTACAATAAAGTCTCCTCTTACCCGGTGATGTGAGGGGCGGCTGATTCTCCATCATGACGTCCTTGTAGAGATCCTTGTGTCCTTCTATATACTCCCACTCCTCCATGGAGAAATAGACAGTGACATCCTGACACCTTATAGGAACCTGACACACACAATGATACAGTCACCATCCAGACACATCCCTTGTCTGTTACTGGATAATGTCCCAGAATTCCCAGCACCACTCACCTCTCCTGTCAGCAGCTCACTGATCTTGTTGGTGACTTCTAGAATCTTCTTCTCATTATTTTTCTGTAGGGTTAGGAGGGGTGGTGGATGCATGGAGATGGGGCCTTGTCTTTCTCTTTGTCTTGTGGACAATCGGGAACTTCTCCTTCTTATATTATTCTCAATAGATGACTTCATAACTATAGTACAGTCCTGTAATATACACCAATAATAGAATATCAGAATCCTCCTCACCTAACAAGTCAGGTCTGTGTTTTATTAATAGAGTTAATTATGATTAAACACTCCCAGAATCCTCCTCACCTCTCCAGTCAGTAGACAGACGATCTCCAGTGAGAGTGTTAATATCCCATTAAGGACATTTTTTTGTTTCATATTTACATAACTGAGAAGCTGCTGATTCTCCATCATGACGTCCTTGTAGAGATCCTTGTGTCCTTCTAAATACTCCCACTCCTCCATGGAGAAATAGACAGTGACATCCTGACACCTTATAGGAACCTGACACACACAATGATACAGTCACCATCCAGACACATCCCTTGTCTGTTACTGGATAATGTCCCAGAATTCCCGCCACCGCTCACCTCTCCTGTCAGCAGCTCAGTGATCTTGTTGGTGACTTCTAGAACCTTCTTGGCACTGGTTACCTCTGTGGTCAGGCAGTGAGGTGAAGGCACTGTGATGGGTGATGTCCTGTGAACCCGGCTGCTGGGTGTTAATGGTTCACCAGATATTTTTCTCACTACATTATAATCCTGTGTAAAGAGAAAAAGTAACCCATATCACTACAGACTTCCCAGAATCCTCCTCACCTCTCCGGTCAGGTCTGTGTTTTGTTAAAGCGGAGTTCCGGACACAAAAACAATATTTTTTTTTTGTGCCCGTCCGCTAGTTCAGCCTAACCTGAAAAGGAATTGGATAGTTAGATTTTTTTTTAAAAAAAACTCACCTTGTAATTGACGATCGTAAATACTCACCTCAGGGTACTTCCTCCCTCGGAGCCGCAGCTCACCCCGTCACTTCCTGCGCTGCGATGATTCCTGGGAGCTAAACGTCATCGCTCCCAGGAATCAATGCGCCGGCACCGGCCCCTCTCGTCACTTCCGGGCGACGCAGCATTCCCCTGCTAAACAGCTTCTGGGCATGCCCAGAAGCTGTTTAGGAATGCGGCGTCGCACCGGAAGTGACGAGAGGGGCCGGTGCGGCGCATTCTGGGAGAAGAAGATGCGGAAGAAGACGCAGAAGAGGACCGCGCCGGCTTCAGCTGCCCACAAGAGAGATGGAAACGCTGTGGAAGAAATTTTATAAGTAAGTATTTCTTCTAAAAGGTAAGTGCGAACCCGGGACAGATCAGAGGCTAGCCATTGTGGAATGTGCTAGCCCTGACTGTCCCGGGGGTATGTTCATTAAAAAATGACATCTGTGCCCGGAACTCCGCTTTAATAGACATAAGAGTGATGTCATATGACCTCCCAGAATCCTCCTCACCTCTCCGGTCAGCAGGTAGATGATCTCCAGGGTGAGGTTCAATATCCTTTCAGTCATCTGATTTTGCCTCGTCTCCATCCTCATTGATGTGGTCATGTGATCTATACAGGACTCTCCTCTCTGTAGACAGATAATAAACTGAGAATTATCTGGACTGTACTGGGATGATTAATGTCTGCACAGAGTTCCTCCAGAGTTCTGACATCATAAATTCCCTTTAACTAACAAATCACACCAAAATCTTTCATTTTAGGCTTGCGATGACTGGGGAAGAGTTAAGCCCCGTACGTACCCATTGTCGGCCGACCGTTCGGCCGTCTTTTGTCCGGTGCTGTTTTGTTGCTTGAAAAGTGCTCAAGACTGCCCATGAATTTTGTCGGCCAACAACAACCAACTGCAGAAGTGACGTCATGTTCTGGTCTACTTTTCGTGTGTTTTTTCTTCACTGAGCATGCCCAGTCTTGATCATCACATTTTTGTCGGCTGAAATCTGTACTGACTGACGAACAATCGGCCGTTCTTTGTTGGCCAACAAAAATTTTATAGCCTGCACACCAGATTTTGTTCAGCCGAAAAGTCGCATTCGGTTGTCGGAAGCATCATACTAACAAGATAATCGGCCGATCGGACGTTGGCCGACTATTTACGGCCAACAATCGGTGCGTGTGTACGGGCATTTAGGACTTCTTTCATTCACTTCCTGTCTAGCATGTTACATAGTTACAGTAGTCAGTTATCAACCAATAAAAACAGTAAAGAAAACTCAACCATACCATCCCATATACCAGGGGTCTCCAAACTTTCTAAACAAAGGGCCAGTTTATTTATTGTCCTTCAGACTTTAGGAGGGCCACGTTGTGGCCAGCAGGAGGGGGAAGTTTTCCTGGCATCAGTGGGTGTAAACATCGCCACATTTGGTATTGGGTGGAGGAGTAGTGCCCCATCATTGGTATCCTTCGGATTAATATTGCCCTTTATTGGTGTCAGTGGGAGAAATGGTGCCCCATTGTTGGCGGCAGTTGGCAGAATAGTGTCTTGTATCAGTGGGAGGAATAGTGTCCCAAGGGCCAGATAAAGGCAAGCAGAGGGCCACAGTATGAAGACCACTCCCGTATACACAACCCTATACCCGCAGTTGATCCAAAGGAAGGTGTAAAACCCCCCAGCAAAGCATGATCCAATTTGCTACAGCAGGGGAAAAAAAATCCTTCCTGATCCCCCGAGAGGCAATCGGATATTCCCTGGATCAACTTTACCCATAAATATTAGTACCCAGTTATATTATGTACACCTGGGAAAGAATCCAGGCCTTTTTTAAAGCAATCTAGTGAGCTGGCCAGAACCACCTCTGGAGGAAGTCTATTTCACATTCTCACAGCTCTTACGGTGAAGAAACCTTTCCGTATTTGGAGACCAAATCTCTTTTCCTCTAGACATAAAGAGCGCCCCCTTGTCCTCTGTGATGACCTTAAAGAGAACAACTCAACACCAAGTTCACTATATGGACCCCTTATGTATTTATACATGGAGATCATATCCCCCTTATGTATTTATACATGGTGATCATATCCCCCCTTATGTATTTATACATGGTGATCATATCCCCCTTATGTATTTATACATGGTGACCGTATCCCCCCCTATGTATTTATACATGGCGACCATATCCCCCCCTATATATTTATACATGGCGATCATTTCCCCCCTATGTATTTATACATGTTGATCATATCCCCCTTATGTATTTATACATGGCGATCATATCCCCCCTTATGTATTTATACATGGTAATCATATCCCCCTTATGTATTTATACATGGTGACCATATCCCCCTTATGTATTTATACATGGTGATCATATCCCCCCTTATGTATTTATACATGGAGATCATATCCCCCCCTTATGTATTTATACATGGTGACCATATCCCCCCTTATGTATTTATACATGGTGATCATATCCCCCCTTATGTATTTATACATGGTGATCATATCCCCCCCTATATATTTATACATGGCGATCATATCCCCCCCTATGTATTTATATATGGCGATCATATCCCCCCTTATGTATTTATACATGGTGATCATATCCCCCCTTATGTATTTATACATGGTGATCATATCCCCCCCTATGTATTTATACATGGAGATCATATCCCCCTTATGTATTTATACATGGTGATCATATCCCCCCCTTATGTATTTATACATGGTGATCATATACCCCCTTATGTATTTATACATGGTGACCATATCCCCCCTTATGTATTTATACATGGTGATCATATCCCCCCTTATGTATTTATACATGGAGATCATATCCCCCCTTATGTATTTATACATGGTGATCATATCCCCCCTTATGTATTTATACATGGTGATCATATCCCCCCTTATGTATTTATACATGGTGATCATATCCCCCCTTATGTATTTATACATGGTGACCATACCCCCCCTTATGTATTTATACATGGTGATCATATCCCCCCTTATGTATTTATTGATGGTGATCATAACCCCCCCCCATGTATTTATACATGGTGATCATAACCCCCCCTATGTATTTATACATGGTGATCATATCCCCCCTTAACCTCCCTGGCGGTCTGAGTATGTCCAGATTTCTGTGCTAAAAGCGGTACATTGTTTTGCATTGAAATCTGTTCTTTTACATTTTAAAACTCACCTTCCCCTGCGATCCCCCGCCGTCCTCCCCCGCTGTCCTCCCACCGTCTTCCAGCCATCCTCCCGCTGTCCTCCCACCGTCCTTCCGCCGTCCTCCCGCCGTCCTCCCGCTGTGTGCTCGGCCGATGCCGGCACCTGTCTTCCGGTTTCCTTCCCTGCGAGCGTTGCGACGCAGGGGGGTGGAACCGGCGGCAATTCACAAGAGAGAATAAATTCAGTTCCTCTAATCTCTCCTCATAGCTGAGCTCCTCCATGCCTCTTATCAGTTTGGTTGCCCTTCTCTGCACTTTCTCCAGTTCCCTGATATCCTTATTAAGAACTGGTGCACAAAACTGAACTGCATATTCCAGATGAGGTCTTACTAATGATTCATACAGGGGCAAAATGATATCTCTCTCTCTGGAGTCCATGCCTCTGTTAATTCAAGTCTATACATGTATCTAAGTCTATAAACCAGAGGCTCTGGATGGACAGTTGGATAAATGGTTCTATATTTAGGATGTATTTGGTCTATAAACCAGAGGCTCTAGATGGACAGTTGGATAAATGGTTCTATATTTAGGATGTATTTGGTCTATAAACCAGAGGCTCTGGATGGACAGTTGGATAAATGGTTCTATATTTAGGATGTATCCGGTCTACAAACCAGAGGCTCTGAAGGGACAGTTGGATAAATGGTTCTATATTTAGGATGTATCCGGTCTACAAACCAGAGGCTCTGAAGGGACAGTTGGATAAATGGTTCTATATTTAGGATGTATCTGGTCTATAAACCAGAGGCTCTGGATGGACAGTTGGATAAATGGCTCTATATTTAGGATGTATTTGGTCTATAAACCAGAGGCTCTAGATGGACAGTTGGATAAATGGTTCTATATTTAGGATGTATTTGGTCTATAAACCAGAGGCTCTAGATGAACAGTTGGATAAATGGTTCTATATTTAGGATGTATTTGGTCTATAAACCAGAGGCTCTGGATGGACAGTTGGATAAATGGTTCTATATTTAGGATGTATCCGGTCTACAAACCAGAGGCTCTGAAGGGACAGTTGGATAAATGGTTCTATATTTAGGATGTATCCGGTCTATAAACCAGAGGCTCTGGATGGACAGTTGGATAAATGGTTCTATATTTAGGATGTATCTGGTCTATAAACCAGAGGCTCTGGATTGACAGTTGGATAAATGGTTCTATATTTAGGATGAATCCAGTCTATGGACCAGAGGCTCTGGATGGACAGTTGGATAAATGGTTCTATATTAGGGATTCATCCGGTCTATAAACCAGAGGATCTGGATGGACAGTTGGATAAATGGTTCTATATTTAGGATGTATCCGGTCTATAAACCAGAGGCTCTGGATGGACAGTTGGATAAATGGTTCCATATTTAGGATGTATCCGGTCTATAAACCAGAGGCTCTGGATGGACAGTTAGATAAATGGTTCTATATTTAGGATGTATTCGGTCTATAAACCAGAGGCTCTGGATGGACAGTTAGATAAATGGTTCTATATTAGGGATTCATCCGGTCTATAAACCAGAGGCTCTGGACGTATCTGGCTACATGTAAAAAAATAATCCCTTGATAATAGTATTTTAGGTGTGTGTAGTAGTGGATGTTGGAGATAAAGACACCACAGTGACTATGGAGGAAGAGAACGGACATAACGGGGGGGGGGGGGGGGGGGGGGTAGGGTTGCGGATTTTTCGGTTCAATCAGAAAAAGAGTCTTCCTACCCTCTTTGTGTGTTCCAGCGATGTGTGCTCTGTCCTTCCTTCTCCTTTCACCTTGGATATTTTACGTTATACAACGTTCTATGCTTCTCTTTCATCAGTTCCCGTCAGAGTGATCCGCGCACAATATGTGATATTGCTCTCTTATATCTAGCCCATCCTCCACCCATACTACTTGTGTTACTTCTGCTAACTCATCGTCGGTTTCCTGCAAACATGCAGAAAGGGGAAGTAAGGTCCACCCTGCCCCCATCTCCAATTGCGATAACTACTTGTATTTTGGCCATTTAATCTCTTCCATGTAAATTCACAGAGCACCCGGGAATTACTCTACAAGGGTGATACATCGTGCATCTATCATCTAAACCCGTGTTTCTCAAACTTTTTTTCAGTCAGGGCGCCCTTGAAAATAATTTTCAGTCTTGAGGCACCCCTGTCCAAGGCTTGGTTCTTGTTACTGTGTGTCACGGAACATGTGCAAAATCGCGCTCGTTTCAGACAAATGCTCTGCTCTTTAGGGGTGCCATTCATTCTTAATGGTACAAAACACATTGGAAAACATGGGTTGCTTT